>NC_142846.1:15199962-17799944 GCF_061612785.1 Hesperophylax consimilis
TTTCAAACAAAGTTGTTTCATGTGAACACCTTACTATTGTATAAAATTTTAAATTACTTTTATACGAAAAAATTTTGCGTTTCATAAATGTCAAATTTTAAAGCAAAAACTTCTAAAATTGTAATACCTACCCAAAATATTTATGTTATGTCAAATATTGGAAAGTGCAAATGTATCTGCTTTTCACGAACATATTACATGTATAAATAAATTACATGATATTTTTTTCATGGAATAATAAATTTCAGATATGACATTTAAGACTTATTACCATTGATTTCACATCACAACGTGCATCAAGTCCGCGTATTAATCTTTTGTGGATAAGTCGTAGAGTAGAATTTATTATGTGGTGTTTGGCACTTAACTTTCAGTTTCAAGGCTTGGCGAATTTCTTTTTGTATCTGACCCCCTTTCCTCTCCATGGAATATAAGTTTTTGATTGATTATTTTAATTAAAACCGCCTCGCAGACACCATAGCCAATTCATTGACTAGCGTTGAGTGATACTACCTTAGTTGATGAGTCCAGACGGTAGATTGAAGGAAAGTAGAGCACTTGATATCACTTTTATTGTAAATGTATGTAATTATAAAAGCTTGGCCCAAATTGTCAAAGTAAACAGACGTGTTGAACAGTTTATCATATTTGGTAGATGACCAGAGTTTTACGACTCAAAGATGTATTTTAGCTTTGGTTGTTTAGATCTAAAGCCTTACTAAAAAATGTGTTGTAAATATTACGCGGCACGTAGAAATTGACTGAATTGTTTAGTTAAAATGGTCTTAATTAACAGTACATTTTACTACAAGTTATATGGTACTAAATCAAATTATTCATAGTTAATATACCTATTAGGTATGTCGTAGGTAATGATATAGACGTGAGTAATGATAAAAAAATGGAAGAAGGTGTGTAGAGAGATGAAGAGATAAACCAGGCTCAAGGCCGGCTTTACCACACAAACGTTGAACTGGCGTGTAAGAATATAATTAGTAAGACCGTTAATGTTTTACAAAAAGACAATTTTTTATGCATTCTATTGCAGATAATTGATTCTTGGAAAATTACTGGATATCATAATTGCAGAATTTGTGAAGCTGAACGATTTTACAAAAAAAATATTTGACACAGAATTTGCTTCTCAAAAGAAGAAATTTGCCGGTTGAATGTTATTAAAATTGAAAAATTATGAAATCTGCCTCTGTCAAGCATTTGAATAAAAGTAATAGACATTTCGAATATGAAATTATTTACTAAATAAAAATATTTAGTTAACTCCTTCAAGGCTTGTATGTTATGATAAGTTTCCGTAAAGTGATTTCAAATAATTTTCAAAATCAAAAATTCACGCTTTACTTAGAATATCATAACATCACGGACAACCAAAATAAGTGTCTTTAAATATTATAATATAAGCGATATTCAGACAAATTCTGACGACATGATTAAAGTTCAAAGAACCTTACAAAAATGACTTTATAGTTGATAGGCATCGAAAACTAGTGTGTATATTAAAACATGCAATAGCTGGTGCAGAAAAAGGCGTGCACAAAATAATTTTAAGATTGGCTATAGAAAAAAATTGAACGGTTTACTTGTTGCTTGAAATTGCTATTTTATGCAAAAAGGATAGAACACCCCATTAAATCTCGTGCAGTTTTCGACATCTTTGTTGTATTGTATTTATAATAACTATTTCTATTGTTCTCTTTTATGTATTTTATATTTATATTTTTTTTTTATCTATGTATATTCTGTATTAATATGTATAACAAATGTTATTTTTTTGTAAAAGCCGCTATAATCGGCGTTAATAAATAAATAAATAAATAAATAAATAAATAAATCTTATAATGAAGGTGGGCGAATGAAATTAATGATTTAACAGTAGGTACATTATACAAAATATTCCCCGCTAATTACTATGATTAATCATCAAACACGAACATCTTTAATCAATCTTGTATCAGGAATGACTGCGGAGAAACACTAATAGCATAGTCTTGTGTTGACACTATCACTTATATCAAACTTCGAGACATATTTATTACACTTTTACTTAGGTTGGTATCTGCACTAGAGAATATGAAATAATAACACTTATAAAGCTCATTATTTAGATAAGAAAGTGACCTAACAGGTAAACTTTTCAACGGGAACCATTTATTGAATAACCAACACCTCTGCCATCAGTCAACACAAATGGTTCGCTACGTTTGTTGATTAGGGGTGCCCGGGTTCATTGAGTGAGGTGTGTTCAAGATGCCCTTGCCCACCAGCTGCGTGGCGTACCGGATCGGGAGAGGCTTGTTTAGGGAGACCCTTTGACTTCTCCAACTGGTCTCTTTTGACCCATCGCATATCTGAAGATAAATTTTCTGTACTTATTCGAAAATTGTCCCCCTCTTCGCGTTAGCGATGAGAAAAATTGAAATTTTGAAATTGAGCCTCAACTTAAAATCACTTTCCCTTAATGTGCGATCAACACATACGAAGCGTAGGCAAATGAGAGGAACCATAATTTATTTGTAAATTGAACACTTATATTCTACATAATTTTTCATAGCAATATTGGATGATTTAAAGACATGGGCACAACTGCAATAAGCCCACTTTTATACGTTCAACTAAAACAATGTTTATTTTGCATTATAGAATTAAAATGCCTTGTACAGTATCTATCAGGGAAAAGAGCTACGACCCCTATAAATATAACCATATTTAGATGTGTACAATAGATAATCAAGCTTAAAATTGACGCATTAATTAATTAACTGTTATTAACATTATTTTATAAACGTTTGTTTGTTTTTTTGTTTGTTTGTTAGTCGAAACGAAAAAGCTATAGAAGGTTTTGTCCAAGTATGGAGTGGATACGAATCTGACTCAGGCAATTGCGTCTCTATATGAGGGAAGCGTTGTATGTGTTAGGGTGAACGGTGATTTTACGGGGTGGTTTGATATCACAAAAGGTGTTAAACAAGGCTGCGTAATGTCACCGTGGTTATTCAATCTATACATGGATAATTGTATGCAAGAATTGAAAGAGGTGGGATTGGGCGCGAATTTGAGTAATTTGTAAGTATGTTGCCTCTTGTATGCTGATGATACGGTGCTGATTGCTAATAGTATGGATGATCTGCTGAAGTATGCATGAAGAATGAGTTAATGATGAATGTAAGTAAGTCTAAAGTAATGGTGTTTAAAAGAGAGAGTACGAAAAAAGTGTGCAATATAGCTGTGAATGAGGAATACTTGGAGCAGGTGGATGAGTTTGTGTATTTAGGAAGCATGTTTACGAGAGATGGGAAGGCTGACAGAGATATTGAAAGAAGAGTAAATGCAGGTAACTCCATTAATGAAGGACTGAACGCAGTTGGCGCTAGCAAAAAATTGTCCAAAGAAGCGAAGTTAGCAGTCCACAATGGAGTGCTGGTACCTACCCTGATGTATGGAAGTGAGGCATGGAACTGGCAAAGAAAGGATGAAAGTAGATTGAATGCTGTTGAAATGAGATCCCTGAGGCGTATGTGTGGTAAAACCATGTATGATCGTGTGAGGAATGTGGAGATCCGCAAAGAGTGCAAGGCTGATGTAAGCGTAATGAGTAAGATCAAGAAAGGGACGCTTAGATGGATTGGGGATGTAGAGCGAATGAGTGAAGAAAGGAGTGTAAGGAGAATAAACGATGCAAATGTGAATGGTAGCAGAAGTCGGGGACGCCCGAGGAAGACATGGCACGACCAAGTGAATCAGATACTTGAGTCGGGCCATGTCAAGAGTCAGAATAATAGAAGAGTATGTATGAGACGATGTATGAATATGAATGTGGCAAGGAGTGTGTGCCAAGACCGAGTTGCCTGGCGGTCCGTTCTCTCTGCCTACCCCTGCGGGGAAACGGCGTGTTGGTTAGTTAGTTAGTTAGTTTTTTGTGAAAAAGTCTGATTGGTATGGTCCGATGCTCTGTAGGAAACTCGCTTGCACAGCGCGGGTGTAAACTGTGTACCCTAAAGTTTAAGTTTAGACTTACGGAATTCAATACTTCGTTTGTGTGAAAGCACTATGAAACAATACATGAAAAAATATTTCATTTTACTTATAGTTAAACGAAACACCATGGATGAATTATTTAGAATTACTGTTTTTATCATTTGAAAAATAAAATGATAGCTATAAACTTTTCAAAAATCAACTAATTGAAGACAGATTCTGTTTTTATTACAAATCAACTACTTTTAGCCTTAATCAGTCATTAACTTATTCAATAGATAGTGAAGAAACTAAATTTTAATAAAAATCAGTCACCAACAGCTTTGGCATAAGTCAAGTTACAATACAAAGTTAACATTATAAGGAATTACAAAATACCATAAATCAAGAAATACAGTTTTCGCATGATAAATCAAAACAATAAAATAAAATAAGATGATAGAATTATTTCACAAAAAAAAATAGGTTATCAGTTTAGTAAGTTGCATTTTATGTGTTTTCAAGTTACAGTTGAAAATGTCTACATCTCGTATGGCATTGCGAGTTTTACAGATACGTCCTATTAATACGTCTGTTTTTTGCACCTTAGTGCACGATCCACTTTTTAATGGAGCAAAATGTTGAGAGAGCACGTTTTTTGTGGAAAGGTTCTTCTGAAATGTTTTCTTGAAAGTTTAAAAATTATAAAGTTGAGAAAAGTTCACAATCTTATGTCACTTTAAGGATAATAATGCATCATTTAACTCACACTGTCGGTATGTCAGGTTCCGATTGGTATATCACGAACGCACGGTTCGTGAATCATAATACAGGGTTTTCCAATAATAGGTGTTAAATGATATTAAATCGTAAAAGATCAATGGTTTCGTTGCTTGTGTGGCACGTAGCGCCGTTTTGTTGAGAGTAAACGCTGTCCAGATCAATACCATCCAATTTTGGCTATAAAAAAATATTAATCATCTCTCGATAGCGCAATCCATTAACCGTAACTGTTGCTCCAGCCTCATTTTCGAAAAAGTAAGGTTCAATAACTCCGCCGGACCATAAACCGCACCAAACAGTCACACGTTGAAGATAAAGAGGCTATTTAACAATAATTCTTGGTTTTTCTGAGCCCCAGATGCGAAAATTTTGCTTGTTGACGAAGCCACGGAGGTGGAAATGGGCCTCATCACTCAAGATGATTTGCATTTGATTCACTCCATTGAATTTTAATAATTTCAATGCGTTGTTGAAGCGTGTATCGTTCCATTTTTATTAACGGCGTAGTTTTTACTTGTCGAATGTCAAAAAATGACAGCTTCAAAAGTAACATCTACCGAAATAGCGGGCTATTCAAAATTACACCTCTTATTGAAAAACCCAGTTGGAAAGAAAGAATTATCATATTTCTCTCGCGCAGGCTTCAATATATCTTTCTAGGGTTAAATAAGCAAATATTCCACATAAACTAACGCTATAGTTTTTCAAGCCATATAATTTTAGTTTAGTTCAATATCCTATGTTTAGGTGAGGTACCCTAGGAGTGAGGTTTTATCAACAGTTGTTTTTCACATTTTTTTCTTCTTTGATGCATGTTTTTGTGACGGCGGTGATCGGGGTACCAGATATATATCACGATATCGATTAAATATTAAGACATTCATCCAAAATAACGTGTTATTTTCAATACTCAGTCGCATTATTCATTAAATATACTAAACACGCCATCTGCCATGTTCCCAATGTTAATTAATGTATGTGTTTTTATGTTGTTCCAGGAGCGATGTCTTGGTGGTGGGCCGTGCTTGTGGCGCTGGGTGCTGCGCCCCTGTGGCCTGCTGCCGGCCAGGCGAGACCGCCCGGTGAGCCACCTTACTCCTTCCATCTTATGTGTCACATGTATTTGATCGCTGAGACGCGCTACGTCTAAGTCTCCAATCTGGGAGGGATGGGGTCCTTACAGTACCGTTTCATTGACAGTCCATACCATCTGGAGATCTATAGATTTTTCGTAGCAAAACAACTACTACGAGGGTTGACATCACGATCTAAAAAAAAATAAAATTGTTTCATGTGTTTTTTTAAGATAGGTTAATTGTTTACCTAAAAAAATATCGCTCCTGGTTCTAAGTTTCGTTTCCGTTTACCAAGTCTACATAATGCTATTTTCATAAAATATGTTTTAATGACTTTTGTAAATATAATATTTTATTTATAGAAAAAAATTCTTAGGGTACAATACTGACAATATTTAGTTTCTCAAAATTCCATCGTTAATAATGTTTGTGCAATGATGGCGGATTATGTTAGCATATTAGGATTGTACCCATAATACCTGGCCGGGAAACCGACGCATTTGTGAATTTATTATAGTCATTTGTCATGTCAAACCTCTTACGAAAAGAATGAATAAATGTCCTCCCATATTTAACCATCCTCTTTGATAGCTTATTCACAGCATAATAAGGATGTATATACATATATTTATAGGTTAATGTATGTATATAATATACATATATAATAATAAACTAGCAATAGGTAGAAAACTCGACTAACTTATCCGATATATGGTCATTATTGATAGGCTCTAGTACCGAATATTAAATTCGGACTACAAATAAATCTTTTAAATAAGCTGTCAAGAATCAATAAGATGGTAAAATAACCCTTTAAATGGATATATTTTATCTAACCTGTGAAATTAAAAATGATATAAAACATAATGTATTTAAAAACTTAAACCTGTTCTTATTGTTTTTTGTTCAAATTATTAGCAAATATATACATACAAAACATGGTATTTTTAGCGTAGCAGAAAGGATAAAAAATATTATAAGCAATAATTATTAACTAGTAGTTAAAAACCCGCTCCGCGGGTTTTTGCTGCTAGGCCCTGCGGGCGGCACTTGGTTGGGCTTCGCCCAGTTTAAGTGATATTAACAACAGTTACATTTAATAGATAGATATTAGGTCATTCACAGAGAGAGGGTGAGTATATATTGTTAAAACACGGAAAAGGAAGGAGTTAATGAATACTAACATGCTCAATTTAGGCATAATAAGAATGACAGTTTGTAATGGACCTGTTTGGGGTAAAATAACGTAAAGAATTTTTTTTTTCATAAATTAAAATACGTTCAGAGAATAGGGAGGAACGAACAGACTATGGACATCTTTGGGACATACTAGAAGCTTTATTATAGAAACCTACGTCGGTAATAGGTGTTAACCACGTAATAATTGAAAAGAGGCGTGATGGAGCTCAACGAATCAGATCATTCCCAAAATCAATTAAATAATTTTTCGCCAATCACGGAGACTAAGGGCGGTTTAAAGACACGAAACACTCTAGGTTGATTTACTGTTGAGCTAACCTTGGGTTCCGGTCCCACGATGCGTGTAAGGGCACTTGGAGAACGACGATAAATCTGCATTCTAAGGTAGAAACGAAGCGATACCCAACCATCGATAACGAAACAGGGGGGTGACGGTTTGGCGAAAGAAGATGGTTTTTTAGAATGTTTTGGTCCAGAAGACATATTACGAGGTGATCCTCATAGCGAGAATTGTTTACGATCGCTGAAGTTCTGAGTGCTATTTCAAGTGTTGACAATGGACACGAATTTTAACTTAAGATGGGATGTTTGGCCGAAATTGCCTAATTATATTAACACGGGGGAGATGCAAGTGGGGTAATTAAGAAAAGACATAAAAGTTAATGGGTCACGAAGTCTTTGATTAACGATCAAAATTTTACGACCTTTTTTGCGCGTAAACAAAGTTACGAGGATAATATATTGAAATTCCTGGATGAAGCGAGAAAAGAGTATATGGATTGGGCTAAAACTAGACGCAAAAAAACTGTAAAAACAGGGATGTACTGGGCGTAGATCACCGAAAAGAAAGGACCAGGAATCGAAAAGAAACCCGAAAGGTAGTTTAGCTCATGATGGAAGAGGTGTCACCGACTCGGGTAGTGGACAGCGATGGATTACGAAAAATTACCAGAAGATATGCGGCGGATATCACGAAAAGAGTCAAAACAGGTAGGCGAAATTACAAAAAACGTGTCGAATCAAATTTTGGAACGAATGCCTACGTATGTCATCACCGAGAGGAAGGTATATGTGTCCTGGGATCACCCACGGATCGTGTAGACACCAATCAAATGCTAGAAGGCAGCACACAAGGAAGGATACTGGATTGCGCAAGCGCTGGACATAATAGGTGAAAAGCTTCCGTTAGTTGGGATAATTTATCGATTATATTATCGATATCAATAGCGAATTTCTCGGAAAGATTTCGAAAACAACGATATAGAAATGAGCTACACCTAGTCTATAGGCCGGAAATCAACCAATATTACGGACACAACACGCGTACGAGAAAAAATAATCAAATAATTTTGCGCAATAATCTACATCGCCGAAAATCATTTACGGGAGGGCGCCCGGAAGTCAGGTCACCGAGTACACGCCTGTACCCGTCTCGGCAGGGGGGTAGGTGTCTACCTCAACTCGGCAGGCGGGGGCCAAAAATCCTGAAACGGGGTTATGCAATTCTAAACTTAACGGGAAGTGAAACCTTGAATTCATAAAGGCGAAAGTCGCACAAATTTTAAGTCGATTTATTCGAAAAAACATTATTAAATAGCGTTGTTTGGAGGGAATCAGGGCTTTTTTCGTTTTAACTTGGTTGGAGTCGAGGCTTCGAGAACTTAACGTCGCGACAGTTTGGTGTGCTATCTTTAAACTAAACTGATAGAGTTTTAAATATAGTGAAGTTGTGGTTTTAATATTAATTGAAATAATTGAAGTGTTTTAAAATTTAATTAGATTCAACCAAAAAAAAAGGGTAAACTCATAATTAGACGATACTAAATTCACGGGTTGGAGTCTCTTGGTTCAGACTAATATAAAACGATGAAACTCGACTGCGGTAATGTTTAATAATAACGCGTGTGCCATTAGAGGAGGAAAAAATAGAGAACCATAATAATTATCAAATGACCTGACGAAAACGGCTAAGACAAAGTTCTAAATTTATTGTGAAATTGAAGAGACAGTGTTTTCCTTGCGAGCACGGGAAGGATTTTAACGGTTTACACGATATAAGAATTGAGTGAAAAAATCGAAGTGAACGTGGCAGATAATATATGAAAGGTTCTAGGGAGGGGAAGGGGGTTTTGGGTAGATCTCGGCAAATACTTACTTAGATACTCTAAAATAGTCGATAGGGAGAGATATCTAGATTAGGTACAGTGGAGGCCAACAGATACCGATGCATGTCAACTATCAATTTACGGTTAGGGAGGAAGAGACCATTCTATTGAAAGAAATGATCCGCTTAAACATTCCGAATTCTAGTATCAGGTAATTTATGTGCTATCTACGGAGCGGCGTATGAAAGTAGAAATTTTAGCTAGAAAAATTAGATACAATATGGTTATAGTTTCTACCGGCGAGTAGACGGGTGACATAGAGAACCGATTTCGAATTTAATACGAACCTTTAACGGCTTAGGGGCTTCTACATCCTACCTACAGCCCCTGGACGTGGATTAATGTACATGTCGTCGATATCCCGACTGGACTGGTAATATAACGATTTTGGGTGAGTGATCTTGCATGAATATATATTTCCAGAACGTTAAAATTGCGACGAAGATGGGGCTGCAACTGATAAAATAGTATCACATTTAGAACTGTTTGCTTGCTTCTAACAGCTGTGTTTAGCGCGAGGCCAATGACCTACTTATTTGTAAGCAGTTAGTGGCGACACACGACCCAAGAGGAAGAAAAGGGACCCCATAAATCACTCGACGTCCGTGCCTGACGACAAAAGTCGTACACTCTACCGAGTTGGCGGCCGCGCAGAGGCACCTCAAATCAACATGGAAGCGACTAGCTGCAACCAACTCATGCTCAAAACAAATAAAAAAATAAAATTAATAATATTTGTATAACCTTATATGTTCACTAACAAATTCCTAAATACCTTTGGCCTCGGCTTAGAACTCACCGTTGGAGTATGTTGTCCGTAAGCTGTCTTGGGAAAGCACACAACTTCCTCGGCTCAGAAGATTTTCTACTTTCCTCATCACGCGATTTCGGGGCGTCAACGTTGTATGGAGAATCACGAAGAGTTCGGAAGGTCATCCCTTTTCGCGGAACCGGGTCGGATGAGAGGACACGAGAGGCAGTATGAAAATTAATGTCAAGTTGGAATGTTTGGGCCTTGGTTCGCTGCGAAGGCGTTTAATTGAACGGGCTCCAAGTCTTTCAAAATCGCGTGGAGGGGACGTCGGCGTGATGAACGAGGGCTCAAAATCGGAGGACGAACACATACTAAAGCGGGGTTTACCCGGAGGTTGATGCAACTCGACTGGAAAACCCTCGAGATCCTTTGCAGCAACCTTCGTGAGGTGGATAGTAGGCCTGGCGGCTAGTGGACGTTGAAAGCCTCACCAGAACAAACCTATTTGAAACATGCACGCGTTTAGCATCATGACAAGGGAAGCAATGAAAATTCCCCTTTTACAGTCAGTAAAGTAGTCCGTCGGAGGAAGCGGGGCGGGGTGATTTGGGATATTCCAACAGGTGCATTACCTCTCCCTCTGACGTGAGCGGTCCGGAGGTGTCAAGGCGACTATAAGAAGAAGTTAGACCAGACCTCGGGGAAAGCCAGACACGTATTGGTTCTTGGGGTTTTGCATTTGGAAGAATAGCGACCATTTCATTTGGGGCAGTGAGGTGCCGACCCAGTTTGCAAAAAAAAAACCTTTTCTCGTCATTCAATCCGTTCCCATCTCCTTTTCTCTCGTTTCCACTTCCATCCGCAACACCCAAAGTTTACTAACCACAGCTAAACCCATTTATCTAGTTTCAGTACATCGTTACAGAGGTCGACGAGAGAGTCCCGGTACTTATGCGGAAACAACACACTATTCAACGAAGGGTTTAATAGCCCGTACACAAGAGGGGGAGGGAGGGGTACGGTTCTATGTCACAATCTAGAATTTATAAACACGGGGACGTTAGAAATGGCGGGGATACAAGGCAATTGTAAAGATATGATAGAAACTGTTAGGTCGATTAGTAATAGGGTCCAGTATCCGAAAGTTAGGTGAGACACGTACTCGTTCCTTGTAGAACTCGCTGAGGGTCGATGGACGTTTTCCCCACACTTTGGCTAAAAAGAACCGGGAGTTACCACAGAAAGGAGACATTAAATACCTACCACCCCATAGCGGGGGGGCTTCGAATTAACAAATCACACAACGTGAAGTTAAGGGATTTATTGTAGGTCATCCCCAAAGCGAAGGCCTTATTTTACTGTGTCCAATATCGCAGGGGCGGGGGATGTTCAGAGTTAGCTAGGCTCAGCACGATATCATTTTGCAAAAGCGAACTGAACGCTGGGGATAAAGAGGTATAAAAACCTCATTCAAGCGAGTTAGGACAATTAGGAGGTCGAGTCAACACAAGTTGTTTAAATAAATGAAATTTTACGTATTTGTGATGGATTATTTCAAATGAAACACTATTATTGACTACATTTCTACAACTGATATTAACTGTTATCGTACCTAATATAATTAGCTCATAGGAGACTTGCAGTGCTTAAATATGTGTTACAACCGTCAATGTCTATAAGTTGAATCAATATCGTATAGTTTGTCACAATTAAAGATAGTTATAACAAAGTTGACTTAAATAATAGGTTATTACATATTGATTAATTGTACCCGTGTTTATGAATACAAGGAGGGTAATTGTGCAATGAGATTAGCAGTCGGTTTAATTAAAGGGTGTTAATTTTACTCCAACTGATGGTAATTCTTTACCTAAAACTGTTACTGTATCTAATAAAGTTTAAAGTTAGATTATATATACACCTTCATCAGGCGAGTAAAAATCTATATATAAAGGTATATTACTACAACATAGCGCCCCTGAAGTGATATCTCACAAAAGCGGCGCTATGCAAATTGTCCAATCAATAAATAAATATAATGTTTTCATTTTATTGTGTATACACCGAAGTCAAAAATTAAATATAGATTGCAATTGGAAAGAAGAAGTGAAAGGAGGGGGGAGGGGTAAGAGTAGGCTGAGTTTATAAGAATTAGGAATTACAATATGAAAGACCAGTTAAGTGGGAAAATATTTAAAAGAGAGTTTATAAAAAAATTCTTGTTAATTATATCTACTTTTATATTAACATGTTTCCTAATTTCTAAAATTTCTTAATTATTTATATTGAAGTATTTTAAGACCTGAAAAAAACAAATAGCATTTAACCATAAAACAATATATTCATAAGACAAATAGCATTTAATAACGGATATCCGAATATATTTTATACCGTTGATATTAAAATAAATAGATATTCTAATAAATTGATAGTTGAAATACTAAATAAAAAAATTAAATATATTCTCTTCAAACGGTATTTCTAAAGATAGAAATAAACAATGGCGTAGAATTCTGTTTATGGATAACGATACTTCTAAAATTATATATAAAACAATCCTAGTACTATTCAACTGGCGTTTTACACTGATAAAAATGAAGAAATATATTCTTAATAATAAAGATACCAAAAATCAAACAAAAAAATCAGAAGTTTAAAAACTCAATTGGGATGATTGTAATTTCTTTTACAAAAGTAGAACCAATAGAAACTTTGAATTCAGAACTAACGAATATCTCAGGGCTCTAAGTGGAAATAGTGAATCTGAGTTTGCAAATCATCTTTTGAATAATGATCACACTTTCGATAAAAATTCAGATCTTAAAATACTTACTCAGGATATAAAGCATCGCAAATAAATAATTTTGAAATTTTAGAAATTCGAAAACTTGTCAATATAAAATCAGATATAATTAATAAGCAAAAAAATAATAATAATGAAAAATGCCATTACAAAGTGATAAGCTTCCAGAAGAAATCTTCTTATTAAACGCTTGTTAATGGTCAAGTATTGTGAGCTGCATATTTAAATATTCGCGCCAGTCATTTGGTTTGTTTTTATACCGCCAGAGGTGCGCTCTGTCAGCCATCTATAGTCGTGCGTATCGGCCATATTGAAGGAACGCGTGATTTTTTATAAACGTATCACGTAACTGTGGATAATTTTCATTGTAATGTAATTAATCCAATGGATTATGAACTTTCTAAAACATATTTTCTTCGATATTATCCAAAAATTATATTATCAGAAACGATGCTTTTGGAGAAATCTCGTTATGAAATCGGGTTTTAATTTTCAAGTTAGCGGAATTTATCCGAAACATACTATTTGAATTCGACCAATCAGAGGGCCCAGACCGTCCAGACGCTAGGATAATAATATTATAGATTACAAATTAAAATCTTCCGAGAAAAAAATGCGCAGCTGACCGGCAATCAGAAGGCTTCGGGTTCAATTCCTGTCAGTGGCATTTATTTTTTTCTGAATTTTTTAAAAATAATTATTGCTAATAATGATTTTGTTCCGTTCATTCAGACAAAATAAGAAAAAAAATAATCATATATAGCTTTAATAAATTCAGCAGATTATTTTTAGATTATCATATTTTTTCAACATCAATGCTAATTAATTGTTTATAGATAACTTCTTATCTAAATAACACATGTTGCTACATACATTATTCGACAATTTGTTCGAGCTAGAGGTTACAAAAAAATCTTATAGGTACCCGATGTAAGATTTCAGTATGATATATTGTGCGAACATGATTGATTGCTCGGTTAATCGAGCATGTGGGTACATTCGGTACAAACTGAAATAATACGTTCTATAAAGATTTGGAGTTTGTTTTAGAGCACCATGTGAACTAGCTCAAGAGACTTCTTGATGGAAAATAAATTGTCTGACCACAATTTAAATGTATGCATGTCCAAGAGACAATTTCCGGTTGGATTGACATCGCAATAATGGGCACCTAAATGTAATTTTAGTCCGCTATGAAACAGCGGTATGTCAGGGAGGATTGGTGTGTGATAATATCACTTCCCAGACCAAATTGGGGTAAATGGAATACACGATTTAAAAAAAAAAACATTTTATAGCTTCACACAGGTGGTCATGAAGAAAATAATTTTCTCTCAAGGCTTCTGTCATATTTCAGGATACTGTGTAAGAGATATTTTTAAGAGAAAGAAGGAGAGTAAGTTCCGGGAGGGAAAACTGTACAGGGGTGGATAGGAATTTGAAAGTGAGTGTGTCCAGGAATGATGGATACATGAATTAATTCCTCCCACTGCGGGCAAGGCAATTGGTCTAGAGGGTACGACTGGAGAGGTCTAAGGGTCTTCCTCAACCAGTCTTTTCTGATCCGGCCAGCCACGCAGTATCAGGGCAGATGCATCAGACTTATCTCTGAACCTGGGCATCTATGCTAAGTCACCAAACGTAGCGAACCACTTGGGGTGACCTATGGCAGAGGTGTTGGTTATACAGTAAATGCTCCCAAATAAAATAAAACCAATTCATAAGTCAAAGCCTTTTCTTCTGTGCCACTTGCAATAATAGATCATATTAAATCCCCCACGGAGAGTATTTTCCACTCAATGATTTCTCAACGCTTTATTAACCTTCTCAGTTTTTAAAATGAAAATAATTCCTAGTAAATACAAATAATATTGATGTACGATATAGCGAGATACACGAGAGTCGAGAAATACCTACAGCCCATAAAATATAGGAATTGCATACGTAACTTATATTTCCTAACGTAATTTGTTTTATAACTCAAGTTTTCTACTCGGTATTGTAGTACAATAAAACTGTACATTCATTTATTTATATTTCATATGTGGTTACCGTTGCGTTGAAATATTTTCTCAAACGTTTCATATCCGAATAGGTTTTGAAATCGTAAAGAAATCTTCATGCAAATAGCTATGGTTTCCATCTTTACACCGGTCACATATCACAAATAGTTAACTGCAAAAAATAATTACAAAAACCGAATCATACTTGCCAAAAAAATTAATGACATTGCGCTACTTTAAAATTCTGCCTGGTCTCGCCAACCTATTTCGCACGTTTCCTTGTAAACCAACAAGATTAATAAGTCAGTGGTTGCTAACTAGGCACTACCGACTGCGCTGATATAAATTCTGTGGTTTGGCCAGAAATGGGTTAAGAAATGTGTGTTATGTTAAGCTAGGTTCACTGTTAACTGATGTTGTGTTGTTCCCACTGTACATGGATTTGGTTATAGAAATGTGGAAGATGCTTATTAAAATGAAAATAAAAAAAAGTTGAACTAAAACTGCTGGCGCATTATATACGGGAAAAGGTAGGTGTGTATTTGCAAAGACTTGATGGATACGAATCCTTAGTCCCACATACCTAAAATGTCACCATGACCAATAATTGTTGCAAGAAGGAGAAGATGTCAAAATCTACCTTTCAAACTCACAATATGCTCAGTATTATGGTATAAATTAATACCCTAGACAAGAAGGATTAATGTGAGATATAAAAGAGACTGCGGGATATATATTTGTTAATTTAGCATCTTGGGGCATGCATATATTGTGGCCCTAATTGCGAAGGGTGAGTCCTTTTTATCCTGAAAACCATTCTGGACTTATCTTATGTTCCAGAACCCCAGATTTAAAATTTTGAGGAATAGTTTCCACAGAGTTATGCAGATGTGTGGAACTTAATTGTCCCATATAATAAAATTGCAGTTGATATAGTTTAGGGACTGGTTCTTCGAGGGTGTTCTTCTGGGCTTATCCCAGCAGTAACTTCTAACACCAACTCATACAGTGGTCTTAAATGGTACAATGTGGTACAAAACTATTGTATATAATGCTCGTAAATATACTTCTAATTAGCCCTACTATCAAATTAGCCGAGTTTAACAAATATTTGAAGAATTCAGAAATATGGAACTCTACTCTAATCTTTTTTGTCAGTTAAATGAATAATTCAAAGGTTTGCGAGGTAAAAAGATGTTGTGTTGTCCTATAAATTTTGTTTGGGGGAGTTCACCATTAGAGAGTTTATAACTAAAATTGATTTTGACTTGTTTTTATTAAATTTTTTGATTAAACAGTTTATACGCCGATTTCATTAGAACAGTTATTTTGGAACATTTTTCAACTAAAGCGACTTTAAATATTCATTGAAGTTTGTTAAATCATCCAGGATGACTTATAAAAATGTATATTTTATTGTCATTATCACAAATTAAATTTTTGTTTATTTTTTTTTTAATAAAGAAAAAAGTTTAAAAAAAACATAAATCTATGTAGAGCGTAGAGCCCAAAATGGTGATCTTTTTCAGTTTCAACTCTATCAAAAATGCACGAAAATTCTTGTGAGTAATGTAAAGCATACAATTTTATTATATAGAACTTTTGTAATTGATTACAGAACATAAAATAATTTAGTTATTTCATCATTCTAGAAGTATGAACAGACCGCGCTGCAAATTTGCGGTCAAGAGTGAGTTTCTAATTCGGTAACTGAATTATTGTTCTGTTGGTAAGAAATTATCTTCATAGGCTTTACCTAGTTCTATAATATAACAACATAATACAATACTAGTTGGTAGCTGAGTGAACACAATCGTTGGGTTCCCACCCAGACGTCGCGCGTCGCATCGTGGGTTCAATCCCTCAATCAGTAGACAAATTATGTTTTCCGCTTATATTTATGGAGGTTGTAGGAATTCGAATATTGTAAGGCTTATTTTTTGTTATCATGTTTATTTTATAGAAATCCATTTTAATTTAAACATTTTCTCTCATATATTCAATGATATTATTTTCCAATTCATAAAAAATAGGCAAGTTACGGATTTTTTTCCATATACGTACTTATAATTAAGACAACTTAATTTTATTTTTATTACCTAGTGGATGGTTAATTTAATCGGAAATCACTAACGTACAAAAATTTTGATTTGTTTTTTACAATATTATTATTTTTTTAATGATAAACTAATGTTTACGAGACATCGTTTTGAATATTATTTTGTAACAATAATTATAAGCCTGAAACACCTACATGAATTGAAAAAATCTTTTCGAGAAAAAATACATGCCGCCTATGGGAATCGAACCCACAGCCTTCCGATTGCTGGTCAGGTGCTCTACCAATCGGTGGCGTGTATTTTGTCTCGGAAGATTTTTCTATTTTGATAGGTGTTTCAGGTTAATAAATATTGCTTAAAAATAATAAATAATATTGTTGATTATGTAAAAGAACCTTTACAAAAAAATTAAATATTGTTAAGTTATTGGTAACCATGAAGAGTTTGTCTCTCTTTAACAATAACAGCAAAAAAAATCTGCCGTGAAGGCTTTCGATTGTGAGTAGTGATGTGTCTATGCCTCGTTTCCATGCCAGTCTACTTTTATCGGAATAGACAATAAATTATTGCGATGACAGTTGTTACTACGGTTGTGACTTTCATTGTTGTTTATTTGAAGAAGTGGACAATGTCGAAGAATTTATACAATGAACTGCCTAATGGCAGTGATTTGTCGCGTTTCACCGTTACGGCATTCTTAGATATTCGTATGTTCGTTTTGATTACTTCCAGATAGCCATACAAATACAGTAGTTCAAAAATATATTTGTAAGGCCAATGTTTAACTGTATACAGTTTATGTAAAGACCACACAGGAGTTCAAACAGCCCGTAGTCATTTACGAGTATAATATACAATCGATTGAGTAGGGACTCAATGGGATATTAAATTAATGGAACAATATCTATCATTATACGATTTAGAAAATCACAGGAGAAATAGCCTAATGATTGTCTATCGATATAAACATCATCATTTCGCTAAAGGAGGAATTACTCTAAGCCACTGAGCTATTGATGCACATTTAAGTAAGATCCTCCGTAAGATTGCTAACGAGCGTGATTTATAAAGATTGTGCTGTAATATTGTTTTTCTAATATGTACGAGTATGTAAACTTGGATAGTGATGGATATTACCTCCCCCTCTTTGTAATTATTCAAAGTAGCTGAACTTTTAGAAATAAGAAAAAATTGTTTATATGTCCATTTATGATAAATGTTAAATTTAATTTTATTATTTACTGAAGTTAGTGTCAAATCTAGAAAATTAATTGTAAAATCAATTGATGCATTACTGCCTACCTCTAAAGTGAAATGATTTTCCGTCGTTATACACAAGCAAGAGAGCTAGAAATATAAATATTAGAATTACGAAACATTTAAGATGTTTAAATAACAATAATTTTTATTTTTATTTTTTAAAAATTAAATAGTATAATTATTAAGTTCTGCCAGTATTTTTTGGTTTTTGTTATTGTTACAGCTGTTTCAGCTTTCAAGGCCATTTTCAAACTGTCAAAGTTCTCTGTCACAGTTTGAAAATGGCCTTGAAAGCCGAAACAGCTGTAACAATAACAAAAACCAAAAAATACCTGCAGAACTAATGAGAACTAACTAATTATACTATTAAATTTGATTTAAATTAAATTTAAAAAAAAATTAAATGGAGTTCTACGAATTAAAGACAAAAACAATAAATATATACAATAATTTTTCAGTTTGCAAATCATCTCATTTCACTGGTCATACTTTTAATGATACAGGGGTTACAATTCTTCACCGTAATAATAAAAGCAAAAAATTGGATAATTTATTAAAATTGGATAAATCAGGATATTTTTATTCATCTAGTACAATGAATAACCAAATTAATCTATCGTTTAGTCCTATTCTAGATATATTTCCAGTTAACCGCTCTGTTCTTCCTAATCCTGTAATTACCCCTTCCATTTGTTCCACCTCTCCCTCACACACCTGATGTTTTTTATACATGTAATATGTCAATCTTTTGTATCGTTGATGAGTTTTTAATATTCCCCGATGAAGGAAGGATTCTTTCGAAACGAGTAGAGTTTATAAAATTAAAGTATAACAAATTATTATAAGCAATAACTAGTCGCCTGAAATATCCATACAAATTGAAAATATCTCCCGAGTAAAAATAAATGCTGCCGACAGGAATTGAACCTGCACCTTCTGATGTCCGGTAAGGTGCTCTGGACCACTGAGCTACGTTGGTTTATTTTCAGCATGCCAAATAATTCAATATGTACTAGTACTTCAATCAACAATTACTGCTTATTATATTTTTTCACCTAAATTAAAGTGATCAAAAACAAATTTATGTGTTTTTATTGAAAATTATTACGAGTCACAATGTAAATGCTTTTTACAAATAAGTAATTTTGTCATGTTTTTACATGTTACAATGTTGCCACACAAATTAGCTGAGAATTATTATGAGTATCACTTTGTCATTTCAACTGGTTGAAAATATTTAAAAAAAATTAAAGTTAACATAGGTACGTATGATGTCATTTAGTACTCTTTCTAATACTTTTCATAACCTGCTCCTCAAAATGGCCTAAATTGGTACGGTAAATTAAGCTCATTGGATCGAAAAATATGTTATATAATATGTAATGTAATATTACATGATAAAGAATAATAGCATTACGCATTTTTCGTCGTGCAATCAATGATCAGCTTCATCAAAATTAAATAAATTTAACTTTCTTACGGAAGTTTTTAGCTATTGTTATTGTACCTGTATTGTGTTCGCGATATTTATTTAGTATGGCTCAATGTTAGTTTTATTTCCTGGATTGTTATTGCAGAACAATGGCTTCAATAATGATGTTAGTTTGATGTCATATGTCGTGAGTGATGTTACATTTGGAGCAATTTATTACAATTTTACGTGTTTTATTGATGTTACGTTTGTTTAAATGTTGCAAGAGTTAAAATAACCGAATTGAGGTAGGCATGGAATTACTCAAGATATATTATATAATAATTGAAATTTAAAAAATTCTTAGGTAGCTACCTCAATTGTTTGATTTATAGAAAACCGGCATCATTTAACGGTAATAACTAACAGTTTTGAATAAGCTTATTTATTTATTTTATACACGGTATAAATATACAGTAAACAATAATTGCATGTCGCAGTATACAAGAATAACCAAATACTAGAAATAGTAAAAAAATATATCTGTGGAATTTGATCGTAAAATGACGACACAAAGTATAAAATTGGTACAAGCTCTAGAAGGATATAGAAAGAGATATAAGTACACAAAATATAATATTAAGTATAAGTAGTATTAGATTAAATTAATTGTTAATATCTCTGCCTTTGCTTGCAGATTTAGTGTGTTGGGAACTCTTGATAAAGTAAAAAGGTTCTTTACAATAATTGCGTGTATTTACGTTACAATAAATAAGTCTGGATTTAGCTATACTGTTCATTACCCGAGGGTTGGTAATTCTCTCTTTATAGAAGCTTGAAGTCTGACAAAGATACCCCACAGGCAATTGCTACACTCTAGCAACATCTGTCGGACTCTGGAGTAAGCTTTCTGACTGGTACCATCTATCGCTTGAATACCCAAATTTTTACCATACATAACATGAATATTGATTGATTTTCCGTGCAGTTTAATAGACCCGCCATATTTGCGTATCTTGTAGTTCTTTTAACATATGTCACAAAATAGTAAAACTGCCTCTGTAAACTTTTTAATTTGTAATCTTCTCCATGATATATTGGTGTATAACCGTTATATGGAGAACATGAAAAAAAAATACATACTTTCATTGAATTATTGTATTTTTTTGTAAATAATTAGACATACTATCCATCGTGCCATTGATAGTATGGTCACCCTGTGATTGTGGCTGATAACTCGCCACGGGTCCTTAGTTATACATATATAATATTCAGTATAACGTTTTTATAGTGAATTATTAATGTATTAACCAGTTGTAACTTTTTAAAATTTGAATAACTTTTATTTTGTAGTTTTTTAAAAAATATATAAAAAGTTTGTAAATGTAAATTTTTTATTTACTGTAATTGTAAAGCTGAATATTTCGACTGCCCTGAGATTGCAGAAATGTCCTAGTGAGTTAACTTGTGCTCTCTTTTTTTATTTTTATATACATAAGCATACTAGGTATATAATATTAAGGAATAATTTATTACATCTTGCTTTTTCTTCATAAGCTCATATCATATCTATACGATATCAATTTAGGCTTTTGGGTGTTATTTTCATTATCTCTTCACTTTTAAACGGATAAATCACACGGTTTGAATCTATATACAAAAAAATGTTTAAGGAGAGCGTGGAAGAATTTGATTAAATCACTACATTATTGATTACTGTTTAAAAACTTAAGTAATAAATTGAATGAAAATGAAAGGAAAATATGATGGTAGGTTTTTTTGTGATTTTATGGAATATAATTAATATTTCGATTTTGGGAAATAATTATGTAAGGGTATTGAAAAATCAAAAATATATTTGCTACGTTTGGTGATTTAACAGGGCTGCCCGGGTTCTGGGGTGTGGTTTTAGATTGTCTAGACCACCTACTGCGTGGTGGGCCGGATCGGGTGAGACTGGTTAAGAGAGACTCTTTAACCTCTCTAGCAAGACTCAATCGACCCATCGCCTTAGACCGCAGTGGGAGAATTAATTCTTAAGTCCGTCTCTTGGACATTTGGACACATTTGGATTCCCACCCATCCCTCATGCCTGTTTACTTCCTTGAATTTCCTCTCCCACACAGCATCCCCAAAATGACATAGGCCAGGAAGAAAATTATTTTCTTTCTGTAGAGCTAATTAAAAAGAATTTTTTTTTTCGAAAATACAGGCCAAAAATTAAAAAAAAAGTTTCACTGTTCATTTTTATTTCATTAAAATTGAAAATCAATATATAGGTTAGGCACACCTTTCATTCAGTCTTTATCACTTATAAACGTGTTTGAAATTTTACACAACTGGTAAACAACCCTATATTAATGGTTATTAACGTATTGAAAATTTGATTTCCATTAGGTGTATCAAATTTAAAAAATGTTTATTAGTAAGGGGGATTATCTTTTGGACACAACCATATCATTTTACATATCTCATAACTATACACGGAGAAAACTAACTGATATGAAAGATTGTAATTTTATTAAAAAATCCAGTCAAAAATGGTCTAATTATTCGTTTTAAAAATGGGACTGGAGGTTTATAACGAATAATTTGACAAATTGCATCACAGTAAAGCCCGAATATGTTACGAGGAAGTCGGAACACGAGTTATTCAAAATAATAATAGTTTCGATTGTCGTTCATTATATTTATTCGGACAAGAGCACCTACGTGAACACGTTTTCAGATGTATTCTGAATGACTAATATTTTATTGGGAAATGATCACGCAGTCACATTTTTGATAGAATAATGATAAAAAATATTCATGAAAAATATAATTGAAGTTTTGCGAATTATGCAACGTTTTTATAATAAGCGATAACTTAACATTGTATGCCGCCCGCCCATTTCAATGTTGTGAATGCATCGTAAAAAATTTCAGTTATGTTAACAAAGAGGAATAAAAGTATTACGATTGATGGGAATATTCAGTATTTACGATCGAAACTTTAAAAAGAAACTTTAACTGTTATTTTTGGGTGGCTTAAAATACGTTCATGCCGTTCGCGAGTATTAAATTTTGGCACTTTATTTCAGCAGACAACATGGCACTTAAGAAAGTATCATGTGAACCAACATTTTGACAGTAAAAATAATCATACAAAATTCTTTGTCACAGCGTGACTTTGAGGCGATTAAGTGAGAAAGGTAAATGTCGTTTTAATCTTCTTGTTGATGTGCTAAAACCGGTTAGTTATGAATGGAGCGCTATTTTTCACTTAATGGATTCACGCTATCCAAACTATCATTTCTACTTCTATCACAAAAATGACTGAAGCATTAGAATGAATGGCTAAATGTATGTATGTGGATGAGGCATGGAGTGTTTACCAAGACCGAGTTGTTTGGCGGTATGTTTCTGCCTACCTTTAGTTAGTTTGTTAAGTGTGGAAGTGAAAGGGAAAACAAAGGTTTGGAAATATAGTAACTATCCTGATGTATGGCAATGAGGCATGGAATTGGTGAAAGTAGACTAAATGCTGTAGAAATGAGATCCCTGAGGCATATATGTGGTAAAAACATGCATGATGCAATTTGGAGATTCGCAAATATTGCAAGGTTGATGATAAGCGTAACGAATAAGATTAAACGAAGGATGCTTTGATTAAAGAGCGAACGAAAGAATGGAGTAAGAAATGTAAAGAAAAGGAGAATATATTACGCCCCGAAGTCGGGGACGCCCAAGGAAGGGTTCCATGATAACTCAACACAGTGACAATTCAACACAGTGACAATTCAACACACCTTTAAAAAGCGATAAAAAGTCATTAGAAACGATGAAAAAAAATAAAATTTAAACCTAACCTAACCTAACCTAACCCAACCTACTTAAGCCAGTTTTCAATTGTGAATGGCGGTCTTACACAACGGCGATAGCTCAAATGAATAAAATAAAATTTACTTGCGCAAGCCGGGATTTGAACCGGCGACCTTCTGTGTCTGTGTCTGTTTCATATATTCATTAAGGTTTGTCGATATTAGGGTGAATGGGTTCGCTGCTTTAATGCGCCACAGAATAGCTGGGACGAGTCAGCGCTACCAGAGATCGAACAACACTCTTGTCCAGGCTGTTGCCCAGTGGCAGGGAGCGCCTCTACACCAGAGATGGAGAATTTCACTCAAGCCACCATAAAGTCCTAATGTGCTCATCAATGTATTCATTATTTATTTATTATTTTTATTTTTATTTATTTCTTTATTCATTTTCTTTTTATGTATTAACTTAAATGTAAACTTTTATGGCAGGCAGAGCATTGTACACACCACTGTGTCCAGCTGAAATAAACATTATTATTATTATTGTCTTCTGAATTCTGTCCCTTTATGAATGGTCACCCGTAGTTACGATTTTAAATGGAAGTTAACAATATCAAACACAAATTTAGACTCATCAACATAATATTTCATAGAATTTTCCCTTTGCGGAAGTAGGTAGTAGTCAAAAACAAAATATTGCTTCACTTCTATAAACGGTGCCCCATTGTAAGTACAGGGAAAGCGGATGACAATACACTCGCCATTGCCATTGTGTTATGTCTTGTCATGTATATAACGCCATTTCAACATCAATACTACACTTCAATTAAAATAACTATCGTTTGTCTTTAAAGTGGTATCCACTTCAAGGAGTTTACGAATTGTAAGAATGTGCGGTATGTACAAGAAGCCCTGTGAGGTGTACATTGTTTTGTGAGTTAATTAGGAAGTGCTTAGAATACATAAAGCGTGACATGAATGTTAACATCTTTTTAAATTATTGCCTTTGTTGTGGAGCATTTTAAAATAAGTATAATACTTATTTTCGTATTGTTTATTTTTTGAGAACAGTGATTGCACTTGAGTGAGGATCAGGTAAAATGTACAGCAAGATTGATAAATCATCTTGATGATTACATATATGATGATCCCAAGCTCATTCCAAGTAATTAATTCAAAATATTTGTCTTTCAATAGGATGATGTTGAAAACACGTTTCATACTGTAATATAATCAATATTTTTAAATGTATATATCTAATAGAAAAATGGCTTTCAGCAGATTTTGTCAGCAGGAGAATAACCAACCGCCAAACATACTACTCGTAATTTTAGTTGTGGTTCATTCTGTGATTGTAACTCTGGTTCAAGTAACTCGGATTTGTTTTGAATTTTAAGTTCATTTTCAATATTGGAATTGATTGTGTCAAGAAATCAGACTAACGATAAAGTACCTATCTACAGTATAATATTTTAACCGAAATTTTTTTTTTATGTTTTCAAAAAATGAACTGATTTTTAAAGAATTCAGGCTTTGGTACATATCTTAACAGAAAACTATTTTAATATTAATTTTCAAAATAATTCCTTTCTGTAGGTATTCGCACAGTATTTTGTCGTAGGAACTCTAATTTCATAGCGGGATCGGCGTTCGAAAGATCGAAACCTGTATTCAGTCAAGTGATAAACCCATAATATATAATATTTTTTTATCAGAAAATTATTTAATTATACATTTGAAATGTGCATTTCTTTTGTTTAAATTTTTTCGGCTTAATTTTGACAAGGAAGATAAGATTTAGTGATTTTTCGACAGTTTACGCTTTTTAGCTAACATTCAATTATCAGAATTATGAACCTTTCAGAATAAAACTGTATTGTATGTATTTGATTTGAATGCGAAGACTTAAATGAGGTATAAAATTTTGACGATGAGAGGCACAAAACTCGCTTTATTCTGCTTCAACGATGAATCAACGAAAACATAATGAAAGCATTAATCGGACAAGTGTCCGAGTGACCAGGGCTGGACCTTCAACTTTTATCTTACCCAAATCGTTCTATCCAGACTTACTTCAGTCTAATGGGGATGCTATAATCCAACTGACTCCGGGCAGTTGGGACTGTTGTGCAGCGAAAAAAAAGTTGTTGTGAAGACAAAAAAGCGCGGGGTTTAATATGTATAAACCTCCTTCTTTAATCACTATAATTTGATTTTTCCAACTATCCTCGTAAAGCAAACTTCATTTGGAAAATAAAAATCTCTATCGCTAAGAAACAAAGTTTTTATACTTTAAAACACCTCTTTTTATTAAGAGATGTATTTCAAATTACACATTTTTTTGGTTGATTGAGGATTAAATCTTCCTCCCCAGGGACAGTAGTCGACGACGCTAACAACTGAACCAAATCAATAGGACCGACATTTATTTCATATATTAACTGTCATAATGTCATTCAATTTTAGAGAAATGCGTATATATCCACGCACGTATGCGTGATTGGGTTCATATAATGCATAGTCATCGACAACGAGTCTATTTGTCGACGTTTAGCACGATCGAATGTCAGGAGGTGGGTTAATTTCCTCTTCCAAGTTAAATTCAAATAGATGTATTTTAAAAGGGTCATTATTTAATTGTTCACGAAAACAAAAGTTAAATTCCAAATTTTAAGAGGGTCAATATTTAATTGTTCACGAAAATAAAAGTTAATTTCCAAATTTTAAAAGGGTCAATATTTAATTGTTCACGAAAACAAAAGTTAAATTCCACAAGATGTATTTTAAAATGGTGAATATTTAAATTGTTTATGATTGGCAAATATCGTCTTTACGAACATATATATTAAGATTCATCAAATTTCAGTGTTCGGAGTTGCGCTCGTGAATGTGTCTGTAGTTTAAATGTCCGTGTCGATGAATTGAAATAAGAAAAAATAGGTTTTTTGAGTTTTCGTACGTCTTCTTCTTTTCATAGCATTGTCTAGCGCCTTTCTCATTCCATCTGCAACTATGGTTGATCCGGCGCTGAGCACATCCAGTGGGTTCGCGAGAAAACATACATTAAACATGTCAAACTCGCATCAGTTGTAAATTAATTGGAAGTAAAGCATCTGGGTCAATATATGTAGCCGATATATCGTTAAATAAGACCCGTCGCGCCAACAACATTCTACAGGTAAAACAAATCATGAAATCGATATTGCTTGTTCGCTACAAAGAAATGGTTTTTATTGGGTGAATAGCAATTTATTGGGATACTAAAGGTGGAATGATACCTATCATTGTGTGTGGTAGAGTTTCAGTAAGGAGTTTTGAGAAGTTCTCTTGCATGGTAGTGTAAATGGAAATAAAGATTTATAAATATTGCCAAAGGTTAAATTCATAAAAGTTAACGAATAGTAAAAAGATATATCTGACGCTTTGTAGTAGAGAACCCTTTCTCGACAAGTTTCTATTTGAACAACATAATATGCTTTCGAGTGTTTTTACGAACCTTTTTTTATTTTAGCCTTTTTTTGTGAATGGTTTAAATCGTGAACAATTTAGGTAACTATATTATTACTATTTTTCACGTGACTTAGGAAAGTTTTAACCCCTAAACCTCTGACATTCTGTCAGAATACAGATTTCACCGAAAATATTTTCGTATTACATTTGAATTCAGAAATACTCGCTGCTTTTGAAATACTTTTCATGAAAGCAGATAAAATACTCTTTCAGATTTTAGTATTACAATCGACATACTTAATTAAAAATAATAAAATCTTATATAAAGCTTTGAGTCGCTTACCGATGGTTTTATCTATCGTGTAATTACCACTTTAAACGAAAATAATTTTTTTTTTAATTAGACAAAGGTTTTATAAAAGTTACAATTATTAGTTTAAAATAATAAAAAAAAAAATATTTAAAATTTTGCAAACCTTGACAAATTTTTTTCAAATGCTAAATGTTTTTTCATTGAAGTATTTCAAATATTTGGTAAATTTTTAATGCAAAATGAAAGCTCGGTATACTTTCTTTGCAACACTGTTTAAATAATATTTATCACCATAATACAAAATGAGATAGCATAAAATTTATGCTACCGTGTCAGTCTTGGAGATATATCTTCGAAAAATATTCTACGATTATTTCTTGTAGTGTAGAAAATCTCACAAAATTGCCGAAGAGTTTAAAGGATTATCGATAGAAATAATACAAAATACACGACTTATGATTATATGATTAATTAATGAGATCACCAACAAAAAAAATCTATCATGATTATAGCAGTAAACATAAAAATAATCAAATAAATATCAAATCGCTTAAAAACTACAGCGAATTAAACATAATTAAAAGTGGATACTAAAATGCATTCGTGATGATAAATCACATTAAGAAACTAATTGTTTTTTTTCTTCTTCTAACGGAAAACGGGAAATGTCTTAATGGGAGACTCCTAAGCGTGGTTTAGAGCCAATTTAAAAATCCATAATTCAAATGCTAACTCAGAGGTGTGTGTAAAAAAACCCCCCAGACAGCATCCCGAAAGATGACATAGGCCCTGAAGTAAATTATTTTCCTCAGAGCTTTCTGTGTGGGGTTAATGTAAAAAAAACAAAGAGGAATTATTAATTGTAAACGCTGTAGCTGTTTTAACCTAACATAGTTACAGATAATTATTCCTCCTGATATCAACTACATTTGAAAATAGGTGCCCTTTTCTGGAAATTAAAAAAAAAAAATATTAATTAAAAGGTTGAATATGATTTTTTTATTATAACGACTATTTAAACATTATAAATACAAAATATGATAATAAATATAGTCGTATTTCTCAGTCCTCTTCACTAGGGTGACCTGTGCTAAGGTGGACTAAAGTTATTAATTTCTGTTATATTAGTTTTTTATGTCGCTTTTAACGTTTTGATCCTAGTTTTTTCATTAGTTAACTTTTAATTGCTTTTTATCAGTTTTATTTTCGTTTAAAACAAACTATTATCGCTAGTTTTTAAGTGCATCGGAGGTTTGCTAATTTGTAGTTAAATTTTCAGATTTAAAATGAACACATCACTTCAAAAATAATCGGATATTATAACAAAAATCTTTTTCCTGTAGAAAATTAACGAAACGATTCGTAAAATCGTCACCGCAAGCTGCTGTTGCTGATAATCAATTTTTTTGCAACACCCACGCAGACGACTTAACTCGATAGCTACTCTTAATTGCCCCAATTTATTGGTTTTATAGAACTTGATATGGGTTTATACTGGTTTCGGATATCGAGCGTAGTAAATCAATGTTTTGGCCATTATTAACGACCAACGGAATACTTAATGACTCTCAAGAAAGCCCACAAAAATTTAACTGTATTAGACATTTTTTGGCTGTTTAAATAGTACCTGTGAAGTTTATTCCCCATTCAATGACAGAATAGACTAAGGACGGGTTGTTTCTAAAAATTTGAACAATTCATCAAATTTAAAAGTAAATATGTGTTGTTTCAATTAATTTGAACAATTCTTCGAATAAAAAGTTAATTTTCAAGTTCTGATATTATTTAAGTTCTTTGAAGTAACTGGTCTATAATGATATAATAACGGATCTTGCATAGGAAATTCACAGAACTAGCAAATGAACGTTGAAATTTTGATGAATTGTTCAAATTCTATGAAACAACCCATCCTTAATTTTCAAGTTCTGTGAAAGTCCACTTGAAGTTCTGTTTTTATATCAGCATTGGGCAGTTGCTTCACAAAACTGAAATAATAATAGAACTCGAATAGAACTTTCAAAGTCATTGAAAATTAACTATGAAATTTGATGAATTGTTCAAAATCTCTGAAACAACCCGCCCTTATTAATGAATACCTGACAATCGATTCCTGATATTATTATTTGGAGTAAATTAAAATTGATGGCGTTTTGGTTACTAATGACTTCTTTGTTGCGTTTTTTATTTATTTTAATTTTAAAATTGTTAAAATGAGATGTAAATATGAGATGGAACATAAATAATACAAACACCCAATCAATCGTTAAGCACATCAAATTCAAATGATGTTTTTTTTAGTTTAAAAGAACATTTTATTAAATTTCAATCTTTATCTTATTGAAATGAAAAATCAATGCTTGTTATATGATCTCAAATATACTGTTATCGACTTATTGATTGGTTGAGTGAATTTATTAAAAAAAACTTGATTTATTTGGAGTGTGCAATGTTAGGGGGCCATTTCATTACCGCAGCAAGTTTATTAATTATGCAAGAAGGTCAAAGTTATTATGCTTAGGTAGATAGATGATGAGATAAAAGAAGCGTAGAGTTCAGGAGATTTATCAACTTGCTTAGCCTATAAATAATACTACGAAACAAGTGAATATTAAATTCGACAAGTCAACTCAGCACTGACTGAATATTTTCCTAATTAAATCACGTTTAATTTTTTGATTCGTAGAGATATTCATTGTTACGCATCAAAACCACTTACTTATAGTGCACAAGTTTCACTACCCGGTTTCGCCCGAGATTCAACAATCGTTTGCTATTTTTTTTTGAAAAATGTCTCACAAAATATGAAGGTTAACTGTAATTAAATTGATATTTCGAAGTTCGGTAAATTATGTTTGATGGAAGTCACTTTCAACTGAAATTTGTTATTTTTTTTGATTTGAATACCACACAAGAGTCTAAACTGTACAGTCTGGAGCCAGTGAGACTACGGCGTATTTTGGGAAATATTTTGAGGTTGAAGGTAGTAGGGAGAGGAAGGAGATGGGGAAAAGGAATGTGGGATGTACCTGGCTATTCAGATCTTGTTACAAAAGATGGCTAAAGCCATTTTAAGCAACGTTTGAATTCTGAATGGTAGTCTTACACCAGGGCGATATTGAGAGTATTCCACGAAAATGGTTGTGCTAACTTAGAAAGCTAAGTTAAGGCGATGCCATACGTAGTAATGCAAAATCATGTGTTTTTGTTTTAAAAATTTGGTCGCCTAGAATTGTTTCAGATGTTTTCATTAAATACTGCGAGTAGAATACATCTCGGCCTTTGAAATAATCGAGTATTTTTTAGATAAGTATTTTTATAAGCCCAGAAGAAAATAATGTATAAAGCCTATGAAAACTGCTTTTACGTTCAAAATCTCGTACTTACAAACCCATTTTTGATTATAATTTTATTGTATAATGTGGCAAATTAAGTTATTTATAAAATGATAGAAAAAAAAAATTTATGCCTGAACATCCACAAAATAAAATAAAAGGCACCTTTTGGCAATGTTTTTTTCTTGTATAAATCAAAACAGGTGGATGGTGTTAAGCGGAAATTTAAACCTTATCGCCATCTACGTTAGGGTTTTTATTGATAGCGGCTCAATTTAAAATACTACACGACGTAGTGCATCGCCTTAATAAAAGCTGTGCAAATTTCATTGTATAATGCTCAGCGCTTAGGAAAGAAAAAAAAAACAAAGAAATATGTTTATTTATTATGAAACACCAGATTTTTTATTATTGTTTTGCGTAAGTAGTCACCTACTCATAGATTGCAAATTATTTTGTTGTCCTCTGTGGTGGGGTGGTAAAATCTTTGGGTTGGACCAGGGCTTTCAATACCAGGGGAAGTACATGTAAAAATGTGTTACTGAGATCAAATAATTTTGTACGATATTTTCGCTTCGCCACAGGCGAACGTTAATCTCAGTGCATCATAAGACAACGCGATTCGAAAACGAAATCCTGCTTGAAATGGTTCTAGCTTTGCTTTGTAACATAATCTGATAAATTAATTATTTTTTTTGTTTACATGAAATAAATTTTAGTAATAAAGTTGTGTTAACTATTTGTTGTACGTAGTAACAATTTATAAAATAAGTAAAGTTACAAAACAGAACGCATGAGTTACGCACATGTGAAGTGATATAGAAAAAAACACTTCTTTAAAATGAGAAATAATAAGATTAGTAAATTAAATTAAACTTTTATATAATTTTTCCCATGAAACATGTTAAAAAAATATATCGATAATAAAGAAACATCCCAAAAAATGTATATAACTACGGTGTGGCAAACTCGTGGAATTCAGTAAAGTAATAAAGAAGATTTCGTTTCATCAACAATAAGAAATCCTTTAACATATCTACAACATTCCCAAATCTATTACCAAAAATATGCACTCGATTTATAGGTGTGTAGGCGAGAATTTTAGGACTGTCCATACGATCATTAATATTTTTATTTGACACAACATGGTCAGGAATAATCCGCCATTTGCCAGCGTAATCAAATTTAGTTGTATCTTCGGAAGTAAATAGTTAATGTTTTGAATTGGAATATCTTAAATTTTACTGAAATTGGATAATCTTACCGATATCCATTCTCCGTCGCTTCCTATTTCCTCACTCATCACAAAGTTCCCTGTTAGCGGCGTTATAGTATCACTCTCAAAGCAGAGCTTTTGGGTGGCATATAAAAGAAAACCATTTAAAACCAATTGAAATTGCGGCATTTTTAATTGATTGATTTTCTAAAGAATATGATATCATACTACATTATCCCTTAAATAAATGAATCCAAAATACTTTCTACTAACAGTTTTGATCCATATCAATGTAGTCCTTTTGTCAATTCTCAATTTAATTAATAAGTACATTGATGAAAATCATACAAATAGAAAACGAATCTAAAATATCATGAAAAACTGCTTGACACATTTACATTGACTAATAAACAATTATTATTGTGTTTGTTTTACTATTTTTGATCGCCAATCAATATTATATCAATTGCAATTGTTGTAGGTTTACAAATCAATTTAATTATATAATGACTGCATAAAGTACATTTCTTGGGCTGTGTTACTTAATTATTACGCAGAAGTATAATAATTCTTTATTTTTACTGTCTTTCTCCCCAAGGATTTCTGTTCCGAGTTTATATTTTAGACGTCTTCACAATTTCTATTATTTCATCATCTTCACGTTTCCTTAGCCATATTTTGAGGTTATTTTAAAGCTTGGTTTTTCCCATGGTACCTTTTTTCTGTGACAGATTTAATGTAAGCTTTTTTTAATTCCCATATTTATATGTTCAAAGAATGAAACAAAAAGAATTATTAATTGTTAAAATACTTCCTACCCACGTACAAGAAAGATTTATAGATAACGGATATGTCATTAACTTTCTAATAACAATTAAACGATAGAAGGGGAATGGCTTCTAATAAATATATTTTTCTTTGTATAATTCACGCTGTCCGATGCGTCTATTTATAGTTTTATTTCCTACAAGAATATGATATTGATTTCAGAATTCAGGTAGTAAAAACTCCAGTTATGCCCATGAACAGCAGGGTAAGCAGATACTTAAATCGTACGTAGATAATATGTATAAATTTAAAAAATATTATTTTTTAGCTATTTTTAATTCTTAATGGCGTTATAGATAGTCCTGATTTACTTGGTATAATAACCCCCCATGTACGATCTAGAAATACTCGATTAAAAATGTTTTAATTGCCCCAATTCGACCGGTCGGTGGTCGAGTTGACATCTCGTTTGGATCCCACCCAGGCGTAGTGTGTTCAATTCCAAGGCTGGCTAAGTCCTCCATCACAACACAAGCAACATTTTCAGCTTACTGTGGTGGTAGTAGGAGATTTTAAAATATTGTCAGGTTATTCGTAACCCTGGAATGTTTGTCTTTCTTTTTAAAATAAATTAAAAACAATGACAAACAAGTCATTTATATACACGTTTGTACCTAGATTGCACGCAGTTGGCAATACTTTCTCAGAAATAGTGGTTGATGTATTAAACTGCACGTAATTTAGTTTTAAGAAGGTTATAATAATATACTTAATAAATATATATATTGATGTGAGTTTATTTTACTTTTTTGCGTGTGTCCTATTTCACATTTTCTTAAACATATTTTATTTCTTTAAGAATGTTCGACTCAATTATCATAACATAACATACTCACAAGTTTGTTAAATCCCGCATTGATATTCCCTCGGTTAAAACAAGGTAGATAAACCACCAAAAATCCCGTAATACTGGGATTAACACAAGCGCGGCACCGGGATTACGCTGCCGCTAAAGGTCCGGGATTCCCGTGATCACGGTCCCGATTCCGGGATTGAAAGCGCGGATATAATATAATACGTAGGGCGCATGAAACTTTATTTAGAATATTGTTTAGAATATTATGTTTGATCTAGCTTTTGTAACAGGCTGACCCATATCTCCAAAACGGAAATGCCACAATCCAACAAAACGATAAAACGCAAAGTACCTTTTTTAATTTACATTTGAAAACATGTTTATTAGAGCTGAACCGCCTAATAAATTTGAGAATGATTGTTTATGTGACAAGAAATTAAAATAACGCTTACGGATAATAAAACCCGACGGCCCAAATAATGATCGGGTCATATTACACAAAAATATGGATTTGATTTGAATTTTATGGCGGTTAATAAAATGACAAATTTTATTGCAAAACTTTTAAAACTACGGTATTTTATAAAACCTATCTAAGTTCGGTCATTAATGCCGTCATGGTTATCTTTCTTTCACTTCTCGGATTTTAAATCAAATTTATTCTATGTAAGACTAGTAATCAATTACGATACGATTAAATATCGATTTTATTTGATTTTAAATTAACTAGCGTTTGACGTATGAACTCTTGCGACCAGGGATAGTCAATATTTCGTAATGGAAGAACGTCGAGGAGTAGTTTGCCAATCTATAATAAGATAAGATCCTAAGTAAAATATTATGTTAAATTTTAAACCTTCTTTTTGAAACTACCGACAGTTTTTTTAAGATAGTTTTTCAGTTTTTCTCTATGTGTAAGTATGTTAATTATTCAGTACAAGCTCAAGTGTTCATTGACGTATTAGTAATGCTTTTTTAGGAAAAATTAATAATTTTGCTATAATATAAGCTTCACTAATTATTCAAATACACTGGACGAGTAACAACGATAAACTTATGCTGTAATTCGAACTGAAATTTTTATTCATACCTACCTGATTTTAATCAGTATCTTATCATTTGAGGGGGGATTTCATTACCTCTCGATAATCTGTAAAAATAATTATTTATTTTAATAAATAAATAAATATTCACTTTTACCGGAATAACATTTTCAATGAAATTTTTTTTTATCCGAGATACTATCTAGGTTAAAAAATAAATAAGTTAGAACTTTGTAATCAATAAAACAGATATCAGTCTTATTATGGAAAAGATAGTTGAAAATAATATATTGTAATTACTGAATTTGAAATATGAGATCGAAAAAAAATTACGTGAAATAGTAAAGTGCCAATAACTAAGTTGGTTAAGATATTGTCTGGGAAGACAAAGGTCCTTGGTTCGATTACCCGTTGAGACCATTACGTTTATATTTTTATGTTTCTTGTTCTGTTTCACGCTTCGTTTAGTTTTATTAGTATTATCTTATTCTTCAATAAAATAAATAAATACTTTCAATATGTGGAAAACTCGGCTATTTTATCACATATAATACACAGCCATTACATCCATAGGTTCGAGTAAGATAATTGGTAAATTTTTCAAAATAAATAAATCGAAAATCAAATTAACCCTATGAATATATCCCTAGAATTTAATTTGTAAATTATCGATAGTTACTAATTCTAATAGTAACTAATTCTAATAGCTACTAAAGCTAAGAGTTACTAATTCTAAAAGTTACTAATTCTAATAGTTACTAATTCTAATAGTAATTAATTATAATAGTTACTAATTATAATAGTTACCAATTCTAATAGTTACTTCTTCTAATAATTATGTGTTAATTTCATTGAACGCAGAAAAATATAATCCTTGGTAAGTTCTGTATTCAATTTATAAAAAGTACCATTTAGACGTTTTTTTAAGAGCAAAAGTACCGTAGAGCGGATTATGGGAACGATTTTAAGATGCATCAAATTAATAATTTTTACCCATTAGTTTTGCATGTCCGAACAACATTTCAAAGTTTTTGCCCTCAGAACGATTCATTCTCGTTCATTAGGTAAGTGATTTATTTGTATGTGCCTAAAATGTATGCGAAGTTCACAGCAAGGTAGGTACCCAGTATTTGCCCAGCGGGCAATGTATTACAAGGTAAATTAAGCAAATTAACATGCTTTTCGAATTCACGAGATAACGGTTTAAGATTAATGATATGGCAGATAACCAAATTTATTACCAAATTAACTACGGAATGCATTACATAATAAATGTATTTAATTTATTACGTAACTGGAGATTAGTCCATTACAAGAAATCAAATTCAAAGTCTGGGTAGCCATTTTTTAAATTTAAGAAATAATATTGGCACTTCTGTAAATGTAATGCACGATTTAATTAAACACGAATTTTGTGTCGTTGATTTAGATTTTATGTTATAAAACCATACAATGCCTTGGAGGTATTTATTTTAATTTTCCTAATACATAATTCGAGTACATAAATATTCTTAAAATCACTTTAGAAAATACAAGAGAAAAATGTTAAGAACCAATTAAGGCGATGCACCACATCGTGTAATATTTTAAATTGAGCCGCTATCAATAACAACCCTTACGTAATGGGGATAAGGTTTAAATTCCCGCTTAACACAATCCGCCTGTTTTGATTTATGCAAGAAAAAAACATGGCCAAAAAGTGCCTTTTATTTTATATTTATTTATTATTATTATTACACGCCCTAATGGGCTTTTACACACTACAAAGTTTAATAGTAGAGTATCACAGTTATTATAGATTCTACAAAATTAAAACAATAAAGGAAACATAATGCAACGAAAAAAGAAAAAATATTAAATGTTACAACAAAAGTCTCACATAAATAGATATTCAAAATAAAAATAAGAATATATATATTGCGGAAATTATAGATGTCGATATTGTGGATGTTCAGGCACAAATATTTAATTTTATAAATAACTTAATTTGCCACATTATACAATAAAATTATAACCGAAAATGGGTTCGTAAGTAGGAAATTTTGAACTTTAAAGCAGTTTTCATAGGCCTTATACATTATTATTTTCTGGGCTTATAAAAGACTTATCTAAAAAATACTCGATTATTTCAAAGGCCAAGATCTATTCTACTCGCAGTATTTAATTAAAGCATCTGAAACATTTCTAGGCGACCAAATTTTCAAACCAAAAACATATGATTTTGCATTACTACGTATGATTTTTAAAAATTCATTTATGTAATGAAACAAAGTTATTCGTGGATAAATAAAAAAATAATAATTTACCTAAATAATTGGTTAGAGAACGAATAAAAAAACGAACTTTGACATTTTACAATGGCATTTTTACCAATTTAGTATTCATTAATATACAATATTAAATTTCTAAAAAAATGGTTTTTCGTACTCCTGCTAAATTTAATTTATTAAATAGATTTAATAATATTTTTTTCGAAATCATTGATTTGACACCCTTTAAAAAACCCAGGAAATTTGCATTTTTTACTGACTTACTTATATCGAAAATTTGCATAAGTCGAAGATGAAGTTATTTGAGAATGAGTCCTCCACATGTGGTCTCCGTAATTATTTTCGTATTTAATTGCTTAATTAATTCTTTTAACATGGCAGCAATCAAAACAAGGCTCGAGAATTCAACCTGTTACTATAATTATACTCGAATACCATCAACATCCAGATACGTTTGCGAAGTATGTTCGATTGGTAAAAGATAGGTGGGTTTATATTATTATTGTTCGTGATTATTAATTAAATTTTATATTTTATTATAATTTATATTTCTTGCTAGAGCAATCTCGGTGACTTACAAAACTCATTGCAGAACGAGAGGAACTTACAATACATAGGTGGGATAATTTTACATTGGTATTTTGATATCAAAATGAGAAGTTTCACATGGAAACAGTACAAAAATAGAAAAATAATCAAAATTGTTTCAGATACAAAACATTAAAAAAATAGAAAAATTAAGGTAAAGGCCACACAGTAATACCAAGATACTAGAATAGATAATAAAATACCAAGAGGGAGCGCGCTAATATTAAAAAATATATAATATTAAGAGCGAAAATGGTGAAAATATTTCATACAATAGGACTCGTTTTAAATACAGCAAAAATCTCTCGACAGCTGCTTTAGTTGCATTTAAAGATAAACTCAATTTGGTTCATACTTATAAAATAATAAATAACAACACAAAACGTGTTTTTAATAATTTTGCGATTTTTTTCTATCTAGGAAATTTCAGATAATTTACTTTTCGACATAACAAATGTCTAAATATTATCTTCAAAAATAATATATTTATTTTTTTAAACTTAAACGTTAACGAGAAACTTGAAATCAAAGATGAAAAATCAGTAGAAATTAGGTATGCGGGAGGTTTAGAGGAAGCTACAAGCCATAAAATTTGTATATTCTTGGTATACCTTACATTGTAGGTAATAGGCATTAAAATCGCTTGAGAAACGTTCGATTTCAAGCACAAAAATTGTTTTTATTTATTTTGTAAATAATTTTATAAGAAAGCAAAAGAGTTAATTAACTGAAACTGTCACAGATAATCTTGGCTAAAATACAGTATTTTAAAAAGGTTGTTTCCTTTACGCGTTCATACATTTCTATTGAAAAAAAATTTTTTTTAGTAGTTTACATTTATATTATTTATTGAGTAATTTATTTTTTAATTTGTATTCTACTCAAGCGAAACGATAGGAAAACCTTAAATTTATCTAAAGCGTATTTTTGATATTCATAATGTACATCAATTCATTATAAAGATTAATCTAAAAAAAATTTGCGATAAGCTTAGCCTTAAGCAGAACAAATAAGGAGACACAAAAAAGGAAATAGACAGAGATGTACACATAAGCACAAAGCTATGGTGGGAATTTACAAGAAGGTACTTACCCACTAATACATTGGTAAAAATAGATTATGCTCGATTACAAATACAGGGCAAAGGAAAGGGGGAGAAAGAAACAAGACAAATTAAAACACGACAAGAATTACGTATTTTTGTTTTTATTTATTATGTTTGAATTAATGTTTATTATTTATCCTTCGTAATACCGTAAAATATCAAATAAGGTTCAACAGAACCAGGAAAAATTATAGGTTATTCTTAAAGAGTATTTACTTTATGGCTTGCTATAATTACAACATAAACACAAACTTTATATATTTTAGATCACTTTCAATCAAAAATGTTTGTTTATGTTGTAAAAAATATTGCATTGATTAAAAAAAGGCTTATAAGATAGAAAATCACCTCTTTATAGCAAATTTCTTTTTAAGAAGATATTAAAAAAAATACGAAAAGCCGGTCCGGTCTAGGATGAAATTTTATTTTAATTTTATTTTATTGCAATGACGTTAGTTTCAAAATTGAAAATAGTTTTGAACTAAGTATACAATTTAGTTCACGGTCGAATTTTCATAAACAAAAATAAACATAACTGACTCCCTCGGAAATAAGTTGAAACTGGAGAATTAATTTGTGAAAACTGTGACATTTTATGTGTTTTATACAACATATAACTTACTGTAATTACTACTTAAGTCATGATCATGTACAGAGTTAATTATCTTAAATAGAAACTAACAAAAAATATGATTTTCAATTAATAAGTTTTTTACATTTGAAAAGCGGTTCAGTGGCGGAATCTGATAAAGCACCCGTACGGCAAACAGAAAATTTCGAGTAAGGCTGTAAGTTGTACCTAAATAAATTTTCTTTTCGTTGAATTTTTCGGATTCATATTTTTTTAATATTAGTTTTGGTTTATAAATTGTTATGAGTTTTTCATATTTTACGCTTAACAATGACTTAGCATGGGTTGTTTCATAAAATTTGAACAATTTGAAGCGTTCATTTTCGGGTTCTGTGAAAGTCCTATTCAAGTTCTGTAATTATATCATTATAGGAAAGTCGCTTGGCAGAACTGAAATAACAACAGAACTTGAAAAAATCTTTCACAGAACTTGAAAATTTGAAGAATTGTTCAAATTCTCCGAAACAACCGTTCCTTAGGACGGGTTGTTTCGGAGAATCTGAACAATTCATCAAATTTCAAGTTCTGTGAAAGACTTTTTCAAGTTCTGTTTTTATTTCAGTTTTGTCAAGCAACTAGCCTACAATGATATAAAAACAGAACTTGAATCAATCTTTCACAGAACCCGAAAATGAACGTTGAAATTTGATGAATTGTTCAAATTTTCCGAAACAACCCGTCCTTAGTATTTTAAATCTGATGTAGACAAGTGCAGCACCGGGATTACGCTGCCCCCAAATTTCCGGGATTCCCGTGATCACACGGTCGCGATTCCGGGATTGAAAGCTCTAGCGCGGATATTATTATTATTGACGTGAGAGGCGTTGCGTGGCTATTTGTTATGCCGCTTCGTTTGTACACGCTGCAACTAGACACATTGTCGTGGTTGAAAAAATCACCGCACTTAATTGGGTCGTTAAAACTAGTGCAGTGAAACCGATCTGCGGCATATCTTTTCTTTATCTCGCACTATCGCAATGCTTTCCTTCCGCAAGAGGAACTTTCCACAAATTCACGCAATTCTCGCATTTTTCCTCTTCCGCTGTCACGAGTGGCGTGACTTACAGACTTACAGCTTGTGGGAACTGGGAACTATCTACGATATTGCGGATGATAAACGATGGTGTCATACACGATATAAAATACCTTATCTCGCGGTAATATAAAATCATAAAATGCAGCACGTCTTCCGCCACCGCCGTTGCAGCTTATGAATATGAATAAGATAATATAAAACTTCTCCGCATCTTATCCGCCGCTATGATTAGGTTTAAGTATAAATAGCAGTCTCTTCGCGAAAGATTGATATCTCTCCACTTATAATATAATGCGGAGGTTATTAATGATACGCGGTATGATGGGTGAGCATTACTTCAAGTGTGTTTTTAGGACAATTAGCGTTCTGTACTTTCAAGACTCGGGAAGAGGACTTTTGTTAAATGGAAAAAATAAAAAATATAATTGTGATACCAGTAGGTGGCTATATACCTATGTCCAGGGCTCCCAATATGAAAGAACCTCTTGAAATAGACTGTAACGTAGATTTCATTTTCTGTGTCATCCCTGTCTTATTCCTACCGATGATTTGTTTACGGTTTCTATATACGCCTTCTAATTTACAAAAATTGGTTTATAATAATTACTAGTTAGGTTCCAATTGTTAACAATTTAACTATTCCCAACCGTTTCACCCATTGAAGGCAAACAAAAAAAAAACAAATTGCAGCATTTTGTAGGCATTATGGTGTCATAACATTTCAAAACTGCATTTCTTAATATTTTTTCCTGGTACTATACTAGATACAAATGATTTTGTTTCACATGAAATACATCTTGCGAATCGTGTTACTGTTTAAAACGTTGAATAAAACTCGTGATTTTCTTTGAATATTAATGGTGTTGGATACTGTCGGATATGCTAGCACTTTGCTTATTAAGAACACCATCAAAAAGTATTAAAGAATTTTTTAATTCATGGTCTTGTGTGATTTATGAAAGCAATATTAATAATAATATTTTTTTTTCGAATCCTCTAATATGAAAATATCTGGAGTCGGTGAATTATTTTCCCATTTGATCTCTGGTGATTTGACGTTTTGTTCTTGTATTGTTTTGTATTTATTATGCTTATATAATGCACTTGCATAATGTGGATTCAATAGATGATCATTTGTGGAAAAGTGTGAGGAAGGGTTTAGTTTTTCCTGTGGGGAAGATTTAACCAGGACATAAAGTCGAAAATAAAAATAGTTATTTAGAATAAAAAATAGAATAATTTCTAACGCGCTAGGTACCTAGTCTACACTTGTATCTTGTGTTTCAATTAATATACGTATTAGAAATCCATGGTGGTCTGTAGAGCCTTATCGATGAATCTAATATTCCTTTAGGGGTAGAGAGTGAACTTTTCTTTTCCCAGATAATTTCCACTTGAACTGTTTTTAGTATGGTGACATAAACATTCAGATACGCCTAAGGACATCTCCTATGATCTTAGATCCCAATCAATAGTTAGAAACACCCAGCTACTGAGAGTGCTTTCGTTTGTTTTTTGCGGTTTAGAAATCATTATCACAATACGAAACACAATATTAATTTTGCTTATGTTTGTCTATCCCCGGGCTATTTGTCGTCACTTCTACTGCCAGTTCTACTCTTTCTAGTACGAAAGTGGGCTACCTGGCTTAGTTTTATCTAATTGTCGTTTACTTTGGTAATGGGCCACTTGCACTATTTTAAGAGAAAATTAATAAATATTGAGTGTACTGGATTCCTCTCGAGAGTACCTTGGGTAAAGATTTGAAAATTATGTGTTTCATTCTTGACTTCACGAATGTCGTCGGACAACTGACTGATTTCGCCTGTTACTTCTCTATTTATTGGGCTAAAAGTGTACAGTGTCTACACGTATTAGTTGGACCAATTATTTTTATCTCTAAACAGAGAATTGGAGAACAAAGAAAGATCCGATATTTAATTACTGTTTCTAACGATTTGTGGTGCGAGTAATTCAAACATTCAAAGACTATATGGCACGTGTACAGTGATTAGAATATTATCAAGATGATAAACAATTTCTTATTAATATCATTTTAGGTTAGCCTCTGCTGTCCGGTACATTGAAAATACAAAACAACACTCTATGCAGTAATAAACACTTATTAATTAAAACTTTCAATAGGTTTAATATTGTATAACGTAAAATTTCAATTTATTATTATGTTTGTAAAAGCCCTACTGGCATTCAAAAAGTATTTGATAACCCTTTCTTATAGTGCTTAAAAAAATACAGTTAAAAGGTGTAAAAATTATTTGAAGCTTTATAAAATTACAAATCTTACGTAATCTTTCTGAACAGAATAATATATATTTCATGCATCTGGCCCATTCAGTTTGCTTTGCTGATTGAGATAGTTGTTTTATTTAACAAACGGATTCGGATTAACCTTTCAACGTCTTCATTAAATTGAAGCTCTTTGATTCATTAGCAGACGAGGAATGTTAATCTTGTGATATTTGATATGGCCGATACTGACTACTGTTCTATTATCGTGCGTCTCGCGGTGCTGTTCCGATATTAAATATTGATTAAAAACGGGTTAGTAGAATAATATGAATGTAAGTATTGTGTATTGTAGACCAACTGCAGTTTATTCTGTCTAATAATGGTGCGTGCTTAAATTTTATGACTGCATTAAAAACTTCGCATTTTTGGTTTTTGATATCTAAGGCTTTGTAGAAAATACAGAGAAAGTAGGATATTAATGGCGTGATCACCAATATCCAAATACCATTCTTAACATAAAGTTTTAAAACCGTTTCTATAATGTTGTATTCAACTAAGTCATAGGTCGTGCTAACACAATTTAAACATAAGTTGAACGCGTAGAATATTGTCTACCTTCTTCTGGAGTAAAAAACGACTCCCTAAAATAACTACAGTTTTTTGTTTTCTGAGATTGGCAAAAAATCATTACATTTATATACATGAAGATTTTATTTATACCTTGGTGCCAAGATGGCTGCCGATTTCATTAGTAAATAATAATTACTTACGTGATACACATTTCACGATTGACTCATGTTTGCGTTTTAAATAAATATAGCAGTAAAATATAATAAATCGAAAAATTAAATAAAACACATAACAAAATAAACAAATGGAATTTCAAAATTCTAACAAGATGCTTCTGTCGCTTTGTGCACTGTCGGTGACCAAACATTTATGTAGAAAGATATTTAAACACGGCTAAATCGATTTCAAGCAACATTTACACTATGGACGGTGGTCTTTTTCCAAGGTAATGTGCCTTGAATACACTATACATTGTATACGGAAACTTATAGTACAAGAGTGAAACTGGGGAATCTACTCCATACAGAGGACTAAAGAAAAACTTTTTGTTTTTCGATCTGAACATTTCGATTTTTTATGTGAGGCTGAAGGTAGTAGTAAGGAGAAAGATATGGGGAAGAGGAAATGGGGAAGTATCTGGCTATTCAGATATGGATACCAAACATCTTCAAAATCATTTCAAGGAAAGCTTCAATTCCGAATGGTGGACTCACGCCAGGGCAATACTGAGAGTATCTTCCACTCTGGAACGGGCTACAAATATACTATATATTATTTAAAATGAGTCAATCAAATAAAATTTAAGATTTGAACCTGCGACAACCTGCTAGCTAGTTAAGAGCCTTACCCCTCGACCACGGAGACACCAAAACTTTGGAGCGACTACGCTATGGAAAATTTCAAAATATGATATTAACTAGAGTCGAACGATTTTTTTTTTTAAATTTGACCTTAGAAATGAAAAAGAAAGCTCAAATCAAAAAAGTTATCCCAAAAATCTACTCTAATTGCGATGTAGATTCACAAGTTTCCCGCTTGTACTACGAGTTTCCGAACACTGTATATTATTATAAAATAGTAATATATTGTGGAACACCACAAATTAATCAAATTAAATTGACATGTTTTGGCCCTAATCGATCTGTAGCCAAGAGACGTGAACCCATCTTCTCTATAAGTGTATTCTGTTTCTTCATCTCAATGCCTGTGGCATCCAATGATTTTCAGACTTTTCAGTTATTTCAGAAGTGCATATTTTAGTTCAAAAACTTATGAATAATTTTATTACAGGTTACCAGATATCGCGCAAGCCATGCTCGGTGGGAGGCACGCGCGGCACGTGCATGTTCGTGCAGGACTGCCTGCGTGGTGCGGGCCGACACGTGGGTGTGTGCGTGGACGGCTTCATGTTCGGCTCGTGCTGCGCCGTGGACGAGAAGAGCGTCGCGGCGGCGAGCGCCGTAGGAGCCCTCCCCACCACGCCACCAGTCTTCCCCGATAGGTCTACCACAGGTAATACAACTGCTTTGCCGTCTTTAAACCAATATTCTTTAACAATGGACGTTCGTCATATTCAGACATGTCAGACAGATTTCCATTTCCCCCCGAAACGTATATCAACGTGATTGTTCAATCTATACATGGATAATTTTGTATGCAAGAATTGATGGAGTTAGGGTTGGGCGCGAATTTGAGTAATCTGAAAGTGTATTGCTTGTTGTATGCTGATGATGCGGTGCTGATTGCTAGCAGTATGGAAGATATAAAGTCTCTCGTGTCTAGGGTGAACGAAGTACGAATATATGAAGAATGATTGAATGATGAATGTAAGTAAGTCTAAAGTCGTGGTGTTTGAAAGAGAGAGTACGAAAACAGTGTGCAATATGAATACTTGGAGCAAATGGATGAGTTTATGTAGTTAGGAAGTATGTTTACGAGAGATGTTGAAATAATAGTTAATGCAGGTAACTCCATTAATGGAGGACTGAACGCGGTTGGCGCTAACAAAAAAATTCCCGAAAAAGTGAAGCTAGCACTCCACAATGGATTGCTGATACCTACCCTGATGTATGGCATTGAGGCATGGAACTAGCAGAAAAAGAATGAAAGTACGCTGAATGTAGAAATGAGATATCTGAGGCTTATGTGTGGTAAAGCTACGTATGATTGTGTGAGAAATCAGATCGGGAGGTAGGCCGGTTGAGGGAAACCCTCTCTAGTTGGTCTTTCTTGACCAACCAGCGCCTTGCACTGCAGTGGGAGGGATGGATTCATACGTCACTTCTAGACACACTGACCCTCAGATTCCTAACCAACTCTCATACCTTTTTTCCTTCCCAGAACTTCATCTCCTTCCCTTTCTTAAACCTTACACACAGTATCCCCAAAGATCACATAGGCTCCGAGGGAAATTATTTTCTTCAGGGCCTCCTTTCTAGAGTTAATGCATAAATGATAAGTTGTTACTTAAGTTGCGATCACACCTGATTTATACTATGATCTATGAAAGTTGAATTGACATTAACTTTCGTTCTATAAATGGACCAAATAGACTCATAGATTATCCATTTTTCTCATGAAGGGTGTATCGGCACGTGACATAAATACTATTGGTCTGGTTTTAACGAAGCTCTCTGTGGTAGGACGATAATAACAATACACAACACCGTAAATCAGTCTTTCAGGCTTCCTTCATTAATAAAGGAAGAGTCTTTATAAAAATCATTACCTGTAACGATGAAACTGCACTGTACCATCTCTTCCCCAGAACTAATATAACTTACTATTGTTCTTGTTTGACTGGAATATGAAGTGGTTCGGTCACGCCAATGAATACACCCAGCGCGCCGCCAGGAAGTTAACTAAGATGATTTTCATCTGCCCTGAACTGTTGTCTGTTCAGTGAGTTCCGACGCTATTTGCCTAAGATATTGAGCGTGAATGTTAAAACAGACGTTAGCAGTCTGAGCGGTAAAGTGTAATGTGGCAGCTCGACCACTTCACCGATGGTGGTGGGGATAACTCAATCTCACTACCCGGAGAATACAATAAATTTCTCCAACAAAAATTTTCATGGACCAAATCATATGTCCAAATACAAAATAAATTCAAATCTCTATGGTAACTTATACACATAACGCAATGTTACCATCGAACTGAAATTTTATTTATCATCAAAAACATAGTAGGTATGTAAACTTGCATATTATTCAAGGTAACATTGATTTATTAAATAAATAAATAATAATAATATAAATAAATTCTTTATTCCAGGATGTGGGGAGGTTAGTGCAATCCCACACATCCCATAGAAGATATAAGTACAGATAGTAAAATAAATAAAAAGAGATTAAAAATTAAATTAAAGCAGAGAAGCACGGGAATCCATCGGATCTAAGATTGTGGGAGCAAGTATCTTTCTCCAATGGTCTTCAATGCTCGATCCCGAAGTCAGACGGGATTCTATGATAAGGATGTTTCTGGAATGGTTTATCCTTCCCCTCAGTCCTGCAATCCTTGTTCTTAACAGAGCTGTAAATCCTGGAACTCGCCCTTCTGTAAACATCGAGGAGGCACTGCAGTGCCTGGGGAGTCCGAACATCAATCGGTAGGCGTTGTTCCGAATTCCGTTGTTCCGTTGTTGTTGTTGTTAAATCCGGTTAAATACGGGATTGTAGGTTATTTCCTTTGAAACTTTTAGTACGTTCCTAATAAATTGAAACATGTCTTCATGCACGTGCATTTGTCCTGATAATATACAATGACGAGACAATATTAGAATTTTTATGAACATGTATTCCGACATCGCGATAACACATTCGTATTAGTTTGTAAGGAAACCTATCGATGGGCTTGCACTCCCATTTTTAACCGGATTACGAATAATTTGAAGAGATTCTTAATAAATTTACAATATTTAATGTTTTCTGTGTGTATTATAACAGTAATAGAAAACATGTATAATGGCACAGTAATAAAGAGACAATAATAGTAGTCATATTTAATTTGAACATTACATGCCTCACTCGGCGTTGGTACCACCTGTATTGAGGCAGAATTTTGAGAATACGAATGAGCTCGATCCTACTACATAACTGTCTTCAACTAAAACACACGATCCAATAATATTCTTCGTAGGGGGATTTAATGGTTTGTCCCCCCAGCTATATGAAATCCATATATTGCCTAGAATCGCGAAAGAAATTCATGGAATGTACGCATCTCTGAATATCCCCATGTGCGCTGAGAAATGTATCAAAGGACGCTGACTAAGTTGATTCGCTTCGCTAGTTGTTAGAAATAGTAATGTCCAAGAGTGTGTAGTTTGTCCCCATGTGCGCTGAGAAATGTATCAAAGGACGCTGACTAAGTTGATTCGCTTCGCTAGTTGCTAGAAATAGTAATGTCCAAGAGTGTGTAGTTTATTTAGGCTCCAAGATATTTAGGCGCGGAGCTGAGGGGTCGCCTGCCGCCTTGGTATACCCCCAAAATTCAAGCTAGAAAAAAACCTAAATAAAATTTTGAATTATTACTAAATATTAACTAATTTTGTTTAAAGAAGTCGGTAATATTTGGTAGGGATCGACCCCATATCCCCCTGAGACGAACCGCCACTGGTCAGAGTTCCGAGTGGTTAAGAGTGTTGAGGAAACTGATGTTGAATTGTTTGCATATTGACGCTGCTTTTGCTTGTTGACATTTTTTGTTCTGTTGATATCTAAAATGTTCTTGTCACTGGCATCTCCGTTGTAATTTATTTTTTTGTTACATCGGTAGTTTACGATAAATAAGAGTTGTTACAACTGAGCTTTCAGGTTTAATACAATTTCTATAATTTATATATATATATCGATACAATTCGAATATTTTACACATTATTAAAATAATTTAATGTCAAATATAATTGTGAATGGTAGCAGAAGTCTGGGACGCCTAATGAATGGCATGGCACAATCAAGCGAATCAGATACTTGAGTCGGGCCAGAGTGTGTGTAAAGACCGAATTGATTGGCGATCCATCCTCTCTGCCTTCCCCTGCGGGAAACGGCGTGATAGTTACTTAGTTAACTAACTAACTAACTAACCATCATGCCGTTTCCCCGCAGGGGTAGGCAGAGAGGACGGACAGCCAAACAACTCGCTCTTGGCACACACTTCTTGCCTCATTCACATTCATACATACTCTTCTATTATTCTGACTCTTGACATGTCCCGACTTCTGATTCACTTGGTGGTGCCATGTCTTCCTCGGGCGTCCCCGACTTCTGCTACCATTCGCATTTGCATCATATATCCTCCTTACACTCCTATCTTCGCTCATTCGCTCTACATGCCCAAACCATCTAAGCGTCCCTTTCTTAATCTTACTCATTACGATTAAATCAGCCTTGCACTCTTTGCGGATCTCCACATTCCTCACACGATCAAACATGGTTTTACCACACATACGCCTCAGGGATCTCATTTCAACAGCATTCAATCTACTTTCATCCTTTTTTTGCCAGTTCCATGCCTCACTTCCATACATCAAGGTAGGTACCCGCACTCCGTTGTGGACTGCTAACTTCGCTTCTTTGGACAATTTTTTGTTAGCGCCAACTGCGTTCAGTCCTCCATTAATGGAATTACCTGCTTAGTACCTGGTTAGTTAATTAGTTTATTTAATATCTGTCTAAGCAACGTGGCACAATATATGACTATAATATTAGTTTAAACATAGAGACATTTTCGTTAATCTACAGATATAGAAGACTGAACTTTTCTTCGCATTTTTACTAACGACATCTATGGACAGAAAAATAAAGCGGTGATAACGATTTGAAATGAACAATTTTAGTTTTATAAGGTAACAATCCTTAGTAATAAATGCGTTTATAATGTTTTAATTAGTATAGTAGGTGTAATTAAATGGTTTTAATTTCTGATTTCAGTAACACAGTATCGTCCTCCAGTCACAGCAACAAGGCCGTACAAGCCACCCCAGAATCAAACCTATACCAAAGCTCCCAGCTTCAATCAAACCGACTTTACGGTGCAAATCACGAACCGGCCGTACTCCCAGCGGCCGACCTTCGTCACAAAACCGATAGGTGTCAGTCACCACGTAGTGAACAAACCGGGCGGGGCTCAGCCGGGTTACAAACCTAGTTTTAATAATAATTATTACGATGAGAACCATCTATCGGCAACACGACCAAGCAATATGAGCCACCGACCTCTCTTGGCCACTAGTCCAAGCAATAAGATATCTTCTAGTCCTAATTTAGTAGGAGGTTCAGGATTTGGGCAGAGAGGGACCGCGCGGCCGATGACTTCAAATACCCTCAATGATATCCAGCCCCAGGAAAGTGTTGGTTTAGGTACGTATGATTTTAATAACATTTTATTATCATTGTTTCACGTCATCTATTTCTCCAATGCTCCCTTCATATAAAGTCCTCTAGTGTGATATTTAGTTTTGGAAGGGAGCTTTATGGTTTGTGAAACGGCTTCAAGATTTATTTTATTTTTACAAGCCATTATTGAATCAAAATATATATGCATAATATCTAGTAACATTGCATTTTAATAACAACTATGCACGATCGTCGACTTGCAAAACCTTCTCTGGAATTTTTTCGGAAATCTGTAGATGTCTCAAAAAACTGTTTGGAATCTTTTGTGTATAAAAAGAAAATACCTTATACAATAATAATATTTGGATGATTTGTACAGCGCCGTTCGTGTACAAAATCACCTCAAGTGCGCTTGATAATGATATATCAACATAATTATACACTATGCTTTTGATATTTATAAAAAAAAATCATTTTTTTTTTTGTGAATTTAGAAACTGTAGAAATTTCCCGAGCGGGTTTTTGTTTTTTTTTTAAGATAATGAGAATGTTTCAAAATTATAAAATAAAAATGTAGTTTTTTATACCATTTTATCTGTTCCTACACTAGGGTGTTGAACAGACCCGTGTGATTGGGAAGAAACGCATTTCAAGTCTATACTAATTAAAACGAGTAGGTACCTATTTAATGACTAACAATAACTGTTTAGTTAGAAAGTAGGTATGTACTATGAACCCACCTTCTTACACACCAAGAACTAGTACCTACATAAATGACCTTAACGTCTAGTACAAAATTTTAGCGTGGATACACGAAGAAAAATGAATAATCTGATATATTAAAAATCTCTTCAAATTATTGGTAATCTTGTTAAAAATGGGACTGCAAGGCGATTCCTGATAAAGTATTAGTAAATTCATAATAATATCGGAACACGTGTTCATGTAAATGCGTTTATTTTAATAATATATCATGACGAGAAGCAAAAATGTAAGGATTTTTATCATCGTACATCGTGACAAAACATTAGTATCTTACTTAAAGTTTTTCAGGATATCTATCAATTCATTCGTTAATGGCCTACAATCCCATTTTTAACAGGAATACGAATAATTTGACGAGATTCTTAATTTTTTTTCGTGTACTTTTAATAAAAATGATTACTTTACTTATAATTTAATAGTGCTACTCTGCGGTACTGCTACAAGATTTATCAAAGTAATTAACATTGGTTTTGCGATACTTACGTAAGATTTGCCAAATGGATTCGGAGAATGCTGAAATGACGATACCATTACTCCCGGAAGGTACAACAAGAATATTAAGAAATGGAAGGAATATTTCTTCCGTAGGCAGTTTTATGGGCATTTTCGAGGATAAGACAAATCTGATCCAGTAAGGGATTTGAAATCCCACCGAATTAACTATTACGCTGATAGGAACATTGGATATTGTAATGGAAAACTGCTGATGTATTGCATTAACTATGGTACTACTATGGTAATTGCTTGCTAAACGGAATGCTTCCTCCGAACTAAGTGGCTCTCAGAATTTTGTAATGTATTGAAAAAATGCGGACATAAAGAAAAAGAAGGGATTCTCTAGGAGTTGTTGCGCATTAAATAAATTGATGAATCATTGAGAGGTTTTTAGCAACTTCGTAACCACCGAGTTAATGTTTGACAGGATGTCCATAAAGGATTCTATATGGTTTATAGATTATAATTAATTAATACATTTCTGTTAAAAACACTAATAAATATTGGTATATAGTTACTGCCTAAAATTGGAGTGCAGTCCATCAAGGCAGAAAAGCTGTACACACCCTAAGTAAAGCAACGAACTTTGAAGAGAATATGAAAGAATATAGACCTCTCTTTTATAAGAAATATGTAAGAACTTGCATGCTCATTTATTCAGTTGTTGAAGGTCATATTAAAATAGCTATTTTCACATTTTCAATGCACAATAATCTTACCATAGCCTGAATAACTACACACAGCCTTACCTTTGGTCATGTAATGCAAACCACTGCCAAATACAAAATTAATTAATTTGAGATTAATTTTGACTGTTGAAGTGCTCGTAATTCAACATTAGAGTCATATTGTATAGTTATCATCTTATTGCATACGATCAGGATATGCTAGAAGTGTAATGGTTATTTTATGAATTAAAGTTCATAGGAAGGACTTTAAACTATTTGTTAATTTCAGGCGGAGCCTGGGCATCCAGGCCCGGTCTCAACATCAACACAGTCCACTGGCAGGCCACCACTGAAGCCAACTTCATCACCAAACCTCGCCCCGCCTCCTGGGAAAAACCCTCCACCGGCAAACCCAAACCCACTAAGAAGTTCACCACCACTACCCAGAAACCGCAAACCATCAAAACCCCGCACCCGAAACCCTACACGGTCAAACCGGCTAATCCTAAACCCGCGAGGAACCCAAATCCTAGTTATAATACTAACCCGACTTCAGCCCCCCAATCTTCTGTAGATGGGAGACCCTCGACTGTGACGTATTTATCGACTGTGGCGCCATCTATGGGAGGACACTCGAGGCCTTCTACTGGCTCTATTACGACTACAGCAGCTACCAAAGATGTCGGTTAGTTGCACTTTAACATTATTATTAAAGTTTTTTTAAATTTATTTATATTGATTTCAAGTTGAGACTAGAATGAGTCTCCGTTCGGGCAAAAGTCACTAACCAACATGCAAAATTTTAGAGATATACAAATTGGAATGTTACAGAAATAATTTTATTTCAATGCCTTATTTTTTTCTATTATTGTGCGTGTAGTAATGTTTAGAAATTTCCGTCGTATGTACTTTAAAACCGTATTATATTTTATATGGTTTTACATGGATTATAAGAACAGCATATACCTAGAGACCTATCGAAAATTATACACAAAGTTTTGAAAGCATAAAATAACAATAAACTGATAAACTAAATATGAAACAATATTAGTAGCAGTAACGTTAAATAAAATTTACTCTAGAACAATACTACAAATAAGATAAATCACTAAAACTACATTCCAACGCTACTATAATTTGTAGGATTTAACGAAGTGCTGGTATAGATTACGCTTAATTCCATAAATGGTATCAGTAAATATATCAATAGTACCCCTAAACTTGTTGCCTAGATCGTGCATCCCAATGGTAAGTGAGTGTATTTGGTTGTGTATGTATTGCAGAAGAATATTACAATTTGTCTTTTGTTCCTAGTCGGTACATGGAATTTAATAGTGGCAACGATGGCATTAAATTGTTTATTAAATAAATGTGTAATACAACAGGTCTGACATAAATTTTTTCATATTACCTATAGCTTTTAAACATGCAATATCTCAAAAATGTGTGTGATTATTTGAAGACTTTTGTTATAGATGCGATATAAAATTTTCACCTGACTATTTTTCTGACAAATACAATTTTATATTTTTGAATTTGACCTTCACACACATACCAAAAATAAAATATGCCTACCAATTTTCATAAAATTAAGCAAATTAAAAAACTTGTGAAAGCAAAGGAGCATTGTAATAAATTAAGCTCTATGATTAAAGACATTTTTTGATACATTTTCAGTATTAATAATAGTACTATCAGGTTCAAATAATGTCAAGAAAACTATCAAACTAGACCAGTTTGACTAATATTGCAGAATAAGGAACTTTATTGAAAAACATTACGGCTTAAAAAACATATATTTATACAGGTTGTATCGGCACGTACCCGACAAACTTTAACCAGCTATTATTCCTTAGCACATTTGGAATAAAAAATGTTATGGGCACTTTGCTGTCCGGTAATATTTTTTTTTAATAAAAAATAAACTATTCATATTTACACCACCTGTGACCACTGTTTTATCCTTTGTCAAAGTTTGAAAACCCGTCTGTCAATATTTTGTTCGAGTTTCGTTGAATAATGTACGTACGTACCTACGTTGACGCGCTTTTACAATCACAACGAAATGGCACGGCACCATTCGTCTCATTTTTAACTATTATTATTTAGTGTGTACGAAAGAGCGAGGACACTTTTTGACACAATTGCTAATAACAGCTGTTGAACACGAGAAACAATGCAAATGACAGTGACGGAGTGTGGATTTTTTTATTTATTTTTTGTTTTTAATGGAAAAAAAATGTTACCGGACAGCAAAGCGCCCATAACATTTTTTACTCCAAATTTACTGAGGAATAGCTGGTTAAAGTTTGTCGGGTACTTGCCGATACACCTGTATACATCAACAAACGCGATTCTGAATCCGTATAATCGCACACAGGCCACAAATGTGGTTTTCAAATTATTTCAAACGAATTCATGTATTTTGTATATCATTGACCTTACTGTTAACCGATAAAACTGAAGTACCTACGTATGACGTAACGCGAACCATTTTTAGATTTCGATCGTTTTGGTGGGTTCCGAAAAATGCAAACTTTGTTATTTAAGTTAGACGGTGAACATTCATAAATCATAATGCTGTTGAAGCTTGAAATTAGTATGTTTCAGTACCTACTTTATGCGGAACTATTTCGATGGCTTTAAAGGAATATAATTAAAAACTGATGAATTTTTGTTCCAGAGTGTGGAGTTCCCGCCCTATTGAACCGACCAGAGACACGCATCGTGGGCGGGAAAGACGCCTCCTTCGGTCGCTGGCCCTGGCAGGTAGGAACTATTCACTAGCCACTATCAGTAGGCAGTCCTGTCCTATTTTACCTATTAATTACTCCCTTTACCTTATTGTCTCCTGGGATTTTTATAACACATAATCAGACTGCACCCGCAATAACCCTGCAGGACGATCCTTTAATTTAGTTAATTTACATCATGTTGTCATTACTTACGTATAACGTTTTTCACTATCTTTTTTACAATTTATCTTTTATTTATTTATACTGGGTTTTTACAGACGATCTCACTTACGTGAGAACAATCCAGTTATAAAAAAACTCAGTTAACATACAAAGACATATTAATTCTTATATACCTAAATAAAGATTAAAATAAAAAAACAAATAAAAATAAAAATTCAAAATTAAAAATAATTATGAAATACAAATATTACAGAAAAGTAAGAGACGCAAGTAATACATAATATAATCAGTGCAACATATTATTTAACAATAGCAGAAAAAAATTCTGAATCCATACCAAATTATCGACAAAAATATCTACTCAATCTTATTATACAGTCTACACATTTGGGTCAGAGGGCTAAAATAGGCGATATTATTTTTGAAAATATCCTTTTCTCTTTAAATTTAATAATTTGTTTATATCTCATATCATAATAATAATAGTGTTTATTTTATTCACCTGAACAGAACGGCGAAGACAGCAAATAGTTTGCTATATAATAATAATATTTGGCTAATTTATATAGCGCCGTTTTCGTGAGAAATCACTTCAAAGTGTTATACTTTGAGGTGATTTCTTTGAGGTTTGATTTGAGGTGGTTTACATTGCATTTTGCTTTAAGAAGTTTTCTCGTTAATTTAAACATATAAACAAATTGTGGTCGAAATTTTTTCTGTTTTAATACGCGTTATTATTGTTTTGATAGTGAATCGATGCGTTCGACGTGTTTGCAAACAATTGTACGTTTTTAATGTTTTGATTTTGAGACTTATCATCGAGCCTTCAACGAGGTAAAAATTAACTCCGACATGATTCAAATAGTGCGATAATCAATCATCAGACGGACCCAACTGTGCTTGGAAGTGTTAACGGTGAACATTTAAAATAATTTATGTGACGTGTTTGTGTGTTTGAATTGGAGATCGGAACATCGCTACATATTGTGAGTACCTACCTATGGTAATAATAATTTCTATCCGTTGCGTCGGCGTCTCAGATCGAATGACACCCTGAAATAGCCGAAAAATATTTTTTTTTGGTTTTTTTTTTTTGATGAAAATGCTCAAATCACAAAACTTTATGTTTATTTGGGTTCCCCATGTGGTGTAGATTCTCCAGTTTCCCGCTTGTACTACGAGTTTCCGGACACCGTGTATAACGATTTATAAATCTTATAAACAATATAATTCTATATACACAGCAAATAAAGAACCTGATTGTATCACAAATAAAAATTGTAGGTAGAACAATATCGGTAAGGTAAAAACCTTATGCGGATGTAATAATACTTTTATTACAGTGAAAATATTGAATTTTATATTTATAGAATACCGTAAATTTTGTAAATAAGTGGGTAGCCCTATCTTATCGATCGATAAATTCTAAAATCTAATTTAATTTACGAAATTCATCATTTATTCAGAATTGATGATGAAATGGCTTGTCTTTGACATCACGTAGGAGGTTAACATTATTGCGTTATGTTTTCAATCCATATTACATTAGTATACCATTAAGAGCATGATGTCATTCGATTATTTTCCATTAAAATATCCAACGATTATTACTTCATTGACAGACATGGGAATACATAAAATGTGTGAATAATTTTACTCTTCTCTTACGGAAAATTTTGTGTTACGGTTCAATACATTAAATGAATATAAATGAAATCTTCATCATAAAATGCTGATAACTTCGTAATATAATAATCACTATTAATTACGTTAAATTCCACACCGGATGATGGATGCTATACAACTGTAATTAGAGTGAAATAATATTTTTTTAAATGTTGCTTGGACACGTTAATATTAAAGATAAATACGAAATAAATTAACATTTCCATGTAATAAACTACGAAGAGTTATTTACATCTGCGAGAATTATCTCATTAAATATTATTTTCGTGGTATTAATTACGTGATTTTAGAATGAACTGAAATTAAAATCCTCACAATGGTAGAGTAATTATCGCACATCGTAACTTTTTACACATAATTACATCATAAAATTACTTTTCGAACAAGTTGCACAATATTGTGTGTTTTTTTGCTATATTATGATGAGCGGTACACATTGTACCGGAGCCATTATTTCTCGTGCCCTATTAACACAAGCTTCGTAGTAACACGAATCACCCATACAATATCAGTCTAAATTATAGCAAATTTTATTTTATTTATTTTGTAAGAAACAAACAGCTTTTATATAATATACAATTATAGATATATAAATATACAAGTTAACTGAAGCCAAGCCACAGAAGTTTCTTATGTTAAAGTGCATTAAAAATTAAGTTTTAGTATCTTAAAATTAATTTGGTGTTAGGAAAGGGAGAGGAAGGGGAAAATAGGAAGAGGATAGGAGATGCTCCCGATACATTCCATACTCTTATATTAATAATCGATCGTACGCATTACTTCATATCGATATTTCTTTAGGTTATTACCAAAAATGTCAATGCTGTAAAGTTTTGTTAATTAATCAGATTGTCGGGTTGATCTAGACGGAATATGAAGATTTATTAAATTGGTAAGTTCTGGTGAGTCCAGACTATTATTTAGGATTTTAAATAATAAGATTTGATCAAAAATTAGACGTCGTGTTTGGAGGGAGTTAAAATTATGAAATTCAATGAATTCGGTATAATTTGAGAAGTGTAAGTTTAGTTTATAATTTATGTGTTTAAAATTCTTTTTTTGAATTCTTCTATTCTTTCGATATGGGCTTGGTATAAAGGAGTCCAGATCGCTGTACAGTGTTCCAGGTGCGGGCGAATATATGAGGTGTAAAGGGAATATAGAGTGTTTATGTTGTGGAAGGGTTTTGCTATGCGAATTATAAATCCCAGCATTTTATTGGCTTTGTTAATGATGTCATCAGTGTGTTGGATAAAGTTAATACTGTGGAATAGTCATAATACCTCTAACTTCTGACATTTCCCTTACATTCTGATGGCAGTACGCTATACCTATGTACTACCACATATACGATTAGTCAAAAATGTGACAAATTTATAAACGATTAGTTCACAATGTGCTTTATTCATATACTCGATATATCGAAGATCTGACAATCAATTAGATCAGAGTGTAATAACTTATTCATATTATGTAATCAGCTCACAGTGTAATTTACTCGTAAACAATCAGTCCATGATCTGACTTATTCATAAATACGATCTGTCTTCCATTTGAATTATTCATATACAATCAAATTCGTATACTATTAATCCGTGAAATGACATATTCACATACGACAAGTCGACAAAATGACATGCTCAAATGCGATCATTTTCAGTTTGTTCATTCATATAAATTTGTAAAAGTTACCGGTGTGACTTATGGGAATGTTAAAAAATACTCGATCCATAATATATTATCATTTATCCCCTATTCGCCTACAACAGTTGGCGTTGTGTAATATTTTGCATGGTGAATTGACCTTAAACTCTTAGTCCGGTAATTTTGCTGGCTGTTGGCAGCTGACTGCCTTAGAATAGAAATGGACGACGGCTTCAAGACTGATAATTTGGAATTAATTAATTTTCCCAAATTCTCAACAATGGACGGCGGGCAGTGAATGAAATTCTGACTCTAAGAGAGGCAGGAGCTTTCAATTATTAAAGATAAGTAGAGGTTGTGGTGCTTTAATCATCACGGAAACCATAATTTTACATTAAGCCAATTTTTTAAAAGAAAGCCTCCCCCATTGTAATACTATGCATATTTTTAACCAATTTATTTTTGCATCTCCAAGTTTCATTGTATTTTTATTTGAGAATCAACTGCATAACGTGCTGTAGCCAGATTGACCTCTCGAGCCGGACATACCAGACAGGGATGGATTCATATGTCCGTCACTCCTGCACACGTTGAACCCCAGATTCCTACTCCCTCTCTTTTCTATCATTCACGGATCTCTCTCCTTCTTTTCCCCGAAAAACCCTCCTTACGCATCCCCAAAGATGACATAAGACATGCGGGGAAACTTTATTATCCTCAGAGCCTCCTGTGTAGATTTAACTCTTTATCTTTAATTATTTTTCATAAAAAACACATCTTTTTATGGTTGTAAAGAAAAGAAAATCTGCGAGCAATCTTTAAAAAATATAATTAATTTTTTTTAATGATTTAAATTTCGTATTTTTTAATACGAATTTCAAGAAATCAACTTTGAATGCCAAAAAAAAAATTTTATCGCTGTGATTTTGTTAGGTTTTTATTAAACATAACGGTCTTACTAAAAAACATGGTGAAAATTTATTCAATTGATAAACGGCCGTGTATGTTAAAACCTTATCAATTTAATAGTAAAGTAGAAACTGACATAAAATAGTTAATTTTATTTTATTTTATTTGGAAAAATCATTGCATATCCAGTCACAGGGGGTTATTTTTCTGTTGTATAAACTTGAAATAATAATAATTTACAATCGAATTTCGGTATATTAAATGTTCTATAAATTTATTAATTTTAAAGAGGTCGTAAAAACTAATACCATTTTAGAATTAAGATAAAATTACCTATTAGATTTTTATATTTGAATTATACTCTAATCTTTAAAAGGTGCAATATGTTAATTTCAAACCTGAAAAAAGGAAGGAAGAGATTTGCTTTTCTTGCAAAAGATTTGCAAGAAAACCGTCATCTCATGTTTCAACTTTTTTTTATTTACTTTTAATTTCCTGGAAACAACATTAAAAAGTGAACTGACTTCCATGAATATAATAGTAAATTGACCATTTTATGAACAATATGAAGATATTTCAAGAAGACATAAAAATAGCAACCGCGGCTTTTGCGCTTAAAGAATATCGCACTGCGCATGTGTGAAGTCGTAAAATTTATTTTTGTCGAATTTAATAAACAGAGTTTTAGATATTTTTTTACCAGTACCAACTTGAATCTTAACTTTAACATTCTTTATACAATGTGTTACAAAAATACCGTTTACGGAATGTGAAGTTGTTTTTCTTTTAGTCTGTTTTTCCTACATATTTGCTACTCAGTACCCCCAATGAAAAACAAACCATTATTAATATCTATTAAAGGTAAATGTATGTTTACAAGACAAAGTTTTATGCAAAGGATGATAAGAAAAAAATAATGCCGCCGACAAACCATTCTCATCATATGAACGTATATAACGAAATAGGTTCCGATTTTTTACCTCCAACTGACCTCCAACTCTCCCAACGCTGTGACTAAAAGTACCGAATCTGGTCGACGCGCACCGATAAATGGAATTCTAATAGTGGAATAAGTTTTGACGAAATATTAGTACGCAGTAGCTCCTTTAACTGTAGCTCTATGGTGTCACCACAATTGATACAAATATTTTTAATTTTCCAAACAATATTTCAAAGTTTTACTAAATCCTCTCCGGCTTTGACATCCATGCCTGCTTATTGTTCAGGGGCCTATTGATTACCTGTCCGCACCAGTATCTGCTGACTATCATTGAGAACATTTTTGATATGTAATTGGACTTATCAATGGACCGATAAAGTTATCAAGTCTACAGAGGAACTTGCCTGTCCTTACCTCGGAATATAACTGAAATTTTATAATTATTTACGAGACTTTGATGACAAAACTTGAAACAAATGTTAAAACTTATAAATAACAAACTATTTTACTGTATTACTTATATCTTTGACAACATTAGTTGTTTTATTCACACTTTTCGTCTTCTTTTTTTAAAGAAAGACAAACGTTCCCAGGTAACAAATAACCTGATATATATTTAAAAAATATTTTATTACCACGACAGTAAGCGGAAAATGTTGCTTGTGTTGTGATGGAGGACTTTCCATCAGCCGAGGAATTGAACGTACCGGGATGGGATCCAAACGAGATGTCAACTCAGCCATTGACCGGTCTACATTTATACATACTGCATTTATTCCGCCCCCTGAACGTGAGCATTTGATTAACTTGTCATTCTGAGGCGTCGCAGTATCGTATAATTTACTTCCTTGTTGTTAGTATTTTACTCTTACCCCTTTCCACGTCTCACCAATATTTGTAGACACGTCTTCCAACCATATCAAACCGCCCATATTTCATTTACCCATTTTTAAACTTTCTCCACCAGTTCGAAGATGCCCGTATTTCAATACATTTGATATAAAACTTTCCAATAGAAGACTTGTTTCCGTCTTGACTTTTATTTTTAGAATTGTTAATGGTATCATAGACAACCCTGATTTACTGAGCCTAATTACCTTCCATATATACTAACTAGAAATACTCATCAGAAATTATTTTAAATTGGAACAACAATATCATGACTGAGTCTTTTAGATACATAGATTGCACGCAATTGGTAATAGTTTCTCAACTAATAGTTTCAACTGCGCGGAATTTAGTTACAAGAAGGATATAATAAATTTCCTCATAAATAAATATCGATTTTAGCTTTTATTATTCTTTTGCACGTATTCCATTTGATTTATTTATTTATTTAAACGCCATAAAATGGCTTTTACAATAGAGTGATTACAAAACAAGTAATGTGTACACAAAAATATTATTTCAAGTGATACAGTGGTTAATAAAAGTGCAGATAGACAATACATAATTGAAAGAAATATCTACTAGTGTAGTTTATAATTTCTTAAAGAATTTTTTTTTTTTAATAATGTTCCTCTAAATTATTATTATTATCATGTCTGTAAAAGCCAGTAAGGGCTAATATTAATAAATTTGTATATATACATATATATATATAAAGTGCACTAACTTATTGTTTGCATGGGAAAATAAATATTCTTCTATGGAAAAATAATTTAGTATGGGAAAAAAAGTTGAAATTCCGAAAAAAGTTATTTATATTTTTTTTCATCTACCATCGTGTAGAATCATCTCCCAAAGTTAGTGCACTTTACCCCCCGGAAACCCTGTATACCGAGTATCGCGTTATGATTGTACTTGAGTAAATCAAAGCAACAATATAGGAATGTTGAAAAATATGAACACCAAAAATTTCAAACATAATGAAAAACATAAAGAGTAAGTGGAACGTTACTACGTAAATGCAAAATAGGTTAATTAAGATTTGAATTTAAATATTATTTACTGTGAATCCACAAAGTGAAGCCAACAATGTCAGTAAATATGAAGTATCAGACTTTATCCTAAAATATTTTCATTCGTTTTCTCTTCTGAATACCTCGAACAACATCAAAAGGTTTTACACGTGAATACTATGTACCTATCAGTGTTCAGATACGTACAACACTGAAACATTAGAGATATTCATAATCAAAGTTATAATGGCGGAGCCAGCATAGCGCCAAACCTCATGTGACATTGTTTCTCTAACCGCGTATAAATTTCATTATAAAGTATGCGTATTATTTTAGACGGAGATATTTTCTTAATGGATTTAAAGGTTATGGCTATAACGCTGATATTCCATTAGGTTTTCTAAGAGGATTTTCTAGTACACGTAATTTTGGATATAAATTTAAATTAAGAAAATATAAAGCTTTTATCTGGGTTAGTTAGACGTAGAATAGGAAATTTGTGATCGAATATGACGTGATTTTGTAAAGCCAACATTATCTCATTTCATAAAGATCCAGTGTTTTAGCTAGAAACTGTAAATCTTCGTGTATACTACATACATCTATGTCTCATAAGGATCGAGTTTTATCACGTTCTATGAGAAAGTAATACGTTAAAACCCCTTATCTTTAGATTTTGTTAGAAATTTAAACAAGAGTTGTGTACCTTGCGGGCACCTACTTGCGATTCTAGGCAAGTTGCATCGTGTAATGTTTGTATGTTAGAGGTTGTTATTTTGTAACTTCCCCCATTCGAAGATTGCATAGACTTGGTACTTATTTAGTGTAGTTCTGTAGACGTTTTCATGTGTAACCGTGTATTCAAACTTCAAGTCATTATATTCGGATCTCTGGTAGAATTTCCGAAGTAAGTTCCTTTTTACTGTGTGCCTAAATTTAAATCCTTTCTCACAATGTTTATGTTTTATTTCATAAACATTTTAAAATGGATACATGAGTTCCCAGTGATTTTATAATTATTATATAAATGTAAAAACCCTGATAAAAAAAGTTGAAAATAAGTAAATAAACGTAGAAACGAACTACGTTAATTATACATTTTATATTTTTTTCCTTTGTCTGAAAGCTAAAACAATTATGCCCCAATTGAGTCCGGGTGTAAATTGCTCTAACTTAAGTTTAAAGATAATTTTTAGGTTATTGTTTGTATTGGAAAATATTTATTCTTTTATCGAAAAAAATGACTTGGAAATACATTTCAAAAAAATTACTACTAGTTTTACTCCAACCATCATGTAGAATCACCTCCAGAAGAGCCAAATTTACCCCCGGACACCTGTATAAATTGTTATGTGTATAAGTACTAAACCTTAAATTGGCAAGAATGTCAAAAATTAAATTTAATGATTCGACTGTTTCATTGGGTTTCTGGGTCAAAAATGAGTAGAGGAAAAATGAAACAAAATCTGGCATTTTAAGATTTTTAGAAAAAAGTGTTTATCACAGTGAACATTGCCAACGTTACGTAATAAATAATCTAAGTTCAAATGTTTACTACGGTAAACAATGCCAAGTGTAAGACGTTAAATTAAAAAAAACAAACAATATATATTACCATTATTACGGATGCCAATATATCATAATTTATTTTGAATAAAATAAAAACAACAATTTTTCGTTTTTTTCGAATATAGTCATAAAATATAAACCGGAAATCGCAGCTCTTATGTAATTTTTTGCCCTCACTTTTCATTTTTCCCATTCCTTGCTTTTCTTTCTTTAAACCGGATCATCATTTGTTTAATGCTAAATTTATTTTCGTTCTCGTCCTGCAGGGGGTTCATTATAATTTTTGCTATTACTATATACGATCTACTGCTATGTTTGCTATTATGTACGAATAAACGTACTGAAAATAAAATTCTGGGGAAAATCACCATCGGAAAAATCAATGGAATTTCCTTCAATAGTTCAAAGTTCAGCTCCAACTTGTTCAATTTATTTGGTCTTTTGGCAGCCGAAGTTATTTCCTTCCTGAACCTAGTTTTGATTGCTGAAGATATAACTGATACTAGTGTCTTAGCCCAAGAAGAGAAGGATGGAAGACATGGTAAAGATAACGGTGTAGGATTGTTATAATGGGCGATGACGTTTTGACCTTTAAAATTGTAGTCAGTGGAACGTCTTTGACTTGATTTTTTGGCTCATCTCGAACTTCATAATATTCAGTTTGGTCATTTGGAGCATTATCAGAGTCGGAACAGTTGAGTAGGTAAAGACGTTCTAAAAAATAGTCAATGTAGGTGAATTAGAAGAAAATTAGCCTAAGAGAAAAATTCATTTTCATGGACCTCATGTTTAATGTGATAAGTAAACTACTTCAAAAGTGTTTACGAACCCGAAAACCGCATAAAATATTATGTTATATTATTTTACAATAACTAAACAAACATTATGTATTTTTTTAGTATATGTACTCGCTTCGGCAGTACATATATTAAAAAAAAATATACTAAATTATTTAGTAAACCAACATTTGAAGCAAGAACTCATTTTAAATACAAAAAATAAATAAATACCTTGCTAAGAACAGATGACCAGCGACGAGCCAACTTTTTGCTTTCGAAATGATAGTTAAAAATTAAGGATAAAAAAACATTATTGATACAAAAAAACCCACAAAAATATAAGAATATCTTGTACATTTTTTTTTCAGAACGTTCACCACGTGAACAATATCAAATTAAGGGTTAAGAAAATCGATTTCACATAATACGATCTACCATTTTTTTTTAAATTTTATGCAAATAGCATTATGTGTTTATTTGGAATTTTTGGTTTGGAAAGTTGAAAATTTATTGAAGTAAGGCTAATTTAGGTATTACTCAGATTTGTAAAGTGAATCTAAAAATTTTTTGACTCTCCATGCGCCGGAGTGAATGATATTGAAGTTCCTGACATATCTACAGTAACATGAATGTTATACTTTCTTGTTAAAAACCGATAAATGACTCACAAAGACAGCTCATTATTTATGTTCATTTATGCATAAAATAAAAAAAATTAAATTACAATTTTTTCGCAAATGTAATCAAATTTTCACGGTGTACATAAAAATAAAACAAAATCGGTGGTGCTTTCTGATAAAAAAATATTATATTTTAATTGGTTTTCTACATCTGTTCTACTAAATAATCATAAATAAAGATCAAAGTCGAAATGAGCTAGATATCTCCAATATTTAATATATTAAATTAAGTTAGCATAAAAATATAATTTGAGGTTTCCCAATCATTTATCTTATTTGGCTTCCGTTATTTTGCTAAAATAATCATAAAACCTTGCAAAAGATTATATAAAATTTGATAAAGAATAATGATTTCTACTTTTCTAAGTAACAAAGTGAACTAATTATGTTATAAATTTACCTCTTATAGCAAACGATCAAACGAGAATCCAAGAACTTTAAAAATTTTCTGACAAAATAATATTTATTGCGGTTGATTTCTTGGTATAATAAATTTGATGTTTCAAATGGTACGTTTAAAAAAAATTATGAATGTGAAAAGAATTTTTCTGTTCAATTTAACCTTTGGATTGAAAATCATATTTCGCCAAATAATTTTACGTAATGATAGAAATTTGTAAAGTTTTTTAAAAGAAAATCCACGTGATTGATGGCATCGGAGGCAATTTCCCCCAAAATATTTCTGTCCCAAATAATTCGGAGCTTTTCAATGAGAAAAGTTTGTCAAATATATTTAATTCTTTGAATTCGTCTCCTCTGTCAAAAGTAGTATTCAATGCGAGTTCCTTTGAAAGGGAAATTAAGTGAACGAGGTTAAATGTCACTCTTCATTTGTTTTCAAATACATTTCTCTTTCTACTTGTTTCTTCTCCTTCTGCGCCCCATATTCTCTTTTCTGATTACAAACTTTATGCATTGATCTTTTGTATAACTTTTGATCAATTGCCTGTACAATAAAGTTCAGAGGTTTTGGAGACAGAACCAATAAATATCGGTTGAGTTGTGGATTGTCGACAAATACAGTACATTTTGTGTATTATTAGTCCCTAGTTGTAACTCATTTAGGTACTAACATTTTAAGATCATAAAGTGTAAATGAATATGTATTTTGATAGATTTAAACTGACAGATCGACCTTAAAAAAATATGTTGCAAATAGTTTGTACTAAAATAAACCACTGACAGATTAGATAATAAGACAACAAGATTCACATTCATGCTGCATTTAGTCTGCTTTTGACCTTCCTCTGCAAATTACGTGTTTCATTGCCATAAATGATTGGTATCAGAACTCGTCTGTGAACTGCTAGTCTCTCTTTCTTTGACAACTTCTTATTAACCCTCCGCATACCTGACAGTGTCTGACAGACACAGGTCATATTAAACAGTTGTAACTATTTAAAAGTTTGCGCGCGAATGTTATGCGTTTTAATAGCAGCCGCTAATGAGTCATAAAGAGAAGCTAGTTCTATCCATGTTGTCCTCAAAAGTTCAGGGCGGGTCTCACATACCCCAGCAGGCATACGAAGTAGTTGTTTTGTACGTGGCTATCATTTTTTTATTTAGTTTTGCACTAATTTTGCAATATGTTCGGGCCGCAAAGGATATTGAAGCACTATTAATGGAAGAAAATCGATTGATTTCGAATAAACTGTTATGTTTATGATTTAGTTGAATATGTTTTTTTCACATGCTATCTTCATGATTCTCAATCACCTCCCTAATATAAATCACAGGTGGACAACATGTTCTGAGACAAAATATCACAAGAAAAAGTATGTATATCACTCTTGCAGTACTCAAATTTTATTTTTTTCTGCAAAAATTTGCCATTTGCAAGCCGAAAATTCTAACGAAATTTAATAAAACATATTATTTGTTTTGTTTTAGAATAATACACAAATAACTTTGTTTACATCACTTTAATATATATAACCTCTACATGTTTCATGAACAATGTTTACCTCATCAGAAGCAAGTATATACTAAAGTCAAAAATTATATATAGATTACAATTGAACAGTGGAAGAAGTGGGGAGGGGTAAGAGTGGGCGGAGTTTTTCAGAATTGGGAATTACAATATTGTTAGACGGGAAAGACCAGTTTAGTGGGAAAATATTTAAAAGTGGGTTAATAATTTTTTTTTTGCTTATTAACTAAGTCTTCATTTTTATTTACATGTTTTCTAATTTAAAAAAAATTCTAAATTATTTATTTGCGAAGCTTTATATCCTGGGTGTGGTATTTTAAGACCATAGTTTCTATCGAATGTGTGCTCGTTATTTAAAAGATGATCTGCAAACTCAGATTCACAATTTCCGTTAAGAGCTCTGAGATGTTCTTTAGTTTTAATTTTAAAGTTTCTATTGGTCCTACCTATGTAATAGAAATTGCAATCATTGCAATTGAGTTTGTAAACTTCTGGTTTTTTAGTTAGATTATCGCTATCTTTATTATTAAGAATATATTTCTTCATTTTGTTATTGGTGTAAAATGCCGGTTGAATAGTATCAGGAATGTTTTTATTTATAATTTTGGAAGTATCATAATCAACAAATAGAATTCTACGCCATTGTTTATTTCTATCTGTAAAAATAGGGTAAATATACCGTTTGAAGAAATTTTGTTTGGTTTTTTTATTTAGTATTTAATTTTATTTTGGGTTAAAATTCTTCACCGTAATAACAAAAGCAAAAGATTAGATAACTTAGAAGCCCTTGAAATAAAAAAATCCCTAAATAATAACGCTAGTATATTGAATAACCAAATTAATGTATCATTTAGTCCCATTCTAGATATATTTCCAGTAAACCTCTCTGTTATTTCCGGAATTCCCGCAATTACCCGTCCCATTTAATTATATATTTTTTTGTATATATATGTCAATATTTTGTATCATAGGTTAGTTTTAATATTCTCCTGACGAAGGAAGGGTGCTTCCGAAACCAGTAGAGTGCAATTAAAATTATAGTGGTCTAAAAAAATATATTATTTATTACAAATTATGACGAGACGCAAAGTAAATGCTTATTACAAATATGTAATATAAGTATTTGACTTGATGTAATATTAGTGATTTCGGAAAGTAATTTCCGTACATATTTATAATTGAAATGCCTCCATCATGTTTTTTGTCTTTTTGCTCCCCGACAACGCCTTGACACAATGATGTTTTGTGCCTTTTTGCTTCTCGCGACGCCTGAATACAAGTGATGAAAAGTTTAGAAAAAAGTGGAACCCCTAATAATTCTTGTATTTATAGACAATTTTTTCCATTAGCATTAGACTATGTGATACCCCTGAAATCTGTTAATATTGTAAGAACGGTCTAATTGCGATCTAAAAACGAAATTTTAATAGCACTATAAATGTAAATAAGCACGAGTATTTACATAACTTGAGTAACCTAACTTTTCAACTTTCTGAATCTGAGAAAATAGTCTGAAAATTGTTATTTAAAATTTCGCCAGTTAAAAATTTAAATTAAACGCAAATAATTACTTCTCATAAAGTATGTGTAGATACCTATATAAACTAAGTTTTTCCTTTTCCCTATTTGCATTTCTATTTCTCAATTATTTTTTTAATAACTTCTTACACTTCAACCACCATATTTACTAACCAATTATTAAAACCTTAAAACAATATCTTTTAAGCCGTATCACATAGCTGACATATAATGTAATTGACCGCCACGCTAGCGCCATTTGTGTCGAGTATTCCAGATAACCTGCTAATGCTCTATTAGAAAAATGACTTATAACGGAAAATCCGAAAACAGAGCTATAAATAACTGAAATAGCTTTTCAGATGTATACATGCATTAACACACTTTTAAATAGGTAGTCGAATGGAAACATTAGCAATTCAAGAAATACTTGCAGTGGTTAGGTACTTTTTGCGCTATTCTTGGAACAGAAAACTCCTTACACTATATAAACAAATTTATTCCTTGCGCCCGTTACGCCCCATTTGTTTGCAAACTGTTTGCGATAAAAGTTGCTCCCTGCATGTACAATAAACATTTCTGTAGTCCGTACATTCTACAGTAGTATGCGCAGCTCTGGAGACACTACTGGCTCTCAACATCCAACTTAAACATGGTAAGTTAGGTTAGCTACATTCCTTTGAAAGCCGGAGATGTACCGAGGTACCTGGCTCAGATTGGCAGAACACAATATTGACGATGCAAATTCGAGGGATCTCTTAAACATACTACATTGAGTGGTACTTTAATGATTTTATAAACACAAGAATATTATTACAAAATATATTAGTTGTGCTGGTTGACATGTGCGATGTTTTGTGTGGAGTTTTCACTATTTAATAAAGTGGAGCAGAGATGCATTTTTAAACATTAATCAACAAACTTTTTGGCTTAAATTTAATTGCCAAATTAATAGTGATTTGATACAAGCAAGTGTTCACGGGTCATTTTAAACAAACAAAAAAATACTTGAGAGCTAAGCTAAGTTTGGAAGCAATATTAAACTTCATTAGATTTTCGATTATCTCAAAAAAAATGAAAACAAGATACTCTTTTAACCATAAAAAATTAAGACGTAGTCACCAGAAATCAAATTCTAGCAACAAAATACGCGCGTTAGTATATATGGTTGCTGTCAACGCAAAATCATTACTCCACACTAAATGGATTTGTATCAGATATATTTACTTCATAATTTTAAATTTCAGTAAATTTTCTCATAAAATTTTCTTGAACAAGCTAAAAGTAAAATATGTGATCTAAGGAAATCTATTTAAATGCATTGATTTTTACTTGACGTCGAGACAACTATCCGTAAAGATACTTTATCATAATATTATCACGAATTTGAAGCTTCAAGTGGAGTGCCTCAAGATTCCAATTTAGGTCCGATTCTTTTTTTTTACTATTTATCAATGACATTATTTCTATATTTGAAGGAGTCCAATTTCTATTATTCGCAGATGACTTTAAAATTTACATCCTTATTAGAATATGATTGGACTGTCTTGTTTAAACAAATAATTTGAATCGATTGTATACTTGGCATAGAATATTCGTAAATTATGTGTTTATATACATAAAAAAATTACAATCAGTCTTACTCGAAATAAATATACAATACTCACTCAATATAACATAATAATAAATAATCTTTCAAAAGAATCATTAATAAAAAATTTGGATGTCGTTTTCGATGATAAATTTTCGACCAAATATTGGTGTAATTACAAAATATAGTACTATTGTAATGTGTCGATTTGTATTAAGATTGTCCAAAGATCTTATATACAGGGTTTTCCAATAAGAAGTGTTATTTTGATATTCAATCGTAAAAGATTAATGGTTTCGTTGCTTGTGTGGCACGTAGCGCCGTCTTGTTGAAAGTAAACGTTATCCAGATCAATACCATCCAATTCCAGCCATAAAAAATATTAATCATCTCTCGATAGCGCAATCCATTCACCGTAACTGTTGCTCCAGCCTCATTTTCAAAAAAGTAAGGTCCAACGAATCCGCCGACCATAAACCGCACCAAACAGTCACACGTTGAAAATAAATAGGCTTTTCAACAATAATTTTTGGATTTTCCGAGCCCCAGATGCGACATTTTGCTTGTTGACGAAGCCGCCTAGGTGAAAATGGGCCTCATCACTCAAGATGATTTGCATTTGATTCACACAAGTGAATTTTAATAATTTCAATGCATTGTTGAAGCGTGTATTGTTCCATTTTTATTAATGGCGTAGTTTTTACTTGTCAAATGTCAAAAAAAGACAGCTTCAAAAGTAACATCTACCGAAATAGCGGGCTATTCAAAATAACACCTCTTATTGGAAAACCCTGTACTTTAATACACTAACTCTGCACATAATGCTAGTCAGAAACATTCTATAATATAATTCCTCTCCTTGGTTAGCTTCTTACTATCTGAAAATGTAAGATTATAGTATAAATTCTCACGGCGCACATAATTTATAAATTACGATTTGAAAAATTTAATTAAATTAAATTTGAAATTATTTTAATTGAAAATCTAAATTATATACGTTAATACACTTACTTAAGTTGTTCGAATTTGAAATCATTGAATAGTTAGACAGCCAGAATACGGCGAATATGAATAATTACTGCTTACCCAATAAATACAATACGAGGCTTCATACGCCATATCATTTAGATATGTGGATCCCACCACGCATTGCATGGGCTCAGTCTGTCTGTGCAGATAGAAAAACAAATAAAAAAAACTAATCCACATCTTGCTACAACGCAGAACTTCACACAAATTTATTCTCATTGATGCACGAGTAGTACGTATTCTCGTATGCGGAATTTTAACGATCCTGAAAAATTCAAATCATCTGTGCATTTTTTCAAATCGTTCCGCAAACTCGACATATTTTTAATAACGCTAAAGGGCCAACGACACTGCGCAAAGCGGATTTTTGTTTTAGTTTGCCAAATTCTAAAGAGGTGACGAGTGGGTTCTGAATTTGGTGATTAATACAGCGGGATGAACGCCGCATTCCCAGCGGTTATAATTTTTTACACACTTGTCCTAGAATGGTGAGCTTCCTCGTGGTCTATATCAATATGTTTTTACTTTGATGTTGCAAGCGAATGTCAACTACGTTAAAATCTCGCTGGCATTAAAACAAGTAAAGCATGATGACAGTAATTTTATTTGAAACCTTGTGGGTTTTTTTCGGTTCAAGCTTTCATCATACCGCATATCGAATCTCGGATATGACATCTCTTGAATATATAATAGATAACTTGTCTTACGATTTGAGAGACGGGTTAGGGCACAATTTATTGGATGACCAACATCTCTGCAATAGGTCCCCCAAAGTGGTTCACTATGTTTGGTGATTTAGCATGGGTGCCCGGGTTCATCGGGTGAGGTGTGTTCAGGATACGCCTGCCCACCAGCTGCTTGGCGTGCCAGATCAGGAGAGGCTGGTTTGGGAAGACCATTCGACATCTCCAACTGGTCCCATCGCCTTGCGCCGCAGTGGGAGGGATATGTTCATTGTTCATGCGTCTATCACTCCTTGATAGACTGATCCCTTTCCTTTCCCATCCCTCATTCCCTTTTCATTTCTATAACTTCCTCTCTCTCATTTTACTTTGTTTCCATTCCTCAAAGATGACACAGGCCCTAAGAGAAATTATTTTCCTCAGGACCTCCTATGTGGGTTAAAATAAGTCTGATAATGTCTTTGAAGAACTAAAAACCAAAGTCAAAATAGCTATGAAATATAAAAAAAATACAGTGTGTGGCAAGCCTACGCACGACGGAAGTGAAACTTTTAGTATTCTTCTCTCTCTCTTTTCATTTCATTCTCTCTTTTTTTCTGTCTATTGACATATTTATAAGTAGCATGTGATAAAAAAAATTAAAAGTTATAAAAATATGGGATTCGAACCCGGGTCCTGCATAACAAGTGTCGAACGCTCTTCCTCTAGAACGCGAGGAGAGATATCTCGCGCGACGAGAACCGCGTATACAACGTGTACTCCTCAATTGACTTGTCCCGCGCAAATTTTCGTTTTCAAACACGGCAAATGAATAATATCACATAACGTCTCGTTAACGCTTTATATAGGGTCGAACCGAAGATATATCGGCAGTGTGAAGTCATATCTGTCGTTTTTCAAAATATTTCCGTATATTTGTCCGTTTTGGAAAAGATCTATCGTGTTTTAACAGTCTCATACCCGTATGGAGTCTGAATTTGAAAAACATTTTAAAATTTTAAAAAACTCACTTACGGCTGTGTTTTTTACTAAAAAAACTTGTCTGCGAGAGTAATTAGTCGCGTTATCGGCCTTGATTAGTAATTTTAATGATTCAAAATAAAAATAATTAATCAAAATACCGAGCGACTCTACCGGCTTGCTTTGTAAGCTATATTTCGACCAAAATATCATATAGTCAAAATATCTTAAAGTCGCAGCACGAGAGCATTTTATCACTTTTCCTCGTATTAAAAAAATTAGTTAAAGCGGGGATCGAACCTCGGTTCTTCACGACGACAGTCGGGCGCTCTGCCTCTAGACCACGAAGCTGAGTTTGGAGAGTGACCTAAACTAGGTATATAATATTAGCTAGGCTCCTATAGCGAAATGATCACGGTTTTTCGTGACGGTCATGAGTCGGTTTTACTCCGGTCCTCGAAGATGCATAACGCGCGTAAAGAAGTTTCACTTCAATAGCTTGGACGACGGTCTGGTAAAGTAGCTGATTGAGATCGAGCAACTCTATATAACTATTGTCGTCTCCCTCTAAAACTTCCAAAATAAAACTTCTATCTAATCCCACATCTAGTAAAACTTTTTACGCGTTTATCAATAATTGTGATGCTATCTTTAATAATAAAATATTGTAAGTACTCGTACACTAAAAAACCATTTTGTATTCATAACATAAAAGAAAATATTTGGCCTCATTTGTCTGAGAGCAAAACCCTCTCCCTCAAGGCCAGGCAAACGGTCCAATCTGCGGAATTCCTTGTATTTATTAGAGAATTGATTTTTAGCATTTGAGTTGGTTTGCGGCGCGTTCTTTTGGCGCACAACCCACAGAGAAAGGCTCCATTTGTTCGAGGTGGTTCTGGGTACACAATACAAGCCCATTATTCAAAATAAGAAAACAGTCTGTCTCTTGATTGGGATTTCGCGATGGCGTTCGATCTTCAAGGCGTCTATATTATTCGTAATTCCGATTTAAATTCAGGATTCTTCCTTTGTTCATCTCTTTTCACGTTTCTTTATTCAGAATAATATTATTTTATTTATGTTTTTGTAAAGGGTTTACTGGCGAGATATAAAAGGCGCACTTTTATTATTCAAAGTGCTACTCAATTTGAATTATCCAGCGGAAAACGGAATAACTTAAAACATGCTTTTCCATTGTCTTCCTTTTTAATGCTTGTTCAACACAAATATTGAATCAGGGGGCATTTCACCACTTATAAGTCTGATAAGTAACTACTCGTCGAGAAATTGTACTTATTGGTATGATATGGTAAAAATTACATTTCGGAAGACAGGTATGGGTATAGCCGCCCTGGTAACCATTTACAAAAACCAACAAAAATCAACACCTCTGCCATAGAAAAATAGCGCTAGTTGACAGTTTACTCAGAGATGGTGAAATAACATAGATACATAATTTTATTATATTCTTTTCAGTCAAGTATCGGGAGAGCATATAACTTGTTTACTGAACAAGTGCACACGACAAGTGCAGTCACGTGTTACAACAGATCTACATCAATTTATGTTAATTCCCGGAGATGTCGCAAACGTCAATATGCACACGTATTTACATTCCAAAGTAAAGCAAATGTCCCTACAAATGTTGCACCTTAAAGCTGAACTCAAATCCTTACTCTGAAGCATTTCACAGACTACACCTGGGGCTTGTGTCAAAGGGAAAAATTCCCAGTTAAATACTTAATGTTTTACAGACACAATAGCAGATCACTTTTAAAAATAAATTCAATAACTTGAATTACTCGTAACCCAAAAACGGATAGAATATATTAGAAACTTATTATAAATCAAATAGAATTTATAAACAGATGATGTACAAATGAAACTCGATGGAAGAATATAACCTTAGATTATATTCGTCTCCAGATTCCAAGCTAACTGGATTACAGCTTTTAAACACCAAGTTATAGTAAAGGCAACCTGATTATAGAGCTTACAATGTTTTAGGAAAGCTCTGCCTAAAAACGTTAGCAAAGTTTATGTTGGAAAAAAAATTATAAAATATTTTAGATTTTAACGTTTCTACACCGCGTTAGAATACTTAAAATGTCTCATAATTTCAGTGGAAATTGAACAAGAACAAAAAAAATTGTAAAGCATGGTTTTTTTTTCTCAAATGTATTCAGGAGTAAATTCTCTTTTTTAGTGAGCCTTGATTTTGCTAGATTTTTTAACCCTTAACCGGAATCGTGGGTCCATTTGGACCCAACAACAATTTTTTTTTCTCTTAACCGTGTGGCAATAGAATTTCGCTCGTCTGGCTAATCTTTTTATACTGCGGCCAGTACTGGATGTTCGACATTTAAAGTTTATTAGAAGTTGAGGTACGCGTTGCTGACGGGTCTAAATGAACCCACGATACCAGTTAGGTAAATTCTTGTGTTTTGTTAACATTATGGTTTTCATGTTAAAATTGCGGAATATATTAATAACCAAGATATTACTTCATTGTTAGATCCTGACTGCAGGAAATTGGATTTTGAATATTTCAACCGCCAACGAATTAGTTTTAGGGAAGGCTTCGAACAGTGCAAAACATATATAAAAAGGAACAACTTTATCAAATTGGTAAGGCTCGATTTGATGAAACCTTTCTTAGAAGAAGGAAGGCTAGAAAATTCACGATATTCATTGGATTTGAAAACAAAAAAGTTTTATCTAATAAATGCATACATGTAACAATAAATGTATTTGTTAAAAAATTTTATAATTTTAGTTTGTAATGTAATTTTTTTATAATTTATTGATCTCCATAGATATTTATATATTTTAGTTTAGGAAGATATACGTGCAATCCATTAAAATAAAATAAAATCTTCGATTTTTTAGTAAATTTAAAATTTTTAGCAACTTAAAAAGTAAAAGACAATTTTTTTAACCATAATATTGAAACCAAAAGATAAAGTTAAAATAATTTTTTTACTATGCATGTTGATAAATTAATAAAAGTTAATTTATCTTATAAAATATGATAGTTTTATTACATTCCTAAGAAAGGCAAAAATATTTTAATTTATTTTTAAAGAAATTTTACGATATTTTGCTGTTGGGTTCATTTGAACCCACGATTTCATACACGATTGTTAAAATGGCGATTACGGTTAAGGGTTAAATACTATACAGAACTCGCTTTCCAACTTAAGTCAGGGCGAGTACAACCCTAGAACCCTTTCATGAATCAGTCCATCCCTTGTCCCTCGAGGGAGACTTGACCCTCGATGTTGGAATGGCCTTTTCAGTAAAAGTGTCCTCTCAAGATAAGTGAGCGATTTGAGATTGCACTCACATTGAATACAATGGAGGGAGAGAATGTTGTTATCAATATACCGATTTCTGAAATGTGACCCGCATTTGACCAGATTTATTTGACATGGATCTCGAGTTTCGTTTTCTTGAGTGGAGTTGTGCTGGCAAAATATCATACTTTTCTTTTAGGGTTGAAGTTATTTTGAAATGGAATCATGTTTAGGAAATAATACAAACCTTTACTATAAAAATAAAAATATGTCTTTGCAAACACTAGGGAATAGAGAACTTTGATAACATTATGAAAAAAACACAACTTTTCTCTATGGAATTTTTGATTAACGTAGTTTTAAACTCATATCGTCACTTAGGAAATGATGTATGCAGTGAAATATTCATTATTTATCTGGCGACAAATAAGACGAATTATAATTTATTTCCCGTTCCTCTGTGATTACTGTGTGATGAGTTATGAAATCGTGAAAGTTTTACAGTTTTTTTAATGGCTGAATGTTCTATCTTTTCAACTAGCAATTTATTTTGGATCCAGGGATTTGGTGCTTTAAATATCTATGTATATTAATATACAACTTTGAAAAATAAGGTAAGATACCGTATGGTTTGTTACAAGTTTTCAGAATGTTTAAAAAGAAAAAAAGTAAAAAATTTACACTGGGTAGTTACTACTAGTAGTACATACAGTATTAATGAAAAAAATCTTACGAAGAATCGTAATATCACAATATCTTTTAAAGTTGATCACATTTGCTTATCTATTTCTTTGAATTTTCCTAGATTCCATTGTTCTTTATCTTTTCAATAATCTTGAATGGTACCCAGACCGCAAAATGTAAGATTATGTCAGTTTTTTAGCGACGGGTTGACCGTTATTTTTCATTACATCTTAGCTATCGAATTAGACATTCCGAGGTATCGTGAAATCAAATCTCCAAGTGCCTTTTAAATAAGTAAAAATGCAGTCAAATTCTCGAAATATCCCGGGAAGGAAACCGCAAAGCCACCGCAGCACACAAGTTAAGTGTTATTTTAATATTATAGGGTTTGTTCCCAACTCCTAGGCATGTACATTCTTAGAGGGGTAAAGGGGTGAATGAAATACCGTATTTAGTTCAAACCAGTTTGCAAAGGAGCCTCTTAAAACTTTCACGCTTGTTTGGCTTTGGAAACTTTACTTTTGGCCTCGCTGTATCGTTTATTTTATAGGTGATTCCCTGTGGTTCTGAAATAACTGAAACTTTTTTACTAAACTTTCGGTCGGCAAACGCGTGGGGTCTCCTAATCTATCCCGGATGTCCGGTTAGAACAAGAGTTGTTGCGGAAGTTTCTGAAAATCATTTCGGCTTCCTCCCGTTTTTTTAGCGCATATCCGTTTGGGGAAATTGAATAGAGGTTTTGTAATTGACGGCGGAATGTGTCTTCTGTGTTTCTCGCAAACCGAAAAAAGTTTTAGAGATCGACGTTTCTTTCAAGGTTTCTTTGTGACTCTTTGCTGACATTTATTAAGGAATGTAATAAAAAAATGTTATTTTATTTCACTTTAAATTTTTCTAAAAGAAGCTACATTATTCTAACATGTCTTGAATGGGCTCAAGCGGTAAAATCTGTGAAGTAAAAAACTCATACACATAACAACATTTTCATTATATGTTTCAAAAACTCCACACACGGATAAAACTTACTGATGTAAAATATTGTTAATTGATTAATAATCTGGTTCAATACTTATAAACGGGACCTCAAGCCTTTAGCGATTAAAACTGACAGGTTTCATAACAAACTCGTTCAATCAGTAAAGCACAATTACTTTACGAGGAAGTCGAAACACGTGTTATTAGAAATTATAATGTTTTCTCATTTCGTCCATTATATTTATTAGAACAAGGCCAACTGAGTTAACACGTGTTCAGATATATTATGAATGACTAATATTTTATGAAGATATGGGCAATATGGGCATGCAGTCACATTTTTAACATCATTTAGATATATCACCGTACTTATTTTTTTAGGTGTATCAGAGCAGAACGATGTCCTAAAACAGGTTTTTAAAAATGATTTCTGGAAAATTATTGCGAATGTTCTTCATAAACATGGGTACTTTTGCTCGTTCACAATGCGTTTCATACGTGTAATGTGCCCATTTAAGTGTGTTTATTGAATAGCCGTTGTAGAACCAATTAAAATACACACTTATAAACAATGATTTACGAGCTTTACCATTAACGATGGATTTATGTATTTGCATATAAATCTGTTAATATTTCATTTACCATAATAATGATAAATTGATTTACAACTAAACGAATTAAATGAGTTTCGCGAATAACGTCTCAGTGTTGAACACGTATGGGTAAGGGCGAAGTATAAAATCTTTTGAGCCCTACCAAGCGATGCTCATTACGCTCGTTACTTGTCAGGCCAAATGAGTTCCGTAATGAAGTAGCATTCCTCGCTCGAATTCAAAATGGAAATACATGCTTAATATTTACGTAAAGCGGGCGGGGGTTGTGGCATTCACAAAGCGGGTGCATATAATTGCGAGTTTTGTGGAGACGAAACACTTATTCCCTTCTCACTCCTCGGTGAAATATGAACGTCTTTAACGTCGTCTATTTCACTATTATGGTGCATCTCCCTAGCGTATAGGCTTATAAAATTAATCAATAGCAGCTACAATACTTTAGACAAAGTGAATATATTTATACTTAGAATCAAACAGTAACACTGTACAAACTATTCGAATCATTATTTTTATTTATAGTGGCGTTTTGAACAACGATTCCAAAACATTTTAAACAACAACTTAAGATAATTTCTGTGAAAGAGGTGCTAGATCCTTGGCTCTTGAGTTGAAGGTTATAGGTTTTAAATTGTTTTTGAAAGGTAGTATTTTAACTAGGGTGATATTTAAAATATCTTTATTCTGGAACTTGCCGCTAATTTTTGGATAATTTAGATTTTAAATAAATAAATTGAGAAATGAATGTTATTTTCGCACGCGATCTTCGGATTTGTAGCTAAGGATCCTAACATGGAGATTAGATCTGAATAATGTAATCAAATCGCAAACATATATTTCTATCAGAAAATTCCTTCTCATTTTTATGAATCACAATAGGGGCTGACACTATTGCTATAATCCCAGTTGCTCGGGGCAGTGGGACTTTTACACGTCAATATTAAGACTAAAAACAACTTTACTCAACACCTTCAACACTTTGAACACTTTTTGAAAATCGAACTGTATCATTTCAAATAAATGTAATTTTCACAAACCTTAGCTTTCCTATAAAACATACTTGGCTTAGTAATTTTACGGAATTCCGCTTCTTTCAAATTATTTTCCTTTATACGGTATTCATATTAAATAGAGAAACACACAACACTTCCTCTTACATTTATTATTGACTCGGATGTTAATATCCGATAAAATTTATTGAAAATTCCGAGGCACTCCGCCTAATTTGGTTCGTGACGTGAAGCATATGGAATATAAGCGCTAAAAATATTTAATGACGAAAACGAGATGATTGTTTGAACATAAAATTTCCATCTATGAAGCCGTATTCTGGTTTAGAGCCCGGAGCGCAGAAGAGCTAGGAGGAAATGGAAACTGTATTTCAAGGTTTTCGTCGTAATTACGTCATTAATCACGAGTTTTTCCTCCATAACTGTGAAGCGATACGTACAAAAAGCATTTTTATTTACGATGTCGGGTATTTTACGTCGTAAATATATTGTGTGAGAGTTGCAAGGTGAGCTTTGGGTTTTTTCAAATAAATTCTCTCGGAAAATATATCACGATTGGACACAAAAATGGGGATATTAAAATTACGGAAAACCGCTATTAAAACTTATTCCTATAATAAAATTGGAAACTGTTAAAAAATCTTCTATGCGTCCATTTAAAAAAATTAATTATGTAATACTTTTAATCATTTCTAAAAAACAGATTTTCAGTTAAGATGATGAAATTAATGATCCTTGCAAATATGTACTCTTTCACTTTCGCCGCGTAAGTAAAAAACATTTTTAATTTATTGTTATTAAGTTTAATTTGTAAAACTCCATTTTAATTTTTAATTTTTTATATATTCAATAATATTGTTATTGGATTTATAAAAACAGTTTATTTTTAAACAAGTTCTGCTGTGTAATTATTATTACGCGTGACAGCTGTTTCGCCCTCTAAAGGCATTTTCAAACTAATCACATACAGTTTGATAATGCCTTCAGAGGGCGAAACAGCTGTCACGCGTAATAATAATTACACAGCAGAACTTGTTTAAAAATAAACTGTTTTTAAAAACCCAATAACAATATAATTTTATTTTTATTTTTATGCGACACCTCACAAGAGTGTCCCTGCCTGTGCAGTGTACAGACAGGGGAACTATGTCACCACCCGGTTGGGCGGCGTTGTGAGGCGGAATAAGGTAGGGGCTGTAGGAAGGGATTTGTTAATGCGGGCCTTGAAGAGGCTCGGATTATAGGAGGGAGGAAAAACAGATGCCGGTAGCACGTTCAACATACGAGCCGACTTACACAAAAACGAGTCGTAAAAACGGCCCGTTCTCATGAAGCCAACGTCAACCGTGAACGGGTGTTCAGTTCGTGTCCGTCGAGTTTCGCGCACGTGCACCGGTGCATCAGGAATCAATGCTGCTAGCTCCTTGGAGCAGGCTCCATTGAAATACCTGTAGAACAGACACAGCATGCCTACATTGCGTCTATGCATTAGAGAAGGCAATCGATCTGTTAACAACGGGTTGTCAATCAGACGGATCGCTCTCCTTTGCACAGATTCAAGCAGGTTTATCAAGTATTTTGGGGCACCAGCCCAAAGGTGGCTCCCAAATTCAATAGTCGGGCGGACTTGAGACTTGTACAGGGTCAGCAGCTGGTCACTGTTGAAGAAATAAAAAAAATATTGAATATATAAAAAAATTAAAAACATTTTTAATGGTCGTGCCAACGGATCACATTGAAATTTAAATTTTAAAAATAACCTACACGATATAAACCTACCATTTTGGGTGTCGGGTTTGGGCACCGCCGCCCCGGGAACTATTTATTGGATAACCGACATCTCTGCCATAGGCCACCGCAAGTGGTTTACTATGTTTGGAGATTTCAGCATCAGGTGACCTGGTTCTGTGTGCATCTGCCCACCAGCTTCGTTTGGCGAGAGGATGGTTTGGGGAGACACCTTTACCTCTCCAACTGGTCTCTACTCATCGCCTTGTCCCGCAGTGGGGGACTCCTGGACACACTGATCCTCAAATTCCTACCCAACCCTCATACCCTTTACCTTCCCAGCACTTAATTCCTTTCCTTAAAAAATACCCTCCACACAAAATCCCCAAAAAAGACATGAGCCCTCAGTGAAATTATTTTTCTCAGTCCTCCCGTGAGGGACTAGTTTAAAAAATAAATAAAATAGAAACATATAATTAAAACAGTATTTTACTAATTAATGGACAAATCTAAAGAATTGCAAACGATTTATTTATGATTTAAGATTTTCACGGCACAGAGGGTTGGAGCTGGCAACACGGTATCACAACCTCATACATAAGCACACATTTTAACACAACCTCAAATAACACATCTGCCCTGATGATGGACACTGCAATGCTGTCCGAAACGTTGGCTAAAGAAGGAGTTAGCGCAACACGGCATAATACCCCAAAAACAAAAACAAAAAACGATTTATTTGTTTACTTTTTGTATTTCTGTAATCTGTAAGCATAGAAAACACAATTCAAAATTTACTAATTTTAATTGTTAAGTTGTTATATTATGAAATGTTTCGCACATCAAAGAATCATCCCTTTTAATTATTAGATTAAGAAATTAAGTTGTAAATCTTAATTTTCCTCGAGATATAATTGCATTCTCTGATTTAGAGCAAACCAATGCTTTGGGCGCCTAAAATTCCTGTCCATTAATATTTAGGGAGAAGAAAATGAGATAGATATTCAAATTTACTTTAATTCAAAACGAATTTGATTTAAATATTTTCCAGTGTCACCCCGTGCGCATTTACAAGAAATTTAATTATTACGAACCCCCCGGACTCGCGGCGTCTACTTGAAAAAGTAATTTTACCAAAAAACAAATCGAAAGTTTCTGTGTTGCGCTCACCTTTTTGAAGTTCAAGACTCTTGACTGATTCGGCAGTAATCAAATAAAATAAAGTTGAAACATTATCAACAATATTGATGAAATTTCCGAGATATTACTAGATATATTTAATTTTTTAGCGGTAGGTATATTATTTCTGTAGCATTCAAAAACGATTTCTTTGGAATTGTTTTTTACTATTATGATTCTTTGATTCGAAAAACATGTATAAAAAATATAATTAATTTTTTTGTCTAATGTTTCCGGTTATTAGTGTTTTATAGCGATTAAACTTTTGATTTAATTCTGATGAAGGATTTGGTGATGATCTGGCTTGTAAGTCACACAGACCATCAGGGAATAATTAATTACCTTTGGAAAAAATGGGTTGATTACAAAATTCACTCTGCAGGAAAAGAACAAATTATAATCCAGCCACCAAATACATAAAAACAGTGAACTCGTCGGTTATATCACTCGCATTGAGTTTTTGCAGCGATTCATTAATCTCCAAATTCGGCAGCGGACGGCAATCAGCACAATAACTCTTGCATTCGCACCATGAAATTATAATCTGTCACGACAAGCTCTCAAGAGAGTAGAATTTAGAATAATATTGAATTAGGACACTGTAATTCCAAAAATACTGCCACATTACTGTGACAAAAATATTTTAATCCTTTAGTCTTAAATCGACCAAACAGGAATATTGGTGCCTTCTTTTGTCGAATAATATAATTCGGATGAATCCAGCTGATTAATGCAAAGATGACTGTAATTCATTATCACTTTACCTGCAAAGCAAAATCTATGCGAGAATTCCCAGAGAGGTCTATAGTATCACTATTTTTTAATTTTAAATTAAAAATTTTATTTCAAACTAATTTTAAGTCTACTGCTTCTCCAGAATTAAAAAGACTTCAGCTGGTGATAAGAGTTCCGAAAGTAAAAATAACTTTTTGTTTACAGATTATTGATTTTTGGAAACGATCAAAACACAAAATTTTTCCAATTAGTTAGAACAAGCTCATCCCACCAGAACATAGCAACGGCATTAATGTTTTATTTGGTACATGAAAAAGTCACACGTTTCCTTGGCATTCCTGTAGATTTAATATGCGTGGAATATTGAATCATATTGGTTCAACAATATATTTGCTATACTAACGCAAATATAGTAGGCAATACTCTATACCAAAAAAACTTTAAACCATAAAATAACAAAAAGGAAAAAAATATTTGGATTGACGAAAGTAATCTTGAAGTTATTTGTAGAATGGTGCAAAACGTTCTAAATAAGGCGAATTATTCGAAAGTACAAAATAAATAGTAGTTCCTCCGTCTGTCGTTGTCAGCCGTGGCACCACTCATCGCGCAAAATAAAAAACGCGGGAAAACACAAAAAATGGTGGTTAAATGAAAATTGCGGGATTTCCACCCAGCCTGGAAATTAAACAGTACCTACCTAGCTACTATATAGTTAAATGTTTACAGATGTAGTCTAAGGTTCAGAAATTTCGAGAAGAAAATTGTACTGATTCTGGTGCCAAAATTATCACTTTCATTATAAATAAATATCTCATTGAAAATATGTGATTGAGAACTTTGTCTCACTTGTGTATTCCGATAAGTTCCCCCTGCAGTAGACCATGTCAGATTGTTTCGGTTCGATTAAATTACTTTTTATTCTCTCAATATCATGTGCTTCGTTAACTTTTATGATTTTTTATTCTATTATCTAAGTGTAAATATGTAAGACTAGACGTTATATAATATATTTGCCATACATATTTTACAACTCTGAATGCCATACGAATTTTAAATATTATGTGTTAATATTAATACATTTCTAGTTTAAACAGAATAACGTTCTAGTATTCGGGACATAAAGTATTTGGCATGGAAAAATTAATCATTTAATATGAAAAATATTTGGAAAAACGTTTTTAAATCTCGCGCAAAGCCGGTTAGTACAACAAGTAACTACCTAGCTTTCTAATAGAATTATTGACATTCTGAATTCTAACTCTTCTCGTGGAGAACGGAATACGATAAATCAACTTCCTTTGATCGGCATTTGCAGCATTATCAGAGTGCTAATATGGATGACTTGAATTGACTGAAATAATTTTGAAAACCGCCTGTGAATTAAACTAAAAGCAATTCAGTGAAACCATTTGGAGTTTCAATCTATCGGCGTCGTTTAAAGCTCCTGCGCTGTCAGGGGTTGAAGGTTATTTTAAAATGTACGCTGTAAAAAGAGTATCGGCTGTCATCAATCAGGCTTCTCTTTTTCAAGCTTTTTCAGGTTCAAAAAGACTCGGCTCGCGGTGATTGGCGGCTTATTCGCACCTTTCAAAACACCGATTCAAAATTGGAAAACTTCCCTAATGAACGCGTCGCGGTCGATCTATCCGAAAAAAATATTCAGGACTCTTTTCGGGCCTAAGAGATTTATTCAGCAGATTTTCATGGATAATTTGGCTGCCCGTGACATGGCATTTCAAGTTTCATTGGACTAAATTATTATCTTGCGATAATATTGAATCAAATCTTTCTCGGAAAATGAAAGTTGTAAAGTTTGTTAAATACGTATTAGTTCGTGGGTATATTTTTTTCTGGTAGTAAACATGAAATAACAGGCAACTATTGATTTGACATAAAATGATTCTAGGTTTGTGATTAGTTGGAGAGCCCATTTAAGAATTTTTGGAATGTTAATCTAAAATGGGACGTAAAAAGATATTTTTATCACAGTACTATCGTTGCAAAGTAATTTTATTCCTCTTTTTCTACGAATAATCTTTTTTCTGAACATCCTCAGATAATCATTACCGTTTTAACGGTGAGATATAAAATTAACTGAAAATGTTTCTTGGGTGCAGGCTGTAGATAGACATCTAATTTTATGAAACGATAGAGTCTTTCGAACATGAATGGAGGGAATACTTAGTTTATGCTATCGGTATTTTAATTGAAAGTGATTTGTAGAACGCGTGTAATAAATAAAAAATAATTTATTTTATTTATTTATATATTAACTCCACACAGGAGGCCCTGTAGAAAATAATTTCCCTCAGGGCCTATGTCATCTTTGGGGATGCTGTGTGGAGGGTCTTTTTTTGGAGAGGAAGGAGTGAACATGGGTCTTGAAGAGTCCCATGTTGTAGGAGGGAGGAAACACAGAGGCCGGCAGTTCGTTCCACAGCCGAGCTGTTGAACTTAAAAACGAATCGTAGAAGCGACCCTAATAATGATTCTCTCGAAACAGAAAGACATTGACTGTACGAGAATGGGTCGGTTAAAGGACTGGCTCTCGTGATTGTTGTACTTGTATTTCCTACCTTCTACAGCAATGGACTGAGAGTTGATTTCTACATTTCCTTAAAAATTACAGTTGATTTCTACTTTTCCTTAAATATTTTTGCAATCCCAGTGGTGACACGATCCCCGATGTAAGGACCTCTTGAGCCAATGTTGAAAAAATAAAAGTAATTTATTTTTTTTATGTCATTCATTTATTTTTCAAAGTAAAGTGCTCAATATTTAATAATTATTATGTAAATTATCTGTAAATTTATTTCAAATTTTATGAATGACACCCGATACGTCTCCTATTAAAATAATTCTATATATATTATCTTGTATATTTTTTTGTTTTGCTACGTCTCTCTCAATATTTTTCCTTCTTGAATTGATTCGAGTTGTTAATATTATTTGTCAATGGGGAAAATAGTCCATTGAATGTTGGCATGTCGTTCATCATCCCACACTGTAATATGTCATTTTTAGTAATCGATCTCGGATGCTGTCCTTTAGAGAATATACATTAAGAGTGTTTCGCCGCAGGGGTGAGATCACTTAGGATTTTCGTAAAAATGCTTTATTTTTAATAAAGCATAGAAAGAATCTTGATACATAGGAACGTGGAGATTTTTATTTTATTAATTTTATTTATATCTTCTAAACAAAATAAGGCAACAATTGTACTGTCCCTGTTTTTATGGGTATATCCTGTAACAAGCAAGTTCACATTATTGAAATATTTCGTGAAGCTAAAATATTCTTAAAAACCAGTGAAGAAGAGTTGTTGGTAACAATAAATATAAAATATTTAGATTTGAAACATTCAACAGCTATAAAGCACCTTTTAACCCTCTCTCGCACGCGTTATATGTATAACGAAAATGATATGATCAATGTTTATATTTTATATTTTGACTGTCCTGAAACGGGAATCCTTCCTAGTTGGACAGTCAAAATCATAAAATGTAATCAATATTATAAAAATAAATAAATAAAAATAAAATTGACATATTCTCCAACTCACGAGTTATATTCAAACAAAGAAAATGGAAAATCTTTTATTTTGGATCGAAAGTTTAATTGATAACATTTAATTGAACAATTAAACTGAACACAGCTTGGCCTTTGAAATAATCTAGTGTATTTTTGATAAATCTTTTTATCAACTCAGAAAAAATAATTTATCGGCCTATAAAAAATGCTTTAAAGTTCATAATATCCTACTCACGTACCCATTTTAGGTTATGTTTTTATTGTTTGATATATTAAATTAAGTTCCTTAGAAAATTATGTATAACATTTAAATATTTGTTCCTAAGCTTTGCAAAATATGATAAAATACACTTTTTGGCCATGTTTTTTCTTGCATTAATCAAAACGGAGCCTAAAACAGGGGTTTGCTCGAGGTTCCCATTTTAATTGATTCCGAGGAATTGTTTGTGAGGAAATATAAATAATCTTTTATGGAAACATATTTTTGTATGGAATAAAAACAATGGAATTTCGAAAAATTTTGCTAAACATTTTTAATTTAACCATAATGTAGAATCTCCTCCCGAACTTTGTGCACTTTACCTCCGGACACTCACTTAAGATGATTTTTCACATAAATGGCGCTGTAAAAATACTGATACACCTGAAAAAACTTTTACCTACGTCGAACTATAATAATAATAATAATAATACGCAAGCATGATCATGTTCATAACTAGAAAGACCTTACTAAATTAATCCAAATAATAGCGGTACTCAGTACGCCTTACCGCGTACATCATAAATCACAAAACAAAACAAATTGTTGTGATTGGAGCTATCCGTAAATGATCGGTTCAATTTCAAAAGAATTCGATGTTTGAGGCGTGCCTCAAACATCGAATACAACACACGACCGTGTCACCTACCGTTCCGTGTGACTTCTTCACTCCACTCCGCCTACACGAAACAGCGGCTCTCGGAGGCGGGCCCCATCTCTGCCTCACTAGTGAATTATTGAACTGCATTATGTAGTAGCTGGGCAAGCGGAAATCCACGTGTAGCCAGACGCTTCATACTGTTATGATCAGTTTCATAAAGATGACTAGTGCTAGTTAGTAAAAACATAAATAATTACCGGTAAAATTTAAATTGAAGTTACTTTAAAGGTTAAGGAATATATAAATTGGTAATATTTAAATTGAAGTTATACTGTATTTTGGAAGCATGGATAAGTGAATCTTTTTCTCTTTTCTCTATTTTTTAGGGAAGGTCCAGCCTCCATCACGTCATTGAACGAACCACTACTATTATGACGTAATTTGGCAGAACAAATAGTTAAGAAATAATACGCAGTGTTGAGCCTTGATCCGGGGAACCGCCGGGTTTAGTCGTTCCCAGAATGAGTAGAGTTTGACCGCACAGTAATTAGTCTGTTTACGTTCACGATGAAAGTTAACGAGAACTGTCTACTGTCTAACCTTTGGCCGGATCCTTTGTGAATAATCCCGCTACGCTGCTACGAGTGGCTATAACCTGCCTGTTAAAAGCGGCTAAAAGCCGCTGGCCGACGAGTGGCTAAAAGCGATGGTTCCACGGGCTACATCGTTGCCGCTAAAAGAGCCGACAGTATTAATAAAATTTTGGAGAATCATCAGGTTAAATTGCTTCCTCGCTGTCATGAAAAGCGTTGTGATGTGAATTTGTATATTTAACCACACCGAATAATAATACACAAAGAACACTGCAACCGTTGTTAAGTTGACATGAAATTAATTATTTTCCCGGTAGGTAACCAACCCTCATGATTATTTTTCATTTCAGAGATGTTATAGAACATAGTAATTATTTTGTTTTATATTGTATGGCTTTTGGGGATAGTTTCTGAGCCGTATACTAATTCGTATAGTCATGCCGTGTCCATCATAAATGCAGATGATCGTCATGTACGTCAAGTTTCTGCACAGAATATTTGCTTTAACTCAGGGCTCATTTTTGTCTATCGATATCGTCGTCATATCTTTTAAGTTAAAAGTATTATTGGACTCTTTTAAAGAACAGAACAAAAATAAACGATGAATGCGATGAATGAGTCCGTTTAATAAAGAATTGAATTCCGCACAAGAGTACTCATGCCAAGATAAAGAATCTCAATAATGTGATGTTATGAGACTGAATATAGTGGTAATGGGAAAGAGCTGGTCAGAAACAGCACCATTTCCACCAACAAAATAACGTTGTAAATGTAATTGCTGGTCTCTCAGCAGGGTGATGTTGAAACTATCCACAACCCCGGAACATCCTGCAAACATACCGATTTTTTTTCTGATGATGGCGTAGAACAGCGCGTGTGATATTCCGCAATTATTTTCAGAATTAGATCTTAATTTATTTTTAGCATCAAATCTGTCAGTTTAAAATTATTTTTTTAAAATACTCATCCAATATACTTTAATTTCCGATAGTGACACAGTTTCTCGTTTGTCCCCCACATCACCCATTCCCAAAGCCCCATTCTGCTCATCTCGGCGGCCACATGATTGGTCCATTATATCATTAATCGGTCGTGTCATCCCCTCCGAGGGTGGCCGATGGCTACTGCCTGCTGGGGGTAACTCCAGCGATGCGGCATGCGCAAATAATGTTATGGGGTGTCGCATGGGGATGGTCGGTCGGCCTTATCGGTAATGAGGCCTGCGATGACAAATCAGTTTTATATGATGTTTTCATTTAAAAATATTATTTACCAGGGTTGGGGGTTGTGGCAAAGCAGTATTAGTAACGTGTATTTCTATGTTCATGTATATATTGGAGGTGTTTTGGAACCGCGTGAAAATATAAAAAAAACACACTTTACGCACTAGATAATAAAAATTCTGTTAATTCCCAACTTCTAGTCAGCAGATAGACCAATAAAATAATTTTTTTAAAGTAAGGCAAATTCGACGTAACTTTGGGCATATCAGACCTGGCCAAAACACAATTCTATCGTAGTGATTATAGTGATTTGTTTTTGGGGTATTATGCCATGTTGGGCAAAATACAATTCTATCAGTTAATCACAATTTGGGAGGCAGGTATAGGTGTCGCTAACCGGAAACTATTTATTGAATAACCATCACCTCTGCCGTAGGATACCCCAAATGGTTGAATACGTTTGGTGACATAGGGGTTCCTGGGTTCATGGAGTGATTTGTCCGCGTGGCGGGCTGAATCAAGAGATACTGGTGAGTGAGATCTTTTGAACTCTTCAGCGGACATCGCTATGCTCCGCAGTTAAAGGGATTTATGCACGCGTCCGTCTCTCCTGATCACACTGACACCCAGCATCCCCTCCTATGTGCAGCAATGTAAAAAAAAAATCGCCAGCGACCACAATGGAATCTTTTCCATTCTGTAACACGACAAACATAAAATGGAATTTAAAAAAAATATGTTTTATAGTGAAACGTTTTAATGTAGTAACTGTTCTCTTTTCCATACCCTACCATTAGTTACAACACCTTTTTTCCTCACAATGTATTCCAATTGGGGGTTGGCTCATTGTCTCACTGATTTCGGGCATTATTTAAAAATATATACTGTGTGAAAAATGCATAAGAGTCCCAACCTTTGCAAAGTGTTTAAATGAAAACCGCACAAGAGTCCCAGCCTTTATAAAGTGTTTCAATGAAAAAAAGGAGTTTTAAAATGTGATTCCGCCAGGAATTAACTGTTTTAAAATTAGAAATAATAAATACTTTTAAATACTAAAATACAAAATGAATGAGTCTTACAGCTCTCAAAAGAAAGATGTGAGACAGAAAAGACATTCGGATTTCGACGGATTCATCTAGGAATTGAACCCAGAACCAATTAGCTCAGTAGTCAAAGCACTACCCCGGCAAGCGAGAGATCCTAGAGTATTGTCTTCACTGTTCGACTATGGAGATAGTCGACTTGTTCGAGCAGCTCATTCGGAGAGTCATAAATGAGCTTCGAGAAAGGAAAAATTCATCTCGCAAACAATGTTTTTTTTACTATAATACATCTACTTTTATTTATTTAAAATTATATTTTTGCTTTGACCGAGGGTTGAACTGGTATGAACTTTTAAATGTTTTTTAAAACTTAATTTTGTTTGGCGTAACTGAAGATTGAACCTTCCTCCCTAGGAACTGAACATTGAACCTTCCTCCCTAGGAACTGAAGATTGAACCTTCCTCCCTAGGAACTGAAGATTGAACCTTCCTCCCTAGGAACCGAGCCATATCTCGATTGGGTGGGAGCGAGATTTATTTCCTCTATTAACTGCTGTAATTTCATCTAATTTTCTGGGAAATGGTATATGTCTGCATGTGTATGTGTGATTAAAACCAGGGGTAGAATGCATTGTTATTGACAACGAGTCTCTCTGCCGAATTTCAGCTCGATAGGATGTCGAGAAATGGGTTAATTTCCAGTTCCATATTTTGCAGTCATTCATTTACGAAAACTAAATCTAAATTCAAATCGTTGTATTTAAAAAAAAAACACAGCCGAACCTAATATGATAAGAAGCACGGAATATATGAATGAAACATCATTCTTTGTTACCAATAATGAAACTTCCAAACAAATTAAGTAACACAAAGTGCTCATTTGAGCATACGTTAAGCACTCTGCGAATACTTGGCATTTATTCGGAGTGTTCCTCAGGCGTCAAGATATTAAATATTCCATTTGAGGAAGTTTACAAGAGTCAAGAATGTTTTGACAATTTTCTTCCTTTCAGACCTTGTAATCATTTTGTGTTCCTTTAAATAAAAGCCGCTAGTAATTTTCAGGCGTTAATGCCCCAAGTGAAAGACACGTTTGCATACATTTTAATATTGAATTAAACAGCACTAGATGTAAAAATACTACTAATAAATGTACGAAAATCATTCTGTGACTCAACTCGTATAAAAAATTATAACAATGTTTTAAGTTAAAGATATTATTTAAAGGGTGTTAATGGACATACTTGACTTACTTTAACAAGTGATTCTTGGCATTATTTGGAATAAAACACAAGTAAGTCAAATACCTCTCTTAGTTTCCTGAATATACATAGTTTCTCTCAAATATAAAATAATAAAAGTTCAAAAAAAGTTTAAGAATCAATAATAAATAAGTCCTACATTATTTAAAAAAATAAATATATATATGCTCCTTGATATTCCATTATTGTGATTTGGTACAAGATATATTGATGAGAAAATGTGTTTATTTTTCTTAGCATAACCACTGGAACATTATGCCATTATAAAATTTGAACAAATTTCCGTATTTGTTGTCTATTCTTTGATAAATAAAACGAAAAGCAAGACGCAACAACTGTTAGACCTTTAAATAAGAACTCAAAATAGTGTATTCGTTAGTTAAAATATAACAAAATACATAAGATATTCAACGAAGTTGTAAAAGCGAATAAAAGCTAATGAAATTTCAATGAAATGCTTCAAAGATTGATTAATTCAAGGTAATTTTCCTTAGTGATTTCAATGTGTTCTTACAATCTCCTGTATTTTATTTCAATGCATTCACGTGGGTGACATGATCGATATAAGGATATTTTAAGCACTACAATTTTCAATCTTGTCTCTTATAAATCAATGGAATCTCGTGGGTAGACTATGGATGTAAGTCAGCAAGTAGAGTGTGTGTTGTTTTATCAAAGAGATGTCAGGCAATTAATCACCGCCAAAGTATGGGGGTACCCAGTCATGCGTTAACATTGGAAAATATGCTTAGAATTTTAAACATCAATATGAAAATTAAAGGGTTTTATTCTTATAATATTATACCACAAGTTTAAGAAAAATTTTACATTAAACTAAGGTAATTTATTAAAAAAAATAATTTTAAGTATAATATTAATTTATAACAAACGAACCACAATACAATTTGATTGTACGGTAGATATGATGGAACGCCACACGAATCTGTCACGGCGAATACACTTTATAAATCATTCTCATTCATTTGCTCGAATCTTCTGTTATTCTAGTTCTTAATATGACCCGATTAGATCTGTGTAGATTACGACGTACTATTATGAATGATTCATTTAGGCTTTTTTACATTTCAGAATAGGCTTTGACCACCCTCTTCTTTGTCACTTATTTAAGAAACATAATACAGTAAAGCTTCACTGGCAAGCAATGAGCCCAGGTAATTCCCTGCATTATAAGGAATACCTCAGGCATTAAATGTTGATCCCCTACTGTTTGCTTTTTGCTGACGATCCTAAACATACTTTTACAGGTTAATAATACATCGTGTTACTAACTTCTTGGGTTTGTGATAAGAACAAACAAACAATTTTCCTAGCCGGAAGCGATGACATTGTTGTTAAACTGCGTTATAGATCAAAACCACAATACGCTTCTGTTGTTTCGGCTACATACTAGCAAAATACATAGAATTGCTGGAAAAAATCCAAAAAGTATCAAAGGTATCTTTATACATGAATGCATGTTAGGTGGTGAGAATCCACCATTTGAGCCACAAATGGATTTGATTTCTAATACGCGCTAATAAAGTCTACAATCTAGGAGAAATGGGAATAGTTTTAAAAATATTAAGGTTAAACGCAACGCTCGTTGTATTCTACGTGTTCACAGATGGCGTTAATTAATTAATTTTGTTTAAATACGCTTTTGCAAGGTATTGCTTTACAATATTAAGACAAATCATTTGTTTGCGCCCGTATATACGCAATATGAATATGAATCAATAGTTTTGTTCGTTTAAAGACTTAATTCTTTCGAGAAAGGCACACAAATACAATATTTTACCGATGATTCAATCCAATATTGTATTTGTATGCCTTTCTCGATAGAATTGAGTTTTTACATGGACAAAACTATTTATTCATATTCATATTGCGTATATGAGGGCGCAAACAAATAATTTGTCTTAATACTGTAAAGCAATACCTTGCAAAAGCGTATTTAAACAAAATTAATTAATTAACGCCATCTGTGAACACGTAGAATACAACGAGCGTTGCGTTTAACCTTAAACTATATTATTGACCTCCTGGAACGCTAACTGGACGTGCTGGCCCAGCATAGCATGACAACAGGTTCTAAGATTCTTAACGTTTTCGACGTTTTGTTAGCCTCGAAGGTTTCAAGAGTCATATAATGTTACAACTGTAGGAAGGTATAATCTAATTAAATATGAAAATTTTCAAAAATTAACTTTTTTTGTAAATTGTTATATAAAAATGTTTATTGTAATAGGATCTGTAACAGAAAAAATACCTCATGACACTGTATTCTTCATCCGCGCATTTCAACCGTTCAAGTTATATAATCGTATATGTCTGAACTTTAATTGGTTAGTTATTTAATAATATTATTTTTATATCATTAAATTAATGCTATGAAACTGGTTGCAGCACCATAATTTAGAAAATTTCAGAAATGATACTGTTAAAAAAGAATATACGTGTATAAACATGTTTTCTTAATTATTTATTATTCTTCCTGACTAGTTAATATAATAAGGATTAAATAACGATAAAATTATTTTAATTCAGGTTACTTCTTTTGAGTTACACTCGAGTTTCAAAGTAAGAGTTCCCCGTTCATGGGCTTTTAGTGGGGTAGATTATCTTGCTAATAATTATCAGATATCATCAATTATTATAAGCGATCCACCGCCTAAATAACAAATTATCGAACTATATTGCGGTTTATCGACATCATCCAAGTTACATATATTGTATATCATAATTGATTACAACCCCAGTACAGAGGTTAAATCTAGGGTTTGTAGAATCGATCTTATAACCTTCTGCTTACCCTTGGAATTTCAAAATTATATTTTAACCCACATAAACCAAAAATAGGCTGGTAAGGTCCCTGGGACGGGCCCTAGATGTGCTGATCAGATTTCAAAAATTCCCACCCTTCTCACGCGAAATTTGATTAGAAGACGAGGAAGGCTGCAAGGGAGGGTGTAAGTAGTCAGTATATCTCCTTCTAGACAAGTTGAAGATGGTAGCAGAGTAATTCAATATACCCGTCTCACTTCAAGATAATTTAGAAGTTATTAGATTGATGACTTGCGAAATTGCTGTAGGTACAAGATAATTTGTAATTATTAACTAGTAGTTAGGTACTACCCAAATTTGCCCGAGTTTTAACATTACTTTTATTTAAATCTAGCAGTACCCCAGCGCAGCGCGTTAATAGCGCGTGGTGCTTTTACGTCGAACAGATGGCGCTGTTTTTCAAAATAACCACTGTCCAACAGATGCCGCCGTTTAATTTATATAAATAGAAAAGTGAGCCCGCGAAGGCGTTGTCCTGCCACAGACTGCTTTCTATGAACAACGCAGTTTATATAGACCTCATTTTATGTAGACCGTCTTTGATCTATTTGCCGGATGTTTTATGCATTTGACGTACATAGAATACATGCGCAAGTCACATTCATCGTCGATATTGTTTCATTTGATATCGATCATTTCAGCAGATTGTGATTATTGTTCAGTTCGATAGAAAATAAGTAAAAATGCGACCGTTACCGTTCTAGACCCTTAAAACTGCCTTAAATTATATGTCTTTCACAGTTTGACCGATTGTCGTACGAATACGATACATAGAAAACACTTTACATTTACATTACATTTTTTATTCGTCTCATATTCAAGTGTAATAAATAAAATGAAAATTCTTAATCGGTAATGGATGAAAATTAAATATTACAAATGAGAAAATAAAGATTGATTCTTAAGTACAAACAATATTGTTGATTTAAATTATAGTAATAAATTTTAATTTAATGTAGTGCGATTTGGTGAACAATATTTTTATTAATCTGTTTTTTATCAATATAAATAGACAAAAAAATATTTTTCTTTAAAAAAACCTTTTTTCATACTAAAAAAACCATTGTGGGGGGGGGGGGGGGGGGGGGGGGGAAATATAAAATTGGTGATTGTATGTATTTTTGGATGATTAAGTTGATTAACAAATAAAAAAAAGTTTAGATCTCGACCACAGTGTCGGTTAAAAAACTATCAAAATCTTTATGTTTCAAACTGGAACCAATTATACACATTCACAAAACTTCATTGGAATCGGTTGGGCGGTTTCGGAGATTAGCGTATACGAACACAGATAGAAATGTGTTGATTTACAGTTGGAGAGTTTTTGCTACATTCGGCATACATATTTGCTGCTTTATACACTTTACACTAATATTTTGGATGGATACTTGAATTAATTAAATCGTTCGTTTATTTTACTTTCTTTTTTATTGTCATTTCAGCTAAAAATGTTTGTTTTGTACAAAATAATGTCCTAAAGGCTAGTAGTTTAGCTAGTAGTAGGCATCTGTGTTGTGTTGTGCCGGTAGTGGTTTTGTCAACACGATTTGTTTGTTTTAGTAACTTATGGTTGATGCGCTTGTGTTGTTAACTGAAATATGTCTCGTAAAATATAGACAAGGAATCTGTTGGAAACCATACAAGTGAGTAAATCCAAGGGAAGCTAAACTCACACCGATAAAACATATCTTTTAAGTGGTCGAAGATCGTTGATTTATAGCTCCTAGACATGAAAAGGTTTCTTCCGTAGAGCACAGTTTCCGAGTTTCAGTTGGATATCCGGCCAACGCCATGAAACCTTTTCCAAATGGAAACATTAATAATATATAACAGAGTAATATATTACTACTCAATGCAATGTATTACACATTTCCTTCACAATAATTGATCTAGTAATTTAATTAATTTACCACCGCAAACTTTTCAAAGAATTTCACATTACGCTCCAAAATGCACTAATATTTATTTTACTATTTTAGCTAACTTTATTTATAAAAAATCATTTTATTATTTTTTTTCAAATCGAAAATATCTACATAGGTCAAATTAAATAATTTTATAATTAAATTCTGTAAGCTCCTTATTTTTGTTCATCATTGTAACAGCTGTTTCGGCATTCAAGACAATCAATCTGTAGTTATTCCATATTGCGACGACTTATTTATATGATTTTATCTATCCCTCACCTGTTTTTATTCGTATGTTGCTTAAAGTGATTTATTATTATTATTTTTTTTTGGTAACAACCGATTTAATTGAAAAATCAATTGTATGAGGCACTTACCATTAAAAAAAAGGTTTTTTTTCATGCATTTGACATTTTCCTTCCCCTTCAATAATTAGGAATTTGATTTACATTTAAATTACGAATTAATTTAAGGAATTATAGTTCTTCTGTTTCTTCTAAATGAAGACTAAATCTAGCTACGAAGACAATATCATTTCCTTTTAATATTAATGGTCATATTTGGATTCTTTTTCGTTTGTTTATCTAAAATTTTCCTAGTAAATTTAATATTTTTCTTTTTATATGTAAAGGTTTTTTGTTTGCAAGCGGGAAGTAATTTTTCTAAAGAAATGGGCTGCGGATTTAGACTCAATTTTATTGTTATTATGCAAATCTTAACAAAAACCTTATTGAATAGGATTTAATACAAATAAGAAATCGTATCAATAGAATAATTAAATTGTTTAAATATTATAAGATTTAATAATAATATTGTTTAAATATTCTAGTATTTATTCTTAGGTGCTGCTAATGTGACCCTCCATTGTATATAAAAATGAATGTATTGCACGCAGTTAAACCCATAATATGTTTTTCGTCATAACCCAGAAACTGATTCGGATAAAAACATATTATTTATAAATATATTCGGATCTCGACTTTTGCGAATTCCCTAGTCTAGTTATCACTATTATATAGTACCTACTCGACGTATAAGGTATAAGGACCTATTCCACTATTATCATGTTTCCATTGTCACTGTTCTCGAAAAAATGGAAAAAAAATGTGTAGCAAACTCACCGATCCCCCGCCAATATAGCTTAGAAAACGAATATCAAATAATATCAACATTTTTAACATGATGTAACTAAACAAATCTGTCATGTAAAAATATTGTCTTAGAAAATGTATAGATTTTTTTTCTTAATTTTATGCAATTATGAACCATATGAAACCATTGTTTACTACTAACCTACGTGTATAAAATTGTACCCAATGTAAAAAACTGATGGGCTCATAAAAGAGTCATAAAAAAATTAAATGAAATAAATAACATTTTTGTTCCAGGTGTCCGTGAGGAGAACCTCCTTCTTCGGTTTTTCAAGCACTCACCGCTGCGGGGGCGCTCTACTCAACCACGATTGGATCGCTACGGCAGGACACTGTGTGGACGAGTATGTTGTTTATCTAATATTTTCTATTGAAAGGGAGCTACTTAAGGTCTGGGTTGGTTGAGAGTGGATTTCATGATTTATAGCAAGATAATTTGTTTTTGATTCCGCTGGGTTTAATTGAGGATTGGAGTACTTACTTATTTTCAGGCATAGAAAATAATAAGGAAGCTTTCACACTAAGTAATAAGATACAAAAGTTTGATATTCAATTTAAATTCTATTCGAAAAAAAAATCAATGTTTTGTTTATTGACGGCCTCCGTGATCTAGGGGTAATATGCTCGCTAAGGTTAGCAAGCCTCGTGAAGTAATTTTTATTCGATTAATTTGTGTGTTTTTCACAATTTACTCATTAAAAATAAAATATATTATATTCGAGGCACGTTTCAGGGTAGAAGATACTTTCAACATCGCCCAGGTGTAAGACCACCATTCTGAACTTATACGTTGCTTGAAATAGCTTCAGCCGTGTTTGGTGACCAGATCTGATTAGTCTGGTACTCCTAACCTTTCTTTTCCCCATTTTTTTCCCACCCACTATTCTTCAGCATCACAACATACCTCAGTTGAGAATGTCAAAGACTAATTGGCTCAAGACGGTTGAGAGCAGTTGGGACAAAAAATCGACACTAAAAGAATCTTACACCTTGGAACGAAATATAATTAATGGTTACTTGCATCTTGTAAAAACGTATTTACTTTCAATTTGAATAAAGGTGGCAAACAGCGAAAATTGAAACATAATCCCTATAATAGTAACAATCATTTGTTTTGGTAAATGAAATAATCAAATTCACCTTTTTCACAAACTTTTCAAAAACTGTGTTCAAATTTTGTATTCCTTCTTTGACAATAAAACATTTTTGATCAATATAAGATTTATGTTTTCCAGTAATGAATTCAAATTATATCTCATGAAATACTTTAAATAGTATAATCCGAGGCCATTGAGGCGATTATACCACAAAAACGGCGCTACAGACTAATCTATTTATTATTATTATAATGATACGACCCTTTGGAAAAACAGCTTCCAAACTGTATTTATTATCCAATAATAAAATACACTATGGTCTTAAAAAAAATCGTAATCCGCTCATCTCACAAGGGTATTACTGGGTCGAGATGTGCGGCTTTACAAAAATATAAATAAATAAAATTCATCTTAAGTTAATAGAATATTCAAAATATAAACATACAAGACTTTACAAAATTAAACACTAAATACAGTTAGTTATTCAAACTGAAATTACAGACGGGCAGTAGTCTTAAAATAAAATCGTAATACGCTAATCTCACAAGGGTATTACTGGGTCAAGATGTGCGGCTTTACAAATATATAAATAAATAAAATTCATCTTAAGTTAATGGAATATTCAAAATATAAACATAAAAGGCTTTACAAAATTAAACACTAAATACAGTTAGTTATTCAAACTGAAATTACAGCCAGGCAGTACGTTTATAGTTAGAAACAATAACGTTCTACTTATAATATTATAAATACGTATAACAAAGTACCTGTGGTGGCTCATCAGCCACAATCATAGGGTGGCCGTACTGACAATGGCAAGATAAAAAGTATAAATAATTATTAACAAAAGAATAATATTTATTAATAGTTATTTTCATAAGTAATGGAAATAACAAGAATATGATAGTAAAGTATTGAACGGTCAGTGGTTGAGTGGGCATAGCGCTTGGGTCTCACCCGAGCGTCGCGTGTTCGATTCCTCGGCTGGCTAAGTCCTCCATCACAACACAAGCAACATTTTCGGCTTTCTGTGGTGGTAGTAGGAGATTTTCAAACATTTTTGGGTTATTCGTAACCTGGGAATGTTTGTCTTAATTTAAAAAAAATAAATAAATAAAAAAATTTAAAAAAGTAAATTAACCTCTCGAACAATTTTTGGAAAATTATTGCAAATTTGCAAAACGTCGTGAGTGATCGCTTGCAATAATATGCAAAATTTTTCGATAACCTAAAACTATGGGATAAACAGTGAAATCTAAGTTGATTCATGTGCTTGAAACTGCCGTAAGAAATTAATGTTTGCATGTTAATATTTAAGGAATTATATTAGTCAAATCGAATGGCCAACTTGAAAACAGAAAACCCATTGCTCCAGTGAATGTGGATAAGATAAAATAATTAAGAGTAAGTAATACGTAAATAAAGTACATTAATTAGATAATATAAAATAAATAGAAAGAAAATTAAGAATTTAATAATAAATAAATTAAGAACATAAAACTTAGGTAAATATGGATCACGTCGAATATAGGTATTGCTGGTAGGTTATTATTATTATTTGGTAAAACAGCTATCGATATATAGTAGTTATTTAGTGTTGTAGAAGCATATTTCAATTAGCAATTGCAACAAGAAATGCTTTTCTCTGTACTCTATCATTTTCGATGTATTATTTAAGTACATAATTGGTTGACTGGAATATTTATGGTTCCTATTTTAATCTATAAATATTATATAATCTATCAATAGTATTCATAGGCATTTCTGTAGGTCCTAATAATAAGAGGTGTTATTTTGATATTCAATCGTAAAAGATCAAAGGTTTCGTTGCTTGTGTGGCACGTAGCGCCGTCTTGTTGGAAGTAAACGTTGTCCAGATCAATACAATCCAATTCCGGCCATAAAAAATCATTAATCATCTCTCGATAGCGCAATTCATTCACCGTAACTGTTGCTCCAGCCTCATTTTTGAAAAAGTAAGGTCCAATGACTCCGCCGGACCATAAACCGCACCAAACAGTCACACGTTGAGGAACGAGAGGCTTTTCAACAATAACTCTTGGGTTTTCCGAGCCCCAGATGCGACAATTTTGTTTGTTGACGAAGCCACCGAGGTGGAAATGGGCTTCATCACTCAAGATGATTTTTCGATAACATTTCGGATCATTTTGACGCATTTCAAGGACTCAATCGAAGCGTGTATCGTTCCGTTTTTATTAATAACGTAGTTTCTACTTTACAGCATTAAAAGTAACATATACCAAAATAGCGGGCTATTCAAAATAACACCTCTTATTGGAAAACCCTGTAGTATTATCGATAATAATATGAATGATATAATACGTTTTGTTTGAGCTATCGTAAGTATGTATATCGAAGGCCTTACCCCTCGACCACGGAGGAAGAAAAATACAAATTAAAGTCATTTAGTAAATTCATTAAGTGAATAAATCAAGGAATATGCTTCGAAACAGAGTTGAATGGCGGTTCAACCGTAACCTCTATTGGACATGATGGTTGGCTCAAAATAAAATGTTTAGCAATAATACAAAAAAATGTAATGCTACATTAAAATATGTAAAAGTTTCGCAGAGCTTTCCTGCAAAGTGCTTTCTTTATCAGTCCTTTATTATTCTGGATCCACTGTTATTAAAGGGGTAAGATTGTCATGTTCGTATTTGACTTGTTCTTCGCAATTTTGGCTAGTTTCAGCAAAATTATTTACACGGAGACCGCAGCTGCTGCTAATGTATTAACTTAGTGAATTCACCAGAAAATATTATTTGTTGCTACTTAAACTTTTAGTAAAACAAATCGATTTCATCCTAAATTAATTTTGTAATCTATATCTTGCCTTTGATAAATTTATTTTAATGGTAAAAATGTGCAGTACTATTTTTATTCACTATAGTTTGTTTAAAAACAAATCTTGAAACGTTTTAAAGGGTTTTTGTTAGCTGGGGTCGGTGAAACTACGGCAATCTAATTGGGAATGTTGAAAGGAGGGTTAGGAGGATGTAAATGGCAGAGGAAAAGGAAAAGTGGAAATATAAAAGTAAGGTTAGGTTAGGTTATATTAATGTATTATAAATATTATAAATATATTAATGTAATTTTTTTAACTCCCTTTATATTTTATTCCAATTTGAAAATGTTTTCTAAAAGAGAAATACCTGTCAGGTATCAAAATAACTAAACACATCGAAAATAAATGCTAAAGTCTAATGGCATTTCGAAAGCAAAAACTGGAAGCTACCTATTCAATTGATTTGTCAGTAAGTACCTAGATGTAAATCATTTTGAAGAGCACCAGTTTAAATGTATTTGTGCAACACCGATGATGGTTCAAATTCGTTCAAAATAGTTTGAAACAGACGCACGCAGTTTCCTCTTACCCCTCAGTAATCCCACAATATTGTACACCACTACTACACAATCAAGAATCTCTTTAAGTCGATTCCTCGAACTTATGAGTTGGTTCACAAAATAAATCGTATTTAATTCTCACTATGGATGGGCAAGGTAAACTAAAATTGTTATGAAACACTATGAAGCCTTGTTCCCAGTGACCACGGATGATATATATATATATATATATATATATATATAAATGTTTTAATTTAGCTGAATATACAGAGAGAGAGAAATATCGCAACAACTACAGCGGTAATCCCACCCATAGGGGTGCGTACAGAGTACAGAGAACAGAGTACTGTGAACAGAGAACACCGTATTGTACAATTTACATTGTACATGTGCATGATCCCTTATTAAACAAGGTGTAGTTGACAGAATGTGGGGCGGAGCGGGTTGCCAGTGACAGCGCAGACAAATTTACAAGGTTTTGCCAGTCTCGCAAGTAATGCCGCAGTTTATTCAGTAAAATAATTCTCGGGATTTGTTCTCGCCGCCATTGCGGTATGGTAAAAATGACTTACTTTGCTCCAACGGGTTACTTTTCCCCAAATATTAAAAAAATGTTTTAACTCTTAGATTGCCGTCCTCAAGCGACCCAGTACTCAAAGTGTAGAGGTAAAATGCCAGTACGATGGCCGTATACCAGCTGACACTAATTTCATAATAAATATATATATTTCTTTTATAGTTTTTGTAAAATATGCTGTCAGAGATAATGTGTTTATATTTTTATAAAAATTAGTTTTGTATCCCACACAGTTTTCCTAGCAAACTTTTTTTTCTTTCTAATGTATTATTATTTTAATATTTCTTTTTGATACTGTTAATTCGTGGTGGAATTCCAATATAATGATATTTTGAAAAAATTTTAAACTTTTTTCAACATATTTTATTTTTAACCGATTTCAGTATATTATGGCCACCTTTTTGACCAGTCTGAAGATGACCATAATAAGCTGAAACCGGAAAAGGTAAAAAAAAATAAAATAAAGGGAAAAAAGCTTAAAATTGTTTGAGCACATAACTTTCTGATGTTATAAGTTAATACGAAAATATTGTTAGTTTTATTATATTTTACATCTAAATAAGCGATTTTCACAAGAAAAACAACTAATTTGATTCTTTCGTGTAAATAAATTCAGTAGTATGGCGTTTGAAATTTAGTATTGACATTTGACACGGAATTTTGCAATGTGCTAATTTAAAAAAAAAATAAACATATATTTAAGTGACTGAAATACAAGCTAGAATAATATTAAGACGCATTATTTCCTTGCCAAGTGAATAAAATATATTTGAGTATGTTAGGATCATTTTTTAAGGATCTAAATACCATAACATCGGGGCAAGTGCGGTCAGCTACAAGCAAATCCATGGTGGATTTCTTGGCACACTTGATGTTAAGGCGATGCACTACGTCGTGTAATATTTTAAATTGAGCCGCTATCAATAACAACCGTTACGTAGATGGCGATAAGGTTTAAATTCCCGCTTAACACCTTCCGCCTGTTTTAATTTATGCAAGAAAAAAACTTGGCCAAAAAGTGCCTTTTATTTTATTTTGTGGATGTTCAGGCATATTTTTTTTTTCGATAATTTTATAAATTACTTAATTTTCCACATTATACAATAAAATCATAAATGAAAATGGATTCGTAAGTAGGAGATTTTGAATTTTAAATCAGTTTTAATGGGCCATACATTATTTTTTCTGGGCTTATAAAAAGACTTATCTAAAAAATACTCGATTATTTCAAAGGCCAAGATGTATTCTACTCGCAGTATTTAATTAAAGCATCTGAAACATTTCTAGGCGACCAAATTTTCAAACCAAAAACACATGATTTTGCATCACTACGTATGACATCGCCTTAAATATCTTTCAAGCGGCACATCAATAAGGTTCTTAACTTAAGAGACTCGTGTTATTTCATATACAAGTTATAATGTATATCTATTATTATAACTATGTATATTTGAACCTCGTTTCAGGGTGGTGTGTGCGCAGGTAAAATTTCATCATTCGGACGTAAACCGTATTTTGAAAAGGTTTTAGGCAACGGAAAAATGGAACTTTTCGTATGAAAAATGTTTGATGACTTGACTCTGAAAACACATACTGCCTACAAAAGCTAGATCCAACGTACTACTCTGACAAGATTAACTCTCTGCTATTTGCACTACTGAAAAAATATATGTTATTGTGCTTACATTACACAACACGAAAAGTGATTAAAAAAGTCGTGAAATGTTTTTTTCTTTAATTGGGACACTGTTACCCCTTAGGGGCAAAGTAACATATTAGAACGTAGGTGAGAATAATATGCCACCATGTGATACGTTCTAAGGGCGGATCTACAATAGGGATTTGGCGACAGCGCAAAGCCGTATATCCTTTTCGGTAAGATAGAAAATTTCCACATTGTCAATTTATTAAATAGTGGAGTAGTATCGTAAACGTTTGTTTGTACGTATTTTAAAATCTTGACAGTGTAAGATACCAATAGCTTACTCACAGTCTGCTCCAAAACCAATCAGTAAGCAAGACTACTTTGTTATATTGTAGGTAACAAATCCCTTTATTGAAATGCTTTTATCTTTTTTCATCTGTATTTAGAGATGTGACGACAAAAACACTATTAATAACTTAGCAGAGAAACTGAATGTTGAGGCTGGGTACCTACTAAAGATTAACAAGATGAAGATAGAAATTTATGTAAATACGAATGTCAGATGGAGTGCGCTTGAATATAAAAAAAAGATTATAAATAGGAGTAAGCCAAAATATTTAAGAAAAAATAATTTTTTAAAATAGATTAAAAATATTTCTAAAAACATTTAATATTATTTAAAGAAATATCTTGTATTTTTTGTCATACCGCTAACGTTTAAATATTATAACATACATCTATTGCTTTAAGAACTTAAAAACTTAAAGTTTTAAGCAAACAAATATCCCGAATGGTAAATTCTAGCATGATGAATATTATACAGCTTTTTCCGTCAAAATATCGTACGACATTTTTAAGCAAAAATCACTATTTTCTGTTCACAAATTTGTCATTTTTACCTGGTGTTATTATATATGTGTAAAAAATCAATAACAAATACATCGTAATATTTTTTTGCAAAATTTTTATCGTTTATTGAAAATTCGGGCAGTAGATAAGATTAATTGTGCATCATTTATACATGAATTTCTTATAAACGCATTGAACTTGAGTTTGTACGTAATACAGAAAATATTTTCACTAAATTTCCTGTTAACGCATTGAACTTGAGATTATACGTAATACAGAATATATTCTCAATTACTTTCCTATAAACACATAGAACTTGAGTTTATATGAAATGCAGAAAATGTTCTCAATTAATTTCCTATAAACACATAGAACTTGAGTTTGTATGTAATGCAGAAAATTTTCTCAATTAATTTCTTATAAACACTTAGAACTTGAGTTTGTATGTAATGCAGAAAATGTTCTCAATTAATTTTAACTCTACAACTGGTATATTGCATAAGACTTAGTTTATAAATCTGGCTTTATGTTGCTTTATTTATATTACCGACATTCGAGTTGTATAATATACGAAATCCAATCCCGTATTAAATATCATAAATAATGAAAAGCCACCACATTGTGAAGTGAACTCCAATTCAAATAGCGCGGTGGTTCAGTAAGGATGGTTATTTTGAAATACAGTTTTTTGGGGAGAATTGAAGTGGGGAGTGAAAATTAAATACGTTGGATTTTCAAATAATGTTAATAAAACAGTTAAGCATTATTAAGTGCTCACAATTCTATTTTAGGAAAGTTTTGAGAAATCCCGCAGTTTGTGTAGTAGGCCACATAATGGAGAAAATAAATTACTTTAATTTTATGTATTTATATATCAGTTTCTACTATTTTGTTCATATTATGGATTTTAAAGTTTTATGTATTTATACTATAGTAGTTACAGTTTTAAATATAAAAATTAAATTACTAAATTTTTTATGTATTTATATTATAGCAGTTAAAGCTTTGAGGATATTTTATTGTTTCACAGGAGCAGAGATTGTGGAAGATACAATATTTTATGATGAATGTTTTTGAAGTGAAACTTCTTTACGGGCATCATGCATTTTCGAGGACCGGAGTAAAACCGACTCATGACCGTCACGAAAAACCGTGATCATTTCGCTATAGGAGCCTAGCTTATATTATATACCTAGTTTAGGTCACTCTCCAAACTCAGCTTCGCGGTCTAGAGGCAGAGCGCCCGACTGTCGTCGAGAAGAACCGAGGTTCGATTTCCGCTTTAACTATTTTTTTTTTCTTTTTGTGATTTTTTTAATACGAGGAAAAGTGATAAAATGCTCTCGTGCTGCGAATTTGTCAGGCATACATATAAGAAGATATCTACATGATTTGTAATAATGTAGTAAAAAATTACATAAATTTGTTAATTTTAACTGAGAGTCTCCCGAAATGTCTAAATCCATTTAGTGAGAATCTAGAGCGGCAGGTGTTCACTCGAGTAAGTGGCTAGAAGTAACGGTCGGTACCTATATGATATTTTGGTCGAAATATAGCTTACAAATCGAGCCGGTAGAGTCGCTTGGTATTTTGATTAATTATTTTTATTTTGAATCGTTAAAATTACTAATCAAGGCCGATAACGTGACTAATTACCCTCGCAGACGTGCGTAACAAGTTTTTTTAGTAAAAACACAGCCGTAAGTAAGTTTTTCAAAATTTAGAAATGTTTTTCAAATTCAGACTCCATACGGGTATGAGACTGTTAAAACACGATAGATCTTTTCCAAAACGGACAAATATACGGAAATATTTTGAAAAACGACGGATATGACTTCACACTGCCGATATATCTTCGATTCGACCCTATATAAAGCGTTAACGAGACATTATGTGATATTATTCATTTGCCGTGTTTGAAAACGAAAATTTGCGATTGAGGAGTACACGTTGTATACGCGGTTCTCGTCGCGCGAGATACCTCTCCTCGCGGTCTAGAGGTAGAGCGTTCGACACTCGTTATGCAGGACCCGGGTTCGAATCCCATATTTTTATAACTTTTAATTTTTTTTTATCACATGCTACTTATAAATATTTCAATATAAGGAGTCTAGTTAAACGTTCATTTGTTAACAACACGCCCATAAATAAATTTATGCTTTTTAAAACTATAATGTACAGCATTCTGAATAATAATAATATGAAATGAAAAGAGAAAGAGAAGAATACTAAAAGTTTCACTTCCGTCGTGCGTAGGCTTGCCACGCACTGTCTTTTGTTATTATACGTACTCATCTAACTCTTACGTTCGCTCGATTTACGCTAACTGTCAAGTATTTTTTACTATTATTTACAAGCTTTTTTCACCGCTATGTTGATTCTATGATGAAAGTTATTAGTAGTTACCATACAGTTTAGGTATTCATAGTGTGGTGAAATATCTCAACCAGTGTGCTGAAGGCCACCCATATTTAGGCCTAAATTCAGGTTGACGATTTTTTCGAATTAGTTCTATTTATTTTAAAATTTCTGCTAACGGTTAACTTATAAAACCTAAAAATATGCGGTGAACGATGAAATTTATTTGAATTTATTGGCTTTAAACCACAGAAATCAGTAAATATGTTTCCATATTCGTAGGTACTATGTTTTGAATGAGAGCTGCCGAATCGAGCGCGCCCAGAAATATCAACCGCTAATGGCATTTATTTAGTAAATATACCCCATTGGTTGAGTGGTTAGGAATATAAATTTGATGAAATACAGCTATTATCTACTTTAGTTGGAATAAACATACATTATTTGCTTCGTAGTGCTTTCACAAACAAAGTATTGAATTACGTAAGTCCAAACTTAAATTTACCTTAAGGTTAGGCTCCCTACGCGCGCAAGTAAAGTTTATAAGATTAATTTGTGTTATTTCACAATATACTCATCGTCGTAGAGTAGAATATACTATCAGTATCGCCCTGGTGTAAGACCACCATTCAATCGGTCTTTTGAAATTCGGTTTTCGCCCATAAAAATGCTTTTTATATTCATAATATTTTTTGTTTTATATCATATTCTTACAGTAAATAGTTCAATCTTTTTTAACAATTATCATCAACCCAGAAATAATTGCCAAGGTTGCCTCTAAAATAATGAAAAATTGTATTTTCTAATGGCATATATTTTATAATTTAAAAAGCAAATAAATTAAAAAGCACACAAAAGTACTAGAAATTGCAAATACCTTTTGATAAAAAAAAATTATTCTTCATTTTGGTTTAGTTTTTTGACAACAAATCAAAAATTTAAGTTTTAGATGAAAAGAACCGAGTAACCGTTCCGCTAAATACAAATAACTAATTAAATTACACACTCCCATATACACAAGCCTAGCTTTATTATGGGGGTACATCTTACAACGTATAAAATTAGGTGAATTAATTACCATATCTTTTGAAAATTATGTAACACTATTTTTTTTGAAAAACATACATTAACAATTCTGTTTCCAATTTGAATTTAAAAAGCTTTCGTAATATCATTTTCTTTCCCGGCATGAATTAACAATAACTCAATGGGAATATTAAATGCTGTAAATTGATTCTGTTACCTGAGATATTAATAAATAAAATTATATAAATGATTTTTTGGAAAACAAAAGATTTATAATGCATGTCGTAAGACTACCTACCCGACCGAACTTTATATCGATTTTAAAAAATTTTCCAATATTTATTATTATTTTGAAAACAAAACCTTTGTTTGATATCCTCATCAATATTTTCGAATACGGATATCACATGACCCAGAAAATAGTATTTTAATATAAATGTACAAAGCTTTGTACAAAACTGTAGGTAAATATCTGTGGAGTTTTTATTATACAGTATTAAAATTTGGGAAATTTCTAAACCTTTCGAAACGTGGCTTGAAATCATCAAAGTAACGTTTAGTGACCATATTTGATTAGCCAGGTTCTTCTCAACCTTCACGTGTCTCTTTTCTTTTCACTGTCCAACATAAGTTCAGTTCCAAAAATAATCCACATGTCGACGATAATGCCATAGTTCCACCGGTTCCGAGCAGTTAGATCAATTTTACAGAACCACTAAAAAAAAAATTAAAACATCTGAAAAAGATTCATTTCAACACTTATAACAAATGATGAAGTTGATTAACAAAAATATCCAACACTAATAACAAATGATTAAGTTAATTAAAAAAAAAAAACCAACACTAATAACAAATGATGAAGTTAATTAAAAAAACATCCAACACTAATAAAAAATGATGAAGTTAATTAAAAAAAAACATCCAACACTAATAGCAAATGATGAAGTTAGTTAAAAAACATCCAATACTAATAACAAATGATGAAGTTAATTAAAAAAACATCCAACACTAATAGCAAATGATGAAGTTAATTAAAAAAACATCCAACACTAATAAAAAATGATGAAGTTAATGAAAAAACATCCAACACTAATAACAAATGATGAAGTTAATTAAAAAACATCCAACACTAATAACAAATGATGAAGTTAATTAAAAAAAACATCCAACACTAATAGTAAATGATGAAGTTAGTTAAAAAACATCCAACACTAATAACAAATGACGAAGTTAATTGAAAAAACATCAAACACTAATAACAAATGATGAAGTTAATTAAAAAAACATCCAACACTAATAACAAATGGTGAAGTTAATTGAAAAAACATCCAAAACTAATAACGAATGGTGAAGTTAATTAAAAAAAACATCCAACACTAATAAAAAATGGTGAAGTTAATTGAAAAAACATCCAAAACTAATAACGAATGGTGAGTTAATCAAAAAAACATCCAACACTAATAACGAATGGTGAGTTAATTAAAAAAACATCCAACACTAATAGCGAATGGTGAGTTAATTAAAAAAACATCAGTATCTCCAAGTATTTATAGCAGTATATTTCCCCATAAAGCTGTGTTGTTCCGTGAATTGTTACAAAGTGATAAAGTTCTACTGAATATGTTGGGAATAACAGTGAAACGTGCTATTATCGTGCTCCATTGATGAAATACGGGAAACAATTTTGATTTATTTTGCGTTAGATAAATATCATTTGCTGCAAACGTGACTTCAATGAATTAAGCCCCTTATAAGAAAAATAGATCTGAAATCCATGGATGAATTCCCTTTTTCCAGGAAGAACAAAAATATTTGGATCTCGGATTTTTCTCGAAGCTTAGTTTTTTTTTTGTATCTGTCAATTTTCAATGTTTTTGCGGAGATTGGGATACATTTTTACTTTGGGAATTTTTTTGTTTGATGAGACAAATTAGTTGTCATAACTAACTTTTTTTATAAATTTGAATTTCGCACAAGAGTACCAAATACTTACAACCTTCTAAAGTCATTGGGTCTGTTATACCCCAGTTAGTATATGTATATAGTTAGACTAAAGGGAGTTGGGAAGAGGATGGTTGGGAAGTACGCAGATGGCAATTCAAACCTATTCACCGAACGCGGATAATGCCATTTTAAACAACGTTTTGTTTAATTGAGGTCTTTAACTAGGGAGATTCTAAATGAATCTAACACTGGAACAAGCAGCAAATATACTGGAAGTTTCTTACACACTAGCTTACCCGCTCTTCTTGATTAATTAACATTGATACATTCTTTTCTATTATTACAGCCCATGACATGACGGCTTGGCAACGGCATAAAAAACACAAAAGAAGATCAATTATCACAATAATGCTGTACGCACTAAATAAGAGTTAGACAAATGATGTGCATATATGTCTGCTTCCTCCATAGGAAAAATGCAATCATTTTCGTACGTCTCCCTTACACTAAAGAAATAATATGTTGCCGTATATTAAAAGTGCCCATTTGTTCCTTGGATATCACTTCTTGTTCCATTCACTTGCATGATTTGAGGTGATCTTTTGCAGAAAATCGGCGACTAACTAACTAACCATCACGCTGTTTCCACGAAGTTGAGGCAGAAAGGACAGACCGCCAAACAACTCGGTCTTGGCACACACTTCTTGCCTCATTCACATTCATACATCGTCTCATACATACTCTTCTATTATTTTGACTCTTGAAATAACCCGACTCGAGTATCTGATTCACTTGATCGTGCCATGTCTTCCTCGGCCGTCCCTGACTTCTGCTTCCATTCGCATTCGCATTATATATTTTCCTTACACTCCTATCTTCGCTCATTTGCTCTACATGCCCATACCATCTAAGCGTCCCTTTCTTTATCATATTCATTACGCTTATATCAACCTTTCACGCTTTGCGGATCTCCACATTTCTCACACGATCATACATGGTTTTTTCCACACATACACCTCAGGAAGCTCATTTCAACAAAATTCAGTCTATGCAGTTACCAAAATACTTTTCAAACAAAATTATAAGGAAATTCACGGACATAACAAAATAACATGCAACAAGGAACGTGAAAAAGCCGGTTTCCTTATAATCTGCACCAATTGATAGATTCTAGCTGAATTGTAGTAGTAATATAAATCAAATAAAAATGCAATAAACAGTAAAATGTAATAATATCCGTATGTAAATAATAACGAATTAGACAAGTGTTAACTTGAATGTACAAATAGCGAAAAGAAAAATTAATACTTAATCATTTATATTTTCACTTGAAAATCAATATTGTTGATTAAAAATGATGTTGTGCAAACATTATTAATTAAGATTTATTCGGAGACAGTTTTATGAATTTTTAGTGACGATTTTGGGAAAATGTTACCGTTCCGGTACAATGTTAATTGAATTACTCGATCGAGAATTTCGTTGTATTTACGATTCGCAAAAATAAAACCGAATTAAGTAAAAGAGTTAACGTCGAGTGTTTGATGAAATGTAACTTTATGAAATAACAGACACAATAAAGTTAAAACACGAATAAAGTCGAAACACGAATGAAAATAGTGTACAAATTAGTTTTAATATTTTTTTACTATTCATCTTTAATGTTTTAAATCATTTTTATTTATCATTGATTAATGGTGGAGAATTTATAAAGAACTAATTGAGAGGGCGTTAGTTATTCCAGTGAGAAATTTTTCAAGATCATTAAATCAAAGTTGCATTGAGTTTAAGTGTCATATTCGAAATTGGACTGATTGTGTGAAGAATAATTAAAACTAAAAAAAGTACCTGCCTACGAATAATCAGAAAATTATTTTATTTTAATTGATTAATATTTGACATGATTTATTCAAAATTTACTAAAATTTTAACAATTCATCACATTTCAAAGTTGATTTTCAAGTTTTATGAAGGATCTATTCAAGTTCTGTTATTATATCATTATTGGACAGTTGTTTCACAAAATTGAAATTATGAAATAACTTGAATATAACCTTCACAGAACAAGTAAATACACTTTGAAATTTGATGAATTGTTCAAATTCTGTGAAATAACCCGTCATAAGAATGTTCTTTCAGAAGTTATATGATTGTTTCTTTAATTATTTGTCAACAAAATAATATCATCACGTTACTAAAAAAATTAACAAAATTTGTTTTTGAAAGGCTATGAATTATCCCGATGAGAATATTTTACGAATAGTTCCTTTATAAAAAACATAAAAATATTATAATATCCCCTGAATTTTCATGGTTTTGCGTTCTTTAATCAATAATGAAATGAAGATAGTTTTCTCGCTTGAAGACTGCGTGCGTGAAGTAATGAATATAAAAGAAATAAAATGTGGTGAAGCGGAAATAAATCATCCTCAGACGCTGAAAAAACAGTCACAAGTCCACAAGGATGCGTATATTTTTCTTAGAGAAATTATACAGGATGATCAGGATTACAATATAACTCAACAAAATAGATTGCAGATCAGTTGTGAATAAAGTTTTTCACAGAGCTTTTCATAAGGGTAGGGAGTAGAAAAACTGCAAATTATCTGAAATTAAAAAAAACTTACCACAAACGTAAGTTCTTGCTAAGAATGGCCCACGTTGGTTGAGAAGGTCATATGTCCAAATAACTGTTTCTTTTGTCCATAGTTAAAGCCAATTACCGGATATATGGAATTTAGTTATTAAAGTTGTAGTAATTAACACCGGTCGGTTTCTGAGTTGACATCGCGTTTGGGTCCCACCCAGGCGTAGTGTGTTCAATTGTTTGGCTGGCTAAGTCCTCCATCACAACACAAGCAACATTTGCCGCTTACTGTGGTGGTAGTAGAAGATTTTTAAATATTGTCAGATTATTCGTAACTCGGGATGTTGGTTTTTCTTAAAAAAATGTAAGAGTAGGTACCAGACGGAAAAAACTACCATTAACAACTTATTAAGAACCTCTTCAAATTATTAGGAATCTGGTTAAAAACAGCAGTTTACTGAATTGTAAATTACTAAAATATTGGAACACGTGTTCATGCGCTTGTATTTGCATTGATAATACATAATGACAGAATGCTAAAATATTAGGATATTTATGAAAACGTGTTCCCAAATATTTACCTTATTTCGTATTTTATTAAAAGTTTATCAGGAAACCCATCAATTCTTTCGTTAAAAGCCTGCAATCCCGTTTTCAACCGAATTACGAATAATTTTAAGAGATTCCGAATAAACAAGCTAAAAAAAATACTCATTTTGTTCCGTGAAACAGAAGGCATTTATTAATACATTTATGATTTGAGTCGAAAGGCACTGCCTTTTTCAATATTAACGCAAACAAAACTTGCCTTGAATGAGAATCGCGCACACGATGATAAAATAACTTGAGGTAGGTACATCATTTTGCATACTTAGTTCCTGCCTACGATACCTTGTGTTAGTGCGGTCGGTCGCGCGCGGTCCTACGGTTCATATCAATAAGCAAATTAATTCATGTAAGTTTTTAGATTTTCACGGCCAAAAGCATTTTTGTTGTTTGTTTTCGGGGTGTTATGCCGTGTTGCGCTAACTCCTTCTTTAGCCGACGTTTCGGACAGCGTTGCAGTGTCCATCATCAGGGCAGATCCGGTAGATCCGAAGATGTGTTCCTAAAGAAGGAGTTAGCGTAACACGGCATAACACCCCAAAAATAAACAACAAAAATTAATTCATATTTTAACGACTTTCCAATATTTTTTTAATTATTTGGATTGGACTCAAATTATTCCTCCTACAATCATAACATAAGAGGAAAATTTTGCTTGTGCAGTAATGGAGGCCTTAGCTAGCAAGGGATCCCACGACGAGAACCACAAGCTTTAACCGTTCGACCAACTAACCAATACGCAGGGTCGTGCATAATAAGCACTGCCTATCCTATTTTACTCACATTAAAATACAATTAAATTATATTAAGTTATTGCAACAAATAAACATCCGCTTTCAAAAATACTCGCGAAGGAAACATCCGAGATGTGTAGTTAATGTACAAAAAATTACGTTTTCATCTACTTATTAGTTAATTCGTCAATTATTTGTTGTTTTGTGTATTTTAATTTTAATTTAGACAGCGTCTGCCGTCACCACACAAAACGTGAGTTTTTTTCTTACCGCAATGCACCCTGTATGAATATTATGAATCCAGAATGTTGAAAACTGAAAGATTCCCCAGAGCGCCCTAAATAAAGTGAATTTCCCCGGGCTGCGAGACCCCCTCCGGGAAAACCGCATCCCCTAAAAATAAACATATTTCTTGTTTTGTATGCAAACATTGAAGATATATGACTCGCCGTAAATGCAAATCATTCCGCTCATACATTATGCTTCTTGAATACGAGAAGCATTTTAACGTTGCGGTAGAAAAGATAACACACGTAAAAAAACAATTCTTTTAATATTTAAAGAAGGCGTTTAATTACCCCGCGTACTAAATACTTTTAAAAATCCGCTTTTAAACCACATGTTATTTGTATTATTAAAAAGGCGTGTATGTTATTCTATATTCAATATCCTGAGAAAAGTTAATAGCGAAATTCCGACTACCAACATTATAAATAGAAAATGTTACTTGTGTTATGATGGAGGACTTATGTAGCTAGCAGAGTAATTGAATTAAGTGGAAACCCGATACATTTATCCACTTTGCTACTAACCGATCAAAATGTGACATTTTATTCATGGTTTCTTTCTATCATGTGAACTGCATACATAATTTGCACGCAACGTTAACGCGTAAGCATTGGGGTGCTAATAATAACTATTGCATTCACTCATTTTTTTAAATCTTTCCTTTGAATTTTATTGAGCATTACCCATAATATTCCTGTACATAAGACTAATCTATCCGTTCACAGAATATTTTCACACAAAATAACATAATTAATTATGCCTAGAACATAATTAAAGTACAAAATGATCTACTAAAAAAAAACAAAAATTAATTTATTTACTTTTGAAACCTTCAATTAATCTGCCTTTGAACATCGTGAAAAACTATTTTGCTATTTTGTTTTAATTTGAAACCCCATCTGAGGTAGCTTAAGATGAATATTGGATATGTAAGCAAAGTTGAGAGACTATTACTTGGATTTTTAAATGAAAAGGACACATCCCACAAAACTTTTTCCGCTAACAGTGAGTACAAAATAATACGTTTGTTTTTCAAATTAAAGCAGTTCATTTTGTGCTTTTTAATTTTTTTTAGTAGTGTAGTGATGGCTTAATAACATCAAAATGTCGACACGATGGGTCGTCTAAAAGTGTTTTTTTTAAAGCAAATGTAAATGGCAAATAAACCTGATTTATAATAATAGGAAAGATCCTAACTATGTTTTTGTCATAAAGTAAGTTTGCTTTAATGTCAATAGATGTGTAATATTGTGGTAGATCGTAGAACTCCGCTTTACATGATTCAAATTAAGACAAGAATTAAAAAAATATATCCACTTTCTTAGATGATTTAATTTTTTAATAATGACTTTTATAATTACTTTCATCTCAAATTATATTTAGTAGAAAAGGGTTTTTTTAAATTTTCTCCTTTATTTTCGTGAATGAATGAATTAATGCAAATATTGAAAGCAAAAATTAACCCGATTCCCGACATCAGATCGAGCTGAAACTCGGCAGACGCGTTGTCGATGACAATGTAGTTTGTTAATATTTTTCATATTTTTGGTGGCAATCACGTACACACTCGGGCATATACGCATTTCTCTAAAATTGGATGACGTAACAGCAGTTAATATACGAAATAAATGTCAGTCATTTCCGATCGGCATTTGGCGACAGTGTTATCACTGTTGACTCCAGTCCCTGGGAAGGAAGGTACAATCCTTAATCAAACAATTTTTTTGTTTGTTTCTTATGTTTTAAAAGACATTTTAAAATCGATTTTTATTAGTAAAAAAAAAAATTACGGGTTGATTTTTGTATGATTTTGAAAAATTACTCAAGTTTCAAATATAAACTGTGGAAGATGTAAGTCGATCATAAAAGCATTATAACATAATAGTTTACAATAACTCAACAATTTCGTTCAACAAACAGTTTTTAATGACCAAAACAACACAAAACGCAAGTCTGAAATAAGTCCGTAGTTATTTCAGCGTCGAGCGAACTTCTCAGGCCATTATCTATGCATCAGCCGCTATATTGGAAACGTTGCCTAATCACTTCTTAATACTGTTTCACTACCTTTGGTAGTTAGGCGGTACTTGGTAACTTTGTAATGGAACATTCAGGTTTCTTCGGTAATTTTGTTACCCTTATAGGCAAATTGAAAATGGTCTGTTTATGAATAAATCGGTTGATGTGGAAAGTTTTCATTTTCTCTGATATTTAAATAGGGGTACCTTTATTTAGAGTGATAGTAACTGTAAACACGTCAAAAGTTGATAATTTACTTAATGATAAGTAACGTTGATGGTTTTCAAGAAATATCTAAGCTTCATTTTGGTTTTGAAATTCTTGAAACTACAGGATTTTCCAATAAAAGGTGTTATTTTGATATTCAATCGTAAAAGATCAATGGTTTCGTAGCTTGTGTGACACGTAGTGCCGTTTTGTTGAAAGTATACGTTATCCAGATTAATAACATCTAATTCCGGCCATTGAAAATCATTAATCACCTCTCGATAGCGCAATCCATTCACCGTAACTGTTGCTCCAGTCTCATTTTCGAAAAAGTAAAGTCCAATGACTTCGCTGGAGCATAAATCGCACCACACAGTCACACGTTGAAGATAGAGAGGCTTTTCAACAATAACTCTTGGGTTTTCTGAGCCTCAGATGCGACAATTTTGCTTGCTGACGAAGCCACCGAGGTGGAAATGGGCCTCATCACTCAAGATGATTTGCATTTGATTAACTCAAGTGAATTTTAATAATTTTAATGCATTTTTGAAGCGTGTATCGTTCCATTTTTATTAATGGCGTAGTTTCTACTTGTCAAATGTTAAAAAATTACAGCTTCAAAAGTAACATCTACCGAAATATCGGGCCATTCAGAATAACACCTCTTATTGGAAAACTCTCTAGTTTGCTAACAGCATGAACGTAGGTATTATTTAATTTGTGAAGTTCCACCTCTAATAGGATTTAATATTTCAAAGTGTAAAGCGATGTTTAAAAATATTTGAGATTCGCTCACAATAATTAAAGAAAATCGTACCTATCGAATATTGATACCCAAATGAATTTACCCACACATGATCATTTATTAATGTCTGTAGGCATTATATATATCGTTTTTTTATGTCATTTAATTTAAAAAAGCGTGAAATTTTTATGTTTCTTGTCAGATCGTTCCCATTTGTATTTATTACAGGATATTGTGAACAGATTTTTCAGGGAGAGTTTCAGCTGATGTAAACGTGACTTTTAAGCGATGATTGAAACGAGACATTTTTTAAAGTATGAAACTGCTAAGATAGCTTTTCAATTCATCAAAAATTCTAAAGATGGGAACTATTGAAATAATTTCTCTTCAAATTGGTCACATTCTGGCCAGCGAACACTAGTGGGTGCATGAAAATTAGCCAAAATATGACCAAAAATGCTCCAGTGTCTTTTTGTAAATTTGTTTGTTACGTTCAGTAAACTATTACGGCCGTTTTAACATGTCGTACACTATAGTAGCCGATAGGCATATGCATAAAAATCATAACTGGTTATTCTGCGGAAAATACTTTGTAGATTTTGTAAAACTTCTTTAAGAAAAATATATAAACATATTATCTGATATGACAATATAATTAAAAAAAAATAATTTTGCGAAAAACAAGGCGTGATGATTAATTAAATAGGTTATATGTACCTGATTGAAAATTTTCTCTCAAATAATATTTAGTTCTATCAATCAGTCAAAAATAATGAAAATCTCGATTGAAATCGAGTAATGAAATTATTAAGCAAGAATTTTATGAGGTCTAATTGTAATTGATTATTTCTTTCAGTTTACTGCTATCGCAGATACGCATCAGAGTCGGCGAATACGACTTCTCCAACGTGCAAGAGGACTACCCTTACGTAGAGCGCGGCGCGGCCCGCAAAGCAGTGCACCCCAAGTACAACTTCTTCACGTACGAGTACGATCTGGCGCTGGTGCGGCTCGAGGCGCCGGTGGCCTTTGCGCCGCACATCAGCCCCGTGTGCCTACCGGCCAGCGACGACCTGCTGGTGGGGGAGAACGCCACAGTTACGGGGTGGGGGAGGCTTTCGGAAGGAGGATCGCTGCCCTCTGTTCTACAGGAGGTTTGTCACTTTGCATTGTTTCTTTTTACTTGGAAAGACATGAAGATTGAAGGGAGAATATAAAGATCTCTTTAGGATACATATTAATTTGCTATAAATATATAATTACACTTATGGCGGACAGAGAATGGCCTATTTCTAACGGGATACAATAAGCAATACATCCAAGCATAAAGCCGTAGCATTTAGAAATACCCTTCTTAATTTGGTATAATGCCACATGCGATGGCGGAGAAGTGCTCTAAAATAGCGCATTCTTCCCTCAAGGATCATTTAAGTTATCCTGGATCATCGAAGCTGAAAGAGTTGGCAAATACATTATTATATATATGCGACCTGTATTGGGATGATAATAGACACACTATTCTAGTTTGAGAGATGTGCAAAATTCGTTCTACAGAACCTATTCTTTTGAAATTGGGGCCAAAGTGACGATGTATCATCAGCATACCTACTCTCCGGTTCATCCTTTCATATCTTATTTTATATTCTCAAAGATTTTCAAGCCTTTTGCGATGATAGGTAATAATATAAATTCCCTTTAAAAAACACTAATTGAATCTTTCTCATCTCCAAGGTTCATGTACCGATCGTCTCCAACGACCGCTGTAAGAGTATGTTCCTGCGCGCCGGACGTCATGAGTTCATCCCTGAGATCTTCCTCTGCGCTGGTCACGAGCGGGGAGGTCAAGACTCCTGCCAAGGCGACTCCGGGGGACCGCTCCAGGTCCGGGGAGCAGATGGCCGCTACTTCTTGGCGGGCATCATCAGTTGGGGGATTGGGTGCGCTGAGGCCAACTTGCCCGGCGTCTGCACAAGGATATCAAAATTCGTACCCTGGATCTTGGAGACTGTCACTTGACGACATTGATACTTCACGTGATCAGGAACTCAAAGATTCCATGCCTTTGCGGCACCAGAATTTCAAGATCAATGATCATTAATGCTATTGGCGTGATAAATAGCTCACGTTGTGATCTATTGTGACATTTCACCTTCATACGATATACTTACTTTCGATGGCGAAGACTCACTTGCGGAAACTTAGGTTTCATGTGATCAGAACCAGGAAATTCTCTTGCGTGATCAGAATTTCTAGATTGATAATATCCACTGTTCGAGTGATAAAGAGTTCAACATGTGGTCTTTTGGTGTAAATACATTAAAATGTGAAATGTTTGAAGATATATCATTGACACTGTCAATTGTTTCACATAAATTTTTCAATAAATTTCAAGTAATCTTTTGTGGAGCCAGAATTTTAAGATTGTTCATCTAAGACGCAGAAAAAGCTCAACTTGAAACATCACAAGATACGTGGTTAGGACCTACAGGATTTTTAATGTGATTATGAACTCATAAGTGATCAACAACTGATTATTTATTCATTTTTTACGTGATCCGGACCAAAGTGATACATATAATAAAGTGTTCGTTTAAACTATATTCACGGATAATGGTGCAATTAATGTCTATTAGTGTGACGGTATGTTTGGAAAGACTCAAATATTTTCATATCTTTCGTGCAGAGATCTTACGGTTCCTTTTAAGGATGAAGTGTGGTTGTGATGAATTGTCAATTGAGTTCACAGTACATTTTTAGTACGTAATAAAAAAAAATAAAACTCTTGTGAGAAACTGTAAAACGTCAACTATTAATGATATTTTGTTTTGGTAAAGTATTTTTTACCCACTTCACAGAAACTAATAATTTTTGTTTAAATAATGAACTTTTTAACTGGTTTTTATATGTACAGCATTATCTTATGAGATTTTAAAATAAATAATTAAATAAAAAACATTTTAAAATTTCTTGTTCTTCTCGTAAACAAAGAATGGATTCAGTCACCCGTTCCGAGATATGCGCTACTTCGCCTGAAGTTGAACACTATTTTTCTTATGTCATCTTGTCTTATTGTTTTTAACAGTTAAACGCTAATGGTCTTGATGAAATTGTGCTAACCATAGTTGGGTAAACTTAACATTCTCAAACCGAAAAAAGTGCTAATCTTGTGACTTCAGCCAGATTAAAAAAACACATTTCTGCTTAATATTTATTTTTTATTTTAGAGAGGTTGAGCATTATTTCCACAGTAGTAAGCGAAATAATCTAAATTTTGTTCCTGATATCGTGGGATCTTTTGTTGCGAATTATGGGTGAATACACAGAATACTATAAATTAGATGAATAAACTTGTCTGTCTGTCATATTTCCGTGGAAATGTCCAAGAATTATGAACACGCAACTGGACTTTATTAAGCACAAGTAATCCGATTAAGGGATTTCTTTACTTGCGAAACTGCTCTTCCTTACATGAGAGTTGTGACTGACAACCTTTTTTACATTGTAGATAAGAAGGAAAATAGTATTGTGGGAAGATTTACGGGACTAAACTGTAAAACACGCGATTAAATAGAATGTACGCGGGACGAAGTCATGGGGTTTTCTTTCCATATTTATTTTGTTCTAGTAAATTTTCGTTTAATTGTGGTTTACCATAAAATATTTTCAGAAAATATATGTTTGTAGATTTTAATCTTTTCTTTTTTTGAATAAATCGAAAGAATTGCAAAGAAATTTAAATAGCAATCTACTACGTATGACAAAGCTATCAAATCATTTTTTTAACCAACTGCAACTGCATTTTCAGTTCCAGCAGTCTAAGTTCATATATCTTTGAACAACTTAAATTTAGAAAAACGCTAAATAGTAAAATCTGAATTTGACAGAATTATGCTTCACGATTCTAGCGCAATGCCAACTCGACAAAGTTCAGTGCTTAATTATAAAACTTCCCGTAAAAGGGTGCAAGGTATTTTGCGGTTATCCCACTTCAAAAGTTGAATTTTAAAATTAGGAATGCAGATACAGATTTATGTGTCGGCGCACTTCCTTTGTTCTAATTCAAAAACACCCATTTTAATACAAGATTCTTGAAACGATCTTAATATTATAAACTAAGACACCTTTTTTTATCCACTATCCTTACATGACCAAAGCACTCATGCGTCCCTTTTCTTATTTTTTTCATGTGTATGCTTGTGTATGCTTTATTTTCTCATTTATATTAATAAGAGGCCATTCATGGTCAACATATTTATTTTGCATTCTGTCTACTTCCTTCATCCCCTCGTCTGATCCATGCCTCACAGTTAAACATTAGTTTTAGTTTCAGAACTTAATTTTGAACATTTTTATCATTGACTTCAAGATCTAAAAAAATAAATTGAATAAGAAGTCATCTTACATCGTACGAAATAAAACACACAATTGATACGATGTTAGTTTTGAACTTATCGTATTTTGACTTCAGCACAAGTTTTAATTCTACATAATACCCATGCGTACTTCAAACACGAAGGTAGAAATTTATAAATTTAAACCGGAATTAATTCATTAATCTACGTCGTTCATTGACCTTAGGTAAACAGAGCAACGTATCTCCTCGCTTAACTATTCAGGTTATCCAAACATATCTTGCCTTTGATCCCCAAAACCGACACTTAACATAGGTCTTCTCGATTCTACATAGTCTATGTGGTCATGAGTCCTAATCTCTAATACAATTCATCGCTAAGTTAATACTTAAGTTCCAGTTTTGGGGCTCAAACAAGAATTAAATTGATAATAAATGCTTTAAGTCTCAGTATGGAATAGTTAGGACTTAGGACCCTGATGTGGAATTCATGTTATTGAGTCTACCATGAAATTATTTGCAATATACAAAACTCCCAAATATAGAAAAAATCTTCGAAAATCAATTCTTTCAATAAATTGTTCAAAGGAAATATTTATTGATGGGCAGTTCTTCGAAATACACATTTTATACAAGTCTCGATTCTCAGATAGCCATTCTTAGAATTTTCTATAAATATCCGCCCAGAATTGTTACATGTTACTACGTTTAATCGCTATTTTTGCAACGAAAAAATATGAACAAAATTCGAAGAATTGAGATGTACGAAGAATTGCATGAACGAAGAAAACGTAGTCGAATAATCAGAAGTTTCGTAAACGTTATATTCCAAAACTCGATGTCATTATAAACTGTAAACTAATTCTTAGGACAGGTTATTTCACGGAATTCGAACAATTCTTCAAATTTCAAAGTTGATTTTCAAATTCTGTGAAGGTCTATTCAAGTTCTATTATTATATAATTACTGACCAGGGGCTTCAAAAAACTGAAATAATAGCAAAAATTTCACAGGAATTTATTAACGGCGACTTACGAACGAACGAAATTTGATGAGTTGTTCAAATTCTGCGAAAAAACCCATCCTTAACATTTTTTTTTTCAAAATCGTTATTTTCAGTGAGTAAATTGTTTAAACAACAGTTGCCCGAATCACAGCTCAGTACTTAAAATATTTTAGTTAGTGACAACAATAGAAGAATGTTATAATAAATTATCGATACTGTTGAATACATTTTATATTTAAATTTATCATTTTAGATCAATCTCTTGTGGGATCATTTTCATGATAGGTATTTTGTTAACCGAGACATTTTTATTTAAATCAGCACCCATTGTAAAAAATGTTCAGTTAGAGATAAAATGACAAAAAAATATTGAAACTAATTTAATATATGGTTAAATAATAATTAATTTGCTATAGTACGTGTCGTAAATAATAATTAAACCTCGCTTATAATAGTTAAGGTTTGATTATCTCCAAATAAAAAAATCTAGTTGTTACTATCTTGTGATCAGCCATTGTATAATTCGAGCAAATTTTTCTATCCGTATAATTCCGTACATAAGCTAAATTTGTGAAAAGTGTACATAATTAGATGTTTAGATAAAAAATTATATATATATATTATGTATGAAATATATTCTCAAACCATGAAGATAATTGTTTAGATGTTAATTCTGTAATAAAAGTATTTAAAAAGGAATATATTTTAATTTAAATGTAGATTTTGACTGACGCAAAAACATAATGTAAATACTTGACTCTTGAAAAAATTGTATATTTTTAAAGTGATATTAATACCCATTGTATTACTTTCATTATAAAATCAAATTTAGTTATTTTAATCGTTATTAACAATTTGTAAAGTGTTATTTTGTTAATATTGTACCTATAAAAATATGCTAGGATTAATGTTGCATTTGTAATTATTTTTAGTTTGTTTAAAAATTAATTTATTTTCATTTTCATATCCCATATTTCTATGCATCCCAATATTATAAATAACACGGATTTATTATGAAAATTACTTGAGCTTTTTCAGTATATTATTTTGTGTTGCTTTTGTGATAATTATTATTTTATTGTTTTCGCCGATTCCACGGAGTAGGTGTTATAGTATGTCTAATAAAAATAGAAAAAAATTCTTTGTTGTATTTTTAAAACTTTTAAAAGGTTTTAAAACTTTCCTTAAAACTGTAAATTATGAAGTGAAACAAGAGAACACCTTGATCGAAGCCTTAGAACTTTATACAAGATAAAGTTGGCTCCCGAGACAAAATTTTCCCTGTATATCTTTCAGGTTTTTCTTTGGAAAAACTTTGCTAACAAGAAAGTAGAAGAAGTTTTAGAGGCTTTATACAATGTTTCTCGTAAGTGAAACTATAAATATACCTGAGGATAAAAACAACTTCAATGTTTTTTTTTCAGAAAAATAAGCGGAGTTCATAAATACTAAACAAGTGTCGTTCTTTGCCGAACGCCGTTTAGATGGGATACAAGATTTTGCCGGAGATAAATGTGAATGTTATGGAATAAATGAAAATGTTACAGGAGAAAGAGTCTTTACGGTTTTACACATACGCCACTGATATGCCATGGATGCGCAGGCGTCAGAAGCACATCTCTGACACGTAAGAGGACAATGATACGTGATGAGGATGATTCACGGGTTTATTTGCGCAAATTCAGAACAATTTAAGATAAGGTAATCGTTTTGTTTACCTCATCTGCTCTCGGCGTTCTATCTCAGGTACGTACATGCATTCTGGAACACACAGGATCGAAGTAAAACCTTCGTAAGGAAATAAGGAATCTCTCATAATACCCAAATAAAATATAGTTTACAGTAAAAATAAGTGCATTGCCAGAGTAAAACATGGCAAATGGTCCTAACCTAGATTCTTTGGGAAATGGTTTGCTCTCTCTGTGTCGTGATATTTTATATTACAAATTATGGGTAGATCCTGCAGTAGGGAACAGAGTTAAACTTGTGTTGTGAGTAAGTAAGTGCGTCCACGTTCGGTGGTGTTGTCGGCACTTCTACGAGAAGCACACGCGAACATAGTAAGGTAATGTCGTCATTTGCAAATGACTCCATCGGACTTTTCCCGGTTTTCGCCTTACCAATTTTTGCCAATTTGGCGGTAACAACGATTAACGGGGATGAAATCATCCAGTTAACTGCAGCACGGTCCCGTTCCATCTCGAACCAAACTCTGCATGATAATTGATTGTCGTACAAATGGTCGTGAGCGGTGCCAGAAGCAATGGCCGTCCGAGGTGAGATTCGCGGGTGGGAACCACGGGATTGTGTACGACCGTTCCAAACCGAACTCACGGGAGATTATCTGGAGAATGTGTGGCGGCCGATTATGATACAACATTTGTAATGAGTAGTTAGAGGTGTTGTACCGCTGTACCGCTGCACCGCTAAGACAGAGATCCTGGGTTTGATTCCCAGTTGCAACCGTTACCTTTATATTTCGTGTGTCTGATTCAGTTTCATGTTAAGTTTAGATGTATTAGTATTATCATTTTCTGCAATGATTAAATATAATTTTAATGGGTTTAACGCTTAAAAATTATTCCAATAAGTTGCTTAACTTTTCTCTACTTTCACTAAATATAATATCCATGTACCTTCTATATATATATATATAACCTTCCAGAATAATTTTTTTAAATGATAGTAAAAACCCTATCAAACTCCGTTGCATAGTTTAGAAGAACTAAGCACACAAACAGATAGTCGAAAGATACATAAATTTCCATGAATTCCATAAAATTTCATAAATATCTCATAATTTCACAACTTCTCAAAAATTCTCAATATTTCTCATAATTTTTCAAAAACTCTCATAATTTCAGAGTTTCCCAAAGTTTTTTTAACACACGGCAGCGGATTTTTACCCGCTTGTTTTAGGTATATACAAAAAATGACTTAATTTAAATACGTGGTCTGAAATTAAGTTAAGTTTATTTAATTTTGTAGGTATGTGTGAAAAAATTGAAGTGTTTGTGGACTAATTCAATAAAATTGTTTCATTGAAATAATTTTTTTCCCCAAAGGTTTGAAAGGAACATTATTTCTAGCGTCTGTTTTCAACTATTATTCAGACAAGCGAAACAAAAACAACATTCTTTCGGAAAAAATATTTCGTTTCGCGCCAAATTATTCCCCCTACCACCAATAAAACAAACTTTTCATGACAGTTGAATAACTTTTTACACAAACCAGCAAAGTAGCTAATATATTGTTATGATACATTAAACCAAGAATTTAAAGAAATGCTATTGTTGCTGCTATCGCATGAATTGATAAAAAATGCGATAATATTTTCTTGAAGCATTATGTCTTAGAAATATTTCGACGCCACAAAGAATGAAGGTTAAGCATTGAATTTTCAAACGAATAAACATTAAAAATATTATTTATTGAGCTAAGAAAGCCTTATAAATAAATGTTGCCAGCTAAAGAAAAAATGAAACTTCAAATTACGTACGAAGTCAGCTTATTTGCCATTTATTATTTTATATAGGTTCTTATATGAAAGGTAAATCTGATGGATTGATTTGCAAAAAGCCATTAAAGAAGTTTATTAAAAATCATAAGAAAACATTCAGAATGAGGTAAATACATGTTATAACTAGATGAGGTTTTTATAATCATGACAAAATTAGTTCAATTCTGCGTGTGTACCATTTGGAAATATCATAATCAATAATGTGAATTTATAAATATAATAAAGTGTGTACGCACAGCTCTAATATTAATATAATATTTGATCAGGTACAAAACTTTAAATATGGTTTAATGATTACAAATAACAAAGCAAGTCGTTATTGTCCTTTTATGTTCATATTCGAATATAGCGAAGATTTCTATTAACGATTAAGATTTATTAACAACGACCGAGGACTGACAACCGACGACCGACGACCGACGACTGACGACCGACGACCGACGACCGACGACCGACGACCGACGACCGACGACCGACGACCGACGACCGACGACCGACGACCGACGACCGACGACCGACGACCGACGACCGACGACTGACGACCGACGACCGACGACCGACGACCGACGACCGACGACCGACGACCGACGACCGACGACCGACGACCGACGACCGACGACCGACGACCGACGACCGACGACCGACGACCGACGACCGACGACCGACGACCGACGACCGACGACCGACGACCGACGACCGACGTAAATAAAGAAGAAAACTAGAAGTTCCTTCCACATAAATTCGTAAGGAAACATTGGAGGGTGGCAACTGCTTTCTCATGGCGTTTTAAGTAAAAAGTTGGTTTCCTACTTCACTGTAGACGTCAAGAAACTTTTTGTTTATAAGGGAAGCTACTTTTTATTAAAATAATTCTAGACCTTGAATATCCGGGCATACATTGTAAGCAGGCAGTATGCAAGTTCTTACATGTTGTTAGTTATGTATTTCACTGTATCACGTTTTGAAAAAAATGTGTCACTGACTTAATATCCTTTAGTTTTAGACCATTTAGCACGCGGTCTGTCTCTTTTACACTTGACTGAAACTGTATATCACCATCTCATTTGAATTTTGACGGTGAAACATGGTTTTGTATGGAAATGCAGTACAAAATCGGGTTTATATTTGGATTGAAAAACACGCCCACAAGAATTCTCTTTTGTTGTTTTTTTAATAATTCAGCAATTATAGAAATCGATTCCAGCATTTTTTTATGGATTACATCTACCGAATAATAATTAAATTCATCAACCTATGGTTATTTAATCTAAGCACGAAAATAAATTGTACGCAAGAATTGAAAGAGGTTGTATTTTACGCAAAAATGAGGAATCTGAAAGTATGTTGCGTGTTGTATATTGGATGAACAAAGTATGTACGCAAAATGTGTTACTGATGAATGCAAGGCTAATGTAAGCGTAATGATTGAGATAATGAAAGGGATGTATATATGGTTCGACATGTAGAGAAGATGAACCGAGAAAGGAGTGGAAGGAGATTATTTGACGCGAACGTGAAAGGTAAAAGTCGGGGACGGACGAGGAAGACAAAGCAAGATCAAGTGAACGAGCCATAATATGGTCGGACCATGTCAAGAGTCAGAATAATATAACGATATTTATTAGACGATGTGTGAATGTGAATGAAGCAAGGAGTGTGCGCCAAGACTAAATTGGCGGTCCATCTTCTCTGATCATCCCCGGGTTAGTTAGTGCTGTGTTCGTACAAACAGGTCCCCAACTCGTCTTGGAAGGAGTTTATAAATAATTGGTTCTTTTAGATTAATCAGGGATTTATTATTACTCCGCGTATTATAATGGTGACTCGATAGTCGACCTAATTGGAAGCTGGCTTATTGAAATCTGAAACAGTAAGTTTACCTGGGAGCCTTCCCACTGGCCCTGGTGACTACTGGCCACTGGCTCCATCTTGCGGACTTCCACGCAAGCTCTAAGCACTGCTCTCTGTGTGTGCATCTATGAAGCTCTTACTTCTCAACAGTTGGTTATGTAGATAGATTAGTTATAAGCTTTTGCTATTAGAATTTTGTTTATCCAACAAATAGTTTTCAGTTGACATTGCTTAAAACGGAATTATCTGTATATAGTCAGTAGGCCTTAATAGGTTTCTAAATCCTCACGAATCCTTTCCATTTCCTTCCCCGTTTTCAAAAGTCGTTCCATATTAAAAAATAATAATGCATTGACCCTCTATGGCTTTGTTTTGTTCTAAGCCATCGCAGAGCCAGGGTTCAAACATGTATTCAGAATCTGCACAACGAGTGTTCGATCACCGTTTATTACTAGTGTTAAAATACTCCTCACTCTATTCACGTCGTGATAGTCTAACGTAATCGCTGTAAAACGTTCAAGTACCTCTTGCTCTGTGGTGGTAAAACATGGTTTTAATGCAAATCATAATAGTGTGGGCCCCACTAAAATCAACACAATGGAAAACCAAAGTTGCCGTGAGTACGCTTTATCGTGTAATTAATCTATTTGGTGTGGGGCATTGAAATTTGAATTGGGGATCATTAGTATTTATTCGGCAGAGAAGAGAATAAATTTTCCCTTTTCTGACCCGTAGGTTGACCCAAATAATTGCGTCACCTAATAAATACATTGAATTCTGACTACTGAACGAACTTCCACTTTGCTACGGAGCTTATTAAAATATTTTGGATGCATTAAAGTACTGCCAAGATCCTTCTAGCACAAGGTTGTTGCGATTTTTACTGCCTGTAGTCACATTAAACAAAACCGTTTTTCATTTTCAGTTTTTCACTTAATTTAATATGAATGAAAAACAAACATAATTATTAATAATACGTTCCCTGAGGACACCGACAGATGCTACGGAAAACTCCCCTCGACGCGCTGTTTCTCAGCAATTACACGATACGGTGGGTATTTGTTTTTTCGGAAGCAAATACATGCAAGGAACAGGATAATAATAATATTTTAATATTTGGCTAATTTACATAGCGCAGTTTTCGTGAGAAATCACCTCAAGGGCGATACGTCTGATCATTAGTCCTGTTAATGAAGGCTCGGGATAATCAAATGGGATTGGTAATAAAACATGCTTGGCCCAGAAAGAAAGACAGAAACAGAAATATAAATGGTTTATACAGAATTCAAGAAACCTGTGTGGTAATCCGACGCATTTGTCTATTCAGCGATTAATCGAAGAAAAAAGAGATTTGAACTAAATCAAATCTTTTCGTTACAACTATGCGTCCATTTCGTGGGTTTAAGAGCATTCAAACAACTTCCAATAAATAATGGTCATCATTGTTATCTTGGCGGCTTTTTTCTGCTCAATTGCATTGGTGAATTTGAATGAAATAACAGTTACATCATCCCCGATTTATTGCTTACAAAATGGATGGCTGGACGGTGTGGAGATGTTGGGCAAAGAATCTAGAGGAAGATTTGTTTCCTAGAGGTAGCCAGGTCGCTCTAGGGCCAAATGTGGTGTTATCTATCTGTACTATCATTACTTACTATATAGTGTAGAACCGTGAAAAATTACAGTAAAAATAAAAAGATTTAATAATGTATTTTAAAAAATATAAATGGTTCATACAGAAGAAAGACAGAATTTTGAAGAGTTCCTCAAACGCAATCTATTTATTATTTGTAAAAATATTTATTTGTATTTCACTTTTGTTTTCGGTATCGAATGAATAGAAATCTTGAAAGCGGTAATTAACCCACTTCCGGACATTCGATCGAACAGAAACTCGGCAAATAGATGTCGATGAAAATGCATTCTATCAATTTTATGTCACTATTTCTCTGAGATATTACAGCAGTTAATATACGAAATAAATGTCGGTCCTACCGATCGGCATTTGGCGGGGTTGCTAGAGTTGTCAACTCCTGTCCAGCTCCTGAGAAAAGGTTCAATCCTCAGTTAAACAATATATTTTTTGATCATATTAAAAATATATGTTTTTTACGTTTAAGGGGTAAGCAATAATTACAAATAATCCTTAAATTACCATTAAAACCCCATCAAAAGAAAATTTTAAATCTTCAGTATTTTTAGTATTATAAAACTCTACGCCAAGAACGTGTTATTTAAATTTAAAGGAAAAAAAGTACATTATTTACCAACACACCTACACTTTAAGGATATAAACATCAAATCTTCTGAACATCCCAAAATTAAATAAATCTTTTAGCAAGAAAAACCATAATTTTCGTACTACAAAACTATGTAATGTCCTTCCAAACGAAATTAAAAACACCGTGGATATAAAAACGACATCGAAATATGGCTAACTAAATATGAAGATCCGGATGCATCCCAACATTGGGTGTGTTGTAAGGCTGTAGGTAGTGGGAAGGGGTTGGAGATGGGTAAGAGGAAGGTGGAAAATACTTGGCTATTCAGATCTGGTCACCAAACACATAACGTATCTTTCATTCTCTAATAATAATAAGTGATCGGTCAGTGGCTGCGTTGCATTGAGTTTGGGTCCCACCAAAGCGTCGTACATTCAATTCCTCGACTTGCTGAGTCTTCCATCACGACGCAAGCAAAATTTTACGATTATTATGGTGGTAGTAGAAGATTTTCAAATATTGTCAGGTTATTCGTAACCCGGAAATGTTTGTCTTTCTTTAAAAAAAAAGTTCCTTAGATATAAATTTAAATGGACACAAATGTTCCATTCAGCACAATATCCGTTTCAATTACACTTGCCTGACATCGTAGATCTCCATCTCATTTGAATTTCGTGCATACAGTTTTGTATTTGCAATGTAAACAGCAATTAGGCAAAAATTTAGGTCTCCAATCATACCCAAAAGGTATTTCTTGTGTTAAGTACATTTTTTACATCATTTAATCAAAATAATGCCAGAAATCACTGGAAAGTAGGTCAATACGTCGCTTAAATTTCTGTATAGTGGTTCTCTTGAATGCATTTGTTAAATATTCAATTTAATAAACAAAAATTACAAACAAACCAAACGACTTAAATATTATAATTTTTCTTAAAGCCTTTGTTTTGCAATTTGGGGGTAGAAGTTTGCCAGTGATACCAGATCTTTGCTTAATTTTAGCGTAGTAACCAAATTCGTTCTGTACACAATCAAAAATCTACGTTTTCTAATTTAAATTCATTAAAATTATAAGGGGTTCGAAAGGCTAGAACAATATGCTCCTGGTACATACTTTATATATGAGTTTACTTTAAATTAAAACAAATTTATTATGCCTAAGAGTGAATCTATGTTTATTAATAACAGGCTGACTTGTACCCGGTGTTGCTCGGGGTTATAAATGAACTTGAGATAAAAGAGATGAAACTAAAGTTTTGAGGTTGTGAATTCTAGTGTACCTGAAAACTGGGTGCATTTATTTTTGGGTGCAAGAGTTTTTTTTAAATTTTTGATTCACTTCATCTTGTCATGTCCTTCTAGTCTTCGACTTCTTCTACATTACTGCAAACTACATTGCGACTATTAAAAAATACATCAATCGATTTAAGAGGAAGCTACAAACCAAAAATGTTTATATTCGTGGTACGCCACGAATTTAGGAAATAGGCGTTAAATCGCTTGACAAACGAAGTCTACAAAAAAATTAACCAATTTGTCATAAATAATCTTAGCTATAATTTTGTATTTTTTTAAAGTTGTTTCTTTCATGCGTTCATACATTTTTAATGAAATTTTTATTTTTTTACTGTGTGGACTTTTATATTTGTTATTGAGTAATTTAAAATTTAACTGTTTTCTCCTCAAAGGAAACGGTAGAAAAACCTTTAATTTATCTAGCATTTTTTTTGGTATTTATAATGTACACCAATTCGTTATAAAGATTAATCTAAAATAGTGATTTAGCATGAAACTTTGCCTTAATTCGACTCGGTAACTCACTTCAACGCTGAAATAATGCGTTAAGACTTCCTCCAGCGTCTCCGACTTATATCAATCAAACCACTCTCTAAACGCTATTGATACAAATAAGAACTAAAATTGAAGATTTCAGCAAAAACGATTAAACAGTTTTGATTTATAGGGCACACACATACGGACATCGCCTTCTAATAATATAGATTTAACAATCTACTGAACCGAACCTTCAATAGTCTAGTCTAATAGGTTTTTAATAAGAGGTGTTATTTTGATATTCAATCGTAAAAGATCAATGGTTTCGTCGCTTGTGTGGCACGTAGCGCCGTCTTGTTGAAAGTAAACGTTCTCCAGATCAATACCATCCAATTCCGGCCATACAAAATCATTAATCATCTCTCGATAGCGATCTATTCACCGTAACTGTTGCTCCAGCCTCATTTTCGAAAAAGTAAGATCCAATGACTCTGCCGGACCATAAACCGCTCCAAATAGTCACACGTTGAGAATAAAGAGGCTTTTCAACAATAACTCTTGGGTTTTCCGAGCCCCAGATGCGACAATTTTGCTTGTTGACGAAGCCACCGAGGTTGAAATGGGCCTCATCACTCAAGATGATTTGCATTTGATTCACTCAAGTGAATTTTAATAATTTCAATGCGTTGTTAAAGCGTGTATCGTTCCATTTTTATTAATAGCGTAGTTTTTACTTGTCAAATGTCAAAAAATGACAGCTTCAAAAGTAACATCTACCGAAATGGCGGGCTATTCAAAATAAAACCTCTTATTGGAAAACCCCTGTACAATATAGTTATCCAGAATCTAGCCTGCCAGCCTAGACCCGTATAAGTAAAATGATCTGTGATATGCATCCAGATTTCAGACAGAATTAACTAACGCACAGCACATACCATCAAAATTACATAGTATTGTTCCCACATATTAAATGTTTAAATTAACAAACTATTCCCGTTACACATCGCTACTTACATTGTAAGATGCGTGAATTACATGATATATTAATTGTAGAATTTATATAAAAAAAATGGAATAACTTACTGAGTAAAACCTCAAATTGTAATATTTAATTATTGAAGACAATATTAGCGATACTTAACGAAAATTTAAAACAGAAAAATCAGAAAAAAGACATGGTCATTTCTAGGACCGCCCTGGCAAGGCAAGTGTCCTTGGTCAATATAATTAAATATAGTATTTGTTTGTCAAAAAATAAATCATTTGTATACTGCCTTTGATTGACTCAGTCAATGACTCGATCATACTTTCTAAAGGCAAGACAACTGTAATGCGTAACATGTATTATTCTAAACGGAATTTTCGAGAAATCGCAATGGAAAATACAAATTACAATAAAATAATTACTTAGTAAATGTCAATTTTATTTTTCATGCTGTTGCCGATAAGTTTTTGCTTTTACTAAAGCTTCTTCAGGACAGTATAATAATCCGAAAATTAAATACTCTTAATAAAAGTAGTGAGTACAAAGTAATAGTTTTATTTTAAATTATGATATTGCATCCAAAAGTATCTGCTTCACAAAAAATATAATAATTTTATAATATTCCTAATAGAAGCTTGGGAATATAAACAGGTTAACTCCGCCATTTTTTAATACTTCTGTGCAGCAATCGGGAAAGAGTAGCTTATGTGAACGTAAAAAATAGATAGTATTACATGAGCACGTAGACGGCTCCCGACTAGCAATCTAAAAGTCGCCGAATCAAATCGGCACGTTCCAGAGTTGAAGATACTCATAGTATCACCCTTTCTCCCAAGATCACCATCCAGAATTGATACCACCCTGATACCTTCATCCTCACAACATACCCAATTAGGAATGCCATAGTCTCACTGTCTCTAGAGGGTTGGGAACAGTCAAATAAAAATATATAAAGAGTTTTAACAGCTGCTCTACATAAAATTTACTCTTATTCCTGGGCATATGAAATTTCTGCGATGTTAGTTAAGAACAAACACACTTTGCAGTAAACATTTCTCAAAATAATATCGCAAGTTTCGTGAAGGCATATGCCGGCAAGTTCGGTGGCTCGATGCCATGGCAATTAGATTTTAGCATTTTAAAAGCTTGTCACAGCGAATTTCTTGTGTTTCTCTTGGACCCTTTCCATGGGTAACGTTAAGTAAACTAAACCATCTACATGTTAACTGCGAGTAAGATTGGTGCAAGTCCAATTTTAAAAAAAAACAATATTTTTGGAATTCAGGATGACTGATTCTTGAAAATTTTATACTGTACCGTACAAGATTTATGAACGTTTGAAAGCTATGAAACAATGTAATGTTATGGAAATATTTATTAGAAAGTAAATGGCTACTAAAACCTTGTTACTAAACAAAACCAAAGTCACTTCTAGCATGTTTTGATTTCGAATTTTACGCTCTGGAAAGAGGTCTAAATATATTAAGAAATCCGTATAGATTCATAAAAGATTTAGAAAATTGTTTAAATAAAATGTTTTCCTGATCTTTGGTAAATAACACGTATCATTTCGATCTTCAAATCCGGGAATAAATATAAAATCTCTAACTATCGCTCAGTCAGAATCCTCCTAATGTTGTTTGAAAATTCTTGAATCCGTAACTTATAAAAGCATTTTTACTAATTTAAAAACATAACTAAAGCTCTGTTCAGCGCGGATTTATTTGGCAAACATCCACTACCACAAATTTAAGAGAATGTGGTATTTATTTTGACAAAATAATACAAACATATGAAGTCCACATTGATTTTCGAAAGGCATTCGATAAAGTCAGTCATCATTAGAGACCCATTCATAGCATTAAATATATTTTCGCGAATTAAAGCAATAAACGGTATTTTTAGCGATAATAAAAAAGATTTTTTAGTCGCTATAATCTTGTATTGACAGATCGTAGAACGAACATGACACACTCTACTATAGAAACATGTGCCATGTTGAGTTTCAACCAATAATATAAAAAACATGTTTCAAGTAATTTTGCTAATTTAATTATTTTTTCCATCTTGCCTACTTCCATTCCTTGACGTTATCCTATTTAGCTATAAACGCTATGAAAATGCAAAATTAAAGCTATAAAAGTTATTTTTCCAATAATTAATGCTACATTTCTTAAAAATTAAAGCTATGAATGGGTGTCGATAGTCATCATCTTAAATCAGTCCTAAAAAAACAGGTTTCCACACCACTCTCCTGAGATGAATCAAAGAATATATTTCACACGGGAGTCAATATGTACAAGGTACATACATGTACAATATGTACATTTATGAGTTCTCTCTATAACAAATCATATCCAGCGTCCCTCAAGGATAGCATTTAGGACCGTTACTCGTTAGTATATCACTCTTTAGTAAATCGATTACCCCTTCACGATCTGTGATGAAATACTAAAGCGAGTATACTCTGTTTGAGATCTGGGAATCCTACTTGACTCGAAGCTAACATTTGGCAACCATTATCAACAAATTGTTAATAAGGACGAATCACCAAATCGTTCACCTCAGTAGCATCAGAAACTTTTACTTTTCTTCAAAATTTTTCCGTTAAACTACAACAAAACAGTTTGTCAAACAGGATGTATATGTTCAATTATGTACAATGTAAATATGTATACATAATATTATTACTAATTATAAGTAAACATAACATTGTTGCTTCTTCTAAGATATTCAGATTATTAAAAATACAAATATAAAAATATATTATACTAAGACGCTATTAATAATATGGAAATGAAAATGCTTAGCTTCTTGAAAATTTTTTATACATCTTTAGTTCAAAGTCAAGGAAAATATAACTTCCCAATCGGGTCACCCCATTTAAAAATTAATTCAGATTCAATCGAAAAAATAAATTGACACATTAATTTTACCCTCTGAATTCCCATTGAAAGCTAAAACTGTTATTAGATGAAATTATTAAATTTATTAAAACTCTCAGATCGCAGAATTATATTCGACTTCATATTTATGGTAAAAATTGTAAATGTAAGTACAGACAGCCCGGATTTAATTAACCTCATTGAATTTCACACACCTACGAGAGCTAATCGTTCCAAAATCTAGGTTAAATATAACAATACCAGGACTGAGAATTTCGAATACTCGCTTGTACCTAGTTTAGATCAAGTTTGTGAGCAGATGTGTTTGATATATTTAACTGTACCTACAAGACGGCTAAACTAACATATCTTTTCAATCAATATTAATTCAATTACTTGTATTTGTTCGAAAAACGAACAGGGGTTGGAATAGCCGCCCTTTACAGGGCTATTCCACACAGATAAAGTATAAATTAATTATATAGCTTGTGACAGGCGATGCGAGAACACAATGCATAACGTTAATTCACAATCAACTTACCGGGAGGAGATGGTGAAATCTGCATAGTGAGCATCATCTGTCAGCACTGGAACGTTTAGCGTGGTTGGTAGCACTCGTTATTTTAGATTAAATTGCGATAAAAAATACGTCAGATAATTATTTCGATAAGGAACCGGCAATGTTGTTATGACGGGACGAACGGTTTTTGTGCGACTGCTCGGCCCACGGCCTCCGTGGATCCAGCTGACATGTGCGAAATTTAAACTATACAGTTCAAATTCTGACGATACGATTGGTTAGTACACGGCCTGTCAAAAGCAATTGGCGTTACGGAACATTCCGCCCACCAAAATACAACAACGTGTATTTTAAAGAAAATTTAGAAACAAAACGGGCAATGCTGTGGAACGTTGCGTGAACGAAGAAATAGTGAAAAGAGAGAAGAAAAAGAAAAAAATATATATTAATAATAATAATGAAAATGATAAGAAAGAATGCGCCGCGGAAGCGAAGATGATTAGTCACATTGACTAGGCAATGGACATAATTTGGTTAATGTAGAGCGATGTAGAGCGTCTATCACAAGAGAAGTAAGCTTAGATTCGCGAGGAAGTAGGGCAGGATGTTTATACTCGAATTCGAGCCCAGATCGAGATAACCTGCCACCCACCCTGAGCACACCGTGGTCGTCAATGAAGGGATTAAGCTTCCGCATTTGTTTCGACATAAGGTTGCCCTCTTTCAAGCGCGTGATATCATCATTAAAATGTACATGTTGAGTGCGTTTAACTACTGTCAAAAGTGAAGTGTGAATTTCGGCACGGTTTAATGGAAGATACAAACGACGAGATTCTTTATTCTGTAGGTTGTAGATGAATCTAAGACAGTAACCGAGAATGCGTTGGATCTTCTGAATCGAAGAAAATTTAATTAGTAATAGGTCCACCAGATTTTCGTCCTGTTGGACAAATAACGATCGAACTCGTTCCTCAGAGTGAAGTTCAATTTCGTCGACATTGCCATCGAAAGACGGCCAAGAATCGAATGACTGGATCCGCCACGAAGGCCCCGCCCACCATAACGTGTGATCGATCAGATCGGCTGGGGATTGACCACAAGAAGCGACATCCGCTGGATTATCTCCAGATGACACGTGATGCCAGGAAGTCCCGTCGAGAGCATCTTGAATGTGACTGACACGGTTAGCCACGAAAGTCTTCCAGCGACACGAAAGAGAACGTAACCAGGCGAGCACGATGGTTGAATCCGACCACGCAAAGGTATTGGAGATCGGAAGCAATGGTGCGTATAAATCTTTGACGAATTTTAATAGATCTGCTAGAAGAACTGCCGCACACAGTTCAAGGCGAGGCAATGAAATCTTTTTTGTGGGGGCGACTCGAGACTTGGCGCAAACCAAATATATTTGGACTTTATCGTCAACATCCATGATTCGCAAGTAAACTACCGCGCCATATCCAAGTTCCGAACTATCTGAGAAGCCATGAAGTTGACATGACTCCATGTGAGGGAATGACACCCATCGAGGGATTTTGAACGACTTCAAGAGCGGTAATTGTTTAGTATAACGATCCCATTGACGAACAATGTCAACAGAGGGGGTGTCATCCCACCCAACCTTTAAAACCCACAACTTTGGTACTAGAGATTTGGCGAAAAACGTCAAAGGGCATAGAAAAACGAGAGGGTCAAAAACCCGAGCGACTTCACTGAGGATAGTGCGATTAGTAAACTCGCGATCGAGGCATAAGACTTCGAATGAAAATGTATCATGTCGTGGCTCCCACTTTAATCCCAATACCTTGAGAATGTGAGAGTTATCAACATCCATGGACACCAAGTCATTGAGGCAGTATTCCGGAGGCAGATCGGCGAGTAATTCTGGTTTGTTACTAGCCCACTTCAGCAATTCGAATTGACCTCGTTTGAACAGCTCGATAACTTCGGTTTTCGTTTGTTGAGCTTGTTCCAAGCTGTTACAACCGGTGACGATGTCATCTATGTAAATATCCGAAGTTAGCACACGACGCGCTAGCAGTAAATCATAACCTTCATATTTGGTCAACTGTTTGACAGTACGACAGGCTAAAAATGGGGCGGAGGAGACACCATAGGTTACAGTGTTTAGTTGGTACTCTTGGGTGGGTTCCGACGAATGAAAACGCCAAAATATTCTTTGGAAAGCACGATCTGGTTCTTGAACCAATATTTGGCGATACATTTGTCGTACATCAACAGTAAACACCACCGATGGTATACGGAATTTTAGCAAAAGCTCCAGAAGGTTCTTTTGAAGCTTTGGACCGATAAGCAAGGTATCATTTAACGAGGATCCGTTCACATCCGTCGCTGAGGCGTCGAAAACCACTCTTAACTTAGTGCTAGCACTGCTTGGACGAAGATTGCAATGATGAGGTATGTGATACTTTCCCTTGTGCAAATCTTTTCCAGGAACACGAGTCAAGGGACCACTGTGTAAATAATCAGTCATGAAAGCAGAATATTGTTCACGTAAGGTTGGATTTGCTATGAGTTTGCGCTCGAGGGAATGGAATCTACGTAAAGCGATCTCACGCGACCCTGGAAAAGAGATATCCCTTCCCCTTTCTCGGAAAGGCAAGGATACGATGTATCTTCCCGAAGTGTCCCGTGAGTGGTCAGTGTAGTACATTTGTTCACAAAGTTGTTCCTCAGGAGTGAGGTGTGAAGACTGGGGAATGGTGTCTAACTCCCACAGTGGCTGGACCTCTTCGTGGAGCCGGTCTTCGTTAGTAACGATGAAAGAATTCGTTTCATGAGCAGTGTTCGAACCAACTGAACCTAGAAGAAGCCAACCAAATGCAGAATTGAAAGCTGATGGCTGACGTGGACCACCATTCAAATTACCAGGTCTCAGAAGAGAAGAGAAAACCTCAGCACCCAAAAGAAGATCAATTGGTCCCGGTTTGTGACAGTCAGGATCGGCAAGAGGCAAGTCTCTCAACTGATGCCACGATGACTTATCTAGACGAACAGTTGGCATGTTGCCACAGATACTAGGCAGCGTAAGTGCCTTGATGTTGAAGAGAACCCGTCCCTTAACACCGATCTCTAATTGAATGATTCCTGACGTGGTTGCGGAAGATTGGCCTAAGCCGCTAACTCTCTGAGAACTGGCTTGACGAGGGATGCCTACAAGCTCCGCAGCACGATCGGTGATGAAGTGAGCTTGACTGCCCGAATCGATCAATGCGCGAAAGGTTTGGAAACGGCCGGACGAATCGCGAATGCCAACATTGGCGGTTGACAATAGTACTATGGACTTGTCTCCTAAGTTGGTCAGGACCTGAATTTTAGAGTCGGAAGAAGGCTCCTGGTCCGTAGACGTCGTGGAGTGTTGATACTGATCTTCCAAAGAAGCGTTTTCGTCTCGATGGAGCAAAGTATGATGTTTTTGCTGACATTTTTGACATGTAAACAAAGATTTACAATCTTTAAGATAATGAGAAGAATGAAGACAATTGAAACACCAACGGTGTGATTGAACAAACTGTAGGCGATCCTGAACTGACTTGAGGGCAAATACCTTGCACTTGGAAATGGAGTGGTCTTCCCCGCAACAGGAGCATTTCAGGTAAGTGGTGGAGTTCGAGGACCTATTTGTTTTAGGCTGTCCTTTCTTAAGATCGCAAAGAAGCGCTGAAGTGCGTTTTTTGGCAGCCTGATTAAAGTTCCGTGCAAGAGGTTTGTCAATAGTACTGCTATCGCGAGTCGAAAAATGTAAGTCTCGTACAAGAGCTTCGCATTTGTTATAAAGAAACTCTTTGAGTTTCAAATATGAAGGCAGGTCGGTAGGAGACTGCAGTTGTTCGAATGCGCATCTTGTAGGTGAATCTAATTTCGACAGAATTAAATAACAAAGCACGAAGTCCCAATTATCTATTGGGAGATCCAATTCTTTTAAAATTGTTAAATCCTCATTAAATACATCGAACACGCGACGAAATTCAAAAGGATCGGTAGACGGAAAATTTAAATTTAGCATTTCCCGCCAACACGTAAATGCGAGTTCACGCGCGTTACGATAGCGCGCGATTAATCTTTGATATGCTTCAACGTAGTGAGCTCCTTGTACTGGAAATGTCCGAATTAACCCTAAAGCTTCTCCAGATAAACATGAGAACAAATACTGCATGCGTTCGATGTTGGATAAAGATTTGTTTTCATGAATGAGAGCGTTAAACATGTCGTAAAATTCGGGCCATTGCTTGACATTTCCAGAAAATATTGGAATGTTTATTTTTGGTAATTTAACGTTTGTGCACGCATTCGCGGTTTTACAATCGAGAGACTGACTGGTTAACTCCTGGTAAATTTCCACAATTTGATAATACATCTCGTCAAAGGTTTCGCGAATTTTATCTTCATCAATTTCGTTTGTGTCATCTAAAGCTAATATTTCCGCGTGAGACGTTTCAAATTCAAGAACTATCTTTTCCAGAGTAGTATAATGCGCTAACAGTAAGTTGCACTTAGTTGCATCGTGCAAAGCGCTTTTTGCTATTTCATGTGTCTTGACTAACCTATTATTCGCTAATGTCCGTTTCCGGCGCAATATTTGAATGGCTGGGGCCATGTTGAATAAACGCGATTGGAAACGTACCTAAAAACGAAACGAAATAAATGATATTAATTTAATCTATTATAATTATATACGCGGTAGGTCGTAAATACTATGAAATCGTAAATACTATGGTCGTAAATAAACGAAATAAATGATAATAATTTAATCTATTATAATTATATGCGCGGTAGGTCGTAAATACTCAAGAGCTAGGTACCTACCTAATTACTGTTCGAATTGATTATTATTCAAAATTTAAGAAACATTCCACAGCATATATCCGTTTTGGCATAGATAGATTATAATCTTAAAGTTCCCTAGTTTCGGCACCAAAAATGTTCGAAAAACGAACAGGGGTTGGAATAGCCGCCCTTTACAGGGCTATTCCACACAGATAAAGTATAAATTAATTATATAGCTTGTGACAGGCGATGCGAGAACACAATGCATAACGTTAATTCACAATCAACTTACCGGGAGGAGATGGTGGAATCTGCATAGTGAGCATCATCTGTCAGCACTGGAACGTTTAGCGTGGTTGGTAGCACTCGTTATTTTAGATTAAATTGCGATAAAAAATACGTCAGATAATTATTTCGATAAGGAACCGGCAATGTTGTTATGACGGGACGAACGGTTTTTGTGCGACTGCTCGGCCCACGGCCTCCGTGGATCCAGCTGACATGTGCGAAATTTAAACTATACAGTTCAAATTCTGACGATACGATTGGTTAGTACACGGCCTGTCAAAAGCAATTGGCGTTACGGAACAGTATTAGTCATTATATTTTGTGTGTTATTATATCTTCTTGAGTTCTTTTGTATCTTGTATTCATTCTAAATTTTCTATCTTCATTTTACTTATTAATTTATATTTATAAATAACATAGTAAAATTATAAACATAAATAAATAAGTATAACTTGCTATTAGTTATATAGAATCTCAAGTCGGAAGGAGAGTATTATGCTCACCTTAATAATTGACATTTTTGAGGTATTTTATTATAGGCTTCTTGTAACTATATTCAGTGCAGTTGAACACATCTTCTATTTCTGAGCAAGTATTGCCAACTGCTTGTAATCTAGTTACAAACAAGTATCTAAATGACTCAGTTCTAGTTGTTATGTTGAAGGCTCATTAAATCAGGGGTGTCTTTAATTTCATTAACAATGTAAAAACACAAGTCAAGTCGGAAACAAGTCTTCTATTTAAGAGAATAAATAATTTTAATTTTTTCATCAAGAGGTTGATAGTGATTTTGCGATCAATTGCCACAATTAATTTTTACTTTAAATATATATATATATATATATATATATATATATATATATATATATATATATATATGTGGGAAGCATAGAATGAGGACAGTTTTTCGAGCGCACCCATACTTCGGGGACATTTGTATAGTTTGGGGACAGGCCCAAAGTATCTGTCCCCAAACTAACACTTTGCATTATATACGCAACGCATAGATTGAAGCCAATTTTAAAATTATGCAGAAGGCATGCTTTGAGCCATACATTACTAAAATATCCATAGATGCCACTATCGTATCGTTCTCAGATTTTTGAAATTTTCTATTGTGAATTTTCGAATTAGCAAAGGCTCGGTACCTATTTACCTAACTTATGTTTGTATTCTTTTTCGCTTGCTTTTGTCAGAGAATGTCGTATTTTTAAACCCGGTGTCCGCAAATATTTTTTTTATTTAATTGTTAGTATTATTTTTTCTCATTAGATAGTAATAAAATTAACATGCTTATAATATATGCTCGTACATAATATGATGGTGTATTAAAAACTGATTTTAAAATAATCTAATAAAATAATTACACATATAACGTTTGTGTAAACATACACAAAAAAATACTTTCATAATTTTTAATCATATTACAGATACATGTATTTTCAAAATAAATTTATTTTCATACTTTGACAATGTGGGCTTCACTACCCATACTGAGTTTTATACTTTTTATTTTTATGTTTTTTTTTCTTGTTACCTATTCAAAAGTATAAATGTATCTAAAATAATAATGAGAAGTACATACTTCCTACTCTCATGTAACGTGAATAATGCAATAATAATATAACTATAAAAAAGAATTCAGAAATCGCGGGTTCAAATTACGGCGTGCAATATGCATAATTTCACAATATTTATTAGTTTAAAATAATACGTTAATAACTATATCGTATATTTGCGGCATGTTGAAGAATGAAATGGGTACTTTCAGTATCGCCATGTTACGTGAATAATGCAATATTTTAAATAGCTACAAAATAGTTGTTCATTGTTTCGCCGTTGAGATTGAGATTACGATCCTTGGCTACGAATTCGGAGGTCGCGGGTTCAAATTAGAGCGTGCGCAAGTAAATTTTATTTGATAAATTTCTATAATTTCACAATATTTATTACTTTTAAATAATTCGTTAGTACCTACCTATATGGTATATTTGCGGCAAGTTCAAGAATGGTAGATACGTACTTTCAGTATCGCCATGTTACGTGAAAAATGCAATATTTTAAATAACTTTTTTCGCCGTTGAGATTGAGATTACGATCCTTGACTACGAATTAGGAGGTCGCGGGTTCAAATTAGGGCGTGCGCAAGTAAATTTTATTTGATAAATTTCTATAATTTCACAATATTTATTAGTTTTAAATAATTCGTTAGTACCTACCTATATGGTATATTTGCGGCAAGTTCAAGAATGGTAGATACGTACTTTCAGTATCGCCATGTTACGTGAAAAATGCAATATTTTAAATAACTACAAAATAGTTGTTAATTTTTTCGCCGTTGAGATTGAGATTACGATCCTTGACTACGAATTAGGAGGTCGCGGGTTCAAATTAGGGCGTGCGCAAGTAAATTTTATTTGATAAATTTGTATAATTTCACAATACTTATTAGTTTTAAATTATTCCTTCGTACCTATATGGTATATTTGCGGCAAGTTCAAGAATGGTAGATAGGTACTTTCAGTATCGCCATGTTACGTGAAAAATGCAATATTTTAAAAAACTACAAAATAATTGTTCATTGTTTCGCCGTTGAGATTGAGATTACGATCCTTGGCTACGAATTCGGAGGTCGCGGGTTCAAATTACGGCGTGCGCAAGAAAAAATATTCGGTAAATAGGTGTAATTAACAGTTTATTAAGTTGACTTAATACGTTGGTACATATACTATAGTATATTTCCGGCACTTTCACTTTGCACAGGCACTTTCGGAACATTTGTAAATGTGTACTTTCAGTGTCGCCAGGCGGTTAGGAGCAGACTCTTGAGTGATTTTTTTGAATACCGCCTATCTTTCACAAAAACAGCGCAATATAAATAAAATGATCCATATTTTATTACTATGATGCGCTCCGCTCAGACTTGTTTTTAACATTAATATCACATAGGAGGCCCCGAGGAAAATATTTTCTCTCATGGTATATGACATCTTTGGGGATACTGTATGAAGGGTCTTTTGGATGAGAGGAAGGATTGAACAAGGCACTGGAAGAGACCCATGTTGTAGGAGGGAGGAAACACAGAGGCCGGCAAATCGTCCCACAGCCGAGCTGTTGAACTCAAGAACCAGTCGTAGGTACCGAAGAGATCAATGATGCTGGTTCTTCAGAGCATCTTTCATTGTAATACCGGTAGATCAATAAGAGCACACATACTTCACGGCTGTTCTCTAAAGATAGTTTTCTGCACAGGGAAAAAGGTCTTTTCAATTATTTTAAGGCTCTTGGCTATTTGGCTAGCGATTTGTACAACAGTGGGGCCCACGTAATATTTTTTTAAACAGAGACAAACATACCCAGGTGACCAATAACCTGACAATCTTTAAATATATCCCACTACTATCACAGTAAGCGGAAAATGTTGCTTGTGTCATGATGGAGTACTTAGCCAGCCGAGGAATTGAATTCACTAAGCCTGGGTGGGACCCATACCTAAAGGGTAATTATTACATATATAGATAGATCTATTTTAATAAGAAGCAGATACTTTGTGTTTTGACATTATAATTAAAAATATAATAGTGCTAGATCTGAATAGTCAGGTACTTCTTTACCTTACTCTTTCTCATTTCCTTCCCCTACCCGTACCAGGTACTAGTAAACGTTCGTAACATAACTACATTCCTACAAATTGTCGTAAAATATATAATCTAAATCATGAAACAATCGGACCATAAGATATGCACCTATCAATAGGTACCTACTTATGGTAATATAATATTATCATTTCTATAATTTGGTAAAAATGTCCGTTCCCGAATTTGTTTAGCATGAACTTGTAACTACATGTCCCAACCAAATATGTAGATACATGTAGATAGGTACTTACAGCCAGCCGTAGCGATCACGCGCCGAAGACGTGTTATAGGATGGTTCACATATAAACCTAGCTCACAAATAATAAAAATGTATGCATTTATTTGAGACCGAACCAGAACCCAACATGTAGGAGTAGGTACCTACAACAATCATACTACGAGCTGATTTCTTTTGGGAACTTTCAAACATACTTTCCAAAATTCTAATTTTAGCCACATAAAGATCGCGAGGGAATTGAACCCTTTTAATTTCAGGACTTACATTAAAATAAATTTAAAATGTTATCTTTTTTCCTTTCTCACATAACTTGAATGCCATGGTGAAGTTTCGATAAATAAAAAAAAGATCACTATTTCACCAACAATTATTTCTGGATATATTAAACTTTATTGATATGAAACATCATCTGATTCTATTAAAGTATTTAAAAATAATTCATTGCTTCTTATATCCTATCTACTAACTTTACTTCACCTCCCCGCAGTGTTAGAGCGAGGGTTAAGTATTTTTTGCATTCAGATACGATATAGATTGTGTATTTGTTTGTACGTTTTTGTATTTCTCGAAATTCCCCTATCTTTCTGTACTTTGTTTGTATTTATGGAGTTTGTGTAAGTTGGGGGGTAAATGGAAACATTGTAAGTATAGTTATTGTTATTGTTATGGTCTAAAACATCAACATAACTGTAGATTAGATCAAATTAGATATTAAATCATGACATAACACCCTTACAACATACTACAATCCGCTTCGGAACAAGAATACCCAGTGAGGAGGTCTTTGAATAAAATTCTTTGCCTTGTGTTTTTAATATAGCTATTACTAAAAATATAAAAAATAAAATAATAATGAAATGGATGCAACCACTTTTGGTAATAGGCCTAACCCCGAGGTTCGTAAGAAAGAAAAATATTTTAAATCTTGTTTTATTTAAATTTAGAACAAAAAATAAAATTACTGCTAAACCAGTGCATTTCTGAACATTTTAGATGGATACAGAAAGTGTTCTATTTGGCCCATTTGTTATAATGTTTGAATTTTTATTATTTAGCCATGTAAACCTTTTTTACTGTTAACTTTTCGGCTTCGGCCAAATCTGAACTTGACTCGATGCTAGTTTCTTATTAGATGAAAAATATTTATTTTTTATTTTAAAGAAAAGTAAATATTGTGTACTAAAAAATATAAAATGAGGCTTTTATAATAATAATAATAAAAGATATCATAAGAATTTATTTCATAAAAAATTTATTTGTTTCGGTTATCTCAATATTTCGTGAAAATTTGTAAATGATTAAAACATTTCCTTAGTAAAAGTTTAGTAAACATTTTTAAATACTAATTAAATAATTAATTTTAATATTAAAATAAATACAGAAAAAATCTAATAAAATTACATATTGAAGATCTCTTTGTATGTTTGGAAACACCCAGTGCAACAATGCCGATGTAGAGAGGATTGCAAACAAATCCTGGGTTGCAAACTCTTGGGTTTTCTCAACTCAACTCAAGTTTTTTTCTGAATTGGTTATTTTGCGGGAAGAACTTATATTCTGTGTATAGAATGCGGGGGTCTAGACATTTCTAGATTATCCAACAACATTAAAAATAATATTTACAATAATTGTGAGAATGTACTATAATTTGGTTTTCTTTAGCAGTAAATATTCAACGAAATTTCTAGTTTTAAAGCCTGAACGAAAGAAAAAAGCCGAAAAAGACTAGATAGTAAAAAAAAACTAATTTCGTAGAATTTTGTTTAATTTTGTTTGTAAAATTATTTTATTTAAACATTTGAACTAATATTGTGGGTTTTTAATGCATTTGCATCGGCAACCCTGCACAAAGTATTATGTGCTATTATGCCAACATGGCCTTTTTAGGTTCGTGTTGTGCGTGCACAAAGGTCATTGCCCATAAAACCGGCCCTATAGAAATTTTCCAAATATTATTATTAACTTCTTCAAATTTTGCAAATAAAAATAATAATTAATATTTTTCATTATTATTATTAAAATTACATACCAAATGTAACCTGCGCAGTATGCATATGGTATACGCTCGTCGACGGTCGGCACGCTTCCATGCCATACCTCCATTGCTTCTATTGTATAAATACCTATAAAACAGCTAAATTACACATAAATGGAAACAAGAAAGATAGGCCATGAACCGTTGAAAAGTCGATGAATAGTTTGTGGGTCGTGTCTAGTACTGAGCGTTGACGATAATTCCATCCAACGCCAACTTCGTTATCGTTGACGATTTTCAACTGTTGAAAATAACGCTGACGTTAACGCAACTATAATTGATTATTTGTAATGATTTATTAGCTTAGGTCTGTTTTCAGTGCTTAATTCTCCATACTCGATGAAACCTCATTCATCACATATGTTATTATATTTTTTTAGATAATTTAGTAATTACGGTTTTTAAATTATTTTAATTTAGAAACGGTTCCGCGTTGACCACATTCGCTGGATATATGAGCTCCAAGCAAAGAAAATTCAATCGGGTGCTTGTGCTTTAAATGGCATTTTAGATTGGAAATTGTTGATTTGTGTGAGAGTGCACGTTTACAAACATTACATTTTGCAGTTTTTTCTTTTCATCAGATTATAAATACTTCCACAAATCACTCTGATTATTGTTCGCCATTGATATTTGATATCTATTTAGGAAAACACTTTGACTGTTTAATATTTATCATCAGTTCAAAGTTCAATTACACTACGACACTAGTTTATTATTTATTGTTTATTGTGGTATTTTAAGTAGGTACCTAGTTATCCATGTCCTAATACAATCCTTATATACATATAATTATAGTAACACATTTAAAATGAATTACATATTTTCTTAATTTAATTTTAAATGTTTTTAAGTTTTCTTCTGATTTTATTTCTTCTGGTAGCTCTCCAAATATCTTCAAGGCTCCGTACATCAATGACTTTTGACTCTGTGTTTTTTTCCTGAAGGGGAGTCTCAATTCATTTCTTTTCCTCGTCTCATGTGTGTGTTTGTTCTGTAGTTTATCAATTTTTCTTAGGAATTCACTAGACGTATGGCCATTGATTATCTTGTAGATTAAAAATATGGTATTAAAGTAAATAATTTGTTTAAATGACAAGATATTTAACTCCTTCAACATGTTCTTAATTTTTGTGTATCTATTTTTCTTCAATATGGTTCTCATTGCTCTATTTTGTAGAATTGTCATTTGTTTCATTAAACCGTCGTTGGATAAGAATATGATGCTACTACAGTAATTTATGTGTGGTACAATAATTGCGTTGTACACATTTTTACTGGAAACTGTGTTAAGGAATCTTCTTATTCTTCCCAACAGTGAGATTTTTTAGTTTAGTCATAAAATTTATATCAAACACTTGTATTTTTACTTCCTGAGTAAAACAATTAACAAAAACAGATTGAATAGACGCGCGACAAGCCAGTACAATCAAACTAAACGTATAAGAGATCGAAACGATACTAACAAAAAAACAAACAAAAAATAGATCAAAATCGTATTAGAATCCCTATTAACAGGTTGTTCCCCAGATAATTGATGCATTATGATTATCTCTATGCCTCACACAAGTAATAATAATCCTATAATAAAGTTGAAAGTTGAAACTGTTGGAAGACATTCATTCGGTGTTGAAAACATTACCCTGTTGAAATATTAAAGACATAGAAGATATATTTTGCTTGTCGTTGATAAATTTGATTGTCCCTTGGCGCTGCGTATCGGCCGTATTGGATGGGAAAATAAAAAAAAGTGCAGTAGGTACGTACATTACCAAAATACCATTTCAAATTACGCATAATATCGTTCACGAAGTGTAATCTCTTGACCCTTTTGATTTAACAAGTCAACACTGTTGAAAACAATAGGTACAAAACGTATATTAATATTTACGATAATTATCAATAGGTTATTTTTTTGCTTGTCGTTGATAAATTTGATTGTCCCTTGGCGATGCGTATCGGCCATATTGGATGGAAAAATAAAAGTAAAACGTCTAGCAGGAGTTACGTAACCAAAAGACCATTTGAAATATCGAGTAATGTTGTTCACGAAGTGCAAACTCTAAATCTTTTTATTTATTAGGCAGTTGAATCGTTGACTGCGTTAAGTAATATTCGCAAGTAGGTATTATATTTCAACTATTGGCGCTAATTATTATCAACAGAGTTGGATGTTGAAACAATAAAACTATTGTTTCCAACGGCTAGTTATATTTTGATGAACGTAAACAAGGAAGATACATGTCATGACCCGTTTTTAGTATGTATGTAGTGACGCCAACATAGTTCACTTATATATTAATTCTATGCAAATCGCATCTTCGCCCCTATATACCAAACTTATAACCTGTGCAGTATAGCCCATACTCGATGACAGTTATTCTAATGTTTCTAATATATATATGAATAAAACCATGTAGGTACATATAATAAAGCTAAATTAAACATGGACGGAAATAATGAAGATAGGCCACAAACTGTTTTTTTGTTTGTGTGTAGTGTCGCCAAAATCTAATATGCATTTATAAAAATATTATGTTTATGTTATATTTCTCAGTCAGATATAAAGCATCCTTAGAGTGGTGTACGCAAAATCGGCGCTATAAAAATACTGTTCACAAGAAATGACACAGTAAGTTTTCGAAGCGAAATTACAAACGCTATTAGATACTTTCTAATTCAGCCATCGGAAATATGAGAACGTAAAAGATGTTCCAAGCACATCGATAATTTTTTTGTGAAACCAACTGACACGCAAAATACGCGTGATTATTTTTTGCTACAGAATGCGCTCACGGGCGCACAGTGATTTTATTTTGAAAATTACTGGCCTATACTTTCATGTCTTCATTTTTATGGTTAGTATTATTATTGTTTACAACACAAATAAAATAAAATAAAAATGATTTGACAGACAAGAAAATAATTTTTATCGTATTTTAAGTAAATAAAAAATATCAAATTTTGTATAAGTAGGTTTACAAAGAGTAATTAATGAAAATATTTGATTAGGAAGCAGATACTTTGTGATGTGACATCATGATTCATAATATAACACTACAAACTCATTATTTATTACAAAATGAAACAAACACTTAATTTTAAACCACTTTATTTCGAGTTATATTCGTCGACCGGTTTCGATTGGACTCAATCTTCATCAGGACAATAAAAATATAATACTAAATTATAATACAGATTAAGGTATAAGGTAATTACCTTGTCAAGTTGTACCATTACAATGTCAAGCCACAAAGTGTTTGCTTTCTTCGATAATATCATTATTTATTGGTAATTATTACAATTCGTCAGTGAATACAGAGCCGCTCTGTGATTCAATCACCTAAATGGCACTTACAGTATTATTTATTGGTAGCCTCTTCTAGTACTTTTATTATCTTTTTCAAACCAGATGGCTTCTGAACTTTCCAGAGTGGAAAATACTCTCAGTATCACCCTTGTGTAAGACCACCAGTCTTGAAACGTGCCTTGAAATGGCTTTAACTGTGTTTGGTTACCCTCCCCACTATTATCAGCTTTGCAACATACCCCAATTGGGGATTTCATAGTGTCACTGGCTACAGATAGTTTGGAGCAGTTGGGGCTCTTATGCGGGTTAATATTAACATAAATAAAAAATAGATTAAATGGCAGGTCATTTCAAGAATTTGAAAAATGTTAAAAATTAATGAAAAAATTATTTAAATTACACCAAGAAAAAATGTTTCGATCTGCAGTTTACAGAAGTAAGTGGTAATTACTGCAAAAGATAAATTTAAAAAAATGCTTTTAAGCTAATGCTGCTGCAACAGAAATCAGTTTGTGTGGTAAAACCATGAATGCTCGTGTGAGAAATGTGGAGATCCGCAAATAGTGCAAAGCTGATGTAAGTGTAATGAGTAAAATCAAGAAATGGACGCTTAGATGGTTTGGGCATTAGAGCGAATGAGCGAAGATAGGAGTGTAAGGAGAATATATGATACAAATGTGAATGGTAGCAGAAGTCGGGGACGCCCGAGGAAGATGTGGCACGATCGAGTGAATCAGATACTAGAGTCGGGCCATGTAAAGATTCAGAATAATAGAAGAGTATGTATGAATGTGAATGAGGCAAGAAGTGTGTGCCAAAACCGAGTTGTTTTGCGGTCCGTCCTCTCTGCCTACCCCTGCGGTGAAACGACGAGATGGTTGGTAAGTTAGTTTAGCAATAGAAAAGCAAAACATCAAAATATAAATACTAAACATTTTATACATTGCTTATATGTTTCCAAGCAAGGTGCTTTTCGGTTCTGGAAAGTATAGTTGATTCTTCAAAAAATTGCCTGGAATGGACGCTAAAAATATTTTCGTTCTTACCTCTTCCGTATTTTTTTGATATAATGACATACGAGCTTCTGTTTCCGTGCGTATGGTTTGTCTAGTCTGCGCGGGGCAAGTCATTTTAAAATAATATGCATCTGCAATAAGTAAAAAGCGCCAGGCGGGATCTCTCGTCGAACACTAACTGAAACTAACTCTTTTTAACAGGTGGACTTTTTAACTACCGGTGGTTTTTGACAACTCGCGGTCGAGAACGCGTCTACTTTTAACTGCCGATAATTCTCCAACTTTAAGGATTACTGATTAATATATTTTTTTTATAAAATTAAATTTTTGTAATTTATTTTAATACGGAAAATCAACATTTATTATATTTTACAATGTATAGTAAAAGGGTGCGTATAAACAGGCAAAGTTTTATTGAGTCGAACCACGAATTAGGGAAAGGAACCAAAATACCGCAATTGGCATCAATCTTATAATAGCTCTTTTTTATCTTATATTATGTTTTCTAAATTTTTGAAATAATCTCTTATCTTTTTGAACTATACAACGGTTACAATTTTATTTATTTATGTTTAATTTAAAAGAAAGACGAACACCACATACGAATAACCTGACAATGTTTGAAATTCTCCCCTTACCCCCGTAGTAAGCGGAAAAGGTTGCTTGTGTCATGTTGGAGTCTTGGCCAGCCGAGGAATTGAATTTACGACGCCTGGGTGAAACCTGTGATGTTTTGGACATCCACAAAAATAAATGATAAATAATAAAATAACGTGCTCTAAATTTTTTTTGTTTAAACAACGACGGAAGATTTATTGACAGACAGGCCTTGAGTAAACAGATTCCCACGGGAAAGGAGAGACCGGAGGACAGTCGAGTTTGGAACTTGGGTGGATTGACAGCCCCGAGAAAGGGATACAAATCAGAAGTGTTGTTTGAAATTGCAGTTAATTATTGAATTCAAATGGTATTAGAGAATATTGCGGAATATTGAATTAAAGTGAAAGATTATTGATCCGGTGTTTGTGTGAAGTGAAAGTGATTTGACTCAGTGGGAAAACAATTAATAATAATGACAATAATAATAATTGGATAATTTGTAGAGCGCCGTTTTGTAAAAACCCACCTCAGGGGCGCCAGGTGTTGTGCAATCGCGATTGTGTTATAAAGTTGTGTTGATTTAAGCGTGATTTCGTATACAGTTCGAACTAGATTGCTTGTCTTAAAAACATGAAAATAATAAAAATATTGATTGCGTTTTAAAATAGAGTGAATGTACTTAAAGGCAGGAAGTGTTTAATCGGGCTAAGTTATTGATTTGGCGAGATGGCATTCTATCCACGGAGACCGAAAACCAGAGAATCAAATAGATTATTAACTGTGGGTTCGAATCCTAACAGATTAGGGAGGTACAATTTTATTTACAGGAATATTTAATTACCCTTTTATAAGCGTAGGGAGGAGGTCGAAAATTAAAGTGAGTTAGCTATATAGTGTAACCAGGTAAGCTTCACGCTGAGAATGAGAGGTGCCTAACTGGGTGAGTTTTTTATATTATTTATTAAATTTCAGAGGACCTTTTTAAAAAATAGGATACAACCGAGGTACAGGAACCGAGTTTGCAACGCCTGCAACCCAAATAATCTTCCCATAAGAAGGGATACGCTAGACGCATTGTCAATCAGCTGTGAGCGAGAGACGAGTCAACGACCTTTTCATATATAGGCCGAGAGGCGCGGAGTACAGTCAGTCAAAGGGGAAGTTTTGCTAGCGTATGCCGTCCCAAATTGAAAGCGATCGGATGCGACCAGACGGAACAAAATGAAAACTTTTCTTCTGTTATTTGACTTTCTAATTTAATACTTTTCATCTATTATTTGACTTTCTAAGTTACGAATTGGGATGCACAAAAACAAATCTAAAGTCGAAAGAGGGAGATGGCAATCTCCGAAATAAAACTACCAACCGAACAACTTTTCTCAACAGGTATCTTTCGAGAGGTAGGCAGCCTCTTTAAATTAAATGCAAAAAATCAAACCAATTATCCGTTTATACCTTACCTGAGAGGATAGGTATTCAGTAGAAGTTACCCATACCTAATACACGAGGATGCTAGTAACCTCATAAAATAAATACTGGAACCAAATATTAAAATACAGACAGTCCTCATCCCAAATTTGGCATATCGAGTAGACCTTACATATATCTCACATGATAATTGGCTGAATGGGTAGGCACACAACCTATCGTTAATAAGCAGGCAGAATGTCGACAAGATCGTCGTGTGTTATATGTGTATTGACCTAGAAAGGGATGTAAATCCCCGACGACGTGGGAGTTACAACGTTTTCTAGAGGTGGCACGTAACTTAGGACCTTACGTGTCACATTTTCGCGACTAGATTCGTGATAAAGGGATGTTATGGTTTTCCCCTTCTACACTCAGTAAAGTAGTTTATCCTGGAGGTGTTTGAGATTGGGGCAATTCTGAAATTGGTGAAGAGACCTGGTTCTCTTTATTCTGGCGTGAAGGTTGCCGATTTGGAACAAGGGGAGACCCGGCCGGTTGTGATATCCAGACACGCAGATATCGATCGCCTTGCTCAAATTATCATCCATCAGTTTTGTTTGGTAAGCGGAGGAGCCAATCTTAACTTGAAAAAAATTCATTTCCTTTCCTCTCCTTCCCCTCCCAAAATATATACATGGATGGCGCCGACAACTAACACCATAAATTTATCGTATGTATATCACATATATAAAATCTAACACTTTATTATATTCACATTACCCTACGATAGGTAGAATCGAGTAGCTAGGGGGGGGTGAGCAGGCGACTTAGAAGATAAGGTTTATAAAATGGTTTTGAAAAACAGCGGTAATGGATTCAACTCACTCTATCTCAAAAGAACCAAGGGATACCACACAAAACATAAATAACTAGGTTTCTAAACCGAGAAACAAAAACCCAACACAACGTTCGGTGAAGCCTTTTTATACTGAACCGTCACGTGAAATGAGTACGTTCAAGGTCGTACGTCACGTAGACAAACTAGGATGTACACACTTGAAGGGGTGTGTAATAAAGAAAAGACGGCAGGGAGGACCTTCCTACCCCGGATATATATATATAACCAAAGCCTTATGGAAAAGTTACCTACGGGACTTAAGGAAAATGTATCGTAGAAAGAAGAGAAGGAAAAGTTTGAAGTAGAAAGGGTAGATCATTACAAACCCAGCCGCGATGCCAACTATATAATATTATTTTATTATTTAATATGTATTTGTATTTTTTAGAAGAGATATTTTTACATGTTTTATAGTGCCCTTAAGGTGATTTTGCACAAAAAAGGCGCTACAAAAATCATCCAAATATTTTATTATTATTATTTACAAAGGAATATAAAATACAGCCTCATATCATTACTTATATTTTTTATATTCTATTTTCATTGTAACTTTTCATAAAAAGATATACTGCGTTGCATGTAAAAGACCTATGGGCGTGTAAAAATTAGATAATAATTTATAAATTAAATTGCGCGTTATTTACAAAGGAATATAAAATACAGCCTCATATCATTACTTATAAATGACTTATGGGCGTGTAAAAAAATAAATATACATACTATATTAAAATATAACTTATTAATTTAGATACATGTTTAAATTACCCGTGAAATCAGTGTATCTGGAGAACCAAAAAAAATATTTTTCCGATTTGAGCAAAATCTGTTTTGCTCAAATCGATTTCTTTATATGTTGTATAAACTAGTTCCCTATCGTAAAATGCAAGTTATCGACCTTGGCACGTTTGTGCCCACATTGCTATTTAAAAAAAAAACTTGCCAATATCGCCGTACAATCTAGTTTTTCTAAAATACCTTGATTCCAATGCAAATTTCGGCAAACGTAGCATGACAAATTAAGTAGAACATAAAATTTACTAAAAGTTTTTTATATACAGTTTTTTTTCTATCTCTAATAGATAAAAAAATAAAGTCGTAAAATGCGAACATGTTTAGAAAAATATTATACGTTATTAGGTTTGGTTTTCGTGAAATCCAGTGCAATTTTAGGGAAAATTTACAGAAACTAATTCAGTAGAACTTAATTTTTTTATGTTATTTTTACCGAGGTTGGACTTATGAACCAAAATCAGGTAAAAAATGAAAACGGAGGTAGGTAGGTATCAAAGATATTAGAAACTCTACTATTAGAACTTATACTTACAAAGATATTAGAAATTCTACTATTTGAAATTATAGATATTTACCAAAGATATTAGAAATTATACTTACCAAATATATTAGAAATTCTTATATCTTTGGTAAGTATAGTGTGGCTTCTGGAAATTAAAAAAAAATGCAATTTAATATTTTATTTGCGTAGTGCGGGCGCAACAACAAAATTTAAATAATTATAGTCAGCAAACTTTCATCAAATTAAATGAACTAGTAATTAAAAACAAAACAAAACCGAAAATTGGATTACACGCATATAACGCGGGTCTACTATTCCTTCGAATATTTTATCGTTTTATTTCTTGCTTACATGGATATTTGTTTTTATTTTACTATCTATCTCATTATACTATAAAAACTCATTATTAGACCATAAATGCAAACGTAAGGTATATTTTCTCTTAGAAATAAATCATTAAATAGCTAATAAGCAATAAACCTAACGGTTCCGGTATTTTGAAATAGAAAAATCAACCCGTAAAAAGTTCGTCTACTAAATATATGAAACATCTGTTTTTATCAAAAGATGTATTTGAAAATATTATTTTTGGTTTGATTAAGGATTGAATCTTCCTCTCCAAGGACTGGGATCAACCACGTTAACTAACTGAACTAAATCCCGATTTGGTATGACTGGCATTTATTTATTATATTAACTGCTGTAATGTCATTCAATTTCAGAGAAATGCAAATATGTCCGCGTGTATTCACGTGATTGCCGCCCGTTCATTGTAATCAACAACGAGTCTATCTGCCGAATTTCAGCTTTATTGGATGTTGGAAAATGGGTGAATTTCCACTTCATTCATACATTCATTTAAGAAAACGCATGTGAAATTCAAGAAGGTGTATTTAAAAGTATAAAAAAATAATATTTAAAAAAAAAACACACCAACATATCTTCACAGTTTGAGAACTAATAATAATTGTACACAAAAAATGTCAACAACGAAAAAAACAGTAATAAAAACATCTGCACATCCGGTCATCGCGCATCGGCAGTGTATATACCGACCAGCCTCATATATGTACTACCGTATTATTATTCAAAAAGTAATATTATCTCATTTGGGTTTCTTTTGCGGCAATTTTTGAAACAAATAATGTCTATTATTAAAGCCCGAACGAAACAGAAAATACAAAAATGACTATTACCAGTTTCTACTTTGAGATTGAGATAACAATCCTTGGCTATGAATTCGGAGGTCGCGGGTTCAAATTACGCAATTGCAATTGTGAATTTTAATTGATAAATTTGTATAATTTCACAATATTTATTAGTTTAAAATAATACGTTAATAACTATATCGTATATTTGCGGCATGTTGAAGAATGAAATGGGTACTTTCAGTATCGCCATGTTAAATTAATAATGCAATATTTTAAAAACTACAAAATAGTTGTTAATAGTATGAGGTTGAGATTACGATCCTTGGGTACGCATTTTGAGGTCGCGGATTCGAATTCCGGCGTGCGCAAGTAAATTTGATTTGATAAAATCGTTCCACAGCCGAGCTGTTGAACTCAAGAACCAGTGGTAAAACGAAACGACAAGGTGCCGAAGGGATTAATGATGCTGGTTCCTCGGCGCATCTTTATAAGAAAGAAAAAAAGTTAATTTTTGTCACAGATAATCTTAGCCATAATTCTGTGTGTTTTTAAGTACCTGGTTACTCATGTGCGTTCTTATGATAAAATACAGTTTTTAGTATTTTACAATTATATTTTAAAATTATACAATGATACAAAGTAATTGAACAAATATATGTTAATTCCACTCAAGCAAAAGGATAGGAAAAACTTTATCAAAAGCATATTTATTGGTGTTCACCTTGTAAACAATCACACCACCTTTAAATAGAGATACTTACATCAATGATTCGTAGTAAAGATACATTTACAGATGGTCGCTATGGTAGAACGATGGTATAATAGTAATTTATGTGAATACATCACAAGAGTCCCGAGTGCTCCCAACCGCCTGGAGCCAGTGAGATTGCAGTGAGGGCATCCACAATAATTGGGGTATGTTTTTATATACATATATGTGACACCTCACAAGAGCGTCCCTGCCTGTGCAGTGTACAGACAGGGGAACTATGTCACCACCCAGTTGGGCGGCGTTGTGAGGCGGATTAAGGTAGGGGCTGTAGGAAGGGATTTGTTAATGCGGGCCTTGAAGAGGCTCGGATTATAGGAGGGAGGAAAAACAGATGCCGGTAGCTCGAAATTGCTTGTTGAAAAGCTAAAAGTATTGGAGAGAGGAAGGAGATGTGGGAGAGAAAGGTGGGGAAGTACCTGGTCACCAAACACGGCTAAAGCCATTTCAATCAAATTTTCAATTCTGAATGATGGTATTACACCAGGGCAATACTGAGAGTACCCTCCAATCTGGAACGTATCGCAAATATACCTTATATTATTTTTAAAGATAAATTGTGAAAAAATACAATGCCATATCTGCTTTGTTACTTTTATCTATGGGTAAAACCATCTAGGTGCCTACCTAACACAAAAGTTAAAATGTGTAACGGAACAAGGAAGATAGGCCATTAATCGTTGTTAGTTTGTGTGTAGTGTCGCCAACATCATATAACCTAACAATGCCCTGCATCTACACTCCTACATAGTCACCAAACGTACAACCCGTGCAGTATGGTCTAAGCTCGATGACAGTTGGCAAACTTCCATGCCATATCCGCTTTGTTTCTATTATCTATGGATAAAACCATCTAGGTGCCTACCTAACACAAAAGTCAAAATGTGTTACGGAACAAAGAATATAGGCCATTAATCGTTGTTAGTTTGTGTGTAGTGTCGCCAACATCATATAACCTTACAATGCCCTACATCTACACTCCTACATAGTCACCAAACGTACAACCCGTGCAGTATGGTCTAAGCTCGATGACAGTTGGCACGCTTCCATGCCATATCCGCTTTGTCTCTATTATCTATGGGTAAAACCATGTAGGTACCTACCTAACACACAAGTTAAAATGTGTACCGGAACAGGGAAGATAGGCCATTGATTGTTGTTAGTTTGTGTGTAGTGTCGCCAACATCATATAACCTTACAATGCCCTACATCTACACTCCTACATAGTCACCAAACGTACAACCCGTGCAGTATGGTCTAAGCTCGATGACAGTTGGCACGCTTCCATGCCATATCCGCTTTGTCTCTATTATCTATGGGTAAAACCATGTAGGTACCTACCTAACACACAAGTTAAAATGTGTACCGGAACAGGGAAGATAGGCCATTGATTGTTGTTAGTTTGTGTGTAGTGTCGCCAACATCATATAACCTTACAATGCCCTACATCTACACTCCTACATAGTCACCAAACGTACAACCCGTGCAGTATGGTCTAAGCTCGATGACAGTTGGCACGCTTCCAAGCCATATCCGCTTTGTCTCTATTATCTATGGGTAAAACCATGTAGGTACCTACCTAACACACAAGTTAAAATTTGTACCGGAACAGGGAAGATAGGCCATTGATTGTTGTTAGTTTGTGTGTAGTGTCGCCAACATCATATAACCTTACAATGCCCTACATCTACACTCCTACATAGTCACCAAACGTACAACCCGTGCAGTATGGTCTAAGCTCGATGACAGTTGGCACGCTTCCATGCCATATCCGCTTTGTTTCTATTAACTATGGGTAAAAGTTTGTTGGTATCTATAAAAAAGCTAAAATTAACAATAAGTATTAAAAATGTTTTTTTTCGAGATGGATGAAATTTTTCACTCTTATCTTTCGAAAAACTCGACGAAAAAGTTTCATAAAGTATTTGACTTGAAAACGAAACATTACTTTATCATAATGTACCAAATTCCCAGTGCGTAAATATCTACATTTTTGATATGATTATTTGTGCCATCTGGCGTCAAAAATATTAATAATTACACATTATTCCAATGGAAGTTTCCTACTTACCATAAGGTCGAAAGTATGCTATATGTACACGAAACACCTCTCTGTGAAAAGCATTGTTTGAGACCACGACGGGAAATTATATATAACGCATACATTGAGGACTGTCTTCAAACTATCGTCTGTACAGAATAAAAATATGTCTTCAAAGTATGCTCTAGATGTATGTATCGATATATATTTTAAACGGTACATCATAGACGTATATAGCTGTGAGGGGGTAGTTTTTAAGGGTTAATTAAACAAAATGGCATTAAAAAAAAAGTGTATATAATGTGGCTCAAAGTATGCCTTATACAAATATATATATATATATATATATATACCTATATATATATATATATTCGCTTCTATACCCGTAAGACATGCAATTATTGTTTATGATACTTTTAGCCCGCTATAAATAAATATAACTTCAACAATGTTTCCTTTGAAAATATTATTTTTGAAAATACATCAGTTTTCTTCTCCGGGAAGGTTTTGTTGTTGACATAGGCCGGTACGCGGTAAGGCTTGCGTAATATATACGGGTCTGTAAATAAGAAACGCGTTCAAAAGCGTGAAAACCACAGTGACAGTTTTACAATTTGGGAGGCATTTATGGGTACCGCTGCTCCGGGAACCATTTATTGGAAAATCAACACCTCTACCATAAGTTGCCCAAAATATTTCACTACGTATCATGAGTGTGATGGGAATGAGGATTGTCGAGCTCTTGACGGTAGAGGCATCAGTCTACCAACTGTGTGAGATTGGCTGGACTCTCTCGACCCATCGCCTTGCATCGCAGTAGGAGGGATGGATTCATTCGTAACTGGACACTCTGACCCCCAGGTTCCTACCAACCACTCATAGCACTTTCCTTCACAGAACTTCCTATCCGTCCTATCCTTAAAAATACCCTCCAGACAGCATACCCAAATATGACATAGGCCCAGAGAAAAATTATTTTCCTCAGGGCCTCTTGTCTAGTGTTATTGTAAAAAAGGTGAAATTTAGACATCCAGTTCCGAAATGCTGTTGTATATTAAACACCGAGTCAGATATTTCCCAGGAAGATTAAATCTCTATTTGGCTACCTTAGAGGTGAGATATATATAAATATTATGGCTGGGGTAAACAACACGAATAATATAATAACGGCGGTATTACTAATTGCATAATAAACACATGCTACGCTGATCGGAAATTAACTTAGTGGAGAGTTTGTTTACAGGCTGGAAATGAGAGATTAAATATAAATATATTTCACACCCGCAACATCTCTACCGTAAATCAAAATAGGTCAAACTGGGAGATCGTTCCTTCATAGAAGTTTTGCGTTATCACTGCGCATTTTATTTATTTATTATATTTTTTTTTATTATTAAGTCCTAACTGCTCCCAACTATCTGGAGCCAGTGAAACTATGGCACCCCCAATTGGGGTATGTTGTGAGGCTGAAGGTAGTGGGCAGGGGAAGGAGGTGGAAGGAGGAATTTGGGAAAAAGCCTGGCTATTCAGATCTAGTCACTAAACACGGCAAACACCTTTTTAAGCAACGTTTCAGTTCTGAATGGTGGTTTTACATCAGAGCGATACTGAGCGTATTTTCCACACTGGAACGTGCCGCAACTATATATTATTTGTAATTAATAAATTGTGAAATAACACAAATTAATCAAATAAAATTTAATTCAGAATCAGAATTTTTTCAGAATTTGAGCTTTGAACCGTTCGACTACTTTTCGAGCTTTGCGAGCGGAAAAATACGAATACTGATTATTTATATTATAAGATTATAAGATCAGAAATCAGTTAGAATTGAACTCTACCATTCGGAATGCATTTTATAATAAACCGCTTTCTATGTAAGGAAGTTAAAATTAGTGGTTGTATGTATTTTTGGGTGAGACCTAAAAAAAATTGGTTAAATTTATTTTATTTTATCTGGATAATAGTGCCACCTATCTGGTCAAAAAATGTCATATATTTCAAATTGGAACCAACCATATACTTTTACAAAATTTAATTGAAATCGGTTTGGCGGTTTCGGAGATTAGAGTGTACGGACACAGTGACAAGTGATTTTTATATTTTAAGATTTTTTTTTACGTGTAAAGGGATGGCAATAGAAAATGTCTACTTATTAAATTTTGCCGTTCGATAGGTCACACGATTATCATAGGGCAGCTACATATATAGGGTTTTTCAAAAAGAGGTGTTATTTTGATATTCAATCGTAAAAGATCAATGGTTTCGTTGCTTGTGTAGCACGTAGCGCCGTTTTGTTGAAATTAAACGTTGTACAAATCAATACCATCTACTTCCGGCCATAAAAAATCATTATCATCTCTCGATAGCGCAATCCATTCACCGTAACTGTTGCTCCAGCCTCATTTTCGAAAAAGTAAGATCCAATGACTCCGCCGTACCATAAACCGCACCAAATAGTCACACGTTGAGGAAAAAGAGGCTTTATAACAATAATTATTGGGTTTTCCGAGCCCCAGATGCGACAATTTGGCTTGTTGAAGAAGCCACCGAGGTGGAAATGGGCCTCATCACTCAAGATGATTTGCATTTGATTCACTCAAATGAATTTAAATGCGTTGTTGAAGTATGTACAGTTCCATTTTTATTAATGACGTAGTTTCTACTTGTCAAATATCAAAAAATAATAGCTTTAAAAGTAACATCTACAGAAATAGCGGGATATGCAAATTAACACCTCTTATTGGAAAACCCTGTATTATAGCAATCACGAAAAAGGAGCTGGGATTCTTTTCTCCTGTTCTGGGAGAAATGTTTAGGTGCATGTCATTCAAGGCGACGATTCTCTTTGACTTCAAATGAATACGTCATGGATATAAGACGAAAGAAAATTTTCATAATAAAAATTAATTAAAATATTGTCATGCTTTAGAACCTGAACCGCGGTAAATGTGCTTTTCAAGCTGTTTAAAGATGTAATAGTTGGCAAAGAATAATGTGAAATCACTATTTTCAATCGAATCGGTTTACATTTTGAATACACAAAAATTGATTTGTATAAATTCAAGCTTTTACTGTACTTTCGCTTGTGTAGAATAAAAAAAAAAAAATAATCTCTTTATAAAAAAATAAAAGCGTAAACTACTAAAAAAAGTATTTTTTCATTAGAAATGTACGAACGTCATATAATTAAAACAAATTTTTAAAATACAGTTTTATGGCTAAGATTACTCGTGAAAGTTTCCATTGATTAACTTTTTTCATTGAATAAATTAAAAAACAAAACAGTTTTTCGCCAAAATCGACCGTTTCTAGTCTCCGTTTGCCATGCAATTTTTAAGCATGTTACCCTGATTAGTTTGATATAAGAAACACAAATATATACGTATTTTTGTCTCGTGTTTTCCTCTGAAAAGCAGTTACATTCCGGATTCGGAATGTAACTACTGCTTGAGCACTTGAGCAGTGGCTCAATCTCGAGCTTTGTCAATATTGTCATGTCAAATATTATGATTTGTTACAAGCTAATAATCTATTAAATAATGTTTTATTTGTCATTATTTATTTATTTGTCTTACCTCTGCCGGGATATAAACCTTCACCTGAGCCACAACATAAGAAGATGTTTGAGAAAACAATTAGTGATTTTAAACTATAAATAAAATTATTACATATTTTCGAAATGCTTCGGTAAAAAAAGTTTATACTTATGTTTCCATTAAGGTTATAGAGAATTACAGTAGCGTTGAAAATTTAATTTAACGTTTCTACGTAAATAGTGTATTTTTTTCTTTATATTCCATTATGTAAATAACCAAGAGTACAGTGTTTAAGTTTCTTGTTATTCGTAAATGTATTCCTAAAACCCCACGCTATGATGCTAAAAATAATTTCTTCCTCACTCTACTAAAGCTTATATTAAGCAAGGTTTCAGAACGATCACATTTCTCTACCGCAGAATTTGTAAGCACTAAATGTAAGTGTATAAATAAATAAAACCACCCACATTCCAAACGATCACAGAGCACGCATTTACCTAGAATGGTTGTGTAACTGCACTTGTGACCTATTAATTACAAGCAAATGCCACATTAATCAAATTAAGCGCACTTTTAAATTGGTTTCTCTTTTGCATGCATATTTACCCACGCTTCTATTTTTGAACCAATTTCCACACCACCTTTACGCTTAATGCTTCCATAGACTTGGTATTTAGGTAAGGTATTTGCTGGTGGCAATTTTTTTCTGTTTTAATTAATTAATTCATCGAATTCGTGAGTGGGAAATTTTAAAGTCGACTCTCTTCATATGCAAAAGTTAAAAGACTTCTCCGCCATATAAGAATTTTCCAGAATCTTCAACTCTAACAACTCTGTCAAATAAACTTGATTTAATCAACTTCTGAACAAAAACGGTTTTTGATCTGTTGTACAGGTTAACTTTGGATTTGTGGAATCTCCCAAAAACTCACATTTCTCTCCGAAAAGTACTTCAGAAGTTCAATTCTAGTTTTATAAATCTATACTTCTGAACATTTATTTAAGAACCTTCTCACCACCTTCTTTTTATTAAACCTTCTAAGTCTACGTGGTGTGTTGACTTGATTAAAACTATTTCCCAAAAAGTTCTAATATTACAAAGAAAATAATGTAAGCGATTTCTAAACGAAAATCAGAAAAGGATACGGTGACATCTAGGACTCAAGCTCAGGACCCTTGCCTTGCCGGTGCACCGCTCTACCACTTAGCTAATGGGACCCTATCTCCTTCGGTCACATTTAACTGTATCATACTTAGAATAAGAACTACCAACATTGTCTTCAATTTTCACCGCACATTTTTCACCGCATCAGTTAAATGTGACCGAAGGGGATAGTGTCTCTTTAGCTCAGTGGTAGAGCGGTGCCCCGGCAAGGCAAGGGTCCTGGGTTCGAGTCCTAGATGTGATCGTATCCTTTTCTGATTTTTCTGTTGCAGATTTTCGTTTAAAAATCTCTAATATTGTCTTTAGCAATTAAATATTACAATTTGAGGGTTAACTCAATAAAGTTATTCCAAAAAATAAAAATAAAAACAGTTCAAACCTTTTCACTATTAAAACCAGTGATTTAGATCGCTTTGAGCTACTTATTAAAACATGTCCAAGTAGATATACATATTATGAAAACAATGGCTGCTACATAGAAACTTCAGATTTTCCGGATCCGCTACTTTGAATTGTCGGCTTCACAGAAGATTCTGTTTAAATTTGGCTAGAGAAACTATTGTTTCTGTATAGCTGCAATAATTAAGGCCTTATCTCCACTATATTTGTTCTCTGGAAACAATTCTGAATTTTGATGCCCATCGTAGCAATTCCGTAGAGCCTGCTCTACTCGTAGAGGCGGCTACGACCTAATATCTGGACGCGGCGATTACTATAAATCAGCGGAAACAGTTTTGGAGCACGAAATACCCCGCGGGTATTTATGATCCGGGAAGACAAGCTTATCTATACTCATAAGTTTGGACTGTAAGAAGTAGACTTTAAATGTTGTTATTTCGTATTTTTAGAGGTTTAGTGCAGTGCTATAAAATAACTCCCCTCAACTCAACACGACGAATTTGTTTTGCTCACCGCACCGTTGAAATTGTTTTCAAGTAAAACCGCTGTTTTTATCAATCAAAATTTTTAAATACATGAACTTTTTATCACATTCTTTCCTATTCTGGTCCACCATATCCTACTAACAATTTTCTTCCTCGGGTTATGTCTACAGTAGGCTGTAACAGTGAACGTAGAGAGAGCAACTACCATCAGTGCTGGGGAAAGTCATTGATTCTAACATCCTATATTAAAGTATAATCAGAAGCAGTACAGTCCATCAAAACTATTTGTTAATGCATATTAGAAATCATCGCACCCGCTCTCCCAAAGCATAACTTGCAAACAGTGTTTTTTCCTAAGATAATCAATTTAGCGTCATCTATGAAAGAGCAGATTACGAATTCTTTTAAGTATATCCTTAAAGGCATTGCTTTAAACATTTCTAAATTTAATAAAAACCTCTGGGTTTATTTATATTTTCGGGTTATAATACAGTTCTCTATTTAAATATTTATACTGAACCTTATTAGCATTAGATTGTGCGATTCCAAAAAAGTTATCTCTCGACATATTTTTGTACAAAAAAACTGAACGGGAATATTATGACGCTGTTGAATATTTTGCTATTGATTAAATTTATGGTAAAAAATAAAGTAAGCGTTTTTAGAAAAAATCCTTTATGCAATGATAATGAATACACATAATATTTTTACGATTAGCATGTTTAACATAAGTGGAAAGGCTTAGCATTCTGTAGGGAAGTTAAAGACTATGATTTTAATAGCTTGAAATTAATTTTTGACTTTGAGAAGGGTCCTCGAATCACGATCTCTAAAATGTTAAAGTCAGAGACTTCTAAGAAAGACATGGAGCCGTCAAGCGAATGAAATTCTCGACTGTGTTCATATAAAAAGTCGGTAAAAGAGAAGAATCCCAGAAGAAGTAAGACACTGTTATACGCACAACAATTAGAATTACAAATGATTAAAATATTTAAATAATCTTACCGAAGAAGTAAAAAAATACGAATTTGATATTATTCAAGAAAAAGATTTCTTGTTAAAAAAAACTGAATACCTCAAAAAAATCGTCCTCAATCTATTTTTAATGATGCCAAATTATACTACTAACGATAATATATAATTTGTACACTCTATAATATTATTTTCAATTCATACACCAAACTCAACAATTAGTTCTCGTCATTAAGAAGCCGTGCCCGAGTTCATGGGGTGAGGTTTGTCTAGGTTTTGGCAGCGGATGCGTTTGCTCACCTACTGGATCAGTAGAGACTGATTAAAGGAAACCTTTTGACCTCTCCAGCCGGACTCTCTCTCGACCCATTACCTTGCACAGCAGTAATAGGGATGGATTCATACGTCCATCACCCCTGGACACACTGACCCCCAGATACCTACCCATCTCTGATACCTTTTTTTCCCAGAACCTCCTCTAATAAATACATTAAAATACTCTTCACACAGCATTCCCAAAGATAACATAGGTCTCGAGGAAAATCATTTTCCTCGGGACCTCTTTGTGTAGAGCTAATGTAATAAAATATGGTCTTGTGACAGTTTCCTGGCTGCCTACGCATGAGTGGGAATTGTGCGACTCTTAGTGAATTAAGATTTTGCTGAGGGTCTAAATAAAATGAAATAAAAACATCCTCGAAGGTGTGTTACGTAATATGATTTGTATTCACGAAGTATATCATTTTACCTATCTTAAGTATGTACTAAAGTCCAAAGCTGTCTAAAAATACTATTTACTGAACTAGACATAAATTTTATCTTTATAAATAGAAAATCAAGAATCAAATACGATGAGGACTTCAAACGAACAACAAATACAAAACAATAACAGAACTCTTGAAATGAGAACAAATAATCAGGCTCTCAAGAAGTTCCGATTTAATCCCAGGAATACATGAAAGACTTGTAAACTACAACACAATTGACATTGAGCTAAATTGGTTGTAACGTTAAATTTATGATTGGGCTCCGCAAGCAATAAAGCTACCAACTCCATACAACTATAACGGAATGAAGAATTAGAGTAGACTAGGACCTAAATTCTTAGAAATATGAAAATTTTACATAATTAGATTGTTTTGCAATTTCACACGTTTTTTGTGACTACAAGATACTATTCTTTTTTAGTATTTAAAGTAATAGATTAAAATAGATTAAGAACAAATATAATATGTGATTAACCCGCCTCGGAACAGACTTTGTCTAGTGAGGCGGGTAAAAGAAAAGAAACAATGTAAACAACCATGAAATTAAATAAACGCCCGGGTTGCCGGCACTGAAACTGAAAAATTTTTGGTGGCTTGATTTCCCTGAAATCTAAAATAAATTTTTGTTGTTTATTTTTATCATTTTTTTTTATGATAAACTAATGTTTACAAGACAAGGTTTTATGCATAGCATAAAGGAATTTTTTTTTTAATTATAAGCAATAATTAGTCGCCTGAAATATTATTGCTTATAATTATTTGTTATCCTTTATGCTATGCATAAAACCTTGTCTTGTAAACATTATCTATCATTAAAAAATAATAATATTTCACCAATAAATGAAGATATTATATGTCTCAACGCCATCTAGTGAGAAATTTAGCACTAACAAAGCCTTTCATACAAAATAAAATTGGTTGTTTACAGGTGGAAAAAATATAATAAGCAGTAATTGTTGATTGAGGTACTATTACATATTGAATCATTTGGCGGGTTGGAAATAAGCCGACATAGCTCAGTGGATACAGAGCACCTGACCGGACATCAGAAGGCACGGTTTCAATTCCCGTTGGCGGCATTTATTTTTACTCGGGAGATATTTTCAATTTATATTGATATTTCAGGCGACTAATTATTGCTTATGATTATTTGTTATTTTTATCAAGCTTAATTTGTAGAACTATATTTTAATTTTTAAATATTTTCTTATATACAGTGTTTTCCAATAAGAGGTGTTATTTTGAATAGCCCGCTATTTCGGTAGGTGTTACTTTTGAAATTGTAATTTTTTGACATTTGACAAGTAGAAACTACGTTATTAATAAAAATGGAACGATACACGCGTCGATTAGGTCCTTGAAATGCGTGAAAATGATCCGGAATTCCATCGAAAAATCATCTCTAGTGATGAGGCCCATTTCCACCTCGGTGGCTTGGTCAACAAGCAAAATTGTCGCATCTGGGGCTCGAAAAACCCAAGAGTTATTGTTGAAAAGCCTCTCTTTCTTCAACGTGTAACTGTTTGGTGCGGTTTACAGTCCGGCGGAGTCATTGGACCTTACTTTTTCGAAAATAAGACTGGAGCAACAGTTACAGTGAATGGATTGCGCTATCGAGAGATGATTAATGATTTTTTATGGCTGGAATTGGATGGTATTGATCTGGACAACGTTTACTTTCAACAAGACGGCGCTACGTGCCATACAAGCAACGAAACTATTGATCTTTTACGATTGAATATCAAAATAACACCTCTTATTGCAAAACCCTGTAATATTATCAATCAAATTTATTTATCAAAAACAGTTTATTTATTTAAGTTCTTCTGTGTAATAATTATTATGCAAAAAACTTGCTTAAATCACTTTATTTGAATTATATAGGTCCACCTTTTTCGGTTGCACTCAACCTTCTTCAGGACAATGAAAATATACCCATGTAACTCAAACTAAGTGGCTCAAAACAATGTTTCTTTTTATTTATATAATATCAAGCCACAAAGTGTTTGCTTTCTTCGATAAAAATATTAAAAATTTGTTATAAATAATAGAGGGTTTTTTTACGATTATTTTGTCACTTACCAATTGTTTTTTCTTGTAAACTGTAGAAATACCACATTACCTAAAACTAAAAAATACATTTAATTCCACAAACGTATTATGAAGGTTATTATAACTTCACTTTTTTCCGTGCGGAGTTTATCTATTGATCTCTCACAAAAATTTAAAAAAGTAGCAAGTCTACTACAGGTGTAGGTCTACCCTAGCTTATTCCTGGGAAGATGTTTATGGCCCGGGCCGAAAATGCGACACCACAATTTTCTATATGAAGTCCGCGGCGAGGATAGTGCGCCGTTTCCGCAAGTCCGTTATGTGAATGGGAGCTGTAAATAACGCCAAATTACTTGCTACCAACATTACACAGGGAGCAGCCTTAGTACCTGACATGGTGTCTCGTCCGGATGTACGAATGTGAATACGTGCAGAAATAACACGTGGATTTAAAGTGTTACAAAATTAAGTTGATAATGTAAAATAAAATTATTGAAGATGAAGATGATACCAATAAATCTAAACGAAACATGAAACAGAACAAGACACAGAAAAATAAAAAGGCAACGGTGTCAATTGGGAATCGAACTCAGGATATCTGTTTTACCGGCAATTGAGACTCAATCATTTTTGTCACTTGTATAGTTCAAATTCATAATTAAAAGTATTATTATTTATTTTGTTTGAGTCTTTTTTTAAATATCTATAAAACAATATAGATATGCAAAATATGATTTGAGATTTCACGGCAAAAAGTATTTATTACCTTGGTTAATTTTTGGCTCACTATGCCGTGTTGAGTTTCCTCCTAATTAAAGAGGTAACTGACATCCACAAAAAACCCTTCGATATCAATAGGGATGATGGGCTAAGCTTAGTAATTCTTTGTAAATGGTACTCGACGGTTAAACAAAAACTAAATGCCAAAACCACTTTAATTTTATTAATTATTGTAGTAAAATACCGGCCTTAAGAGGATTCACTCTGAAATTACTTCTACATATATAAACAGAAAACGATCTTAAAGGTAATACTAAAAAAACATAGACTGACTGATACAGACCAAATATTCAACAGCTGTGACGTACTAGATATACGCCAATTATACGTTCAAACACTACTGTACGGGACCAAGTTAGTGAAGCCCGCACAAATACTGCAAATTCAATAGGGCACCGGCACACATTGACACCTTGATCTGAGAGTTTTTGCAGGGGCAGTAGGAAAACATTAAATCAAACAAGTATTACTTTCCCGAGAACTCTCGGATGAGAAGTGACTGTTTGTACCAGTTACTTCTCTATTTATTGGACAAAATTATACATTAAATTTCACACATGTTCAATGAGAGTAATTAGCGATCACCCTTATCTCTTCACTGTGTTGAACAAAACAAAAACATTAGTTTTTAAATGTATGGTGGCGCCGAAAATCCATTAATATTAACTATAGCAGTCGCACATTAAGGATGTGGAATAATATTATAGTATCATATTTATTTTGACTCAGATATCTAAATGGTTTTATCAAAAATATTAAGGACATCGTAAAAACTTGAGATCTTGTTATCTCATAATGACTTTGGCTCTGCACGTCCGATATACTCCCCACGGTGCAGTCTCTGCTGCGCCCAGCTACTCCATCGGGCGTGTTCTGTTTCATCCCAGCGTCTCGTGTTTGCAGTTGATGTCATTGCAAGGGGTTTCGGCTAGGCAGGTGTTGTCGTGCTGGTGATTGGATCGGCTGGTGTTGTTGAAGCAGGTAGTATGACGGCGATTTTAATGGCCGGTCTAACATATATTCCGGAACTTGTCTGGATACGGGCTGTCCTGACTTGTCCGTCGGCGGCGGGCACGGCCTCAAGGACGCGGCCACGCGGCCAGCTGTTCCGTGGCAGCGTGGAGTCCATAATGACCACCAGGTCATCCTTCTTAATGGGTGTGACCGGGTTGTGCCATTTTTGCCGAGCTGCCATGTTGGGAAGGTATTCTAGAAGCCACCGCCTCCAGAATATGTCTGCAAGTTGCTGGCCGATACGCCACTGGCGGCGAAGGCATATTTCCTCTTCCTTTTTGCCAAACATGGACAAGAGGGGACGCTTTCCAGCCGACCCTAGAAGAAAGTGGTTGGGGGTCAAAGGCTCTTCGTCGCGTGGGTCAACTGATATGTGAGTGAGTGGTCTGTTGTTCACTGTGAATTCAGCCTCTGCCAGGGCCGTGAGTAAGGTTTCTTCTCTAGGTGCCCGTTCCTTAAGTGTGGTGCTCAGGGCTCTTTTTACTGACCGTACAAGCCTCTCCCAAGCTCCCCCCATGTGGGGCGTCATTGGAGGTATGAAATGCCACTCAATGCCCTGGGTGGCTATGGCATCAAGCATTCTGGCATCGTGGCTCAATGATACCAGAGCGTCTCTCATCTCTGCATCGGCTCCATGAAAATTTGTTCCGTTGCCGGAGTACATGGCTGCGGGTTGTCCCCTTCGCGCAGTCATCCGCTGTATGGCCATGATGGCTGAGTCTGCGGTCAGTGAGGCGGCCAGTTCTAAGTGAATGGCGCGGGTCGAGAGACAAGTGAAGATGGCTCCATATCGTTTTTCCCGATGTCTGCCAACCGTGATCTCCATAGGCCCGAAGTAGTCGAGTCCGCAATGTGTAAATGGGCGGATGTGATGCATCAGTCGAGGTGGTGGTAGCGCCCCCATTAGTGGTGGAGAGGGTTTGCTTCTCCTTATGTGGCAGGTGGGGCAGGCGTGTGCTATCTTCCTGCTTGTAGTGCGCAGACGCAGTACAAAGAAATCGCCCCGCACCTCTGCGACCGTCTTCTCCGTGCTGGGATGGTCCGCCTTCTGGTGGTAGTGGCGAATCAGGAGCTGAGTGTACGGGTGGTCTCCATCCAGGATGACGGGAGTCCGTGCTACACACTTCGTTTTCGCTAGAGCTCGCAGCCGGGTACCCATCCGCAGGGCGCCGTCTTGTCCGAAGAAGGGGTTTAATGGGTTCAGACGACTACCAGTCGGCAGCATTTGGCCTTGCTTGAGGGTGGTCATGTCAGTATTGAAGGCGTCCTCCTGAGACCTTTTTATCCATCTGTCTTCCGCCTCCTTGATCTCCTCCGCTCGCAGTGGGCCCCCTACAGATTTGTTAACTTTCATCCGACATTGTTTCACAAAGCGGAGAACCCATGCTGTTGCACGAATCAGCCGTTGCCATGAGGAGAATCTCTCGATGGATGGTAAGGCTTCCCTTGCAGTTGATAGAAGGCCGACGTAGTGAGGCTTAACCTCTAGTGTCTGGTCGTCGGGCCTTTTGACAGGTGCACGCTCTTTTGGCCACGCACTCTCAGGTAAAATGATAAAGGCCGGGCCGGTAAACCACCTTCCTTTGGGTGATAGGTCGGGCACATCTGAGTCCCTTGTACCGATGTCAGCGGGATTGAGCTTGGTTGGCACCCATCTCCAGTCGAGTATGTTGGTTAACTCATCTATTTCGCCCAGTCTGTTTGCCACGAAGGCAGAGTACGTACGTGGGTCAGTTTGTAACCAGCACAATACGGTTGCAGAGTCTGTCCAGAAGTACGTTTGGGATATACGGGCCTGGCTTTCCTTGTGGATGGTCTGGGCTAGTCTTGCCGCGATGAGTCCGGCTTGTAACTCAAGGCGGGGAATGGAGAGGGGCTTCAGTGGCGCCACTTTGCATTTACTGGCCAGAAATGTCGCCTGTAGGGATCCATTTACTTCTTCGGTGTAATAGGCGACAGCGCAGCAGGCTTGTTCTGACGCATCGCAGAAGAGATGTAGGGTCACGCTGTTCTGCTTGAGATGGAGGCAGCGTCTCGGAACTGAAATGCTGTGTGTATTCAACAGGCTCAGCCATTCGGTCCACCTCTGTGTATGTTCAGGGGTAATGGGGTTGTCCCAGCCTATACTCGAGCGCCACACGGCCTGCAGCAGTATCTTCGACCGGATTGTAAGGCAGGAAATGAAGCCTACTGGGTCGAAGATTTTCATTACTATTGAGAGCAGCTGCTTTTTCGTGGGTCGCGTGGCCACTTCTGGGGTGATCGCCTCTTAGAATGAGTACAGGAAGTTATCAGTGGATGGGTCCCAAACTAGTCCGAGCACTCGTTCCGTCTCCGTACCTCCACCGCTGATCCGCACTGTGGAACTGGCCCGGTCTTCTGTGGGAACACCGGCTATGGCAGCTGGACTGTTAGATGCCCAGCTAGTTAGGTGAAATCCTCCTTTCGCGAGGAGGGTGCTCACACCGTGGACGAGTGAGGCAGCCTCCTGACAACTGTCTACCGCATCTAGGTAGTCATCCATGTAGAATTTAGAACGAATGGCTGCTGCGGCAATCGGGTTTTCATGTTCGTATTCCCCGGCTACCTTGTTCCGGACGAACTGGGCGCTGCTCGGTGAACAAGTGGCTCCGAACATCATAGATGACATCTGGTAAGTATCAGGTTCGTGTTGGTTCGGTAATCTCCAGAGGTAGAGTTGGGACAGCTGATCCTCCCGCCTTATCTTGATCTGCAGAAACATTTCCTTGATATCTGCGGCAATGGCGATGTTTCCCTCTCGAAAGCGCAGAATATTCCCTAAGAGGGAAGACAGCAGGTCAGGGCCGGTAAGCAGCTGGTCATTAAGGGAGGTCCCTCGGCATCGACTGGCGGCGTCAAACACTATCCTGATCTTCCCTGGCTTATTGGGGTTTGTCACCGCAAAGTGCGGCAGGTACCATTTTCTGGGTGCGGTTGTTGACGCTTCCAGTTTAGACAGCTTCTTGGCGTATCCTTTGTTGACCAGCTGGCTCATCTTGTCGCTGTAGGCTGCTGCCAGATTCTGATCTGCTGCCAGCTTCTTCTCAAGGGAATGAAGTCGTTTCAGCGCGCACTGCCGGTTGTCAGGCAATGTGGCTTCCGGATTACGCCACAGGAGGCCAGTTTCCCACCTCCCAGTGCGAAGAGGCCGGGTAGTCGTGTTCATTAGTGCGATGGCCCTTTGTTCGCTTGCCTGGGTTCTCACCGCGGCAGTTACGCCAAGAGAGTCGACGGCAAAGTTGCATTTTACCAATTCTCTTAGGCGGATATCTGCGGCTGATTCAATTTGTAGTGCCAGCGTCGTGGATTTATTGTCACTGCCAGTCCCGACACCCCCATGGGCGATCCACCCCAGTGCGGTTCGTGACACTATTCGCGTAGTGTCATGGTCTTCGCGCACTTCCCGTGAAACGATCAGATGAGCATTGTCTTGCCCTATCAAAAGTTTTGGGGTGACAAGGTTTCCCTGGGCCTGTTGTTCTGGCAGGTTGAGGTCAGAGATCGTGTTGGCGATGATGTGGTAGGTGTCACTGCTATCACATCCTCTTATGGTCAGCTTCACTCGGCGGGAGAGTGTGTCAGAGGTGCACATCCCTTTGGCGCCATGGATCCGTATGCCGCGGACTGGGCCGCTCACCCCGATCCGTGTCGCGATGTCAGCGTCGACAAGTGTCACAGTTGAGCCTTCGTCGAGGAGCGCGAACACCAAAACTTTGCTTCCTTGGGGGACGCCCAACATAACCTGCACAATTTTTAACAGCACGCTCCGGTCCGTCGTCTGGCGTCACAAGTTAACCTCACCGACAGCACCTTCCGGTACGAACTGTGGGTCATGAAGCAAACGGTGATGTGGTGATCTGCACCCTCCTATGCCGCACCATGCCTTGGTTTTACAGTCCCGTGAGTGGTGTCGATCCAGACACTTACGACACAGGTTCTTCTGTCGCACCATTGTCCACCGGAGGGCGAGACTTTTCTCCGCGAACTCGGCGCACTCGCGAGTTTTGTGGTTGCCACCGCACTGGCCGCAACTTTCACTAGACAGTTTGCGTTTACGCGTATTGTTCATTTTATTTTCGCAAGGCTCACTCCTCTTACGCGATGTAACAAATTCAGCGGGTCTAGAGTCTGGTTTAACTTCTTCACCGTTTACTACATGCACCTGCTCGGTCCGTCGCGGTCGAGGTCGCACTGGGTCGATCATCCCGCTGTTGGGTATAGCGTTAGCCATACTTTTCAGAAATGCTGCCAGCTGAGTTATTGTAGCTAGACTCGTAAGACCACGTGTCTCATACAGCCAGGTCATCCGTAGCGTAATCGGCATCTTTGTTGTGATGTCATTCAGTAGGGTGGGGTTGGTCAGGTATCCGTCAGTCCTAAGGATCCTAAGTGATGTCACCAAGTTCTGGACGGTTCCGGAGAAGTCTGCCAGGTCCTCAAGGGTTGCGTCTATTGTGAGATACGGCAGCTTTTTCACCTTTTCCAACATCAGCGTGGCTATTGCGCTGGCGCCACCGTATCGCTGCTCGAGGACAGAGAGGATCTCTGGAACTTGAGCGGGATCCATGAGGAGAGGGCCGACTGCATCCCGAGCCTTCCCTTTTAGTGCACGCTGCAGCCGGATGAGGTTTTCAGATGAAGTCATTCTGCAAGTGGTTGTGGATTGGGTGTACTGGGCTTTCCATGTGGGCCACTCGAGCGGGTCACCCAGGAAGAGGGGAAGATCCTTGGCCGTGGTCTGCCTTGCGATTAAGGCGGCCATCCGTGTATCGTCCTCTAACGTGCGAGGGCTTTCTTGGGCACGGGACGTGCGAAAACCCTCTGCTATTGCTGAGGTGATCTGGGACAGCTGATCAGCGCCTTTTTGCACCCACTCGTGAGTGTGCTGTGCTGTCTCATCGGCCGTAGGCAGTGGCGGAAACAGTGGTGAAAAATCCTGACTCGTAGGGAATTGCTGCGATCTGTTATGCGTAAATTCCACTTCTCCAGGTACTGCTGCTTGGGGCTGTCGCTCGGGGTACTGTGGTAGAGTATAATCGGCTATGGGAATGCTTGCCACGGGTGCCGTGTGTCCCGTAGTTTCCGACAGTATGTGCACTGAGCGTGCATTCGAGGCGGGTCCGGGTTTTATGATAGCGTGGCCAGCATTTGAGGCGGGCCGTGTTCCCGGCAGTGTACGCACCGGGCATGCATTCAAGGCTTGCCCGGGTGCTGTGATAGTGTAACCGGCTTTCGAGGCGGGCCACACTCCAGGCGCTGTTTGCACCGGGCATGCATTCGAGGCTTGCTCGGGTGCTGTGATAGCGTAGCCGGCATTCGAGGCAGGCCACGCTCCAGGCGCTGTTTGCACCGGGCATGCATTCGAGGCTTGCCCGGGTGCTGTGATAGCGTAGCCGGCATTCGAGGCGGGCCACGCTCCAGGCGCTGTTTGCACCGGGCATGCATTCGAGGCTTGCCCCGGTGCTGTGATAGCGTAGCCGGCATTCGAGGCGGGCCACGCTCCAGGCGATGTTTGCACCGGGCATGCATTCGAGGCTTGCCCGGGTGCTGTGATAGCGTAGCCGGCATTCGAGGCGGGCCACGCTCCAGGCGCTGTTTGCACCGGGCATGCATTCGAGGCTTGCCCGGGTGCTGTGATAGCGTAGCCGGCATTCGAGGCGGGCCACGCTCCAGGCGCTGTTTGCACCGGGCATGCATTCGAGGCTTGCCCGGGTGCTGTGATAGCGTAGCCGGCATTCGAGGCGGGCCACGCTCCAGGCGCCACGGGGGCTTGGGTAGTTATGAACCTGGAATCGGCAGGTTGGTGGCCTGCTTGCAGTGCGGCGGATGTCTTTGTTGCTGCTGCCAGGGCTGCAAGTAGGTTGGCGGTGTGCTTAACGTGCTGCTTCTCTCGAGTGCGCAACTCACGGCGCAACATTTGTATTGCATCCTCAGTTGACTCTGACCGTTGGTCATCATCCTCTCCGTCGGACTCCTGGGGGGCCGGGGAACTGTGGGTCAGGATGGGACCCCAAGCTGTGGTTGATTGTTCAATGGAGTCCGAGGCAAGCATAGCTTGATCAGCTTGCTGGGGTGCATCTTGGCTAATGGGAACATCAGTCGGAGAGTTGGAAGTAGGGTCCGGGGCTCGGCGAGACATACGTTTGTCTCGGTCTGCGGGAACGCTGGTTGCTGATCGCGACGCCACGGATGACGTAGAGATTTTATGGCCACTGCGAAGCGAAGGCATCTTTACTGAAGCACGATTAAAGGCGTAATGCGTAGAACCGGCACGAAGGACCAATTTGTACGGGACCAAGTTAGTGAAGCCCGCACAAATACTGCAAATTCAATAGGGCACCGGCACACATTGACACCTTGATCTGAGAGTTTTTGCAGGGGCAGTAGGAAAACATTAAATCAAACAAGTATTACTTTCCCGAGAACTCTCGGATGAGAAGTGACTGTTTGTACCAGTTACTTCTCTATTTATTGGACAAAATTATACATTAAATTTCACACATGTTCAATGAGAGTAATTAGCGATCACCCTTATCTCTTCACTGTGTTGAACAAAACAAAAACATTAGTTTTTAAATGTATGGTGGCGCCGAAAATCCATTAATATTAACTATAGCAGTCGCACATTAAGGATGTGGAATAATATTATAGTATCATATTTATTTTGACGCAGATATCTAAATGGTTTTATCAAAAATATTAAGGACATCGTAAAAACTTGAGATCTTGTTATCTCATAATGACTTTGGCTCTGCACGTCCGATATAACTACTAAACTACATTTTTGACAAAAAAATAAATTTCAACATACACAAAATAACACTAACAGACCAGTTAGACAAGCGTACAAAGAAAACATAAAAACTCCGACAGTAAATTCAAGCTTTGGACAAAGACACAACCAATACCATGCTATAAAAGCTTTCAACAGTGTAAAACTTGAAATTAAAATTGAGGAAAATAAAAATAAATTCACACACAAAATTACAAAATGGATTAAAGAACAAAAAAGACAATATTACCAAAATGTCATAGCATAAAATAAAAATAAAACCCACACGTAACACACAAAACCAATATAAACATACATCACTCACAAACACACAAGATTATTTTCAATGTATTATTTTTGAATTTCAAATATATTATTATGTATAATGTATTTATAATTTTAAATGTATTATTTTTTCTTTAAATGTTTAATGTAGATTATATTTTCATATTATAAAATGAAGGCCTCAGTACGGGCAAGCGACCCAGTGAGGCCTACATTACTGGAAAACTTAAAATGTAAAAAATATTGTACCAAAAAAAAAAAAAAAAAAACACACACAGTTCACTATAATATACACATTTGCCCTGAAGTTGGACACCGATTGAATTGGACCATTGAACCGTTGGACAAACGTTGAATAAATAATGAAGAAGCGCAACACGGCATAATAAATAACCAAAAAATTGATCACCATAATATAAAATACTTTTTGAACAAATCCAACCAATTGAAAAATAAATATTTCCCGCCCAATTTATCGCAAGTATTTTTCATTTTCGCAGTTGAATACATTCTCAAAGTTTTTTTGCCTCGTGAAAACGTGTCTGTTTTTATGTCTTGCCAAAAGCTTTTGCATTAGATGACGTCACAATAGTTGTTAATCTCTTCACTATGCTTCGAAATGACCTCACTGGCGACTATCATCCATGGTCCCAATGGAATGCTCATTTTGGAAAAATAGTGGTGAGACTGAATGTGGAATAGGAGAAAATTTTTTTGAAAAAGTAAATGCAAACCATTTTGAAGAGGACACAATTGAACTGATTTGTGTACCGCAAAAATCTTTTTTTTTTACGAACTAGTTCGGAAAACTCGACCGAAGTCACCGCTTACCTTTCAAATGCCCACAGATACTTTGTAAACTCCGTTTAAATTTAGGCTCACGATTCAATTAAACAATATTCTTTTTATTTCATTTTCAGCTTCCTGAAAAACCATCTACTACATGGTATTAAACACCGGTGGTTGCAAACTAAGGCTCGCGAGACACATGCGACATATTGGCTACTTGAGTGCGGCTCTTCGACGAATGAAGTGTTTAAAATACGTGTTATTTTACTAATTATAAGGACCATGTCAGCATGTATGGCATGGTCACGTAAAGGAATTAGAGCTCAAGGTGGGGCTCAGCGCGACCACGGGCCCGCTCAGGCGGCCTAGCGGGAACCAGGTCTCCAGGCTCGCTTCCCAATTATGTTTTAACATTGTTGTTGTCTTTGTAAAACTTTAACGTGTGCTATTTGTAAAAAGTAAATAAATAAAACGTTGGAGTGGAGCTAGAGGGAAGCAAGCAGACGGAGAGGTTTTAAAGAGAAAGCGAAACGGCCGTACGCAGTCATCGCGTTCTACTTGGGACGCCCGAGACAATGGCAGTGATAGCTTTCATACACTGCCAACCCCTTATAAAAACGGTTCACAAACCCTTTTCAAGTCAGTCATCATTAGCCGTCAGTCATCAGCAGTCGTTCATCAACATTGCTCTGCCCGCTCTACCTCCGACTTTCACTTCTTCACGCCTCACCCTGCACCACAGACTATTCTACCTCTCTTTTGACCAGACCGGGCAACGTCAAACAAAATGAGTCTCTCGAGTAAATCGGAACAGCTCTACAGCGGCAACAGAAGCTACTTCACACGTGGTGAAATGAGCGACATATTCCGCCTACGTAGATTCGGACCTCCGCACAGTGGTCCCAAATCCCGATCTAGCAAGACAAAAATATTTTTTCATGGCATTTGATGCAAAAGGGTCACAATGTAATAAAAAAAATACTTAAAAAAATATAAATTTATTTTAGCCATTGTTACAGATTTTTCAAAACAAAATTAATGACTAATAAAATGCCTATAGTATAATGGTTCGGTTAAGTCATAACGAAGTACTTATTTTAAGTTATTAGTTAAAAATATTTTTTTAACATATGTAATATAAAAACACAACCGAATGACATTTTTTGTTTACGAATTACTGGCCGAGTCGCTATCGTCACTATTATTGAATGCTAATGTTCCAATATTGGCATTGTTAACAGACTTCTGTATTTTCTTCGCTAGAACTTCTGGAATCGATAATAATTATAACACACCACTAGGTAAGACATCTAAATGTGTTGTTGATATTTTGGCAGCATCCCGTTTTCCATGTGACCTCAAGCGGATTTGAGTAGCATAAGAGAGTTCTTGTGGACTTCGAGAGTTCAGAAGACATTTATTTTTTCTTGTTTTCCTTTTTTACGAGCATAAACCAAATTCTTTTTCTAGTCTACCACGTAGTCCCTCATTACACGTCTCTACAGGAAGACTGTGTTAAGCCATTTTGCGTGTTTAAACTTCAATTTTAAAGTACTTTTTCCGACTTCAAACCATTTTCAAAATATTAATATAAACGAAGGGATTTTTCTCTTAAGTAAACTATCCTCGAGACTTTTAAAACCGTTTTTCTTCAATAAATATTTGATATGTTCATAAACACACTGCCTTATTGCAGCACAATTCAACTTTGACGTACCCTTTACTTCTAGAATCGCCAAAATATCCAAACGATTGATTGTAGGTAGAGGCTCTGTAAAAGACAAAAGAGCAAGTTTGAGCAAACAAATTTTATACGATATTATACATAAAGAATTGTTTTATATAAAACTAGTTTTGTTTGGTGGTACAAATCGGTACACGATTTTGAAAGTTTAATCAAACTTTGGCAAATAATTGTAAATATTGATACTTTTTTCACGATTTTTAATTAATAATGAAAGTAATTTTGAATAGGTAAATTATAAAATAATTAAATCAATTTAAAAGAACCTACAATATACTTTAATTTCTATCTTTGTGTAATTTGTCTCCGATTTCAAATAACAACACTAACGATCGAATAGCGTGCACACCCGAAAGCGACTGACCGCTGGGCGAACGATAGGCACATCCGAAGTGTCGTGTTTACAACGTTGCCACGTATCGCGCGTATTGTTTTAAATTTTTTATCATTGTGAACATAATACTATGGACATTTTTCAATTGTGTGAGAATATTTTTGTACATAAATAAAAACATCGTTGAAATCTTTTTGTCTAGCTAGTTTCCTCTAAGGGGACCATAGTGCTCCGGTCTACTTTACAGTACTTGCGTGTCTCACCCCTTCTAGCACAGGTAGGCCATTGGAATTTTTGCAGAAAATTTTGTAAAATTAATTTTAATATTCATGAGTGAATAGTTTGCATTACTTTTTTTACGATGTGTTTTGAAAACTTTGGTAAAAGTGTTCATAAGTACCTACTTCGTGTTGTTATTAAAAAATCAGTTGCTTAAATAATATTATTGTAAATTTAATATTGTTTTAATGAAAATTAAAGATAAACAAGAATGTTTTTTTTTTAATAAATAAGACTATTTGAAGCCATGATGCATTTATATAGTTTTAACCGAAGTCAAAAAAAGAAAAGAAATTTGGCTCTCGATTGAAATCTAAATCGTAGTACTGCCACTATTAGGTTATTTTAACAACACAGAGAAAACTAACTGATATAAAATATTGCAAATTTTTCGTAATCAGGTTAAAAACGGAATTGCAGGCTTTTGACGAATGAATTTACAGGTTTCCTAGTAAAATTTCAGTACAACAGGAATGTGTTATCGTGATGTCGGAACACGTTTCATAAAAATTCTAATATTTTCGCTTTTCGTCAGTATTAATCATGACAAATGTAGGTACACGAAAACATGATCAGATTTATTAGGAATGTACTATTTTACATGAAACGTCCTGCATTCTCGTTCCAAAATGGATTTTAAGATATCAGCGATAATCATTTTTATCCGTGTAATGAGTTGCCTACCAATGCACTAAGCCACTACGCCACTACACAAGCAAGGATCTCTGTTAATAATATACCTGGCTTAATAATTTTATTAAGATAAAGATTTTCTATAGGGCAGATGATCACAGTTTGATTATGCCTTTGTGATTAGTTTTCTTTTTAACCCGTGTGGAACCCGTTTTATATCCCGTGGTGGGTTGTGACTTCCTCTAATAATGATGATCATTATCATTATCGTGACGCTTTATCCCAGGGTAGGATGTGACCTCCTCCAATACTGATAATCATTATCATTATCACCGCGCTATATCCCAGGGTAGGATGCGACCTCCTCCAATAATATTATTCATTATAATTATCGCGACGCTATATCCCGTGGTGGGATGTGACCTCCTCCAATAATGACGATCATTATCATTATCATGACGCTTTATCTAAGGGTAGGATGTGACCTCCTCCAATACTGATAATCATTATCACTATCACCACGCTATATCCCAGGGTGGGATGTGACCTCCTCCAATAATAATAGTAATGATTTGAATAATTTATATTTAAAAACAAAAAACCTTTTCTTTAAAAATAACATAACATTACCACCATTTGTTTTAATTTATGATCGTGTTTCACGAGTGATTTTAGAGGAGTGTTAGTGCGTTTATTTAAGAAATCATTTAAATTATTTTTTAAATTTTATAGAAGGAATGCTAAAAAAGTCCTCCACAATAATACTATCATCGAAATGATTTCACAGTTATTTTTAAAAGATAACATTATATTTTTAACAAAGTGTTGTCTTTGATTTGAACTTTATGTGCAATAAAATGTGTGATAATTTTAACCTTTCAATTAGGTGTTTTACTACCGAGATTGTATATTTTATGATTAATGAAAAGATTTAAAAATGTATTAGCAGATCGTTAAAAATGGCATTGTTTGTATCAAATATGCAAAATAAACTTGAAAAGATGTTTTGCTAAATATAGCCCCATAAAACATTATAATAATATTTGTATGCATTGTATAGCACCGTTTTTGTGCAATATCACCTCAAGAGCGCTGTACAAACATATCATATATTTATCTATCTTATTACAACTATAGACTAGTCAAATACATTGCAACCACCGGTTCGTCGATCACTGATACAAAGCTATGTACTCGTAAATCAATTTATTACAGAGCATAATGGTTTATTTAAACTTAAATAAATCATTTTTGTTATTTGTTTTTGGGGTGTTATGCCGTGTTGCGCTAAATCCTTCTTTAGCCAACGTTTTGGACAGCATTGCAGTGTCCACCATCAAGGCAGATGTGTTATTTGAGGTTGTGGTGAAAGATGAGCTTATGTATGAGGTTGTGATACCGTGTTGCCAGCTCCAACCCTCTGAGCTAACATTAACGTATCATTTTTTATTTAAAGTGGTTTTCTTCGTTTAGCTCTGGTGTAGCCGTCAATTACCGGATACCAAGAACTATTGAGCTTAGCTCCATCGTCTCTATTAATTTTTACGGGATTTTTATGGATTTCAATGGCCTCCGTAATCAGCCGTGCTCTATAAATTTTGGGTCTCCCCAGGACTTCAGGAACAAATCCAAAGTAATGCCCGGTGTCAATCAAATGCTCGGCAATTGCCGACTTGTCAGGGAGGCCGAGTTTACAAGCTCTGAAGTGTTCTGAAATCCTTTTGGAGATAGTCCGCTCTGTCTGGCCTACATAGACCTTGTCACATCCGGAACAGCTGAGTCTATACACTCCATCTGTTTCCAGAGGAAACTTAGTCTTTGCAGACCTCAGTAAGTCCTGTATCTTTGTCGTTATTCCGAAGACAGTCTTGATACTTTCCTTTCTCAATAGCCTGGCAATTCTGTCTGTCACATTGTGCACATAAGGCAAGAAGGCACAGCCTTTCGACTTTTGTTCAATTCTGTCTTGTTTGGTGCAGATTTGGCTCTTATGATTTGCCTTGTCTGACTTGCTTTTGCAAAAATACTTTTGGCCGTGAAAATCTTAAATCATATTTAAAGAAATCATGAAAATATTTTTCACTTCTTTTGATTTTTTAATGTTTCTCTTCTATAGAAGCTGGCGCTTGTGTTTAGAAGAGTGGTGAGCATCAAGGTGAAGAATATTTAATGTTTGTAGTTATGATTTAAGGAAATGTGAACACTAAAAAATAAATGTAAGTAAACAAATAAAAATTCATAATTAATTAAGAAGATAATTTCATCATTTTGACATTTTTACGTTTATCGTATGTTGTGATATTTTCGGGTAGGCTGTTGAAGTATTTTTTCCTTAGATATATCTAATGATGTTGAGAAAAATAAGTGTTACGTTTTTGTGTTGGAAATATGTGTTTTTGACGAGTGAAACTTTCAGTTAAAGCGGTGGGGTTTTTTTCAATTTTATTATTTGAATTATTATGTTTGTTAAGCAAAAGCTTATTAAATTTTTATACTTTTAATTCTTCAAAAATTAGGTGTGTTGGATAATCTCTTGGTTTTCAAAATTGTTTTTATTCGTTGACGGTGACATTTTTAGACGTTGTACAATTTCAACAGGGAGTAGATTTGTTTTGTATGCAGCTCCCCAGCTGATAACAGCGTATTAGAGATTTGATTATACTACAGCGTCGTAGACCGATATTAAATGACCGATGGTTTTTGTCTATTATTATTCCTAAGTATTTAATTTTATTTGAAATTTTCAATGTGGAACAGTACAGTTATTTTTATTAGGTTTTTTTTAAATTGTCACATATAATTATGTCAAAATTTTCTGGAACGTTATTTGATTTTATTGCAGATGGTATAACATGAGTTTTTTTTCGCTATTTAGGGATTGTAAGTTTATGTCAAACCAGTATCTAAAAGTATTTATGCCTTCTGTTGGTTTTTAGTTTTACTAATTCCCACGTATTTGTTACTTTCAATTTTTACTGTATCGTTAGGTTATATTACCATAAAGTGATTAAAAAAATATCCCGTTAACATTTAAGATTAATAATATTGGACCTAGTACCGTATCTTGTAGGATTCCATAATCCGATCTATCTTCATCGCTATATACATACATAGTTTATTTTGACATATTGAGGTCGATTCTTTTTCCAATTTGTTACATTATTTTTACTGTTCAGATTATCTAATTTTTCCATAAGTTTTGTGTGGGATATACTGTGGAAAGCTTTTCTCAGGTCTATGAAAATACCAACACATTTTGGCCATGTCTAGGCTTTCATAAATGCGTGATATGAAATTTGCAACTGCATCTTGTGTGCTTTATGTTTTTTTTCTATATTCAACATATTTTTTTTGTGGAAACTTCACTTATATTTATATTTAGTGCAACATGTAAAATGTAATTACTTATATAAAATTTTGAAATTGTTTTATCCACAATAAACTAAATTTGCGTTTTTTTATTACTTATCCACTTATTGAAATTATAAATCGTTATTAATTACTCTTTAAAGTTTTCTCACTTATTTTATAGCTAAAATTCGACTAAAAGTCGTTGAAGTATATTGTAAAAGAAAAACTTATAATTAAAATGGAGTTTTACAAATCAAACTTGAAAAAAACAATTACCAAAAACATGTTGTTTTCATATAAATAATTTTATCTTACTTAGGTTGCATAATTAATCACAAAACGAGAAGAAAAACAAAAAATCGATCTGTAATTTATCAAATCACTCTGAAGGGAACTTTTTCCTAAGTGAATCCTTATCACATATCCCCTCAAACCCCAATAATAATATTTCAATAAGCCTCCAATAGTAATTTCTCCCATGAATCTGTTTTAATAATCCATAATACTTTGCTATCTGCCGTAAGCCTACCCCAGAGGCCACTGAGTAAGTCCCCTGTACGGGAAATAAAATCACATAGTTTATATCGGGGAGGTTAAATACAAATGGTATCAGCGTATAAGGGCTGTATCTATCATGATTTAGTGCGGACCCCCATATAAAGAGATCAATATTACAGATTGATAGTAATCCTGAATTTGGGTTGGACTATCTACGAATTTTGCAATTTATGCAGATATACGAGATATTATTATTTTGTGGGTCGCATTGAGATATTAAGAATTAATGGGGACGTTATTCAAAGATACTTTATTGTCGTACTTTATTTATTGATCGCAAGTAGTTGCCATTTGGATGTAGTTAAGATAAAACATATTTACGTATACGATTTTAATGTAAATGGTAAGAAAATAAGGGAGTTATGTATTAGGAAAATCAAACAAGTAGGTGTGTATATACACGGAAAATATTAGTATAACTTTTAAAAATAAAACATTAGGTTTGTATTATTTAAAAATATAATTGCATATCACATAGTATCTGCTTTATATGAAAAAAAAATTATATCATTAATAGGTTTGAAAACATCTTATTTTATTAATGCACACAGTAGACGTAGGGTTAAAACAAACATTTATTTGTATTTTATTTTTCAATTCTTCGCTAAGCTGCCGAAACAGTTTGTAAGCAGGTCAATATCACGAAATTAATTATATTACTTAAGCAAACATATAACGAGAACCCGCAATATAGAAAATAGATAAGAAAGAATAACATTTCAAGTTTCTATAATACAAGGGCATAAAATAAAATACATAGACAGATAAATATAACACAATCAAATATTCGAAGGTAAAAAACATACTTAAACACACTCTTAGGCATATTTGTACATAACATGCCCTAATACTAATTTATTTATAAGCAATATCAATATTAAAAAAAATGATATTTACCATTTTTCAGCATTTATTTGAGTTCGGTGGTGCAATTTGATTCGCTTTTTATGTGCAATTACATCTTATTAAATATAGATGGCACAAGATAAGTGAATTTTTGTTGCCAGTAATTTTTGAAGGGAAAAACCTTAATTTCTACTAAATGTTATGTTGTGTGTGTAATCTACTATTTCTACATAAAGCGTTTTCCAATAAGAGGTATTATTTTTATATTCAAATAAAAATGTTATTTTTTTATATAAACAATCAAATGTTTATTTCATTATAAAGAGGAAGGTATGCCGCTAATAGTGAAAAATAACATCAGTCAAATAACCACTACGACCACGCCTACAGGACCATATCCTTTTCATGAAATTTTCCATAACCAAATCGCAAAGTGGCTGCCTTATGTCCTCGATAGCCTCACGAATTCCATCTTTGAGGTCTTGAATCGACACTGGGCTATTGGCGTATACATTCTTTTTCACGTGGTCTCAGAGGAAGAAGTAGCAAAGTGTTAAATCACAAGATCTCGGTGGCCAATTGTGATCACCTAATGTTTAATGACTTTATATCACTTTTAAAAGTGTGTTGAATTTTCACTGTCTTGAGTTATCATGGAACCATGTTTTTTATATATTACGTGTGTAAATATAGAGTCATATAAGACATCAATAATTGAGTATGATAAGTGACTACGTCTGTAAACGACTAAAAAAAGTAAGAATATTTTTGTATCTTTAAAAAGGGAGAAAACGTTTAGGTTTGAAATATATGAACGCATTTGAAAAGAAAATATTCTCGTGAAAAATATAACTGAATGATGTTATTCTGAGTACTGATTGACTTAACTTTAGTACCTCCTATGTCTTTCTCGACAAAGCAAATTCCCAGTGAGATAGGCATTGAATAATTATATTTTATCAAGATAAGTAAATAAAAATAAAAGTAAATTCTCTGAATTGTAAAAATTATGACGAAAATCTCCCTATTTTTGGTGGATCTGTTTTTAAGAATAGAATCATTCCACGAATAACTGTATTCTAAATTTGATTTATTTCAATACTTCGTATTATGCCCATCAAATATGAAAGTTCTTCGTTGTTGTTGTTAAATAGGAATTTGCGTGGGTAGGATCATCGAAACTGAAGGTCTCATTGAAGTGAAAAGCGTGGAATAGATTCGGAAGTTGGAATTCAAATAATGAGTTAAACGAAGGAAAATGAAGTAAAATTATTTTATATGTATTTTTATCTTTTGTAAGAATATTTCTTTTGTTTGCTGTTTTTAGAAAAGTTGACCAAACAAAATCGCAAAACCAATACAGTCCACATATATCAGATTCTTTCGTTTATCTTCATCACAAAGCACAAAATTGTTTTCTGAAGAATCAAATGATGAGGTGTGGCGTCATGCCATTTGCACAGCATTTTTCTGTTTAAAAGGATGATGTGAGTGGAAAAAAGAAGGTATGAGGAACGCACGTTTATCTAGTCATAAGAGTATATTTGAATGTAAATGAAGCAAAGGGTATGTGCCAAAACAGATATGTAAGGCGGTCCAATTTCCCCTCCTCCTTCCATCGGGACGCCATTTTCTTTTTTGTACAATAATATCAATTATTCATTAAAAAAATCTATTTTTGAAAGAGCGTGTTGAATTATATAAAGATCGTGATTTTGGGTTTATATTTTCTTGTAGGTAATATTTCATCAGAGTTTTTGATTGCAATGCACAATAATATATGTTTACACAATAGAAACCGCGCAAAACTAGTTCTAACTCTTGATCCTTCAAATGAAAATTTATTAATCTAGAAAATTACTCAAATGCCCCCTAAAACCACTCGTTTCTAAATCAGTTTCGAAATTGCTTTCACGCTGTCGGGACTATGTATTATTCAAAAACATTAGGCAAATGGGGAGGCTGCGCGGGCCGTAGAAAAATCCCCAAATTGTTTTTGTGCCTTGCATGGGGCCCGTTTTAAAATTTCAAGATTTGGTCTTAAGTTACGCGGACCGTAAACCTCCGGGGTGTAAAGCCTTTATTGCGAGCCCATTCACCCGCTGCGTAGATTAAAAAAACGTATCCGTAGAAACTTTATTAATATTTCGAGAAGGCCAAAATACAATTCACTTCGCACCGGGGAGCTGAAATCTTTTACGATTTTTACGGGCTATTAGTATAAATATGAGTTTATAAATGGTTGGTTACAGCAAAGCGATGAAAATCACTGTTATTTGTATTCAAGCAGATTTAATTAATTTATTAGCTAGCCACCACACATGTTCCCACAAGGGAGAGACAGAGAGGATGGCTTGGCGCAAACTTCTTGCTTGGTTCCATCATATCGATCGACCAGAATCAAGTATTTTATTCACTTGTTCGTAGTATGTTTTTTCTCGGGTATCACTCTAAGAAAAATCCCAGGCAATTATAATAAAAAGTTCAAATAAACGTAGCGTGGAGGAGGATACTCAATATCCAACAGAAAAAATAGAAGAGATTCTAATCAACTTTAATTTTCTTGTGATCTTTTCTCATTAGCCATCCATTTTATCTTTTTTTGAAGGAATACGAATTACTTATTTCCGTGGTAGGTATATAGTGGCCATCAAAATAAGAAGTCATAGAATGGAAATAGAACCCATATTCGAAACTAGAAAATAAAGCATTTTTTAATATATCTGATATTTAAACTCCGCCCTCAACTACCCGTTGTCATGGTAACGCGGAATATAGATAATGGGCCGTATTAGGGATGTATTATCATAATATTTGACTACTTTGCAATTTTTTTATTGACAAATACATTTATATTATATTCTTACAGGTTAGAAGTACGTCCATAATCAATCTTTAAAATATTTATATGTTTACCTAGTATTTGAATAAAAAAGTATATTTAAAATGATAAAGTGATTTTGAAGATATACATTATTATTTCTTTTAAAACAGCCGAGAGGTCACTTATTAGTAACCGTGAAAAACCAGTATTTCTAAATTATGTTGATTTATTTTATTTATTTCAGAAATTATTAAACCCAAAATCATTTTTAACTCAAAAGAATAAAATACGGAAGACAACCGAGCAACCTCTCGTGAAGATGAACTGCGAGCGTCTGTACAAGTTTTTCCGTCCTAAACTTGGACCCAAGTGCGGTCTTAAAGCTACTTAACATGCTGTCCATACAGACTGCCATTCCATAGCTTCTTAATTCCGGCAGTTTTTTGTATGCATGAGGCACTGTATACAAAATATTATGGTGACTTATAGCAAAGGCTGTCGTATAATTCGGTACAAAATGTCTACCTTGTATTTTTGCTCTTTTGTCTTTACTAAGGAAACTTCTTTCTTCGATCAGTAGCTCTACTCTTCCAAATTATCTAAGCAAACAAATTTTAAAAATACTGTTTATTTTTTTTTTCATGTTCTCCATATAACGGTTATACGCCAATATATCATGGAGAAGATTGAAGACTGTTGTGTTCCCACAAATAGTTTTCCAACTCGTCGTGGAAGGAGATTTCAGAGAATAAGTTCTTTATATTAAATCAGGGATTTATTCAATACTTCCCTATTACAAGAGTGAATTCGATGGTCGAACTAACTAAGAGCTGGCTAACTGAGATCTGCAAACACAATGTTTGTCTGGAAGCAGCCTAACTGGCCCTAGCGACTACTGACTACTAGCTGCCATCTTGCGGACTTCCAAGCAAGCTCTTTGCACTGCCCTCTATGAGTGCATCTGTGAACCTCTTAGCTAACTCACTTCCCAAAAGTTACATTTTACCTCCCGATACAGCTGAATATCTCGGGAATCTCATTCATAATAACCATATTGTCAGGATCTTCGTATACCGGGAATGTTTTTTTTTCTTAAAAAATATATAATTATATATACATCACCGGTAGGTGGCTGAGTTGACATCGTACTGTAGTACAAAATTTTCAAATATTTGTTATTCGTAACCCGGGAATGATTGTCTTTCCCTAAAATGACTATTGAAACCTTCAAAGCCAATGTTGAAAATGTCAAGAGACTTAGAGATTTCATTTAGCAGCACTATATCTGTTGCTTCCATAATGAGAAAATATATCTTCCAAACAATTTAGTCATAAGATTTATATTTTAGCACCATATCTTTAAGATTAGCACAAAAGTATGATATTTGTATCCTCTAATAATATAAAAAAAATATATTATATGATGCCATAGTTGGCACCCTTGTTCTGTAGTGATCGTAAAAAAACAAAAATGAAAGCTGTCAAAGAGGAAGGGTAAAATGTGAATTCGTTTTACTCTGAAAACTAAAATAGAGGCCATTCCTTTTCCCTTTATGAGACAAAAGAAAATGTGAAAAAAAACACGGCACTCTCCTTTATTCTTCCATTAATGGATTTATTCGTACATGTTAGTACGCCGATGACATAAACTGCGACTCTCAGTTATAAATCTGCCACGCTGCGTTCATTGCTGTTCGCGCTAATGAAATGCAAATTGAAAAATGTCACAAAAGAATATTAGTTGAGTTTAACTCCGCTCAGAAAATGGTACGACGGAGATTTATCTTGTCATGCTTGAAGCCAAAGTTCAACAATTAGCCGAAAGCTTTAGTCGAGAAAACTTCAAAGTATCTCGCATTGTACGAGAGCTTTAATGAATCTTTATACTCCTTTTTATTAATTTAATATGATCATTGCTAATTGTGCCGTCCCATTGAGACATTTGGAAGTTTTAAGTGAAGTGAAATAATAAACTTACTGACGGATTTAACGATTACAATCACAATTTTGTCAACCCGTAGTTATTTTATTATGTTCTACTTTAATAGCTATGTAGTCAAATTATTGTATTTGTCTTAGTATTTAAAATTACCGTAGTTTAAAGGTGAAGAGGATTTGAGAAGATAATATGCTCCTTGACTCCCGAAATCGAGATCATAGATTTGAAATTCGACTTAAGGAAACAAATATAATCGCTGGCATCGTTAAAAGTTTTTAAAATTTTAATTTTTTTCATTCAACTTTATTTATTATTTATCGTTGGTGGGTGTATCTTACCTGTCTTACTAAGACATCCTGTGTTGAGAGCAGGCGCAGTTTGCAACATGATAAGTTTATAAAAAAATATACCAACACTAACATAAAACAAAATTAGCCATCAATTGGTGTCTAGTTAAAATTTCGAATAATTGGTGTTTCGTCTAATGTTCAGTGGAAGTAAGCAAGTGATATTACTACTTGAGTATGGTAGTTGTGTATGGACTCCGTATCAAACTAAATATATAAATATTCCCGAACAAATCCAGTCAAAAATCCTCAGCAATATCTAAATGCTGGCGTTTGGAACTTATTTGATGTTCGTGCACCACACGTACTTGGACTATGCAGTCATACATTTCAGGCATTCATTTCCTGCATTTCATACATAGCACTATGCAGGTGCATGAGCACGTTTTCTGATAATGAAGAATTTACTAAAAAAATATCAGGAATTGGTCTGAAATTCCGTTTAAACCGAAATTCTTAATAAATTTACAATACCCAGTTTTCTCCATTTGGATATATTTTAATCACTCTTTAAATAACACCTTTTAGAAACCCTTTTTCCCAAATTTCAAGAATGTTCAAATTGAAAATATTGTACTGCTAATGGATAAAAAATCAGTTATCAATTAAACGAAATAATAATCTTACTTCTAGAACGAGTTATTCTCAGTATTGACCTAGAGAGTCTCGTTGCCTTGCTTGATAAGAAAATAGCTGTTTAGTGAAATTTGTCAGTTAGTAACCAAGCAGTCCAAAACATCGCGTTCACATCCAGTCATTGAGCATTCAATCTCCTGTTAATTAAGTCACCCATCACTGCATTATATTTTCCACTTTTGATGATGGGAGTTGGGACAGTTTATATTTTAATAATGTGAGTAGAGTATTCGAACCCTGGGTTGTTCTCTCTTTTAATATACAGGAAAACTGTTTGCCTTTTTTTTGCTTTTATTTCGGATTTCCTACATATTTTTATGATTTATACAGATTTACTTACAGTTATTTCAAGCAATTTTAATTAAACCAAATAGGTGCCCCTTTTCCAGGGTGCCACTGAAAGTTTCTTCAATCACGCGAATAGAGTAATCAGGAAGCAGGAAGGGCTTAAAATATGATAGGGTTCCTTAATCCGTCATAAAGTTTGCTATTATCATACAATTTACTGAGTGGGCCCAGTCCCATCAGGTTTAATCCCTTTAATACGGTAAAGGAAATCATTAAGAAGGCTCTGCCTAAATCCCCCTCTAGACAAAACGTAGCTTCCGCAAATGAATTTCAATAAATCCCTTACGGGATAATACAATTAAATGTTATTACCACACACAGTGGTGTTGTTAACGTGTTCTGGTTAAAGGACCGGATATTAAGGAGTTACGTCGAGGTGCGTGGTCATTATCTTCGACAGAAGAATGGGCCGTTAAGGGTGTTAAGAGGGTGGAAAGAGGAACACGAAATAATAGGGTAGCGTGAAAAAATATTGGAACGCGTTATAATAGTGGCATGCTTAATAATAACGGCACGTGAAAGAATGAAGGCATTCGTGAATTGATAGGGATTATGGTAAGAGAGGCATTCGTCAGATTCATAAATTTAAAAAAATTATTACCACACATAATTACAGTTGTATGCCAAAAAGTGAGTTGCATTGGTAATAGGGCCTAGTGAAAGAATGTTTGCTTTTATGCGCCTAAGTACGAATAGGGCCAAATAAAATAATGGCGGCATTCGTAAGATTTACTAGGGGCGTATGAATAGGAGTAAATTAATGAGTAGTGGCATTTGTAATATTCATATACGTGTAAAAATAGGGGCAAATGAAAGAACGTTGGCGTTCTCAAGATTCATTATACGCGAAATAATATGAGCAAATTAAGGACCAGTGGCACATGTACGATTCATTACACAAGTAAGTCCGTCATCCTACGAGTCGGTAAGCAATCGACATAAACGAAATATTGTACGATTGTTATAGTAAAGGTAACGATCTGTAGCGCAATTCAGTGTGAAAATTTTCTTTTCAGAACTCGGTTTATGTCGATTGCTTACCAACCCGTGGAAAAACTGGCTAAAAATAGGGGTAAATGAAAGAATTGTGGCTTTTGTAAGATTCATTAAAAGCGTAAGAATATTAGGCATTCGTAAAACTTGCGTAAGAATATTACAAAATAAAACCTTTTTTTTAATTTTTGTAATTTCTAAGATTCATGAAGCGATTAAGAATATAAGAATCTGAGGTGATATTTCACAAAAGCGGCGCTATACAAATTGTCCAATATCATTATTATTATTGACCTGTAGTGATCGATGTCTCTGGAATGCTCCAGAAAAACAGCCAGAATAAAACGCATGGGCCGAGAATGTACGAGACATTTTGCGCAAAATAATTCATCGTTAATGTAAATAAGTACCAGCTACCTGCCTACGAGCTACCTACTTGCTACGTGTGAGCGAACTACCTACGTCAATAGATTGCGAGTTTGACTAAGTACATTTCGCGCATTCGCTAGAAGGTTCTAGCCAATTGCCTTGGCGTACTGAAGGATCGAGATTAAACGAGCAACCTCCAGCTTCCAGCGGTCTCGCGTAGTTACTACCGCCGTCAGAGGGACTATATTAATAGGCCCAAGGCAGCGAGCAGTTAGTCAGTCATTAATCAGTTATGAATAGGCAGTTTCGCGAGTAACAAATGGCTTGCCTTACGCTCCGCGCATGACGATTTACCCGGCGCTGCACGGTTCATCAACGGACTCCAACGGGATCATCACAGCGCCCTGGCCCCAGCATTCTTGGCCAGCGCTACATCAGATCATCATAGCGCCCTGGTTCCAGCACATCAGACCAGCGCTACATCCACGCACTTAGACCCCGCGGCATCCTCGCCGGTCTATGCATCTCCCGCACAACCGCCGACCAGGTCCACCGCACCTTCGGCTTCCCTGTTCAGCACTGGAGCACCCCGAAGACCCATGGTCTTCACCAGTTCCGGACACGTCCACGAGTCTGGTCACCAGCAAGCGGCGTCAACTCAAAGGCCCACACATTGACCAACACCTCACCGCCTGCATCCGGAGTCTTCATCATCGGTCCTGAAGTCATCTCATATACTGCATCCTGACTTAATAAAAACACTGCGACCTTCACAACCTCTTTTATTGTGTCTCCTCACCAGATACCCAAAGACCAATTAAAGAATTGTGGCATTCGTAAGATTCACGTTAGAATGCAAAATAATAGTTTATTTTTAAATATTTACAACTCATGGAATAATAAGGGTATTTAGTTACTTTATTGTTTAACCGATTTCAAGCGCCAAAGTTCTCGTTTCTCCTGACCCCACTTGTACATTGTTTGAAATCGCTTCATTAAAAGGTGAATACATTAATATTGGTCCTCTTCATTAATATGCTCAGAGACGGGTGAAGGAGAGGTTAAAGGATGAAAGTCCATATTTACTCTAAGGGTGAAAGTTAAACTGTTTATTATTCATCCGCACTAAGCGTGTCCGTGATCAACTCCGCCTGGAACAACTCGCATACTCCCGGCTGAGCCGAGATAAATGTAGAAAAATTAACTGGACGTCTTATGAACTTTGTTAATCCCCATTATTGAACTATCATGTATAATTCCATCTTCATAATTATGTATTTGACGCCAGCCTGGTAAATAAAGCTTTTATCGATAAAAAGTGTATCCTTTCTATTTTTTTTTACATATTTATGGTAAAGCACGTGAATGCAAGATCTGAGCGTATTATGTTATGTTATCGTTTATGTGTTTGCAGCCCCCTTATAAATAAAGTAATTGATAAATTTTGAAAATGATTCCTATTGTATGATATAGGTACCTACCATCAAATACCCAATAATATGAATAATACCTCTGACTTCTGACATTTCCCATACATTATGATGGACACAAGTTGTACGCCTTAGTTTTGTAATAAAATACTTATGTTGAATATGTGAGAAATTTTACAAAAAATATGAATAAGTAAAAATGTATTTTATTTGAATTTACCTTAAATTTTTCATAATATTGTGTTTTTCGTGGTATAATTCACTTTTTAATTAATCAATAACATTTTATTTGCTAGGATTTAACGAACTTTATATTAAATTTCACCTACTAACCTGTCAACATTTTTTGACATCTTGAATAAGGACTACGAGTGTTTTTGTTGTTTATAATTATTATTACATTCGTTTACTGCTCACAAAGAACCTTATTTTTAGAACATTTTTTACTATCGATGTTATAATAGTAATAAACAAAATAAATTTAGAATGCGCAAAAACACCACCATCATGCACAATAAATTCAAATTATTATGAGCAGTAATTGGTCGCCTGAAATATCCATACATTGAAAATATCTCTCGAGTAAAAATAAACGCCACATATGGGAATTGAACCCGCACCTTATCCGTTCAGGTGCTCTGGACCACTGAGCTACGTCGGCTAATTATTGCTTATGATAGTTTGTTATCATTTGTGCTATGCATAAAAAACCTTGTATTATAAATATTAGTTTATCATTAAAAAAAATAACAATAAATTCACTTTGCCGCCATTGAAAGGAATGTCAGTAAATACTCCATACTAGCGCCTTTAGCGGCCAGAGTTGTTAATATTGCCACTATTTCGATGTATTATTAATATTATAAGGCATTTGCTACCATTCCTTTTAAAATGTTTAATCGACGCTAAAGTACCAAATATTGAAGCAAAAAAATTTTGAATTAAACATGAGCAATAATTTAATTTTCTGGCTCAGCGCTACATCAACTCCAAACGTTGTTTCCATCATTAGCTATGAAGCTATGGTATATTTATTTAATTGTCAAATCACGAGAAGATACATTTTGTCGCATCATCATAAAAGGAAAACTGAAATGCAAAAAAGTAATTAATAAAATGCTTTTCCATAAAAAGAACAAAAAAGCTGAAAACCATGAGGTAATAAAAATAATACTCATTGGATAATTTGTATAGCACCGTTTTTGTGATAAATCACCTAAAGGGCGCTCTACAATTTATTATGAGTTCCTAGGCTGTATTTAATTTTATTCTTTTGCATGCGCGTGGGTACAGTGGTTAATTTTTTTTGATAATAAGACTATGTTTTTATTTTTTCATGAAAAGCGTTTAAATAATAAGAAAAAAGAACAAAAAATCAAAATCCCTTGATAAATGGTTTGTTTTGTAAAACTTTCTGTTCAATTTTTTTTGATAAAAGCACTTTACCATATTCGCATATTCACAAAGAAAATATGGCTCAAGCTAGCGAAGAATTTCTTCAGAAACTGTGTTTCAAATTAGTTTCCCTTTTGACCGCAGAAAAAACATGAATCCTTTGTTATAGGATCCTGATTATATTGCATAATGTAGTCAAAATTAAAGAAAACATTCTTTCTTCACAAAGGAAGGGTTTTTATATTGATGTCAAGAAGTAAGCAATATATTATAATGAATAGTATTATCTGGGGATTCATATAACAGTGATATAAGATACACTAGATGCGCTCTTCTGAACATATGTGAAACATTGTAAGATTACTTTGAGGCGTTTATGCCTATTATTTTAATCATAGATTTTAATTTATAATAATTACATCCACAACGAAGATGATGAATAAGTACTTAGAACTAATGAATAAATTAAGTAACTTGTCTTTGTGAAGAATACGAAATCATTAATTTCGTCTAGACACTCCACATAACGCACGTGAGCCGTTCTCAGCTAGACAGTAAGTTAATACATACTTGAGTGTTGATGGGAGGCCCGAATATAATTACCATTTCTACTGGAAAATTTTTGTTTGCTAGTTGGGAATGGCTAACATGCGTTATATGGAGTGTGTGGACGAAGCTATTTAAAAAAACATTAAATTCTTTCAAATGAAATCATAGAAAAGAGAAATCATAGTTGAAATGAATTTGTTAAAGATCTAAAGGAAATGTATTTTTTTTTCAGAAAATAAATCGATTCACATAATGTTACAAAAGTTATCGGAAAACACAGAATTTAAAAAAAAAAAAATAATTATGTTGTATAAAATATTTATGTTTGGAGAGAAAATAATACAAAGGTTTCCGGAGATAGTAGTGATATTATAAATCAAAAACAGTCGGTTATTTTTAAACCTATTGTCTTAAAAAAATGAAATGATCACATCTTTTTCCAAGCAAATTTTTGTTTTCAGAAAACAAGAAAAAAAGTCACATTCCCTTGAAAAAGGTCAGACGTAAAGAAATAAGATTTTTTCTGTTCAAGAACTTCTAGGTCAACGCAATTGTTTTTTTGCGGCATAATTTCATGCGCCATGGATTTTGCAATATCTATTTGGCTCAATCAGAGAAAGAGAGAGGCAGACGAAACTTGGTAGAAGCCGGTACTAACCATAAGTTACAACCTAACTCATTATAATTTGTGTTTTTAATTTGAGGTGTGAAGTTGTCATCGGTAGATACATATACATTATGTAGATACTCCGAATTCTGCTCACGACAGAAGAGTACAAGGACCTACATCAGTTTCATACTAATGTACGTATTAAACTATTCTACGTAGGTGCAAAGATGCATAATATTTATAATAATGGTTTTACTCCTGAAATGATTTTAGGTGCAATCAAGCAAATCGCCCTAGGAAAAAGTCCAGGGTACGATACCGTAAGTATTGGGCTCATAAGATATGCAGGAGATCAGCTCTACACTATTCTAGACGCCCTATAGTCCAGCTTCCTAAGACACACACATATGCCGATGAACATGACTCAAATTGTTATCATGTCAATCCTGAAATCAAATCAACTGAATGTATTAAAAATTACCTACCGATCTCCTTGGCGACATTTCCAGACTATTTGAACAAATCTTATTCACTCTGGTAAAAGACAAACTATTTACCCTGCATAAGCAATTCCGCTTCAAGAGCGCCTGAACATCCGATATGGCCATTTATAGAGTCAAATAAACAATAGCCTACTGTAAAAAAATAAATACCAACGTTTCTTGGTATTTGCAGTGCCTTTGATCGTATTTCCCGCAACTTATTATAGTCCCAGTAGTAGTTGTCAACATCCGGACTATTTGGTACGGACACCAGAAAAACTACGTTCAATGGGCAGGAGCTTCTTTAAGACCCTTATTCCGTAAAAGCGGACTCAAGCAAGGAGTTAATACCTCTCCAATTATATTTAATGTTTAGATAAACGATCTAAATGAGCTCAACGATTCACAAATTGGTTGCCATATCTGCGGACAATACTGAAGTAATATTAATTACGCAGATAGCATGGTGCTGTTGGCACCTTTGACTAAATCGATGAGACGACTTGTATACATATGCGAAGAGTACGCTAATTTACATAACTTCCCGTATAATGCAACAAGGAGTCACTAAGTCTTCTATCAATCCATCCAGAAGGAAATGAACTGTTTGTGGCCTCACAGGTTAAATATCTAGGACATATCCTTGCAGAAGACATGACGGATATACAAGATAAGGAGCGATAAAGGCGAGCAATCAGTATAAGGGCCGAAATTTTCTCAAATAGGTTCTACCACTGTTGCGAAAATGTTAGAACATTGCTCTTTAAGACCCACTGAACTGCTCTATACACGTCAAAACTGTAGACACAATATCCAGTAGTGCAATGGTATGCTATGACAATGCATACAAGTAACTTATTCAACTACCAAGGTTCTGCAGTGCCCACGATGTTCACAGAAGAGAGGGTGAACTAATTCCCTGTCTTACTTTGCCGAAGCCTAGCCAGAAGCTGGGGCAGGACACGAAAATCAACAAACTTCATCGTTGTGGCTGCTTCCAAGTGGCTCAGCTCTCCACTTAATGAGCGATGGATGCAGACGATGCGGCGACCTCACTGATGGACTATCATTTAATTTAACTTATTCATGTAATGATTTTTTATTGTTATCATTTGGTTCCTAATTATTTTGTTTTTATTTTCATCTTGTATATATTCAATTCAATTCAATTAGTTTATTCCTTTAAAAACATTACAAAATTAAATTTTATTTCGTTTTTAAGTACATTTGTAAAATGGTATTACATAATAAGTAAGCGGTGTATAAACTATACCAGCATCAATAGAGCTTGATTTTTAAAGGCAGCTTCACCTTCAGCTAAATATGTCGATATCCGAATTAATTCTGTTCAACAACAAGACTGCTCTCCCCACAGGCATGACCTGCAGGCAAGTTAGTCCTGCAGGCCGGGAGATAAAACAGTCTATGTTGTCGGTGACGGAGATAACCATCAGGAACATAGAGACTAATACTCTCCATGATAGTCGGATTTTCAAACCATCCACGAATCAGTTTGAAGAAGTGTGATACAATATGCACATCTCTTCTGACCCGTAGATGGTTCATACCGAGCATGCTCAAGAGAAAGTCAGTAGGATAGAGCCAAGGGTAGTAGCCATACTCCCTCAGGTAGAGGAATCTCAGAAATTTCTTCTGCACTCTCTCCAACATGAGGGAATACTTCACCTGATGTGGGCTCCAAACCACCGACCCACTCTTAAGCCTACTCCTAACCAACGCAATGAATAGCATTTGGAGAACCCGGGTGTCTCTAAAATTCCTCGCAGTGTGTAGGACGAAGCCCAGCATTTTCAGTGAAGCACTACACGTCATTTTGATATGAGTATGAAATGTCAGCCTACTATCAAACATGATACCAAGATCTTTCATAGTGGAGACACGTTTTAAACTTCGGGCATTCATGGTATACCGGTAAAACCGTACTGTTGTAATATGGCAGACTGGGATTTCACTACCCTCTTAGTCCTGCTGGATTAAAAACTAAAATAAAATAAAAAAAATAATATGCAAGAAGACAAGATCTTTTCGTGACGTTAAAGTAAATTGTGAATCCTAGATCAATGGAAAGGACCCACAAAAAGTAGGGTTACACGTCCGATTTAATCAGACCCGCTTTGAAATGGGGTTTTTTGCGAATGGTTTGCTCAAGGGTTAGATTTGACAGCCAAAAGTGCCATAAATTTCTCTTAAATGTTTCAATTAAAATGTCATATCATGCGAAAGGGTTAAAAAGGAGATTAAAAGTTCTTTGTACCATATTATAATGGGCTAGAAAGTTGTTACAAAGTTACATGTTTGGTTTGATATAATTCATTTAAGGCGATGCCATACGTAGTAATGCAAAATCATGTGTTTTTGGTTTGAAAATTTGGTCGCCTAGAAATGTTTCAGATACTTTAATTAAATACTGCGAGTAGAATACATCTTGGCCTTTGAAATAATCGAGTATTTTTTAGATAAGTCTTTTTATAAGCCCAGATAAAAATAATGTAAAGGCCTATAAAAACTGCTTTAAAGTTCAAAATCTCCGACTTACGAACCCATTTTCGGTTATTATTTTATTGTATAGTGTGGCAAATTAAGTTATTTATAAAATGATCGAAATTTTTTTTATTATTTATGCCTGAACATCTACAAAATAAAATAAAAGGCACTTTTTGGCCATGTTTTTTCTTGCGTAAATCAAAACAGGCGGATGGTGTTAAGCGGGAATTTAAACCTTATCGCCATCTACGTAAGGGTTGTTATTGATAGCGGCTCAATTTAAAATATTACACTACGTAGTGGATCGCCTTAAACAATGGATGTACATACACGATCGCCCAGAACATTCGCAATATAATTATAAGGATGTTAGTATTAACATGTCTGTATTTCGGCAAGCAGAACAACAAATATAATTGAACAGACCGCCTAGCTCTGCTTCAACTTATTTAATTTATTTATTGTTCGACTAATATCAGTATAATATTTCCATACACTGAAGTGGTAAAATGATAGAAGTATTGTTTGCGCGGATTTGACCTTACTTCGGGCAAATCAGTAATACATTTCTATCGGCTTATCTTATTTTTCATCTCACTTTGTAAATAATTTTTTTATTTTTTTTAAACATCGTTGTGCACATTTAGAGGTTCTTTATCTTCAAAAAATGAACATGTAAAAGCCCAGTTGGGGATGAAAAACTAATCAAATAAAGAAATTCGGGGAAAACTACAATATATGAGATCAAATTTCTAAACTTTATTGCATATACTGTCACACCATATTAATATCTCTTTTCTTGATATGTATTAAACAGCAAGTTAATATATATTTTTTTAAATACTGCTTTGAAATAATATTTTTAAGTATATTTAATAATGAAATTTTCTGGAGATGTTTTGTTTTGTCTAGTTTAATTTTCTATATTTCTCTGTCTTATTTTCTTTCTCCTGTATTTGTAATAATTCTTGATTGATTTGTACGTCTGTCTTATTATTATTATTTTTCTGTATCTCTCTGGCTTTTTGTTTATGTGTATATCATTATTAGATTCTTCTTTTTTTTTCTCTTGTGTGTTTGTTCTACTTAACCTCTCTTTTTTATTTTTGTGTTGTATACATACAATTGTGAAACTTATAAATTTGATATTGTGATGGACTCGCCCTGGGATAAATTTTTTTTATTGTTGATTTATTATGGTGGGAAAGAAATTTTCAGTTGGTCTCACGACATAGGAGATTACCAGATGTTGGACAACTGATTTTAAAACAAGTGTTTAGATTTATTAGGGTAGAGAAAAAAAAAATAGGAACATGCACTGTATCGGCAGAGACCTCCGTGATGGTGGTTGATAATAGTAAGCCGAGCTAAAATTCTGGTGGGCCAACACGCCACTGGACTGGGGGTAGTCAAGTTTCATCCTTTGAACAAAGAGTTAGACATTTCACTGGAGGAGTAACAATTTGTTGGTTTTGAGACGATTTAAAATTAATGTGACAGGTTCTAGGGCCATAATTGATGTGTTCCTTTAGTGCATTTCTGTCTTTTGAAAACAAAAAGCATTCAGAATTCAAAAGAACATAAATTAGAAATCGCATATGGTGATTTGGGGGGTTGGTTTGGGGAGAGGGAGTCTGGATTTGAAAGTGCGGGGAGACGGTCGAGACAGTTAGCGTTGAAGATCGGAAGGAGGAAGTCGATAGTCGTGGTTAGAAAAAGCGGTTCAAGACAGTCAGCGTTGAAGAACGGGAGAAGGGAGTCGTGATTAGGGAGCGCGGGCGGATAGACAGTTAGCGTTGAAGATCGGAAGGAGAAAGTCGATAGTCGTGGTTAGAAAAAGCGGTTCGAGGCAGTCAGCGTTGAAGAACGGGGGAAGAAAGTCGATAGTCGTGGTTAGAAAAAGCGGTTCAAGAGAGTTAGCGTTGAAGATCGGAAGGAGGAAGTCGATAGTCGTGGTTAGAAAAAGCGGTTCAAGACAGTCAGCGTTGAAGAACGGAAGAAGGAAGTCGATAGTCGGTGGTTAGAAAAAGCGGTTCAAGATAGTCAGTTTGAAAACGTTGGGAGGCGGGAAATACAGTCAAGGGGGTCAGAGTTTCAAGGTCTGGGAGACGGTCAGGAATAATCAGGATCGGTCAGCGTTTTAAGATAGTCGAGTTAGTAAAAACTAGGAAGCGCGTCAACAAGAATTAATCGTCGGGACGCGAACACGGCTAAAATCATTTAGTGTAGAAGGTGCGGTTTTCTAACAGCATGAGTTTTCTGCATGTGACTGTGTTTGTTTTTTTATAATTATTTGGATTGTTGACACTAAGATGTATCGGTAAGTCTATTATAATCTAATTATTAACACTTATTTCCTTAATGTAAACCAAATAATCCAATTGTATTTTGAAGTAAGGGTATTCAACTTGAGCACTATAGGTACCCGTTAGCGAAGGAGGTCATAAATTACGAGACCTGGCCATTAAAAAAGGGACGAAGAACGGTTACCCTGAAACCGCTTTAGATCATCCAACAATAGACATTGTTTATGAGTTTAAAATGATTTAATAATTCTCTAGTAGTTATATTTAGCGCCAAAATTTATAGAACACAAACCATTGTATTTATGCAGTGTTTTTATAGTAACGGATAGAACGGTAAATTAAATCTTCAATGCCTGTTATTTGAAAATGAGTTGTCGTATCCTCCTTGGGAATTCAACTTATTCTATACGGAATTCATAAAATATATTTAATTAAATATAATTTATTCAAACATCGCTCTTTTAATTCATTTTTGAATCGGAATAACGCAGCGGATCGAGGCTAGTCGCCGAGAGAGTGCATCTGTCTGGCATTCCTATTCTATCAAGCGAGATTTTAATTTTTCATAGGTTTGACGGGGACGAAGTATACGAATTTTCCGTAGGCTGTCCTATCTTACCAAAGCGACAAAAGCGAAGGGAACGAAATTTGTAATTTGGCTTGCCTAATAGGGACTTTTGTGTTAGCAAAGTCGATAACCCTGGATACCGATATAACGTCTATTTTAGTATAGCAGCGCCGGCTTTTTCCCCTGCTATTGGTGTGGTTGAGTTATTCCCGTAAAAGCACCGGTTTATGTCGAAGGTGTTGGCGGACCAGCCTTAGATAGTCACCCGGAATAGACCCCTGTTTCGAGTATTTTCAGCTGGTGAGAGGACGCTTTCACTGAGTTCAGATCGAAGGGAACGAAAATTGCTAATGGGCTTTCCTACTTGAGTTAGCTGGTAGACGAAGGAACAAAGCGGATAAGGGCTATGCTATTCTTGGCTGGCGTGTGAGGAGGATTTTCTCGCTGACAGAACGAAGGGATCGTGACGAATATGAAGTTGTTTCGGCGCTTTCTGACGTCCTTCCTGTCAAATTCAATAAGTACTTACCCCACTATAGGAGGAGAAGTCATCCAGAATTAGGTTGGAAATTGACTCCGACTGAAACCGTTTGAGCTGACGGAGATCGGATGATTTCAGATTCACGACCTGATGATTCCAGTATCCCTGATCCTTAGCGCCGGAAGTCGAGGATATCAATTTCTACCATTCTTTGATATTTGAAGCGAACGGAGGGTAACAAACGATAGAGCGAATGACCATGACTTTGAAGTGGGGTAAAATCTCCCGTCTAGGAAACATTCGTTATGTTGGATGGACGCCCCGTTCAAATTAAATATTGACATGACTATTTTGAGTGTGGACGAAAGACTTGAAGTATGTTCTGTATTGTACATATGATAAATATGTGTCATTACCTCTACTGGAACGAGAAGCTGTATAGACTGGAGCCAGGAGCTATTTGGAGTAGCGTGACTGCAGAGGCGAAGTCGAACAAACTGAAGCTGAATTCATCATTATACTTACGAGCGTAAACCAGAGGGGTGTTCACGGGACTCCCGAACTCCTGACGTTGCTGATGCAAACCACTTCAGTATATGTTTATGTTTGAGGTTAGTAGAGTGGACTCCTAATTTTCGGCATGCTGGCGAAGCTCAACTCATCATCGATTTGGGGGAGGTTGACGCGACCTAAACCTCGCGCTACCCACGTGGCCCAAATGGTTCCTGACACCAGGCTATCATGCCACCGGACCGGAGCAGCCCCTTGTACCTAACGGTATAAGATGAATCTTCATCATTCATCATCAACATCAACATCAACAGCTACCACCAAGGACCCACATTCCACCTTCATCACCCTCCGGCAGGAGGCAAAACATGTCATTATTTCATCTGTTGCTGAGCGATATTCAATTCATTTCTGGAGGTGTTGGGATTGGACCATCAACTTGGCTGCTCTCGAGCTGGTCACGTTGATGGATGGGATTTGGACGGAGACCAATCGAAAGCAACACATGTTTTGTCTCTAGCTATTCCCGAAAATACCTACTCATAGAAATAACTCACAAAACTAACAATCCATAGTCAAATCATTAACTTAGAATTTTGTGCATCTTGAATTGAATTGTCTATAGCGAATTTCATGTACTTGTAATTAATTGTCTCATTATATTAGCACATTATCAACTGCAGCAACCGGAAACGTTTGGGCGAGCAAACAAGGTAGGAAAAGGTAGTTAAAATCAGGGTAGTCGGTCATTGTCTTATTTTCAAACCATACAGAATGTAACACGCCTCATCTAAAAAGAACCAAAGTTACCACAACCAATTAAAAGGATCCTTCAATGAATTAATCCCTGTCGAAACAAAAAATTGACACAACGTGACATATTGATTCGTTAAGATTGAAGGGTTGATAAACCGCGAGAAGAGCCAAATCAAACGAGCAAAAGATTAATCCGTTAACGAGAATAAGGGGAGACGGGAAAACATTACAGTAAGATCTATCTGGCTTCTGTCCTTTGTTTTTGACCAAAGGAATTTTAAAAACATTACAATATCAAAAGTAAAGTAAAATTGCACCTGTCAACTCACATTAATGTATTGTAATTTCCTCCCGTCCTATAACAAGTTTTTTTAACTCATCGGGATTGCTCAAGCAAGAATAATTTTTATTTTTTAGGATTGAAAATATTTTTACTTTTGTGGCAGGAAGAAAAAATCGAAATCTCCGATCCTTTTATATTTTCTCCGGAATAACATTTAACAATAGAAAAAAATCAATGAACCCGCATTTAGTTGGGAATCGGGATCACAAAAACGTGACGCCAAGACATTGACGTGAGAAGTAGCTATTTGCCACAAACGCGTGCTGTCAGTTAAACGTCTTCTAGTACGTCTGTGAAGTTTTAACGTTTACAGTACACTTGAGTTTCAGAATGTTTGATTTTCATACAGGGTTACTTTTAAGTGCAAATAATTTAAATATATTATTACTTAACCACAGACAAGTCATATTTAATAACAAGATTAACGAAACCGAGACATCTCCGCTGGGTAGAGCATAGAGTAGAGATGCATGAAAGCTAACCACAAAAGGAGGTTTGTTCTTCTATAATAAGCCTGTTGAAGAATGAGTGTTCGGAGGCTTTACATAGTATACATAAACATGGTGATAACTCTTATTTAAAAATATATTGCTTTTGTATAAAGGTACCAGATGGCGCTAACAAACAACCGAAGAAATAAGTCTTCGATAAAATGAAAGTGGCTTGGCTAAAAGATATATTCATTAAACTAACTTTCATTATTGATTTTTCGCCTGTCGGGTTTTTACATTAAAGTGTAAATTAATTATCTAACAAATTGCATTCAAATTAAAATAATATTTTTATGGCATCATGATGTATTTGGATAGCATGCAAATAATATAAAAAATTAGATAAGGAACAAAATGAATTTACATGCTATACAATAATAAAAAAATGCAAAAAAAGAGAGAAGTGATAAAAAAAGTAATAATACCTGCTAAGAGTGAATAACAAAAATTAATACAAAAGAAAAAGTTAATTATTAGGTATATATTTACATGAAAAAGTAAGTTACAGATTACATAATATAATGATGTCAGCGAAACAAAATGTTTTAAATTTTAGTATGGAATAAATGAAAATATTAACGGCACTAAATTTATTTTCAAGCTTATGTAGCCTTTGGACTTAGTTGCTTTTAGATGAATGAACAAAGAACAACTCAGGAAATTTAATGTTACGATTTGTTATTAGCTTAGCTTAGTCAGCTGCATCCATTAATCCTATAATAGTTATAATAACATATCATTTATATAGCTCAGTTTCGTGTCATTTCACTTTATAGCAATAGAATTTTACGTACATAGCCTAAGTTTGTAATCAGCGAATGGTACCTAATTTATTTCGCAACTTCCAGATGCATAAAGCGTGTTACTGTGTACTTTGAAAATGACAAGAAATAGAAAAAATAATTACATCGCTTTTCATACCTATATAATACTTACAACATAATTACAGAGTTTTGTGCCCACTGCCTTCTTATCAGAATAAGCGATTGTTTCTGAAAAGTTTCTATTAAAAGTTTTATACGAAAGGTGACCTTACAATTTCAATTTATAAAGAAGCCCACCTAAGGAAATTCCGCTTCTCAGAGTGGAATAAAAGCACAAAAGGGAAAATACGAAAAAAAAAACGATTTCGTCTGTAAACCACAAAGATGTTTAGGAATTCGAAGCACTAGACCAGGGATGTATATTTCTTTTTCTCGTGCCATTGTTAAAAAACAATCCTTTGCAGTCTTTGAATACTTAGTAAAACAATGCACACCGCTTACACATTCATAAAATGTTTTTTTAAAGGCAAAATTACTATCATATTTACTCATATAATTATCACGTGATACTACTCGTAAAAAAAAAATTAACTCAATAAAATTGTTTATGTCTTTAGATATATATATATATATATATATGAATAGCACACATTATTTGCACAAAAATATATCTTTGCAAATATTAAAAAAATAATTATGGATTGTTAAAATGTTTATATCCATCTGTTTTTTATCTAGCATGTATAAAAAATAGATAAATCATTGATAAAGAAGTTAATCAGAATGTCCATTCTTTCTTTAATTCACATTGAAAAGCAATGGACACTAATTTTACCGTAGGTGCAATGAGAAACTTTCTTCATATGATTTCGTCAGTTTATTAAGAAAACATATTATGTACAAGGTTTTTACTATGCTTGATATTTCTGCTTCGTGGTTTTCATCGGCAGATATCTGTCTAGAGATCTTTGCGCCATGTTTTAGAGTGGTAGGTAGAACATAGCCTGAAATGGTTTCAACTGTGTTTGGTAACCATATCTGAATTATCATCATCTCCTTCTCTAATAAAATCACTTCAGCTTCACAACAAACCCAACTAGGGAATGCCACAGTCCGACTAACTCCGGAGAGTGTGACTGTGCAGTGTTCACATAAAAAAAGGTTCCGGTCGTGCGATTAACCACGTGTTCGATGCTCGTAGATATAAAAGGAATTTGTTCGGCGGCGGTAATGTAACCTAGTCGACCAGTGTTGCCATTTAGAATAATATCAACAATTTAAAATCAGCAATGTTCAAACAAAAAATATGCACTTGTATCAAAGATATATTAAACAAATAATATTTTTTCAGAAGTTAAGTAGTTATGTAGGTACAAAGCACTCAATGAGTATGGTTGGAACTTAAACCAATAGTATTGTAGCGCCCTTCGTGGCAGCAGGACGCGTCCTAACGCTTCCTCCAACCGCTTTGTGTTTTTTTAGTATTTTCAAGGGAAATGAGGCAACATCCCTTTGAAATTATTTTTAAAATCAATCCATCAACATTTGAACTTAAATAAAAATAAACTTAATAATTATTAGAACTTTATAATATGTGATTTGAGTGCAGTGTTTTAAAGTGAATATTCTGAAATTTGCTCAAAAATATCGGACTTTCGAAACGAACGGCGACCGGTAAATGCACTCCAGATGTTTTCAACAAAATTCTCGGAAACTGGGCAAGCTTGGACACTGGCAAGTTTTTTTACTAAGCCCAGGGCAATTTATTACCCAACCGTCGCTTTTTATTGCGGACAGAATGCACCACTTCAACATTTACCAGGAACAGGATTACATGGAGATAAATGATGAACTTGCCAAACGTCACTGCGGTGCTGCCAGGGTCTCTTATCTATGTGAGGTGTCAGCGCTTTATTAGCAGCAGATACATACCTGGACGCTGTTGTTGGACGCGGTGGACTCTCTTACTGCAGCAGCTGGTCCAGTTCTTTCACCACTTAGGATTCTTGCTGCAGAGTCTCCATCTTCTATCTTCGTAGAACGTCACAGCGGTGCTGCCAAGGTCTGGTATCTGTGAGAGGATAGTGTGTCAGCGCTTTATTAGCAGCAGAAACATACCTGGACGGATGACGAACCTCGTGCTGGCACTGTTGGTGGACGGGGTGGACTCTTTCGCTGCAGCAGCTGGACCAGTTTCTTCACCACCTGGGATTCTTGCTGCAGAGTCTCCATCTTCTATCTTCGTGTCACCTGTTCCTTTACTTCATTTTACTTAACTTAACTTCACTCTATTTTTGTAATATTTATATTTTCTGTAATACCTGCATCAACTGTAAAGCGCCCCTGAGGTGATATCTCACAAAAGCGGCGCTATACAAATTATCCAATAATAAATAAATAAATAAATTATGTGCTCCGCATGCGATATCGTCCAGTGATGGTCAAAATTAATACTTGTTCCCTATGTTTGGCATCCCTGACCCGATGATCATCGTTGTCTGAATGACTTTCAAAAAATGTAAGCTATTAAGCCAGGTTATAAATTAGCGATTTATACAGACCATTTAACTGGAATTTAGTTGGGAATTCACAATATTAATTCCCTTTAAACCTTTGGAAGAACTAAATAAAGGGTATTTGCGTTATTTAACAGAATGAACGTACTTACAGATTAAGAACATATATTTATGCACCTACTCTCTCTGAACAAACTTCTTAGCATAAATACGTAAGGCTAAAGTGTTTAAGTTTGTTCCTCCTGTCATGTTAAAACTAAGAGTTTATACAACTTATAATTGGGAAGAAACGTTAAAAGTGAACGCTATGCTAAGCAAGAAAATGTTATAACATTTTATGAGTAATTTTATACTTAGGGGAGATAACTTGTAGATTAAGTGTGGAGATGTAGATACGTCCTCGATAAAGATTCAAATACCAAAGTTTCTGTTAATGTTACATTATATTTTGGTTTGTTTGTTTTGGTGTAAAAACTGCAATCTGGACCAATCTCTTACTTATGGGGACAGTCATAATTTCTCAACATAAGAGGAAAGGAAAACAAAACCAATAACCATTCTGCTCCTAAATCAATTATAATTTAATCAATGAAAATAATATCATCCAAAAACGTTAAATGTGGAACAAAAGAGACAGACAAATATTCAGTCACATCTGAAAAATGAACAGAAAACCTCCGGGCACTGCTGTGACTACTGAGCTAATTCAACTATATCAACTACCGTCATTTTTAACTGCATCATACTTCGACTCAGTGGGTGACTTTTGGGTGTACTAGAATTCTTATATTACAAAAAATGGCATAATTTATGATGTTGTTGCAGAAAAGTAAATATTATTTTGGCCGTACGGTGCAGAGCCAAACTGATATTTCATGAAAATTTTCATACGAAAAATAGAATTTTCGTAAAAAAATAAAAAATCATTTTGGGCTAAACAACATCGATATTGGTGAATTTTTAACACACTATCACACTCAAAAGTTACGAGCCGCCACGCTTCGACTAAGAACTACCAACATTATCTTCATTTTCTTAACTATCTCGTCAATGTACGAGTAAATTTTTTAGATCTTTATACATGTTTGCAAAATTCTACCCCACATAAACTCATATGAAAACTATGAATTAAGAGGAAAAACCTTGCATTTTAATGAGAACATTCAGTTTGAAACAATTATAATCATGAACATAAAATAAAAATTCAGAAAAAACCACAACTACCCATCGCTCTTGCAGTGAATAATTACATTATTGAAGATATGCTGTCTTGCTTAGTAGATTCTTACGCGCCAATTCAGCGTTGGCATAGTTAAACCGGCCCGGTTTAAAATCAGGTTCCTGTTCTCCTGTTCAGACAGAGCAATTTTAGTTGAACGACTTTTATTGAACGACAAAAATTGAACAAGATATCGTTTAGACGTTTCAATTTAACTCGAACCGATATTACTAATCAAGAAGGCGTCAAGTGAAGTTATCGCTGCATGCGTCCTTATGATTTCTAACCTTTTACAGAACGAACTTTCGACTATCAAAAAGCGCAAAAAACGTCGTATGTGGGCTAGAAAATGGATTATAAGGAGAAAAGAATTGGGTGCTTCTAACACTATATTGAGAGAGATGGCGTTAGAAGATACCAAAGGCTATACTAGACTAGACATGATTTGTAATAATGTAGTAAAAAATTACATAAATTTGTTAATTTTAACCGAGAGTCTCGCGAAATGTCTAAATTCATTTAATGAGACTCTAGACCGGCAGGTGTTCACTCGAGTAATTGGCTTGAAGTAACGGTCGGTACCTATATGATATTTTGGTTGAAATATAGCTTACAAATCGAGCCGGTAGAGTCGCTCGGTATTTTGATTAATTATTTTTTTTTATTTTGAATCATTAAAATTACTAATCACGGCCGATAACGCGACTAATTACCCTCGCAGACGTGCGTGACAAGTTTTTTTTAGTAAAAAACACAGCCGTAAGTGAGTTTTTCAAAATTTATAAATGTTTTTCAAATTCAGACTCCATACGGGTATGAGACTGTTAAAACACGATAGATCTTTTCCAAAACGGACAAATATACGGAAATATTTTGAAAAACGACAGATATGACTTCACTCTGCCGATATATCTTCGATTCGACCCTATATAAAGCGTTAACGAGACGTTATGTGATATTATTCATTTGCCGTGTTTGAAAACGAAAATTTGAGCGGGACAAGTCAATTGAGGAGTACACGTTAGGGTGGAGTGACGTTGTATGGGACTTTTTTTTTTAAAGATGCCAGTACTGTAATAGCAAAAAAAAGTTGCCTTTATATAACACCTTTTTCGTCTAAAAAAATCAACTCGATCGAAACGTTCCTTTATTCAACAACCAGCACATTTATATTTAGAAAAAAATTGTATGAAAAAAGTCGCTGAAAACTCTGCCAAGCATTATAAACAAGCGATATTCATAGCAAAAATACAATTTTATTAGGGGTTTTATAGCTAATAAGGTGCATAACACATGTGAAAATAAAAATAAAATTAGGTACCATAGTTTCAAGGCGGGGTCTATTTTTGGTTTTTTGAAGAGGATTATTGATTTTTTATTGTTTTTTTCGTGTTTTTGAGAAACATGTTTTTTTATTTAATAAAATACTTTAACAAAGAGAATTTTTTTTAAACATTATCGAAGTTTTATAATATTTATCGTGTTTTGAAATGAGATTTGGTGTGAAATTCGGGCATTATATGCCTAGATTTTATTGTCGCCCGAATGAATCCATCTCTTGCTTCAGGCCCAACTGTAGACAACGATGCCTGGGTAACTAATTTGATGCACCTCTCGACTGCTTGAGTGTGGCAGGGAAATCTGGGAAATTCAATACTGTCCTTTTCTTCACCGAAATTATTTATCATTTTGACTAGGTCATCATTACTGATTTCGGATAGTATCGGTGGCGGTGTAACTTCGCATTCCTGCCAGTTGATAATATCGTAATATTTACTTGCTGAAAAGTTTATTGTTGGAATAATAAAGTCTCTAACAACAGATGGACTCGGACATCTATCTCGCGCCTTTAATATTCGTCTCAAACCCAATTCTCTTACAATAAGGTTGTCATCCATTATCATGGATAGTAGCAGATTTTCCGGGTGGCAAAAATAGGCGTTTCTTTGAATTACTGGATTAATTATATCTCGTAGATCGGTGCTCAAATATCGGGTGAGTTTTATTATAGTAAAAACATGTAATGCCCCATCTTTACACGACGGGTGCCTCTTTATCTCAAACCATGTCGGAGCATATGCTTTAACAACATATTCAGCAAGAATTTTTAGGTTCACTGAAGGGTTAGTTGTTCCTATATATAATCGAAGTATTGAGTTTGCTGTCGTTAACCAACGTGAGTGACCTGTTGTAACTGCAAAACATATTTCGTACAAGTATTTTTGGTCCGTGCTCAAATTTTTCAATTCCTCTGCGTTGAGTTTGTGCATCTCAAAGTGTATTGGTGAATAATTTATAACGGTGTTTTCAGAGCTGCTTGAAAGAAGTTTTCCAATAGGTCCTGAAAACCCTTTAGGTCCTGTTGTAGCACCATCTAAGTGTTGAAACAAGTGGCGAAGGGGAAGTTCGTTTGCATGCAGCTGACAGATAAACCATTGTAACGGATGACCTAATTCCAATTCCATGAATCTAATAGTTCCATTTCTTTTGCCTGTATTGACAGCAGTCCCATCACATCCAATCGCTGATAAATCATTCAAATTAAAACCGTTCACTTTTAAATGGTGTAACATGCTCTTTGCGATGTTTTTGCCAGTTCCTGATGATGGTGTAACATGTCCAACATATTGAGACCCCGGCTCAGATAAAATGGAATAATGTTCTTCTGAAATCGTTCTCCGATGATATCTATCCCCTATTTTTTCCTGAGACAGTGTTTTATCCTTCCTTCCATCGAAATATAGACCTCGAATTTTTGTTGACTCCGACGACATCTGCCATGTTTTGATTAAAGAAGTGCGACATGTTTGTCTAGCTCGTCTGAGTTTGCTCCTATCAATCACCATTTTAGAGTCGTCTTCGGTTACTATGCCAAAATCTTGTAATGTAGCACTTGCAACAGCTGATGCCGACCTGTCTGACAAACCATACTGATCGCAGATTCTGGCCAAAGTGGGGAGTTTTAACATCATACGGGAATTTTCTGGAGGTTGCGAAGAATGTGAAGAAAATGATTGGTTTTCATCAAAAAAGGGTTGACGTGGTTTTGTCGCTGATGCTGTAGATGAGCTGACCTTCGAAGCAAGTTCAGATAAACGAGCTTGCATCCTCATTTTCCGATGTAATTTTTTTGTTGTGTCGGTGTCTATTGCTCCCAGCATCATTTTTCTCGAGGATCTTTGGTCTTCAAGGAATGCTTGTTCTTTGGTGGGTACCTTGCGCGTCTTTTCGCAGGAACACATATTCAGATTGTTACATTTGCATGAAGCAATATCGAAAAGTTTATTCATTTTGATTTTGTAAGAATTTAACTTAACATAATAATGCACACTTTTTTTTGGCCAATTTTTAAATTTTAAGTATTCGTTATAATGATCTTGGATCAGTTTCATCACTTGATTGTGTGAAACAATGGGAATAGAAGCGCGCTTCCAAATTCCTTCAACAATTGCAGATATAACACTTTTTATTTCGAATACTGACGGTTTTTTTGTAGAGTTAATATTACGCTCATATCGTTAGAACAAATAATGTTTAATCACTTCTGAGACAATAGGTAACACTTGAGAGTTCATTTCAGTTGGTGCCCCGAATATTGGACATAAAATTTTGCTTCTCGTGTAATTTGCATTCATTTTCACAACAATTATATGTGTTAAAATTTAATCGGACAAGGATTCTAACACGTCTACGGTCAGCGGTAGCCGAAACGAAACTAGATGCAAGTCGCATCTAGTTTCTGCGACGAAACAATAGGAGCGAAATTATCCCCCCCACCTCCACAGCGCTCACAAACTCACTAGTTTAAGAGCAATTTATGCAGTGTTTTTTTTTTTTATAAAACATGTAATGTTCAATAAGGTAAATGCAATTGAAAGTAATGGATATTATTTTATATTTTTGAGACTGTACTCAGATTTTGGGAAAAAAAGGCTAAATTTACGTTTTTTACGTTACGAAATCGCTAGGTTGTTGAATGAAGACATAAGTTTAGATTTTTTAAAGTATTTTTACGAGAATATGAATGACATGAAGCATCTTTTGGCAGCTATTACAATACCGAGATTTGATTTTTGCAATGTCACTCCACCCTAGTACACGTTGTATACGCGGTTCTCGTCGCGCGAGATACCTCTCCTCGTGGTCTATAGGCAGAACTTTCGACACTCGTTAGGACACTGCAGGACCCGGGTTTGAATCCCATATTTTTATAACTTTTAATTTTTTTTTATCACATGCTACTTATAAATATGTCAATATTAGGAATCTCGTTAAACGTTAAATATGATTTAAGATTTTCACGGCCAAAAGTATTTTTGTTATTTGTTTTTGGGGTATTATGCCGTGTTGCGCTAACTCCTTCTTTAGCCAACGTTTCGGACAGCATTGCAGTGTCCATTCTTCGTTTAGCTCTGGTGTATCCGTCAATTACCGGATACCAAGAACTATTAAGCTTAGCTCCATTGTCTCTATTAATGTTTACGGGATTTTTATGAATTTCAATGGCCTCCGTAATCAGCCGTGCTCTATAAGTTTTCGGTCTCCCCAGGATTTCAGGAACAAATCCAAAGTAATGCCCGGTATCAATCAAATTACGGAGGCCATTGAAATTCATAAAATTTGATCACGGCTGATTACGGAGGCCATTGAAATTCATAAAAATCCCGTAAACATTAATAGAGACAATGGAGCTAAGCTTAATAGTTCTTGGTATCCGGTAATTGACGGATACACCAGAGCTAAACGAAGAAAACCACTTTAAATAAAAAATGATACGTTAATGTTAGCTCAGAGGGTTGGTGCTGGCAACACGGTATCACAACCTCATACATAAGCTCACATTTTAATACAACCTCAAATAACACATCTGCCCTGATGATGGACACTGCAATGCTGTCCGAAACGTTGGCTAAAGAAGGAGTTAGCGCAACACGGCATAATACCCCAAAAACAAATCACAAAAATTGTTAAACGTTAATTTGTTAACAACACGCCTATAAATAAATTTATGCTTTTTAAAACTATAATGTACAGCATTCTGAATAATAATAATATGAAATGAAAAGAGAGAGAGAAGAATACTTAAAGTTTCACTTCCGTCGTGCGTAGGCTTGCCACACAGTGTATTTTTTCTTATAAAAGAAGTTTTCGTTGCAATAGTTGATGCCCTAAAATTTGTTATAAATTTTTAAAAATAATTATTTTTTGGACCATTCAGAGACGTGTTTTTTAATAATAATTACTGCTAAGTTTCAATAACATTTCAAAAATAATGTTATTAATTGCAGTGTCACAGGCATTCTTATTATTGTAAACTTCTTGCTTCTGATCTCAAGGACAGGGATGGCTTTTGTATAGATCCATAAATCTGAACATCATATCATCCGACAACTTAATATATTATTTCATTGAAGTAGATGATAGTAGGTACTGGGTACGCATAAATAAACCACTCACTAGGAGTGTCTTACGTCTTCTTTTGACCGCAGGGAACTAAAAATCGCAAGCGACTTGATACATATGTTCACACGTTTCGATTCGGCAGGAAAATGGAACGATGACTCACACTTGAACGACAAAAATAGAGGCGCTTTCAACTTTCGTCGCTCAACTAAAACTTTGATCAACTCTATTGAAAGGCTGTTCACATTTGTCGAAATTTGTAATTCTTAACATGGATATAAAATTATATACTTCCCAAAATAATGTTTAGTCGTCTTAGTCAAATTGTCGGGTTTTACAAACGCGTGCTTGATAAATTTCTTAAGATGTCCGTAGAAATTATAAAATTATATGCGTTATAAGGTTAACAACATAAAATTGGACGATGAATGCTTAAGACCTTGCTTGTCGCTTTTCAGTCGTTTTGTCACCGAAACGGCAATAAATAAGAGATTAGTCAAATTAAGATAGGAAAAAAATATATGTTTCTGGGACATTAGGTTATATTGATTGTTTTTCGTGGTATTTGAACATTGGTAAAGAACCGCGTTCATTAGACATTTTGTCGTCAGGTTTATTTCGTCATGTTTATTATACATATGTTTTATGAATAAACATTATTATGAGATGATTTGTTCACTCTTATAGAAATAAAAATATCATGCATGCGGTAGGTAGAAAGATTGGGAAGAAAGATTTTCAATAGGGAAAAACCTAATTATCAAACTACAGAAACGTAACAAGGATCTAGACAATTTAAAATGATTGATCTCCTCCACTGGAGCTCAGTCCATTTTTTGCATTTAAAAAAAAGCATAATAATAATAATAATAATAATATTTTTTATTCCAGGATGTGGGGAGGTTTGTGCAATCCCACACGTCCCATATAGATATACATTTTTTTTTTTGTACAATAGATATAATAAATTATCAAATAAGGAAAACTATGCAGGGTGTGGTCTTGAGTGCGCTTGGGCCCAGCGCTCACTCAGGAGTGGCGCTTGGTGCTGGTAGGCTGCGGTCACTTATATACTTCCCTTATATTTACATTATATACTTCCATAATATATTTACAACACACGTTACTTGTACATTTAAGATTCTAGCTTAGAGTATTGCCCTGAAGAAGCTACGGTTGTAGCACAACCTGGTCGGCATTAGGAATAAAAAGATAAAAGTGTTAACTAACTAATTAACTAACCATCACGCCGTTTCCCCGCAGAGGTAGGCAGAGAGGACGGACCGCCAAACAACTCGGTCTTGGCACACACTTCTTGCCTCATTTACATTCATACATCGTCTCATACATACTCTTCTATTGTTCTGATTCTTGACATGGCCCGACTCAAATATCTGATTTACTTGGTCGTGCCATGTCTTCCTCGGGCGTTCCCGACTTCTGCTACCATTCACATTTGCATCGTATATTCTCCTTACACTCCTTTCATCCCTCATTCGCTCTACATGCCCAAACCATCTAAGCGTCCCTTTCTTGATCTTACTCATTACGCTTACATCAGCCTTGCACTCTTTGCGGATCTCCACATTCCTCACACGATCATACATGGTTTTACCACACATACGCCTCAGGGATCTTATTTCAACAGCATTCAATCTACTTTCATCCTTTCTTTGCCAGTTCCATGCCTTACTTCCATACATTAGGGTAGGTACCAGCACTCCATTGTGGACTGCTAACTTCACTTCTTTGGACAATTTTTTGTTAGCACCAACTGCGTTCAGTCCTCCATTAATGGAGTTACCTGCATTTACTCTTCATTCAATATCTCTGTCAGCCTTCCCATCTCTCGTAAACATGCTTCCTAAATACACAAACTCATCCACCTGCTCCAAGTATTCCTCAGTCACAGCTATATTGCACACTGTTTTCGTACTCTCTCTTTCAAACACCATTACTTTAGACTTACTTACATTCATCATTAACTCATTCTTTACGCATACTTCGTTCATCCTAGACACGAGAGATTGCAGATCATCCATACTATTAGCAATCAGCACCGCGTCATCAGCATACAACAGGCGTTTACTAAATTATTGATTTATTTCAAATTATAACGTCACAACACAAAGTATCTGCTTCATATGAACAACAAAATAAACTATTTAATAAAGTGGACCTTGGTACTCTTCGTAGGTTTTATTTTGTGGGAAGTTTTTTATAATTATTCTGAAATAATTATAAAACTCTAAAGTGATTTTATTACGAAAAAAAAAATCTCATTGAGGGTTTCATAGTTATAATTATGGTGTCTTTAATATTCACTCGTATTATTTTTTAAGAACCCCTAGAGAACAGTTTTGTTGTTAATCCAAAGCATTATGGGTAGGTAACCTTGAGGAGATTTTAAACAAAAACGGCGCTATAAGAATTAAATAATAATTTTTTTTTTCAATTTTATTGGAATAACAATACCCATAATCTTCAATATACTATGTCCCGGTAAAATAGAGCTCCTGCGTTCGATTCCCGGTTGAGACCGTTACTTTTTCAATTGTCTGTCTTATTCTATTTGATGTTTCATTAAAATTTGTTAGTATTATCTTCTTCCACAGTGGTATTATTATTAACATTGTGCATTACAATAGACTACACAACATAATATTGCAGTAGGTATTCGGTTATATTCTTCAGCTCAGTTCTCTGAGTACACTTATGTGTATTCGGTTATTGACCCACTTGTTACTACATATTGCAATAGGTATTCGGTCATGTTCATCAGCTCAAAGAAGTGTATTCGGTTATTGCCGCTTGTTACTACATATTCAGTAGGTATTCAGTAATGTTTATCAGAAATGAATTCGGTTATTGACCCACTTGTTACTACATAATGTAGTATTATGAAATCTTAATTCTATGTGTGATTTTATTCACAGCTTGATAAAACGTGTTTTAACAACGAAAAACACTTGGTGAAAGTAGCGCATTACGTCATTGAATATTCATTGAATGTATTTTTGTGGGATCGTTTTTTCAGAACGGCAATGTAAATCAAAGTGTTATTTTTTAGCTATAGATCCTTGCTTTGAGATACGGATTTAAGGCTAGTTATATTTAGGTTTATTTATTTTGTACGCCCATACGGGCTTTTACAAACATATGATATATAAAATAATTCGGTGGAATATTATTAAATAAGTAAAATTTGTTATAGAAATTAATAAATAGAACACCTTCAAAAAAATAAAATAAGTTAATCTGTATTTATGAGGTATGTTATTATGGCCTTAACTGTTACTAAATTCCGTGCAGTTTAACAAATTTACTATTTCTGAGAAACTATTGCAAACTATTATTATCGTTAACGAATATTAAAAATATCTTTAGAAAACCAACAAAAAATTAAGCCGATGATAACTATGATTAGTGAAAATTTAGGACGGTTGTTTCGCAAAATTTCAACAATTTATCAAATTTCAAAGTTGATTTTCAAATAATTATAAGCAATAATTAGTCATCCGAAATAATAATACAAATTGAAAATATCTCCCGAGTAAAAATAAATTAGTACATATTGAATCATTTGGAGGGTTGGAAATAAGCCGACATAGCTCAGTGGATACAGAGCACCTGACCGGACATCAGAAGGCACGGGTTCAATTCCCGTTGGCGGCATTTATTTTTACTCGGGAGATATTTTCAATTTGTATTAGTATTTCGGATGACTAATTATTGCTTATAATTATTTGTTATCCTTTATGCTATGCATAAAACCTTGTCTTATAAACGTTACTTTATTATTAAAAAAAATAATTGATTTTCAAGCTCTGTGAAGGTTCTATTGAACTTCAGTTATTATTTCAGTTTGATTAAATAACTGGACAGTTATGATATACTAACAGAACAGAAATAAAACCTTCACAGAACTTGAAAATCAAGTTTGAAATTTGATTAATTGTTTTTTTATTAAACAACCCATCCTTAACGTTATTGTGTTATGCATGAATTGGTGTTATTAAGAAGGAAATGTAAAAATTATAAGTCTTTTGCATGGGTTATTTAACTCGTTAACGAACCCAAGGTCATGTTTACACATTCCAAACTTAACTATAACTTACTTTTTTGCGATCTATGAAATGAATATTTATTTATTCAGGTATTCGGTACTTTCAGTAAAAAAAACCACTGAAATCCATAGAACACCTTTGTGCCAACGGGGAGAACCTACCTTGTGCTTCTACTCGGTCGTAAATGTCTAGAGTTTTTATCCTTTACCGGATGCAATTTCTGACACCTTTTTAGTGTCCGAAACCCAATATATTTCGAGAACCTGACTCATACAAAGATGTATTAATTTGCAGGATCTAATTGGCTTATTTATTATTAATTAGGTCACTGACAGAACGCATTTACGATCAAGTTGATTTTGTTTAATACTTTTTAATAGTTCCCTTAATATCAACATTTAATTAACCATAAACCTTCTTTCCTTATTTTGTAATGTACGAAATCCATGAGATAAGAGGCACTAGATAGTCCTCTATCTTGATTAAGTACTCCAAATAATTCATACCAGGCTTAGATCAGCCGGAGGTTAGTTAAGGTTACATGCTTCAATACTACACACCTTTAAACCTTTTGAAATGACAAAGGGCCGAGAATCAAAAGAATACTGATGCTATTTGACTCTATTGATTTTTCTGACAGTCGCCCAGCCATTTCAGCATTCAATAATTTCACGTGAAAACATTGATCTACTATAATTAGATGGGATATAAAGCGAAAAATAGGTTCTGCTTTTGTACCTCCAACTGACCTTCATCTCTCTAACTAAAACTACCAAATCGCATTCTAATAGTGGAATAAGTTGAGAAGTCATATTATTATGCAGTAACGCCACTAATTGTAGCTCTATGCGTGAAAATATTTTTTAAATATTTTATAAATTTTTGAAAACACTGTAATTTTGGGAAACTCGTTAGTCGATCTCGTTTATTCAATTTAAATGGTTTAAAACCCATGGTCTGATTGTCTTTTTATTCAAGAAAATAGTCAAATGTTACGTCATGTTTAGAATATGGTTGTTGAAGCAATCTACCATGGATACATACGACATGTAAGTTATGATATTCTTCGAACGAGCTTGTTTAAAGTATTTCATGCTTGGGTTGACTTACATCATTCATCTCACGTATAAAGAGAAGCATGAGATGTTGCCTAGCGTAAGATTTTCATTTTTATTTTGTGCTTTATTGCAATGACGTGTGGCAGTTTGTAATATAATGAAACCACAAAACGTTTTGTTAGAAAAAAAATATGCATAAAAAAAACTCAACTTACCTGGTTAGTCAAATAGCAAACAGGTTAAGAAAAAATACAATTTAAGACATACTAATGACAATAACGTCGCGATCAAGGAATACAAGTAAATGGATGACCGCAAATTAAAAAAAAAAACTTCATTAATAATTCGGCTACTTTCGTTTAAATAGTACCTACCTATATAGTACTGATATGAAAGTTAATTTTCGCTAAAATGGATAAATGTGCAAGTAAATGTTGTAAATTTGGAAAAAAAAGAAATGGCTACGTTTTTATAGCATATTATAGAGAGTGCTCTTCGTTGTAGCGTCATTATCTCATCATTTCTGCTTCCATTTTAAGCTTTTATGTTTGTTTCACAGCTTGCTTCCAAACAAACTTTGTTTTTTGTACTCTTATGTTGTAAGATGTGCTGTGCTAATGTTAATAAAAGTACAAATACAATACATGTTGCGAATGACGAAAATCTTTAGGTTATGCTTTATTGAATTGGTTAAGGCGAGAAATGCTCTAAAGTAAAGTCAGAATCTTAACGAGGTAAGTAAAAAAGCCATGCATAGAAATATGCGACGCGCGGCCTTGGTGTATTGAACAGACCTACGGTGGAAGTTGCCCTAGAAAATCTCTAAAATAAAGTGGGAATCTTAACGACGTAAGTGATGAAGACTTCTAAAAACAATTATTTCTGATGAACGTATTACTAAAATCTCAGATGTTTCTAGAGGAATCCCCCGGAAATTTACCAAGTATAAAAAATAATATCTGTTGCTCACTGTTAATTTTATAGTTGAAAAAACGTTTTATAAAATTTTCAAAACTTTTTACATAAAATATTTTATATAAAATATCTTAATACTGTTTTTATTGATATTATATATAAATAACTTACATCCGTATGGATAGGTCTAAACTGTATAAGTTATCATTACGAATTCGTCGGAATTAATTCAAATGCCTCGAGCCTTCCCCTGTTATTAGAGTATGCGACAGCATTACTGTCTGAGTGCCCGCTCTAGTCAAGTGTTTGTTCTGCGGGACGGACCATGCAGCGTGCACCGCAATCATTGATGGCCGGTAGAGCGGTGGACAGAGCCTGTGCGTCCGGGTTCAAACCTGTTTGTGTTTGAACAGCTTTGGTAGTAAAAGTGCGTAATGCGCAGAAGTAATTGAATCTGATATTTTATGAAATTTTGTACTTTCAAACGCGATTCGATTCGTTCTAAGATAATATTATTAATTGCCGACACTGACAGTTTTGTATATATATTCACGAAATTCGCCATCATTTAAAATCTTCTTACAACTTTCTTAAACTTCTATAAAACGACTTTGTACAGAAATTATTGTTTTTTTTATTTTTTTTTAAATTTTATTTTTATTTTTTTTATTTAACAAATTTTTTATATAAGATAATGTGTCCTTACTGGGGTACCCCGTTCTAAGGTCACATTGTACATGGTTGTGTGTTTGAAATAGTATAAGTACATATGTTAAAATACTACATAGAAAATTAAAAAAAACAATATTTAGAGAAAAATAAAACATAATACAAGCTTTAGTCTTTGTTGGGTTGCAAAATTATATCTATATTCTTCCTTCCTTTTCCATAATCCATTTCTTAATGTTTCTTTTGAAGTCAGTTTTTTTTTTTTTTATTTCAAAAGGGAGGACATTAAATAATTTTATAGAATAATACTGCATATTTCTTTGTCATCCCAAACAACTAAAGAAAATTTTCATTGTACGTAAATGTAATTTAAATGCAGTATTTTCAACCAACCCAAATGCAAATAGTTGTTTTTTATAGTAATTGGTAAATCAAAAGGTTTTATCTTTAAAAATATTTGTATTAAACGTGGCCAGCGATTCAGAAAGTTTACCTAATATGACAGTAAACTTCTGTTTTTCTGATTTGAAAAGGACAAGCTTTTTGGAACGTTTTCGGCTGTTTCTGCCGTTTACGTGAACCATACATAAATGTTCACCTGACATTCCTTGCTGCACCATCCTCTCACCAATCTAATAGTTAGCCCTGCATCCAGTAAAGTTGACGATGTATGGCTCACGTGTTCCCCTTGATACCACACATTAGCCTCTGTAATGAAAGCTGTGTGTTATCTCACGCTCTGTGGGCCCTCTCAGACACCACACTGCTCCTAGCAAAAAGGCGACACTTGCGCTAAACTGGATGTAATTTTGAGAGAAAACTTATATTATCAGGCTGCGCGAATAAACAGGGGTGTATCCACTCAGAAAAATGATTTTTTCATCCAAGCTTAATTTTTTTAATCTCTAAAAAAATATCATAAATATACTAATATCGGTTGCGTCCTGCGTAACTCTGGTTCAATGAACTAATTTAAAAAAAAAAAATTACTGTTTTTTTCAAAATTGGAACTGATTGTGTGAAGAATCCATAAAAGCAATAAAGAACCTACCTACCTATAATATTATATTTTAAATACTCGTACATAATTATTTTTGTCATTTTAAAAATTTAAGCCGATACGTGAAGAATTTAGACTATTCCGTGATTTTTAAGGGTATGCGGTAGTATTATATCATTTCTTTATTATAATTATTTAAACATGTAATCATAAACATCTGCAACCCTACCAAATTTGTGTTGCTAGAATTCAAGTCGGACGCAGGCCATACAAAAGTATAAGGTAACCATTAAACTACAAGACACCAGTACCTATAACAGAAACATTCGAGGTCAAATACTTGGACATTGAGCGACCTGCTTCCCTTCACATTATCTGCATAATCAGATTAGTTTTTTAGATAATAATAATTTTTAGATAATAATAATAATCAATTGCTCTCTCATTCAAAATGAGTCGGTGAATTATTTTCCTATTTGATCTATGGTGATTTGATGTGTTGTTTTTGTATTATTTTGTATTTATTATGCTTATATAATGCGCTTACGTAATGTGGATTGACTAGATGATCATTTGTGAAAAAGTGTGTGGAAGGGTTTAGTTTTTCCTGTGGGGAAGATTTAACCCATACACAAAGTCGAAGATATAATCAGATTACTTTTTTAATTAGCATTGTATTAACAATATTATTAAAAACTAATACCGTGGGGTTAGAAACAAATGCTTTATTAAATCAATATAATGATATAACATATTACTAGTACGTATTTTTTTTTACCAAATCTCATTTATAATGAAGGTTGCAGGCATTCAAATACATTTTATTGTTTGGCCCAGTTCATAAAATATTATTCCAACTAACTGCGGCCCTGTGTAGGTATAAATTATCCCACGAAATAGAGCCAGCACTACAGAAAATTACTTTACCATATTAGCCACAAGATTAAGAACCCTAAATAACGGGGAAAGTTCATATTTCAGGGGTTATTTTAAATTCTGACACATAATAATTATACAGTATTCTTTACGACCTATATGCAGCATGAAATTGGCAATTAACATAAAATATAAATATGCGAGTAATCAAGAGACAACAAAATGAAAAATTGATTAAAATGTTGCCGTATACAATAAATTAATGAAATGGGAAACCCATATGAAATGATATCTTTCAATAGTGAGATTTGTGACTTATGTTTATGTACATATAAACTTAACATTTTTATAAACAATTTTCGTCTTTATACTATTTTTTTATACATACATGGATAGTTACATAAAATATTGAAATAAAATATTGAAATAAATAATTTTAAAAAAATCCCACGAAGGCGAAGCCCGAGTGTGGGTATTATAAGTATTTTTATCTTATTTCCATGGTTAAAGTGAAGATACAATATCAAATATAATTTTAAGTTATTTTAAAAGAGTTACTGTAGAGATGCAATACAAGAAACTAAATCATGAAATATGTAAAAGTTTTAAAATAACACAAAAAATAAGGTAAATACTAGTTTTAAAGAAGACATCTTAAAAAGTGAATTAGCAGATAAAAAATTACAAACAATAAAATATATCCGCTGTTTTGTATGTATGTGAAATAATAAAAAATAATCTCTCCATTGGTATAAATGTTACAGATAGCTTTGCTAAAATTAAAATTATACCTTAGAAGTAGGCATATTCTTATTTTCTTACAACAGGCTTATACCTACAGACTATCATGTTTACATTTGATTGCTTTTATATGTCAAATGGTGAAGGTTATATTATTGCTTTACTATTCTATATTTATAATCTTCACAATATTTTTTATATAAACTATGTAAAATATGTATGTAAAATGGCAGACCGAACGCCCTCGATTTAACAGGCCACGTCAACCTGTCAAACGCTCTATATTTGTTAACAATACTGCCAATAATTATTTCGTTAACTTTCTAATTCAAAGGCCTCATACACTATGTGTCGTATGGTATCATGTTACTGCTGCCACTACCTAGCATTTACATACAAACTTTACATATCTTTTAACTAATTTATGTTTGTATAACTTAGGAGTAGGTATATTCTTATTTTTGTACAACAGGTTTATACCTACAAATAATTATTGTATGCATTTACTATTTACTTGCTGTTATAATATGTCAAATGGATATGGTTATATGAATTTTAACTGTTACTATTGTGAACTTACAATCTTCAGAATATTATTTTTTATGTACTATGTATGTAAAAGCCAAATGGGCGTATAAATAAATAAATAAATACATTTTTTTATTTATACTAATTTTTTAAGATATTCTCACTTATGCCTTAATTTCACCTGTCGAATGCTTGGTAAAGACAGTGAATTCAGCCGAGTACTCGGCTGATGTGATCAGTACAGTCAGTACTCGGCATAGTAGTGGGCGAGTGATTCGGGCGAGACAGTTGATGGAAGCTAGGCCCAATGACTCGGTTGAGTAAGTACCCCCTCCACCTGTACACTGAACTCGGCGCTTCACTCGCTCTCCACTCGGTCAGTACGATCAGCCGAGTCAGTAAGCTAAAGATAAAAATTAAAAAAATATATTTTTTTAGTGGTCTTTGCCGTTTGTTGTTATAAATCTTTCTTATTTTTCTCTTTTCCCTCTTTCGTAAAACTATGTTAATAGCAATTTAACCTAATTTCAATTAACTCGCCCACTGTCTCTTCTACATGTGATAACCTCTATTCTCCAATAAGTCGGCCGAATACTCGGCATGTGTAATTCGGCCTTTACGTGTTGTTGAAAATGTACGAACCATTAGCAAAGTTCACCACCAGTTACTTTACAGGGTCCTGCCTAGCACCTAGCGGTCAGAGGTAAAACTAGGGCTAACAGATAAAACAGATGTTTCGCTTATCAATTGGCTTTCTTTGATAGTGTTTGTTTTGACAATTAGCTTGTCAATGTATTTTACTTGGTTAGATAATAAAAAGCCTCGCCGACTGGATTTTTCAATTCTTCTCTCCTATAAAATAGTAACAAGCAGTCATTATGGTCGACAGACCATTAGTAAAAGTGTTTTGTCCGGGTCGGGAATAATTTAACTCGTTGTAACATTAAATAAAGTAAAAATGCAGTTATGTGCAGTAAAAACAAAAACCATGCGTCTGTTATTGAAGACTTTATCAAGCCCAAAAAATTCATAACACGTGTAAACAATCCAGTTAAAAAAGTCGGTAAGGATACATAATTCATAAAACATGCAAAAACTCGATAAAAATGATACATAATATAGATAAAAGCAAGAGATACATAATTTAATTTTTGAAATCATTATTACATACCATCATTTTAAACGTAGCAGATCATTTTTTCTAAAACTGTTAATTTAAACTATCGAGGAAAATATTCTCAACATTAATCGCACACTTAATCTCATCATACCCATATGCAAGTCGACACATTTGAGACAGAGGAAAATAAATTTGCCTCAGGGCCTATGTCCTCTTTGGGGATGTTGTGTGAATTGTTTTTTAAGGAAAGGAAGGAGAGGAAGATCTTGGAAGGAAAAAGGTATGAGGGGTGGGTAGGAATCTGGAAGTCAGTGTATTCAGGAGTGACAAACGTTTGAATTAATTCCTCCCTCGAAATCCGGACCTCCACACATGTGTGAGCAGACGCGTGGGCACGTCAGGTCGGCAGATGCATCCGCCGCCAAGATCTAGACAATCCTCACTATGTGCACCCGGGCACCCCTGCTAAGTCACCGAACGTAGCAAACCACTTGGAGTGACCTATTGCAGAGGTGTTGGTTATTCAATGAATGGTTCCCGGGTCGGCCGTAACCGTCTCCCAGAATGAGCATTAATTAATTAATGAGTTCGTTTATTTCAATTTATTTATTTATTTATTCAAAAAATTGTTTTTAACATAAAAAAACATAGTTGCACATATCACTAGGGCATTCCTGTATCAAGTTCAATTCAATTCAATTCGTCGTGTAATTTACTTCTTTTTAGAATGTTTAATGTATATTTGGTACTAGTAGTTACTAATCGGAATTAGGTGTTGATTGGATCGATGCAGGTAGGTACTTTTTGTTTTGTTTTCTGGTTCCTTCTCCTATTTGAGGTAGGCTCTCATCAGATCAATCCCTTGCAGATTTCAATCTGAAACAACTCAGTGGAGCTGCAGTACTTAACTAAAGTTAGATAACCAGTCACATAAATATAGAAATCACAAGGTGCGGCATCTACTACTATATCAATACATTTCCCCCTAAATTATCATTTGAGTAATTGCGTTTTTGTCATATGTATATCTTATAATACGATTATTTGCAAGAAATTTAATTTATTTCCACAGAAAAATTTATGAATTTTTTTAGAAACATTTAATGTAAATTTTACAAGTGTAAAAAAGGGATAATGATTAGGTTGCAATATCGCATCGGGATTGGCTCAGCAAGTTGTGCGGACTTTTTGTGGACGGAACCAATGGCCTCAAGCAAACATAAAAGATATTCCGTTAAGTTTTCCAAATATATGACTTAAAAACATAAAAAACAACAAGTAAACATAAAAAACCGATTAAGGAATAGAAAAAAATAAAACTATATATCAGACAAAAAATGATTTATTATACATGGACACATACAAATACATAATTATAACACACAGTTTCCCAACATATTAGTTGTTAGGAAATTTCAGGAATGCGTCCATAGATTTTTAGTTCAGTTCAAAGATTTTAGAAGAACGAGATGTGCTATGCGCAGTTCGTACTGAGTGGAATTGTTTTGCCGAGTGTCGCCGGTTTTGTTCACCAATACTACTGCACACCTTCGCTTACGCTAAGGTATCCGCACTAATACATAGAACAGATTTCTGTGCGTACACGTCCCGATACCGTTCAAAGTACCCTAATTAGGTAGTACTCCGGCTACGGTCCGGCGGCCAACATAACATATCTCGTTCTTCTAATATCTTTGGTTCAGTTCGTGTTTCCATGCCAACAAATCATCTACGCAAATAATCTACACAAATCCTATATTTACCGTACACGAGCAGGTAACATAGAATTTCCACCGTAAGTCAAAATAATTCAGGTATTACTCAAACCAACATTTAATCTTGCTAGTAATAATTAGTTACGGGCGCGAGGTCTGAAAAGTCATTTTCATGAAAACATATTGCAGGCCTTGACTTAGTTTCAGTTGGTGTTCATCCCATTAAACGAATTAATGGACCATATTCGTATGACATATTTCAGCAGTGGAACGCAGGCCAAAGGGCTGTGAAATAATGGATGCCGCTCATTTAGACAGCCTTTCAAAATATACAATATTGTAACTAAATATAACTTAACCGAAATTAGTAAATAAATGGCGCGTGCAAGGATGATATATTATTATCCGGGCTGTAATGATTTCCAAACAACTTCTTGTAAGTTACAAGCAAATATCTCCAAGAGAGAAGTAAATAGATAATATTCAAGCCAAATGCCAAAATTGAACGAAGAACTTTGTAGCAATTTATTAAAAAAAAGTTTAATTCTAAAGAATAAATCGCAATTTTATAAGAACAACCACATTCATTTCTTGTTCCCATTTCTTACCAGCAAGGTATTGCCGTCAAGATTTAAGTTTTTTCGGACAAGATTGTTGTTTATTGCCTATTTTTGTCGGTGTATTACCCCGAGTTGACGGTGAGTTTGCTCGGCTACCGATTTTACGACAATATTGCCGGGCCAAACCTATTCCCTTCTCGCTCCGTTACACATATGTGTGTCCCTGTTCACCACATATCCACTACCCAAACTGTCATAATTTAAAAAGCGAGTAAATTAATTAATAACTTAACGATTTTGCTTCCAAGTTTATTCAAGTTTGGTGAAGTTATTACAGGACTTCGGTTTTTTGTATTGTTAATTTATCTCAGGTAAATTACGGCCATCTTAACGGAAAACGGCAGCATTGACGGCATAAGTATTGCCGGGCAAGACAATTGTTTGGCAATAGGCTATTTATCTTGTTCATTTACATAAAAAATACATACTCGATCTAGGAAAGTCTAAAGAGGCATCAAAAAATAAATGACACCTATTAAATTGAATTAATAAATTAAGTTAACGACCGCTTTTTGCAATTTTGCAGTACACTCTTATTTTGCACAGGATTCAAATAAATATGCCTCTTAGAAGAATTAAAAAAATATAAATATTAAGTCATCCACTTCTCTTTCTAGTTTACATTGCCAGCCTCGCAGCTATGTGACTATTAATATTTGAACGTATCGCAGCCACTAAGTGACGCGCTGTATCGCCGTATTATGTGTGATTTGGGAGTGGCTGGATTCGCGGGATCTGTATGAAAATTACCTTCGTGAATTACCAGCTTTGGTAATTAAGAGAAGAAACAGAGTTATTGCCTTTCAAATACGTTTGTATAATTATCAGAGTATTGATTGCTCATACGTTAGTATGGTATTAACCGGTTCGGTGCCAATCACTCCCATGGGGGGACCATTCATATATAATAAGCTCCTGGCAGCGAATGTGTTAAGCTTAATGAGGTCGCAATACTGTTATTATAGGTATGATTTATTTGTATTTGATTCATAGCAAGTTTTGAAAAAGCACTTTTAAATACACAGCAAACTTTTCAACATTATTGGTTCTGTAGTTATATAACAGCAATCCCAATTTTCCATAGCCAGCGGGATTGTACGACTCCATTAAGTAAGAGTGTGACAAAAGTGAAGGAGAGAAAAATAAAGGTTTTGAAGTACTTGGCTATTTAAATCTGATCACTTAACTCAGGTAGGTATAAAAATTATTTTTAATTTATATTATTTTATATATACATAAACCCATTTAAAATATTTGCGGTAATCGCAGTTTTGACTCCAAAAGACTATGGGTTAAATATTTTACTAAATAACTCATATAATAGGGAATTCTCTTCACACCAAAAAATCACTTATTATTAATTATTCACATGTAGAAACACTTCAGACACAAGAATACATAGTTTTTATAATTTTCAAAAATCATTTATTAAAGTTATAATGACTTTAAAAACAGGCGCGAACGAAATATTTCAATGCAGCTAAAAACGCCTGGTGATTGATCAAGCGTTCAAGGGCGAACGATGACGTCACTGTTGACCGGCCTGAGTAGATCCTGCAAACCGATGGCGGCGGCGGCGGCAAAGGTGTGACGTAGCACTTGTGACGTAGCGGTCAAAATGGCGCATGACCGTTTTCAGAGCCGAAATAGCACGCAATTTTTAAAACAACTACAAAAAATTGAAAATGCATTTTAAAAAAAAGAAAAAAAAGAGGCACATAATAAAATAATTATCTTTATTGAAATAAATTATTTACAAAATGCACGAGAATTCCCTATTTAGAAGAACGCAAGAAATGCCCTTTGGACATGTTTCGTTTTCCGAATACGTTTGATCGAAGTTTAAATTTCATAAACAAAACTGTGTTTACGAAATTCAAATGAGATGGCGATCTATGATGTCAAGCGAGTGTAAATGCGACAAAGTGCTTGACTATTAGGCTAAATGGAATATTTGTTTTCATTCAAATTTGTATGGAAGGCGCTTATATTATTCTTCTTTATTCCTTGCTATAACTCTTTGCTAAGAAAAAATGTTTTTTTTATTGTGTTTTTTTTGTGGCCGGTTGTCTTATTCAGAAAGTTTTTACTGTACTTGTACGACGTTTGTCAAGAAGAAAGCGATTTCATATTTCACTTCCCGTTAGACGTAAAAAAATGGTGAATCATTCATGCCAATCTCCAGTGTTAGGTTTTCTTTATAATTTTGTGAACAGAAAATACGGTTGGAAGCGAAATCTAAAATCTTTATTTCTTATTTTAGATATCTTGTTATTTGTTGATTTGCTAAGAAAACAGGTTATTATTTTAAAAGTTAATACGAATAAAAAATAATTTAAAATTGACAATTTTAGAATTATGTATTATATATAAAAAATTATTATTACGATAATTGCTATATTAAATGAAACGAATGGCTAAAATGATATATTTGTGACCCAGCAAAATTACATATCTCATTAATTGATAGCATCGCCCCCGCTAAAACGGTTTCATTTTAATGCTTCAGTCATTTCCGTTTTCAGGGAAAAGAATCCAGTTAACATGTGCAACTTGTATTTAAAAGAAAATAGAAAACGCATTTGCACAGTGCACAACAAAGGAAAGATTTGCCACTGTATGGAAAATGATATTCTTGCATTAAAAGAACCCGATTCCAATCTTCCGCACTATGTCCCTTTTCATGCATTTCCTACAGTTCCTCGATTTCAACATTGACTGATTCGAAAAGACAATAAAATAGTACGGGCAATGTTCTTGAATGCCTTCTGAGATAGTTTTTTCTGTCGTCCGGTCATCTGGTTTCTTAAACCATGATCATACATCCTAAAAAATTGAATATTTCATGGTTTTGACAAATAATTAATTAAAAATAGAATAATTAATACAAGTTATGATAGTAAGTGATTTATTGATAGCTAAATTACCAATCTTGAAATGCTATGTAACGTTTTGGTCGGATAAGGCTATTCTAATGGTGAAAAAACTCGTAATTTTAATACATTTTAAAGATGCCTATAGACATCGTTGTAGAGGTAATGGGTTTAAAAATGTATACTCAATTTAAAATATCAATTGCCACACAGAGGGATCAAGTATCAGTTATGTCTGACATGACCGTGTCCGCGATATCTTGAGAAGTAGACCTGCCAGGTTCATCAGGGCGGTTGACTGAAGTGTTAAAATAAATAATGAGGTAAAAATCCTCAGTAACTAGCAAATACTCAAGAAGAAATCTAAAACCGACAATTTGGAATTATATTTATTGTTATAAAGTTTAATTTGTAGAATTTTCTAAATATAAATCAATTATATGAGTATTCGATTTATATTAAAAAAAACGTTCAGCTGTGTCGCCCTATGAAAGCATTATCAAACTGTTTCTTACACACGATGTATTTATGTATAGATACTTATAATGAAAATGAATTATTACCTATGATTTAATTCTAATTTCCGAGTAAGTTATTGGTGGTTATTAATTACCTATTAACCAGTTCAGTGCCAATCACTCCCATAGGCGGACCAAAATAGAAAAACTTAAAATTGGAAATACATTTTTTGTAAAAAAATGTTTACGAGTTGATTAAATCCACTGCAACTAATAAGCTTTTTTCCAGAAGAGTTCGCCTATACGCCCCGCTGCCGGTGTCATAAATTAATGTTGGTGAATTATTTTTCATATTTTCCGCGGCCGCAATATTTCTAAACCGGCTTCGTACGGGGCCGCTATGGCTCGTCTTGCGTTCCCGTGAAACATTTAATTATTTCACCCTAACACCTTTTTGCGCGCGTTTTCATTACAATATTTATTATTATCATATAATATATGGCCAAGAGAAATGGCAGAGTTTTACACCGTTGAAATAGAATTATTGTTGTTATTAAAAAAATGAACAGCAATTGGCCACTGTTGGGTTAGTAGAATTAATAAAATATGCCTATTTATTTTGTCATTGAAGAAGAAAATAATATTTCCACATCTCAACGAAATATTAAACAAAAAAGACAAGAAAATTAAAAGGTAACGCTTAGCTGATCTTATCGATCCGTTGTTTCAATTTTAAGAATTACCCTTTAATTCGTTTTTTTTATCGGCTATTATATTTGTGTGATCGATTAAGTTCTCATCAGCCCTCTCAGTGGTGGAGTGTTTCTTTGATCTTTAGATTAGATTTATTAATATTATCCCGTTTTTCGATTACTAAATTTAACATGGTTGTGTTTTATATACAACATTCAAAAGTTATTCAAATAAATCAATTCGAAGGGTGGAGATTTCCGAGAGTTCTGTTATCGATTCAACAATTCGATTTAATTATTATCGTTCCTCTATTTATTAAAAAGGAAACATATGAACTGTTTACTGCAATTGAAGCTAGTGAATGCACCTAGATAAAACAATTTATCTAGGTAACTCATTTATATTTAAAAAAAATCTGTTATTAATTTTGATGCTTAAAAATCATCTACCTGAATTTGGGTAGCCATGTTGAAGTTAAATTTATTTTTAAGTTTATCTTTTATTGCTTTTATCAATGATATAATTTACTAAATAATTGAAAGTTTTATATTTTTTCATTCACAACATCACTTGAAAGCATTTTGTTTAATATTGGTTTTGGTTTGTAATTGAAATATTGATTAAATTTCGATATTAATATGGGAAAGCGTGTTTTTAGATCAACACAGAATTTTCTAGTAATATTATCTCCACCGACCTTAACAAGTTCCTATTACTTTTTATCTGCAAATGTATGAGTAGGCTTAGTATTTATTTATTTATAAAAGTTAATACAACAATAGGTACAACAATTACAAAAATCTACTCAGTCATAGTCATCGTACAGTCATAGTACATTAATCTACCTTTCCCCACTATCTCCATTGTTGATGACATAGTCTCACTGGCTCCAGACGGCTGGGAGCAGTTGGGACTTTTGTGCGGTATCACATTTAAAAGAAAATTAAATTTTCTGATTTTTCTGTTTCAAAATTTCGTCTAAGAATCGTTAATATTGTCTTCAATAGAACAATCTAACAGCTATTTTCACGCAATAGCTAATCTTGAGTTTTTTAGTCAGAGTCTTTCGAATAAATAAAAAAACTAATCGAATGTTTCGATTAAAACGCCTACATTCCAAACGCCCAAAATAAAATTACTAAGCATCCCCAAAGAAAAATGTTTTAAAGTAGACAGAATTTCTCGCTACACCTTTGTTAATCTGGGATGTATTTTAAAACCTATCATTTCACACTGCTTTTCGGGCGTTTGCTATCCAAAAGGATAATTTGAATTTCATGCATATTAATTGAAAAAAAATTCGTCAATCCTTTAAGAGTAATTCTATTCCAATGTGATGTTTTTATCTCACATACTAATGTTTTACGTTTTTGATACGGGGTGGTATTTTATCTTCCTTTCTGCTGTAATTTGCCTTTATTGAAACCTCAGAGGCTTTTTTCATGCGGTGGTAGATGGATGTTTAAAATATGGTTTAATTAAACGATAATAATTATTCTGACACTTTGAAAAAAATGGAGCGCGTTCTGTGAAATACGACCGCTTTAAAATAGAGGTAATAGAAAAAGGAGATATCTTCAAAGGATTTGTACCGCAAAACGAACATTAATGAAAATTCCAGGAAATTTTTGCTTTGACAATCGTGTGAAAATTCTTATAGAAAATTTGATGTAGTGGTTTCATTTTGACTCTTGCAGCATTGAAATGGAAAATGCGAGAGAAGCCCCGAAAGAAAAATAATCACTACTTGGTGTTAACGATATTAACGGCAATCCTTACGCGTATGGTTACTGGAAAACTGTACCAATACTTATTTAAAGTATAAAAAAGTGTCATCATTTTATTTTATTTCTATATAATATTTACAGTGTTCACATAATTATTTTTATTTGTACATGATATATTTCAAACTTATAACTATAATATGTTGTGTGTAAGGTAGGTTTGAGAAGGTGAAACTGTATGTGAGTAATATTGTATGTTTCGTGAACACCTCACTAAGAGAACCTGTGCTGAGGTGTTTACGTGGTTATGTATAGGTGTGACAAGTATTTATGTGTTGTAGAAGAAAGTTTTTATTTTTTATTAGTTTTTTTTTTTTTTTTGGTTTTTGTAAATTGAATATTCATAAAATTATAATGGTTTTTGAAAATTAAAATATTCATAATAAATATGTTAAAAAAATATATTAAAATATATTAACATATATGTAAGTGCATATATTTGTATTGTAAGTGTGAGTATAGTTGGTAAAATCTCGAAAAACGTGATTATTTACTATCATTTTTTATGGTTTAGTTATGTTTGGTTTGGAGTTATTATGTTTTGAAAAAATAATATATCTTGGTTTTTGATCCAGGCTGTGATTTTTGTGAATGTTTTCAGATGTATTTGCAGATGATCGTTTGATTTTCAAGTTTTGCTCCCCGGATGAAAAAGACGTCCTTAAGAACGAGGTGGTTAGCTTCATTGACACGGTTTCAAGTTGGATGTCTGTTAATAAACTCAAACTTAATCCGACAAAGACGGAATTTATTTGGATAGCTTCTCCTGGAAGACAAGCCCTCATCGACTCCAGTCAAATCCGTATTCAGAATACAAATATAACCCCTTCTACGGAAATAAAATTTCTAGGTTTCACTTTAGACAATTGTCTTTCTCTTGAATCGCAAATTTCAAAAACTGTAAGTGCTGGCTTTTTCCATCTAAGGCAGATAAAATCAATTAGGAGATGCCTTCCCTCTGATGGAGCAAAATCACTCATAAATTCGTTCGTTGTCTCACGTATGGACTATTGTAATAGTGCATATGCTGGCCTACCTAAAAAACAATTCAACAGAATCCAGTCCGTTTTCAATGCTGCGACGAGAATGATTTTTGGTGAATCTAAGCATTGTCGTATAACCCCGCTTCTAAGGGATCGTCTTCATTGGCTTCGATGCCCTGAAAGAATAGAGTTCAAGATCTGCTTAATGACCTTCAAAGCATTGCAGGGAATGGCGCCAGCCTATATATCGGAATTATGTGTCCGACAAAACCTAAGCGATAGACAGCTTACTCTGAGGTCAGCAGATCTAGATGTTACCAATCGTTTAATCGAACTTTCTCGGTCAAATTTAGCTGTTTACTATGATCGCTCTTTTCGTGTAGCTGGCCCACTCATTTGGAATAAACTTCCCCCAGCCCTTACCAATATACAAAATTTGGCTGAATTTAAACGGGTTTTAAAAAAAAAATTATTCAAAAAATCATATTTAATAATATAAAAATCATTTATATTCTCATGAATCTAAGCTTCTTTTAATATACTATAAAAAGCCAGGTTTTGAAGTTTTCCGGTAATTGTTTGGTTTCGGTTTCCTCCTTATTGTACTTTTATGTTTAATGTCCACCTATTATATAATATTTTAATGTCTTCCTGTTTTATATAATATTTTAATTTTAAAGTTCTTATTTTTCGTGCACTGTCACTGTCTTTTATTGTTGTCCTCTACTAAAATAGCACTGTTATTGTTAAATTTTATTCTCTGCTTTTGTGTAAACCGTTTATTCTTTATTTCATATTATGTAATTATTTTTTTTTAAAGGAACACAATAGGAAATTTTATTTTAAGTTTATTATAGTTAAGCGCACTTGAAGTGAAACAACACAAAACTGCGCTATATAAATGCTATGTTATTATTATTATATTAGTAGTTGCTTCAGAGTAATAATCATACAATTAAACAGTTTAGTAGCATATATTTATAGTTTTCGTTCCTCTTTTTCATACAAAACATCAAATTTGGATTTGAGGTCAAAATACTTAACCAAACTGAATAATTGATTTTCTAATTAAAAGGTATACATATTTAGTACGGATATGGGCCATGTGATTTATTTGTATTTTAAATTATGATATAGACGACACCAAAGAATTTAATTATGCATGGTTTTGAAGACATCTTTTACATTTTACAATTAAAAAAACACAAAATAATGTATTCCTTATTCTTACTAAATATTTTCTTTACATTTTATTTAAAAAAATATATCAGATTGGTTGGGCGTTTTGGCCTCAAATCCAAATTAATGTACTGTTTGAAAAATGGGTCTCAACTTCTTAAGTAGCCACTCGAGCGTTTGGTGTCATATATATATATATACATTTACCATGTGACGCTTGCGTTTGGACGATCTAGGCCCTCTGATTGGTCGAATTCAAATCGTGTTTTTCGGGTAAATTCCGAATAGGAGATCTGCAGGCAAAATTCGACCACTCTGTCCCTCTGGCGGTATAAGAACGAACCAAATGACTGGCGCGAATATCTCGTAAATATGCAGCTAACAATACGCAAAATTACTTGACCATTAACAAGCGTTTAATAAGAAGATTTTTTCTGGAAGCTTGTCATTTTGTGATGGCATTATTTATTTATTTTATTAAAACATATATAACGTTGTTTACATCACTTAATTACATACAACCTCTACATGTTACATGAACGATGAGGTGAACTTCATTCATTAAACATGTAGTGGTTGTATATAATAAAGTGATGTTAAGAAAGTTATTTGTGTTTGAATTAAATTTTAATAAGATTAAATTATTTTATCTACTTCAATTGTATAACAATGCATATGTACGCAATAAAATGTGAACATTATATTTATTTATTTATTGGACAATTTTTATAGGGCCGCTTTTGTGGGGCGCTATATTGTAATAATCTATTAACCATATATACTCACCCTCTCTCTGTGAATGACCTATTAAATGTAACTGTTGTAAGTATCACTTAAACTGGGCGAAGCCCCACCAAGTGCCGCCCGCAGGGCCTAGTTTAATTTAATTAATTTAATAACTTAATTTTAATTAATTAATACCATTACTTAAAAATCAATTATGGAGACATTTTAAACTGCTTACTGCGGCTTAAAGACAATAAATTCACTTAAATTTTACTGTTTTCCCATAGTTTTAGGTTCTATAAATTTGGCACATTAGGCAAGCAATCGTTTGAAACGTTTTTGAAAACTTGGCACGATATGCAAAAAATCGCTCTAGTGGGTAGGTAATATTTAATACCTAATGACAAATCTTCCGATTTTAGAGTAATTTTTGGTTTTGTTTTATGAAATGAGAGAAAATTATAAATAGGTCTTTTTGGACGCAAGGTCTACTGTTCACATAACTACAAGTATGAATGTTGCACAAAAGTCCCATCAGCTGCCATCTACACTGAGCTACTGCAACTATGACATCCACAATAGGCTTATGTTGTGAGGCTTAAAGGAACGAGGAAGCGATGGAAATGTGGAAAAATAAGGTTGGAAAGTGCTTGACTATTCATATATGGAGATCAAATACGGCTTAACCCTTAAATGCATGATTTATTAATTTTTCTGGAAAAAAAAATATTTTGTAGATATTTACATGCATATGCAAGGAAATATAAAGAATTTAATTTTTTTGTAATTTTTTAATATTTGATTCAAAAAAAATTGTTGCAGGTTTACAACACCATGTATTTAATAAAAATTAATATGAACAATTTACGTATGAAAAAAAATAAAAAACCTAAAAAAATTTCTCAAAACTAATAAGTGTACCGGAAAAATACGAGTTATTACATATAAGTATTGTATTATTGTATCTACTTACATAAGAAAATCAAAATAATAACAGCAAAACAAAACTGTAATTCTAACCTCCAACCAATTTTCGAGATCCTTCACTTTGTTAAAGAAAAAGTGACATTTGACAAAAAATTTTGAAAAAAAAGGTGATGCCACTCGATAAAATATATTACCGTGAACTTGATAATTCTAAAACGGCATGCATTAAGTATACACCAAAGAGTTAAAGGTGGTTTGAACGGTATGTTGCAGTTTTGCAACAGTATGCATTTAAGGGTTAAGACATTTGGACGGCCCCGTGGTCAAAGGTTAAGTCTCTCGACTAGCAAGCTGGAGGTTGTGGGTTCAAATTCCGGCGTGTGTAAGTAAATTTTATTTGATTAATTTGTGTTATTTCACTAATAAATCAATTAAAATAATTTATAATATATATGCGGCACGTTCGAGAGCGGATGATACTCTCAGAATGGCACAAGTCTAAGATCACCATTCAGAAATGAATCGTTGCCTGAAATGGCTTTGGCCATGTTAAGTGACGAGATAGTCAGAATAGAAGATTACAGGTACCTTTTACTTTAGTTAACAGAAGAAAATTATTGTTGCTAACTTACTATAAACGTATCGCCCAATGCTTCTTTTGTTAACATTTTTGTTTTATTTTTCGTACATTTGTTACTAAAATTTTGTTTATTTTTGTCTACCGGTCTCGAAAAAACCGTGTTATTAACTTTTCTTTTTTGGGTTTAAATTTAATTTTATTATTATATTAAGTTTAAACATATGTATTATTTTAAATGATGTTATTTTAATGCTGCACATCTTGATACAGGAATGCCCTAATGAGATGTGCAGAATATGTTTTTTATGTTAAAAACTGTTTTCTGAATAAATAAATAAATAGCCAGGTATTTTCTTACCTTCATCTTCTCCCTCCTTACTACCTTCAGCCTCTCATGCCATAGTTTCACTGACTCTAAATGCTTGTGAGCAGTTGGGACTCTGGTGCGCTTTCACATAATAAAAAACCGACATTTAGATTCTGAATGGTTGTCTTATATGTGTATAACTCTTGTTTACTGCAATAAATGTTTTCTGCTTTTACTCTTTAAAAAAAAATTGTCAAATGTAAACTGTAAGCTTTCCTAGATATATAAATAAATCTTTGATTATATGACATTTATATAATCAAAGAAATAAATATAAAAACCAAAGCTAAAAAAGAGATAGGTTTTTACGCAGGAATTTCAGCCATTTTAAATTGAAATATAGTAGGGTGGAGGAATAGGCACTGGACTAAACATAAAGAAATATTCCCATTAAGTTTTACTGCCAACTCCGCTCGACTCTGAAATAATAAATTTAATTTGCCGTTGTTACGTAATGAAGTATTTTTATTGGTGCAACACAAATTATTTTTACATCTGTTAAGGTTTATTTTCATAGCATTTGTGCCCCGATTGTTTTGACGTCAATGCGAATGTGGAAGCATTTTGTTTGATCTCACAAAGGACTGAATATTTTTTATATAATACATTTAGATACAAATGTACTGCCAAGAGGAACATTAAGAGTAATCAAACCTAGTATCCTGCCTTTGGGAAACCTTCATGTACTACATCAAAGACAAATATATTGTTTCGTTTTGGTTTGGCAACCAAACATTTATTTATTTTTGTTTTGTTTATCAATTAACGATCACACATTTTTTACATAACTACCACAAGAATTGTAATCACCGTAATGAGTCAAAGAAAGAAGTTTGATCCTCTCTCTAATCTAGGGAGATTTGTAATTCGGATAGGATCGGAATACCCCGACTAACACAGAGAGTAAAAACGCTATTTACTGCTGTTAGAATTCAAATGTTTGATAAATGAATTAATCACAAGTCATTTGCACTTGAATCAATGCACACACACACGGCGTTACCTTGTTGCAAATAATTCTGTTTAGCGGCGGTATCTCTCTGCAGTTTAATATATATATACCTATATCTTATCTTTCCAATACGTCGTATTGGCCTGCGTTTCCCATTTACGGAGGTATCTATATTTACGTGTCTCTATACGACGAAAGTTGATCGATTAATTTATTAAAACACTGATCATGTTTAAGTTAATCATTGCCTGAAAGGGCGGATGTCACTCTCCGCGATTACTGAATTTGACAGCGTTTTACAGCGTCTTTTACGACGGTAAATGATTGAGAAGATAGAGGTTGATTAATGACTTTACGTTCAACGCTAGATGCGTTCTTCATGTACAAAAATCGAGCGCAGATTCAACAGTAACTGAAATGCATATTGAGTGGCATAGCAATGTCACTTTTGACAAAGAATCAAAATTATTGTTATTGCATGAATTTTAAAAACCTGATTTTCACTGTGAAATTTGTTTTAGTCGGTTCGAGTCGAGATCCCAATTTACTTGTAAAAACTTAATATAATTGTGAAAAGTGTCCATCATGCTGAGGATTGATCTGCCGATTGGAAGTTGTACCGACCTTGCTATTTTCAAGAAAGCATCACTTTCAGGTAACTGAATCTTTTAATATTAAATTAGGTAAAATATGATCACAACCCTTGAGGTTAAATACGCCGTACATTAAAGTACTTACTCTAAGGGTAGAATATGCCCTAGTGGTTTGGGATTATTTACACGCCTAAGCTTAAATATGTTCTCAGAAGTAATGTCAAACCACAAAGTACGCTACTTTTAAATGTCAAACACCAGAGTGATTGATTGGTTTCATTTGTAATTTGTATATTCATATTATCAAAGTAGGTACCAACATTATTTAAAGTTTTAATAATTCTTTATTTGAAATTTTTATTTCTTTTGTTCAAATGCATGTATCATATGATTGGATCAATTATTAGAGTAAATATATGTTACCGAGAAAACTAGGTCCAGAGGACATACTAGGGTCGTTTATATAGATATTATTTGTGTGGTTATCCTTTTAAAAAGCGGTGCAAATTTTATTATTTAATTAGTATGGATATAAAGTGTTCCATTTTTATAAGATCATTGGAGAGATGTCGTAATTTTTCAAGTTTACAAATCACAAATCCTACTATTATAAAATATCCCCTGACTTTGAAAAAGAGTTTTATAAAAATAGATTTTTTTTCATAGTATCTTCAATGGCGTAACAATTTCTGTTGGTTGTACTTTAGGAACGCATACAATAGGACGCATATAATATTTATTGTTGATAAATTAATTTATCTTAATTTTAATATTTTTACTTGCATGTTCTCTAAAATATCCTTTTATCAATCAGTTAAATATTTTTTTTATTTCTAACATGATTTCTATAATAATACTTTTTTTTTCATTAGAAAAAAAAGTAAATATCACAAGAGATAAAAATATATTACATTTCATATCAGATATCACTTTTTTTTGTTTACCCAATTTGTAGAGAAATATTCTCGGGTCAAGCTGGGGAGCTAGTCTATGTGCTTATATATATAGATAATAATATGTATAGTTACAAAAATGGAAAAAGAATATTTTCAAAAATACTGTAAAATACTACAAAATATTGTACAATAAGAAAATTACATATAATTATAGAAACAGAATATCAACAAAAATCAACGAAAATATTTAAAATAAATATTAAAAAAAAAATTGTTTTACAATAACACGTCCTTTTCCCTTATGTTTTATTATTTTCTATACAAAATATTATTTTGTTCATTTTTACCTAGTATGCTAGTTGATAAAATAGCCTAGTATGGTAGTTGAGAAAATACCAAAATTGTAAATTTATAAAAAAAAGTTATTATTATAGCTATATGTATTCAAATCAATTAATGCATCAATATTTTTATTTGCTTTGAACAAAAATGTTTATAAGAAAAACAGATTGACCCCAGGACTTTTGCCTCTGAGGCATCTTATTTTTATTAGTAATTCGAACATTAACCTCTGAAGGAGACGTAATGCTTAATATGCGCCATGCGAAAATAAAATAATTTTATGTTAAAGTTGGTTAATGTTATAATTTTTACAAACGATTTTCCTATTTAAATGTAAAATTATGATCATTTTTAAATAAAACTACTCATTTTAAAACAAGGCCAAGTGTTTTTGAAGTGAAACTTCTTTACGCGCGTCATGCAATTTCTAGGACCGGAGTAAAACCGACTCATGACCGAAACGAAAATGCGGGTACCCCCACCACCGATTAAAGTTCATTTGATCTAGTCAAAGTTTTGAAGTAACATATAAATGCTTCTTAGCTCATCCCGACAACTGGCGTTGGTGGTGTAATGGTCAGCATAGTTGCCTTCCAAGCAGTTGATCCGAGTTCGATTCTCGGCCATCGCACATTATTTTTTTTGTTTTTAACGCCTTTTTCATTCAATATCTTATTTTTTAGTAGGTCAGAACATTTTTTAAAAGAAAATAATATTGCAAAATAATAAAAACACTTATCTCACTGTGATAAAACATTACTCCGCTAGAGCGCGCTTTGCGTTATTGTGTTGGATTAAAATTATTATCTAATCCGTATATTATGATAATTGTATTACATTTATTTAATTAATTTATTTATTTTGATAATATGTAATAATTTACAGAAAAAAAAATTAAAACTATCTCCCTCTGATAAAATATCCGTTCGCTAGAGCGCACTACGCGATCTTGTGTGGGATTCTATTTCTGTACATTGTACATTATTTTTAAAAATATATTATATTTTGGGTGTGATGTAGGTAACATTATAAAACATAACAAGCTCTCATATTTTCAGAACCTACATAATATAATCAATTTATGCGGCTTTGCTTACAGTTGGTGCTCAGCGTGGTTGGCTTTCAATCAGTTAAGCGAGGTTCGATTCTCGGCTGTGGCATTTTTGAAGTGAAACCTTGTTGAGGTGGGGGAGCCGCTCACGAACGTTCTCTCTCTTCTCTTCTTTCCTCTCTCTCAGACACCAGCGAACTGCGCCACGCCAAGCATCAGCTGAAACTAGAAGTTTCACTTCTGTCTTGCGTAGGCTTGACACACCCACTTTTTTTATTATTTTAAGTGTTTGCGAGATGATGGTGATTGGTGGTTAAAATAATTATGAAATTATTCAGCTACGCAAGTGCTTCAAAGGAACTGAATCAGTTAATACTCGTAATAATGGCAATTGTAATTTAAAAGTGGATCAGGCATATCACCTGGTGGTTTTATTTTATTTACCATTTTGACTAAAAGATATTTTGGTTTGTAAATTTCGTTTGCCAATATTAAAACTTGTATGTGAATAAGACGAATTATGTAAATATTAACAATTTTGTAGATGTAGTGCTAAGCTAACTAATTAACTAACCATCACGCTGTTTCACCGTAGGGGTAGGCAGAGGGGACGGACCGTCAAATAACTCGGTCTTAGCACACACTCCTCGACTAATTCACACTGTTACATCGTATCATACATACTCTTCTATTACTCTGACTCTTATCATAGCCTGACTCAAGTATCTGATTCACTTTATCGTGCCATTTCTTCCTCGGGTGTCCCAGATTTCTTCTATCATTCATGTAAGAAGGGAGTAAGATAAGATGCGTAAGATTAAATTTAATGCGATAATAAGAAAGACGATTTAGATGCTTTCCAAAGAAATTAGTTAAATAATTTTAATTTATGTTTTCTGTTCATAAATTTGGAATAAAAAATGTACAATAGCAGTAAGGATATCCGTGAAAACCTGCACTGCTAATTAATATACGAGAATATTGAATTTTAGCTTAATTTTCATAACCCTTTCATTTTCAATCCACAATTAACATTGTAATTAATCCTGAATTATGTTTAACTCGGTACAAAATGCATGAACAGTCAAATCTGACTCTCACTGTGCGATTGAGTAATTTAAAAATTAATTTTTAATTATCACGCTTGCAATCAGGCCAAATCACGGTTGTGCAAATGTTACTATTATTGGAGGCCTTTGACGTCGCACCATCGCAGTGTGACAAGCGTGCAATGCAACTAGCGATGGGTCATGACTCATTTTATTAAGAACGGGAGCCACGGTGCTAGCTCTTGACTTTAAAAGTAAACCAAAATGAACTTCGGCTCAATTGAACGAGAGACATGAGCTCTTAGAGCGCATGAGCATGAGCAATGACCATACCGTGCTTGCGTTACGGCTCCCCAGCGGAAGCATGATCGTACAACTTCTGGTACAGGTACACCACCTCGTACAGCGAGAAAAATAAGATGATAGGTAGTTAGTAGCCGTAGGTATATTTATGTTCATGTCCAGAAATAAAGAAATGTTTGAGAATATCTGTGATGTTTCATCTTCTTTAATTAATTAAATAGTATAAATAAAGTCGCTCTCCGCGTCTGTCTGTTTGTGCGCTTAGTTTTTCTAAGCTACGCAATGGATTTTGATAAGGTTTTCACTATCATTTAGGAAATTTGTATGTGAATAAGTAACGTCGGGATTACATAAACTAGTTTTAAATAAACAAACAACCTTTCTTGAGTTATTGTAATTAGCTTTCATGTAGCAATTCTTCAATATTAAGTTTGTGTTTAGTACGCCTTATGAGTGTATTATAGGTAGAAGGTTCAAAGGATTAAGCTCCTTATAATGCAACAACTTTTTATTCTTGTATGTCCACTCTCGTGCCATTTGAGTCATTCGTCTAGCTGTTTCTTAGAAACGAAGTTTTTATCAGTGTGGTAATTTAAAACGTGAGGTTAGTAATTGAATTAATGTAAAACAACAAAAATTTTGAAAAAAGAGTTATCCTTCAATTGAGCCATAGTACGGTTTACCGGGAGCCCTACGAATGCGACTCATCAAAAAGAGTTACATAGCTCAGTTGCGGGGCTCGTTCATGAATGACTCATTTCTATTCTCAACACTGAACAATCCATCACTCTGTAAGGACACATATTGTACTAGCTATATAAGCGGCATAAATATGCAGATTTACGGTGATGTTGCAGCGAACCTCCAGAATTACATTATTTTTATATAATATATGATAAATACATACTTTTAAGTATCTATTCGTACGTTTGATCAGATTTATATATCAGCAGAGATTTTTTATTAAAGAAGACGAGTTACTTTTATTTCTTTAATTAACCAAATACGGGAGGCCCCGAGGGCAACAATTTCCCTCGTGACCTATATTTCCTTGGATGCTTTGTGAGAAAACTTGATTTGAAAAGGGAGTAAGTCGGTTATCTGTTGTGTATTTCAAACATAAGCCGTCCCACTGCTAAGAATTCTACCCATCTCTACCCACTAACTAACAAAATGATGTGTTTCCTTAATTGGCTTATTTTCTACAGCATTCTTAGATATGACACAGGTTCTATGGTGTTACGACACGTCATCATTGGCAACGTGACGTGTGATAGATTTTTTTGTTTTTAAATGAAAAAAAATCATCGGACAACATAACGACATGTACGTTTTTCACTCCGAATATGCTTAGGAATTGCTGGGGTCTCCTTCGGATGCGTGCTGTTACACCTTGTATAAGGATTTGATAGATTAACTGAGTTACGAGAAGAAATACAAATATAACAATAATAACAGTTTTACATACTGTTTCATACGTTAAACTTATAATTTTGATATCAAAATAACAATGAAAAATTGTACTTATTAACTCCCGCCTATGTATTGTAAGTTCCTCTTGTCCTACAGTGAGTTTTTGTCATCGGGATTGCTCTAGCAAGAAATGAAAATATATATATTTTTTTTAAAACATAATTTTTCGTTACACTCCCTTCAATCTTTTTCCTTTCAAGTAGTCTGTGTTTAATGTTACCCTCCAATTACAAAATAAATTATACCAAGTATACAAAAAAGATTTTTTGAAAATAAAAGACATTTCGGTTCACTTCGTAAACACTGATATAGATGTCATGAGTTTTTGATGGATTAATATATCATTTCAGGAAAATCGTAAATCTATATTGGATACAAGCATGACCAAAGTTCTTCGTAAAGAACCATAAAATAAAATACAAACATGTTCGATATTTAATTACATTTCATAACAGAAAAAGGGTCAGAAAGGGTTACAGAGATTTTTCCGGATTCATTTCGACATTAAAATAATGAAAAATTTCATAGAATCGTTTATCTATTTATATAAATTTAAAGGCTTACACGAGCTTCAGATATTATTTTACAACCCGACCCTTTTCCGAAATTATTTACACACCAATTGAACAATAAGTACAGCATCGAAAAGTTACCCATATTAAATCATGATGTCGGAGAGAAATTCATACTTTTATTCGGTTTTTGGTGTTTGTTTGACTTTCTCTGTGTCTGACAAGTTTCAAACCCATTTAAACATATTTTACTTTTTCTTTTGTCCTTTTTTTTCTTCTTTTATAAAAAATCTAATATGTGAATTGTAAGAAAATCATGGTTCTATTTAAATATCGTCCATTTCGTTTCGTCTAGTAACTATTTCAAAAACATGTTTCATGAAGAAATTTATGATAAATATACCCACATATAAGGACAGTTATCCTACTACAATGTTAAATGAGCTTAGGTTTCCTGTTTAGTAATAATTTGCTATTAATTAGGTTCTGAATAAAAAACGTGCTTGGCTAGGCTGACAAAAAGGAAGAGAGTTTATTACATATCAAGAACAATTTTTTGAAGTGAAACTTCTTTACGCGCGTCATGCAATTTCTAGGACCGGAGTAAAACCGACTCATGACCGAAACGAAAATGCGGGTACCCCCACCACCGATTAAAGTTCATTTGATCTAGTCAAAGTTTTGAAGTAACATATAAATGCTTCTTAGCTCATCCCGACAACTGGCGTTGGTGGTGTAATGGTCAGCATAGTTGCCTTCCAAGCAGTTGATCCGAGTTCGATTCTCGGCCATCGCACATTATTTTTTTGTTTTTAACGCCTTTTTCATTCAATATCTTATTTTTTAGTAGGTCAGAACATTTTTTAAAAGAAAATAATATTGCAAAATAATAAAAACACTTATCTCACTGTGATAAAACATTACTCCGCTAGAGCGCGCTTTGCGTTATTGTGTTGGATTAAAATTATTATCTAATCCGTATATTATGATAATTGTATTACATTTATTTAATTAATTTATTTATTTTGATAAAATGTAATAATTTACAGAAAAAAAAATTAAAACTATCTCCCTCTGATAAAATATCCGTTCGCTAGAGCGCACTACGCGATCTTGTGTGGGATTCTATTTCTGTACATTGTACATTATTTTTAAAAATATATTATATTTTGGGTGTGATGTAGGTAACATTATAAAACATAACAAGCTCTCATATTTTCAGAACCTACATAATATAATCAATTTATGCGGCTTTGCTTACAGTTGGTGCTCAGCGTGGTTGGCTTTCAATCAGTTAAGCGAGGTTCGATTCTCGGCTGTGGCATTTTTGAAGTGAAACCTTGTTGAGGTGGGGGAGCCGCTCACGAACGTTCTCTCTCTTCTCTTCTTTCCTCTCTCTCAGACACCAGCGAACTGCGCCACGCCAAGCATCAGCTGAAACTAGAAGTTTCACTTCTGTCTTGCGTAGGCTTGACACACCCACTTTTTTTTATTATTTTAAGTGTTTGCGAGATGATGGTGATTGGTGGTTAAAATAATTATGAAATTATTCAGCTACGCAAGTGCTTCAAAGGAACTGAATCAGTTAATACTCGTAATAATGGCAATTGTAATTTAAAAGTGGATCAGGCATATCACCTGGTGGTTTTATTTTATTTACCATTTTGACTAAAAGATATTTTGGTTTGTAAATTTCGTTTGCCAATATTAAAACTTGTATGTGAATAAGACGAATTATGTAAATATTAACAATTTTGTAGATGTAGTGCTAAGCTAACTAATTAACTAACCATCACGCTGTTTCACCGTAGGGGTAGGCAGAGGGGACGGACCGTCAAATAACTCGGTCTTAGCACACACTCCTCGACTAATTCACACTGTTACATCGTATCATACATACTCTTCTATTACTCTGACTCTTATCATAGCCTGACTCAAGTATCTGATTCACTTTATCGTGCCATTTCTTCCTCGGGTGTCCCAGATTTCTTCTATCATTCATGTAAGAAGGGAGTAAGATAAGATGCGTAAGATTAAATTTAATGCGATAATAAGAAAGACGATTTAGATGCTTTCCAAAGAAATTAGTTAAATAATTTTAATTTATGTTTTCTGTTCATAAATTTGGAATAAAAAATGTACAATAGCAGTAAGGATATCCGTGAAAACCTGCACTGCTAATTAATATACGAGAATATTGAATTTTAGCTTAATTTTCATAACCCTTTCATTTTCAATCCACAATTAACATTGTAATTAATCCTGAATTATGTTTAACTCGGTACAAAATGCATGAACAGTCAAATCTGACTCTCACTGTGCGATTGAGTAATTTAAAAATTAATTTTTAATTATCACGCTTGCAATCAGGCCAAATCACGGTTGTGCAAATGTTACTATTATTGGAGGCCTTTGACGTCGCACCATCGCAGTGTGACAAGCGTGCAATGCAACTAGCGATGGGTCATGACTCATTTTATTAAGAACGGGAGCCACGGTGCTAGCTCTTGACTTTAAAAGTAAACCAAAATGAACTTCGGCTCAATTGAACGAGAGACATGAGCTCTTAGAGCGCATGAGCATGAGCAATGACCATACCGTGCTTGCGTTACGGCTCCCCAGCGGAAGCATGATCGTACAACTTCTGGTACAGGTACACCACCTCGTACAGCGAGAAAAATAAGATGATAGGTAGTTAGTAGCCGTAGGTATATTTATGTTCATGTCCAGAAATAAAGAAATGTTTGAGAATATCTGTGATGTTTCATCTTCTTTAATTAATTAAATAGTATAAATAAAGTCGCTCTCCGCGTCTGTCTGTTTGTGCGCTTAGTTTTTCTAAGCTACGCAATGGATTTTGATAAGGTTTTCACTATCATTTAGGAAATTTGTATGTGAATAAGTAACGTCGGGATTACATAAACTAGTTTTAAATAAACAAACAACCTTTCTTGAGTTATTGTAATTAGCTTTCATGTAGCAATTCTTCAATATTAAGTTTGTGTTTAGTACGCCTTATGAGTGTATTATAGGTAGAAGGTTCAAAGGATTAAGCTCCTTATAATGCAACAACTTTTTATTCTTGTATGTCCACTCTCGTGCCATTTGAGTCATTCGTCTAGCTGTTTCTTAGAAACGAAGTTTTTATCAGTGTGGTAATTTAAAACGTGAGGTTAGTAATTGAATTAATGTAAAACAACAAAAATTTTGAAAAAAGAGTTATCCTTCAATTGAGCCATAGTACGGTTTACCGGGAGCCCTACGAATGCGACTCATCAAAAAGAGTTACATAGCTCAGTTGCGGGGCTCGTTCATGAATGACTCATTTCTATTCTCAACACTGAACAATCCATCACTCTGTAAGGACACATATTGTACTAGCTATATAAGCGGCATAAATATGCAGATTTACGGTGATGTTGCAGCGAACCTCCAGAATTACATTATTTTTATATAATATATGATAAATACATACTTTTAAGTATCTATTCGTACGTTTGATCAGATTTATATATCAGCAGAGATTTTTTATTAAAGAAGACGAGTTACTTTTATTTCTTTAATTAACCAAATACGGGAGGCCCCGAGGGCAACAATTTCCCTCGTGACCTATATTTCCTTGGATGCTTTGTGAGAAAACTTGATTTGAAAAGGGAGTAAGTCGGTTATCTGTTGTGTATTTCAAACATAAGCCGTCCCACTGCTAAGAATTCTACCCATCTCTACCCACTAACTAACAAAATGATGTGTTTCCTTAATTGGCTTATTTTCTACAGCATTCTTAGATATGACACAGGTTCTATGGTGTTACGACACGTCATCATTGGCAACGTGACGTGTGATAGATTTTTTTGTTTTTAAATGAAAAAAAATCATCGGACAACATAACGACATGTACGTTTTTCACTCCGAATATGCTTAGGAATTGCTGGGGTCTCCTTCGGATGCGTGCTGTTACACCTTGTATAAGGATTTGATAGATTAACTGAGTTACGAGAAGAAATACAAATATAACAATAATAACAGTTTTACATACTGTTTCATACGTTAAACTTATAATTTTGATATCAAAATAACAATGAAAAATTGTACTTATTAACTCCCGCCTATGTATTGTAAGTTCCTCTTGTCCTACAGTGAGTTTTTGTCATCGGGATTGCTCTAGCAAGAAATGAAAATATATATATTTTTTTTAAAACATAATTTTTCGTTACACTCCCTTCAATCTTTTTCCTTTCAAGTAGTCTGTGTTTAATGTTACCCTCCAATTACAAAATAAATTATACCAAGTATACAAAAAAGATTTTTTGAAAATAAAAGACATTTCGGTTCACTTCGTAAACACTGATATAGATGTCATGAGTTTTTGATGGATTAATATATCATTTCAGGAAAATCGTAAATCTATATTGGATACAAGCATGACCAAAGTTCTTCGTAAAGAACCATAAAATAAAATACAAACATGTTCGATATTTAATTACATTTCATAACAGAAAAAGGGTCAGAAAGGGTTACAGAGATTTTTCCGGATTCATTTCGACATTAAAATAATGAAAAATTTCATAGAATCGTTTATCTATTTATATAAATTTAAAGGCTTACACGAGCTTCAGATATTATTTTACAACCCGACCCTTTTCCGAAATTATTTACACACCAATTGAACAATAAGTACAGCATCGAAAAGTTACCCATATTAAATCATGATGTCGGAGAGAAATTCATACTTTTATTCGGTTTTTGGTGTTTGTTTGACTTTCTCTGTGTCTGACAAGTTTCAAACCCATTTAAACATATTTTACTTTTTCTTTTGTCCTTTTTTTTCTTCTTTTATAAAAAATCTAATATGTGAATTGTAAGAAAATCATGGTTCTATTTAAATATCGTCCATTTCGTTTCGTCTAGTAACTATTTCAAAAACATGTTTCATGAAGAAATTTATGATAAATATACCCACATATAAGGACAGTTATCCTACTACAATGTTAAATGAGCTTAGGTTTCCTGTTTAGTAATAATTTGCTATTAATTAGGTTCTGAATAAAAAACGTGCTTGGCTAGGCTGACAAAAAGGAAGAGAGTTTATTACATATCAAGAACAATTTTTTTTTTATAAGAACCTAAAGACATAGTATTTTGAGCATATTATAACAAGGTCGTTTAACCTCCTGGTGTTCAGAAGTAAAATACGTTTTTATCCGAATGTTAACCGATGTTATTCATTACAAAGTTACTTAAAAATTCATAAATAAAATAAAACAATCGAATGTGAAACAAAAGAGATATATTTCAACAATTTTGACTTTCCTGAATTTGATGAACCATCTCGAATAATGAACCTGTCGCCACGAATTCCAATATACTTTAGATCCATACTAAATAAGTTCTTAATCAAAAGATAGCGTTAAATTTTTCATCTCAGCCTTTGGTTGTGGCAAACTTTACTTTTTCTAAAATAAAGCAATAAATGAAAAACACGTCAAAAGCACTCAATTCGAGAAATTGGATTTTCTGTAACTCCGATTTTAAGTATTCCGCTCTGTTCTATGTCTTATAATAGAAGCTGGGACTGTATTTGTTTTGGTTGTAAATAGTAATACATTGCTGGGGTTGAAGTAGGCTTCAAAAGGAAAATTCATAATATAAAAAAGTGTTTTATGCAAGAACAAAGCAAAACGAAATGAATTGTTTTTCTTTTTTGGGAAAAATACATTATTTTATCACGCGTGAAAATTTCCATTTACCCTTATTGTACTCTTTTGACATTCTCACACTTCATTGTTATTTACTTAGTTCGGCTTTTAAATTTGTTACTTAGTCATGATTTTTATATATTAGTCCATATTCACTAAATACTTGTAGTTTTATATTACAAATTCAACCATCTGTGAACATTTATAACTGGTCTGTTTCTTTTTCATCTTCCTATGTATATTAAATCAATATCATGACTGTTTATGAGACTTGTTTAAAATTGATAATAATGAGAAAATTTTCCGATATTTGTCTTATGATAAACGGTGAAATCATTAGGGCAGATGTGATGATGGACCCTGTGATGCTGTCCAAAACGTTGGCTAAAGAAGGAGGGAGCTCGAGATGTAATAATACCCAAAAAATAACCATTATACCTTTAGCCGTGAAATTTTCAAATCATATCGATCAAGTATTTATTTATATTATACGCCTCGTATGAGCTTTTGCAAACATGTGATACATATGATAACTCAGTAGAACATTAGTAATTAAAAATTGTTAAAGAAATTATAAAATAAAACATATGCAAAAGAATAATAAAAGCAAACATAATATTTATTAATGAGGTATGTTATTATAGCCTTCTTGTAACTATTGAAAAAAAAAGAATTTGCCAATTGGGAGCGACTCGTGCGTTGTAAGTTTATGATTATCTCTTTTTGATTTTGTTCTAGAACTCATTTAAATAATGTTTGTGATAACAACAAGCTAGGCGCTATTTATTAATTTTTGAAGTGAAACTTCTTTAGGCGCGTAATGAATTTTCGGGGACGGAGTAAAACCGAGTCACGATCGAAACGAAAATGCGGGTACCCCCACCACCGATTAAAGTTCATTTGATCTAGTCAAAGTTTTGAAGTAACATATAAATGCTTCTTAGCTCATCCCGACAACTGGCGTTGGTGGTGTAATGGTCAGCATAGTTGCCTTCCAAGCAGTTGATCCGAGTTCGATTCTCGGCCATCGCACATTATTTTTTTGTTTTTAACGCCTTTTTCATTCAATATCTTATTTTTTAGTAGGTCAGAACATTTTTTAAAAGAAAATAATATTGCAAAATAATAAAAACACTTATCTCACTGTGATAAAACATTACTCCGCTAGAGCGCGCTTTGCGTTATTGTGTTGGATTAAAATTATTATCTAATCCGTATATTATGATAATTGTATTACATTTATTTAATTAATTTATTTATTTTGATAATATGTAATAATTTTCAAAGTTTTGAAGTAACATATAAATGCTTCTTAGCTCATCCCGACAACTGGCGTTGGTGGTGTAATGGTCAGCATAGTTGCCTTCCAAGCAGTTGATCCGAGTTCGATTCTCGGCCATCGCACATTATTTTTTTGTTTTTAACGCCTTTTTCATTCAATATCTTATTTTTTAGTAGGTCAGAACATTTTTTAAAAGAAAAAATTTTCAAACTAACCTAAGAGAGAAAATAGAGATGATGAAATGAAAATAGAGAGAGAGGAATACTAGAAGTTTCACTTCTGTCTTGCGTAGGCTTGACACACCCACTTTTTTTTAAAAGAAAGACAAACATTTCCGGGTTACGAATAACCTGACGATATTTGAAAATCTCCTACTACCACCACAGTAAGCTGAAAATGTTGCTTGTGTTGTGATGGAGGACTTAGCCAGCCGAGGATTTGAACACATTACGCCCGAGTGAGACCCAAGCGCGATGTCAACTCGGCCACCGAGAATTAATTACTTGAATTTGGGTGTTAATAATTATGTTTAGCTGATTTATCACTAAGGTATATTGGAAAGCAAAATGTAGTAAATTATTGAAAAATATTAGATTACTCACTAGTCCCAATTAGCCGATACTAGTGGGCTACAGCAACTTCAATATTGAACAAAATAAATGATTACTAGGGACACACCAGGATATTATGCAAAAGCTTGTGATGATAATTTTGATAGCCAACGGGGTCATTCCATGGTCACTCTCATAACAAATAATATTTATTAATATTAATAGTAAATGATAAAAATATTTTTCTTCATTAGTTTATGGCGGGTTTATATTAATTTGTGGTGACATTTTATAAAAAAAATATTTTTGTTTGTCGGTCATTCACATTACACATTATTAGTCACTCTTATTGCTAACGGTTTTCACACAAAATTTAATTAGCATTTGAAAACTATTATTTGCATAGAATTTACAATCATGACTTAAAAATATAATCACATCAACCCGTAACAGTATCTGGTGGTTGAATTGCCTCGTGTATTAGTTTTCAGCTCAGCCAATGGAATCTTATTCTTCCAAATTGGCACCCTCTTTCTATTTCTGTGCTTATGACACTTTTAGTTGCAGCTGAATTCATTACATTAATCTTTTATGTGCATACCGCACAAGACTCCCAACTGCACTAACCGTCTACAGCCAGTGAGACCATGGCATCCCAAATTGGGGTATGTTGTGAGGTTAAAGGTAGTGGGGAGGGAAAGAAGATAAGGAAGAAGAAAGTGGAAAGGTACCTGGGTATTTAGATATGGTCACTAAAGATGGTTAGCCGTTTAAAGCAAAGCTAAGATTCTTTCACCCTGGTGGTACTGAGAGTATATTCTAATCCAGAACGTTCCGTAAATATACAACATGCAGTGGCGGTACTTCCCTAAGGTCAATTGGTGTTTGACCCCCCAAAATAATAAGATAACAAGAATAATAAATAATGTTTATTTATTTATTTAATACATGTTACATTATTTTGAAATTTACATAAAGTAGAGATAATGAATCACCATACTAGGCGGCTGCCTGTTTCATGGTGACCAATTGAGTGTAATTACTTTGTATGAAATATGAAATCTAGTGTAAACATATGAAATTAGTAACTATAGATGAAGCTAAAATTTTTTAAAAATTGTAATAAAAATTAGAAGATAGAAATTAGAAAGGAGAAAGAAGTAAATTAGCATTAGATTGTAAAAATGTACATAATTATATATATAATTTTTAATATGTGTGCATGCAAGCACACATGTGTATATAGCAGCAGACATACCTGTATACATATAACAACACATGTATACATACACCCATATGACGCATCCTCACGCATATAATGTGCATCAAAATTATTGGTCTTATTCCTAATTTATTTGAAATGTACCGCGAAACGAAACGAAACGATAGGCGGTGAGTGACTAGCAGCCACATCTGTTGTCTCTAATAGAAGTTTTCATTCACAAGCCCACACGATTGGCTGGGTCATTTTAAAGAATGTCTCCTTTGGCATCTTCTGTCCCTATGCGCGCCATAGAATAAATGAGATAGCACTATGTCTTTCGTCGAAGTCAAAATTAGGTACCAAAGAAAGCTTAGGACGGGTTGTTTCGGAGAATTTGAACAATTCATCAAATTTCAACGTTCATTTTCGGGTTCTGTGAAAGTTATTATATCATTGTAGGCTGGTTGCTTGACAAAACTGAAATAAAAGAGAACTTGAAAAAATCTTTCACAGAACTTGAAAATGAACGTTGAAATTTGATGAATTGTTCGAATTCTCCGAAACAACCCGTCCTTAGGGACGCTTAGGTCATGACCGTGAGTGAGACAGTACGATGATGATTATATTTTTTATTATTTTTATTTTTTTTCTTATTTATTTTTATTTTATTTTATTTTATTTATTTCTTTATTGATTTTCTTTTTATATATGTATTAACTTAAATGTAAACTTTTGTGGTAGGCAGAGCATTGCACACACCGCTCTGTCCAGCTGAAATAAACATTAATATTATTATATGTTTTATAGAGATGTTGACTTAAAGTTATGTCGGTTTTTTTTATTTATTTTACACGCTTGTTGTGTGTAGAACATTAGTTGTTTTTCAATTGCTTCGCACCCAGTATATTTGGATACTGCGGAAGGGCGTTTCAAACTCTTATTTTATTTACTTTAATGCTATGCACAACTACATTAAAACGTAATCTCTTAAAAATAATTTGCCGTAAGTACATAGATTGTGTAGTTATTTCCAATTTACCATATTAACCTAATATATATTTAGAGTCTCAGACTTACAAATTGATACAGATAATAATGTATGGGTATTTTTAACAATATCAAATAAAGATTAGTCACACATTTTTTTCAAATAAACTACCACGCCTGGATCCCTACAGCCGCTTCTGACTACATGGATATTATTTTTAATAAATCATGTAATTGTGAACTTTTATCTTCATGGTAAGGCGTTCCTGGTTGGGAGAAAGAAACAGATGTCGCCAAAATGGTGTCGAGAGAACGATCAACACACAACAAGCTGAAGAAATTTGAACGAAAGATTTGAATGAGATCTATGTCAAAAACTGAACGAGAATGCGAATGAAGTTGGATAAATGACCATTAGAAAAAAAAAATTCCAACCAAATTTAGCAAACGAGAAAGTTCTAAAAAACCCTTATTATAATTGTACTGTAACAAATTCATATCAAAACATCTCTAGCAACGCTCGTTCAGATACATCTCTTTAGTATTCCTTCGAGGTTTAAGGATCAGATTATCCCGATTCTCAAACCGATGCAAACCGAAAGTTCCTCTAAACAATTCAAACATCCAACATAGAAAGGGAAACCAAAATTGTTTTTAGGGCTAGCGATTTAATTCTCATCATAAGCCAAGAAGTTCTGTAAGACTAGTAGTCTCAACTAACTATGAAATTTCTTCATGAAATTTGAACAGCCTTGTGAAATAAATATTTATCTGTAACACAACGTTATCAAATTGTTTCTTCCAAAATTTATCCCGAACGTGTCTCATTAATTTTTGTTACATTTTTTGACACTAATTAAACGTAACGCAAGCTTGAGCGAAAACGAGTATAAACTAAAAATTATTCATAAAACTATATATTTTTTAACAACTAAGATACTTTTATTTTCATGAATGACTGAATACATATACGCATTCCTCTGAAATTAAATGAAATTACAACAGTTAATTATTAGCTGACAATATTTGAAAAATCTCCTACTAACATCACAGTAGGCGGAAAATGTTGCTTAAGGCCGAGGAATTGAACACACGACGCCTGAATGGGTCCAGACGTGATGCCAGCTCAGCCACTGACCGGTCTTAATACATTAAATAAATATCGGTTCTATCTGATCGGCTTTTGGCGAGGTAGGTAGAGTTGTCGACTCCAGTTCGTGGATAGGAAGGATCAATAGTCAGCAAAACGTATTTTAAATGATGTTTTAAAACAGATTTTTTTTTAAGAAAAAAAAAATTAAAAGGTTTTTTTTTTATAAATACCCTTTCTGCGAAGTGGGCGTCAACTATAAAAGTTTTCGGCCAGGCCTGTGCAGAGCGAAACTAATCTGCTGGTGAAATTTAATTAAGCGGCCAATGTTTGCCGCTTGACTCCACACTTCGGCCAGTGTCCGTACTTTGATCCGGGGAAGATTTAGGGAATCGGCACACACTAAACTTGTATGGAGTGGCCTTTCCGTGACCTCCCCACTGTTCCTGATCTCCTGGCACATTCTTTCCGGCACAATGGACTGAATTTGTTATTGCGAGGTGGATACCCTAATATCTTACATCTAACTACGATCTAAGATCCTCAAACATTTTTTTATCAATCATAAACAATACAATAATAGCATTTTTTAATAAATCTGCATGATTTTCGACTTTTTTTTCTTGAATAAATGATTTAATCAAAAATGATTCAATTAAATGGAATCTTGGAAGTGGAGATTAATCCACTTCCCGATATCCGATCAAGCAGAATCTTGGCAGGTAGACTTTTTGTCGATGACAATGTATTTTATTAACTTTTGGTTGCATTCATGCACACCCATGCATGCCCACGAGCATTTTTCTGAAATTGGATGACAATACACTCAATAAATAAAAAAAACACAGTGTGTGGCAAGCCTACGCACGACGGAAGTGAAACTTTTAGTATTCTTCTATCTCTCTTTTCATTTAATTTTCTCTTTTTTTCTGTCTTTTGACATATTTATAAGTAGCATGGGATGAAAAAAAATTAAAAGTCCTAAAAATATGGGATTCATACCCGGGTCCTGCATAACGAGTGTCGAACGCTCTGCCTCTAGACCGCGAGGAGAGGTATCTCGCGCGACGAGAAACGCGTATACAACGTGTACTCCTCAATTGACTTGTTCCGATTTTATTGTTTTCAAACACGGCAAATGAATAATATCACATAACGTCTCGTTAACGCTTTATATAGGGTCGAATCGAAAATATTTCGGCAGTGTGAAGTCATATCTGTCGTTTTTCAAAATATTTCCGTATATTTGTCCGTTTTGGAAAAGATCTATCGTGTTTTAACAGTCTCATACCCGTATGGAGTCTGAATTTGAAAAACATTTCTAAACTCACTTACGGCTGTGTTTTTTACTAAAAAAACTTGTGACGCACGTCTGCGAAGGTAATTAGTCGCGTTATCGGCCTTGATTAGTAATTTTAATGATTTGAAATAAAAATAATTAATCAAAATACCGAGCGACTCTACCGGCTCGATTTGTAAGCTATATTTCGACCAAAATATCATATAGTCAAAATATCTAAAAGTCGCAACACGAGAGCATTTTATCACTTTTCCTCGTATTAAAAAAATCACAAAAAGAAAAAAAAAATAGTTAAAGCGGGGATCGAACCTCGGTTCTTCACGACGATAGTCGGGCGCTCTGCCTCTAGACCGCGAAGCTGAGTTTGGAGAGTGACCTAAACTAGGTTTATAATATTAGCTAGGCTCCCATAGCGAAATGATCACGGTTTTTCGTGACGGTCATGAGTCGGTTTTACTCCGGTCCTCGAAATTGCATGACGCGCGTAAAGAAGTTTCACTTCAAAAATTCACAGCAGTTTAAATGTGGGTACTATCCAATATGTATTTTTAATTGTTAGAGTGAATTTTAATAGAAAAAATAATTTTGAAAGCTTAAATTTTTCGGGTCTAGTTATAATATTTTTCACTGCAGTTCCTTATTTATAAATTTGCTCCAAATCGATATGACATGCTAATATACTTTGACATTGGAAACTAAATAATGTCAAATTCATCAAAATCCTTAAGACAATGCACTACGTCGTGTAATATTTTAAATTGAGCCGCTATCAATAACAACCCTTACGTAGATGGCGATAAGGTTTAAATTCCCGCTTAACACCATCTGCCTGTTTTGATTTATGCAAGAAAAAAACATGGCCAAAAAGTGCCTTTTATTTTATTTTGTGGATGTTCAGGCATAAATATTTAATTTTTTTACGATCATTTTATAAATAACTTAATTTTCCACATTATACAATAAAATGATAACCGAAAATGGGTTTGTAAGTTGGAGATTTTGAACTTTAAAGCAGTCTTGACTTTCATCACTGTGAAATTTGTACAGCTTTTTTTGACTGAATTAACTAATAGCATAACTATTTTCACCTTGAATTATGTTTTAATTATTTAAAAACAAACGTTGCCAGTTGAAAAGTATCAAATAAAAAACTGTCTAGCTTGAAAGCAGATCAGGACAAGTTTTTTAACATCATTTATTGCGGGATAACGCTTGAAGGACTTAACTGCCCTGAGCCAGTGGATCCATGGTATTCTATCACATCCTCATATAATACTGCACAAACTATATGCAGTAGTGGATAGGAAGCAGATTCGATAACTGAATACTAACTAATAGCATTAATTTCGCAGCTAGAAAAAATCCATTTTGAATGGTATCCTCTCGTGGTTTTATTGATAGTACAATCCCTTCTGGAACAACGAGCAAATACACAAAATGTTATTATGTTTGTTTTACAAATATTCTAATATCCGAGAAAATGGTCTTTTGCATGTGCCGCCATTTGATCCTGTGACTTCTGGGTCCACTGACTAAAAGATTGAGGTTCTATCCGTACGTTGTAGGTTTCTGATTTAGAAACCTCAAAATTTTTGAAAATGATCATTGATTATGAAGTTCGCGAGTTTAAAAATCCGGCATCCATCAGGATTATTTGTAATTACGATTCATCCACGTTGCCACCTTCCTTCCAAACCCTCACCCCCTCCGCCAGCAAACCTCGAACATAGTTCCTTGTAACATCCCCTAGGACTAGCCGCGCAGCATACCGCACCCTTCCGCGGACTTGATTGATAAAGCACGTCCTAATTGGTGCGGGCAAACATCAATTTCACTTAAACTTGCCGCGAATTTAAGCCCAGACTTAACGAAATTCTTGGCTCGAGAACGAATGTAATTTTTATTATATTTATTTTTGGTTTATGCGGCCGGCGTTCGTGTTATTTTGTTCATTTAAAAGCACTTTTTTTGTGACTTAGGCCGTCAGGTTTAAGCGCAATGACACAATAAAATCAGTGCTTTTAAGCTCAAAACTTTCGAGTAACAGTGAAAATTGATGCATGTATTAACTCATGTTAAATAATGTGGTTATCATCGGATTAGAGCAAACTCTTCAATGGTTCTTTTTGTATCAGATTCAAATCAGTCGAAGGAAATCGTTAAACTAAGTCAATAAAATTAATCTAAGAAGAAAAAAAACGATAAATTTCCCTAGAATTGCATTTATTTGCGGAAGCAGTACTTATCGAACTTATCGATATGTTTTAGACTTTTTATACTTTACATAAAAATGACAATTCTGTCATTACATATTGTAATGAATATGAAATGTAAAATAAATATATAAATCAATAATATTTCACTTTTTTATTAAATATTTGGGGTAGATCTAATAATGAAAGACATTGGTTCTTACTAATAAATGACTTTTAAATTCTACACAACTAAAAAAAAAACGTTACGATACAAAGTTCATGAGTTGTGTAGAAATTAAAACATGTTTTTTAGTAAGGAGGATTAGTGTCGACCCATAAGTTACCATCCTACTAAAATCAGTATTTACTAATCAGTATACTGATAGGGCTGTCAGTATTTGTATGCCATTATAAGATATCAATATCCTGATGTCAGTATTATCAGTCAAGTTACAAGTGTTTTATTTTGTGAATACCGCACAAGAGTCCTAACTGCTCTCAACCGCCTGAAGCCAGTTGAAAGACGCATCACTACTCACACAACAGTAATACGTGCATTCGTATGACGTGCTTGACGCTGAGCATATTGTTCTCTGAAATTCTCTACCCACCCTCCGATACTAAAATATTACGATATCTTACCTTATTTGAGGTGTCCTCAACAAGTCATTTTAGTGTTTGAGTACCTCTTACAAACTCATTCTGATATCGTGTCCTACTCTACACTAACCGGAGCACTACGCTTTACAGACAAGGTAGCACAGTATTCCATAGCGCATAAGAAATACGGAAATAGTATAGTAACTCCACCTCTTTTCAGCCACGCTACAATACTGATAGGCCAATCCAAATATTGAGATGCGCATCAGTAATGTTGTCAGTACGCTAGTATTTGCCAATACACGCAGTAGTATCTCGCACGTAGTGAGTGGTTTATTTATAATCTCGCAACATATTTTCTTTGCTCGATAATTATGTACCAGGTACATAATATTACTCCACACCGTTAATATTCCGTACGTCACCGTAATGACTTCCTCCTTGCAGGACGGAACAGTTTTCTGTAACTGCACTCCGGAGCGGGATTCCGGTGTGCTTTTCATGTTGGAACCGTAGCATCGTGATGCAACCTCTTCGCAAAATGCATTTTTTGCCCATTATGAAAATGCATTCATGTAAAATGAGAAATTTTCAGCCTTATGAAAGTAATAAAGGATGCAATCAATTGCTTGATGAGGTAAATTGTGAAAGGTTTCTAAGTATGATTTTTAAAATGGCTAATTTTTTAAGAATATCTCAACCATTAATAATGTCTTTCACAAATTTCAACTTCCCTACATAGAAGGCGTCTGTGGCAGAACAACGTCTTATATTATAAAATGTATTCCAAGTGGTTGAGTTAAATTCTGACTGGTTTTTAATCTTAATATATAAAAATTTAGGCTGCGTATGTTTGTGCTCGCAAAAATCAAAAAGTAGTCTTCCGATATCGCTGAAAATTTCAAAGTTTGTTGTTATTAGGGCCAGAAGTGTTTACCGATGTTTAAATGGAAGAAGAAGTTGTGAAAACCCGAGGAATACTCATATACAGAGTCGAATTAAAGTTGATGTAATGTAGTTTTTTTACAGTAATATTGTGGTATACACTAGTGAATGGTGGAAGAGTCGGAGGCGCATGAGAAAGACATTAGAAATAGCAAAGCATTGTGTGGGATCCCTTGTAGGTAATTTTTATGCTAAGCAAGTTACATACTATATACGAGTATATATAAAAAGCCAACAATGAGATCATGCACTCAATACAATGAGTAATAATATATATTTATAATATATACATATTATTTATAATTGTATTGAGTACACGATCTCATTGTTAGCTTTTTAATTTACATTTATTTTGTTCTTCCCTTCTATGTTGTATTAAGTTGATGTTTTACACGCTCATAAGACCTGTTAATTACAATTCTCATTTCGAACTTTTGAACTTGGAATATAATTTACCTCATTTATCTTAAGTCAGTTACATAAGATAGATTTATATTCTTTTATAAATAAGTTTATACATATTGTTTTATTTCTAATATTGTATTAAAAACAGGATCTCAATTTGCTTTGTTATTTACTCATATTTCTTATACTACAAGTATTATACGTAAACACCGAAAGGTGTTAGTTATATATATAAATAAGCATATTTATAATTAGTAATTAGTTTGTATATATTTTTTTACATTGTAATTGAACATGCATCATGTTGAAAAACTGCTTAACTGTAGTAGTTTAACGAGACAATACTGTGAAGAACAATAAATAAATCAATTAAAATTTTTGCGTACGCCGGCTTTTGAAACCGCGACCTCTAGCTTGCTAGTTGAAGGCCTAACCTCTCGACCATGTAGGCCTTCTTTGGGAGAATTGATTTTTCCATTAATTTTTAAAGGTTCAATTTTATGTAGAAGTAATGCATTTGGTTTATGACTTTAAATTCTTCAAAGTAATTCTGATACTACATGTTTCAGTATTGAATAAATGTGCCGTCTTTACATCAAGTACATTTAAAAATTATTGTTAACAAAAGCAATCACTAAATCAAACATAGATTTAAATACTGCGGACGTTATCAAATATAGAAGTATATAATTAATACTACGCATGATAAAACAACTACGATAAATATGCAAGATCTGACGATAGGTCTTAAATTATTTCATGAATATCTAACCAGTTTTGAGAATAAAAAAACGACCTTTTCGGTTTATTGGTCGGTTATCAATTGTAGGAGAGCTTTATGAGAAATTAAATTAAAAAGTTGGTTTATGATTAATGATTTCTTAAATAATGTAACATTGAAATGGTGAACACTATAATGATTAAGTACTGTCAATGTTAACAACATTTCGATTATCAAATGTAGATTTGATTCCGGAACATCTTTTAAAAATGAAGGACCAAGATGTTTCTGACACAACATAGAAGGGAAATTTTTTTTGATCTTTCTTGTTATTAATGTGGCTTAAAATTAATTCATAGGTTTATGCAGTTGTGTGGGTTAATAATCTGATTTGTACAAGGCTAATATTATACGATTAAAGCTTTTATCACTGTCCACGTAGGGGTCATCGTGAATATATCAGATGTTAGAAATAGCAAACATTAATTTAATTAGTTTTATATTTTAAGATGTGTTTTAAAGGTGCAAGTGTAGATAAAGTTCTAATTAATATGGTAATTAGGTTTATCAATTTTATCAATACTACATTGACATTTAAGGTGCTGCATCAGAATGTAGGTATTTAATAAGTCATAACCTGATAAGCCAAGACTGGCATTTAAGAGAGCAGGGATAAATGAATTGATCAAGAGTTGTATTTATTCTTATTTCTTTATGCATTCCTTCTTCTTGCCTCTTTTTGGATTTTCTTGGATCTTCTTGTCTATTTTTGGTTCTTCTTGTCATTTTCTGGATCTTCTGATCTCTTCTTGGCTCTTTTTGAATGATTATAATTCTTGAATAGAGACAGATCGAGAAAAAGGTGGCTAGATGTGGAAAAAAAGTCTTTGCGATTAAGGCGAAGCTTAATGCCAAACCATTATTTTGATTATTTTTTTTTAACGAATTGGTGAACATTATAAATATGCTTTAGATAAATTGAAGGTTTTCCTATTGCTTTGCTTGAGCAGAATATAATTGAATATATAAATTACTCAATAATAAATAATAAATACAACTGCAAACTACTAAAAAAAATTTTTTTTCAAAAGAAATGTATGAACGCATAAAGGAAACAACTTAAAAAAATACAGTATTATAGCTAAGATTATCTGTGACAGTTTCACTTGATTAAATTTTATGCATTCTTAAAAAATGATTACAAAATAAATAAAAACCAGTTTTTTGCTTGAAATCGAACGTTTATAGACTCCGTTTGTCAAGCGATTTTAATGCCGATTACCTACGATAAAAGGTATACCAAGGATATACACATTTTTGGCTTGTAGCTTCCTCTTAATCAAACCAGACAATCTTTAAGCCATCATGAATAGAAAATTTAGTTTTTTCTTATATGGTACTGATATTTAAATAAAATATGAAAAAAATTACTGGAACTCAGTTTATCAATAAATATTAAAATTAATCACCTATAAATGACATGATCGTTCCAACTATTGCTCTAATAAACTTTTATCGAATTTATTACGCTGATCTAAATAAATACCTTTTAACTCTACACATAAAAAATCCAACCTTAATTTCAGTTTAATGAGTGTTATTCTGCCCTCTTAATATAACAATAACGCGTGTAAAGGGCCATTATGAAAGGCAACGAGCATTGACTTATCGAATAATCACGTGATGCGAAAAAATCGCACATTAAAAAGGTCACTACATGAACAGACTTCCATACTGAATTCTAGAACCAATGATTATATTTCGATTGCAAATGGTGATTGAAAAATAATTACGATATTATTTGTAGGTTACGGGGTTAGTAGTAAGGAACCTACCCACCTTCACATAATTTTGCAGATTTTATGATGCGTATGTTGCAGGTTTTATGATGCATATTTTGCAGGTTTTATGATGAAAATTTTAACGTCTCCTTTTCAAAATAATCAATCTTATGATTTGAAACTGGTTCTATGATTTGATTCGTAAAGGTATAATTAATATTTAATTATAATGACTTTATGCTAGATATTTTGATGAACTTGTTCCTTGCAATTACTTCATGATTAATGTGATTGCATAACGCAATGCTTTGGCATTTGAACCAAAATCAGGTCAACTATACTACATATATATTTATTATACAGCATCATTTTTTTTCTAAACCAAAAACATGAATTTATAGCTGGAAAGCTAAAAGGCATGCAAACCTTGAAGCTCATTTTAAGGGCCTTGCTAATAAACCTGTTTTAAATTTAACATATCCTATTAACAACCGTTTACAATACGTAAATGGTTGATTTTTAGATCTGTAAAATGTAAAATACGTGAAAGGTTAAATTTATTTCTAACACGCCTTGTATTTCCATGAAATAATGAAAACCAATTTTAAACATCAAGCTTATTACTCAAACAATATTGTCAGGGAGAGATTTTTTCGAAAAAGGAAATTAATATGTTGATTAGTGAATAAAAAATATGTTATTATTGAAGACAATTTAAGCGATTATCAAACGATAATTTGAAACAGAGAATTCAGAAAAATGTATGGTCGAATCAAGTAATGAAATGTGATGAATGCTGAAAAGATGAAAAAAAAAAAAAACATTTAAATATTGAAGACAATATAAGTGATTTCTAAACGAAAATCTGAAACAGAAAAATCAGAAAAGGAAACGGTCACATCTGGGACTCAAACCCAAGACCCTTGTCTTTCCGGACAGTGCTCTACCAACTGAGCCAATGGGACCCTATTCCCCTCGGTCACTTTTAACTGTATCATACTATGTATGTATATATACATACTATGTATGTATATATAATTATGTACATTTTTACAATCTAATGCTAATTTACTTCTTTCTCCTTTCTAATTTCTATCTTCTACTTTTTATTACAATTTTTCCAAAATTTTAGCTTCATCTATAGTTACTAATTTCATATGTTTACACTAGATTTCATATTTCATACAAATTAATTACACTCAATTGGTCACCATGAAACAGGCAGCCGCCTAGTATGGTGATTCATTATATCTACTTTATGTAAATTTCATAATAATGTAACATGTATTAAATAAATAAATAAAATACTTCGAATAAGAACTACTAACATTGTCTTCATTTTTTCACCGCACATTTTTATTGGCAACTAACTATCTTTATGTATGATCGCAAGATTCAACCCGAACTAAATGCAATCCAGACAGCGTCTTTTTTAGATAAACCTATCTTATTTTTTATTTTTAATGTGTGACATCTGTTGACTTTTCTGCAAGTCTAGAATGAATATTTATTTTTCGGAATAACTTTATTGAGTAAAACCTCAAATTGTAATATTTAAATATTGAAGACAATATTAGTGATTTCTTAACAAAAATCTGAAACCGAAAAATCAGAAAAGGAAACGGTCACATCTGGGACACGAACCCAAGACCCTTGTCTTTCCGGGACAGTGCTCTACCAACTGAGCTAATGGGACCCTATTCCCCTCGGTCACTTTTAACTGCATCATACTTCGAATAAGAACTACTAACATTGTCTTCATTTTTTCACCGCACATTGTCCCAGATGTGACCGTTTCCTTTTCTGATTTTTCTGTTTCAGATTTTCGTTTAGAAATCACTAATATTGTCTTCAATAGTTAAATATTACAATTTGAGTTTTCACTCAGTAAGTTATTCTTAAAAATTAAACAAAACAAATATTTTTACTTTAACGTGCCACTCTGATACAGATATTTACTTGCAATCATTTGCTTATTATTTGCCTACGATCATTTTCTGACGATAATTTTGCTTACGATCATTTTGCATAGGATCATTTTCTGTGGCGAGATAGATGTAGGAGGTACAAAAATAAGAGGTATGCTAATATTAACCACAGTAAAACATATATGTATTTTTTTCATTCATGTTGTCAATAAAACGGTTATACACCAATGTGTTAAAAATACATAAAAAAAGATTTAACAATAAGGATACAGTAATATAGAATAACGATATAAAATGTATTAACTCCGATCACATAAGGGGTCTAGATATATTTTTTTTAAACACGTGAAATACAAGGAAAAAAAATGAACGCGGTTTTTTATATCAAAATACTGTTAAATGTGACCATTTGACCACGACCATTTAATAAAAAAGTAGTCATTCAGATAATAACTGAATAAATATAATGGACGATACTTAAAATTTTTTTTAATTTTCATGAACACGTGTTCCGACTTCCTCATAACATATTCGTACCTTACTGATAGTTTGGTATGAAATTTGTCAATCCATTTATTATAGTTCTCCAGTCCCGTTTGCAACAGGAAAATGAATATTTTGACCAGATTTTTAATAAATTAACCATATTTTTTATAACAAAGTGTTTTCCGTGAATGATATAAAATGTTTATAAATTATGAAATATTTTTCGCTGTTAAGTTAAAGATATATCGTTACTGTTGAAGTAGTTAAATAATTAACTGGACCAATGTCACAAAGCTTTTTTTTACCTCAGGTCATAAAATATCAGTGACGATATTCTTCAATAAATTGATAATTAAAGCACAATGGTACTAAAAACATTCATGATGTTGTTCACAATGAAGTCAAGGTGTGCACCTTTTTTACGTTCATCTTTATCAGGGCCGGACAAGAACTAAACAACGCATGGCACAACTAAAATTTTGACGCCCCTTGTCAAAAACAGTAGACGCAATATCACTGTAATAAAAAAAATCGGATGATTTGTAATTTTGTGTAACGCCAATTTTTTGAAAAATTATCTCAAGGGCGATGTGTTAGGACTGTTTGGTTTTAGGTAAGATCAGCGTCCTGGCGCCTTGACAAATCGGCACCCGGAGCGGACTGCTCCAATTGCGCCTGCATAGGACCAGCCCTGATTTTTATAAATTGCAGGTACCTATATAACATAATATTTCATTGAAATAATACTTGAATAAATTATTTTGATAAATTATTATGAATTCTGTAAGACCTCTTTACTAAGTTGATCATGTTAATTTGTTTGACAGGTACATCAATATCAACATAATTCAATGTAATATTAATTCGCCAATATTATTAATGTAACAAGGTTATAATGATTTAGAATACACGTAATTGAGTTGGTTATATTATAATGAGGTCTTTGAGTCATCCTTTCGTGGGATCAAATATTTTGATCTTAAATTAATTTATGAGGAGATAATTCTTAAACATGGTAATGATGGTTAATAAGCTTAGGAATCGATAACGAATATTATTAATCTGTTTAAAACGTGCTAAAATTCATAATGTACTCCAAATAGATTTAATTCTATTGATTCTGGAGAAAAAAATTGTCGAACTCTATAAATTTTATCAATAAGAAAAGAATTTATGCTTTTTTTTCTCGATAAAACACAATAATTCCAAACTTTAAAAAAATATTATTGAGATTTTTCAATTAACAAGTACCTAATTCCATCCTTTTTTTTACATTAACTCCACAAATAATTTTCGTTATGGCTCATGTCATCTTTTGTGATGATGTGTGGAGAATATTTTAAGGAAATATAATTGAGGATGTTTTGGAAAGGGAAAGAAAACTGGGGATGGGTAGAAATCTGGGTTTCAGTGTATCCAGGGTATCGATTCTCCAATCCAGGCCACTCGAAATCGCCGTCAAAAGTACATACATTGGTCGACATTCTTATTCTTGAGTCTCGTCGAAGGTACATCTTACGTACGCCAAACGTCAAAAATCGCTCCACTCGAAAAAAGAGTGGGTAAAACCACTAGTTGTTCGAGTAGAATGACTTTGTTGAGAATCGAGGCCCATGGTGACGTAAGTTTGAATCCATTCCTCTTACTGTGGTGCAAGGCGATGAGTCGGGAGTTAGTTAGTTAAGACTTGGGAAAACTTCAACCCTTGAACATGGGCACCTATGATAAGTCACCAAACGTAGATCACCACATGGGGTGACCTATATCTGAGGTGATGGTTATCCAATGAATGATTCCCGGGGCGACGGTGCTCATTCTCGGCCCTCAAAATGATCCGCATTTTGGATGGAAATTTCGTGGAGTAAGAACTTTATTGAATATTTTTTTGTTGTTGTTGCCAAAAGAAATTAAATTCTGTAATGTGGAATTCTCTCACTAGCATTGGTGGTACTTTACAATATGATGTATAATTAATTAACGTCTTAAGGTTTCAATTTTCATAAAGTAAGTTCTAGCCATTTGACCTCGTAGATTAGAAAGATTAAACGATTTCTGAAAAGGTCAGCTATGTTACTAGCCACTCGTATCATATTTCATAAATGGGTGCTCGTTAATAATAATAATCAATAATTTATCCATATGTTATCAGTACATTTAATAAAAAGCACGCAATGTATTAGGGGCAGGCTTTTTTAATTTTATGAACTTTCAAATAATTTGTGCATCAGAGTTATTATTAGAAATTGTTTTTTTTTTATTTTTTTTATTACTTTATTTTTCATAATTTTTACATTAATTACATACAAAATTATATAAATCAATACGAATAGTGGGAACCCACTAAGGCGCAGCCTGTGCGTGGGTAATGTACAGGGTTTTCCAATAAGATGTGTTATTTTTATATTCAATCGTAAAAGATCAATGGTTTCGTTGCATGTGTGGCACGTAGCGCCATCTTGTTGAAAGTAAACGTTGTCCAGATCATTACCATCCAATTCCAGCTATGAAAAATCATTATTCATCTCTCGATAGCGCAATCCATTCACCGTAACTGTTGCTCCAGCCTCATTTTCGAAATAGTAAGGTCTAATGACTCCGCCGGACTATAAACCGCACCAAACAGTCACACGTTGACAATAAAGAGGCTTTTTAACAATAACTCTTGGGTTTTCCGAGCCCCAGATGCGACAATTTTGCTTGTTGACGAAGCCACCGAGGTGGAAATGGGCCTCATCACTCAGGATGATGATGCATTTGATTCACTCAAGTGAATTTTAATAATTTCGATGCGTTGTTGAAGCGTGTATTGTTCCATTTTTATCAATGGCGTAGTTTTTACTTGTCAAATGTTACAAAATGACATCTTCAAAAGTAACATCTACCGAAACAGCGGACTATTCATAATAACACCTCTTATTCGAAAGCCCTGTATTTAAGTTATTATATTATTGTACCTAGAAAAACCATAATAACTATATCAAACCGTAATGCTAATAAAAATCATGGGTGTAAAAATAATACAATTTTATTGTCATTAACATAGTTAGAGCTCTCATATTATATAGTCTTAAGTGAAGTATATTTCTCTAATTTCTTTTATTATTACAATAAATGAATAAGCACAACATTTTTGAAAAACAAATAAAATTTAATAATAATAAATGTTTTACTTTCTTCATTTTTTGTAACAAATAGAGATTATGATCTGACCGGTCGGTGGCTCAGTTGACATTGCGTTTGGGTTCCACCCCGGTGTAACGTGTTGAATTCCTCGGCTGGCTAAGTCCTCCATCACAACACAAGCAACATTTTCCGCTTACTGTGGTGGTAGTAGGAGATTTTCAAATATAGTCAGGTTATAAACATAATAAAATGATATTCTTACTGGGATCTCCCGTGCAGAGGATTTAATTTTTATATAATTAAAATTTAGTATAACGGATAATGTATGATTAAATTATAAATATATTATGATGCGTTTTATCTGAAATAATTATAAATGTGGTGTGTTTTTAGTGCAGTCGAGTGGTTTTGGTCAATTTTCTATTTCTGTTCACCCTTGATTTTGTACCAAGCTTTTTATTTGAGATTGAAATGTTATTATATTGTTGTAGCTTTGAATGAGAGTGGGCTTTTTCTGTAGCATTTAGCACCATAAAAAATATTTTTGCCCATATATTGTTCTTGTAGTTGCTTCTCGGATATGTGTTTAACCCTGAGATATAATATGAGTGTTAGTTGTTATTTTTTGTGTTTTGAAATAAATATAAATCACCTAAAAAGGTTTCCATGTATATAAAAATTGGAAATGTTTATCCGAGACACTATCTAGGTTACAAACCAATTTCATTAGAAACTTTGTTTCCATTTAAAAAGAAAGATGCCAAAAATATTTGAAAAAATAGTTACAAGATGATATTGATAATTCTGAATTTGAAATAAAATATCGACAAATATGACGTTTAATAAATAGGTCCCAATGGTCAAGTCGGTTAAGACGCCCTTCCCTGTAAGACAGGAGATCCTGGGTTCGATTCCTAGCTGTGACCATCTTGTCATCTTTTGATTTTTCTGTCTTGTACTGTTTCGGGTTACGCAAACATAACCATAAACTTTTTCAAACATAGAATTAAGGTATTGAAAGGATAATAATATAATTAAAGTATTTCACTAAATACGGTGAAGTATTATTAGAAAAAAAATTCTCGCTTGTTTTCTCATCTACATTTGCAAATGCGTTAGTAGTACAAAAATATATTGGCGGATACCTAATTATCGATTGTAAAGCAGTTGAAATTTAAGTCTTAATAAACATTTTATTTACTTATGGTATGTTGAGATATATTTTTTTAAATATTGATACTATTCATAGAGCAAAAAATACCATTTCAACGTAAAAAAATTACAAAGGAACTAGTTTTCAATGCAAACTCTGTTAAATTCTAAACCTGTTTGTAATATTCTTTAATCCAATAATGGTTTTGGTAATGCAAATTACTCAAAGTCAAAGCACAATGTAAATTCTTAAATATGATGTGGGTATAGGTAGTGTATAAAAATAGGAACAAAGTGAAAAATGAAAAGAATGTTATCAGAATATGAATCAGAGGTCAAAGGGAAGACGGGTAGAAACTATTGTTTGAGAAATAACCGAAATATCTTTACTTCTTTTGTCTCCGCTGTGATCTGGGTAGGTATCCATTAGTATGCCCAGTACAGCATGAAGGGAGATACGAGGATAATAGTATCAAATAATTATAAATCACACCCTTTCCCTAGGACGAGTCCCAGAGGACTTGCGCAACTTCGTAAGGCGAACTAAGCAATTTTCTACGGGTTTATGATATGTACATAAATTAGGGTTATCTTACAGGTATTTTTCTGTGAAATTTAATCGCCGCAATGCAGAAATTCATGAAAGTTAAATATCACAGTCGATGCGATGATATTATATCGATGGGTTTGTTTTCAGTAAACAAAATTGCTATTTTAACAATCATTGTTTAATTTTACTAGGCTTAATTCTGAAAATTATATCGTCCCTTCGCCAGTAACAATACTCCCTTTTTCCTTTTAGTAAGTATGATAAATTAACAGATAAATGAACAGTAAAAAGCTTTGACAGGTAAATTGAAAATTCGAAGCATCTTGATAGAAATAACGTTGCGTGCTGAAAATAATTACATTGAATTACAAATGGAAGAGTCAAAATTTTGTGACGCAAGAGCTTACCATTCTACAGTTTTTGCAGCTGTATACTGTCAAATTCAGCTTCACCATCTGTTGATGGTGCTACTTTTATGCGTGACAGCTATCAAATGCATTTTAAAATTGTATAAACTGATGAGATAACCAAAAATTCTAAATGGATACCATAAAAATGTGGGTAGTTGCATATGTTCTTAAAAAAATGGTTTAAGAGGTCTTACGAGGAATGAATACACACAGCAATGCAATAATTTATATTCATAAATCGTTACCTGACTATTACATAATATTACGGCCTTTCATATCTGCGCAACTAACTTCATATTCTGAGAACAGTTTAAAATTAATCATCGTAAACTGTTCTGTTAATCGAAGTTTGTTAAACATAGTTACTATAAATAGAAACACACACAAAACATATTCCAAAGTGTAATTTGATCAAAGGCTCGATTATTTCGATAAGATAAGAAGCATGTAAAGTTGAGTAGGTACTGGCAACAACAAACCTGTTTCAAACCGGCAACCCTATAATTTCAATAAAGTCGTTGGGAAACAAATAAATATTATCTTGCTCTTATTGTAAGATTTTCAAGGTTGATAAAAAATAGTTGATTAGTTAGTGAATAAAAAACATTTGTTGTTGTGTCGAATTCAACAATCTTATGTCTCAATCGAGATCTAAGATCAAGTTACAAGGATAATGATTTTATCTTGGTCTCATTTGAATGATATTCGACCACAGTCTAATTAGGTTCAAAATTCCTGCAAAAAACATTTTTCATTTTCATGTTTTGGTGGTTTTTTGTGTCAACAGTGAAAAGGGGAAATGTAATAACTAGCCCATTTTTTGCAAAAATCAGTCTCTATTTGTGAAAAAAATACGCATCCTGGAAAAAGGAAATAAGCTCTCAGTATAATTTTTATAAAGCAATAAAAAAGCAGAGGGAGTTAAAATGCCCCTCTCCATAGCTTTGAATTTACCATTTAGGATAATGCAAAAGAGCTAAACCAAAAATCTAATATAATAAAAGCTAACGTTTATAAGACAAGATTTTTTAAAAGGATAAAAAATTATTGTAAGCAATTGAAGGCCTGAAATACCCATGGAAATTGTTATTATCCAGAACCCGCACCCTTCTGATTTCCGGTCAAGTGCTCTAGACCAGTGCTCCGCAACCTTTTCTCACCTACAACACTCCAAATTTCTTCCTAGAACTCCGCGGCACACCAAAAGCTAAAATATATAGATATTAAATTGATACACAAATTTTACAATACTTTCTTGTTTTTTGTTCGAAAAGTATACATACATACATATAACTATAACATATTTATTTTTACGCAATCTTAATAATTATTATAAAATAATAATAAATTAATTAGCGATTAATTGTTAAATTAACCTGCGCTTGTTCCAATGAACACAAAAGTTTAATATTAGGCTCGATTTTTGACAGCGCAACCCGAAGTCCTTTTAAGCATGACCGCTTATCATTTTTAATTAATACAAGCGTTGAAAAACTTTGCTAACATAAATATGTCGTTGAAAATTGAAGTAGTGTCAAGAATGCTTTGACGGAAATGTGAGGATATTCTTTTTTAACGTAAATCCAGTATTAATAGAATAAAAATACCGACCAAATTTCTGCTGAAGCATACAAAAATGTTGTTGGGCCAGATCCACAGTTAATTGTTTGTTTTTAATTGTAATTGGTTGATCCTTTGGTACATTTCCAAACATCCTTTTTATTTATTTATTTATTGTTTATTTGCAAAAACAGTATAAACCAGAACATTTCAATATCGATAATTAAAATTTAAAAAAAAGTGAATAACAAATACATTTACAAGTGGTACAAAGAAAAAAGTTTCAAATTTAGGTTTACAATGTTAAGTCTTGAATCTGAAATATTTCACGTTTAAATACGTTGTAAGACATGTGGAAAATATCCACATTTCCTGCGAGGCAGTTAATTAACCTAGTGATTCTTCCTAAGGGTATCACCATTGGTAAGTTAGTTCTGCACCTAGGAAGAATGAAAAGCCTGTGTCAGCGGCCTCGCGCAAAATTATCCGGGACATAGAATCCTATTTTAGCCAGAATGTCTGGTAGTGAAACTAAACCGTTTAGAAGCTTATACGCCATCAGGAGTAATGTAACATCTCTTCTGGAACTAAGGCTGCATACACCCAGCATTCCCAAGATAAATGCTGTTGGAAACAGCCATGGGTAATAACCAAACTCTCTCATGTAGAGGTATCGTAAAAACTTTTTTTGTATCTTTTTTAAGCAGCCTTATTACTGAAAGGTTGGTAAAGTCTTTCGAATTGTGTATGACGAAACCCAACATCTTAGTGGCTGATTTACAGATCTTTTCAATATGAGCGTGAAATGTTAAGCGAATGTCGTACACAATCCTAAGTCCTTGCAAGTCGCCATGTGCTTCAGTGACGTATCTTTCATTTTGTAATTAAAATATATGGTCTTGTGTGCCCTTGTAAAGCAAATGACTGGACATTTTTGGAAGTTGAACACAAGTTTGTTATCAATACTCCAGTCAATAATTGCATCGATATCTTCCTGGAGCTTTCTACAGTCTTCTACCGATCTTATTCTAAGAAAGAGTTTAATGAAAAGTAGAAAAGGGACGAATTTAATCTTTCCCCGAATATTGTTTGTAAAAATTAAAAACAATAGGGGTCTGAAATTGGATCCCTGCTGCACACCAAAATTTGTAGGATATGCATTAGAGTTGAAGTCACCATAGGACACGAATTGTTCTCTTTCACTCAAATAGTTACAAAAGAGTTTCAAAAAGTTTTCCGAAAAAACAATTTCTTCGATCCTATTTAGGAGCACTAAGTGATCAACTCTATCAAAAGCCTTTGCAAAGTCATGGTAAGATGCGTCAACTTGCTCGTTGTTATCGAGAACTCTTTCTGCCAAAGTTCGTTATTAAGTTAATACAAATGCTCGAATATATCAGCCATGTATGCAAGTTTTGCTATCCAGTAATTATTATCGAGTTGCTGATATAGTTTGGGCATATTTTGATTTAAGAAACTCACACACCTCGTGACGAAGCTCAAACAATCTAGCTAAAACGAATTTCAGTATAAAACAATAAGGATTCATATTTGGCTCCCATTTCTGCAGAGTATTCCAAAGATTGGCTAGTTTAAGGCTCTTTAATTAATTTATCTTATAATTATGTTCACGATTTTAATGCATTCATTCATCGTGTTCTAAAGATCCTCCGGTAAATTTTTGACCATCAATGCTTCTCAATGTATGCAGCAGTGTATAAATTGTAACGTAAGATTTTTTTGTTTTACACAAGAGACAAAACCCTTTTTACTACCCATCATTGCCGAAGCGCCATCCGTGCAAACAGCAATGCAATTGCTCCATTTAATGTTCCATTAAGTTACTTGAAAAAATTCTTCACCGGTAGTTCGCTCTGGAACCTCCTTACGAAATATATAATGTTCTTTAATAAAGTCCTCGTCAAAGAAAAGTACAAAAGCTATCAACCGTGCTTTATTTTTAATATCGATTGTTTCGTTGATCTGAAGTGCAAAATTTTCAGCAAATAACAGTTTTCTAATCAGTGTTTCTAATATATTATGAATACGTCTTTTAACAGCATCTGCAGACAATTAAAAATAGACAATATTATGAAAAATATTTTGTCATTGTGTATTAATTTTTTTTTTTTTTTTTAAAGAAAGACAAACATTCCCAGGTTACGAATAACCCAACAATGTTTGAAAATCTCCTACTACCACAGAAAGCCGAAAATTTTGCTTGTGTTGTGATGGAGGACTTAGCCAGCCGAGGAAACGAACACGCGACGCTCGGGTGAGACCCAAGCGCTATGCCCACTCAACCACTGACCGGTCATTAAATACTGGTATAAATACATAATGAAATATTGTAAAATGTAAAATACATTGAATTTGACCGCGGCACACCTGTGTCCGGCTCACGGCACATCACGGCACACTGGTTGCGGAGCACTGCTCTAGACCACTGAGCTACTTCGACTTATTCCTAACTCGTGAAATAATTCAATGCGTACTAGTATTTCATTTTCTTATTATTTCTTCTACATTTTGTCACGTGTAAACAATAGGCTTTATTTTATTGGATGAAAGGCTTTGTAAGTGTTTAATTTCCCACTAGATGGCGTCGAAACATACTATAGCAATGACGAATTTCTGATCGGTAAGGGGAGAAAGTTGATTTCCCTCCACTTAAAGATTTCTGACAAAATATCAAGTTTTGAAGGGAGCTTTAATTTTAACACAGAAATATATATGATTTTTAAAAATCCTTGATGCGAATATTAGAAAATTTCATAAGAGTGTGATTAAAACAATAATATTTCACTATTATATTTATCTCTACGTACATTTTAATAGTATCAATATGCCTATTTTGGTATAGTGCAATTTGAGAAACAAGTGCTGATAATAATAATTATTCTAAAGTAAAAAAAAAATAAGTGACTAAGGATAAATAAAGAAAAACAGTGGCCAAAATGGTGGGACACAAAGACAAGTTTTTAAGCAAAATTATTACAAGCGAAAATATTTGAGGCTTTACCTTAACACATAACTCATAAATATGATTACATATGATTAATCTGACATATGATTTATCATACATATGATTAATCTGAAATATTAATGGGAAACGAATCAAAGGTATCTTCAAGTTATTTGTATTGGCCAAAAGATTTATTTTCATACATATGATTAATCTGAAATAGTAATGGGAAACGAATCAAAGGTATGTTCAAGTTCTTTGTATTGGCCAAACAATTTTTTTTCATTTATTTAATTAGTTTGGCGGCCCTCGTGGGTGAGTGGTGACTATCCATGACTACAAATCCTGAGGGCTGAAATTTGGGTTCAAATCAACTTAATTTTATTTCATAAATTTGTTTTATTATACGATGCATATTTGTGGCATATTCCAGAGTGAAAGATAATAATAATAATGATTTATTGTCTTCTTTTCTTAGTAACATATAGAGATAATGATATCCTCACTGGGATCTCCCGTGCTGAGGATATCATTTACATATTATAATTTAGTTATAAGAAATTAATATTGCAACATACTTTCAGTGTACTTCCAGGATACTACCAGGATTGAGAACCGAAGCGTTGCTTCAGATTTCTTTATCCGCGTTTGAATAGTCATCAAAATCTGAATAGTCAGGTGATTCCATTTCTAATATCTTTGCCTTCGCATTATCTTTAGCCTCACAACAAACCCCTATTGGAAATGTCATAATCTTACTGACTGCAGACGGTTGTAAGTAGTTGGAACTCTAGCGCAGTACACTCATAAAGCAAAAAAAGTTAACACATTAAATATAACAAATGGGGGGAAATTATTATATTCCTTGCGATAAATGACCATTCAAATGACTTTCTCCATATTTAATGACAAGTACAAGGTGGTTCCCTAACTTTTTTTTCTACTTTTCATCCCCTTGTACACATTATAATACTCATAATATTTCCAAATGATGGAAATTATATAATATATCGCTCACCGATTGCTTGAGTATTTCGCACGGTATCGCTTAAGTGCAAAAGTGTGATATGATGTTAAAATCAATTGTAAATATTTTATTTTGATAAAGAGCCATATATAAACTGGGTTTCGCACAGCCAATGTAATTATTTCACCCCTAAAGCAATTCCCGCAAGCCCCAGTGATAGTATCACCTGAATTAAGATAACTGTTACGATGTCATCTGACATCTACATTACAAACATATCCCGCCCCACACACGCGCACCTAATATAGAACATTCCACGCATTGTGCAAATCCTCGGTTAATCCGGCCGGATCGCTCTATTTCACCCCGGGTTAACGTTTCCAATTAAACTGTTATTTCAGTTAGAGACAAATAAATTTTTAGCACTTTATTGTGGTTATTCGAAAGTTAAGTCTTTTGGAGAAATTAAATGTTGATGGGATGAAGATTAGTCACAAGGACGATGAGTAAGATTAGTTCAAGACTAGAAAATAAAACCCCACCGTTTATGTTAAACCTGAGACACTGAATATCTTCAACTCTGGGTTCCTATGTGATGTTTCTCAATAATTGAACATTTATAACAATCTCCCCTTACTGGGAGATTTATAAAAATATATGAAAGGTGAAAACGAGACGTTCTCATTCGATATCGATATATATATATTGTTAGTCGATGATTATTGCCGCTCCCGCATCTTAAGCTCCGAACATTTCGCTAATTGGGCGAACCAGTGTCTTTTTTTATAATATATGATACTTTTATTTTCCTAATTACTGTACAGTTTAGGATTGTTGTAAACGAAAGTGGAGCTCTCTGTTATTTTAAAGAAGAACTGTTGAAGTTTTCAAACCGTGGCATATACCAGAATGATAGATACTCTCAATATCGCCCTGCTGCTTGAAATGGCTTTTGACGATTGGGAGAAGTTGGGACTCTTGTGAGATTTCACATATATTATTTAATTATCGAAAACGCTTTTGCACCTATAATACTTGTACCATCCGGTATTCTTTTACTTCCTTTGTAAACAGGTACTAAATTACTGACAGTGGACGGTGTGGCATGAAGTGTAAATGTTTTATTGTGTAAGCCCTCTTCCTATGGGAATATATACCAACAATCAATAAAAACACACTGTACTAAAATTGAAAGAATTTCTGTTAGGCTTTAGCACAATATTTCCATAACGAGCTACAAGGTCAAGGGTTCAAGTTCAATATGTGATATTCAATCAACCTAACCTAACTCAATCCCTGACAGGAGCTTAACACGAATAAGATAAAGTAATTTAATGAACTATAGCGAGTACAGCACTCTTTTTAGATTCGCTGCTTCCATCAGAAACGAAAACTAAATTTATTCCTTTGAAATTGTAAAATATTAAGCTTCTGTTCACATAAAGATCTTTGCGTTACAGAGCAGAGTGTTTTGTGAATTACTTCAGCATACATAAATAATATTAGAAAAAAGTAACTCATTTTTTTACGAAAACTTGAAATTTTACCGAATAAATTCATGAAATACGAAAGTGTAAATAAAACAGGTGTAGTAAATAATTTATGTGGAATTTTATTTAAACGGCCCACTGAGGCAAGAAGTAATGTTTTGATGAACAATATTTTCAACTAATTTGATTAGAATAATGGGTGAGCAGTAGAAAAATTTAAACACACTATTTAAAAAAGTAAATATCTCTCATTATGGTTGTGTGCAGTAAAAAACGATCAGATGCTGATGCTGTGGTGAGAACTGACACTTAAAATATTCCGTTGGAAAGCATTGACATTCCATTGAATAATGCATTAGAATAAAAAAATATAAAGTTTCGAAATACTCGTACTTAATTAGTCCAGCTGTTATATTTAAGTCAAATATACATAAAATCAGTAGAAATAACCCTTACTTTCATGTTTCGTGTTTTCATTAAAAATAATTATGTATTTTGTGGAAAATACACAGAAAAAGTCAGTTTAAAAAATTATAATGGACATAGATAAAGAATACTAGACTGGATTCCAAACTTTTTCTTATGATATCATCCACTGACGTTTACGTAAAAGTTTTCTTGTAAACGAATTAACTTCAGGTGAATTCTGGTAATGCCTAACTAGGTATACCATATCGAAATAATCGACTTTGTTGTTTGTTCACATATATTTTCATCCAAAACTTGGAGAACTTCACAGGAACACTTGAATGTTTAAATTCAAGTTCATGTTCACACACCAGGCTTACATCTTTTATCTCCCACCTCCCACTTCGCACTTCTCTCCAACTATTATAACTTATAATCGTATATTCGGCCATGAAATCATTTTCAAACGTGTTGCTCCTGATAACGACAGTTCAATTAAATGACTCAGATTTTAATCAATTTTCCACGTTCAGGTGTTCTTGGTGTGTATCAAAATATTCAGCAAAGGTGGGTGCATAAATAGTTTGTTCATATTTTTTGAAATACATTTTTAAAGCAGTTTTTTGTTTTTTATTAAACAATAAAAAACAACTTTTTTTAAATTTTCGTTTAACCATCTACTGCTTTAAAAATGTATTTCAAAAAATATGAGTAAAATAGGAGTTTTCCTAAAAAAATCTTTGTCTTGAGGTTAGAACAATTTCTTTGTACATCATCATAATCAAATGAGATGTCTTGAAAATTGTTGGATAGAGAAACTACCTGATGAATGTCTGATGGATCATTAACTCCACACGGGAGGCCCCGAAGGACATAATTTTCCTGAGGTACTATGTCATATTTGGGAATGCTGTGTGGAGGGTGTAATCTAATAATCTCTAACGATTCCTTTAAACTTGCTTTTGTAATGCTGTATACAGGGTGTATCGGCACTAACCCGACAAACTTTAACCAACTATTCCTTAGCACATATGGAGTAAAAAATGTTATGGGCACTTTGCTGTCCGGTAGCATTTTTTTTTCAATTAAAAACAAAAAAAATTAAAATTTCCACACTACATCACTGTCATTGGAATTGCATTTCGTGTTCAACAGCTGTTATAAGCAAGTATGTCAAAAAGCGTCTTCGCTCTTTCGCACACACTAAATAATAATAGTTAAAAATGAGACGAATGGTGCCGTGCCATTTGGTTGTGATTGTAAAAGTACGCCAATATAGGTACACACGTGCATTATTCAACGGAATTCGAATAAAATTTATTTGCCAGATGGGTTTTCAAACTTTAACAAAGGATAAAACAGTGGTGACATGTGGTGAAAATATGAATAATAATTTTTTTATTAAAAAAAAACGTTACCGGACAGCAAAGTGCACATAAGATTTTTTACTCCAAATATGCTAAGGAATAGCTGGTTAAAGTTTGTCGGGTACGTGCCGATACACCCTGTATAACTGTGGGAAAAAAGCGCGAGCCGATCCATAAATTACGAAAAAAGAACATGCAACCGCAAGCGGAGTTTATATGTATGCACCCAGCATAAGGCTAGCAGTCTAATGTGGATCTTTTAGTGAAAATAGAAAACAAAATGTTTCAATGAAACTATTCCATGGTGAAAATTGACATAAACGTTCATTTGCGAGTTCTGTAAATGTCCTATTCAAGTTCTGTAATTATATTATTATAGGCCAGTTACTGGACAGAACTGAAATAATAACAGAACTTGAAAAGGTCTTTCACAGGACTCGAAAATTAACTTTGAAATTCGAAAAATTATTCAAATTCTTTGAAACAACCTCTCCTAAGATAACTTCGAACAAACGGACTTGCCCAAACACACTATATGTGTATTTCTTCAATGCTTCAAATGAATCAGTTTGTTACATTAAAATCTTTGTGAAATTCAAAAATATATATTCGTTATGGCGTGATTATATTACTACAACGATTTTAACATTGAAGACCTCTGAAATGCGAACCTAAGAATGCCGAAGTCTACCGGTGGAGCACGGGACAAACTTTATTTTACTTCATATGTAGCATAAAAGGAAGCCCCATATCCAATCAAGAACGGATTATGTTCATATCTAAGCCACATTTCTAGTAGTTAAAAATACTGTTTCCCGCAACTTTTTATCAAATAAATCTCTTTGGAAAATATCGGTGAAAACGTGCAATCGGTAGACGATTATTTTAATTGCTGAGGATTTTTTATTTTTTTTTATAGTGAATACCTCACAAGAGTCCCAACTGCTCCCGTCTGGAACCAGTGAGACTATGGCATCCCCAATTGGGGGATGTTGTGAGGCTGAAGGTAAGTGGGGAAGGGAAAGAGGAAGGTGGGGAAGTACCTGGCTATTCAGATCTAGTCACTAAACACGGCTAAAGCCATTTGGAGCAACGTTTCAATTCTGAATGGTGGTCTTACACCAGGGCGATACTGGTAGTATCTTCCACTCTGGAACGTGCCGCAAATACACTATATATTATTTGAATTAATTCATTGTGAAATAACACAAATTAATCAAATAAAATTTATTTGCGCACGCCGGATTCGAACCCGCGACCTTCGGAATGGCAGTCCAATGCGTTACCACTGGACTATGCCTGCCGTCATAGTAAGAAGATCAAGATGGTTGCCTTTTTTAATTTGGGCAGAGTTGTTGACTCTTAGTATCGCATTAGCGAAGTATCACCAGTGTGATATATAATAAATAAATAAAAATTTCAAAAAATTGTTTATTTAAAAATATATCCAAGAAAATTGAAAAAGCATTTGAAAGTTTTAAATTGATTTTAATAAACTTTTTAATTTTATGTTTGTTAGAACCTATTTTATGTTTGTTTGAACCTCCGGCTTTTAGTAAAAACCCCAAAAATGGTAATAGATGTCATTACCAAAGACCGACAAGATACCCCTCCACTCTACTCCTCATAGAGTATAAGGTCTTAAACATACGACAACTCCACCTAAAATTTTCGCTAATACATTTTCTCTTCAAATATAAAAACAAAACTCTCTTACAACACAACTACACCACCAGAACTAATAACCAACGGTCACTACAAAGTACTGTAATATTTTTAAAGTTCCGCCTTGGTTTTTTTTTCAAAGTTGCACTAGTATAAATTGGATTAATATAATTTCTTCCGTCTGACTTGCAACTTCTCGCGGTACATCAACCCTTCAATCTTAACGAATTAATATGTCACGTTGTGTCAATTTTTTGTTTCGACAGTGATTAATTCATTGAAGGATCCTTTTAATTGGTTGTGGTAACTTTGGTTCTTTTTAGATGAGGCGTGTTACATTCTGTATGGTTTAAAAATAAGACAATGACCGATACCCTGATTTAAACTACCTTTTCCTACCTTGTTTGCTCGCCCAAACGTTTCAGGTTGCTGCAGTCGCTAATGTGCTAATATAATGAGACGATTAATTACAAGTACATGAAATTCTCTATAGACAATTCAATTCAATATGCACAAGATTCTAGGTTAATGATTTGACTATGGATTGTTAGTTTTGTGAGTTATTTCTATAAGTAGGTATTTTTGGGAATAGCTAGAGACAAAACATGTGTTGCTTTCGATTGGTCTCCGTCCAAATCCCACCTATCGACGTGACCAGCTCGAGAGCAGCCAAATTGATGGTCCAATCCCAACACCTCCAGAAATTAATTGAATATCGCTCAGCGACAGATGAAATAATGACATGTTTTGTCTCCTGCCGGAGGGTGATGAAGGTGGGATGTGGGTCCTTGGTAGTAAATGATGATGTTGATGATGATGATGATTGATGAAGATTCATCTTATACCGTTAGGTACAAGGAGCTGCTCCGGTCCGGTGGCATGACAGCCTGATGTCAGGAAACATTTGGGCCACGTGGGTAGCGCGAGGTTTAGGTCGCGTCAACCTCCCCCAAATTGATGATGAGTTAAGCTTCGCCAGCATGCCGAAAGTTAGGAGTTCACTCTACTAACCTCAAGCATAAACATATACTGAAGTGGTTTGCATCAGCAACGTCAAGGGTTCGGAAGTCCCGTGAACACCCCTCTGGTTTACGCTCGTAAGAATAATGATGAATTCAGCTTCAGTTTGTTCGCCTTCGCCTCTGCAGTCACGTTACTCCAAATAGCTCCTGGCTCCAGTCTATACAGCTTCTCGTTCCTTTAGAGGTAATGACACGTGTTTACCATATGTGCAATACAGAACATACTTCAAGTCTTTTGTCTACACTCAAAATAGTCATGTCAATATTTAATTTGAATGTGGGCGTCCATCCGACATAACGAATGTTTCCGGGACGGGAGATTTTACCCCACTTTAAAGTCATGGTCATTCGCTCTATCGTTTGTTACCCTCCGTTCGCTTCAAATATCAAAGAATGGTAGAAAATGATATCCTCGACTTCCGGCGCTAAGGATCAGGGATACTGGAATCATCAGGTCGTGAATCTGAAATCATCCGATCTCCGTCAGCTCAAACGGTTTCAGTCGGAGTCAATTCCCAACCTAATTCTGGATGACTTCTCCTCCTATAGTGGGGTAAGTATTTATTGAATTTGACAGGAAGGACGTCAGAAATCGCCAAAACAACTTCATATTCGTCACGATCCCTTCGTTCTGTCAGCGAGAAAATCCTCCCCACACGTCAGTAAAGAATAGCATAGCCATTATCCGCTTTTTTCCTTCGTCTACCAAGCTAACTCAAGTAGGAAAGCCCATTAGCAATCTTCGTTCCCTTCGATTGAAACTCCGTGAAAGCGTCCTCTCACCAGCTGAAAATACTCGAAACAGGGGTCTATCCAGGGTAACCATCTTAAGCTGGTCCTCCAACACCTTTGACAGAAACCGATGCTTTTACGGGAATAACTCAACCACACCAAGAGCACGGGAAAAGGCCGGCGCTGCTCTACTGAAATAGACGTTATCTCGGTACCCAGGGTTATCGACTTTGCTAACCCCAAAGTTCCTATTAGGCAAGCCAATTACCAATTTCGATTCCTTCGCTTTCGTCGCTTTGATAAGATAGGACAGCCTACGGAAAATTCGTACACTTCGTCCCCGCCAAACTTATGTTAGTGAAAATCTCACTTAATAGAATAGGAATGCCAGACAGATGCATTCTCTCGGCGGCTAGCTTCAATCCGCTGTGTTAATTCCACGAATATGAATGAAAATTATATGCTGACCGAGAACCCCCTGTAATAAATACAATACACCGTAGCCTTCACAAAGTTCGTAAAACGAAGTTGGAAGTAGGGATTAGAAGTACGTAGATATACGCACGTAGCTCAAATAGTTGAAATAATGGTGCACTCGCTGTACATGGCTAAGTGAGAGTGATGGTCGAATAAGTTATATTTAATTAAATATATTCTATGAATTCCGTGTAACCTAATCGTTAAATATTATTACTGGAGAATAATTAAATCATTTTGAATTGCAAAAAATAGTCTAACTCATAACCCAAATAATGCGCATTGTTCGATAATCTAAAGTGTTAAAACTAACCAAGTGCCCAGGCGGCCTTAACACAATAGGTGATTTATGGCCCCTCTTGCTAAAAGGGTCCGGACTCAATTCTTCTGTTGAAGATTTTAACATAATTACCTATAGTATTCAGGTTAAATACTCTTACTTGAAAATACAATTGAATTATTTGGTTTACATAAAGGAAAATAAGGGTTAGTAATTAGATTATAATAGACTTACCAATTCATCTTAGTGTCAATAATCCAAATAACTACAACCAACAAACACAGTCACATGCAGTAAAATACCCATGCTGTTAGAAAAACCACTCCTTCTACACTAAATGATTTTAGCCGTGTTCGCGTTCCGACGATTAATTCTTGTTGACGCGCTTCCTAGTTTTTACTGACTCGACTATCTTAAAACGCTGACCGATCCTGATTATCCCTGACCGTCTCCCAAACCTTGAATCTTTGACCCCCTTGACTCTATTTGACCGTCTCCCAACGCTTTCAAAACTGACTATCTTGAACCGCTTTTTCACCCTTGACCGTCTCCTAGATCTCCCCAATCTAGACTATCAAAACCTGACTATCCGCCCGCGCTCCTTAACCACGACCATCGACTTCCTTCTCCCGTTCTTCCACGCTAACTATCTTACTTATCTCCGCCCGTCTCCTTGCGCTCCTCAAGCTAGACCCCCTTCCCCACCCCCTTATCTCTTCCCCCAAATCAACTCCGCCTCTCGCCATATGCGATATCTAATTTATGTATTTTGAATTCTCGAAATTTCGTGTGTTCAAGGACAGAATTGCACTAAAATGACCACACATAGATTATAAGCTCTGGAACCCGTCACATTAATTTAAATCGTTTCAGAACCAATAACTTGTTACTTCTCAAGTAAACTGTCCAATTCTTTGCAAAATAATGAAATCCGACTCCCCTCAGTCCAGTGGCGTGTCGGCCCACCAGCATTTTAGCTCGGCTTACAATTATCAACACGGTCTAGGATGTATTAAAGATCTTTTATTTATAAGTTTTATTTTTAAATCTTCTTGCAGGATTTTAATTTAATTAGACAACTTCCAACCTCGTCCTGATAAAATGTGATTTACCTCGCTAGTCACAATTATAATTCGTCTAAATCCTTAGAAAATTACGTAACTATATTTAACGGCGTATTTCATACTTAGAAATTCACTTAGTAGCATTGCTCAACCTAGTTGAATTGTTTCTTATTGATCTTGTTAGGGTTTTTTTTTATCCGCCCCCTACTCTGGCAAATCCATTAATATTGCACTGGAATAAGTCTGAGAATTTCGAAATACCATCACGGAGGTCTCTGACGATACAGTGCATGTTCTTATTTTTTTCTCTAGTACCATAAATTTAAGCACTTGCTCTTAGAATAACTTTGACGCCAACATCTGGAAGTCTCTATTTCGTGAGATCAACTGAAAATTTCTTTCCCACCATAATAAATCAATAATAAAAAAAATTTATCCCAGGGCAAGTTCATCACAGTACCTTCACTACATACCACGACAGCTCAAAGACAATTTTTCTTCCTAGCTTCTAAAATCTTTAACCTTATCCCTGAAAACCTAAAAACCGTGAGTCAACCCCATTCCTTTAAAAAGAAAATTACAAAATTGATCCTTACACACGTAATACATTACAACTACAATACCCATTCATTCTACATTCTATCAATTTAATCACCTTTCAGACAAAACATAATCCTTATTCCCTAACTTATCGCTATAGTATGTACATAATTAATTAGTGTTATCCATTTACAAATAATTTCTCAAATTTTAAATCTTCTTATAATTTTCGAACTTTTCCATCCTCTTCTTGCAACCCAAACTAGCTATACATCGTTCTTATTTTTGTTTTTATATAATAGTAATGTATAGACTAGCAGTTGTAAACCCGCTCCGCGGGTTTTTGCTGCTAGGCCCTGCGGGCGGCACTTAGTTGGGCTGCGCCCAGTTTAAGTGATATTAACAACAGTTACATTTAATAGATAGATATTAGGTCATTCACAGAGAGAGGGTGAGTATATATTTTTAAAACACGGAACAGGAAGGAGTTAATGAATAATAGCATGCTCAATTTAGGCATAATAAGAATGACAGTTGTTTGAATAAATGAAATTTTACGTATTTGTGATGGATTATTTCAAATGAAACACTATTATTGACTACATGTCTACAACTGATATTAACTGTTATGGTACCTAATATAATTTGCTCATAGGAGACTTGCAGTGCTTAAATATGTGTTACAACCGTCAATGTCTATAAGTTGAATCAATATCGTATAGTTTGTCACAACAATTAAAGATAGTTATAACAAAGTTGACTGAAATAATAGATTATTAAATATTGATTAATTGTACCCGTGTTTATGGATAAAAGGAGGGTAATTGTGCGATGTGATTAGCAGTCTGTTTAATTAAAAGGTGTGAATTTTACTCCAACTGGTGGTAATTCTTTACCTAAAACTGTTACTGTATCTAATAAAGTTTAAAGTTAGATTATATATACACCTTCATCAGGAGAGTAAAAATCTATATATATAAAGGTAGATTATTACAATATAGCGCCTCTGAGGTGATATCTTACATAAGTGGCGCTATGCAAATTGTCCAATTAATAAATAAATATAATGTTTACATTTTATTATGTACGTATGCATTGATATACAATGGAAATAGATAAAATAATGTTATCCGATTAAACTTTATTTTATTAAAAAACAAATAACTTTTTAACTTCACTTTATTATATACAACCAATACATCGACCTTTCGACATTTCGACCGGTCAGTGGTTGAGTGGGCATAGCGCTTGGGTCTCACCCGAGCGTCGCGTGTTCGATTCCTCGGCTTTCTAAGTCCTCCATCACAACACAAGCAACATTTTAGGCTTTCTGTGGTGGTAGTAGGAGATTTTCAAACATTGTTGGGTTATTCGTAACCCGGGAATGTTTGTCTTTCTTTAAAAAAAAAAAAAAAAAAAAAAAAAAAAAAAAAAAAAAAAAAAAAAAAAAAAAAAAAAAAAATGTTTCATGAACGAAGTATACACCGAAGTCAAAAATTGAATATAGATTACAATGGGAAAAAAGAAGTGGAAGGAGGGGGGAGGGGTAAGAGTAGGCTGGGTTTATAAGAATTAGGAATTACAATATGAAAGACCAGTTAAGTGGGAAAATATTTAAAAGAGAGTTTAGAAAAAAAAATCTTGTTAATTACATCTACTTTTATAAACATGTTCTCTTATTTCTAAAATTTCGAAATTATTTATTTGTGATGCTTTATATCCTGTGTGAAGTATTTTAAGATCTGAAAACAAAATTGCATATAACCATAAAACAATATATTCATAAGACAAATAACATTTAATAACGGTTATTCTAATAAATTGATAGTTGAAATACTAAATAGAATAATAAAACATATTATCTTCAAACGGTATTTTTACCCTATTTCTTAAGATATAAATAAACAATGGCGTAGAATTCTGTTTGTGGATAACGATACTTCTAAAATTATATATATAAACATTCCTGGTACTATTCAACCGGCGTTTTACACTAATAACAGAGTGAATAAATATATTCTTAATAATAAAGATGGCGAAAATCAAACAAAAAAATCAGGAGTTTATAAACTCAATTGGGCTGGTTTCTAATTTATTTTACAAAGGTAGAACCAATAGAAACTTTGAAGTCAGAACTAAAAAACATCTCAGGGTTCTAAATGGAAATAGTGAATATGAGTTTGCAAATCATCTTTTGAATCACACTTTCGATAAAACTTCAGGTCTTAAAATACTTCACTCAGGATTAAAGCATCGCAAATAAATAATTTTGAAATTAGAAAACATGTCAATATAAAATCAGATATAATTAATAAGCAAAAAAAAATGAAAAATAATAATGAAAAATGCCATTGCAAAGTTGAAATAAACTTCCAAAAGAAATCTTATTATTAAACGCTTGATGTTCAAGTAATTTTGCATATTTAAATATACGCGCCAGTCATTTGATTCGTTCTTACACCGCCAGAGGTGCGCTTTGTCGGCCACCTATTGCCGCGGTGCGTATCGGGAATCGGCCATATTGAATTAACGCGTGCTTTTTTCGTCAAACGTCAAACGTAATCACGTAATTGTGGATAATTTTCACTGTAATGTAATTAATCCAATGGATTATGAACTTTCTAAGACATATTTTCTTCGATATTTTCCAAAAATTGTATGAGCAGAAACGATATTTTTGAAGAAATATCGTATTACATGTGGCGATTCTATTTCAATATGAAATCGTGTCTTTATTTTTAATGTCTTATTTAAACACAATTTGAATTTGACCAATCACAGGGCCTACATCGTCCAGACGCAAGCGTATTAATACTATCAGATTCTATGTCCGCGAACTGTAAATTTCACTCGCCATAACACAAGGTTATCCCTAGCTTAGAGGGTGAAATATCACAAAAAACAACACGTTCTCTCTAAATCATCTATCAATAAAATAAAATAAATAAATAAAATAAAATAATACTGTATTTGTGAGTTTGTAAAGATGTTAAGACGGCAGAAGTAACAAATGTCTTAGTTCCCAACAGCGCTATAAAAACATCTCCAGTGCTATCGATTACAGTTGAAAACAAGAAACTTCCTAACATTCACATCTGTCATTCCTGACATTGCGAGAAATTCACTTAGTTACTAGTTACTACTTGTTTCCATAAATTATCGGCTTGTTTCGCTTCAAACTTCAAACTTGTAAAAATGAATTGAACCTTACAACACTCAAGTCACACTTACAAGTTAAAAGTTTTATTACTAGATTTAGACTGAAAAAACATGACGCAATCAATGGGCGACTATCGGATATCGTATTTTATTTTTTACTAGATTTACAGCCACCCGGTTGGGCAATGTAGTGACGAGTATTAAGGAAGGGGATGTTAGAAGGAATTTGTAGTTGAAGAGGAAAGAAGGTGGTCCGAGTAATTTAATAAAAAAATGTTAAATGGACTTCTGAATGCTTCATAGATCACAATAGAAATGGCGCTGCATGCTCATCATGTAATTATGTATTGATCTTTAAATGCTTTAAGTAAAACTCTACACAAAATTTACTGACTGCTTTTTTATGATAAATATTTACTTTTTTTTTTCACTCCCAAATTTTTACGCTGCAAATGTTATGTTAAGAGCTAATTTAATTTACGTACCTATCCACTACATATGCATCTACTTACATAGGTATAATAGATTTGAATTGACTTCCCTGCTGTTATTTAAGTGAAACATTACTGATAATTTAGTCAATGCGCACTCACAACACAAAACACTCACTCACGTTCCACTTCTTTCCACAATTCAGACACATAGGTACACATATAGAATTTCCTCCATATTCTGGCGTTAGTAAAATTGGAAAGAGTATTTATCAATGCATGATAACTCAACACAGTGACAATTCAACACACTTTTAAAAAGTAATATAAAGTCTAAAATCTAAGACTAAATTTTTTTAACCTAACCTAACCTACTTAACCCAGTTAATAAAGTTTTTGTTTCATCACTTTCCATGACTTTATATAACTTTTTAAAGATGTGATGAATTATCATTGTGATGATTTATCCAGTTACCGTGAATATATATGTAATTAAGACAGTAATTATACAATAATTACTCAGATGTAAGACACTAGTTATTATGAATCCTAGTTGTAAGCCAGCTGTATTTATTATTTAATAAATATATTTTTGTACAACGCTCTTGAGGTGATTTTTCACGGAAACGGCGATATATAAATTAGCCAAATATGATTATTACTATACGCTCACACACATACACATACAGTTATATACCACATCATTTTTTATGACCTTTATTTATCTTTATCTTAACCACAAATAAAATTATGCACTTAAGTTTATCGATTTATACTTATCTAGATAGATCTCTTACATAGATTTCGCTTATAACAACATCCAAAATGAATACTCAGTGCATAATATGTCAACAAAATATTGACACCCCATCAGACTTTGTATGCTGTTGTCTCTGTGAAAGCAATTATCATCTCGGCTGTGCGGAAATTGTGGAATCCTCCCGTCGAAGTGCAAGAAATACACAATGGAAGTGTAAAAAATGCATTCAACATCCAAAAAATAAACTGAAGCAGACGACAAAAAATGATATATTATTATTAAGTGATGAACTGCCATCTATCGTCAAACAAGGTAAACATATGAGTGAATCACCAAAAACTGCACCCGTCCAGCCAAAAGGCACAGATAGTTTATCAATTACAACCACAGATGGCAATGGGCTTCTTACTTCAGAATTATTTATTAATGAACTATCCAATTTTAAAACGGCTATAATGGAATTTGTTGAAAAAAAACTAGACTCATATGCCCAAAAATATGAATCGATTATCTTACAAAATCAAGAAATTATTAAATCCATACAATTCATATCGGAACAACACGATGAATTAAAAAAACGCATAATTGACATTGAACAATCACAGAAAACAGTCAATACTGATATGATGGAATTAAATAAGCGTAATTCTATCCTACAAAATACCATATCCCAACAAGAAGACAAAATTGACCGACTGGAGTACCTTAACCAAATATGCAATATCGATATAAGAGGTATTCCAGAATCAAACACTGAAAATCATATTGAAACACTAAAAAAAATATCAAAAATTATTAACTATGGAGATACCGCACTACCCTTACAATCTGAAATTACGAAAATATATAGGCTAGGACCGAAACTGTCCGAGAAGAATCCCAGATCATTAATAGTGTCTTTCAATAATATTAAATCACGTGATGATTTTCTAAACAAAATTAAAGCATATAAAAAATCCACTGCGACCACCACAAATAAACTAAACACAGCGGACCTAGGACTGTCACAAGAAGCCAAACGTATTTATGTGTCCGAACACCTGACACAAAAAGGAAAATATCTACTTTCGCAAGCAAAAAAATTTTCCAAAGAAAACGATTATAAACACTCCTGGACGGCTTCAGGGCGTATTCTGCTGAGACAAACAGACACCTCCAAAATCATCACAATAAAAAATCTCCTTGATCTCGATCGACAAAAACGTCAATCACTGTGACGGTTGATAAAAGGTATTTCATTCTTTACTGTGCTGCATAATAATAATAATCATTCGGCTGATATCTTTTTTTTCGTAAGTTTTTATATGTGCCGGATCTCTAGTAACAAAGTATATACCCAAAATAATGCCTTTTTACTGTCTTTAGTATTTTTATCTTATAACAGAACGATTATTGTAATAATTGCTAATCTTGCTACTTACTATTCTTACTATATTTTATCTCTTTTGCTTGAAACTCGAGTTTTTTCAGTACCCTTTAAGCAAAAATTTGTTCATTCCGTAAATATTATTTTCCTTGCAAGTTTCTATTTGTCTCGTATCACTCTTAACAATTTAAATTCTCAAAATAATGTATTCTTACCTTCTTTAGTAGATTTTTCTTGTACGAACATAATTTTTATAATAACTGCTAATATTGTTGTTAAACATTTTTACCATATTTTACTTCTTATCACCCAAACACATCATTTTTTAACATTAATTAAGAAAAAAATAGATCTTTCTGTAAATATTTTTCTCCTAGCATGTTTTTGTATGATCCATACAACTATTTTCCATTTATTAACCATTCAAATTAACATATTCGTACTTTCTTGTAACAGCATAACTATTGCAAAAATTGCTAATCTATCTTGTAATTACTCTTACCATAGTTTATTAATTTTGGTAAAAAGTAAAGCCTCTTTAATATTCTATAAGAAAACAGTAGATCATTCCATACGTATTGTCCTACTCACATGTTTTTATATGATTTACACCACCATCAATAATGTATTTACCCAAAATAATGTGTTCATACCTTCCTTAACAGATTCCTCTAGTTTTGACATAACTACTGTCACAAATTCTAATGCTTTACCCTATTTTTCGATATTCTCACCATATAAACAAATAATACCACTTTTATTAACACGAATATTTCTCACCAGTATTAATATTTGCGGTTGTTTCTTGACAACACTTAATACATTTACCTCAATACTATTATCTTGGAAAGAAAGTTACTGGAAATGCTCTAACTCTGTTCTAATTACATCTTTGTTCACTAACCTTGTTCTTATCTATTTATCACACTTTCTCATACTCTTCATACATGCTCGTGATACAATTAGCTGGTACTAGTCAAACGAAATGATTGATATTAATCTACAAATAGAAAACCACGGTAACGTGATTTCTACTGAAACCAATGATGCCTCAAAGTGCATAAATATTCTAAAACCCTATAAACGATTAAAAATATTCTCAACAAACATTCGAAGCATTGATAAGAACTATAATGACCTACTTGTAACACTTGCCGATTTGAATAATATTTTTGACATAATTATTTTAACTGAATGTTGGATCAAATCAAATTACACTCACAAAAACATTACAGGATTCACAGTTTTCAATACACAAAATAATAAGACACAGTCAGATGGAGTAATTGTCTATGTAAAATCTGAGCTGGACCCGATTATCTCTGAATTATTCATTGATAATGCCAACTGCCTTAAAATAAAAACCATCCAAACCACAATTCTTGCACTATACAGGTCACCTAAAAACCAAAATATTTCATCCTTCCTTAAATCCTTAGACTTGGCCTTATTTAACTGTACACCAAATGAAGAGCTAATGGTGATCGGTGACATTAACATAGATTTACTTAAACCAAAAGCATCACAAACACTCGACTATAAAAATCTCATGACTCAACACGGGCTTATTTCTTATATTAATGCTCCTACTAGAGTAACTGATACTAGTAACTCATGTATTGATCACATATTTCTACGATCAAAAAAAAATGCAAAGGGAATTATATATCAATCAACCATAACGGACCATTTCTCAATAGCAATTGGTTTTATGCATAATAAACCCACTACCGAAACGTCACGTAGTAATATAAAAAAGAAACACATTAATCTCGAGAAACTAACTTCTAAAATTATTTTAGAAAATTGGCTCTCCACTCTAAACTCCACAGACGTAGACATTGCTTTTAATACCTTCTCTGAAACTCTCTTGCAACATATTGAGGATGTCACTGAAGAATCCCATGTGAATAATTCAAAAAATAAAAAACTGAAACCATGGATAACAGATGGCCTAATTTTTTGTATTAAAAAACGGGACAAGCTTCACAAAAACTTACTCAATAATCCAGACATTCAAGCCCAAATATTTTATAAAAAGTACAGAAATATATGTAATAATATCATTAAAACCACAAAAGAAAACTACTACAAAGAAAAACTGTCCAGAGTCGGTAATAATAACAAACAAATTTGGAATATCGTCAAAGAAATATCTAACACTGACCACCCAGTACAACCAATCAATAAATTAAACATCAACGGCCAAGACACCTCCCTAAATGACCATCCAGACACTGTGACCAATCACATAAATGAATACTTTTGCAATATCGGTAAAAATCTAGCATCAAAGATTTTAAATAAGACATCAACCGATGAAAATGCCCTTGCCGACATTATCAATCAATGTGCCAGTGAAACAGATAATATACTCACCTTAAACCCGACCAACTACGATGAAATTTCTCAAACTATTAGACAATTAAAGCCCTCTCATTCGTGCAATCATGACAAAATTTCCTCAACTATACTCAAAACAGTTGAACCCTTTATAATCCATCCATTAGTACATATCATTAACCTTAGTCTCACTAAAGGTGAATTCCCAAACAAACTCAAACTTGCCCTAGTTCAACCAATTTTTAAGTCCAGAAATCCTACTGACATAACAAACTACAGACCAATTTCTATATTATCATCACTATCAAAAATTATTGAAAAAATAGTAAAAAAAAGACTTATCGACCATCTTACAAAATATAACATACTCTCGTCAAACCAGTATGGCTTTAGAGAAGGACTAAATACAGATTCAGCTATTTTAGAACTAACATCACATATAACACAAGCCTTAGACAAAGGTGATAAATGTTTGGCAGTATTTCTGGATTTAGCTAAGGCATTTGATACAGTATCTCATCCAATCCTTCTAGCCAAGCTCAAAAAAATCGGAATAAAGAATAAGGCATTTGATTGGTTCAAATCGTACCTCACAGACAGAAAGCAATGTGTTAAGCTACCATCGCATAAACCATCCCACTCAACTAGCATTAACTTTGGTGTGCCACAGGGCAGTGTACTCGGTCCCACACTTTTTCTCATTTATATCAATGACTTATGTAAACTATCTATTATTGATGGCAATATAATCACTTTCGCCGATGACACTGCCCTAGTACTAAAAAGTAAGACATGGGAAGAAACATTTCATAGAGCGGATCTAACATTGCAAATTATTAAACAGTGGTTGGATGATAATCTACTCACCCTAAACATTACTAAAACGAAATATATAACGTTTAGTCTTAATATTCCGAGTCAGCCTTCAATCAATCGTACACTAAAAATACATTCTTGTAGAGATAACTCTAGTTGTCTGTGCAATCCACTAGAACGAGTAGATTCCATTAAATATTTGGGTGTAATAATTGACAATAAACTACGATGGGAAGATCACGTAATAAATGTTACAAACCGTATACGGAAACTGGCATATATCTTCAGGTCATTACGAAATATTCTAAATAAAAATACACTAAAAACGGTATACTTTTCTTTATGCCAATCAATTATATCTTACGGTATAGTAGTCTGGGGAGGATGCTCTAACACGATATTAGATCCATTAATTAAAGCTCAAAAATTGATAATGCGGACTATTTACAAAGTACACTATATTCACCCCACGAAGGACTTATTTAACGACTTCAAAGTACTCAACATAAAATCCTTATACGTCAAAAACATATCCTCCTACTATAAATTCAAACATACGAAAAAAAATATTTTTGAATCGACCCATAATACAAGATATTCCAACAAATCCAATTATACTATTCCCCCAATAAAAACCTCAATGGCACAAAGACAATTTAACTTTCTTGCTCCAAAAATATTCAATAATTTAACGTTAGAAATAAAATCAATAGCCAAATACGACAGTTTCAGGAAAGCGCTCGGGAATTTTTTGATGTGCGATTGTTATAGTGTTAGTAGCCTATTCCAAGTACTCAGATAGAGGTGTATACTATATTGTTTATATGCGTGAGGATGCGTCATATGGTTGTATGTATACATGTGTTGTTATATGTATATAGGTATGTCTGCTGCTATATACACATGTGTGCTTGTATGCACACATATTAAAAATTATATATATAATTATGTACATTTTTACAATCTAATGCTAATTTACTTATTTCTCCTTTCTAATTTCTATCTTCTACTTTTTATTACAATTTTTACAAAATTTTAGCTTCATCTATAGTTACTTATTTCATATGTTTACACTAGATTTCATATTTCATACAAAGTAATTACACTCAATTGGTCACCATGAAACAGGCAGCCGCCTAGTATGGTGATTCATTATATCTACTTTATGTAAATTTCGAAACAATGTAACATGTATTAAATAAATAAATAAATAAATAAATAAAAATCTTTACAACAAATAAAATTATTTACCAGATCATTTTTTATGACGTTTATTTATCTTTATCTTTACCACAAATTATATTGTTTACCCTAGCCTAATTCATATTAATCACTCAACATAGATTTTATATACAAACGTGATTGACTCGGACTATTGTTATTATTTCTAAAATCTTATTAAATGTTTATTACTCAATATGATAAAAGTTATTCAATTATTTCGGTTTCGAGAGAGGTATTTTATTTTAATGCCTATAAAAGGTCAAATAAAGTTTTAATTTTGAAAGACCTTGACGCCATTAAATTATTATCAACAAAAATGACAAAACAGCTATCTTATTGAAAGTTTTATGAAAATTCAGGGGAAAGTTGAATCTACAATTAATTACTTTCGCAGCAAAGTTCCTCGTTGGTATTCTTACAGTATTCAACTATTAAAACTCAAATAAGATAGTGGAAAACATTAAAGATGATTAATTGTACATAAAATCATTTTAAAAGAATTATTGGACACCATTAATAAATGAAAATGAAACATAATAATTGCAACTGCCGAAGATTTTGTTCATCTGTGAGCTTGAGCTACAAAACAAAAAAAAGGCTTTTGATGTATTTTTTTATTTGTACCACCCTCTAAAGCTTTTGATTGAATTCTTTCATCACAAACTTACCACACATTCTTACGTAAAATAAATAACCTATTGCTTTTGTCTGTTTGAAGTGAAATAAAATATTATTTACGAATGTTTTCGTGATTTATTTTTAAATTTGTTATTTTCTTTGCTTCTCAAATGAAATATTTACGTCTTTTCAAGTGAACGAGTTTATTCCAAAACTAACCTTTTCTTTTCTTTTCGAGGCATTTCCATAAAACGGAACCTTTTTAAGTTTCGATTAAAGAGAAGAAGGGCCCGCAAATCTGACGTAAGTACAATTAACTAGAGATGCTCTACTATTGTAATCCTTTGTAAAATATGAAATAAATAAATTTCGATTAAGGTTTTAAAAATAAAAAAATAAACACTGATTTATGTTGGATATGAAAAGAATACTACTGGGGTTGGAATTAATTTATTGAAGTTTATAAGCCTCTTTATAATATGTATTCAATAAAACTGATTTTAAAAACTCTCCATGAAAATATGAAATACAATTTATAAATTACAGGATATGTTTCTATCTTCACGATAAACTGTCAAAATTACCGTTAATAACTCGGTTAACTTATCCGATGTGCCGCTACTATTCTTGGGTTTCGGTACCAAATAGTAAACTCGGACTATACAAATATATTTACGTTATCTTATGTACGGACAGTGCTTTTGGTGGCCATTTTGATGAGTTTCTTAGAACTTATTAGATTGGGTTATTTTTATCAACCTGATATTTCAAATTAACAATTACTGCACACTCATCAATTATTTTTCTAATTTTTCCGGTACCATTACCGTATTTTTTTCGTTATTCATTTTTCATTTTGACTTGTTAGAAATAACTTCACAAGTTATAAAATAAAACTATGTGAACTGTTCCTTTAAAGGATTGTTTTTCATTTTGATGTTTTAATGTTACATTTTTATCAAATTTCATCATTACAACCCCAAGAGAGTCCTGGTTATTCTTTAATTGTCTTTGGCCTGCGGCGTTTGCCTTAAAAAACTGTCCACTCTGTCCAGCTACTATCCACCAGGGTTGAAATCCTCCGTTTTGTAGGATTATTTTAAAGAAAGCCAGGAAAGAAAAGAGAAGCCATTCCGGCTTAATAAAACTTGTTCTTGAGAACTCTAAACTTTAGTATAGCGTAGTTTTTCGATTCGATTAAAAACTTTAACGGCTTATACTCTTGGATAAAAATTCTTATTCAATGATAATAAGAAATTAGGCACGAAGTCATTTTAGTAATGAAAAATACAATCTCATTCAATCGGTATCAATGGACAAGAAGCCTTCGCTTGAAACGGATCCTGAGTGGAAATTCTTTCCTTTCTCTGTGACCACAAAGGGGGGTGAAATCAACTTTCAAGGGATGACCTTTGCTTGCCGCCAGCACACACTTAGCGAGAACAAAGGCTATTTAACCCGTGACTTACAACATCTATACAATTATTATTAATTATTACCGATATTGAACATTTTTTTATATCAGCAAAAAAATATTTTTATAGCATCAATAAATTGTAATAAACAAGTAAATAGTGCTGTAGGCACTATAAAATTTTATTTCATTATTGTTAAGTTTTATAAAAATTAAAATGGTAGGAATTTTACGTATTTGTAAGTTTTTTTTGGCCTAAAGAGAATTGAGCCAAAACTGTTTTAGTTTAAGGTAGAAACAACATTAAGGTATTAGGAAAATTGTAAATATCATTGCATTTTAGAAACAAATATTGTCTATTTTCTTTATAATCTAATTACTTTTTTGTTGAAAATTCAGAAATATCTAATAAATATAATGCTGTCAATAATAACGAACGTTAAAATATTGAATGTTTTTTATTTATTTTTTAGATATGCATAAATTTAAAGTACATTCTTGTATAGTATAAAATAAATTTATTTACAAATATAAGGTTCCGTGATAACTAAACACAGTGACAATTCAACACACTTTTAAAAAGTGATATAAAGTCATTAAAAACGATGATTTTTTTTTTAACCTAACCTAACCTAACCTAACCCAAGCTACATAACCCAGTAAATAAAGTTTTTGTTTCATCACTTTCCATGACTTTATATAACTTTTTAAAGATGTGATGAATTATCATTGTGATGACTTATCCAGTCACCAAATATAAATGTCCCTAGACTAATGTTTCTGCAGCAATCACATTTGCACATTCACTATCAAAACAATATCATTATTTTTTAAAGAAACTTAAAAATTACAGATAATAATATGATTGATAATACGTAATAATTAATATTGTACAATTCTGTTTATATTTATATGTTTAAATATACAATATTATAACATATTTTAAATAAAAAAATATATATTACTGTACATTGTTTGATTTATAAATATTTTATATATTAATTAAATAAGAATTTATAATTATATTAAAAAATATATATAAATGTCCATGTTTGTTTGATTAATAAATATTTTATATATTAAATAAATGAGAAAATTCATGCAATAGGCGCGTCTTCTCCAAGATTAAACTTTCTTATAAAAGTGTATTTATCTGAATAGTCCTGTCAGTTAAATCTGTCAAAATTTTAAACAAAACAAAAAACATTAAAAAAACAGAATAAGTGTTTTTAAAATAATACAAAAAAGTAACTACTGTTAGGTACTTACTTCACCGCTTTGTCTGAACAGTCTAATTTTGAAAATTCAAAACAAATTTGAGATCATAACGCAGGAGTATTTCATATAATGCACTACATCACAGACAACCAAGGTCACTATGTTTGACTAGCGCAGACTAGTGAAAAATTACGGGATATTATAACTGTACTAATGATTTTAAAGGATTTATTTCCTTTTATTTTGCAAAAAAACAGTATACAAACCACTTCATTGCAAGAAACATAAAGAAAATTAAAATAAAAACTATTTGTCAAAATAAACCTATAACATATAGAAACATACACGTAAAAAAAAGGTTACAGGTAGGTACACACAAAAGTTAAAGATTAAATAATACTCCGAGTGTATGACACGTGCAAATTGCATTGTAGGACACGTGGATAATTCGTTGTAGGACAAATAAATTTGTCACAATAAACCTGTAACATATGGAAAAAACGGTTATACGAGGGTACACACAGTTAAAGAAAAAATATAAAACATTATCATTGACTACCAAAAAAATAATTAGAAACGATCAGAAATTTAAAAATAAAAATAAAAATCATTATTCGTATTTAGTTTTGTTAAATCTGTCAAAAATATGAACAAAAGAAATATCATTTAAAAAAAAAAATTTTAAAAAATTTACCCACTACCTTTATCGCTTGTCTGATATGATTCAACACTTATCAGTTCCAATTTGAAAATTAAAAGTTCACTTTTCAAGTTGTACTTTTTATTATTTAATGAGCAAGCAGCATTTTACTGATGGCTCATATTGGATTTCACAAAAAGTTTAACAATAGTTAAGTAAGACTTGAATAATTTTTTTTGAATTATGCAGAAATATTTCACATCACCCACGAACCGAAAGCCGAAACTAATATGTTTACTAAAAAAATAATAGATTTCAAATAAAGTCTTACTTTTTTGCGATGGTGAAGACTCAATTACACAAAATATTTACAATATTGTGGTTTGAGTTTGCCGAAATGTCAGCTATTTCTCCAAGAATAAGTTTTCTTGGAATAAATAAGTTTTTTCGTCAAACTACGGTTAAAGGTAGAACAATGGCATTTTAGAGGTGTCTAACGTTTCTTGTCACGTGATCTAAGGGTTCGGCGGTGACGAAATGGATAGAGGACCAAGCCGGGACGCCGGGGAACTCCAGGGGTCCAAAACCGACCGCCTGGGTCTAAGATGGTTCCCTAAATACTAATCTTCCTTCCATTACAAATACCTGCCGACACTTTTCCCGTGGAATGCAATTACTGCTCGGCACTTTTAACTGGAAAATGGTCCACGGAACTCGCTGGCTATGCCCTTTAATTAAAACGCCGGAGTTTCTTTCATTTGGGATGAGTTTTCATCTTGCGAAGAAAACGGAGTGTCGTGAAGTATCTACCGCTTTTTCTAATTGAATTTTTCGCAATCAATTTCATGGGGAATATTTAATGATTAATGGGGAATATTTAGTGATAAAATCAGATCATCATAATGAAATGGTAGATTACTTTCGGAATACCGTTCCAAAATGCCAATAAAGTAGTTATTTAAGCGATCAATTAATATCATTGAAATGTTTAATTTATATTCCTCCTTTAAACATTTTAGAGGTTTTCAGAATGAGGTTTTTTAATTAACCTCTTAATGCAAATAAGATGAAATAACTTTTTAAGATTAATATTTTTTTTTAATTGCGCCGTTGTTAAATGCCGCTTGAATTTTTTAAATTGTAGTATACTGTATATGCTTCAAAATTATTTGCACAAATTTAATTATTTATTTTATGGTTAGTTTTTCAGAAGAGTCCCTACTGCTGCCAAAAAGCTGCAACTAGTTAGACTATGGTATTTCCAATTGAGGTAGGTTGCAAAGTTGAAGGTCATGGACAGGGAAGGAGATGGGAAGGAGATGGGAAGGGGGAAGGTAGGAAAGTAACTGGCTTTTCAGATCTGATCACCATACACGACTAAAGCCATTTCGGTAAATATTCGGGATCGCTGGCCATACGTATACATTTATTAATAAAACCTTTTGATTCACCCTAATTACCATATAATGTATAATATTTGGTTGTATGGAATGACAGACATTATTCTTCTGTTGGTATTCCTGACCCTACACGAGCGGCTAGATTAAAGACGTCTTGAATATTATTTATTTTGCAATATTATTTAGTTCCGCCAGAATAGCGCCTACCCAATAGGCATATATTTTATTTATCATAACCTAACCTAACCTAATCTAATCTTACCAAATCTAACCTAACCTTATCTAACCTAATCTAACCCTACCTTATCAAACCTAAACTTTAAAAAAATATACATATATTAAACAAACATGCCTAAATACCTTTATTTAAACAGTACCTGCCCAGTAGGCATAGACGAAATTAGTCTCTTTTAGCTACTCGTATAATATCAGATATACCAACATAAAAAAATGTTCAAAAATTACTGTCAAATTAGCCCATATAAAACGAAAGCAAATTTTCATTTTACTTATTTTTTTTATGTTGGTATATCTGATATTATATACCAACATATTTTTTTTTATGTTGGTATATCTGATATTATGTTGGTATATAATATTAGATATACCAACATAAGAAAATATTCAAAAATTATTGTAAAATCAGCCCATATAAAACGAAACAAATTTTCATTTTACTCAATTGAAAATTAGAACGTCAATATTAAAAATTTCCCAAAACAAATAATTACTTTTTATAGTTATTAAGATGAATCAAATGGTTTTATTTAAAAGTAGCTATTAAGCGTGGCCAGCGATCCGAAATAATTACCGCCATTTCAAGTAATGGTGGTCTTACACCAAGGCATACCAATACCATATTGTACCAACTATATTGTCTAATATTTAAAAAGGATAAATTCTAAAATCAAAGAATTTAATCATATAAAATTTACTTGCGTATACCGGGATTTTAAAATAGATTTAATGGAAATCGAATGGCAATTAGAAATCATTTTTATTTATTATTCCCGTGAAAATAAGCAGATAAATACTGATTCTAGAAATTTTGAAATACCAAAGTAAACACAAACATTGTTGGATTGGAAGAGAAAATGTTTTTCAAATTTAAAGCTCATCAAAGCATTTTGGAAAGGAAGACTTCGTTATTTTATTTAATAATATCCTTTTCATTTTAACGCAAATAATAACAAACCGTACTTAAGATTAATTTTAAATATATTTGTTTTAATTAAGGACTACTCCGAGGAGATTGATTAAAATAACAGGCTTTCCGGACTATATCTGTTATCTGCACAATAATCTCTTCTGTGAGAAAATGTGGAAAACTTTTTTCGTGAAAAGACAATCTAACACCTTTAATAGTCGGAAGAAATGTCGCGTTAATCAGTGTATCCCTTTCAGAGCCTTACTACTTGCTTCTGGCTGACAGGGTCCGGACATTAAGTCCTGCTAAGACGTCTTATTTCGGGTCTGATCCTATGTGTGAGCCGAACTAAAAAAAAAAATACTTTCGAAAGGAATTACTGAGAAACTTATACATTATATCTTTTACAAGTTTTATTATGTATTTTTTGGAAGAAAATTTCTTCTGAAAGCTTATCACTTTGTGATGTCATTATTTATTAGAATAATACACAAATAACTTTGTTTACGTCACTTATATATATCCTCTACATGTTTTGTGAACAATGTTCACCTCATCAGTATATACTTGCTCCTGATGAGGTGAACATTGCTCATGAAACATGTAGAGGTTATATATATTAAAGTGATGTAAACAAAGTTATTTGTGTATTATTCTAATTTTATTATTTCTCTAAACTCTGGTGAATTCATAATGTGTGTTGGCATAATAAAGTGTATTTAATTTTTTTAATGTATGGATACATCGCAGAAATTAATAATACAACTAGTTTTACCATGTGTATGTTTTCTTAAAATGATAAAATTTGAATGACAGAACAAACAACGTGATAAAATATTTTTGAAGGTTTTCAATTTGTTTTGTTACATTATCCCCACACAGGACGCCTTGAAAAAAATTATTTCCTTCAGGACCTATGTCATCCTTTGGGATACTGTGTGGAGGGTCTTTTTTAAGGAAATGAAGGAGATGAAGTTCTGGGAAGGTAAAAGGTATGAGAATTCTGTAGTTACGTATTAATATATTCAAACCCGCCTCCCAAACTACAAAATAAATAATAATATAGGTATTCAGCATTGTTTTTCGGATGATGACAATTGTGTTTTTTAATATGAAACAATATTTGGCAAAGGGTTACCGCCGATAACTCCGTTGTAACCAAGCGCTCATTAATTCACGCAACGAACGCTGACGTTACACCGGAGCTTGCAGTGTTTTTTTTTAAACTGTGTTAAGCCGCCCAAGAGTTAACTGTTCCCAATAATCTGAGCCAGGGAGACTACGGCATCCCTAAATCGGGGTATGTTGTGAGATCTGGCCACCAAACATGGCAAAAGCCATTTCATGCAACGTTTCAATTCTAAATGGCGGTCTTACACCATGGTGACACTAAGATTATCCTCTACTCCGAAACGTGCCGCAAATATAGTAAATATTATTTTTAATTAGTCATTTACACAAAATTTACTTGCGCACGCCGGGATTTGGTAGTCCACTGCAGCTTGCTATTTGAGAGTCTTATCCTTCGACCACAGAGGCCGACAAGTTTTCTAGTTATGTCTCCATCTGTGTGAATAAAGAAATAGTTATAATGTTTGCTTTCCAAATTTTTCTGCATTCTCAATACATGAATAAAAACTTTTCCTAAAAGGTTTCATTTTACTTCTGAAGCTCTCTCTTATCGGGGGTAGGCTATCACGGTTAGCTTCACCATACACAATTCAGAATGGAATAAAAATTTCAGATTCAAGAGATGAGGCATTCACCATTTTTACGATTGATCTTAATCTGATTTATCAGCTGGGAAATCTTATTTTTAAGATGACCATGATTCGGGTCACATTTGTGAAATTTACATCGCGTAAGATTTAACCAGTTAATTTGTTCGTTTTTGGGAACAACTCATCTGATTTTACACAAATAGTTGTATCTCCCTTTTTGTTGTGGTGAAAAATATGTTTTTTACGGTGTTAGAAAAAAGAAACACCATGCTTCATATTCAAATCTAGAAGTTAACCACAGTAGAATAAAAATGTGCACTCTATGGAACCAAAGGTTCCGACCGCAATTTGAAAAACTTGTAAGTGTATTTTATTACCTTTCAAAAAGAGTTTTCGGAGACGTTAAGAAATATTCCATTTATTTGGCTTTTATTACAGAGTAAAAATACTCCGAGCTTCTGAAAAATTAAGCGTTAATAGTTAAATGTCGTATGTCATTCGATAATGAACTTGAACAAAAATTAATTGATGTAGATGGTTTCGTAGTTTGGCCTTAATAGTAGTGCAGGCCGAATTCACGATTCTACTAACCGAACCCGCCATTACGGCCAGCAATACGATTTTCCGTTAATTTGCTTCCTTAGATCCGCTGGCAGTGGTGCTCTCCCGAGGCTTCGTTTTTTTGACGGCTAAGTAATGAGAAAGTAGAAACTGGCACAGATTTGGGGAAAAGTAGACGATTCATTATATGAGGAGTGGGAGTAGAAACTAGTCTAATCCCTTTTTCGCCACCGCGCTTACTATCATTTACTTGGATATTTACCCCGCGCAATACTCGAGGGTCTCTAGGAATTATTATCTTACTGAGTTTTATACTTTTCTTAAGATATGAACACACAATAAAAACTTTTATGTTGCAGTGACAAAGCGGAATAACATATGTTTATTCCAAAATGAAAGCGACAATACCTATTGTAAATAATTAAGACATAAGTTTCATTTTCCCACCATTTTTAACATTATCGCGACGTAATATTTTTTCCTCACATCTGCAATGTGGCCTGGTATTTTATAATCACAGGATGTCACGAATTCTAGGATTAAAAATTGTTTCTCACTGTTAAATGTATGTTTATGTATCGGTTCATGTGCATTGACCAATACTCTAAAGTACCTACTTTCCGAAGCCCTTGAATATTAGTTGCATAGTTTAAAATCTCCCAAATTTTATTGCACTCAGCTTTAGTGGAAAAGTCGACTTAATGGCACACTGGCATGTAATAATTGCAAGGATGCCTTTGACAAAGGCAACGCTAATATTGTAAACCTATAATAAAATATACATTGGAAATGCATTCCTAGGATACTGTTAATATATTTATATTGTTCATGTCAGGTCCCTTTAAAATTATTATTTGTCTAAGAAAAATGTATTTCACACTCCAACCAAGGCGTGGAAGAAAATAGCCTTAGTAAGGTCAACTTTTTAAATGTGTTTCTATGTATTTTTAATTTAAAACAGCTGGTACCCCGAGTATCAAGAGTCGATTCAGACAGGCAGTATCGGAGAGTCAAAATCGGAGTCAGTCTCGGAGAGTAAGTCTCGGAGAGTGAGCGTGTGAGAGTCAGGCTCTGAGAGTAGTCTGTGACAGTAGTCTGTCAGAAGTGGTAGGTAGTGGAATACAACTACTGATTAAGAGAAATTAGACCCTTAATTTGATACCTACCAGTAAACTTCAGCGGTGGTTGATGTACCATTTGTGTTTGTATTTTATTAAAATAAACTAATGTAAAGGGTAATCGAAGAAAGTGTTTTCCTGTCACGATAGTAGAAATAACATAAGTATAGAATATAAATAATGTTGAACATTTTCCTTAATAATCCTCTTCATTTTTGAATAGGTTATTAAATATTTTTTATTTATTTATTCGTGCCATTCAAGCTTTTACATGTATACATTGTTAAAGGTAAATTATTCAGGAGTACAATAATAATTGTATGTTACATAAAATTATAAGCAGATACAATACAAGTTAACATAGATAGTTCTGTTGTACAAAGGAGTTCAATAATTATATATAATGACAAGAGTTCAAGATAAGTTCTAATGAAATCGTAACATACTTACAGGAAATGTTTATTTTTACTAATACAATATATTTGCATGCTTATTATTTTAATTGATATTGTTTTGCCATATACATAAATGCAATAATGACTTATTTCATGAAAATTTTATATTATAAATTTTATTTTCTGAAGGGTAAAGCGTTCTTTAGGGTGCGATTTGAAAATGGTTTTGGACTTTGTGCATTTACTTAATTTAAAAAAATATATAGATAATTCAGCGATTCTTTGTTGAGAAATACGTTTAATGCAATGAAATGCTTATAGTTTAGTAAAATTCAAAAAAAAAAATTCTTCGGAATGCGGTTTTCCGATTCAGAAGAATCAACAACATTTAGTTTATGGTTTTGCCTTGGGTCCAATTTCCTTTCATAGAGTATACCTACAGGTATCCACTTGCAAACGTGATTTTTCCAATCATTTCTACTGCATTTAGTTACTATTCAATACTCTTCTTCTGTCATTTCTATATATGTCACCGTAATAGCGCAACACATCGGGTCTTTTTCAGATCCCAATATTGAAACCATGGCTTTTTCAGCATATATTTGTGAGCGACATTTTCAATACTTTACAATGAGTTTCATACATACTGGCCATGTTCTCATAATGTCTCTTGAATATATCACCGATTAATTAAAAACATCAAGGATTCTTGACTATACAAAGAACAAAAAACAGTGCAAGGAGCACCTCTACCTTTTTTCAAATATTATGACCTTTAACTTCATTATCAATTCATACTTTGGTTGTTCTAAGAGATTGCAAACAGTCATTTTGTTAGATGTAAGTACAGAATCATCAGCGTACAGAAGGCAGTGTATGGGACAAGTGGATCCAAAATACTGTGAATTCATTAGAACACCGGAACACATGGACACCTTGATCCCAAAGTTGTTCAGGTAGAGTCCAGCTTGTAATGGCAGTAAGAGCTTTGTAGGACATGTAGAGCTTAACACAGTATACATAATGTAGTCAATAAAGCAACGTACTACTGATTCTTTTCTAGTACTATGGAATGTGGAATAATGCCGGCTTGAACCAGTCACTTCTCTATCTATGGAGTCAAATTGTATGTTTACCACATGTGTTTAATAGAGCTATTAATGTTATTAACAGTGGTGATCATCCTTATCTCCTCACAAGTGGCATGAGATAGCTGAGTCGAACAGTGGTGATCGTACTTATCTTCTCACAGGACGTATGATATAGCAGAGATGAACAGGGGTGATCATCCTTATCACTTCACAGGATGCATGAAATAGTAGAGTTGAACAGTGGTGATCATCCTTATCTACTCACAGGACTCATGAGATAGCAGAATTGAACAATGGTGACCATCCTTATCTCCTCCCAGGATGCATGAAATAGCAGAGATGAACTGTGGTGATCATTCTTATCTCCTCATTGGACGCATGAGATAACAAAGTTGAACAAAGAGCAATATTTTTAAATACTTATTAATAAAGCCAAAAATTCATTAAAATAATTTGCTTTGGTTTTAGCTTGCGGAAACGAGATAAGGATTGATAGTGTGATGTGACACGATAGTATCGTAATATACAGTATACAGATACGATAAAGATTTTATCAAAAATGGTGTCATTATAATGTGAAAACAACAAACAAAACTTCCTTCTGTCAGAATCAGGAAATCGTAATCTCTATTTTTATTTTACAAATTGATAAAACATCGTTTGACTATTTTCCAGCATTGTTTCGACATAGATATAAACAAAATACGCACTAAAAGTATCGCAAAAGATAAATACTAATTTAAATAACTGCTTCGTTAAGAAATTCATCCTTCATTAACAAGTTGATCGTAAAGTTATCTCTCCCAAACAGTCGCCTCTCCTTCAGTGCCTTTATTGATAAAAACTTTTAACTCTCTAAGATCTACAAGCTGTTGTTAAATTAAGGCTGTTCCTTTGGATCAGTAAGTATAAAGAGAGTGGGCAACATCAAACTAAAGAGATAAACTGAACAAAGATTATACTATAACAGATCCTTTGGCAATATTTGCGAAACGGCACTGTTGTTAAAACGACAAATTCTTGGGATAAAATGTTAAGCTTTCGTAAGGTATAAATATCACTGAAGTTTATTTACCGGATTTATATTAAAAATTAAATTTCTCGTAATTATTTGATTAAAAATCAGTTTTGTGAAATAAAGCCGCCAAGATTTTTCCAGTAAATAGGAATATGACGATTCGAATGTAAGTGACTTTAATAAATCATTAAAAAATCTCTTCGTCATGTTGGTACCGTGATCTTGTGATACTACACTAACTAACATATGGTAGACAGAGAGGATGGACTGCCAAACAACTCTGTCTTAGCACACACTCCTTGATGTGTGATTTGAAAAAAAAAAGTTTATTTTCCAGAAAAATAATAATGTGGTCACCCCAAATGTTTTGCGACCAATACGGTGAATAAAAAGAAATGATGTGTAAATTTTGCAAGAAAACAGTAATAAGCGCCACAGTTTACAGTTTTAGGTGGCAGAAAAACATTACGACAAAACTGATAATACGTCATGCTGGATAAGTTGCGACCTCAGAAAGTATCTGAAACAAAAGGTATTTAGTATCTTCATTGAAAATAGGTTTTTTTACGATATTTCAGGTACCTACACCTGCTTGATTCAGTTTAGTGTTTCATCTACATATATTGTATTATTCTGTATTCCCCCATTCTCCGAACACACACGGTTCCACGCAATCATTTCCCGACCAATCAGTATGCAAATTCGCCTATCGTTCTGTCTGTAATTAGATTGCATGTAAGGTTAGTAGCAAATTCGGTAGGTACCCGATGAAAGTGGGGGAAATTGGATTTTTATTGGATTACATTATAAAGGTATAGACGGGGAGGATTTAAATAATTTTACGGTAGGTTTCCAGCCTTGGAACCCTCTCTGGATGGCCTCAATCGTGTTTCTAATTACAGGGGTGAGGTTTATTCAATTTTGTACGAAATACATTATGTTGATTTAATAATTAAAGGTGTTTTTTTAAATGATGGGATTAAAAATAAATTAGCAAAAAAGTGGTTAATAAATGAATAAAACGTTTATCTATCCTAAAAATTATATTTGGTATTAATATTTAAACTTAAGCTAATGTGTATTATGTTATAACATTAAATGGTAGAACCTACAGACAAGCTGATTGTCACAGCTTTGTGGGACTACCCATATCTTATATTGTATTAAATGTAATTATATTCAATTTAATAAATAAATAAAAATATCTACAATAGAATGGAGATGCGAACAGCTATGGGAAGGTTGAGAGAAAGTACACTGAGGTGGGTCATTAACAAATAAATTGATAGGTAACCTTACATGAAACATTAAGTAAAATACCAATGTTTTGTAACAATGTCCGAACGAGTGTTAAAAAAAATCCCAAAATTTTTTCACATCATCGTGATATGTTATGAAGACAAAACAAGGTGGATGAATATTTTTTATTAAAACACAAATAACTTTGTTTACATTACTTTATTTCGATACAAAATCTCAACATGTTTCATGAACCAAGTTCACTTCATCAGGAGCACAAGTATACTCATATATACTTGTGCTCCTGATGAAGTGAACTTGGTTCATGAAACATGTTGAGATTTTGTATCGAAATAAAGTGATGTAAACAAAGTTATTTGTGTTTTAATAAAAAATAAATAATGCCATCACAAAGTGAAAAGCAGTTAGAAGAAGTTTTCTTCGAAAAATTGGATGAATATTATTAATAATAACATACGTAGAATGTATATAGCGTAGTTTGATGTCATTTCACTTCAGTTCCATTTCCGATATTAATTTGAATTTACTAACATTTTATCAGGATGCGGCTTGCAGCCCGGTTTTTAATAGGATTACTGAAAATTTGAAGATATCTTTAATAAATCAGCATTACTCATTTTTCTCCGCTTGGCAAATTTGATCTCTCTGGGTGCTTCACACAATCACTCAACATTTTGCAATTGTAGGAGCTCACTTTGAAAGAAAAGATTGGATTTTTTGACATGTCGCACCCAGTTTGACGAGAAGTAGGTGAAACAATTCGACCCAGCTCTCAGGTCGAGATATTTCAAATTGATTAAATCGACGATAAGCACCATTTACCGTTATCTCATCAAATGTGATGTTTGTATCAACCTAAGCTTATTTTTATGCGGCTTCACAAGGAAAAAGTTGTAAACGTTTTTTCTCTAGATACAATAAGCCTTACTTCGGATGTAACAATACAAACATTTAGAGCTTAGCGAAGTTTTGTTTGAAGTTTGAAGTGACTGTCTGTAAATTTGTTTGTGCGTTTGATGGTTCAGTAAAGGTATTTTTTCAAATGTGTATTCGATGTATTTATTTTTAGATTAGACTTTCTTAATCGCATTTTTTTAATTGTAATTGGGATCGTTACGCATTTTTTTGACACGTTGTTTAATTCTTTATTGGAAATTAAAAAAAAAGTTACATAAAATAAACGGTTTATAAATACGTAGGTTGGCATAGGGCTAGAATTAGAGGCGGTACTGCTTAAAAATATCTCGTCAAAACTTGTTCCACTAAATGCGGGATAAGCGGTGCGTGTAGACCGGATTCGATAGATTTAGTTAGAGCGTTGGTGAGGAGGTCAGTTGGAGTCTATTTTTTTTGCTTCATGTCCCATCTAAATATAATACATCAATATAGGTAGTTTTTAAGTACCTTACTTCTTAAAAATCTTTAGAGGAAACTTTAGTTTTGATTTATTAAAAAAAATAAAATAAAAAACATAGTTAGAGGTCTACTTTCACAGAACTACCAGTATTGATTAGAGAAAAAAACATAGTATGCATGAATAAAAAGTGCAATCGATCAAGGCATTGCCATTTCAAGTAGATGTAAATCCCGCGATAGCGAGAAAATAAAAGACACTTCAAGGACATTCTTCTGTAAAATCTTCCACGCGTTGCCTTAATTTTGTAGGCTTTGACATTACAACAAAACTAAGAAGAAAAGTTGGTAAACTCATTTTATTTATATTGGAAAATTGGATTCGATTAATGTTCAAAGATTTATTAATTATTCACAAGGCAGCTGCTACTGACGCGAACACTGCCCAAAATAAATATTTTAAAGCAACCCCAATTCTGAATTTCATTTTACTTGACCCTTCTAAGAATTTTCGAAGGTTCTATAATGAATGAGGTGTAATAGACAGATATTCGAAAAGTAAATATTTTACTTATTTAAACAATATTGACGATTCTAAGCCAAATTTTTAAGTAGAAAAATTAGAAAAAGATACGGTAACATCTGGGACTTGAACCCAGGAATCTCGTCTTGCTAATGAACTGAGATAATTTTTTATTTTTTATTTTATTTTATATTATTGAAACAAACAGTACATGATTTACAGAGATGAAACAATATACAGGAATAAGATACTTCATGTTGTGTACCTATGATATGTTTCCTTGTAATGTCTGCTAAGTGGTATGTTTATTCCTTAATTACCAGGTGACTTGTGTAGTTTATAGGTGTGTATGTGACGTGTGTAATGTATGTGTGAGTGTTTGTGTGTGTGTGTGTGTGTGTGTGTGTGTGTGTGTGTGTGTGTGTGTGTCTGTATGATTGCGCATTGAATTCTTTAAATTATTGACATGATGCCACGTTTGAATTTGGGCAGTGAATCCGAAAAAATGTCAATGTTAGAGTTAATACAAATATTATTTAGAGTATGAAGAGCTCGGTTAATTGTCGAATAAGATGCTGCATTTGTTTTATAATTTAGCGTGTGGAATAGCACTGTATGTCGTGTACGTCTCAAAGGTATGTTAAAGTTAATAAGGGACAAAAGTTCAGTACAGTCAGTCTCATTGTTTAAAATTCTGTGTATAAATATTGAGTCAGCTACTGCTCGTCTTCGCTGCAAAGTTTCAAATGTACACTCAAAATTATTGTTGAATCTGTGGGTAATATATTTTATAAATTTGTTTTGGATTCGTTCTATACTATCTATGTAAAGTTTATATTGCGGATTCCAAATAGGCGATGCATATTCCAGTGTACTTCTGACTAATGCGAAATATAACATTACAATTGTACGCGGATTACTGAATATTTTACTTACACGTAGCACGAAACCAAACATTTTATATGACCTATTAACGATTGAGTCAATGTGCTTATTAAATATAAGTTTGCTATCAAGGTAAACGCCGAGGTCTTTACATTCCGTTTTAGAGATGACAGGTTCATTGTTGAGTGAATATGAGTACTTAATTACGAGTTTATTTCTGGTGAACGTCATAGTGTGACATTTAGAAACGTTTATATCTAGACAGATAACTTCACAATACTTGCAAAGCCTATCTATGTCACTCTGTAACGCTTCACAGTCAGAAAAAGAACGAATAACTTTGAATATTTTCATGTCATCGGCATAAAGTACATATTTGGAATTTCGAAAACATGATCCAATGTCATTTATATAAATGTTGAACATTAGCGGACCTAGGTGGGACCCTTGAGGGACACCAGATTTTACCTCGATAGATTTTGAGAAGACACCGTTGATTAAGATTACTTGATTACGGTTACTAATGTAAGATTTGATCCATCTAAATAGGTCACCGTGTATACCAAATAAGACAAGCTTTTTCAAAATAATTGAGTGTATTACGCGATCGAAAGCCTTAAAAAAGTCTGTATACATAGTATCAACCTGCTCTTTGTCATCCATCTTGCTATGCAAGAAGTTAATGAAAAGGGCCAGGTTGGATGTCGTAGACCGACCTCTCATGAATCCATGCTGATTCGGTGTAATTGTTGTGGAAATAGCCGAGTATAATTGATCAAAGACATTTATTTCTAGAACTTTGCTTAAAATAGGAAGTTGGGAAATTGGACAGTAGTTTTTAACGTCATGCTTATCACCGGTTTTATAGATGGGTGTGATAACAGCTGATTTCCACTTGAGGGGAAACGTTCCTTCTGTCAATGATTTTTTATAGATGGCGCAAACCGGAAGACAGATATACTTACTACAGTTGCGTATAATGGACCCTATCTCTTTCAGTCATATTTAACTGTATCATAATACTAACATTTGCTTCGTTTTCTCATCGCACGTTTCTTCTTGATATCTTTTTTTGTGTCAAATGTTCGTTTAGGATTCGCTAATATTGTCTTCAATAATCATATCTTGCAATTTGAGGTTTTACTCAGTAAGTTATTCCAAAAGTAAGTAAATATTCTGTTTATTTTTCATAGATTATGATTTAGTTGCCACCAAAACAAGTAACCCTAATAATTTGATTAGATTTTGACTGATATTTTAAAGATGATTTTCAGATAAATTTTATTTTATTCTTTTTGCTGTTTTTTGTGTTTTTTCAATTATTCATTATTGCCCAATATTTTCAACACTGAAAATTTTTTGTAATTAAGTGTGAGACAGCGAATAATTTACAATAGCCTAAGATTTATATTTAAGCGAAAAACTAAGATGTTCCCGACATACCTGCTTAAGAATGTAATTTTTAATTTCGCAATACATAGTTTCCCTACGAGAAACTGTGGAGATTTTAGACTTCCAAAAACAAAATTTGTCGGGAACCCAAAATAATCTCTATTTTAAAGGATTTTAGATTTTTAATGAGCTGCCGACAGATGTTTGGAAGCTAAAAGCCTTGCTGTTTTTCGTGGGTTATGCCTAAATACTATAAAAAATAAGTTTTAGATGTATTGTAAAGTGTCCTTAATTTTATAGAAATGAGTTATTAAAGAGTTTAAACTAGAAATAAAAATTTAATTTTTTACAACTAAATAAAAAAATAGAATTATATCAACTTTTTGTAGGTATTAATAAATATACTAGCCCCCCAGATAGACCCGAGAATATTTCTCTACTAACTGGGTAATTAGTTATTTTAAAATGCTTTGAATTAAATTATGTATTTGTATATTTGCTTTATAAAATGTAAAAAAAACTTTAAATAAATGTTAAAAAAAATGATAATCCACCAAATTTGGGGTAGTTAGTGGAGAACAAATTGGGATGCTGAGATAATATTCTATTCGACGGTTACGGAAGTCACTTTGTTCACTTCAGATAAGCGTTCGGCGAGCTGATGAAGGGGTCATCTTCTACGATGTGTTCTGTTTGAATATGTCCATATTCACATAGTTACCAGTTTCGATTCCCTTTTAAGGTTATTGCGTAACACTTGCCCTTAATAACACTACTTTATTTTTTATGCGAATACCACACAAGAGTCCCAATTGCTCGCCACAGTCTGGAGCCAGTGGAATTATGACATCCCTAATTTGAGTATATTATGAAGCTGAATGTAGTGGAGAGGCGAAGTAAATGGGGAAGATGAAGGTCAGGGCTCAAACTATTTATTTAGATTTGGTCACTTAACATGGTTAAAGCCAATTTGATTATTGTGGTCTTTCACCAGGGTGACATTGGGAGTTCTTTCCACTGTGAAACAAGCCGCACATTTGATTTTCTGAAAAATCAATGTAGTAAAGGTCCCAAGTTCGAACCTTGATCACAACCTAATATTGTCATGAAATTTTTCTACTTACACATCCTTTGAAGATTATTACCATGATTTCAATAATTAATAACTTCTTTATTTAATGGATATGCGGTTATTGCGAAATCAGCAACACTTAATTTTATCAAGTACGTACTGAGGGGGCGAGCTAGTACAAGCTTTGACTCCTCTTGAAGAAGTTCTTCCTACACGATAAGCAGCAGAACCTCCCACGCGAGGCTAATGGAATGATTGCTTAGCATTAATACGAGCAGCAGAGATGAGTAACTCTACAAAGTTTCACGTGCACTTTACGAACAACAAGGTTTTCAATTTAAAATTAACAATGTCTTTGGCTATGGTGAACGCTATAAAGGGTGAACAATGTTGAAAACTATTTGCCAAGAGTACTCTTACCACCTGTCTAATTATAGAAACTCGAAATTGAAGAGAATTTTCAACTATGCCTAACTATTAACATTATAATTACGACAGTATGCGAGGCAATTTTGTTATAACTCATTCGGGATGCGTTTACCAACATATTCAACACTTTTATTATGAAATAAATATTAAAAAACTGCATGAAATGCACATAACCATTTAATTTATAATTTACTTTTACACATCACTTGTAACTAAGGACTTACTAATTTCTAAATAATTACCGGTGCTGTAAAATGATTTGTAATGTATATAATTATTTCAATATTTCTGTATATGTACTAAACACATGGTTCATAATTTAGTTGTTCCTCAGAAATACGTTTATGTATTCGATTAAACATGTAAGTATTTATCAAATGCAACGGAAAAAATGTTTTATCGAAAAATTATTATTTAATTTTTAATTTTTTTTTTAATTTTATTTTTTTTATTTTTTATGTGACACCTCACAAGAGCGTCAAGGGGAACTATGTCACCACCCGGTTGGGCGGCGTTGTGAGGCGGAATAAGGTAGGAGCTGTAGGAAGGGATTTGTTAATGCGGGCCTTAAAGAAGCTCGGATTATAAGAGGGAGGAAAAAACAGATGCCGGTAGCTCGTTCTACATACGAGCCGACTTACACAAAAACGAGTCGTAAAAACGGCCCGTTTTCATGAAGCCAACGTCAACCGTGAATGGGTGTTCAGCTCGTGTCCGTCAAGTTTCGCGCACGTGCACCGGTGCATCAGGAATCAATTCTGCTAGCTCCTTGGAGCATGCTCCATTGAAATACCTGTAGAACAGACTCAGCATGCCCACATTGCGTCTATGCATTAGAGAAGGCAGTCGGTCTGTTAACAACGGATTGTCAATCATACGGATCGCTCTCCTTTGCACAGATTCAAACAGGTTTATTAAGTATTTTGGGGCACCAGCCTAAAGGTGGCTTCCAAATTCAATAGTTGGGCGGATTTGAGACTTGTGCAGGGTCAGCAGCTAGTCACTGTTGAAGAATCTCCTAGCCCTGTACAAGACGCCCAACTTCTTGGAGGCCTGATTTACTCGGGCTTCCATGGATCCCCGATACTCAAGCCGGTCTGTTATACTTTTACATATTATATTGCGTGCGTTGATAACTTGACTTGTGGTGACGTGTTAAACGACAGGGGCACGGGGTTTTACTCACCGTACCACCGTTTCACTCACCGTAGTCGGCGGTCTGTCGGCAGTAATGGACGAAGCGTGCATGTAATGCATTGCCTATGTTTTTTTTCTCGTTTTCAGCATTATTACGTAATATTTTATTTATGCCCATACATACTTTTAATACAATACTAATAATATTTGGATGACTTGACAAGATGATAAAATCATCTCAAAGACGCTGTACAAATATATAGTATATATCTTGTTATGGATATGTATTTGACACAATGTTACGATACTTACTTAGCCCATAGATGTGTTAATAGGCTGTTATTGTGTGTGGTTTTTCTAAGTACATTATTGACTGTTAATATGATTGAATAGTGGGTGGCCAAGTTTGACTTTGTTGGTCTTTGAAGGCCAACGCGCCAGAGTCCCTTCCAGTGGTTGAACTGGAAAAGAGCTCGCCAAACCGACCTACCGACGGTAGAGCATAATTCTCCATTCAGGGCGGGGAAAAATATATCCCATCTACATGATGTTTGAAAGGAAGTTGCAAGGTTGTAGAATGAAAGTAATCTGGATAAACTTTGGACTGGCCGTAACAAATTATATTTGATAAATTTCACAGAGAAATACAAAAAAGGTGAAAACTTACCCCCATCGACCAGAACGTAGAATCTATCTACCCTGTCTAAAATAATAAGAACGTATTTAGTTATGAGGAACGAACACTGAGTGCCGCGAATGGCGGAGTAGATGAATCAGCCATGTAGCTAGAGGACGGCAGCATCAGGATGTGGCTGGCCGACGGCCCAGTGTGGACCAGCCAGTAGGAGTAGACGACATCAGAATGTGGCTGGCCTACGGCCCAGTGTGGTCCAGCCAAGAGGAGTAGACGGCATCAGAATGTGGCTGGCCTACGGCCCAGTGTGGTCCAGCCCTGAGTAGACGGTTAATCCGTAAGTTTCCCTTCCACGAGGCAAGGTGGAACTTAATAATGCTCTGAATCAAAATGCACACGGCGAAAACAGTTTATCGGCAGAAATAATCACCGATCGCTTGGATAAACTATGATTACCCCCACGGCCACACATGGTAAAAACGTTTTCATTATTCACGCCACCCGGGGCGAATTCCACTCGCGGGAAATATGACTAGACTTCTAATCTCGAAGCACAAACTGAACATTTCGGTATTAATCGCAAATCCATGAAATAACTTTCGATTAGATCCTCAGACCTCCAGAAATAATAATTGACCCCCCGACCGGACAGCCTGTCTCTCCTCTCACCGGCCGGGAAGTGCCACCATCTTGAATTTTTTCTCACTTCCTGTTAAAGTTCTAAGTTGTCAGAGCATAAACAATAGACAAGATAAATCACAGATTTGACAGGTTCTTACTTAGAGTGAAAATCGTATGTTATTTTCATAACAATCTACGATGATCTTTTTTATAACTATATATAGACAGTCTATTATCATTTTCACGTTTATTAAATTTATGTATTTATTCATCGGGCTTTTACATAAAACAAGTATAAATTAATTTCATTACAAAGTGCCTTCAAATTAACGTAATAATAATAAAATAAATAATCATATTTTCATTATTAGCTACATGAATGGGATTTACAATTCGATGTATCCATTTTGGCAGTATGAATAGCCACAAAATAACATAATAAAATCAGATAGTAAAAAAGGAATTAATGTAATACACATCAATACAAAAAAGAAAGAAGAGAAAAAAGTATTAGTACCTGCTTGGAGTAAATAACAAAAATCAACATAAAAGAAACGGTAACTTATATGTTAAAAATTTATAGTAGGTACAAAGTTAGTTACAGATTACATAATATAACTAGTGGGTCCGGGCAGACGTTGTCCTGTCGCAGACCGCCTTCTATGTAGGGAAGTTAAAATTTGTGGTTTTATGTATTTTTGGATGAGAAATCTGAAAAAAAAAATTCGTTAAAAAAATAGTTCTTGACAACAGCGCCTATCGGGTACAAAACTATCCTATATATCAAGCTGGAACCACAATTACACATTTTAAAATTTTCATTGAAATCGGTGTCCCGGTTTCGGAGATTAGCCTGTACTTACACAGTGACACGTGATATTTATATTTTAAGATAATGTTAGCAAAACAAAATGTAAGAAATTTCTGATTTTAATTTTAGTATGGAATAAATAAAAATATCAACGGAACTGAATTTATTTCCAAGTCTAATTAGCTTTTGGACTGGGGAATTAATAAAATAATTGGTTTTCGATGCATGAACAAAGAACAACCCAGGAAGTTTCGTGTTACGATTTGGTACTCGGAACGTTATTAGCTTAGTCAAGTCAGGAGCTTTGATTAGGCCATCAACTAAATTGAATAAAAGTACCAAATCGCTCATGGTTCTTCTGCGAGATAAGTCGGTTAAATCAAATTTACATGTAAACTAGTCATTTTTATTCAAATTAAAAATATCAAAATCTCAATGTTTGCATACTGATTGCACATAAACAGAGGACGTAATTACATTGTTTTATTAAATTTGATTATTGCAAATAGGTTTGCATATTGAAATATAACTTTGAATTTTTATCAGTAATATACATTACTTAACTAACTAACCATCACGCCGTTTCCCCGCAGGAGTAGGCAGAGAGGACGGACCGCCAAACAACTCGGTCTTGGCACACACTCCTTGCCTCATTCACATTCATACATCGTCTCATACATACTCTTCTATTGTTCTGACTCTTGACATGGCCCGACTCAAGTATCTGATTCGCTTGGTCGTGCCATGTCTTCCTCGGGCGTCCCCGACTTCTGCTACCATTCACATTTGCAACTTCTACTCAGTTATTACTTATATCCTTATAATCATCTTATGAGCGTAATCTTGTTATTTTAATTCTTAACAATAGCCTGGACTCACCAGAGCTTACAAATATAATGTAAATTCATATACCGTCAAGATAAGCACGAGAAGCCATTTTTTTTTAATTTTGCTGACACGTTGAACCAACATTAGAAAAAAATCCCCAATTCCCCGTTTATATTGTGCAATATAACAATTTATTTATTTATTTATTCAATTCAATGTGAACGATTTTTAAATAACATTGGCTCTACAGTAAACGAGATTATAGCGACGTCCTCGAGTGATAGTCTGGTACAAATAAATTTATTTGAGCCAGAATCTTCTGTTTGATTTGTATCTGTTTATTAAAAGATACAAATATTTAATTAGAGCAATACCTCTACGTGTCTCTCATGCCCAAGACAATATAGACATTCTTCAGAAATATGCAGAAATTTATGTGAGTATTGAACGTATCCGGAACGTCTACTAACTTTATCCTATATTCCTCTTCCTCTCCCCCTTACCTAAAGTTAATTTTAAGACCCAAACTTGTTGTGGGTAAATAATATTCACACATATTCTATATTTGCATTATATGAGCTCTTCGTTTCTTACAAATAGAAATAATTGTCCAAATTCAATAAATTTCAAATTAATTAATCTCTTTCTAGCTAAGCAAATAACTTAATGATTTGGAAAATCCAATTGCTAATATTGAAAAGGAAACTTTCACTAATGCTAAAGTCTAAGTACAAATCTTAAAAGATTAATGTGATTAGCAATAAATCACGTTTACCTACTCAGTTTCTATGAAGCAAACGTTTAATACTTTTGAATTACGAATTTCATCTAATACGACTTTAAAGGCACGTAAAAAAAGTCGTCCGCCTTTGTTCAAGCAGTATTTACGAGCCAGAAGAAAAGTCCATTCAACAAAAAAACTGTAGCTGCGTCGCAGGTTACAATCTAAAGCCTTCCTACGAACCTTAAGGCTTTGTTATCCGGGGAAAAAAAGGTTTTTTCCTTAACCGCTTTAAGGTTTCTGCGAACCCGTCTATAATCGACGAGATTCTGGAATCGCTGACGGAGGAAAATGGCTAAATGGAAAGTCATCAAATGTGAAGATTCCTTGATGATGCTCTATGTCATTTGAGCGGAACGTTGATCAAATCAAATAAAGTCACAGGATCACGTAATGGCATTCATCCAGATTGTCGCATATAATAAACAGATACCTTTCATAAACTGAGTATTGGGAATGTTGATGAAAAAAAAAAATCTTTTTTGATTTAAAAAAAACGTGCACGAGGTACTCTTTGATTTTTAGTTATGTCATTAATTTTATTTTTGACGGCCTCAAATCGGTCCGGGTTCAAATCCCGGCGTGCGCAAGTAAATTTTATTTTATTGATTTTGTGTTATTCCATAATTTTATCATTCAAAATAAAATAAGGTATATATGCGGCACGTTTCAGAAAAGAAGATACTCTCAGTATCGTCCTGGTGTAAGACCACCATTCGGAGTTGAAACTTTGCTAGAAATGACTGCAGCCGTGTTAAGTGACCAAATCTGAATAGCAATGTACTTCCCCACCTTCCTTCACCTTTCACCTCCTGCTCACAACAAACCCCAAATCGGGAATGCCATAGTCTCACTGGCTCCAGGAAGATGGGTCAGTTGGGACTCTTGTACGGTATTCGTTAAAGTAAGTATGCAGAGAGGATATACGTCCGTATAAAAAAAAAATATTTCCTTGTATCTGCAGACGTCTCGAGTGGACACGATCTATACAAATATATTTTTGATAACAATAATTCCTTGTTCAGACGTATATCCTCAATGAATACTGATTATAATAATAATGAATATAATTGTTTGAAAAAATATTTGTGCAGCAAGACGCCTGCACATATACGTACAACCACTTTTGTTTTACGGTCGTATATACTCTCTGCGTACTTACTTCAGAACAGAAGAAGTAATCCTATAGGGAATCAACTGTTCAGGGGATCAATTGTTCGGGGGGCCAACTGTCGGGGGCCAACTGTCAGGGGATCAAATATCGGGTCACCGTCACATTATATGGCTAAAAGGGTCACGGTAACGCCTATTCTAATATTTTTTATCCCTGCGGTCTCCAAATTTAACAAGTAGGTACCCGAGCTACTGTTCAATTTCTTAAGACTTGACGTGGGATTATGATTAAAAATTAAACTGTACCTAAAAAACTAAAAAAGACAAACAATCCCGGGTTACGAAAAACCTTACAATATTTGAAATAATCTTAAAAAAGCGTACACATTGCATAAATGTGTATGCTTCTGTATTATTTTGTTTAAGAAAACATTCCGTAATTTCGACAGAACAACGTTACAAAAAACATCATAATTTATTCCTAGGCTAATTAGTACGAAGATTTATGAGTGTAATATTGTGAGACAAATAACCATATATCACACTTACGTTACCGAAAACACCGCCAATGAGTGAGCTACCGGTAGTCTACGTCGACAAGTTGCCCATTTAATATTTACAAGACCATGCCTTGAACGTGTTCAATTGTTTTGTTTTTGACCTTTAAAGAATGCTTGGTACAGAAGTCTTGTACAAAACAAGCAGATGTATCACGATACATAAAAATAATGGTTGGCAAATGAAGGTAGGTGCACATCCCGACTAATTCCGAGTAATGTCAGATCGGATTTACTAGACAAAAATATGAGAAAATGTTTTCTTTATAGTTTTAACTAATCTAGGTAGAGAGCTCACTTTTAGTTGCTTCCATCGTTCGAAAAACTGAAAGTCTCTGATAGAACGTTACTTATATGTTCTACAAGACATTCATTGTAATAAACTTACTATTATAAATTACTCGTAATCTTTGACAAACCAAAGTATTTATTGAATACTACCGATCTCAAGTGTGTTCCATACTAAGAAGAGAATTGAACAGTTCACAAGTACATTAGAAATACCAATGTAATATTTTTTGTGATTTATTTTTGAGGTATAAAGCCGTGTTACGCTTCCTCTTATAGCCCTAGTGTGAGATGATGTTAGGGTAATTATATATTTGCGAACTGAAACGCGAACCGTTCCTCGTATTAAGGGAAAGGAACGAATCTGTGAATGAACAAATTGCTTCGTTTCTTTCCCATAAGTTGAGGATCAGTTCGGCAGTTCGGCTCGCGGATGTATAAGTAGCATTACAGTGTTATGTGATGCTGTCCGAAATATTAGCTAAACGAGGAAGCGCAACACGGCGTAATACCCCAAAAATAAATCTCGTTAATACTTTAGTCCATGAAAATCTCAAATCATATCCTTACAATCTCAAGTATTCACTGCAACATTGGGAAATCCCATTTTTGTGTTTTATGAATAAGATAGTCCAAATGCGTTAAGGTTTTACACGTAATAAAACATTTTTTGAGACCACAACCAAAGATTTAAATTCAAAGATTAAAGACGCCAACCAACGGAAGACTTCCTTAAAAATATGTAGATTTCTGTCAAACAGATTGTGGGATTATTTTATTACCCAAATCTTATCAAATCCGGAATCCTTTTAAGCCATGAGTCATTCTACTTATTCAAATATGTTGGATTTTTTTTCACAGATTTTTAGGTCATAAATTCTGAAGAATGTTTTGATTCGAAAACATTAAGAATAATGCATTAAATACTTCTGCCATAATAATTATATAAAATGAATAATAACTTGGGGGTGCATGAGATGTAAAAGGGGGAACTTGCACATTTGATACAAGTAGCAACGCATTGAGCAAATACGCTCAATAGCTCAATAAAAACGAACGTCATAGACAAACAATATGCCAGTGATGTGATTACGGGAATTGTCAAGAAGTATACTTCTCGAAATTTATTGTGGATTCTTCTCGAAATTCTGTAGCAGTTCCATCACTGGGTGTACGGGACGTGTTTGCCTGCACAAGAAACGACTGTAAATAATAGGCACCGGCACACATCAGTCCTCAACCTGGGTAATGATTTAAGTAAAACACCGTGAGGTGTTCTATCCAAACCATCATAAAAGATAGACGATTCGAATCAAAATTTACATTTTAATTACAAATATTGTATTGGTATACAGAACGTACAAAGAGGTGTAGCTTATAGGTACTTCCTATTTTTTACAGCCAGCCCAATTCACAAAAAATAGTCATATGTATTTCAATACAACTAGGATTTAAAACACAGATAAAAAACTGATACAACCGGAATCCTTTCAGCGATAATTTCAGATTGGAGCACATTGTGCATCATCGCGCCATACGATACAGTAAATGGCGTGGGCGACTGCTGCAGCAGTGGCCAGTTCAATTGGTAGCCAGCAGGAATCGGCCAGCTTCTAGGTTGTCAGCATCAATGGCTAATTTAGTCGGTAGCCAGGAAAAATTGGCCAGCCTCTAGGTGTTCAGCATCAATGGCTAATTCAGTTGGTAGCCAGGAAGAATTGGCCGGCTTCTAGGTTTTCAGCATCAATGGCTAATTCAGTTGGTAGCCAGGAAGAATTGGCCAGCCTCTAGGTTTTCAACATCAATGGCTTCTAGGTTTTCAGCCTCAATGGCTAATTTAGTTGGTAGCCAGCAAGAATTGGTCAGCCTCTAGGTTGTCAACATCAATGCAGCAAGGATTGGCCAGCCTCTAGGTGATCACCGGCAGTGGGCAGTTCAGTCGTTTGATTACAAGAGCCGGCACACGGAGACACTCCATTATTGTAATGATGACAGATGCTTCTGACTCAGCTGATAGAGTGCCGGCCGTAAACAGCTCGTTAGAAATAGTTGTAATCTTTAAAATGATTGTGCCGTGATTGAGGAACAGAGCGACTACAGATTTCAGTTGACACTCAAGAATTTATAATTATAATTAACAGATCGCGTTTTAACTGGAGGTGTTCCGTCCACTAGTGTTAATTTTTGAATTTTGACTGCCGAATATTGTAGTGTTTTTAGCTATTTGTAATTTCTCTAGAAAGCCTTCTTGTGACGTCAACATCTTTACCACAACTTGTTTACGTTTCAGACGCAGGTGTTTTTAGGTGAGAATAATAATTTTGCACAACGACTGGTTTGTCAATATTTTGATTTTTCTCCGGCTCGATTCGCCTAATAACCGATTATTTTGGTGCATTTTTCAACTCGTAAATTTTATAATATTAAATGCAATAAATTCGTGTTTTCATGTTCGATACACTGGGGTCTATTCAAAACAAAAAAAATCGGCTTTATTTCCTGTGGTGGAAATAAAGATTTTATTTCAATTTTGCGATTAACTGCTTTGTCACATAAATATTATGTGACAAGTGCAGTTCTTGCCTATTTGGGTTATTTTGTCTATGGTGTTTTTTTTTTAAGTTTGGCAATATTTTTTGAGGAAGAAGGAGAGTTTTGTTTATGGTGACTTCCTCCCGTTCAGCTGGGGCTAGCTGCACGTGAATTAGTCACTCACAATTTAAGGTGTTTTAATCTGAGTTAATCATGTGATTAGAAGTTGTTCTTTTCTTTTAAAAAGGGCGCGGGGTGTTTTTCCTAACACGAATAGTTCGTGTAGGATTTTATTTTTAGTGGAGGTTATGGAACCCCACTTTTTTCGGTGATGGCCGGTGCTCAGTTTTGTGGATTTTGTGTTTTGGACTTGAAATTGTAAAGAGATTGGTCCCATTTGTGGCTAGAATATTATGCCTGTTCAACCCCGCGTCGCGTCACGGATTGCTGTTGGTTCTTCCAAAGTACGTAAGACTTGGAGACTCCTTGGATTCCACGTGCTACTCGGATGAAGATTCTACAGAAGCTCGTTGAAGGTGTTGCGCCCTGTCTCCTCTAAGTGAAGGATGTCCTGGCTTCCCTGGATTCCACGCCGTCCCCGGTAGATCCGAGGCCCCGTCACGGGTCTGTTCCCTTCTACCTAAATCAAGTTTTCGTTCGCCATCCGTTGTTTTCCTTCGATGCTCGGCCACACTTAGTTAGCATAGTTTGGTCAGGACTCAATCTGGTATGTGTCTACTTTATATTCTTTTTGTTACATTGGTATACTTTAAACTCCCATGTTGTGTTCTTTTGATGGTTTCATTATAGTTTTGATTAAGTACTTCCTCTTTTGTTTCTGATTTCCCACCTTACTTGACAGAAGACTAATCCCACAATCATGAGTTTAAGATCTCTGCTCTTCCGTATTGATCCCTCTACTTGTTCCTGAAAATCTCACTATTACATTGGAGTATAACTTATTACATTGGCGCTCCAACATTTATAACCTTTACAGCTTAATAATAAATAAATAATATTAATAATAATATTTGGCTTATTTATATAGTGCCGTTTTCGTGAGTGCGCTCACCTCAAGTGCGCTGTACAAATACATTTCTTAAATAGTCAATACTAGAACTACTGACATATGATATTTTTTAACTTTTTAAATTACTGCATAACTACATAGACTGACCTCAAACGTCATGAATACCCGTGTCTCTTTCACTGTGACAACCATAGCACTAACTACTCAAATATCTTACAACTTGATCGATTTTACCTTTGATATATTATATAGATAAGATATGGAGCGAAAAAATAGGTTCCATTTATTTACTTCTAACTGACCTCCAATCCTTCCAACGCTCTTACGAGAACTACCTAGTGGAACGCGTTTCGACAAGATGTTATTAGCATGCAATAGCGTCTCTAATTGTACAGCCCTATGGATTTCACCGAATTTCCAATATGTATTATCCACAGAACTTTTAAATCCTCTAGGTCCTAATCAAAGTAAATATCAAAGTAAATAGTTAACAGGTTTTTTGAATATAAATGATAGTTTCTGTATTATGTTTATAAAATGATAAATATGTATGTAGTAATATGTTATTTTTGAGAAATGTTTGTTTTCTTTTAAAAAGCCTTACAGACGGTAAATACAGTAAATAACTTAACGTATTTTGCAAAAGTCACCAAACATCTTTTACAAAAGTGACAAAACATGTTCTACAAAAGTTACTAAACAAATTTTGCAAAAGTCAAAAAACATATTTTGCAAACGCCACTGAATAAGTTTGACAAAAGTCACTTAATATGTTTTGCAAAAACATAATTACTAAAGTATTCTATATCGACGAGAAGTTGCTAACATAGAACGGTGTTGTTGTTTGGTATGTTACATTATGCATAGTTAATATATCAAATTATCATGACAATAATTATTATTTACTCCAAACACGAGTTGTGTTACCTGTTAATGCTTTTTGTGTGTTAAGTCAATAAAGACGAATGACAAGGGTTCTGCCATCCCCCTTTCTGGTTCCAGTTCTCTGTAATGAAGAATAATGGATATCTGATGAATGATACATATAATAGATTAAATCTCCAAGGTCTTTCGATAACAGGTAAATGGTAATACTAAAACATTACTTGCCAAGCGAATAACAACGTTAAAGCACCATTCAGAGAAGATGGCTCTCAGATAAACGACTCAAATATGCGTTTCAATTTTAAAAAATTACAATAATTTGCAGTAATATTTAAATTTGAAGGACTGTTGAAAAAATTTGAATTCATAGCGAATTTTTTTATTAACAAAATTATTTAAATAAAAAATGAAACTCTTATTTTAGAGTTAATCCGCCGTTACAGATGCCAGTAACTCGTTCAAATGCATACCAGTAACTCGCTAAAACGCATGCCAGTAGCGGTCTTCAGCGTACAAGTGGCATGTGTAATTTATCGTGTCGCTGATAGTAACTCGTATGCCAGAAGCTCATATATATATTTCGTTGGCCTTCGTGGTCAAGAGGTAAGACTCTCACAATCCCAAGGTTGGGGGGTTCAAAAACCGGCGTGCGCAATGAAAATTTATTTTTTTAGTCTTTTTTATTTCGCAATTTATTCCTTTAAGATACTATATACAATACTTGTGATAAGTTTCAGATTGGAAGATACTCTCTGTATCTCCCTGGATAAGACGATCGTTCAGAATTGACACGTTGCTTGAAATGGTGACTGGATCTGAATAGCCAGGTACTCACCCATCTTCCTCTTCCACATCTCCTTCCACTCCCCATTACATTCAGCCTCGCAACAAACCTCAATTGGGGATGCCATAGTCTCACTGACTCCAGAGAATTTGGAGCATTTGAGACTTTTGTGGGTATTCGCATAAAAAAATACCAACAACATATGCCAGTGGCACGGGGTAGTGGTGGGGGACACGCAGAATCAATTTGGGTGGTGGGTTTTGGTACCGTCACCCCGGGAACCATTCATTGGATAACCAACACCTCGGCCATAGTTCAATACATCAAGTGGCACATCCTGAAGATACCTCACCCGATGAACCCGGCACTCCTGCTAAATCACCAGTTCATTTCATATTTATTCCTATATAAAATACTATATAAAGGTGTAATTCAAGCATTTCTTCCTTATACCTACTAGAAAATACGCCTTACATTAAAGATCAACAAATATAATATCTGATGCTTAATTTGATGCTTCTGAAATGGCTTTATTCGTGTTTGGTGACCAGATCTGAACGACCAGACATTTTCAAAACTTTCTCTTCTCCATATCTTTTGCATTTCCACTCTTTGCAGCCTCACAACGTATCTACGCCAGTGTTTGCTAAGAGAATGAAAAAAAAACAATAAAAATACCCTATTAGGGATGCCATAGTTTCACCGGGATTTTTGTGCGGTTCTTAAATGAAAAATATAGTAAATATAAATTACTTCGTCCACAAAATAATGTATTCATTATTTCTTTCTTTTCTCATTTACCACTGACACACATTCCACAACCTTTTCGAATAGTGGCACAGAAAACCCCCTGAAACTTTGTAAGTACATACCTATATTATACGGGTTTTTATTCAATTCAATCTGACCACAAAGAGACCACGCTGTAAACTTTATTCAGCTTTTAACTAAATGACAACACAGAGTACCTTTTTACTTCTTGCTTGGTGATTTGATTTTTCCCATAAAGGGATCCATTTAATTTAAATCCCACTCCACCCTGGACAAGGCAGGTCCGCTGGGCGAATGGCAAACAGGGGTAGTGGCTCACCTAACTAATTTTTATATTAGAAAAACTGTGGAGAAAATGCAAGAATTTCTGTTATTTTAAAAATCGAACATTCTGTCATACTGAAAAACATATAAATTATAATGTTACTTATTTTCACATCCCTCTGATATAATAATATCTGGAGTACTGATTATTTTTCCATTTGATCTCTGGTGAATTGACGTGTTGTTCTTGTATTGTTTTGTATTTATTATGCTTAAATAATGCTCTTGCATAATGTGGATTGACTAGATGATCATTTGTGGAAAAGTGTGTAGAAGTGTTTTAAAATACTTTCATATTGAATAATTGAATATATAAACACATTACAATAATTTATAAATGTAGATATTTCGAGGCTGATTGCAGAAAAATTATATTTTTTAACGAAACTGTCCAACTTTATTGAGAAATTATTTCTTGTGCTTGAATTGGGGAGTGGCGGCATTAATTTTCATTAATTGAGGTATACAATAGTAATAAACCTAGATGATAAATTTAAATAACAAAATTTTAAAAAATAAGAAAATAATGTACAAATTAAAAATATATCTTAATTAATATAATAGTTGTTAAATTTAGAAAACATTAGAAATAGGAATAAAAATACATGTTATTTTTTAGGTAGGTAATAGTAAAAGAATAAATAAATAATATTATTTTTTTATAGCACAAGTGTCCCATAATCGATAATAGATAATACCTACGATAAATAAACTTGCACACAAACAATTATATGCATTAAACAATCTATATTAATTATGTTTATATTTAGTCTCAATGTTTAATATTTTAAATTTTTATTTGTATCTTTTTAAATATACATATACTTTTCCTTTATTTTTCAGTTTACTATTAATTTTAATATATTTGTTTTTAGTTTTATTTATCCCTAAATTTGTTTTTTTTTTTCCTTTACTTCTTTCTTATGTTTCTATAAAATAGTATTTTTTAGTTCTTCTAAGTTATTTTTATTATTACTTCATGTATGATTCATACTTATGTTTCTATCAAATAGTATTTTTTAGTTCTTTTATGTCATTGTTATTATTATTTAATGTATAACTACTACAACACGGGCATTAGCCTAGTATGGTAGTTGAAAAAATGTCTATAAATGTAACATGTAAACATTTATTAAATAATAAAAAATAAAATAAATATATAAAAAATCTTCCAACCGTCTAGATCAAGTGGGTCTATGGCATCTCCAATTAGGGTACGTTGTGAGGCTGAATGTTGTGAGGAGGGTAGGTGACGTGGGAGAGGAAAGACCGGAAGCTATTCGTATCTTGTTCCAGATATTCACCAGGCTAATACTGAAAGAATTGCCTCTCTGGAACGTGTGTCAACTAAAATTACCGGCAGGCATAAATTATTTATTTTAATATTGTGGTTACTACCCGGTAGGAACATAAATATTTATAAACATAATTTTATTTTAATAGCTAAATAATGATTTGATGTCTCAAAATTTCTTAACATATCAGTTATGCTTCATTATAAATGTAATGATGATATTCCACATGGAAAAAGATAATAATGTAGATATTCCATATGGAAAAAGATAATAATGTAGATATTCCATATGGAAAAAGATAATAATGTAGATATTCCATATGGAAAAAGATAATAATGTAGATATTCCATATGGAAAAAGATAATAATGTAGATATTCCATATGGAAAAAGATAATAATGTAGATATTCCATATGGAAAAAGCTTTGAAAATTGTATTTAACTATAGCTCATTGGAGGAGAATTTTGTAATTTTCGAATCAGGTTTTTGCTTTATTGATAAGAACCGTATAATGAGATAATAACAGTATTTACACAATTGATGACTTGATTGTTCATTAACCAAAAATAAAGAAACTAGCTGAAATACAGTGACTTTTGCACGTGCTTTTTTTCTTATGTAGGTAAATACATAAGTATCGGGATATGTTAGCACTATGTGAAATATTAGCTTATGGCAAACAAGTGGCATTATCGTTTTCACTATTAAAAAACGCATTTTTGTATTTCATTTTTAATATGTTTAGATACCATTTGTCACAGTCAGCGATAGGATACAATCAATAAATTTTGGACAAAAAACACTTTCTGGCGTCATGAAAATAAGAATGTCACCTGTAGACACAAAATCAAGAAAAGTTTTTGGTACTAGTACAGTTGTCATCATTGTGGGGTACCTAAATATTGGTGTTTCTCGGATCGTTAATTATAAATGAGCATTTTATACATATTTTAATGTAACTGAAAAGTTCAATAAATATGAAGCATTAATGGTCTACGTACAGCAGAGAATCGTTAGATACCCTTGCTTGTGTAGTGGTCTACTGGTTGGATAAAAAAATCTGCAGGACAGGTGCAGATATATTGCGTTAAGTATTCCTCGGGTGTTCCCTACTTCTTCTACCATTCAAAATGCTCTATAAACACTCCTGGTACTAATAAAAACAAACTTTGGAATTTTCAGCGATATCTGTTGACTACTTTTCGAGTTTGGCGAGCTCAAACATACGTAGGCTGAATTCGTATATATTAATATATAAGAAGAAAAAGATGCGAAAGGAGAATGATATCCACAAATTAAAATAAGGCAACATGTGAAATTTGAGACCATACTGCAGACACAATTTACGAGTATCTAATGATTATAATAACATAGGTATGTCAATTTTTAATACTTGATTGTGGTTGATAAGCCACTATAGGGACTTAAATATACTATTACAAAGTTAAATATATATATATATATATATATATATATATATATTAGTAAATTTTTTCTTCGAATAACATTATTTAGTCTTTTTTTTAGCTTTATATTTTTAATATTAAGTTTATATCTGTTATTTTTATTAATGTAATTGTAAAACTGAACATTTCGACATAGGAATGCCATGGTGCGACTTATGATTTTATTGTGTTACACTATTTTTTGAATAAATAAATAAAAGTATTTCATCTGTTTGAATTTATTTTGCTTAAGATGTTATATGTGATTATGTTAACGTTTTATTACAAAGCTAGGAACGATATGAACTTTTTTTATTAGGGTGCTCAACTTTGTTACACATCCCTCAGTTATATTATAGTCCCCGGGTAATGGCTGGAACTGCACGGTTAAATCCAGACATTAAACCTATTTCCTAGTCCAATTTGTGTTGTCCTCTTCAATACTACAAGAGAATGGTCAATACCTTTACGCTGTTGACCGAAATGTGAAAAACCTTCAAATAAAGTAATGAAAAAACTAGAGATGTTTTTCGTACTTCTAAAGCAACAATTCGTATAATTTGTGGACTAATTTACTTTTATTTCCTATTTTATGTTTTTTTTAAATGTACAGCCTTTTTACACCGGCTAACAAAATTAAGCGGTTCTCAGTAGGAGGAGGATTTGATGAAAACGAAAAAAGCGTCGGAGACAATAAAAGCTTTGGAGTGTTTGGTTTTGTTCTTAGCATTTTTCATTATCATTTTAACTGTCAAAGTAGATTATCTTGGTTATTATTAATAGTGTTAAATTGAACTATTAGACTTACTCCCCAGAGCCTAAAAAACATTTTTATTTATCCAGGATTGGGGGGTCTAGAGATGGTCATCATTGTGTGAAATGTTACGTATGTCAGTTGGCAAATCCCAAGATTTATTTCGTATATTAACTGCTGTAATGTGATATAATTTCAGGGAAATGGTTTTATTTTCGCTTGTATTGTAGATTTAGTGATTTTTCTCATATGTAGTATTGTTCTGGTTTCTATATTATCTTAAATTGCTGTTACATGTTTTACTAATATTGTTTCATATTCAGTTTATCAGTTTAACGTTATTTCACGATTTGAAAACTTTGTATATAATATTAGATAGCTCACTAGGCATATTCTGTTCTTAAAATCCATGTTTAATCCCGGCAGGGCGTAAAACGAAATATAATAATAACAACGAAATTAAAAAAAAAAAAAAAAAAAAACAAATGTGTGAGCGTGATTGCCAATTGACAGAATGCATCGCCATTGACAACGAGTCTCCCTACCGAGTTTCAGAGCATTCATTCACTCACGAAAAAAAATCTAATCAAGGAATTCAGACGAAGGAATTTAAAATCCGGAACGACGCGACGTTCAATCGCCTAAAATAAATACATTTAGAAACGAATCCATAAAGATGAACACGAACACAAACACGAACATGATAAAATTAAATTATCCTTAAAACGTTTCTTCCGAAAAATATCACTACATCTTAAACGAACTAATCCTTATTATTTTCTTTGCTTTTGTCTTTTTTGTTTTCTTATGCCTATTTCTACGCGATGTTTAAACTTTATTTATTTATTTATAATCATTTTGTCTTGGATTACTTGTTTGAAATGTGATTTTTTAATACAGTATTTTAGGGAGAGAATGATTAAAAGTGAGTTATTGATATTCTTAGTATACATTATATTTTTATTGAATTATGGTCTAACTGAGCGATCCTTTCATTTTAAACTTATAGGCACCTGGCATCGATTAATGGTGTCAATATTTTTCGTTTCTTAAGGCAAAGATCATGACAGTAGCCGCGGGTAAAATAACAATTGAATTGAGCACGTACTATAATTAGAAAATACCACTTAAATGTCAGGCACCATTCAAAGAACATTAATTTTTCAAGAACAGCAATAGACTCACCTTGCCATTCCGAGTCAAAAAAACTGACATAAGGCGATTATATATTTAAAAAAAAAAAGTTGTTTCAATATTGTTATTCAATGAGTGACCAATGCCTCTAAAATCAGTGACGTGCGTTCAAAACATTTGAACAAAATCTAATGTACAAAGATAAATTATTTTCGATGGCTAAGCTTCCAATGTTCAGTAAAAACACTTTTTCTTATGAATAAAAGTAATTTTATATCCCGTGTTTACAATTGCTTAGATTTTTGCTAGTAAGAGACATTTTAACGGACTTGGAAGCAATTTTCATAAGGAAGAAAATATTTGTAGCGTGTTTTGCATTTTGTTCTATTGGCAAAACTTCTATTGGCATGCGAAAAAACGCCTTTAAACATGGATCAAAGTTTTGCTAAAATAAAATAATAATTTGGAATACTATAAACGACACCATTTTAGACTGCACTTATGGCCAGTTAAGCTATTTGCTGATTGTAAATGTGTGATGCGGCGTATATAGCCAATTAATAAATAAGGACCGGGCGTTTTAAAATACAGTACCTATAACCCTGATAAGTAACGTTTTACATAATTAATATCTTAACAAACGGATTGCAATTTAGAAAGCACCGGCGTCAGTTGGGAATGCTATCCTATCGGTATTTCAATGGAAGATGCTATGAGGAACATGCTTCATTGACCTCTTCGAAACCTGTGCATATTCGGAAAACACTCCAACATGCGCCCAACATTTGTATCTACATGGCAGACATTTGTCACGTGAGAAAGGGGCATTTTCCTGTGTTATCATTGAATTATTTAATACGATTATTGAATAAGTAAATAGTAATATTAAATATTTATGCTGAGGGATCAGTAGGATTTAAAGGCCCTGTTAGAAGTTCTACCGAGCCCAACCCTCTGATATGAAAATATCTGGAGTCGGTGAATTATTTTCCCATTTGATCTCTGGTGGGTTGACGTGTTGTTCTTATATTGTTTTGTATTAATTTTTCTTAAATAATGCACTTGCATAATGTTGATTGACTAGATGATCATTTGTGGAAAAGTGTGTGGAAGGGTTTAGTTTTTCCTGTGAGGAAGATTTAACCCGGACATAAAGTTTAAAAGTACAGTAGATTACATAGTACAACCGGTGACAGCAAAATACTACTGCAAGCTTTGTAGTATTCCCAGATTAACCCACATAATAATAGTAGGAAGGTTTCTGCTTCACTGCAAATAAACAACAGTTTTATTATTGTTTCACCCCGAGCCAAAACTAGTCTAAACATACACAGAATGTAGGTTTATACTATAATATATGCCAGCAGCTTAAAGCCACCGGGGCAACGATGCTGATTGCATTGTTTGCTTTGTCGAAATAGTCCATTGCTATGTTAAAGATGTATTTATCGATGAAAAGCTCTATAATAGTCCATACAGTCTTCCCAGCTTTAAATTTGACTTAAATTGCATTTTTTAAGTAATCGATAAATTGAATGCTTATAGAGTGAGATTTTCTAAAGGGTGATGATATAAATTGTGTTTTCACAAACAGAGTGGTAGAAATTTATACTACAAAATCACCTGAGAAGATATTTTCTTAAAGTTAATAGTAGTTTTGGAAAGAAATTATTTAAATCATTGCTTACTTCGCTATTTCTAATTAATTTCTCGGGTATCTCAGACTTCTTCCGCCATTCACTGTATATCACAATGTTTCTGTTTAAACACTACATAACATAGAATTTATCTCATTCCGGTACAGAGATTTTTTTTTTTTTTAAAGACAAACATTCCCGGGTCACGAATAACCTGACATATTTGAAAATCTCCTACTACCACCACAGTAAGCTGAAAATGTTGCTTGTGTTGTGATGGAAGACTTAGCCAGTCGAGGAATTGAACACACTACGCCAGAGTGGGACCCAAGCGCGATGTCAACTCGGCCACCGACCGTATTTATTTACCAGATATTTCGTAAAGTATTCCTCGGACGTCTCTGACTTCTTCTACTATTCATAAATACTTTCAAAACACTCCTGGCACTAATAAGAACAATGTATGAGATTTTTGGTGATATCTGTGGACTACTTTTCGAGTTTTGCAGGCTGAATTTTTATACTATATTCAGATTATGATTATGTAAAACCGTCCCCTTAGGTAAATGGCACAAAGTGAAATAGTCAATAGTAAAATAAACATGCATTTATCGGAATCGTTTTAACAACAGATTTCTTTGTCAAATTTTGAATCTCTTTAGACAAATGTTTCGCCTTTCGATAACATCGTCAAACTGTAAAAAACCTTTGAATCTTTTTTAAAACGTCTCTAACATTTTTCAATTATTCGTGCTATCTCGCTTACTGTACGAAATAGAAATATTATCATTTCCTGTAATAATATTATGCAAAATAGCACAATAATGATCAGAACTGCACAGCAGAGATAAAAATAATTTCACGGATTAATAGTGCGAGCATTTCCAATGTAATGCATTCATGAATTTGCAGGAGCTTATAAATTTTATAAATCATGTCAGATTATGGTGTATAATAATCTAAATATAATATGCTATCGGATAATCCGATTAAGGCGATCCACTACGTCGTGTAATATTTTAAATTGAGCCGCTATTAATAACAACCCTTACGTAGATAGTGATAAGGTTTAAATTCCCGCTTAACACCATCCGCCTGTTTTGATTTATGTTATGAAAAAAACATGGTCAAAAAGTGCCTTTTATTTTATTTTGTGGATGTTCAGGCATAAATATTTATTTTTTTTTCGATCATTTTATAAATAACTTAATTTTCCACATTATTCAATAAAATTATAACCGAAAATGGGTTCGTAAGTAGGATATTTTGAACTTTAAAGCAGTTTTCATGGGCCTTATACATTATTTTTTTCTGGGCTTATAAAAAGACGTATCTAAAAAATACTCGATTATTTCAAAGGCCAAGATGTATTCTACTCGCAGTATTTAATTAAAGCATCTGAAACATTTCTAGGCGACTAAATTTTCAAACCAAAAACACATGATTTTGCATTACTACGTATGGCATCGCCTTAAAAATAAGTAATTATGTTGAAAATCGTTGTGCATCAAGACAAACGTAAATAGTTTTCTTCTTACCAATCCTTGACTTTTAACACAAAAAACGAGACAATTAATGAGATGGGTAGGTAAAAATAACAGTACCTACGTGATACAAATCTTTTATCATCTCATGGTTAGGTACTATTCTGTGACCTAACCTGACTTTATATATTCGAGGTATTTAATTCACTTGATCGTGTCATTCATCTGCTCTGAATTACTAAAATATCTAAGGGTCTCTTTATTAACCTCATGCATCACGTTTAACAGCTGTGTGTACTGAATTTCTCGGTCGACGAATTCGGGTTTTTGAGACTAACTACCATATGTTATTCATCTCCGCCAAGAATACTAATGGAGGGAAATAATAATGCCGAATCAGTAGACATTATCAATTTATCACTAAATAAAACATATATCTATATATATATATATATATATATATATATATATATATATATATATGTGCCAGTTTAGATATACATGCCCATAACTATGTATGCCTCCGTGGTCTAGGGGTAAGGCTCTCGACTAGCAAGCCGAAGATCGCGGGTTCAAACCCTGGCCCGGGAAAGTAAATTGTATTTGATAAATTTGAGTTATTTCACAATTTATCAATTAAAATAGTGTTCTTGCGACACGTTTCAGTGTGGAAGATACTCTCAGTATCGCCTTGGTGTAATACCACTATACAGAATTGAAACGTTGCTTGAAATGACTTTAGCTGTATTTTGTGACCAGATCTGTACAGCTAGGTATTTCGCCACATTTCTCTTCCACAACTCCTTCCCATTCCCAATACCTTCAACCTCACAACATACCCCAATTGGGACTCTTGGGCGGTATTCACAATAAAAAACTATGAATAATTAATTTTCTCATTTAAAAATTCCAGAAAACGGGGTTAGTAAATAAATAAATACCATTTAAAATTTGCAATCGTTTAATAAGATAAAAATAAGTTCAAACTGAGGTGAAACTACACTGTAAGAAATAAGTGCAAAATATTAAGAAATAATGGTACTCAAATTCAAGAGATCGATTTTTTAAACTTCATTATTTTCATAATTAAGAAAAAATGTATGATAATTTAAAAAATTAAAATTGCGAATATGAACGAGAAAACAGAAAACTGCGTTTTATTGAGAGTTTTGAATAAATTACTATACAAGGAGTGTGATAATAGACCAATTCTTTTAAATTTTCTTCAAACACCTGCAAAAAGGTGTTTTTATCTCGTAAACGATACGATACTAAAATACGATATTTTCTGGAAGTATGCCTCGAGTCACAAAGTGCGGTACTTTATTAAAAGTTGCGGTTCACTTCGAATAATCCTTATAAGGTTATTTCGGAGGCCAGTGAATAGATACATATTTATTTATTAAGGCTCCATTTACCCTCACGCCCGCAGTGGGGTTGATGAGGCGTATGATTTTATATTGGGGTTTTCTTAGAATTTTCAAAAACAACCCTTGTTTTCTTCTTAAAAAGTAAATGACCTAATATTGACGGTACCCGTATTATTATTATGGTTGATTTGTAGAAGCTAATTTTCATATATAATTATTTTTTATGATTTACTTTCAACTGTCGATTAAAATTAATATATGATAGTTTCTTAAATTCCCATATTTTTAGCGTTACGAAGCCACTATCAAACTTTGTCGTAAGTACGTACCTACCTTTATAGTAGAAAATCATTTCTTCAAAACAGAAAAACTATCGTAATTCTCTGTTTTCGAGAAAAAAATAGTTATTTCTCATATTTTCATTTCGCTTCGTTATTTCCATCACGAGCTTTTTACTGTCAAAACAATGCAAAACGCTTTACCGGATCTTTCAATAAATAACTATTCAGTTGAGAAATTCTTGTCAAAAGTATGTGCATTACTGGCGCTGGGTTGTGAAGTTAGCATTTAATGAGTCACTTGTCAAAGTATGAAAAATGCAATATATTTTTACAAGTCTATTCAAGTCGGTGAGTCATCGTTAAACAGTTGTACGCGTAGCACATTTGTTGTTTGTTTAAGGTTGAGCAAAATGGCAAATTTGGACAAAGGTAATATATAAATATATTCAGATAAAGATTAATGCTTTGTTATTGACTCATCGCACTCAAGCATTTTTCAGCTATAGAATCAGTGAATACTAGTTAGTAGGAACTTATATGAAAATAAACTCGCATCATATAGAACAGTTAGTCGTATGTATTTAAACAAATATTATCTTCAAACATTTCTGATAGCGACAAATGTAAATAAGCAACAAATGTAAATAAGCGACAAATGTAAATAAGTGATAAACGTAAACAAGCGATAAACGTAAATACGCTACGAATGTAAATAAGTGATAAATGTAAATAAGCGAGAAATGTAAATAAGCGATAAATGTAAATAAGCGACAAATATAAATAAACGACAAATGTAAATAAGCTATAAATGTAAATAAGCGAAAAATGTAAATAAGCGACAAATTTAAACAAGCGACAAATTTTGAATATAAACAAATCAAATGATTATTTTAATGAATTGAAATCATGTACTGCAGTTCAATTTTCGTCACATATTTCAATTGGAGATGAAAAAGTCCCTCTGGTTTCAGAGAGTCGGTAGGTTTCTTGAGGAAATCTTAAACAAATAATATTCAGCGTCCTAAAGAAGTTTCTTCTATTCTGCAGCAACGATATGTATATGGAGCTGTTCTAATAAAACAACGTTCAATAAATTGATTAGCAATTTCCACAAAATACGATTTAATGAAGGTAGTCGGGAGATTGAATCACCTTACAAACACGTCAACGAGAGCCTTCACCTTTGCCAGGCGATATACATACACCTAACACTTTACGGCGATACTTTTTACGACAGTATTAATTCTTCTTCGATGAGAACGCATCTGGATCTATTAAAGTAAAACAGGTATTATAACGATCGGGAACCCTACCTTCGTCATAAAGTGCCCACTAATAGCAATACTGCTACAAGACTGCCATAAGTAAAAAAGGTTTTGTATTTTTGAATACAAATACCACGTAATTCACTAGTGCTCAATTTAGGTAAGCTTTGAGGCTGATTGGAGTAGGGATGGACAGAAATGAAAAAATGGATGTTTAGGAAGTACCCGGCTGATCAAATCTGATCACCAAGCGCGTCTAATGGAATTTCAAGTAATAACGCTTTCTTGGTGAATGGTGATATTTCGCCAGGATGACACTGAAAGTATTTACAATGCTGAAAATTATTATCAATCAAAACTGGTTATTTATTTTATAGGTTTTAGGTTCGGTGCTATACATTTTTTTTAAATATCTCATTTTAAAATTAATTTTAATGTCATTATCAAACTTTCATCTATACTCCAAAAATACACTTGAAGGCAACTTGAATTTTTTTTTTCTGATGTCGAAGTACACGATAATTTAGAGCTCTTACATTTAAAAAATTACAATTCACAGATATTATTCATGTTTCATTCTAAGGACGGGTTGTTTCGGAGAATTTGAACAATTCATCAAATTTCAACGTTGATTTCCGGGTTCTGTGAAAGTCCTATTCAAGTTCTGTTAATATTTCAGCATAGGTTAGTTGCTTGACAGAACTGAAATAAAAACAGAACTTGAAAAAATCTTTCACAGAACCTGCAAATTAACTTTGAAATTTGAAGAATTGTTCAAATTCTCCGAAACAACCCGTCCTAAGTTCGATTGTCTGTCTATGATTGTAGCTCTTATTCAATAAACTCATATTTGTTCTATATTTAATTATCATTTTCTAAATTGGGACTTATCGTTTCAAAAAATCAGAAAAGCGATAAAATATGAAGTTTGGTATTTAAAAAAATGTATTTTCACAATCATTTTGAAAATTGGAACTGATGCGTCCGCATTACGGTTCTGTTCACGGGTCTGAAATTGCATTAAAAAATAGCACACTAGAAAACTTTTCGAATAATGCAAAAAAAAACGAATAATCAATGCATAACGTTGCCATTTATAAAATATTAAAATATAAGCATTCGTGAAAGGATATTTCTTAGTTACGCTTGGCTAAGAAATCACTGTCAGAAGTGAATGAACAGGCATCTACCAATACACACAATACTCCAAGTAATATTTTTATTATTATTTTTCGGAATAACTTATTGAGTAAAACCTCAAATTATAATATTAAAATATTGAAGACAATATTAGTGATTCTTAAACGCAAATCTGAAACAGAAAAATCAGAAAAGGAAACGGTCACATCTGGGACTCGAACCCAGGACCCTTGTCTTTCCGGAACAATGCTCTACCAACTGCGCTAATGGGACCCTATCCTCATCGGTCACTTTTAACTGTATCATACTTCGAATAAGAACTACCAACGTTGTCTTCATTTTTTCACCGCACATTTTTATTGGCAACTATCTTTATGTATGATCGCAAGATTCAACCCGAACTAAATGCAATCCTAGACAGCGTCTTATAGATAAACCTATCTTATTGTTTTTATTTTTAATGTGCGACATCTATTGACTTTTTCTGCAAGTCTAGAAATGAATTATTATTTTTCGGAATAACTTATTGAGTAAAACCTCAAATTATAATATTTAAATATTGAAGACAATATTAGTGATTCTTAAACGCAAATCTGAAACAGAAAAATCAGAAAAGGAAACGGTCACATCTGGGACTCGAACCCAGGACCCTTGTCTTTCCGGGACAATGCTCTTCCTTGCTGGAAAGACAAGGGTCCTGGGTTCGAGTCCCAGATGTGACCGTTTCCTTTTCTGATTTTTCTGTTTCAGATTTGCGTTTAAGAATCACTAATATTGTCTTCAATATTTAAATATTATAATTTGAGGTTTTACTCAATAAGTTATTCCGAAAAATAATAATTCATTTCTAGACTTGCAGAAAAAGTCAATAGATGTCGCACATTAAAAATAAAAACAATAAGATAGGTTTATCTATAAGACGCTGTCTAGGATTGCATTTAGTTCGGGTTGAATCTTGCGATCATACATAAAGATAGTTGCCAATAAAAATGTGCGGTGAAAAAATGAAGACAACGTTGGTAGTTCTTATTCGAAGTATGATACAGTTAAAAGTGACCGATGAGGATAGGGTCCCATTAGCGCAGTTGGTAGAGCATTGTCCCGGAAAGACAAGGGTCCTGGGTTCGAGTCCCAGATGTGACCGTTTCCTTTTCTGATTTTTCTGTTTCAGATTTGCGTTTAAGAATCACTAATATTGTCTTCAATATTTTAATATTTTTATGCTTGCATAATAAACGCCCTTGAGGTGATTTTCTCACGAACACGGCGCTATACAAATAATCCAATCATTATTATTATATTGGATGCGCACAATTTCAAATAACATTATCATAATACGTTACACGGCAGTAATGGGAGTGCGAGCTTTTAGTCTGTACAGCATCATTATTGCCACCGAGATCTACATTGTAACCTCTCCCTCTGATACATGCGTCGATTACGAGTAAGAGGTAGAAAGGTATCTCTCAGCGGTAGGTCTTTAGTAATAATTTATAATGGGATACTACTTATCTTGTGTGTTTTACATTCTCGGGACATTCTTTGTTATATTTAAATTAAAAAATCTCACGACATTATATTGGAAAGGTGAGTTGAAACAACGAACTACAAAAAAATTATAGTCTGACTATCGTAATGCAATAAACAGTGAGTCATAAAATTCTTGAATGGTAACAAGTTTAGTACAATAAAATTATTGGTTGTTTTTACGTCATAATAAAAATGATTGTGATTAGAAATCGCTTAGGATATTAATTTTTTTTTGTAAATTCAAACTAGATATATCTTGCAGAATGTGTAACGTTAATAGTCAAAATTAGCAGTATGATTTAATATATTTACTAATGTAATCCATCTCCTATTTATAGGAGAGTGGCTGTGGCAGGGGGGAGGCTGGGTGGTGTATACTTGGCGGGAGGCGTTTATTTGATTTTTATACTAATCTACAGTTTTATTCCGATATTAATGAAATGTTGCAGACTTGTCCATCAAAGAAAGAGGAAGGTCAAGGCGTACGTTAGATTTTAAATTAGATACAATAATATTGTAATTCATTTAGAAGTTCCATATTATGTACATATTATTGTCGAAAAATGTTTGTTTTTCAAAGAAAGACAAGTACTCTCGAGTTACGAATAATTTGACAATATTTATAGAAAAAAACATTAATGACAAAATCCAAACATTGAGGCATTAGTGAAAACAAACTAATCAAAACAAATCTTTCCACGTGAATTTACATTTTTAGCATAACTATCAAACATATAAAGTAATAGTTTTTTATCTCTCACTGTAATGTACGAGGCATATCCAGAAAGTAAGTGTACTGAGGTTCTCACGACCAAATGAATTTTATTTTCGATATCTTGGCTACACTTACGTGTAGTCTGACTCTTCCCCTCCGCAACGAGACCTGTTCAAGGACAGTATGTTGAGAAGTGTCAACGCGACAACACGTTTCGTGAAAAATGTCAATCCAATCTCCCGCCAAATGCGAAATACGCGGCGTCATCCGTTATCTCGTTTGGAAAGAAAAACCTCCGTTTGAGGTTTATAATGAGGTTAAAACTGCATATGGTGATAAAGCTATGAATTGTACGAGTGTGTACAAGTGGTATTGCGAGTTTAAAAACGGTTCTCACCTCTTCACCCTCCACCAAAAAGTTCGAAACCACAATTTCAGCCAAGAAAATCGTGGCATCCGTGTTTTGGGACTGTCAAGGCATAATTTTGATTGAATATCTGCCTCAAGTGGAGACCATCAACTCTGCAAGATACTGTGAGACCCTAAAAAATTGCGGAAGGCGATTCGAAACAAGAGGAGAGGCATGCTGACAAAGGGAGTCAGCCTGCTGCACGACAATGCCAGACCACACACGGCCAACGCCACGAAGGAACATCTTGCTTCGTTTAAATGGGATATCCTGAACCACCCCGCGCATTCCCTTAACCTAGCACCTTCAGATTATTATCTCTTTACCTCCCTGAAGCTGTACATGGGTGGGAAAAGGTTTTCAACCGACGAGGAGGTAAAGGAGGAGGTGGAGAAGTAGACGAAGGGGTTGGCGGGAAACTTCTTCGAGGAAGGCATCAAAAATTGATACCCTGCTTCACCACCTGCATTGAGAGGAATGGCGACTATGTCTAAAAATAGCTTACATATGTACTACGGTAATCATGTAATTTTTTTGTTTCAATAAAAAGATTTATAACCTAAAAAAATTCAGTACACTTACTTTCTGGATACGCGTACTTACTACAACACGTAATACCTATAATATGATTAATTACTTATGAATAACTACAATAGTGCAGTGTGCACTACTCTTCCAAACAAAAGCTAACGTTCCTTTTTAGCAGCAGTATTCAAATCTCTAAATATGTAAACTCAATTTGAATTGCTCTGAATCCTTCACTATGATATGAAAATATTTGTTTGATTAATGACGGAAGAAAAATAGGAAAACATTGAACAGCAACGTTACTCATTATGCTACAAAACGGTCACACATTATTAATATTATTTTTATTTTTATTTCAGTAAGTTTTCCGTTCTCCTTGTCAGAGTAATACGTTAAGCGTTTTTGATTTTTTCATATTGAATTTCGATAAGATTAGCAAAAATATATTAACACAGCATCTTAGTGGGGAATATACTCTCATATAGAATAAATAAGAAAACAATAAATGCGATGCGGGGGTGTTCGAAAACCAAAAAACAAAATAATTTCCACTAAAAACCTGTGTTTCGTCATGAATATAAACTTAACGTGGGATGGTGATATAAGATGTCAAGCAAGTGTAAGAGAGACAAAGCACGTGCTATATGGGCTAGATACACAGTATGCTAAATCAGTGGTGACGTTAGTTTCCATTCAAATCTACATGGATAGCATTTCAAATGTGTATTGTATATTCAGTATATTCTTAGCACACTGTTTACTTTTCTTTAATAAATTATCCACGCCCTGATGGAATTTTACATTTTACACGATATTCTGCATAATACAGACACAAAAATATATGTTTTTTTAAATGTTCAGATAAAAAAATAAAAACTTAAAAAATAACGTGATGCACGAAGGTATATAGGTGAATTTAAGTGCATAATATAATATACAAGAAAAAAAAACAGAAACAAGTTACTAAATTGCCGATGGAATAAAAATAATATTATAGGTTCATAATGCACAATTTACAAGTGCACGATGCAGAAAAAAAGGGTGGTACATTTTTTTGCATTGTAGATAAACAGCACCCCTCTTACTAATATACGTGTTTTTAATTTTACACAACTGATTCATTTACGTTACATCGATTGTGTAAAATTTAAAGCACATTTATTAGTTAGGCGATAAGAATATAAAATAATATATTATGCCACATTATGTGCCTTCTTTTAATGTCTGTTAAACACGGCTGCTGCCAGACAGAGCAAATATGAGAAAGAGATTGTTCTATTCAATCAGCCAGGAAAAAATTTAGGATGTATACTGTGTCCCCATTTTGTGTTATTCTATGTACATGTTGACTGTAAATACACTCATTTATCATTCCCATAGGAGTTTCATTTGACGAGTCCCATGATTCTACCCACTGACGCTGCCAAAGCCGGCACTGGCGGCCCACGCGGCCCATAACAATATATTATATTTTATAAAAGATGTCGATAATAGAAGTGAATTAAGGCGATGCACTACGTCGTGTAATATTTTAAATCGAGCCGCTATCAATTACGTAGAGTGCGATAAGGTTTAAATTCCCGCTTAACACCATCCGCCTGTTTTGATTTGATGAAATAACCTAATTTTTAACACTATACAATACAACCATAACCGAAAATGGGTTCGTAAGCAGGAGATTTTGAACTTTAAAGCAGTTTTCATTTTCATTTGCCTTATACATTATTTTTTTCTGAGCTTATAAAGATACTCGATTATTTAAAGGCCAAGATGTATTCTACTCGCAGTATTTAATTAAAGCATCTGAAACATTTCTAGGCGACCAAATTTTCAAACCAAAAACACATGATTTTGAATTACTACGTAGTGCATTGCCTAAAGTGTATTTATATTTTTTTCTTAGTGGGTACCCATATTTACTAGCCCCGGTGACTGAATACTGTTCAAATTTAAAAACAATCTAGGAGCCAAAATCCACGAGATTTTCTGGCGACAGAAGATTTCGTGGAACTGCAAGTCTGAACGTTAATTTATTATTTCATCCTTTCCAGACTGCGAGTATTTTTGAAGAATAACGAAAAACCCAATTCTTTTGTGAGTCAGCAACGCAAACTGGCTAGACTTGATTTCTAAGCACGAGGATTCACCTTTTTTAGTAAAAGTTTTTCTAATAGCTATTTAGCTTTGTTTGTGGTTTTTCTAAAAAGTGCTTTATTCTTTAAAGGTTGTCTGAATGATATACGGCAGCACGTTTGAAATATATTCAAACTTACAAAAAATGCTGAAATGACATACAAAAATTAATTTCTGAAAATAGGAAATAACCTGATAAATACTTTGAATACTGCTGTTTGACACGTCAAGTTCTGATAATCTTAATTTGATATAAAACGAGTAGATAATATCCGTCTTTGCCAGTGATTTTAATTTAACAAAGTATTAAAAATGAACAAATTACAAAGCATTTTATATTCTTATGGGAAAGCTATATAACTCATGATGGACGTTACAAAATGAACATGGTCATGTTACCATAATTACTTTCAGAAAAAATGTATGCAAATTACATGACGCCAGGTAGTGCTGTTATACAGTTTTTACGGAGACAAAACAAACAATTGAGAATAAATCAAGAAAACTTTTCAACAAAAAAATGTTGAATATTTCAAATCTTAATGTCAATATCACCATATTATTTTACAAGCGTCTCTTCGAACATTGTAAGATGAATTGTCTTGTGTCTCGAAAATAAATACATTAAACTGTATTCATTCTCATCCGGCCCGACAGAAGGTCAACGTTAAAATTCATCCTCAAGGTCAACCAGGTTCATTTCCAGACAGTAATTCCAATCACAGATCCAAGGCAACCTATGGCAGACACACTACAAGCAGTGGCGTGCATAGTTTGAGTTTTTAAAACTGACCACAGACTTGGTAATTTTTAGCTAAGAATGGCTAAGATGATGACTTTAGTCGATGTTAGGGACCCAAGGCCGGCACCGAGACAAACGACGCCTAGCGCCAGTAAAATTTGGGCGTCAAACCAGTGAACGCTAATTAATAATATTCGGATGATTTGTGTTTTTGAGTAGAGCCGTTTTAATGAAACATAATCTGAGGGATGATGTGTTAGGACTGTTAGGTATTAGGTATTATCAGCACTTCGGCACACAAAGCAAACTGCTCCAATTGCCTGCCTGTAAATATTACCGCAACCGCATCAATTATTCATATTACCATTTATATTTACAAAACAATTAGGCACTGATTGAATATAAAATTTCATGAAAGAAAGCCAACACAATGTGGTAGTTATTTTGTTAGTAAAGTTATACCAATCAATTTAGGTACCTACATATGGCACTGATTGCAAAATGTGTGATTTGTACCCAAAGTTACACTAACACAGCACAAACGAATCATCCCTTGAATGAGCATCGCGCATATATATCGTTTATTTTGTGTCGAATAAAGACAACCTTTGAATATGACGTATCCGTAATTTTGATTACTTAGTTTCAGCCTTTGATGCCTTACAGTAGTTCGGGGCGTGCGGCACTGCGAGCGTATTTTTGAACGTGTAGATTGATTTCACGCAATTATTCAATAAACTTGAGTATTGTTTTTTTTTATATTTTAGCCAGTGCTTTTGTGTTTATTTGGACGGCACGTCCCTGGGTGCACAGGCTATATTATTGATTATCGAGCATTCCTTCATTTACACGCATTTTAATATAAAGTGTCAAGTGGAATTCCTTCTTCTTGTTTACGGTCTTTTCATATCAGCGATTGTTGCCAAGGAAAACATTATGTACAATAATTAATGTTGTACCTGATTCGGACACACTTTTAGGCTGGAAATAGTGCCAAGCGTACGGTTAGACGACCGACAACGTGGCGCTGACGAGCTGAAGCGATGGTCCTTGTAATGTTGTGAGGTTGAACGAAGTAAAGGGAAGAAAAAGACGACGGTTTGTCGCTGACAGTTTGTCAGAAGGTACCTTACTGGTTTTTCTGATTTGTTATCTGAAAATAGTTCAATCTCTTCCACGCAAACTTTCGATTACAACTGGCTGCCTTTTGCCGAGGCGATGGACTTTGGAATGAGTTCTTCACCAGGATTTGAGCCCGCGATACAGAGTTGCTGGTTCGCCAAATAGGTAGTTCATTCTAATTAAAGGATACGTGAGATATATGATTTCAGGATAAAATTATACAACAGGCATGACTTTAACGCACCATTATCACACTGCACGGCCTGAATTACACACAGACGAAATTATACTTGTAAATAATTACTTATACTTGTAAGAACTACTGTAATAATGTTTGTATAAAAAATGGTTTTTTACTAGGTTAAAACTGATTGTGTGTGCTAAATAAATTTCACATGAAAACAAAACAAAGTCAGTTTTTTGACGTGTATAATTCCAGTGTAATTTAAGTAGATATAATTCTCCATTGGTAAATACATTTCAATTCTACATTTTTAATGCTTCACAAAGATACAATTTGTTTTTTTTTCATATTTTTTTATGGTGCCTGCAGTTTTCTAAAAACTTTTAGTTATTAGTTGTGAAGTGATTTGTATACTACGTTAATATTATTATTTTGTCTAATTTAAAATTTTAAATGTTATCCTACGCGGTATACTTTCGATTTCATACAAAACGACCTTCGTCTCAAGTATTAAAGGGTAACTTGAGAAAAGTAATTTACAAAATTTATTTATTGAACGCCGAGAGGGCTTTTACTTGTAGGTAAATTCGCTAAGTTAATATCAAATTTTTTTTTTTTTTTAAATTTATTTATTTCATCAAAAAATTACAGAATATATATAATATATCATTAGTAAGTTGTATAATTATATGTCAGTTAGAAACAATGAAATTGATGAAAGAATAATGTTACAATAATACGGCAGTTTCTAATATAAGAAAAAATATATATGAATGTAAGAGTGTTATATACAATATTTTAGGTTGTGCATAACCTGCCTCACTAGGCGAACCTGTATTGAGGCAGAATTTTTAGTTAATTATTTCTCCATTTTGTCTATGGTTTGCTAATATTTAAATGTTTAATATGGGTTCCCATACAGCAATCCACTATTTTAGGTTACATTATTGTTTACATATTGAAGATACAGATAGAATAAATTTAAACACAATACATACTATAATAACTCACTGTGACAAGGCATTTGGTTACTTTTCATTATTGTTTGCATTTACACAATACGTATATAGTAAGTTTTAGCACCGTACATACTGCAATAACTGTCAATGACAAGGCGTTTGGGTGAGGGCACCAGTGTAGGCTCGATCATTTGAATAAATCCAAATTTTGACATTTTTTTAAAACTCTTTCCGTGTTTGACTCTCTTTAATATTTTCTGGGAGCATGTTGAAGATCTTTGTGGCAAAGTAGCCAAAGCTACGTTGACCAAAGGTGGAAGAAAGTGCTGGAACTTGCAACATGTCTTTGTTTGAATTACGTGTAAATCTAAAGTTTGTTTTTTTTTCGTAAAACACATGTTTGTTTTTAAAGAGATGCATGAGGATTGTTTTTACATAGATCTGTCGAACATCAAATACTCTCATTATGTTGAAAATTAAGTTGCTGTTTGCAGTTTGAGGAAGTTTGAGAATAATTTTCATAATTGTTTTCTGCGCCTTTTCAACAGGATCTAGAGCTGATGAAGTACCCCCTCCCCATGCAATGATACCATACTCAATGATAGATTGGGTTAATGCAAAATAAATCGTTTTTAGAATTTGTAAGTTAAGGAAGTTCCTTACGGATCTGAAGAAGTGTATTGTTTTCCTAATTTTATTCGCAATGATCTGAGTATGTATATTCCATTTGAGGTATGGGTCAATGGTGAGGCCGAGGTACTTCATCTGTGGAGTTCGCTCTATACAGGGGCACTCATTGCATACGTTGGAATTCGTACAGTTATGTATTTTTATGGAGTAATCATCATTAGGTTGGCCTGCAGTATTGATGCTTGAAGTGATATATTTTGTTTTTTTCGTGTTAAGGGTAAGCGTGTTTATATCTAACCATTTTTTAACTAAGTTAATATTTTTTTCAGCTTTTTTAAATACAGCTGACCAATTGTTGCCTTCAAACAGTAAGACAGTATCGTCGGCAAAGCTAACAATGCTTCCCTCAATTTCAAGGTTGCAAAAGTTGTTTATATAGAGTAAGAACAGAGTTGGTCCCAATACGCTTCCTTGTGGAATTCCATAGTCAGTTGAGCGCTGGTTACTGAGGGTATTATGTATTTTAACCTGTTGTTTGCGTCCATTTAGGTAGCTTTTAAAGAAGTTTAGCTCTTTGTCCGTGATGCCGATTTTTTCAAGTTTTTTAATTAGTTTAAAGTGTGATATTGTATCAAAAGCCTTAGAGAGGTCTAAAAAGATTGAAATACATTTATTTCCTTTATCAAGGCTTTTTACAATGAAGTCTGTCACCCTGGCAATGGCATCTGAGGTACTTTTGTTTTTTTGAAAACCATATTGATTTTTTGAAAGTATTTTATGGCTCTCGATAAATTTTACAAGTTGTGTATTAATAAGGTTTTCAAAAACTTTAGACAAGCTATTCAGTAAAGTAATTGGTCTATAGTTATTGATATCTGACTTGTTTCCAGATTTGTAGATGGGAATTACGATACTTTGTTTTAGGTTAGAGGGGAAGTAGCCCTGTGTAATACTTAGGTTTATAAGGTATTCTAGTGGCAATGTAATCTCCGAAGACAGCGTTTTAAGGATTTTCGTTGAAATTTCGTCTGGTCCAGCAGAAGAAGTGTTTTTTAGAGAATTAATTGTTTTGTGAATTTCTTCCTGTGACACAGTTTGGAATAGAAATTTTGTATTTATGTTATTTGTTTGAACCACTGTATCGGTAGATTGGGTGATTCCGCTCTGGGCAATTTGAGAAGCAAGATTTGGACCGATATTAATAAAAAAATTGTTTACATGATCAGCAACGAGCTTAGGATTTTTTGTGGTTTCAACAATATGGCCATCAATAGAAAGTTTATTTATGCTCTGTTTCTCTTTTGTAGTTTGCGAGTTTGTGGCTTCTCTAAGTATTTCCCATAATTTTTTGGGATTATTGTTGCTTTCTTTAATTCTTTCTGAGTAGTAAATTTCTTTTGCTTTTCTGATGACGTTACAGCACATGTTTCTATATTTTTTATAATAGTTGAATGTTAGTTGGTCATACGGATTTTCTTTGTTTTTTTTTGTGTAGTGTGTTTCTTTTGTGAATGCAATTTATAATGGAGTGGTTAATCCATGGTTTCAAGGGTTTCAATTTGTTACTTATATTTTTGGTCATCGTCAGGGTATGGTGGTGTAATTCGTTTTTCAAATAGTTAATAAAGTATATCCATGCGTCCTCCGATTGTTTAATTTGGAAGAGTTCTTGCCATGATTTGTTCTTTAAATTGGTTATTATATTTTGAAAGTTGATTTTATTGTATGCTAAAGGCAGGCTACATTTATTTATTTGGATAGCTGTTTGTAGTGCAAAGATAGTTGAATAATGGTCCGTGATAGTTGATTTGTAGACGATACTTTTAGATGGTTTTTTTGACTTTACCATAATGTGGTCAATGCATGATATAGATCCATTTGTCGTTCTTGTTGGTGAGTTAACGGTACTCACTAATCCATGATATTCTAGCATGTTGATATAGTCTTGGCTTTGGTGGTGTTGGTTGCTCGGTAGTATGTTAATATTTAGATCGCCCATTATTATGATATTTTTGGTATTGGAAAGATTTGAAAGTGTGCAACTAAGACTGTTTAGAAATGGCGTGATGTTACGAGTCGATGGCGAGCGGTATATAGCGAGAATAACTGTATCATTGTTGTATTCTATTTGTGTGCAACTTGCATCCTGAATTTTTAGTTCGGTTACTGTGAAGTTTTGATTATTTTTTGTGTAAACAACAATCCCATCGTTCTGATTATCAAACGTAGTTGAATTGTGTGATGTGTAATTTTTTATGATTTTAGGTGTATATGTGTTTGACAACCAGCACTCGGTCAGAATGATTATGTCAAAAACAATATCTATGTGGTGAAGTTGAATTAAGAGTTCGTCAAAGTTTTTATTTATAGATCTTATGTTTTGGTGCATGATTTTTGTATTGGCAGAGTTTCCAATCAGGCGTTTACACATATTAGTATCTGAAGTTGCGTAAGAAAGGTTTTGGTTGTGTAATTCCTCATCAAAAAATTCCATTGAGAAAGGCATGTTGGTATAATAATTATACGAAAATTAAAAAAAATAGTTTATATGTTTATGGGAGCTCCACTGTCCGTGTCAGTTACCGGGAGTTTCACCCTAGTTGCAGATAGAGAATTACCGAAGTGGATAATTATTGTTGTAGTTCGAAACAATAAATGTAAAGTTTCTCCTTACCGTTTGATTATGAAGGGTGATCGGGCCAATAACTAACCGACGTTGGAGCTCTCCAGAAGCATCTAAACCATTTTTAACAGATCATCAGCGTGTTTGATGTAGATGATTTTTTCTCCTTCTTTTTTTCTAATCATAATTTTTGAATCTTTGTACCACACATAATTATATCCCCTTTCTTTCGCTTTTGATTTTGTTCTCCATAGAAGGTCTTTGTAATGAGGACTAAGAATTTCGCTGATGTAGATTCGTTGACTTTCTGGATCCTGCGCGGTGGTTGAGCTTAAAAGTTTCCTGTTTGTAAGAAGTTGATATCTCTTTTGTCTATTGTTTAGTTTAATATGTATTTTTGGGGGGACTCCCGGTCGTTTATCAGGTATCCTCCTCACTTCCACTATATCATCTCCTTTTATATCCACTCCTGCAATTGAAGCCACCCGTTTTATAGCATCAGAGGGCTGTTCGTCATTTTTTGGAATGAGGCCGGCAAACTCCAGTGAATCTTCTAGTGATCTTTGATCAACTTCCGCCAATCTGACTTCCAGACACTTTATTTGTTTGTCCTTTTCGACGAGTGTATTCCTTAGTGACTCTACTTCGGAAACCAATTTAGTGATGGTTTCCATTTTAGCAATTAGATCGTCATATTGACGGCTGATGAAATCTCTCGAGTGTTTACTCTCTAAGTTTTCATCGTCAATTTTTTTTATAATTGCCGATTTAAAAGCTTCCAGTTTTGTTACCATTTTTTTTTCCATTTTCTCCATAAGTATGTCAATTTGTGAAGATACATCTGTAGCCAAGCTTGTTGTCGCGGGCATTTGTCCTTTGCTTCGAAGGTTTTTGTCGGCAGACATTTCTTGTTGTTGTGTTCTTTGTATAAGGAAGGTTGGAAACTGGCTCTACTACTCTTTGTGGATTCGCTGCGTTATCTGTGTTGTTATTGTGGCTGAGTGACGTTTGTTTTGGAATGTCAGCATGAAGTGTTAGGACACTATAAACTCACAGATCACTCTGGTTTCTTGCTACTATTTGAATAACGGATCACTTATAAGGTATTTTTTTAGTTCGGTTTAAGTTTTGGCACTGTTATCAATAAAAAATTGTGGATAGGATAAAAAATATGTCAATATTACCTAAGTATTAATTTCCCATAGTGTGAAGCCGCTGTAGAGGGAATTGGCAATATTCTTGCTTTGGAGTATTATCTATCTATCTTTATAAATAAAAATGTATACGTTTGTTCAAATTCGTAAACCTCCAAAAGTTCTTCACCGATTGCTTTGAAATTTTGAACGCCATCTGTTGGAATTTTTTTTTAAAACAGTGCCATCTGTAGGACGTGAAAGCAACATGAGATATTGTTTCTCTATCTGCACACATAGACTGAGCCATTTCAATGCGTAGCAGGCTAATATTTATATATTTAATATTAAATATGGGGTATAGTAAATAATTGTTTATTCTACCTAATACAACAGGCAAATGCGGAGGAATTCCTAAGGATAGGCCATGGCCGACTCCTTCCTACTTCCAACCTAAATAAACATGTATGTAATATATGGCCACGGTTGGATACTGTTGCTGATGCTTCAGATGACGATGATGTAAAAAACATGCGATTATAGTAGGTTTTTTTAGGAAAAAAAATTTCCCTACTGAGAAAATACTTTAGTCTATAATAGCCAGGTAACATTTTAAACACCCATATAAAGTAAAAATTGAGAGGTGCAAAAGACGCCGTTCTATTCGTATAAAGAAAAATAACTTTAAATTCAGTCAAAATGAAAAAAAATCTAAATGTGTTCTATGGAGAACCACCCTAAATCCATTAAATGTGTTAGTATATTGGTTAACAAGGAAAAACATCATCAAATATATCTCAAGTGGAAACCGGATAAATCATCACAATAATAATTAAAAACATCTTTAGAAAGTTATATAAAGTCATGGAAAGTGAAGAAAAAAAAACTTTATTAACTGGGTTATGTAGGTTAGGTTAGGTTAAAAAAAATTTTTTTCAACGTTTCTAATGACTTAATATCACTTTTTAAAAGTGTGTTTAATAGTCACTGTGTTATCATGGAACCGATCCCGGGCACTCCTACTATGTCACCAAACGTAGCGAACCACTTGGGGAGACCTATGGCAGAGGTGTCGATCATCCAATAAATGGTTCCTGGGGCGGCGGTAGCCTTACCAGCCTCCCAAATTGAAAAATTAAATACTGAAACATTTTCTTAAGTTTTTCACTTATTTTATTGTGACCGTTGCTGGTTTCAGCTTATTAAAGCCATGTTTAGACTGCTATAATTATTGGTTAAATATTATTGGTTTTATCGTTTAAATACTAAAATTTTTGGATGACGGGATTTTATAATACTTATGAGAATTCTCCCAGCTTCTTTGCCTCATTCACGACTGTATTTCCAATTATTCAGTTTTACAAATTAATTCACTTCTTATTTGGGGAACATTTATACGTTATTTGGATTGTTTTCACCCATTTGCAGTTATTAGGCAGATGTATACTATAAACTACCCTGATAACTGTTAACCCACCTCCCCCAAATGTTGTGCATATAAACCAAAATTGTACCATTATAAATATGGCTATATTAAGCTGAAACCGATAGCGGTTAAAAATTTAAGTAAATGAACAAATTTTAAATTGATTCAATATTTCATTTTATTGGATTTCATCAAAAAATTGCCAGAAACAAAAAAAAATAAAATTGTATTTTCCGATTATACCTGCATTTTAAAGTATCGTTTACTGAAGAAAAACTCTGAAGAATGATATCGTAAATGCAATACTGAAACAAACCGAATTTGCGAAAGATTTCTTGAAACAATCCAAATACTCGTACGTTCACTTTATATTGTTCACAACGAAACAGTTTCGCCATTCTTAAGCATAGATTCTTAAAACTTTGAAGCGTTCAAAAACATTTCTTGCAACCATTAGCGCATTAAATACACCACAAAATAATCTCAATTAACAGACACCTGAAGGACGGTCATTGAATTTGAACATGTGTATATGTTTATATAAATATACCACAGTCATAAGGAAACCCCTTTTCTCAGTAAATTTGAATAATTCAAAGCTAAGTTTCACAACGGTATACTCAAATTGACTTTTTTATGCTTGACGCATAAAACAAAAAGTCGGATTTACATCCGTTTAATATACGGATGTTATAAAACATAAACAATATACGACCGTAAAAAGAAAAGTTTGGCTCTGTTTGTATCAGAATATATATTTCACCATTTCTTTTATATATTATTTAAGTATCATTTAGGGCAACAAAAAATTTTCGCTATAAAGGGGGGAATAATATATTGCCCCATCAAATGGGCAGATGACGAATCGCTACCTTTCCTGAGACAATAAATCGTAACTTTCTTTGGTTTGAATAAACTTGGGAAGTTAAAGGGATCAGTTTTATTTCTCTCCAGTGTATCGTTATGAAAAAAACTCTTTTATAAGCTTTCTTGCTAAAGATAATATTATTCTTTTGCTCATTTCGTCCTCGTTTTGAAGATGTTTAAATGAAAAAAATAAAATATTGCTGCCATAAAAAATGAGTACCAACTGAACGGTTCGTGGACAAGTGTAATCCATAACTTCTGACACCGTAAAAATGCCGTCCTTTGACCCATATGGAAAAGCTTTTTTACCGTGTTCATGATGTAAGTAATTTACATTTATTTTCAATTTTGAAGTTTACGCGTTATGTTTTCGATATTCAAGTTGATAAGTTTTGTTTGACATTTTTCAAATGTTTCATTTATGTTAATACAGCACAATAGTCCAAATTGTCTGGAGCCATAAACTATGGTAAAATTTTTCTAATGGATTACTTTGCCACAGTCTTTCCTGGATTTCCCAGGAAATAATAATAAAAAACCTAGTTAGTTAAAAGATCATTGTTCTTATAAATTAATAACAATTACCAACGACTTCGCTCGCATGGTTTAAAGGTTAATTATTACCGTACAAAGAATTTTTCTACGGGAATGAAATGTTCAAACTATCCCTATGCAAATAATCACTACTACGACACATTGCGATGTGAAAAAAGGACAAACGAACACACAATAATAATAAATATAAACCAAATTTCTTTCGCTTTCATTTGTATTCACTTGTTCAGGTTCCTATTTTCATCTATTTTTACTAATCCCAACTCTGCATATTTTGACTGAGTTAAAACACTATTCTTTATGCATTTGTATATTTTTCTTGATTCTTTTATTGTATTTGTTTATATTCATATCATAGAACTGTTTTTAAAAAAATAATGCTTCTAATTTTGGAAAAATCTGTTCTTTTAAATAACAAAAAATGCCCACTACTATTGTGCACAGGTTCCTATTTTTATAATTTTGTAATTACCCATTATTACCAGCTCTGTATTGTTTTTGTTAAGTTATGTTTATGTTACACCCATGTTATGTTTATGGTAGGTTTATGTTTATGATATGTTCATGTTATGTGCATGTTATGTTATGATATGTTTATGTTATGTTCATAGTATGTTTGTGTTATGTTTTTCTTTATGTTTTATAATCACATTTGTTTACTCCCATATGCTGTGTTTGTTTATAAGATTGCCAATTTCATAATTCTATTTTTAAAAAACGCTACTAATTTTAGAAAAATCTTTGGTTTAATAACGAAAAGCGCCCACTTATATTGTACACAGGTTCCTATTTTTATAATTTTGTGATAATCTACTGTTACCAGCTCTGTACCGTTTATGTTAAGTATGTTATGTTTATGTTATGTTATGCTTATGTTATGTTTATGTTATGTTATGTTTATGTTATGTTTGGTTTATTTATGTTACGTTATGTTATGTTATGTTGTTTTATCAATGTTGTTTTGTCAATCATGTCAATTTTATCCTGTAATTTGTTGTATTTATTAATAAGAAAAATGTTGTAATGTATGGCCAAGATCACTCTTAATGGGTGAAAGCCAAAATAAAGAATAAAAAAAAAAAAAAAAAAAACGAACACACAAACACACTCTCGCATTTATTATATTAGTTAGAATCCTAATAAGTTATATTTCGTTTGTATATGTGCAATTAACCAGATCGGCCTGATAATTTTGGTATTGCTCATGTGCCTATATAATCATAATGTCAAAAATAATAAATTACGTCGTTATCGTAAAATCTGGCACTCATTGCTGCCTAAAATACATCAGGTTATGCTGATTATTGGCAGCTTTCACCAATCTTAAGCCGGTAGTTAACTAGTCATCAGATCATCTAATTTGTGGACGACCTCTCTTTATCTTTTCCAGCCAAGGACAATTAAAATATATGTTCTAAAAATGTAAAACATAGATAACCGGTTTCAAAATGATTTCACTTGAATATTTAAATGATTTTAGCTAAATTCCATTTCTAAAATAAACAAATTCAGGTGTATAAAATTGATTTGGAATAATAAAATCAACTGTTAAAAAACAGAAATATTTTAAAATTAAAGTTAAATGCAGTATATTACGTATTATTAGTTAGTTTGTCTAGTATAGAATTATAAAACAATCACACATCATATTTCAGGAGCAATTTCTCAAAATCCTCAATTTTAAATCATTCAAAGTATTTAACTCTTATGACGAAATCGGGAAACGTCGTCAAAACTCCTCAACAGGAGGCTTGTCGGCGATCAGATCATGCCGTACAAAAATGTGAACTCAAAAGTAGACAGTCCGGAGTTGATAACCAAAATTAATTTGCACGGACCCATTCAATATAGCAGATGGAACACCCTTTATGCCCAAAGGGTTAACATACAACGCAGTACATCAGTTTTGAAAAATAACAATATAGGTTACATAGCATATGAATAAGTGACATAAAATAAATCTGCCAATAACCTTCAAATGAATGAAAATATTAAAATCCACGTCGTATATGCTGACACATTCACTGTTAGTAACCCTCGTTACAAAAAGTTTTTGTATCATAGATTTTTAACTGATTGTAATTTTTTTTTAGTAGGTACCTATTATTTTTATTTTGTTTTCGCGGCAATATCCCCTCGTACTTTTCCCCCCTTAAAAATACCAACTCTATAGATATAAGCACTGTATTTTATTTGTCTATTAATTTGTTACTTAGAGTTAGTTCCATTCATTATTTAATTAGTTTTATATTTCTTAATCAATCTATCTGTGAACATTAATAATTGCTTCGTTTTTTCATCCTCTTCTGTACATTAGCTAACCAATTAAATAAATATTCATATTCCAACAAGAGCAAAACGGCAATCCCATTTGTTTCATTTACCTACATATAGAACTAACTTCAGAAAAAATTCACCAATTCCACGTTTATGTGCCCAATATAATACTAAATTTCAAAACATAGACATTTTTAGCAATACACTTTACAAATATCGATTAGAAGTAACACGTACGATCGAAAATTAATATAATAGTAGGGAATGTATCCAGAGCATCTCCTATCCTCATCCTAAATTCCTATTCCTCCCCTCCTCACCTAAAATATATATTTTTTTTATGCAATAAAACTCCATCTCCAATCAATTTTAATATAGGAGACTTTTTTGGCTTGACTGTATTTAACATGTATATATTTATATTTTATGTATAAGCTGTTTGTCTCTTACCTTTACCAATAAATAAATAAATTATAATAGTATGAAGACTATTCATGTCTCTTAAATAAATAAATATTTAAGTTGACAAAGTAAGCTTGGTTTAATCAACATTCTCCAGCGATGGCGGCCCCCACCACACATGCAACTCTTAAATAAAAGACACACTTACAAGAGTTTATAAAGAAGAGAAAAACCAATTCAAAAACTTTAAAACTCTTTCGAGAAAAGTAAACCATCGCTCTTTAAACCACCCCTACACTGATGGCTTTCCTCGATCTTTCTTCCCCATCTATCACCACCCCTTCAGTTAATTGCTTCTTATACACTTTATCTGGAGCAAAATGTCAAGCATATTCCTAAAAGTATATTCATATAATTAATTGAAAAGTGTCGCACCATTCCTTGGAGTGAGTGAACCTTTCAATATGGTTCCACCTGTACTTGCAAGTTTTAAAGTAGTTTATTATAACTGTTGCGTGTTTTTAATAAAGTGTCAGTGACAATCTTTCAAAACTTGCAGTTGATTCTCCGGTAAATTTTTAGAAAATGAAAAATAAAATAAGTGGATTTTGCTAGGGTAATATTTAGTCAATGGTAACTTATTAATACGTGCTTAATAATTTGAGCCTGAGTTAATACGTTGCATTGAATATGGAAAAAAATATTTCTTAACAGTCAATTAAATTTGTATCTACCATTCTGGAGGGTTTGTTTTTTAGAATTTAAATAAGATATATTATTTTCATTTTAAAAGGGGGTGAGGAAAGTAATCATCGTATAGAATTCAAAAATATAGAGAAATTTATTTTCTTAGGGTGGCAAAAATGACAACGTTGTGTTTTAATCAGTGGAACTAGACCTAGGCAAAGCCTTGACCCTCTTTTGACGGTTATTTTACTGCTTTAGAAAACTTCTTAACTTTTTCACCTGGTGGGTTTAACACAATGACTGTAGCTTATTGACAATGGTACCATCGAGTAACAGTGCTAATAGAGTGCTAATAATGTGTAGATAACAAAACAAAGTCAATTTTTATTTTCATTTACTTATTGTTATTTTTTGTTAGCAATTATTCATATTATCCCTCTTATCATTGTCAGTATAGTCACCCTATGATTAATTACGGCGAAGCCAAGACAGATACCTTTTAATACTTAATTAGTCAGTAGAATGTTATTGTCACCATTTTTAAACGTATTAGCCAGCTGTAATTTTAGTTTGAATAAGAGTAGTGTTAAATTTTGTAATAATTTTGTAGTTTTATATTTCCAATTTCAAATTTAGTTTACATGATTTAAAAAAATCTTTCTATAATTGTAAAGCTCCAAATCTCCTCAGATCTCCGAGAAATTCCCTAGTGAGATGAGCGGCTTATGGTTTCATTGTAGCATACTATTTTATTATTACGTTTAAAATTACGTTAATTACATTAATATTAATACAAAATTGTCTTTCCTGGTTACAGATCTGTACCAATTTTGGATACAGCATTGAAAAGAAGAAAATTTCATAAGATCACAAACATGTTTTTACTATTTTTGTAATAAAAATAATGAAGGCGAGGCACAATAAATTTTATGACTGTTCCGCAAAGTTCTTACTAGCTTATCTCATTATCTACGATTATCATTTAAAACTATGTCTTCACATGTTTCAGGTCAGTTTGAATATTTTCATCTGAAATAAAGGTAAAACAGGTGCGGAATTTACAAAACTGTTTGCCCGCTTTTGCTGGATTTCCAAACGATTTATGGAATTTTGATTTTCCAATCCACGACTATATTAATAGGTGGCCGTTAAAACTGTGCATGTTCAATGAGATAGAAATTGCACAATCCATGTTTATAAATTGCTCACTTAATTACGGTGGAGGAAAAAACACCTTTTATCACAATTATACATTATTGAACAACAACAGTAGTTATAATTAAATGCTGCCTATAATGCTTTGCATATTCATATTACACCGTGTGTTTGTTTTTTTATGATATTTGTTTATTTCAAATTACTAGCAATTAAGTAAATATTTTAAAAAGGATTAAAATTTTCTTTCAACCTCTTTCTGTCTCTCAGTTACTTACTTTATTGTGAATGAGATCGCGTCCTGTTTTTTTATGTCGATGAAAATGTGTTATAATTTAAATCAAACTAAAGTCTTCAGAAGGCAAACAAACTGTCATGCGTGACCATTATTACACAGCAGACCTTGTTAATATATAATTTGTGTTTTTTGAAAAAATTGAACGTTGACATTATTGAATATGTAAAAAAATAAAACGGAATTCTATAAATTGGATTTGACAACAATAAATAAATGACTCGAAAGTTATGAGCTTTTTTGAATGGTGAATTGGTGTCACGAGACACGATTCCGTACAATTCATAATAATTGCTCACTATTAATTCTCATGATTACAATTTTTAATTTTTTTTACAATTGACAGCTTTAATTTTTTGACGAAGCTCCTCTTTTAATTCTCTTTGGAAGCTCCATTATTATTTTTCTTGATTACAACCGACAAATTTTCATTTTTCTCCGAAGCTCCTAAAATAATTCCGTTGATTTAATTATTTAATTTCTGTCTGAAGCTCGATTATTAATTCTCTTGATTACAACCGACAACTTTTAATTTTCGTCCGAAGTTCCATTTTTTATTGTCTTGATTAGAACCGACAACTTAATATTTTTGTCGAAGTTTCATTTTTAATTCTTTTTTGCTGCAACCGACAACTTCTCGTTTTCGTCGGAAGCTCCTTTATTATTTTTCTTGATTATATCCGAAAACTTTTCATTTTTATCCGAAGCTCCGTTAATTCTCTTGATTACAACAAACAACTTTTTAATTTTTGTCCAAAGCTCGATTATTAATTCTCTTGATTACAACCGATAGCTTTTAATTTTTTCCATAACTCCATTATTGATTCTCTTGGATACAACCGATAACTTTTAATTTTTATTTGAAGCTCCATTATTGATTTTCGAGATTGCAACCAACAACTCTCTTTTTAATTGTTTTAATTACAACCGACAACTTTTAATTTTTGACAGAAGTTCCTTTATTATTGGTCTTGATTATAACAGACAATTTTTCAATTTTATCCAAAGCTCCATTAAATTTTCTTGATTACAACCGACAACTTTTGAAATTTTTGTCCGAAGCTCTATTATAAAATATCTTATAACCGACAACTTTTAATTTTTATCCATAGCTCTTATATTCTGATTAAAACCGGAATTTTTCATTTTTGTCCGAAGCTCCATTATTACTTTTCTTGATAACCAAACCGAAATCGACTGTCTATAAGTATAATTATTTGTACTCAAACGTTGGTCGTGAAAAAATCAAATAATAGTTTTCGTGGAATGCTGTTTCTTTTAAAAACCATAACATGTAAAAGACAAATTTAAAAAATAATATATTTATAAATATTAAGCACAGCTATTCAAATCTTCTTTTTTTACAATTTATTAATTAAATTTAATTATAAAAATCAACTACATAACACTTTTGAAAAGTGTCACAAAGTCTGGAAAAAGGTTTCATTATTTATTCCGCGATTTTGTCCTCTTTTGATGGAACAAATTTACATCCCCAAGTTATTTCAAAATATTAGAGTTTATAAAGTGTCTTCCCTGCAACTCACTCAGCTTTTAATGGTATCATATTACTTTAATGAAGATGTCCCCCAACTTACAACAACTAACAAGTTGCGATCAACCACTTTCAAATTATTACTAAGTTACAATTTTCATAACTTGATTACTTAGGTGAAAAATATAAGAGATTTTTAGTAATCCAGTAGTAATAAATCATTAATCTGAAGAAAAATATGTTAGGTACCTACAGATAACATTACTAGAGCGTATGAACAAAGAGATCGTTATTATTTAATTGTTCTGAGATGCAGATCTGATTCGCTGTTAGACTGCCCAGTGCCCACTTCGTAGCTAATAGATTGCTTGCTGTATCGTGTTTGTATGGTATTTAGATGCTTATTATTATGAAGTCGTATAAAGTGTGAGTAGTTGCAACTTTAATGAATTCTATGTTTGTAGTATGTTTGAAATAAATTATTTGTATTAGGAAACGTAATATTATATTGTTCTATACACTGTCTACCTACAGATGAACGGAGAAAAAAGCGCTAGGAGAAAAATAATACCTGACCCGAATGTGAACGGTAGAAGATGGGGATCAATTAATCAATTGTGATCAATTAACAAATTTCCTTTGAATTTAATTGTCATTTTTAAAATTGAAATCAATTGTGTGAAGAATTCAAAAAAGCGATAAAGTACTAACCTACCTGTAATACAATACTTTATCACTTTAAAAAATTGAACTGATCTGTCAAGAATTGAGAATTATCCCGTGATTTTTCATGGGTCTGCGCTAGTCATGTAATGAAAATGGAAAGTTATGTGTTCCACGAAAGAATTGGTAAGCAATTTATCCTTTATGTTTAACCTCTTCCGGAAAAGTAGTGCGATGGTCAGTCAGTTTGCAGATTTGTAACCTCTTGTAAAATTACCAGTATGCAAGTTACGCATTTTCTGTAAAAATACCTATTTCCAAATGATGTTTTTATTAATATGAATTAAACAAATATTAAGTTATACCAATAAATGGGTAATAAAAGATGAAGTTGTTTTGTATTTTTAATACACATTAAAAATATTTAGGCAAGGTGAGTCGGACAATAAATAACGCTATTTCATGAAGAATACTAATTTTGGTTATAATTCATAATAATTATTCATAAAGCTAACCAGAAGTCATTGGAGAGGAAAGTGCTCCTTTATCAACCTGGAATTTTAAAGCTGCTATGGTCGTAAAGTGATATTTATTTTAAGATGGTAAGATAAAATTACAATACAAAAATTTAAGTTATTTTATTAATTTTATCATTTTTTAGACAATTTTTCTAAAAATGGATTATTACAGAATTGGAAAAATTGATAAAATTTCAAAGTTATAAGTTCTGTTATCACTCCAACTAGGCCGTTTGTTTTACAATACTTGGACAGTGACATAACATCAATAGGACTTTCACAGAAATTGAATAACTTTCTAAATTTGATGATTTGTTAAATTCTGTGAAACAGCCCGTTCTTAGGACGGTAGTATTACTTACTTTATTGGTTTTAATGGTTCCATAATAACTCAAAACATAGGCGATTTGAATCACATTTTTGAAAATTGAAATAAGTTCATTAAATGTCATGAAAAAAAATCTGGCCAGTGAAAATAACCTAAGGTAACATAATTTTGTTTTCATTAAATTATATCACTTTTCAAAAGTGTGTCGAATTGCCACTGTTCTGAGTCTTCCGGTTACGGTTTTAATAGCTTCCCACTATTTATTTTTTATTACAGTCACAGAAAATCCGTAAAAGTGTTGATCTATATCAATAAAGGTCTCGATCAATAGATAAGAGAAAACTGATATTTCCAATGTACATACGGCATTTTGACAATTATCTGTTTGAAGTAGATTATTGATAATAGAAAAAAACGTATCATAAAATTCACACAAAGTATCTAACTGAAATCAACCTGTTTACATCATTTAATTAAGTTAGTGTTTAACACCGATCATCTTTCAATGAACCAGTAAAACTGTTTTGAAAAATTCGTTATTAAATTGGACCAAGACACGCACGAGTGTGACAAAACCGTAATATAATAAAGAGTTTGTTTAATATGCATAAAGGTTTGCACCGTGCCATTTATATGTTATTTGGGTCTACAACTAAAACAATGAACAGATCAGTGAAACTGAACGATAAAGAACATCGTTGTGACTAAAACGACAATCCTAAAATAACATGTATAATAGAGTGTGTAGGTAAAATAACTATATTGCCTACACACTTTATAACTATAACTTTCAGATATGTATAAAATGCCAGCATAATCAAAAAATTCAAAGTAAGGCTTTTGTTTTTTTTTTACATATAAAACGAAAATACGTTTTGTTTTTTTCTCTCTCCTTTTATATTCCCTGTATCTGTAATCGAGCATAATCTATTTTTATCAATGTATTAGTGGGTAAGTACCTTCTTCTAAATAAATACCTTGGCTCTGTGCCTATGTGCATATCCCTGTCTCTTTCCTTTTTGTTCTTCTAGTTTGTTCTACGTAACCTCCCTTTTTCTATATGTGTACTGTTTTATTTGTAAAACTTGTAATTATGATGTTCTTTCATTTGTGTACGGTTTCGTATACGAAACTTATAATTTTGATATCAAAATACCAATGTTAACTTGTACCTGTTAACTCCCATCTATGTATCGTAAGTTCCTCTCGTCCTACAATGAGTTTTGTAACTCATCGCGATTTCTCCTGCAAGAAATAAAAATAATACAAAAATAAAAGTTATTAAATTATACAATTCCGATATAGTTCATATTTTATTTGACAAATAATAAGTTAATAATTAATTAAACATTTATAAGTATTATATTTTATGTGAATCAGGTCAATTGACGAATGTGAGCGATGTGTAGAGGAAGATTATGGGGTTAAAGTGTGGAATTTATGGGTGTTGTAATTGAAGTGAATTGCAGATGTAAGGATCGATGAAGTTATTTGTGTTTTGAGAGTATGTAGTAGAGTTTCGGTTTTTATGATATCAAGGAGAAGGTTGAAGGTTTTGGGAGGTAGTTAGGTGAATTGTATTTGTGCTGATGAAGCTAGAGGTTTAGGTACATTATGTTGTCGTTTATTTATATTTTTTGGGGTGTGATTTTTATTTTATTATTTTTTTTTAAATTCCCTAAGCTAGGCAAATGCCCGTATTATGGTAGTAACATTGGTGATTGTATTGTAAGAGTGTTTTTTTGAATTTGTAAAAGAATAAAATTTAAATGGAGTTGACGTATATTTAAGACAGTGTACTCAATAAAAAGTCGAATTGAGGAATATCTTGTTGGTGATAACACGTATTACCATTCGTACTTTTTGCAAAATATCAATAATAATTTGAGCACAGCCACCAATTTAATTTAGTTGATTTTAGTTTTTAATTTAGTTTATTTGGGAAACAAACAGTTTCATATTCAAATTCTGTAAAAAAATTCTTGTTATCGGATTGCATAAGCCAGTGAATTATTCGCATAAGTTTTAAAATGGGTATTCCAGCAAATTTGTTGAACTTCTCTTTTGAATGATATGAAAATGCTTAAATTGTCAAACATATGTATTTTAAGTGACTTTACTTTTCTATATAAAATTCCAAGCTATGCATTTGATAGCTCAGAATTGCTTGCATTGATAAGCCTTCGTATTCCACTAGGTAATACTGAAAGGCAGGATTTATTAAAGTCAGAAATTCTGGGATTGACTAGCGTGTGTATTCCTCTCTGCCCAGAATACTAACTGAGGGAAAACAATATACCAAGTCAGTGAAAATTTTTCAATTTCACAGTTATGTATAATAACTTTACATAATTATTAACGATGTCCAAATTTTTATTATGCAAAATGTATAATTACTATTCGTATGTAAAAGCCCCTTAAAAAGGCGTTAATAAATAAATACATATATTTTTTTCTTTGTTTTAATCCGCTTTATTTGGGTTACATAGGTGACCGGTTTCGGTTTTTCTCAATCTTCTTCAGGACAATGATATTTTTTTAAAGATATTTCTTTAATATAAAAACATTAATATGTTTTACTAAAAAAAACCAATTACAATAAAAATGTTTTTTTTTAACGTAACTGCCCAATTCAATAGAGAAAAACGTTTCTCGTGTTTGAGTTGGGGAGTAGTGCCATTACAATATACATTGGGTAAAGAAAAGAAAGAAAGTTTTTATTTATAAAGTAAGAAATAAACAAAATGTATATAGCATGATAACAAAAGTAGAGATAATGAAAATATACTAAAATAGCAGTCACTTAATTAGATACACAGTAAATGTAAATAAATTTAAGAAAATATTTAACATTAATTTAAGAATAGTAGTAAAATAAACATAATATTATTACATTTCGATTAATAAGTAGGTAGTAGGTGGTATAAGTTCATGGAGTTATTTTATTGATTTGGAGTAAACGGAGCTGATAATATTGCAAGCGAAAGTACATAATAAATTGCGACAATAAGCTATTGGTGGTTCGAATGCTGATGTAATATTTCAAGAGGATATGGTAGAAAAATAAAAAAAAAGTTAATTAATGATGAAATTTAGTACATACTTTGTATATAATTAAATAGTTAATTATATATAAAGTATGTACTATTAAAACTTGAATTTGATCAATTACTAGTAATATGTACCTGTAAAAAAGATACGTTAAAAATTAAATTAAAACTTATAATTTTATTATTATTTGGTTGATCAAGAAGTGGTTTTATTTGTAATTTAAAGGCTTTATAATATTTTTCAAATTTGATTTTATATGGGAGTGCATTAAAAAAATTTATACATTGATAAGTATAATGGTGTTGAGAAGCGCTCATTTTAAATATATGGATTTCTAAGTTGCCAAGTGATCTTGACCGGTTACTTTTTTTTTGGAAATGTTATTGTAGGATTGAAATGATCTTTGTGAGTTTGTAACAATGAGTTCTTTTTGAATATATTATTTAGACTGAGAATCCTAAAAGAGTTAAATAACTGTGTTGGAAATATAAATGGTTTACGTAGGATGACTTTTAGAATCAACCTCTGTGCTTTTCTACAAGTAAGAGGTTAGTTTCGAAAGTCACCCCCCACCTATTTATACCATATTGTAGAATAGATTGGGCAAAAGAGAAATATATAGTTTTAATCTTATTATATGATAGAATGTTTCTCAATGTAATGAATAAGTAAATAAGTTTTCTTACTCTGGTTGCCGTATTTTGGACTTGTTAGTTCCATTTTAAGTGTCTATCCACTATGATACCCAGATACTTTATACTATTTTTGCATATTATTGGTAAACAATTTGCATTGCCGCATTCTTTTTTTATTTTCACACTGTGATGAAAAGATTTTAATGGTAATTTGTTTTGAAAATTTTTTTCCTGCAAAGAGAATGGGATGAAATATGTTTTCTCGGTATTTAGTGAGAGACAATTTAGGTCGAACCATGTTTTGAGTTTGTTTATATTGATATTGGTTATCCTCATTGTTTCCTCCCATGATTTTGCTTTTGTGATAAATACAGTATTGTCTGCGTAAGACATAATATCTCCAACAATGGGAAGAGTGAACACTTGAGTTACATATAATAAAAAGGATTGGACCGATGACAGTTCCTTGCGGTATGCCAAAAGATGAGGTTTTGGGTTCACTAAGGGTATTATTGATTTTGACACATTGAAATCTATCTTTTAGATAACTTTGGAACCATGCTTGCACTATTCCGTCCAATCCAATTTGTTTTAGTTTCTCAGTTAGTTTTGAGTGTGACATGCTATCAAATGCTTTGAGGAGATCAATGAAGATTCCAAGACGCTTTTAAATATAAACTAAATTAAAATACAGAGGAAAATTACAATGTAATGAAAAGAGAATGCATACAAGGAAGGAAGATAGCAGCATAGGTAGGCTGGTAGAGGGGAAGGTGAAGGGTGGGTGTTACATAAGGCGAAAGAAAATAACTTTATAAACGGAATGTCGGTTAATTCCAACTTTGTTTTAATATTTTCATTTATAAATAACACAATGCTGAATGTCATACTACAAAAAAATAAAATTAACTCATTGATTAACATGTTAACTACAATAATATCACGGTGAATTACTTAAATAGTTTATATATTTGTATTTATAAATAACTTACGAGGCAGAGGTTGGCTCCGTTGTTGACGCGACATTTTGACAGTTTTTAATGATGCCCCTAGCGGTAAATTTTAGAAACAATGGCAAGTATGGCTTAGATACAAGCCCGCACGGTCGTTGCAGGCCGGAATACCAACGAAATTTAAAACCTTTTTCGAGAAATATTTTTATAAACGGACCCGCACGATTGTATCAGCCAGTGCTGAAAGGGTTAAAATAGGGCAGTTTTTTTAAAATTTGATTTTGATATTTCTAACGTTTCTAAATTATTAAAGAGTGCCTATTTTAATTTTATTACTACGAATTATTTTGTCTCTTATATTTTTATAAAATTTGTGGTCAATATCAATTAAATGTAATTCTGAAAACTCAGTACTTGTTAAGTATCCCGCATATTAGCTTCCTTATGTGAGCTTTAGTACTTGAAATATCATTTTAGTATTTAACGTATTCCTGCGCAAATACATGAGTTACCATTAATAATTGACTGAATAATTTCTATAGTTTAAAAGCTTATAAGACAGAAAAATGCATGGGGTCGTCGGAAGACCAACTTAGTTACAGACGATTTGTTTGGAGTGACCACTTGAAGGGTTCTTTAATTCGAATATTTACGTTATGCGTGGTTTTACCAATATCGGGAAATCGGGCAATCGGGCAATCGGGCAATCGGGCAAATCGGCCGGGAAATCGTTGCAATTATGTTTGTAGATGCCAAAGAGGCATAATGTATCTTCTTTGTGTTAATAATGTTCTTATTTCTGATGGAAATTTAAATGTGCAAAGGGAAGAGAATTTACCCATGCACAAAATTCTACGCCATTGAGTAGTTATTATTATTATAATAGTTGGTAAGGGATTATATAGAAATTTATTTGTTGCAATTCGGAGAATTTTTTTTCTCTCAAAAACGAAGGTTGAGATTAACTGAAACCTGTCAACCTATATAACTCAAATAAAAGAGTTTAAAACAAAGAAAAAATGTATAATTTAAGCCAAAAAGTATTTGTAATAATCGTGTATGCAGCGTTGAAAAATTTCAACATTTTCAAGCTTTTTACACCTATAATTTGAAGAATAAATAATACGAAAAAATGTTCTAAATTTGAATGAATTTTTTTGACATATCAGTATTATTCTAAACGATACGTTAAACATTATGGAAGCGTTTTTAAAAGGTTCAAACATCGCTTTCAATTATTTTTCTCTCCGAAACAGGCAAGGTAAACGCATTTTTAATTTTGAGGTTATTTAATTTGAATTTAAATATGTTTCTAAAATTGCTCTTCTAAAAAAAAATGTAAGATTTACATGAACATAGCTTATCAATTAAATAAAACCTACGCTCTTGGATATTATAAAACGGTTACCATTGACTTTGCATAATAATATATCCGATTACTGGTGTATCGGTGAACGCGACCAAAACCTTAAGATTTATGGATCCATTCCCACGCCTTAAAAAAACAAAGTAATCGATTAACTTTGTTGGTAAACGAGACACGAATCTACTGACCTTCGATATTGACCTTTCCAATTTAATAATAAGCATTTATCCACCAGTGTCGTATGAAGGATAGTAAGGACACCGCTCAGTTATAAATAAGTGTAATAAGCGATCTACGTAATTTTTTGGCATTTTTATTTTATTTATTTATTTTTTTTTAAAAGAAAGACAAACATTCCCGGGTCACGAATAACCCAACAATGTTTGAAAATCTCCTACTACCACCATTAAATTAGTTACTTTTGAATGTGTACTAAGATGGAGCGGTCCAGTATAGAGATTATTTTTTCGTAATATCAAATTCGTTATACGCGGGATCGATGCTCTGTTATGAACATACATCAAATAAAAATATATATTAACATTTAGTATTTTCACAAACTTTTTATGAATTTTGTTAAAAATATAGAAAACAAATAAATTAACCGAAGCGGTTTGTATCATGTTAAAATTAAGTCTCAAAATCGTCAAAAAAAAGAACATAATATAAATCAAATCAAAAATCAAATGAAAATGAAATTATAATGCATCTCTTGCCATCTATCCCGAAGTGAATCGTTGTTTCTTGTGGTAATTAGTTTGAAAAGAAGTGTAATTTCATAAAATGTCTTTTAAAAGAGCCGCAGTTGGGGAAACTTTTACCATTTGTTTCTGATTTAGAAATTAATGTTTCTATTTGTGTTCTAAAGCAGAAAATCTATCATTTAAAATCTGGTTTCATGAAATGAAAAAGGTAGAAATAGTTACCAATATAATTGTTGCAACCTAGGATTAACTTTTCAAGTAGGCACTACCAAGTTAATAGATATTCAATTTAAAACAAAATTATTATAACCAATTATTTTTTGTGGTTAGAAATTATATTATTTTTGAATAAAATACAGCGTTTACCTTGATAGCAAACTTATATGTAATAAGCACATTGACTCAATCGTTAATAGGTCGTAAAAATGCTTGGTTTCGTGCTTCGTATAAGTAAAGTATTCTGTAATCCGCGTACAATTGTAATGTTATATTTCGCATTAGTCAAAAGTACACTGGAATATGCATCGCTGATTTGAAATCCACAATATAAACTTTACATAGAACGTATCCAAAACAAATATTTAAAATATACTACCTACAAATTCAACAATAACTTTTAGTGTACACTTGAAACTTTGCAGCGAAAACGAGCAGTAGCTGACTAAATATTTATACACAGAATTTTAAACAATGACATTGAATGCACTGAACTTCTGTCACTTATTAACTTTAACATACCTTTGAGACGTATACGACATACAGTGCTATTCTACACACTTAATTATAAAACAAATGCAGCATCTAGTTTGCCAATTAACCGAGCTCTTCATACTCCAAATAATATTTGTCTTTACTCTAACATTGACATTTTTTCGTATTCACTGCCCAAATTCAAGCGTGGCATCATGTCAATAATTTAAACTTTTCAACGCGCATACATAAAGACACACACACGCACACAAACACTCATACATACATAAAACGTCACAAACACACCTATATACTACACACGCCACCTGGGAATTAAGGAATAAACATACCACTTAGCAGACATTACAAGGAAACATATCATAGGTACCCAACATGAAGTATCTTATTCCTGTATATTGTTTCATCTCTGTAAATCATGTAGGTACTATTTGTTTCTATAATATAAAATAAAATAAAAGAAAAATGAAAATGGACGGATATGTCATGACCCGACTAAGCAGGGGGAGATGATGATGATGCAAAATAAAAGCACACAAATCTATCAAACATAAATAAACATGCTAATAAAAAGGCTTCCGGTCCTGGTCATACCTTGAAACTCTAAACTCTACGTTTACAGTAAGTAGTAAGTACGACGAGGCGGTCAAAGCCAATAAAGCATTAATTTCGCAAGAAATGGTAGACGACGTTTGGTTTCCAAAATAAATCAGATGGCGAACATCTGCTATCTCGCCGCAATGTGTAAATTGATCATAAATCACGCCCGATTCGGCAATGTTTCTGAGTAAATATGTAAAAATTAATAATGTCATAAAATGAACACCGGTATGACGTCATTGTAATTTTGATTATTTGAGAAGAGACAAGATGATATGAATTAAATTATGTGACTGTTTTTTTAATAGCGGGGATAAACAGCTGACATCACAGGACATCATCACATTCATTAATTTTTACATTAACCCCAAACAGGAGGTCTTGAGAAAAATAATTTCCCTCAGGGCCTATATCATATTTTGGGATGCTGTGTGGGGGGTCTATTTTAAGGAAAAGAAGGAGAGGAAGATCTGGAAGGGTAAAAGGTATGAGGGTTGGGTAAGAATCTAGGGATCAGTATGTCCAAGAGTGACGGACATATAGATATATCCCTCCCACTGCGGCTGGATGTATATATGGATATATCCCTCCCACATGGCACAGTTGGAGAGGTAAAAGGGTATCCCGATACAAATTCTTTCACTCTGGTATGGCATGCAGCACCCGATTATAAACCCGGGCACCCCTGCTGAATCACCAAATATAGTAAACCACTTGGGGTGATCTATGGAGGTGCTGGTTATCCAATAAACCGGTACCCAAACCCGCCCCCTGATTTGGAATTACCGGGTAAACGTATGCATGTAAAAATAAAACGCGTTTAGATTCTCCTAAAGAAGTTTTTCATTATTAGTAGATACATCTATACAATTTTTTTTACATATTTTTATACATTTATATCAACCCATAATATCACATCCTGTGTTGAGATAGGCAAGTATACAAATATGAATATTTTTTTTTTATAATAACTCATTCGATATCATTTGAACAAAATTAAAACTGTTTATTTAGAGTGTGGGTAGCAAAAAAAGTAACATAAGAGTGATTTTAAATAAAGTATTGCACTTGGAAATACATAAGGGTAAGTTCACTGTTAACTTGAAATTGAAATCGATGAAAATCATCGATGGAATGCACACAAAAAACTCACCAGGTGCATATACTTCTTTAGAGACATTCGTAATCTCCTCAACATAAACGACATTAAAAAACAGTACGGGATAACTGGTCGGGGATCTTCTTTCAGCACTCGCATAGAGCGGCTCAACATAGCCCAAAAAGGAGTACTAAAGACAATTCTAAAATTCCGGTTAGAACTCCGACAGCAGAAGTATTTAAAAACTTCCAAATCGGAATACTCCACTGCCCAACATAAATACTCAACCGGAGCGATAAGAAAAAATATACTTGTTACCCCCAGCTTGAAAACATCTTTTTGACAGGGAAATATTAAATTCGGTGCCACGAAATTATACAATGCTCTACCAAATAAAACAAAGAAATATAACAGAAATGAATATATTTAAAGCAAAATTAAAAACATGGCTGGGAGAACAAAGTGATATTCAACTTAAAAACACAACGAAGACGATGTAAACACAACTTTAAACTAAATACAAAAGTTTAAAAACTACAAACCGCCTCAGAACATGGAATTATAGTGAGGAGGGATGTGAAAAAAATTGAATTTATACTTATATTATACTTTATACCTAAATAATACATAACCTACATAACCAGATCCTCGACAAATATAACACTGAACATTCCGATAACACACACTCACACGGACAAAGACACTTTCAATACTACGCAACCAAACTTTTTAACAGTATGCCCATTACTTTGAAACAATTATTGACTACCAACACATCTACAAACTTTCTCAAAAAACATATCGTAGCCTGGATAAAAAATCATAATATTCACTTTATTCAAAAGATTATAATTCCAAACCAAACATAACCAAAATATAATAAGTAAAATTGAATATTATGCACGTTTTTCAAGAATTATCCACAAATACATACACTCACATATAAAAGTGTGTTTTCATGTTTCAATATATGTCTGTGAAAAAAAAAATATTAATAACTTTCTACCACAACACATAAATACCTGTCACCCTTAATCACAAACACGTTAACACCTCAGCACAGGTTCTTCTAGTGAGGTGCTCACGTTACATATAATATCACACACACACACAGTTTTACCAAAATCAACTTATGTTCTTCATTTTTTATACCTTTTTTCTGTACTTTTTTCTCTGTACTGCAATATAAACCACTGTAATAATTTGTAAAACGTGTATTCAAGAATAGACATAAATAAATAAATAATGTACAAATTTTGATATTGATACTAATTTTAAAAAAAAGTTCGTTGTTCAATGCAAGTAGAAGTGTGATCAAAACCGATTTGAGACAAAACTATTATCGCTAATTACGCAATAATTAATAAAGTTCTCGACTGCTAGGCCCCAAAAAATATGTATTTGAGAAAGAATGTCGTTTTTTTTATCTAGTGATCTAGTGTTCCTAATATATTTACGCATATTAGGAACACTAGATCTCAGGGTTAAAACATATCCAACTAGCAACTACGGCTGCTACTTTGATGGCCTCCGTGGTCGAGGGATACGGCTCTCGACTAGCAAACCGGAGGTCGCTGGTTCAAATTCAGGCGTGCGCCAGTTAATTTTATTTAATTAATTTATTTAATTTCACAATCTATTCATTTAAAAAAAAATACAGTGTGTGGCAAGCGTACGCACGACTTTCATTTAATTCTCTCTTTTTTTCTGTCTATTGACATATTTATAAGTAGCATGTGATAAAAAAATTAAAAGTTATAAAAATATGGGATTCGAACCCGGGTCCTGCATAACGAGTGTCGAACGCTCTGCCTCTAGACCGCGAGGAGAGGTATCTCGCGCAAAGAGAACCGCGTATACAACGTGTACTCCTCGATTGACTTGTCCGGCTGTGTTTTTTACTAAAAAAACTTGCCACGCACGTCTGCGAGGGTAATTAGTCGCGTTATCGGCCTTGAATAGTAATTTTAATGATTCAAAATAAAAATAATAAATCAAAATACTGAGCGACTCTACCGGCTTGATTTGTAAGCTATATTTCGAACAAAATATCATATAGTCAAAATATCTAAAAATTGCAGCACGAGAGCATTTTATCACTTTTCCTCATATTAAAAAAATCACAAAAAGAAAAAAAATATAGTTAAATTGGGGATCGAACCTTGGTTCTTCACGATGACAGTCGGGCGCTCTGCCTCTAGACCGCGAAGCTGAGTTTGGAGATTGACCTAAACTAGGTATATAATATTAGCTAGGCTCCTATAGCGAAATGATCACGGTTTTTCGTGACGGTCATGAGTCGGTTTTACTCCGGTCCTCGAAATTACATGACGCGCGTAAAGAAGTTTCACTTCAAAAATCATTATATTTGAATAATTAACTTTGAAAAATTAAATTTAATTCTCAGCACGAGATATCCCAGTGTGAATATTTTATCACTTGTCACAAAAAATTAACGCAAGAAAACATTTATTCTGATTTTTATTATTTTTATGATTGCAACAAAATTCTACAAAATGAAATTTGTTGACCAAAAGTTAGTTTTTTCGTAATATACTCATAAAATTTAATGACAAAAAACGCACTCAGTATTGATGATTCTGAAAAGTTGTTAATTAAAAATAATATTTAACGAGTTGATATCTAATTGAATGACATTTTTGAATAGCGAAAACATGAAATATTTTAATGTAAGAAAATTGTGTAAAATCTGCTACTAACCTACTAACATTTCGTAATTTTTATTTCGGCATTTTAACCAAAATATACTTTTAAAAGTTCATAAACATTGCAAATTTGATTACTTAGGAATAAAGTGATTTATTCAATGACGCTTTTGTAAAGAAGTTGCATGTCAGCTATGTACACACACATGACTATTTATTTCGTTAAAACGAAGTTGAATTTTGTGTAGGCACTTAATTTTCAAGTATTATAGAACAACTATGTAGTAGCTTCCAAGAAACTGGGAGTCCTGTATAGTGATAGCGGATTTTTCAAGAGTGACCAGCTGCCAATCCTGGATAAATCTCAAGTACCTACGTCTAACAATTATATTTTACCTCTATTATATTTGATAAACCTATTTGTCTTTGTCTTGTCCAAAGGAGGGCGGTCAGTCTAATCGATAATCCGTTGTTAACAGAACGATTGCCTTTTTTTGTCTGTTATACAATAATTTCCAAGGAGTCTGCTCTAAAGAGCTAGCAGAATTGATTCCCTGCGCACCGGTACAGGTGCTCAAAACTCGACGCACTCGAGCGGAACACCCGTTCACAGTTGATTTCGGCTTCACGAGAACGGGTAGTTTTTCCGAATTGTTTTTGTGTAAGTGGGCTCACATGTGGAACTATCTATTTTTTCTCCTTTATTTAATATCGGCCTCTTCAAGACCGCCATTAATAGGTCCCTTCCTACAGCCCCCACCTTAAACCGCCTCACAACGTTGCCCAACCGGGTAGTGACGTAGTTTCAATGTCTTTAAATTGTACATATAGGTTATGATATCAATATTTTGTATTAAACGGTGACCGGATAAATCATCAAAATGATAATTCATCACATCTTTAAAAAGTTATATAAAGTCATGGAAAGTGATCAAACAAACACTTTATTAACTGGGTTAAGTAGGTCGGGTTAGGTTAGGTTTAAATTTTATTTTTTTCAGCGTTTCTAATGTTAAAAAAGAAGTGGAAAGTGAATATGCTTCACGGAAAAGCAATTTATTTGAAAGAATGTCAATTGTTATGAATACACTCGTATCTCTAAGTTCCAAGAAATAGATATTATATCCTCCATGAAACGCTTTCTGCTTGCTAGTATTTCATCGTTTTCATTAAATTTAACCATTCACCAAGAATATAAAACCTAAGATAGCGTGACTACGGTTGGGGAAGTACCTGGCTATTAGATCTGGTCAATATATGTCAAATATTGTACCAAATTTATTTTGTATTCAATGTTATATCATGTAATTTATTTATATGTATGCTTTTAGATGTCACACAGAGTATTAAAATCACCACTCTGTTCAACTGAATTAAACAAACATTATTATTATTACCATCTGCAACTCATTGCTGTGATTTGTCCGTAAAAGAACCACATTGAAAGACACAAAAGCCGAAAGCTTCTTGCTTATGTGCCACCTTCCTGAATCGGATCTCTGACGGTGAGATTGCGATTGTGACCGAGTTATTTAAGTTTGTAGTTCTTTTCAGTTAGTGGTTTCACTGGAATGAAAACAAAAAAATATAAGGAAATATCAGGAAAATACAAAACTTTTCTCGTAACTTTAGAAGCAAAATATAAAGAAAAGGCGGCCGAGATAATATTTTTACAATCTCAAAATTGCCATTGTTAAAAAATGACAGCAGAAGCGCTTTTTAACTATTCAGTATTCAACGAGTTAAAGCTGAGTAACGTATTTAAAATATATCAGTAAAATGTTGCAAGGTACACGCAAATCATTTTAAAGAGCAAAAATGTATTCGTGCAGAAAGATAGAGGTTCAAATTGGTTCGAAATAGTTTGGAACACATAAAAAAGAATAAAAAGTATTTAATAACTTTACGTTACTATTGTATGTATTATCAGGTAGTTCCAATGATAATCCGATATGAATAATTATATACAGGATATCCAGGAGTAACTTAGCGCTAACTTCGGGAGTGATTTTACATTATGGTAAAAGTAAAAAAGAAAAAATAACTTTTATCGAAATTTAAATATTTTTTTTCCCATACAAACAATTCAACTTCTAAATCTAAGACTACCTAAAACCTTAGACATTCTTAAAAAAAGCTTTTTTAATCTTTTTTACATGTATTATGATGTAGAATCAACTCCTGAAGTTAGCGCACTTTACCCCCGGACACCTTGATTTTTTAGACCGAATACAAGGATTGCGGAACGACTTTACTAGTTTTAACACTTTACGTCTTTAACAGTTGGTATCTGAGAGAGGTCAAACTACCTACTCTTATACAATTTAGGACGGGTTGTTTCGGAGAATAAGAGCAATTCATCAAATTTCAACGTTCATTTTCAAGTTCTGTGAAAGATTTTTTCAAGTTTTGTTTTTAGTTCAGTTTTGTCAAGCAACTAGCCTACAATGATATAATAACAAAACTTAAATAAGTCTTTCACAGAACCCGAAAATAAACGTTGAAATTTGATGAATTGTTCAAATTCTCCGAAATAACCCGTCCTTAAACTGTCTCGATGACCACTCAGTATCTCAAGAGTCAACCTACAACAATAAATGCCAAGGTGTGGTTCGTAAACAAAACTTCTGTCAAATGTCTGTTAAATTTCATATGCAGAACTGAGTTTCACCATCATTTTAAAATTATAATGGGGTGGCGAAATACGATGTCAAGTGTAAAAGAGGCAGAGCGCGTGTTTAATGAGTTTTTGGAGGGAATCCCTCCACTTTCCCAGCGGCTTTTATAAGGAAACGCATTATTTCCTCCTTTAACGTCCACGGAAAGACTCATTTCCATTACATTTACCCACAACGACCATCTAGGTCCGTACTTACGAGGTTAGTCAGCAGTACTACATTACATTTACAGAAAACAATGAAAAAAAAACAATAAAAAGTGCATCCCACTAAGTATAAAATCGAGGAATATAAAAAAAACGTTTCAGAGACAAAACAAAAAGAAGGATTAAATAACAAAAAAGACAATATTATAAATATATCACATTGTAAAATAATAAAACATACGACAAAACACCAACATTATGCACAACCGTACCTCATAGAAGGTACCAGAATTACAGATTTTTTTTATTTAATTTTTATTTTTGTTCATTACCGCCTTGGTAAAGACTGAGAAAAAATTATGTAAGGATTTATCACTATAAAAGTTGAAAATGTTGAGCATGTCAACAAAAAAATAGTTGCCAGAGAAGGTATTCCACTAACCGCCGGGATCGGCCCGGCGACCTCTAGCGATCCGCGCCTAAATGGGCTGTAACCAAAAGGTACTAAGATGGTTGCGACATTGGTTTCCATTTAAATCTATGTGTTCTTATTTATTATATGGTATGGAACACTCATCTGCAGTCCCCTTTTACCTTACAGAAGTCCTATGATACAGTACACTACTACACGAGCAAGAATCTCGATAAAATGATTCTACTTACGTTTGAAAAGGAATAATAATTATTAAAATGTAAAAAAACAAAAAAATGTTGCTCAGGTGACGTGTTTCCGTTGAAAGATGTGTGAAAATAATGATTATATATGGGCGGTGGTGTTTATTGTCTTAGTGCTGTTACAAAAAGTGGTACAAACTGATTTCAGATATGTACGTTTAATCAAAACAGGCATCCAAATTTGTATTAGATTAAATAATAAGTCTTGTGGGTATGTTTCGTGATCCAAATTGCGCCCAAGCCCAAAACTGCGCTTTACCATGGTTACGAAATTAAAATAGGATAACAATATGCAATTTCAGGCAAGTGTAAGAAAGACAGACCGCGTGCCAAACGGCCTAGAACTGAAAAGTACTAAGTCAGTGGCACATTTGTTTCCATTCAAATTTGTGTGGAGGGCACTTCTAGTTTTCTTCTTTATCCTTTAGTTCTATGGTTAACATAAAATTGCACGTTGTTTCCATTAAAGACATTCATTATCTCAACAACGCAACGGTTCCGTCACAACTCAGGGCAGTGACATATCAAAACACTTTTGAAAAGTGATATAAATTCATCAAAAGTAACCTATTTAATCAATAATTTTAATCACTTACATCACGTTACATTACTTTTTCAAAAGTGTGTTAACTTGTCACTGCCCTGAGTTGTCTGGTTACCCTCAATAACTCAATTTAAGGCAAGCGGTTGCGCGACCTATTCCATATAAAACTTAATTTGGATTTGAGGTCAAAACATCCGATCAAACTGAATAATTTTTTCTTTAATCAAAAGGTAAAGCAAATATCTAGTAGGGATATATAATCATTAATTAATAAAGTAAGAACAATTATTTATTCTCCGCTTCTAAGTATGTTCACAAAACCTAAACAATATAACACATTTGAAAACATTAATAGCTGCAACATCATTATTCAAAAATTAAGATAACATCAATGTGGGGAAAACAGCCTTCAAAATATCCCCATAGAATATGAAATCTATTGTAACAATTATTTTGCTGTAAATCGGTTAAACCGGTAATAAATACAAAAAAAACCACAAACCACAGTTTGAAAATGGCCTTGAAAGCCGAAACAGCTGTAACAACAACAAAAACCAAAAAATACTTGCAGAACTTATTAAATTTGATTTTCATTAAATTAAAAAAAAAAGGATAAAAATAAAGAAAAATAATCGATTTTTCACGATTTTAGAGGCAAGTGTGGCAATTATTTGGGACTAAATGGTAATTATTAAAAATAATTTTGCCTTTCCTAGCATGCAAATATAATGAAATATAAAATTTAAAAAATATGAATTATAGAAAATAACTAATATTCGGATGGGCTTAAATGTAATTTTAAAACGGCTGATTTACGTTGGAACACAAATTTGACGTATAAAATTTTTAAATTCTGACACAAAAAAGCCTTTTGTTTATATTTACATTTACGTAGTAGTTTAGGAAAGATTATTTTCTTAATAATTAACATTAACTCACCAAAAATTGTGATTTTTTTTTTTTAACGGCCTATATTTTATAATTTAAAACACAAATAAATAAAACAGCACATATACGTACTAGATTTAAAAAAAATATTGTTCAGTTTGGTTCAGTATGGCCTAAAATCCAAATTTAAATTTTGTATGAAGAAGGCAGCGCAGTCGTTCTCCTTAACTCAATTTGAGCTTATTTTTTTATTGACTATATTATTTATAAAATATGTTCACAAATGAAACAAAAGGTGTAAAAAAAATTTAAATCTCTTATTTTTTACGGACAAATTTAGCAAAGGCTTTTTAAAATATCGTACATCGTTGTCCATCGCCTTAAAGTATCTAAACACGATCTGCTATTTATGTCCCGTCATTTAACTGACCGAACACGCCATCGCCAAGATATTTCATTCGATTTATTTTCAATTTCAGTTTTCAACATCAGATTTTTACACCGAAACCTGAATCTTTCAGCCATCACGAACAGATGCATCATATTCCATTTCAGGTTATTTCCTTCCAATTCCGCTAGAAATACGAGAGAGACATTACATAGACCGAGCTTAGACGAAATCTTTAAACTAATACTTGATATGATTCAAGCTCACATTACACCTCGAGAAATGGTGAAATTCACGGATACGAGATTTTATGAATTACTTATATTACGTTTGTAGGATTTGCGAAGATGAAAATATTTCCAAAAAATACATTTGCCTCGGAATCATTGCATTTCAAAAGAAAAAAAATATTTTCAAATGTTGGTAAGGTTGAAAAATTATTTGTTCTATTCAAAGACAGTATAACAATAATAAACACTGTGTTGACTCGACCTCCTAATTGTCCTAACTCGCTTGAATGAGGTTTTTATACCTCTTTCTCCCCAGCGTTCAGTTCGCTTTTGCAAAATGATATCGTGCTGAGCCTAGCTAACTCTGAATATCCCCCGCCCCTGTGATATTGCACACAGTAAAATAAGGCCTTCGCTTTGGGGTTGATCTACAATAAATCCCTTAACTTCACGTTGTGTGATTTGTTAATTCGAAGCCCACCGTTATGGGGTGGTAGGTATTTAATGTCTCCTTTCCATGGTAACTCCCGGTTCTTTTTAGCCAAAGTGTGGGGAAAACGTCCATCGACCCTCAGCGAGTACTACAAGAAACGAGTACGTGTCTCACCTAACTTTCGAATACTGGACCCTATTGCTAATTGACCTAGTAGTTTCTATCATATCTCTACAATTTCCTTGTATCCCCGCCCTTACCTAATGTCCCCGTGTTTATAAATTCTAGATTGTGACATAGGACCGTACCCCCCCCCCTTTGTGTACGTGCTGTTAAACCCTTCGTTGAATGGGGTGTTGTTTCCGCATAAGTACTGGGACTCCCTCGTCGGCCTCTGTAATGGTGTACTGAAACTAGATAGATGGATTTAGCTGTGGTTAGTAAACTTTGGGTGTTGCGAATGGAAGTGGAAACGAGAGAGAAAAGGAGATGGGAACGGATTGAATGACGAGAAAAGGTTTTTTTTGCAAACTGGGTCGGCACCTCACTGCCCCAAATGAAATGGTCGCTATTCTTCCAAATGCACAACCCCAAGAACCAATACGTGTCTGGCTTTCCCCGAGGTCTGGTCTAACTTCTTCTTATAGTCGCCTTGACACCTCCGGACCGCTCACGTCAGAGGGAGAGGTAATGCACCTGTTGGAATATCCCAAATCACCCCGCCCCGCTTCCTCCGACGGACTACGTTACTGACTGTAAAAGGGGGATTTCATTGCGTCCCTTGTCATGATGCTAAACGCGTGCATGTTTCAAGTAGGTTTGTTCTGGTGGGGCTTTCAACGTCCACTAGCCGCCAGGCCTACTATCCACCTCACGAAGGCTGCTGCAAAGGATCTCGAGGGATTTCCAGTCGAGTTGCATCAACCTCCGGGTAAACCCCGCTTTAGTATGTGTTCGTCCTCCGATTTTGAACCCTCGTTCATCACGCCGACGTCCCCTCCACGCGATTTTGAAAGACTTGGAGCCCGTTCAATTAAACGCCTTCGCAGCGAACCAAGGCCCAAACATTCCAACTTGACATTAATTTTCATACTGCCTCTCGTGTCCTCTCACCCGACCCGGTTCCGCCAAAAGGGATGACCTTCCGAACTCTTCGTGATTCTCCATACAACGTTGACGCCCCGAAATCGCGTGATGAGGAAAGTAGAAAATCTTCTGAGCCGAGGAAGTTGTGCGCTTTCCCAAGACAGCTTACGGACAACATACTCCAACGGCGAGTTATAAGCCGAGGCCAAAGGTATTTAGGAATTTGTTAGTGAACATATAAGGTTATACAAATATTATTAATTTTATTTTTTTATTTGTTTTGAGCATGAGTTGGTTGCAGCTAGTCGCTTCCATGTTGATTTGAGGTGCCTCTGCGCGGCTGCCAACTCGGTAGAGTGTACGACTTTTGTCGTCAGACACGGACGTCAAGTGATTTATGGGGGTCCCTTTTCTTCCTTTTGGGTCGTGTGTCGCCACTAACTGCTTACAAATAAGTAGGTCATTGGCCTCGTGCTAAACACAGCTGTTAGAAGCAAGCAAACAGTTCTAAATGTGATACTATTTTTTCAGTATCGCAGCTCTGTCCGAGCTGCTGGTTGCAGCCCCATCTTCGTCGCAATTTTAACGTTCTGGAAATATATATTCATGCAAGATCACTTACCCAAAATCGTAATATTACCAGTCCAGTCGGGATATCGACGACATGTACATTAATCCACGTCCAGGAACTCATGAGGTAGGAATGGGTAAAAGCCCCTAAACCATTAAGGGTTCGTATTAAATTCGAAACCGATTTTCTATGTCACCTGTCTACTCGCCAGTAGAAACTATAACCATATTGAATCTAATTTTTCTAGCTAAAATCCCTACTTCCATACGCCGCCCCGTGGATAACACATAAATTACCGGATACTAGATTTCAGAATGTTTAAGCGTTTTTTCTTTCAATAGAAGGTCTCTTCCTTTTCTAACTGTAAATTGATAGTTGACATGCATAGGTATTTGTTGGCCTCCACTGTACCTAGTCTAGATGTCTCTCCCTATCGACTATCCCAGAGTATCTAAGTAAGTATTTGCCGAGATCTACCCTGTTTTTATTTCCCGTAAGCAACTCTCGAAGGTTATTAGCTAGTCTTTCGTTACCCCTTTGAGTATGAGCGTGTAAAACACGGGAGTAACTTCAGCCGTGTTTCATTGCGAACTATCGATAATTTGTACAGCGCCGATCTCCTATGGAGGGTCACCGACCCCCTCTCCCTCCCTAGAACCTTTCATATATTATTTGCCACGTTCACTTCGATTTTTTCACTAAATTATCATATCGTGTAAACCGTTAAAATCCTTCCCGTGCTCGCAAGGAAAAACACTGTCTCTTCAATTTCACAATAAATTTGGAACTCTGACTTAGCCGTTTTCGTCTGGTCATTTGATAATTATTATGGTTCTCTATTTTTTTCTCCTCTAATGGCACACGCGTTGTTATTAAACATTACTGCAGTCGAGTTTCATCGTTTTATTATTAGTCTAAACCAAGAGACTCCAACTCGTGAATTTAGTATCGTCTAATTATGAGTTTACCCTTTTTTTTTGGTTGAATTTAATTAAATTTTAAAACACTTCAATTATTTCAATTAATATTAAAACCACAACTTCACTATATTTAAAACTCTATCAGTTTAGTTTAAAGATAGCACACAAAACTGTCGCGACGTAAAGTTCTCGAAGACCGACTCCAACCAAGTTAAAACGAAAAAAGCCCTGATTTCCTCCAAACAACGCTATTTAATAATGTTTTTTCGAATAAATCGACTTAAAATTTGTGCGACTTTCGCCTTTATGAATTCGAGGTTTCACTTCCCGTTAAGTTTAGAATTGCATAATCCCGTTTCAGGGTTTTTGGTTCCCGCCTCCCGATTTGAGGTAAACACCTCCCAACCTGCCGAGGCGGGTACAGGCCCGTACTCGGTGTCCTGACCTCCGAGCGCCCTCTCGTAAATGATATACGGCGATGTAGATTATTGCGTAAAATTATTAGATTATTTTTCCTCGTACACGTGTTGTGCCCGTAATATTGGTTGATTTCCGGCCTTTAGACTAGGTGTAGCTCATTTCTATATCGTTGTTTTTGAAATCTTTCCGAGAAATTCGCTATTGATATGGATAATATAATCAATAAATTATCCCAACTAACGGAAGCTTTTCACCTATTATGTCCAGCGCTTGCGCAATACAGTATCCTTCCTTGTGTGCTGCCTTCTAGCATTTGATTGGTGTCTACACGATCCGTGGGTGATCCCAGGACACATATACCTTCCTCTCGGTGATGACATACGTAGGCATTCGTTCCAAAATTTGATTCGACACGTTTTTGTAATTTCGCCTACCTGTTTTGACTCTTTTCGTGATATCCGCCGCATATCTTCTGGTAATCTTTCGTAACCCATCGCTGTCCACTACCCGAGTCGTTGAAACCTCTTCCATCATGAGCTAAACTACCTTTCGGGTTTCTTTTCGATTCCTGGTCCTTTCTTTTCGGTGATCTACGCCCAGTACATCCCTGTTTTTACAGTTTTTTTTTTGCGTCTAGTTTTAGCCCAACCCATATACTCTTTTCTCGCTTCATCCAGGAATTTCAATATATTATCCTCGTAACTTTGTTTACGCGCAAAAAAGGTCGTAAAATTTTGATCGTTAATCAAAGACTTCGTGACCCATTAACTTTTATGTCTTTTCTTAATTACCCAACTTGCATCTCCCCCGTGTTAAGATAATTAGGCAATTTCGGCCAAACGTCCTATCTTAAGTTAAAAGTTGTGTTCACTGTGGCCACTTGAAAGAGCACTCAGAAGTTCAGCGAACGTAAACAATTCTCTCTACAAGGATCAACTCGTAATATGTCTTCTGGACCAAAACATTCTAAAACACCCTCTTCTCCCACCAAACCGTCACCCCCTTTTTTCGTTATCGATGGTTGGGTATCGCTTCGTTTCTGTCTTAGAATGCAAACTTATCGTCGATTTCCAAGTGGCTTTGCACGCATCGTGAGACCGGATCCCAAGGTTAGCTCAACAGTAAATCAACCTAGAGTGTTTCGTGTCTTTAGACCGCCCTTAGTCTCCGTGATTGGCGAAAAATTATTTAATTGATTTTGGGAATGGTCTGATTCGTTGAAACCCAACGCGCCCCTTTTCAATTATTACGTGGTTAACACCTATTACCGACGTAGGTTTCTATAATAAAGCTTCTAGGATGTCCCAAAGATGTCCATAGTCTGTTCGTTTCTCCCTATTCTCTGAACGTATTTTAATTTATATAAAAAAAATTCTTTACGTTCCTTTACCCCAAACAGGTCCATTACAACACGTTAAATTCATAATAATTGAACAAAAATTGTAGCACCGCTTATGAAAAGGATAGCAATACAATGAATATGTGTGAGCGAATGAAATAACTATATGAACAGTCAGTTAAAATATGTTAGTTGGATCTAATACAGTAACACCATGTGAAGCAAAACGAGAACTGCTGATTTATTGAAATCTTGTTAAAATGGGATTGCAGGCCGTTTCCTAATAAACTTTTAGTACATTCATTGATATATCGAAACATGTGTTCATGCACCCGTGTGTGTTCTGATAATATACAATGAGGAAATGCGAAAATATTAGAAATTCTATGAATACGTGTCTCAACATCACGATATCACGATTCGTGTTTTATTGAAAGTTTATTAGGAAACTAGTAAATTAATTTGTTAGAGGCCTACAATCCTGTTTTTAACCGGATTATGAATAATTTAAAGAGATTCTTTAAAAAAATGCAATATTTTATAACAGAAAGTTATCTCCGTGCACGCGTGTTGTCTCAGTAACATAGAATACTGTAGACTCAACATCTGACATTACCTATACATTTTCATAGCAGTATGCCACACTAGTGCCTCCTAGCGGCATGAGTTGTGAGGATCGGTTAAATCTTGCCACGCAAGGGAACCGTGCCTTCACGGGTGCTCCGGCAAGGTAAGGGTCCTGGGTTCGAGTCCTAAATGTGACCATATCGTTTTCTGATTTTACTGTTTCTAATTTTCGTTCAGGAGTCGCTAATATTGTCTTCAATAATTAAATATTACAATTTGAGGTTTTACTCAAAAGTTATTAAAAAAAAAAAAAAAAAATTATTAATTAATAAAATTATACTGTAGTACCTGGGTATCGATTCTCCAATCCAGGCCGTTGAAAGTCATCGTTGAAAGTACATATATTGGTCGACGAACTTATTGTTGAGTTTTTTGAAGGTACATATTTACATCAAAACCTCCTAGATCACAAGGCCGGGACACTCATTCAAGGTAGCCTCCTAACTTATATGGGATTTTACAAAAATGTTCTTTTAATTTTTTTTTTCATTTTATTCTCAATTTATTAAATAATAATAATAATAAACTGTTTATTCCGGTATGTGGGGAGGTTAGTGCAGTCCCACACATTCCATATAGAGATACAAAAAATATATATGATCAAAAACAAAAAGATTGAACAAACAAAAAAACAGAATAAATTGAAAATAAAATGATCAAATTAAAAGAATAATAGAAAATTGAAGCCTTTAGGGAGCCGTGACTATATAAGGCGCTAGTATTTTTCTCCAGTGTGCGTCAATGCTGGAGGATGGAGTGAGGCGGGCTTCCATAGTGAGGATATTTCCAGAGCTTCTTATCCTTTCCCTCATTCCTGCCACCCTGGATCTAATAAGGGCTGCATATCCGGGAACTCGCCCCTCCGTGAACATACGAGAAGCGCTGCAGTATCTGGGGAGACAAAACATTGTTAGGAAGGCGTTGTTGTATTGAACCCGTAGTCTTTCTATACTACTCTTTTTGTAGTTTTCGCATAGTTCGCACGTGTACAACGTTGCGCAGAAGGAAAGGAAGAACGTCCGTTTTACTGCGGTAATGCAAAGGCGAAATCTTCTACTAAGCATGTTTGCTTTAACGCTGAGAGCTCGTCTTTGTCTATCGATATCATCATCGTCCATCAGATTACTGGTGATTATGTGTCCAAGGTATTTAGTTCCTTCGGTCATCTTCAAGTTCACACCGTTCAAGGTAGCTGGAGGAATATTTTTCGGGCCTTGCCCATGTCTTATGACCAATAGAGCCGTTTTAGCGGGGTTATATAACATATTTGTTTCTTCAGCATACTCTTCACAGATAAACATTTTAAAATGTTTTAGTTACGCCAAACTTACATACGCCAAACTTACATACGCCAAACGTCAAAAGTCAATCCACACGAACAACGAGTGGGTCGAACAACTCGAATGACTCCGTCGAGAATCGAAACTCTGCTTCATCGCTTGTACTGCATGATTAATAAAATATACTTATATATTATAAGTTACAATTTGATAATTCGAAGTTCATTGAACTTTTTCAAATATTTATTTGTAAAAAACAAACAACTTGTACAAAATAAATACGAAGCTAATGGTTCCGTGCTAACTCAACACAGTGACTATTCTACACACTTTTAAAAAGTGATATAAAGTCATTAAAAACGATGAAATTTTTTTTTTTTAACCTAACCTTACCTAACCTAACCTACTTAACCCAGTTAATAAAGTTATTGTTTCATCACTTTCCATGACTTTATATAACTTTTTAAAGATGTAATGAATTATCATTTTGATGATTTATCCGGTCACCGAAGCTAATTACGGTTAACCCAAAAAGAAACTTGAATAATGTCACGCATTGTGCAGGAATATTTAAAATTTTCCATTCACCAACTACAGAAATAAATATATTTACTTACAAAAAACGCTTCGCACAACAGTTGGCAAAATGCTTATCTATCTATCAAATGATAAATAAAAATATAAATGTTCGTTTGTTCAAAATCTTTAATCTCCGAAAATTCTTCTCCGATTGCTTTGAAATTTTGATACTATGTTGCATTCGAATACGCGTGTATTTTTACTATATAAATGTTTATCTAAATTTACAGACAGACTGAGACATCTTACATTAATTGAAGCACAGCAAGAAAACGAATTTTAAAATTTATATTCCTCTTAGATGTATGAACCCTCGTAACATTTTTTTTAACTCATCGGTGAAAGCGCGATTTCGATTATTTTACATTTGAACGATCCTCACTGTCCGCCGATTCACGGCCTGTTTCAGCGTTTAATTAATGTGTTATTAGCCGTCATTATTGCCGTCACAGACATCAGCATTACCGTTACGATTGACGGCTGATTAAAATTTGATCAAGCCCTGAAAAAGGCTTGTACATACAAACGGATTTTTTGTTATTTAATTTTTTTCTTTATCATCTACAGGGTTTTCCAATTAGAAGTATAATTTTGATATTCAAACGTAAAAGATCAATGGTTTCGTTGCTTGTGTGGCACGAAGCGCCGTCTAGTTGAAAGTAAACGTTGTCCAGATCAATATCATCCAATTCAAGCCATGAAAAATCATTAATCATCTCTCGATAACGCAATCCATTCACCGTTACTGTTGCTCCAGCCTCATTTTCGAAAAAGTAAGGTCCAATGACTCCGCCGGGCCATAAACTACACCAAACAGTCATACGTTGAAGATAGAGAGGCTTTTCAACAATAACTATTGGGTTTTCCGAGCCCCAGATGCGACAATTTTGCTTGTTGACGAAGCCACCGAGGTGGAAATGGGCCTCATCACTCAAGATGATTTGCATTTGATTCACTCAAGTGAATTTTAATAATTTCAATGCGTTGTTGAAGCATGTATTGTTCCATTTTTATCAATGACGTAGTTTTTACTTGTCAAATGTCAAAAAATGACAGCTTTAAAAGTAATATCTACCGAAATAGCGGGCTATTCAAAATAACACCTCTTATTGGAAAACCCTGTATTAGTTTTTGTTGTCGATTTATATCTCTACATGGTTTGTTTGTTTTATTTTATACTTTTTCCGCTTTATAGTAATGCTTGTCTTTTTATATTCCATAAATAAATGTACCAATATATGTAACAATGTAAGTTTAATGATCAAAAAATTATTGTCGTCACACATCTGCCCTGATGATAGACACTGCAATGCTGTCCGAAACGTTAAAGAAGGAGAAGCGCAACACGGCATAGTACCCCAAAAACAACTCACTATACGATATTATCTTCTCCACGACCGTCTATAATGCTGACTCATTACATGGTTCGTTTCGAGTACCGATCTGATTCGCTAGATCGTGCCATGTCTTTCTGGGACGTGCTCTATGTAGGTACACCCTTTTTAGTCAAATAGAAAAGAAGATGGAGATAGAGAAGGATAACAGTTGTGTCCTTCTTTAATCACAGACATGTATGATTGTTGTAATGTCAATGCCTAGGTCAAATGTAATTTTTCCAACATTAATCAGAGATTTATTTCTTTCCAGGTGAAAGTGATAGGAAACTAATGGTAGTGTTTTCAATAATAATAATTTTTATTCCAGGATATGGGGAGGTTAGTGTTATTCCATCTCATATACATATACACATTTATTGTACAGTAGATATATGAATATAACATTTAAAAAAAAATTTAACGCAATTTTTAAGAAAAACAAGAGATCTAAAAATAAATAAAAAATAAACCACGATTTTGGGAATACAATGAACTTATTTTTTTTAATAATATAGTATTGATTACATTTTATGATTTTTACTGTCCAAATAGGAAGGATTCCCGTTTCAGAACAGTCAAATTTACAGGTTTCAAGTTATCCTAGACGAATACAGTATTTAAGACTAGCTAAAATAAGTATGTTAAAACGAAGATACATAAAAGATACAAAAAAACAAAAGATACATAAAGATACATAGAGGCGTTCGTGATTTCAAATTAAATATATGCCTGCCACGCCACAATTATGCGCGCATAATATTTCGTAATGTATTTAGGGCTTTAATTCGAGTACTAAATTGATGACTATGGAGTGAAATTTACCTTAGAATATATCTCTCTCAACGCGAGAAAAGTTTTATTTTGGCACATTTCACCAACAAGTAAGTGTACTTGAATAAATATCAAATAAAAAATCTACAAAATAAAGTTTGCACGTCCCAAGTATTCCAATTACTATATCCCAGGTATTATACTCGTTGTCACATTTCAGAAAATACCTACTTTCGTAGTCCTTGTTCATAAATAAATAAATTATTTCAAATGATTAATGCAAATAGAATCTGCACATCTGAAATAGAATGAATCACTATCCTCAATTACAAATCAAACAGGTATGGTGAACCCATTCAATTGGTGATTTACGACATGTAATTTGCACATCATGTTTATGTAATGAGTAGTGATGAAAACACTGTTAAATGTCATTTAACGCATAATTTTCAAACAAAAAATATGTCGATAATACAGAAAAAATAGACGCTGAATGCATTTTTAAAACAATAATTGTGTTCAACCTTATTTTTTCTATGAGTATGTTTGCTGCAAAGCCAATTTGTAATATGTCAAAGTGTCAAACGATTCTTATAAAATATTCACTCCAATGAAAAACGTCAATGTGTTTAAATTGTTTTGGATATTTTTAGAAAATTTCATAATATCCAAATTTGTAAACCCAATGTTATTTTGAAAGACCACCATTAAATTCCAGCAAAAAATGCATTAGAACTTTATTAATCTTCTATGTAAATAAATAAAAAAAAATAACTGTTCGTTAGAGCTAGTTTAATAATAAAATTTAAATTAACTGCAACATTTCAAATGACATTGAACACACGAGTCATTCATAAAAAATATTAAAAATGTCTTGCTAACTAAACAAAAGCTGAGAAGTTTCAATTATTTTGTGTTTATATTGAAATTTAAATGGTTGATTTAACTTTTTCATCTGAAACTACATAGTTATGGCGAATTTTAAGATGATTTTTCTTTGTATCCCGCCCGATTACTTATTAAATCTTCGTTAAGACCACTTGAAAGAAAGAAAAACAACTGAACGAAGTAACACCTATTTTTCGTAATAATGATTAACAAACATAATCATACATTTAATGCATTTATATGCAGTTTTATTTTTATTAGATATTATCACTGTTGACCTCCAAATGGTTGACATTTAAAATGTTTTAAGTGTTGTCATCTCTGTGTTAGTATTTTTATTAATTTATAATGTTTATGTGTACGTCATTTTATTTGTATAAATTGCATTGTGTGTGTACATTTACGTGTACATAAGTGATAAACTCGTATGCATACTTCACTTGAAGTAAGCAAAAATAGTTTTTTCTTTTTGACGTTAAAAGCACTTATTGAACAACTACGATTAAATAGTTTATTGAGACTTTTCTTTTTTCCTGTATTAATGATTTCTAATTACTATGTTCATTTTATTTCTTAACTAGAATGAAGTTAAAACATCAAGCTCATTGTATTTAAAAAAACAATAAGATAATTATCAGAGAAGCCGATATGCTTAAAATGACTTGATATAATAACAGAAATCAACACTTATTATGTAACATCGCTTGGAGTACGTTATATTATTTAAAACCGTTATCATTATACTCAGGTAGGCGCTTTGAGATACAAATTCAATACAGCGAAAGGTGCTTGAGGAAAGTAATATTGTTAAAAGCTTTCTCTACCTGGTCCTAGATGTGCTTAACCCTAGGAATGACAAGGGTGTAATGCCATCAGCTCGCCAAACGCCGACTAACAGTATTTTCAAAATAATTTACTTGTCTTTTGAAAAAAGCATGTTTTTGTAAATTTTACTGTCTTACCGAACAATGTATTTACATATGTATATAATTCTACTCTATGTTGTTTCCCTAGGATAGCTTCTATTTATTTTCATTAAAAAAATAATATAATGCAGACATACAAAAATATTTTTGAGTTCTATTATATTTTCCATTTGAATAAGCCTTCTTCATAATAAAATATGTCATTTGGGGATTTCCTTTATAAATAAAGTATAATGACTCATCAAATCATGACATTTGAGTTGGAATTTTGCGACCTTCTTTTTCACAGAAAAAATAAATATGTTTCCAAGTGACAAAACGAAAAGCTGGATTAATATTATGATGCATTATTTCCTTGCAAAGCGAATAACATACATTTTATTATGGCATGAGCATTTTTTTAATGTTTTAATACTATTAAATCGAGGCAAGTACGATTATTTACTATCAAATCGACAGTAGATTTCTTTCCACCCTAGGGGTTAATACAAAGGTTCCAGCGCGGTAAGCCCCTTAGCTACGTGTAGGGAGATGCCAATTTAATAAATTATTGTTTAAGTGTTCTGAAATTGACAAATGGATATTATACCGAATTCTTTTAGATGAAAGCGGTTCCATGATAATTCAACACAATGACAATTCAACACACCTTTATAAAGTGATATAAAATCATTAAATGCGGTGAAAAATAACATATAAACCCATATACATATAAGCCCATATATATAAGCCTACGTAACCTAATTAACTTAGTTTTTTGTTTCATCACTTTTCATGACTTTATATCACTTTTTAAAGGTGAGTTGAATTATCATTTTGATGATTTATCCGGTCACCGTTTTTTTTAAATTAATTATCTTACTGACACTTGACAATTCATTCGTCGTGAAGCTCTAAGAAACTTAACCTAACCTTTATTTATTTTACAACAACTTTCACCTACATATGACTTATAACCCAGTGCATTATACCTAATACTATTTGGAAAACTTGAAAAACAAATAGCTTGCATTAAAAAATTACTTTTTTTCATTGACTTTTTGGTTACACTAATATTTTTGGTTACACATCTTTTAAATTTACGACAATTTTTTTTGTAGTAACTTACGTTTTACTAAGATAAACACAATCCTATGAAAAAAATAATTAAAATTTCAAACCTACAAAGCTTATGATGGAACTGACTGCTAGCTAAAAATAGTTATGCTGACTTTCTAATCCGCTAATAGCTCTAGAGCTCACCGCTCAAGTATTTTTGTTGCTTTGTTAAATTTAAATTATACTTTATATTAGCTGATATTACTCGTTTTATAGTAAATAGATACATCAACCTTTTCATCATTAGCATTGCCAAATATCTAACATCTAGAACAATTCTTTGTTTCATAGGAATTGCTCAAAAATAAGTACAAAATCAATGCTTATAATAATTTGTACTTTTGTGAAAGTCAGTCGGTACGTTGATAAGATGGAGCAACATTTACGGCAAACAGTTTCATGGGTACCGTAGACTGAACAAATATTTATTATCAATATACGGTAGAGAACACAGAGTACTGAGCAAGTGAACACCTAATTTGGTCTAATTTTAAAATACATATGAAACAAAAAAAAAATATTTTAAAAAATAAATGTCCTTATCCAATTTGTTGATTTGTTCTTTGGTCGATGTGGAAATTATTTGGATAACGTAAAATGGAGTTAATAGACACAGCCAAGAAACAATATCATCGTAGATTTTACAATTATTTTTATTTTTAAAATTTTAAGCAAGTATGTACAAAAGTATGCACATTTTTTTTTGTTTAAATATGTAAAATCTGATATTTTTAATTGACTACTACTACTACTTAGAATTTTAAAGTCACTTATTCTTACGGCATCTACACATCTGGCGGATTCTTCAGACTGCCACTTTCAGATAAGAACAGTGTATGGAAAGTATTTTCATTTTTCGATGCACAGTTAATTTCGTTAGCCTAAAAATGATTATAAGCAAATCAAGTCTTTAGATAACAAAATAATGAGGAGAATATGCCTTTATAAAGTACCAACCTACAACATTCATACAAAGCCCTTTTTCTGCTATTTAAATACAAAATTTACAATAATCAATATATTTATTTATATTTTTTAAGTCGTCTAAACGTAGTATGACCACACTTTGCAAAAGGCCTTGAAAGCTGAAACAGCTGTAACAATGATAAAAACCAAAACACTTGCAGAACTTGATAATAAAATTATTAAATTTGACTTAAATTGAATTTTAAAAAAATATACATTTTCATCAAAACTTCATTTAAATGTATTTAAAGTCAGAAAACTGAATTTATTATACTTCAGCCATGCGACATTAAAAATTAAAAATATAATTTTTTTAAATAAAACTGCACCATTTAAAAATCAAACTGCACCATTTACAAATAAAACCTCCGTGGTCGAGGGGTAAGGCTGTCAACTAGCAAGCGGGAGATCGTGGTTTCAAATCCCGGCGTCCGCAAATAAATTTAATTAGATTAATTTGTGCTATTTCACAATTTACTTACATAAAATAATATAAAATATATTTTCTGCACGTTCCGAAGTGGAAAATATTCCCAGTATCGCCCTTTTATAAGACCACCATTCAGAATTGAAACCTTTGCTTGAAATGGCTTTCACTGTGTTTGGTGACCAGATCTGAATAATTAGGATCTTCCCCACCTTCGTCTCTTTCATCTCCTATCCTTCTTGACTCGGGTCATTTATACTTTAAATATCTTGTGGTAATTTTTATCATAAAGTATCCGAAATATGAATAACAAAAAAGATTTTAAGCTTCATCTCAAACATATTGCAAATATAAACTGAATACTTTGAAATATAAATTGCGAACAAAATAACACACTCCCCATACACACAAGCCTAGCTATATTATGCTGGTACTTCTTATCTGTAAAATTACATATGAGAAATGACTATTATATTATCTGTAAACTACGTAACATTATTTTTTTGAATAAACACAAATAAATGTAAAAAATCATATCACAATGAAATACTAAAATTTTGTTATTCGTACACACGATCAAATGATTTGTGCAGCACGCGTTATAATTACGTAAGCTCTTGAGTTGATTTTGTACAAAACGGCGCTATACAAATCATCCAAATATTATTTTTATTATTTAAAGATAAATTGTCGGGTTTGAAGAATCTGTTCCCTATAAAAGAGTTCATTACAGCTTCGATACTTGAGCCGGTCTGATATAATTTAATAATAATAATATCTTTATTTATGAAAGTTTACACATTACAACTATACATATATACTATGGTGTACATTTATATGTAACTTTTATATTTAAGGTTATAAAATTAACGGAAAAATACAAATATAATATTGTGAAGGTAAAAAGAAAATAAAAGCATTTAAATATTTCAATGTGGAATGAAATGTTTTTTAATAATTATAATAAATTATGATATATGAAACGTTACTGGCTCTTGCCATATTCTTCCCATTTTACACAACGGCTTGGAACCAATACCGCACATACGTAATTGCTTAATATTTTTTCCACTGAATCTGCTTCTGTTTGTATATTCAATCAAGTGAAGGCAATAATTCAAAGCCGTGAAGGATTTTGACATCGATATTGCCTTACCGTGATTTATCTTCTACAAAGTTTATCGTAAATCGATACCACACACAGGTGTATAAATATTCGTCAAATAATGCTACAACAAATTAACGATAACGGCCTCTTTAGCATAACGGTTAACGCATTTGACTTGACGTCGGGAAGATGCCCGTTCGATAAACAACGATCAAAATAAAATATATATATTTATATGTATTTGTAATGTTATTATGGGCCGATGTGATCCATTAACATCATCCGTAAACAAAAATAAGTTGAAAATCTATTGTATAGAATTACAATCGAAATATTGCTTGATATGGTTTTAGCCCTGTTCAGGCACTTCCCAGGTATTTCCCCACTGTAATGTATGCCAAATGTAGCTGGTGCCAATGTGGTGCAGAGGCAGAATATTATTGTAACGTTTGAAGGTCGTACTCAATAATGATACTTGATCTTGTACTGATATTTGGGGAGCTGCTTGTAACAAAAGAGGCACACAACTAACGTGCATCGCCTTTTGTAAGATCTTGCAAGCATTCCATCTTGCTTGCACTCATCCACATTCGTACAGACATCACACCCACCTTCATATACCTTCAGCCTTACAACATACCATAATTCAAGATGCCATTGTCTTACTGGTCCCAAACGATTGGGAGTAGCTGGGGCTCTCGGGCGATACTCACATAAAAAGCATTTGACTTGTTCTTTACTTAGCGGTTAAGATTCTAAACTTCGTATTCAGTGGTCGTCGGTCCAAGCCTGGCGTGCGCTTGGTTTTACTGTGTCTTCCCAGATATCTGAGCCTAGTTCCCACCAGGGCAGGACATTGGCACCAAAGGTGAATTGGAGTCTCTTCATCCTCTTCACATTTCCTGTATCTATTGGTGTTTTCTACTCCCAATATCTCCATGTGTCTCCTGAGATGGCAGCGTCCCGTTAGTAATCCTACTAGTTCCCTCAGCGAGTTTCTGTCCATATCGAGTAGTTTCTTGGTTGGTCTAGGGTACTTTGGATTGTCTCTTTCCAGGTACCCTCTCTCATTCTTTGCGGTGCTGGGATTTTACCCACCTATCAATATGTAATTTTATGTGGCATGCTGCTACTCTTACAGCCGGCTCCGATCACACAAGTGGTGCTTTCGCCCCTTTCCTTCTATGCGCTTATAAATGTTGTATGATTTACGTGTACCTATTATTTCTATTATGCGTCATTTGAAAAATAAAGTTACAAAATTTTGCTATAAGTTGGTAAAGGTAGTAAGACCACCATTCAGAATTAAAAAAAATAGCTTAAATGGTTTTAGTTATGTTTGGTGAATAGATCTGAATAGCCGGGTATTCTCAACCTTCCTCTTTCCCATGTACTTGCCACAACTCCATTGTCACAATTTACCTGACCTACCATACAAAGGGATACCACAGTTTCACTGGCTTAAGGAAGTTACAACTCTTATAGGTAGGTTGTATTCACTATCACCACGGGAACGCATTACAGGTATTTTGTAAAATATGTGTTGTGTAAAGTGACATCAAATTGTCTTTGAAAGATTTTTGGCATAGTATGGCAAGTTTGCAAAACGTGTCGAACGATCGCTTGCCATAATGTGTTTATAAAAATATGGAATTAAGGATATAATATAGGAGGACTATTTAGATACGTTCCAGCGTTTCTATATATCGGGAACATATAAACGTATGTTGTGCACACTCCCTTGTATTATTTCTCCCGAGGCTTTCTAATCAACAAAGAAATGTGCGATCCCCTGTAACAATGATACGTGCCCCTAGCCAAAGACAGCTTGAAGGCCGTATCGAAGATTGGCTCACAGTAATACCACATAGTAGCCTGGTAGTAGTTGGACAAGATTACAGATTAAAAACCATTAATTGACAATCTCAGAAGCAGCAAAACTCGAGCGAGTGAAAATAAAAAAGTAGTATTTTTAAATAGTAAAAAAATTAAAATCACAAGAAAAATAATTTGGTTTGAAAAAAAATACCCACTGTAACTAGCGTAGAATCGTGAAAGAAAACAAAATAAAAATAAAATAAACTCGTTTTCGAAAATAAAAAATTTCTGGAAATATTACCCTGATAAGGTGCTTGGAATGCAACTAAATTAATTAAATCTTCTGAAAATAATGTTAACTACATACATCCAAATTGAATTGTTTAATTTTTTACATACATATATTCGTGACTTTTTAAAAAATGTGGACGCACTTTTCAAATATTGACTTAAAAAATCGTCATATAACTATATATAAAAAATATAATATTATAACTAGGTACTTTATCGCTTGTCTAGATTTGAAAAGATTCTGAGCTTTTCATATACGTTCAATACCAGTTTAATTTTTTTTAAATGTTACTTCCATACGTAAGCACCAGGAGATACATAATATTGTTTAACGAACACCCTTTTCTAGGGTGAAATTACTTGATGCGGAAGATTGCATGATATAACTTGCTCTTCTCTCGCATACTTCAGCTTTGAGAATGAGAAATGAGAGATGCCATAGTTTCTTTGTCTCTGGTTCCGGGTAGTTGATCTCTTATGAGGTATTATCATTTAGCATGGTAATGGCTTCACTTCTGATTCTATCCAATTCCAAAAGTTAAGGCAATACAGATCAATACCATACCAACAGGCCATAAAACCAAACTATGGAACACAGGCGACAAAATAGTAATCTACGATCCATTAAGAGCTTTTTACATAATGTTAAAAAAATAATTACGGCGTCATGTTGGTTTTTTTTGAGTTCTAAAATTTTGAATTATTCATCTGTTAAGCCGGGAAGTTACTACTAAAATACGTATGATTAGGTATTAATTAACTAATCATACCTAGTTAAGTTACTATTTAACTAGGTATGCTTAAGTATTAGTTAACCTACCTACTTCACTTTTTTTAGTAATGCAGTATTAAATTTAAACACGGATTTAAACTAATCGTTGTAATTTTGGTGTACCTACGCTCTTTCAAACTCTTCTTAAACTGGAGATGACATCTTTATATATATATATATATAAAATGAATTCACCGATTTAGGTAAGTTTGACGGCCGGCATAGTCCAGTAGTAACGCATTGGACTGCCATTCCGAAGGTCGCGAGTTCGAACCCGGCGTGCGCAAATAAATTTTATTTGATTAATTTGTGTTATTTCACAATTAATTAATTAAAATAATATATAGTATATTTGCGGCACGTTCCAGAGTGGAAGATACTACCAGTATCGCCCTGGTGTAAGACCACCATTCAGAATTGAAACGTTGCTCCAAATGGCTTTAGCCGTGTTTAGTGACTAGATCTGAATAGCCAGGTACTTCCCCACCTTCCTCTTTCCCTTCCCCACTTACCTTCAGCCTCACAACATCCCCCAATTGGGGATGCCATAGTCTCACTGGCTCCAGACGGGAGCAGTTGGGACTCTTGTGAGGTATTCACTATAAAAAATAAAAAAAAAGTTTCTAACGTTTTCAGATGGGTAGGAACTTTTATTGTGACTATCAACTAACTAACTAACCGACCGCCAAGCAACTCGCTTTGGCACATACTCCTTGCTTCGTTCACATTCATACCCTTGTGTTATTCCGAATCTCATTGCAATGTTTTTGTCTTGATTATTTCAATATCGTATTACAAAATGAAAACTTATTATTTCATGTTTGCGCAAAACTTACATATGTGTGTATCTCGACCAACAGACGTGTTTCTCTATTTGTTTGACATGTCTGTGATCCGTCGGGGATAAAACTTCCCCTTGTTCAACCCGCGAGCATACATGTAGACTGTAAACGTACACATAAAATACAGGTAGAATATTTTGTCATTAGTGACTGTCGGCTGAAAGATTTCACTTGGGGAGATATTCGACATGCGGAGCGATGTGTTGTACTCACACATAAAACACGAAAGCTTTTTGCAGTGAATATGGCACTGTGGGTGCGACAAGGTCAAATGTTTTAATGATTTAAAAAAATGTAAATGAATTGAAATGTTTTAAATCATTTACGTTTTTTAAAATGACGTTGGTTGGATAATGATCATACTATGAAACACTTCTTGATAATTTGTGAATATGTAAGTTAATAATATCTTTGAAGAAATAGTGAAAAATATAAATTAAATTTTTTTTACAAAACATACAACGAAAAAGATAATTGCCATGATCGAATTAATTTGAAGACGCAACACATAAGGACGGCCAAAGGAAATTACGACGCCAAAAATGGGTAAAAGCATTGTCTTCAAACTAATCATAAATACTTTTGAAACGTTCTCCATAAACCAGTTCAAAATGTCATTAATCGTCAGGTATGTATGTGATCTGCAATAATTTTAACAAAACAGTTTTAAGATGTCGTTTTCATTTCAGGTAGTCTTGGCGACCCCACCACGGAAATGAAAATTAAGAGAAAAGTACCACATATTTATAATATTGAAAAATGAATAGTGTTTAATTTAACGTCATTTATCAGTGTAATCATGATTATATGTTATACTTTCCCATCTCACTAATTCAAAATAGAGAAATAATTTACTATGAAAAGCATATATATTTTTATTAGAATGCTACAAGCACCTGACCTCAACAAACAGAAATAGGTATTTTTCAGTGTGATTTTATCAGGTACTATCCTCATAAGCATTTCTGATCAGAATATCAAAGTAAAGTTGGTGGCTCGACGCCGTGTTGATTGGAGACCGGATTTGCTGACGATGAACTACGATGTCGTCAGTTGGTGTGCATCACGTGTGGATGCATGTAGGTGGTGTTTATCACTGGTAACGGGTCGAGTCTTCCAGGTGCTCCATTGTAAAGTAAGAGCCGAAGATGCTATAGATCTTGACGGCGGATGATGCGGGGCAATGACGGGAACGTACCCGTTGCCATGTGCAGAGTCGGTACGGCGCAGAGCGGGGTGGTTTGGCTCCCCTCAGTAGTTTGTACGGTGGTCTGGTTCGCGGCGCGGGAGCAAACGTAGTGGCCGCCCGTCAAGGCGGCGATTGGACGCTTGCAGAAGACACACTCACTGGCACTGATCACATTCGTTCAAGAACAATCCGGCAATCTCGAGCAGATAAGTTGGCGGCTTTGCTATCATTCTAGCAGCCTACATTCGCCGTCTACTCATAGGTTCCACTGCGATGCGCGTTGCATGTATAACATTTCTAGAACCTACTGAGTTTCTTATCAGTAAAGTGGTTTGAAGCACGTTCTATTGTAATGCCTGTAAAATAGATAAAGAATGACTACTATTATTGCTCTACACAATTTTTATTAATACAGAAGTATTTTCAAAGTTCTGCTGTGAGTAAAAATATGTAGATAAAATACTATTTTGTTCATATTTATATGAATTCAAGTTTACCTAAAAGATAATAAAAGGTATGATTGATGGAACACTTTGAGAACGAATGCAGAATGCAGTTCCGATAAAGTTGAAGAATTTTCTGATGATTGCTAACCTCCGGTGAGAGTGAGCAATAGAAGAAAGAGATTCTGAAAGTGTTTTTAATTCCGAAGGTATTAATGGAGAGCGTATTAATTAAATGAAAACACGTATTTAAAGAAACGACTCTCTTGCATCAGGTTTGCCATAGATAGTAGTACGGAGTCCATTTGTAATCAAGATGTGAGCAGACTTTGATTTGTCTTTTGGCGTGTGAACACAAAAGTAAGAACCGACATTTTTCATACAGACTCGTCACGATAATCGTTTTTATGTCACAGTAATCTTCAGAAATGATCATTTAATGCTGATCGCTGGAACGTTTTGTGCGCATCCTGATAAATATTTATTTTGTTCTTTTTACTTTGCTGAACGCCTAACTGACCATATTTGCAAACAATTAATGATCTATTATTAAAATTATGATCCTTTCTTATATAATAATATACACCTAGGTACCTACTTGAAATAGGCCATTTCGAGTGGCGTATTGCTGAGGCACCCTTCTTTTCAAACCATCGGTCTTTAAAATAAAGAAACTACTTGCTTTGCTACCTTTTTTCAATGCTCATTTTTTTATCAAAAAAATGAGAAAAAACCATTATCGAACATTTTTTTGGGTCTAGCTGGATTTGAATCCGCACACTCTGATATCATTCAAATGCAATGGCCACTACTCTATTTGAGTCACGATTGCGTAGGTGCCAGCAATAGCAAACAGCTAATGAGGTACATTCTGCATATTATATGACATCAAAAGAATAACAAAATACGTACAAAAATATAACATGGACTTTCAAATGAGCCAAAACGTGATCCATGCGACATTTTTAGCCGGTACGAACATAGATATGCAATCAGGTTACCAAAGAGAAAAGCCGTGTCTTGTTGGTTTATCCGGGTGACATAAGTAAACACAATATTCTCGCGCTCTTGGTGAAAATGATAAATCAATCGCAAACGTCAAAATTCTTTCTGGGACAGAAAATCAAATGCATTCCTGGGGTCTTTGGGTTCTGGGAAAGTTTTTATGTTAACTGTCAACATTAAATTTAATATCTAGGTATATAAAGAAAAATGTTAATGTTTGTTTGTTCCAAATCTTAAATCTCCGAAAATTCTTCACAATTACTTTAAAATTTGGACACAAAGTTGTATTCGAATACGCGTGTGTTATTATAGATGACCTTTATTAAATAAATGACACCTTTGACAGGTAAAACATGTTTTTTAAACAGCTCCATATGTTGGACGGATAGACCGAGCCATAGCAACGCGTGGTGGGGTACAGCTAGTTATATAATAAATTTCAAACTTCTGGTAATTATGTACGGTATTGTGTTCAATGGCTGTTGCGGTCGGGAAACGTAAAGTACAGAGTTTGTTAAATAACTCGAAACACATACCACCGAAAAACAAAAGTTTAATTTTACATCGAGAATTTAGCGCCACAACGCTGATCGGAAAGTTCCTGAAAGCTCTGAACTCTAACGGATAACGGATAACGGATTGGATGGATCCACCGACCTCGCTGTTAGATCCGAGCTCTCGAGGGAGTCGTTATTCCGCCGCCGCTACTTCACTTCTCAGAAATATCCTTGCGGCGTTATAACAAACGATTTCGTTATGCAGATTCGGAGAGTTGTGTTAGTGAACTTTTGGTGGAAATTATTGATCTTGGTAGATATTGGGTCACAGTTGACCAAGTCTCAATTCGCCTTTCATTTAATTTAATATTTTTAAAAGATTTTTTGTACATATATGTAGGTGCCTATGCGAAAGAAAGAAAAAGTTCAGTAAATATATTAAAAAATGAGTACATTACAACATTTTAACATTACGTGGTTTTCTACTAAATCGTTAATAAATTTATAACTCGTAATTTGCTCAAATGAAAATTGATGTAAGTGATTTAATTTATTGACGTATTTTGGTAATTTGATCATCGATTAATTTTGTTCACAAAAATAACCCAATCAATTTAAATGACGATAATTAATATATTTATTGTTATTTGCTCTCTGCTCCCTGATAACCGAAGCCAGTGAGACTATGGTCTCCCCATTAATTGGGGTGAATTGTGAGACTGAAGGGTGTTGGGAGAGGAAGGAAATGATAATGAGAAACATGGGGAAGTGCCTGGTTATTCAGATCTGGTCACCAAACACAGCTAAAGCCATTTTAAGTAACTTTTCAATTCTGAATCGTGCTTTCTCACCACTCACCATAGCGATACTGTAAGCATCAACGACACTAAAACGTGCTACAATTATGCTATAATATGTTATTTTATAATAAAACGTAATGTAAATAAAAAAAATATACTTTCTGATGTTGTGATTTGAGATTAAGCCCATGACCGCGAATGTTCACTGTGCGATAATTTTTTTGAAACGTCTTCAAAAGAAGTAACAGCTGGAAGTGGAAATAAATCTTTGTGAAATGATAAATATTTTAGAATTTGTAGAGGACACAAATATTAAACGAAACCACCCAATATCTTTGTCATATCACAAAGGGTGACTAACACAAAATTATTTACCTGATTGGCAATACAAATAGTGTGATGGAAGGAATAGGGGGATAAGTCACCACTTATATTATATCTAGTTTCAATATGTTGTTCTTGGTTAGAAGATCTAAGGGAAGATTGATTCAAATAAGAATAACAACGTTGCACCTCATTTTTAAATCCAAGTGTCAAATTCTTCCACTAATTTGGGAGCTATGGTCTGCTGTGTGAAGATTGCCATTGTGATCCAAAATGAGAGGGCATAAGAAAAATAAGAATGACGTATTTCATATTTTTCCATATGAGTAATATTAGAGTGATAATTTTCAATCAAACGACATTTGTTGCGAAATTTCGTGATTTAATTTGGCATATTCAAATGTACCTACGTGAACGCTCCTCGTCAAGTTTTGAAGTAAGCGTTGATTTGCATATTCAAACAATTATTTGCATGTTATTTTGAATATATCAACACATTCAACGGTAACTAGTTATCGTAGTTTATGGAGTATTGTTTCAAAATATTTAAGCCCGAGTAGGGGCGAACGGAAAATGGAGGAGGAGTTAAAATGATGCAAGGTAGTCATGTATGATGAGAGTGGCTGATGGTAATTTGATGATCTTTGCAAAATTTGCATAAAATTCCTAATGAAGTACTTCAGTCATAATTTAAAGAGTAGTTATTAAGTGATGGGTTAATCCGTTGGCTCCGAATAATTTTGAAATATTAGGTATCAATGACAGAGCAAGGATTTCACATATATGTTCAACTCCGCACTTGGGGTACTGTACCACCCCGGTCAGTTGTAAAATAGCTTTTGCTCTGTAACGACCTTGCTCGGTTATGAGTTCATGGTGTATCTCAAGTGACGTTTGCCGGGAGATAATCATTGTTGTGCAGTGCTTGTGATATCATATCAATAGTTTTACTTGTGCATGTCAACCAGCTATTGTGGGACCCCAATAAAGTGCATTATTACACTTTCTGTGGCAACTTATGTAATACTCGCTTTAGTATGTGGCATGCAAATTTGCATCGATATGACTGGATTTCAACGCAGAGAGGAGAACAAAGTTCTCTCTTTTCTTTGACCCGTTCGGCGACGCAAAACAACCGTATCATCATACAGTATTTTTAATGTGGTGATACCTTTATATAGCATTTTTTATAGCATTTTTGCTTTTAGCTTCTTTAAAATCCGTCGGTAGTTCATTGAATGAATATCTTGAATCCTTTAAAATAGAGATTATTTTGGTTTTCCCATTATAAATATTTTCATGAGAATAAATCTCCTGTCGTAATTTAATCATGCATTAATTAATGGTTTTCTTTCAAGTACTGCTTTCAATTTCCTTTGAAATACGATCCACAGTACACGGATTTAGTATTTAATACGCAATATCACGTACGTATGACACTACATACATCTCGGGACATGGATAGAATGCTGGCATAAAGCTGTAATATATTGGGCATAATGAGCGAAATCTGGGAAGCTTTTTTAAATTTGTCTAGAAACCTTGAGGGTTTTTTATAATAAAACATGAAATAGGGTAAAATACCCTGAAAGTGTTTTTTTTATAAAATAAAATATATACACATCACATACATTTTCAAATTGAATCATACCATGTTCTTACTTTGATATTATACTTCATACACATAATCTCTCTTACAAATTCACGAAATATACACAGACAGAACAGAACAGCTCGCAACAGTGTAATGATATCTGAAGAATTCGTTATTATAATATTCATTATGAATTAGTTTTCTTCACATCAAAAAAATCTAAATTTTTTTCGATAATATATTTATATTCAAATGTTCTATAAAACTGTTTTTTTGGTTTGACTGAGAATTGAACTTTCCAACCCAGGAATTGGAGTAACTACTCTAAAAAACAGAGCTAAAATATGATTTGATAAGACCGACATTTATTGCATATATTAACTGATGTAATGCGTATATATCCTTATGTGTGTGCGTGATTGCCACCAAATAGAATGCATTGATATTGACAACGAGTCTATCTTCAGAGTTTCATTTCATTTCGGGAAGTGGGAAGTTTTCACTTTCAAGATTTGCAAAAGCGAAATTCAAACAGATATATTTAAAAACAGTATTTTTCGTCTAAATCTCAATGTGTAATCATAAAGTTTTTTTTGTACATCTTTCTATGAACTGGTATTTATTGAAATATTTACATATTGTAAAGAGATCGATCTAAAAGATTTGAAGTGAAAATATTTTAGATTATACGAGGAAAAAATCTAATTTTAAGCAAATTTTCATAAATAGGGACACGCGCTTTTTTACTTCTCGTTTTCATCTAATATCATTTTCGTGTTGTATTCATAAAATTTGTGTTATGACTCAGATAAATAAGGAAGTTGTGCAGTATTAACATTATTCTATTATCTTCCCAGTTGCTACCCAAAATTACTGTTCAGGAAAATTTTATGAGAATATTCTGACATTCGTGAATATTAATTACTGCAATCATTTGTTATTGTGGTATGCTCTGAAAATAAACATATTTGTTCGAAATGTGGAGCGTCTCTTAATTATGTGTTCAAATGGAAACGGAAATTTGCAGTAACGTAATACGATAAATTAATAATAAATAACATGTGGTTAAGCACCACAATATAATTTATATTTGTTTCGGTTAGTTAATAATTTCCTAGTATTTTAAATAATTACCTCAAAGATTGTGTTTTATTCCTCTTTGTATTTATAATGTGCACTAATCTGGTAGGTACGTACCTGTATGCACAACAAATGGCTTAGTCTATTTTGATAAAATAATTTAAAAATAAAACTATTTGTCATCGTGCTTTCGGTGTTCTATTGTTTCTTACTTATTTGGAAAAAAAATATCTATATATCGATAGTCTCCATATAGATAGATATCTCCAAAAGGATTTCAGAACACTTCAGAGCCTGTAAACTCGGCCACCCTGACAAATCGGCAATTGCCGAGCATTTAATTGACACCGGGCATTACTTTGGATTTGTTCCTGAAATCCTGGGGAGACCCAAAACTTATAGAGCACGGCTGATTACGGAGGCCATTGAAATACATAAAAATCCCGTAAACATTAATAGAGACGATGGAGCTAAGCTCAATAGTTCTTGGTATCCGGTAATTGACGGATACACCAGAGCTAAACGAAGAAAACCACTTTAAATAAAAAATAAAAAATAATTCGTTAATGTTAGCTCAGAGGGTTGGAGCTGGCAACACGGTATCACAACCTCATACATAAGCTCACATTTTTACACAACCTCAAATAACACATCTGCCCTGATGATGGACACTGCAATGCTGTCCGAAACGTTGGCTAAAGAAGGAGTTAGCGCAACACGGCATAACACCCCAAAAACAAATAACAAAAAAATCTCATAGTTCTATTATGTATAACATCTAGTTTGTTCAAATTTCCTTCATTGGCCAAATATAACTAGTAGAGCAATAATCTAAATGTGGAGCAATTATAGTTTTATAAATGAGCTCTGTCGTGTTTCCATTTAGTTTATTTCTTAATATTCTAAGAAAATTGTCTTTTTTTGATACTTTCTTTAGCACACATTCAAAATTTGCTGTGAAAGTGAGTTTTTAATCAAGTATTACACACAGGTACTTAATTTCATTTACTTTTTCAATTTTTTCATTATCAATTGTCAATTTTAACTCTGTGTTATGCTTTTTGTTGCCTATTTCCATATATTTTGTTTTGTTTACATGTTTTAATTTGTTTAATTTCAGCCATTTTGCTATATTTCGGATGTCTTCATTTAATTTGTTGATTGTTGGTTGGTATAAAAGAAAAGGGAAATTATTGTTAATGAAGCATAAAATGTATACAGCAGAATTTTTCGTTCCATTATATGTGATTGCCCCTTTAGGAAAACGGCCTGATGTTTATTTACAGCTTGACACACTTTGTTTTCAGAGGCTTTGCTAGTTTAGAAGTTGTGGATAGGTCGGTCGGTATATATGGGTAAGTAAACAAATGGCCAACAAGTGGAGGTTTGAAAGGATTCTATCCTATCGGTAATGTTATATTATGTTTGCAAATTATGTTGATGGTTAAAACTAATGAAGATAATACCCGTAAAACACTATGCAACAAAATCTCCATTAAATTTAAGGGCAATTTGTCAAAAGTTTATTAATTAGTTAAAAGTTACACTCGTATAAATTGGGATAATCGTAAATCCATGTGAAAATACAACGCGTGGGCGCAATCTGATTTCTTTTTACCGAGGATAGAATATCACGTTCCTTATGTCCCGCCAACGATGTTGGTTATTTCATTCAACACATTCACAGGAATGATAAAAAATTATAATAAAAAAAAAATAACTTAAATATACAAAACTAAGCAATTCTAATAATATCTTACTTATCCCGGAAAACACAAATACCAAACAACAATATAACACGAGTTAATGAGAAGAGAAAACAATCGTACGGAATGATATATATGCAAATATGTAATAAATAATTATGTATGGATGTTTGCACAGCTAAATGGTAATATGTTCAGCTCAAACAGAACACGTAAATTAGAAGTTAGATTTAGAGACGAGAAACAATGGCGCCCTTACTGGCAGCTTTGCGGAGGGTAATCTCGGGGCTAAGCTGATAATAATTACTATGTAATAGTAATGAATAAACAGTAATACGCACTTCAGTGAACTAGAAGGGATTTTCAGAAAGAATAAAAAGATATTTAATTTTTCTCCACCAGCCACGGGGTATGTCGGATCGGGAGAGGTCTGTTGAGTGAGACCCTTTGATATCTTTAGCCGATTTTCTCGACCTATCGCATCTCATCAATTGAGGGACCGATGGTGTATCGGACGTACCACTAAATTTTGTTTATAAGAATGCATTTGTTAAATGTGCGAATCATGTTAACCCGTCGAACCCAGCATTGTGTACTGTAAAATTGCGTACAAACATGCAAAAATTTGTACATAATAACAATATACAATAAATTATGACCGGCAGGCGGTAGATACAAACAGTTAGTACAATTTAGTTGAACCAAAAAGGGGACCTTTTCTTTTCAAACTCTCTCTCACTTGATCTCCTGCGCTCGACGTGTCTGCTGGACCCGCTGCCTGTCGAAGCCCCTTCCCGCTGAGTTCTGAAAATTTTATTGGCTATCTGACCCTAACTGACTCGCCGGCGGGAATTACGAGGCTTGCATCGGACCTTAACTAAAACACATTTTACAGCCTTTTTAAAGGCGAGCTTTTATATTTTGCATTTGCAAAAAAGTGGAGTTTGAAATTAATCGTCCTTTTCAGGACTAAAGTTATTATGTTACATCTTACAAAGTCGTGTGTGGCGTGTTATTAACCCCCTTTTTACAGTCTGTGTGCACGAGACAATCTGTTGGGTACAGATGGATTCATACTTCCGTTACTCCTGGACACACTACCTGGACTCCAAGGTTCCTACCCACTATTATATACCTTTTTCTTTTCCTGAACTTTCCTATCATTAAAAAAAACCTCCACACAGCATCCTTAAAGATGACATAGAGGAAAATAATTTACAGTGTGAAGTCGATGTTAAATTAAAAAATTAATTTTCTTTTCAAAAAATTAACGTATGGTAGACAGTATTATTATTATATTCTGGATATTTGAGCCCCCTTAGTTTACCCATAACGATTGTAATTAATTACGGGTTTTGCCATAAATTGAATCGGGAAGGTTATAATAGCAAATACCCGGATTTAAGTAAATTACCATCGAGATGACAAATAATCTGTAAGTGCACACCCTCGCTTAAATCACGTTCATACATTATCTCATACACAATCCTGTGGTATTCTGATTGATAACAACTATTTTTCTAATTTAATATTTATTTTCCTGAATATTTCTCCAAACACATGCTAAACATTATTCATAAGGGAAAATATATACATATTTGACAAAACCTAACCATCTAGGCGTCCGTAATTTTTCTTGGTCATTAGGCTATCCTAGTAATTAAATTATCTTATCCCTGAGGCGTATGTGTGGTAAAACCATGTTTGATCGTGTGAGGTATGTGGAGATCCGCAAAGAGTGCAAGGCTGATGTAAGCGTAGTGAGTATGATTAAGAAAAGGACGCTTAGATGGCTTGGGCATGTAGAGCGAATGAACGAAGATAGGAGTGTAAGGAGGATATATGATACAAATGCGAATGGTAGCAGAAGTCGGGGACGCCCGAGGAAGACATGGCACGATCAAGTGAATCAGATACTTGAGTTGGGCCATATCAGGAGTCAGAATAATAGAAGAGTGTGTATGAGACGATGTATGAATGTGAATGAGGCAAGAAGTGTGTGCCAAGACCGAGTTATTTGGCGGTCCGTCCTCTCTGCCTACCCCTGCGGGGAAATGGCGTGATGGTTAGTTAGTTAGTTAGTTAGCCTTCGTAAGTCGTTTTATGGTCATACGTGGTTGTATCGGACAGCAGATGGATGTACCTTTATAATTGAAATTATTAAGGAAACGCATATTTATCTGTTATCACACATTTTACGATGATGAATCCTTTGTTGGGTTTATCACCGGACACGTATCATATGTCCAAGGGAATTTAACCGTAGTAATAAAAATTCGTTTATTTTTCTTCGTTCTTCAATGCTCTCATGCATCCTGTTTAGAGATAAAAATAATTGCTCCACATTAACCCGGTGTTACCTACGCCTACGTACCAAACACAAGAAACCCAAACATATCCTTCGTAAAGACTATCTCTCCATATTGTAGGAATGTTTCCTTGCAAATTATTGTTAAAAACATACCTAAAATACATATTTTTCTAACAGTCATTATTTTAAATTCATTATGAAAGAAAAATAGGCTTTTTTGTCCCAGAGCTCTGTATAACAATATATCAAAAGTCAGGCCCGATCAATCGGACGACATTCGTGAAGTCGGTGTTTCATTTGCAAATCCTTACCCAAAGCATCCCCAAGAGGAAACCTGCAATTTACAGTCAATGTCTCTGGTATGAGTGTTAAGTATAGTGGTCTTAAACGTAAAAATAAATAATACAGCCATATACCCAGGCGTAATGTTATATTTGTCCCAGCGAGAGCACGTATGCACGTCATCGACGACCGTCCTTTTCCTTATTATACATCTTGCATGAAAACGATAAAGACAGAAGATAAAAGAACAGGAACTCTGAGTACTCCCAGCGAGAGGTCGTACGTTACGCCATCGTGTATACTTATGAGTTGTTTTCACAAATAAAATAAAATAAAGCTTTCTTACAACTAATGTTCTCACAGAGAAACTTGCACTACTATGGTGTGTTCATGAGTACCTTCTTATTCTTTTGGTGTCCTACCCTATCGGAAGTTGGCTATCATTTTGTCAGTTGTGTATGTTTTAAACACGACAAAGTGCGGCGTCTCACCACTGATTCTATTAAATTACCATTTCGAATTGGGAGGCGGGTATAGTTACCGCCGCCCCGGGAACCATTTACTGTATAATCAACACCCCTGTTATAGGTCACGCCAAGTAGTTAGCTACGTTTGGTGATTAAGCAGGGATGCCCGGGTTTATATGGTGAAGTTTGTCTAGATCTTGGCAACGGATGTATTTGCACATCTACTGCGTGGTGGGTCGGATCAGGAGAGACAGGTTGAGGGAGACCTTTTGACCTCTCTGGCTGGACTTCCTCTCAACCCATTGCCTTTCACCACAGTGGGAGCGATAGATTCATACGTCCGTCACTCTTGGACACATTTACCCAAGATTCCTACTCACCCGTCATATATTTTTCCCTCCTAGAATTTTCTCTATCTCCTTCTTTTCCCTAAAAATGCTTTCCACGCAGTATCCACAAAGATAACATAGGCCTTGAGGGTTTTTTTTTCAATACCCCTGTGAGGAAGTATACAGAATCAGATAGGTAAACTTTAAAATCAATTCGATACCATCAAGACATTTGATTACCTATATATTTTTGTCTAGTGCAATTCAGCCAATTCATGAAAACCTTTTATATTATCTGTTCGGAGCACTTTAACGATCTGTCAGTATATATATATATATAAATATATATCCACTTTTCTAAAGATTCTAACTTCAATTTAATACTAGGTTTAGTGCTATGTTAAGTAACTACAGCCTTTTATATTCTCATTCACCCTGTTTTAGACCTCGAAAACTAAACATGCTTTCAAATGGCGAAAATCGAGCGAGCTTTCAATTGCCGAAAGTCGAACCGCCACTCAATTGCCGAAAATCGAACCGGCGCGGTTCAGCTGTGCCGAAAATCGGGCCAGTTCGAACTCGGGTGATCAGGCCACAAGATTTATGTGTTGGTCTCTAAGTAAGCCACTAATGGTTCCGCAGTTGATTTATACACGATGCGGGCAATTTGTTTCCCTCACCGCTGGTGGCGCTCAACGCCGAGAGCGGAGGCCCAGTTTACTTGCCCCCTTGCCTGGCTAATTACGGTGTTTTCCTTTTTTTTCAAAAATGTTCGACCAGCAAAAATAAAAATCACTTTGAAATATGGAAAGATTTAGTTATAGACAAGGGATTAGTACCTAGTATGCTGGCAGTATTGGAAATAAATATAAATATTATTATAAATTAAACATACCTTTGACTAATTGGCGAAAAAACGAACCAAAACATGAAGACATTATAAAAATAATAATTCGATATTTTGTACAACGCCGTTTTTGTGAAAAATCACTTCAAAATACGATGATCGTTTAATGGAAACAATGGCTTATTTAGCAGGCTCTAGTCGGTGGGAATTATTCTAGGCCCCATCTTTGAGGTTGCAAATATTATTTATTATACTCTCTATCCCTGTTTTAAGGAAAGCTTTATGCCATTTATGAGTAACCTCTTAAACTAATCTTGAGGATATCACACTTTAAAGTGAAAGACCACCGTTAAGAATCGAGACGGTGCTTGAAATGAATTTAGACATATTTCTTATCAGATCTGGATAGCCAATAGCCATCCCAATTATAATTCTCCACCTGCCTCTTTCACTTTCTTACGGGGGGTATATCACAATCATCTTGATAGATTATACATAGGATAACGTATATTAATAAATAAACAAATAAATACTCCCAATATATTGAAAAAAAACAATATATATATATTGAAAAAATAAAAATTGGTTTGACTGGGAACTGAGAATTTAACCGTTCTCCCCAGGGACTGTCTCTTGACTGCTGTGAAATTTTAATTTGTCTCTTAAAAAAGAAATAAAAAACCTCTTTCTGTCGAGTTTCAGCTCAATCGGATGTCAGAAATTGTATTAATTCACTACCGAAAACAAAAGTAAAAATTCATTTATGTTTATTAAAAAAGACTTTTCAGTCGTGTTTCTATAAAAAAAATGATTAATTAATTTAGTGCGAAATTTTATTTTATGTTTTTAAAGTAAAATATGTCAACTGGGTTTAAGATAACCTATTGCCTCTGGATCACGGTTAGGGAATACGGTAGTGGCAGTGGCAGTGGCAGTATCTACCTAGGAACTAGCATTAGTGGTAAGACACTTTATAACACGATTTTCCGTCTGTCACGAGATCGTTAGCCATCTTGGACTACAACCACGGTACACTTGCCGATATATTGCCGATACACCAACCGACATAAACCAGCCATACCACTTATTTGAAAGTTGAACAGATGTTTTTTAAAATTTTTTTTTATTATTTTTTATTTTTAATAATATGTTTACATGGTACATAATTCATTTTATATCTTGGGTTGTTCATATGTTTTGCATATATTTTACACGATTATGTGACCGTGTAAGATATGTGACGTATTATGTATGTGATATATCACGTGATAGGTGACGTAGATTTTTTTACGTTAGGTCCATACAGGAAGCCCTGAAGATAATAACTTCCCCTTTTTTGGCATTGTACATTCATCGAAGATTTACACTCACGTTCAATAAACAATATCCAAATTACGTTAATTATTTAACTATAATATCATGATGTAGACGGTTGTTTTCTGACGAATTTCAATTTTTAATTGGTAATTCCAAAAAACCTTATAACTTAAACCTGAAAACATACCGACCATTTTAGGTGCACTTTTTATCTTAACACGATTGGCTGCGCGGCCTTTTCATAAAAAAAATAAATTTGGATTTGATGCCAAAATTAAAATTTTATTCGGATAGAGTTATCCACGTTGAGTGTTTTGTATTTTGAAGAAATAATGAACAAATTTGTTTATCAATCTTAATTTATTTATTTATTTATTTATTTAAACGCCCATTGGGCTTTTACATACATTGTTATTAGTGTTATTACATTAACTATGTGACATTTAAAAATTTACGTACATATATAAATAAAATAGTTATTATATCTGTAGTACATAAATGTTTTACAAATAATACAGAATACCATTATGGAGAACAGTTTTTTTTTTTTACTTACTTAGAAAAATAAATGGATTGAAATTAATCAGCATTTATAGGGACTTAAAATCATATTCGAATTGTTATTTAAATTACAATATTAATTTGTAAAGTTAAAACATATATATTAAAGTTAAAAAGTCATAAAAGAAAAGAGTGAAAAATCAGAAGCTAAAAAATGGGTTTTTTACTATGGAGTGGAGAAGTCATACATTTCAGCAAAGTGTTTATGTAGATTTCGTTTAAGCACTGCTACGGAATCTCTAAATATATCAACAACATTACCAAATTTATTACCAAAATTTTGTATTCGATTTAACGATATGTGCGCATGATAATTAGATTTGAAATTGTCACAGAAAAAGGTGGAATTTTGTCTCGTATTTTTGGAAGGTACAAATAATTTTACTGTGGCAAGAATTTCAGGGCTGTCGATTCTATAATTAATAATTTTATTTAGTAGAACAAAGTCGGAGATAATTCGCCTATCTGATAGCGTAATCAAATTTAGTTGATGCATGAGTTGGATATAATTTATATTTTGGATTGGAATATTTAGTTTAAAGTTAATAAATCTTAAAAATTTGTGTTGTACCCTTTCAATATTGTTGGAATGTACTTTATAAAACGGGGACCAAATAGGCGAATTATACTCTACTTGACTTCTTACTAAAGATGTGTACAGTGTGTTCAAACATTCTAGTGACTTGAAGTCACATGCGGTTCTACATATAAAACCAAGCATTTTTAGGGCTTTATTTGTGATTTCATTTATATGCGGATTGAATGTTAACTGTTCATCGAATATAACACCCAAGTCCCTGATTTGAGTGACAGCTGTCAATTTTACATTATTAAGCGAATATTCATAAATTGTATGATTTCGTATTTTACAAAAACGAATGACCTGACATTTTTTAATATTAAGAAACAGAGAGTTGATGATGCACCAACGATATAGTTTATTTAAATTAAGTTGCAAAGTATAACAATCGTCTAAACTGCGTATTGTTTTATATATTTTCAAATCATCTGCGAAAAGAAGAACTTCTACATCTTTAAATATGCTAACAATATCATTAATAAATAACAAAAAAAGAATTGGTCCCAGGTGAGACCCCTGAGGGACCCCACTTGTGGCTTCGAAAATGTAAGATTCCACAGATTTTATTTTGACACATAGCTCTCTTTTACTACTTAATCTTAACGAGTTTTTAATAAAATAAAGTATCTTTATTCTCAAAAACCTTATTTCTTAAAACAACATTCAACTGGGATATTTTGTCCCTTTTATCGATCCAAACTTAAATTTAATATTGAAATAATCGTGAAAAGACAGTGAGTTGTTGTCAATATTGATTGAAAAAGTCTCGACAGCAGATTAACGTTTTCCAGCCAAAACTCTTGGAGACAACTCGAGGTTAGCATGTCATATTGATTGCCTTTATGTATGGTGAAAATCTTAAAAAAACAAGGGAGGGCAAGTTTCTTTTGTTTGTTGTACTTTTCAAAGACGGATAAGACTAATTATTGCTTCAACAAGACGCACAAAGCTGCCCTTTGTTACTTTAGCGGTCTCTTGCCATTCCAGGCCTTGTATCATTTTGCTCAACCTTTTTAAGTTTCACACCTTATTTTATTCAACTTAAAACTACGCCAATTTTATAAAATTCAATTCTTGCATCCTTTTGGTCATTGGTTTAGATAAACGAAAGTCTGCGATACGAGGCGATGGGTAGAGAAAGTCCTGCTGGAGAGAGGAAAAAAGATCTCCCTCAACAAGTGTCGCCACTATGGGGCAGACGAATCCGCCGCCAAGACCTAGGTTATCATTACTTCATGAACCCGGGCACCGCTCTTGCTTCCAAACCATGCAAAAATTCTGATGAATGATGAACCTGTTTGTAATCGTGTTCAAATTAATCCATCTCTGATGTTGTAAGAGAAACATGTAACAAATCAATCAAACAAAATTCAAGCCTGGACAAGATATTGAAAAAGAAAATTGGAGGGAGATGAAGAGATCTTTAATAAGGTTTTGAATATTTTCCTATTCATTAATGTTAAAAATAATATGTAACTATTCGGATAATATACAAACATTCAGTATGATATTAACGGCAGATATTTAAACCGGTCTATAATTTTTCACCAAGTCAATAAAATACACCAAAACTAAACCCTGAAAATCACATTAGTTTAGCTAATAATTAATATTATAATACATGTATTACCATACATATAGATAGTAAAAAAAAATAAGAAAAAATCCGTAAAAACAAAATAGCACAAGTTACACTGTATGGCTGAGCAAAACTTGGCTAAATAATGAGAAATGAAGTACATTGTAATAACACAAAAATATAGTAACGATAAGTCACCAATAAAATGTTTAGAATAACTCACAGTACATCTTTAAGTTTTACAGAAAATTATTATTCCAGAACGAATTTTACACACGCAAATTGATCACTATATCTGCTTTCCCATATCGTGCTTTCAAAAAATAGTGTTGTTTCAAGAGTTTATAACCTCTATTCCTATTATGACTCAACATAAATCGTGCATAGACCAATTCGGTATTATCACAATTAAAGAAGCTTAAAGAAATGTTGAATACCTAAAAAGAAAACTGAATTTATGAAAATAAAACAAAAATTGCTTTGACGTTGCTGTGCGCAAGTGCGTTTGTGTCAATTTCGGTAAATGTTTAGAAAAAATACCCAAGAAGGAGCTGAAATTCTTGCAAGATCAGAAAGGTAGCCGCAAAAGATCTTTGAGAAACTTCACAGCCTCTCGCCAGGTACCACATTGACTGCAGTGTGAGATTATCAAACAGCAATTAAGATCCAAATTTTCATACACTTTCGCCGATATAACGTTTTTGTTCTGTTTATACGCACCCTTAGATCCAAGGATTGTGATAATATCTTAAGAAATGTCTTTAAATGGCGTAGATATTGTAAATGTATCTATGATTGTATAGTATATCCGGTAACCGGACGACCCGATACAACGACAATTCAACAAACCTATAAAAAGTGATATAGAGTAATGAAAAGTTATACAAAAACTTAGTTACGTAGGTATAAGGTTAGTTTTCTCCAACGTTTTTAAAACTTTTTAAAATTGTGATTGAATTATCACCTGCGTTGAGTTATCATTGAACTGTATATCTAATTTATTTCTTAGAACTAAAAGTTTGTTAAACCCGCGTTCTATATTAATAATTAAATTGATTTATTTTTAAAAATAATTATTTGTTATCGATTAACTCGACCCGCCAGTGGCTGAGTTGGCATCGTGTTTGGGTTGTGCCACCAGGCGTTGTGTATTCAATACCTCGGCTCGCCAAGTTTTCCATCACCGACAACTTTTTCGGCTTACCGTGGTGGTAGTAAGAGATTTTAAAATATTGTCAGGTTATTTGTAACCCGAGAATGTTCGACTTTCTTTAAAAAAAAAGAAGAATAAGATTGTATATTGTAGTCACTTATGTTATTTTTTCTGTATCTATTCTGTGTGCTTTAGTGTATGATTCATATTATGAACATGACTTGCTGTCCAACTGTTTTGGCAGTTTAGCGGGTGCATATAATGAAGAATAAAAATAAATAATAAATAAAACAGATGCAAACAAAAACCGAAGTTTAACAAGAAGTTTTTAGTGCAAGAAGTTTAACATAACTCAGTTCAGAATCTACGACAGCATTTGCAGTATACATTTTAAAAATACTCCTGTGAAAGTTTAAGTACATTATTTATTTCCGCAGTTCTCGTAGTTGGACATTAGTTCACTAAGACCGTCCAAGAAAACTTACATTCTTGCAACTTCAATGAGTCCCAGTTCTTTAAATAAAGTTTTAGTAATTGATGACTTTTAAAGTTATCAAAATGTACCTACAAATCTATACCAATTGTTCATTGTTACAAATTCAACTATAAAATATATGAATTAATGCCGGGGGATCAACATCACCAAATCGATGTAAACGCTTGAAAACAGATTCTAAGCCAATTAATCGTATAGTACAAATTTTTAAGATTTATTGCAAAGTAAAGTAAAGGTCTTGTGGGCAATGCGTTGGAATTTTTAATGACTATTCAATGCGTAGGTGCGTAAAATAGTTTTAGGCAGCGGTCATTTTCTCAAATAACATTGCACAATTGAAATAATTATTACTGTCGCTTGTTCCACTTAATATTACATCCCCATAGAACTAATTTTGAATGTTAATAATGTACAATCACAAACTCAAGTTTTTGTAATGGCAGTCAACTACTGCTTTGAAATCTATTAAAACTGCACTTGGCTCTTCACAACTTAGACTTTTGGATGGTAATCCTACCGATTTACGTACTCAAAAATACTAAAATCTAATTGTCTTCATTTCATCCCCCCTGCAAGATGGGTCTCTTCAAGAATCAAGTTCATTCCATCCTTTTCTTAAAATAACAGTCCACACGACATCCCAAAAGTTAACCCGAAGGAAACTATTTTCTTCATTAAATATACAAAATGAAATAAACTAGTATTTCAAAACCTGTATAATTTATCTTCGTCTTCTACCTAGTAACAGCATAGTGATATTAAATTAAACTTTTTTAGCGTTAACTAAAAACTACATCTATTCCTAGTGTTTATATTTATATCGCTTCACTAATGGGCGCGTTTTAGATTTTATTCAGCTGACAAACATCAATTTACTCTACATTAAGGGTTGGTTATCAATTGTATAGGGTTAGAAGCACGTTTATAAGTAAGGCCCAATTTCATAATTTGTATTGCTTAAATTTTATTTAAAATAAGTATAAATATATTGGTCACCATGAAACAGGCAGAAACCCAGTGTGGTGATTCAATGTATCAATGTCTATTAAAAAAAAAACATAAGCTGTATTTCGAAGATAAAAAATAAATTTAAAAAATTGGTAGAACTACACAACCAGTAGTAGGTAGGCTCTAACTATAATACTGTTCTATCTCCGAGGTTTTTTCATAAACTCTTTCAATCATTAAATCTGAACTAAAAATCTGCTTTAAAAAACACTGGGACTTGTATTATGATAGATTGACAATGGTTTTGATATTTAAAATGAATCTTAGTGCTAAATCACTATTTCGATTGGTGTATATTATGAATACCAAAACATTAATAGAAATAAAAAAATAATAGAAAAGTATTAACGCGTAAAGGAAACAACTTTAAAAAATGAAGTATAATAGCTAAGATTATCTGTGACAGTTTCAGAATAAATTTGTGCTTTCTTATAAAATTATTTAAAAAATAAATAAAAACCGGTTTTGTGCTTGAAATCAAACGTTTCTAGACTCCATCTGTCAAGCTATTTTTATGTCTATTACCTATAATATAAGGTATACCAAAAATATACATATTTTTGGCTTGTAGCTTCCTCTAAATTAGCAGGAGGCTGTAATAAATTGGACCCCGACCTTGAGGTTTTCACATTATTTATTATTCTGTATACAGCTAACGTCATGTACGTGTAACCTAATAGACTAATCCAGTGCCATCTATGGGTGAGCTTATACATTAATATCAATAATTTTCTAAAAACAAATTAATACTTTCGAAAATAGTAATGGACTATAATATAATAAACATTTGTAACCTTCTCCTTTACAACTTAACAGGACTTCTGGAATTATCGAATCTCCAAAAATTAAAAAATATTGAAAATATAATTTCCTAAAAAGCTATTTTTAGATGTCCTCAACAACAGCACAGCTTGCTTCGAAAAACTTTTAAAAATTAATAAAAAGAATACTAAAAATCTTTAAAAAATTAACACAGCTTGCTTCGAAAAACTTTTAAAAATTTAATAAAAAGAATACAAAAAAAAACTAAAAAAATTTAATAATCAATGAGAAACAAACCACTAATTTAAAAAAAGCTTTTTATTTGAGTAAAAAAATATATACTAAATCCATTGAAGGGTGAGTCGTAAACTTCCCAAAGGCCTTTCTGAAAACATCTTGTGCGGAAGTTCAATAGGCGTATTTTGTTATTAAAATTTATTTAATTATTTAAATATCATTATAATGAATTGGAATCTTGACATAAAACAAAAAATAAAAAAATTTCATCTCTTTTCTTAATTATGTCCCTAGGCCAAATATCACAAAAGGAAAATGATTAAGCATTTAAAATAAAAATGCACATATTATGTATCTCGGGGTCAATCCGGATATTATTATCACGCTTGAATTTTAAATGCTGCCATAGATCAAGGATGTATCAGATTAAGATGTTTAATATTTTATAAAATATACGTCATTTTTATGACATCCGGAGAATAAATGATTGAATTGCCATACTTTAAATAAATCTACCCTCACCCTGTAAAATGATAAAATGAAATGTGTTTGATTATTTTAATATAAATACTGTTAAGACAATAGGAGTAGAATGCACACATGAAACAGATTAACAAAAACACAAAATGGTTGCTTGAAATGTCTTAAACCTGAACTGAATTCTGCTTGCTACGAATTCCCAAACTTCCTCTTCCCCATCTCATTTCCCTTCCCAATTTTTTCTACCTATCAACAGCCCTGTTAGGGAGGCCATCGTTTAGCTGGCTTCGTGTATTCGGAAAGAACCGGGAAGAAAAAAGGAAATAAGTATAATGACATTTTCGCCCAAATTTGTACTCGTTTTTATCATATTGAGTATTTCTATTCTGGGATTCTATACCAGAAACATTGAACGTTATTTTTTTCAATGTTGACCCAAATTTACGTAAAAACTGCATTTTTTCAAAAAATATATTATGTTAGCTATTTAAGAATTTGAAAACTAAATCAGACTTCGTTTGATTAAATGTGACATCGGATATGAGGCATAAAACAAACGTACTTCGTTTTGATCTAAATAATTAATTAATAATGCGCATAAATTCATAGTTTTATTTGACTGAATAAGGACGGGTTGTTTCATAGAATTTGAAAAATTCATCAAATTTCCTAGTTGATTTTCATGTTTTGAGAAGGTTGTATTCAAGTTTTGTTGTTATTTTAGTTTTGTGAAATAACTGGCCAGTAATAATATTATAACAGAACTTGTATAGAACCTTCACAAAAATTGTAATATATACCTTTAAATTTTGATGAATTGTTCAAATTCTGTAAGACAACCTGTCCTGAGTTTAAATTTTCAGTATTCTGTAAAGCGTAATTATAAAAAATCAAATCAAAATTGTGAAACTTGAAACATGACTTACCATACGTTTTTTCGTCTAAAATTACGTCCACTGAACTAAAATTTCTGAAAAAAAAACAAATATTTTAATAGACAAATGTATATTCGTACTCCATTAGTCGAATAATAATAATAAAAATGTTTATTTCGGTATGTGGGGAGGTTAGTGCAGTCCCACACATTCCATATAGAGATACAAAAAAATATATGATCAAAAACAAAAAAAATAGAACAGAAAACAAAGACAAAAAAAAGAATAAATTGAAAATAAAATAGAATAAAATGATAAAATTAATAGAACGTGGAAGACTTTAGGGAGCCGTGACTATATTAGGCGCTAGTATTTTTTTCCAGTGTGCGTCAATGCTGGAGAGAATAACCTTGTAATGAGTTAAACCGTTGCGCAGTGTCCTATTGCAATACTTCAGTAGTCCAATAATAAGCTTCGAATGAGGTACATCACTGTGCAGTATCCCATTACCATACTCCATTAGTCCAATAACAACCTTCTAGTGAATTACATTGCTATGCAGTATCCTATTGCAATACTTCAATAGTCATATCTACTGCAATACTTCATTAGTCCAATATTAACCGTCTAATGAATTACATTGTTATGCAGTATCCTATTGCAATACTTCACTAGTCCAATCTATTGCAATACTTCATTAGTCTTTGGGAATCTGGTGAGGAGGCATGAAATTAAAGACGTGTCGTGAAGGTCAGAATGTTTATTTGTGAGTCAGGAAGCCGTGGTGAAATGACGTAGGACAGATGTTGTATTCTCCGGATGCAGGCGGCGATGGCAGGTCAAGCGTGGGTCAGTGAGTCGACGCCGGGCGCTGTTGACCGGGACTCGATGACGGTCAGACACTGGCGGTCTTGGGAATCAGTACTCTAGTGCTGACGGGAAGGCCTAAGGTGCGGTGGACCTTGTAGGCGGTTGAGCGGAAGCCTCGTAGACCAATGAGGATGCTGCATGTCCTCGTGGTGGTCATGGTGCGTGGATGAAGCGCTGGTCAGAGGCGCTGTAACCAAAGCGCTGTAATCCGTTGTAGCGCTGGTCAGGGACGGTGGCCAAGGCGCTAGGATGATGTTCCGATGGAGTCCATGATGAGTACGGGCGAAGCCGGGAATATTTTCCTTCGCGTAAATAAGGTGCACGGAGTACCACTTGTTGATCCTTGTAAACTGACGGCGGATTGATGACTGACTGACTGACGGGATCCTTCATGCTGTCGCTTTTATAAGGTGAAGAAACTTCTCGAACATTTTTGTTGCTATGTAGATATTGCCAAACTAAAATTAAAAAATTAAAAAACATCCAAGAAGCTTGTTTGGAAAAAGCCGAAACTTCTAGAATGCCGTTCGAATCAAGTAGTGGCGTACCACTACAAGTCCAATAATAACCTTCTAATGAATTACATTGCTATGCAGTATCCTATTGCAATACTTCACAAGTCCAATCTATTGCAATAGTTCATGAGTCCAATAATAACCTTCTAATGAGTCACACCGTTATTCAATATTATTATAAATTACCAGGTATGCAATCCTTCATTAGTCCAATACTAAGCTTCTAATGAGGTACATTGTTGTGCAGTATTTTGTTGCAATACTTCATTAGTCCAATAATAACCTTCTAATGAGTAACATCGCTGTGCAGTATCCTTTTACCAAACTTTATTTACGTGGTGATAATCCTTGAATCAGTTACATCTGCCTACTTTCGAAGTGAACTGGACCTGCCATTACAAAGTGAAAATGGTGACATCGCCCTAAGAATAGTGAGCAACTACAATATAGTTTTATCCCTAATGTTTCAAATTCCGTTGGTCATTTCTAACAGACACACCGATTTCTCTGAGACAATATAAAAACTGTTCTCTTGTGATGAATGGCTTTAATCAACAGTGGAAAAAGATGAACCGTAGCTTTCCACTTTGCGAATTAAAAATATATCAATTACTTATGAAAACGGACATCCTTGCGACATCTGTTGAATTAAATTTGATCGAGTTATGTTGACGGTAGACATCTGTAATAATTGAACTTATATCGAGGTTCTAGAACGAAAACACAAAGATCGTTAAAATCATCTCGGGATAGGGGAATTCCTTTTTTAGGCATGAAAACAAACATTGAATTTTTGACAGCCAATTAGATTGAAACAAAAGCTATAAAGGTTTTAGTGAACCAATCAGTAAACGGAGAGGCGTGTGTCAACGGAAGACAAAGGAATGACCTTTAGACCTGACAATTTAAGAGATAATTAATTACTTTTTCAATCCCACAGAAATTAGAGGTGAATACACTGTAGTGTAAATATCGAACATTTCAAGGTTTTAGTATGACGAACCTCAGGGAATGTTTTGAATAACGGTTACATTTATGGGATAGTGAACCCCAGGAATCGAGTGCTTTGGAGCTTTTTACATGTTGAAAAACACACGCGAAGATACGATGAAAATTTATAAATGAAATATTCATAAGAAAGGGCGGAAAAAACAAAGGAAAATTACTGGCAGGATTTTCAACTGTCGTGCGATTGCTTATGAGAGCAGGAGGGTGCCAAATTCGAGGAAAACCGTACTAAAGAAAAATGAAAGTGATGGAAACAATGGAAACTTATCGTTATCAATTTTAGATGAAGCGAAGATATTGTGAAAACGATCCGGAAGGATAATTTCACGAAAAATAGACATTTTAGAAAGAGTGCAGGATGAGTGAAGCAATTACAAGGTTCTGGGGGACATGATAATAAAGTACCGAAGGAAGGCAATAATACTAAACATATAGTGATAGATTTGATTCAGAAAGGAGGCATTTTACATAATTATGAGGGTAGGTAAATTTTAGAGTTGCACGAGACTACAGGGGAAATGAGATGAAATAAAAGGTTGACGATCTAATGTGTATTTTAGGTTATAAACAATCAAAATTCGTACTTGGTTTTTGTTTACGTTAGAGAAATAATCAATTAGGAAAGCAATAAAGGTTAACATAGGGCTTAGGAGATATTTAGATAAAGAAAAAGACATAAAATTTAATGATTTTGTAATAAAGATAAATTTACCAGCGGGGTACCAAAGTTTGAGACCTAAACAAATGTCAATGCGTATGGTTTATGGGAATTTTGGTAAGAAAGAGACGAATTTTGGGTGGAGTTTAAATTGGACAATTAACTTGACAGATATCCCAGAGTCGAATTAGGAATATCTTCCATAGAAGTGTTGAAAATGATATATTAATTAATAATAGATGAAGGATGAAATTTTCCTAGAGACAGCACACATCGGAAACAGTGTGGGGTATAGAAAAGAAAGGGTAAACAACGGAAATAAGAGATGATCCAAGTGAAGAAAAGCGATACTATTCCAAGTTATCCATGAAATTAATAAATACGGCTTGGATATAATTAATTATAGAGTTATGAGAAATAACATAAGAATAAAGAAGACATTCGTTGAGAAAAACGTCGCGAATAAAAGAAAATTCAAAGAAAAAGGGAAAAATCAAATCTACGACATAAATAGAGAAAACACGGGTTAAAATGGAAAAGTTCATACAGGTGACAGTGAAATTAAGTAGAATTTAGGAAAATTGAAATTCAAAAATGCATAGTCAAGATTTCGACATGGGTTTAATCATTTTTCGCACGAGATGCATAAAATTGAGATCTATATATATGTTATTGAGGACGGACCTATTGCAAATTGAGAAAAAAAAGGAACACAAAATCATGATATTCTAACTACATTTGTATAAACAGTAGGACAAAGGAAGATTGGGCAATCTAACGCGGACCTACTCGATTCGGACTCTATGGAAATGAGGACATGAGACAAAGACTAGCCACCGCCCAGAGTCAGATGACTGAAATGATACAAAAGATCATATGTTGGTACAGACAAAAATAATAAGGAAATGTCAAATGATTACGAGTTGATAGGAGATAGGATTAATTATCAAAAGAAATTCATATACGCTTTTTTGGAACCTGAGAGGGGTATTTAATATGCTGCAGAGGGGATTTCAGGACAGGGAGCCGTGGATTGGAAAGGAGTTTTGTGTGGCGGTACAACGCGTTCGGTAAATTAACAGGAAAAAATTTCTAAGTGTTAGATTATGTACAAGTCTAGTGACTTAGAAAAACTCGCAATTAAAATCAGTGAAAATATGGACAAAGTGTTTCTTTTAATTAATTGTGGATAGTTAAAAAGTGATTGTGACAAGTTAAAAGTTTTGTGATTAATACAAAAGAAAGATACTTAGTGAAAACCAGTGAAGTTAATAAAATAATTAACAGTGGATAAGTTCTAAATAAATGGTTGCGTCGAGTTTAAACGGGAAGATTTAACGAATATGTGTATTGTTTAAATTGGTGAAAACAGAGGAATTTGGGAGAAAGTTTTAACAAATATTTTATTTATTAAAATCAAGTTAATTAAAAGATTGCGCAATATGGAGCGATTTGGGTACTATCATATACCTATCATTCACATACAACAATTGGAAAATCACGGGTTAGTAAGATTTATATCGAAGTATTATACGAAACATTCGAATATTATGGATTAGGTATTTGTATAGGTTTCCATTAGTTACCTGAAACAGCTGGGAGTTGCGTATTCTCAAATGCGTCAAACATTTACATACAACAATTGAAAAATCACGGGTAAGTAAGAATTATATCTAAGTATTACATGAAACATTTGAATATTATTGTTTGGGTATTCGCATAGATTCCCATCAGTTACCGGAGTTGCGTACTCTCTTATGTGACCATCAATTACATTAAACAGTTGGAAAATCACGGGATAGTATGAACTAAATCTAATGTTGAACCCTGGGGAAAAATTAAAAATACAGTTCAACCAATAGGAGGCAGTGGTCACTTCTATAACAAATACCAAATACTTCAAAACCAAACAAATAGAGATGGCGAATCTCTTAAATAAATTCGTCAAAACCAAACCTCCGAAATAAAACTACTAACCGAACAGCTTTTCTCAACAGGTCCCTTCCGAAAGGTAGGCAGCCTCATAAAATTAAATGCCAAAATCAAACCAATTATCCGTTTATACCTAACTGAGAGGATGGGTATTCAATAGAAGATATCCATACCTAATACACGAGGGTGCTAGTAACCTCATAAAATAATTACTTGAACTAAATATTAAAATACAGACAGTCCTCATCCTAAATTTGACATTTTGAGAAAACCTTACATATATCTCACATGATAATTGGCTGAATGGGTAAACGTACAACTTATCAATAGAAGCTGACATAATTTCGACAAGATCGTCGTGTGTTATCTGTGTTATTGACCTAGAAAGGGATGTAAGTTCCCGACGACGTGGAATTTACAGCGTTTTCTGGAGGTGGTATGTAACTTGAGACCTTACGTGTCACATTTTTGCGACTAGATTCATGACAAAGGATGTCATGGTTTTCCCCTTCTACATTCAGTAAAATAGATTTTTCTGGAGGTGTAATGAGTTTGGGGCATTTCTGAAATTGGTGAGAAGACCTTGTTTATTTTTATTTTGAGGTGAAGGTTGCCAATTTGGAACAAGGGGAGACCCCGAAAAAGCCCGTTAGACCCGGCCGGTTCGGATATCCAGACACGAAGATATCGATTGCCTTGTTCTAATTATCATCCATCAGATTTGTTTGGTAAAGCGGAGGAGCCAACTTAGCTTGAACAAATTCATTTCCGTTTCTCCTTCCCCCCCCCCAAAATATACATATGGATGGCGCCGACAACTAACTCCATAAATTAATCGTATTTATATCACATGTACATAAAATCTAACACTTTATCATACCCACATTAACCTACTTAATCAATCCTTACATGTACCTTATAGCAGCAGAGTCATAAAGGAGTGACGCCAAACAGACACAAGAGTTAACCATAATTAAATTTACTAACAATTAACCATTTGAGTTATATTTAATTACCTGTCCAAATAGACATGTATAATATTGTTTACTAGCGTTTAACTACGAATTTGATAGGATGCAGGGAATCAAAATAGTTACAAAGGGAGAGTTAGCTCATTTAGAGAAACCATTTAAGTTTAGATTTGCAATGCAGAGACCAATTCAATTTTGAAGCTCAACACCCTGATCAGAATCAAAAGGGTTACTTTGCAATATATGCTATTGACAAATCACAAGGCAGTTCAATAGTTTTTTTTTTTTTTTTTTAATTTAAAATCAGTTTTTAGTCTACATATGTTGGTAATATAAATACAATGTAGTAATTGGTTTTACGATGAAGGAATTTAATATTAGTTAAGTAATCGAATCGGAAGAAATTTTACCACCCGATATTTTAACATGATTTTCAGCATTGTTGTATATTATAAGACCTAAACGAGACGCTTTTTATATTTAAAAATATACATAAATAAATAACAAAATAAATACAAAACAAAGCTTAAAGGAGATTTCTATTAGGGGCTGGTATGGATGGACTGCTATAAGCGGTCAATAATACAAACTGTATTGTTTGATAAAGTTTTTTTTCTATAACTATACAGCAACTGCTTGAAGCTCACGATATCGTCACAGCTCGCAGCATGCGATGCCTAAATTACAAATATCATCAAATAATATTAATTTCGGTCATGGGTCCTTCAGTGGTTGTAACTTGGGTCTTAAATTTAAGAGTTATTTCTAAAAACTGAAACTGATTGTATCAAGAACTCAGACAAGCGATAAAGTAAATATCTATAACATTAAATAAATTTGAACAGAAAATTATTTGAGTTGTCATTTTAAAAATTGAAACTTATGTACCAAGAATTTAGACAATCGAGAAAGTACCCACTTATAATTTAATATATTTTTACGCCAGAAAATTATTTTGATTAGATATTTGAAATGGTTATTTCATTTGTTTAAATATTTTGACAAGTTAAGTCAGATTCGTGATTTTAAAAGGATCTGTGCATTTTAGCGAACTTGCACTAGTTATCAATTCAACAATAAAGCACAATATCACGTGGTTTGTCACTGGTATATGCTAGAATTACATAATAATTAGTTTTTTTTATTTTTTATTTTGGTACAATATTTTTTACATTTCAGAGTTATACAGTAATGTTGGCCTCACTGGGTGGCATACCGGTGCTGAGGCCTTCATTTTATAATATAAATATAAAATATACATAGTATATTTAAAGAGAAAAAATTACTTTTAAAATATAATCTTGCGTGTTAGTGAGTGATGAGTGTGAGTGATGTGTGGTGTGTTTAAATTGCTTTTGTGTGTTACGTGTAGGTTTTTAAAAAAAAATTTAATGAATTTTTTGTAATATTGTCTTTTTTGTTCTTTAATCCATTTTGTAATTTTTTGTCTGAATTTATTTTTGTTTTCCTCAATTTTATTTTAATGTTTTGGACTGTTGAATGCTTTTATATCATTGTATTAGTAGTGTATTTGTCCAAAGCTTGTATTTACTGTCGAAGTTTTTATGTTTTCTTTGTACGCTTGTCTAACTGGTCTGTTAGTGATATTTTGTGTATGTTGAATACAAAATTTTTTTTTCTCAAAAATGTAGTTATGTATTATTCTGCAACCTCTTTTATTTTTGTAAAGTTATCGGGTTTTCCTTTCAGGTTACTCAATATTTTTTTACATTGAATCGCCCCCTTTCCTGCCCGTTGTTTCTAATGTAACCATGATTTTATCGGAAACGAGGCAAATAAGGAAAACCTAATGCATATTTTATAAAAAAATACGTATCGAATATCCATAATCCTTGTATAAATTTCGGATGCATTCAACTAAAAAACGCTGTATATAAACCAATCTTGAGATAACAATATTCAGTTATGAGAAAGACGTGTTTGAGTAAACTGAATTGACTGTAAAAGCTTCAAATTTTATTAAAATGTCCAAGGTCAGTATTATAATACATTCCGGGCTATCTAATTTCATCAGTGTTGTGTTTTGTTATTTTTGTGTGTGTACTCGTACTGTTATTAGATCAACAGAGTTTGGTTTTCTCAATGCAGAATCATGTTTTTAAAAACTCTTTGATAAAATTACGAAATCTCCGCCATACTGTTTTCAAACGACTTCTTCAACAAGTTTTCGCAGATCAGCAGTTATTTAGCTATTGGTTATTTTTTTTCACTAACTCTTCCAGGAGGAAAATAATTTCCCTCAGAGCCTGCGTCATCGTGGGAGGATGCTGTGTGAAGGATATTTTTAAGGAAAGGAAGGAGTGAACATGAGTCTTGAATAGACCCGTGTTTTAGGAGAGAGGAAATACAGAGGCCGGCAAATCATCGCATAGCCGAGATGTAAACCTCATGAAAGAGTCGTAAAAACGAACAATTCTTACGTAATTAGTTAAAACCTTGTACAAATGTTGGGTGCGCGTTTAGAATGTTACCAACTACGTACCGGTACCGAAAGGATCAATGACGCTAGTTTCTTGGAGAATCTTCAACTGTAATACCGGTAGAACAAGTACAACATTCTCATCTAACGCCTGTGTCCTAAAGATTGCAATCGGTCTATTAAAATAAGGAAATCTCTCAAAAAAACTGCTCGTTTTGCATGGAATCAAGGATTTTTATCAAGTATATTAACGCTCCAGACCACAAGTGGCGTGAAAAAGGTTATAGACCACATTGGAGAAAAAATTGATGCGAATTATGGTAGCTTCTTCAAGCATATTAATGGGTACTGGTAAGCAGGTTATCTTCTTATTTACTTATTATTTATTTACCAACCCTTAACAGTGATAACAATATCCGCACAAATGATAAATAGAACTAAAAAACATTAAAGATGCGCAGTGGTTTGTTTGGATATTTTCAATGGCTAAGGACGGGTTGTTTCGGATAATTTGAACAATTCATCAAATTTCAACGTTCATTTCCGGGTTTTGTGAAAGTCCTATTCAAGTTCTGTTATTATATCATTATAGGCTAGTGGCTTGACAAAACTGAAATAAAAACAGAACTTGAAAAAATGTTTCACAGAACTTGAAAATGAACTTTAAAATTTGATTAATTGTTCAAATTCTCCGAAACAACCCGTCCTAAGACTCCACCACCTGAATTTCTCAAGAAATTAAAACATAATTATTTTTTTCTAATACCTTTATTTTTCCTAATTTTTATATTAAGTTCACACAATATTATAAAAATAATGGGAACCCACTAAAGCGCAGCCTGTGCGTGGGTAATATAATTAAATAATCCATATCATTGTACCGAGAAAGAAACAAACTGTGGGCATATAAAACAAAAACTAGATTACAATTTGTCTATAAAAAGTGTTTAAAATAGTGTTTTGTGAATTTATTAGTGTTTAGTGCAATATTAAGGACGGGTTGTTTCGGAGAATCTGAACAATTCATCAAATTTCAACGTTCATTTTCAAGTTCTGTGAAAGATTTTTTCAAGTTCTGTTTTTATTTCAGTTTTGTCAAGCAACTAGCCTACAATGATATAAAAACAGAACTTGAATAAGTCTTTCACAGAACTTGAAAATGAACGTTGAAATTTGATGAATTGTTCAGATTCTCCGAAACAACCCGTCCTAAGTGTATAGTTTTTGAGAAGCATAAAGTGATAAAAATGAAATAAAAAAGTTTAAACTGCTGTATTGAAAAGCCAACATTTTAATTCTTTTAAATATTGAGAAAGTTTAGTAATCACTTGAATATTTTTCGGTAAATGATTGAAAGTACGAGGTCCAATGAAACTGCAGTGTGTTTGCATTTGTTTGGTGTTCGTTTAGGAAGTATAAAATACATTATTATTTCTAACGTTGATTCTGTTTTAATTTATTTTTGTTTTTAAAGATATATTTCATAGTATGCAAAATAAATAGTATACGGAGACAGAATGGTTTACATTCTTTGGATAACTTGACCGGTCAGTGGTTGAGTGGGCATAGCGCTTGGGTCTCACCCGAGCGTCGCGTGTTCGATTCCTCGGCTGGCTAAGTCCTCCATCACAACACAAGCAACATTTTCGGCTTTCTGTGGTGGTAGTAGGAGATTTTCAAACATTGTTGGGTTATTCGTAACCTGGGAATGTTTGTCTTTCTTTAAAAAAAAAAAAACTTATTTGTTGAAAATAATGTTGGGTTATTTGTAAAGGTTTCATATGTGCATGAAGCGCACTACCCCATTATATTATTCCGTTTATGAGTGAAGATTACACTAAAGAAAAATAAATAATTTCCTGTTTGTCAATATTTAGTCTTTAAAATTAGTACGTAAAATATCTTAATTTATAGACGGTATTATTAATTTGTAATTGCCAATTTCACGATTTATGATTCCCTCGACCACTTTATGTTTTTAAGCTCTTCAAAACTTAACGCGTTTCTTACTTAAAATTAATGTTAGTTTTTAAGATAGTATCTACTCATTTATTTTACTTTTTAATATAGTATCTACATATTTATGTTAGTTTTTATGATAGCATCTACAAAATTATTTTAGTTTTTAACATACACCCTACACATTTACGTTAGTTTTTAAGATAGTCTTTACATATATTTTTTTAAGATAGTCTACATATTTGCGGTGCTGTAAAAGTAACTACAAAAAATTTGCCGTTATAGAATTAGAAAATAACAAAGTATAACTAAATGTAAATAACGAAAATAATTCTCCTAAAATTTAAAAAAAACACACCTTGTTCTGTTTATTTGCATGTTGTGTTACATTTTTTGCAATTTTAACTCTGTGTTTAGTATATTTTATAAATTAGAGACAATGTTCACTCAGTTGACAGCACCGGCAAGGAAAGGATAAACCACTGGTTTGTTAACCCGAAAGATACAGAGTACGCCCCCAGTTCTTACTTAACATTTTAGGCTAATTTGTTCGCTTTTGGGTAGAACTCAAATGGTCTCACAGGAATCGTTGTACCTCCCTTACTGTCATGGTGAGAAATATAATCTAAACAATGTCAGAATGAAAAAATACCACGCTTTATATTCAAATCTACAAATTAACCCCGGAAGACTAAAAATGGGCATCTTTTTGAAACTATAGGTTCCGACCGCAATTTAAAAAAAAACTTGTATGATTTTTTTATTCATTGTGGTGAGGTGACAGTAACGATTGTAAAACATTTGTATGATAAAATGCGTGTTTTTTCGCTATCAAATTATTATTAAATTTAGTCACAAAAAACGTAAAGTGATCCATTTTTATACATGTTATAATGTTTTTATCAAGAATTTTCATACTTCAGAAAATATATGGTTATTAAGAATAATAAAGTTTAAAAGCGTATTTTATGACCTTTCAAAAACAGTTTTTAGTTTTCAGATACGTTCATAATTATTCCATTTAACTGGGATTTATTGCAAAGCGGAAATTTTTTGACCTTCTTAAAGAATATACCTGAAGTCTGAGCAGTTAAATGAAAATTAAAGTTTCTTTAGTTTGTTTAGCACATTAAAGGCCGAATTGCACGTACCAAGCAACTTATTGTAGAGTAGAGGTGATCACATGTAAAAGAGACAGTGGGTGGGTCAGTACAGAAGATGTCTGAGCAGTTAAATGAAAATTAAAGTTTCTTTAGTTTGTTTAGCACATTAAAGGCCGAATTGCACGTACCAAGCAACTTATTGTAGAGTAGAGGTGATCACATGTAAAAGAGACAGTGGGTGGGTCAGTACAGAAAAAAAGGTTAAAATGCTGTTAACATGAGTTCGCGATCGAGAATATTTAAGAGAGTTTCACAATAACATTATTTAAAATAAAAAGTTATTTTACTGAGGTTAAGCGTCAAGTTGAGTATGCAAGTGGAGGGGATACTTATTCGACCGAGTTGGGCCTTGCTTCTATCCACTGTCTCGCCTGAATCACTCGCCCGCTACTAGGCCGAGTACTGACTGTACTGATCACATCAGCCGATCAATCGGCAGGTGTAATTTAGGCAAGGATGAATGTCAAGAATCAAAATTGATCAACATTTTATTCCGACGCTCGGTTAAGAACGAAACCCGAAATAGCTTAAAACCTATCTAGGTGGAAATACATTACCGAGCCATTCAATCTGATCAGTTACTTATCAGTAATCTATATATTTTCTAGTTTGTCAAAAAAATGTGAGTGATTTATGGTGTTGAAGGCTTTAGGAAAGCTGAGTAATATTCTAAGGCATTCTTTACGCCAGCTAACCTTTTTTAAACATATTCGATTTATCACAATGTTCCTAAATTGTTTCTGTTAGTTAATTGCTGGTAAGTTGTTTCTGAAATTTGAGAAAATTTAGAATTGTGATCGGTCTATATTTATTGATTGTCTTTTTGATTGATTACTTGATCATATCATACCGATTATAAAAATCGGTGCGGTAGTCTCTGTTTTGAGTTGTGATGGCAATTTGCTTTCCGTAATAGATGTTTGTTAGAAAAGTTCGAAGAGTTGGTCTTGCGAATATTATCATATATTGTGTGATGGACCAAGGTTTTTCCCAAGGTAAATGATATAAACCATCATAGTAGAGCCATCTATCGGAACAGACACATATGAATTACAGGGAACTGCATACATGTGTGGGAGGTTTCCTTTAGGGTCGCAACGGAAGGACTGGATTGCCCAATCATGATTACAGAAAAAAGGGGGGTGCGAATTTCTGACAGGACAAAGAATATTTAAGAGAAGGGGTGTGTTTAAGCTTTGATTTATATGGCATCGACCTTGGAAATATTCCCACCAAATGATTAGGTGAACGTACTAGCTGGATTCAAGGCTGATCAACTTGACATTTTTAGGGGTTCAAAACCCTTTTTAGAGGCGTAGCATCACATGGGACGGGGCGAGATTTGGTTGCAACAGATCTGTTACTCGAGGAGAAAGGTTGATGATTTCTGGAACTCGAACGGGTTAATTTTGGAAAAAATCCGAACATGGTTTTGCACCATTTAGACACTAATAATTAGACATCGGATTATATGCATTTGCATATTTGCATATGCAAATGCATATAACTCTCTAATTACGACGTTAATGCATATTTCAGCCTTTTTTCCCAAATCGTGCATATTTCGTTTAGTAGCGGGAGTTATCATCTACGTATAGGGAACTAGGGGACGATGACGCGTAGAGCACGATACCATAAAAAAATTGGTTAGTTAAAAAGTTACCAGATACCATAAAAAATTTGGAAACAAAAAACCTTCCTCTAATTAAAGCAATAGAAATACTGGAAACAATGATCGAACTCGCCAACGCCCTCCCTCATTCAATATCAGAAAAGATTCGTAAAAAGTTAAACTCTATTTTGCTTAAAAAGCCGAGTCTTGAAGATATGAAGAACATTAATGCCTACATCAACGGCACAGGCCCTGCCTAAACAGATATCTCCAGAAATGGCACCAACTTTTAAATTTTGTCCAATGACGTCAGTTGACGTAGAGAGGTCGTTTTCGGCGAACAAGTTAATGCTGGGTGACAAACGTCACAAATTTGAGCTCGAAAATTTGGAAAAATACTTAGTTGTATATTGTCACAAAAACTATGCATAATTTTAAGAATATTTCGCTGTTTTTGTACGGTCTTTAATTAAAATATATAGAAATATAAATGGTTTTTTGATTTTGCATTATAATAATAATGATAATAATAATACCTGGATGACTTTTATAGCGCCGTTTTTGTGCAAAAACACCTCAAGGGCGCTGTACAAACTTATAATACATTTCTACAGTGTTATTACTTAACTATTTATAGAGAAAATATACAGTACAATACTTACCTGGTAGGTCACTTGAGATTAATACTTAATTAACATTATCTTATTGTTTATTGGCGAAATTTAGATACAGGGTTTAGGACTTAATTGAAAAATTGAATATAACTGGACTTTCTCTTAGGATTGGTATATTTAATTTAAGGGTACGACAACTTAAAAAGGTAAGTTTTTAGTTTAGACCTAAATTCTGTTGGACTTGTTATGGATCTAAGTTCCGGAGGGAGTTTATTCCAAGCCTTCGGCCCAGATACTCCGAAAGCGCGATCACCAAACTTAGTATTTGGCTTGCGCATAGGTTCTATCAGTCTGCCTACAGCTGCTGATGTTGCTGATCTAAGCGTTGACTGCCTCAGACCAGTGTTTTCCGGGAAGCATAGTTCAGAGATGTAGGGTGGGGCCATTTCATTGATGGATTTAAACACCATCCAGCACAGTTTGTACTGGATTCTTTCAGGGCACTTGAGCCAGTGAAGGTTACGAAGGTGTTCTGAAATGTGCGAATATTTTGAAACCCCGGTTATGAGCCATGCTGCTGCATTAAACACAGATTGAAGTTTGTCAATTTGATATTTTGGAAGGCTGGCATAAATGCCGTTGCAGTAATCGAGACGTGAGACTACGCAAGAGTTGACAAGTAGTAGTAAGTAGTTGATAAGTAGTTGATAAGTAGTTGTAAGTAGTAGTTGATAAGTAGTAGTTGATAAGTTGCTTCTGAAAGAAGGTTTCTTTGGACAGACTTGAGTTGTCTTAGGTGAAAAAAACCGGTGCTTACAGTCCTATTTATTTGACTTTTAAACGAAAAGTCTGAATCTAAATTGACACCGAGAAGTTTGACTGTTGTTTTTGGGATGATATCGCTGCCGGAAATAGTAATAGGTGAATTGTCTATGAAATTTTGACGTTTGTTTGTGGCTACCCAGAGGAACTCAGTCTTAGATGGATTGAGCTTCAGCTTGTTTGAAGACATCCAACGAGTTATTGCTTCTAGACATTCAGTTATACGGATCTTGAGACTATTGATTTCATTTGGAGCGCAGTAAAAATAAACTTGCTGATCGTCAGCGTAGCAGTGAGACAAGAGATCAAATGACTAGATTATTTTGGCGACATCATTTGTAAAAAGGATGAAGAGAAGTAGACCCAAAACGGATCCCTGGGGTACCTCTGAAGAAAGTGTTGCGAAGTTGGACAATTTATTTCCAACCCTCACGGCTTGTAAGCGATTGGATAAATAGGAAACCAGCCAATTTTTTATGTCGGAATTCAAACCAAATGTTTCCTCTAATCTCCTAATGAGGAATTCATGATCAATCGTGTCAAACGCTGCACTCATGTCTAGGAGTGAGATACGTGATAACTTACCTGACTCTACGGCCAGCGTTATGTCTGATAGCATACGAAGTAGTCCGGTTTCAGTTGAGTGGAACTTTCTGTACGCAGATTGACGTTTTGCGAATAATTTATTTGAATTCAAGTGACTGGTTATTTGTGCGGCAGCAATTTTCTCCAGGATTTTTGAAATAAATGGTAAATTTGAAACGGGCCGATAATAACCTAAGTTATCGGCGTCTAGATGTGAATTTTTCAGGATTGGTGTAACTACAGCTGACTTGAGTGGTTCAGGAAAGTTACCCGTGCTAAGTGATTTATTAAAAACATGAACTAGGAATGGAGCTAAAACAGTAGAACATTGTTTTAATAACCATGTCGGTATGGGATCAAGACTGCACTGTTTATTAGGCGAGCTTGAAATAATTTTTATTACTTCTTCCAGCGTTGTGGGTTTGAAGGAAGACAAAATTCCTTTAGAATTTAAAGTAAATATTGGCGGAGGGGCGTGAGATGCGGAAGCACGAATGGATTCAATTTTTTCCCGAAAAAAAATTGAGAAAGCTTCCGGGGTAATATCTATTTTCGTTGGAACAGTGACTTCCGAAATTACTGTCTTTATTGAGTTCCAAAGACGTCGCGGGTCGGTTCGCTCAGAGTTAATCTTTTCTTTCCAATAGTCTGATCTTTTGGAATTAATTTTACACGTTTACTGTTTTTGAGCAATCTCTCTTGTCGAACAAGCTCGTCTCTTGCAGTTACAGTTTTCCTATAGGTCCACTCTAATTTCCAGCATAAGTATCTTCTGGTTTCGACATTCATCGTCAAACCAGCCGTCAGACGTTCTAACTTTTCGTGTTTTTGATGATGTCGGGGCATATTTATTTAACAGACATGAAAGTATTTTATTATATATCTTGACAAGTTCGGTAGGGGTCTTTGTTTCCCAAACATTGGGTGTACATAAGAGAGAGGTCTGTAACTCTTCCAGAAAATCGCTAAAGCAAAATTTACGCCATTCCCTTGATACAATTGTTTTATACGGTACTTTAGGCGGGTTAAAATCAATATCAGTGCAAACGAGCCGATGGTCTGACAGTCCTATATCACGAATATCTGCTGAAAGCGGTGGATCACTGTTATTTAAAATTAGTACATCTAATGTACTACCAGCATCATGAGTTGGGACGTCGACCCACTGGTGGCATCCAAAGCTGGCTAATAGATCTAAGAATTTAACAGTGTTTGGTGATGTCACGCGCTCGAGACGAATATTAATGTCGCCTGTTATAATGAGTGTGTCGGAGAGTCCGACTGAAACTTACAAAAACTGTGAAAACTCATTATAAAATTCGACAGAGATTGGTTTCGATCCGGGCCTATAAAGGGTGCACAACATGAACGACGTTCCTGAAGAAGAAACCCTGCATCCAATATACTCAAACGTGTTAAATGTACCGAGAGCTACTTTGTTTAGCCGTAATCCTGGTCGGGCTATTATCGCGACACCCCCGTGATTCATGTGTGAGATATTGTTTGATGGTAGGTCCCTACTAGGTCGGGTTTCTTCAATAACCACATACCCTAAAGCTCGAAGTCTCTTAATTGAGTACTAATCACTGTTCTCGTGCCAAGTTTCTGTGACAGTAAGGATATGGAGTTTTTGGTCTCTGAAAATATCGTCCACCACCTCTAGTTTGTTGTTAAGGGATCGAGCATTCCAGGAACCAATCGCAAGCTGTCTGCTCCTATAGTTGGCATGTCGTTCTAATCTAATTTCATTTAAGTTGTTGTGGAATTTATCAGAATCTCGGAGGGCTTTAGACGGTAGGTAATTCTGTTTGTCGATTGGTTCGACTACTCGAACATCCTGTACTGACGGAGACTTATTATTATTTTCATTACCATTGTTATTATTAATAATAATTGTGCATATTTTGGGCAAATCAAGAGTTTTTAGTGCATATTGCGGCCTTTTTTAGTGCATATTTGCATGCATATTTTAGCATTTTGTTAGTGCATATAATCCGATGTCTACTAATAATCATTCACGAAAGTAATAAAATTAACACAGGGCTTCTGGAAGAAGAAAATACATTAAAATTAATGTTTTAACGATTAACAGGGGATTTATGGGCAAGTACATTCTGGTTTGTGATGACAGGGGCTTGAGGCCTCTGATTAATGTGAAATGAGACAAAAGACGGGAACGGAAGATGGGCGTGTGCCATTTTATTTAAAGTAAACACCCGTAATTAGAGAGAGGGACCGTGAAAATTCAGTAATAAATCTTGAAATAAAACTGGCCGAAGAGATGAACAGAATATCAAATCGATGCGGTCTCGGACGGAAGGAGGAAAAATAGGTGACATAATGTGTACTGGGACATTTCAACTAGAACGAGTACCGAGGGCGCCTTAGGAGGTTGAAATAATCGGTGAAAAGTGAGATAGTTATACTAAACCAAGGAAAAAGGAAGGTAAATAAATGTGAAATGTAGGAGACAACCTTACGCAAGGGTTTTAGAATACGGTGAAATGGGAATGATTGTCGAAAGTGATCGATTCGGAAGGTAGAGGGAGGAACGGACGTGTACAACATTTTGTCTTAAAATTGCTACGATCATTCCAATATATAAAAACGGTCCCAAAAATGATGTATCAAACTATCGACCAATTAGTATTTTAACTACACTATCAAAAATATTAGAAAAAGTTATAAAAAAACAAATGCTTACATTTTTGGATTCTAATAAAATATTATCATCTACGCAGTATGGTTTTAGGGAAAACCTGGGTACTGGTGACGCTATAGCTAATGTAACAAATACAATTATTAGAAAATTGGATGAAGGCAAAAAATGCCTAGCAGTTTTCATTGATCTTCAAAAAGCTTTCGATACCATTGACCACGAAATACTGTATTTAAAACTAAAAAAAAATGGAATAACCGAAACAACCCTAAACCTACTTAGAAGTTACTTAACGGGAAGAGAACAATTTGTACAAATTGGTAGAAGAAGGAGCAAAACTCTACCAATTAAGTACGGTGTCCCCCAGGGAAGTGTATTAGGACCTATACTATTTCTAATTTACATAAATGACCTTATGAATCTTCCCATCAAAGGAAACATAATGAGCTTTGCAGATGACACTGTAATTTTATTCCATGAACAAGATTGGACAAGCACATATAAGGAGGCTGAACATGGCCTAACTGTTCTTCAAAACTGGCTTAAAGCAAACTCCCTTACATTAAATGTGAATAAAACCAAATATTTAATTTTCTCCAAAAACAAAAGAGGACAACCAATGAATGAGCATATACTCAAACTACATGAATGTCAAAAAAAATTTCCTCAATGTTCCTGCTCGATTATAACTCAAACCAAAAGCATAAAATATCTTGGTATTGAAATTGACGATAAACTACACTGGGATTCACACATTGATCGAACTTCAAAAAAGTTAACTAAACTCATCTACTTCTTCAAAAAATTACGGAACATTTTGTCAGCTAGGGATTTAAAGAGAGTTTACTATGCTTTATGCCACTCCAAATTGGAATATGGAATAATAGGATGGGGCTCAGCAGTATCAAAACATATTAAACAGCTGAAGGTAACTCAGAATTGCATCATAAAGACCATACTAAAGGTTCCCATAAGGACATCAACAACAGAAATTTTTAAACAATTTGACGTTCCAAGCATACAGAAAATCTATGCCAAAAACATTTTGGTACAACACCTCAAAAATAATTCTCAGGAAAACACCTCACATACTCATAATACCAGAGCCAAACAAACAGAGATACTAACTATACCAAAGTGTAACTCTACCTTTGGACAAAGAAGCTCTGAATTTTTAGCAGTAAAGGTATATAACAAACTCCCACTTAGTATCAAACAAATCAAAACAAAAAACAACTGCATTAAGAACATTAAATCTTGGCTTAAGGAATTACCGGAAAAAGAACTTACTAGCATATTTAAAACATCGTCGTAGAAGTTTCTGGAAACCCTTACCCAAAACATGAAGTCGAACCATAGAAGTCGCTGAAAAATTATTCAAAACCTAGTCCCCCTCAGCACAGGATCTCCTAGTGAGGAGGACTATAAAAATCTATATCAATTAATCATATAAATATATATAATTCTTATAAAAATGTTTAAAAAAATGTAATATAGTAACTAAATAAAAAAAAAAAAAAAAAAAAAAAATTCGACAAGAAGCGAGTTGCGAATTCTAGCTTTAGACAGAGAAAAGAAAACGAATAGGAGACTATAGGAAATTATCACGAAAACGGAGAGTTAAAAGGAAATTTTTGGCTATTTACGCCCAAGGGGATGGTTTGACGCACTAAAAAGAAGGTCATCAGAACACACATCACGGACCAAATAGAAACGCGAAAAATTTAAATTAGAAAAATAGGTCAATTCTGACGGGTTAGAAGACATCTACCAGATCCGAAAACACTCCTGCTGTAAGTGATCGGGCTACACTCCTAAGTTATAAAAGTGATAGTGTGTTGAACCCTTCAGTGACTGCAAAAGAAACCATATACAATCCAGTCCGTGATCCGAATGTGAAATTTAGATACAGGGGGTGTCGCGGTGGACAAAAAACAAAATATTTATGCAGGGAGGAACAATACGTTCCAAAAATTATTAATAATAACAATGGTAATGAAAATAATAATATGTCTCCGTCAGAACAGGATGTTCAAGTAGTCGAACCGATCGACAAACAGAATTACCTACCGTCTAAAGCCCTCCGCGATTCTGATAAATTCCACAACAACTTAAATGAAATTGGATTAGAACGACATGCCAACTATAGGAGCAGACAGCTTGCGATTGGTTCCTGGAATGCTCGATCCCTTAACAACAAACTAGAGGTGGTGGACGATATTTTCAGAGACCAAAAACTCCATATCCTTACTGTCACAGAAACTTGGCACGAGAACAGTGATTAGTACTCAATTAAGAGACTTCGAGCTTTAGGGTATGTGGTTATTGAAGAAACCCGACCTAGTAGGGACCTACCATCAAACAATATCTCACACATGAATCACGGGGGTGTCGCGATAATAGCCCGACCAGGATTACGGCTAAACAAAGTAGCTCTCGGTACATTTAACACGTTTGAGTATATTGGATGCAGGGTTTCTTCTTCAGGAACGTCGTTCATGTTGTGCACCCTTTATAGGCCCGGATCGAAACCAATCTCTGTCGAATTTTATAATGAGTTTTCACAGTTTTTGTAAGTTTCAGTCGGACTCTCCGACACACTCATTATAACAGGCGACATTAATATTCGTCTCGAGCGCGTGACATCACCAAACACTGTTAAATTCTTAGATCTATTAGCCAGCTTTGGATGCCACCAGTGGGTCGACATCCCAACTCATGATGCTGGTAGTACATTAGATGTACTAATTTCAAATAACAGTGATCCACCGCTTTCAGCAGATATTCGTGATATAGGACTGTCAGACCATCGGCTCGTTTGCACTGATATTGATTTTAACCCGCCTAAAGTACCATATAAAACAATTTTATCAAGGGAATGGCGTAAATTTTGCTTTAGCGATTTTCTGGAAGAGTTACAGACCTCTCTCTTATGTACACCCAATGTTTGGGAAACAAAGACCCCTACCGAACTTGTCAAGACATATAATAAAATACTTTCATGTCTGTTAAATAAATATGCCCCGACATCATCAAAAACATGGAAAGTTCGAAAGTCTGACGGCTGGTTTGACGATGAATGTCAAAACCAGAAGAGACTTATGCGGAAATTAAAGAGGACCTATAGGAAAAACTCTTCTGTAACTACAAGAGACGAGTGGATCCTTGCACAAAAACAGTATACGTGTAAAATTAATTCCAAAAGATCAGACTATTGGAAAGAAAAGATTAACTCTGAGCGAACCGACCCGCGACGTCTTTGGAACTCAATAAAGACAGTAATTTCGGAAGTCACTGTTCCAACGAAAATAGATATTACCCCGGAAGCTTTCTCAATTTTTTTTCGGGAAAAAATTGAATCCATTCGTGCTTCCGCATCTCACGCCCCTCCGCCAATATTCACTTTAAATTCTAAAGGAATTTTGTCTTCCTTCAAACCCACAATGCTGGAAGAAGTAATAAAAATTATTTCAAGCTCGCCTAATAAACAGTGCAGTCTTGATCCCATACCGACATGGTTATTAAAACAATGTTCTACTGTTTTAGCTCCATTCCTAGTTCATGTTTTTAATAAATCACTTAGCACGGGTGACTTTCCTGAACCACTCAAGTCAGCTGTAGTTACACCAATCCTGAAAAATTCACATCTAGACGCCGATAATTTAGGTTATTATCGGCCCGTTTCAAACTTACCATTTATTTCAAAAATCCTGGAGAAAATTGCTGCCGCACAAATAACCAGTCACTTGAATTCAAATAAATTATTCGCAAAACGTCAATCTGCGTACAGAAAGTTCCACTCAACTGAAACCGGACTACTTCGTACGCTATCAGACATAACGCTGGCCGTAGAGTCAGGTAAGTTATCACTTATCTCACTCCTAGACATGAGTGCAGCGTTTGACACGATTGATCATGAATTCCTCATTAGGAGATTAGAGAAAACATTTGGTTTGAATTCCGACATAAAAAATTGGCTGGTATCCTATTTATCCAATCGCTTACAAGCCGTGAGGGTTGGAAATAAATTGTCCAACTTCGCAACACTTTCTTCAGGGGTACCCCAGGGATCCGTTTTGGGTCCACTTCTCTTCATCCTTTTTACAAATGATGTCGCCAAAATAATCGAGTCATTTGATCTCTTGTCTCACTGCTACGCTGACGATCAGCAAGTTTATTTTTACTGCGCTCCCAATGAAATCAATAGTCTCAAGATCCGTATAACTGAATGTCTAGAAGCAATAACTCGTTGGATGTCTTCAAACAAGCTGAAGCTCAATCCATCTAAGACTGAGTTCCTCTGGGTAGCCACAAACAAACGTCAAAATTTCATAGACAATTCACCTATTACTATTTCCGGCAGCGATATCATCCCAAAAACAACAGTCAAACTTCTCGGTGTCAATTTAGATTCAGACTTTTCGTTTAAAAATCAAATAAATAGGACTGTAAGCACCGGTTTTTTTCACCTAAGACAACTCAAGTCTGTCCGAAGAAACCTTCCTTCAGAAGCAACAAAACTACTTATCAACTCTTACGTAGTCTCACGTCTCGATTACTGCAACGGCATTTATGCCAGCCTTCCAAAATATCAAATTGACAAACTTCAATCAGTGTTTAATGCAGCAGCACGGCTCATAACCGGGGTTTCAAAATATTCGCACATTTCAGAACACCTTCGTAACCTTCACTGGCTCAAGTGCCCTGAAAAAATCCAGTACAAACTGTGCTGGATGGTGTTTAAATCCATCAATGAAATGGCCCCACCCTACATCTCTGAACTATGCTTCCCGGAAAACACTGGTCTGAGGCAGTCAACGCTTAGATCAGCAACATCAGCAGCTGTAGGCAGACTGATAGAACCTATGCGCAAGCCAAATACTAAGTTTGGTGATCGCGCTTTCGGAGTATCTGGGCCGAAGGCTTGGAATAAACTCCCTCCGAAACTAAGATCCATAACAAGTCCAACAGAATTCAGGTCTAAATTAAAAACTTACCTTTTTAAGTTGTCGTACCCTTAAATTAAATATACCAATCCTAAGAGAAAGTCCGGTTATATTCAATTTTTCAATTAAGTCCTAAACCCTGTATCTAAATTTCGCCAATAAACAATTAGATAATATTAATTAAGTGTTAATCTCAAGTGACCTACCAGGTAAGTATTGTTCTGTATATTTTCTCCATAAATAGTTAAGTAATAACACTGTAGAAATGTATTATAAGTTTGTACAGCGCCCTTGAGGTGTTTTTGCACAAAAACGGCGCTATAAAAGTCATCCAGGTATTATTATTATTAGATGAGGCGAACTTGAGAATTTCACCAGTACGGGCCTGTGCTGTGAAACGCCAAATGCCAGTTTTTTCTGAGAAACGCAGAGGAATAGACCCGATAAGATTAAAGTGACACAGAGGATATTGTGCGAGAAAGATAGGGCCGTAGCACTTCGATAAAGGTGGGATTGCAATGACAAACATAATTACTTACCGGTATAAAACGTCATGCACGGGGAATAGGAGGGAGTTCGACCCAAATCGCCGGGACCGCTCAACGAAATATACACGTCGCGCTACGTCTTAATATCTCTTGGTAATTTATTCTGAACTTAGCAAAATTTTCTGGTCGAAAGCATACAGTTAAACTCAGTGTTCTTGACGTAATATTTAATTCGGTTGCAAAATTCAATTTGCTTAAATTTGAAATTAAAAATAATTAACCCTAAAGGATCTTTCTCAAATAAATTTAACGCGATTGTTATGGATTTAAATAAAGTCACGGATTATAAATGAAATTGTAATTAAAAATAATAAACCCTAAAATTCCTTCTCGAATAAAATAAAACCCAAGTGTTAAGATCTCCCGTTGGAATTTTGATAAAGTCTCGGACTAAAATTAAATTTATAATTGAAAATTTATATACCTAAGTGTCTTGTTATCGCGAGTGTTAGGCTCGATCGAAGTCGTGTTACAACGAAAAATTTGATAAACAGAATAATATTCCTGAAGTTTTCTCGAACATAATGAAAGAAAAGCTGATATATTTCTACAATTACTAGGTTAGGGAGGGAGGATCGAAGTACATTCATTACGGTGAATAATGAGGGTAACACAGTCGAAATTAGGAAAATAAGATTGAAGATATCTCGGGTAAAGATAAAATATTAGGTTACCATCCCAAAATAAATCTAGTGGTTATGCGAGCGCTCCACCCAAGGGCAACGGTTGTGTAAAATCCCACCTGGATGTTTGCTATTTAGCGGGTAGGAGCTTGGTAAGTGGTTTTCATTTCCAATTGAAGTGTTCCAGTCTAACCTAGAACGCGCGATGCTGACATCTGTCGACTAACAATTACCACTTATCCATTTTAATATGTATATAAAACCAACATGTCAATTTTTAGGATTCCCCAACAAGACCGATACTATCATTCGCAAACCTTACTTCATTCCCGAATTTAATCCTCGATTAAACTTCATAGTTGGTTTATGTCTGATAGTGACGCTGGAAATTCGTATCTCACAAATATGGACTAGTCAGAAGGATTTTTTTCTCACGCTATCATGTGATAGGGGTTGCCAACGCGGACGGCACGGACCAACGGGATGTTGAAGACTATTCCCTCTGACGGGACCGTGTTGAGTGAGGGGCCCGAGAGTGGAATGAAAATTGTGATACCACCTGGTAATGAACGGGAACATGGTCAGCAGTCGGGGCGTCTAAAATGAAAGCACCTTGGGGTGTCTGTTAAGTCCACGTGGAAGGGGCGGCGGCGTGATATTACGTGAGAATAAGTCCGCAGCGCTATCACATTATCCAATGGTGTCGACCTGGAAGCTGAATTAAGCCAACTGGAACGCTCCCTTGGCGGAATTACAGCAGCTTCTTTGAGGTGGAGTGTAGGTCTGACGGCACGTGGGAGTTTGAGCTTCATTAGACGAAACCTACACGACAAACTTTTCGCGTGAGTATCATGACATGGGATGCAATTACCTCCCCCATCTAGACTCAGTAAAGTAGATCGTCCGGAGGTATGGGCGTTGGAGCGATATCGGAAATGGCGTGATGACTTAATTAGCTTTCTCTCGGACGTGAACGGATCCGACAGATCAGGGTACCTTTATGAAATGGGTTGCCAGCTGTATGGGGATAGTCTAGCCGCGTCAGAGTCAGCGTTTGATTTCTGATCACCATTCACCGTTATCATATTGGTCAGTGGAGGAGCCAACGTAGTTTGAAAAAATATTTCGATCATATAGCTTACCCCTTCTCCCCCTCCTCTCATTCCTTCCCTTTAAAAGATTAAGTGTCGAGTAACAAAATTAATATATAATAAAACAGATGGAGGCGAACCCGGAGCTGAGATGGCGGGGAATTCCCCGAAAACCGACGCTCTATGCATGTCAGTACTATAATATACTAATTTGTACAATAACGAAACTATTTCGTGTTCTCGGATTTATTTAAAGTCGGAAAGAGTTTAAAAAAAATTACAAGTGATTACTATTGTATTAGAGTTAGGCGTACCGTAGGGGACAAGAATAGGTTAAACGCACGGTCTTATAAGAAAAGTTTAAAAAAATTTCAATGGTAAGGGGATCGCTCACTCTAATTTAAAAGAAACTGGATTACCACAAACATATGCATTTATAGCTCGTTCATATCTCATATGAATTTCAAAACCGAAAAAAAACACAACGCTGAAAAAGGGCATTATTGCGTCATAATTCTTAAGATCTTTTACCGTATGTTCCATACGGGGATCGAAAGGCTAAGCCAGGGTTTTCCTTTTAAGGTATTCCTTCTAAAGGGCGCCACCGACAGCTTAAGAAAATCGAAGGACAATGACCAGGATGTTACAACATTTTGCAGATCAGAGAGGAGAAATAATCATTATTTTAACGTAGGTATAAATGTAGAAGGGCGAACCATTACAATTGTTGTCTGTTTGAATTTATGTAAAATTATAGTTAGTTCGTGTTTTTCTAGTGATTGGTAATGCAAATCGCTTTGCTTGAGAATTTGATAAATCCAAGCCTTTGTTTCGAAAAAAGTTGCCAGTGTATTTTTTTAACAGATGTAAGTTTTTACTGAGCGAAAGTTAAAAGTTATTTGTACCGATGTCTTTCAGTGTTATGGTTTTTTTTTATAAGTGAATGTGATTTCATTAATTATTTGTCAGATAAGTTTTGGGTTACAAACACAAGATCAATCGACATTTTTATTAAGTTATAAAATTTCACATATATATTCTAAAACTACTATAAAAATATTCTATTACCTGCATACTAATATTTAGATTTCACAACATTCAGACAAAACACACGAAAAACTGCAAGACTTTTGGCTTCCTTAACATTTAAATTGAGTTTATTAGTAAGCTGTTGTCCTTTTTTTATTGAATAAATAGTTAATACATATCAACAAACAAGTCCTGCTAAGCCAAATGAATTGGCTTGTCAACAGGTGCTTAAAGTTTACTTACATATACATTTTTATAAGTTATAATAGACCAGTGCTTGTTATGTTATTGTAACATGCACTCGTCTCCACCTCCACCTTTATTTCTTCCATATAACACTTAAATATTAATGTTTTTACTCATAAATTTAATAAAATAATAACGACATCAAATAAATTAAATGCTCGTTCAAGATGTATGATTTCAAAAATACACATTCTTAATTGCAAACAAAATTAATGATTTCCAGACATCAATTCTTTTATTCACATAATATTTTATTGATTCCTTTTTTTTCAGGTACGGATTGGCATTTTTTTCGTGGTGTTATTTGCAATAACGCAATGCCAGGGAAAAGAAAAGAGGCAAATTTTCAACACAGTTTACTTAACCGCTAGATTGGAAGACACGCGTTTGGTGCTCGGAGGAAAAAACTACAAACAAAACTCTGGACAAACAACTGCTTTCAAGAAAACTACGATTCCAACGATCAATCCGTTTACAAAGCAACTTGCATCCGATTACAAACCAACAACTCTTTCGCCCGTAGTTCCAAAAATAACTTATGAATATAAAACCCCACTCATATTGCCGCCCATCGTAATAAAAAATAACTCTTATGAGTACAAACCACCCACTTACGAAAATAAACCTCCCATTATATTTCCGCCAATTGTTATTAAAAAAAATTATGAATATACACCACCCACTTACTTGCCTCCGATATTATTAAAAAATAAGCCAATCACAAAAACGCCATCTAATTACTTGCCTCCTGTATTCAAAACCAAACCAACTACAAAGCCGCCATATAGTTACTTGCCTCCCGTATTCATAACCAAGCCAACCGCAAAGCCGCCATATAGTTACTTGCCTCCCGTATTCATAACCAAGCCAACCGCAAAGACGCCATCTACTTACTTGCTTCCAGTATTTACAACCAAGCTTACCACAAAAACGCCATCTACTTACTTGCCTCCAGTAATCACAACCAAGCCAACCACAAAAACGCCGTCTAGTTACTTGCCTCCCGTATTCATAACTAAGCCAACCACAAAAACGCCATCTAGTTATTTGCCTCCTATATTGAAAACCAAACCAACCACAAAGACACCATCTAGTAACTTTCCCCCCGTATTCAAAACCAAACCAACCACAAAGACGCCATATACTTACTTGCATCCAGTATTCACAACCACGCCAACCACAAAAACACCATCTACTTACACGCCTCCCGTATTCACAACCAAACCAACAACAAAAACGCCATCTAGTTATTTGCCTCCCGTATTCAAAACCAAACCAACCACAAAAACACCATCTACTTACTTGCCTCCCGTATTCACAACCAAACCAACCACAAAACCGCCATCTAGTTACTTGCCTCTAGTATTAACAACCAAACCAACCACAAAAACACCATCTAGTTACTTGCCTCCTATGTTCAAAACCAAACTAACCACAAAGACGCCATCTAGTTACTTGCCTCCCATATTTAAAACCAAACCAACCACAAAGACGCCATCTAGTTACTTGCCTTCCGTATTCACAACCAAACCAACCACAAAACCACCATTTAGTTACTTGCCTCCAGTATTCACAACCACAAAAACACCATCTAGTTACTTGCCTCCCATATTCAAAACAAAACCAACCACAAAGACGCCATCTAGTTACTTGCCTCCCATATTTAAAACCAATCCAACCACAAAGACGCCATCTAGTTACTTGCCTCCCATATTTAAAACCAAGCCAACCACAAAGACGCCATCTAGTTACTTGCCTCCCGTATTCACAACCAAGCCAACCACAAAGACTCTATCTACCCCTGGAAATAAATACTTAATACCAGTCGTAACAGGACCTTCAGTTACATTCCCAACTTTACCATCACTTATACCTTTCCCTACTCCTATTATGTCATACACGTATAAACCCTACGTTTATGAGAAGCCCATTTTTGTCTTCCCCAACTCTGCCCCACCACCGCCGCTACCACCCATCATCGTTCCTCCCCTAATAAAATAGGAATACGTCGATAAAGACCCTGCACAAAAATTTCTCAATGACGTAGCCAAATATTTTCAAAATAGCTCTTTTCTTTATAAAATTGTTGATAAGTTTATCTTGAATGATGTACCTGTAACCAGAAAATATATTATCAGAATGAAATTAATACTTTCAACTCTCTCATTACAGTTAATGAATTCATCTGGCAAGTTGAATTGGTCCATAATTTTTATGTTATTCATCTATTCTTTAAAAATAATATTAAAATTATGGCTAAATATGATTAATGTAAGTTTGATGTTTTATGTACATTTTAGGAAGTGAGTGACGGTTACGACATGTAAAATAATATAAATACCCTAAAACATGTTTTGTATTATTTCCACAAATATTTTTCTTAAACGTCTATTGTCCATTTCAATATACAAACAACTCGAATCACGTTAATCTGTGAGTTTTATTTCCAGTTTACACAAAAAAATTTGCGATCACTCTGGTTTAATATACAGATTTTTTTGAGAGCCTACAATACAATATTATATCAAATTAAAATGCGTGATAAAGGAAATGAATTCAATCATGATATTAATAAATATAGTATTAGATTCTCTCAAATTGATTTGATTTTGACCGAATAGACAAATAAGTATTTATTGTAAAATTTGTTGAAAAATTTATTCCTTATACAATAGATATTTTTTACGTGAAATACCACACCAAGTCCCAACTGGTCCCGACCCTCTGAAGCCAGTGAGACTTGGCATCCTCAATTAAGGTATATTGTGAGGCTGAAGGTGGCGTGGAAGAGGACGGTGGGGAAGTACCTAGCTATTCATATCTGGTCACCAAACATGGGCAAAGCAATTTCAAGAAACATTTAAGTTCTGAGTAGTGGTCTTACACCAGGGCGATACTGAGAGTATCATCCACTCTAGAACATGCCGCAAATATACATTTTATTTTAAATTAGTTAATTGTGAAATGCCACAAATTAATCAATTAATTTACTTGCGCACGCCGGGATTAGAACCTGCAGCCTCTGTCATAATGACTGAAAATGTTAAAATTATTATTAGGAATTCAGTGAAAGGTTACAGGACCATTTCAGGAATTTTCTAAAAACTCCATTGCAGTAAAGTTGCTCCTAAAATTGCAATACCAGACACTTGTAAGTGTAGTGTGTAACTTGTCTTGCCTATTTTTGATATAATATTATATTTATTTGCCAAACATTATTTATTTAGTTTGTAGCGAATGTCGGTAAAGCTGGCCTTGAACCTGGTTTGATACAGTTTTAACCAAACGAACACCATGGTTGATAAGTCAAAATTCTGACTTTACGCGCTGCGTAATATTTACACCATGTTTATAAGTAATGACTAGTATATGTCTGTATAAATGAGAAAAAAATGTTTATTAAATAAAATAAAACACCAAATCTTATAATGAACATTGAAAATCGATAGATTATAATATCAGTAAGTGGAAAATCTTGCTTGTGTTGTGATGGAATACTTAGCCAGCCAGGGAATTGAACACACTACGCCTAGGTGGGACCAAAACGATATAAACTCAGCCACCAACCGGTTATATTTGTTTTTGGACATATTTGTTGGAACACATTTTCTCATTACTTCGAACAATTAAGCACGAAAGAGTACAGTACCTTTAATTTTTTACCCTTTATACTACGCATAAAACCAGTAATATCTAGGAGATGATGATAACTGGAGGACGGTATTGAACTAATCATGCAACGCAAGCCCCATACTAGTTTGTCTACTACCATGGTGGAAGGCTAGTCAGGTAACCTTAACCGCACGTATATATAAAGGTCCTATACTCCTCCTACAACCAAAGATCGTTAGCCTTTACGCGCCTTAGTTCAATACGAAGTGAGCTTGAAGATTCAGTCGGGTGGACCTCTCGAGAGTGAACGAACTTCTTCTGTGCTTGTGCTTTATTCTGTGGGATATCAGTGATTAATACCAACATGCAAAAGGTCAGTTGCTGCATTGACTCTATTGTGTATAATAGACGAATATTACTTTGTAATCATTGTATTGTTTTAAACAGCCAAAAAATGTAGGTTCGAAACCCTCCGAAGTGCAAAACAAAATTTTCAAATAAGGGAAAACACGTTACCCTGCGTATTTTTTCATGTGCTCCATGGTGTAGATATTTTGTAGTTAAAATTAAATGCTTTGTTGGTTAGTTAGAACGATTGCCAAATTAATTTAAATGTAATTTAGCTCTTTGCGGTGGATGTATATCAAAGGGCTTAATTTTTTTTAAATAATTAAAAACGTGGTTAGTAAAAAGCAAAAATATGTTATTTTTTTGTTTTTCATTTACTATAATTGAATATTTGTAAGTTTAGCATTTTTTTTCATTTAAAGCTTAGAAATCTTTAAAAAAATGCTCAACTATTTTTGTAGGTATATTTCTCATACGTATTTTTATTTGTTTGTTCGTACAAAGGATAAAATAACATAATTCGTTCAAATTATCGTATAAAGTATTATAAAAACGTATATTTTCTCTCAAACAATTTTGTCTTCTGCCTATTGTAAATGCTATTGCAACTTCTTGCTAAATGATTCTGAAAATATTGGCAAAGCAAGACTTGACATTTCTAAAAATGATATTATTCTCGGAACATTATGCAATCAAATAAATTATACGATGTCCGTAAATACTAACGCCTGCACAAATATTATATTTATCAGTGAATAAGGTTTTCAACAGGATTATTATTATGATTCGAAGGAATTGAATCATCTATTTTTAAAAGAGCGACTATGGTTAAAAATGTTGAAAAGTTTTAAATAACAGTCACATGTTTTTCTAAAACTTTCATGTAGGTGTGATTATATGAAAAATTTATCCTATTCAAATATGAATATCTTGTTACCTAAATAAATATTTTATTTTATTTGATTTTATAACCAACTGGTCTTTAACATAAATTATAAGAACGAGATGTATTTATGATACCAAAAGTGTTGAAACATGCAGTATAGAAAAACTGTTAAACTGAATTTGAATTTATGTAATTAAAACATGTAAAAGTAGTATTTCTGCATATCGGTCGCCATATATTTCCATTGGGATTGTGCGGATTGATCGGCGAGCGATATGCTGTAATTTGTCAACCCCCTTATTCTTTAAATGGAGTCAGTAAATATACCAACATTACTCCCAAACTTGTTGCCTAGATCATACAACCTATATTGGTTAGTGAGTGAGTGAGATAGTTGGTTGTGTACGTGACAATAAAATTTAAAGACGAAGCTTAACGTGAAATCACTATTTAGATTAATCTTTACCACGGATCGGTAAAAATTAAGAGCACTAAAAATTTGTTTTGGATGAATTGAAACTTTTCCTATCGTTTTGGTTGAGTAGAATTAAAATATGTATTACAATATTAATTACTTTATTAAAAAAATATAAGCGTAAACTACAAAAAACATATTTTTGCATTAGAACTATATGATATAAAAAACATCTTTAAAAAATATAATGTTATGGATAGGATTATGTGTTTTGATTTGATTTTTTGACTATCTTTCTTGTAAAATCCACAAAATTAATAAAAGATACTTTTGCGCTCGAAACTGAGGGTTTTTTTGTCTGATTATCAAGCGAATTGTATTCGTTACGATATAAGGTACACTAAAAATATACACATATCTTTGGCTTCCTCTTAAAATTGATCAATTTGTAAACTTTTCACAAATGCCGGTTATTTCCAGAAGTCAAAAATTAAAAAAAACGATATTATTAAAAGAAATCATATTATATGTTATAATGTATATATTGTAAAGTTGAGCATTGTAGAATTACTATTGGAAACAACTAAGCATACTTTAACAATGTTAATTAAATGTTTTTTATATGTATTTTTTTTCCGGTTGTACAAAACATAACTCTTAATGTAAGGTATTGGGCTCTGAGTACCAATGTCACTAACACGTTTCAAAGATACCGTGGCAGGGTAAAAAAAAGTATTTTAATTGACAGATTTCTAAATCACAAAAAAATAATTGGAGTTTTTACAAATTTGAACAGGTTCTATTTTCAACCAAGCGATTGAATTGCATTTGAAAGTCCAATAGGGCGAAACAATTATTTTGTATCAGTGTACGTTCTTGCCAATCCAATAAAAGGTGTGGTTAATACTTAATTGTACATGTATTTTAACCGAAGGATTGTAAAAGTAAAATAACTTGGAAGACAAATAAGCGTAGAGTAACTCGTTATTTATGCACAAATACTCCATCTTATTATCTGAATTGACTCTTCATTTGTTTTACTTATGCTTTGACATTCATAAAACGATTACGTTGAAACAAAAACAAACATATATGTTGCAATTGAGAACAGTTATTTTTTTTAAATGTCGTTTGATGCTTATTTCAAAATTTTAAAGAATTTATTCGTAAATTGCAACAGGCACACAAAAGCTTAACCGGTATTTTTCAAAATCTACTGTTTTGGTCGATGATTGCTTAAAAGGGCATTATTTACTCCTTTACATTAAGCGGTCCGTTTTTCACGAACAGAAATAAACTGTATTGTTAATACACTTTAAATATTATACAACGGGTTTTGTTGCGAATATAACTGTGCAAATCAAAAGCAGCGACAGTAATAAAATAAGTTTAAAAAGTTACAAGTGAGCGAAAAGTTGTTTTCAAAATATTCCCTCATTTGCGTTCGTTCCTCTTAATAATTAATAAAAACCTTGAGTATTTTAAGTCGTGGAAGAAATATTGTGAATATGGATGTAGTTAAATGAAAAAAAAATCAACACGAAAACAACATTTTCTTTTACTATACAAAATCAATTTTTATTAACTGTGGACTTTTAAAATGTCTTTTAAAAATAAAAACAAATTGTTTTACTGATGATTGAATCTCCTCCATTAGGATAACTGCTTAACATTTATTTCGTATGTTAACTACTGCAATGTCATTCTATTTCAGAGAAATTCGTAAATTTCCGCGTATGTATTTGTCATTGCCAACAAAAGTTAAAAGAATGCATTGTCATCAACAACGAGTCTATCTGCCGATTTCAGCTCATTTGAGAATGGATTAATTTTCACTTCCTAGATTTGTATTCATTCATTCACGAAAACAAAAACGAAATACAAATAAATGTATTTAAAATAGCACTACAACTTAAATAAAAAACGTATTGAACACCTTTTTTTGGTTTGACATTTAAATAAAAGGGAAAAGTGGAAAAAACAACAACCAAACAGTCTTACATCAAATGTTATTGATAAAAACAAAAAAAAAATAAAACTACAAATTAATTTTATTTTCTAAAAACCAGTTAACGAATACCTTGATATTATTTGAATTCCTCCTAATTGCATAATTATAAGCGTAGGATATATACGGAGGACTAATCTAACATAGTATTGAACCCATGATATCTGGGTGAAAACCTAACACATTTATTCATTCTAATTACTAACCGGACATCTTGATCAACTATCTATTCCAAAAAAATTTCTTGACCTTTTTATTGATTTCCTCATCTTCAAAAATTAAATTAGTATATATATATTTCCATAAAATTTCAAAAATAAAATAATTACCGGAAGATCATTTTAATTACCTTAAAATTTATTCGTAAATTCAGAAAAAATATTTATTTCATCGTGTGCAAACGACACACAACTGATAATGAAATTCTTAAACAAGTTTTGAAGATGAGAGCGTCCTTCTTTCAATGCTATCCATTAATTTAATGTGTAAATTATAATATGTTACCTACATTGATGTCATTGAATTCGCGTTACGCAACAACATTTTTTGACTATATAATATGTGACACCTTGCCTTAAGGTTAGAGTGAATATTTGCCGGTATCCACTGTAAACAGCTGCCGATTTGTTAGAACATACATTTATGGTTGTTAGGTAAAAATACAAAGATAAATTTTAATGTGATTTAATACAAGGCTTGATGAAAATCATTCGAAATAATTTCCGTTTTCTGTTAGAGTTGACTATGAAAACTTACTCAACCAACATTAGAGAATTATTTGTGTTAACCAAAGATATTTGAATACAAGATTATCTTTGGAATGAACTTATACTTTAATGGAAAAATTAAAAAAAACAAATTATGCAACACAAGAAACAATTGTGAATAAATGGGTTAAAATTTATTAATTCGTAGTTATACATTCGTCAAAGAGCAAATCGGTGTGTAACTTTGCAATGCCATATAAGTCGTTGATCATTCGCATATATGTACACTTATGTAAGCAACAATTTATATGCTGTTGTTGTTATCTTCATTTATCTACATATATGCGAACGAACAATCAATTTATTTGCTATTGCTGTTATATATACTTATGAACATATATGCGATTGAACCAACAATTTATATGCTGTTGCAAAACACATTTTTTGTATGGTGCCGACTTTTGATATAGCACTACTCGTCATCTATTAATTTTAAGTTTCACTATTTTTGTAAGGAATAGATATTCATATAACAGATAGAATAGATATTCAAAAGATTTATTATAAAAAACGTATTTTACAGAAGAAAAACTACAAAACTTAGTTTAAAAAATATAGAGAGTGGATAAAAATGCTAAAAATTCGAAAAATGGTCAAGTTATTGAGTTTAAAGAAGAAATTAAAAATAACGCTTTCTCATCTCAAACGTGTATTTATAAATTAAACTATTTTCGAACTACCGTTTTCAAAGAGGTTAATGATGTTAACACCAGTAACACTTTCCGTTGAAATGACGATAGAACAAATACAACATTTCCACCTAACATCTGTTCTCCGGGTAACTAATTGTTTACTAAATAGAGGTCAATTTCAAAATAACTGCATGTATTTCGATTTTAAGAAAAAATATTCCAATTTTAAAATAATAAAAAAAATAGTTTACCAAAGATGTTCAAAGTTTAAATATAAATATTTAATTAAAAAACGGGTTTCGACACCGTGGTTACCGCCGAATGTATGTTTCTAAGGACAGTAAACTTTGGAATCATACATTTATTACACAAATAAATATTCCAGGTACTGAACGATTCCACTCTTTTACATACACAACTGAAAATAAAACTGCGTAAGGTAAATAAGTATTGCAAAAGTATACTTCTTCTAAAGAAATCACGAATCGTCTCATCATCATTAAGCATTTTATGTGGCACTTCATCTGCACTAGACCCAATCATAAAAGCAAAGAAAACCACAATCAAAATAATCATCAGGCAACCTCTAATTACAGACTCCAACTTAATCTTTAATGTTATGAATGTGTTTGACGTCCGGAAAATATACACAAAAAAACAATCATCGCAAACCTATATACCAACATATATGAATACTATACAAACAATTTAAATACTCGCTGAACTCGAAACAATAAAACGAAGATTTACTCCAAATGAATGTAACGCATAGATACTAATTTCGGCCAAATAAATTTAAGGTACGTTGTAAACAGATTGAACAATGCTCATTCAAAAAAATTTCAAATGAACATTATGATTTGAATCAAAAATAATAATAGGACGTTCATCGTTGTCCATACCCAAATTCGAATTATTGATCTAACAAAAATATTGAGCTATTATATTATAATATAAGTGTAGGTATATTCATATGAATTTAAATTCATTCAATGCTAAGGCAGTCATTTTAAAAAATACAGTGTGTGGCAAGCCTACGCACGACGGAAGGGAAACTTTTAGTATTCTTCTTTCTCGCTTTTCATTTCATATCACTATTATTCAGAATGCTGTACATTATAGTTTTAAAAAGCATAAATTTATTTATAGGCGTGTTGTTAACAAATGAACGTTTAACAAGATTCCTTATATTGACAAATTTATAAGTAGCATGTGATAAAAATAAATTAAAAGTTATAAAAATATAGGATTCGAACCCGGGTCCTGCATAACGAGTGTCGAACGCTCTGCCTCTAGACCGCGAGGAGAGGTATCTCGCGCGACGAGAACCGCGTATACAACGTGTACTCCTCAATTGACTTGTCCCGCGCAAATTTTCGTTTTCAAACACGGCAAATGAATAATATCACATAACGTCTCGTTAACGCTTTATATAGGGTCGAATCAAAGATATATCGGCAGTGTGAAGTCATATCTGTCGTTTTTAAAAATATTTCCGTATATTTGTCCGTTTTGGAAAAGATCTATCGTGTTTTAACAGTCTCATACCCGTATGGAGTCTAAATTTGAAAAACATTTCTAAATTTTGAAAAACTCACTTACGGCTGTGTTTTTTACTAAAAAAAACTTGTCACACACGTCTGCGAGGGTAATTAGTCGCGTTATCGGCCTTGATTAGTAATTTTAATGATTCAAAATAAATATAAATCAAAATACCGAGCGCTTCTACCGGCTCGATTTGTAAGCTATATTTCGACCAAAATATCATATAGGTACCGACCGTTACTTCTAGCCAATTACTCGAGTGAACACCTGCTGGTCTAGAGTCTCACTAAATGGATTTAGATATTTCGGGAGACTCTCGGTTAAAATTAACAAATTTATGTAATTTTTTACTACATTATTACAAATCATGTAGATATCTTCTTATATGTATGCCTGACAAAGTCGCAGCATGAGAGCATTTATCACTTTTCCTCGTATTAAAAAAATCACAAAAAGAAAATAGTTTAAGCGGGGATCGAACCTCGGTTCTTCACGACGACAGTCGGGCGCTCTGCCTCTAGACCGCGAAGCTGAGTTTGGAGAGTGACCTAAACTAAGTATATAATATTAGATAGGCTCCTATAGCGAAATGATCACGGTTTTTCGTGACGGTCATGAGTCGGTTTTACTCCGGTCCTCGAAAATGAATAACGCGCGTAAAGAATTTTCACTTCAAAAACATTTATAATGACTGCCTTAACACAGGCTAGCCTAGTGAGGCAGGTTAGGATAAACTTCAACTTTTTCTATCTGTTACATAGGCTAGCTATTGTTTTTATATCATTATTTTCTGTTGTTTATTCTATTTACTACCTAATTTATAAACAAATGTACACTATAAACACTTAACATGTATTCTTAGTTATAGTTGCAAAATTCTTAAATAAAGATATTTTATTATTATTATATTATTATTGAAAACTTTATTTTTAACAAATAATTGGTAGGTAATGGCGGTTTTATAATAAGCTTATTTCTGACTAAGGTTTTATTTCTGACTGTAGTTCATTGCGATAATATTGAAAGTATATTCCGGAGAATAAACAGGTTTGCAAAAATAATGATCACAATCTGTAAAATATTTAAGAACGATAGTGACTTTTAATTTTAAAAAGCACTTAAGTATTTTTCATCATTGCAGCTCCGATTTTTGTGACCATTTATATTGCATATCTGTAATGCATTCCGCAAAACAGCAGCTTCTCATTTGTACTGATGGTAAAAACATATATTTCTTGAAACTCGGATCGTCATGATGATATGGAATCTAAAGGTGCACGTTTTATTCCGATGCCTTGCGATATATGAAACAAAAACTCTCATTAAATTAATATATTCAACAATGACGCTAGTTCTTCGAACAACTTTTCTTTGAAATACCGGCAGAAGCAGTTTTCATTGGTGTGTCTGAAATACCGATTTTAGAAAAATACAATAATTTTGACGCCTCGCGATTGCTGTGCTATGTAGAATTTCAAGGTTGACGTCACAAAATATTTTATGTTTTAATGTGAAACCTCACAAGAGTCCCAATTGCTTACAACCGAATGGAGTCAGTGAGACTATGGCATCACCGATTGGGGTATGTTGTGAAGCCGAAGGTAGTGGGGAGAGAATGTAGATGAGAAACATTAAAGTGAAGAAGTACCTGGTTGTTCAGATCTGGTTCATTTCGAGCAACTTTTCAATTCTGAATAGTGGTCTCACAACAGGGCGATACTGAGAGTATCTTCCACATTGGAACGTGCCGCAAATATTTTATGTATTATTTTAAATGACTAAATTGTGAAATAACACAAATTGAACAAATAAAATTTACTAGTGCACGTCGGAAATTGAACCCGCAACCTCCGTTCTAGCTAGTCGAGAGTCTTTTTCCTATACCACGGAGGCCATTAATAGCCTGTAGAATAGTTTACATCGTGAGTTATGTAACTTTGAAATATAAGTGCTGGAGAAGTTGGGTTATAAAATAAGTTATTTAAATATTGAAGACAATATTAGTGATTGCTAAACGAAAATCTGAAACAGAAAAATCAGAAAAGGAAACGGTCACATCTGGGACTCGAAACCAGGACCCTTGTCTTTCCGGACAGTGCTCTACCAACTGAGCTAATGGGACCCTATTCATTGGTAGAGCACTGTCCCGGAAAGACAAGGGTCCTGTGTTCGAGTCCCAGATGTGACCGTTTCCTTTTCTGATTTTTCTGTTTCAGATTTTCGTTTAGAAATCACTAATATTGTCTTCAATATTTAAATATTACAATTTGAGGTTTTACTCAATAAATTTATTCCGAAAAAAAAAGTTATTGTTATCCTAAACTCTCTTAAATAAGCAATATGACTAAAGACAAATAAACCAATATTTAAAAAAAAAATATATGATTTTCCTTTTGCTCCAGCCGCGATATAAGAAGACACGTAATATCTGACGTTTGACATTTAACGTGGGATTCATCACCTTTACAATTCCTGCCCACAACAACTTTCAGTGTTAACTTGGCCGCATCGAGATTCAACCTGTTTCCATAAAATTGGTTGCAAATCGTTTCAAGGACAAGCCTATTCCGGCGCGGCGTGGCTCTTTGCGGTCATTTGTATCCAGTTTATAGACTTTGTGCCTCGTCTTTGAATAAATTATTAATAAATTTGTTCGGTTTGCGACATTTTCGGTCAATGAAAGTAGGCAATGTCTTCTCTGTGATTATGACTAATAAATTACATTTTTATTTTTCATACCTTACGACAGTCTTTTAAATCATTTTTTGTTACATTTTTTTACACACGTTACATAATTTTCCAGCTGTAAGCTGGTGCTTGCGTTTTAGGAAAGGAGTGCTTTTTAAAATAAAAAATAAAACATGTAAATAATGATCAGTAAGTATACAAAGACACGAATGACAATTTTAAAAATTACTAGAGTACGTCAATAAAATAAAGTTATAATAAACATGTACAAATAGTGATATTAACACTTTTTGTACGTGCAACATACAACATCTCAAAAAAAATCTTGCTTGCATTTCACGGCATCGTGGTCCACGGGTAAGTCTCTTGACTTGCAAGCTGGAGATCATGGGTTCAATCCCGTCGTGCGCAAGTAAATTTTTCGATTAATTTGTGATATTTCACAAACAACTCAATTATTAAGATAATGTACCCAAAAATCAATTATTAAAATAATTTACCAAAAAACTAAATCCTATCCCTCTAAACAATTGTTCCAAGAAACTGAAATTTTGGACCTTAAGCAGACCTATAGTGCTCAATGTCTTAAATTTATTTATACGCGACCAAACAACTTTATTAAAAATTCAAATCGTGCCAGCCAACGACATGGCGCTTGTGAATATGCTGTGCCTCACTGCAAAACCAGGTTGGCCCAAAGGCATATTAGCTTTATTGCTCCAAAAATATATAATTCTTTATGTACAACCTTTAAAAGGGACACGTGTGTAAACCTTCAATCTTTTAAAAAGTACATCAAATCTTGGCTAAAAAACACTGAACTAGATATTTTTTCTTCTAAGTTTTAGCAAAGCTCCCTGTAACATTTATATCCATGTAGAGATTATTTTTTGTTTGTTTTACATACATACAAAACAGCGGAATATTTTATTGTTTGTAATGCTTTGTCTGCTAATTCACTTTTTAAGATGTCTTCTTTAAAAACTAGTATTTACCTTATTTTTTGTGTTATTTTAAAACTTTTACATATTTCATGATTTAGTTTCTTGTATTGCATTTCTACAGTAGCTCTTTTAAAATAACTTAAATTTATATTTGATATTGTATCCCCACTTAAACCATGGAAATAAGATAAAAATACTTATAATACCCAAACTCAGGCTTCGCCTTCGTGGGATTTTTTTTTTAATTATGTACATTTATTTCTTATATTTTGTATGTATAAAAAAAAATTCAATAATAAATAATAAAAAAAAAAAACAACAACTAATTTATCGTATATTTGCGGCACGTTCCAGAGTGGAAGGTACTCTCAGTACCGCCCTGGTGTAAGACCACCATTCAGAATTGAAACGTTGCTTGAAATGTCTTTGGCCGTATTTATTTACCAGATCTGAATAGCCAGGTACTTCCTGACCTTCCTCTTCCCATTCTCTATCCCCTCCCCACTTTTTTCAGCCTCACAATATACCCCATTTGGGAATGCCATAGTCTCAATGGCTCCAGACGTTTGGGAACTGTTGGGACTCTTATGCGGTTTCACACTAATGGTATATTTCATCGGTACATGTGATATAATTTATACTATTAATATAAATTAATGTATAAACCACGAGGTCACTTTCATGCCCAAATGCCTTTTCTTGGAGCAAACTATTAACTTTATTCAAATTCATGATTTTTTTCTTACATATTCGCTTATTAATATTGTTTGTTTACAAGAATTCACAGTTGATTGACCATGCCAGGCTTTCATTACAATTTTTTATTTATTTCATTAATGGTGAACCTTTTTTAGTTTAAGGTTACTTTGACAATTTTTCCATTCAAAATCATTATAAAATTCCTCAAATTCGTAATACTAAAAATGCTTTGAAATATAAAGATTATTCAAAAATACCTTGAATCTAACTTGAAAACGATACCTTACTGAATATCAACTGATACGATTTCTTTTTGATATTGAAACTGTTACCTCCTGGTTCAAAGTATCAACTACTACACCACCGAGGGCAAACAAATATTATGTAACATATTTGATTACTGAACAAATTGGTGACACGTTTGAAAATTATTTGGTAAATTCATAATTTTGAAGATTTTTATATTTTACCAGCCAATATTCAATGATAATTGTTTTGAATACCTTGTGAAAAGAGTCTCACAGCAAGCTTTGATACCTTAAAAATATGAGAAACCAACAGTCCCAACCTTCATTTTCCCCATCTCCTTACCTTTCTCACTCCCTTCATCTTCACAATATACTGATATTGGAGATGTAAAGACTGTTGTCAGGTATTAATTCAAATGACCAAAAAAAACTTTAAAAAAAAAATCAATACAAAATCACTGTGAAACATCCCAAACAAATTCCTATTGATGCGTTTTGTTTTTTAAATGAATCAATAATTTCCGTGATTTATGTTTGACTTACCAATAATTGTTATAATACCTATTTAAAATAGTTGAAAGCAGTTATTCTCAGACAGTTAAAACATAGTTTAAAACCCGAGAGCGAATCACAGAAGGCGGGATGTTCCTTCATAGTTACTTTAAATAATATCGAGTTAACTATTGCATAATCGCAAGGAGTCATATCATATAATATAAGGTATTTAATGAATGGAGCTTTATCTCGTGTAACACCCATTAGAACTTGTTGCCCAACAACGAGGACAACAGCCTGTGATTTTGTCAGAAAAACCACACATCGATGCGGCATAGTTATGTAATGATTACCCTTCCATTTACGATTCCCACCGATTCATTGAGTTGGTGAAATTAATGATATTTTTTATTGATAAAGTAATATGCTTGAAAAGGTCTTGACTTTTATTGATACCAATGGAGAAATTTTAAAAATCGAATCTTATCTGACATGTGTTGGGTTTGTTTGCCGCTTACTTTTCAATCGGGAATAATGTGATAAAAATAATAATTGTAGTGAATAGCGTAGACATCTATTTATAAAATCGTTAAAACATTTGTTACCTACATATCCACATTTTGAGTAAACGAAAGAAAGAGGTTTTATAAGAATCCCAACATGTTATTGAGAATAAATCATTGTATGAGTGTGGACAAATTGTAGATAGACTTGTAAAAAATATAATCAATTGATAAGATCGTAGCATTCTTGATTCTTGATCGTTGCTCAAGGTTTCGCTTAACATTTTCGATGTCATTATATTGTTTTATTGACCTTATTATAATATGAAGTACCGAGAATAAAAAACGATCGTTTTCGGCAAGTCCTTTTGTCTTCACAAGCAAATCGTCGGGCGACAGCTCAGCTGGTGTTCGTCCATGTAAGGTAATGTTTTGCATCTGGTGAAACAAAGGATCGAACTACCAATCGTGATTTACTTTCGCACAAATGTAACTATCATTGATTCGTTGGATTTATTGCCAACAACTAGGTTGCCTTGAGAACATGTTCAAGAAAAACGAAAGGGAAGACGTATCATATCGTAAATTTAAATTAATTTTATCGAAATCTCGGTTTTGAAGTTATTTCACAGCTGCCTCATTTATTCATAAAAAAAACTGCTCTCTATTAAAAAACATGAAAAAAACCACTTCAAATGACATGTCTTGTAAAATTCAACTAATAGACTTCTTAACCTCAAAACCACCTGAAATTTTCATGCGTTTGACCGAAAACTTAAAAATTGTTGGGAGTTATCATAAAAATACGAAGTAATTTGTTATATTAACATTTAAAAAAATCTGAATTACATAAGAGGCTACGAGTTTAAAAATAAAATTAGTATTCGGATGATAACAATTAGAATATGTGACTTCTATTAATAAAGAGAATATTTGGATGAAAATTATTAAAATAGGTAAATTCTATTAATAAAATGAATATTCGGATGATAATAATTAGAATAGGTGACTTCTATTAATAAAATAAATATAAGAATGATAATAATTCGAATAGGTGACTTCTAATAATAAAAATAATATTAGGATGATAACAATTAGAATATGTGACTTCTATTAATAAAATGAATATTCGGATGATAATAATTAGAATAGGTGACTTCTGTTAATAAAATGAATATTAGGATGATAATAATTCGAATAGGTGACTTCTAATAATAAACTTAATATTAGGATGATAACAATTAGAATAGGTGACTTCTATTAACAACATGATTATTTGGATGATAATAATTAGAATAGGTGACTTCTAATAATAAAATTAATATTAGGATGATAATAATTAGAATAGGTGACTTCTATTAATAAAATGCCGTCTACGATGATATGTTTACAAAGAATATGTGAAAGATTTCTTTAGATATTTCCAAAAGATACTCGATACGATTTGATTTAAGCTGTTTACATTAAATTTGAATTATTGTATCATGTTTAATATGCCTTTCCATTCGCGTCTATAATAATTGGACGTCTGTTGACGTTATGTCGACAGATGCATATCTCGGAGTGATCAAATATTTAATGTTTGTACTACGAGTGTTTGTTCAAGTCATGTAAAATAAAACTCCACGTTGGCCTTAATTGCTTGTACCATGTTTACTGTTGTACTTGTATTATGATTTGAGAGATACATATATAAGATTGTAGAATTTTTCATGGGAAATTTTTTGATTCGGTGGATCTTAATAAATGTAATAATATTCAAAATTAATTTTAATTTGATTTGAAATGATGCATTCGATTCATGTCTCAAACCGAACTATAAATATTTTAATACAGTGCATTATATTTGGTAGATTATTGTATTTTTAAGGCTTGGGAAATAAATTACTGGTCAGTGTCTAAGTTTCCATCGCGTCTGGATTTCACCAAGGCATCATAGTTCAATTCCTCGGCCGACGAAGTCCTCCAATATGATACAGATAACGTTTTCCGCTTTATATTTGGATGATATATATAGCGCCGTTTTTATGCAAAATCATCTGAAGGGCGCCGTTAAGGGATCTTCAAATATTGTCGGGCTTTTAAAAGTCTTTAAGAAATCGAAACAAGAAGATATAACGGTTTTGTATTTGGGTTATGAATTATAAATATATATATTATATTATAATTATAAATATGTATATTTATATATTGGTATTATAAATTGGCTATTATTTCTCATAAGTTTGTAGTATGCCTATTTTTCTATGAGATTTTTTTATTTACATTTTTTAATAATAAAAATTTTCTAAAATATATTTTCGATATTTGGTACGGGAAAATTTTTAAAAATTAAACTATTATTAAAAGGGAATAACATTTAGAAAGGTATTATAAATGTTATTAAAGGTATGAGTAATTTTTGCGAAATTCTTCTGTGTTTCATAATGTTGAAAAAAAAAATCACTATAGGGGTTAAATAAATTTCTTAGTCCTAAAAAATCGTGTGGTGAATGAAATAATGTTTAAGGCCCCGTAGTAAGCGTTCAAAGATAGTTTAAAAGGGAGATATGTAAATATAAATGTTAGAGGAAGCGCGCTAATATTAAAAAAACGATAATTATTAATCGAAAAGGGTGAAAATATTTAATTACTCGTTTGAAATAGAGCAAAAATCTCTCGACAAATGCTTTAGTTGCATTTAAAAATATTGTGTATTTTCTGATGCCTATAACAGAACAAAACGTGTTTTAATGATTTTCGGAGCTTGCTTTATATGTAGATTTCTTTCTGTCGAGGGAATTTCATACAATTAACGATTCGGCATTACAAATGTATTGATATTATCTTCGAAAATAACATATATTTTTTTAAAACATAAAGAGTTAACGAGAAACTTTTTAGAAATAGGGTATGCTGGGGCTTATGAAATGTCTTCTAACCTATAAACATGATATTATCTACTAAGGGACTATGTCAACCCTAAAATTGTAGAATGTTTTTAAGTGAAGGAATAGATTAAGATTGATAAAGCGCGGTTATTGAGATAAAATACCTAATTATTCAACTCAATGCCTAATTTTCACACAACAATGCACTGTTTTAACGGATTTATTGTTTTGGGATCATACAATTTTTTTTACTAAACTCGCTAGAGTTTTTGAAAATGCGGTATGTAATAATGAAAAATTAAACACTGAATAGGTTATCTGACAATTCTGGTATTATTTATGTAATACCTCACAAGAACTCCTCTGCCCACCTGTTTGGGTGAAGATGCGAGGTGAGTTAGGAGAAGTATCGTGAAGAGGCCTGGAGTAAATAAGGGAGAACTGAGGAATGCCAGTAGTTTGTTCCACAAGTTTTATTACTTATCTAAGAAACAGTCGAAGAAAAAACGAACGATGACATCAACTTTACCATAAATATAAACAGTTCTGCTAAGTTTCTCGCTGGTGCATCAACATTCTCGATAGGCACAGTATGATTACATTATACTTGGTTAAAAATAATCGAAATAGTTTAAATACCAATATTTAATATGTCAATGCATGAAATTTAATCGTTTCCCTTTCCAATTCTGACTACTACGATTATTGCTTAAATCTATTAACCACACAAGTTTATTGTCGTAGCAGAAAGTTGCACGGTCCGCTGCCAACAATTTCAAATAAGAAATATGTGAAGTATTTCAAACGTTATTCACATACTATAGTATATTTCATTTACGACTGTTAATAAACATGCTTATAAATGATCACATATAATACTATCCGTCGAAGAAAATAATATATTTAGTATTTAATTGTCTTGAGGAATGCGAAAGGCGCATAAAATATCACTGCAGTTAACAATGTAATAGCTATAACATTAGCAGGAAAGTGTATAATTATTGCGATATTCTGTTATAGGTTACAATGCCACAGAGGACGTTTTGTTGTTGATAATACATTTTTCTAGTAAATAATATCCATATATCAAATAACCTATGTCAGTCTTTGCGAAATGACTCGTCCCAATACCAAAAAAATAGAAAAAAAATCTAACAACTGTCCATATTTTAGTTGCATATAGTTTGAAGGCTTATCGGAACTGGTATTACGACATATTTCCATTGAGAGTGATTTTTACTTTTGCGTTTACGCAGACCTTGAGTCTTAAAGAAAAATAAGGAAATATATTTGATAAAATAAGTATGTAATTTTTTTTTTCCTTTATTGCAGGTAACGTTAGCATTCTTAATGCTGGCCCTGGCCTGTGTGGTCAGCAGCCAGGAGGCGAGGCCCTCCAACAAGCTGAAGCGCCAGGTCTTTAAAACCATCGACTTTAACTCCGGCTACAAGAGTGCCAAGATCCCCGCTCGCCAAAACCAGATCCTGTCATCTGGTAAAGGAACCAAAGTCACCGGATACAGCTACGATACGCCCTCAACTGCCCCAAACACCTACCTTCCTCCCACCACCACCAAGCCTGCATCTACCCCTGGACCCAAATATCTCACCCCTCAACGTGTAACCTATACAACCGTCAGCACAACCTACAGACCTCTCGGAACCTTCCCTCCTTATACAGGAACCTACCCTACATACAAGACTTCATCGTACAAATATACCTACACAGGTACCTATCCCACACCTCCACCCACAATGAGGCCTCTTACAACTACCACCACAACACCTAAGCCGATAGGATATGTATACAATCAACCATCGCTTATTTTCAACAATGAAGAGGTACAAAGTGCAAGAGGATAATTTATATAGATCTTTGACAAAATTATGATTTGACATTTCACTGATAGCTTTTTTTACATTGATAATAGTAATACATGGATTGTGATTAACTGAAACAATATTTTTATTTATATTTTTGTTAAATTTTAAATAAGACACTAAAATGGAAAATGTTTGAACGAACCATAAAAAACTACCAGAGAAGTGAATAGAATCTGACGGTCTATAACTGTAAAAAACTATAGTTTTTGTAAAACCTGCACACGTAATTTCTGTGAAATTTCTAAACTTATTGAAAATGTTAATGTTATGAAATACAAAAATTATACATTTCTTCATCAAAAATATACCTTGCCAGTCTAAACAATGTTATATTGAAACTGTGTGTTTCAATATAGCATTGTTTTCAATATAAAACTGTTTGTTGAAAATAAAAAGAACTGTATAATGTAATGACTGTTATGAAACAAACTTTGTACATAATTACGCATAACCTGATATTTATAAACTTTAGGATTTTGTAATAAAATACTTCTGACAGAAAAAAATAATTTTCGTTTTAAAATTTTTGGATCCTAAAGTTAATTCATGAGGCAGCTAATTATTATGGGTAAGTTCTTTTGAATAAGTATTTTCCAGCTTTAAGGTCATACAAAGAAATGACAAAGGTGAATAATGAGCTTTCTATTTATTCCACGATCTAACCAAATCCAGTGCACTTCTGAAAGATATAAAATCATTGAAATTTAAATACTTTAAAGCAAATTATTATATATTGGGTGCAACTATGACTTTTCAAATTCATCCGTTTAAATAAATGTCGATGTAAAATCTCAAAAATCTACTGGACAGATTTTGCTTAAAATTGCAAAGCTTCTCCTAGAAGTGTTTAATTGGCAGAAGAAGTGGGGATGCACGAGGAAGACTTAACGCACTATTTCTGGAATGAGATAAGGATAAGAATTTAAGTCGATACAATTTAGTTTAATATGGTGTGCCTACGGTAGTGAATCGCATAAAAAGTCGGAGACGCTCAATGAGTGTTGTAAAATGTGGCATATGTGATGAACGAAGGAGGGGTCTAAGAAAAATACGTGAAATGAAAGTGAACGGTAGAAAAAGTTGAGGATGCCCGAAGAAGGTATGACACTATCCAGTGATACAAAACTGAGCACTACTGGATTAACGACAGCTAGTATTATATAATTCATATATTAAGGTTTTTTGTGAGGCTGAAGGGAGTTGGGACGGAAAGCAGGCAGGAAGGAGAAAGGCTAAGGAAAGTACCTATTTATATATAAATATATATGTTTTCGCGAAATATGTCTAAAGCTATTTGAACAACCTTTAGATTCAGAATGGTGATATCTCGCCAAGATGACTCTTATAATATCTACAACTCTGGAGCCTAGAGCAAAAACGCCTGGGAGTGAGTACTTTTTAAGGAGGTACCTAAGGACGATTTCACTAGATATAAAATTAAAAAAGGAGGCAACCCGCTGCCATGTATTGAATTTCTACAAGTTTAACGTTTAACTGGGTAATATCTATAAAATATATAATATTGGCAATACTGACGTTTATTTTCATTTTTAAGGAGTTTGGGGAGTCAGGTAATGATGATAAAATTAAGAATTAAAAGCACGCAAAACCATAGAAATTGATGTATTCTTCATTCTCATAGCTTCAAAACCAACATGACGAATACGAGTTAATCCGTAATGCTGATTAACTCGTATTAGTCATAATTCGTTACGTTCAAAAATGTCGGACTAAAAATACATAAATCAAATAATTATGACTAAGTCAGTTAAGTTCGAAAGTACATCAGTCAGAAGTCCTCTGTGCTTGCGACTCCTTTTGTTAACCACGTGTAATTGTTCCCCGTAGTCCCTAACAATGCCACGTCAAGACCGGATGTTAATGAAGTTAAGCGGCAGGAGATAATGAACGTGAAGACGTTTCAGCCGCTTCAACTTTCAGGTATTTCAGAGATCACTCGCAGTTCTTGAACAAGTAAAAAATTCAACCAAAGGAACAAAAGTTTATTTTTACCCAATTTAATGATGTCGTATAGTATGTCACATTGCAGATATTTGTGCGTCTTATAATTTTTTCTTTGGTGTATAGTACAATAGTGGGCAAAGCCGGTCATCATTTAAAAAAATTCTAAGGTACGACATAATCCCTATTTTAAAAAAAATAAATTATTTTGTATATATCGTAAGTAGGTACGTGTTTTTAAGATAAGTATTGAATAAAAAACTATGCGAAATTCATAATTTTCATAATGTCCAATGTGTAGGTATCAAAGTTGGTTATAAATCAATCAATGGAAATCAACCAATTTATCACCAAATCAGATTCCAAACATCGATAGAATGTGTTCTGATACATAAAATGTCATGAAATTTAAAAAAAAATGTAAGACATTGAAGATTTTTCAAAATCTAATTATCAATTCTAATTATTGGCTTCTTTTTTCCATAAAAATCAGTGGTCCAATTATTAGTGCATTATAACTAGAAAAAAAGACACCACAGATAAGAATATTTAATTAGATAAACAGTACACAAAACTCAAATAAATAAAGACATGTCCAAAACATTTATCCGCTGCAAGCTGCCGCGAGGGATCAGGTATGATAACGCTTTGTATATTCACTGGCCTGTTATGTAGGTACAGTGGTTAGGCCCACAATAGAGGAAACACAGAATATGGAAAGGCAGACAGGTGGCCTTTAGCCTTTGAATGAGAACTATAAAATGTATTTAGAATAGCTACTTGTCAAGAATTGCGGTCAGAATACAAACAACCAATACCAATAACTAACTCGATAATAATAAATTGTTCACTTCACCGTACTACTCGTCTATGGAAATATAAAGTCCTTGATTCTCTGACTTATTTTACAAAGGTCGCGGAATCAAAAATTTAAGGTGAAAGTAATGGCTACTGATTGACAAACGAGTATTTTCTTAAAATGCGTATTGAAATTTAGGTGCTAACCACCGTGTATTTGGAAATCGTTATGAAGTGGAAAATATTTATCTGAGAAGTACACAACATACTGAATCAAAATGGAAGTCGAAATTTTTTTTTTAAACGGTTATTTTTATGTGAAGAACTTTCATTAAAAAAATGTATGATACTTAAATAATACAACATTTTTTCCAAGAAAACTTTTGTAACTTGACGCTGTATTTAACAAAATGTGGCTTAGTTTAAAACTTTTCCCTTTCGCGTAAGATCTATTTTTCTGTATGTTTATATTTTTGTATTATAATAAGTTTTGGTTGAGTGCGACCAAAAGTTGTTTTTAAGGCCTACGTAATCCAATACTTTGTGAATGCGGTATGGAGTTTTTATGGAAAGGAAGGAGATGAAGTTTTGGGAAGGAATAAGGTAAGAGGGGTGGGTAGGAATCTGGGGTCAGTAGCCAGGAGTGACGAACGGGTTTGGGTTCCCGGGCGGCGGTACCCATACCCGCCTCCCAAATTGATGACATAGTATGTATTTAATAAACCAACTTTAAAAGTAGGTTGTCGTTTTATTTAAGTATAATTGTCGTTTTATTTAAATAATGTGTAAATTATATTTATCAAATCTACATTAAATACAGCGTAAAGATTCGTAAAGAAGATGTTGCTAGTTAGTTTAACAAAGCAATAACATGCGTTGTCAATTTGTTCCCTATATTATTCTTAATGTTATTCATAACATAAACTCACAGCAAATAAAATAAAACAATATAGTTAATATCATCAAACATCAAATAAATGAAAACCCGGGGAACGTCACATTCGAGTTTATACATTTTTGTGGTTTGCTGCAAAAGGTTTTCAACTTTTTTTCGGAAACAAATCTACTCGGAAAATAAAACAATTTTGAGATAAATTTGCAAAACAAGTATGTATAGGAAACTGACATTTCCCTTTTAGAAGAAGCCAAATCAACCTCTATAATTAAAGAGACATTCCCAATTGGGGTGTTATATTATGAGGCTGAATGTCAAATGGAGGAGAAAGAGAGGACGAAAAGTAAAGTGGAGATGTACCTTGCTATTCAAGCCTGGTCACTAAATATAGCGAAAGCCATTTCATGCAACTTTTCAATTCTAAATGGTGGTCTTACACCAGGGTGGTGCCGTGAGTAATTTCCACTCAGGAACGTGCAGAAAATATTCTATATATATTTTTAAATTAATAAATTGTTAAAGAACACAACATAATCAACAGAATTTACTTTAGCATGTTGGGATTTGAGCACGCGATCTTCGGATTCCTAGTCGAGAGCCCTATCCCTAGACCATGGAGGCCGTCAAAATACAGAACTCTTAAGTTAAGTTTTAGATTGTTAAGTAATCCTATCCGCTTCTTTCTTTGATTACCATAACATTATAACATATTATGTAATCAAATTTTTTCTATATTTTTGTTAAATAATACCATTTCACGCCTTTTAAAGTCTTAATTCAAACCATGTCATTTTTTATTTTATTTGAAACTCGATGGTTATATTTACAATAAGAATATAGATCAATCCTCGTTTTAAGGCTCGAATAGTTCAAAATATGTTCGGAAATTCTGAATATAATACATCAAATAAAAGATCACTTCACATTGCAATCCAAAGTGTATGGAAATCGCTGACACAACATTTCCAGGACTTCTAAAAAGTTTTTGAATCATTCATAATATAACATTTTTAAGGTGATCTTCCAGATTTCTTCTCAATAAAAGAATGTGAGTACTCCGTTACAATGCGTTATTATTCAGGTAGCTACAAGTATTGGTACAAGTGAACAATGTAAGAGCTTGATATTGAAAAGAGGACGAGTTACAGTTAACAGACATGCCTTTATATACGTCTTGGTCATGCTGTCTCACTCAGATATGCCTGTCTCTTTCATACCGACAGATATACGTTTACCACATCTTGAACGGTTACAATTTCATTTTTTCTATTGAATACGTTTTTTTTATACTTAAGATATAACGATATTATCACACTACGCGTAAAATGTCGTGTTGGAGGACTTGAAATCAAAACGTCTGGGTGGGAACCCGACGCGGTGAAAACTGACCGCTGACCGAGCAGTAACTCTGTGGGAAAATATTAAAGGTTAAATTTTTTGTCTTCTATTTTAACTGTAGACTTTATATGCAGTGCTTAGTCAGCACAACATTAGTACATAAACTTTTCAGTGTAGTTGCACGCCATATTTTCGTTATACAGCATGATTAAAGATATTTAAATTTCTATGTGGATTTTTTTAAAAACAAAGAATGCAGGATAATTAACATGACTGGCATAGTGCTCATGCAACAATTTATGCTTAAACTAACGGTGTTAGGGAGTTTTCAAAAGATTATCAGAAATTTAAATTTTTTCTTAGAGTTTTTATTTTTTATTTTCAGATTAGGGTGGAGACACATCAAGCTATACGCATCATGGCTTGGCCTATTTTAACATAACGCTCGCCATTTAATAATAATAATATTATGGCATTTATATAGCGCAGTTTAGTGTCATTTCACTTCAAGTGCGCATACACTACCAATGGGCGTGTATGTGCGAGCTATATGCTGAAATGATCAAGCTACGAGAATATATCGCAGTTATAGCGTGGTCTGTCACAGGCTTCAGAAGTGCTGCTAAGCGACCAAACATAGTTTTATTTGAGTACATACTTGTAACAGACGAAAAACTGTCATATTATATTATTTCTTTCAGAGGTGTGTAATGGATGATTTTCCAATTAGTAAAAAAAGTACCAGTATCTATGCGTTTAAATATTAAGGACAAAGTAGTGGAATTAAGAATTGTTCTCTTGCTAGTTACAAATATATATAAATAAAATTGTAAGTGTTCGTTTGTTAAAAATCTTTAATCTCCGAAAGTTCTTCACGGATTGCTTTGAAATACATAGAAACCGCACAGAAAACGATCTTAAAGGTAATACTAAAAAAACATAGACTGACTGATACAGACCAAATATTCAACAGCTGTGACGTACTAGATATACGCCAATTATACGTTAAAACACTACTAAACTACATTTTGACAAAAAAATAAATTTCAACATACACAAAATAACACTAACAGACCAGTTAGACAAGCGTACAAAGAAAACATAAAAACTCCGACAGTAAATTCAAGCTTTGGACAAAGACACTACCAATACCATGCAATAAAAGCTTTCAACAGTTTAAAACTTGAAATTAAAATTGAGGAAAATAAAAATAAATTCACACACAAAATTACAAAATGGATTAAAGAACAAAAAAGACAATATAACCAAAATTTTATAGCATAAAATAAAAATAAAACCTACACGTAACACACAAAACCAATATAAACACACATCACTCACAAACACACAAGATTATTTTCAATGTACTATTTTTTTTAATTTTAAATATATTATTATGTATTTTTAATTTTATATGTATAATTTTTCTCATTAAATGCATTATGTAGTTCATATTTCATATTATAAAATGAAGGCCTCAGCACGGGCAAGCCACCCAGTGAGGCCTATATTACTGGAAAACTTGAATTGTAAAAAATATTGTACCAAATAAAAAAAAATAAAAAAATTGTCACAACGTTGCATTCGAATACGCGTGTGTTTTGGTTTTGTGTTTAAAAACATGTTTTTTTTTAAAAAACAGCGCCATCTGTTGGACGTAAAAACAACACGGGCTATTGTTTTTCTATCTGCACATATAGACTGCGCCACAGCAATGCTTGGCGGGGTATAGATAGTTCATAATATAATCTGTACTAATATAATATAATATGATGCTGATAGTGTTGTGGGGTAAATTATAGGGAGTTTGCATCTCCCGAAAATAAAAACAATATTATTTTTACCCACATTCTTGTGAGGCTGGTATCATTGTAAACCTGCGCGCGATACCTCGCGCGGTAAATAATATTATTCTGTCTTCAGCAGTCTTACCGTCGGGTTGACCCTAAACCTCCTCTAGCGTACGTGATTTATTTGTTCGTAAAATTATTATAAGTAAGTTTTGTTAAAATAAAAAAATTAATTAGAATTATCCAAATTCTCGTTATTTCACACTAAAAATAATCACGCAACCTTGGATTCTGTGGATTTGGAGAACCGCAGAATCATTTAGCCATCAATCCATTTAAACTGGCAATGATAAGCAATCCTCTAAAGTGTCTTTGCTAAAATTCAACCTATTTCAAGAAATAACAAAAAGCAGTGTAGGTATGTATGAGGATAAAACTACAGCACTTTACAAGAAAATATAAAAATAACTTTAAATTATGCCAACTCTATCATCTTGTATTTCACCGAAGTATAAAGCTCTTATATCTAAAACTTGGCAAGCTACTTGTAACGCTCCAAACTTGAAATTTATGTAAAGTCGAGCATTATTATATCATGAACGATATTCTTATAAAACTTCAAAAAACTTTCGTATAAGTAGCGTATAATCACTGAATTAACATTAAAGAGATTGGACTCTACATTGGAAAGCTAGAGGATAGATTGGAAGCTACAAGCCAAAAATTTGTATACAGTGGGTTGCCATATTAATAGGGACACCTATGGAAAATGTGTTTTTCACACTTTGTGTTCATAAAACAAAGATGTTTATAATTTTAGGTGCGGTTATTATTATTTATTAACAAGGACATTGAATTTTGAAAATTATATACACCGTATTTGTCCTTAATCTGCGATTATTTTTTTTTTTTATTATTTTTAAACATTATCGAACAAAAAGTTAATATTTCGTAATTTCGCATTTAGCCGCAATAACAGCTTGTACACGCCGTGGTATACTCTCAATGCACAATTTTGCTGTAATCTTTAGTTCAGGAGAATGATGCCACACCCGGATGAGGGTTTCGATGAGCTGCTGCTTCGTTGTGACCACCTCCTTGGCAATCTCCCTCTTGGTGAGCTCCTACAGGTTTTCAATAGGGTTCATGTTAGGGGAATTCCCCGGCAAAGGTAAAACCGGCACATTTTTTTCAGCCAGGAGTGCAGTGACGGTCCTGGCTTTATGACAGGGTGCGGAGTTGTGCATATAAACGTATTCCTGGCCACCAGGGAACCATTCTCCGACTTGAGGCAGTAATCGATTTTCCAGTATTTGTCTGTACTGATCCTGCCTCATAGTCCCTTGCACGATGTGGAGGCGCCCCATCCCTTTGGAAGAGATGACTGACCACATCATGATACTGGTAGGGGGTTTGATCGTCTCTACAAGGCAGTCCGGATGAAATTTCTCTCATGGGCGTCGTCGGACGAACGATGATTTATCCAACAAAATTTGGAATATGGACTCGTCAGAGAAGCACACCTAAAAAAAGGCCATAATCAAACTAATGGAATTTTTTTAAAGTTTGATAACCACAAAATTGTTAATTACCATATCCCAGTTCTCTATAGTCATGTTTTGGTGTGCGTTGGCCCATTCCAGTAGTTTTTTCCTCATATCTACTGCGAGGCGAGGTTTTTTAGCTGGCCGATGACCAATGAGGTTCTCCTCAGCCAATCTCCTCTGGACTCTCCTTTGGGAGACTTCGATATCATCTTCGTTGATCATCAAGGTCAGACGAGCCACACTCTTTTTGCGGTTTTGGAGACAGACGTCTTTGATTTTGCGGTCAGTGCGAGGTGTAGTGATTCGTTTTCTGCCACATTTCCCATTGTGATTCAATTCAAGGGGCAGGTTTTGATTGATTTTCTAATTTATCCTGTTAACCACAGACTTTAAAATACCTGTAATGGTTGCTATTTCCCTTTGGAAATATTGAGTGTTTAACAATAGTGACTTCACTTCCGCACATTTTCTTTGGGACGTGTCTGAAGACCTAGCCATACTGAAAAAACAGAACATTGGACTCAATATGGAAAAACTATTCACTGAAATAAGATATAAAAAAAAAAATTATAAAATTAATAGATAATTAATAATTACTTACATTTTTGTACAGCTAAACTGTTAAAACTCTTAAATGTAATTATTATGTATATTTATTTACCAGAACTTCAATCACGAATTTTCACAAAAATGCTGGCCACATGGAAAAAACCTTAAATTTTCGAGGGATGTGGCACTTTGCGAGTGTTGCCACTTCTTAAAAGTATCAGTGGTGATACCAGCAACAAAAATAACGAAGGTATGGCCATCATATCCAAGTTATTTAGAAGTAGAGACAACGTAAACATAAAAATCAGGAAATATTGGAACTGTCCCTATTAATATGGCAACCCACTGTATTCTTGGTGTGCCTTATATTGTAGGTAATAAGCATTAAAATAGCTTGACAAACGGAGTCTAGAATTGTTCGATTTCAAGCACAAAACTGATTTTATTTATTCTATAAATAATTTTATTAGAAAGCAAAAAATTTAATCAAGTGAAACTGTCACAGATAATCTTAGCTATAATTTTTTGTATTTCTTTGGCATTCACTATGTAACAATTTCTAGACATTTTTTGTTTTTAATGAGTTTTATTATTCACAATGTACATTTGTTACTTATAAATTTTATTAATTAGCGACCGGTTTCGACACGTACGTGTCATTAACTAGCTATTTTAAAACTTAATTTTTAGGTGCAGAAATATGGGGTTTTATTTAGTTTGGTTCTTTGGTGGGAGGGGATTTGAGGGAGGGGGAGGGGGTTGAGAGGGAAACGGAGGGAGGAGTCAACATAACGGGGAACATTGTCAATAGAGGTGATTTGCAAGGTGCTATTATTTTATTTACTATATTAATGCTTGAATTAATTTTTTTGTTGATTTCTAATGTTTCTAATGCGCACAAATTAAAATATTTATTAATGTTAGAATGTTTAAACTTAGTTTTATCCCGGTTGAAGCTATGGCCTGTCTCTATCAAATGATTAGCGAACTCGGAGAAATTATTATTTTTTAAACATAGTTCGTGTTCCCTAATTCTGGTTTTGAAATTTCTAGTAGTCACACCTACATACTGTGAGTTACAATCATTACACTCTAAAGTGTATATCCAATTTTTTATCTAATTTATTTGAAACATCCTTGTTATTAATTAAGTTTTTTATTTTGGAATTAATGTAAAAAACTGTCGAACTAACTTAACTGGTAAAATGCGGGATATTTTTAAGGATAAGTCGCCTGTATAAAGAAGTTTTTTATATATTAGATTTTTACTAGATTGATTGTTATTATCTCCACTATAAAATTTAGCTATAATACTATATTTTTATAAGCAATAATTGTTCGCCTGAAACACTCATCCACATTGAAAAAATCTCCTGATAAAAAATACATGACGCCAACGGGACTCGAACCCGTTCGAGTCCCGTTGGCGTCATGTATTTTTTATCAGGAGATTTTTTCAATGTGGATGAGTGTTTCAGGCGAACAATTATTGCTTATAAAAATAATTGTTATCCTTTGTGCTATGCATAAATAAAATCTTGTCTTTAAAACATTAATTTATCAAAAAAATAATAATTTATAATACTATATTTTTTAAAGTTGTTTCCTTTACGCGTTCATACATTTCTATTGAAAAAATGTTTTTTTTTGTATTTTACATTTATATATTTTATTGAGTAATTTATTATTTTATTTTTATTCTATCTACTCAAGCGAAATGATAGAAAAACCTTCAATTTATCTAAAGCATATTTATTTTTGGAATAACTTTATTGAGTAAAACCTCAAATTGAAATATTTAATTATTGAAAACAATATTATCGATTTCTAAACAAAACTCTGAAACAGAAAATATCAGAAAAGGATAAGGTCACAAGGCAAGGGTCCTAGGTTCGAGTCCTAGATGTGACCGTATCCTTTTCTGATTTTTCTGTTTCAGAGTTTCGTTTAGAAATCGATAATATTGTTTTCAATAAATAAATAAAGCATATTTTTTGGTGTTTATAATGTACACCAATTCGTTATAAAGATTAATCAAATAGTGATTTAGCATTAAGCTTCGCCTTAAGGGATTATGTCTGGTAATAATTATAAATGTGTATAGCGGCGTTTTTATCAAGAATCACCTCAAAAACGTACGTGTCATGTCTAGACTAACGCGTCATAATTCTCTTGACTCCGATATAGGATTCGCATATAAATAAATAAAAAAAACTGATTTTGAAAATTGATAATTTTAGAAGTAGGCAAGTTAAAAAAACTAATGTACGACCTACATTATATGACTTCACAATGGTATAATGTTATCTCTAATGTGTCTAAAAAAGTGAAAATTTTAACTACGTGAGTTGTGCCTGACTTTTGAGGTGGATAACAAAAACTAAAGGAAATATTTTTGTTACTGATTTGGGTAATCTAGTTACTGGCTTGGGTAATCTAGATACTGTGTTTTCTCAACCAGTCCAAGTAATCTAAAACTGTACGAGAATAATAATTACTAAGTGTCAGTGTGTAATAATATGTTTCATGTTCCCGTCACAATTACACTCGCATGCCAAAAAGTTGTAATAAGTTCCAGCAGTACTTGTCACGGAGGTAATTCGAGTTTAATTCTAAAATTGGATTACCAACCGGGTCTTATAACTTAGTTGGAGGATCACTGTCTCACCGAATTTCACACTAGAGTATTTATCAACTGTCGGCTGGAACAAAAACCTTTGAGTCTTGAAATAGTTTCAAGGAAATTATGTTCATTAACTTTTGTTTTATTTAATAATTCAGAAAAGGGTCTCTGTCACTCTTTAGAGAAAAATAAAATATATCCTTTTTTATTTTTTATTTGAAAAAGTGTATTATTAAAATATGACTTTATAACCAAGTTGATTTAGTAGTACATAAATGAAAATAATTGAAAGTGAATAATATGCATAGTTCGATTCTTGATTAGTCGAGATAAAACTTGTGGCTACTATAAATTGTCACATAAATATTATGTGACTAGTGCAATTCTTGCCTATTTGGATATTTTGTCTATGGTGTTTTTTTTTGGAGTTTGGCAATTTTTTTGGGGAAGACAAATTGGTTTTTGTTTATGGTCACTTCCTCCCGGACAGCAATGGGCTGGCTGTTCGTGTTCTAGTCACTCACCATGGAGGTGTTTTAATCTCAGTAAATCATGTGAATCCAAGTTGTTTTTATCTTTAAAAAAGGGCGCGAGGTGTTTTTTCGTTACACGAATAGTTCATGTGCGGTTTTATTTTTAGTGGATGTTATGTGAATCTCACTTTTTCCGGTGTTGGCAGTTCGCCATTTTGTGGAAATTGTTTTTTGGACTTGAAATTGTGAAGTGATTGGTCCTGGTTGTGGCTAAAATATTATGCCTATTTAACCCCGCGTCGCGAAGTCACGGATTGCTGATGGTTCTTCGGAAATCCGTAAGCTTGGAGACTGGTTGGACCACGTGCTTTTCGGATGGAGATTTTTGAGACAGCCTGAGGCTAGAGACGCTCCTTGGAGGTGTAGCGTCCTTCTTCCCAAAGAGAAGGATGACCTAGGCTCTCTGGATTCCAGCCGTCCCCGGTTGATGAGGTCGGAAGTCCCTTCCCGGGTCCGTTCCTCTCTACCAGAACCAAGTTTTCGTTCGTCATTCGGTGTTTTCCTACGATATTCGGCTTCGTTTAGTTAGCTAAGTGTGTTCAGGAGTCCATCTGGTATGTTTATGTTTTGTATTCTTAATATTACATGGGTATAAATTTAATCCTAACCTTTCATTGGTATAAATTTGCACTCCCATGTTTTGTATTTTTTGATTGTTACAATAGAGTTTTATAAAGTTCATCTTCTTTTATTTACTGATTTCCTACCTACTAGACAGAAAACTAGTCCCATAATCCTGATCTGTGGTCTCTGCTCTGCCGTATAAATTCCACTACATTAAACCTGATTATGTTACCTTTACAAAATGTTTGTTCTGTTTCGATGATATTGATGTAAAAGACCTCTATATGATTTAAATATCAACAAATTATGACATTGTTATCCATTGAAAACTTAAACTTTAAACAAAATGCGATGATTCACCGAAAATGTATTTGGCATAATTGAACGAGCCAAGGCTTTACAAACGAATTAGGGAAAATTTCATCTTATTACGGTGCTTATTTCTAAATATATGGAAGATTTAGTCTTTTGTATCTAGGAATAACGAAGTTTGCATAAATAATGAGTTAATTTTTAATGTAATTACGTCTAAAGTCATGGTGTTTGAATGATGAATGATGAATACTTGGAGTATTTGAGAATTATGCTAACGAGAGATTAATGAAGAACTGAACGTGTTTAGCGCTAGTAAAAAAATGTCGAAAGTGATGCTAGCATTCCACAATAGAGTGCTGATACCTACCCTGATGTATGGCAGTGAGGTATCGAATTGATAGAGAAAGTAGACTGAATTCTGCGGAAATGATATCCCTGAGGCTTGTATGCTTGCTTGTAAAACCTGAGAAATGCGGAGAAAGGGAGATTTAGCTGGTTTGGGCACATGAAGCAAATGAGCGGAAAAAGTAGTATTAGGAGAATATTTGACGGGAATGTGAATGGTAAGAGAAGTCGGAGGCGCCCGAGGAAGACTTGGCACGCTCAAGTGAACCAAATACTTAGACCGAGTTGCTTTGCGGTCCGTCCTCTCTGCCTATCCCTGCGAGGAAACGGCGTGATGGTTTTCGTTTAAAGAATGCAATATTTTGAGAATTTCAAGGATTAAGATCATGATAGCCTTTGATTTGAAAGCATTTTGGAGCGGAATATTGCTCACTTGATTAATCATGTATAAAATCGACGTGTTAGATTCAAATAAAAACCAATACATTTTTACATAAATTCATGTCTTACATTCAAACATATTTCATTGGAGACAAGTATAATAATTCACCAATCACAGGTAACTTTTTGTGGTATTTTTATTACGTCAAGTAGAATTGAATAATCCAAGCATGTTCCTTTAAAATATATTAAAATATTCGTGACTGATCTCAGATTCAACTACATATACAGATGTGCATAAGCGAATAATGGAAAACGGCAGCGATTGAATTGCAAGTTGGAACGAAACACGACACGGTTGTTACTCAAGAGAGAATAATTATTCATGCTATGCCGGCATTTGATTTTTTCGGAATAAATTTGAAGAAAACTTCTTTCTTTAGATTTATTCCGGTTTTCGTGTTGGCAAATAACTGGCATTAGATGAGTTATCATTCTTCACAATATTGAGAATTTAATATTGGATATAATAAATGTTGTTTGACTGTGGATCAATGTATCTGCTCGGGCCAGTTATAATTGTTGCATAGTATTTGGTTCTGTTGTTTTCCGCCCGCGTCCCACGCCTTTTACCTACATCAGTCAGTTGTGTTAAAATTATCGCGCCGCATGCAAGGTTCAACCTACCTATCGCTTCCGCATAACCTATCTTGAGTTATTTAAACCACCGCGCCGCGCTGTAAACAGCAAATGTTATACCGCAAAAAACGCCGTGACAAAGTGCATAAAAATAGCAATCTCTAACGCATTGACCATTTCGCAAACCAAATATCACCATTTCCCTTTCCTGACCTCTGTTCTAATACTAACAATTACCCTACCGGTGATTACCGCAGAGCAAAGTGGAAGGTGCCGACAGCTTGGAGATATTGGTAAGTCAAATCAAAAAAATTCACAAAATATCGCAAATTACAGTCCATTCACGCCGCAACATATCTTTGCACAGCCGAAGAGTCAAAATCAAGATGTATATTTGCAAATGGTAGTGTAAATAAATCGTAGATACGTAATTAAAATATTGATTTGCAGAAGGATCGGTTTTCAGTTTCAGTTTTAATAATCAATTTAATTAATCAGCGTTTATTGAAATATTGTGAACAGTATCATATATATAACATCCGAGGAGGTACACAAAAGGAACCGAACTGAAGTTGTGAGGGGGGGCTTACTTTTATTAGTACGGGGTTTTACCGGTAGGACCGTGAATTTTTACGTGTCAAGGTGCTGGGCATTGCGCTAGAGAAAATCAACACAACAAAATTTAATTTTCGTCACTAGGTCTAGTGTAACCACCAGATCAAACTAGCAACTTCTAAATATTATTCTTCTAAGTATCTTTTACTCGGTACTTGAATGAGTTTTCTCAACTTTTTTTTTCATTTCATTTCACTGCGCATCAATACGGGCGACGGCAGCCGCGGTGATCTCTCTTTAGGAGTTGTATCCGTTATATGTCCACGGGGGTGACCGGATAAATTATCACATCTTTAAAAAGTTATATAAAGTCATGGAAAGTGATAAAACTAAAACTTTACTAACTGGGTTAAGTAGGTTAGGTTTAAATTATTTTTTTCATCGTTTCTAATGACTTTATATCACTGTGGCAGCGATGTGTGTGTGTGTGTGTGTATTTGTAATTTACGGTGGCTGCCTGAACCGTAAATTGTGTTCAGGAGATGGAAGATTGAAATGAGTGTCTGCAGTATTAATTAAATTTATTCGAGAGGACGAATATTACAATTTTACAGAACGCGGAGACGGTGGCAGAAAAAGTAGAAAGAGTGGCGGTAGGATCGAAGGTTGAAACCGGAATGAAGATTTCTCTTCTCGTGCTCGCTTGCGTCTAGCGGCGGATTAGTTCGCGTTAGTATTGCCACATGTGGGAGGAAAAAAGTAGTCCCACATCACTTTTTGAAAGTTTGTTGAATTGTCACTGTGTTGAGAACATGGAACCGTCCACGGGACGTAACGTCAGATTTAAAACCAATGTAAAACAACTCTAAGGATATTAAAAAAATAATAATTAACTTATTTTAAGCAGGAGAAAAGGTGTTTATTTTGTCATTGTATTTTTTATGAATTTTTAAAGATGATTGTGGTAAAAATTCCATGATTTTGTAAACATTGATTAAAACTTAATATTTTCTTACAGATGAGTTTTTATAGACCATTACCTAAAACTCTTTTTACACATATTAAATTTTTATAAAAAAATACCACACAACAATAAAAACTCATTAAAACTTGTTTAAATTAGGCTTAAGAACAAAAGGGTAGATTCCTCTTTAAATAAAACACTTTGTGGAAGTTGAAATTACACCGAATTTATTGTTGTTTTTTTCAAAGTTTATATTGCTACCGACACTCTGTGGAGATAACTCCACCAATGGAGAGAGAAATATAATTGTCACTCTGGGTTCCTTTAGCTAGAAAATATCGAAGAGAAGTGAGTGCCCTTATCAAAATTGGGACTTAAATAACATAATTTGGCTGCCTTTTAAGAAGGTGTAAACTAGCGCCATCTGAATTCTAAATCAGTTACTCTATATAAATTATAATTGATTTGAAACTCGGAGCAAATTCGAACAAAACTAATAAAATAATAGTACCTAAAATGTACTTCTGTCAGATTACTCAGCAGAATTAAAACAAAAACAGTAGCAGAGTTGCCAGACAAGAACATGGAACCTCCGATTCTGGAATGCTGAGGATGAGAATGGGTGAAAATCAAGAAGTAAATTAGAAGGGAAAGAGACAATAAAACTTGGACGTACCTGGCACTTTAAATCTAGTCACAAACACTTCGTGTAACTTTGGTGGGACGCTCACAAAAATGGTATTACAAAACACTTAAAAAATACCAAATACAAATATTAAAAAAATATTAAAAATTCCTTGTCAAAATGCTATTAAAGAACTATAGATATTATGCCCTATGCCACTGCCGTCTAGAATATTATGGTATACTAGGATGGGGATTTGCAACCACAAATCTTATGAAACAAACATCTAAAACACAAAAGGGTTTAATAATGTTCATCTCAAAAGCTCCCACAAGAACGCTAACAAAACAAATCTTTAAGTCCTCTCAAACCCAAAACATATAAAATATCTGTGCTAAGAATTTTTTCATCAAACATTTTTAAAAAATCAAAAAAACTAAGAAACAACTCCTTCAAAACACACGAGCTAACCAGAATGATACCCAAATTTAAAACTGCTTCTGGACAAAGGAACTATAAATACTAAGCTCTATAATTCACATCTACCATCAATAAATAAAACTGATAATGCAAATGATTTAAAACAATGGATAAAAAATATAACCTCTGAAGAAATCTTAGAAGAGGAAATCTTAAAGAAATCATCGAGCAAAAACAATTATTGAGGTTCGTACTAGTAAACATGTTTTAAATTTTACACTACAGATGAATAACCATTTATCTTGGGTAAATGGTTGTTTATCAGTTGACTAAAAAATCAAACACGATTATTATTTAGTAACGGGGTAGTTATTTAATTAAAACCTAGTCCGCCTCCTGCACAGGAACTGCTAGTGAGGGGAATTATGAAAAATTTTATTAACATACTTTAACGTTATTTATTTATCTATAGTCGTTTTTTACAGACGATCTCATTTATGTTAGAACAGTCCCGTTATAAAAGGTCAGTAGATATACAAATAGGTACAACAATTACAAAAATCTTCTCAGACATAGAACACACTAATTTTCACATATCTTAATAGAGATTAAAATATAAAACAAATAAAAATACAATATAAAATAATATGAAAAACAAATAGTACCTACTGAAAAGTAAGAGATAAAAATGAGACGAAAGTAATACATTATTTAGTCAGTGCAACATGTTTTTAGTAATAGCAGAAAATTATTTCAGAATCCATGTCTACTTATAAAATTTCTATTATATTTATATTTAAAAAATGAAGTGAAACTAGAATAATGAAGAAAAATATATAAATAAACAAAAACTAAAAACTCTAAAATTTCTAATATTCATAATTGAAATGTAATCATGTAATTATGAAAGAATCTTTCAATTTGTCATCGTTTTCGAAAGCAATAAGTATATTAAATTAACATTCCAAAGAGTTGATGTCACCTGTTAAGAATAACGGACAATAAGTTCTCATTTTTAATTAATGACATATTTGTTTAATTCAGTTACCCGCTCCATGATTCCTTCAAATGTCCTACAGAGGTCAAAAAATATTTTAATGCATTATTTTAATGACTTAATAATAATGTTGTTTTTAATAGTAAATCACAGACTTAATGACAATCAGCTACTTTTATTTTAATATTAGCGGAATTATCTGATTTCATTATAAAATTTAATTTCAATTTCAGTTGGTATTTCATAATTTTCATCAATAGGTATAAATTTAGCAATTTTACCAATTTCGTCAATAGGTATAAATTTAGCAATTTCACCAATTTCGTCAATAGGTATAAATCTAGCAATTTCACCAATTTCGTCAATAGGTATAAATTTAGCAATTTCACCAATTTCGTCAATAGGTATAAATCTAACAATTTCACCAATTTCGTCAATAGGTATAAATTTAGCAATTTCACCAATTTCGTCAATAGGTATAAATTTAGCAATTTTACCAATTTTGTCAGTAAGTAACATATAATGCATGCTACAGTAAACACCTTTTTCTTTTCTACTACTTTGTTTATTATTTTTTGAAAATTCACATCACCTTTTTACTATCACAGATATTTGAAACCATGCAGAATGAAATTAATTGATTATTAAGTGATTTTTATAACTATTATAGATAGCCTTATTTAAGTAATATATTTTCATGTCGGTAAACCAATATCATTTTAATAAATCACAGGTAGGTTTTTGAACCCGTGACCTCTAGGTTCCGATCCAAGTATCTTTCCGCTGTACAATGGAGGTCAATAAAATCATCGTCATTAGCAAGTCATATGCATTATTGTAATGTTGCAAATATAAAGTTGCCATGAAACCATAATTATAATTGATGAAAGTTTTCATACACCGGAATACTGGCGATGATAAAATGATGTTCGTTAAATTTATCACCAATCTCAATGGCAAACAATTTTCTTTGAAACTGGGAATGTTTTCCTTTTTTGTTTTAAATCCAGCTTGGTTTTTGGGTCAGTGAACACTGATTACGAAATAACCCAGATGTAGCTTGCTAGCCTTTGAAATAATAAGTGCAGTTGTGTTTTGGTGCGACTGTTTTTTTGGTTGTGATATTTTTAAACATATTGCTAATGCAGCTACTAAAAAAATATGAAAAACCTCGAATGGATGACTAACTATTAAATATGTTAATTTGTAAGAGATTTTTTTTCTTAGTTGTCAGCTTTAATACTCCACCTCGCTGCAATACATAAATATTCCATATTTACAGCTTTTTTGGTACGTAATTAAAAAAATATAACCGATAATAAGTATAATATACAATTATGACAAAGCTACGGTTATAGCAAAACCCGGTCAGCATTAAGTTTAAAAAAATGAATGTAATGTTTACTAAGTAATTGTTTATTTTAAATATTAATGTCACATCACAAAGTATCACCTTCATATGAAAAAAAACATATATAATTTATTGAATACAGTAATGTATAACACAACATCTATGTAACATAACTTTTATAATACACCTAATACATTATCGATTTTTTCGTTACTGTTGGTGAGTATAGTCATTTAATTTTGTTTTTATGTGAATACTGCACTCGGGTACTGATCCTAATTGCGGTATGTTGTTATACTGAAGGTAATGAGGAAGGAAAATACATGGGGATGAAGAAGGTAGAAATCAAACACATATTTTGTTTTTATATGAATACCGCACTCTGGTCCCATCTACTCCCAATTGCGTTATGTTGTGATGCTGAAGGTAGTGAGGAAGGTAAGGAGATAGTGAGGAGGGGAAGGAGATGGGAATGAAGAAGGTAGAAATCAAACACATATTTTGTTTTTATGTGAATTCCGCACTCTGGTCCCAACTGCTCCCAATTGCGTTACGTGGTGATGCTGAAGGTAGTGAGGAAGGGAAGGAGATAGTGAGGAGGGGAAGGAGATGGGAATGAAGAAGGTAGAAATCAAACACATATTTTGTTTTTATATGAATACCGCACTCTGGTCCCAACTGCTCCCAATTGCGTTATGTTGTGATGCTGAAGGTAGTGAGTAAGGTAAGGAGATAGTGAGGAGGGGAAGGAGATGGGAATGAAGAAGGTAGAAATCAAACACATATTTTGTTTTTATATGAATACCGCACTCTGGTCCCAACTGCTCCCAATTGCGTTATGTTGTGATGCTGAAGGTAGTGAGGAAGGTAAGGAGATAGTGAGGAGGGGAAGGAGATGGGAATGAAGAAGGTAGAAATCAAACACATATTTAGTTTTTATGTGAATACCGCAATCTGGTCCTGACTGCTCCCAATTGCGTTACGTGGTGATGCTGAAGGTAGTGGGGAAGGGAAGGAGATAGTGAGGAAGGGGAGGAGATGAGGATGAAGAAGGTAGAAATCAAACACATATTTAGTTTTTATGTGAATACCGCAATCTGGTCCTGACTGCTCCCAATTGCGTTACGTGGTGATGCTGAAGGTAGTGAGGAAGGGAAGGAGATAGTGAGGAAGGGGAGGAGATGAGGATGAAGAAGGTAGAAATCAAACACATATTTAGTTTTTATGTGAATACCGCAATCTGGTCCTGACTGCTCCCAATTGCGTTACGTGGTGATGCTAAAGGTAGTGAGGAAGGGAAGGAGATAGTGAGGAAGGGGAGGAGATGAGGATGAAGAAGGTAGAAATCAAACACATATTTAGTTTTTATGTGAATACCGCAATCTGGTCCTGACTGCTCCCAATTGCTTTTTTTGTGATGCTGAAGGTAGTGAGGAAGGTAAGGAGATAGTGAAGAGGGGAAGGAGATAGTGATAAAGAAGGTAGAAATCAAACACATATTTTGATTTATTACCACCATTACAAACTCTTCTGTCAACACAAAAGATAACGATGAATTAAAACTCTTATTTCCAGTCTCTTATTTATATATCTTATCTTAATTATTCATACTAACGCCCAGCATTTCCCTACCGGGCGAAGAAAAAAAATACCATTATAATAAATAAATCCATCTTATTCCACACAACGACAGACTGGCATGAGAAATCCCAAGACAACTTTGCATTCTTTTCATAAATATTTCTAAAAGAAGTCGCATCTGCCCGGAAAGGGCCCTTTTTTACCTTCATTGAATTTCATAGAGAACCTTTTTCTGTAAAGATGCCGTTATTCCCGGGCAGAGTTGGTAATCATTTTTTACTTAACTTTTCTATCTTTCCATATTAGATCGAGAAAATCATTAACCTCCATTCCACCCCTTTCTTGTACAAATTCAAGTAGTTTTATCTACGGAATACAAAATTTTCAGTCAGTTTCCTTTGAATCCAACTCTAGTTTGTATTTTTAACCCAAAACTCATTTTGGGTATTATTTTGGTATCCTGTATTGCAGTTGAAATTTGTTTTTACTGCACTGTTTGTATTCAAAAAGGTCACGACTAGTACTCCCAATACCAAATAATCATCCAAAGAGCTAACGCATGTCATTAATGGAAAAGCCGAATGAATGTTACTGGATGCCGATGACTTGACTTAATTAAGAGTCCTCTAGATCCTGTCTGACCATTTGCCAAATTTACTGCAATCTTATGAGGTTTTAGAGTCCACTATAGTAGTGGCGTTGACCCAAATGATGCAGACATTTATGAATGAGATTTATTCTGATTCCTATTGTTCTCGTGGGTATAGAATTATTTTTATGACTCTGCCAGACGTGAAATTGAAAATGACTTATTTTGTAGATAACTTTATAAACAATTTTTTTATGCTTCCGATTTTGTTGTCCGGGTTAAGTCTTCCCCATAGGAAAAACTAAACCCTTCCACTCACTTTTCCACAAATGATCAGCTAGTCAATCAACACTATGTAAGTGCATTATATAAGTAAAATAAATACAAAACAATACAACAACAACAACACGTCAACTCACCAGATATCAAATGGGAAAAAAATTCACCGTCTCCAGATATTTTCATATCAGAAGGTTCGGCTCGGTAGAACTTCTAACAGGGCCTATAAATCCTGCTGATCCCTCAACATAAATATTTAAAAAATCTTTTGTTATCCTACATGTATTCAAAATGACCGACTTTTGCATATTTATATATAAATTTTTTGATAGATCTAATACGCCTAAATTTTTAATTAGAGAGCTAGGTATAGTGCCAGTAGCCGAAATAACGAATGGTAATATTTTTATAGTCTGAGAATGCCAAATTCTTTTTATTTCATTTCCTAAATCTGTGTATTTTCTTATTTTTTCGCTAACAGATTTTTTAATATTACAGGAATTTGGTATAAATTAACTTTTATATTTAGCATTTTAACTTTTATATTTAGCATGACACTAGTATTGGAAGCTGAGAAACTACTTAAAGGTGTGAAAATGATGCATGTTATAGTAAATATATAAATAATTCAGTAGGTACGTACCTACTGATAAAATATAACATCTATATTTTATTGTAGAAATTGCCCTGTTATTGGTATTTTAAATGGTTTTTTAGATTATTGTTTTGAAGTCTCTTATTGTACTGATCAATTTACCCTAAAAATGTGGGGTAAATATCGTGGGGGAATATACAGTCTAAAAAAATGTCAACAACACTGGTGAAATCTTGGCGCAGGGGGGAATATACAATCTAAAAAAATGTCCTCAACAATACTGGTGAAATCCTAGCATGGGGGAAATATACAGTCTAAAAAAATGTCCTAAACAACACTGGTGAAACCCTAGCGTGGGGGGAAATACACAGTCTAAAAAAATTATCTACTCTTTTATTTGCACATGACACAAAATTAACGTTACATCTTATTTGCTTATTTAAGGTTCAACAAAAAAATACCATGATAATATAAAACGTTTGGCATTTAGTTCCACTAACAAAACAATAGATACGTACATGACATTATGTTTCATGTCGATTCTAGTAAGTACCTACCTTTGTTTACGATTAGAAAAAAGTGGGTGGATGCATTTTACGTTGATACGTTTCAACAAAAAGCAATTTAAACCATAGTACCTTTTTCAAATGTCATTAGAAACGTCTTGATGTTAATCTAGTCATAGAGGTATATTCCGAAAAATAAATTAATTTCTTCCTAGAATGACAATTTATTATTTTGATGACAATATATGACGTTATTCTTAGAAAAATAAAAAAGTTTTGCCAATGTAGCAGTGTTTTTAATAAACCTCCATTGAAGAAAAAAGCTATACATTTTTTATGAGGCCACTGCATTATATGTTTCTGTATATGTTCTCCATTGATTTCATAAACTTTGTAGTAATTATATAAACAATCTTAATTATTGTTAGTTTTTTTCTATATTTTATAATATTATATGTGCTATGACTGTTAATAACTTCCATGTGTGTTAATTCTAAATAAATAAATAAACATATGGAAAACCGAAAATGGTATATAAAAATGTGTATATTATTCTGCAAAATTATATTATTTTCAAAGTTGAGATGATGTAAAAAGTCATCGAAGAATCCAAATCAAAGAGACACAATACAAATAATGTGACTTTTTGAAATATCAATATTTTTTTCATCATAATTTTTATTCTATGAACGAATATTCTATTATTTATTTATTCTAGATTGAATCAAATAAAACACTTTGTTTATTAACCACGACTTTATTATTATTACATCTACCGGTTTCGCTACGGTCGAGCTTCATCAGGATGTGAAATATAACTAAAAACTAAGACAGAGGTGATGCATATTTATAGGAAAACAGAGGGAGACAGAATATAATACATTATAAAAGTGGGAGGAGTCAAATATTACATAGGCGTAGTGAATTGAAGATATAACTCGCCAACCACTTAATATCAGCAGACCATAGATTTGATAAAATAACAGGTACTAGCCTCTTACATAAAAATAGTATAGGCATTAGCTTAGACAATTTAGAATCATTAGAAATCAGGAAATCTATAAACAGTAACTTATCAGACCATTTATTAAATACACAAGTTAATTTATCTAATCAAAAAAACACATTCTATAGTCCTATATTTAACTTGTTTCCCACAATCCTTTCCACTCCTAAATAATAAGTTTATGCTTTTTCTTATGTCTTTAAAATGTATTATTACTTGTATAATTCATGTAAAAATGTTAATTGTTATTATATATCTTCAATTCACTACGCCTATGTAATATTTGACTCCTCCCACTTTTATAATGTATTATATTCTGTCTCCCTCTGTTTTCCTATAAATATGCATCACCTCTGTCTTAGTTTTTAGTTATATTTTACATCCTGATGAAGCTCGACCGTAGCGAAACCGGTAGATGTAATAATAATAAAGTCGTGGTTAATAAACAAAGTGTTTTATTTGATTTAATATATAATGTCTAACCACAAAGTGATTGCTTCCTACGAAAAAAAAAAAAAAAAAAAAAATTCTAGATTGATTCAACACGTTTTATTTTGTAACACGTTTACTGTGAGTGAGTTGTCAGGCAAACCAAAGATGTTTGTATTTACATTAAATAGAAAAAAAATATTGTACGTTAATAGTTTTAAATTATATATTATAAAATGTTTACTACACGTCATAATATTTTAACATAGTATGCAGGTATTGCAATGTTAATCTGACACCTGGTTAACCTCGCCTGGCAGCACAAAATGTTTCGAATACAAAATTTGTCATTTTTTTTGTAGTACAAATATCTCCTACTTTAAGGCGAGGTAAATTGCTACAAATAAAACATAAATAAAGGAAACAATAATATATCATAACATCGTCGGATCACTATCGATTATGTAAAACTACACAAAGGTCTCCACGATGTAAATTCATAAGTCGTTATCACCATTACAGATTAAGATCCTTTAAGATCTTGGCTGTCATTTACCATGTACAACAAACATTAGTTAGTAAATCATAGGATTTAAATAATTCATTTCTGTTACGACCGTGTATTACGCTAACAGTATTGTAACACGTCACTGCAAAGATTAATTTCCTAAGTTAAGGTTTACGACGTAATTCAGAATTGTCAAATTCGGTGGCAAAACTGTCTAGACTCGAGATTTAATTTATGCAAACAGCACTTCATAATATGCAGATGTAGGTTAGTGGAAGAACTTAGATTTGCCAGCTCTGGGCGTTGGGAGTTGAGAGTTAACACCCACCTTTCCATTATTAGGGTGGAGTTATTTACGACCCTCGTAACACCAGGCGGCTAGGGATGGATGAAAATCAGCGATCTTTAGTTTAAAAAAGCGAGATTTTTTTATGAATTCGACTTTTAACCATTAATGGTCACTACTTTGAACTCAAAAAGTTCCAATCCCCAGAAAACATTGAATTTGAGTCAACACGTTTGGTTATTTTTATAATATTTTTAAACAATAGAACATTTCATCAAAATGTTTAATATAAAGCCAACAAAGGATCATGGCAAAATCACGAGCTGCTGAACTGTGAGATATCCAGAGATAAAATAAATATAATGGATTAAACAGAAAAGTGTGAATTTATTTTTTAAATGGCGCATGGCTGGGTTTTAAGTCCGTTACTCTGAATTCAAATGAGATCTCAGAGGAGTATGTGTGCTAAAACCATGTGTGATAGTGTGAGAAATGTGGAGATCCGCAAAGATTGCAAGTCTGATGTAAGCGTAAAGAGTAAGATTGAGAAAGTGACGCTTAGATGGTTTGGGCATGTAGACCTAATGAGTGAAGAAAGGAGTGTAATGGTAAAAGAAGTCAGGGACGCTCGAGGAATACATGGCACGATCAAGTAAATCAGATAAGGCATATTAGTTTTATTGCTCCAAAAATGTATAATTCTTTATGTACAACCTTTAAAAGGGACACTTGTGTAAACCTTCAATCTTTTAAAAAGTACATCAAATCTTGGCTAAAAAACACTGAACTAGATATTTTTTTCTTATAAGTTTCAGCAAAGCTATCTGTAACATTTATATCCAAGGAGAGATTTTTTCTTATTATTTCACATACATACAAAACAGCGGATATATTTTATTGTTTGTAATGCTTTGTCTGCTCATTCACTTTTTAAGATGTCTTCTTTAAAAACTAGTATTTACCTTATTTTTTGTATTATTTTAAGACTTTTACATATTTCATGATTTAGTTTCTTATATTGCATCTCTACAGTAACTCTTTTAAAATAACTAAAATTTATATTTGATATTGTATCTCCACTTAAACCATGGAAATAAGATAAAATTACTTATAATACCCACACTCAGGCTTCGCCTTCGTGGGATTTTTTTTTAATTATGTACATTTATTACAATATTTTTTATACATTTTTAACTATCCATGTACGTATAAAAAAAAAATAAGTAATAAATAAAAATAAATAAATAAGATAAAATAAAAAAAAGATACTTAAGTGGGGCCATGTCAAGAGTCAGAATAATAGAAGAGTATGTATGGGACGATGTATGAATGTGATTGAGGCCAGAAGCGTGTGCCCAGAACTAGTTGTTTGGCGGTGCGTCCTCTTTGCCTACTCTTGCGGGGAAACGGCGTGATGGTTAATTAGTTAGTTACTCTGAACCCAGAGCCAGTATCACAAAGTTTGAAAAATATTAATATGAATATTTTTAAATTGTATTTAAATTGTTATTTGAACGTATACAAATAATCAATACTGGGATGAGTTAAATAAGTCGGTGATCAGGTGTTTTTACTAGTCAATTTATAAATTAAACAAATAACTATTATTTGGCACATTACTGAAAAAAAACATGTAGTTCACACTTCGACGATGCTTAAAAATATTAATTTTATAGAGCGATTAATTCAACAACGTTCGTTGACGTTACCAAAAAAATTAACATCCCTAGTGGCGCCACCAGTTGGGTATGGCTACGGCCGGTACTACGGTGGTAAGCGGAAGTTAAAGTTCAGGCGGCAAACCACCGCCACAGCCTGATTCGGCCGGAAGCGGAAACTCCTGCATCGGCTATTTGTCAGATTGTTGACACTCGGCCAGCCTTAAGCTGAAAGCTGAAATATTGCCTGAAATTAATACCGCGCGATAAGTTATACTAAGGTATGGACATGTAGGGGTAGTAAAGCAACTGTGTTTCAATCAACCGCTTACTTGGTGGAGTTGGTTTGCCAGGGTGATAAGTTATTTTTTGTGAAATGATAAATTTGTAAGGCTTTGCTTTTTGTATTTTTGATTGGTTAGTTATTTCAAATTCATATTAATTTATTTTAAAGGTTAAGATGCTTCTATGATATTTAAAAATTTTTCTCAGTTATGGTTCAGAATTGATACAAAATAATTGCAATGTAGAGCTTTAGAACTAAATAAAATCTATGTTCGTAGAATGCAATCACTTGATGGTTTGACATATTATTAAATGAAACAAATTACTTTTTCAACTTTCTATTCATACAAGAGTATTATCCCGTTGTGGGTTTATTTTAAAAAAACTACTTCCGAGATTGTTTAAATTTTGGAAAAAAAATTATTCATAAATGTACTATGAGTTTTACGTTAAAGTATTTATCAGGATGTACATTTTACTGTCTTGTCAGTATCAGGACTTGACAGGAAGCGGATTCAATAGAAGATGGATGTATACGTATTTGCACTATGCAAACACTTAAATACGAAAATAATTATGTAAATATTCAATTTACACAAAACCTGTATTTACAATGATGTAAAATGCTTAGTCCTATATTTTGGAGTTTCGAAATGTTGCCAGTTAACTTCAAACTTTTAGTACTACAGAAAAGATAACGAATTCCTACAAACAAGAGAAATCGTGAGCAAAGCGCTACAAAACCGTGTGTTTTGCGAAGGGAATATGTTTAGCCTTCCAATGTTATATGCATTCAATCTCAATATTTTTAAATACCGTAATGCAACTTTAGAATGAACTTATTTGAAAACCTACAGGTAGATCGACCAAAAATCATCACGTCTCATGTAGATACCTCCATCTTTACCGGATCTGAATCAACCCTGAATATTTGAATACCAGCTTTAAATCTGCCCAGAGTTATCTCCAAAATGTCAAGGGAACCTTCACCTTGAAACCGTATTCAAGAATACTGGGAACACATTCTATAGTGACACCAACTATAGAGATTTAATCCCATTGACCATATAACTTCAGAATGTAAGAAGTAGTATTTTCAAATAAAGAAATAAAATATTACGTGGATGTACGTGCATGACATATTTATGTTTAACGTGGGTCGATGGTCGTCTATTGCGGAAATAATTTTTTTGAGATCATTTCAACATTAAAAGCGTGGAGCAAGTTGGTTAGATCATTGACATTCTGAAGATGTTGGCCTAAAATAATAATATGCTAAACAGATGCGTTTCGTTTTATGAATCTCGCCAAATAAAGAAGAATTAAATGGCGACATTGCTTATCTTCAACTTATCTGAGAAGAAACTAATTTAGTTTGATTGGGCTCTATCATATGTGTGGGATTGCACTTACCCCCCCACATCCCGGAATGATGACCATCATTATATCAACTTTAGCATACTTAAATACGAAACTAAGGACATCATTTTTTGGTTAATAGTTCTTAAAAAACATTAATGACGACTTCAAAAATCTTGGTCTTCGTTTTAAAACTTTTATATTTAAATTTACTTTACTTTTATATTTTTTACGTTAGAAAAAATGTTTAAAAGTAAACCGTTACAGAAATTCAAGTGGACGTTTAATTTGTTGCGATTGCAATACGAAATAGTTATTATTGAAACAAATACGTTTTTTTACGAAATTGATCGTTAAATTTAACTTTCCTTCACAAAACTTAATTTATTGTTTTATTTTTTATTTAACGGTAATATAAAGTAAAGTAAAAAAAATACAATATTAAGTAAAATAAAAATATAAAGTGATGTAGTTTGTACTCAGTCCTCCTCATTAGGTATTCCTGTTCCGAGGCGGACTGTAGGTTGTTGTATTTGTGTTGATCATGATTTCCTCATCTATTAATTTGTTGGTTTCCACAAAATATAAAATAAATTAAGCAAAAAGTATTTATATTTGTTGTCTGTAGGTTGCGTTGGGGTTACTTCATAAATTTAATGATTTCCTCATCTTCATGTTTAGTTAGCCATAATTTGATGTCTTTTTTAAACTTTTCTATATCCAAGGTGTTTTTAATTTCAATGGGAAGGGCATTATATAATTTTATAGCATGGAAATAGTGGTTTTTCTGGCCGAAAGATGTATTTAATTTTGGAATGTTTAGTAGATTTGAGGATTTCGTCCTTGTAGTGTAGGTGTGTTGTTCAGCAAAGTACTCATATTTTTCTTTAAAATTGAGTAGTGCTTTTTTTGAGTACAGTTTTATAATGCTGAACACGTTAATTTAAAAAAAAAATCTTTTTTGAAGTTTTTATGGGTACTTTCAGTATTATTTTTATAATAAATAACACACATTAAGACGAGTAGGCAAGTTTTAACGATAACGAAAAACTATTATTAATGTTAAAAATTAAAATGTATTCCTACCAATTAAGTGATCTAATACGTTATCCAGTACCTATAACAAAAATGGCATTAATAGAATTTCCGACCGTGCAAACTGCGATAAAGAAGTAATTCCTTTAGAAATATGTTTATACTTTCCTTGATTCATTCAAAAATAATAGTATTCACTAAAGAAGGGCAGAATTGAAGGAGGCTTAGACGCCAACGATACAATTTATTAAAACAATATAATATTTGAAGGAGCTTTATTGTCGTTGGATATAATCATAGGCATCATATAATATATTTATTCGATATAATATTCGATATGATATATTGTTTCCTACTTTATAATGTATTTATGTATTTTATTAATGAAATTAATTTTGTAAACATCATTGAAGAAGAAGATATTACTAATAACTCTAAATTTACTGATTTTTACAACATGTTTCAGAATTTAGTTTTATTGTTGTCGACAGAACACAATATAAAATCATAATATAGATTAAGCAACTATTTATAAACACTTTTGATTAACAAACACTTTTGAAGAAGTCTTTGAGAGAGATTAGAGGCCAAATTCAGACATGCGTTAAAAGATAGTCGCTAAAGTGCGTTTGTCATGGGGCGTTGAAAATGTCGCCTTATTGACAATGATGATCGCCTATTCAAGTTTTTTAGTGCGTAAAACAGTTGTTCAAGCGAATTTCCTCGAGGGTATTTCTAGGAATTTAATAAATAAAAATATACTCTGCCCAAAGAGTTTGTTTACACTTCCGATGATTAGTTTGTAAAATGTTTAGCTTAAAAATATTTATCAATTTGCTTCTGACGTGTTGTAATCGAGCCTACGTGTCAAAAACAAGGACGAATATAAAAACTGATTAATGATACCTGGTACCCATATTCACAGTGTTTTTTCTGATTTTTTTACATCTACTGAATATTTTTTATTCCAGAAATAGTTCATATATCAACATAATACCTTATCTATACATTTAAGGACACTGGAAAAATAAAAATTGAGAAATACGAACATTTATACGTCCACAGATAAAACAATTATAGGACAGAAGATATAGGTATTTAGTTAAACACTTAAGGAAACCGACAGTATATTTGGATAATAGAGAATAGACTGAATCTGTTTCAATCTCTTTTGGTTAAAATATATTTTAATCAATTTGTCTGAACGTACAACTTTTAATCAAATTAAATGGGAAAATGAATTGTACTTAAGCAAATATAATTCACGTTTAATGACTTTTGAGAAAAAAGAAAACCATGTTAGTTACCACACAATACATAAAAAGAAAACGGTGTTAGTTACCACACAAAACATAAAAAGAAAACGGTGTTAGTAATCACATAATACATAAAAATAAAACGCTGTTAGTTACCACACAATATGTACATGAAAAGAAAACGGTATTAGTTATCACACAATACATAAAAAGAAATCGGTGTTAGTTATAACAAAATACATAAAAATAAAACGCTGTTAGTTACCACACAATACATGAAAATAAAACGGTATTAGTTATCACACAATGCATGAAAATAAAACGGTGTTAGTTACCACACAATACATAAAAAGAAAACGGTGTTAGTTATCACACAACACATGAAAGAAAAACAGTGTTAGTTACCACAAAATATAAAGAAGTGTCCTTTTCCAACGAAAAAACATTGGTTTTAAAATATGAGATTCCTTTTTGATTATTATTTTTAAATTTGATGGATGATGACGTAAGTGTTTTAAAAACATATTAATATACCTCACATGAAACAATACATTAAGGTAGGCATGCAATACGCCTTCGTCCTGTATTATTTTTTTATGGATTTCATCCCAATTTGAAAAATTTAAACCTGTTTTTTTAAAGCATGAAAATACAAAATAATGATTGATTGGATTAATGATTGATTGAAATTTCTCTTTCGGTAAACGTGCCATAATTTCTACAAACATCGACACTTGCGAACACAACAAGGCCAAACGTAATCATAAAAACCTTCAAAAAAAATATTAAAAATTATCCATCAATTTTTGCGTTAATTTTTGCGTGAGTAATCAAATTAAAACACTGACATCCTGGGACCTAGACACTTAAATTTAGGAGAAAATGCGTTCATCTAATTGAGAGATGCATTGCTACTACCTGAGGCTTAAAATGAAAAATGTATTTCCAAAAAATTTTTTTTTGTCTACTGGAAGTATTAATAATATAAAAAAAAAACAACATATTTGTATACAAAATCATAACTCCATAACTCACCTAGTTCATATCTCAAGACAAAGTAATGAAAAAACTTGCCGGTGACAAGGTAATCATTATTTTCAATGAGAGTTTTGAGTGTGAAAAAAATAGTATAATGCAAGTTTGTCCAGTATTATTTACAGTCTGCATTTCATGCACATGAGTCACAAAGGTAAATTCTCAAATATTGAAGATAAATATTTGTTTTATATTTCATATTTTCGGTATTGCACTATGAAATATTTTCGAAACCTTATCAAACCAAACATTTATTGTTAACCGTTTTGTTAATTCCATGTAGTTATTTTTAAACTGGAGAACATTGTTAGTTATTCTACAGTAAACAAAGGTCCATAAAATAATATATTTTTTAAGAGAGTTTACTAAATCTATCGTTTACAATACATGATATTGAAATGGTAACGATAAGCACTAAACTTAATTTTTTTAAAGCTCCGTACAAGAGACCTTGAGTTTTCCCACATGGCCAATGTCATCTTTGGAATGCTGTGTGGAGGGTTTTTATAAGTAATAACATACGTACATTTATAGAAATGTATTATTTATTTGTACAGCGCCCTTGGGGTGGTTTTGCACAAAAACGACACTATAAAAATCATCAAAATATTATTATTATTAAAGGAAGGAAAGGAAGATATAGGAAAAAATAAGTCTGAGGGGTGGGTAGGAATCTGGAGGTGTGACCAGGAGTGACGGACGTATGAATCCACCCCTCCCACTGCGGTGGGAGGCGATGGGTTGAGAGAATCCTGCTTGAGATCTCCTTCAACCAGTCTCTGAAAATTCCTCATCCCATAATCCTGGATAATTAATCATTTATTAACATAATTATTTTTCAAAAGTTAGGTAGAAAATTTTATTAATTGTTTCCTAAAAGAATAGTCAAAAACCATAGTAAGCAGACGAATAAAATCATCCGCAAACAACAACAAAGTTTTTGAAGTGAAACTTCTTTACGCGCGTCATGCAATTTCGAGGACCGGAGTAAAACCGACTCATGACCGAAACGAAAATGCGGGTACCCCCACCACCGATTAAAGTTCATTTGATCTAGTCAAAGTTTTGAAGTAACATATAAATGCTTCTTAGCTCATCCCGACAACTGGCGTTGGTGGTGTAATGGTCAGCATAGTTGCCTTCCAAGCAGTTGATCCGAGTTCGATTCTCGGCCATCGCACATTATTTTTTTGTTTTTAACGCCTTTTTCATTCAATATCTTATTTTTTAGTAGGTCAGAACATTTTTTAAAAGAAAATAATATTGCAAAATAATAAAAACACTTATCTCACTGTGATAAAACATTACTCCGCTAGAGCGCGCTTTGCGTTATTGTGTTGGATTAAAATTATTATCTAATCCGTATATTATGATAATTGTATTACATTTATTTAATTAATTTATTTATTTTGATAATATGTAATAATTTACAGAAAAAAAAATTAAAACTATCTCCCTCTGATAAAATATCCGTTCGCTAGAGCGCACTACGCGATCTTGTGTGGGATTCTATTTCTGTACATTGTACATTATTTTTAAAAATATATTATATTTTGGGTGTGATGTAGGTAACATTATAAAACATAACAAGCTCTCATATTTTCAGAACCTACATAATATAATCAATTTATGCGGCTTTGCTTACAGTTGGTGCTCAGCGTGGTTGGCTTTCAATCAGTTAAGCGAGGTTCGATTCTCGGCTGTGGCATTTTTGAAGTGAAACCTTGTTGAGGTGGGGGAGCCGCTCACGAACGTTCTCTCTCTTCTCTTCTTTCCTCTCTCTCAGACACCAGCGAACTGCGCCACGCCAAGCATCAGCTGAAACTAGAAGTTTCACTTCTGTCTTGCGTAGGCTTGACACACCCACTTTTTTTTTTGTAAGAATGTATCTATTTTCAATTTATTTTATTTTCGATCTAATTGCACATCTCTTGGGACGGGTAGTTAATTTCACAGGTTAAAACAAATGGTTCGCCTGAGGATTGAATCTTCCCCCAGGTACTAGAGTCAACCGCGCTAACAACTGAGCCAAATCCCAATTGGGTAAGATCGAAATTTCGTATATTAAATAATGCTGCAGTGTCATTGATTTCCAGAGAAATGCGTATTAGTTCATGTGTGTGTGCGTGATTTCCTTCAAAATGATAGAATTCATTGTCATTGAAATCTAATCTATCTACCAAGTTTCAGATTGATCGCAAAAAGTGGGTTAATTTCACGCGATATAGTTAACATGAAAACAAAATTAAAATTCAATGAGATGTATTCAACAATTATTCGGTTCGGTTTTAACACAATGCACACTTGTCCATAAAATAAATTAATGTCCTATCATGAAATTATGAAAAACCACGCCCACTCCTTAAAATGGAAATATGATACTTGTGATGAAATTTTACACATTTGACGTTCAAAATAAGTGGAAAATTACTGTATGAATTAGAACAACTCTTGTTTAAGGTTCGGGCAACGCCGAAGACTTCAGCTAGAAATACTATATCATGAACTTATTAAATAAATTTGTGTAATAATGTTTTGACTGCTTAACACTCTTTGTCAACAAAATGTTCAAAATCCGGTGTCCTTGATTTTTCTCGCATATTTGCTTACGACTCTCCCCATGTATCATAAAACAATAAAGTGAAACAACATCCCAAATGACTCGTGTATTATCAATCGTTTCTAAATTGTTAAATGTCACCAGTAAGTTGACTTAGAGCCTCAGAAATACGATGGCGCGTATCCTTGTATCATCGTATTCTCGTATCCTCGTGGAGTTACGTAAAAAAACCAGTTTGCTTTATCTCTTAAATCATCTCTGTAAAGTGTCTTCGCGATGAGATCCTGGACCATATTATTTCGTCTATTGCAGTAAATAAACTTTGTTACCCGAGCATATTCCGCGCCAAACAATTTATTTTATTTCGCGGGTTGTGCGGGGGGGGGAGAGGGTGGGAAAGAGATAAGGTGTTATTACGAAACATACCCAAGACGAGCTCATAACGGGGGAAAAGCGGTAAACGCCAAATAACAGCGTTTTCAGAATTTTTAATTCTTTGAAATTATTAAATTAAAACTCTCTGCATCTAAAGAGAAAGTTATATAAAAACTAAAACATGCATGCGTTTATTATATTAAATTAATATAAAAAACAAGCGTTTTCCATTATCAGATAATTTGACAAACCTTCCTTAGCTGAGCAGTATGCTCATTGGCTCTAAACTCAGATGTGGTGGTTTAATTAATCGGCGTCGGAGAGTATTCAATTAAATACGCTTTTAGGAATATTTGCAGAGAAAAACAATGTTGAAATTTATATCTTTCCCAAAAAGATTTTAGGATTTATTATTAGAATAACCAAACAATTTTGTAACATTGATACTATTCGCATTTTATACATAACGCTAGTGAGAAGCATTTTGGAATATAACTCTACGATTTGGGCTCCACATTACAATATCCATATTCAAGCTATTGAAAAAGTCCAGCATAGATACCTTAGGTATATTAATTTTAAATTAGGTATTCCAAGAGAATCCGTGGACTATAATTTGTTATTGAACTGGACTAATCTCGTAAATTTATCAGATCGCAGAAAAATCTGTGATCTATTAATATTATATAAAATAATTCACTCGGTCCTGGATACCCCTGATTTAATAGAACTAATACGATTTCATTGCCCTGGTCGCGCTAACAATAGACTGACTCTACCGTTCTACTATAATAACACACATACATTATCACATTATTACTCACCAATCAGTCGATTACACATTTTGGGAAATGAACATGCCAACATCGGCGACATTTATTTCTTAAAATTAGCGCAATATAAACATGCACTCAAAAATTATTTTTCCATAATGTAACGTTATATACGCAATATGGACATGTTGAAATGAAATGATGATATTTCTCATTGTTATTTTTTTGTTATTTTTGGTTGCGATACACAAAATAATTGTATGTTATTTTTAAGTTTAAAACTACTATAATGTAATAATATTATTTTTTTTACTTTGTACTCTATTATATGTTTATTTATAAAAGGCAGTATAGCCGTTTATGTATTTAAAATAAAAATAAAAATAAAATAAAAAATATTTTGAATTACTTACCTACTAGAAAGTATCTTATATGAATTGAATTAATTTCAACTAATAATCAGGTAATCAGCATCAATTTAATTATAGTAGGAATGTAAAACCGAATATATATTTGTAATCAAGATAGTGTCTCGGAAAGTTGCTCATAAACATTGCTTACACAAATCTATTCTAAATATATGCAGGTAGATCTTTGTAATCATACAAAGATAGCAGCCAAACGTATTGGAATTAGTTGAGGATAATATTGGTTATTGTTAAAATTAAAATATACCTAAAATATCGGCAAAATTGACGACAAATAATAAGGTCTCAATTAGCTCTCAAGAGCTTAGTGGTTAAAGCATTCCTCCAGTAAGAATCCTCGGCTAAATCAGCAGTTTTTTACCGTCATCTTTTTAATTTTCTGTGTTAACTGTTTCATGTTGCTTTTATATTTATTTTTATTATCTTCTCATAAGTGGTTAAATATTACATCCGTGTGTATTATTAACTATCAAAACTTATTCCAATAAATTGAAAAAATATCTAAATTCATGTTTTTACTTTCATGTTGCCTGATTCAATACATTAGGTAAAAAATGATCGTTTTACAATTAGAGAGAAATCGATAATTTAAAAAAAACTCTGTACTGTACGTTTTACCCTAGTTTCCTCGCCATCTAAAGCTCGCTGCAAAAGTCTGTAAGTAATAATATATTATATTCGCGGGAGAGTTTGTTAGCTTGGCCCCACACAGCGCACACGATGTCGGCACTAGCGCTGGCAGCACCCGTAACGACGGCACTAACACCAGTTTATCAGCTTCGCCATGTCTCATCGTCACCACTGGCGTGATAAAACGACTGCAGGATCCGGCGTTTACACCCCCGGGAAGCGCCGCGACGCCTCAAGATGCTGGTGAGGCGTGAGCTTAAGGGGGGGTGGAAAGTGTAAACGGGACGAAAGACAATATGGAAATAAGGGTTTTAGACGGCGGACTTAAAGTTTAGCGTGTTAATTTTCCGAGTTTGTATTATTGGTATAAACCCTAACATGTTTTTAAATGAGCTTCAAAGGTGAGTCAAAGGGAAACAGCTTTTAAAATATATAAATTTACGTTATATCACGTAATTATAGAGATTTGCATGTGCACTACGCTTTTAAGTACCGGTTTCAAGTAACACATTACTATTTATAGGACGTAATTCAGCAAATATTTTGTCATCGATAGTGCATAATACGGGCATCGATAGATCTTATTTTAACGTTGTAAGTGCATATTTGACCATTTTGATAGAGCGTAAAATAATCTAATGTCTAGTAACTGGCATTTATATTTTGAACGATGAACTTTTTTGTAGAGTGGTAGGATCCTTGTCTCTGGATCAGTGGTTCCTGACTTAAATACCGGCTATATAAAAATAAGGTATTGAATTTATTTTCGAGTACAGCATTTCTTTGTGAGAATGTGGTAAAAAAATGACACCTGTTCAATAATGACGTCGTTACTTATTACAGACAAATAATACCGTAATGCGTTCCAACCTAAAAAGATGCAATAATCTATGTACTATTATTTGTTTATTGGTTCTTCACATAGTATTTTTGTATGCATTACAATTATTATTAGCCCGTATTGAGATATATTACTTTATAAAAGAATAAAAATAACACATGTAGGGTGACCATGTGGTGATATTTGATTTAAACATAACAAGGATGAAAGAAAACTAAGCAAGTTATATGCATATCGTAAAGAAATAGTCTCACCTCTTGCCACAGTGGCTCGAGAGGCCACAATCTACGCCAATTAGAAGTCAAATTTGAGATTTTGTGTTCCTAACTAACTAACCATCACGCCGTTTCCGCAGAGGTAGGCAGATAGGATGGACAACCAAACAACACTGTCTTGGCGTACACTTCTTACCTCATTCACATTCATATATCGTTTCATACATACTATTCTATTATTAACTCTTGGCATGGCCCAACTGCAGTATCTTATTTTTTTAAGTGATTTATTTATTCAGTTGTTTTTACATGGTGTCTTACAAAACTGAGTAGTATTCAGTTTCATCAAAGAAATCTTTCATTTTTACAATTTTTCATTGTTTAGAGATATTATTAAATATCGGTTTTCTTTTAACAAATAACTTTACTCAACTACCACTACTACTAAAGACCTGATTTTTGTTTTTATTCTAGAGATACATGTCTCTCTTTTTATGTCTTTAGGTAATGCGTTAAACATTTCAGGGATTTTATACCTCTTTTTTCTATCTCCGTACACATTTTGTGATTTGTTAATTATAAAAATATGTGCTTCTCTTTGTCTAGTAGGGTAGTTGTGGCTACTAAGTTTTTTGAATCCTGTGTTCCAGAATTCATACAGCGTTAATTGGTAATCTACCCTTATTACGTATTGGGAGTACGTTAATGATCTAATTAATTTAACGTTATGATTAATTTGATAGCGCCATTTCCTTTTCGGGCATCCCCGACTTCTCCTACCATTCATATTTGCGTCATATATTCTCCTTACACGCCTTTCTTCGTTCATTCGCTCTACATGCCCAAACCATCTAATGATGAAGGTTTAGGATTAACCGAAACCGGTTTGTTTTATATATTGAAAATATATACAACATTTTTTATTTTATACAATAGTGGTATTAAAAACAAAGTTATTTTATTTAAATTATGTATATCTACAAAGTGTTTGCCATATGTGGAAAAATAAAATTCTTTGTTTGTCTCTTATAGACTCAAATTCTCTTATAAACTCGACCGATTTCACTGAAACTTTTAAAGTTTGTTCTTATTATTACCAGAAGAAGTCGGGGATGCGTTATCTCTGCACTGGAATGAGATAAGGAGTCGAATAAAAGCCAATATAATGTATTTTTATTTTATTTTGTTTATTTGGAAAAGCCAACAGATTTTTTACATTCTTAAATAATCAACTTATAAAAAATACAAATAATATCTAATGATAGGTTTTCACTTAAAAATTTAATTATAATAACAAACTAAGGGTCCAGTACCCGTGGGCAAAAAATATTTTCAGAAAATACTAAATAAAGTAAAAATAACATCGGATATCAGAACACAAGTAAATTATAATATTTCAATTTTATCCTCACACAACACCAATAATCATTAATCACCAATATATGTATATACCTACAACTAAACTGAACAGATGTTTATAAAGTGAGTCACTTGTAACTGGACAGGGTTCATATCAACAACATGATAACTTGCAGTATGTTATTAATTATTATTTAATAATAGCTATGGTATCTTTTTTAAATGTTCCTAAACTACACGAAAATATGTCAATATAATTAAAATTCTAATAGTATAGGGTACAAGCTCTGAATATAAAAGCGTTTTGTCTGAGATTAGTAGAGCATTTTTGAAGATGAAAAAGTGATTTATCTCTAGTTCTAAAGCTTGGGGCTCTAAAATTAATCTCAGACAAAAGGGGCAAACAATCAAAAAGGCCATTGATAATTTTATAGAGATATATTATATCTGCGGAGTCTCTTCTAGTTTTTAATGGCATTAGTCCATAATATTCCATCGAGCTGTTAATCCCGTGGTTACCAATATTCATCTTAAAATTTAAATAATTGACAATTTTTTTTTGGATTTAGTTTTTATAGTAGTACCAATGTGGGAATATGTACTGTAGTGAATGGTGGAAGTCGGGCATGTCCAAGGACGACGTGGCACGACCAAATGAAACAAAAACTTATAAAGAGTAAACTTATCATTTTTTTCAATAATATTATCTTCACCTTAAAAACAGACAAAGTTTTCAGATATACTAGAATTCAAAACCTCCAAACTTTACTCCAAGCTAACCCCGAGCAGCACCGGGTTTTAACTACTATGGTTTTTTTTTATGTAAAAAAAAGTTAAGTCATCAGGTTTCAAGAGCCACATACCCACAACCTTTTCTTTCCTATTACAAAAACCATGGTTTTATATCGGTCCATGCTTTGATAATCTGCCCTCGTCTTATGTATATATGTTTTACATTAATCATACTTTACTTGAAATACTTTCGCGGGAAAATAAATAGCTAGTTCCTGGATCTTATAACTTTTTACTGTTGAAAGGTCAACTGACTTGAAAAATCTTCAGAAAATTCCTTCCAACTATATTTAGTTCTAGCATAAAGGTCGCCCCATCTATTTTAAAAGTTTCAAGTCATTTAACAAACGTCTGAAGTATTAGTTTAAAGTTGATTCCGTTCGTTGATTTCATGGCTAGGAAATCGTTGATTTTCTTTACCCGATGGTGTTCTCGTTGAAGAGATATATTTCTACCGTCGCCATCGGATTTTTTGTCGTCCAACATAGATATTAAGAGAGTGTCCTATTTAATGATATTCATTTACGTATTTTTATGGCAGCTAAATATATGTAAATATTTAAGTAAGTTGCAAATGAACATGTTAAATGCTGCTCGTATTTTCTAACTTCCTTTTTTGTCAATGTCATATATCACAATAAACTCTATTCATCACGTAAAACCGTGATACCACTAGTGACAAGCAATAATGAATTCTTATATTATGATAATATAACAAATTAGCGATCTGCATGGAGTAGTCATCTAAGTTTTACAGTCAGGAGACTTAAACTCTTAGGACGACTTGTTTCACAGAATTGAATAGAACCTTCACAACTTGAAAATCAACTTTGAAATTTGATAAATTGTTCAAATTCTGTGAAACAACCCTTCCTTAGTCAAATCGTTAATGATTCGAGTTCCACACGGCGTCATAATATATAGTCATTTCATCAGTAATTCAAAGTTGCTACAAATGATTAATTATGTTGTGATGTTCATTTATAACGTCGATGAAGTTTAGGAAATTGTCTCTGCCGTTGTCATTAAAAGCATTCATAAAAAGGAATTTACCATAACCAAACTAACAATAATTTATCATGAATATTGGGTGAATATTTCCTATAAACTGTCTCTAATTAATTTACCAGCTGTGATCAAGAGTGATAAATAAACCCTTATCAGATCGTTCTACATTCTGATCATCACTTACGGCTTCAAAGTAGACGGCAATAATAAGTATTTATCGGCAACTATCAATAGTTTCTCAAAGCTCTAGAAACAGAAGACTTAACCCGTATCACCAACCTCCCCAAACGTACCTCAACCCTTCCCATTCCTTTTCTAAACCTTCCCCAACCATACCCCAATCCTTGCCTACCTCAAGCTTCCTGGTACAACCCTATCTCGGTGCCAACCCTCCGAATCCCCCATCCCCAATTGCCATCCCTATCTCCAAGTCGCACCTTTAAACAACACAGTTTAGTGCCCATTTTAATTTATCACCACGGATTTGCGGGGTGAAATAGTACACGGGCGTAGTAAGCCTTCTACCCCTAACCACTCTTTCACTCAATTTCATATCGATGAGATTACCAACTGCCTAAATCACAGGAAGTGAAAGTGGGAAGATAAATGGATTGATCCATATATCATTACTATACATCCGTCTGCCGTGCCGAGCGAAGAAAAACACTTTAGTTGTAAGTGACCAGAAATAGGTACTTATAATCATAATAATAATCAATTGATCATAATAATTAAATGTTAAGTTTTAAGATAAACCCACACACTCCTATTTTAGGTTAGGTATTTTACTAAAATAATAAACACTGGTAAATACACAAAGAAAGTACAATGTGTAATGGATAATAATATAAAAGACAATAAGATAAAAATATAATAAGAGATAATGAGATATAATTTAATTAATGATAAGATATAATATAATTAATAATAAAATAAAAGATAGATAGATAATAAGATAATAATGTAGTAAGATAATAATATAATAAGATAATAAGATAATAAAATAATAAAATAATAAAATAATAAGATAATAAGATAATAAGATAATAAGATAAAAAGATAATAAGATAATAAGATAAAAAAGATAATAAGATAATAAGATAATAAGATAATAAGATAATAAGATAATAAGATAATAAGATAATAAGATAATAAGATAATAAGATAATAAGATTATAAGATAATAAGACAATAAGATAATAATATAATAAGATAATAAGATAATAAGATAATAAGATAATAAGATAATAAGATAATAAGATAATAAGATAATAAGATAATAAGATAATGAGATAATAAGAAAATAAGATAATAAGATAATACGATTATACGATAGTAAGATAATAATATAAAAGATAATAAAATAATAATCCACAAAAATGCGTTGTACGTCGCCTTTTGAGGCAAAATGACAGCCTACAATATACGAACCTAGCAGTGTTTTTAATAGACAGAGAAAATATAAAGGATTTTTAAGCGTTTTGGATAAGATTACAAAAATAGTTTGGCAATTTTGAGGCGCCAGTGATAAGGAGGAGAGCCGATCGAGTGAATTGATATTACTTGATGCTGTTCATCGTAATAGAATTTAATTAACTAGTAGTTTAGTGGACGGTAGACCTCTCGTCCAAGAAAATATGTTTCAAATTTTCTCTTGTAATAGTTCAAATCCAAAATTTCCTCTGAAATCATGGGATTTTCAATTCGGTACATAAATACCTACCTCTAAGTCTCTTTTGTGAGTGCTCTTAAAACAGCAGTGTGAAGTGTTGATTCTTCACTGCTTACACCTGCTAAAAACGGTGCACTGATAAGTTAATAAAGGTCCCAAGCATAACATATTTTTTTCTTTCTCAATCAAAAACTACCCATGAAATATTTTTTGAATATTGTTATTAAGCTGTCTTACTATTATTCAAATAATAAAAACACGGTTTATGTCTTTGTCAAAGTATCATTAACATAATAATAATGGTCCAACCTTGGAAAGCATTCATTTCGTTTTCAAAAATTTGGTAGAATTTTCAAGATAAATTAATAATGTTTTTCATCAATTAAAATAAAAATAAAAACATGAGATTGGCCTATGTGGTTCATGCATGTTCAGTATATTTGTCAATTTATATATCGTGTTACAATTTCGCTTTCATGCCAACCCATAGTCATTTTGTCAACATTTGCCTTTTTGCACTACAAAACTTTCCATTGAAGTTGATTGATTTCATATTTGGAGGGTACAATTCCAAAGAGTAGGTTGGGTGCCAGCAAATGAAAAAATGGGGTCCATGTCATATATATCAACATTATCATAGGGCTACAATCATCACAAACATTTGCTCAATCTTATCTGAAAAGAAAGTACTAATATAATGTTTTTCTTTTTGAAACTGTCAATTTTTGGTGTTATTCCGTTCTTACACTTACACTTCTAATACTTGTTACAAACACAATATTTACATTTTAGTAAATATATACTTTGTGGCTCGTCATAATGTACAATAAAAAAACACATACATTATAATGAAAGTGGTCAATAGCAAATTTATTTGTTTTTATTTTAATTTTAACATTTTTCTTTTAATTCGCTCAATATAGATACATTTTATGATAAGCTAGATGATAGATAATGAAGATGATACACTGAAATTTAATGATGATAACATGGTGACTGGTATGATTTGTCTTGAAATCTTCTTATTATGTGAAATTACGTGTCACTGTGTTCGTACACGCTAAGCTCCGAAACCGCCCAACCGATTTCAATGAAATTTTATGAATGTGTATGATTGGTTCTAGTTTGAAATATAGGAAAGTTTTGGATCCGATGGGTGGCGCTGTTGTCGAGACTTTTTTTATCAGATTTCTCATCCAAAAATACATACAACCTTAAATTTTAACTTTACATAGTAGGTCTATTGCAATATATTGGGAAGCTTTGTAGATCCACGCACAGATGGCAGTGCATAAAGCTTGCGGGGAAGTCCGCAAGATGGAGCCAGTGGCCAGTAGTCGCCAGGGCCAGTGGTAAGGCTCTCAGAGAAACTTACTGTTTCAGATTCCAATTAGCCAGCTTCTAGTTAGGTCGACTATCGAGTCACCATTTTAATACGCGGAGTAATAATAAATCCCTGCTTAATATTAAAAAAAAACCTTTCATTATTAAACTCCTTCCAAGACGGGTTGGAGTCCTTTTTGTGCGAACACAACACAACACAACTTCTTATATGATAAAATGCATTCCAAATGGTTGAGTTAAATTCTATTCGGTTTCTAATCTTCTTAATATATAAAAAATCTGCCTGCGTATATTTATGCTTACAAAACTCGAAGTAGTCCAAGTTATTAGTGCCAAGAGATGTTTAAATGGTAGAACAAGTCAGGGACGTCCGAGGAATACTTAACACATTATCTCTGCACCGTAATGAGATACGGAGTCGAATTAAAGTTGATGTAATGTAGTTTTTTAACAGTAACCTGGTGGTATACAGTAATGAATAGTGGAAGAAGTCGGAGACAATATCAATATCGAAGCATTGTGGGGGATTCACTATTATTAGTATACTATAGCAACCTGAAGATGGCCTTGACAGGCTGAAACCGGCAACTGTCATAAAAAGGTGTAAAAAAATTTAATATAATATCATCATAAATATTTTTGATATAGCTAAATGAATAAAATCTGAAATTGTAATGTGCAATAATTAAATAATAGATTTTGTTTTAATTAACTTTTTCTTATGAAATTTTTTTATTTATTTTTTAATTTTATTATTTTTTTTATATGTTCAATAATATTGTTATTGGGTTTATAAAAAAACAGTTTATTTTTAAACAATTTATGCTCAATAATTATTACTACGCGTGAGAGCTGTTTCGCCCTCTGAAGGGATTATAAAACTGTTTGATAATGCCTTCAGAGGGCGAAACAGCTGTCACGCGTAATAATAATTACACAGCAGAAATTGTTTAAAAATAAACTGTTTTTACAAATCCAATAACAATATTATTGAATATATGAAAAATTAAAATTAAAATGGAGTTCTACAAATTAAACTTGATAACAATAAATGAAATTTCATTGTTGGAAATTATTATTAGTACTTTTGCAGTATAGTGTGTCTGTTAATAAGTTAGGCAAGGTTTGGTTGTGCCATTTTAGGTTAAGCAAAAACAAATACGTAATATATCTCACAGACTTAAATAGCTGAGTGGTCAAATGCGTCGGGTTCCCAGCCTGAAGTTGCTGGTTCGATACTCTTCTAGCTCCTCCACCATTACTCGTTTAGTTTTTTTAGCTTACAGTGTTGAAATTAGGAGGAACATTGTCAGATTTATAACCTGTGAATGTTTGTCTCTCTTGAACTGAACTAAATAAACTGGATATCTGATGACGGTTAAAACTTACTCATACTGGTGTGGAAAATTAGCTCAGTGGTTAGAGCACTTCCCCGACAAGGTAAAGGATCTGGTTTCAATTCCTACACACAACAGTATCTTTTTTTGTCTTTTCTATTTCACATTTTAAGTTTGACATAGGTATTAAATTTGTTAAAACATATTTATTAGTTGTACACTGAGAAAAATGACTAATATTGAATATTGCTAATAAATTAAGAATCTCTTTAAATTTTTCGTAATCCAGTTAAAGACGTGATTGCAGATCCTTAATGAATGTTTCCTAATAAAATTTTAGTGTAATACTCGTACTAATGTATTGTCGCAAAGTTGCCACACGTATTCATAAAAATTCGCAATATTTATGCATTTGGTCATAGTAAATTATCAAGACAAATCTAGGTTCATGATAATGTGTTCCGATATATTATAAATTTACTTAAAGTTTATCACCGGATTACTAATAATTTGTAGAGACTTTTAATAAATTAGCAATTGTCATTTTTGTCCGTGTCTGTTTCCTATCAGCCAACAAGTCATATTAAGGTATCAAAGGTCTCACCTAGTTTATTCTTTGCCACTGAAGTGTTTACACATTTCAATCTGTTTGCTATAGGCGAGATGAACCATAATATTCATCATTAATATAATGTTAATTATTAAACGTTTTGTCCTCATTTCTATCTAAGTTCTTTCCGTCGAAAATTTATAGAAGCAGTAAAATGACGAACCTCTGGTTATAAACTTTATAATTATTTTATCACGGCGAAGTCAATGGTATTGATTTCCGAATTTTATTGATCTGTAAATAACATAATAATTATGTGAATAATATACCATTGACGTACGTGGTCATGTTTTTCTGGTAAATGCAATTTCTTAGTACAAAATATACCTTAGTGTCTTTTATTAAAATGTTTTGTATTTTCTATTATTTACGCAAAAATTTGTGAATTATTTTTTCGATCGTATTAAAGTTTTCCACGTTTTTCTGAGGAGCGCGTATCAATAATGATCGATAAAGTAAAAAACTGCTACATAATATCATAATAACTAGTTGTATTTTTACTATACGACACTTAGATATTATGTTATAAAAAAATGTGTCATTTTAAATTGAAAAGAAAATTACGATTGATAATCAATAATGATTGATAATGTAAAAAGCTGCTACATAATATCATAATAACTAGTTGTATTTTTACTATACGACACTTTGATATTATATTATAAAAAAATGTGTTATTTTAAATTGAAAAAAATTACGTCACTGCGCCCCAATGACAAGTAATATATGATAAATATATAAAATTTTTCTAAATATTCGTGTAACTTTTCAACAATGTCGTAAAATTAATGCAAATTATTTTTATTTTACTACTGTCTATTAATATGTATTCAGATTTCTTGCCCGAAGTGAAAGTTTCAAGGTTATTTAATATTGTATATGTCATTATAGAACCTGTCTGAGGCTTCATTTATGTGGTTAAAGTGATAGTTATTGTTGTTAGTTATATCAAGTCATCGTTTCACGATCCACCTGTCTATGTTCAGATGTTGCAAGGAAATCCAGTTAATAAAAAAAGATTTGAGTTGATTATCAAACTGCGTGAAGCCAGTGGAGCAGAAAGAAATGCAGGTAACGGAGAAAAAGCAAAAAAAAGAATGTAATTAGATGTTCGAATCTAATCAAAAAAGCATAGCTTAAGAAACTCTGTGACTTTTTTTTTCAAATGTATTTCCCTCTCCAGGTTGACACTTGAAATAGAGAATCTTCACCCTGGAAAATGATAATATAATCAATTGTTTGAGCAACTACAGGGTTTTCCAATAAGAGGTGTTATTTTGATATTCAATCGTAAAAGATCAATAGTTCCGTTGTTTGTGTGGCACGTAGCGCCGCGTTGTTGAAAGGAAACGTTGTCCAGATCAATATCATCCAATTCCGGCCAGAAAAAATCATTAATCATCTCTCGATAGCGCAATCCATTCACCGTAACTGTTGCTCCAGCCTCATTTTCGAAAAAGTAAGGTCCAATGACTCCGCCGGACCATATACTGCACCAAACAGTCACACGTTGAGGATAAAGAGGCTTTTCAACAATAACTCTTGGGTTTTCCGAGCCCCGATGTGACAATTTTGTGGAAATGGGCCTCATCACTCAAGATGATTTACATTTGATTCACTCAAGTGAATTTTAATAATTTCAATGCATTTTTGAAGCGTGTATCGTTCCATTTTTATTGATGGCGTAGTTTCTACTTATCAAATGTCAAAAAATGACAGTTTCAAAAGTAAAATCTACCGAAATAGCGGGCTATTCAAAATAACATCTCTTATTGGAAAACCCTGTATAATTTTACATCAAGAGCAAAATATATACTAACGTTACATGTAAGTATATATTTTGGGGAACATATATTATTGTGTTAAAGTGGGGGTGGAGGCGTGACTAAAAATTAGTGAAGAGTGGGGGGAGGGCATAGAACGGACGGTGAATGGGATAATATTTTTAATTTCTAAGGCTTCTAATTTATCTAAGCGTTTTACTATATTGTAAATATGGAGAATGTCTGTAGTTTTTGTAAACTCTGATTATTTGAAATACTAATATAATACTATAATTGTCAATTTATTTGAACTATTTTGGTATGTGAAATATTGCTTTCACATAAACAGCCTTTTAAAAATTTTCCTTGGATAATATACCAATTGAAAAACTTCAAATTTCGCATCTGAATCTTGATAATTGGTATGCATCGTAGAATTTATGAATCCAATAATATTAAAACCCCAGATTTGCCTGTACCTCCACCCAACCAAAAGGGAATCAGCCAAAAAACATCTATATTTGGATTATAAAACTGTGGCTGTAATCGTGTTTTTATATTTGTTTTTAAATAATAGTTCGTATTTCGTATAAAAACTTCTAACATTTAGAATCTAATAAAGTAATCTGTGAAGTAGTTTATAAATCACAACATGTTTGCCATGACAATAAGAAAGAATATTTGTTATGTATGTATTGTTCACTACAGTAGAGATATAGAAATACCTATATATCCGACCGCAGAGCGAAACATTAATAATATCTTGGAGTTTGTTATATGAACAATCGTTTCTTATACCAATGAAGAGAGAAACTAACTATTTTAACAGCAATCTTCAGTATTTTTATCCAACATAAATGATAGCAGATAACATAAACCACCTAGATCAGTGCTAAGCTTCTGCCTAGAGCGTTGATCCCATGAAGAATATCAAAAGGTTATAATATATTTTTAAATGATTAATGAGAGGAATGAAGCTATAAAGAGGAAATGTATCTGACGGAAGTTCGAAGATCCGATTATCACAAGACTAAGCTTAGCATTCATGATGAAGAATCATCGGAAGTTCTCATTTTATGTGGCTATAAAGTATTGAGGCAACTGCCGAATCCTTAGTTATAAGGAAGTGTTGGAGGACGTCATGAGACGGAGAGGAGTAGGGGCGTTTCCTATAGACAAGAGGGTTATCCAAGATTGTAGCGCATCCGATATGATGATGTTGAGAAAGGATGTATTACTAAGAACCATAAATTCGATCATAAATTTGAATCCGAAGAAAGGTGTGCAATGCATGATGTTTCAGTCACTTTGAACGAATTTAAGATCATGTGTTAGTACCTCGGCGGCCTCGATGGTTGCGGGATAAGGCTCAGTCCGAAGCAGTCCGAAGGTCGCGGGTTTAAAACCCGGCATGCGTAAATAAATTTTATTTTATGAATTTGTTTAATTTCACAATTAAAAATAATATATAGTGTATTTGCGGCACGTTCCAGAGTGAAAGATACTCTCAGTATCGTCATGGTGTGAGATCAAAATTCTGAATTGAAACGTTGCTCAAAACGGCTTTAGCCGAATTTGGTTATCAGAGCTGAATAGCCAGTCACTTCCCCAACTTCCGATTCCCTATCTTCTTTCTCTCCTCACTATCTTCAGCCTCACAACATACCTTGATTGGGTATATCATAATCTCACTGGCTCCAGACGTTTGGGAGCAGTTGGTGTACTTCTTCGAAATTCAAATAAAAAAAAAATACCCAACCTATATGCACAATAGGTTTCTAATTCTAATGAATCTAATACAGGGCAGGTGTCGGTATTAGATAATCTTAAAAATAAGCCTATTAAAATAATGTTGATATGAATGAAATAAGCCTCTTGGCATGTGGTATATTTATAGTTAAGTTACTAAAAATTATCATAAATGTGTCGGCGTTCATTTTCTGTACAAGTGTATTCAAAATTGTGTTTTTCTTGACCAATATCCGTGTTAATAAAAAATGTTTAAAAAAACTAATTTTAGTATTCATCTTTCGTAAAATATGGAAATGTATCTAATATTAAATAAATTAAGAGGATCCGTTCATCGTTCAAGGATGATACCCAACGGTTGGATACCACTTAATTATTATTCACCAATACTTAAAAATCCAGACCACAATCTACAAATCGTAATGTTTTAATACGACATGAAGATTACTGATCTATCGCTTGGGAGTCGAACCTTCCTTGACCGGCTTTCCTGATAATCGAGGATTTTAATAAACGAATCATGCGAATTCTTATTTGTTGACATGGCAAAGGCAATGATTCAACATAAATGGTAAAGTTCGATTACTGTGAATAAAAAAAGGAATGCGAGTATATAGTAGGTATGCTTTTTCAGAAACATTTTTTTTTCAATCCTATATTGTAAAAGTTTCATGTGGAGGATATACAGGTTGTCCGAGGTTAAAGTACGATAACTTCGGGATGAAGTTAAGAAGATAAATAATTTTTAAGAAATTTCAACGTTTTAATGTAATTTTAAGATAGAAAAAAATGTTATTATTTGTTTTTGGGGTGTTATGCCGTGTTGCGCTTCCTTACTTAGCTTCCTTACCACTCCTTCTTTAGCCAACGTTTCGGACAGCATTGCAGTGTCCATCATCAGGGCAGATGTGTCCTGCTGATCCAACACATCTGCCCTGATGATGGACACTGCAATGCTGTCCGAAACGTTGGCTAAAGAAGGAGTTAGCGCAACACGGCATAACACCCCAAAAACAAATAACAAAAATACTTTTGGCCGTGAAAATCTTAAATCATATTTTTAGAAAAAATTGAATTGTTTGTATGGTAAAATTAATATTTTTCTATGGATAATTAAAAAATTATTAATCTTTTTTACTCCTACCATCATGTAGAATCACCTCCCAAAGTTAGCGCACTTTACCCCCGGATATAGTGAATTAATTACGCGCAGTTATTAAAAAATAGTTTTTTATTTATTTTTCAATGAAAGTACAACATCTTCCTTAATTTTTTCATCGCTGACCACGAACTATGTACTTTGTCGAATACTGAATTATTTAAAATGTAAATAAGTACATAATATTTGAAATGTCGATGAAAAAACGAATTTAAGGTGACCTTTACACCAATTAGAGCCGCGTTTCAGTATTTTTGGTTAATGTGTTTCCATAATAGAAATAAGGCACTAAACGTCAATCTAATTGCCTTTATAAATAAAATGCTTGCGGCGCCACTATTTCCTTTCTGATAAAGATTGTTCATAAAATTATTATTCATTCTTGAGGTTTTACTCCAGCAATGCTGGGTAGGCAATTGCAATATCTAATTTGACATGCTAGTACAGTAAAGATAAAATAAACATAATATTAAGTAATCAAAAATCATAATAATCAATAAATTAGAAGCGTTTATAAATTGATCGTACACGTCCATGATCTGATTGCGGCCTCATCTGCATCCATTGTTCATTACGGAAACTAAGCCACATTAAAAATACACTATTATTTACATGATAGAGGAGTGGGTAAATAAGATTTTTTTAAACTTTTTAATAATCGTTATTTTAAATGTTTATATTAAAACAAGTTCTGTTCACAGCTGTTTTGCCTTCTCCGAGGCCATATCAAACTATGGTTAATTAATAATTACACAACATAAATTATTATTACAAAAAAAAAATAAATTGAAAATGTTAAAAAAGTTATCTAGTAATTAAAATTGACAAAAATAAAAGAAAATTCAACATAAGAGAATGGAATATAATAGTGAATTCTTCAGAAAAAACATATATTTTAATATTTCTAATCTTCGAAGTTCAAAAATTACGGTGGTTCAATTGAAATGATGCGGTTTATCGGCCATTCAATAGTATTCCATTTTGCAATGTACAGCATTAATGTTCGATGCTCGAAGCACGAAGATAGAGCTAACTTCGGCCACAAAACTGCACAATAGTTTAAAACCTAGATGTAGGCATGATACATTTAGCGCTAACCCACAGATATATACTTATTTTGCTCAGAAATGGAAATCTTTTCAATTTCACCATCCGAAATTGGCGCGTCGACAAGGAATGTATTGAAAATATCTCCATATCTGACTGAGGTTTAGTGGTATCTATTATTTCTTCACAGCATGTCTGAGCAAAACGCCAATAAAACTTCTGCTGACGCTTATCGCATTCCCAGCGAGAAATGTAAGTGATCGAAATGCTTCAGATAGTGGGAACATCGAGGATTGAAGATTGTAGTAGTTTTGCTCGTAACATACGTTACACCTATCTATAGGTGTCAAACAGCGTAATGGAAGATTGGAATTTATCAAAAATCAATGATAGTAATACATCAAATATTTGTGTTCGAGAAAGTATTTTATGTGAGAATCTCAACTGCTCTTTTACTTTTGACTGTCCAAAGCCACTCGGACATGGCATCCCCAATTTCGGATATGCTGTGAAGCTCAAGAAAGTGGAGAAGGGAAGGAGATGGGCTAAAGGAAGAATATAGTACGTTGGTGGACACGTATAGTGGGTCTTCAGATCTGGTCACAGTTTTAACCATTTCGAGAAATGTCTCAATTTTAGATGGTGGTCTTTCTCCAGAGCGATCTACCACTGTGAAACATGCCACAAATATCAAAAATACTAATTTTAGTTGTCGGTGCGTGATGAGAAATATTCCTGCGTGAAATTAGTAACTTTCAATGTACTAAAATTAAAATATTTAAATATTGAAGACAATATTAGTGATTTTTAAACGAAAATCTGAAACAGAAAAATCAGAAAAGGAAACGGTCACATCTGGGACTCGAACCCAGGACCCTTGTCTTTCCGGGACAGTGCTCTACCGACTGAGCTAATGGGACCCTAGATGGTGTCTGATGGTGTGGATCTGTTTTTCAAAGGCAACGATCCTAAGGAAGATATTTCTTAAATATCCACAATGTCTTCCAAACTGTTGACTGTGGAAAAAGGTTGTCGTAATCTGAAATTAATAACAATAGAAGTATTATATTATCGCACCACTCAGATTAAGGCATTTTGATTCTATTATCAAATCTTGCATTTTCAACAACAAATAACAATAATACTGTGCCACTACGTCCCACGGAATATATTATGCCACTTTACTACCTGACAAGTAAGCAATTTCAAAGGCTGCTGATTAAATTTTTCCATTAGACGAGGGACCGGGGCACTGTGCAGGGTGAAACACAGAAGGGGGTAAGTGCCGCTGTCTGCGGGTGTTTAGTGTTTACAGTTTACGTACTGAGAATGCAGCCGGCGACATTATTGCAGCAAGTGCTTTACTGCCCAATACGCCAGAAGCTTTTAAAGTTTGACAGCGCTTAACTCTTTGCGAGGCGGAGTTACGACTGCAATACAATCCAGGCACGATTAAAACTTTGCGCGGCTTTAGTTTTTCGGGAGCTTTAAGCTTCGGCTTCCAGGAGCTTTGGAAAATAAACTCACGGCGGAGCTTAACCTAAAATTCTCTCGGTTTAATTAAAACTTGACACCTTGGGTCGATTTTAATAATCACCGATGACACTTTACACTCATTCGTTACTGTATCGGATAGCAGAGGCTGATAAGAATAACTAACCCCATTAACACGTGTAGAAACTGTACACTTCTTGCCCAATAAATAAGTAAGCAAGTGGTTCAACCAGTCAGTTGTCCGATGACGTTCGTGAAGTCTGTGTTTCATTTACAATTCCTAACCCAAGGTACCCCCAAGAGGCCAGCATTTACAGTCGATGTCACTGGCGTGAAGGTCCGGTAAAATTACATTAGTCGCTTTAAATAACAAAATAATAATATAATTGAATGATCTTCCATTGTTTGTAAAGTACTCCATCTTGATACGAGTAAGGTCAAGTTTTATCTCACCGTGATGTAGCGAGCATTTTTATTTTATTATCATATTGCAGTTACGTAAAAGCTTGGAATGAATATGTATTGACTGGACTGAAAAGCGTTTGCGGGTGAGTGGTAAGATAAGTTCAATTCTCGTCAGTGTAAATTGAATTAGTGATTCAGGCTAATGTTTATTGCGTATAATAATTTGTTTATTAAACACTACATTTGTCGAAGAGCCGCAATCAAGTAGCCAAAGAGCCGTACGTAAGTAGCTAATGAGCCGCAGTTTGCTACCACTGGTCTTCTCAGGAAAAGGAGAGGGCTAGAGGAAGGCTGGGTAATACAATTATTGTATTTCAAAGTATGAATGATGGAAACAATCTTGCGGAAGACTAGAATCAAGTACGCAATGATACAATTAATTTTCTCTATTTATTGGATTTGGTTAAATTTGGTTGTGTTCAATGCGAATTCGGAAAAAAGCGCTTTAATTTAACCCTTCAAATAAATAAAGGGGAATAAAAGTAGAGCTGGTACTTATATACCTTATTTGTGTAGAAGGTCTACACTTATACAGCCTTCCACTATTCGCCATCACGCCGTCACGTTCCGTATATATTCAAATTAGCATAAGCAAACTGGTATATATTAAGGAATCGCGCTCCTGCTGCCGGAAAGAAGCTGCCGGCTTCTAGGGGCGAGGTAGGTTCCCGAGGGGTTTGTTTATGTTAAGCAGTTGCACGGACTGAAAAGCTACGGCCAATATTCGGCTGCCGATAAGTACTTGTGTAAGGGTAGTGTTGTTATTTGATTTTTTTAGGAAGAAGGGTATTTTAGGCTTACCAATAGTAAGTATACGTGAAAAAAATTGGCTTCAAGATCCACGTTCATATAATTTGCAATATTTATTGGTTTCTCCAAGCGATATATGTGCAGATCGCATTCATGCCAACTTTTTATAGATTCAATTATATTAGTGTTTTTATTCTAGCTAGGTTTTATCGGGTAAGTTATATACAAACTGCGACATGAAGTGCATAGCTATCTGTTTTTCCTTATTTTTACTATCCGGGCCTTTAAAAAACCCACAATGATACACCTCCTCATACAGACCCTACCTTAACCCGCCTCACAATGCTGCTCAACCGGGTAACGATATAGTTCCCCTGTATTTGCTCCTCTTGTGGGTGTTATTACATTTTAATTTTTGTATGGTACTCGCGACTGGGAAATATTTTGACGCTTAATAAAAAATTGTATATACTTATTGAAGCAATAAAGAGAACATACAAATATTCTGAAAAATAAATTATTGCCTTGTAACAATATATTTGGTGTAATATGGTGTTGCCACGGAAAAGTTTTTTTTACTAACCCCTTACAGGAAGCCATTAGAAAAAAAAATTACCCGCAATGCCTTTGCCATCTTTTGGGATTCTGTGTTGAGGATCTTTTTAAGGAACGGAAGGAAATTCTAGGATGGTAAAAGGTACGAGGGTTGGGTTGGAATCTGGGGATCAGTATATCCGGGAGTGACGGACATATGAATATATCCCTCCCGCTGCGGAGATGATCGAGAAACCAGTTGGAGAGTTTAAAAGGTCTCCCCAAAGCAGCCTATCCCGATCTGGCACGCCACGCAGCTGATGGGCTGACACATCCTGAATACTCCTCAGCCGATGAAACCAGGCACCCCTGCTAAGTAACCAAAGGCAGCGAACCACTCGGGGTATCCTATGGCAACGGTGTTGATTATATATTAAATGGTTATCGGGGCGGCGGTACACAAACCCGCCATCCAAATTGAAAGATTTGCAAGTTTACTTATATTTTAGGGATAAATAATGAAGAATGAATTTGAAATATTGTTATTTCACATATATTTCAAAATCCACATGGTGATTGGAGTTTTATCGTGAAACTCTCTCAATGTTGTGTTTCTATTTTCTTAAAATCACGAGCGAGTTGTTCAAACATAACCAGAAGCATTTTGCTTAAATTTATCAAAATTTATTTATTTTTCTTCAGAGAAAATGGTTCATATGTAAGAGATCGAAATAGGGCTTAGTTAAAAATAAACAAAAATTGATGCAAAGTTAAAGCAGCGAATATTCAATGTCCTCTTTCACTTGTTTGCAAAAAAAACTGAAAACTCTTTTTATACAACTAAAACCTTTTTGACGAAAATAACAATAAAACAAATGATCAACGAGGGGAATATAAGAACGACGTGGTTTCTTTATAGTGATAATGATATAATATTTGCTGTTATTTTACTCAACTTCTCATTAAGCAAAAACTTCACATTTCGCTAAGAATTTCTTAAAATAATAATTTTTTATTATTTAATGTGCAGCCGCACAAGAGTCTCAACTTATCCCAATCGTCTGGAATCAGTGAGACTATAGCTTCACTAATTGTGGTATGTTGTGAGGCTGAAGATAGTCGGGAGGGTAAGGAATCGAGGAAGAGGAAGGTGTGGAAGTACCTGGCTATTTAGATCTGGCCACCAAACACGGCCAAAGACATTTCAAGCAATGTTTCAATTCCGAAAGGTGATATTGCACTAGAATGTATACATATTATATATTTTTAAAGGAGTATATTGTAAAACAGCACAAATAAATCAAATAAAATTTGGATGGACCCACGAGCGAATTTGCTAGTAGGGGAAGAAAATGTATCTTTCCGTTCCTTCCAATTGAGATCCGTTTATTTTAATTATTTTTGATGAACGTATTAATAAGAACTCAGATTTTTCTAGAAAAATTCCTCGGGAAGTTACTAATTCCTCAACTAGAAGAAAAAAAGTCTGTTGCTTACCACTGATTTTATATTTAAAAAAAAGTTATAAAAAAAATTATAACCGTTTTACCTTAATGGTAAGGTAGTCATTTTATTAATCTTATATCTATAAATAACTTATATCCACAGCGATCGCTCTAAATATATATAAATATATATATTATTGTTAAAAATTCGTCGGAATTAATTAAAATGTGAGCTTCGAGCAAACCCCTGTTGCTAAAGTCTTGTGTCGCCTGAAAGAGATTCTTGGTTTTGTGGTGGTTTGTTGGATGGATAACAAAATAATATCTTAATGATTGATAAATGTCGGTCCCTACGCACCCAGTATCTATGGGTATATGCTTTCTTATATGGCTTTCGTTACTATCAGTGAGCACAAATTCATTCAAAATGCTCTCTTGAAAATTATATTTACAAGCCAAGTATTTTTAATTTATTTATAAAAAGATGGTCAAAATTATAAAAAGCTTGGACTATTATTTTTTGTAATTTTTTTTTGTAAACATGTCATTATGTACATATTAAAAAGCGACTTTTGATCACCCCTTTCTATGTTACATTCTGTACCTAGGTTTAGTCACCAGTCATAGCTAAAGAAATTTCTATGACTGGTGACTAAACCTAGGAACAGAATGTAACATTTTTTTTAAACATGTCATTATGTACATGTTAAAAAGCAACTTTTGATCACCCCTTTCTATGTTATATTCTGTATCTAGGTTTAGTCACCAGTTATAGCAAAACAAATTTCCAGTAACTCGTGGTTAAATTTATACTAGTCATCCACACTGGAACTATGTGCAAATATATTCCCTTTATAGGAAAACTACATAAACATAAAATTATTTTTTTTTGGTGGTAGGTATCTACCCTACATATCCAAGTCCTACATCACGACACAAGCAAACATTTTCCGGTCACTGTGGTGGTAGTAGAATCTTAAATATTGTTAAGTTATTCGTTACAAGGAAATTTTTGCCTTTTTAAAAAAAAGTTTCTTGACTAGTTTTGAATCTTTCAACTTTGAATACAGAGCAAACGAGATAATCCCACCAGAACCAGATTTTGATAGATACCCATAACGTATTACCTCATTGGTATTAATTTTCAAGTCGTCTGACTTGCTACTAAGTTATAATTACCAATGTTTACCTAGACGGGGCGTGATGTTCAAAGAACCTATATGCCGCGTGTGTTCCCAGGGTAAATTAGATAATTATTATTATCCTTCTAGCGCATTGAGATAATGCAAGATTGAATCATGAAGCATGAATCTAAATTCTTTTATAGATATGAGACATCGTGTCTTGTAACTTTCTGCAAACTTTATTTTACTGCTTTCGAAGGTCATGTTTATGGAATAAACTTATTTTAAGCTGGGTTTTATGTCCATGAGATAGCATTCCTATCTCATGGACGTAAAAACCCGGGGTTAATCTATTCCTACTCTAAGTCATAATTAAGGAATAGTAAGAACGTAATTTTAAATCGTACTTGAAATGAAAGTGATTTAATAATAATAATAATAAGAGTTTATTCAAGAATGCATACAGGAGTAGTGCGATGCAATACATTCCATATTTTGAAATAACAAAAAAGAAATCGGACAAAAGATAAGAAAAATAAATTAGACAAAAAACAATACACTGTTAGGCACAACAAAATGTGGAATAGAAGTGAAAAAGTTAAGCACAAAAATGTATGCAAGCAGTCGCTTGTGTAGGATATTTGTACATCTCCCATCTCCAGGGGGCTATCCGAGGGGGGAGGGAACTCCAACCAGGCAACCATGACAGTGATGATTGTGTTATTTGATTGGCGTAGTCTGCGCCATAAGCTTCCCATGTGTTGGCGAAATAATTGCACTGACACTGCTTCGCAAGCAATTTTCCAGTGCAATTTATATAAGAAGGAAAGTTTAGATATAAACCTAGGTGTTGGTATTTTTAATGATAACATTTTGTTTAATCATATTAAAACCTCAATACAAAAAAATATGATAAAATATTTCAAATAAACTACTAAATAAATTTATTGATAAAAAAACGTTTACTTAAATGCAGAGATGTGCTTTATTTAAAATAAATCCATTTCAAATGGAAATGCAAAATGCAAAATGTGTATTTTCCATTTTGCGTTTTAAATGCTTTTCTAAAAACCATTTTGCATTTTAAATGCTTTTCTCAATGCATTTTCCATTTTAAATGCTTTTTTGCAACATTCTTCATACTTTCTCCACCATCATGTAATATGTTTGTTCTAAATTGATGTTCATTATTAAATGACAAAATTGTTAAAAAATTCTCTAATTATTTTAATTGTTTGACCTGAGAAACCATTTTGCATTTTCAATGCATTTTGAAAATAGGTATTTTGCATTTTGCATTTGAAATGCTTTTCTAAAAACCATTTTGCATTTCAAATGGTTTTGGGTACCCATTTTGCACATCTCTGCTTAAATGTCATTAACAGTTCAGTGCAAAAGATTTCGCAAGTATTATGTATATCACGTTAACAGGTTTTTCAAATAAATTTTCATGTATTGTTCACTCCAGCGTAGAGTATCGTTTTCATGTGAAATGTGGCAATGATTAAAGTGGGTTTCTATTGAATTTAGTTTCAAAAGAAATCAAGGGTTTCAATATATTTCAGCATGCCTTATTATTTCATCCAGTGATGTTTTTGTTGATCAGTGGTTGATTATGCAACGAGCAAGGGAAGGCTGTGTCTCCCCTAAAAAAATAGAGGTGAAAAAAAAAAATAGGCGTATATAACTATTATTATTGTTATTTCCAAAACAAAGTATAAACCTTAAAGAGATGTACTTCATTTTAAATTTTATCAAATTATAAATTATATTAGTCTAAAAGCACTATTATTTAAATATTACCCGTTTGAGTTTTGCAATTCACCAAATTTTTTTCTTTATGATATTAAGAAAAGTAATAAATAAATGTAACTCACCATACGGGCTTGCGCCGCGCCGAGTTTACAACGCAGTTCAAAATATACAGTGAGGCAGATGTACGGCCCGCCTCCGAGTGCCGCTGATTTCATGTAGGGGGGAGAGGGAAAGTTAAATAGAATCTATATGAACGGTAGCTGATATAGTCACCCGTTGTTTTGTTGTGAGGCGAGCCTCAATCAATACTTTCGAAAAAACCCCGATGTTTCACGATTTTTTCTTTTTTTTTTCTTTATCAACTGAAAGTTTATTACACGGTTTTGTTTTTTTTTACCACCGTACTATGGCCACGCCCTTGCTGTGATGGTTTGATTACTTTGCCATTTTATTAGATCACGGATCATTTTGCTGTCATGAAAGATCGTTGCTTTGATTTGATTTCCCGCTAACGTGGTATGTAATAGGTATGTTGTTATGTAGTTGGTAAGTTAATAATACCATATATTATATAAATCATACACTAACCCCCACTTTTCAACCCCATAATCCATCACTGGTGTTGATGCTATTTACCTAATTGCTCAAATAAACGAGTTGATTCGTAGCAATTGCCGCCAGGCAATAAGCCTGCCAATAATATTTGTATTTATATATAATTTTTGCGAAGGTTGAAGATGGGTTCGGTGTTTAAATTAAGCAATTTAATATTTTATAATAGATTTATTCTATTGTCACCGTCCGACTGGAGTAGTGGGGTACCACTACATACTCCTATGTCTCATGTGTATTGGAGATTAAATAAATAAACTAAAAAACATTTAAGGAAGCCCTGCTGTACTCCTTATCAATTGTTGCGCATGATATATTTTACGACACGACACTTAGAGAATCTCATTTAATTGTGTATAAACGTGAAATAAACCTATTATTGTAAGACTAAAAAAAACTCTTCAAAACCTTTAGAACATTCGAGTTTTCCTACCAACCTGAAAACAGCTTTGTTGTCCTAGAAATTCTAGTCAAAAAAGCTGCACGTATTCAATGGCGCCAAAGCTTTCCTTTCGCCAGTTTTCCAAGGAATTTCATGAAATTTTTTTTTTCAGTTTTACCGATAGTGCATGTATAGATCACATAGTTAATAAAACGGTATTTTATTTTTATTAATATGAAAGGAAACGTTTGAATTCTGATTAAAATTGAAGCTTTTGTACAAATATCAGTAAAAAAAATATATGTAGAATTTCTTCACTGTTTTAACATTTCGAGGAAGTCAATTATTAACTGAATAAAAGCATGTCTTCGTCATGTTCCTAAATAATTTATTTTGTGCCAAAAGCGTGCCTTCTGTTCTAACCACAGCTTTATGATCGAACCATTATTGATCTAACCGGCCCGCGGAACGAACGTTGTATGAACTTAAAGGGTTTGATTTAATTACTCGAAGGTAATGTAAATACTAAGAACTTTAGGCAAAGGCCGTTTGATCCACGATGTGCGCATTATTTGGGAATGTGTGGTTTGAATATTGGCACGAGAATGGACAAATTTATTCGAGAACATATCGCAATGGATTCTTCTTACAACTATGAGAGTGGGGATTGTCGTTAATATATACAAAATAAATACAATTTAGCAATTTGATAGTTTGTATCTGATCTCATCATATTCAGAAATGAGCTATGTAAAATTGTTTTTTGATATACGTATTGAAATTTCTTATTTATATTAAATAATTTCAATATTTTAAGAAGATATAAATATAAGAATAGGTATAGTATATTTTCTTAGTCTTCCTTACTAGGAAATCTTGTGCTAAGGCGTCTTAGGTTTTGCGGGAGGGTTTTCAGCGACTTCTATGTTTCAAATTTAAGGTTTGGGTAGGATATTATCAGTAATTTCTGACGAAGTTTTTAAAAATACTTCTGATTATTCCATTTGTAAGCCAATATTTGGTGGACTTAATTTAATTATTAAATAATTTAATGTCTTTGATACTAGGTGGGAGTTTGTTTGGAATCTTTACAGATAAAAATTAAGAGCTTTAACCGAAATAAGTATATTGTGGGTATGTGGTTCTTTGTTTGGAACAAAAACATAGGATATAGGGATACCCCTGGATTATAGCGGGTGAAGTTTACACATTGAAGAGTTTCATAGTACACAAAATAGTTAAGAAATTATACAATTCAGATGTAGTTAATATTTTATGTGAAAAATGATAAGTAATTTAACATTACATAAGTTTTAAGGATATCAGGGAGAAGGTTGAAGGTAGATACAATGTCTTAGTCAGTACTATATTTTATGTGAATGAAGTCAATTGAGGAACGTGACAGATGTGTGGAGGGAGATTTGGGGGTTATAGTGTAGAATGCATGGGTGTTGTAATTGAAATGTATTGCAGATGTAAGGATCCATAGAGTTGTTTGTGTTTTGAAAGTATGTAGTTGAGTTAATGTTTTAAGGATTTCAGGGAGAACGTTGAAATTAAATGAAATTTCTAAGTCAGTATTATATTTTATATGAATGAAGTCGATTGAGGAACGTGAGAGATGTGTGGAGGGAGATTAGGGGGTTAATGTGTAGAATTTATGGGTGTTGTGAATGTTGAGATCCATAAGAATTACTTGTGTTTTGAAAAATGGAGTTGAGTTTCGGTTTTTAGGATATCAGGGAAAAGGTTGAAATTTAAAGGTAAAATGTCTTTGTGCTTATGTAGTATGAAGTGCTAATGTAGTATTAAGTTTAGTTACATTTCGTATTCCCGTATAGATTTCCCATAAAATTATAACCATCTCCCTTAACTTTAACGGCACATAGCACTCTCTTTAGGGTGAATTGCCTAATACAAAAAAAAAGTTTAGTTACATTGTCGTGTCGTTTGGTAATATTTCTGGTTTTGTTATTGTGTTGTAAGAGTGTTTTTTATTGTATTTGTACAAGAAATATGCTAGCATAATACATAAGACAGTTGGATAAATTGCTTTTAATATATTCATGTAAATTGATTACTAGAAGATCTACAATAATTCTAAGATGAAGCGAATAATGGAGAAGCAACTCCAAACCATATTGGTTCAGACTGTTGAACTACAGCCTGAGGTTTTTGTATTTACGGGAATTCAACAATATTCCCCCCAAGTACAGCGGTTTGTATATGTAAATGAGAGTGGTATATTGTCTAAATGGAGTAATCACAAGAGAAAAATATGAATTCTTTCTCATTAGTTTTTTATGCGTTTTTGGGACAATTAGTATTACGCCTACCATAATATAGAATATTGTAGTAAGCTCTGTACCTTCACCCTTTTGGATAAGTATTTATATACTTTTATGAAAATTTTTCTTTTATAAAAAAGATATTTTGCCACACACTATTATTTTATTGTTTAACTGTTCACTATGTTCATATGTATCAAAAAAATCCTTAAAAAATAACAATAAAATAAATAAGAAAAAACTTGCAACTACAGGAAAATTGTACTTAACATATACATTGTATTTGAATACATTTTTTTGCAATTTACAATACCACTGTACCTACTTAATGACGTAGGAAAATCAATTTTTTACCCTCCCCAAAAGAATTTTCATTTTTTCCTTGCCCTATTCGTTATCAGAGAACAAAAATCATTTGTCTTTTGGTTTAATGCAACTTACGAGGCAGAAAAAGTATTATAAACTGATTCAAAGTAATGCGCAAAGAAATTAGCATTGGGATTTTACCTGATGTTACGCATCAGCAATTTAACGTGAAATAAAAAAGCTTATTTTGTTTGAGACCGTAATTGAAATTTGATATTTAATTAAAAAATGGTACGGTACTAAACCATTCTCCAAATTAATACTATCAAAAGAACCGACCATTAGGGGTAGTAAACCACATAATGGTATTTCGAAATATATTTTCAACGAAAAACCTCATTTACAAAGAAGCGCGTTACATATGCATTTAATTTCTGATCAAGCACCATCATTCAAAATTAAAACGTTGCTAATAGTGGTTTTATCTATGTTTTGTGATCAAATAAAAGTATCGTGTTACTGTATATCTCTCCCACTCTACCTCATTTAGCCTCAAACCCACTATGTCCGGGCAGTTGTGACGTTTATGCGGTTTTCATATTCGAAGAAATGATGTTTCAAAAAACTTTACCACGGTCTGGAATTGTTGTATAATCAGGCTTCAACAGGAATTAAAAATCGTTCATAAGTAATTCCAAGAGCTATAGAAAGGCCACAATCTTCGACGATTTGTATAATAATAATAATAATGCATGCTTTATTTTCTTCTTTTTTTGTAATAAATAGTGATAATAATATCCTCACTGGGTTCTCCCGTGCTGAGGATTCAATTTACAAAAGATTCATTAGTATGGATAATACGAAGTAGTTATAATGTATCATTAAGTGTATTTTTTCTGAAATAATTATGCATAAATCACATTGTGTTCTTTAGTGCAGTTCAGTGGTTTCAGTTTCAATATATTTTTTTATTTCTGATCTTCCTGTGGCTTATATCCAGCTTTTTATTTGATATTTAAATGTTATATATTTTTAATTTCAAGACCTTGTAGAGCTTCCAGAGGTTTTGTATATTAAATATAGATGTAGTAATGTCGAATTCAAACTAAGTTATTTCAGATTTATTATTAACATTAAAATTATGAACATGTATTAATTATGTAACTATGAAAAATTGAATTTAATTTGATTTCTTAATTTAAAATAATATATAGCACCTTCGCGGCACGTTCAGAGTGGAAAAAATATCTTCGCCTTAGGTCTCAATTCTTGACGAAGTCATTCCAGTCGAACAACAAGTGGTTCGACCCACTCGTTGTTCGAGTGGAATGACTTGTCGTTTGGCGTATACCTTCAACGAGACTTAAAAATAAGAACGTCTACAGACTTATGTATTTTTGACGGCGATTGCGAGCGGCCTGGATTAGAGAATCGATACCCTGCTGTAGTGTAGCAATTTTACCAGCTTTGTGCTTTCCCGTCTTCATCCCCTTTCCACTACCTTCAAAGCCTTACAACATACACTATTAGGGGTTGCCATAGTCTCACTAGCTCCATACAGTTGGGACTGTCCCGCAACTGGTTATATAGATACTGATAGTAGACTATATTCGTATAATATATTTGTACGATTACTTAACTTCATTTATAATGACATTCATTAACGAATAAGTCATAGCATGTCTATGTTTAACATAATAAATAAATTGATTTGATTAATAGTAAGGCTCTTATCGATACAAAAGATTAACATCATTAGTAACATTTATAATATCATTAATATGATGAAGGTTTTCTATACAAAAGAGACGCACGTCCCAAACTAAATCACAACATCTCGTCAGATCTTACGACATTAAACCATCTAATAAAATAGAGTTCAATATCTACGAGTGAGTGCTTTATCGACTGAGATGCGTAGGTATAATCTTATCATTAGTTAATTCTCGGTACCTGATATTTATTTATTCCGACTGATTCACCCACGCATGTTGAGTTTCTATCTGAGCTGCCTTAAATTATTATTCGGTTAAGATTTTATTCCAGCAGGACTGGGTGGGTGGTGCAAAAACCAATCTACCATATTACATGAGATATTATGATTTGTACGAATAATAAACAACAAATTTATTACTCGAAAAAAATAACAACGTGAGCTAATTAGGTAAGAGGGAGTAAGAACCCTTATTCGATATTATTATGAAAATAGTTTTATAAGGAACTTAACTGAAAATAATTATTGCTTAAAAAAAATGTATTTCGCGCTAAACGTTGATTTCGAATTATCAGTTTTATTATATACTCGTACTAGCTGAGTGTACTCGGCGTTTCTCGTGTTTATTTATTTATTTAACGCCCAGAGGGCTTTTAGGTTTAGGTGGTACAATTTTAATGACAGTTTTGAAACATAAGAAAGAAATAACAAAAATAAAATAACATTAAAAAATAATATATGCAAGAAACAAAATTAAAAATAACAAAAACATAAATTAAGAAATACAGCGATTTGAATGGTTCACAAAAATATAACTTCCATTTAGGAATAGTGTTGAAATAAGTCTTTTACGTAATCCACAAAATTCGCAAAGTTAATATTAAATTTATCGACATCTCCTAAGTATTGGTTTCCCATAGTATGAAACCGTTGTATTGGGGAGTTCGCAATGTAATTGCGCTTATGTGTGTTGCAGTGGAATAGTGTATTTTGTCGTGTTGTTATTGTAGGTATTAGTAAGTTTATGAGTTGCAGAAGTTCGCAACGGTCGAATTTAGGGTTTAGAATCTTGAATAAAAAAGTTAAGTCGTTTATTATACGCCTGTCTTCCAATGCGTGAATGGCTTAGAGTTAATTTTTTAGATACTAAAAAATAGGGTACCTGAAAAGTAGGTATATTTTTAACGTGGAGACAATATTATTCTAAAGAATTGAAAAGTTATCTTTTTAGTAATTTTTTGTTTCACTTAATCGTGCCACGTCATTGTCAGGCGTACCCGACTCCCAAGATACAATACTGTTTACCACATTGGTACTATTAAAAAAACTCCATTATCTCGACTTTTATTTGACTCTGTATCTCATTCTAGTGCAGAGATGATGCGGGAAGTCTTCCTCGGGCGTTCTGGAATTTTCTACCATTCACTACTACATACCACGTTGTTTAAAAACTACATTATATTCACTTTTATTCGACTCCGTCTCTCATTCGGATTCTCGTTGTTTTATTTAATTCCGTAGTAAGGGGTATACTAGAAAGTGGGTCGGTAATTTAGAGTCCACGCCAGGTAAAGTATTCTCTCGTGTTGGAGAGAATTCAGAAGAAATTTTTCAGATTCTCTACATGGGGGAGTATGGCTACTCCCTGTGACTCTATTTTACTGACTTTCTTTTGGGTATGATCAGAATGAACTATCTACGGATCACGAGGGATGTGCGTATTGCTACACATTTCTTCAAACTGATTCGTGGATGGTTTGAAAACTCAGTTATCATGGAGAACATTCATTTCTTTGTTCCTGATGCTTATTTCAATGGTCATACCGGTGGGGAGAACAATCTTTTTGTTGAACAGAATTCAAACAGATTTTAATATTTTTAGCATCAATGAAGCTGCCCTTAAAAAGCAAGCTCGGTTTCGCTAATATATGTAATTGATATAGCCACCGTCAATATTTATGTAAGAATTTTCCATAAGCACGTTTTCCGCTGTTGGGTTTTTGTGCACAAATGCCCGTTAACGTGTAGGTAACTGGACTCTACATAGTGAAGGTTTTTTACGACCTTATTTTTTTATCAAAGTCTTTTAAATATGCTTATTACAGTAATGTAAAAGAGATTTATTATTTATATTTTAAATTACCATTCGAAAAACACTTAAGGTTGAAATATTATTAGTACTATTAGTAGATGATTGATCTCAAATTACTGTGAAGAGTTCTATCAGTGGTGGTTACGTTTTTCTTTTTAATCATGCGAAAACTCATGGATATGTACATATTCTTTGAAATCGGATTAAAAAGTTTACAGCAGTTATTGTCAAAAATACATTTCGGCCCTAGCCAATTGGGATTTGGCCTAAGTGTTAGAGCGGCGCTCACTGATTTTATTCAATCCCTGGAGAGGAATTTTCAATTCTCAGTCAAACCAAAGAGCAGGTATTTCTCCTGACTTCCTTTCATTACCTACTCTTGTTTTGTTCAGTCAAGAAGTCGTGTATCAGAATTAAATTACTCTATCATAATGAATATACATTTTTTGACCTTTCGAAAAAAATAATAAGACGTTGTTTCTAACATATATTGTTAACGGATACTTATTTCTTGTGGTGACTGTTTAAGTGCTAGCGAACTCACTATGTATTAAGAAAAAACATTCTTGTAAACTAATTCGATATAGGCACCTACAACATATTGAGAGTATATTATTCCCAACAGCCGGATAGTTATTAATTTATCCACAATAATTTACAGCTTGTTATTTTTTCCTCCGAAATTCAATCTACTTTCTAATTCATCAATTTAGTGTTTTCATTCAGAAACAACAGATGTCGTTCAACAAGGAGAAATGTAAAGAATAAAAGTTTCTTATAATTCAAATCGAAATATAGTCATACCGTTGAACGAAAACAATAATCTTACTAGTTACACTATTCCCGTAAAATAAATAATATGCTGTATAACTTGTTCATCAATCGTTCCAGACAACCTGTGAACAGATTAATACACATTACTTTACAGTGTCCTTCACCTTCGTTGGAAAAAAATTTAATGCAGTCGGAACACGTTTTAAAAAATGGCCAGCGGCCTTGGCTTTTTCTTTTGCAGATAAATCGATTCCATAAACACTCTCTAGACGACCAAATATACTTTAACGATATTTTTTATTGTTTTGTCTGCTAATCGAGTAATTATAGTGTGGCATTATTTATTTAACTATGGCCGTTCAGATAGTAAACTCATTTGATCTTTTTTATATTAAAAAAAAAGTAAGCAATAAATAAAGGCATCGTCACTATCAGACTGTCTGGGAAACTAATTTAAATAACTGAACCAACTCTCGGTCTGATAAACCAATAAAATACAAAACTGCCGCATGTATACGGAATGGATGTTAAACTCTTTCCCAGAAAACAATCTCAATGAAAAGAAAACAATCCTTTTTCAAGTTTTGCAGGCAAGTCGGCTGTCAGCTATCCACTGACCGACTGAAATTAACCAACCTTTATAATTAGTTTCTACCTTCTATTAGGTTCCTGCCACGACCACTATGATGAAGTTAGCATTAATCACATGTGAACCATAAAAAACGAAAGGTGGATCATTGCCGTTGACATCGCCCCAACAAATGGCAATACTAATAAAAGCTGTGTGATATTAATAAAAGTATTTGCGTTTCGCGCGGTCTGACAACATTACATTTAAAAAATTATATTCATCAAAACATAAATGTTATATCTCTGCTTACTAGCAGATTTCTGCGTGTTGGGAACTCTTGATAAAGTAAAAGGTTTTTTACAATAATTACGTTTATACCCGAGTACACTGTTCATTACCCGAGGGTTGGTAATTCTCCGTTTCTAGAAGCTTGAAGTCTGACAAGGATACCCCACAGGCAATTGCTACAATCTAGCGACATCTGTCGGACTCTGGAGTAAGCTTTCTGACTAGTGTCATCTATCGCTTGAATACCCAACTTATTACCATACATCACAACAAATTAACACCAAACAAGCGAAAAATACTTAAATCGATCGATCTGGTAGACTAGGTATATAGGTATATATATCCACCTAATAATGTCCTAGAATATTAGTACATATATATTCGGCCTGGTCTCGTGAGATTTGGTACATAACCAACATTTGCATAAATCCTGATTATTTTTCAGAGCGGAATATAATTTTGACTTTTTATGTTTTTTAAAAAAAATCCGTAAAACACAAACAAAATGTAAATTTATTGATTTCGTTTTTTTTTTTTTTTTTTTTTTTTTTTTTTTTTTTATATATTCAATAATATTGTTATGTCATAACTAACATTAAGACATTCAGTCAAATTTAAACATTACACTAATTGGGGAAACTTTGCTGGGGTAATAACCATTAATAATTTCTAATATTTTACTCAAAAATCAATTAAGAAATCAGTAATTGAAATTAAAATACCTACCTAGAAATAATATAAATGTATCGTCTGTAAGTGGGCTACCCACAGTTTGATAATGCCTTCAGAGGGCGAAACAGCTGTCACGCGTAATAATAATTACACAGCAGAACTTGTTTAAAAATAAACTGTTTTTATAAACCCAATAACAATATTATTGAATATATAAAAAATTAAAATTAAAATGGAGTTCTACAAATTAAACTTAATAACAATAAATAATAATAAATTTATTGATTTCGCTTCTGAATGAAACATAATTTATGATTACGGAAAGGATGAATATGTTTCGTTTTACCATTCAAACTAGGTTCTTTTTTGGAATGACATAACCGTATAATATTATGCAAAACTATTTAAAAAAAAATTGAATAAATTATTCAAAGGTTATTTTTTGTCGGTATTTTTTATCATTCAGACTACCTTTGTAATATGATTGAAAAGTAGGTATGTTCATCGAAATTAGTTTGAGTTATTCTAAATTAGAGAGGATTAACAGCCATAAACATTTATTATCTTTGTTAACATTATTGATTATACTCTGTAAATTGATTCATTTAATAAATATGTATTATATTTAAAAAAAATGATATATTTTTTTCGAACCAAGCAAATACTTTGGGGTGTGACATTATATATGTAAAGAAAAATATATTTTTTTTTAATTCAAGGCAATGCCGAGCTTGTCTCGTCATTGTGGCTGTGTGTGTCGTGGACTGTCACTGGATGGATGTGCGCCACAGTACCTACACAGTGTAATGCTTTTAACGTCCGCCCTTGGTTTTTTTATTTCGAAATTCGATTAATATAAATTGGATTAATATAATTTCTTCCGTCTGATTTGCAACTTCTCACGGTACATCAACCCTTCAATCTTAACGAATTTATATGTCACGTTGTGTCAATTTTTTGTTTCGACAGTGATTAATTCATTGAAGGATCCTTTTAATTGGTTGTGGTAACTTTGGTTCTTTTTAGATGAGGCGTGTTACATTTTGTATGGTTTGAAAATAAGACAATGACCGACTACCCTGATTTTAACTACCTTTTCCTACCTTGTTTGCTCGCCCAAACGTTTCAGGTTGCTGCAGTCGATAATGTGCTAATACAATGAGACACTTAATTACAATTAGGTATATGAAATTCTCTATAGACAATTCAATTCAAGATGCACAAGATTCTAGGTTAATGATTTGACTATGGATTGTTAGTTTTGTGAGTTATTTCTATGAGTAGGTATTTTTTGGAATAGCTAGAGACAAAACATGTGTTGCTTTCGATTGGTCTCCGTCCAAATCCCATCCATCAACGTGACCAGCTCTAGAGCAGCCAAGCTGATAGTCCAATCCCAACACCTCCAGAAATTAATTGAATATCGCTCAGCGACAGGTGAAATAATGACATGTTTTGCCTCCTGCTAGAGGGTGATGAAGGTGGGATGTGGGTCCTTGGCGGTAAATGATGATGTTGATGATGATGATGAATGATGAAGATTCATCTTATACCGTTAGGTACAAGGAGCTGCTCCGGTTCGGTGGGCATGATAGCCTGATGTCAGGAACCATTTGGGTCACGTGGGTAGCGCGAGGTTTAGGTCGCGTCAACCTCCCCCAAATCGATGATGATTTGAGCTTCGCCAGTATGCCGAAAGTTAGGAGTCCACTCTACTAACCTCAAACATAAACATATACTGAAGTGGTTTGCATCAGCAACGTCAGGAGTTCGGAAATCCCGTGAACACCCCTCTGGTTTACGCTCGTAAGAATAATGATGAATTCAGCTTCAGTTTGTTCGCCTTTGCCTCTGCAGTCACGTTACTCCAAATAACTCCTGGCTCCAGTCTATACAGCTTCTCGTTCCAGTAGAGGTAATGACACATGTTTACCATATGTGCAATACAGAACATACTTCAAGTCTTTCGTCCACACTCAAAATAGTCATGTCAATATTTAATTTGAATGAGGGCATCCATCCGACATAACGAACGTTTCCGGGACGGGAGATTTTACCCCACTTCAAAGTCATGGTCATTCGCTCTATCGTTTGTTACCCTCCGTTCGCTTCAAATATCAAAGAATGGTAGAAAATGATATCCTCGACTTCCGGCGCTAAGGATCAGGGATACTGGAATCATCAGGTCATGAATCTGAAATCATCCGATCTCCGTCAGCTCAAACGGTTTCAGTCGGAGTCAATTCCCAACCTAATTCTGGATGACTTCTCCTCCTATAGTGGGATAAGTATTTATTGAATTTGACAGGAAGGACGTCAGAAATTGCCAAAACAACCTCATATTCGTCACGATCCCTTCGTTTTGTCAGCGAGAAAATCCTCCCCATACGTCAGAAAAGAATAGCATAGCCATTATCCACTTTGTTCCTTCGTCTACCAAGCTGACTCAAGTAGGAAAGCCCATTAGCAATCTTCGTTCCCTTCGATTGGAACTCCGTGAAAGTGTCCTCTCACCAGCTGAAAATACTCGAAACAAGGGTCTATCCAGGGTTACTATCTAAGGCTGGTCCTCCAACACCTTCGACAGAAACCGATGCTTTTACGGGAATAACTCAACCACACCAAAAGCAGGGGAAAAACCGGCGCTGCTCTACTGAAATAGACGTTATCTCGGTACCCAGGGTTATCGACTTTGCTAACACCAAAAGTTCCTATTAGGCAAGCCAATTACCAATTTCGATTCCATCGCTTTCGTCGCTTTGATAAGATAGGACAGCCTACGGAAAATTCGTACACTTCGTCCCCGCCAAACTTATGAAAAATGAAAATCCCACTTGACAGATTAGGAATGCCAGACAGATGCATTCTCTCGGCGGCCACCTTCCATCCGCTGCGTTAATTCCGCGAACAACTTTGATAATACCAAATATATTGGATGTCCAAGGAGAATACGATAACTTATTGTTAATGAACAGGTATTGAAGCATATAATTAACCGTTCTATTCGTTACCATTCCGCGTATAGGTATCTGATTGTTTCGACTAATAGCCGTTCGCCGAATTATAAAAACATCGCATAATTACAATGGTTTATATTTTATAAATTTTGACGCTAAATATAACTACTGGAGAATTATTAAATCATTCTAAATTACAAAAATTAGTCTAACTCATAACCCAAATAATGCGCACTATTCGATAATCTAAAGTGTTAAACTAACCAGTGCCCAGGCGGCCTTAACACAATAGGTGATTTATGGCCCCTCTTAATAAAAGGGTCCGAACTCAATTCTTCTGTTGAAGATTTTAACATAATTACCTATAGTATTCAAGTTAAATACTCTTACTTCAAAATACAATTGTATTATTTTATTTATTGGAACGCATTTATTTCCCTAAGAAATCCACAGGAAATGAGGGTTAATAATTAGATTATAATGGGACTTACCAGATCATCTCAGTGCAATCCAAATAATTATAAAAAACCAAACACAGTCACGTGCAGTAAAACACCCATGCTGTTAGAAAAACCACTCTTTCTACACTAAATGACTTTAGCCGTGTTCGTGTCATAAATCATAAATTCTTTGTTGACGCATCTCCTAGCTTTTAATCGACTTGACTATACTACAACGCTGACCGATGCTGGCTATCGACTTCCTTCTCCCGTTCTTCCACGCTAACTGTCTCGACCGTCTTTCCGCGCTTTCAAATCCAGACTCCCTTCCCAAACCAACCAACCCCAAGAACCCGTCACATTAATTTATATCCTTTCAAAACCAATAAATTGTTACTTCTCAAGTAAACTGTCCAATTATTTGTTCAAAGGATGAAACTTGACCCTTCCAGTCCAGTGGCGTGTCGGCCTACCAGTTTTTAGCCTCTTTTCAAATTACCAACCTAATTCTAGGATGTAGTAAATAATTATGATGTAATAGTTTTATTTTTAAATCTTCTTGCGAGATTTTAATTTACTTAGGCAAATTCCAAACTCGTCCTGTTAAAATGTTATTTACCTCGCTATTCATAATTATAATTCGTCTAAATCCTTAGAAAAATTACGTAACTATATTTAACGGCGTATTTCCTACTTAATAAGTCACTTTAGTAGCGTTGCTCAACTTAGTTGAATTGTTTCTTATTGATCTTGTTAGGGTTTTTTTTTCTATCCGTCCCCTACACTGGCAAATCCGCTACTACTGCACTGAACTAAATCTGAGAATTTTAACACCACCCCGGAGGTCTCTGACGATACAGTGCATGTTCCTATTTTTTTCTCTAGTACCATAATAAATCTAAGCACTTGTTTTAAAATCAGTTGTCCAACATCTGGTAATTCCCTATGTCGTGAGATCAACTGAAAATTTCTTTCCCACCATAATAAATCAATAAAAAAAAAAATTATCCCAGGGCAAGTTCATCACAACAGTCGACTCGATATTTCGTAATCTATGGTTTAAGACAGAGGTCGGCAAAGTGCGGCTCCGGAGCCGCATGCGGCTCTTTAGCCTCTTAAGTGCGGCTCCCGCGCAAAAGTTCACGGAAAGGCGCGCAAGACGCGCCGATGGTATCAGCGGGTGACGCCTGTGGGGTGCGCGGTGCGAGGGAGACTCTTCTCGCGTTTCAATAAGTCTGGTTTTCGTTGGATAGCAGTCACCTCGCCAGTCACGTTTGTCGCGCACGTGTTACAAGGGTTTTTTTCCATCCAGCTGCACATTCTATAGGTATTTACATCATTAATTTAATATTTATTTGATATTTTTATATGATAATCATTTATATTATAATGTTATTTATTTAGTGTTGGTGTCGGAAAAAAATTATATTATAATATGGTTTAGTTGCGCGTGAGGTTTAAAATTGAATAGCCTTAAATGTGTACCCTTCACCCCCCTTTGCCCCTTGTCCCCTTTCCTTGATCCGGGCCCAGAGACAAGGAGTATTGTTATCAGTTGTTATCGTTGCATCTTACCCGCGAACATTTTCGTGTCATATTGAAACCCGCATATGTTGAACTCGGCTGTGATCATTTTGGAGCACAATCGTCCAGTGAAACGGTTTTACCCGCCGCAGTGAATTTCACTGTGTTTTTTGTTTTGTGTTAAGTGTTAATGTTAATTGTATGCAAACTGATAAGAGAGCAGAACCAACGGCTTAAGGAGAACGAGACCAGGGTAAGTCTTTGGCCTTTCCCACTCATTTTCCTCTTGCAAACACTAAGGCAATTCAATTCGTTTTTATTTGTCTTAGTCTATATCGCATCCGCAATACCGCAACCCCCCGCACAATTGCGTACGAAAGAGTTCCGCACAACCATCAAATTGGTCCAATTTCGAACCGGGTTATATTGTATTACTTTCGTTCGCAATTGCAATCTATAATCATTATTTGTACCAAAATCATGGCATTTGCATTATAAATGGGTTAAAATTTAGTCCGTCAAATAGTTATATTAAAAACGAATTACATTTAATTCCTCGTGGCAAATTATAGGTTGACAATAATTTAATCGTGTATGTAGGTACCTGGTTTAACGCAAGGAATCGTATTGTGTAAGTAGGTACTTGTATTCAATACTGAATTCTAATAATACGAGTACATACTTCGCTAGCGTTAAGTACGTAGGTATGTATTAACGACCGCTAACAATAGATAGTAAACAGAATAATAATATTCAGTTGTTATTGAGTTTAATTTGGAAACACATATCAGAAGAATTGTTTACTTTGATCAATTACGCTAGCGTTAATTAAATTATAGCGTTATTTAAATTATAATTAATTATTTGGGTTAATTATTTATTGCTAAATACATAATGGCCACTAAAGAAAAAAAGTTGAGATTACTGACGGCTCAGCGAGATGCGTTAGATGCACGTCTTACTAAGTTATTTGAACTATCAAATAAAATTTCCGACTTGAGTATTCTAGAGGAGTTTCTTTCGTTAGTTGAAACTCTAGACTTGACTAGAAGTAAGTATGAGGACATATCTCAACAAATAAATATATTAAATTTGGAAATCGATTCAAACTTTGAACCTGATTTTGAAAGATGGTTCAAGTTCGACGATATGTACGGACATATCAAAAGAAAAATATCATTAAATCGGGAAAACACTTCGCGGGTGGTTAGTAAACAGAAAAAATGTAGTGTAAAACTCCCACCGATTGAATTGGCATATTTCGATGGGGAAATAAAAAATTGGCCCATATTTTATTCAAGTTTTATTAACACCGTACACAATAACGATACACTTTCGAATTCAGAAAAGTTATATTATTTGTTGGGAAAAATTAGTAACCGTATTAAATCAACGTTCGCCGGGATCATTTTATCGCCGGAAAATTACGAAATTATTTTTAACTCGTTGATCGATAAATATAACGACAAAAGAGTAATATCTTCTGCATACATCGATCAAATTTTGGATTTTAAATCCTTTGCTGTTGCAAATATTAATAATCTGGAATCCTTCATTGATCATTTTGCGTCAGCTGTGGCAGCCGTTAAAAATGTAAATTTAGATAATTTGTGTGACTTTATTTTCTTACACATTGCATTGAAAAAACTTGATATGGACTCGGTGAAAGGATTCGAAACATACAATAGGGAAAATGAATTCCCCTCGTTTGAAGACTTGGTGAAATTTGTTCGGGAACAAGTTAAGATCTTGCAAAGAACCGGTTCTTCAAGAAAATCGGTGGAAAATAAAAGTGAAACGTCAAAACGGTCACAAAAATCGACGCATGCCTATATGAGCGCTGGTAGTGAGGAAAATCGTCAGCCTATTAAATGTTTACTTTGCAATAATTTATCGCATGGAAATTTGTTTAAATGTTCAGAATTTAAAAAATTGACTGTAAGGGAACGGTTCAATTTTATCAAAAGAAAGGGATTCTGTTTTAGATGCCTTAGTGATAGACATAAGGCTAGGGCTTGCAATTCAAATCAAAATTGTCATAAGTGTAATGACAAGTTTCATCATACAATGTTACATTTTGAAGAACAGGGTGCATCACACAAGGGGCAGTCAGACTCTCAAAATGCCCAAAGAATTGAAAACCAGAAAGCTGATCAATCGAATGATCCAAAACCGGGCTGCTCCAATTCTGATGTAGCTTTGTGTACTTTTTCAACTGTTCGATCTCATAATCTAAAGACTCATTGTACTGTATTGCTGGCTACCGCACGAGTGGGAATAATAGACGCACAGGGAAATGAACATCTCGTTAGGTGTTTATTGGACAGCGCATCTCAGAGCAATTTTATTACTCGGGATTGTTGTAGAAAATTAGGATTTTTTGAATATCAACGCCCGTCTTGTTCCACCGTTAAGGGTATTGGAGGATCGTCTAAGCCCATTACAGGCTCCATACAGACCGAAATTTACTCTCGTTTCAATCGAGCAATAAATTATAACATTACTTCATTGATTGTGAATAAAGTTACAGAGCGCTTACCTACCGCCAAAGTTGATGTACCTTCATTGTCATATTTGAATGACTTACCGTTGGCGGATGAGTCATATGGAGAACCAGGAGAAATTGACATGTTGCTAGGAGCCCAGCTCTTCCCGCATCTCCTGTTGTCAAAAAGGGTTCAAGACCCTTTTCAGAGGCATAATCTGCATGCTTTAGAAACAGTTCTAGGATACGTTATTTTGGGATCAGCACCAACTCGGGTTGAGGATAATGTTAGCGTATCTTGTTGTGCCATGCTAGAAGAACCAGATGATATTTGTCTCAAAAGATTTTGGGAATTAGAAGAGGTAAACGTACCGTCTATTAAAGGTCCTGAAGATCGTGAATGTGAGGAAATATATCAAAGAACAACCACAAGAGATCCTGAAAATGGAAGATATATAGTAACTTTGCCATTTAAAGGGGATGTTTCAACCCTTGGGGATTCATTTGCAATGGCAAAGAAACGTTTTTTATGTCTTGAACGTAAATTGGAAGCCTCTCCAAAATTAAGAGAAGCTTATAATAATATTATCAATGAATATTTAGAGAAGGATTATTTGACTCTCAGCACTTCAAATGAAGGAAATGAGATGCCTTCATACATAATTCCGCACCATGGAGTTGTACGAGAGGATAAAATCACGACCAGTTTGAGAATAGTCCTGGACGCTAGCGCAAAAACAAGCACTTCCGTGTCATTGAATAATATTTTATATAGTGGGGAAAATTTACAGGGAAATTTATTTAATATAATTATGAATTTTCGTGTATTCCCAATAGCTCTTTCAGCTGATATACGCAAAATGTTTTTGTGTATAGGAGTGAAAGATAGTGATCGGAGATATCAACGAATCTTGTATCGCTTCTCGCCCAGCGAAGATATTAAAACTTATGAGTTTAACCGCGTTTGTTTTGGTCTTACATCCAGCCCATTTCAAGCTTTACGCACTATCAGGCAATTGGCCTCCGATGAAGGAGAAGCTTTTCCTGAGGCTAAGAAAATTATTGAAGAATTTTTATATATGGATGATTTTGTATATAGTATGGAAACTGAAGAGGGTGCAAAGGAAACGTCCTCTCAGTTAATCGCATTATTGAAGACTGGCCAATTTGACCTTGTCAAGTGGACCAGCAATTCGCAAAATGTTCTGGAATCTATTCCAGATTCGCATCGCTTATCAGCGATAAAGGAATTTGATGAAGTAAGCATGCATAAAATATTGTGCTTATACTGGTCATCAAATTCCGATTTATTCTCGTTCGTCACTTCTACACCTAAAACAGGTTGTACAAAACGAAATATATTGTCTTGTGTCGCAAAAATATGGGATATTATGGGCTTCATCGCGCCTGTCGTTTTATATGCCAAGCTTTTAATTAAACAATTATGGCTACACAAATGCGATTGGGATGATGAGCCTCCCGACGATATTGTAAGGATATGGACGCAATTCTGTGAGGAACTTTCCTCACTGAATAGAATACAAATTCCGCGTCATACTGGCATCACGTCCAGTAGCATCGTAACCATTGTTGGTTTCGCAGATGCCAGCGAAAAGGCATATGGAGGTATAGTGTATTTCCATGTCCAAAATCATGAAGCAATTTCAGTACATGTTGCTTGTGCAAAATCGAAGGTTTCTCCTATGAAAATTGTTTCTCTCGCACGATTAGAACTTTGCGCTGCATTAATACTTGCAAAATTAATGCATAACGTAGTAGAAACCTTAGAAAAACGCTTGAAAATTGAAAATATATACGCATTTACTGATTCCACTGTAGCACTTTGTTGGATTCAGTCTTCTCCGCACCGTTGGGGGACATTCGTGGCTAATAGAGTTGCTAAAATTCAATCTGAATTATCGGCTACCTGTTTTAATCATATAGCAGGCACAGATAATCCCGCTGATTGTCTGTCACGAGGGCTTACCCCCAATCAAATTTTAGATCACCCGCTATGGTTTCATGGCCCACCGTGGATGAAATTTAGGCCTGATCGGTGGCCCATTACCACATTTGATGTTACTATGGTGACAGAACTACCCGAACAGAAGTCTATTTCGTTAGTAATGACTTCTGGTTTAGAAGAATATGATATTCTTACCCTGTCAAAGCGCTTTTCCTCGTGGAATAAATTATTACGATGTTTGGTTTACGTATTTCGTTTTCTTAAGGTGTTGCCATATCGAAAATATATAAGTGGGTCAGATTTAGAGTTCGTTGAGCTTAAAATATTGCGCGAAATACAACGAGCGTACTTTCCCGGGGAATTGATAAATCTACAACAAGGAAAGACGTGTAAACCCGTATTTCAACGTTTGAGACCGTTCTTGAATGACGGAATCATAAGGTTGGGAGGTCGTTTAGTTAATTCGGATTTAAATTATGATCAAAAGCACCCCATAGTTCTCCCGCGAAAGGATCACGTTTTAAATTTGTTGGTTGATCATTATCATAAAATTCATTGTCACTCGGGTCCCGCATTATTAATGTCTATTTTGAGGCAAAAATATTGGATACTGTCAGCCCGTAGTTTAATTCGAAATCGAGTACATAAATGCAATTCGTGTTTTCGGCTACGCCCTAAAACAATTGCACCTTTAATGGCGGATCATAGAGATTGTCGTGTCATTCAGTCTATAAAACCATTTACGCATGTGGGTATAGACTTTGCCGGGCCTGTAAGGGTAACCATATCACGTGGACGTGGAATTCGTTCTCAAAAGGCGTATATTTGCTTATTTGTGTGTTTGACAACAAGAGCTATACACCTTGAATTGGCGTCAAGTTTGAGCACCGAATGTTTTCTGAACGCATTCAAACGATTTCTTTCTAGGCGTGGTCCTGTGTCAAATTTATACTCAGACAACGGAACTAACTTTGTAGGAGCCAAGAGAAAATTGAATGAATTGCACGCATTTTCGTCATCTTCACATTTTGGTGAAGAATTCGCAAGTATTTTGGCCAATAATAGAATAAGCTGGCATTTGAATGCGCCAATAGCACCCCACTTTGGTGGAAATTGGGAATCCAATATTAAAAGTATGAAGACTCATCTTTTTCGGGTAATAGGAGATCAGATTCTATCGTTTGAAGAGGCAACTACAGTACTTGCACAAGTAGAAACCATTCTGAATACGAGGCCATTGTGTAGAACGCTCTCTTCAGACCCCTCCGAGCCCCTTGCGTTAACGCCAGCTCACTTCTTGACGACAACTCCCTTAAAACACCTGCCCGCCATGGAAATCGAGAAGGATAATTTGAACCTTCTATCGCGTCATGATTTACTCGATAAATTAATTCAATCATTCTGGAAGCGATGGAGATTAGATTACTTGCATACTTTGCAAGTACGTCCAAAATGGAATACTCCTACTAATCCAGTAAAGGTCGGCTTAGTAGTAATAGTGGGAACTGAAAACGCCCCACCATTACATTGGCCGTTAGCTATTATTGATGAAGTTTTCCCCGCAAAAGATGGAGTAATTCGTGTTGCTCGTGTCAGAACAGTGCTGGGATCTTATATTCGCCCAGTAATACGGCTATACCCTTTGCCAACTCAATAGTAGTCTAGTAGCATTAGGTTTAGTCAATGTAGGTTAGGAAATTTAGGATAACTGTAGGTTATGTTAATTTGTTTATATGATAAATGCCATGACAATGCGGTTTAAAAGGGGTGATTTCGCACCCTTTCAAGGCGGGGGGGATAGTTGCGCGTGAGGTTTAAAATTGAATAGCCTTAAATGTGTACCCTTCACCCCCCTTTGCTCCTTGTCCCCTTTCCTTGATCCGGGCCCAGAGACAAGGAGTATTGTTATCAGTTGTTATCGTTGCATCTTACCCGCGAACATTTTCGTGTCATATTGAAACCCGCATATGTTGAACTCGGCTGTGATCATTTTGGAGCACAATCGTCCAGTGAAACGGTTTTACCCGCCGCAGTGAATTTCACTGTGTTTTTTGTTTTCTGTTAAGTGTTAATGTTAATTGTACGCAAACTGATAAGAGAGCAGAACCAGCGGCTTAAGGAGAACGAGACCAGGGTAAGTCATTGGCCTTTCCCACTCATTTTCCTCTTGCAAACACTAAGGCAATTCAATTCGTTTTTATTTGTCTTAGTCTATATCGCATCCGCAATACCGCAACCCCCCGCACAATTGCGTACGAAAGAGTTCCGCACAACCATGGTAGTTATTTAGTATTGGTGACGGAAAAAAAAATTTTTGGGATTTTTTTATAGGTCCCCTATTTCACATGGCTTGTTGAGTTGAGTGGACCGAGACTTTCGCGTTTATTCAAAACTTAGATGGCCTTCCGACATGTCTTATTTGTAAGGAAAAATTGGCGCATAACAAGAAGTGAAATTTGGAGAGAAATTTAAAAATAAACACACTTCGTTTAGCAATAAATATCCTGTAGGTAATGCAAGGAAGAAAGCAGTTGAGGAACCGTACACAGACGGCGAATACATTAAAAGTTTTTTTTGTTGTTTGTTTTTGGGGTGTTATGCCGTGTTGCGCTAACTCCTTCTTTAGCCGACGTTTCGGACAGCGTTGCAGTGTCCATCATCAGGGCAGATCTGGTAGATCCGAAGATGTGAGAGTTAGCGCAACACGGCATAACACCCCAAAAACAAACAGCAAAAATGCTTTTGGCAGTAAGAATCTAAGAACTTACATTAAAAGTTGTTTTGTAAAGGCATCCGAAGAACTATTTCGGGATTTTAAGAACAAGGCAGAAATTAAAAAAAAAATTAAAGAGTTCCGTTGTCTGCCAAAACAGTGAAAGATAGAACACTTAAAATGTCTTCGAATATAACCATCCAGCAAATCGAAGATCTAAAATTGGTTTAGGCTTTATCAATAGTAGTTGACGAGTCTTGTGACATAAATGATACAGCGCAAGTTTCGATTTTTGTAAGATTTATTTCTCATTCAGGTCCTAAAGAAGAACTTTTAGGATTATTGCCACTCAAAGGTCAGACGCGTGGAGAGGATATCGCAAACGCTGTAATTGGATGCATGGATAAACATCAAATTTCTCTCGAAAAAATTGTGTCGATTTCAACAGACGGGGCCAAAAGTACGACCGGCCACAGAAAGGGGTTTGTTGCTCTTTTGAAAGAAAAAAATAATCACGAGATACTTGCTTACCATTGCATCATTCATCAAGAAGCGCTTTGTGTGCAGACATTTCCAAAAGAAATTTGTAAGGTTATGGAATTGGTGATTACGATTGTTAACTCCATTTTAGCTAAAGCTCTTAATCATAGCCAATTCAAAGAATTTTTAGTTGAAATTGAGAGTGAGTACGGTGATCTTCTGATTCATAACAAGGTACGTTGGTTATCAAGAGGGAACGTTTTAAAGCGTTTCAAATTGCTGTTTACAGAAATCAAAGCATTTCTCCTTGAGAAGGGTGTTAACTATCCAGAACTAACAGACGATAAGTGGATTCAAAACTTTTATTTCATGGTAGACGTTACGTCTCATCTAAATAAAATCATTTTTTTCGATGTTAGAAGAAGTCGTTTTATTTGAAAACAAAGTATCCCTCTTTGCTGAAGATTTTGCAAGGGAAACATTGTTTCACTTTCCGAGTCTGCTGAAGCATCGCCAAGAAAATAATTCTTTCATTGACAAGCACTACTAAATATGGAGCTCTAAATTTGAACGTTTTTGTGTTGATTTATAAATACTGGAGAAAAAAAAGTGTGAGCTTAGTTCACAACACAAGTGGTCTACCTTGAAAGACCTAGAGAAGGAAGACATGATCATATTCAACGCTTGGAATAGTATTCCCAACTCTTATGACCAGCTGAAAAAACTCGCTTTTTCTGTACTATCCCTTTTCGGTTCTACATATTCATGCGAACAATCTTTTCAAGCATGAACTTTATCAAGAGTAAACTGAGAAGTCGTCTTATTGATGACAACCTGGAATCGTGCCTAAAATTAGAACAACAACATACAAACCTGACTTACTCAAACTTTCGAAGGAGATGCAAGGGCATGGTTCGCATTAAGTACTTATTATGATTGTCATTGTCATGGTTTAATATATATTATTTTTAATATGTTTTTTAAATTTTTATTGTACAATATTTTACGTTACTTAAATCTTACAAAACTGATCAATCATTTTGATTGTAAGAAATTTCTCATTTTGCCTGTTTATTCGTTTGAAATAAAATAATTATATCTCAACTTAATATTTGAATAGGTAATACATCATAATTACGTAATAGTATGATACTTTATATTAAAATACTTAACTGATTATTATAATGCTTTTATAATTGGCTCTTATTTTTTTTTAAAACGTTGTATTGTACATATTTGGCTCTTTGGCAAATAAGTTTGCCGACCTCTGGTTTAAGACATAGTAAAAATAATCTATGGGTTGTGACAAGGCAGATTGATGGGAATAATTTCAATAATTGATAATTGCTATCGTGATTGTGATTAAGGAATTGACACAACAATTAATAAAATTAAATGTCCTTTCTTTCCTTACGGGTAATTTTTTGTTACTGAATGCTTTTCTTTATGTAAATCTTGTGAGATTAATAAAATAAACCTCTACTTTCCTTACAGAGAAACTCAATTGTATTTTAATTGACTGTGTCGTTCAAATCACAAGGAAAATATCATTATATATATTAAATGAAAAAAACACTTTGTGATTCACTACTTTTTCATTGAATTAATAGTTGACAGCAAACCAGGTTTCGCTAGTTTCAAGCTTAATCGGGGCTGTTATATTAACTAATTGTAATTGTATTCAGACAAATGCAATATACCATAAGAGAAAGAGACAAATTGAGAAAAAGACATCTTATTGGTGACGGAAAGAGATACAAATAGAAAATAAATAAATTTCACTGATAGTCCTATATTTAATTTGTTACGTTAACCTCCGCTGACACTGTTTTATATTAATATTTTGTCTTCCTCTTTTTTTCTTTGTTTTTCTTCCTGTCATTAATAAGATGACTTCTTCACTATTTGTCTCTTTCTCTCATTGTATTATCTCTTATAAGTTTTTGGCGTTTTCCGCTATTGCCAACGAAATGCATGCGCTGGCATGATGAAATAGCAAAATGAACGGTTGGCATTCGTGTGTTGGTTTCGTCGAGATAAGCAACCTCCGACAAAACTACTCTTGACATAAGATACGAAGGAGGCCTCTGTGGTCGAGGGGTAAGGCTCTCGACTAGCAAGTTGGAGGTCGCGGGTTAAAATCGAACAAGTAAATTGTATTTATTAATTTATGTTATTTTACAAATTTCTCAATTCAAATAATATATAGTGTATTTGTGGCACGTTCCACTCTCAGTATCGCCCTGCTGTAAGATCACCATTGAAACGTTGCTTAAAATAATTTTTGTTGTATTTGGTGACCAGATCTGAATAGCCAGGTACTTCCCCACCTTCCATTTCCTCATATCCTTCCCCGACCCTCTTATCTTCAGCCTCACAACATACCCGTGTAAGGGGATGCCATATTATAACTGGCTTCAGACGGTTGTTAGCAGTTGGATCTTATGTGCGGTTTCACATAAAACAAATTAAAAAACGAGGGGTTTTTGCTGAGAGATACTGGTACATTATGGATCTTTTATTGAATAACAGTTACTAAAATCACGCTCAAGTAGTTGCTTACCATCTAACTTTTGGTATTTTTCACTTTCATACTCTTATTATATACTTATTTGATTTTTTTACGCCTTGCTGGGCTTTTACATGTTTAGTTTTTCTTCAAGACAAAAAACATTTAATGCATAACAACATAACATATAAATTAGCTTACAATGAAAGCTGGAAAAATAGTAGATAAGATAATAGATAGATTCTGAAACATTACTGGAAAAATCATTAAAAAAATAAGTCGATTAATAAAATGAAATACTTCAGTGTTTGTATTCGTACATATTATACAGGTATCGTGAGTGGTTTATTATTACATGAAATCAGTCGAAGTAGAGCCAGGCAGTTTGTTCAACAAAATTTAATGTTCTCCTGTTTATATTTAGTGATTGACACCTTAAATATATCCATAAAATCCTTATAATCACTGCCCAAATTCTGTATACGGTGAATAATAGCATACAATTCAATTGTGATTTCGTGTTGAAGTTGTCGCAATGATACGGTATATAATGTTTCGGTGTTGGTTTGCAGGGTATATGGAAACAAACTAAGTATAACAGTTCAGGGTAATCAATTATTGACATTTTATCAGTATTTCCTAATCTTCTCTTACCATTCTCCTTCCCCAACTGCAATTCCTTCAGCTTCTCAACATTTGTGATGCCATTGTTGAGAGAGGTAGTTAAGACTTGTGCGATTCTTTATTATTGCCTACTCACACTGAATCCGTGACTCAATTGGCCTTGTAGTTTGCTCCTGTCGCTGTGCGCAGAAAAGTAAGGTCATGCCCGTGAGAAATGTAAAGGGCTATCAACAATGAAGTCAGTCTGCGCAAGTGTGGAACCTGCACGATGTTATATTTATTTGACAATCCTGCTACATAACACTTCACCGGGGACAGAGATGCCGCCCAGTCCTTAAATCTCGCTCTCAATGGAATCACAACTCACAATATACTTTAATTATTGAAGACAATATTAGCGATTTCTAAACGAAAATCTGAAACAGAAAAATCAGAAAAGGATACGGTCACATCTAGGATTCGAACCCAGGACCCTTGTCTTTCCGGGACACCGCTCTACCACTGAGCTAATGGGACCCTATCCCCCTCGGTCACTTTTAACTGTATCATACTTCGAATAAGAACTATAAACATTGTCTTAATTTTTTCATCGCATATTTTTTATTGGCAACTATCTTTATGTATGATCGCAAGATTCAACCCGAACTAAATGCAATCTAGACAGCGTCTTTTTAGATAAACCAATTTTTTTTTAATGTGCGACATCTATTGACTTTTCTGCAAGTCTAGAATGAATATTTACTTTTCGGAATAACTTTATTGAGTAAAAACTCAAATTGTAATATTTAATTATTGAAGACAATCTGAAACAAAAAAATCAGAAAAGGATACGGTCACATCTAGGACTCGAACCCAGGACCCTTGTCTTTCCGGGACACCGCTTTATACTGTTCCTCCACAATATACTGTTTATCGTTTATCTTTACTGTTGTTACCTTTACTGATAATATAAAAACAGTTAACGGTTTGGACCTGATAAAAATTACGAATATTATATATTTATTTAAATTAACAGGAGGCCTTGAGGAAAATGATTTTCCTCAGAGCCTATGTCATTTTTGGGTTGCTGTGTGGAGGGTATTTTTTAAGAAAAGGAATTAGAGGAAGTTCTGTGAAGGTAAGGGGTATGAGGGTTGGGTTGGAATCCAGTGGTGATGGACATATAAATATATCCCTTCCACTGTGGCGCAAAGTAATGGATAAAGAGACCAGTTGAAGCTACCAAACCAGCCTTTTGCCGATCTGGCACGCCACGCAGCTGATGGGCAGGCGCATCTTGAACACACCTCACCCAATGAACCCGGGCACCCCAGCTAAATCACCAAACGTAGCGAACCACTTTGGAGTGACCTATGGAATAGTTGTTTGTTATCCAATAAATAGTTCTTGGGGCGGCGGTACCCAAACCCACCTCCCTGATTTGAGAAAGACAACTTAATTCAAATAAAATTGAGTTAATTGAACATAAATAATTTCATGCACGAACAACGCACATCACATACAACTGAAATTAGTAGTATGTTTGATGATACTCTAATGTTTTCTTTAAGGCGATGCACTACGTAGTAATTTAAAATCATACGGTTTTGGTTTGAAAATGTGGTCGCCTAGAAATGTTTCAGATGCTTTAATTAAATACTGCATCTTGGCCTTTGAAATTATCGAGTATTTTTTAGATAAGTCTTTTTATAAGCCCAGAAAAAAATAATGTATAAGGCCTATGAAAACTGTTTTATAGTTCAAAATCTCCTACTTACGAACCCATTTTCGGTTATGGTTTTATTGTATAGTGTGGCAAATCAAGTTATTTATAAAATGATCGAAAAAAATCCACAAAATAAAATAAAAGGCACTTTTTGACCATGTTTTTTTCTTGCATAAATCAAAACAGGTGGATGGTGTGAAGCGGGAATTAAAGCCTTATCGCCATTTACGTAAGGTGTGTTATTGATAGCGGCTCGATTCAAAATATTACACGACGTAGTGCATCGCCTTAAATTCGAATGCTCCTAAAAGTTGATATTTTTGTTCGATGAAACAAACGTTTTGGGATCTGACACTCAACACAGTTTAAAAATGAGTTATTTTTTAGCTGTGATTCCTTCAACTAGAAAATGAAAAAAATATCAGATCGTAAAATATTAAATTTCTTCTAATATAAGACGTTGTAATGATGTTTTTGGTAGCCCCATAGATTGTGTTGTAATTTATAGCAGTACTAACCTTTGCTTAACTTCTGAACAGATTTCGCCGCATTGAAACATGAGTAAACATCATAAATATAATGCGCACGATGTTATCAAGTAACATACCAACGTATAATTACATATTTCATTTTTTAACACTTACCGACAGTGGCTCTAAAACCGGCAATAACTATTGCACCAATATGCCATATTTAACGTGTTGACATTTTTATTTTGCTAATTTTAAATTGCTTCTTGTTTTGATGCAATCTAACAGGTACCTATGTATAAAGTTGATGAAATTTCTTATTTAGGCAGTTTTGATGCAATACGTTTATTTCAGGAAATGTTATACTACGAACATAAAAATTTATTAAGTATGTGGGAGTGTCCACATGAAATTAAAGTTTTTTTCTAATTGTTTTTCTAATGATGCCCCAAAATTGTTTCGACATACTATTTATTACACATTAGAATACAGAAAAACCTCCACGCAACAATTTTGTTTCCAGTTAGCATAAAATTTAATTTTAATCTTAGCCAATATAAGAAATTTATAATTAAAAACAGCAATAAAGGGTTCCATGATAATTCATCAAAATCGAAATTCAACACACTTTTAAAATGTGATATGAAGTCATTAAAAGCGATAAAAAAACTACCATTTAAACCTAACACCCTATTTAATCTAAATTTTGTTTCACTTGTCATCCCTTTTCTTGCCTTTTTATCAATTTTTAAAGATCATCTTCTGTTTTATCGCCACAATATATTTATTAATTTTTAAACGAAAGACAAACATTCCCGGGTTACGAATAACCTGGCAATATTTGAAAATCTCCTACTACCACCACAGTCTGCGGAAAATGTTGCTTGTGTTTTGATGGAGGACTTAGCCAGCCGAGAAATTGAATACACTACGCCTGAGTGGGACCCAAAAGCGATGTCAACTCAGCCAGCGACCGGTCAATATTATTCCCAACAGCCGGCTAGTTATTAATTTATCCTAATAATTTACAACTTTTAGTTTTACAACTTGTTTTTTTCCTCCATACTACGCCGGTTAAAATTAGATGCTTGATAATATTGTTAATTCTGAATTTGAAATATGACATCGACAAACATGACGTAATAATTAGACGTTGTCCCCGGTAAGACAGAGACCTGGGTTCGATTCCCAGTTGAGTTACCGTTATCTTTTTTTTTTCGTGTGTGATTCTGTTTCATATTTTATTTAGATTTGTTAATATTATCTTTTTCTTCAATAATAAAATAATATTTATTACCTGCTTCGAATGAAGTTTATCCGAGGTTTTTCTCGAAACTGTGACTAAATAATACTAGAATTTTTTCCTAAGGGCCACAATTTTTCGATTTCACGATCTTAGCTTTTATCAATTAATCAATTTATAATAAAATCTGACCAAAGTGGAAACATTCTTTTCGATTTCTCAAGGTTAAACAATTCGCGACGCAAAAGTTAGCGCGTAAGTGATGAACATGATTTTATTAAAGTTAATGCTTTTATTAACACTGTTCATGGCCACATTACGAGGAATGGGTATGAATGAGTTGTTGCACTTTGTTGACTGCATTAAAAATATCAGAACAAACGATATGAAGACCTCATTGAATTTAAAAAAAAATACAACCGTGTACAAATAAAAGTAAATTAAATTCTAATTCATATTTTTTTTATAAACGATGACTAAGCTTAAACCACTATTATATATTTCTACACTTCTAAAGATCAATGGAAAAAATGGTTCATAAATAATTTAGTTACAATTTTTTTTTTTTTATCTTTTATTTATCAGTATTTAATCAACAAATAAGGTGATCAAATCTCAAGAGCCAGGTACTTTGTAATGTTCCTCTTTTAGTTAGTACTTAACATTCCCCAAAGGGAAATGTCATAATTCCACTGATTTCAGACGATTTCGTAGAACTTGGGCCTCTTGTGCGATATTCAAATGAAAATATTTACTATAAAATTAATCAGATACCTAAAGGTGATTATTTAGGCGTGGCATATACACTACGTTATAATCTTTCTCGGAGAGGGGGTCAGGTCAATCGGGGAGCTACCGCGGAATATATTTTTTTTGCATGGAATCTGTCACATTGACAAATTTTAAAATGTTCAGACCCCCTCTCCTGTCGTAGACAGTCGCATAATTTTCAAAGCCTTGCTCGCCACGTCCACACTTATAACACATCATATTCTTAGGTGTGACAGGGATTGTATGGCGAGCAATATGAAGTTATTTAAAACGCTTTAAACTTATAGCGTGATCTGTCACCCTCTCCAAAACACACTGTTTTCAAATCTATATTGCCATTAAAGCTGTGTTTTTAATTCATGTTGTCATGCAAGTTTGCATCAGTAACACAATGTTTACTGTTTTGCTGAACAAAGTAAAACTAGAAGCAAAGTAATATTATAACGACTGGGCATAAAGCATGCATTCAATATACCAAATATACTCCAATATAATTCCAATAAATAATAGTACATAATTCTGGTTCACGTTATGCAATGGGATATTTCAATCAGTCTGTCCAATTAACTACGTTAGTAGTGTATATTAACCATATTTCCTTTGAATCTTCCGTTGTCCATTGGTTGCCGATATTGCTATGGGGAACAAGCGCCCGAAATATTAAAGCACGCAATATTCACAGCACCAGTTTATCAATGTGTTTGCGCCGAGAATCAATTGATTTCTAGAATATTGAATATTTTTTTGTGCAATTTCTTTACAGCAAATTATTTTTGAAAATGAAAATTATTTCTAATTTATAATCCGAGAAAAACGGAGAATTAGACAAATTATAAAAAAAATCTTTTCTAATAAAAATCATGGTTTTATAAGATTAAATATTACAGACAATAATTGGATACATATATTTTCGATCTGCTCAGTACTGGAAACATAAATAAAATTATATTTGTTATTTTGGGCTGAGAGCTCAGTTGTAACTCATTTTTCTGTAACATACAGGTACGTAGTTTATTAGGATGTGAGAGAATGGATCTATAAGCCATAAGTACGCCTTTACTTGAATGTTGACCGAGAAGAAAACTAAAAACAACTTGAACTTAAACCAAAACTTCACACTTTTTGAACCAAAAGTAGTTTGATGTAACAAAACTCTCAAGTGCGAACTTTGGCGCAAGACTCACAATTTCATTTGTTTGATGTATTAGCCTCCATTTATAGCAGGGTGTGCTATATACTGTGTCCAACGTTTTTCTTTCCTTCGGCCAGATATAGGAGAGATGGATTATCTTGGGAAACGTAGTGAGTTTTTGTGAATCTGCTAGAAAGGTGTGTGGAATAAGTACGCAAGGTAGGAAGAAAGGTGATGCATGGTAGGATTACGAGATTAAAGCACTGGTTTCAGAGAAGAAGAAAGCATTGTTATGTCTGATAGCGAAGGCAGTAGTTTTAGCGAAATAACGAAATAAATGTCTGGAAGAGGAAAGAAAAATTAAAATGACAGACAGCTTCCATTAAAATTAAATTATTTTGGAAGGAAGTCAAAAGTTTCCCGATTGGTCCAGAAAACGGAAGCATGAAAGTGATACAGTCAAAAGATCGAAAAATTTTGACGAATAAGGAAGAAATAAAAGAGAGATAGATTAAGTATTTTAAGGTAGTCATCGAAAGTGACCCGAACGACTCCAGTGATTCCAGCGGCGAATCAGATACGAATGATTATGAGATGAATGTTACCAAAATTAGCATTTATGAGAAAAAACAATTAAATGCTCGAAGAATGGAACGGCTGTTGGTTTCAACAATATTACTGCTGAATATTTCAAATAAGGTTACGCCATTAAATTGGAGAAGAGCTGTGATCATGCCGTTATAAAAAGGTAATGCGTTACTTATGGTATGTGGATATCATAGGGCTATTCGTCTGCTAAGTTTAGTTTTCAAGCTGTATGGTAGAATTTGGATTGAAAAGGGTAAGAATGGAAACAAAGGATAACATATGGGAACATGAAAAGTGCTTTTATAAGATAAAGAGGGTGCATGGACCAGATTTTCTCATTGCATACGCTCATTGAGAAGTTGCTGGCAAAAAACCAGAAACTTTTTTGTACTTGTAGATTGTAGATCTAAAAAAGCATACGACTGAGTCGACAGAAAAAAAGCCATGGAAGGTGTTGTACATGGATGTGTGAAGTGAATACGAATCTCACACAGGCATTTGCGAATCTTTTTGAGGGGGCGTTGCATTTATTAGGATGGACGGTGGTTTTACGGGTGCTTTGATATCAAAAATGGTGTTAAGCAAGATCGCGTAATTTAATTCAATTTATAAATGAATAATTTATTTATATACAAAAATTGATGGAGGTGGGATTGGGCACGAATTTCAGTAATCTGAAAGTATGTTGTGTGTTGTATACTCCTGATGCGGTGCTAATTGCTTACAGTATTGAAGATCTACAGTCTCTCGTGTCTAGGGTGAACGAAGAATGAGTTAATGATGAATGTAAGTAAGTCTAAGGTCATGGTGTTTGAAAGAGAGAGTACGAACATAGTGTGCAATGTAGTTTTGAATGATGAATACTTGGAGCAGGTAGAAGAGTTTGTGTATTTGGGAAGTATGTGTAAGAGAGCCATTAATGAAAAACAAAACGCTGTTAGTGCTAACAAAAAAAATTCCAAGGAAGCTAAGCTAGCAGTCCACAGAGGAGTACTGGTACATACCCTGAGGTATGGAAATGAGGCATAGTTTATTGAATGCTGTAAATATAAGATCCCTGAGGTGTATTACTGGTAAAACCATGCATAATCGTGTAAGAAATATGGAGATCTGCAAAGAATGCACGAGTGATCTAAACGTATTGAGTAAGATTAAGACAGGAACGCTTAGATGGTTTGGGCAAGTGAAATGTGGGAAAAGCAAGAAAGAAGTGTAAGAATAATATTTGATGCAAATGTGAATAGTAGAAGAAGTCGGGGAAGCCCGAGGAAGACGATCAAGTGAATCTGATACAGGAGTCGGTTCATGTCAAGAGTCGGAATAATAGAAGAGTAGTTTAGAGTAAGAGAGTGTCAGCTGATTCTGACAGATCCATATTTAATGACAAAAGTAGTGAAACTTAAGCAAATTTAGCAAGTAATCAAAGTTGAAACATATAAACTTGTGAAAAATTAATCAAAATAATAGTGTATTTCGTGGTGACAGTGCGAAACAACTTTACATATTGCCCTGAAAAATTACGCATAACGAATTCACTGTCATTGTAAGCTACAACCACAGACAATTTATGTTTTTGAATTTTTGAAATCTTTTTGAATTTGTGAAGAGGTTGTTTTTTGTCATAGACAAATAAGTTAAATTATTTTGAACTCAATAAGGGGTATTTCTGAACAACTATAAGCACACACCTACAAACTAAGAAATAAATCAACCAAAATGTCTAAAACTCGCAAGGTTTGCAGTGCAAAGAAAGATACATTTTCACCTTTAGCAACCACGTCTGGCCCTATTGATTCACCGTCGGCGCATCAGTCAATGATTAACATTGAAACTGACTCATTAATCATTTTTTTTTAGTCGAAACTTGAAATCATGCGCACTGAAAACAAGAAAGCAATTGATGCTGTTCAGTTAAAATTAGATGCGCTGTCTAACGAATGGAAGGACCAATATACAAAAATTCTGGGATGTGTGAGCGTTCTCCAAGAAGAAAACTCAAACCTCCGGCAAGAAGTCCAGTCACTCCGAGATGCACAAGATGAGATGGAGCAGCGCAGCAGAATATGCAATCTAGATATCCATGGGATTCCCGAAGCAAAGGGCGAAAATTTGATGACATTAATAGAGAAAATAGGATCCAACATTTACGTCCCGCTTCCAAGTAGCTGTGTGGTTTCTGCGCATCGCGTCGCTCGCGGCCACTCCTCGCCCTCCAACCGTCCACGTAATATAGTCGTACAGCTATCCACAAAGCGACTTCGTGATGATGTCATCGCTGCAGCAAGGACCCGCCGCGGCCTTGCCACGGAACAATTAGGATTTGGTGCTCCCACCACCAATTTTTATATAAACGAGCACCTTACATTGAAAAATAAAATCCTATTTGCCAAAACACGAGCCGCCGGAAAAGCTAACGGCTTTAAATACATATGGGTGCGAAACGGCAGTATTCTGGCGAAGAGGAACGATCTCTCTCGGGTTTTCACCATTCGCCGTGAGGGAGACCTTCAAAAGATAATCACACATGATCAGCAAAACATGTGACTACAAACATGTTACTTCTGTCTTCGGTATCCGCTTTCTCACAGTATTCTGTATCCTGTAATTTGTTTCTTTCAAAGCTACTTTATATTTTTGTTTACCGCGCAATATCCCTATAACTTTAAACCAATACCATGTTTCTCACATATTCATTCACATTCTAAAATGTCAACATATTTCACATTCCTTGATCTAATAAGTAGTCTATGTTTTTTATGTAATTTCGAAGCCTAATATGCCCTCCATAATGTATCACTCGTGCGATTGTGGAATATGTCAAACGGCACTCCTACTCTGGTGAAATGATCTCATCATCATCTATAACCGTTTATTACCAGAACTGTGGTGGTATTAGGACCAAAACCCAGGAGCTTCTAATTAATGTATTATCGAATAACTACGACATTATAGTTCTAGTTGAAACATGGCTTGTAGCAAGTATAAATACGGCTGAATTCATAGATTCGCGTTACACGGTGTTCCGACGTGATAGGGACCGTACACTCATTGGTAAAATTGATGGAGGCGGTGTTTTTGTAGCAGTGCGCAAGGAGCTTGCATCTTCCTGGCTCGATGACTGGGAAAATGGTCAAATCAAACAAATCTTCATTTCTATTCCGGTAAGGTCTTTCAATCTCATCATATGTGCAGTATACATACCTCCTGCCTCACAACCTACGGTCTATGATACGTTCTCAAAAAACCTGGAATCTGTATATTCATCACAACCAAATAATACTTTTTGTGTACTAGGAGATATGAATCTACCAACTCTGACTTGGTCATTTTCCAAAGACAGTCAAGGTCTCGCCTCCTCAAATACGGCTGTATCGAAAACTTTGCTTCAAGCAATGTCATTGATGGACTTATTCCAATATAACTGTACACCTAACCATAATGAAAAATACTTAGACCTCGTATTCTACAGTCGCGAAACAAATGTTGTGATGAAAGGCTTTAAATCACAGTGAAAGAAAAAACAGATAAACCATAGCTGCAAGAAAATATGCAAATTATTTATGAAAACGGACATGCTAACGACATCTGGCGGAGAAAGAATTGATCCAGCTTGCTTGCAGTAGACTCCTGTAATAGTTGAAATTATATCGAGGTTCTAAGACGAAAGCAGAGAGGTCGTAAAATCGTCTAGGACGACTGGTACTTCCCCTTTTCCTAGGCCTATAAATAAATATTGAATTTTGTCAACCAATAGATCTGAACAAAGAGCTATAAAATTTTGAGTAACCAATCAGTGAGCGGAGGGAGGTGTGTCTACGACGGACAAAGGAATAAACTTTGGATCGGGCAATAAAAAAAGATAATTAATGGCTTCTTCTTTCCCACAGAAATTAGAGGTGAACGCACTTTAGGGTCAACGTCGACTTTCAAGGTGACAAACTCCTGGAAATGTTTACAATAACTGAGGCATTTAGGTGATGGCGAACCATTGAAATCGAGTGCTTTGAAGATTTTACAAGTTGAAAAACACACACACGAAAATGCAATGGAAAAACTATAAACGTGATAGTATAAAAAAGGACGGGAAAAGCGAAGGAAAATCACTGGCAGAATTTTCAACTGTAGTACAATTATTTATGATAGAAGGAGGGTGTCATGTTCGATAAAAATCGTACTAAAGAGAGGTGAGAGTTTTGGAAACAATGGAAATTAATCGTTATCAATTTAAGATGAAACGGACATATTGGTAAATCAATTTTGAATGAAAAATCTCGCAAAAAAAATACACTTTTAGAAAAGTGCGGCGATCGAATGGAAGGATAGTACAGGGATTTTGGACTGCTACGAAGGTCCTAGGGACGTGAAAATCGAGTAGCAGAAGAAGACAGTAAAACTAAACATAATAGCGATAGATTAGATTCAGGAAAAGTAGACATTTTACATAATTATTAGGTTAGATATATATTAGAGTTACCCAATATTACGGAGGGATCGAAACAAGATAAAAGGTTGGCGGTCTCATGTATATTTTGAAGGATAAACAATCAAAATCCGAACATGATTTTTATTTACGTTAAGGTAATAAACGATTAGAAAAGCGATTAACTTTAACGTGGACCTTATGGAAGTATTTAGATTAGTCAAAAGAGATTAAAATTAATAGGTTTGAAATTAAACTAAATTTACGAGTCTGGTACCAAAATTTTAAACGTAAACAGGTGTCCAGACATATAATTTATGTGAAATCTTTTAAGTGAGGAATGGAGGATGGGGCGGAGATTGGATCAGGCAATAAAAGTGACAGATATCCCAGAGTCAAATTAGGTATATCTCCCATAGAAGTGTGGAAAACTATATATTAATTAATAATAAATGAAGTATGAAATTTCCCAGGAGACCACACACATCGGGAAAAGTGAAGAAAAGATAAAAGGAAGGGTAAAGAACGGAGATAGGAAATGATCCAAGTGGAAAAAAGTGATACAATTCAAACTTATCCGTGAAATAAATAAATACGACTTGGAAAATGAGTAATTATAAGAGTTATGAGAAATGACATAAGAATCAAGAAGAAATTGTGCAAGAAAACGTCGCGGATAAAAATAAAATTCAAAGATAAAGGAAAAACTCAAATCTACGTCATGGAAATAGAAAGTACGGGTGGAAATGGAAAAGCTCATATAAGTAACAATAAAATTAAGTAGAATTTAAACAAATCGAAATTCAAAAATGCATAGTAAAGATTTCGACATGGATTTAAACAATTTTCGCACGAGATGCATAAAATTGAGATCTGTATATATGTTATTGAGGACGGACCTATCGCGAATTGAGAAAAAAAAGGAACACAAAATCATGAGATTTTAACTACATTTTTGTATGAACAGAGGACAAAGGGAGCTTGGGCGATTAACGCAGACTTACCCGATTCGGACCCTATCGACTTAGATTTGTGAGATAAAAACTAACTACCGCCCAGAGCCGGAAAGCAGAACATCTTATGGAAGCAGAATCGATATTGATGGGAGGGATGTTCGGATTTACGAGTTGATAGGAGATAGAATTAAGCATCAAGAGAAATTCAGATACGTCTTTTGGAACCTGAGAGGGGTATAAAGGATGGAACACATCAGTCAGGAGGCAGTCGCGCCGAGGGTTTGAAAAGTTGTTACGTGGCAGTACTACGTCTATTGGTAAAATTCTAGTGAAATAATCTAAGTGTTAAATTCTGAACAAGTACCTGGACTTAGAAAGTTTTGTAAGAAGTCTTAAATTCAGTTTCTAAATTCTGAAAACCCCACCAGTGAAGTTTTGTTAAATCAGTTTAATTTGGTTAAACAGTGGAAATAAATATAATTTAAACTCAGTGCTTAAAAGTGTTAAGTGAAGTGCAAAAAGTGAATTGTGAATTAATTAAAAATTTAAAAATAATTATTTCATTCAAAGTGAAAACATTCAAATTAAATTTAAGAGTTTGTTATCGTTAATCTAAAGTGAACGTGATCGCGTATTGATATTTAAAAATAGATTATAATTTTGTGTAAAAATAATAATAGTAATAAATATTTACGTCTTAGTTTAAAATAAACACAATCTAGACAGTTCGAAAAGAAATAATAACAAATGCTCAAACCTTTGTTCTAAAATTAACAGTTCGGAAAAGAAATTAATTTTAAGAATCGAGATAATTAAAAGTCTGCGCAATTTGAAAAAATTTTCTTTTAAAAATATATAAAAAGAAATTTAGAATTAATAAATTGTTCAATTAAAATCCATCGTGCGTATAGCGACAGTGTTAAAAGTGTTTGTCATTTTAACCGGAATTCTAAACATCAATCTACCATTTCGAAAAAAGTATTTTAACAGCTATCATTCAAAAGTCTAAACTAGAAAAGTGTTATTAAATCAACGGGTTTTCTGAATTAGGATTTCGTTCGGAAGAAAAATTAAATATCAGCTAATTTATACGATTCAAGCGAGAATAAAATATTAAATAGGAATAAATAGTCGAAAAGATTTATTTTTTGAAATTAGTTGAAAAATACAATTAATTAGGTAGGATTTCTTCATCAAGGTTGTTGTGTACTACCCGACCGGAAATACCTTGACGTGGGTGAGTTTTCCTTTTATAAATAATTTTCAGGTCCCAGGAGACACAGAAGGGCTGTGAAGTGGAAGTATATCAATTGAATATTAAATTAAAACAACAAAACAAAGAATTACACATTAATATATGTATATTGTATATTTGTATATATATTTATCTATATAAAAGTAAAGTAAAATATTGTATATAAAGAATATATATATGAGTAATGTAATTATATATATGTATTTTATTTATTAATCGAAGCATCGAAATGGTAGCGATTTTTAATACCTACCCGAGGATATATCTATATTATTGAAAAGGAAAATATGTATTTATTAATATTCCAGACTATGTAGAATCATATATTTTATATTTATTTATTAATATATGTACTCTTTTTTAACATATTTTGACAATAGAGATATGTGTACTTAAATATATATTTATATTTATTCTTCATTTAACCTAGTAAATTTACTAAATTCGGAAAATGAAATAAATAGTTTAACTTCAATAAAGGAATTAAAAATATTTAAATTAACTATGCACAATAAACGGTATCATAACTGAATCAGTAAAGAGGCACAAATGACTTCTAAGGAATTTTAAAATAAACAAATCTCACATTTAGGTTAGTGTGTCAGGAGATGTTTATATTATTTGTTTACAAAACAAAGGATCACTGGAGAATTGGGTCAACCGCATAGTTTGAAAACGACCTTGGCCATAATTAGTTAGTCACAAAGGATTTTATTAATTACCCGAAACAGCTAGAAGATGCGTGTTCTCAAATACTTATCAATCACAAACGACAATTGAAAAATCACGGGTTAGCCAGATTTACATCAAAAAATTACATAAAACATTTGAATACCATTGATTAGATAATCGCACAGTTTTTATTAGTTACCTGAAACAGCTGGAAGCTGCGTGCTTACAAATACTTATCATTCACAATCGACAATTGAAAAATCACGGGTTAGCCAGATTTATATCAAAAAATTATACAAAACCATTGAATATTATTGATTGGGTGCTCATACAAAACCCCATCAGTTGCCTGAGACTTTTGAGGGTCGAGTACTCTCTAATGTGGCAGTCAACAACTTGAAACAATTGGAAAATCACGGGATAGGATGAACAAAATTAATGTTGAACCCTGGAGGAAAAATTTAAAACAAATACAGTTCATCAAACAGGAGGCAGTGGTCGCTCCTACAACAAGACCATTAACCAAACCAAATAGAGATGACGATTCTCTTAAATAAAAACGTCAAAAACCAAACAAACAAAAGCCTGGAGTTCGATAGCTCTCCAAAACAAACTATCAAATATGATCTTATTTTACTAGTATTTATTAGTATAACCTTATTCTTACGTATATATTCGGTTACCAGACCTAGAGCTTCGCAGAGTTCTTGGCGCGAGATCCGAGCTCGGGATGCGAGGTAGATAGCCTCGTATTGCGAGTTATAAGCCTTTCCCAAACTGTATGTATACATATATTTATTCGTATGTACTGTTTACTGGAGGATGCGGACCTGCATACAGCTTGCATTTTAGGTCTAATAGACCACTATCGCATCTTCTCTTAAACGTGGAATGAGGATTCACGACCCGTAAGTCCACACCAACCGTGAGTATATGATTGTATATAGGACGAAACCGGTTCGCCCTAAGTAAATTGTAGTCCAAGGAGGTGTCGGAATTTGGGGGTATCGGGACCCGGGGGGAAACTTGAATGCAGTACATGATGACGTGGAAGGCTTCTTGGGACACGATAACTTAGGTATCAATCAAGGAGCCGTGTCAAAGGATTGTGCAAATTTCTAGTCCACTCCCGATCATCTCGTTTACTTGATGGAGGATTGGAGCCAAATTATGCCAGCAAATGGGCTATTCCGAGTTCGTCAAATATGCAATTAACTAATTACATTAACCTACTAAATCAATCTTTACATGTACCTTATAGCAGCAGAATCATAAAGGAGTGGTGCCACACAGACACAAAAGTTCACCAAAATCAAATTTACTAACAATTAACCATTTGAGTTATATTAAATTACCTGTCCAAATAAACATGTATAATATCTTTTATCAGCGTTTAACTACGATTTTGTTAGGGTGCAGGGAATCAGAATAATTACAATAGGAAAGTTAGCTCATTCAGAAAATTCATTTAAGTCTAGGTTTGCAATAGAAAGACTAATTCAACTTTGAACTCAACACCTCGATCAGAACCAAGAGGGTTACCACAAAAATGAAAGTAATTAAAATCCTATATCATAAATCAAAAAAATTACACAACGTTTGATGGAATTTAATTACAATATAAATACGGGTATATTTGCGTTCAAGGTCGTAAATAACGTATTAATTAGTTAAGTACATATGTCTATAAAGATATATAGTACAAGAGAGCTTTAAGTAGCTTTCTGTAGATATCAAAGAAGAGGGTCCAATTTTCATGGAGGCTTATGTGTTGTAGGGGAGGAATTTTCCATCCCTGCGAACACATATGCAAAGCCTAAGAAAAAAAAAAAAAATTTAAACATCGGTCATAGCCAAGAGAGAAGAAAATTCTATATTGTTTGAAACAAAATAAAAGAATGGCGAAAAGGCGAAAGCATTACAATGTTACACGTAGCAACAATCCTCTCCTCTCAGAGGATAGACACCACCCAGCCCTTGAATTTGATATATCCTTCGTAATTCTACCAAAAATCAAAAACAAAATACAGCGTAGGCGCAATTTCAGGAAAGCTAATTATGTTCAGATTAATGAGGAAATTAATTGTATTGATTGATTATCTGAAATCGCAAATTTATCAGCCGAAAAAGCAGTAGATTGTTTCTATTTAAAAATAAACAATGTAATTGATAAGCTAATTCCAGTATTGGCACGACGAAATGACAAATTCCCCATATGGTTTACTCCAGAACTTATTAGGTTATCAAGGAAAAAAGATAAAGTCTGGCTCAAATGGAAGACATATAAAGGTCTTTCTGATTATCGTGAATTTTCCTTCTTACGTGCTACATACAAAAAATTGACTTATGAAACCCGAAGGTTATTTTTTGACAACATCAAAAATTCATTTAAAAATAATATCAAAAGCTTTTGGTCATACATATCCTATTAAAATCGTCTGATGGATACCCTGCTGAATTGTCCTTCGAAGGGCGCAAATCTAACGATGCCCATGAAATTTGTGATATGTTCTCTGAATTCTTTAAGTCAACATTTGAACCTTCTTCTATCAATGACCCAATTATTAACATTGACCAACTTGAGGAAGTTCAGGACTCTGGACTTGCGCACATTCACACAATTAAACTAACGGAAAAAGAAGTGCAATCGAGTTTAAAATCGATAGACATAAACAAGGGTGCGGGTCACGATGGAATACCAGCGTTTTTTCCTTAGATCTGCTGCGTTGTCGCTGTGTGTGCCGCTTACTATAATATTTAATAAATGCCTGAGTGATGGGGTTTTCCCTGATAGGTGGAAGTTGGCCTATATTATACCGGTCCACAAGGGTGACTCGCGTCAAAAAGTGGAAAACTATAGGCCAATATCCATTCTCTCGGCGATCCCTAAACTATTGGAAAGACTTGTCCATGACAATATATATCCCCAGCTTGCTGCCAAAATAACTGAACAACAACACGAGTTTGTAAAAGGCAAATCTACCATGAGTAATTTACTTATTTACTGAAATTTCTTATTTACTAGTATGGATCGAGGCCACCAGGTAGATGCAATATATTGCGATTTCATAAAAGCTTTCGACAAGGTTGACCACCTTATTCTTATCAAAAAAATTATGTACAACGGAATTAGAGGAAATTTATTACGTTGGTTTATCTCATATTTAACAAAAAGACAACAAGCCGTATCATTACGAGGACACACTTCTACATGGGAACCAGTTACTTCTGGCGTGCCTCAGGGGTCAATCCTGGGTCCGCTGTTGTTTATTCTTTTTTATTAACACTGTTACTAAATGTTTCGTGCATTGTTTATATCTTTTGTACGCTGATGACATAAAAATATTTGCCATTGTTTGGAATTTAAACTATTGTCTGCTCATACAAAGCGACTTAGTAAGGTTCGAAACGTTTTGCAATGAAAAAAAAATTTACCTAAGTTACAATAAATGTAAATAAATAAGTTTTACTAAAAATCACAACGCTATCAAACACAATTATTGTATTGGTAATTATTTACTCGAGCGCGTTTTCTGTATAAGAGATCTAGGCGTACTTTTTGATTCCAAACTCCACTTCGATGCGCACATTGATAATATTGTAAATAAAGCTTACAGCATGCTAGGATTTGTCATCAGAAACAGCCGTGAATTTCGAAAACCTGAAACATATCTTCTTCTTTACCACACTCTGGTCCGTTCTCAACTTGAATACTGCACCTCCATATGTAATCCACTTTACGATATCTATAAAGAAAATATTAAAAGTATTCAAAAGAAATTTCTGCGTTGCCTCAATTACAGAATAAGCGCACCCAAACGCGGGTACATAAATATGCTCTCGAGTTATAACGTCTCCACTCTATTTAACCGGCGAACATACCTTGATCTCATGACTGTATAAAATCTGTAACAACGTTATTGACTGTCCCGACTTACTGAAATTAATAAACTTCAAAGTACCACCCAGAGTGACAAGCCTAAACGACTTATTCCACATTAGCAGGACGCGTACAAATGCTAGTGTCAGGGATCCAATCAGAAGAATGTGCGAATCACTTAATCAGAATCAAAACCTCAAGGACTCTGACTTATTTTTTGATACACGCACTACTTTTAGTAGAAAAATGAAGACTGTTTTCCTACAAAGTTCAAAGTAAACAACTTAGACATACTTCGTTTAAATATATTTTTTTTAAATTTCTCATTAATATTGTTTATCTATTTATATATATATATATATATATTTTTGTTTTACCCTCTAAATTTTTTCAAAAATAGTTTGTAAATTCTTATAAGGATATTGCGCATTTCTTTCATATTCATATTCTATTTGTAAAATAATATTCTAATGTATATATTTTTCCCATAAGTCAAAATATTTGTAAATGTTTTTAACTGCTGTTTAAGTCAATTCGTGAGAAATAGTTTGGATGCAGGTGAATTCTCTAGTTGATGTTTTGTATATTCTTGTCAATTGATATCTGTATCTGTTTTTTCTCCTAAATAAAAAAAAATGTATGAAACGATCTATGAATGTGAATAAGGCAAGTAGTCTGTTCAAAGACCGAGTAATTTGGCAGTCCGTCCATCTGTCTACCTCTACGGAAAATGGCGTGTTGCTTAATGTTTGTGTTAGTGTTTTAGCGAAGTGGATGTTTAATTCTAATATAATTCTCCATAGATTATTTTTCCGCCTGAAATTTAAAAAAATGATTTATCATTATATCGAAGTTCGAATTTCAAAATTCCATTTTAATAAAAAGCTACTAAAGTGCGTTGACATAAATTAATCAGGCTAAATAATGAAGATACGGTTCTTTTAGATATTTTGAGGTGATTGCATAAACGTAAACATGGCAGTTTATTGAGTGTTCAGTGCCGCAAATTGGACAAGTGTTCAGCTCAAACAATAATATGTTATGATGTAATTAAGTTCATTGTTCTTTTCTCGTTAAAAAAGACAACCTTAATTCAATAATTAAAGACCTCCAAATTTCTCATGTGAAAAGGTACCAATAAAACCATTCCATTGTTCCACACATAACACACACCTACGTCTGAATAGCCTCCTTTATTTAACGCCCAGCCAAACGAATCTACGCAATTAGAAAACACTCAACCCGAAATCTAGACGCAGCCATTCTAGGAATGAACAACGGCTAACTATTTTATTTAGTGTCATTAACGAAGTTACTTAACATTGTTAAGAACAAATAATCCAGTTGGTCCTGTGAACCCAATTCACCGCCGGTGGTTAATTACAAAAGGGATGTGCGCCGATATAATAACATGCATACCTGGGGCGCCATTCTGAACTTTCCTACTAAGTTCTCCATGGTTGAGGGGTGAGGCTCTCGACTAGCAAGTTTGAGGTCACGGGTTCAAATCACCCTGGACTATGACCACCAATCAGAATTGAAACGTTGCTTGAAAAGGCTTTGGCTGTGTTTGGTGACCAGATTTGAATAGCTAGGTACTTCACCCACTCCCACCGTACCCAACTGTCCTCTTCTTCATCTCCTTCCCTTTTCCACTACCTTCAGCCTCACAACATACTCCGATTGGGGAAGTTGGGCACAATTGTTCCCAAATCGACATGGGTGAATTGTCATATATTGTCCTCAAAGGATGTTGAGGAAGAAACGGTTGTTCCGAAACGGTTGTTAATAAAATATATTAGTAGAAGATAGTAAGAGTGGAAGATACTACCAGTATCGCCCTGGTGTAAGACCACCATTCAGAATTGAAACGTTGCTCCAAATGGCTTTAGCCGTGTTTAGTGTCTAGATTTGAATAGCCAGGTACTTCCCCACCTTCCTCTTTCCCTTCCCCACTTACCTTCAGCCTCACAACATCCCCCAATTGGGGATGCCATAGTCTCACTGGCTCCAGACGGGAGCAGTTGGGACTCTAGTGAGGTATTCACTATAAAATTAGTGGTTCTAACAAAGTAATATTGTTTCATTTAAATATAATGGATAACCACAAAGTTATAGCTTCTCTCAAAAGATTATTTATCTGTTTAAAATAGTAGCTAGGATTTTTAAAATATTATTTCAGACACCCCCACAACATACTTTTACAGCTTTACATCTTTAGCTTCCGTACACAATGCAAGTAGGAGCATAATTTAAGTATCTTTAAGGTAATTTTATTATTTTTTTAATAAACTGTCCGCTTCATTACCTACATTGCGAGCAAGGAACACCTTGTATTACTTCTTGGTATTCCTTTTTAATGAATAGTGTTCGAAATTACTATTCCTAAGAAAATTTCTTCGTTGTTTTCATATAGAAATAGAGCCTTTTAATAAAAAAACATTAGTACCCGGAATGAAGTAAAATATTTTGTTTGCGTCTGAATTTTGGTGAGTTAGTAAAGTGATAAAAAAAAATTCATGTTTTTCGTGGCCGGTAATAATGTTCCCAGCAAAAGTGTCCTCAGTTAAAATGTTCTTTACCAAAAAGTCCCCAGTTAAAACGTTCCCTGCTAAAATGTTTATGTTAATGAAAGAACTGGAACGAATAACACAGGAACAATAGATCATTTTATCATAGGACCATTTTAGCAGGGAACAATATTACTGCGAACATTTTGACTGGGAACATTTTAACAGAGAGCATTATGACAGGAAACATTGTTACCATTATTATTACCCCGAACTGAGATTTTCATACTTCATTTATACTTAATTTTTCTATTTAACTAGGTAGGTACATATAGGCAAGTGAAATTCTGAGACAATAATATAATAATAATTTTTTTGTTTTTAACTATTTAAATATTGTGCAATTCTTTCCACGTTGTTAAGAATAAACCTCGTCTACACATTTTATTTGGATACAAACAAATTACATTTCACAATCACTTCTTGAACCCTTTTAAGGGTTGCTCTGATGAATTTTATACAGCCATTCATTGAGCAAGGGATGTATTTGAATCAACTAACTACCTGTCTAGGAAAAATAAAGGGTTTTCCGTTTGAGGTTTTTGTTTTTCCTCTAAATTTTGGTAATCAAAAGTTTCCTAAAAAATTAAATTGCCCTTTTTAAAGAAAATAAACATGGTACTTAAACGTCAAGAGCCTTTAATTAGAGATTATAAATAAAAGCAATTCAAATTACGCCTTTTCAAAAGAAACACACAATGAACTCGATACAAAAGAAAATAAAAGTTATTTTGGGAATTACAAAACGGCCGAAATGATATAATTGAAATTTCACCAATAAATCTCGTCGTGTTAATAATATATAAGGGTTGATTTCAATGATATGAAATGGACTAGTTGTTAACCTGACAGCAACTAAGGGATTCTTGTTTTGAAACTTGATTCACTTTATCACGTCGTATCTAAGAAGACCCAAGAGGGACGCCCGCGACTCCTTTTTCTAATACACTTTCATTTGTATCTTCCTGTAATGTAATAATGTATTTAAAAAAAACAACCACAAAAACTTTTCTATTTCTTAAAAAATATGATAATTCTAACAAATGTAAACAAAACATGAAACATAACAAGAAACTAAAAATAAAAATATAACGGTCACAACTAGGAATTGAACCGAGAATTTCTTGTCTTAAGGATATCCGATTTATCCGTGACACTATCTAGGTTGTAAAACCAATTCATTAAAAAGTTAATAATATTTTGAATTTGAAATATGAGATCGTCAAATATGACGTTTTTGGTGCTATTGGTCGAGTGGTTTGAGTGACTCAATTATAGATTCTGTTTAATATTTCGTTTAGATCTGTTATTATTATCTTCTTCAATGATACATTATATTCATGGGTATAACCTTAACAAAAAGTTAAAGAAAAGTTGTACCAATAAAAATTGTTTATAAAATTCATTGGAATGACTCAAAGAAAATCTTTCACAGCTTTTATTGCTTTTGTATCGGAGTGATTAATTCAAAGTAAGTACTGCTCGATTATATATGTCAGTACTTCGGGAAGATATTATACTATAAATTACTCGTTAATTTTTATATTACAAATACAATTTTTCCACCTGGTATTATGGTAAAGTGTCACCTAAAGTTAGGACAAATAATGATTGTTTATTTGTGTCACATATGACTTATTTGTACCACCTTGTGAGACATACATCTACGGTTGAAAAAGAGTGAGGCCTGAATGTGTTAATCACGGAGAACTATAAAGAAGGAGAAACTTTTTTTCGTTTATTATTCAATCACGCTATTCGGAAACACGCAATATGGTTGGGAATTGCGAATTTCTTTGACGGAAAAGAACTTAACTTTTTTGTCATTACCGAATTCTGAAAAAAGTTTGACATCTCAGCTTGTTCGACGGAGACGGAATATTTTATTTTAAACTTTCACCATTTTAATAAATTTTTGTCATTTAATTTCTGATTTTTTTTACAAATTATGATAAATGAACTTGTAATCGGTGGTAATAGATTTGGTTCCTTAGCCTGGCTTGCAAAAAATTAAATTACTTTATACTTAGAAAACTTCACATTCATTTAAAAAATTAGATAACGATTTTTTTTTTAATAAATATCAGTTATTTTATGTTATATATAAAATGGATATTCGATAAACATTAAACTAACCCACCTCTCAAACCTTTTCCTTTCCTTACAAATATCCTTCACTCAGCATCCTCAAAGATGACGCTGATAGGCGCTGAGGGAGGTTGTTTCCATCAGACCCTATTGTGTGGAGTTAACGTAAAAAGAGACTCAACATAATTAAATCTATTTTAGGTGAATACGGCACAAGATTCTCAACTGCTCCCAACCGTCTAGAACCAGTTGGACTATGTCACCCTAATCAGAGAAGTAGGGAAGGGAAGGAGATGGGGAAGATGATGGATATTAATATTTGATTACCTAGTGCCATTTCAAGTAATTATTCTAAATGGTCATCTGATGGCTTCTAATACTCATCTGATGGCATGTAATACTATCAAGAGACAAATGTAATACTATCAAGAGACAAAAACAAACATTTGTCTCTTGATAGTATAAAGATAGTAGTAGCTTTTAGATGTGCAATTTACACGAACATTAATTTGACCCTTAACTGCAAGTAAATAAATAAGCTTGTTGTTTCCATAAAAAAGGGAAACGATATTTCAACAAGGCATATAAGAATTTTAAATAATTTTCTTTAGTGAAATGTTATTACAAGTTTCAATATATAGAATCATTTTCAGCGCTTTTGGTATAAATGAGGTTTGTTTTCAAGTACGAAGCTTTGTCAGTTAATGCGAGTACTTTTCTGGGGAACAAGGGAATAAGAAGTTTTAATGGGGGATAGTTTGTGAAATGGGGAAAAAACTGATTCTACAGCCCAGATAGTAAAAAATAAAACCCCATTATAAAGTTACTTCTTGTTTGCTAAGGTATGAAATTAATTTTGTTTTAGAGGTCGAATAAAACCCAAATTAAGTTTCAGTTTTTAATTTTTGTGTATAAAGGTACTTTACTTATTCTTATTAAAGAGTGAATAAATAATATATTTTATTATTACGTGCCTCTAATGTTTGGTTCGTTTACAATTTTAATTATGATAGTTTTACCCAGCTACAACGTATGAATTCTAGTATTTGCTAATATTTTATGTTTCCTTTATTGCATATTTCAGAAAATTTTATTGCCGGAAATTAAATACTAGAAAAAATAACATGCCTTAAATATTAGATAACTACTAACTCGATCAATTACGTTTCTATTCTGTCAAAAAGTTAAAGTTTTAATCAACAAGTCAAATATTTATTTTATCTCTCAGTATATTTAAAAATGCTTTTTATTGTAAACATTATAAAAAGATAATTAACTATTCAGCTCTATTTTTTCAGTTAAATAAATAATTCAAATACCGAAATTGATGGTGACATTGTGAACTGAAAAAAATTACATTGCACTATAAACTTTTCAAAAAACATTTTCATAATTTCATGGCAACAGATCTCTCCGTTCGAGAGAGTTTAGTGACAAAATATATATATAATATTTCCTGTTTTACAGCCACGATATCTAAAAAAATACATTATATTAAAAAAATACCCATATTTGTATGATTTTTGATAAAATGTATTATTATTTCAATCCGACCAAAATTTCGACAGGTTCTGTTTGTTTCTGGCTACAAAATAATTTAATGGAGCATAACATTTCAATTATTTTATATAGTCACAATAATTCTCTCCATTGTTTGTCTACCCTTTGTAAGTATAAAACTCATAACAGGCAACCAAAGCGTTCAAAATCAAAAACCAATTAGTCCTTTGGTTGGGCGGGGCAAAGCAAGATTTAAATAATATGAACAATAACACGGAAACCGTAATTCCATAATCAATGGTTGCTGCGTGGAAATTCAAAATGGTTTTTGTTTATTTGGAAATTTACAATTCGAATGTGGAACCATTGAAGTAAAAAAACAAGGTTAACTCAACTCGTAACTAAACAAGCGTTCAATTTGGGATAAGGACTTTCCTTTCTAGAAAAATATGAGCTCGTCTGTTGCGAACTCCTGAGACTAGCCAATTTAAGAGTACCTACTATACGCCTTAAGCTTACGGACCTATTTCTACGTCACCGTTCACATACGAGGTATTCAGCAAAACCCGCTAATTCCTCGCCTACGCAGTTTAGAAAACGAGTACACAAATGATATTGAGATTTAACATAGCAAATTCGATGTTTCGAATATACCTAAATAATTATTTTGCATCAAAATAAACAGATATTTCTGTAAATACTTAGTACGATCTTATACATTTAAGGCCATAAGTGGGGTTCCTCAAGGTTCCTATCTCGGCCCAATATTTTTCTTACTATTCATCAATAACATTATTGACCAATTTAAAGATTTTGAAGTCCTACTATTTGAAGACTCAAAATATATAATGTATCAAACATGAAAACATGATTTTACTGCATTTAATTTTAATTGCGACTAAAGTTGAACACCTGCAAGTTTGATGACCCTTTTTCCAAATCATAATATTGACAAAACCAGTCACTGGGCAAAATTATTATTTGCACCTAAAAATACCAGCCTTTTGAAAAACGTCAACAAGTTTTTTGCAAGCTGACGCTACACAAACGCTGGAAGAAAGACTTTATAAATAGACCATTTATACAAAATATTGGCAGTCAAATTTCAAAAATTAACACGAGTGGAAGAAACACCTCCAGTTAAAATGCGATCTGTTAATTAAAATTATAAATTCCTTAGTGTCAACTGAAATCTGCAGTCGCTTCTGTACCTCCATCACGACACAATCATTTTAAAGATTACAACGATTTGCAACGAGCTGTTTACGGCCGGCACTCTATCAGCTGAGTCAAATGCATCTGTCATCATTACAATAATGGGGCGTCTCTATGTGCCGGTTCGTATAATCAAATGAACTGCCCACTGCTACTGATCACCTAGATGCTGGACAATCCCTGCTGCATTGATGCTGACAAACTAGAGGTTGATGAATTCCTCCTGGCTACCGACTGAACCAGCCACAGATGCTGACAACCTAAGGGCTGACGAATACCTGCAGGCTACCGACTGAACTGCCCACTGCTGCTGATCACCTAGAAGCCAGCCAATTCTTCCTGGCTTCCAACTGAATTAGCCATTGATGCTGAAGCCTAGAAGACGGCCAATTCTTCCTGGCTATCAACTAAATTAGCCATTGATGCTGAAAATCTAGAAGCCGGCCAATTCTTCCTGGCTACCGACTGAATCAGCCATTGATACTGAAAACCTAGAAGCCGGCCAATTCTTTCTGGCTTCCAACTGAATTAGCCATTGATGCTGAAAACCTAGAGGCCGGCCAATTCTTCCTGGCTACCTACTGAATTAGCCATTGATGCTGAAAACATAGAGGCTGGCCAATTCTTCCTGGCTACCGACTGAATTAGCCATTGATGCTGACAACCTAGAGGCCGGCCTATTCTTCCTGGCTAGCGACTGAATTAGCCATTGATGCTGAAGCCTAGAGGCTGGCCAATTCCTACTGGCTACCAATTGAACTGGCCACTGCTGCAGCAGTCGCCTACGCCATTTGCTGTATCGTATGTCGCGATGATGCACAATGTGCTCCAATCTGAAATTATCGCTGAAAGTATTCCAATTGTCTCAGTTTTCTATCTGTGTTTTAAATCCCAGTTGTATTGAAATACATATATCTATTTCTTGTGAATTGGGTTGGCTGTAAAAATAGGAAGTACCTATAAGCTACACCCCTTTGTACGTTCTGTATACCAGTACAGTACTTGTAATTAAAATGTAAATTTTGATTCAAATCGTCTTTCTTTTATGATGGTTTGGATAGAACACCTCACGGTGTTTTACTTAAATCAATACCCAGGTTGAGGACTGATGTGTGCCGGTACTTATTATTTACAGTCTTTTCTTGTGTAGGCAAACACATCTTGTACATTTATAAACTTAGATCAAATTAAAAAAACGAACAAAATTGTTTATTTTTATACATTCAGAAATGTTATGTAATATGATTTTCCAAAACTCATTATGATATCTTAGATGAATATTTATAAAATAAAATGTAATATTCGATGAAAACTTCACATTCATTCCAAACATTAACGATATAACCAATGAGGCTTTAAAGATGCTTGGTTTTCTTCGCAGAAATTTAATACATATTTTTAAGTCCTTAGATTGTATGAGAACACTCTATACCTATTTCATTGGTTTGACTTTTTTGGGTACATTTAAAAATTTCAATTGAATACATTAATTATGTCAGTGTGATGAATAAATTGCATTTAATAGTCTGACAAGATAAATATGTCAGACCTGGTTGTATTACACAGAGTCAGTAATTACTTAATTGACAGCCCTGCCATCGTTGCCACTATAAAATTCAATTAACTGACTAGGAAAATGTAACTTTCTTCTGTAATACATACACAGCCAATTATTAGACACACTCACTAACCAAAAGGATATATAATTTAAGCAACATGTTTGAGGGTCCTATTGATATTTTTTAAGGCCACCATTAATTTAATTAAGCGTAATCTACACAAAAACTTTGTGGAATCCTACAAATTATAATAGCATTTCTAATGTAGATTTAGTGGTTGGTCTTATATGCTGTATTGTTATAGTTTTTTATTTTACTGTATGCTATTTTTACGTTTTACTTATATTGTTACATATATCTTTTTTTTAATTATTTTTCATTGTATTCATACTATACTTCACCACGATTTTATATTATACTTCATATCAATTTTATATTTGTATATTCATATAAAAATTGGTTTGATGTGATCAAATTTCAATTACAAATGCCCAATTTAAATTTTAACAAATTTGTTTTATATAAATTAAAATTTCTACATGACATCACGATGATTTTACCTTTCAATATATTACCACAGTATATATAGCAAGATTATTTTAATTACAATGAACTCACAAAACATGCCAAAGTTGCCTCTAAAATTAAGAAAAAATAACCTTGGATTTACGTGAAATTGTCAAAATTGCAACTGGTTTTTTGAAAAATTCAGAAAAGCGGTAAAATACCTTTAATATCATTATTTGGAAAAGAAAAATAGTAAAATTTTGGCATCTTTCATACGAATCTTATAATTTAAGAAGAAATTTTGGTTTTATTTTTTTAGAAATGATAAATACAAAATTAGTTTTTTGTACGCAAAGTCGACTGTTCAAAGAACTTTTATTACACAATATTTTAGTTAATAACATAATAATACATATTGATAAAAAATAATTAACTTGTGCGTTTTAAATCAATGCGACGTTATCTAATGTTTAGGTTTATTCATTATTTCAGTGTTCAGAAAGTTTCAGAAATATGGGTTAATCGCATGGGAGAAAGGAAATTTTCATTTGCCTGTAGAAAACTCGAATATAATTCCACAATCCCACTGGGAGTAGAAGATACATCGTTTAAATATGCATGCTCACTGCTAGAAAGGATGTTGTGTTGGAAAGTTCATCAAAACAATACGGTATGGATTCGCAGCAGGTAGAAACAGAGAATTACAGTTATCAAACTAACATTAAGTTTAGTTCTAACGTTTAAGTTGTTTTCAACGAGGTGTTTTTTGTTTGAAATATATTCAACCCTTTCGTCGTATACTAGATAAAAATTGCAATAAGTGAGTGAAAATAATATTTTCGTTTGTGAAAACGTTAAAATCGGTTACAGGATTTTATTGACTTATTTTTTAATAAAAAACTTTTTTATTTGTTCTACAATTATTTTAGACTACATTGTTCCCACCATCGACAAGCGTCTGCAAATTAACAAATTAGATAAAGTTTTTCCGGTTATCTTTATTTTATATATTCTGGAATTCTCTACGTATTTCATGAACTCCATATTTGGTACATTATTCATATTATTTTATGAGCAGGCAGCATTCTGTTGATGCGCTCATATTTAATTTCACGATAAGTTTAACATTAGTTGAGTTGTTTTTAATTTAATAAATATGTTAACCCTGTCTTATTTCCAAATAATAATGAAATCGAGCTTTAAATTGCTTTATATTAGTAAAATCGAAGACATGTTGTGTAAGTTGGTTCTATGCATCCACTTTGCAAGAAAGTGTTTCCCAGGATTGGATGCAAAATGTGTTTTTTTTCGGAGTGATTTAATGACATTTAAATATTTGTCGGTGGGGAAAGTTTTTTATATGCCAGGGCAACTATAATGTCCAGGTAAAATTTTGAAAGTCCCAATGAAGTCACCCCTTTCTCTTTTTAATTTTAACGTTGGTTATCTTAGTTTATTGAGTCTATTTTCATTGTGCCGGTCTTTTAAGGTATTTAAGGTATTCTTGTAAAATTTCTCTGCACTCTCGTTATTACTCTTTTTCCAATTGTATTAAATATCAGAACTTAAAATAAGAAGAACTTTATTTATTAAATGTAAAGTTACTGATACAAAATCGGAAGGTAGTGCTAACTACGGAGTTCAGAGATTTACTGCGACACAAGATTCTAACAAAGGGGGTTTGTTCGAGGCTCACATTTGAATTAATTCCAACAAGGGAATGCAATCCCGCAAGAAAATGTCAATCCAGGTATTTGCGGGACTGAACAATCTTAGTCCCGCTGGATCCAGGTATTTGCGGGATCCAGAAGAGTGGACTTAGATATTTAATCAATCGTATAATAAAGACATCGATCTACCAACCTTGTTTTTAGAGTTTTAAATTTATACCTATAATAAAACAAGTTCTTTGGGACATTTTAAATGATTTATTAATAGGTATACCTTTAGTTAGACATTGGTAAAGTTTAAGTTATAAATTGGCAATGAATAAGATAAGACATAAATTTACATAACATACCCGCCTAGGAACAGACTTTGTCTAGTGAGGTGGGTAAAAGAAATCTATGTACACAATTGAAAATAAAATAAAGGCCCGGATTGCCGGCACTGAAACTGAAACTGAACTGAAACTTAAATTTAAATAATAACGTTCACACGATAAACAATATTCTTGTACAATGAGCATCATAAGTTTAATTAAACATTATTTTGGAAATAGCTTCGTAAAAAAGTTAAAGTATTAATTTTGTCATCTGATAAACGGCTTCTGATATTGGACACAAGGTAGCCAGCGGCTGAAAAAGCTCCTTCAGCTTCCAAGCTTATCAATTCTCGCAATACCTGACCATCAACTAAAGCATTTAGAATTTTATATAGAAATACCAAGTCAGTGAAAATTCTTCCATCTGACAATTTGAGCATATCTGTTATAGTTTAACATAATTGCTGGAATACCCATTTTAAAATTTATAAAAAGTAAGAATTTGTTTTGTATTCTTTCAACAACTTGTACATGGTTTAATAATGTGGGTTCCAGACAGGAGAATTTACTGAAGTTGACTTTTTACATAGGCAAAATAAAACAATTTAATACACTTTATATTGTTAAAATTTCCGGTTCTCCTAGTTATAAATCCCAAGTTTTTTAAGCCCTTTTTAGAGATTTCTGTTATATGGTTTACAAATGAAAGATTTAATTGAAAAGTGACTAAGTCTTGCCTCGTTGTCCTCGTTGTGACTAAGTAGTTGATTTGTGTTAATGTCTCAATGTCAAAATAAGGTTACAAAATCAAAACCACCAATGACCGGTTAGTATAAAATCTGAGTGTACAAATGCGTCTGGCTTCCCACAAAACTGTCACGGGTACAATCCTGTGCTAGCTAAGTCCTCCATCAGTCCACAAGTCTTTTTACCGTTCTGTTTTCAATTCAAATATTGGTTAATACTAACTTGGGAATGTTTGTCTTTCTTTTACCCTTTCCGAACTTGGTTGGGCTTCGCCCAAATTAAGTGATGCTAATAACAGTTACATCTAATAGGTATATATTAGGTCATTCACAGAGAAAGAGTGAGTATATATTGTTAAAATACGGAATAGGAAGAAGTTAGTGAATAATAACATGCTCAATTTAGACATAATAAGAATGGCAGTTGTTCGAATAAATAAAATTTTACGTATTTTTGATGGATTATTTCAAATGAAACACTATTATTGACTACATGTCTACAAATGATATTAACTGTTATCGTATCTAATATAATTTGCTCATAAGAGACTTGCAGTGCTTAAATATGTGTTCCAACCGTCAATGTCTATATGTTGAATCAATATCGTATAGTTTGTCACAAAAATTAAAGATAGTTATAACAAAGTTGACTGAAATAATAGATTATTACATATTGATAAATTGTACCCGAGTTTATGAATAAAGGGGGGTAATTGTGCGATGAGATTAGCAGTCGGTTTAATTAAAAGGTGTTAGTTTTACTCCAACTGATGGTAATTCTTTACCTACAACTGTTACTGTATCTAATAAAGTTTAAAGTTGGATTATATATACACCTTCATCAGGAGAGTAAAAATCTATATAAAGGTAGATTATTACAATATAGCGCCCCTGAGGTGATATCATCCTATGCAAATTGTCCAATAAATAATTACATATAATGTTTATATTTTATTCTGTACATATGCATTGATATACAAAGGAAATATATAAAATAATGTGTCCTTATTAAACTTTATTTTATTAAAAAAACAAATAACTTTGTTTACATCACTTTATTATATACTACCAATACATGTTTCATGAACCAAGTTCACCTCATCAGAAGTGAGTATACACCAAAGTCACAAAATTAAATATAGATTTTAATTGGAAAGAAGAATTGGAAGGAGAGGGAGGGGGGGTAAGAGTAGGTTGGGTTTATAAGAATTAGGAAATACAATTTCGTTAGACGGGAAAGACCAGTTAAGTGGGAAAATATTTAAAATAGAGTTTATAAAAAAAAATCTTGTTAATTATATCTGCTTTTATATAAATATGTATTCTAATTTCTAAAATTTTAATTTTATTTATTTGCGATGCTTTATATCCCGTGTGAATTATTTTGAGACCTGAAAAAAACAAATAGCAAATAACCATAAAGCAAAATATTCATAAGACAAATAGAATTTAATAACGGTTATTCTAATAAATTGATAGTTGAAATACTAAATAAATAAATTGAACAGATTTTCTTCAAACGGTATATTTATCCTTTTTCTAAAGATAGAAATAAACGTTGACCGGATAAATCATCACAATGATAATTCATCACATCTTTAAAAAAATATATAAAGTCATGGAAAGTGATGAAACAAAAACTTTATTAACTGGGTTAAGTAGGTTAGGTTAGGTTGATTTTTTTGTTTCATCGTTTCTAATGACTTTATATCACTTTTTAAAAGTGTGTTGAATTGTCACTGTGTTGAATTATCATGGAACCAAATAAACAATGGCGTAGAATTTTATTTTTGGATAACGATACTTCTAAAATTATAAATAAAAACATTCCTGGTACTATTCATCCAGCGTTTTACACTAATAACAAAATGAAGAAATATATTCATAATAATAAAGATAGCGAAAATCAGGAGTTTATAAACTCAATTGGGATGATTGTAATTTCTTTTACAAAGGTAGAACCAATAGAAACTTTGAAGTCAGAACTAAAGAACATCTCAGGACTCTAAATAGAAATAGTGAATGTGTGTTTGAAAATCATCTTTTGAATAATGATCACACTTTTGATAAAAATTCAGGTCTTAAAATACTTCACTCAGGATATAAAGCATAGCAAATAAATAATTTTGAAATTTTAGAAATTAGAAAACGTGTCAATATAAAATCAGATATAATTAATAAGAAAAAAAATATAAACCCTATTTTAAATACTTTCCCACTCAACTGGTCTTTTCCGTCTAACGATATTGTAATTCTGATAAACTCCGCCCACTCTTACCCCTCCCCCCTCCTTCCACTTCTTCTTTCCAATCGAAATCTATATTTAATTTTTGACTTCAATGTATACTCACGATGAGGTGAACTTCGTTCATGAAACATGTAGGGGTTGTATATAATAAAGTGATGTAAACAAAGTTATTTGTGTTTTAATAAAATAAATAATGCCATCATGAAGTGATAAGCGTCCAGAAGAAATCTTTTTATTAAACGCTTGTTAATGGTCAAGTAACTTTGAATAACTATGTGTATTGTTAGCTGCATATTTAAATATTCGCGCCAGTCATTTGGTTCGTTCTTATAACGCCAGAGGTGCGCTCTGTTGGCCATCTATAGCCGCCGTGGGTATCGGCCATATTCAAGGAACGCGTGATTTTTTATAAACGTCAAAGATAATCACGTAATTGTGTGGATAATTTTCATCGTTATGTAATTAATCCAATGGATTATGAACTTTTTAAACATATTTTCTTCGATATTATCCAAAAATTATATGAGCAGAAACGATGTTTTTTAAGAAATCTCGTATTACATGAGACGATCCTATTTCAGTTTTAAATTGTGTCTCAATTTAAAAAAAATATTTCTTTGGATCCGGTCGCCTGCAAACCGAAATGAACCATACGGTTGGTGAAAATTGAAGGGAAGAGTGGTCGAATTCCGCCTGCAGACCCCCTATTCGGGACTTACCCGAAACATACGATTTGAATTCGACCAATCAGAGGGCCTAGATCGTCCAGACGCTAGCGTAATAATACTATTAGATTAGAGAAGATAAGCGTTTTATTTTCTTTTTTTGAATAAAAAATAGATATAATAATATCCTTACCGGGATCTCCCGTGCTGAGGATTTAATTAAAATGATTAAAATTTAGTAGTATGGATAATATCAAGTGATTATAAATATATTAAATAGTGTTTTTTTTCTGAAATAATTATAAATATGATACATGGTGTTTTTTGTTCATTTGAGTGTTTTCGGTTTGAGTCTGAATTTAGTTTTTAGTATTATATATTTCCTATCTTCCTACGTTTGTATCCAGTTTTTTATTTGAGATTTAAATGTTATGAATATTGTTGCCAGTTTTGAATGAGAGTAATTTTTTGTCGAATTTAATACAATGGTGTAGGAAACTTTTTTGCCCAAATGTTGTATTTGTAGTTGTATTTATGAATGTAAAGCAGTATTGTTTTAGAATATAGTTGTTTAAGTGACTTGATGTTAAGTCTGTTAAAGATTTTGTCAGTGCTAGTTCTTACAGGGTGATTTTAAAATATTATCATTTCCACACCTCATCCGATAATAACGTATTCTATGATCGATCGGCAAAGAGACATGTTGATCTTTATTAAGTCTTGTTTACTAAGGACATTCCTGGTTTTGAAGAAATAACTTCGTTTTTTTAAAAATTTTAATCCTTCAATAGTTTATATGTTCAGTACATTTCAAATTGTGATCAATTTTTTCATCTACATAGGTTTCAAGATCAACGTTTTGCAATTAGGGACAAAATGATAATACGACAATTCGATGATAAATACCGGTGTGCTAATTTTACGTATTTAGTCGAAAATACGTATTTAACAAATTTAAATTAAAACACATATTTTGTCTATTGTTCACTAGTGAGAGAGTTTATTATTTTATTATTATTCGTTTTATTAACCAGTCTGTACTTGGCGTTCGAGTCGGTATGTTTATGTACCTGCTCGAGGGATTAGTACACAAGTATACGGTGACCGTCTTGCATAAATCTTCTTCGTTAAAATTGTGATATTATTGTATGTACTATCACACTTATCAAAAGTGCCACATAAATTTTTTTGTGTTTTTTTTCGGTTTCAATTTTTATTTTTATTTTTGATGGTTAAAATACTTTGTGAGTACGTTGTAGACCCCCACTGGTGTGTGCATAAGATATGGAGGTAACCATTTAAAATGAAGCCTTATGATATGTATAATCTTTATATAATCTATAAATGTAATTTAATACATTCATCTACCTCAATTACGTATAATTATGTAAAATCACTTCCCGAAGTTAGTGAACTTTACCCTGGACCCTTGTATGTAGATACTGCACCCGTCGTATATGCGCCGTCAGTATATTTTCTAAAAATAATAATGTGGTCACCCCAAGACTTTAGTGAACTACACGGTGAACAAAAAGATATTAGAGCAAATGTGTAAGTAAACGTGTATTAATTTAAGATATTAGGTTGTAAAACGTAGAAAATTTATCGTCCTCAAAGGGTTAATCGCCAGGTGTTAATCTTTTACCCTCGCCAATAAGATCAATTTCCTAATTCCTTTAGCAAAAGTGTAACTTTAAGGCTTACTGAAATTGTGCATTTTATTGAATTTAGAAAAAACCCTTTTCCTATAAGGGATTTTATGACATCATGTTTACGGCTGTTCTTGTATTACTTTTGCATAACAAATAATAAAGCTTTCCAATTTTTGGTTCCTTTGTGTGGGAAGGATCGCTCTAGGCCGCAGGTGGCTTCACCAGCTCGGTAAACCATAGAAAATTCATATTTTATATTTCCCGAGATGGAATTGCGATGTGTATTTTTATGCAGACTCGCGTGTCACACTGCGCGAGATGTGTCAGAAGAGGATTACATGAGATAAAATGGGAGTTGCTTTCTCCTGAAATTGGAACACTTGTTTGGAAAACATGTATTTTTAGTATCGACTTCTTTTTATAGACGTTTCATGAAAAAAATATTCCTTTTATGGCTTCTTTTAAAAAAACGTTACTTCTGTTTGAGTTTGCTTTTAGAACTGAAGAGATACACCGATATGTGTAATGTAAGCGTGTCCGCTTACCTCAAGTACCATATTTTTGTTCTTACTTCGGGTGAAATATATCTAATACTTTTAATTTCAAAATTATTTCTTGAACCCCTTCTTGAAGTTGAAAGGTCCGATGTAAAATAGCAATTACCATTATTTTTCAAAAAATATTTTTATCTCCAACAATATAATATTATAGAAAAAATTAAAGATAAAGGTACAGCAAGTGAGAAATGAAAAAATATGTAAACAGAAAGTAGTAATCACTATTAATGTGATGCACTACCTAGTAATACAAAATCATGTGTTTTTGGTTTGAAAATTTGGTCGCCTAGAAATGTTTTAGATGCTTTAAGCAATTACCGTGATTATAATGCATCTTTGCTCGATTAAAAATATTACACGACGTAGTGCATCGCCTTAATCGAAGCACGTACAAAAAATTGTGCACTGTGCATTGATGGTTTAAAACAATACTTCATATGGAAATACGAAGTACACAAGCAAGGGGTGACATTATTGTTTTACGTTACATTGGTACAGCTAGAAAAGATTGATAGATATCAATCTGAAGTTGAATCAAACACAAAATCCCAGTAAAGCGGCAAAATCCTTAGGAGCATATTTGCAAGGCTTGCATTCGAACTTCTAAAGCCATTTTCTCAGGATCAATGGCGCCGAACGGACTATAATTTAGATACTTAGTTAGTTTGTTCTGAAATATTTTGAACATTGTGAAAAAGCCACAAAACGCCGCAGTAGAATAAAATAAGTAATTATATTATAGTTTGTTTTTGCCTGTTGATTTGAAGTGATAAGTCTTTTAAAATGTCAGTAACTTTATTTACAATAATTTATTAACGTCTCTGCAGACCACTTATATTTTTAATGGTTAAAGATTTAAAGAAACTTCTTTGTATCTTAAGAGCTTTCTCTGTGTTGGGTACTTGTCAATATTATATACCAACTGTTCAAAGTATCTATTTTTAGGTTCCATGATAACTCAACACAGTGACAATTCAACACACTTTTAAAAAGTGATATAAAGTCATTAGAAACGATGAAAAAAAATTAACCTAACATAACCTATCCTACTTAATCCAGTTGATAAAGTTTTTGTTTCAACACTTTCCATGACTTTATATAACTTTTTAGAGATGTGATGAATTATCATTGTGATAAAAGCCATCAATTAACTGGTAAAATTTTTACGCTGATTCAAGCTCGTCCGGTGAACTCACCATTCATAAAACAGCAGGCTCTGATTTTGACGCAACTGTTTTAACACCAATAAATGAAACCTTTTGGATCTATGAATCAGTTATCATGTACACGTATATTTATCGCAGCTATCGTTGAATCGATTACAGTAAGTACTCATTCAGATGCAATACTTGCATACAACATGTTTCAAATATTTTTTTTTTTGCAGCAAAAAAGCCGGTACGTTGCTTTTGTTTTCTATATGGGAAAATGATTGACAGTATGCAGCGTTTTTGACATGGAGTTTGCTCTGTAATTTTGTGATGTGATGTGACGCGACGTGACGTGACGTGACGTGACGTGACGTGACGTGACGTGACGTGACGTGACGTGACGTGACGTGACGTGACGTGACGTAACGTGACGTGATGTGACGTAATTCGCCTTATCGCTATACGCGATTTTTACAGGCTTCGATATAATATTATTACTAGCTGATTGCAGTCGGCTTGAGAAAATTCTTCTCATCTTTTTGTCATGTATAGTGGCACAACGCTCGACACCAGGGATGGCAAAACTGCGGCCAACAAAATAGAAATTGTTATTAAGTACTTACCTATCTACAAATTGGTATCAGGGCGAAATTGCCCCCATTATTGTGAATTTTATGAACGAATATTGCACGGCTGGATTTACACACGGACAGATTTAAGCAAGGGCAAAATATTACTATAATTTAACGGTGTTTTAGTACTCATTCTTGAATTACACCTGCCGAATGCTCGACCAAGTCACTAATTTTGTAACTCGGCCGAGCAACATATAATAAAATAAAATTTTGAACCCACTTAAAGTAGTTCAAAGATTGGTAATCAAAATTATTTTGAAAAAACCGTCAAAATTTTCTACCAAAATTCTTTTTTCAATACCTACAGTAGACAAAATGTATCAAAAATATTTAATACTTCAAATTTACAAAGAAATACAGTCAAATACTCATAACTTGCAATTCAATACATCAGCAAGATACGAGAAAACTAATAAAATCCCAAAATTTAACACTAAGCTCATTCAAAATACCTATCTTTATCTAGGCATAATTTATTTTAATAACCTTCCATTATATTTAAAAAATATCGATAATATTCAGGAATTTCACCTTAAATTAAAAAATTACCTTAAACTATTATAAGTCCAAAATACGTTCACTACTTACATCTAGAAGTAATATTGTTTAAATCTTGTGTTGTTTCTTAATAATTTATTTACCTTAATACTTAATATTGTCACATGAGAACGGGTCGCTTCTACGATTCGTTCGTAAGTTCAACAGCTCGGCTGTGGAACGAACTGCCGGCCTCTGTGTTTCCTCCCTCCTACAACATGGGACTCTTCAAGACCCATGTTCACTCCTTCCTCTCCACAAAAAGACCCTCCACACAGCATCCCCAAAGATGACATAGGCCCTGAGGGAAATTATTTTCTTCAGGGCCTCCTGTGTGAAGTTAATATTAAAAAAAAACCTATATATAATTGAACTAGAATTCCCTCACCAAACACAAGAGCATTGTCTCTTTATGGTGAGGAAAGGCTACTTTAATTTCTATTGTTTTATATCTTGTTTATATCCTGTTTACTTATCTATGTAAAAAATTTAATTTTCAAAAAAAAAAAAATATATAAATATATATATATATATATTGGATAGTAGAGGATATTACATGTAGAAGAGACATTGAGCGAGTCAGTTCATTGAGATTACTTTAAAGTGCTGTTAACATGGTTTCGCGATGGAGGAAAACGAAAAAAATTAAGAGAGTTTTACATCAACAAACCTCACACTCCTAAAAAATTCTAAATTATTTATTTTTCTTTCACTGACTGACTCAGTTGATCACACTGACCGAGTAGAGAGCGAGTGAAGCACCGAGTTGAGTATGCAGGTGAAGGGGGTACTTACTCGGCCGAGCACTTGGCCGAATGCGCCGTATCGGAAGGTGTAATTCAGGCATCAGAGTGTTGAATAAAAATAACATTTAAAAATAAAACTAGATTTCTTTTGACATAATTTTACTTATAATTTAGAAAAATTAATGCAAAATAATTTCACAAAATATTTTTTTCGGCACCATAATGTTAGGGTTATAATTTTAAGTACATTATTAACTGTTATATTGATGAAAGAGTAGATGGCCGGGTTCGTTTCAAAACCAAACGCGCCAGGGTTCCTTCCAGTGGATAGAATGGAAATGAACCCGCCAAACCGACCAGCCAACGGTAGAGCCTGATTCTACATACAGGGCGGGGGAAATATATCCCATCTATGCAAGGTTTTGAAAGGAAGTTGCAAGGTTATTAAATGAAAGTATTTTAGTTAAACTTTGGACTGACCGTATCAAGGTACAGGGTGCGGCAGAGAGGAAGGTCAGTTTTAAAAAAATCATAAAATAGTTAATTTTTACTCAAAAACAAATTTATTGGTGGAATCAAGTTCGCGAGGAAATAGCATTTGAGACAGTCAAGTGTGGAAAATCACATCAGGCATGTGGTGGCCGAAATCTTTGATGCAGTGCTGGAGGCGTTCTTGGAAGTTCGCGTATACTCTCTTCAACATCGCTCTATATCATAGGGGTGAAAGCGGAGATCCATATGCAAAATTCGCCTTACCGAACGATCACTGAGGCGAAGTGCAGCAGCATGTTTCCGGGCAGATCGAGTCGACTGCGAAGAAAGGCTTGTCGAACGCGTTCAACATTTTCAGAAGTTCGAACTGTTCGCGGAGCTCCTCTTGGTCTTTTGTTGATCAGTTCACCACGCCTGCGAAGTGATTCAACCCAACGAAGGATGGTGTTTCGAGAGGGAACAGCTCTATTCCGATGAATGTTGAAGTGACGACGAAACTCACGCTGTACGACGGTGACTGACTCATTATTTCGGACGAAACAATCATAGGCAAAAACGCGGTGCTCCACCGTCCACGGCTCTATGACGACAACTTGTAAAACAATGCTAGGAACTAACGAGTCAAGCGGCAACCCCCCCCCACCTCTCTCGTAGACGGAGGGGAAGAGTACTACCCATCTTAAAAACGTCCGTCCTCTCTGCCGCACCCGGTATATTTAGGTAAATTTCACATAGGTGAAAACTTACCCCCAACGACCAGAACGCAGAATCTAGCTACCCTGTGTAAGTAAAATATGACGTTTTATAGTTGTAAGGAACGAACTCAGTATGCAGCGAGTGTTGGACCTGTTGTCCAGCCAAGCAGGTAGAAGACGACAGCAGTATCAGGAACAAGCTGCATCAGTGTGTGGCTGGCCGACGGCCCAGTGTGAACCAGTCATGTGCCGGATTCACGGGTAATCCATAAGTTGCCCTTCCAAGATGCAGGGAAGAACTTAAAAATGCTTCGAATCAAAATGCCCACGGCGATTACGGTCCAGAGGCAGAAATAACACCCGATCACCCGGATATTCTCCGATTACATCCCCGGCTGCGCATTTCAAAAAACAATCTCACTATCCACTCTACGCATGGCGAACCCCACTCGCGGGAAAAATTATTAAACTTTTAAACTCGAAGCACAAACCGAACCTTTCGGTCTATAAGCAAAAATTCATGAAATACATCTCGATCAGTTCAACAGTCCCCCAAAAATAATAATGACCCCCGACCGAACCCGCACACTCGCCTTCGTCCGGACGGGAAGTGACGCCCTCTTCAATTTTAGTCACTTCCCGTTATTGCCAGTGTGAAAACAATAGACAAAACGAATCGAAAAGATTTCACAGATTTGACAAGTTCTTACTTATTGCAAGTAAGAAAAATAAACCTTTGTTATTTACAATAAGAGAAATGATAAAAAGAGAATGAATAAGAAAGCAAATACGTCCATGTGTAATTCCATCCGTGTTTAATTCTGGCATGGTAAAATTGTAATTGTTATTTGTAATGTAATTCAAAAAATAGTATTTTTTTGGGTACTTTGCCGCATTCGATGATGCCTGTGCTCAGACGGGTTTTTTAAGTAATATTCTGTTTTATATATATGTACGCGATCAAAAATTGCAGATCCCTTCTCTTGGACCATTTTACCAGCCCTGCACCACACTATTTATTGATACCACGGGAAGCCTAGTCTTGACGTTCGATATTTGGCTTCACTCAAGAGCCGCGTTCGTGTCAAGGTTCATTCTTACTATTTCCCTAGGCGGCGGCGGTGGCAGAGCGGTAAACCTAAATGTTACCAGGAGGGTATAAGATTGGATGTAGGTAGAAAAAATATTGAATTATAAGGCAGACGCCAAAGGTGGTATAAAGTCTCAGTATGTACAACGTACTTATATGAATTAGTATCATGTACGCAGTAATTTTATCAATTAATAATCATCAATCATTTATTGAACGAGGAAAGCAAGCACTCTAGTTTAGCATCTTAGTTGAATTAAAAGGAAAGATAAGTGACTGAGACAACGCGGGTGGTCGCACTAAACTGGACAACACTGGACCTAGCAGTAGACAAACTTCTGATTAACTGCGTTTAGTATCGCTTATAATTCCATCGGTTAGACAAGCTGTCACCAACTGCAATAAACTATTGGCTCTAGGTATTTTTTTGTGAAAAAAATGCCTTCTTGTGCTTTTGAGATGTTAAACGTCAAATAAAATAAAGTGAGACAGCGAACGCAGAAACACATGTGAATGCAAAACAACGTAGTGACAGTACGTGTACGAGACGTGTGAGCCTGTACAAGACAAAACTGTAAATTATAAGCACCGGCACATATCAGCCCTCGACCTGTGTAATGATTTAAGTAAAACGCCATGAGGTGTTTTATCGAAATCATCATCAAATTAAGAACAATACAAATTAAAATTCACATTTTAATTACACTTACTGTACTAGTATACAGAAAGTGCAAATTGTTTACAGGTAACCAAATTCTCAAGAAGTAGAATATGTATTTCAATACTATTGTATTTTAATACCCAAATAGAAACACAGGAATCGATTTGAAACTTTCTTCACAATCTTTTTAAATTAAAAAAATTTATGTTTTAGAAAAATTGTCTTAGATTGTGACATTTTCAAGATATGTAAAAAAAAAATAAAATGAATATTCAAACATGAGCATTTAATCTCTTGCAAATTAACAGATACTCTTGTGCCTTGAAAAGAAATGCTAATGGGCCAACTAAATTGAATTCACCCTGTATGAAGTATATCACTCAAATAATCCTCGCTCATTTTCAGAACATTACATAAGATTTCATTGTTCCCTCTTCCATTACATGGCTATTGACGTAATTTTTTGTTGAAATGATTCAGGGAAAAGCTTTAAATAATAATAACAGAAGTTATTTTAGGTTATGTTGTATGTTATTGGTTTGATGCACTTGCACATTTTTATTTATTTTTTAATTGCCGGCAACCAGAACCTTTATTGAAATAACATCCAAGTATCATTTACAAACAAGAAGTAACTCACCTTACTAGAAGATTTCTGTTCTATCTAACTTAATCTGTTGTACTATAATATGCACTTCTAACAATAACAAAACTTCAGCTAATAACCAGAGCCTTTACTGAAATAACATCCAAGTATCATTTACAAACAAGAAGTAACCCACCTTACTAGAAGATTTCTGTTCTATCTAAGGTAATCTGTTGTAGGTACTATAATATGCACTTCTAACAATAACAAAACTTCAGCTAATAACCAGAGCCTTTACTGCAATAACATCCAAGTATCATTTACAAACAAGAAGTAACCCACCTTACTAGAAGATTTCTGTTCTATCTAAGTTGATCTGTTGTACTATAATATGCACTTCTAACGATAACAAAACTTCAGCTAATAACCAGAGCCTTTACTGCAATAACATCCAAGTATCATTTACAAACAAGAAGTGACCCACCTTACTAGAAGATTTCTGTTCTATCTAAGTTAATCTGTTGTACTATAATATGCACTTCTAACAATAACAAAACTTCAGCTAATGTTGGAGGAATTTCATAACAATTTCATGGTATTTTAATCTAGCCGTTATATGTTTACTTAGTCACTTGATCTTAATATTTGAAATCCACAGACGTTGTAATGTGTATACATCCAGAAAAACTTTGTCAAAAACAAACATTTGTAGAACTCAATTGTTTGAAAATTGCTTTGAAAAATTTTTATACTAAACTGATCTTTTGATTAAACTCATTTTAAACTGAAGAATTTCTGACACATTACCGAATGAAAAAATGGGAATAAACTTTTAAAAATAAAACACGGAGAGCGCCATTATAACGTAATATAAGGCAAACAAGAACAAATACCATAGTGAGAAGTAAGTGTGAGATAGATAGTATTGAAACAACTTAAGAATGTCACAAGAAATCATTTATTGGCAAAGAACGAAACATCGATTATTTTAGTTATTATTTACGATTAAATTTAGCCAGAACATGAGACTCATAATTTAGGGTTGATAACAATATCTCAAGGGGTGTTGCAGAGATCGAAGAATCAACTGCATAGTTGGAATTTGAATGGAAGCAATTTTAAAAGTAAATTAGTGACAAAGGAATACAACGATTATAATCTGACCTGTTTCATAAAAGGGCGCCGTGCAATTCAACGATTGTAACTGCAAAATTTATAATGGATAACATGATGTCCAGCGATAACAACAGCTAGATAAACAGGAACAATATGTCCGCAAGATTCCTACCATAATGTCACCTGGAGCAATCGCTCCAATCCTTCCAGTTGTAAAGTGTTTTTTTCCCGCTGTCCGTTTGGTACTGACTTCCTCGGTGACCGTCAGTTGCGCTGCCGGTTTCGAACTCCCATAGACAAAGAGTCGATCCAAAGATAGAGTTATGGATAAATTAACCATATATGTAGCGGGGCGAAAGCGAACTGCTACAAATTGGAACTGATTGCGTGAAGAATAATGACAATCCTAGCAGAATTATCATCAGCAGGTAACTGTAATACAGAATTTAATTAGAAAATGTAATTTAAATTTTATTTAATTAACGTTAAACGGAATTACATAACTTTATTATCACGAATCTGTACTAGTAATCTTTAATAATATAATAAAAACCTGTGGAAAAAATGACGATGGCCTGGTAAAATCATAAAAGAGGACTACTCGTACATTCTCTTGAACAAAAGCAAGTCCCTGATTGTTAACTCCGAGTCTAAATAAATAAATTCTGTGTGTGTTGGTAGACCAACAAACATAATAACTTGGTTTTAAATGAACTGAAGCCCTGGCTACTTCTCAAACTCTGAAACTTGGGAAATCAACTCTAAAGTTTGGCGTACACGAGGATACATACATTAAAACCTTTGCCATGGTAACCCGAAGTGGGTACGAGCAGTTATATGCAAACTACATCATTATGGTACGTACTCATAGTAAAATAATTTATTAGTTGGAAATTTAGAACATTTTGTCGCGTTTGCATCATTTTTTTACCGTCTCTTATCCACTCGAGTACTTTTCGGTATATTATGCCGAGTTCGCAAAACTTCTTGAGTGATCTAAATTTAAATTCTTTTAATATTATTTTAATAAATCCTTAAAATATATACTAAACGACAAAACATAGGTGAATTCATTGGCTAATTTTAACCATTATTAGTTAATATGTCACGGTATTAATATTCAGAAGGATGTTTTGTTTTAAATGTGGGCGAGAAATTTCCAACTCAAACGCCAATCACTTAACTCATATTTCAGTTATTGACGCGAGCACTCGAGTAGCTATGGTATGTACCTGTTGCTGGATGAATGTTTCCCCAAGAAGTGTAAAAAATAAACAGCACATTTACAAATAAATAAATTTAATGATCTGAAGTAGGAAGAAAAAAATCATAGACCCGCTTCCACAGCTTCCCCAAATATAAAACAAGGGAGAATGATTCCAGGGCTGGCTTATTGGTGGAATGAATACTAACGTGCTGTTGGGTTTCGGAAAAAAAACCACCATGTTGACAAAACTATATTCATCTCCCTTTAACATATGTTCATACATCAATCCACCCAATTACCGTTCTCTGTCTGACAGTACTCTAAAGTACATTCCTACACCAGTGACATACATAAATGTATAAACCAGAAAGCCTTTGTCGTAAACATTCTAAGTGCACCCTCAGTGTGTAAAATTTCAAATCTATTACGGATACTTGTGCAGTTTTTACCACCCACTGTGTCTCTCAGGGCAATAATATTGATGCGCAATAAGACTCATATCAGAAGACTAGGGTAAGTCAGAATCCCTTCCCAATTTTAACTTTTAACCAGCTATCTCAAATCGTTGGGTCAAATTGAAAAGTTACAATTATTGATTACAGTCTCATTTATGACAAGAAACCCTTGAGATTTTCACCATGTAGATTGGCACTGTACAAAAAAATCCAATCATTATTATTATAAATAGAAATTGATTTTCCAAAAATATCTGCAACTACACATCATTTAGCATCAAGATCAAAGAGGAATTCAATTAATGCATGTGAAGGATGGTAATATGAAAAGTTCGAAGCACCTCAAAACCAATTTCCAGACTTTTTTGAGGAGCTTAAAGGCACAACTCAACATAAAGCATTTATTTTAAATTATAAACTGTCGCAAAAAAATTTCGTCACTGCATATGCATAAAAAAAGATTCACAAATAGCATAACCACCAGCTCACTAGCGTCAGAGGCTGATTCAGAGATTACGGATTATCTGTCGAATTATTTTTTTAGAAAGAATTCATTTCTCTTATATGATAAACCATATAATAGAAAATTTTATTTCTTCAATTCGATTAGACAAGTTTGACGTGCAGGTGCTTAAATGCATACGTAATGTAATGATGAGTAACTTTTGTGACTCGTTTAGACACTGTTCAGATAAATAATAATTATCTACCTCATTTATCAACAGAACAGTTAAATTTCTTTAATAAATATATCATAATTCTTCTGAACTATTTGGTTTTATTTACGTAATTCTTTTGTACCCACCAAAATTATATAAAATTGTAAACAGAGGATAAAGGTATCATAAATAAATCATTCAACGTAAAACATTTATTCTGCTCTTGTCTGATCATGTCAAAAAAGTTTCTCACTAACTTGAGAGCTTTCTTACAACTTCAGATCGAGAGAACAATGGGCGAAACTTCTAAATTACTACAAATTACGTATAAGAGTAGTAATATATCATCAACCTGCATTTAAATTAAGGGTTGAAATCCACACCCTGCTGGCCCGAACTTTGGCAAACAGCACGGGATCAACCCTTTAGAGGCTTTGCTTCATCGGAACGTGATTTGGGAGCCCGTACTAGGGAGAATCCTTAATTAAACAGCCTTATGTGCCATCTTCAGTGGCGTGCAATCCATATAAACTGAATCTGTGCTTTCTCTTAAAAAAATAACGACAAACTAAATAAAATCCAAATAATCAACTAATTTTTGATTACAGGTAGGTATTTTTATTAATGAATTTTGTAAATAACTGGTACATTAATTTATTCAGTAGGCAACAATATATTAAATAGAATTTTTAAAATAAATTATTGGTGGTAATGTAGTTTTAGTGATTGTTTTATATGTTGTATTGTTCTAGTTTCTATGTTATTTTATTTTACTGTTTTATGTTTTACTAATATTGTTTCATAATTTCAGTTTATCAGAATAACTTTATTTTCATAATATTCGAAGGCTCACTAGGTATATACTAGGTATATAAGCAAAATAAAATTTAAAAAAATTATACAGTTCATACCCGAACTTGAAAAACTGAAAACCGCTTGTAGACTAATGCACGCTACTGGTCATCCACTAATTAAATGCCCGTACTTGTTTCTCCAACCGAAATAAATTATGTAATCACATTTATAAATTTAAGTAATTTTTCATGAAATATTCAAATAATAATTAACTTGTATTTTTTCTGAAGGGTCTTGTTTATGCCTTTCTCCGTCAAACATGAACTCAATTGCATTTCACACTCATAAACTAAATTTGTAAGTATCGTACTAGGCGGATTATCTGCTTGGACAGCAAGGGTTGGTAATTACCATAAAATAAATAATAAAACTAGAAGTGCCTTCCATACAAATTTAAATGCAAACAAATAATATTGCATTTCTCCCAATAGTGTAGCGCCTGATATTGTAGATCTCCATCCCAATGTAGCTTCAAGAATTTCATAAACAAAGTTTTGAATAGGAAATTTAAGCCTAGATTGAGCACGGTCGGTGGCCGAGTTGACATCGCGTTTGGGTCCCACCCAGGCGTAGTGTGTTCAATTCCTCGGCTGGCTAAGTACTCCATCACAACACAAGCAACATTTTCAGCTTACTGTGGTGGTAGTAGGAGATTTTCAAATATTGTCAGGTTATTCGTAACCCGGGAATGTTTGTCTTTCTTAAAAAAAAATAAAAATGAGCAGATATTTGAATGACGAAAAACGCCTACATGCCAATTTTTAGGTTCTTAATCCTATTGTTATTACAAAATCCGTAGTTTTTAGGAAAGGCTTAACTAGCAAGGTTGTTTATGTGAATACCGCACAAGAGTCTTAACTCCTCCCATCGTCTGGAGCTAGTGGGTTTATGGCATCTCCAATTGGTGCATGTTGTGAAGCTGAAAGAAGTAGGGAGGGGAAGGAAATGGGGAAAAGGAAAGAAGAAAAGAACCTGGTTATTCGGATCTTGTCACTAAACATGTCTCAATCCATTTCAAGCAACGTCTCAATTTTGATTGGTGGTATTTCACCAAGGTTGTACTGAGAATATTCTCCACTTAAAAACCCGCTGAAAATGATTTCAAAATTAATTCGATAATATTAATTTGCAGATTGAACCCGCGACTTCCGTATTCGTAGTGAAGAGCTTTTTCCATTGACCACGGAGGACGTCAAACTGTTATCCCTGGGAAGCGATCATGAGAAGAGGCCGTACTTCATGGCGTTAGCATCCTCCGATGAGAAATAGAGAATAGAGAAATAAATTACATACCTAATATTGATACATTGTTGAAACCTTAATATAATAATTTAATGTCTATTTATTGGTTGCTGAACAACGTTTCTAATTAATGATACTAATAATAATTCCATAAGTAAAATGGCGCCGTTTTTGAGAAAAAAATACCCATCGGGCATTGTTATTTAGATAAAAGAAAAATAAAAATGTTTTCTCGCAGCAAAAAGGCATACACACATTTCGTGTCGTGGTTGTTAGAGTTTGCCCCAGAGCAACATTTCTTCCCAAGCAAACCATAACGGAAGGTGGTTAACCAAACCAATAATGTGGTGAAATTTGCTATGGAAAATCTGTAGAAGAAAATTACATTAGGATGTTGCCTACCAAAATAGTTGTACAAACACATTTCGCTACAAAGAATATTTTTCACTGATCAAAAAGCTTCTCTCTTTCTTCTTGCAGCATCCGTTTAGTACTTTTTGTCCAACGTCAGCACTTCTTTTGGATTACTTTTTCGGTAAGCATACCCTACGGAAAATCAGCAAAAATCTCGAATATATAAGTTTACATTCAATTAGAATTAGCATTTTAGCAAGAAGCGCGTTTTTGGTATTGAATCCACCGAATACATAGGTTATCTGTCTGCATAGCTTCATTCATTATAGTACAAATAATAGTCGTTTCACTTTAAAACAAACAAATGAAATTTGGTACAAATGTCATAAATTAAAAAGTGATAAATTTAAACTCTAAAATACAAGATAAATAATAAAGTGATTTCGTAATATAAACAAGTTTAAACTATTTAATAAGAAAAACTCCAGCTTTAACGAGACTTCGATTTTTAGTTATAGACATTTATTCCAATTAATTAACTTTCTAACCGGAATACTCTCTCTCTCTCTGGTTTCAATCCTGGGATTGGTTTGCAGCAATTTCGTCTAATCTCCTCTTCCATTCTTCCCTGACTTGTGCGGCTCTTTTGACTTGTGCATATGTTGAGCATGTGATGAATCAAGATCTCTCCCGAGGTAGATGATATAATCCGTCATAGTAGCGCTATCTGTCGGCACAGTCGCATATGAATTACAGGGAACTGCATACAAAGGTGGGGGAGTTTCCTTTAGGGTTGCGACGAAAGGGGTAGGCGTGACTTTCTGACAGGACAAAGGGAATTACAGATAGGGGGCGTGTTTAGGTTTTGATTTATATAGCATCGACCTTGGAAATATTCCCACAAAATGAATAGGTGAACGAACGGGGCTAGGATCAAGGTTAAATCACTTGACATTCTAGGAGTTCACAACCTTTTTTGAACGCATAACTTCACTCGGACGGAGCGAGATTTGGTGGCAACAGGCCTGTTACTCGAGGTTAAAAGAAGTAAGAGGGTTGCCAATTTCAGACACTTGAGAGTGTTGATTTTGGGAAAATTTCGAACATGGTTCTGCGTCATTTAGTCGGTAATAACCATTATCGAAAGTACTTAATTTTATACGTGGCTTATGGAAGACGAAAATACATTAAAATTAATGTATAGACGCTTGGCAGAGGAATTATGACCGAGTACATACGGGTTTGTTGTGAAGGGAACTTGAGACCTCTGATTGATTTGAAACGAGTTGAGGGACGAAGAGAGAAGATAGGCGTGTGACAGAATCATTAAGGCCAACACCCATAATTGCAGAGAGGAATCGTGAAAATTCAGTAATAGTTCTTAAAATGAAACTGGCCAAAGAAATAAACAGGTTATCAAACCGATGCGATCTCGGACGAAAGGCAAAGGGTGAGCGACATGATGTGTACTGGGACATTTCAACTAGAACAAGTACCGAAAGGGCCTTAGGAACTTGGAATAATCAGTGGAAAGTGTGATTATTATACTAAACTACGAAAGGGGAAGGTGAATAAATGTGCAATGTAAGAGGCGACCTTACGCAAGGGACTTATCATACGGAGGAAGGGGAATGGTTGTCAGAAGTGATCGATTCGGGAGGTAAAGGGAGGAACGGACGTGTACAGCATTCAATTCGACAAAAGGCGAGTTGCGAGTTCTATTTTCACCCGGAAGAAAGAAGATTGAAGGTAGGCTGTAGGATATATCCACGAAAACGGAAAGTTAAGAGGAAAATTTTGATTAATTACGCGTAAGAGGACGTCTTAGCGCACTAAAGGAAAGGTCATCAGAACACACATCACGGACCAAATAGGAACGCGAAAAATTTAAATTAGAAAAACAGGTCAATTTTGACGGATTATAAGGCACCTGCAGGATGGGGCAAACTTCAGAATTTCACCAGTACGGGCCTGTGTTGTGAGACAGCAGATGCCCATTTTTTCTGAGAAACGCAGAAGGGTAAGTCTGATAAGTTTTAAGTCACACAGAGGATAGTGTGCGAGAAATATAAGACCGTAACGCTTCAATAAAGGTTGGATCGCAATGACAAGCGTAGTTAATTACTGCTATAAAACATCATGCGCGGGCACAAATCGAGATAGTTCGTCACAAGTCGCCGAGGACCTTTTAAAGGAGTATACGCGCCGCGCTAGGAGAAATTATCACTTTGATAACTTATCCCGGACTTAGAGATTTTCTGGTCAAAAACATACAGTTCAATTCAGTGTTTGAAGAAATTAGACTCAGTGTCCTTGACGTAATAATTAAATTCAGGTTGAAAGGTTTTATTGGTTTAAATTCAGTAATTAAAATTAATAAACGCTAAAAATTCCTTCTCGAATAAAGTTGAACGCGATTTTATGTTTTAAATAAAGCCACGGATTATAAACGAGTTGTAATTAAAATTAATAAACGCTAAAAATTTCTTCTCGAATAAAGTTGAACGCGACTTTATGTTTAAATAAAGTAACGGATTATAAACGAGTTGTAATTAAAATTAATAAACGCTAAAAATTCCTTCTCGAATAAAGTTGAACGCGATTTTATGTTTTAAATAAAGTCACGGGTTATAAACGAGTTGTAATTAAAATTAATAAACGCAAAAAATTCCTTCTCGAATTAAGTTGAACGCGATTGTTATGGATTCAAATAAAGTCACGGATTATAAATGAATTGTATTAAAATTAATAAACGTTAAAATTTCTTCTCGAATAAAGTTGAGCGCGATTGTTATGGATTCAAATAAAGTCACGGATTATAAATGAATTGTAATTAAAATTAATAAACGTTAAAATTCCTTCTCGAATAAAGTTGAACGCGATTGTTATGGATTCAAATAAAGTCACGGATTATAAATGAATTGTATTAAAATTAATAAACGTTAAAATTTCTTCTCGAATAAAGTTGAGCGCGATTGCTATGGATTCAATTAGAGTCACGGATCATAAACAAAAGATTGTGGTCAAAAGATAATAAACCAAAAATATTCTTCTCGGAGAAAATTAAACGAGAGTGATAAAACTTTAATTGGGGGCTTCAATGGAGCCTCGGATTAAAGTCAAATTATAACTGAAATCTATATACCTAAGTATCTTGCTACCGCGCTTTGGGCTCGATCGAAGCCGTGTTACAACGAAATTTTTCAATAACTACCAGGTTAGGGAGGAGATATCGAAGCACATTCGTTACGGCCGGTAGAGAGGGTAACACAATAAAAAATTAGGAAAATAAGGTTGAGGATGTATCAGATGGAGGTAAAGATATTATGTATAAGCTCAGGGTAAATCTAGTGATATTCGCGAACACCCCGCCCAAAATGGCAACGGTTGTGTAAAACCCAACCCGGATGTTGTTATTTAGCGGATAGGGGCTGGGTAAGTGTTTTATTTCCAATTCAATTCAACCAAATTCCCAGATGGACTTGGAACGCGTGATGCTGATATTTGCCGACTGACAGTTACTACTAATCCACTTTAATATGTACATAAAACCAACATGTCAATTTTCAGGATTCCCCGACAAGATCAATATTATTACCCTCAAACCTTACCTCATTCCCAAATTTACCCCTCGACTTTAAACTTCATATTTGGTTAATGTCTGATAGCGTCGCTGCAAATCCGTATCACACAAATACGGACTAGACAGAAGGATTTTTTTTCTCACGCTATCACGTGAGAGGGGTTGTCAGCGTGGACGGATCGGGCCAACGAAGCGCTGGATGGACTACACCCTCTGACGGAGCCGTGTGGAGTTATTGGGCACGAAAGTGGAATGTAAATAGTGATGCCAATTGGTAATGAACGGGAACATGGCCTGCAGTTGGGGCGTTTAGGATGAAGGCACTTTGGACGTCTGTGAAAATCCACGTGGAGGGCGGCGGCGTGAGATGACGTAGGGATAAGTCCGCAGCACTATCACATTATCCAATGATGTCGACCGAGAGGCTGATGTAAGCCAACTGGAACGCTCCCTTGGCGGAATTACAGCAGCTTCTTTGAGGTGAACTGTAGGTCTGACGGCACGTGGGAGTTTGAGCTTCATCAGGCAAAACCTACACGACACACTTATTGCGTTAGTATCATGATATGGGATGCAATTACCTTCCCCATCTAGACTCAGTAAAGTAGCTCGTCCGGAGGAATGGGCGTTGGAGCGATTTCGGAAGTGGCGTGATGATTTAATTCGCTTTCTCTTGGACGTGAATGGATCCAACAGGTCAGGGTATCTTTATGAAATGGATCGCCAGCTGTGGGGTATAGTCTAGCCACGTCGGAGTCAGCGTTTGATTTCTGATCACCATCCACCGTTCTCGTATTTGGTCAGCGGAGGAGCCAACGTAATTTGCAAAAAAAAACATTTCGATCACATAGTTTACCCTTCCTCTCCCCCCCCCCTCTCATCCCTTCCCTATAAAAGATTAAGTGTCGAATAACAAAATTAATATATGTAAAACAGAATGAAGGCGACCTCGGAGCTGAGATGACGAAAACCGTCGCACTATGCATGTCAACACCATACTATACTAATTTATGCAATAACGAAACTATTTAATGTCCTCGGATTTATTTAAGGTAGGAAAGAGCTTAAAAGGAAAGGTTTACAATTGATTACTACTGTATTAGAGTTAGGGGTACTGTAGGAGACGAGAGTAGGCTAAACGCGCGGTCTTATAAGAAAGTTTTTAAAATTTCAATGGTAAAGGGATCATTCACTCTAATTTAAACGAACCAGGATTACCACAAATATATGCATTAATAGCCCGTTCATATCTCATATGAATTTCAAAACCAAAAAATACACAACGCTGAAAAAGGGGCATTATTGCGAATTAAATCTTAAGATCTTCTGCCGTATGGTCCATACGGGGGTCGAAAGACTTAGCTAGGGTTTCTTCTTAAGGTAGTCCTCTAAGGGCGCCACCAACAGCTTAGGAAAATCGAAGGGCAATGACCAGGATGTTACAACATTTTGCAGATCGGACAGGAGAAATAACCATTATTTCAATATAGGTATAAATGTAGAAGGATGGAACCATTACAAGCAGCGCACGTCCACCAGCAGGTCCTCCAGGTACTCTCGGCGTGGGCGTCCCCTAGAGTTGGTCCCCTCGGTCATACCCTCCATTATGACATGCAAGAGGCCTTCTTGTCGTATAACATGGCCGATCCATCTTGCACGCCTTTCGGACAAGGTCCTGAGCAGGTGCCTTCCTCCTTCGATTCTTTGGAGGACCTCCTCATTTGTAATATGGTCTCTCCAGGAAATTCCTAACAGTTTTCTATAGGACCACATCTCAAAAGCCTCTAGTCTCCGTTTATCTCTTTCGGATAGGCACCATGTTTAACCATGGAAATTAAATATAATATGCAATATGTAATGAAATGCAACATGCAACCGGAATACACCAGAAGATAAAACGTGATTTAAAATAATGTTTTCATGGCCTTTTGAAAATAAATAATAATGTCTGAATTGGATCAAAACACGTTTAAGGAAAACAGTTCCTAGAATGGTTAGTTAGATTGACATATTTTTATTCGTTTCGTAATTATTAATGTTTAAATAAAATACTTTCTTTAGCAAAAGCAAACTGAAAGGAAAAGTTTCTTGTGTTTTATTGACATAATATTACGCAATAACAAGAGAGTTTTTATAATTGGTTTAATATACATATACAAGCTCTAAGGTCAATCTTGTAATTTTAATCTTGTTTTAAAATTTATTATTAATATAAATGTTTTGAAAGCATAAAGTTACGGATAAGGTTTTTTAAAGAATAGGTATAAACACTTTCAATATAAGCTAAAATGTAAAATTTGACTATTTCAAAATTATGTGTCTTTTTGTACAAGCTAGTTAGTTTTTGTTTGAAATGTTCGTTTCTCGTACAGATGCCGCAAAATCTATTGCGTATTGGTTTGATGAGATAAAATTATGGTTGAAAATAAGCGCTGAAAGGTGATGATACATATTAGGTAATATAAATATTCTCATAGATAACAGGTCCTCAGTGCGGTTGATATTACATAAATATATGTGATAAATATCGAAGTTTTAAAAACAAAAAATAAATAAATAGGTACCTTTTCTGTAACATATTTTAAATCAATTGTGCTTTTTTCGCAGAACTAAAATAATATTTATAGTTTTATACTTGCTTTGAAATAAACCTCAACATTACAGTATTAAATTTTCTTTATTTTGAATTATTAAAAAACGGTTTTTAACGTCAGCAGTTTTATACAGTTGCGCGCAACCTTCCTTGTTGACAGTAGGACGAGAAGAATTCCTGACTTGCATACTGAAAAATATTAATAACGCACTTAGCTACAAATACATCAAACGCGCTACAAATTGTGTCCCAGTGTGTGAGTATTGATAGTGAGTGTTATTAAATATTCATAACTAATTAATTAATAATTATTACTCCTCCCTGCCATTTTTTTGTTAAAAAAATTTCATAGTTTTTTTTATAAATTATTCATTTAAATAAAAACAAACATACTACTTGCCCAGAAAAAAAATGAAAAAAGCAGTTGTTAAAAAGCTTTATAAACGCCAGAGTTGCCAGCTATGAAATTGACTCAAAATGATAATAATATATTAGGTTAATACGTCCGTTTCAGTGGTCACTAGTTATAAGTTATTAAGTTTTGAAATTCAGATAAATTGTTGTAAGGCGCTTGTGAGATGATTTTTTCACGAATTCAAGTGCTGTAAAAAATTACCAATTATTGATTATTGTACCAATTGATATTTTAAGAATACTTCAGATTTCATGGTAATTTTTTTACTTCGTTTTTCAAAACATTAATTTTCAATATCATTTCAATTTACATATTGGAATCTGATTGCACTGTAATAAATCTAAAAACGTCTTTAATAATTGCAAATTCACTTTCGTGATGATTTTAATTAAAATAAAGGAAATTACTTTCGGTACACCTATATTTAAATGGGTGTTCACAAACTTATTCAATATATTAAAATTTAAAATCAGTTGTCAGTATCATTACTATATACGTTTAAAAAAAATCTCCCTCTTCACAAGTGAACTGTTCCTGATTTTCATACAATTCGTTAAAAATATTATTTGTTTATGTGATGTTCTCTTTGGGACATGCTGTAGATAACATTATGGAATAATTGTGTAGAGCAACCAAATTTTTGGTATGAACGAAATGAGAACTAAACTGATAAAATTAAATCATAATTAGAGAGCCATTATGAGATAAATAAATTAATAACGTGCAATCAGGCAATTGCAAACGTGGTTTATTATAATTAAGGATTATTGATTCGCTGGAATGGAATGGTGAATTATACAAGGATATTTCAAATACTGCCAAATAGCAAACAATTTTGTAAAATCTCTAAAATCCGATCTTGTTAGTGGTACCTAGTGACTTTTGTCGACCAAGAATAACATTTCCCGTATGCAATGAGAAACCGTTAGAAACAACGCGATAATTCTGAATGGTGCACGGAGAAAAATTGGTATTACTGATTTATTGGAATCTGGCTTAAAAAGGGATTGCAGGCCGTTTCCTGTAAGTTTTTAGTACAATCCTAATATATCAGTCCATCAATTTCCATTTGAAATAACAATAACTTAATCTGTTGATGATTTACCAATAAACCATTATTACGCTATCTTCAAATTTAGACAAAATTTACACAACTGCGCTGAACACAAAACATGCTTTATTAAATAAATGCGATATATTTGCTGTCATTGGCGCTTCCTCAAAATACCACGGGCAGGGCAGTTTACATGGCACGATATATACACTATATACAGTGAGTCCGGGGGTAATTTTTTCTAACTTCGGAGGGGGGGAGTGATTTTACATAATTTTAAAAGTAGTTTTTAGGTAAAAAAAAGTTGAAATTTTTGTACTGGAACATAAATATTCTTCTACGGAAAAATATTTTAGTACAAGAAAAAAAGTTGCGGAACAAGTAATTTGTCTTTTTTACTTTTACCATCGTATAGAATAACCTCCCGAAGTTACTTTGCCCCCTGACCCCTGTATAATGACGAAATGCGAACATATAATGATTTTTTTGAGTATTGCAGTATTTAAAGGCCTGCAGTCCCGTTTTAACCGGATTACGAATACTTTGAAGAAATTCTTAATATATCACAAGTTTTCTCCGTGTAGTCTTTAGCCAGGGTGATACTGAGAGAATCTATACCTCCACTTCAAATCAAAATTTTCCTTGTTTATTATTTTATATTCATCAGAAAATTACTATTACATCTACTAGCAAACTATTCACACGCGCGTATTATTCATAACCAAAATATAACAAGTTTCGCTGAACTTTTTAGAATTAATTCACCGAATTTAGATATCGTTCAAACAAAAATCTAATGCACTACGTGCATACACCACATATAGGGGTAAATTTTTTTATGTATCATTGGTATATATTTTTTTATTACATTGTGTTAGGGAGAAGCTAAATAAATATAAATGAATTGACGATTCGTTCTTAATATTAAATTGGTATTTTTTACACCGCCATTTACATTAAATACTACTTCTTAGGCTTTATCTAATTATATACAATCAGATACGCAAAGCATATTTACCTGGCTGCTGGCAGGTCACTTCAGAACGATTATCTGAATTTTTTTTATTAATTATATGAGAACAGTTTTTCATTATTTTGCTTCCTGTATGGAAAAGTTACAATACATTACTTGGCAGCAAACAATTTCATCAGCAATCTGATAACTTTAAAAGTAATTTAATTAAATATTTTGGCAATTTAGTCGGCGGGATTGTCGCTTTCCCGCGAGAGGTCAATGTATTTCATTAGACGGGTCACCACTTATGGCCAGCTAAAAGTGTTAAACAATTTTGAGAGTTAAACTAAACTAGATTATCCATGCTGTTTCTATATGGTGGTTAAAATAAAGTCCTGTCCTTTTCAACCGAAGTATTCCGAAGCCTTTTATAACTAATGTATAATATGGATTGAAAGAACATTGCATGAGCAATATCTACTAAGACTGAAACAATAGTCACTATATTTAATTTTTCTATTTTATGTCAGTTATTAAAATACTTTTTCCTACAAGTCCCAATGACATGGTGAAATTTCATGAAATTTGTAAACAAGGTATCAAAAATTTGCTACATATTTCTTATTTTTGAAGTTGTCTTAAAAAAAATACCGTTTTAGAAACTAGATAAAGTTAATATATGTTTAATATATATATATGTTAATATATGTTTTATATGTTTGTATTTGAAATACACATTAATATTTCTAAAATATAAAACTTTAATATCAAAGCAGAACATGTTAAAGAAACTTACCGGAATATTTTTACTCGAAAAGTGCATAATTTTCAAAGAATATATCGATATTTAGAAAACACATTGCTTTGTGTAAGGAATTAGTAAGAAAACTGTCCATTCATTCTTTTGCAATAAGAATATAAATATTGGTTAACTGTCAGTGAAAAAATACCGCCAATTTGTAATCATACACTTTGACATTTTTTAGGATTTTATCCATGCAATCATGTATAAATATTTGACACAAACTGATAAGAATAATTATTTATCTATCCAACGACCAACCAATCACACATGGACTTCCCGGATAGATTTGTCTTTAATAGAATATGATGTTTATCTATCTAACGAAGAACAAATCTTATATCTACTATTGACTTCCCGGATAGATCTGTCTATAATGTGATATGATGTTTATCTATCCAACGACGAACAAATCTTATATCTACTATTGACTTCCCGGTTAGATCTGTCTATAACGTAATATGATGTTTATCTATCCAATGACGAACAAATCTTATATATACTATTGACCATACATTAACATATTTATATCTGGGTACATTATTTTATAAAAGAGTTTTTAGTAAAAAAAATCATTTTTTTCTTTTGCGGTGTATGTGGAAATCTTTATTGTACTGTTGTATGTAAATATTAGCCATCATTTACCAAGTATAAATATAGAGGTTAAAAAATGTTACTTTGTTTTTAATTGATTTATGAAGCCGTTTATAACGATCTCTTTGCGAGAAGCTTTATCCGAGTAAAACACAAATTTCTGAGTAGGAAACCTAATTCTCTAAAGCAAAGCGTTCTCGGAATGTGTGTCTTTACAATAGCTGCAAGCTTAATAAATTGAAGAAAAACTTTCAGTTAGAATTTTAAAATTGGTGCTTTATATCGTATTCCGGTAAATAATTTAAATAATCATGTATTACTAGGTCACTTACAGGCTTCGCTCCACTTTGAGTTTTTTTGACAAAAGAAATGATTCCTGTGTTTTGTAGCTTTCATATGAATGTTGTAAGTTGGAAATTGTTGTTTTGTGACCTGCAAAATACAGACAGAAATACTTTTGCAAATTGCTTGATGTCGATGTTCTTTTCCATGGAGAAATTTTTTATTATATACGAAAATATTGTCCCCATATTTTATTGCAAACACCTGTAAAACTACTGTCAATAGTTTTCTTGGTTTTAATTTTAAGAGTCGCGTGTAAGTTAAAGATAGTGATGAAAATGTTCATGGATTTTTTTTGCCTGAAATCGACGCTTTTTCATAAACGAACCCAAAAAGCTAACACTGTGCCTTATAACCTACTACGTAACAAAATAATACGCATATAATTAGTTTTTATTTTATTTATACATATCTTTAATCTTAAACTAAAAACTTGTTATATAACATATAACATACATTTAAAAAAAAAATGTCATGCTTGTGAATTCTCCATCAACGGGAATATTAACATTCTAACAAGTTAGGATTAACCGCTGAAAACTTCTACAGTGATATTAAATTAAACTTTCACTTGGATCATAAACGGCTTACTGCTAAGGCCTAGATTAACCAGAATAATTGTTAGATTCAACAAGATATTAACAAGTATGGTGATTTTTCATCATAAATCATATATTTTTTAAGTTCATTAAAAAAACGATAAAAATGAATTTATGGCTAAAGTATTTTTCCACATAGCACCATGCACTCCTTTACTATAAAATTAATCGATATTTCCATGGTAAAAAATATCTAAGTACTTATAGTAAAATGATCTGTTATCGCGTGAGTAAAATTTCCGTTGTAGGATTCTGTTTCTCTCAAGGTTTTATTTTGGATTTAACGATAAAATATTACATAATCCGATAATTTTTTTGCTATCAAAATATATAGTAGTCTGAAGATACCTACTTATTTTTAGTTATAAAATAATAATAAATATGGAGTTTGTTCATGGTTTAAATATTGGCATTAAGTGGAAGATATTTTTTTTAAATCTCACTCAACCACTTTGGAAATATAATGAAATATTAGTATTAAAAATAAGTTAAAATTATCACAATCATTACTGCTTTCTTTTTCTATAGCACCAACAAAAAATTTACCTTCCCTAACTCTTAGAAATAATTGTATCCTGGCATCAAAGTTAGTAAGATCATTTGAAATATTTCTCATAGTTTTTCACGAATACATATAAATTAACGACCAAAGTATTTATTAAGATTATTGATGAAGTATTTCCCCCTTTCATTTCAATAGATTTTCTTTGTCCTATATAATACTACACAGGTATAAATGTGTACATATGGAGATTGGAATTTCTTGAAAATATCGCTATTCATGGTAAATTCAAAGCACGTCAAATCAATTCGATTTCTGTTAATTCTCCATAAAACAAGGTTTCTACAGATTTCAGCTCAATCAAATCAAACCGTGGTAGAGCGGTAAGCTGCTTCAGGATTTTTGGCAAAAAAACATTATATAAATAACATAAGCAAGAAAAATAAGAGAACTAGGAATCCTCTTGATTTAAAATTCATTTTCGATATTAATTATAATAATAATGATATTTGCTGATTTATATAGCACCTTTTTTGTATAAAAACTCACCTCAAGGGCCCTGTACAAATATTCGCATTAAAGAATAAAATAACGAAAATCATTCAAAATTATGGAATTTATTCACAGAATATTTACACAATTGAAGTACCCTCAATCGGAATAAAGAAGGTCTACTTTACATTACTGCAAATATGAAAACATCGTAGATTTGGTGGTGACCGTATAAATCATCAAAATGATAATTCATCACATCTTTAAAAAGTTATATAAAGTCATGGGGAGTGATGAAACAAAAACTTCACTAACTGGGTTAAGTAGGTTAGGTTAGGTTAGGTTAAAATGTTATTTTTTTTCATCGTTTGACTTTATATCACTTTTTAAAGGTGTGTTGAATTGTCACTGTATTGAGTTATCATGGAATCGATTTTCGGCCACTTTTTGTGAAATGAATTTTTATTTGCAAAATTAAATTTTTTTTAAACTTTTTTACTATCAATACCTTCATAGTTTCAGTAGTGTAATTAGAAATAATCTGTAAATTTACTTTATAATAGTATTTGCCGTCACACAAAATACTTTTGTTTCTTTGAAAAACAAAAATATTTTAACGTTGACATCAATATTAAAAAACCAAGCCACCATAAAATCCGTAATATTTCGTCTTATTTTAAACTTTAATAAAGAGCCTTATCTGAATAATGTATTAAACATCTTGTTTAAAATTACAAGTAAAAAGTTAAAGACCGGCGCGCCTTAATTATACCGGAATATTCCATTGGGAGAACGTTCAATTAAAAATGGTGTTCTTGAAAATATTTTAAAATTTTGAATTTTATTTATTTTAACCTTATTTACATTTTTACCGTCACGTCATGTTCCGCACTACTTGTGCCGTAATAGAGATAATATTGAAATACCTTAAACCACACCGCGCCGTACGGGAGAGCGGTAAAAGTGCTATTTAGAAAATTTAATGTCGTCAAATGTGACGAAATTGAAATTTTATGGTGGAGAGAAAAAACTGAAGATCTTTTACCGGCGTATTTCTGCGCCACGGCTATCTACCACTTCTTTATTAAAGGAAAGGTTTATATTATATATATTTTTTCATTTTAAGGCGCATACTTTAATTTCTGGTTTATTTTATACATTTATAGTTTAGTTTATTAAAAGTTTTTAGTTTTGAATCAATCAAAGGGTTTATTTTATAGTTCGTATAGTAAAATTTTTAAAAGGGCTATTTCTTTATTTTTAATATTCTTAAGTGACATCACTTTATAACAATAACATCACGAGATGTAAGTTGACTTGCCAAAATGGACAATGGAGAAATGTTGTTTCCACGGAAAGCTAAAAACTTCCGTTATTTCATCCTGCAAAATTAACTTATCGATTGCATGGATTTTAATAAAAAAAAATAACTTTACAATTATCTTTATAGATAAATCAGTTCCGAATTTGAATTAGTCATACTCGTTCGTGCGCACAAAGAATTTATATTATTAATTAAAATTAATTTCATTTAATAATTGTTATATTAAAAAGAATCATGTCAAAAGACAATGACTTTTCATCACCTTTTTTATAGACTTAGAAAATACTTTTAAATTGAAAAAAAAACGAGAAGCCTTAAATAAAGAATAAAAAAACACATATTCAAATGCTTTCATTGAAAGCCGTTTGAAGCCAAAGAGCTATTTAGCCCAAAAAATTGTTTTTTCACGGGTCTTTTATTGCCTTGTTGGGAATAAATATATATTTGGACCCTTTACTGCTATTTCTATTGCAAACAAGTAGGTTATGTCGTTCTTTGTAATGTCCAAGTATGAACTTGAGTCGTTATATGGGATTTCGGTTCAGTGCCTTGAAATGTTTTATTTGACTACAGACTATTAAACAGATTTTCACTTTACATTTTACAGGATAAATATCTCTAACGAAATGTGACATTTGAAAGGCTTACCAGAGAGTATAAGAAATCATTTACCTACAAAGACCGAAAAATTACCTCACACAGGAAGCCTTTTGGACAATAATTTCCCTCAAATTCTGTGTCATCTTTGGGATGTTGTGTGGAGGGTATTTTTTAAGGAAAGGAAGGAGAGGACGTTCTGGAAAGGTAAAGGTATGAGGATTGGGTACGAATCTAGGGATCAGTGCGTCCAGGAGTGACGAACAAATATATATCTCTTTTTGTGGCGCGATGCCATTGGTCGAGAGACCAGTTTGAGAGGTCAAAGGGTCTTTTTAAACCAGCATCTCCCAATCTGGCACGCCACGCAGCTGGTGGGCAAGCATATCTTGAACACACCTCATCCGATGAACCAGTAAACGCAGTAAATTACGAAAATACCGATTTAAATTTTTTTCTTAAGTCAACAGTATACTAATAACAGACCTTATTTTTTAAGTTGATGTTTTTGTTTATGATGTGCCAATATTATTACAATGCAAGTTATTTTCTCGTTGTTTTAATGGGGGTTCACTGCAAAACCGCACTTTTGAGAAAACTGCCATTCATAAAATACTATATTTGCATTTGGTTGTTGTATCTAAAAATATGTCATTATAGTCCAAGTATAATTGGTAAACTAAGCATTGTAAATTTTCAATCGAGATTTGTTTCGTACATTTAATAAATTAAAGTTAATATATTTTTTCAAAATACCAACCAATACGATTGAATGCTATTATATTATGTTTCTAGGATGATTTCACCCCCCTTTTCAAGATATGATTTTTTTTAAAGACCTGAAAAATGTTACAAGTTTTTCAATGAAATAATATAATCTCACTGTCTTAAGACGGTAAAAGCTATTAGAATATATGAACTATTAATCAACGAACCCATTTAAATGCTCTCGAACCAGTGCTATTCCTGTGTCAATAATATTTTAAACAGTTTTTAACGTTTTATTCCCAAAAAAGAAAAACCATCCAATGTATAATAATAAAAGGAAGAGCGCAAGGTGAAATGCGAATCTTAAAATGAATAAATTATTTTTATCAATAATAATAATAATAATAATAATAATAATAATTGGATAATTTGTAGAGCGCCGTTTTTGTGAAAAATCACCTCAAGGGCGCTGTACAATTTATTTCCTAGGATCTACATTTGTTATTTAGAAAATATACCAAAACATACTTACCTGGCAAGTCACTTCCAACAAACACACTTATATTAAAAAGTTTATGCTTATAAAAGATAGAACTGCACGCAGAGGACACTATATCAAAAAACACTGGTCGTCGCATGATCTTAAGTCTGCTATTGTTTTTATTTTAATTTAAATGTATTTTAACTGTCTTAAAAGCCTACAAATTGTTTTTTTTTTTTTTTTTTAAACTTCCGATTTAGTTGTCCGGGTTAAGTCTTCCCCAAAGGAAAAACTTAACCCTTCCACTCACTTTTCCACAAATGATCATCTAGTCAATCAACATTATGTAAGTGCATTATATAAGCAAAATAAATACAAAACAATACAAGAACAACACGTCAAATCACCAGAGATCAAATGGGAAAATAATTCACCGTCTCCAGATATTTTCATATCAGAGGGTTCGGCTCGGTAGAACTTCTAACAGGGCCTATAAATCCTACTGATCCCTCAACATAAATATTTAAAAAATCTTTTGTTATCCTACATGTATTCAAAATGACCGACTTTTGCATCTTTATATATAATTTTTTTGATAGATCTAATACGCCTAAATTTTTAATTAGAGAGCTAGGTATAATGCCAGTAGCCGAAATAACGAATGGTAATATTTTTATAGTCTGAGAATGCCAAATTCTTTTTATTTCATTTCCTAAATCTGTGTATTTTCTTATTTTTTCATTAACAGATTTTTGAATATTACAGGAATTTGGAATAGCGACATCAATGATATAAGTTATTTTTTTAATTTTGTCATGTAAAACTATATCTGGTCTATTATGACTAATCGCTCGGTCTGTTAGTATAGTTTTATCATAATATATTTTATAAAATTCGTTTTCTAAAAATGAATTTGGTTCGTATTCATAATATGGTACTACATTACGGCAGTCAATCAAGTTATGTTTAATTACCAAATTTTGGTGAATTATTTTTAAAACTTGATTGTGCCTAAATGTATACTCGGACGGTGCTAATATAGAACATCCCGATATAATATGTTCTATAGTTTCCGGAAAAGCCAAACATTTTCTACACAAATCATCAATTTGATTTGTATCTTTGATTATATGCTTTCTATAATTTTTAGTATTAATGACTCTATCCTGAATGGCAAGCATAAATCCTTCTATTTCTGCGCTCAACTCTTCAATACTCAACCATTTGTTTGACGAAATTTTGTCAACATACGTTTGGTTGAGATAATTGAAGTGTTTTGCGTGTAAAATTTTATTTGACCAGGAATCTAATAATTCCTGGTTGGGATTTATAAAAATGTTGGCATTCTCATCGTATAAATTTAAAGGTGTAATATTTCTATCTGCCTTGCAAATTATTTTGTGCATTTCTGAGCTATGAGCTTTCCTATGGAAAAAAGTTCTTAGCATTTCTACTTGATTATGTTTCAAAGAAGTTATTTTGACTATACCTCTACCTCCTAAATTTCTAGGTAAATTAACTCGTTCTATAGCTGAATTTGGATGATGGCAATTAAACTTTGTTAGCGTAGTTCTAATTAATCTTTCTAAGTTATCTAAATCTGTATTAGACCATTTAATTATGCCAAATGAGTACGTTAATAGAGGTATTGCCCAAGTATTTATTGCTTTTACTAAATTTTTAGCAGATAGATTGCATTTTAAAATTTTCCTGATCCTAGTTTGAAATTTAATCCTAATATCATTTTTAATACTACTATGGTCTAATCTATTTGATTGTGGGTATCCTAAATACTTATAAACCTCATCCCTTTTCATACTAGTAATTTGGAAATTTCTAAATATACTCTCGTCCCCATCTACAATTTTGCCTTTCTCTATATGGATCGTTCTACATTTATCTAAACCAAAAGTCATTTTGATATCATCTGAAAAGTTTTTAACTACCTCGATCATTTTCTCTAAATTTTGTTCAGAATTCGAAAATAATTTTATGTCATCCATATATAATAAATGCGAAATTGTACTACTCTCCCTTGTATTACCCTTAACTTTTATTCCAAACTTGCTTTTAATTAACATTTTAGATAGAGGATTCAATGCTAAACAAAACCAAAGAGGACTCAATGAGTCTCCTTGAAAAATTCCTCTTTTAATTGAAATGCCCGGTATTACTATTTTCTTACCTTTTAAATTGATAAGTAAATTGGTATTCCAAAAGGACATAATATTTTCCAGAAAGCTAATAATAATGGGGTTAATTTTATATATATTTAATACTTTGATCAGCCACGAGTGCGGGACACTATCGAAAGCCTTTTGGTAGTCTATATAGCAAGTATGTAAATTACGTTTTCGAGTTTGAATCTGTTTTAGAATTACAGAATCAATAACTAATTGTTCTTTACATCCCATATGTTTTCTGCGACAACCTTTTTGTTGTTCAGATAAAATATTTTTTTCATCTAAATGAGTATATATTAAATCTGTCAAGCAAGAGGTTAATATTTTGTATATTGTCGGTAAACATGTAATGGGTCTGTACTGAGAGGGATTATTAATTGTTATCATTTTTATTTATTTATTTTTAATTATTATTTTTATTTATTTTATTTTATTTTTAGTATTTTTTACATTTTGTTAATTTAAATTTAAATTGCCGTCAACTGTGAAAGTGGAGGTTTCTGAAATTATGGATACGACTGTCTGAAAAGGTGCGTTTTAAGTTTAGACCTAAATTCTGTCGAGTCTGCGATCATTCTCAAATCATGTGGCAGTCCATTCCAGGCTTTAAGTCCTGACACGGCAAAAGCACGCTCACCGAACTTAGTATCTGGCGTGCGTTTTGGTTCCTTCAACCTTCCGATAGCTGATGACGTTGCTGACCTAAGGGTTGACTGTCGGGAATTGGAATCTTCTGGAATACACAATTCTGATAAATAAGCCGGAGCCATTCCGTTAAGTGACTTAAATACCATCCAGCATACCTTGAACTGGATTCTTTCAGGACATTTGAGCCAGTGCAGATTTTTGAGATGCTCTGAAATGTGGGAGTATTTAGATACTCCGGTGATAAGCCTTGCCGCGGCGTTGAAAACGGATTGTAATTTGTTGATTTGACATTTAGGGAGACTTGCATATATTCCGTTGCAATAATCTAGACGTGAAACAACATAGGAATTGACTAGCAATTTAGTCGCCTCTGTTGGCAGGTTTCTCCGCACTGCTTTAATTTGCCTTAATTGAAAGAACCCCGTGCTTACAGTTCTGTTCACCTGAGTTTTAAGGGAAAAATTAGCGTCCAGATTGACACCCAGTAATTTGATGCACGTTTTTGGAGTGACGTCACTTACGGAAATGGTTATTGGGGAGTTTTCAATGTTATGCTGACGTCTGCTTGTAGCAGTCCACAGAAACTCAGTCTTTGTGGGATTCAGTTTCAATCTATTTGAGGTCATCCAGCGAGTAATTGCTTCTATACACTCAGTTATACGAATTTTTAGACTGTTTATTTCTTCTGGTAAGCAGTAAAAATAAACTTGCTGGTCATCAGCGTAGCAGTGAGATAGAAGGCCGAATGATTCTATTATTTTAGCGACATCATTTGTGAAGAGAATGAAGAGTAGTGGGCCCAGAACGGACCCTTGGGGTACTCCAGATGAAAGGGTTGCATAATTTGATTGGTTTTTTCCTACTTTTACGGCTTGTAAACGGTTGGCCAGGTACGATATCAGCCAGATCTTAACATCACAGTTTAAACCAAATGATTCATCTAATCTTTTAATAAGAAAGTCATGGTCAATCGTGTCAAATGCAGCACTCATGTCCAAGACTGAAAGAAGTGCCAGTTTACAATCAGTTATCAATGGCGTATCATGCACAGAAGATTTACATATTCGAAACCATTTTGTAAAAGCATCAATGAAGAGAAATATATATATATATATATATATATATATATATATATATATTTATCCCCTCTCGTACTATGTTGATCTCGCGCGACGGTACGCCAGGTATATGTTGATCCGTTTGCATTTGTTGATCCACCCCGGATATGTTGATCCATTACCCAAGCTGGCATACATATGTAAATCCCTACAGATCAACTTGTGTCATCGAGATTTAGCTGTAAGCCACACCCATTTTTCGGTCGCATATACATTTTACACGATTTATTTTGTTGATCTATATATTTCAGACAAACTTGACCGCTTGTATGTGTTGTAACTTGTAACCGCCAATTTCGCGCGCGTTGTGGTACTTTTTAGATTCCGTTAGAACATCCATATTCTATGAAAATGACTCTGTACTTAAAGAGGATAGACTGCCTCACGCGTATTTATATTGAAATGGAACTTTCGCAAACGTCAAATCCATGCTTAAAAAACCTTTTGAACTTGATTAAACAAAAATGTAACTTTAATGCATCATTTACTACGTTTCGTGACTTAGCAGGGGTGCCCGGGTTCATGGGGTGAGATTTGTGTAAGTCATTTTATAAGAGAAGTTTTGAACATTGATTGAATCAAATTTTATTATAATGTATCTTTTACCATCTCTCCCGACGTAAGTTTCTTGTAATGATTAAGTTGAAACAAAGCGTAATATCCATAATATGTGCCTATTAAAATTGCGGCGATTAGATTGGTGAGAATTTAATCTTTCAAATTTTAAATTGAAATTGCTGAAAAATTTATTCCAATTTGTTTTTTACTAAACATGGCTAAAGTCATTTCAAGCACCGATTCCAACCAACGATGTTTTAGTATATGTTCGTCAATCAACAGGAGCCATAATGTCTGTACATCAGAGCCCTCGAGAACTATTACAATTATGTGTACCGCCGCCCCGGGAACCATTTATTAGATAACCAATTAGCGAGAAAGTTGTTTATTTTTTGTATTTTTTTACATCGTCTCCACACAGGAGGCCCTAAGGAAAATCGTAACCCTCAAGGCCTATGTCATCTTTGTGAATGCTGTGTTGGGGGTATTTTGAAAGAAAGGAATGAGAGTGAGTTCTGGGAAGGAAATAGGTATGATGGGTGGGTAGTAATCTGGGGGTCAGTGTGTTCGAGTGATAAACATAAGAATCCAAGTCTCCTACTGCGTTGCAAGGCGATGCGTTGAAAGAGGATTAATCGATCCGGCCCACCACGCATTTGGTAGGCAAGCGCATCCGCCGCCAAGAACCGAACAAACCTCACCCCATAAACCCGGGCACTCCTGCTAAGTCACCAAACATATCAAACTACTTGAGGTGGCTCTCGACTAGCAATCCGAAGGTCGCGGGTTCAAATAAATTTTACTAAAATTAATTTGCACTATTTTACAATTAGTGTTTGGTTATATCTGAATAGCTAGGTACTCTCCCACCTTCCTCCTCGTCATCTCCTTTGAGGATGCCATAGTCTCACTGGCTCCAGACGGGAGCGGTTAGGACTGTATGACTCTGGTGCGGTATTCACACAAGTTTTTATTTGTAAAAAATGAAAAAAGAAATATTGACAATATTATAATCAGATATCATATTTCCTACAAAAAGCTACAGCTTGCTTCGAGAAGTTGAATAAAGTATTTTTAGCACAAACATGGCAGAAGATGAACTAACACGTGCAGTTTATAGTAATACCAACTAAAAGCACTTCAATATATTTTATTTAAATTTTGTAATTCCTTCATGCCTCATATTAGTGTTTCATAAAAAAATACAAATCATATCACACCACATCTTAACCAAAAAGCCGATATGTTTTTATACACAAAAAAGGGTTATTTGGATATTCTCTGTATGAAAACTAATTTCATACAGAGAATTTCATATATTTAATTGTTTTGTCTTTGATAATCAACGGCTATGGAATTCTACGTCTTGCCACCGCGTTTCCCGATACTATTGATTACTAAACACGGCGAAATATTTCAAAATGACTTATTAACGATTCCAGAATGTACTTTATTCATAATTGTTTTAAAAATTTATCTGTTTCTTTAGATATTTTTTTTTATAAAGTGCCTATAAACTTCGTTTTATTACTTATCCACTGGAGCGATTTCTGCCATATTTTGCCAATATTGTGTAATATCTTAGTTTTACCTCTAGGTACACAATAGAGTGGGTACTTATGGAATCTAGAAATATGGGATTATTGATTAAATCTAGGTGGATTCGTTAGCTTTAAACCGCATTTAGTAGTTTATATGGTTTCTGTGTTAATGTTTTTGGGGGATGATTATACCGGTACAATTGACCCCGTATTACAACTAAACTCCAGTTTCTGTGAGTACAGCTCCCAAGTTTTATAAACTCAAGTGCATGTCCGTCCGTAACACTTAGTCAATGTACTTATTTGTTCGTTGTCCTCTCTTTTCTAATGTGAAGTTGCTATTTTAATTTAAAGGAATATATATATACACATTGTTTGGGAATTAAATGACAAAATTGATTTAATATAATAGTATTTGTAACCACCTTGTAGCTGTTTTTTTAGTTCAGCTGATTTCCGGTCATATTGTTTTATAATATTAAATATGGGATGATTTTAAAAGAATCATCTTTAGAGCTATTCGAAACATTCGCAAAAATCAAATCCATAAAAAAATCATAACTTAGCAGGGGTACACTGTTGCGTTTGCTCAGCTACTACGTGGCGGGCCGGATCGAAAGAGACTGGTTGAGGGATACCTTTTGGCCATAAAAATCTAAAATGGCGGCAAAAGGAAATTATTCCATATTCAAATTCGGCGGTATGATTTTTTTATGTGACACCTCTCGATAGAGCGCCCCTATCTTTACACGTTAAATACAGAGAAACTATGTCGCCAACCGGTTGGGCAGCGTTATGAGGCGGGTTAAGGTAGGGGCTGTAGGAATGAATTTATTAATGCTGGTCTTAAATAGGCGCGAATTATATGGAGGAGGAAAAACAGATGCTGATAGCTCGTTCCACATGCGAGCCGACTTACGGTAAAACGAGTCGGAGAAACGACCCGTTCATATATGTATAGATAACATCAACTTAACTGTGAACGTGTATTCCGCTCGGACCGTCGAGTATCAAGCACGTGCACAGTGCAACGGGGATCAATGCTGCTAGCTCCTTTTAACAGGCTCTAATAAAATATCTGTAGAATAGACACAGCATACGCACATTTCGTCATACATGATTTTACTGCACATATGCCTCAGGGATTTCATTTCTACAGTATTCTGTCTACTTTCAGCCTTCTTCTGCCAATTCCATGCCTCATTTCCATATATTAGGGTATGTACCAGCACTACATTGTGGACTGCTAGCTTCGCTTCTTTGGACAGTTTTTAGTTAGCTCCATCCGCGTCCAATCATCCATTAATTACCCATTATAATCAAGAACCCGGCCTCCCCTACTAAGTCACGAAGCGTAATCAGGGGAGATGGTAAAAGATACAGGTTCAAAATTTCCTACATAACATTATTCCTTTTGCCGCCATTTCGGATTTTTATGGTCGAAAGGTATCCCTCAACCAGTTTCTTTCGATCCGGCCCGCCACGCAGTAGATGGGCAAACGCATCCGCCGCCAGGACCTAGACAAACCTCACCCTATGAACCCGTGTACCCCTGCTAAGTTATGATTTTTTTATGGATTTTGTTTTTGCGAAATTTTCGTTTCAATCTAAATACGCATACATTTCTTATAAACAATTGATCGAAGTTGACCTAATACGATAGCGTGGGCACGAACTTCGCTTCGCTTCGGGCATCTTCGCTTCGCGTCGCCCGACTTCCGATTGTTGTCGGTAAATGCGCCCGAGTCAAAGGACTCGAAGCGTCCGTCTCTAGCCGCCGGCCGGGATATAACGACACCCTGATTAGAATACATTTAATTGTTTTGTCTTTGATATCATAAATATTTTTAATAAATTAAAAACGGCTATGGAATTCCACGTTTTGCCACCGCGATACTATTGATTACTTAACACGGCTAAATATTTCATAACGACTTATTAACGATTCCAGAATGTATTTTATTTATTACTGTTTTAAAAAATTTTCTGTTTCTTTAGACGATTTTTTTTTATAAAGTGCCTATAAACTACATTTTATTATTTATCCACTGGAGCGATTTCTGCCATATTTTAGACCGGTCGGTGGCCGAGTTGACATCGCGTTTGGGTCCCACCCAGGCATAGTGTGTTCAATTCCTGGGCTGGCTAAGTCCCCCATCACAACACAAGCAACATTTTCAGCTGACTGTGGTGGTAGTAGGAGATTTTCAAATATTGCCAGGTTATTCTTAACCCGGGAATGTTTGTCTTTCTTTTCAAAAATTAGTTTATATTGTTTATGTTTTTATGTTTTCGGGGGATACCAGTACAATTGACCCAGTACTACAACTAAACGTCAGTTATTTTTTTAAAGTTTCTGTGAATACAGCTCCCAAGTCTTGCTCAAGTGCATGTCCGTCCGTAACACTTAGTCAATGTACTTATTTGTTCGTTCCTAATGTGAAGTTGCTATTTTAATTTTAATTCATAAATGAGATCCCTGAGGCGTATGTGTGGTTAAGATTAAGAAAGGGACGCTTAGATGGTTTGGGCATGTAGAGCGAATGAGCGAAGATAGGAGTGTGTAAAGAGGATATATGATGCAAATGTGAATGGTAGCAGAAGTCGGGGAAGCCCGAGGAAGACATGGCACGATCAAGTGAATCAGATACTCGAGTCGGGTCATGTCAAGAGTCAGAATAATAGAAGAGTATTATGAGACGATGTATGAATGTGAATGAGGCAAGAAGTGTGTGCCAAGACCGAGTTGTTTGGCGGTCCGTCCTCTCTGTCTACCCCTGCGGGGAAACGGCGTGATCGTTAATTAGTTAGTTAGTTAAATATACACGTTGTTTGGGGGAAAGTTTTATCTCATTCATAAAAAAAAAACTTTTTTCCTTCTTTTTTATTGAGATTAAAGCAAACTATGATATAAACATAATTTTATTTTTTTATTTTATCACACTAAATAGTTACGGTTCGTGACTAGACTGATTTTCTTGATGCCAGATAGTGTATTACGTTAAACATAATTGAAATTTTGAAAAATTATTATTCAACTAATTAAAAAACTTCTTTTCCTCGTCGAAGTTATTAAAATTGGACAACTTTGGTTGAATTGGTTCAATTGGCCACATATAGAATTCATTTGGCCCACTGTAAAAAAAACTTCATATAAAATATAATCGAACAAATTGATTAAATATAATTGCATTTGTAACCACCTTGTAGCTGTTTTTTAGTTTATGATTTATTTATTTCAAAGAAAGATGCCGACTTCCGGTCATATTGTTTTATAATATTAAATATGAGATGTTTCTTTTAAGAGCATTTCATTTTATTTAGAGAACTTTAAAATATAAACATTTCCGGTAAGGGTTCCATGATAACTCAACACAGTGACAATTCAACACACCTTTAAAAAGTGATGTAAAGTCATTAGAAACGATGAATAAAAAATTTAAACCTAACCGAACCTAACCTACTTAACCCAGTTAATAATGTTTTTGTTTCATCACTTTCCATGACTTTACATAACTTTTTAAAGATGTGATGAATTATCATTTTGATGATTTATCTGGTCATCTCCGGTAAGATGTAACAATCGTTTATACAGAATATTAATATTTGAAGTTGAGTTGAGTTCTGCGATTATTAAGCTTACGAGTTTTTTTAAATTCTAAAATAATGTGATAATCGATAAAAGATGGGTGGATTCATTGCTTATAATATAGATCATTTTGTATGTCTCTATATTCAAATTCGGAGGTATGACTTTTTTATGTGACACCTCTCACAAGAGTGCCCTTGTCTTTATACGTTAAATACATAGAAACTATGTCTCCACCCAGTTGGGCAGCGTTATGGGGCGGATTAAGATAGGGTCTGTAGGAATGAATTTATTAATGCGGGTCTTAAAGAGGCCCGGATTATATTGAGGAAGAAAAACAGATGCCGATAGCTCGTTCCACATACGAGCCGACTTACGATAAAACGAGTCGGAGAAACGACCCGTTCATATATGTATCGATAACATCAATCCGCTCGTGTCCGTCGAGTTGTCGAGTATCAAGCAGTTGTCGAGTATCAAGCACGTGCACGGTGCACTGGGGATCAATGCTGCTAGCTCCTTTTAACAGGCTCTAATAAAATATCTGTAGAATAGACACAGCATACGCACATTTCGTCATACATGATTTTACCGTACATATGCCTCAGGGATCTCATTTCTACAGTATTCAGTCTACTTTCAGCCTTCTTCTGCCAGTTCCATGCCTCACTTCCATATATTAGGGTAGGTACCAGCACTCCATTGTGGACTGCTAGCTTCGCTTCTTTGGACAGTTTTTTCTTAGCTCCAACCTCGTCCAATCATCCATTAATTACCCATTATAACCAAGAACCCGGCCACCCCTACTAAGTCACGAAGCGTAATCAGGAGAGATGGTAATAGATGCAAGTTCAATATTTCCCATATAACATTATGCCTTTTGCCGCCATTTTGGATTTTGATGGTCAAAAGGTATCCCTCAACCAGTCTCTTTCGATCCGGCCCGCCACGCAGTAGGTATTTTTTTAATGGATTTGATTTTTGCGAAAGTTTCGTTTCAATCTAAATACGCATACATTTCTTATAAACAATTCAAGCAACAAACAGTCGAATGAACACGTCATTTTGATTTGAAACGGTACCATCTCACAGTCATTTCATGCGATATCCGACTCTAGAGACTAATACTTTGAGTTCAATATCACAAAAGATTACGGAATCAGATAAAACCTTGTGATGAACAGTCCACCGATTGCTCTTGATTGGTTCATTTAGTAAAACCATATATAGGGACACAGATCAACTTTGTCCAATAACTTCTTACCTGGATCAACATACTACGGGAATAGATCAATATATATGAGATCAACATAAGTATGCCAATTTAGGTAGATCAACATAAATTATGCATCCGATTTCCATACAAATTTAGAAAATTTTATGAACAGTATATCAAATGGTTTTTCTGGCAAACTGGCAACATTGATAATTATTGTACCACTGTTGTCAATTCATTCAGATGTATTCCACAATAGCCAAGTTATATGGTGTTAAAGGTGGATCAACATAGTCTAACAACTTCTTACTGGATCAACATACTACGGGAAGAGGTCAATATATATATATATATATATATATGTGGGAAGCATAGAATGAGGACAGTTTTTCGAGCGCGCCCATACTTCGGGGACATTTGTATAGTTTGGGGACAGGCCCAAAGTATCTGTCCCCAAACTAACACTTTGCATTATATACGCAACGCATAGATTGAAGCCAATTTTAAAATTATGCAGAAGGCATGCTTTGAGCCATACATTACTAAAATATCCATAGATGCCACTATCGTATCGTTCTCAGATTTTTGAAATTTTATATTGTGAATTTTCGAATTAGCAAAGGCTCGGTACCTATTTACCTAATTTATGCTTGTATTCTTTCTCGCTTGCTTTTGTCGGAGAATGTCGCATTTTTAAACCCGGTGTCCGCAAATATTTTTTTTATTTAATTGTTGGTATTATTTTTTCTCAATAGATAATAATAAAATTAACATGCTTATAATATATGCTCGTACATAATATTATGATGGTGTATTAAAAACTGATTTTAAAATAATCTAATACAAATAATTACACATATTACGTTTGTGCAAACATTAAAAAAATACTTCAATATTTTTAATCATATTACAGATACATGTATTTTCAAAATAAATTTATTTTCATACTTTGACGATGTGGGCTTCACCACCCGTACTGAAATTTATACTTTTTATTTTTATGTTTTTTTTTCTAGTTACCTATTCAAAAGTATAAATGTACGTAAAATAATAACGAGAGGTACATACTTCCTACTCTCATGTTACGTGAATAATGCAATAATAATATAACTATAAAAAAAGAATTCAGAAATCGCGGGTTCAAATTACGCCGTGCAATTTGCATAATTTCACAATATTTGTTTGTTTAAATAATACGTTAGTACCTATATGGTATATTTGTGGCAAGTTCAAGAATGGTAGATAGGTACTGTCAGTATCGCCATGTTACGTGAAAAATGCAATATTTTAAATAACTACAAAAAAGTTGTTAATTTTTTCGCCGTTGAGATTGAGATTACGATCCTTGACTACGAATTTGGAGGTCGCGGGTTCAAATTAGGGCGTGCGCAAGTAAATTTTATTTGATAAATTTCTATAATTTCACAATATTTATTAGTTTTAAATAATTCGTTCGTACCTATATGGTATATTTGCGGCAAGTTCAAGAATGGTAGATAGGTACTTTCAGTATCGCCATGTTACGTGAAAAATGCAATATTTTAAATAACTACAAAAAAGTTGTTAATTTTTTCGCCGTTGAGATTGAGATTACGATCCTTGACTACGAATTTGGAGGTCGCGGGTTCAAATTAGGGCGTGCGCAAGTAAATTTTATTTGATAAATTTCTATAATTTCACAATATTTATTTTGTTTAAATAATACGTTGGTACCTAAATGATATTTTTGCGGCAAGTTCAAGAATGGTAGATAGATACTTTCAGTATCGCCATGTTACGTGAATAATGCAATATTTTAAATAAATACAAAATAGTTGTTCATTGTGTCGCCGTTGAGATTGAGATTACGATCCTTGGCTACGAATTCGGAGGTCGCGGGTTCAAATTACGGCGTGCGCAAGTAAATTTTATTTGATAAATTTGTATAATTTCACAATATTTATTTTTTTAAATAATACGTTAGTACCTATATGGTATATTTGCGGCAAGTTCAAGAATGGTAGATAGGTACTTTCAGTATCGCCATGTTACGTGAATAATGCAATATTTTAAATAACTACAAAATAGTTGTTCATTGTTTCGCGGTTGAGATTGAGATTACGATCCTTGGCTACGAATTCGGAGGTCGCGGGTTCAAATTACGGCGTGCGCAAGTAAATTTTATTTGATAAATTTGTATAATTTCACAATATTTATTTTTTTAAATAATACGTTAGTACCTATATGGTATATTTGCGGCAAGTTCAAGAATGGTAGATAGGTACTTTCAGTATCGCCATGTTACGTGAATAATGCAATATTTTAAATAACTACAAAATAGTTGTTCATTGTTTCGCGGTTGAGATTGAGATTACGATCCTTGGCTACGAATTCGGAGGTCGCGGGTTCAAATAACGACGTGCGCAAGTAAATTTTATCTGATAAATTTGTATAATTTCACAATATTTATTTGTTTAAATAATACGTTAGTACCTTTATGGTATATTTGCGGCAAGTTCAAGAATGGTAGATAGGTACTTTCAGTATCGCCATGTTACGTGAATAATGCAATATTTTAAAAACTAAAAAATAGTTGTTAATAGTATAGTGTTTGAGGTTGAGATTACGCTCCTTGGCTACGCATTTTGAGGTCGCGGATTCGAATTCCGGCGTGCGCAAGTAAATTTGATTTGAGCCTGAATTGTTGATGACTTAATGCGTTCATATGTGTTCATTCCGTGTCATGGGGAAGTATGGGAAAAGGACACGAGGTTTCCATGTCTAATGGTGGGCTCTGGCATTTTAAAATTTGTATGACCATTTTGCAACTAGAGGCGCGCGATTCGTTTCAACAGATGTGTATATTTCATATAGTTTAGAATCAGGGTAAGGAAGGCGAGAGAAGGAGGGGAATATCGGAGTGGGGTAGGGTACGAATTATGGGGAGGGGGGAAAGCGGGGAAAGTGGAAGGGTAACGCGAAAAGGAGTGACGCGGAAGGGGAACGGAGCGGGAACGGGGGTTTATGGGAAAGAACACAAAAGTTTCTATATTTCATGGTGAGATCTAGCGTTTGTATAAGCATTTTACAACAGTGTGTGTATTGCATAATGTTTAGAGGCATACATGGAAGGCGGGAGCGGGGAAGGCGGGGAAAGTGTAAAAGGAATAATTTATATGGCAGTCATTGTACAATAATTTTATTTAAAAAAAAAATGTTAGGTTCCAAATTTTTTTAATTAAAAAATTTTGTTAGGCACAAGCTTAATGTAGATGTGTAAATAATAATGATAGATACCTATTTCTAATAATAATTATGTGACGAGAATATTGTCGAAATGGTGCCGCACAAATTATAAATCCATTTATTATTATAATTATGTCCTCTGCGTGCAAACTATATCTAAATTTTACTAAAAAACAATAGCGTCATTCTCAACCGACCTTCCAGATTAGTATGGTCCTGTATATTATCTGCCTGTATAGAATGTAAATAAATACATAATAATTGTACATTTTAACGCAATATCACGTTCGTTGGTCAAATGAATTGTACATACATATTGTCTTGTATTAGTGATCGATGAACCGGTGGATGCAATCTGCTAGCCATAAGTTGCTATAATGGTTTGCTTAATCTGTAGGTAAGATAGATTATAGAAATACATTAGTGATATATTAAATAACATATTATAAATTTGTACAGAGCCCTTTAGGTGATTATGATTTTTCACAAAAACGGCGCTATACAAACCATCATTAGTATTATTATTATCCAACAGTTTTTTTACGCCAATACCGCACAAGATGACGCCTCCGTGGTCTAGAGGTATCGCTTTTGACTAGATATCCGGAGGTCGCGGGTTCAAATCCCGGTGTGCGCAAGTAAATTTTATTTCACTAATTTGCGTTATTTCACAAATCATTGATGTAAAATATTATTTAGTATATTTGCGGCACGTTCCAGACTTGAAGATACTCTCAGTATAGCCCTGGTGAAAGACCACCATTCAGAATAGAATCGTTGCTTGAAATGGCTTTAGCCGTGTTTAGTGACCAAATCTGAATAGCCAGGTACTTTCCCACCTCCCTCTTCCACATCGCCTTCCTCTTCCCACCACCTACAGCCTCACAACATACCCCATTTTTTTTCAGAAAAATAATATCTTCCGCACATTTTTAATTGTATTCATAGTTTGTGAAACTTTCCAAATGGATTATTAAATAAATCCAACATGAACTTGACCTCTTTAAAATCGAAAAACTTTTAATTTCATTAATTTTGTGTAAATAAATTGATTACATTTTTCAGAAAACTTATTGTTCATAGATATAATAATAATAATATTTGGCTAATTTATATAGCGCCGTTTTCGTGAGAAATCACCTCAAGGGCGCTGTTCAAATATATTTCTTAAATAGTTAATACTAGAACTACCGACTTATCTCTAAGACTTATATCTAGTGACTTACGACTAAGGCCTATAACTACTATCTTAATGACATATATACGACTATGTAATACGGCTATGTAACTAGGTACCTAGGTAACTGGGCTAAATATTGGTAGGTTACAAGATGAATTTTAATTTAATTGAAAAACTTCATAGGTAGGTGGTTAATAAGAAGTGTAAAAATTAATTCATAACAAAGTCTCAAACGATTTGCTATGAATTCACTCCGCGAACACGTGAACATGTTAACACGTGTTACTGACGTGCTCCTGCCACCGCGCAGAAAAGAGACAGCTACCCAACAGTTTGTTCCATAATTTGATTGAACCCTTTCCACATATTCTCGACCGGATATATTCCAGACAGCTATCGGATTACATCGATATTGCTTTTAGGAAAGGGTTGTCACAACCAATGATAATTAAAATACATTTTTAATATTATTTTTAGTTAGTGGCCATATAAGATTATCGGTATTATCATTCTGTGAACCATCATTTCTATTTGTTGTATTTTAGGGAAATCAACAGGAATAAACCAGTTTTAAAATGAAAAATGTTATCCTTATCAAAACCGTAATAATTACTAGTGTTTAATTTTTTATCAAATCTTGTATTATAAAATTCTAAACAATGGCTGAGACTCGCCAGAGCTTACCAATTTAATAAAAATTCCAATTCCATCAAGATCAACCCGACAATCCAATTTATTCCATTTGCCCACATGTAGAACAAACATTAGAAAAAAAATCCCAATTCCCGGAATATGTACGCATTATAACAAAAACATTCACAGCATAGACATTTAAAAAAAAATCTTCAGAAATGTCGAATAGAAGAAACGCGTACGATAAATTAATACGAAAGTATGAAATGTATCGGGAGCATCTTATATCCTTATCATATATTCCTCTCCTTTTTCTCTAACCAAACATTAATTTTAAGATATAATAAAACTCCATCTCCAAACCAATATTAGCATTAGAAACTTTTTTGGCTTGACTGCAATTCACTTGTGTGAATACACAAGTGGATTGCAGTCGTATTGTAGGTATTTATCTCTGTATTATATATTATGTAAACTGTAAGCTGTTTGTTTCTTACAAATAAATACATATCAATTAGTTAATTACTTATCTAACTTATTTAAATATCGAATAAAATAGTTAATATTTATTCAGTTGTTAGATTTGAAGAGGTTTTAATTAAGACGTTTACACAGTAATTAACTAGGTTTGAACAGTCAGGATTCGATTGTATTCTCTTTACACTCTTTTCTCCATTAATCCGTGCAATATGCCTAATCCATATAAAGCGTCCACTTCTTTATCGTGTTCATTATAATAACTTTAGTCTTGCTTGGTGACCAGATATAAATACCTAGTCAGGAACCTTTACCGCTCCATTCCCTTCTCCTCGTACCTACAGTACCTAGTACAAGTAAATGTTCGTTTCGGGACACCGACTGGATTCTGATTTGGTAAGTACCTAGATAAACAAAATACACCAGAGATTTTTCCGAAAGGCGAAATAGCGAACCTAATTGTATTGTAAGAACTGTGGTAGGTATGCGGTCTATCTTCTTTGATCTTACGAATTCGAATCAATTTACAGAATGCAGCATAATTATATTCCTACCTACTTTTTACGTATCTTTTCATAAATTATCATAAAGTCCAAGTAAGTAGCGACCTAGGTAGGTACCTGCCTACCGAAGTCTAAAACATCAAGATTTGATTTAACTATCGATATCAAGCAAGAAACTAACTTGTTTGTTTTGTGTATCCCTTGCCGGAAACCCTTTAGGTCTTGTGGCGTGATACATTTTAGCTCTCACTGGTTAGTGGTGTTATGTCACACTATCGCGTAGGGATATATAATAGTGCTATTGTATGGGAGTTCGATTTATATGCACCACTTAAAAATTTTCAACACTCCTGATGGAGAAAATTAATAATGTTTGTGGTAAGGTTTGGTCGAGGGGTAAGGCTCTCAACTAGCAATTCGGAGTTGCGAGTAAATTTTATTCAATTAATTTGTCATATTTCACAATCAATTCATTTGTCTTATTTCATAATCAATTCATTTAAATAATCTGTTTTGCACTTGCGGCGCATCGCATTAGTTAAAGAGGCATTCTGAGTAAAACCACCGCTCACAATTGAAAAGTTGCTTTAAATAGTTTTAGCTATATTTAGTAACAAGATCTGAATAGCCAGTTATTTTTTTTAAGTTTTCTTAAGAAACTGTTTTTCACCTTCCGTACAAATTAAATTGGTGTGGCATGGAGTTATCAAAATATTGATCGATGAAAAACATGAAAAAAAATATCTTTTCTTTCTAGTTATAATATAATAAAGCATTGTATTGGGGTTTGGACATTTTGAAGTCTGTTTCTACATTAAAAAATATATTATGTTGCCCTACGAAAAGTTGCGGTTTCGGAATTCGGTTTTGTTATCGAAATATACGAACATTCTTATCATATCTCACTGCAAATTTTTTATATATTTTTTTTAATTGTAACATTTCGATATTTATGATATTGTGATATTTCTACGAACCATAAAAAGTGTTTTAAGGGGCGCCCACATACTTGTCTCGGCTTGGCAAGCGTCCGCAAGCTCCAACATGTTTGGCTTGGCTTGAATAGGCTTGCGATAGCTTGCCGCCGATCAGGCCGGGGTCCGGTTGGTATTCTGTCCACAAGGCCCGGCAAGCGTTGGTAACTTGCGCCTTGTATATGGCAATTAACCCTGAGAAGAGTACAACTCCGAGCTGTTTATAGTAAATATCGTAAAAATGAATAACTGGACAAACAATAATCATTTTTTTAAAATTATATCAAGCAGGGTCCTATGTATGGATTTATTAATTTAAAAACATATTTAATTAATTCAAGTAAATTAGTTAATTTTTATATGAAAAAGAACAAGTCACAGAAAAATAAATAAAGTAACGGTTGAAACTGGGTCTCTCGTATATCCGGGACGAATGCATTATACCACTCTTTTTGTGTGTGAATACCGCACAAGAGTCTCAACAGCTCCAAGCCATCTGGAGCCAGTGAGACTATGGCATCCCCAATTGAGGTATGTTGTGATGCTGGAGGTAGTGGAGGAGGGGAAGATAAGTAAATGGGGAAGAGGAAGGTAGGGAAGTACCTAGCTATTTAGATCTGATCACTAAACACGGCTACAGCCATTTCAAGCAACTTTTCTGCTAGCGAGAGCACTTATTTTTAAGTTGTTTCTGACGATTTCAAATTTCAAAATTAACAATATTATCTTCAACTATTTTTTCCCATAGTTTTGGCAGCAATCTTTTTACATTATTTTCAAATTTCTTCTCAAATTATCAATAAAATTAATTTGTCTTTTTTTTGGGCAATTTCTTCGTTTAGCTTTTAAATAGAAATAGGAAAAATGACAGCTGTCACAGCTGATGTAGTTGCCTCAACGTCCGCCAAGAGCGTAGATGCCGACGTTTGGCTTGCCTACGCTTACCTAGGCTTGCGTTGCCACAAGTGTCAAGTGGCAAGTGTCTGGGCGTAGCATAGGGCGTTTGACGGCCGGCATAGTCCAGTGGTAACGCATTGGACTGCCATTCCGAAGGTCGCGGGTTCGAACCCGGCGTGCGCAAATAAATTTTATTTGATTAATTTGTGTTATTTCACAATTAATTAATTAAAATAATATATAGTATATTTGCGGCACGTTCCAGAGTGGAAGATACTACCAGTATCGCCCTGGTGTAAGACCACCATTCAGAATTGAAACGTTGCTCCAAATGGCTTTAGCCGTGTTTAGTGACTAGATCTGAATAGCCAGGTACTTCCCCACCTTCCTCTTTCCCTTCCCCATTTACCTTCAGCCTCACAAAAAACGGCGCTCTACAAATTATCCAATTATTATTATTATTTTTATTTGCCTGTGATTAATGAGGATCGTTAATTAAGCTAGTGTGTGTCGGAGTAATCGATAAATACTGAAAGCATGCCTTCCGTTCGATGTTTCCTGCTTTAATTAAGACAGTTACTATTGGCAAACTGCGTTAATTGTATCATTTTGTGGAACAATAAAAGAAATCAGTTTTAATCGAATACTAAATGTTGTTTTATTAATTTAAAACCAGAAATATTTCTGTGTCATTTATGAAAATGAGATGTAGTATATGCAGTTCTACTATAAAAGGTAAAAAAGTGTTTTTATTTTATTTAATGGTGTTACTAAGGTTAGGTAAAGAGATGCAACTCGGTAAAAAAAACTTAAGTATTTAGAAAATAAAATTGGTATAAATAGGTATTCATCAAAATTAAAAAGTAATTATGGGAATAGAGGTAAAATCTTTTTTGTTATTTGTTTTTGGGGTGTTATGCCGTTTTGAGCTAACTCATTCTTTAGCCAACGTTTCGGACAGCATTGCAGTGTCCATTATCAGGGCAGAACCAAGAATCAAGGGCAATAAATAACACATCTGCCCTGATGATGGACACTGCAATGCTGTCCGAAACGTTTGCTAAAGAAGGAGTTAGCGCAACACGGCATAACACCCCAAAAGCAAATAACAAAAATACTTTTGGCCGTGAAAATCTTAAATCATATTTGAGGTATAATCTGATTACTATAACATGACGGCCACTTTTGTCTAAATATTATATGTCGTAAATAAACTAACGTGAAGTTGACAACACGCCGAAAATGTTAAATGCTAATGAGTATTGCCACGCTAAAAAAATCGTCACCAATATAATTCGTCAAATCTTCTTGTAAAAAATTTACAATCCGGCAGGATCAGTCCCCTCCCCAGAATAGCTAGTACGATGTAGAAGCGTCGTTTTAGGGAATATTTATGAGTAGGGCCGTATATATATTTATTTTCAAATGTATTGACATAATATTTAATATACGTAATAAGTATGCAAGGACATTTTAAGAAATAAAGGAAGTGAGAAATTAACTTTATATCTCCTAATGGAGAATAGGGAATTCTCGTGCATTTTGTAAATAATTTATTTCAATAAAGATAATTATTTTATTATGCGCCTCTTTTTTTTCTTTTTTTTTTAAATGCATTTTCAATTTTTTGTAGTTGTTTTAAAAATTGCGTGCTATTTCGGCTCTGAAAACGGTCATGCGCCATCTTGACCGCTACGTCACAAGTGCTACGTCACACCTTTGCCGCCGCTGCCGCCATCGGTTTGCAGGATCTACTCGGGCCGGTCAACAGTGACGTCATCGTTCACCCTTGAACGCTTGATCAATCACCGGGCGTTTTTAGCTGCATTGAAATATTTCGTTCGCGCCTGTTTTTAAAGTCATTATAACTTTAATAAATGATTTTTGAAAATTATAAAAACTATGTATTCTTGTGTCTGAAGTGTTTCTACATATGAATAATTTATAATAAGTGATTTTTTGGTGTGAAGAGAATTCCCTATTGTGATAAAAAATATTCATCTAAATGTTACAGATTTAAAATTTTATGTGTTTTTGTTGCTGTAGGTAAATGTTTATTTTTTTTTCTGAATGTTTAGTCGAATTACACATTTTTTGTCGAAATCATAAAAATATATATTTTCAATTCATAAACGTTTCCACTCCTTTAGTAAATCCTTTTTTGGTTTGCGAAGGATTACCACGCACAAGTTTCATCATGAAAAAGATTTACGGCAAAAAAATTACTTTGTGAACTCCATATATTATACTTTGCATCAAATATGCACTCACTCATTCAAGGCTTCGGCCAATAGTGTTATACGAAAAAACTCACACAATCACAGACCAAGTTTTACTCCCCACACGATGCAATCTCTGAGAACAGGAATTGCGTAGAAAATTAGTGCGAGAAGCAACTACATTAAATGGAGCATGGGGTCAAGTATTGTATTTATTGGGTACGTACTAGGTCAGGGCTGCCTGACCAGATCTGAATAGCCAGGTACTTTCCTCTTCCCCATATCCTTCCCCTCCCCACTACCTTCAGCCGCAGAACATAACCCAATTGTGGAGGCCATAGCCTCACTGGCTCCAGATGGCTGGATGTTGAGACTCTTGTGCGGCATTCAAATATCAACTGAAAACAATACAAATAACTCCTCGATTAATATATTTGTTATGTGAATACATCACAAGAGTCCCGAGTGCTCCCAACCGCCTGGAGCCAGTGAGACTATGGCATCCCAAATAATTGGGGTATGTTTTTATATACATATATGTGACACCTCACAAGAGCGTCCCTGCCTGTGCAGTGTACCGACAGGGGAACTATGTCACCACCCGGTTGGGCGGCGTTGTGAGGCGGATTAAGGTAGGCGCTGTAGGAAGGGATTTATTAATGCGGGCCTTGAAGAGGCTCGGATTATAGGAGGGAGGAAAAACAGATGCCGGTAGCTCGAAATTGCTCGTTGATAAGCTAAAAGTATTGGAGAGAGGAAGGAGATGTGGAAGAGAAAGGTGGGGAAGTACCTGGTCACCAAACACGGCTAAAGCCATTTCAATCAAATTTTCAATTCTGAATGATGGTATTACACCAGGGCAATACTGAGAGTACCCTCCAATCTGGAACGTATCGCAAATATACCTTACATTATTTTTAAAGATAAATTGTGAAATAATACAATGTCATATCTGCTTTGTTTCTATTATCTATGGGTAAAACCATGTAGGTGCCTACCTAAAACAAAAGTTAAAATGTGTAATGGAATAAGGAAGATAGGCCATTAATCGTTGTTAGTTTGTGTGTAGTGTCGCCAACATCATATAACCTAATAATGCCCTGCATCTACACTCCTACACAGTCACCAAACGTACAACCCGTGCAGTATGGTCTAAGCTCGATGATAGTTGGCAAACTTCCATGCCATATCCGCCTTGTTTCTATTATCTATGGGTAAAACCATCTAGGTACCTACCTAACACATAAGTTAAAATGTATACCGGAACAGGGAAGATAGGCCATTGATTGTTCTTAGTTTGTGTGTAGTGTCGCCAACATCATATAACCTAACAATGCCCTGCATCTACACTCCTACATAGTCACCAAACGTACAACCCGTGCAGTATGGTCTAAGCTCGATGACAGTTGGCAAGCTTCCATGCCATATCTGCTTTGTTTCTATTATCTATGGGTAAAGCCATGTAGGCACCTACCTAACACATAAGTTAAAATGTGTAACGGAACAGGGAAGATAGGCCATTAATCGTTGATAGTTTGTGTGTAGTGTCGCCAAAATCATATAACCTAACAATGCCCTGCATCTACACTCCTACATAGTCACCAAACGTACAACCCGTGCAGTATGGTCTAAGCTCGATGATAGTTGGCAAGCTTCCATGCCATATCTGCTTTGTTTCTATTATCTATGGGTAAAGTCATGTAGGCACCTACCTAACACATAAGTTAAAATGTGTAACGGAACAGGGAAGATAGGCCATTAATCGTTGATAGTTTGTGTGTAGTGTCGCCAAAATCATATAACCTAACAATGCCCTGCATCTACACTCCTACATAGTCACCAAACGTACAACCCGTGCAGTATGGTCTAAGCTCGATGATAGTTGGCAAGCTTCCATGCCATATCTGCTTTGTTTCTATTATCTATGGGTAAAGCCATGTAGGCACCTACCTAACACATAAGTTAAAATGTGTAACGGAACAGGGAAGATAGGCCATTAATCGTTGATAGTTTGTGTGCAGTGTCGCCAAAATCATATAACCTAACAATGCCCTGCATCTACACTCCTACATAGTCACCAAACGTACAACCCGTGCAGTATGGTCTAAGCTCGATGACAGTTGGCACGCTTCCATGCCATATCCGCTTTGTTTCTATTATCTATGGGTAAAAGTTTGTTGGTACCTATAAAAAAGCTAAAATTAACAATAAGTATTAAAAATGTTTTTTTTCGATATGGATGAAATTTTTCACTCTTACCTTTCGAAAAACTCAACGAAAAAGTTTCATAATGGATTTGACTTGAAGACGAAACATTACTTTATCATAATGTACCAAATTCACAGCGCGTAAATATCTACATATTTGATATTATTATTTGTGCCATCTGGCGTAAAAAATATTAATAATTACACATTATTCCAATGGAAGTTTCCTACTTACCATAGGTCCAAAGTATGCTTTATGTACACGAAACACCTCTCTGTGAAAAGCATTATTTGAGACCACGACGGGAAATTATATATAACGCATACATTGAGGACTGTCTTCAAACTATCGTCTGTACAGAATAAAAATATGTCTTCAAAGTATGCTCTAGATGTATGTATCGATATATATTTTAAACGGTACATCATAGACGTATATAGCTGTGAGGGGGTAGTTTTAAAGGGTTGATTAAACAAAATGGCATTAAAAAAAAAGTGTATATAATGTGGCTCAAAGTATGCTTTATACAAATATATATATATATATGTATATATCCCGCATTATATATATATATATATATATATATATATATATATATATATATATATATATATATATATATATATTTAAATTTGAAATCGCACAAGAGTCTCAACTGCTCCTACCGTCTGGAGCCAGTCATACTATGGCATCCTCGGTTAAGTATGTTGTGAGATATTCAGATCTGGTCACGAAACACGGTTAAAGCCCATTTCAAGCAAACGTTTAATTGAAGAATGGTAGTCTTACACCATGGCGATACTGAGAGTATCTTCCACTCGGGATTTTATTAAATTCCACGGTTGGTTGCAGTTTAACCCTAGAATCCAAACTTATTTTAGATATTTGTTTATTTCAGACCCTCTCGATTCGGTTACGCTAAATATAATGATTAATTCACACAAAGTACTAGTTGTTTAAATACTAATTTGATAAGTAAGGTATATCTACATATATAATAGATAACATTCTGACACCAAATAAAAACTGTAACTCAAACCACTTAACTGAACAAAACAACACAGTGTAATAAATTAATAATTACTTAAAAAATAAACTATTTAATACATTTATAATTAACTTATATGATACATCATACTAAATTCTAATAATATATAAATTTAATCCTCAACATGAGAGATCCCAGTAAGGATATCATTATATTTATTTGTTTTAAATTATTATAAAACACTTCTTATTGTGATTATTGAACCCGGTTATTTTAGGTAGGTAGTGTTTAAAAATTGTCGGGAAAAACCAGAATACTTCATATCTGTATAATAATTAATACTGAAATAAAATATAACTAAGCCTCCAGAATCGAATAAAGTCGGAAGATAAATAAAATACCATATTAGAAAATTGATAATTTTCTAAGAATTTCCTCAATTTTCACGTTAATATTTAAATTTTATATGCTACTAATAGCAAAATGAAATATCTTCGTCGATTAGACGAAGTGAGTTTAACTGTATGTACAAAATGGTGCACCAATTAACTACACGAATGTAAAGTGCCAAATAAGATTAAAAAAAAAAACATAAAAAATATCTGTCTTAAAAAAAAGATAATAATATTGTATTCTGTAGTAGTCGATTCGACGCAGGTTTGTAATTTGGGGTTAAGAGGAGAATCTTCAGGCACTGGGAAAATGCAAAGCCATAATGGAGGTAGAATGGCTTTCCTACGGCAAGTAAGTGGCCATTTAAAATGCAAAGAGCGCTGAAAACTCCGGATATTTGTTGGTTTATTCAACTGCAGTGGATGCAGCGTAAAAAAAATAAAAATATATTTGTTATAGGTATTGTGCTTCAGTTCATATAATCGTACTATTGAGATGATTTCCAACTATTAAATATTCAAAATTGAAGATTCAGAATAGAAGTTCCATTAAAAAAATGTTTATGGCTAGACTACTACAAATTTAAGCTCTTTAAGCTTTTCCATGTGAATTTCATAAGCTTTTCCAAGAGTTGTGGGTGCTCTCAGTGATGCACTGGTGAGAAAAAAACAGAATCGAAACGTTTCTTGAAATGCCTTTACAAGATTATGATTGTCTAAGGGCGGGTTCTTTCACGGGATTTGAACAATTCATCCAATTTCAAAGTTGATTTTCAAGTTTTGCCAAGGGGTTAATCACGATCTTTTATATTAACATTACTGGCCAGGGATTCCACAAAACTGAAATCACAACAAAACGTGTATAAAACCTTCACAGAACTTGTTAATCGACTTTGTTGTTTTCAAATTCTGTGAAACAACCCGTCCTAAGAGTTGAAGTCTCCTGACTGAAAACCCCCTGAATGGCTCCCAAAAAATGTTGAACCGGATCCATGTGAGGTTAACTTTTTTCAGTAGTGGTGAGGCCCACTTTCATCTCTGTGGAGTGGTGAATAAACAAAATTTTCGGTACTGGGCTGAAAATAACCCAAGGCATCTTCACAAGTGACCTCTTTTCTCCCCAAAAGTGATCGTGTGGTGTGCGATTTTCAAAGTTGGGGGTGATTGGGCTTTATTTTTTGAGGAGAATAGACGAACCGTGACTGTCAACGTTTAACGTAATGTTTCCATCATGGAAAATTTTTTTGAACCTCAATTGAAAGGAATAACAGAGGGAACAGATCTGAGAGACACCTGGTGTATGAGACATGTGGTTCCCTAATCGCCTCGTCTCTCTGATTGGTGACATGGAGTAGCTTGCGCGGTCACCTGATTTCAAGGAAAAAAATTTCAAACATCGGCCTCACACCCTGAAAGAACTTAAGGATCAGATATTGGAGGACGATACAGCCGTCGAGATAAAAAAATGCCGCCAAAAACTTTAGAAATCGCCTTCATCAATGTATTCTACTGGGGAAATCATCTTTCTGGTGTCATCTTTAAAAATTGATGCATTGAACGGCATGGTGTGGCAAATAAATTAAAATCAACTTAATTTCGGTGAGTGGGGCTGTTTTTTTATAGCCTTTCTAACTGCATTGTCTATTTTGCTACACTCTGTTTTATGATTGTTAAGCACGGGTAAGCAGAAAACAAACCGATGTTTTATAGGTATTTCACCTTCGTTAGGAAATATGAGATGCAAATAAAAAGTTTTCAAATGAAGCGACACCAGCAATCTTTATTAGAGTGCTAATACCAATCCTGGTGGCAGGGAAGTATATAACTGGCAGAGGAAGAACGAACAGATTCTGTGGAATCCAAGCATTCTGGATCCCCGAGACGTGTGTGATAATTTTTTGTGTAAATGTGAAGTTCTGGTTCTGTGACAGGGAAGCCTAGAAGAAGTGTATGAAAATGTCAGAATAACATGTGTGAGACGATGTGTGAACGTAAATGAAGGGTGAAGTGTGTGTTAATAAAGTGAGTATTGACAGGTCGGTGGTTTACCTCTGCCTACCTTGTAAAGAAACGACGCGATGGTTCGCTTAGAAATACCCATGCAGGTTCTTTATAAGTTACTTATAAACATGTAAGTATTGTTTTATTTTTATTTGTTTGATTTTAATTATTTATTTGTTAATTTTGAATTAAGCCAATTGTCGATCCAAGTTTACAAATTTCAGTTTATTATTACTAACATAAACTACACATTTTTATTTTTTCTTTAATTTTCTTTTGATCAATATGGCTCCTACAATCCAGCTTAAATCTATTAATGATTGGTGAAGACTTTATAGTTTCCGGTAGCGTTGACATTGCATTCCTTTGTGCAGTAAACTGTTTTGTGTATTGACTTTGTAGCCTAACTTCAATACACGTTCTTGTTTACTGTCTGTGAATGTTTTTATTGTGTAAAATGTTGAATGAAAAGTTTTGGAAATAGGTTATTTATTATTATATGTATAAATATCATCATGTATAAAGTCAATGTTCCTTTAACATTATTGTGCTTTTGAAAATCTATTTTGCCGTAGTATTATTTTAATTGCTCTATTTCGGAGAATTTTCAACTTATTATCTTCTCTGTCGTTATTTGAAATGAATCGTTAAGCAGTAGTTAAAATGTAGAGCAATAATGGAATTTTATTTCGACTGCGGTTTGGTTTTTTCAAACCCAAAAATTAACATTTTGCTAGTAACATTATTTCTAAATCTTGAAGGTTACATGAAAACGATATTTTTTTTAGAAAATTTGGATTTAAAATATTGCAATTCTACTTTTAAATATTAGAAGTTTGAGGTTTGAGCAATTTCATCAACGGTTTTTCGAAATAATCTTTTAAAAAAATCATGCATATACATAGTTTTTAGTATTAAAAATGCCTTAGTTATCAAAAATTACTTTATCATGTTGTACTTAAAGACCACCATAGACCACTAAAAAGAAAAATTCACAAAAATTTGGATTGATTGATTTTACCAAAACACTGAAAATTTTAAGAATAATTTATCCCGAAAAAAGTACGTTTATATATCATCTTAAAGTTATTGCTTAGGTACTTTAAAATTCTAGAAAGCAGGAATAAAATCGGAGTTTGCATTTTTTAAACCGGATCTCCCTTTTATAAACTCAATATAATATTTAAAAACCCGTTCAGTTTTTATTGGCCGCAGTGTAGTACATCCCTAGTGACCGTCGGGTGGGAAACTCCGTACTTTTGCATCACGAGGCTATTCTCGGCTACACTCAGTAGAGAAATATTGATTCGCCAATATGGGCGGCTTTATGCAAAATCATATCAATACCCAACGAGGAATGAATTTTACTTTTATTCCCCGTGATAAAAACGTAGAAACGTGTTATGGGGTTAAGCAGAAAAAGGGTCACATTCAGCAGAAGGTTGCGCAGGGCTTTTTAGTGGCGGACCGTTATTGAAAAGAGAACGATGAAATCGATTGCGTTACGGAATAATAACTATGTAGATTTTCACATCGGTTTGATGGCGAGAAATAACCATTTTAAAGAGATTACAATTCTTAACAAAACATGTGTCTTTCCCAAGTCTATACAATATTGTAGGTATTAGAATTATGTAGGTAGGCATGTTCATATTTTTTGTTTTTTTTTTTTTAAAAGAAAGACAAACATTCTCGGGTTACGGATAACCTGACAATATTTGAAAATCTCCTACTACCACCACACCAAGCGGAAAATGTTGCTTGTGTTGTGATGGAGGACTTAGCCAGCCGAGGAATTGAACACACTACGCCTGGGTGGGACCCAAATGCGATGTCAACTCGGCCACCGACCGGTCCAGTTTTACCATTCGTGCAATCTATCTGAAAGTTATAGGAATCGTAACCGTTGGCTGATACCATTCATTCAGATACATTGTTTGCTTAGAGCATATTTAAAATTTGTTTATCGAATTTCACTCTAAATTACAGAAAAAAAAACGAAAAAAATTTCTTATTTAATTTCAAAAAAATAACACATTTTAAATAAAATACGAAAAAAGTTCGTATTTAATTTCACAACAATAACACATTTTAAAACTCTTTGAAATTTTTCCTTAAAATTGGATCAAAATATACACTTTTAGTCCATTTTTTTGCTAATAAAAAAAAGGTTGGCGTAAGTAAAATAAAAGGATGTTTCTCAATGACACTTGGCAAGGGCATCAGGGCTTCAAAAGTGTACACTCGTAAAGAGTATGCATTAATACAGGCAATCCAATAAATTTCTAATTTTGTGAATAGTAAATATCTAAGTCAACATTAATTGCGTGAACCAAACCTACTATCCGATTTCAAACGAGTTTAGAACTACCAAAATTCCTACACACCATTCAAGGGTTCACCTTACCTAATATTGTCAGCAATCTCTTAATGAGAGAATACCATTCAAATGCGAAAATTGATTGAAAAGTCTCTAGTTCATATAGCTATATTATCCATATTTGGCTACTACAACAAAAAGCTGGATGCTTGCGATACCTTGCACTCCCCCTCGCCAAGCAAACTTTGCCCTCGCGTATTTCCTTAAAAATCGGTAATAATAAGTTCTCTACTATCGGTCGTTGGAGACTATTCGGATTTTAAACTTTACTCATTCTACTTTATTTCCTTCAAGTACTTACTACCCATACAGTGATATTTTAGTGTTTTTTTTTATATTACGAAATTGCTGCCGCAACTAAAGTCTCTCTTTATCTATATTTATATCTATCCAGTGTGTCCACGAGTGATGGGAGAGTTATACATCCATTCCGTGGCGGCGTTAGGCAATGGGTCAAGAGAGACCAGTTGGAGGGGTCAAAGGGTGTCCTCAAACTAGCTTCTCTTGGCACGCCACGCAGCTGGCATCTTGAACACGCCTCAACCGATGAACCCGAGAACTCCTGCTAAATTATCAAATGTAACGAACTACTTGGGGTGACCTATTGCAGAGGTTGGTTATCCGATAAATGGTTCCCGAGGCGGTGCGCGGTGGTACCCAAACCCAAATCATAAATTAAATAAAGTTTTTCAAATCTTTTACGTTGTTATCATTGCTTAAAATTTTCTCATTTAATGGCATTATTGACATGTGTTCCATCTTCAGGGGCACATTTCTTTTATTAAATCATCTAACCTAACCTGTTACCCAATTAACTGACACTGTCTGACAGTGTAGCTAGTATCTAGTTGCTATTTATCTAGTAATCAATTGTCACTGATGTATCTACATCACAATTGACAATTGCAACAATTTATTATACATGGTCAATCTGTTAAGAAAACTTGTGCAGTGTACACATCAAGTGACCCTCATAGCATTTAATTCGAATCTGAGGACCACGCATTGTCCCTCGACTCTATAATATCGATTGAAAAGACCAGGGGTAAGTCAGAATCCCTTCCAAATTCTAACTAACTGTTAACCGACTATCCCAACTAGTTGAATCAAATTAAATATTGAATACAGTCCACCACAAACTGGTTCACATACATTATTGTGACTTCAAGCGCAGACCCAGGAACAAATGTGCAGGTGATAGTCGTTACATTTTTGGATCGAGTAGTTCCCGTTGGTATACAAAACAGTGGTGAAAAAATTGATAAATATCATTCAGAACTTAAATTTTAAAGAGGGTTTCTCCAAGCTTTATCAAACCGAATGCCCTCGATAATTTACTGTACAATGATATAGTCTCAGGGCTTATAAAATCTACAGGTTGTCACGAGCCTTTTTATCGGAAAACTGTATAAAGCTAGCGCGTGTTTTAATGCCGCTTATCAGCCAGCGGACAGTTTCATGTGAATCTTTTATATAAAACAATCAATAAATAAAACTTATCTCGCCTGAAGTGTGCTTTTATTGGGTCATAAAAGTCATTTTACGAGTCTCTTGGTGGGAAATACTGATATACGAGAAGGCAAAAGGCGAGGAGAGTGCACCTTTTGGCTCGTTTTGCATTAAGTTATAAATTAATATCTATGTTATCTGAAGTGCAGTACACATTTTGCGGTAGTTGAATTTGTTGGAATGTGAAATAGGAGTAGGTAATAATAATCTAACACTGGAGTGGAAATAGGATTCAAAGCCATGAATACATACATTTTTATTATATACTTGCTGACTTGTACCCGGCTTTACTCGGGGACTTGTAAATGGTTTGGAGTAAAGCTTTTCGTTCTCGACCTCTTCAACTATTCACTTCCCAGTCATACATTCTCCTCACACATCTTTCTTTGTTCATAATTCACTTTTCATTTTACCGCAAACAATTATTTGATTCATGTCTTCCACAGACATCTGACTTTGCCACCATTTATTTTGAGTAGTATCATTGACATGTGTATTGTAACTATTAAAAAAATACATTATATTGACTTTGATTCAACTAGGTATCTTATTGCTGTGTATATCAGTGCGTTAAGTCATTCTCGAGCATCCTCGACTGCTTCTACCATTCAAACTGCTCTCCAAACACTCTTGGCACTAATCAACAATATTAATAGGGACACATATAAAATTGCTTACTGCGATTTAAAGCCAATTAATCCACCTAAAATTCACCGTTTATCCCATAATTTTAGGTATTATAAATATGGTCCACTATGGCAAACAATCGCACAAAACCTTTTTTCAAACTTGGCATAATATGCCGAAAATCGCTCGAGTGAATAAGCAATAATCATTCGTCTGAAATACTCATACAAATTAAAAAATCTCCCAAGAAAAACATTCGCCGCCCACGGGATCTGAACCTGCTACGTCGGCTTATTACAATTCCGCCAAATAATTCAAAGTAATAGTATTTAAAAAAAAATAATCTGAATAAAAATTAGAAATGAGGGACGTAATCATCTTTGTCTTCCACTAAATAAGGAATATAACATTTTTATAAAATAATTTTATGTAAAATTTGAACAAAGTTCTCAGGCGCTGAAATTATAAAAAAATGGAATTTCCTGATTTTAAACGGTCCATTAAATCTAAAAGATTAATTTTGGCTTTTATTTTGCCTATGATCCTTATCGTTTTTGCCATTACGCTAATATAAAGTCGTAATCATTTATTGAAATTGGTTTGTTTGGCAGAAATATTACAAACTAGTCGCTCTTCTCGCTCCATGGGAAATAACTTCCGGAGTTACTAGCGTAGTTGAACGGATAAGGAAAATAAATGAAAATGGTCTATTTGTGCCGGAGTAATTGTAAAATTTTACAATCTTGATCAAAGGGAAAATGTTATCATATAAAAGGTGATTACATTTAAAAAAAAATGTTTTTTGCGAGATTAAACACTCTTTCTCTTTAATTTTTTATTATTTTTTTTAATTAAAAAAAATAATTCTTCAATTTTATTAAGTGATAGTACTTTTCAAAATAATAGCAATTATATTTATTGTATAATATTCCCAGTTATTTAAAAAAAACTCTTTTCGAGAAAGACAACGCTAATTAACAATAATAAAATAAAAGCAACTTATTTTTACATAAGAAAACGAATTTAAAGGGGAGTTCAATGAACAGTGTAGATTTATAGATTTTAAAACATAGTATAGGCTTAACAAATTTAAATGAAAAATATTTCATAAATAGGTACATTAAAAGAAATAAATACAGAAGTTAATTTGGAATTCAAAAGAAATAATGTGTTACTCATTAATAAAACTGTTGAGGAAATAGCTTTTTAAGAGCTCTTAGCAGATTTCTGATTTTTATTTCGCTTTAGTAGTAAACGAATATTTAGAAGCTCCACGGCTTATGATTGAAATTAGTTTACATTTACTAATAAATTTCAGACGGTTGGTACACTTTTATGGTGCAAAAAATTTAATTTTAAAATTTTTTATGAAACATTTTTTTCTACTTTTATAAGATTGATTTGTAAGCTAACAAGAAGAATATTAAACTAATAGTTCATATCTCCATAGCTCAAAATAACGTTTTGAAAAGATCATTTGATTCATGTATTCCAGATTGAAAAGCTGTTTAAATTTCATGACGACAGAGCTTACCATTCGAAAGTTTTCGCAAAAAAAAAAAAAGATTTTCTACTTATGAGATTAAATATAAGATAGGTACCAGTAGGGTCAGAAAGAATAACGTTAAACATGTTTGGTTATACGTATTAATGTTTTTTTAAAGCAATAATTTTAAATGTGAATATTATTGTACTCCGTACTGTTAGGATTCTCTATACACCTTCGTCATTTCTGAGAAGGTAGCATACGCAATGTCATTCGACTTATGAGTATGTTTTTCTTTCAATTTTTCAAAGAAAGCGGCACTTTTTTTGACACCAAACTATTTACCTAATAAATGTTACTATACCATGTAATAGCCCAGTAGAGCGTTAGTAAAATTATCAATAAAAACGTTGATGTTTACCAGCTATGAAATTGGTGGTTGTACCTGTGATCAACTATTATTTTGTTTATTTCATTTCCTAATACGCAGAATTCACACACGGATCTGCTCCGCGAACATAATGTGTGTATCCCACACGCGGATATCATGCGACATTCTAGTGGCGAACATCACGTGTATATAGTACACGTGTTGGATTGGAAAGTCGGTGAATATATCAAAAAATACATTGTTAGGTTCGTGAATAGCAGATTAATAGTTCCTGCTGAAAAATAATGTACCGATTGTAACAAATAACACCTACCATGTTTCAAACCACTGCATGTGTTATCTACTAGAGCGATTGTGGTTCGGTTTTCAATTTTGTCATTAGATTTAATTATAATAATTCCTCACAATATTAATGTACACATATAAACCGCTTACCGCGGTTTATAACCAGTGACTTCACCTACATTTTACTATTCATTTCATATTTTTAATACTCCTATAAATTATGCACAAGACGTTTTGAAAACTTGTCATGTATGCCAAATATCGCTTTAGTCGATAAAGACAGTACAACACAAAGTAATGTAAAAAAGATTTAACATATTACTTGGAAAATTAGATAATTCTAGGACTTCAAGCTGAACAACACATTCACAAACAGACATTCCAATAATTAATTTTTCGAAGAAAACTTCTTCTAACTGCTTTTCACTTTGTGATGGCATTATTTATTTTTTATTAAAAATAAATAATGTGAAAAATAAATATTTTTTTTACAATAATATTTTGAATAACCCTCCCCCACTCTTACCCCTCCCCGCTCCTTCTACCTCTTCTTTCTAGACCTAATTTTAATTATAACTTTAGTATACTTGTGCTCCTGATGAAGTGAACTTGGTTCATGAAACATGTTGAGATTTTGTATCGAAATAAAGTGATGTAAACAATGTTATTTGTGTTTTAATAAAAAATTCCAATAATTGTATTGATACATTTTTTCGTAGATAAAATTGTTTGACTTGAAGCCATCAAACTATTGGTATTTTTGTAGTTGTATATGATATATTGTAGAGACATTGTTTGACATCTGGACTACGAATCCAGAGATGGCTGGTTCAAACCCCGGCTTAAACCCCGAATTATTATTTTAAGTCATTTCATATGTAGATAAAAAATAATACAGGGTTTTCCAATAAGAGGTGTTATTTTGATATTCAATCGTAAAAGATCAATGGTTTCGTTGCTTGTGTAGCACGTAGCGCCGTCTTGTTGAAATTAAACGTTGTCTATCAATAATCAATAATATCCAATCAATACCATCCAATTCCGGTCATAAAAAATCATTAATCATCTCTCGATAGCGATCTATTCACCGTAACTGTTGCTCCAGCATCATTTTCAAAAAAGTAAGGTCCAATGACTAACCACCGGTGCGGACCATAAACCGCACCAAACAGTCACACGTTGAAGAAAGAGAGGTTTTTCTACAATAACTCTTGGGTTTTCCGAGCCCCAAATGAGACAATTTTACTTGTTGACAAAGCCACCGAGGTGGAAATGGGCCTCATCACTCAAGATGATTTGCATTTGATTCACCCAAGTGAATTTTAATAATTTCAATGCGATTTCGAAGCGTGTATCGTTTCATTTTTATTAATGACGTAGTTTCTACTTATCAAATGTCAAAAAATGACAGCTTCAAAAGTAACATCTACCGAAATAGCGAGCTATTCAAAATAACAACTCTTATCGGAAAACCCTGTATATGTATGTTTGCGGCATGTTCCAGAGAGGTAGATATTCGTAATGCTGCCAAAATGAAAAACCACTTTTTAGAATCGAATCTTACTCTTGAAATGGACGGAAACCAGATCAGAAAAACCAGGTATTTCTAAATCTTCTTTTTCACATGTCTTTTCCATCTCTAATCCTTAAACCACAAAACACACTTACGTTGGGGATAGCACAGAAGTTGGAAACAGTTGGGACCATATAAAAAAGTGGTGACCTTTAAAAAGTGAAATGAAGTCATGACAAGTGATGAAGCAAACTACCTAACTAATCCTGACTGGTCAGTGGTTGAATGGGCATAGCGCTTGGGTCTCACCCGAGCGTCGCGTGTTCGATTCCTCGGCTGGCTAAGTCCTCCATCACAACACAAGCAACATTGTCGGCTTTCTGTGGTGGTAGTAGGAGATTTTCAAACATTGTTGGGTTATTCGTAACCTGGAAATGTTTGTCTTTCTTTTATTTAGAAAAAAAAAAAAAAAAAAAAAACATCACGCCGTTTCCCGTAGGGGTAAGTAGAGAAGACGAACCGTCAAACAACTCGGTCTTGGCACACACTTCTTGCCTCATTCACACTAATAGACCGTCTCATACATACTATTCTATTATTTATTTATTTATTTACGGACGGACCAAGTTCAATAAACACATTAAATAATACAGGAATTTAAAACTAGGAGAACTGTTACAATCAAATACACTATGATAAAAGCTATGCCAAAAATAGGGAACGAAAACAATAGAGATATTGTGACAGGAACAAGGTTTTGATGGAGTTCACGTTAGGCCATATCAATACAAAATATTGCGATAACCAATAATAATATACCAAATAAACAGAAATACGCACTATGGCTCATGGATTTACTATTAAAACTAATTGCTTTAATCACAGTTTACCTAATATGTATTATTTTGTCTCGTACAATTTCGTACACCATACTTTAACTTGACTGAATGTTAGAACATTATTTGTCCAATTATAAATGTAATTAATTATAAATATTAAAATAATTTATTCCCATCAAAAACTAATTCTAACTGAATTACTAACCACCAAGTATCAAGATCAGACTTGAGTATCTGATTTAGTTGATCGTGCCATGTCTTCCTCGGTCGTCACCGATTTCTGTTACCATTCACATTTGCGTCATATATTCTTCTCACACTCCTTTCTTAGTTCATTCTCTCTTCATGCCAAAACCATTTATGCTTCCCTCTCTTAATCTTTCTGATTACGTTTACATCAGCCTCGCATTATTTGCATATCTCCGCATTTCTCACACAATCGAACATGGTTTTACAACACATATTCTATAACATTTTTTCAGCATTCAGTGTATGAAAAAAAACTAGGTTAAACAGGTTACTTAGTTAAGGTTCACTTGTAAGTTTTTTTTATCTTTTCATGATATTATATTTTTTTCTTAAAGTGTGTTGTATTGTTACTCTGTTGAGTTTTAATGAAACCCACAGTTAAAATAATAATTTTAAAACACAAACTCAATAGGTATGGCAATAATGTAGGGTGGAATGTTTAAAAATGTATTAAATTCAGTTTCAATACGATTTTTATGCGCTACGATGCGATCCGAGAATTTCACAAATTAAATCCATTGAACATAAATATTTTGCGGTATTTCCTTTAAAGCTTTAATGTATTTATGTGCTGATAAAAATTGCCACACCGTAGAAATGTGCGTACAAAAAGTAGGCTCAGTGAATAGAGATTTTAGACAGTGGAACAGGAAGGGGCATATATAGATCATTGGGATATTTTTCACTCACCCGTTTAAAACAAGAATATAAATATAGAATGAAAAGTAAATTAGTAAAAATATGACCGTAAAAAAAGTCATTACTCCAGATCAAATTCGAAGTAGCGTTCTCTAAAGCAAATCTAACTTGAAATAGGTTACACATGTGTGTAGTTATGTTATTTTCTAGCTTTGTACAAAGTGGTAGACATGCTTACATAGTATCGCCATTGTGAAGGACTTCTATTCAGATTCTGAAATAGCTTTAGTTGTTAGTTTGTTGACTAGGACTTACTAACCTTCCTCTCTTATATCCTTTCCTTGTCTACTGCCTTTAGCGTCACAATATAATAATACTACCTGACGGGTACCCGACGTTGCTGGGGGTAATATTTAGGAGTAGACTTATACCATGGCTTACTTTTCTTTAGGCCTGTTGAAGATATATTATGTATTGGTTGGACAACACAATTATAGAAACTTTCTAAGTACAATATTATTATGACAATTGTTTTCAAAATTGCGATGTTTGTTTACGCTTGACATTCCCGCCTGTCAAGTTGACACATAGTATACTTGTTGCCCGTAAACTGAAATAAAATTGCACGTAAAATAAAAAAAATTATAATAATGCGCACAACCGTATGTTGGTTGCACTGATGGCAGATTGATAAGCTCGCACTGTTTACATATTTGCACAAAAGACATTTATAGGTTATGTTTTATGTGAGATACGTCGAAACAACAAAAACAATTACAAATGATTACTAAACAAAACGCTTGCAACTCCAATTCCAAAACCACAAAATAAGGATAAATACGAACCAATTTGTTGTTGGATCGCCATGTTATGATAGGGAAGTTGCAAGGTTATTAAATGAAAGTATTTTAGTTAAACTTTGGACTGACCGTAACAAGGTATATTTAGATAAATTTCACATATGTATACAAGAAAGGTGAAAACTTACCCCCAACGACCAGAACGCAGAATATAGCTAACCTGTCTAAAATTAATATGACGTTTATAGTTTTGAAGAACGAACGCTGAATGCCGCGAGTGGCGGACCTGTTGTCCATCCAAATAGGTAAAAGACGACAGCAGCATGAGGAACAAACTGCATCAGGATGTGGCTGGCCAACGGCCCAGGGTGAACCAGCCAAGTAGGTGGAAGACGGCAGCATCATCAGGAACAAGCTGCATCAGGGCATCAGGATGTGGTTGGCCAACGGCCCAGGGTAAACCAACCATGTACCGGATTTACGGGTAACCCGTAAGTTGCCCTTCCAAGATGCGAGGAAAAACTTTAAAATGCTCCGAATCAAAATGCTCACGGCGATTACAGCCCAGCGGCAGAAATAACAACCGATCACCCGGATATTCTCTGATTACATCCACGGCCGCGCATGTGAAAAAAAACGTTTTCATTATCCACGCCACGCGTGGCAAACCCCACTTGCGGAAATAATTATTAAACTTCTAAACTCGAAGCACAAACCGAACATTTCGGTAATAATCACCAAATCCATGAAATACAACTCGATCATATCATCAGGCCCCAGAAATAATAATGATCCCCGACTGGACGTGCACACTCGCCTACGTCCGCTCGGGAAGTGACGCCATCTTCAATTTTAGTCATTTCCTGTTATTGCCAGTGTTAAAACAATAGACAAAACTAATCGAAACGATTTCACAGATTTGACAGGTTCTTACTTACTGCAAGTAAAAAAAATAATCCTATGTTATTTACATAACAACCTCCTTATTATCCTTATTTGATTTTTTCACTATTAATATCAATCTAATTTGTAAGATTAACTTATTTATTTTGAAAAATCTTTTATCAACCTCAAAGAAATAATTATTTCAGTATTCAACCTTCATATATCTATTATTTGTGTACCTGCTAAACTTGTCTCAACACAGGAATTTCCCAGTGAGTCAGTCATTTAAAAATCATTTATAGTTTTATTTTATCAAGATAAATACATAAATAAATTCACGTGTGGTAACCATCTGTTTTCGGCTTTTTCTCAAATATCATTTTTTAATTTTTTTTTTATTGCACTTCTTTTTTTGTATTCCAAGCAGTTGGACTATGAAACCGTATTTTTCACAAAAAAATTTTATTACTTATATTTGGCCAACGAACATTTGCTTATATTGTGCCTTCTATACTTAGTAAGATTCCAATGGATGTATAAAGCAAATCAACCTGCACAACTAAAATAAAAAAGCTCTAAAAGTTATTATTATCTAAAATTTTTATATTGACATTGTTCATAAATATGTTGGAAGGTTGAAGATATGTTCGGTGTTTAAATTAAGCTTTGTTAGTTTTTAAAATAGATTTATTCTTTTTCCGGGATAAATCAGTCGTAATTTTAACAATATTTTATATATCACACAAATAATTAATCACAACGGACACAGCAAGGATTATTTAAGCAATCGTGGCGTGAAATGATTAGGTTGTTATGATTAGCGCGTTTAAGATATGTAAGAGGTGGACTGCCTGAGTACCTTCCCGCTGTCGCTTATATAAGGTGCGAATACATCGAAAATCATCCAGCGGGTAGATAGATGTGCTAGGTGTTCTCTATTAGGTTTCAATGCGGTTCAAATTGCATCTAAGAACGGTCCTGATCATTCTAGTTACTATCGCTACAATATGTTGCCGCCCGTAACGCTGAAGATTCTAGCGGTCGCCCAAAGTCTGTAGGAATACTGATACAGACCAAATATTCAACATCTATGACGTACTAGATATACGCCAATTATACGTTAAAACACTACTAAACTACATTTTTGACAAAAAAAAATAAATAATTTTTAACCTACACCAAATAACACTAACAGACCACTTAGACAAGCGTACAAAGAAAACATAAAAACTCCGACAGTAAATTCAAGCTTTGGATAAAGACACTACCAATACCATGCTATAAAAGCTTTCAACAGTGTAAAACATGAAATTAAAATTGAGGAAAATAAAAATAAATTTACACACAAAATTAAAAAATTGATTAAAGAACAAAAAATACAATATTACCAAAATGTAATAGCATCAAATAAAAATAAAACCTACACGTAACACACAAAACCAATATAAACACACATCACTCACAAACACACAAGATTATATATTAAATGTATTATTTTATCTTATATTGTAGATTTTATTTAGATTATATTTTCATATTATAAAATGAAGGCCTCAGCACGGGCAAGCCACCCAGTGAGGCCAACATTACTGAAAAACTTTGAAATGTAAAAAAATATTGTACCAAATAAAAAAAAATATATCGCGGTAGTTTCAAGTATGGTCCGTCTTGATCTCTGGGCAACGGCCGAAGTGTCCAGTAGGTTCTACTACGGCCTAGGTTGTTAAATAACATAGGATTATGACAGTAAGTAAGAACCTGTCAAATCTGTGATTTGTCTTGTCTATTTTTATGCTCTGGCAACAAGGAACTCTAACAGGAAGTGACAAAAATTCAAGATGGCATCACTTCCCGGCCGGACAGAGAGGAGTGAGAGCGTCCGGTCGGGGGTCAATTATTATTTCTGGAGGTCTGAGGATCTGATCGAAAGATCTTTCATGGATTTGTGATTAATACCGAAATGTTCAGTTTGTGCTTCAAGTTTAGAAGTCTAATAATATTTCCCGCGAGTGGAATTCGCTCCGGGTGGCGTGGATAATGAAAACGTATTTCGCCATGTGCGGCCGTGGAAGTAATCAGAGTTTATCCAAGTGATCGGTGGTTATTTCTGCCGGTAGACTGTTTTCGCCGTGAGCATTTTGATTCGGAGCATTATTAAGTCCCACCTTGCCTCATGGAAGGGCAACTTACGGGTTATCCGTGGAACCGGCACATGGCTGGAACTCACTGGGCCGTTGGCCAGCCACATTCTGATGCCGACGTCTACTCCTCATCCTGGCTGGTACTCACTGGGCCGATACCAGTCACATTCTGAAGCTGTCATCTACTCCTCATCCTGGCTGGTACACACTGGGCCGATACCAGTCACATCTGAAGCCGTCGTCCTCTAGCTACTCGGCTGATTCATCTAGTCCGCCATTCGCGGCACTCAGTGTTCGTTCCTCATCACTATATACGTTCATATTATTTTAGACAGGGTAGATAGATTCTACGTTCTGGTCGATGGTGGTAAGTTTTCACATTTTTTTATATCTCTGTAAAATTTATCAAAATATAACTTGTTACGGCCAGTCCAAAGTTTAACCAGAATACTTTCATTTTATAACCTTGCAACTTCCTTTCAAACATCATGTAGATGGGATATATTTTTCCCGCCCTGAATGGAGAATTATGTTCTACCGGTGGTTGGTCGGTTTGGTGAGTTCTTTTCCAGTTCAACCACTGGAAGGGACTCTGGCGCGTTTGGGCTTTCTAAGACCAATAAAGTCAAACTTGGCCACCCACTTTTCAATCATCATAACAGTCAATAATGTAATTAAAAACCTATCTTATCCCAGCCTATTAACACAACATCGGGCTAAGTAAGTAACATAACATTGTGGGCAAATAAGAACTATCATAACAAGGTACCTAGGTACGCAGTGGTACTAAATAGTACCCGACACCGTCCGACTCGGGAAGTAGCGTACCACTACAAATACATTAGTATCCATTGATTTTATGCATGTTATTGTAAAAATATACTTATGAGATTGTTTAAGTATGTTGTGTGCCTTTGAGAGTATGTATACCTTTGAGTATTTTGGCTTTGTTATATTTAACTTTAAATGTACTTTATATGTGTGTGTGTATTGTGGTCACTTCAAATATTTTTAGTGATTTGTTTTTGGGGTATTATGCTGTGTTGCGCTACTTCCTTCTTTAGCCAACGTTTTTGACAGCATTGCAGTGTCCACGTAAACTTTAGATTACACATCTGACCTGATGATGGAAACTGCAATGCTGTCCAAAACGTTGGCTAAAGAAGGAGGTAGTGCAACACAGCATAATACCACAAAAAAATCATTATAATACTTTTGGCCGTGAAAATCTCAAATTATACACATCAAATGTTAGTCTTCTGAATCTATTTTCTATATGGTTTTCCAATAAGAGGTGCTATTTTGATATTTAATCGTACAAGATCAATGGTTTCGTTGCTTGTGTGGTACGCAGCACCGTTTTGTTAAAAACAAACACTTTCTAGATCAATACCATCCAATTTGGCCATAAATAATCATTAATCATCTCTCAATAGCGATCCATTCACCGTAACTGTTGCTCCAGCCTCATTTTCGAAAAAATAAGGTCCAATGACTTCGCCGGACCATAAACCGCACCAAACAGTCACATGTTGAGGATAGAGAGGCTTTTCAACAATAACTCTTGGGTTTTTTGAGCCCCAGATGCGACAATTTTGCTTGTTGACGAAGCCACCGAGGTGGAAATGGGCCTCATCACTAAAGATGATTTGCATTTGATTCACTCAAGTGAATTTTCATAATTTCAATGCGTTGTTGAAGCGTGTATCGTTCCATTTTTATTAAAAACGTAGTTTCTTATTGTCAAATGTCAAAAAATGATAGCTTCAAAAGTAACATCTACATCTAAAATAACACCTCTTATTGGAAAACCCTGTATATTGTGGCTTCTTATTATATGTGTGCTTTTGTTTTATAGTTAAAATTGTGAACATGATACCTGACAAACTGCTTAGGCAGTTTAGATGGAAAATGCTATTTGATTAGAAATCATAGCCCGTGAACATTGTTAACCAACGTTCATATTAAAATAAATCTCGTCTTTAAAGTGTATTGAGGAAATTGCAAATAAAATTTTTTATCCGTAATGATTATAATTCATCAAATGTTATTTCTGATTTTGCAACTGAATCAGTTTTTCAAATCGCTACAAATTATCTCAAGATTAAACATTGTTTTAGCGAATTTTGCGGAAAAGTAGCTTTCAGCAAATATTCAAAGAGACAGAGAAAGGTTTCAACATAAATTTGAATTATTATTTGAGTTGGTGTGAAATAAAGTAAAAAGGCGATGTAACATTTGTATATACAACAAAAAATTTGAAAGGCTCTTACTGAGAATTTTGTTAACATTGAAATTTTTTACCCAACACTGTGAATTCGATGATTTCTTTGTGAAACAACATTTAAGACCATGACACGAAAATTCCCGCCTTTACTAAAAGGTTTAAGTCAACGAAAAAATGTAGGTAGATCTTATTTCAATTGGAAAATTCCTTTTCAGAGGTGAAACATTTTGTTATCGGTCAAAAGGTCGCCGGATCAAAACTCGGCGTGGGTAAATGAAATTTCTTAAAAAAATGTGTGTGTTCAACTTATTATTTAAAATAAATAATTGACGGAGCGTGGGCATATCGGAGTTCTGTTGCAATTCGGCCATTTTGTCTGGGTGTTCATTTGTTTGTATGTTCCGTTTCCGGTTAAAGATGATTTTTTCAAATGTGAAATCATCGTGTTTGTTTGAACTTTTTTCTCATTTTTCATAATTATGATACCTACCTATCTGCCTGAAGAGAGTTTGAAAAAAGAATTGTCATTTTGATAGAGACTTTTTGGACAAATTGTTAAATTCCTTATTTGAAATTTAAAACAAAATATATACATATATATATATATATATATATATATATATATATATATATATATATATATATATATATATATATATATATATATATATATTATGCCTACATGGTTTATAATCAAGTGGGCAGATATATAGGTATCTACTTGCTTATCTAGAAATTTGGGTTTTGTTAATAAAATAAGAGAACGAGAATGTATTTCAAAATCCTGAAACCTACCTTATCCTTTACTATACGCTGGTCCTTTCTCAACTTCAATATTGCTCCTCCATGTGAACTACACTTTACGGTATTTATAAAGACAATATTGAAAGCATCCAAAAGAAATGTCTGCAGAGTCTCGATTTCAGAATGAGAGTACCTACACGGGAATACATTAATATGCTATCGAAATATAACGTCTCTACTCTCTCTAACCGGCGAACATACCTTGATCTCATGATCCTGTATAAAGTCTACAATAACGTTGACTGTCCTAACATACTCAGACTAATGAACTTTAAAATACCACCCAGAACAACTAGGTTTAACGACTTATTCCATATTATCCGGTAGCGCACTAAGGCTGGTGTCAGGAATCCAATCAGAAGAATGTGTGAATTGTGTAATCAAAATCAAAACATGAAAGATTCCCACATTTGATACAAGCAGTATCTTTAGTAGAAAACAACAACCTTGACATACATTATGTACTCTTTTTCGATGCAAGGTCTTCTGTTCATCAAGCTACTAGTCTAAATTATGTTATTGTTCATTCAAGGGTGGTTAATGTTCTCAATACCATCCTTATAGAAGACAATCCGACAATATCAAAACTTAATGTCACTCTTGCCGGGTGTTTGCCTCTCAGATCCTGATGTTTCCAACCTTCTTTTTTGTTCTTTCATTCACATTCTTTTCTTCCCTTCTCCACACAACATTTCCAAAAGGTTAAGACAATGTTAATGGTTATTTCCAATTGCTTCGGGTAGTTAGAATCCATTTGCGGTATAACCAAAAAATTATAATCCTTATTTTGACATACGAAAACAGAAAAGCGCCACGATATGCATGTGTTTGTACATAAGTAGGAAAAAAACAGAAAAAACAATAATATTCAAACAAAATAAAGGCGTTAATAAAAAGGGACAATTCATGTGCTTTCAATTAATTTCAAATCCTAAAAAAGATATTGATCATAAGTATTGTCAACACCCCAACGGGATGATATATTTTATCAGTGTACCTAAGCAAATAGTCAGATGAATCAATAATGAAAAATCAAAATTCAACCTTTAGTAAAAAGGAACAAAGTCTTTCCTTTCAGTGAAGCCGGCATCATTGTATTCATTTAGATTTTTGTTTTGGGGGCATGAACTTAGGGATATTTTGATTTTATTGGGGATGGTATTTTACAAACATTTTTTTGTTTTTTGTATTGTGAACAGAAATTCCAGTATGGTCACACGCCTCGCGCGCCCGAATGGTTTACAGTACAGAAGGCCTATTTTTCATTTTTACGAACGATTGGAATATTATATTCCAAAGGTTTCCGCTTGGCGCTGAATTTCACAGATGAAAAAATGGACTCGCTTTTTCAATAGAAATCTAGTATGGTAGTAGTAGGAATTTATTGTGTTTACCGCGCTCTGTTTTTGGTGGAGGGCTAAGGGTTTTTTCTTTCTTTACATTTTTTTTTCATGAGAAAGGATTTGTGATACTGACAAAAGCAAAAAGGCGTAAGCGACAATTCAGTGAAAAATGGGTTAGTCCACAGCATCGATTAGAATTTTTGTCTGATCGAAACTGTATGTTTAACTCATTTTTGACTAAATTGTCGCTTACGCCCTTTTTACTTTATGGTGTCAATAAATATTTATTTTTTTGGTACCCCAAATCATAATTTAACCGGTATTGTCTTTGTTTGTATTACTATTTCATGTGTTTATTTATTTATTCAAATATTTAATAATTTATTATTAATTGTGAGCACTCGTTCGGATTAAGATTTCCAATATCTTTGCAATCTTCTAGTGTTTTATTCATAGCACGAAAATTAGCATCCAAAGTGTGTAAGGATTATAATGTTGCTAAACCAAATCAAATCAATTCAGAAAAGTAAGGTACATGACTTCTCAGCTCTAGACACTCAACATTTCATAAATCATTTAAAAGCGTATATACGGCCTCCGACTAGCACGCTGGAGTTCATAAGCAAGTAAATTGTATTTGATTGATTTGTGTTTACTTTCAGTATCGCCCTGGTGTAAGACCATCATTAAAAATTGAAACGTTGCCCGAAAAGGCTTTGGCTGTGTTTGGTAGTCCGATCTGAATAGCGAAGTACTTACCCACCTTTCTCTCCCCCAGCCTATCTACTACGTTCAGCCTCATAAGATTTAAAACTTTAAAAATAAGCCATCACCTTTTCATTGCCACGGAGGTTGTCTAATTCCATATTTGAAACGTTAAGACTTTTTTATTTTCCTTTGCAATAATTTGAATTTATGACCTCCAGATCTATGACAAAAGGTCATCTAACACTGAGGGCTTCCATCCTTCAATTGTCATTATATATTTATATTAAAATGTATTAGTCTTTACAAAAGTACATTGAAGACAATACAAAACTTTGACAGTATGCTAATTATTTGACTCAAATATGCACCCTTGATTATCTTTCAAAATAGCAATACGGTGGTGCAGTTGCCCCAGTTAAAATCTTGGGCTGTAGGACTAAAGGAATCTCATTTTCTACAGTCTGTTCCATTCCCATTTTACCATTGCCTCATTTTTTATACTCGTATTTCATATTCTCATCTGTACGCCGAGTTGTAAGATAAAAAAGCAACACATGTGTACTTGCATTCGTATAGATATATTGCTCATGAATATTTAAAAAGCCTTTTAAATGGCAAAGACCTTATCTGATAGTTTTTCATAACATCCGGGTTGATATAACTGTGATAATAACTGTGAATTCTCTTTTTCAATATTTTATCTATGCAAATAATCACATATTTTTGTTAAAACTTTTCACACCATTTCAAATATCTCAATCCGAACAGATTATAATGACTAGATACCTATATAATATATAGCCTTGATTATCTACATCGTATTAAAAAGAGAGTCAGAGTTACATCAATTGCAAATGGACTCATGGTATATTTTACCAGTGAATAAATTATTAACGACAACTGATTTGGTTGCGTCGCAATTACACACAGGTTATCTTTACACAAGGTAAAGTTATTCTTTTCACAAAGTGAGGTCATTTGAAAGTTTGAACAATCGTCTCGATTGAGTGGTGAAAAAATATATTTGAATTATTCATTTTCTTTTAACTTATTTTTGCGATGACACTTCATTGTATTTATTTTATTGAATCCCTTTCAGATGTTTCAGACGACGAAAGACAACTAAATTTAGTATCACCCATTTGAAGGACCACTATTAAGAATCAAAACGTTGGTTGAAAACGCTTTAGCCGTATTTGATGAGATTAATACGCATGGTAGAAGAAGTGAGGGATGCCTGCGGAAGACACGGCACGATCAAGTGATCCCGATACTTAAGTCTGGCCTTGTCAAGAGTCGGAGTAATGAATGTGTTATTATGCTCTCATAAGTAAAAACACATCATCTTCCTTGAGGTACTCAAGAAGGATAATGTCGTTTCATCCATGGTGGCTGTAATGTACTCATAATAGGTTAAAAGTTGTTACATATTACATAGACATAAGGGATACTACATGAAGTGTACTTTAAGATAGAGTTAAGACGTGTTATTTTATTTCCACATCACCCATGAAGATTTTAAATACCCACGCAACCCTCAAAAAGTAAAATGAGATCCCCGTATTGTATTTTTCATTGCTTTAAAGTTTTTGATTAAAAAAATCGACATTTAAACTAGTTTAACTCTTAAATAAAAATAATGAAAAGAATTAAAACTAACCTACGACCTATAAGGGCTTAAAGCCGAATGTTAACTACAACGCGCCAGAATTAATTATGAAACAAATGACAAAAAAATCAACATCTATTAATTTGAATGTTTTCTAAACGACGAGGCGCGTTTTTTTGCAATGATCCGTTCAACTTTGAGTTGAACGGATCATTGCGTTGAGTTTTTTCTCAATTAAGATAACGCTTCACCATCAACTCTCAAATATCTGTTTAACAGAAGCAAAGTTCAATAATATTGCTTTGTTGGCTCTCTTTAAATGCAGATTGATTTTTTTTTGCCTCTGAATTGGATTAAATAACATTTTAAGTCTAGGTAGTTCAGTCTGAAACAGACAGAAAAAAATATGCTAATGTGGTTGTTAGGAATAAGACTCCATTTTTAAGCCGAACGCTGAAAAACTGCGCAGTTCTTTAAAAGTAATCTAAGTAATTGTTTCTCTAAGTAAGAGATAAAGTCTTTGACGTAATTTATTGTGGAGCTTTTGTTTGGAGGAACAGATAAACATATTATTTATAATCGGATGGGGCCAAAGGAAATTTATGAAAGTTTCGAGAAGTTTTAGAAAGTTTAGTTAACGATATTATAAAGTTTCGATAAAATGTGACACAAGTATTAACAAAATTACCAAATTGTTTTCTAAGAGTTAAATAATAATAATAAGAAGTGTATTTTCCTAAAATAATTATAAACATATTAAATTGTGTTTTTGTTCAGTTGAGTGGTTTCGGTTTCAGTCTGTATTTGGTATTAGTATATTTTTCGATGAGGTACCGATCAATAAACTTACTGGTTATGTTGTTAAGTTTTAACATTTGTTTTCAATTGTTCATATAACTATAACTATATGTATTTCAAAAATGTCGGTATATTATCAGTAATCCCTGTATGTTCTAGTTTTTTAAAAAAGATGTAAGTAATTTATTGTGTCGAAGGCTTTAGGAAGGTCTAAGAATAAGCCAATGCATTTTTTTATATGAGTCTAGATAAATTTTAATTTATTCAATTACCCAGGCTATGTCGTTGGATGTTCCTAGATTTTTTCTGAAGCCGAATTGTTTGTTGGATTTTAAGGAAATTGATGAGTTCATTTTTAATCGTTGTTTCTAGAATTTTAGAGAAAGTGTTAGGAATTGTAATTTGTTTATAATTATTGATGTCTTTTTGATTACAAGATTTAAAAATTATTGTGAAAGTCCCGATTTTGAATTGTGATGAAAATCTGCTTTCAATAACGGATTTGTTTATTAGGAAAAGTATCGGTTAGATAAGTTCATCTTGTAAGTATTTAAATGTTTTCATTGTGATAACATCACTACCAGATGCAGATGTTGCTTTGAATTTAGATAAAATTAGTTTTTAATCGTGTTTAGTGGTTGGGTTAAATGCAAATTTCTTCCTTTGAGAATTGGAGCATTTTTTATTTTTAGGTGAAAGTTTTGAGGTGTGCTTATTTTGTTTTCTAAATTCTAGCCTATGTTTGGATAAAAATATTTTTGTAGTTTACAAGTTGACATATATTTTTTTGATCGAAAGTATTTAATTACCGGTGTCAATTTTTTTTTCAATTGGTTTGTTTTGTTTTGGTTAGTGAAAGTGATTTTTTTAAAATTATTTTAAGTTTTTGGATTCATCTATTTTAGTTCTGTAGTAATTTTTTAAGCCAATTTAGTTATATTAGAGCAGATGTTTCTATAGTTTATATTGAATAGTTTCAGGGAAACGTCATAAGGACTGATTTTTTTACTTATTGATCGAGTTCGTCCCTTTTTCTTATACACTTAAGTAGGCCAGGTTTATTCCTTTTTTAATAAGTTTATGGATAATTTTACTATATAAGTTTTTATTGAAGTGTGGTTTTGAATATTTAATCGAAGTTTTCAACAAAATATTTTCCAAGCTTTCTTATTTTCTTCAGTTTTATATAATGATTCCCAGGTTTCATTTTGTAATGATTTTTTACTTTTTTATAGTCTATTAATAGTAGTGGTTGGATTATTTGTACAGCGCCGTTTTCGTGGGAAAATCACCTCAAGGGCGCAATTACTATTATTTTAATGATAGAACGTCCAGCGTCCTGCCAGCAGGACTTTACGTACTACCGGTAGGACGTAAGTTTTTTGTTTATATGCGGCTTTGTAGGCCTGCTAGCAGGATGCCGTTAACTGCATTGCATAGTGCGTCTCTTTCTGATTCAGCGAGTTTTTGAATCGTATTTCTGCGATCAGTCTGGCCAAAATGGCGGCGAGTATAAGACGTGGGGTCCGCGTTCGCGTCAAAGCCACGTATTTCGACGAAAATGATGGCCTAAACACATGGAGTCGCAAACATTTTGGTGATAATTACGACATTAGTTATTGTTGGGGCACTGTAAAAAAGTTAGAAAACAATTATGCAAGGGTATATTGGGAAATTGACAAAAAAATATCAACCGTGCCCGTTGGAGTTCTAATTGCTGAAACCGAAAATGACAATTTAGTGGAAGCAAATACAAATGAAGAACATTGTAAGTACAAACTTTCTTATTTTATTCATAGGCTTACGTTTATAGTAAGCCTAGTATATTCCCATAGAAAAAATAGTACTTGGAGGTTGCTTGTTCGTTTCCATTATTTACGTGATTGACAATTTTTTTTTGACAGGCACAACATAAATTAACTTTGCTAAGTTTGACTTGTATGGGTATGTATGCGTATGTATTTGCGTGTCTGTGTGTGTGGGCGCGTGCTTGCCTGTGTGTCTGTGCCTGGGTGTGTGTGTATTAAAAATATTTTTATTATTTTTTAACTGATAAACTTTATTAATGTTTATAAGACAAGGTTTTTATGCATATCACAAAGGATTACAAATTATTATAAGCAATAATTATTAGCCAGAAACACCCATACAAATTGAAAAAATCTTCCGAGAAGATATAATAACTGCCGACGACGAAAAATAATAATATTTGACAATTCTAAGTATTCACCAATAAAATGTAGACATAATTTGTCGCGACGCTATCTAGTGGGGAATTTAGCAAGTAAAATTGCCTTCCCTACTATAATAAAGTATGTTGTTCTTAGGTGAAATAATAAAATAAGCAATAGTTGTTGAACGAAATATTTCTAATACATATTGAATAATTTGACGGGACAGGAGATAGGCCGGCGTAGCTCAATGGATCGATCACCTGACCGGAAATCAGGAGGGTGTGAGTACCGTCGCGACGCGTCGGCGGTTATTATTTCTTCTCGGAAGATTTTTTCAATTTGTATGGGTGTTTCTGGCTAATAATTATTGCTTATATTTATTTGGAAAATAATTTTAAGTTTAAATATATTGAGTACCTACACCCCTTTGCGTCTGTTGATCACTAATAATGGATTTTTTTTCAGCATCGTCTGAATCGGGTTCTTCTTCTTCGAGCGAAGATGACGAGACAAGTATTTCAGTACATCCGAATTCAAGTACAAGCAACGTAAATTCTGCTCGAAATACAACAGTTGCAAAGGGTGTTACCTGGACTTTTCATGAAGCAATACGTGTCGATCAACGACAACAAGGCTATTTCAAAGCTACCTTGCTAGTACCATTGGGGCCCGCACGAAGTATCAAGGATGCATTTTTCATGATATTTCCGAGAGAGAAGCTTAGTTACATAGTCCATTGCACCAACTATTCGTTTCCAGCAAGACAAAAACTGTTGAACGAGAAGGAATTATTAACTGTTTTTGGCATATTATATGCTATGACTCTTCAAGAACTTCCAGATCGACGATCCTATTGGAATACCACCTCTGATGGAATATATCCCCCTGCAAATTTTGGACAAAGATTTGGTATGAGCCGCCAAAGATTTGAGATCATTCTCATGGCATTGCGCTTCACACAATCCTCAGACCTTGATTTTTCTGATAAATGGCGTAACACTAGAACATTAGTAACGATGGTGAATGATAAACTAAAAGATACCATCCATCCTGGGTCAAAAATAACTGTAGATGAATCCATGTTCGCCTGGTATGGAAGGGGTGCGTACTTCAAAAACGGAATGCCAGCAGTTATGAAGATTAAAAGAAAACCAAAAGGAGTCGGTTGTGAAGTAAAAACAGCGTGTGATAGTGACACAAACATTATGATCAGAATGGAAATTAATGAGGGCAAAGAAGCAATGAGTACGAAGAAATGGCAAAGAGAATTTGGCGCAGGAACTGCAACTACTTTGAGATTGACAGAGCCATGGTATGGTTCTGGCAGAGTTATAGTTGGTGACTCTTGGTTTGCTTCAGTCAAAACAGCTGTGGAGTTATTCAAAGTTGGATTGTATTTTATTGGACTGGTAAAGACAGCACATAGTTTCTATCCTGTGTCTGAGATGGCAGCTCAGTGTCCTACGCATAAGGGGGCATCTGTTGTGAGTACAGCAGAAAAAGACTCTGTGCAGCTCACTGCCTGTGCCTGGAGAGACAAAAAGATTCATACATTTGTAGCCACTTGCGAAACGACACTGCCTGGCCTGCCATCACGCAAAAGAAGGTGGGACGATGAAGGAAATTTATTTTACCGAGAAGTCGATCGGCCTAAATTAGTCCAGCAATATTTTGACGGGGCTGCGGCTATCGATATTCACAATCACATTAGGCAGGATGGATTGGCATTGGAGAAAGCTTGGGGCACACAAAAATGGGAACATAGAATATATGCCTCAGTTCTGGGCATTATAGAAACGAATGCGTATTTGGTTTTTAATAATTTCTTTCGCTCCGAACATGATCAGGTGTCTCACAGGTGGTTTACTACCAACCTGGTATTAGCTCTAACTATTAATGACGATGATAACCTACAAGAGAATGAGCCGCCACCACACGAGAACATCGCTCACAGCGGAGAACACATTCTTGAGGCCCTGTCAAAATCAGATGACAGAAAGAGAGTTCAACGCAAATGTATAGTTTGCTCCAGAGTCAACAAAAAACAGCAGAAGGCGAGCTTTTTTTGCAAGACATGTGGTCCGCGATGTGTTTTATGCTCTCCACAGACAGGAAGAAACTGCTTCACCTACCATATCGCGAATGGAATTCCAGCATAATCCTTTTTTTAATTTTCTCAAAGTAAATACAATTTTCACTTACGTTTTTTTTTCTTCATTTTCTTGTTTATTTTCTACCCTGTTATATTAATAAGCGCCCATGTCTTATTTTATTATACCTTTTTTTAATTTTCTCAAAATAAATACAATTTTCACTTTCGTTTTTTTTTTCATTTTCTTGTTTATTTTCTACCCTGTTATGTTAATAAGCGCCCATATCTAATTTTATTAAATAAAATACAGAAAGTTTGTCACCTCTGCCTATTTTTAACATGCATAAAAGTCGAGTACTGCTAGAAGGACAGCCTCTTATATTCATACAAAAACCGCAAAAAATTGCGTACTGCTGGCAGGACGCACACTCGTCGAATTGTCCTTCCGGAAGCTCCTTCCGGCAGGACAAGGGTTTGGACGTTCTATCATTAATATGTTGATTCCAGGATAGATTTTGAGTCGACGGACGGTTCTTAGGATTAAAGTGAAATGATCTGTTATGGTAGATAAATTTATGATTTTGGAACATTATTAGTTTGTTTTTGTCATTATTTGGTATTTAATTCATTTATCGGCACAATAAATTCTTCAAAAATAATTGTTAATACTTTGGTAACTCGTTCTGAAGTACATGGTTTAACATATTGGTATTTGTGGTGGTTATTAGTTCATGTTTTAGTTTGTCAAGTGTTTTTTGTCGTGAAAGAGGCCATTATAAAAAATCATTGAGTAAAATATATGTACAGGTTTTTTAAAATCATTTTTTTCTTTATTTGGTACAATATTTTTTACATTTCAAAGTTTTCCAGTAATGTTGGCCTCACTGGGTGACTTGCCCGTGCGAGGCCTTCATATATAACGTTCAAATATCTTATTTCAACAACCAATAGAGATGCACACTTTTATACTGTATATTGCTCAATTGTATTACATTCGCAATCAACTCCTATCACATAAAATAAATGTGATATCATAAATATTAGGTTAAAATTGGTTTATTAGGTTATCCATAGTTGGCAGGTATTGATACCAAATATGATTGCAGCCTCAAGGTCAAGACCAGAAGTCACTTCTACTTCTAGTAATAATGCGAGCGAATTGTTTTCTATCTCAAATAAATGCCTCACTTTCCTGACTTAGAATTGGAGGTGTACCCCGATTAAAACCAACTTTAAATAGCAGAGAACCTTTCAGAACAAGAAATAAAATATCCTCGCGCGCTTCCTAATGGAAATATTTTATAATGCTTTACCTGTTACAGCTCGTTTACTTTAAAAACCAACACCTTTTATAGAAAAATAATTGTGATGTTTAAGAGGTTATCCATAGATGGTGAAGAGCTGTAAATAATGTAGGGGTTGAGACTTGATTGAAAAATGCGATTGCAACTTTAAATTCGAGACCCACAGTCATTTCTACTATAAATAATACGAGCTATGTTTTTTATGTAAATTTCAAAGTGTTTTGTTCAAAGATCTTGTGGAAAAAACCCACAGTTACAACAATAAGATTAATACGCCATACTGGTTTATAGTATTAATAAATTGGTTTCCAAATACATCAACTTTTTCTTACTTGTATCTCATATCTTCACAATTTATTAGAATTAAGGGGGTGAGAATAAGAAACAAATGGAATCGTGTCATATTTGTAGCAAAAAGCCGAGAAATATCATGCGTCTAAATATAAATCGCACTCACATAGCGAGACCGGCTCGGAAACTACCCAACGTTTCTTGTTTTGGCGCCAACGGAAGCCAGCCCAGATAGGGTGGAAAAGTTGCGTCGGAGCCTTATTTATGACCGTACAGCCTTCCGCGGAGCCGAACACCGTACACCGTATACTAGTCAGTCGTGAAACGTCGCCGAGCAAGGACGCCCGCAGCGCAGACTACGAAAGCTCGGGATACCGGGAGCTTTTAGCTTTTGTTCCGCAAGCCAGACATATCTTGTTACCTGCCAAACACTGTGCAATTGATTGGATGATAGAATTTTTCCGCTCGGTCAGTTTACATTGAAAAAAGTTCTTCCGTGTGAAAAATAAGACGAACTTAACAGACATTCCATGTTTAAGTTTTGTCATTCTAAAGTTGATTTGTGTGCATTAAATGAGACAGAACATGTAAGTAAACGTATTTTTTTATACATCTTTTCATTGTTCTTTTATTTTCATTTAAAAACTAAGTGAACATTTAGGGTGTGTTGTTTCATAGAATTATAATAACTATCGAATTTCAACGCTCATTTGTGAGTTTTGTGAATGTCCTATTCAAGTTCTGTTATAATATCACTATACGCTAATTACTTGATAGAACTGAAATAGTAACAGAACTTGAAAATAACTTTCACAGAACTTGAAAATTAACTTTAAAGTTTGAAGAATTGTTCAAACTCTCCGAAACAACCCGTCCTCAATGTATCAGTTTCACACATAGTTAATAACGTAATAGTTTTTAAGTTATACAAATATTAAAGGATACATTTGTATTAATACCAGCTTGACAGCCGTGAATTCTAAATAAGAAAAGGGATAAAGAAATGGAAAATATACAGCTTTTCCACTATAAAATAACCCTTAATCAAGTTCATGGAAATTGGATGCCAAAATCTCGGAAGAATTTCCGCGTTTTTCCACCGGTAAATCAATTGATTTTTATTTATGAAATTCTCCGAGGGAGTATTTATGTATCTCTCTATGAAAAATAAATAAATTCAAAATGACAAGGAACATGTTTTCCCAACCCGCTCACTGAATAATTTTACAGTGCTTTAGTAAAGGTTTTTTCGGAGGAAATTCTTTATGTGAATTTATTATGTTATTTAAAGGAGCATTTTTTGAATAATACAACATCTACCTTGTTTGATAAAAAGAATACTCGTCATGTAGTATTTTTAAATTCAATATATATACAGACATAATTTTAATAAATCTAACTAATTATTTAGCTAAGAGTATATAATTTTTCAAAAGTGTCAAGACATCGAAGTTTTTATTTATTTACCGACTTGAATTTATGCTTTTTCCGTTCGAATTAAGGAATTTCATGTTTATTTTTGCTTCATTTTTCAAAACCAAAATCAGATTCAAACATTTTTTTACGAAAACAATAGATAAAATAAATGACGATTCCTATAACATCCAGATAGATTGCACGAATGGTAAACCGGACCGGTCAGTGGCTGAGTTGACATCGAGCTTGGGTCCCACCCAGGCGTAGTGTGTTCAATTCCTCGTTTGGTTAAGTCCTCCATCACAACACAAGCAACATTTTCTGATTACTGTGGTGGTAGCAGACAATTTTCAAATATTGTCTGGTTATTCGTAACCCGGGAGTGTTTGTCTTCCTGTATTTTTTATTAAGATCGTCATCAATAAACCTTATATCAATCAATTTCCTCATCAAAAGCATAACTCAAATACAAAAAATAACAATTTATACATACAATGACACATATTTTATAGATGTGTTTAAAAATATTTTAACACTTTCAATAATTATTTATTCCAAAATGACACTTATTAGAAATATTAACTTACTTCGACGATATTTTAGAAATTTACCTATTAAGTGAAAATATATTAAAAATAATGTCATTTATAATACATTGTTCCCAAAGAGTTAAATAAAATTCATTTAGTGAAAGACAATACTATTCAATTAAAAGTAAATTATTTTTACAATTAAATAAGAATTTAAAAGGGAATTCAATGTAGAGTACTTATAAATTTTAAAACAGACTTTCACAGGTAATTGAAATAATTACGTTAAGAAAGATATACATAACTCAGAGATTTCCATAGAAAGATTATGTCACTGGTTAATAAATCTGCTTTAATAGAAAAATATTACAATTGTTTTTATGTCATGTTATGAATTAAAAACGAGTGCTGAAATAAAACAATTCTAGCTTATGTACTGCTTTATAATTTTGAAAAGCTAATGAGCTAATATGGATTATTCCAGAAGCTGAAAAAATCTTCAAATGAAACTAAGTAACCGCGGACTATGATGTTTTTTTTTAAACGTCAATAAATTCGGTTACTTAGGTATATAATATTCTCCTGCGTCGCAAAAGTATTATTAAACCAAGCTTTAATAATGCCTCTACCTTTTATGGTAATGATCCTGATACGCTCACTGGAGAGCAAAATTAAGATATAAAAAGTTACCCGACAAAAGTTTCCTTTAGAAGAAGCTCACAATAATTATTCTGAGTTGTAGAATTAACATTTTTTAACTTGCTCCTCGCTGAAATATACTGCAAGATGCTGAACCCTGAAAGCAATTAACACGATTTTTACTTTCAAGGGAGCTAAGAAGTTTTGAATTCTCCTTTTTAGATCAGGTCTAAATATCGTTGTAAATTTTTAATTGTTGTTAATTAATTTGCCGGCAGTTCCTAAACGAGCCGCATGAACATTTCATTCAGAAGTTTCGTGGTCTTTTATTTAATACAAATGAATTAGTAGTCTCTCATTTCATACTAATAAATTACGTTGTCTGTAATTCAAGACTGCCATTTTAATGATTTCCCCGTCACTTCAAAGATATAAAATAAAATCTAACACAATTTTAATTATGTAAAACCCTTAGAAATTCGCTCAAAGAAATGTGTTTTAAAAAAAAGTTCCAACAAAATATCGTTGTTTTTTTTTTGAACTATTAAAATAACGTGCTATTTCTGTGTGCTGTTATCACAATTACTTATTTCCTGCATAAATAAAATTACATCAAAATTTTTCATGTATTTTTAAATTTTGTTAACTTTGTTTACACCACTATTTTAACAAAATAAAATATTGTTTCAAAATCAATGGTTTCTTTGTGAGAGTTGTTATTTTATTTTTATTTGCTGTGCCTAGTTATGTCATATTTAAGCTCCTTAAGGTGTACGAAGGATAATTACATTGTAAAAAACATAAAAAAAATAGGTAACAAAGCGAATAAATAAATAAGTAATAATTTTTCAGTCGTTTCAAAGAACATAGTTATGTAGTTCATACAATTATTCCTCAAATGTAGATGTATAAAAATTCAGAGAAAAAAATTCTCTCACTGCAAGGAATATAAAAGTTTTCACTTTTCATTCAACTTTATATAAGATATAACTTTTGTTTAGATTATTATCTATATTGTATTTATACATAATATATATTTGTAATGCTTTTAAATTAAATCTTTTCACAAAAATAGTACAACCAAGTAACTTTATACATTTCAGAAAACTATAATATTGAAATTCATCAAAATCAAACAGCACGAATAAAAATATTTGTTCGGTACATTAGGAATGTAAATAAATTAGGTATTCTCGTCAAGATAAATAGGAGCAAGAATTATTTCCTTCAGGAAGCTTAGATATAGGTCCTTATGTTGTTGTTTGCTCTTCATATATGATATAACGAGTAGGCGTTTCGTTTTCCTACATTAATTCATATCTGTACCCAAGTTCTTAGTCCTAAAATGAGGTAACACGCCATTTCACTCGGAATTTCATTAACTGTCTGAAGTTGAACACTGTTCTCCAAGCGGATTTGTCAAAGAAATCTTGTATTTTCGGTTTTTTCGTCTTCTGAAGATGAAAACGATTTTTCAATATTGTTGTGTTTGTTGGCACAAAAAAATATAACGTTTTCTAAGTAATTATTAAGGTATTTGAAAATGACGCCACAAAGTAAATAACTATTGAAAAAAGTATTAGGTTACTTGTAAAATCAAAAATTATCGTAAGAATGGGAGAATTTGAAATTTTGTTACTTACATATTATAATATAACCAAGGAATGACGCTGGATTTTTGTCCCAATATAAAAGAAAATCATTATTTTAAATTATGATCTTATTAAGCTTCATGTTTACTCTTTATGTGCAAAGATGTTCAAATAACAAATTTAAAACATTGCTTGTCTATACTTAAATTTGTGATTATTCAATATACATTTATCCTGATAAAGAAACAATTGGTTTTGAAAGTTATTTTTTTAATTTAAATTTATATTGCGCTTAAAGTTATTTGCAATTGTTGAAGAAGTTAAAGTTCGTGTCCTAGATGTGACCGTATCCTTTTCTGATTTTACTGTTTCAGATTTTCGTTTAGAAATCGCTAATATTGTCTTCAATAATAAAATATTACAATTTGAGGTTTTACTCAATAAAGTTATTCCGAAAAATAAATATTCATTCTAGACTTGCAGAAAAGTCAATAGATGTCGCACATTAAAAATAAAAAAAATAAGATAGGTTTATCTAAAAAGACGCTGTCTAGATTGCATTTAGTTTGGGTTGAATCTTGCGATCATACATAAAAAGATAGTTGCCAATAAAAATGTGCGGTGAAAAAATGAAGACAATGTTGGTAGTTCTAAGTATAATACAGTTAAAAAAGTGACCGAGGGGGATAGGGTCCCATTAGCTCAGTGTAGAGCGGTGTCTCGGAAAGACAAGGGTCCTGGGTTCGTGTCCTAGATGTGACCGTATCCTTTTCTGACATTTTTTTGCTGCAGATTTTCGTTTAGAAATCGCTTAAATTGTCTTCAATAATTAAAACGTTGCGTTTATTTATTTTAGATTTTTGTTAGTAAAAATAATTCGCTGACCACAAAAGAAATCTTAAGATTCTTTGATATCAAGAAACGTTAGTCAATTGTAGGAATTGGTATGTCTAGTGTTTTGAATGAATTTTACGCTAAAACTTTTCTTTGTTTAGCGACTATTACGGCAGTGAAAAGATCCACAAATAATCAAGCTGTAACTGTACTCACTACAATGACAACGACATAAGTCACGAGCAAAGCCATACAAAACACGTCTTAACAATACCCAATGGTACCGAACATTATCAATTATGCTTAATGTTGTGATTTAGTGAGAAAGTTTAGGAATAAGCGAGGGCAGCGTGCATTATTTCTGTTGGCTTCTCAACAAACTGGCCAACAAAGGCTTTCGTTGTTTTCCCCAAAGTCAGAACCGTCGAGAATTCTGTAAATAAGATATCACCTCTAGAGATAGAGAATGCCCCCAATTATTCGTCTCTCATCATTTATGGAACAGGCTGTGGACCACGTAAACACTTTGCTAAAGTAGCCTCTTCGAAACTACGGGTTAGGTGCAGTCTCAGTTATTTAGTATTTCGCCAACGCGTTCGCGGAGATAAGGGGCCAGCGCTACTATTAATAATGCAAATCAATGAAGCCGAAACATTGAGATTAATCCAAAAGAGATTCAAAACTTTCAGTGCAGCTGATGTGTTTCAGTAAGATTTGTTTCATCTTACTACATGTTGAAGTCTTCTTTCGTATGTTTTATGTCGGTAACGAGAGCGTTTATTCATATTGATTACGTTTGTACGTTATCCACCTCACTAGACGATGTTTGTTTTGAGACGGTAGCGATTTTGTTATTTATTTTTGAAAATCTTATTTATCAGCTAAATCTATAAAAATATAGAATTACATAAAAACGAAATTTGATTTACGTGAAAGCTTAAAAAAAACACATTGAGAGAAAAAACATATATAAGAAGATTTTTAAAGAACCATAATAATTAAAAAATTAATAATCTAAATAAATATTTTTGAAACCGCACAAAAAAGATTTCAAAAAGACGAGCAAAACTTTGTGTTTAATTTTTTAAATTTTTTAGAGATTACGGCGTGTTTGCAAGTGTTTCACTTGGTGATGCAAGTCCTTTTCTGTTTATTAACCATTTATTGAAGTTTTGTAAAGCCGTTTAAGGTTTTTTGAGTTATGTGTTATGAAAGAAAAACTCAAAAATATAATTAGAGTTACAACTATGCATAAAAACTACTATAGAGTAGGTACCTTTGTATAAATTTACAAAACATACATAAATAAAACTACTAGAGAGTAGTTAATATTTAATACTAATATTTGGCTAAATTATATAGCGCCGTTTACGTGAGAAATCACCTCAAGGGCGCTAAATAAACAGAATTAACATAAAAATAAATTTAAAAATACCTGAATAAATATTTCAAAATTGCGTAATTTTTTTACTATTTTTATCGAAACTTCACAAACATACAAAAATATTATTTTATCGAAGTGATAAGGAATATACTTTCAAGATGTATATCAAAGTGTAAAAAGATAATATGAAATTTAAATTACAAGATGATTTTTTACAAGTCATTTGGATCTAAATCTTCAGTGATTTATTTTATATGTAATAAATATTATACACATAAGGGTAGTCTTTAAATAAAAAATAAATACATAATACATGAAAACTAAAATGACACTATATATTATTCAAATGGATTATTACTGTTTTATTAATTATGTTTATAAATAATTCAATCAATAAACTTTGTAAAGGTATTAAAAGATTGTCCGATATTTTTTTTTTTTATTTGAACGTTAGCAAATTATGAATTTCAAATACAACTAAGTACATTCATTTCATATATTTTTTTAATTATAAACACAGTTTTGGCGAATTTAATATCGAGTGATATCTGCAATGTATTGTATAATATTATTTCAAATAGTAACATTAAGGTAGTTTTAATGGTCTAACCATGGAATATTTATCCTAATTTCATCAATAATTTACAAAGGCAAACACTTAATCTACCATTTAATAGTAAAATTTTAAGTCTAGCAAAAAATAAAATATTTTTTTGTATGAAACATCAGGCATATATTGTAATCAATTACACATTATTTTGTAGTTAAAATAAGGTTTTCAAACAAATGTTGTCAGCAATTGAAGATAATAATATTACGGAAGAGCAAGTAAATAAACAATTTTTAAAATTTCCTCTGTTAATATTCCAACCACTAAAATTGGAATAAAAACTTTGAAAACGTTTTTTAACGTTTTAGTAAATTACCAAGTGGAAGCTCACCCAAATGTGAAAAAAAGTTTTATCCCAATTATATTAATTCCAGGAAAGTATGCATTTCAGATGCAGGGACCACATCAAATGCGCAGCTTTATTTTTATCAAAAACAGGCTTTATTTTTAAAAAACATGTAAAGCACTTTTTATAATATCATTGGAAAAATTTATGTTTACACAGTTGCTGTTAAATATTCGCCGTTCACTAGAAATGTGCATACTTTGTTACGTATTTTTTTAAATTCTATAATAAATAGGAGGTACCTAGTTTTTTTTTAATTAGAGTAGCTATTTTATTTTATGAAAATAAACAACCTCCGTGTTTGGAAGTGCAGCATATTTTACCATTTTTTTGGTAATTAGTCATCACATCACTTAGTAGATAATACTTTCACGCCGTCACATAAAAATGGTACCTTAAAGCATCTGAAAAGCAACAGTAAAACATTTTATATCCATTGAGAGAACGCAAATAATACTTAAATATTTTTTAAGTTTGCAAAATGTAACTAAATTATAATTATAAACTTATTAAGGCGACACAAGACTATTAACGGAGGTTTGCTCGACGCTCATATTTTTATATTTCTGATGAACATATTACCAAAAACTCAAATGCTTTTAGAGGGATCCATACAATGCCAGTTATTAATGTTTAAAATTAACAAAAACAGGAACCTACCATTAAAATATTTCACGCAAAATAGTAAAAAAATGTATAAAGCGTTTTTCAACTATAAAATTAGAAATTTTTGGGATCCGTTGATTAGAAATAATTAAAATAAGCCCTACGGAATTACGGAAACACGGTTGACGTTGGCTTCATGAGAACGGGTTGTTTTTATGACTCGTTTTTGTGTAAGTCGGCTTGTATGTGGAACGAGCTACCGGCATCTGTTTTTCCTCCCTCCTATAATCCGAGCCTCTTCAAGGCCCGCATTAACAAATCCCTTCTTACAGCCCCTACCTTATTCCGCCTCACAACGCCGCCCAACCGGGTGGTGACATAGTTCCTCTGTCTGTACACTGCACAGGCAGGGACACTCTTGTGAGGTGTCACAAAAAAAAAATCGATTTTCCAGACCCGCTAGGGCAAAGTAACCGTTGGTACGTCCATAACCCTGGGCCGCGCGCCGAATATTGTTTTACACGACTTCATCACTTATGTCGTTAAGATTCTCACTTTATTTTAGAGATTTGATAGCAATGAGCAACCCCAATGGCCCACGAACCTTTTTCGGGCGGCCCATATGGCTAAATAGAAAATAAAATGAACAGAGGTTTAGTTTAGGTTAAGTCTTTCTTCAAATTTTTAATCAGCTACTCAAAAAATAAACATTTTCTTGGAAATTTCGGAATATTCTTAAAAAGACAAAAGTTTTTGGTTTGACTTTAATTGTAGACAAATTTTCACTTTCACAACCCAGCGTTTTTTTAGATCTACTTTTAGTGCATCTTAAAAGTTTCCGTTTTTAAAAATACCATTTTTTTTTTAATTTTGTTTACCTTTCTGAATGATAAAATAAAAATAATTTATTGGTTTTACCAAGTATCTTTTGTACACAGAGAAAAATGAGTATTGCTAATTTATGAATCTCTTTAAATTATTGGTAATCCTGTTAAAAAGGAATTGCAGGCCGTTTCTTCATAAACTTTTAGTAAATTTCTAAAATGTCGGAACACGTGTTCATGTACCTGCATTTGCCATTATAATATGTAATTACGAAACAATAAAATATTAGGATTTTTATGAACACGTTTTCCGACATCGTGATTAAATATTCGTATTATTCTGAAATTTTATCAGGAAACATATTAATACATTCGTTAAGGGCCTGCAATACCCCTTTAAACCCGATTATCAATAATTTGAACAGTTTTTTTGAAGTGAAACTTCTTTACGCGCGTTATGCATTTTCGAGGACCGGAGTAAAACCGACTCATGACCGTCACGAAAAACCGTGATCATTTCGCTATAGGAGCCTAGCTAATATTATATACCTAGTTTAGGTCACTCTCCAAACTCAGCTTCGCGGTCTAGAGGCAGAGCGCCCGACTGTCGTCGTGAAGAACTGACGTTCGATCCCCGCTTTAACTATTTTTTTTTTCTTTTTGTGATTTTTTTAATACGAGGAAAAGTGATATAATGCTCTCGTGCTGCGACTTTGTCAGGCATAGTTATAAGAAGATATCCACATGATTTGTAATAATGTAGTAAAAATTACATAAATTTGTTAATTTTAACCGAGAGTCTCCCAAAATGTCTAAATCCATTTAGTGAGACTCTAGACCGGCAGGTGTTCACTCGAGTAATTGGCTAGAAGTAACGGTCAGTACCTATATGATATTTTGGTCGAAATATAGCTTACAAATCGAGCCGGTAGAGTCGCTCGGTATTTTGATAAATTATTTTTATTTTGAATCGTTAAAATTACTAATCAAGGCCGATAACGCGACTAATTACCCTCGCAGACGTGCATGATAAGTTTTTTTAGTAAAAAAACACAGCCGTAAGTGAGTTTTTCAAAATTTAGAAATGTTTTTCAAATTCAGACTCCATACGGGTATGAGACTGTTAAAACACGATAGATCTTTTCCAAAACGGACAAATATACGGAAATATTTTGAAAAACGACAGATATGACTTTACACTGCCGATATATCTTCGATTCGACCCTATATAAAGCTTTAACGAGACGTTATGTGATGTTATTTATTTGTCGGGTTTGAAAACGAAAATTTGCACGGGACAAGTCAATTGAGGAGTACTACGCGTTGTATACGCGGTTCTCGTCGCGCGTGATTCCTCTCCTCGCGGTCTAGAGGCAGAGCGTTCGACACTCGTTTTGCAGGACCCGTGTTCGAATCCCATATTTTTATAACTTTTAGTTTTTTTTTATCACATGCTACTTATAAATATGTCAATAGACAGAAAAAAAGAGAGAATGAAATGAAAAGATAGAGAAGAATACTAAAAGTTTCACTTCCGTCGTGCGTAGGCTTGCCACACACTGTATTTATTTAAAAACTGTGTTTTATACAACACAAATAGGTTGGTGACACCACCGAGTGCAACGTTAACTGTGTCAAACTGTATGTACCCTACTCCCTGCTGCCCGCGAACAAATTGAAAATGAATATATTGGCCCTCGCTCAATTATTGATAATCTCTAACAGTTGTTATGAAGCGGTTTCGCAAGAACTAGTGTGTGGCAGATTTGATTGTTATTATTATTTCCTACGATTCAAACTGCTACATAACACAGTGTGTGATATTAATACAAAAGTTCGTAACTGAGGAGTAATAAGTTAAAATATGCAAGAAGGTGAATCACCGTACTAGTAAAACAGTAACAAAAAATGAAATAAAAACAGAATAATGAACTATTTATTACGTTGGTATAAAATTTTATACATTGTTTACTAGCTTCCTTGCTTAAATTACTCTCCCTGTTGATTAAAAATAATGTGTATTTTAGCGTAAAATATAAATGACTTTAATTAAACAAGAAGCCTAAGTTATGCGAGGGTTAGTTGTTGGAGTTATTTGGGTTGGTGTGAGGAAAGCACTGAATTAACTAGACAATAAAATTGTCAAATCACAGAGCGGAAGTACATTCCAAGTCCGGTCCGTTGGGTACGAAAATGAACCGGAAGTTTTTGGTTAGGGGATTTCGTCCCGGTGTTGCGCATTCATCATGCGTTTCTTATTATAATATTTTTTTAAATTTATTTTTTTACCAAACCTTTGAAGGGTATTTTTATTGTGTGTATTGTACTAATGTACCTATTCTTTACGACGCCCGAGTTTATTTTTTAATAAGTAATATTTTTTTCCGGTAAAACACCGGAAGAATAAAAAATGTGAAAAACACACTCAATACCCATTAAAATTCTATTAAAATAATATCCTCGGTTATGCAACCATCATCTCTACAAGAGAAAGATTTAATCAAAGGTTTCAATCTAAACTATGGTAGCCATTCAAAAGGCCATCACAGCCCCTACCAGCCATTGTACTCGTAGATTATAACGACTGTGTGCTACAAAAAAGGTTAATTACTTTGAGTATGTATATGTATACCGTACAAGTAAAAATGTGAAGGTATTGAATAAATAACCTTATTTAGGCCATAGTAAAAAAAGTTAAAACAGTTTATTTATCACGCTAGGACAAATATTAATAAGTATTGAGTGTTTTTTCCCATTAAAAAACTTTTTAATGCTTCCGTTGTTTTTCCGGTAAAAAAATATAATTAATCACTAAGGAAATTTTGTTTACATTATTATTTAATTAATTAAGAAAAAACTTATTTTTGTCTTTTTTCTTAGAATTTTAATTAGAATTTACCCCCGAATACCATGTACATATTATGTATGTATTATAATCTGTGGTGTATAATACTAAGAATGATGTGCAAATGATTTATATATTATCGTGTTTCGTTAACACCTCACAAAAAATACTTGTGATTATGTATTCATGTACTTTTGATATAGTATTGAGGTAATATTAATATAAGGTAATTTGTAGGCTGGTTACTGTGTTAGGTATATTTTATTTAGTATTATGAAGTAATGACAAAATTCTATAATGTGCATTCTGTGTTTCAATCAATGACTTAAGACAATACCCTATCTTTATGCGTACAATTAATGCGTAGTACTTAAAATGTTAAGACGTTTTAATTTTTTTGCTCAAATTCTCTAAAACCAATATATCCGCAGCATTTTTGAGACGAAAGTAAAATTTCTCTTCTCTTACGTTTTAAAAGTGTATATTCTTAAATCCCCCGGTTGTGCTTATTGAGATAAAGAAGTTTTCCGTTTCCCCTACTCGAATCAAATGTCTTATTTTTATGAAGCCACCCCGTTTCAACGGAGCCATTTCTCCTTTATCTCGACTCCATGTACATTTTCACAATATATTCACACAGATAACCTACTCGTAGTTACTGCTGATGTATGTTTTACCTCAATCATATTAATACAGAGTGATAAGACTAAATCAATAAAACCCCAAAATCACCCCACCCACCTTATAAAATCTAAATCCTTTTGTAAATGTATAATTTTTAAGTTTGTTTTAAGATTGCTAAACCAAATTTAAGCAACAAATGTACATTGAAAAATAAAACTCAATAAAACAAAAATGTCTAGAAATTGTTACATAGTTAATGCCGAAGAAATACAAAAAAAAAGTGTTAAGACTATTTTTTAAAGTGATTACTTAGCTACGTGCGCCCCCAGGCCTGTACTCAAGTCGGTCTTCCATCAAATGTTGTGAGGCTTTGAAATTTTCACTTAAATTCCAAAAGCACATGACGATTATTTGTTCCGTACTTCGTAATATATTATTTTCTTATTTTTCTACCTTAGTTACATTATTTTTGGATAACTTTCAGTGAATAATAAGAAAATACGAAAATATTATAACTCATAATTAAGATCGTAGTTATTCTGACACTCAGTAACTATCTTATAACACATGTGACAAAATAGTAAAACTGCCTGTGTAAACCTTTTAATATGTAATCTTCTCCATGATATATTGGTGTATAACCGTTTCATGGAGAACATGAAAAAATAAATAAATAAATAAGGAAGTTTTTTTTTGATGATATTATACCGCATAAAAGTCCCAATCATCTGGAGCCAATAAGACTACGCCATCCCCGATTGGGGTATGTTGTGAGGCTAAATGTAGTAATGAGGAGAAGGAGGTGGAGAATAACAAGGTGGGGGAACATCTGTCTGTTCAGATCTGGTGAGCAAACATGCCTAAAGCCATTTCAAACAACGTTTCATCTAAAAGTGTTGTTCTTACACCAGGGCGATTCTGAGAGTATCTTCCATTTTGGAACGTGCTGCAAGTAGGTATACTATAAATTATTTTTAATTAATAAATTGTCAAATATCATATTAATTTACTTGCACACGTCGGGATTCGAACCCGCGACCTTCGAATTGCTAGTCCTGAGCCTTAACCCTTGACCACGGAGGCCGTTGATATAAAAGCACAGCCATCAGGAATTTTTAAAGATCCTTAAAAAAATATGAAAACAAACAAAATGCAATAATCTAACTGTTAAATTTATTGGACTTTGGAAATCGTGTAGGTAGTTAAACGTTAGTACACTATTGAAAAACTATTTACTTTGAGCCATCTTTGGCATATAATGAAACTTATACCGTTGACACAAGTTTAACCGTGATTGAAGCAGCAATTTCCAAAGTTTGATGTTGCTCTTTATCCCGTTGATGGTCTAGTTTGTGGCTTTCTAAAGCATGTAATTTTGTCTGAAACTGTAACCGAGTTGGGTTATTAGTGTTATATTAGCAATAGAGTCCCGGCCTGATATTGCCCATGATCGTAAATAGAAACAGATTGCATCAACATTCTGATATCAATGTTGGGTAGTGTAATCGCCAGATAAGTGTGGAATGATTTAGGGTTGCTTTCATCCCCAATTCTGTTTATTTTTGGAGTACTTGCTGATTTATTCATCGGTATTTGGATTAGATGGTTTTATAATTAAAATAATTTTAAACCTTAGTTTAAAAATAATCACAACCTCCTTTACAGAGTGGTAAGCTCCTTGAATCTGGACACAGAGATAAATTGTTCCGTCTTCAACTTATATGTTTGCTTATCTTTCTAGAGTGGACGATACTGTCATTTTTTATTTATTTTTATTATTTTAAAAACACCAAGTACACGTACAAAAAGCTAACAAGATTTATAGGGTAAATAATTATAGGGTAGCTACCATTTAAATAAAAAAAGTATCCAACCGTCTGGAGCCAGTGAGACTATGGCATCCAGAATTGGGGTATGTTGTGAAGCTGAAGATAGTGGGGACGGAAAGGAGTTAGGGGGTAAAGGTGGGAAAACTGGCTATTCAAATTTAGTCACCAAACACGACTGAAGCCATTTTAAGCGACGTTTCAATTTTAAATGGTGGTCTTACATCACGGCTATACTGAGAGTATCTCCCACTTCCGAACGTGCCACAAATATTCTAGGTATATATTAATTCAAATGAGTCAATTGTGAAATAATACAAATTAATCAAATAAAATTTTAAAAAAATTATGCACGTTGAGATTTGAACCCAAAACTTGCGAGCAGAGAGCCTTACCACTTGACCACGGAGGCAGTCAGATGAAACCAATGACATGTCTCTATCAAATATCTTGAGTTTTCACATTTTATCTAGATAGACGATTTGTAAAAAAATATGTGGTGTATACGTGTATTTGTGTGTGAATATAAATGTGTGTGTGTACCCATGTGTCTGAGTAGTATTAAATAGTGGAGCGTTGTCAGTGCGTATTGGTTCAGTTACCTGTAAGGTTATTCTTAAATGACGACATTCACATGTTGTTCTGAGAGACCGCCATCCTAAATCGAAACTTTGTGCCTTGCTTGAAATTCCTTTAGCTATATTTATTAACCATGTTTAAACTGTCGGTAATATTTCGATCTTCTTATTCTTCTTTTACTCTTCCCTGATCTTTTCTACAGAATTTCTATGTGAAACAATAGTTCCACTGTCTTAAGGGTAACAACACTTAAAAAAAACCTTTGAAAAGTGACATAAAGTCATGAAAAGTGATGAAAAACAATATTTTTTCACTTATAACACAATGGAGGACAAAAAAAGATCATAAAAAATCTTTACATATTTTGGTTAAGACTCAAAGCACGTATTTGAATATTCATAATTTAATAATTCCAGTGTTTTCATCAAGCTGTAGACGTTATATTATAAGCACTGTTTAGCAGTGGAAACTGCATAATACGAGTAATTTTGTAATGCAGTTTCTGATGTGGTATTTGCTACTTATCCGTCTCAGGTACACGGGAACACTTGTCGCGTTAATGCACTCTCCTAAGTGTGAGTGTAATGTAGCTTTGACACAATGCATTTATGGATACAGCGGTGTGAGTGCATCTAATATACGGATGCATGTATTGTTAGTCTTCGTGCACAGTTTACAGGGTAAGGGATAGTGACTTTAATGATACACAGCTTGAAGCAATATTGATAAGCTTAAAACAATTACATTAACATTAATTATTAAATAACTATTACTCGGTATCTCCGAATTATATATTGTTTCGCCTTTGTATGTCATACACATATGTTTTGCGCTTCACATAGCCGAGGAAATAAACATATGGTTTTGTGAGTAACTCAAAAAATTTGATTTTTGTGTTACCTATTTGTAGTTATTACCCCTCAAATTGATGCATTTATCACATAGAGAAGTTAACTGTTATTTTAAGATTTGCAAATAATGCAGAATAATAAGAAGGCAAAAAAAATAGATCATTAATCCATTTAAGTGTTATAAAATCAGCGTTGAGTAATGGTTAAAAAAATATAGCCACCAAAGAGAAAGAACACATAGTTATTGTACTATTATCATTTAGACCAGAGGTTCCCAAAGTGGTCCATATGGACCCCCAGGGGTCAATATCGGCTTGCTGGGGGTCTATGTCAGCGAAAATTTGGGGGTCCACGAGATTCAAATGGGGGTACATACGAGCGGACCCCCATTTAACTCAACTCAATATTTAGGAGTTCCGTAAATGACACAATACATCTAACACAAATAACACAGCTTACGTAATACTAATAATAGACTGAGAAATTACTTATTTGATATCTGTTTGTTTATATATCGTAAAGTTGTTAATTGAGGTATATAAATAGAGTCGACGTTAATTTTCTCGTCAGAATTAATTTATTTGACCAAAACATTGCACCTTGGAAGCCGCGAATTTTCCAAGTTCCCCAACTTGTTTTTGAAAAGCGTCTAGGGTAATAATAACCTTCAACCTTTAGATGTACTTCACATAGAGTTCAAAAGTAAGTTTGAGGACATTTTGACTGTGGAAATGGAATATTGAAGAATCGGAAATCATATGGCAAGAAGAACTGATCGGAATAAGCGCTAACAAAGAACTTAAGGGGCAGTTCTGTAGGGCCAGCTACAGAAAGAAATTCACGTTGCTTATCCTGCTTATTTTCATTTGGCGTAATACCTCACAAAGGCGCCCCTGTCTGCACAATGCGAAAATAGAGGAACTATATCGCCACCCGGTTGTAGAGCAGGCAAGGGAAGGGAATCTTTTTACGAAAAAATAAACGATTATCACATGGGACGTTAATAGTTTTAGGAAAATTCAATATTCAGCAGGCAGGGGTTCTACGGAAAAAAAATATTTGGCAAGTGGTCTACGGGGCAAAAAAGTTTGGGAACCTCTGATTTAGACCATTTTGTATTGAGCGGTATATTGTAGTCAGTCACACGTCTTTAAAATTCTAGTCATATATATGAAAACATTGATTCATATAATTATGTTTTTGTTTTATTTTTACTTTATGAGCTGTTTTAAAAACTTCATAAAAAATGTCATTCACGGACAGTTGTTAAATTCAAGATTATCAATCTTCATATTTATGCATTGTTACAACATTGATAGCATTATAAAATTATGTTTAAAACATGTAACATTACCTAGTGAAGCATCTTTTTAAAGGACCTATTGTACTGTAATAATGATAACTCCCTCACGAGCGCATATAAAAGTAATGTTTTTAGAACGTGAAAACACTTTTGCGATTCACTTGTTTGAAGTTTATTATTTGTTTGCCTATATAAGTCCTCAATAAAATCTGTCAAGCCATTACGCAAAGCTTACAGTTGTTACGTAATACAAGTTACCCTATAAAAAGGATGCACACTAGCCCCAATTTCCCCTCACTAGTTGCGACACACGCGACCAGATGGTCGAAATACGTGATCGACTTGGACCACCCACACTGCTCGCGGTCAACACGGGCGGCCCTAAGCGCGCTTCGGCAGTGCAAATCCGACCTTGGTCTTAGCAACACGGTCGCTCACGATGGCGAAAACCCCTCGCGGGCATGGCTTGCATGATTACGCAATAACGGACGCGATCTCGTTCCAGTTTAACTAGATACATTTCGCCATCAAACTAGCAGTCATGTTTATTATCTCGGTTCGAACTAAACTCAATGGAGTCCCGTTCTCGTGTAAAATCCCGAGTGCATATTACCACACCATCAGTACCGCTGCTTTTTAAGCGCGGGAAACCTGGGTCAACATGATGTACCACATCTCAAGGCGAATCGTAAGCTTTCAACCTTCCCCCCTTTTCTTGTGTTCAATTCTCGTAAATTCATGTAGAATCCACGCTTTATCTGGTCGTCACAAATTAGTAGAGAGAGTTAGTAGGGAGATCTATGTCAACCTGTATTTCTCGAGACAATTAATATACCTTGTGCCTTACTACCCATGTGTTATTATTGTGTGATAAACCTACCCTTTGACCTCCTAACCGATGGACGAGCCTGATGACCAAAGAAGCTGCCCGCCCCTGATAGTACACGAGCCTCATCTCTCTACCATTTTATCTGAGCTTAGCCAATTTAATAACCAGGTTCGATTCCCGGTTTAACCATAACTTAGCACTGGCGCAAAAACGTGGTTTTTTTTGGTAATTAATCGTCCATCGGGAGGTCAAATTGGAAATAATCTTGTACTCCTTCACTCTGTTTTCATGCCTTGTTTTGTATTAACCTTTGAATAACAATGTTTTCTTCCAATAAATCTTAGCTATTCTACAAACCATCGCGTCAAATTTAAAACAACCGTGTCACATTAAAACCATTCGGTGTCAAATTACAAGTTTTACGAATCGTCACTCGACAAAATTTTAAGTACCGGTATTCCATCACAAGGTGCGCAACCAACATTTACTTCTTTTCGGACATCTCAAACATCACATAGTGATCCAAAACCACAATGGTTTACTTTCCAAGTGCAACTATTAGAGAGAATGAACTACAATAATCTACAATTCAACAGTTTCAAATCTTGTACATGATACAAAATAAATTCCTTGTTAGTGGAGCCATAAGCCAGCATCGTTCTGCAAAATACATAGACAAGGAAAACTAACGCCCTTCTGTCATTTGATAATTCCGCTTTATATGTAATAAAGGTGGGTAGAGTATCCTTTTTGAAAGAAAAGTCTTGAAAGCCGACTTACCCTTTACATATAATTGAGATTCGCGATTGACGTAAACCCGGACCCTCGGCGCTTCTCCGCAATGGCCTGTCGATTGTCCAAGGGAAAGGGAATCTTTACGAGTAAATAACCAAACACTGGTTCTGCTTAAATTCAGACAATTTGTCTCGAATCACAAACAACCCTCCAATTAATTGTTGAAAGAAACAAACAATACTCTCTCGAAATCTGCACTTTGAAATTTTTTTTTTCGGAAGAAATTTTTTTCAAAAATTTTCTTCACTCATCTAGGACTTTGAACTTTTTCGGAAATTTTTTTCAAAACGCACAATCTCAGGGACTTTTCCACTAAAATTGCAAGGAGACCCCTGGCCGTTTTTTTCTCAAATCAAAGACTTGGAAATTTTTTTCAAAAAAATTTCCTTCACTCATCTAGGACTTTGAACTTTTTCGGAAATTTTTTTCAAAACGCACAATCTCAGGGACTTTTCCACTAAAATTGCAAGGAGACCCCTGGCCGTTTTTTTCTCAAATCAAAGACTTGGAAATTTTTTTCAAAAATTTTCTTCACTCATCTAGGACTTTGAAATTTTTCGGAAATTTTTCAAAAACGCACAATCCCAGGGATTTTTCCATCAAAAACACAAGGAAACCGCTGGCCATTTTTTTTTCCATAATTGGAACTTTGAAAATTTTTCGGAAATTTTTCAAAAACGCACAATCTCAGGGATTTTTCCATCAAAAACACAAGGAAACCGCTGGCCATTTTTTTTTTTTCTCCATAATTGGAACTTTGAAAATTTTTCGGAAATTTTTCAAAAGCGCACTATCTCAGGGATTTTTCCATCAAAAACACAAGGAAACCGCTGGCCATTTTTTTTCTTTCCATACTGGGACTTTGAAAAATTTCACAAAATTCTTCACCAACCATCACAAGCAAACCCCTGGTATTTTTTTTGAAAAACAACCAGCCACACACTCAGACAATTCTTTTTTCTTCTCACAAAGTCTAAATCAACTTCCACATAATGAATCCTCAAAACAACACCTTAGGCATAATAGCCAACATCTGCTCTCAAAGTACTCAAAGTTTAGAAAAGGAATTAAAAGACAGGAATATTTCTCCTTTCAACAAAACCAAAAACGTCCTGATTAAGTACGCAACATTCTACAACAGGAAATATATTAGGAGACTGCAATTTCAACCCGGCAGTATAACAATCTCCGACACAAGCATACCTGCTTGCACAGAAATTAAACCACCAGTTATACCCATCAAGGAAACTACAAAACCCTTCGACCTAACTGGATGGAAAATTAAGTACAACGGTAATACTAACGTAGAAGATTTCATCGACCGAATTGAAGAAACAGCCGCGATACGCAACATTCCCACTGAGATACTACACCGTAACTTCATAGATCTCATCTCGCACGAGCTACTCTCCTGGCATAGAATCCACAAGAAAAAAGTAAACTCCTGGCCCGAACTCAAAGCTGCTCTCCTGAGAAGTTTCGCACCAAAAGAAACACAGCATAGGATTAAGTCTACTCTGTTTTCCATCAAACAATTCTCCAACGAAACGGTAGCACAATACGCCCAGAGAGCAGATCTTCTAAACATCAAACTGACAACTCCAGTCCCTGAAACAGAGCTAGTTCCTATCTTGACTGATGGCCTCCTAGCAAGATATGAGAACATAATAACCTCTCAAAAAATATCTTCAGTAGAACAACTCAAAGATGTCTGTCTACTATTGGAAAACTACCAAGATAAAAGAAGAAACACCAAGCCTTCTAACGAGCCCCTTCTACCAAGCCTCGCCTCTCGGTCAACCAATCAAATCAAACCAGAGTTTAACGAGAAGAAGTTTTGCACCTTTTGCAAAAGAACCGGACATTCACAATCGACTTGCTACAAAAAAGCAAAACTTTCGTATACCCAAGACAACAGAGGCCATCAAAAGCGCCCCCGTGACCATTCTCCTCAACAGGACAACTTGAGAGAAATTTTCAAGAGATCAAGAAACAATCTTGAAAGAATACATCCTTCCAACAACTTAATTGCAAGACCACCTACAGATTTCTCCAAACCTCCGCCGAATTGGTCCAAGAGAACTCCAAAAAACTAAGATCCAACCCCTCGCAAATCCATTCAATATCTAGGCCTACTGAATGGACCGAGTGGTTGAAACACATCGCATATTTCAAAGAGGCCTTACAACTTTCTACGGTGAGCTGCACTCAAGCTAAAGATGGTCGCCCATACGCGCATTTTTCTGTTAATGACGTCGTCTTCTCTGGACTACTGGATAGTGGAGCTTCAGTTAGCTGCCTCGGCGGTAACGCCCACATTCCCTTTGTCAACAACGGATTCACAATCAACAAACACCCCGCTTTCGTCACCACCGCAGACAACAACACTCAAAAAGTCACAGGAGCTATTGTCCTACCTGTCAAGTGTGGAAACAAATCATTTCCAATAAATTTCCTAATCGTACCAACCATCACCCAGAAATTTATTCTTGGAGTGGATTTTTGGAAAGCATTCAACATTGCACCTCAGGTTTTCAACCCTTGCAACAACACCACACCCACCACCTCAATCAACGAAATCCGTACAATAATTCCGTACGAGAACCTTCACCCACCACAGGCCGAACAACTGGAAGACATGATCAAGAAATTTGAATCAATCTCGTTCGAAAAGTGTGGACTTGGTTTGACAAATTTAGTCAAACATCACATCAAGACAAATGGACCTCCTATCAAACAAAGATACTACAATTTGGCTCCCCAGAAACTAAAACTGTTAGAAAAAGAACTGGACGACATGCTAAATATGGGCATCGTGGTTCCCAGCAGAAGCGCCTGGACCAACCCCACACTTCTGGTATCCAAAAAAGACGGTTCCGCCCGATTCTGCCTCGACAGTAGAAGACTTAATGCCTGCACTGAGGCGGACGCGTACCCACTTCCTCTTGTACACGCAATCCTGGACAAACTACGCAACGCAAAATTCATCTCTTCAATAGATCTGTCCAAAGCATTCTGGCAGATACCTCTGGATGATGTTTCATGTGAAAAAACAGCATTTGTAGTGCCCGGCAGAGGAATGTTCCACTTTAAGAGACTCCCCTTCGGTTTAAAAAACAGCCCTGCTGAGCTACAAAGATTGATGGACAGACTGTTCGGCCCCGAATCCGACAATAATTTGTTCTGCTACCTGGACGACCTAATAATCATCAGCGACACGTTTGAAAAACACATCACCACCCTAGAAAAAGTATTCCAACAACTCAAGTTTGCCGGATTAACAATCAACCTTAAGAAATCCGAATTTTGCAAATCACGCCTACGCTACCTCGGCTTTGTAATAGACGAAAAAGGTCTAAGGACCGACCCTGCCAAAGTCGAAGCTATGACAAACTTTCCCAGGCCAAAGAACGCTAAAGAAGTTAAAGGTTTCCTTGGTCTCGCCGGATACTACAGAAGATTCATAAGGGATTTCTCCACAATAGCTGCCCCTCTTAATAAAATTACCGGTACCCGAAAAGGTGTCAGTAACTTCGCTTGGTCTACTGAAACTGAAAAGGCTTTCACCTCTCTAAAAACAGCACTGCAATCTGCACCGGTACTAAACTGTCCAGATTTCAATCTGCCTTTCACCCTGCATACAGACGCCTCCAATGTTGGAATCGGCGGAGTCCTAACACAAGAATTCCCCGACGGCGAACACCCAGTGGCATACTTCTCTCGTAGTCTAAATAAACACGAAAAAAACTATGGGATAACGGAAAAAGAACTTCTCGCAGTCATGGACTCTATCCACCATTTCCGCGGCTATATCGAAGGCAGCAAGTTCTCAGTCATCACCGATCACAGCAGCCTAAAATGGTTGATTTCATTAAGCAACCCTTCTGGCAGATTGGCCCGCTGGTCGTCTCGCCTATCTCAATACACCTTTGATGTCATCCATCGTAAAGGCGCAGACAATATTGTCCCAGACGCCCTCTCAAGAATAGAACTCGCCACTCTGACCTCCGAAGAAGCAACACCAACTCCTACCACCAAAGACACTTGGTATTTAAAAACCTACGAGGAATGCAGGAACAACCCGCAAAAATTTCCCAACTTTATTATAAAGGAAGGTCGGTTATATCGTAACTGCAAACCACCACTGTCTATACTCGAAGACTATGCTTGGAAGCTAGTCATTCCCTCAGAGGACACACAAAAAATTATCATCGACAATCACAGCGGCCCCGGATCCATACACCCAGGAACTTTCAAAACCTATAAGAAAATAGCCTTAAGGTATTACTGGCCAGGCCTGTTTAAACAAGTTCGCAACTATATCTCTAAATGCGACATTTGCAAAGCATACAAACATAGTACTGCACCCCCATCTGGTCTCATGAATAACCCCAAACGAGCGGACAGGCCACTACAATCACTCTCTATGGATCTCATCGGCCCCTTCCCCAGAAGCTACGCCGGAAACATGCATATACTTAGCATAGTGGATATATTCACCAAGTTCTGTTGGATCTTCCCATTAAAAAGAGCCACAGCATCTGCAATCATAAACTTGTTAGAAAAAAACATTTTTATCCCCTACGGCACTCCGCGCACCATCATTTGCGACAACGGAAAACAATTCATAGCTCTGGAATTCAAGGAATTTCTGGCCAAATACGGCATAAAGGATATTTTCTATAATACACTTTACACGCCTCAAAATAATACAGTAGAGCGTTACAACCAGACCATCAACACGGCTCTGGCAATCCTGGTTGACAAAGATCAACGAACATGGTGCAAAAATCTGGAAAAAATTCAAGCTGCACTAAACAATACGGTGAACCTCACTACTGGATACACCCCTTTCTTCCTGAAACATGGTATGGAACAAATTGTACATGGATCCTTGCATTGGGACGCTAGCCTCCCATCATCTTCCCTTTCTACTGATAACCCATCAGAGAACTACGCTCACCGTCTTGAAGAACTTTCCGCTATTTACAGCGAAGTCACAGATGCGTTGATACTTGCCCACAAAAAGAGTGCAAACAGATACAATCTACGCAGGAAACATGTTACCTTTAAGGAAAACGACACAGTTTGGAGACGCAACAACACACTCTCACAAGGTGCTTTGTACTTCTCTGCAAAACTGGCTCCTCGCTTTGTTAAAGCAAAAGTGCTGAGAAAAATCTCAGATGTAGTGTATACCCTATCGGACGCCTCTGGTAAACACATCGGTAACTACCACGTGAAAGATATTGTCAAACTAGGAAGCGTGGACACATTGGACATCACCTTCACTAGGTCACACACACATAGCTAACAAACTTTTGGCTCTACCTTTGTCCCACGAGATTTGGCCCTCGTGCAGACAAACAGCATGTCTTATCGCGTTAGTTTCATATAAAAACTCGCATTTCGACCTCTGCAAGGTAACCTTCTCATTTTTTCTAAAAACACAGAAGTGTCAACTGTGGCTTTTAATCATTTCTCACCCATACATGCACTACTATGCTCTTTTGTATAAACCTTTTGTTATTTTTGTTTCTTTGTCACACCTCACCGTGTAATGTATATAAATTGTACTCATATTTTGTACATATTCTTCTCTGGAACTGATCATTCCAGTCAAGAGACTTTTTCCACCTCCAAAACGATTGATGCTCCCGGAGTCATGACCCTGGACATCAGTTGTCAGTCGTCACCATTCTGACACTTACGACACTAAATATATAACTATTTTTTGTCTTAACTACCACAAAAAGTCACGTACAACATTATATGTAAATGTTTTTTTAATTCTCTTATGTTCTTTGTTTTTCACATTGTTTTTTCACATTGCTCTTTCACATTTGTTCGTCACATTTGTTCCATTGGGCTCCATCGTACATAAAACAATGACCCTTTGCAACATACACCCAATTGAGGTGAATTTTCTACCCCTGTAACTTGTAATCATAATGCGTGTGTAAATTCCAGTTTGGTATCGTCATTTGATTCATGTTTACAAAGGTGTAACAAATAAAAGTTACAATTACCTTTTTTTTAAAGTTTTTTCAGTTTTGTCTAAAAAATTGAATGGCGCTCAATATTCCCATTTGCTCTAATTTGTTGTTTTTTCAGAATTTGATATTGACACGTCAATTCTGAAAAAGGTTGTTGTAAAGAAGAACAAACGCCGCTTTGTCCTCCTCATCAATAACAATAACACCTTTCGGTCACATTGAGTATGTAAAGTCTTAAGATCTCAACTTTCTGACCCCAATTTGTTATATTATGTACTATATTTTGACTTAAATGACATTAATTTGCCTTGTCAAATACACCGAGCCAGGTCACTTATATTAAGTCATCCTGTGTCTCTAGGTGCCTCTTGTATCTACTTGTAACATAAAGTTCACAACATTCGTGTTTGTGGCAATTTTGGCAACACCAAGTGTGTTCCCCGTTTTGTGTTTGGTCATTTTAAGTAAGTAAAACCCTAAAAGGTCTTAAATAAACCACTACAAACCTTTTTGTAAGCAAAGAGTAAGTAAAACCGAGTAGGTCTCTTTTGCTATATGTATGTCTTGTCTAAGACATCCTTATAGGCATATGTTTTGTATTATTGCCAACTTAAAGCATAAACCCAACCAAAGGTTATGCCATCACAACATTTTGTAAGCAAAGAGTTAGTAAAACCAAATAGGTCTCTTCTGCTATACCGTGTGTCTTGTGTAAGACATCTTTAGGCATATGTCTTGTATTATTGCCAACTAAAGCATAAACCCAACCAAAGGTTATGCCATCGTCTTTTTGATAATACCAATAGCCACTACTTGATTGTTTTTGACATTGTGTATGTATCTTTTTCCGGTATTGAAACGGTACTTTTTTATTATTGAACGTTGATATGTTATTTTCATGATACATGAGAATGTTACAATATCCACCATGAGACGAGGGATCGTTATAAAATCTAACGCTATACATGAGAATGTTATAATATCTACCGTGATACGAGAAGTTCGTTATAATTACTTTTTTTACTGGCTTACATATACTGTGGCCAAAGAGATAATTTGTTCCATAAATGGTTATAAATATCTATGTTGTACCGTCCTTTCAATACTAGGGTTCTTTCGTAATTCGTTCAATTTCTACATGAGACGTGGAAACGTTATAATATTTACCATGATTCGTGCGAACGATACAATATCTTGTTGTTGTTTTCTTTAAATAAGTTGACACTATGTACTTGTTCTACCAGACGTAGATCATTTTACCCTGACTTGTCGCCCTTAATTGGGACCCTTTTGTATTACTCATGACACTGAGGGAAATGTCCTTCACTGTAGTGAGAAATTTTTTTGTTCTCTTCAAACAAACATGAAGCTGTGCATTCAGCAATTTTTTACGCTAACTGATACCTGTGGACTTCTTGTCAAGCGGACCCAAGAACCATCCACTATCCATTGACCATGGACTAGCCATCAGCTTCCCTGTGGGTATGAGGTATCGTGTCGTGGGAGTTAATTGAGACAGTGACACAAAACCACCTAACTCGTTGTCTGGGAGACGAATAAGAAAAACTCCCAGGTTTGTGAAGCTTGAGCAAGGGTCTGTCATGTTCTCACAAACTGTAGAAGATTAAAAACGACCCCTAATCTTTCACCAAATACACGTGAAAGATTAGATTGTTATTACTGTGTATTCTCCTTCACCTTTTCATCAAATTCATGTATATGTGTAAAGAGTTAGGAAATTTGCTGGTTGATATATTTCGTCCTCACATAGAGATCGAATTGAGAATTAGCTCAGTCACCATCAATTTTCGCTACTCAAACCCTCCATCCTTCACCCTTCCATCAAACTCATGTATATTTGTAAAGAGCTAAGAAATCTGCTGGTCGACCACATTTCGTTCTCTGAAAGAGATCGAACGGAGAATTAGCTCCATCACCAGCAGACCTTCTCGCTCAACGCCATTTTTTCCTCATCCCTCATTATTCTTGAGGTTGATTTCATGAATCTGGAAGGTGTACCCTACGCACATAGCGTATCGTCTGTCTTTAAGACAATCTTTATCCATGAAATTTGCTTCAAATATTTCCTTTTCACCCCATTCCTAGGTAATCAACACATTTCTTGTAATTTTGAAAGTCGTAAGTTGTTATCGCTCAAGCGCTAACACCGGCCATGGAAGGCCAACTTCTTTCAGAAACTTGGTGTTACTACGGCACAACCACCTACCTGTACCTTGTAAATCAAATAGGTAACCTCACGCCAGTCGTGATAGTTTTTTTTGTCTCCCCAATCTCGGGATACTCATGGTATAGTCAGCATAATAGATCTCTCTCTACTCTCTCCTCTCTAACCAACAACGTTTTTTATCTTTTTGTCTTTTCTCTTGAACACAATTTGTTTCTCTCCAAACGTTTTTTTCATCATTGGTCTACCAGGCAGGTAAACTTCAAGAATTTTGACTATAATAATAACCTGTCCCCGGATTAAAAAGAAGACCAGCAGCCCTCCTCATCACCTGCAAGCTGAGCTTCACTTCTTTGCCGCCTTCACTTCCATCACTCACTTCTCTCCAATCTCTGCGTACCAAAAACACCCGACCGCACCCAAATTAGGTGTGAGTCGTGCGTGCAGTAGCAAATCAAGTTGTCTCATCATTCAAACCACATTCAAAAGAACCAACCTCAGAGCATGCCAGCTCAAGGTTAGTTATGTTCCTGCAATCAACTACCTGCCGTTTGTACAAACCAACTACCTGCCGTTGTGCAATCAACTATTTGCCGTTTGAGCAACAACCACTTGCCATTGTGCAATCAACTATTTGCCGTTGTGCAATCAACCACTTGCCATTGTGCAATCAACTACTTGCCATTGTGCAATCAACCACCTGCCGTTTGTACAAATCAACCACTTGCCATTGTGCAATCAACTACTTGCCATTGTGCAATCAACCACCTGCCGTTTGTACAAATCAACCACTTGCCATTGTGCAATCAACCACTTGCCATTTGTACAGATCAACTACTTGCCGTCGTACAATCAACTACGGGCCATTGTACAAATCAACCACTTGCCGATGCGCAAACTCAACATAATAGCCATCACACGCATCGATCATCAATCAACTTACTGGTATTACTCCATGTCTTTACCAACTTCACTTCACCTTGACAACCACTGCCCCACCACATCAGCATAATGGAATTCACGCTGGTACAACATCAGAACCCGAATACTTCTGGCCCTCAGCATCACCATCTCTCAACCACAACCAAGAAGCACAGTTCAATTTCTATGGCCCTAGTGATACTTGAGTGCAATCTCAAATGGGTCAAGTTACAGTGAAAGTGTAACTTTAATAACTTCAGTGAAATTACGTCTACTTGGTACTCAACGAACACTACGCTCTTCAAACTTAGCTTACAGACCAATGAAATTTTAGAGTCAGGTTGTTGTCTTTTCATCACTGCATAACCTTGTATGTTGTCTTTTCATCACTGCATAACCTTGTATGTTGTTCTTGTCATCACTGCATAACCTTGTATGTTGTTCTTGTCATCTCTGCATAACCTTGTATGTTGTTCTTGTCATCACTGCATAACCTTGTATGTTGTTCTTGTCATCTCTGCATAACCTTGTATGTTGTTCTTGTCATCACTGCATAACCTTGTATTTTGTCTTTTCACCATTGCATAACCATATTTTTTTTCTCTTTGTTTTTTTTTGCAAATCAACACTGTTTTTTTTCTCTCTCTACTCACCTCACGACAAGATGAAGAGGATTTTTAGTGCCTAAAGCTTCATTACCACGTCGCCTTTTACTGGCGGAGGGGGAATGTGTTACGTAATACAAGTTACCCTATAAAAAGGATGCACACTAGCCCCAATTTCCCCTCACTAGTTGCGACACACGCGACCAGATGGTCGAAATACGTGATCGACTTGGACCACCCACACTGCTCGCGGTCAACACGGGCGGCCCTAAGCGCGCTTCGGCAGTGCAAATCCGACCTTGGTCTTAGCAACACGGTCGCTCACGATGGCGAAAACCCCTCGCGGGCATGGCTTGCATGATTACGCAATAACGGACGCGATCTCGTTCCAGTTTAACTAGATACATTTCGCCATCAAACTAGCAGTCATGTTTATTATCTCGGTTCGAACTAAACTCAATGGAGTCCCGTTCTCGTGTAAAATCCCGAGTGCATATTACCACACCATCAGTACCGCTGCTTTTTAAGCGCGGGAAACCTGGGTCAACATGATGTACCACATCTCAAGGCGAATCGTAAGCTTTCAACCTTCCCCCCTTTTCTTGTGTTCAATTCTCGTAAATTCATGTAGAATCCACGCTTTATCTGGTCGTCACAAATTAGTAGAGAGAGTTAGTAGGGAGATCTATGTCAACCTGTATTTCTCGAGACAATTAATATACCTTGTGCCTTACTACCCATGTGTTATTATTGTGTGATAAACCTACCCTTTGACCTCCTAACCGATGGACGAGCCTGATGACCAAAGAAGCTGCCCGCCCCTGATAGTACACGAGCCTCATCTCTCTACCATTTTATCTGAGCTTAGCCAATTTAATAACCAGGTTCGATTCCCGGTTTAACCATAACTTAGCACAGTTAAACACAAATAATGGTTTCTGGCCATTGGAAGCTTTATTAGGCTTCCAAGAAAGTTCTAAAGTGTAGGTAAATCTAAAGCTATTTACACAAGTATTTTCATGCTCGACGGTTTGGCTCGAAGAAATATGTGGACTTGAAACCATGCTCGTCAGTGCGGTCCACACATACCACCAAGACACTTAGTCAAAAAGTAAATTTCTGTCAATCGTCGAGCAAGAATTACGGTCCTTATTTTTCGTATCGAGCTGTTGTTTCGATATCGAGCGAGAAGGTACACACGTTGAGACATGTTCGAATGAGCGCAAAACCATTGAGCATGAACGAGCGTGGGTACATAGCATGCTTATTTAAAACTTCACGTAACTGCATGCGTGGGCTAAGATCGAACCATCAGAGCAAGCTCCGAGTCTGAATTACTGTATAGCTGTTTTGTCTTATACAGGTACTAGTACTTTGCGGTTGCAATGCATTTCAACTGCCTAAGCGTCGGAGCCTACTTTGCCAACCCTTACTCTGTGTTTCGTACAAAGGACGCTCTATTCCACCACCCTGTATTGTGTCTTGCGGCAAACATGTTCCTTTATGTTCCTCAGAAGCGGACTGGGAAATGAAGCTGAATGCAAACCGAAAGACGAAAATTATCAAAATACTAACTTCTGTTGTCTGTGCGTCCTGCGGAACTCTGGTTCAATGAACTTGAATTTGCTTTTATGAATCTTAGTGTTATTTTAAAAAATACTGAAAATAACAGTAACAATTGTGTGAAGAATTTAAACAAGCTATAAAGTGTCTAGATGTAATATAAAATTTTGACAAATTTTTTAAAATTTGTAATTTTTAGTGTTGTAACTAATTTGTCAAGAATACAAAATATTCCGTGATTTGGCACGGATCAGCGCTCATCTATTATAAAAAAGACCCAGTCGGAGTAAATAAAAATTTTGCAAAACCGTTTTGGTTGAAGAAAATTATGTTTTATGGAAAATTCGTTTATTCTCTCCTACCTACTCTGATTATTTAGTACATATTTACTATGACAAAAAAAAATCATATTTTTAAAAACATCTGTTTTTATGTGAATAACAGACAAGAGGAGGAGCTATTATTACCAACTGTACGATGCAAGTGTGGGACCATTGGAGGTGTTGTGGGGCTAAAGGGAGTAAGGAAAATAAGTAGATGGAAAAGAGTATATATTTTTTTTTTTTATTTATTATTGAACATTATAAATGATAACAATATGCAGACTTATAAATAATTTGTTCATTATTATTCTATTTCTCCATAAGTTGAGCTCCAGGAGCTCGTGTTTATGGGAGGAGTCTTTACATTTAGTTCTAATGATTTTTTAAACAATAATCAAAAACTTTTGAAATAAATACAAACATAATATTAACATAGGTACACAAATTAGAAAATTGTTTTTTTAAAGATAATTAAAATAATTCATCTTTTTACAGATTAAGTAAGCGTGAGGAAATTAAGGGTACAATATATCAAGAAAAATTTAGAAAAGTAGTTTTTTTTTAAAGACAATCAAATTAATATATATTTTTTACAGATTGAGTAAGTGTAAGAAAATTAGGGGTACAATATATCATTATCCAATTTTAGGGACTTAATTAACTTTTTGAATTGTTCATAATTCACAGTTTCGGTTACACTAATTTTATTTTTGGACAATAATATATTGTACCATCTCACACCTAAATACGAATAGTGGTGCTGAGCCGTGGTCGTTCTAAGCATAGGAATGGCTATTAAGCCATTTGTTTTGAATCTATTGCTTATGCTATCTGAGGGGTGAATTTTATAAATAAAATATTCTTTATAAATTTGATATAAAGCGATTCTCTTATACAATTCTGTTATAGATGGTACATTAAATTCCTGAAATATCTCTAAAGTAGGGGAGTCATATGGTTTTCTAAGGATGATTTTTATAATTATTCTTTGAATTGTAATTATGGGCTGTAAAGAAGCCTTAAAAGCCCCTCCCCACCCAATAATCCCGTACTGCAATAAGGACTGAATTAATGCATAATAGACAATTTTGATAGTTTTCTTATTTAAAATATTTCGTATATTATAGAAAATATAGATAAGTTTTCTTATTCTTTCAACAGTGAGATTAATATGGTCTTTCCATTTAACATTTTTATCTATTAAGATACCAAGATATTTTATATTGGATTTATGATTTAGTTTCGCGCAGTCCGTATTACATGTACCGTCATTTACACAGTTTTTAGAATGAATTGTTATGTTAATTAGGTTATTTGGCACATCTTCTTGTAGAGTGAAAGGAATACAATATGTTTTTTCTGTGTTAAGTGATAATAAATTGCCATCGAACCAATTTTTTATAACCTTCATATCCTGATTCGCTGCATTGGTAATTTCGTTCCATGTCTTTTTTTCGATAATTATTGCAGTGTCGTCAGCAAAGGATATAAGTTTACCATTAAGTGATAATTTAAACATATGGTTAACGTAAATTATAAATAAAATTGGTCCAATAACAGTCCCTTGGGGAATTCCAAATTCTAAAGTTTCATCTACGCTAAGTGAGTTATTAAGTTTTACTTTTTGGTTTCTTTGAGTTAGATAGCTTTGCAGCCAATACCTTACCTTACCAATAATACCGATATCATTTAATTTATTAATTAGTTTTGTATGGGAGATACTATCAAAAGCCTTACGTAAATCAATGAAAATGCCAAGGCATTTATTTTTTTTATCTAATGCACGGTATATAGTTGAAGTTAGTTCTGCAATGGCATCATGAGTGCCTAGTTTCTCTCTAAATCCAAATTGGCTAGGACTAATTATTTTATTATTTTCAATATAGTATAAAAGTTGCTTTTTTACGATCTTTTCGAAAATTTTTGCAATGTTTGAGACAACAGATATGGGTCGATAGTTTGATATTTCTTCAGGGCTGCCAGATTTAAAAACGGGTGTTACAATAGATTTTTTATAAACAGAGGGGAATATTCCACTATTTAAACTAATATTTATAATGTGTGTAATTGGAATTAATAATTCATTATAATTTTTCAACATTTCTACTGTGACTCCATCAAACCCTGGTGCAGATGCACCTTTTAATTCACTTATAATATTTTTTATGTCATCTGTTGTTACCGGTTTGAAAACTGACAGATTATTTTGTTTGTGACAGTCCTTTTCGAAATTATCTATTTTATAATTTTCATCGATCCGTGTAGCTAAATTTTGTCCGACGTTAGCGAAATATTTATTGAAGGCATTAGCACATTTTGTCGGTTCTATTAGGGCATTAATAGAATTTTTTCCGATATTAATTTTTTTAATTTGAGTTTTTTTGTTTTTTCTACTATTTATTTCATTTATTGTTTTCCATATATGTTTTACATTTTGTTTAGCCACATCAATTTCATTTTTGTAAAAGTTTTCTTTAGTTGTTTTTAGTAAACAGGTTAATTTGTTCCTAAATTTTTTATAATCTGTGTATATTTTTTTATCTAAGGGAAATTTCTTTGTCAAGCGATATACCTAACTCTTCTTTTTTTCTAATAGACACGATTAAGCCATGTGAAATCCATGGTTTTATTTTTTTGAATTTTGATTTAATTTTTATGGTTTAAATATCTGTTGATGCTGTAATATAATTGCATAGTATATTATCAAAAATATTTGCGCATGTTTCAGCACATGTTGATTCTAATACGGAACGCCATGTTTCTGTTTTTATTTTTAGGCTTAATTTATGATGGTTTAGTGAATTTTTTGTAAAAGTATTGCATTTTGAATCAATATAATTATTAATATTAAGTTTTTGTATATAGATGCAAGTGTGATGATCAGTAATATTATTTTTTAATATTATCGTGTGTAATTTGTCGGTATCTTTAGTGTTACTCCATATGTGGTCGATACAAGATGGACGTTGACCCGTAATTTCTCTAGTATATTTATTTATACACAATATGAAATTCATTTCCGTCATATAATTGATAAATTCAGTTTTTATTCTGTTACTATTTTCGTTTGAAACATCTATGTTGAAATCGCCGATTATTGTTATGTTCTGTTTATTTTTTTTTGATAAGATAATGCTTCTCAATTCATCCATAAATGTGTACTCGTTTGATCCGTGTGTTCGGTAAATTGCAATAATATTAAAACACATTTTATTTACATTTAGATTAATATCTAAGCAATTAACTCGCTGCATAGGTACTTCTTCCACTGCGATGTTTGAATAGCAAGATTTAACAAATACAACAATACCACTATTTCTATTAATAGCACAAGATGTTGCGAAGTAGGTATATTCTGGTATGCAAAATTTATTGTATACGTTGGTGAATGCTTCCGTTAAAACTATAACGTCCGGTTTATGATTTAGTAAATTAATTGAGAGTAAAAATTCATTGAAATTTTGTTTCATTGATCTATTTAAATGGAGTACAGAGAATGAATTTGTTATTTTATCCACGATTTTATTACAATCTTTTAAAGTATGACAAATATATTCTGAAATATTAAGCGTTTTATCTAATTCCTCAGTGAAGAAATTATTCATTTTAAAAGAAATAAGGAAATAATATTGTTATAACTAATTGTCAAAAGTGAATTTGATTTTGATGACAAACTATAAATTAGCAGCATATGTTCACGGATAATATCAAGGTTGACTTGAAATAGTTTTGGTGACAATATTGAACAACTTAGCATTATATTTATGATATTATGAAGATGATACATACTATGTAGTATATTAATTTTGTTTTGTATAAATAATATTTTACAAACATTAACACTTTGAGAGTAGGCTAATATTTTAATGTTGTGTTTTTGTCTTAAAATTTTACAGAAATAGTTAATTAAATATTTTTTGGATATTACTGATAAATCGTTATTATATAGGTGTATTGTATAGGTGAAAATATTGAATCAACGACTAGAATTAATGGAAAATTATTCGTCTAATATTATAAATAATTGCTGTTTATCCCAAATATATAAATGACTGTTTGTTTCCTAAATAAAATAAAAATAAAAAAAGAGAAAGATTGGAAAGTACTGGGCTCTTCAAATATGATCACAAAACCAGGCTAACACCATAAAATTCACCACCGGCTAAATAAATATTTTATGTATTAATGACTGTTTAAGATTTATTTTACATGCGTGTTTCTTTTTGTTATTAAAAAAAAAATTAAAATAAATATGTGTATAAGCATGTTGCCATAGGGGTGGTTTCATTCCACCCCTGAAGACTATTCTATTCTCGTGTGCTGCGGCACACCTGTGCACCGTGCAACTCCTGTTAGGTAGTAGCAATCCGGCAACCTTCCCGAACAATTAATCAAGAAAGCTGCATACTCGGAACAACGCTTAAAGCAACCCGGGCCACGGCTTATTCGCTTAATTAAAAACGGTTCAGTAATAATTTATCTACCTAATTAGGCAACTAATATGTTACAAGTGACAGTTATAGAGAATTGATTGTGATGATGCCTCCTTTTTTGAGGAAAATAATTTCCCTCAGGGTTTATTGACATGTAATCGTTTCGCACCCTTTTGAGTTGCTCTGAGGGGTCTTTTTTAACGAAAGGAAGGAAGGAAAGGAAGGGTCTCCTCAAACCAGCCTCTCATGATCTGGCAACACACTACGCAGCTGATGGGGGGGCGCATCTTGAACAAAGTTCACCTCCTAAAAGATTTTTCATAAAATTCACTGATCGTTAAACTTATCGATTCAAAGATTGATTTCCCTTATTGACGGTCAGGTTTATGATACTACGCATGAATGCTGTGTTTTTTCTACCAGGATTTCAATGAAAGGTGCTCCAAATAATTAAGCCGATGAAACGCTCGCCAAGTGCGTGCCGAGTGTTGTAACAATTACTTCTCGTTTAGACGATACTCTCAGAAAACGCGTGTTGAAAGACCACAATGCATGAAATAGCTTAAACCGTATTTGGTGACCAAACATGAATAGACAAGTACTTCACCACCTTCTTTTTCCCCTCCTCATACTCTTGGTGCAGTATTCATAAATAAAACAGCTTTTCTTTTACTATTAGACATCGAGTGTCGTGTTTCCTCTTTCATGGGTTTCTTCAAGACATACGTATAAAATATATACAAGATCCCTTGCAAAAGAAAATTCAAGACTTTCTGTTTGGGGTAAACATAAATAAATAAAAAAAATCCACATAGGATTCCCTGAAAAAAATATTTTCATTTATGTCATGTTTGGGGATGGGAATGAAAATGTATGAGAGGTGGGTAGAAATCAGAGTCAGTGCGTCCAAGAGAGATGGGTGAATAGACAAATCCCTCGCACTGCCCTGCAAGACGATGAGTCGAGAGAGTCCGGCTGGAGAGATCAAAAGGTCTCCCTCAAACACCCTCTTCCTATCCGGCCTGCCACCCAGTAGCTGGAACCCGTGTACCCCCGCTAAGTCACCAAATGTGGTGGACCACTTGAGCTTACCTATGACAGAGGGATTGGTTATCCAATAAATAGTTCACAAAGCGGCGGAAGGGTACGCCGCCTTTTCAAATGGAGAGGCAGGTATGGGTACAACGTGATACACCGTGTCAAATTTTTAAAATTCTCGAATAAAGTATAACAACATAACCTTATGTAATATAAAATAAAAATAAACACTGTAAAAGATTTTGACCTTATCAACATTGCCGCACTTCCAATAAATAATTTTGAATTATAATCCATATAACGTTAAAGAAGTTCACTTCTTAGAAGAAAAGTTGATGTTTGCTATTCTCTTCAATATTTGCAAAAAAAATTCTTGGGAGAATTCTAGCAAAATTCAATATTGTTTCCTTGATGTTGGTTGTATTATTTATCAAATTACAATATCTGAAATTCTCCGATACAATTCGCTGTAATAAACGAAAAGCTCCACTCGATGAGATTAAGCATTTTCTCGATCAGAAGTTTATGAACATCAATAAACGTTAAAGATCCTATCAAGTTTAACCTTTCCCAGCCGGTTCTAGAAAATTCAGTGCTGTAGATTCATTTACAGTTTTGTGATTTAAGTCGTATTATCATGAATAGTTTACGTATACTATTTCGGAAGAACCATTTATTGGATAACCAACACCTCTGTAATAGGTCACTTCAAGTCGCAAACTACGTTTGGTTACATAGTATGGGTGCCCGGGTTCATGAAATGGGAGAGACTGGTTAAGGAAAACCCTTTGACCTCTTCATTAGGACTTTCTGGGAACATCGGCTTGGCACCGCAGTAGGAGGGATGAATACAATGACCCTTGAATTTCTATCCACCTCTCCTCCATTTTTCCTTCTCTGAACTATTTCTCCTTCCTTTCCTTAAAAGATCTCCCAACCAGCATCCACAAAAGCCCGCTAGGGAATTATGTTTTTCATGGTATCCTATGAGTAGCTAATTTTAAAACATTATAATAATGTTATTTGTACATATACATGCTGAAAAGAAGAAAAATATCGACTCCGCAAAAACGCTTTTTACATCTATTGATGTTGGCTGATGCCAGCTTGGTACTGACTGATCGTTGAAAATCTCTATACATTTGTTGATTTGAAAAACAAATACATGAAATTTTAACACATCTGTTATTTAACATGTCAAAGCTATAAAAAACAATTACAGTGATTTTCTAACTACTACTTACGATACCTTATTAAATACTTTCCCTTGCGCATATTAATTATTGCCTACTCACACCATTATTCGTCTATTTTAACGCTTAATACAAAGCCTTAAATTAACAACGCACGCCAACAATCATATCGATAAGTATTTCCCGATTTTTTAACTTTTTTTTTCTATAAATACTGTAGTTAAATTATAATTATTTTATCCAACATATAAATTCATTGCAGATGAATTTCTAAAACATGAACTCTATATTTTGTTTATTTAGAGTTGACAGTTGACACCACCGGCAGGGAAAGATTAATACAAGCCGAGGCATTTTCAGGCGAAATGTGACTTAAATTAATCGCGATAAAATATGAAGACATGTCATGTATATCTGTTGTATTTCAAACGTCGATAGGAAAACTCAATAAGAAGGGCCTCGGCTCGAGGATTAAATTATAATCCCATTTTTATGGAAAAATATTTCATTAAAAAATTCCTGCATTAAATCATATAGAGTATTTGGCATTTCCACGAAACAAATTTAAGGAGAGTGAAATACCTTCAGAGTTTTGAATGGATAAAGCTAACATATTCGATTTTAATAATAGATAAAAGTGTTATTTTATTAAATATACGCTATATTAAAAACTTTACCATTTGTTTTCGGATAAAGCTTTACTCCGTTGACCTTTTCACTTAGCATAACTCGCGTTGAAAGGGGTCGGTACCCGCTGTGGAATCAAAACTTCACCCGTCCAACTTCCAGTGTACAGCAAACTTGTTTGTCGTCTACCTAAAAGTGAAAACTATATTTTTTTAGCTTAAGATTTATATTTTTTTAGGTTTATCATTTTTACACAAGATTCGTTTTTACAACTCGTTCACGTGGTTAACATATCCGCCAATTTAATTGGCTGGTTTTTGAGTTTCGTCACACTTTTTTTTCACAATTTATCCATTTAAAGTACATGACATAAAAGTCACTTTAATTTCTAATATTGTTACAATAATGCATAATAAATGGTATGTAGTGAAATATATGTTTTTAAACATTCTACACCAATGAAAAGAATTAGTTCTTGAGTTTGGTGCAGGTATAAAAAGTAATTTCTAGAAAGATATGTAATAACATTATGAAATATAAATGTGGTTCGAAATAAAGTTTCTAAATTTTGTTAGTGACGTAACGAGTTTTCAGCTTTAAAAAATAAAACTTTTCTTTTTTTAATAATACCAATTTTGTCCTACACGACAAAAATTACAAATTGTTTAAAGAAGAGAAACTAGCAGTCTCACAATGGAGGGCTGATACCTTCCCTGATGCACGGAAGTGAGGCATGGAATTAGCAGAGAGAGGATGAAAGTAGACTCAATACTGTAGAAATGAGATCCCTGAGGCGTATATGTGGTAAAACTATGTATGATCGTTTGAGAAATGTGGAGATCCGCAAAGATTACCTGGCTGATGTAAGCGTAATGACTTAGATCAAGAGATGGACGCTTAGACGGTTTGAGCGAAGAAAGGAGTGTGAGGAGAATATACGTTGCAAATGTGAATGTTAGCAGAAGTCGAGGATGCCCGAGGAAGACATGGCACGACCAAGTGAATAAGATACTTTAGTCGGGCCATGTCATGAGTCAGAATAATAGAAGAGTATGTATGAGACCATGTGTAAATGTGAATGAGACAAGCATTTTGTGCCAAGAGTTTTTTTGTCGGTCCGTCCTCTCTGCCTACCCCTACGGGAAAACGGCGTGATGGTTAGTTAGTTAGCTAGTTATGTCCTACTAGAGCCAAATTCATTCCTCCCTATTGATAATATCTGTTGCAATGTGTTTCCGTAAATAAAATAAATTATTTTCACTTGGTACGATGAGAGGATTAATTTTAGTTAGGATTTCAAATAGTATTTTACTTTAAATCATAAAGATCTCATCTTTACAGTACTCGTAGGGAATTTCCAAAGTTCGATATATTATGATTGTCTCGTGGCATATTTTTTTAATTACCTAGAAGCAATAGAAAGTCGCAAATGAAGTAAAAATATCATTAATATTCTGTGGTCCTGGGTTCAATTCGTAGATGCAACTGAATCTTTTTCTAATTTTTCCGTGTTTCGAGAATCTTTATTACTATCGACAACGATTAAATAATACAATTTGAGATATACTCATTAAGTTATTCTAAAAAAATTTATTCAAACTTTTTATGACAACACCGCAAATCCTATGGACACAATATAAGAAAACCAACAAATGGCGAAGGTTATGAATATAGTGTTTTATTATACTTCGAACACAAAAGACAGATTTCCTCGAGCCAAAAATTACCCGGTTTTTTCGCTTACAGAGCATAAAATATGGGATGAGTGATTTTCAAAACAGATTGTTGAGTGGCTTAAATGACCGAATTGTCAGTTTGGGAGCTTAAACAAAGTAGTTTTCGTCGGAAAAAGTATAATTTATTCAAGAGTATGTAAAATGAAAAGAAGCTCGTATGAAATCTTCCACTCTTATATTATGCATAACGTCAATATCACAAAAATATATACTTTCAACATAAAAAAATGGTAAGCTATGTATAATTTTATGATTGAACTGTTTTAACCCCGGTCACGTTTGATTGATGATCAAATCGATTTATTTTATTTATTAAACGCCTAATCTCGGCCCGTTTTAGCTACAATCAGCGACAATCATGAACATATGACCATTTTGCTTTTTTATGAACAGTTTAATCAAAAGCGGAACGGACTTAAATTCTTCTTTTAACCAAGATCATTCAAATGTCAAAAACTAAAAATAATGTTGCGTAAAATGTGACAGAGGTTTTTTAATATTAACCCCACATAGGGGGCCCTGAGGAAAATCAGTTTTCCTCAAAGCCTATAATATCTTTTGGGATTCTGTATGGAGGGAGTTATATAAGGAAAAGAAGGATTTTAATTTTTAAGAAGTAAAAGGCATGTGTAGATTCCAAAAATAATGTTCCTATCTTTTTTAATTTTAACATTAGCACAACAGAATATTTTTTTCCCACATCTGAAATGTAAAATCCCAAATAAACATCTAACACTCTAAAACTATCTTGACACTAAGTCAACAACTACTAAAATCACTCACGCACTTAATTAATCTTAGTCTAAAAGAAGGAATCTTTCCTGGCTTACTAAAAAAGGTCTTATTATTCCAATTTTCAAATCAGGACCAAAAATAACATAAACAACTACAGACCCAAAACGCTACTAAACACCATTTTGAAAATTCTTGAAAAAACTATTAAAAAACAGCTTCAACATCTGGAAACAAATCAAATTCTCTAGAATCAACCAACATGGCTTGTTAAGCGGGTTTTGACTCAGGGTACAAATAATAAACAGAGGAGTATATATGTACCAACCTTACTTTTCTATTCGACGTACAAATACTAGTTGTATAAACTCGTTGTTCGATAGAACGCGCCAATCCAGGTTATAATTAATCATCTAGAATGTTTATGCAAAATAATCTCAGGTGTGGAAGTTCGCAACCAAGGTCGCGTGTCAGAATCCTGTTTGTTCTCAGGGATGGTCTCTCATTGTACATAAAATAAAAAGCGGTGCATGGTTTGTTTTTGTATGTTTTGAGAAACATAATATTTAACTAGTGAGCCCTAGCATGATAGAATCATTTATTAAATTATACATTTTGGACTTACCCCAAGACCGACCTGTATCCGTTATCATAATCTACACTACGAGAGCGAGTCACAACGTCTACTATTACCAAACACTGTGTTTTCCTTAATGGCAAAGCGACGGAACGTCCCCCCGGCTCCATCCATCGGCTGACGTGACCCCGTGAAGCGTGGATCGGGCCTCCGAAAGGGAAGAAATATATCTCCCGGCCGCATCCACGATCTCTAACTAATAATGCGTTTGTATCCGGGTTCTAAGGATGCTGCAACTTATGCCAGTAGCTTTCTCTCGGCCGCCGGCCACGTGCAGTTGGAATTCCAAACATCAAACGTCCAAAAGATCTAGATTCCCGCTTGACGGTTTTGCGTTGCCCAAATTTACAATTGAATATCATTTAATCTTACGCCGGATGGATCATTTATTTATGGATTACCGCTCCAACTTATTTCGCTAGTCGCGTGGTTTGCCCGTACCCTATTTCTTCCAAAGAAATTTCCATTACCCACATCGGGAATGGTTGTTTTACTGGTTGCGAAAACGAATCCCGTCGTGCCCGAAGCAAACTCGCACTCGAAGGTACAAAAAGGGAATGGAATCCATCCATACAAATAACTACTCCAAAATGGAAATCACCGCGACTATCAGCTGTCCAGTCGATCCCACACGTTGACTGCCCAGCTAAAAAGTGGTTCCATATTTTCGGCCAGGCCCAGATGTCGCTCTCGGCCTGCCGCACGAAAAATTTCCAAACTACCATAGACAATCGTCCAGTTCCTAACTAGACTAGAGAAACGAGGGAGATAGATGTGATGATGCAGAACAAATTAATTAATAAAATATAAAAACAAAAGGAATCTACCCCTGCATCATAACAGGCTTCAGAAAAAACAGGAGCACAGAACATGCAATAGCTACTGTAGTGGACTTCATTACGAAAAATCTTGACGCTTAGAAAAAAGTTATATCTATTTACTTAGATCTTTGTAAAGTCTTCGACACAATTTCACACGAAAAACTATTCAAAAAGCTAAAAAACATCAGCATTAATGGAATAGAATTCGATCTAATTAAAAGCTTCATGTCTGACAGAACGCAAGAAGTAAAAATTGACAGCAAGACAAGTCATCCACTTTTGATCACGTACGGAGTCCTACAAGGGAGTGTACTTAACCCTCTATTGTTCCTCATCTACATAAACGAACTATGTGACATTGAAATTGAAGGTAAATCGTGACCTTCGCTGACGATACAGTACTTTTCTGTCAAGCAGCCACATGGAAAGATGTATTTATAATTGCCGAAAAAAGTTTATCAGTTGTCAAAAAATGGCTAAACTGGAATACTCTCACCGTTAATACAATAAAAACAAAATACATCAGACATAGTATTACACAAAAAGGTCAACCTCCACCAAACATAGACCTGTTTCTACATGACTGTGAACAAACTTCACCCAATTGCCAATGCGAGCGTATAGAAAGGGTAAACCAAACAAAATACCTAGGAGTCATTATTGATTCACACTTACTCTTGACTGACCACATTACTTTCATTACTAATAAACTAAAAGAGTCATGCACCTAATAAAGTCCATTTAAAACATTTTCCCACATTCAATACTGAGATCTATATATTTCGCACTCTGTCAATCGATTGTCTCATATGACTGACTTGGGGAAGCGCTACAAATACTGCAATCGACCCAATACAAAAAATTCAAAAGGCAATAATTAAAATCATCCTACAAGTACCATTCTACACAAATTGAAGCGAAATTTTCAAAACATTAGACGTCATGCAATAAGACAACTTTATGCCAAATCTGCACTACTAAATTTCCTCCAACAGAAACTACACATTCCAATGCCACCTCAAACAACAATAAAAAACAAGGTGGTCAACAAACAATACCCTAAACGTACCGATAACATACACCACACACGGACAAAGACACTTCCAGTATTACGCTACAAAACTTTTAAATTATATACCCACCACTCTGAAACTACTACTTACGAGAAATACACAAACATTCACAAAAAACTTATCACAGCCTGGATCAAAAAACAAGAAATTCACTTTATACAAAACATTATAACACCAAACCAAACATAACCATGGATGAACGTGTATGTGTGTATGTATGTATACATGTGTTTATTTATATGTGTGTACGCATGCATATATATATGTATGTGTATTTATGTATGTATGTGTATACATATAAATTTTAAAAAATCCCTATCATTAAATAACAATGTACAATAACCATAAAAAAAAATTAAAAACCCAACTTACATTTATATAAGAAAACTAAACCAATTCACATAAATACATGTACCATTTAAGCATAACCACTTAAACACCTAAGCACAGGTTCTCCCAGTTCACGAAACATATAACATTACTCACCACAGTGTCACCTACTCAAAACTACCTCACCCCCAGCATAAAACAAACACCATATTAACAGTTCTAAATTTATGTGTTATATACAAATGTAAATAATTTGGTACACTGTAATGTATGTATAGAAATAAAAATAAAAAAACAGCCTGGTATTTCATAATCACAATGTCCTTCTAGGATTAAAAAATATTTCTCTGTAATATGTTTTAAGTCCTTGAATGTATATTTAATATTTCCCAAATTTTATTGCCCTCGGATTATTATATATAACCGTAGGGTGATCTCGCACCAAGATAGTAGAAACGGTAAAAATATATTCATCTCACTGCAGCGCAAGGCGATCGGTTGGGAGATCAGTTGGAGAGGTCAAAGCATCTCCCCACACCAGCCTCTCTCTATCTGTGGGCAAGCGCATCCTGAACACAATTCACCCGATAAACCCAGGCACCCCTACTAAATCACCAAACGTAGCGAACCACTTGGGATGACCTATTTCAGAGGTGTTTGTTAGGGCAGATAATGCACCTAAAGCAAACATTTTAAAACTTGTTATTCGTAGAAACATAAATATATTTTTTAAATTTATCCGATTTGCTATTGTAAATTTTCCAGAGTATATGTTATTCCATAATATTATTCGACATTTTTACCTCACGCGTGTCTGCTCATTTGAATAAAATTTATATTGACATTCTGCTTCTTCGGAGTGAATATAAATATTTTTCCGAGTTGACATCCATCAGAAGAGTCGAATGGTGAAATAATCGACTTCCCGTTTATTTACTTTACGAGGCTAGGAGTAAAGAGGGTTTATTTTTTTGCATCCCGAATCCTGAACAGATCGAGGGTTTATCAGACTGACACACTAACGTTACGCAGGGAGGTACTGAGATGATATTTGTTTCAGTCGTGGAATAACAATGAGCAGATGCCAATTTTGATGAAAATTCGGTTTTGTTTGTTTTCATTGTTTATCTTATTTTAATATTGCGTTGTTGAATTTTCATTGTTTACTTTTAATGAAACAAATATCTAACATTGTTTTAGGGTCTCACGGAAAACAAATTTAATATTATTTCAATCCGTTTTCAAAATCAAACTAATACCTATATATTTTGAAAATTGTAAATAGTAAGACCAGTAAATAGCTTAGTGCATACATGCGTCAGGTAACACCCAGCTATTGTGGGTTCAAATCCACTTCTAGCTAATTCCACCATCATTGTCCAAGAAGAATCATGGTAGTAGGAGTTTTTCAAATACCTACCGTGTTATTTGTAAGTTATTCTTATTCCTGGTTATGTTCGACATTCTTTATATAATAAGTTGTACAAAAGAATTCGCTTTAAGAGTACATTGTTGGTTTTAATTACTTATTTAATTGTTCAAACGGAAATTAACCATTTTTTACTACTTAATAGTTCAAATATAAAATGGCATTAAAAATGAATATGAAAAAAAAAGGTAAATTTTTAAACTAGGTGTCATAATAATAATACAAGTACATTGTCATTGTTGTAATCTTCTGTGTTTATTAAAATAAAATATAACACTTTTAATAACTGGTTTTATTGACGATGTACGTATTACAAGAAAGATGATAGCAGTGTACAGAGCATAGAGAAAAAAAAAACAAATGGGTTGCCACACACAACATGTTGCCAACTTTTAAACTAACATTATTATTATAGAAAATAATGTATTACATTGTATGTTTTAACAGTCATAATTGTGAATAAACATGACAACAAATTTTGTAATATTTCTAGTTAAGGCGTTGCACTACGTCGTGTAATATTTTAAATTGAGCCGCTATAATAACAACCCTTACGTAGATGGCGATAAGGTTTAAATTCCCGCTTAACACCATCCGCCTATTTTGATTTATGCAAGAATAAAACATGACCAAAAAGTGCCTTTTATTTTATTTTGTGGATGTTATAATATATAATTTTTTTTCGATCATTTTATAAATAACTTAATTTGCCACATTATACAATAAAATCATTACCGAAAATGGGTTCGTAAGTAAGAGGTTTTGAACTTTAAAGCAGTTTTCATAGGCCTTATACATTATTTTTTTCTGGGCTTATAAAAAAACTTATGTAAAAAATACTCGATTATTTCAATGGCAAAGATGTATTATACTCGCGGTATTTATTTAAAGCATCTGAAACATTTCTAGGCGACCAAATTTTCAAACCAAAAACACATGATTTTGCATTAATTTTGCTTAATTAATTTAATATACATCAGCACTTCAATATGTAGGTACCTAACCTAACAATGATTTTTTCCTAAACGTAAATAACACTGATTTGATTATGGACGCATAAAATACACATAGTTCAGTATTTCTGTAAAATTCCCATCTTTACGTTGTTCCATTTATCACTTGCTAGAAACGCTTTAAGGCTTTTACACTATCCAATTTTCTCACCTCTGAAATGAGCAAATCCACTTTGCGGCTCATCCGTGCTGCCTTCACGGCGTCCAAACTGTCGCAACCTTATTTACACCCTTCGTCAGATTTTCTCCTGCTTTTCCTTACCTCGCATCCTTGGTATTCCGGCGAACCAAATACAAAGAATGGATGATGATTAGATAAAATAAATATTAGATATAACTTTGTAGAAAAATATCAAATGAATCATTTTTTAAATCTCAGCTTTTTATATTTTTTGAGATTTTCACGGTAAAAGTTTAGTGGCGATTTTTTTGGGTATTATGCTGTGTTGGGCTATTTCTTTCTTTACCCAAAATGACGGAGAGTCATCGTCAGGGCAGATTTGTTACCGAAGTTTGTGCTGATGGGCTTTTGCATGTAGATGTGATACTAAGAGCTGTGTCTGACTATGTAAGACTGTAAGAACTGATTATTACTGTATAATTATAAATTACTTTAGTTTTTGGGTAGCCGTCAATATTTATGTACAAATAACTATTGAGATTGGTATTTGAAGATTTGCAACTGCCAGGTTCTACCTGTTACAACACTTACTCAGGAATTTTGTGAGCCTATAAATTAAGAGAGTGTCTTTAGATTTGGTACCTCTCAAAATTTTGAGGTAATAATAATGATTTTCATCCCTGAATATTACAAATTTTTTTTTGATTAAAACCGGTTTGACCGGTCGGTGGCTGAGTTGACATTGCGTTTGGGTCCCACCCAGGCGTTGTGTGTTTACTTCCTCGGCAGGCTAAGCCAAAATTTCCTATTACTGTGGGTGGTAGTAGGAGATTTTCAAATATTGTCAGTTTATTCGTAATCCGGAAATGTTTGTATTTATTTTATTTTTTAGAAAAAAAATCATTTTATAATTAATAATTTTACTCACCACCGACTTAACATCGAATCTTCGCTATGTATTTATTATATGAAACATTTCAAGACTTGTACATTTTACTGAATTAACTTGAAATGCGTAATTAATTATTCATAATGGTGATATTTTTTTGATACATCATGATAAAGGCTGTACTGTAGCAAGAAACACTTTTAAAATAATTCAAACTAGAAGTTTGTTATAATATAAAATTCTAAATTTTCCCTTTTTGATGCTAAAATATTTTTGATATTAAGAATGGATAGGTACTATCACTTTAAGCGGCTTTCAAAATGCTTTGAACTCTGTGAGTGTTTACCTTTTATCACGCCTACCCTTCCTTCTGTAATAATTAATCTTTTACTAAGTGTTCCTTAATTTTTCAAGCTTATAATCACGTGGAATTTTAAATTTATCAATATTTAGGCTTAAAAAGTTTTATTTGAAATGCAGAAGTTAGCGGTTAGTCTTATTACCAAAGCTAAAACTAAATTTGAAAAAACATCTCCGTGAATATAGTACATAATAATAGCAAATAAATTACTGATTTCAGCGACGTGTTATTAAAACTTTATAAAACGCTTACTTATATGCTTTATTTAAAATATCTCTTGAAAGAAAACGTATAGATAAAATTCCTTTTTTTCCCACCTCATAAAGAAACACATTTGAATTTAAGTAAAGACACACGGGAAACATACAAGAATTTTGAGTATAATGACTATATTTTAACTCCTCATTCCGACCTCAGCCATATTCCGTCACACTGTCCAAAAACATCAAAATAAATGGAATATTTCAACAACAAACAATTTTTTAAATGTGGTAAAATACGCTCTCATATATTATTATTAAAAATAAATGTTTATTATTTCAAAATATTGACTGCAAGCATAAAACAAATAAAAAATGCTCACTTCACTTTTTTGTAACTAAAATTACTGAAAAAAACATTTTAAAAAAACACAGTTATTTTATTAAACGAATGTATCACAAACGTTATAATAATAATAATAATTTTATTCCAAAATGTGGGGAGGGTAGTGCAATCTCACACGTCCCATATAGATATACATTTTTTTGTATAAAAGATATAATAAATTAACAAATAAGGACAACTATGCAGGGTGTGGTCTTGAGTGCGCTTGGGCCCAGCGCTCACTCAGGAGTGGCGCTTGGTGCTGGTAGGCTGCGGTCACCAACGTGTTGGCGGAGGCCATTAGCCGCATCCTGGCTCCGGTGACCCGGTGTCTCATCAGGCCGGCAAATCTATTCAGTCCTAGTTCCGTGAACATTGTCGATGCGCTGCTGTATCTTCGGTATCCAAATATGATTCTACAGGCGTCATTATATTGAATTCGGAGTCGTTCCATCGAGCAAGTTCGGTAGTGACACCATGTCTCAAACGTATACAGGCCAGTACAGAATGCGTTGAACAGTATTTTTTTAATGGTATTGCTGCGTTTGCCAAATCTGCGGGCAATCATATTTTTTTTTTTTTTTTTTTTTTTTATTTATTCTTTAATATATTTGTTAAACAATGGTATAGTATATTGTCCTCCACGCTAGGAGTTCACCTGTGTTGTGGAGGACTTTTTCAATTGTAAAGTTATATAATTCTAAAATAATACAGTGGAGTTGGTTACACAGAGAAACATTAAAAATTAAAATATAAAATCGATTTTTCCATAGTTATGACAGTAGTTTTTCCATAGTTATTCCAAAAAAGTGAAATATAAAAAATTAAATATTAACAGGATTGTAGCCAGTTCCATATGTGTTTTTTGTATTCTGTAAGATTAGATGTTTTATATTGTGTTGGAAGTGAATTGAATAGTTTTATAGCCTGGAATCTGTAGTGTTTTTGTCCAAAGGATGTGTTGGTTTTTGGTATTAGTAGTTGGTGTGCATGTCTTGTTCTGGTATTGCGAGAAGTTTGTGAAGTTTTAAATGTGTTTAGGTTCTTGTAAAGGAAAGTAAGTATTTGTTTTGAATATAGTTTTTGAATCTTCAACACTGGGAATTGTTTAAATATGGTTGAAGTGGGTGTTAGTATTGGTACTTTAAGTATTACTTTTATTAAGGTTTTCTGAGCTTTATATAGTGTGTTAATGTATTTTTTACTGGCATAGCCCCAGGCAATAATGCCGTATTCCATTATAGATTGTGCTATTGCGAGGTATATATTCTTAATATCAAATATGTTCAGTATATTTCTCACGTTTTTGAAAAAGTAAATCAACTTGTTTATCTTTCCTTTAACCGATTCAATATGTCTGTCCCATTTTAAATATCGGTCGAAGTATATACCAAGATATTTGATATTTTCGGTTTGTGTGATTGCAGGACAATTGCACGGGGTGCTCGCTGAGTGACAGGAATGTATTTTAAGGTAGATGTTTTTGGCGGGTTGGCCTCTCGAGTTTATGCTAAAGGTTATGAATTTAGTCTTATCTATATTTAAAGTTAATAAGTTAGAGTCAAGCCATTTTTTTGTAATATTTAGGCCAACTTCAGCTTTTGTGATTAGTGTGTTCCAGTCAGTGGCCTTAAAAAGTAACACAGTGTCATCAGCAAAGCTTATAATTTCCCCGTCTGTTTGGAGGTGACATAGATCGTTAATATAAATAAGAAATAGGATTGGGCCAAGTATGCTGCCTTGTGGTACTCCGTAGGATACTTGTTCCTTGTCACTACATGTGTTTTCTATTGAAGTATATTGGGTGCGATTTTCCATGTAGCTTTCAATTAATTTGAGTTCTGTTCCCGTGATTCCGAAATATTTAAGTTTATTTAGCAGGTTTTGGTGGTGAATTGTGTCAAACGCTTTTGCCAGGTCTAGGAATATTCCAAGGCATTTTTTACCCTGATCTATATTAGACACTATGCTTAGGCTTCTCCTTTGTCGTTCGATATCGCCATCGTCCGATAGGTCTTGATTAATAATGTGCATATATATATATATAGTCACAGCATTTTTGTCGTTTCGTATAAAGATATTTAATAAAAAAATTCACTAAGTATCATAAGTTTTTTTTTTTTAAATTGCGGTTGGTACATAAAGGTGCCCATTTAAATTCTTATACGGTTAACTTCTAGATATTAACATAAAGTATGATTTTTTGAAGTTACAATGATTTTTGTGATACCACACTAGTTGTTCCCAAAAGCGAACAAACTTACCTGAAGGGTTAAATATGTTCAAAAATTTTCAGAATATGGAACTGAATCCGAACCATTTATATATATATATACGTAGACACCATACGGCTACAAACTGTAAGAGAATTTTATTCCTTTCTTCGTCATTAATCCATTCATTGGGTACCTAATAAGGTTCATTTCGCTTAATCGTTTAACATAGATAAATAATCCAAATTGTTTCATCCTTATTTTCGTGACGAACTTCTAAAATTAAAACAACGAGAAAATTATAAACGTCAACAGAATCCTTCCGGCAAAACCGCGAAACCGTCGAGAAATATCTCAAATAATGATGTGCAAAGGCTCAAAGCATAATTGCAAATTGGCCTGTATAAGGTTAACCAACGGAGAATAATTGGGAGTTATCAATTCTGTTTGAAAAAGACGTGAAACCAATATATTTAAATGCTTCTTTGAGGTAACGAAAATAAGCTTGTTATATCGATATAATCTTGTGTCAATATATACTTTATTCGTGTTTGAAAATATCGATGAGAGAATGCTTTGATTTTGTCATATCTTAATTAATTAATTATTCAATTTTATTGGTATAACATTTTAATGTCCTTTGAAGGTTTTACCCATCGATGTAATACATAACTGAAGAAGAATACAAATAAATCTAGAAGAAACATATACATGACAAGACCCAGAAAAATTAAAAGGTAACTGTTACAACTGTTATATCGAAAAATAAAAGTTCCGAAGTTGTTCCTGCAAGACAGAGATCCTTGGATCGATTCAGTTGTGACCGTTACCTTATATTTTCTGTGTCTTGTCCTGTTTCACATTTCGTATAGATTTATTAGTATTATCTTATACTTCAATGATAAATTAATTATTGTACTGGATCAATATTTTTGAAAGCGTTGTGGTAATAAGTATAATTAGGTTTTGAATCGGTGGTGGTGGTTTTACTAAGCCTTCTTTACACTTCTAAGTTAAGGGGTTGAGAATATATAATACGTTTTACTTGTAAAGCTACTATACATTGTACATACTCCAAAAATGGCTTTGCGAAAGTCCGAGATTAATATACTTACTATTTTTTTAAGAACTTTTACCATCTCGCTGTGATAAACGTTATGATTAACCTAACAGCCTAACAACCTGGTATAACCAACTCACGGCTTCATTTTTGGACTTTTAGGCAATCAGTTCAACACACAATTTTCGGGCTATTACAGTTACATATTAAGTGCTAGAGAAATGAATAAAATATTTTCCAATGTTTTTTTATAAAAATGTATATTATTAAATTCAATTGGTTCTAGAGATGGAAGGGCGCTTTATATTATTTATGAAAAGGTTTCCCAAGTATTTGAGAACGCCGGCAGAATTTGATTTGTTTGGTTCTAATAGAATATAACCATAAAGAGGGCTATCTGTTCCCCGAAAAGTTTTGGGCATGAAAGCAAATTCATATACGGTTCAAAGTACCGACACTTTTCTTTAGATAAACAAAGCTCTCAACAAAACATCTCAGATCTCTCAGCGATTCAAGCATATTTTTTGGGCTGTTCACAATTTAATCTCGGTAGGTGGAATAATAAAAAAAATACAATCGCCTGTCAGATACATTTTTTTTTTAAATTCTGTCGAGATTAAATATTTGGCCATGTATTCAAAACAAATTTTAATTGTTTTCTGAATTTGATTGAATTCTGGCCGCGATTTAAATATTAAAGTCACACAACTACCGATTTACCAAGTGAATATCGTGATTGTTTTGTTTGATATTCTTGTAGATTCAACGTAAGAAAATGACAACTAGGCGAGTTTTAAATGACACATTCAAATAATTCAAAATAACACATCTGCCCTGATGATGGACACTGCAATGCTGTCCGAAACGTTGGCTAAGGAAGGAGTTAGCGCAACACGGCATAATACCCCAAAAACAAATAACAAAAAAAGAGTTTTAAATGGATTTTTTTTTTGTTCGGAACATTAAATTCCAAAATAGAAAACATTAAAATACACTGCAATAATTGCAGGAGATTTAACTCACGATGCCCGACGTTAACTCTTTTAAATACATAGCAATATGCAAGTATTGACCATATTTATATTATTATACGGGGTAGGTAGGTACCTATCGTGATGTGATTAATAAACCATATGAATTGTTTCAAGACTGTCGTAAGGTAATTTTATATTATTGTTTATAAATATTTATTTAAGTACAAAGTATTGTAGTTTATTAAAAGCCCTCCTAACTAGGGATTCCTGTCCAGAGACTGACTGTAGGTGTTGGTGTTACATCGGTTTCATGTTTGTCGATTACGTTGATTAATTATTTCTGTTTCCGACACCATCATGTACAACGGGACTTTACTTCATCATACAATAATTGAAATCTCAAATTATGTTGAAATTTGGGTAAATCGACAACATTATATGCAATGTCTACGTAGAGTAAGACAGAAAATTACTCTCAGTGTCGTGAAAAAAACATTAACTTTAAAATTATTTATGATAAATATAAAGAAACCATTCCTGAAAAATTTCCCTACTCCGTTATCATTCCTCTTCAAAAAAAACTTCTCTCCTAGCCTTCCTTCCTTTGCCCATTCAGTTTAAAGTCATTCATTACGATGCAAAAATGATTATTTTCTTATGGGTTACACCGGTTACACGTTAGTTAGAAAATTAGTTTTTAATTGAATTAATGAAAGCAATCAATAACTATTTTAATGATTAACTAATGTTTACAAAACAAGATTTTTATACATATCATAAAGAGTGACAAATTATTATAAGCAATAATCATTAGCCTGAAACACCCATACAAATTGAAAAAAATCTTCCGAGAGTAAATAAATGCCACCGACGGGAAAAGAACCCGTACCTTCTGATTGCTCAAAAAATCTATCAAGGAATAATTGTTGAATAAAAATATTAGTAGAAATTGAATTATTTGGCGGGTATAAAATGAGCTGGCATAGCGTAGTGTTTAGCGCAGCAGACCGGACATCAGGAGGCTGCTAGTTCAATTCCCGTCTGCTGCATTTATTTTCTCATTATATAAAATTTTTCAATTGTATGGGTGTTTCAGGCTAATTATTACTGCCCATAATATTGTAATTTGTAATCAATTACATTTAAACCACCATTTAATAAAAAAATATGACCAGTATGTTTTAAAACCAAAGGTTCTTCATTATGATACAAAATTAATTGAATTTATTTACTTCTTATTGTTATCCAGCTGAAAGTTATTAATTATTAGCATTTAAACGTTAGTTACTGTTTAAAACTTCAGATTTACAAGCGGCTGGTTCTAAGAAAAAGCATTTTTTTGATTGATTTCGTTGTTTCTAAATGTCATTAGTTTGACTAACAGTGAATCGCCCTTGATGTGATTTTTCACTCAAAAGACGCAAATAAACTTTTTTGGTATAACTAAATTTTACCGTTTTTCCTTACAATAATTTTTTAAATAAGCGAGATTATATATTTCTGTAATTTTTAATCTTAATTTTCTTCTTAAGTTCTTAACCCTGAATATTTAAACTTCCACGGCAAAATAATAGCAGTTCTAATTAAAGTAAATAGTAGCTTTTTACTGCGCCTAGGTTGTAAAAACAACTCCGACACTGAAGAAATTTTTATTTGCGTTGTAATTTTAAATTATGGAGAACTTGGGTAGGGGCCTAAGTGAAATTCTGTTTTACGCAATGAAGTTCAAATAAGTATTAATTTATTCACGAAAAACGAAAAAACCGGTCGGAATAAAAAATAAGCTACTCTAACTATTAAGGTACGTTGCTTCTAAGAACTCTACCACATTATTCAGAAACAAAATCTTGTATTTTTTTAACCTCAAATGGACTTTTTTTTCATTTGATTATTTTATTCACTGTCTGGTGCTTTGTACTTACAGAATAGACTTTTTTTATAGATATATTTGTTTAGAAATTTTCATAATAATATTTTATGTATTATTTTTAATATTTTATGTGCCAAACAACTACTGCTAGGGGCGGCAACACGATCTACTATGCACACCACATGACAAAACAGACGTATCGAATCCATTCTATTCCATACCCATTATATGCACAGCATAATAATGGGTATGGTGCTGCTAACCACATGTTGATTTTTTCAATATAAATCTTAAAAATTTCAAGAGACATGCAAATATTGCGCTAAAAGTGATGTGAAATCGGTATCATAAAAGATTTTTTTTTTCTTTAACTCCACACAGGAGTTCCTGAGAAAAATAATTGCCCTCAGGGCGTTTGTCTTCTCTGGGGATGCTGTATGAAGGGTTTCAGATCATCATGTACATAAGATATCAGAAATACGAATCAGAATCAATATCTAAAATGAAGTCGGAATCTTAACGACTTAAGTAAAGAAGACGTGTACAAAAATATGCGACGTACGCCCCATTGTATTGGACAGATTTACCTTCGAATTTGCCGTAGCAGGTCTACTAAATTGATCTTTCCGCTGGGTTTATTTTAATTAATTCTGATAAACGTATTACCAAAATGTCAGATTTTTCCAACCGATTACTTCAGGAAGTTATTAATATATGGTCTACAAAAATACAATCTGGTGCTTTAACATTTTTAAGATACGGTAAGTACTATTTATATTAATCTTAAATATAAATACTTTTGCATCTGTGAAAAATAATGGTTACCAATTCATCGGATTCAATTAAAACGTGTGTCTCGAAAAACCTCCATTATTAGAGTCGTGTGTCGCCTTAATAATGCACGGAAAAGGGGTCGTCAAGTATGGTGGGTGAAAAAACCAGTGAGTGAGTCAGGAGAATATATTATACTAGCAGTTAAAAACCCGCTCCGCGGGTTTTTTTCTGCTAGGCCCTTCGGGCGGCACTTGGTTGGGCTTCGCCCAGTTTAAGTGATACTAACAACAGTTACATTTAATAGGTAGATATTAGGTCATTCACAGAGAGAGGGTGAGTATATATTGTTAAAACACGGAACAGGAAGGAGTTTAGGCATAATAAGAATGACAGTTGTTCGGGTAAAACTTTACCTTTCCCGAATAATTGCCTAAATGGCTAAATGTAAATTAATATAGGTAAATATTCGGAATCGCTGGACACGGAAAATACGAAATATTTTAAAATAATACCTTCTGATTTACCTTAATTACTATAAAAGGAATATAAAAAGCACAAATGATTTATTTGGCTATTATTATCATTATTATTTTATTTAACCTCACCTATAATAACCTAAACTAACCTATATAATCCAGCCTAACCTATAATAATCCAACCTAACCTATGTCCTAACCTAACCTATAATAATCCAACCTAACCTATATCCTATCCTAACCTATAATAATCTAACCTGACCTAACCTAACCTCACCTATAATAATCCAACCTAACCTAACCTATATCCTAACCTAACCTATAATAATCCAATCTAACCTAACCCAACCTAACCTAACCGAACCAATCCTAACCTAACCTATCCTAACCTATCCTAACCTAACCTATCCTAACCTATCCTAACCTATAAAAATCCAACCTAACCTATAATAACCCAATCTAACCTAACCCATAATAACCCAAACTAACGTTACCTAACCTAACATAACCTGACTTATCCTAACCTATAATAATCCAACTTAATCTAACCTAACCTATAAACTAACTTGAACTATACTAATCCAACCTAACCTAACCTAACCTAGCATAACCCAACCTAACCTATCCTAACCTATAATAATTTTTTTTTAATATTTCCTTACTTGTAAAAGAAACCAAAATACCTTTATTTTATTTTTCGAGCTTGGCTAAAATAGTATCACCTACCTGGTATTTGCATAGAGTAAATGGTAAAAATTCTAGCCACTCATATCAGGAATACCAAAAAAAGAAAATATCATCAATAGAAATTATTCCGGCTGTCATCCAATACAACGAAAGCGAATTTTAATTTTACGTAATTAAAAATTAAAATACTAAAATTAAAAAATTCCCAAATGCATTCAGATTCCTTTTATATTAATGAAGGTAAATCCGAAGGTTTTATTTAAAAATATTTCGTATTATCCCTGTCCAGCGATTCCGAATAATACCTAATATATATTATATACCTGGCAAAATTATTGTTTTATTATACATATAAGTACATGTAAGATTAGAAATTTGTTGGCTAATTTTACAATCAACGAAGCGTTTCTATCTTCCGATTGTCTTTCATGTTATTTTATTGGGTTGGCAGTGCCTATACTTCCGCGTATTGTTAACTTCATGTCGGTGTTCTGTCAAATAGTGCGAAATTATTATTTACGTAAATAATATTAAATATCAATATTTTTCAAAATCGTACATGCAAAGAGTTGTTGTTTATTGTCATTAAGTTGAATCAAATGTTTGTTTTATTTGTAAATGCGTATTAAAACGGTAGTTTCCCCTTAAATAATTACCGTTGTTTGAATAAATGAAATTGTACGTATTTGTATATCGCTATTATGCGCTCTGTCGGCCAATAGCGAAACTACTCCAGCGGCCGGTAAAGGAGGGATTGACATTTTTAAGGAACCTTGGAATGTTTGATTCTTGACAGACGTCAAATATATAAAACGTAATTATGGATAATTTTTACTGTAATGTAATTAATCCAATGGATTGTGAACTTTCTAAAACTTATTTTCTTCGATATTATCCAAAAATTATATATGCAGAAACGATGCTTTTGAAGAAATCTGGTGATCCTATTTTAGTATGAAATGGGGTCTTAATTTTCAAGTTAGCGGAATTTAGCCGAAACAGACAATTTGAATTCGACCAATCAGAGGGCCCAGACCGTCCAGACGCTGGCACAATAATATTATAGATTGCGCAAGTGGGTGGAAGGAGTCGAGGGAGTCACACGATAAGAATGCACGATCAGATAATGAGGCAAATACCTACTTGAGACGGGTCATGTCAAGAGTCACTCATCGTGTTCCAAACTCATACGACAACACTTCAAGGGAGGGGGTGAATATTAATAAATTCGCTTGTATGTCTATAATTGTGTTTTAATTAATTCTTTAACTTTTGCATTGAATTTAAGTTTCAATTTAAAAGTAGAAGTGTTTTTTTGTAGATTTCTATAAAGTTAAATTTGGAACTGATTTGTTGAAAATTTAGAGTATCCCATTTAGAAGAGACACGAAGCAAAAAAAATGGTTCCTAGTTTTTGTTTTACCTACAATTAGTCCAATTTGACTTACAACGCTCTTAACGCTCTGACGCCGAACGACTGGAAACTACAGAATCCGGTCCACGCGTATTCTACTCGTGTGATAATGGCGGAACACATTTCAAAGAAATATTATTACACAAAATCATAGAGACGCTATCTCGTGATTTTTAATGGGTTTGCGATAGTAATATAATAAAAGTCATTGCATATATGAAAGAATATTTTTAATGCACTTGGTTGTTTTTTCTTCATACGAATAAGTGGTGTTTTTCTTGTGGGAAATGTGGATTTTGGCATTCCCAATTATTGCGGTATCTTGTGAGGCTTTGGGGAAGATAAGGAAATGAGAAGTACCTGCCTATTCAGATCTAATCATCAAACACGGCCAAAGCAAAGCTTCAATTCGTGGTATAAATGAAACACGTTGCACACGATCATATACTTCCATACATCTGTGTGACGTATAGTAGAATTGACTGAGCGCAGCGAAATGCTGTTTTAACTCGACCGTTATGTATTTCGTATGTCTGTAAATTTGTTTGTACGTTCCGTTTCCGTTTTAAAATGGTGGCCGTTTTAATGGTTCAGTAAAGATTCTAATTTTTTTCAAATGTGAAATCTTCGTGTTGATTTAGACTTTCTTATTCGGATTATTTTGGACAGATTGCATAATTCCTTAGTTGAAGTTTCCTTTTTAAATGTTGCGTAAAATATAAAATAGTTTATAAGGAAGTAATTGAAACGTTGCTCCAAATGGCTTTAGCCGTGTTTAGTGACTAGATCTGAATAGCCAGGTACTTCCCCACCTTCCTCTTTCCCTTCCCCACTTACCTTCAGCCTCACAACATCCCCCGATTGGGGATGCCATAGTCTCACTGGCTCCAGACGGGAGCAGTTGGGACTCTTGTGAGGTATTCACAATAAAAAAAAAAAAATACATACATAATGTAGTACCTACTTACAAATCTTATGATTTCAGATTTTAGTTTTGATTTATTAAATAAGAGAAAATTAGAAAATTACCTTTTGGACACAAGTTCTACTGTTCACGGAATTGTGGTTTACATGCCCACTTTGTTGCATGCTAGTTAAGTAGTTAGCTAGTTGAATCATAAAGGAATTCGTGCTTACGCTTGTGAAATAAAACAAGCATAAATTTAGAGCTTGCAAAATTCGCCGTTGTTGAAAAATAGCAGTACCAGATTACGTCGGTGGCCCCACCGGGCAATTAATTTCCCTTGTGTTGCCGGCACTGCGTTGTTCTTTTTTCAAACAAGCAATCGAACAAATTGGGAATGGAATCCAGATAGGCCAGCCATTTACCACAATTACAAGTGCTACGTGTCGAATATATAACAACTGGGGAACAATCATTATTCTATCGAAAATACTTCTTTCGTCTAACTATAAATATACTAATGATCATTAAAAATATGTTTTCTGTCTGGCTTTTCCAGAGATAAAGATATATATTTTTTTTTTCATACATTTGATTTTTTATGGATCAAAAAACATTGCACTTTCTTTTATTTATTGAAAATTAATTTTTTTCTGATATCTTGATATTTTTATTTGAACTCCCAAATACTCCTAAATATTTTATTTTTTATTTTATTGTATTTATTTAGGGCTTTGAATGTATATAAATGATACAATTTAGAACATGAGAAAGAATTAATAAAAATAAAATTACAGTAAATCACAAATACATACATACATGAAATAAAAAAATATTTAATTATGTCTATTCTTGAATACACATTTTACAAATGCTTACAGTGGTTTATATTGTAGTATAGAGAAAAAAACTACAGAAAAAAGGTATAAAAAATATAGAGCATAGGTTGATATAGGTAAAACTGTGTGTGGGTGATATTGTATGTTACGTGAACACCCACTAGGAGAACCTGTGCTGAGGTGTTAACGTGTTTGTGATTAAGTGTGACAGGTATTTATGTGTGGTAGTAGAAAGATAATTTTTTTTTTCACAGACATAATATATATTGAAAGATGAAAATACACATTTATATGTGAGTGTTTGTATTTTTGGATAATTCTTGAAGAACGTGTATAATATTTAATTTTACTTATTATATTTTGGTAATGTTTGTTTTGGAATTATAATCTTTTAAATAAAGTGAATATCTTGATTTTTTAGCCAGGCTACGATATGTTTTTTGAGAAAGTTTGAAGATGTATTTGTAGTCATTAATTGTTTCAAAGTGCATACTGTTAAAAAGTTCGGTTGCGTAGTATTTGAAAGTGTATTAAAAGTGTATTTAATTTAAGTGTATTTATTTGAAGTGTATTTAATCACTGTATTTAAAAAAGAAACGTTTTCTTTTTTTTAAATACAGTGATCAGATAAATTTACAAAGAGACAAACAAAGGTTCGAGAATAAGGTTGAAATAGATTTTTAATATGATCTACAAAATTCACCAAGTTAACATTAAATATATCAATATCACTTAAGTATTGATTTTCCATAGTGCAAAACCGCTGTATCAGAGAATTAGCAATGTAGTGGCACTTAGGCATACAGCAGTGGAATAGAGTATTGTGTCGTGTTATTTTTGTGGGTAAAACTAGTGATAGTAAGGCATACCCAATAGTGGTATTTTGAAAGGCTTCATTATAAAACACTCTTAACAAATATCCACTTTATTCATTTTTCAAATAATGTTATGTTAAAATAATCAATGTTCAGCTGAATTTAACCATGCGCACGTTCAGTAGAAAACTACTTAACTTTACTACCATGGCTCCCCGTTCTCTTGAATCTCCCCTACACACTGTAAGGGTGACGCCAACCGTCAGGGAGTATAAAATAAGGTTGTTAACAACGAGATTTTAGTTCGTAAATCTTTGAAAGCCTTCTGATCTTCCGCCTCACTTAAAGAAAAGGCTGTTGAACCGGTGCGATGGCGCAAGTCTGTTTTACATAGAATGGGTACTCTCTTGAGGCTTGGTAGCGGACTCAGTGGCATACTAACAACAAAATGAGCATGCATCCTAATGTTGTTCTTGCAATTAATATGCTGGTTTTCTCCCTCCGTGGAAAGACGTGAACGTGGTACAAGGATAAGCTTCTTAGCAATTAGCCTGTGCGTTAGATACCCAGGATGCTTAGAACTAACTATTTGTTATGTAAACAGTTAATAGGCCTCGCGTCCAAAAAAAGTATGATTCTAATTTTATCTTATTTAAATAATAATAATAATAATAAGGTGTTTATTCCGGTATGTGGGGAGGTTAGTGCAGTCCCACATATTCCATATAGAGATACAACAAAATATACTGTCAAAAACAAAAAGATAGAACAGAAAAACAAAGAAAAGAAAACAGAATAAATTGAAAATAAAATAGAATAAAATGATAAAATAATAGAATAATAGAAAGTTGAAGCTTTTAGGGAGCCGTGACTATATTAGGCGCTAGTATTTTTCTCCAGTGTGCGTCAATGCTGGAGGATGGAGTGAGGCGGGCTTCCATAGTGAGGATATTTCCAGAGCTTCTTATCCTTTCCCTCATTCCTGCCACCCTGGATCTAATAAGGGCTGCATATCCGGGAACTCGCCCATCCGTGAACATACGGAAAGCGCTGCAGCATCTGGGGAGACAAAACATTGTGCGGAAGGCGTTATTGTATTGGACCCGTAGTCTTTTTATACTACTCTTTTTGTAGTTTTCCCATAGTTCGCACGTGTACAACGTTGCGCAGAAGGAAAGGAAGAGCGTCCTTTTTACTGCGGTACTGCAAAGGCGAAATCTTCTACTGATCATGTTTGCTTTAACGCTGAGAGCTCGCCTTTGTCTATCGATATCATCATCGTCCATCAGATCACTGGTGATTATGATAAAAAATGCAGGAAAGTTCAAATAAACAGAACGATTTCAAATTTGAAAAAAAAACAATCTTTACTGGACCACTTAAAAACACCTTTAAATGGAAACGGAATACACGAACGAATGTACAGACTGACAAAATGCAAAACTGTCAAGTTAAAACAGGACTTCACTAAGCTCAGTCAATAATTTTATAGGGTATGATGACCATCGACCATTTTTACATCAACGGGTATGACTAATTCGGGGGGAAATTAATCTAGGTGGTGATGTAGGTTTAATACATTATGCTTAGTTTTCTACCATATCAATGGTAAATCGTTGGTGAGTGAGAAATTAATGTCTTCATTTCATTTGTAATTTTCCTGAGCTTTATTATAATGGTTTCATAAACCGCGTTAGATCAAATCGCGTATATAGTTTTTTTTCATTTGCTCCCACAGGAGGATCTGAGGAAAATAATTCCTCTCGGGGCCCATGTCATCTTTGGAGAAGCTGTATGAGGGTCTTTTTGGGAAAGGAAGGAGAGTAAGTTTATGGAAGGAAGCACGTATGAGGGATGGGTAGTAATCTGGGGTCGGTGTACCTAGGAGCAACGGACTTATGAATACTTTCCTCCCATTGTGGTGCAAGGCGATGTTCCACACGGAGAAAACTTACCGATATGAAATATTGTTAATTTATTTAAAATTATTCGTTTTCTTGTTAAAAACATATCACAACAAACTAATGCACGTTACTTGTGCACGCCGGGATTTGAACCCTCAACCTCCAGCTTGCTAGTTGAGTGCCTTACCCCTCGACCACGGAGGACGTCATAGTTTTATTATTTTATCTTAAATTAGTAATTTATAAAAGCAGAAATAATATTAAAAAAAACACCTCGTTGTGTTTTCAACTGATAAAAAACTCCACTCATACGTTTACTTAAGTAGAGCTGTAATTTTGAATTTTCTGAGAAAAGAATTCTGGATTTTTAGGTGTTACGAGTATATGCTGCAAATAAATTAAATTATCTTCCCACCTACCATAATATTATTTTAATTAATTAAATTAACTCTCTACCTCTTATTTCAATTAGCATTCTTACTCATTATGGTGGAATTATAAGCAGATTCGGTGAGTGTCTACTAAAAGTATCTGATGGAGTATGCAAGTTGTTCGCATGTAAGAGATAGATTATAAGAATATATTATTTCAAATAAAATTAATAACTCTGTATATAAAACTATCTAATCAAAAAGGATCGACATGTTTCAAAACCAATGGTTTTTTCGTCAGGATAAACGGATAATGAAAATTATTATTTTCTAATTCATTAATTAAATAGCGGTGTATGCAAAATTATTATTTTTTGATTGTTTAAATTGATTTGGCAATTTCTAAAGAAATAGTATGTGGTATATAGTACTTTTCAGTTGTTTAAAAGAAACTGTAAGACTTCAGACACACAGTTTAAACCCTCGCCGTATAAGTGGGTTTCTTGCAGAACATTGGATCACCCCGTTTGTTCCAAGAATGTATAAAGCTAGTATGTTTTATAATACCTTATAAACGTTGCAAACTCCAAGATTCAGGAGCGTTGGGGATGCAATATGACTATGGGAATGGCATCCTGAATTATGTAGATTTTTTAAACTAACCATTTTGGAAATTGTGTTGAAGCAAAGATAGGTAGCGTCTGGTACTTCAGATACTAAACACAGCTTTAAAACCTTCTCTTCTGGAATGACGTGCAAATTTACTATTTTGTAGTTTACTTTGTTTGCTCACATCAACTTACAATAGAGAAGTATGTAAAGGATGATGTTACAGTGTGAATGAAGTAATAAATATATGCCAAAGCAGAGTTGTGCATCGCTCCATCCTTCCTATTATATGTGAACTTTGTCTGGTGATTAGTTAGTTCGCTTTTTTGTGAAAACTCTTAGACGTATAGGTTTATTTGTATGTACCCATCGTGTCAGGTTAATAATGGTAAATTGAAGTTTTTAAAATAAAGTGTTATTTTTTTCACACATAAATTTTGCAATCCACTTCACCTTTTTATTCCTGAAAGTTACAAACTTTATCTCCGTATACTACCAACACAGTTAAGCAGAATAATGGCAAAGCTAGAACACGGCGATGCACAAGTTGCAGACTTGAAAAATAAACGCCATGTTTAACACGGAATAATTGCAGTTTTATCCCGGTCCACGCGGTGTAAAACAAATTAAACGGATGCTAGCGTGTTTTTAATGACCCGACTCACCTGCAATAAAACACTCTAAGGACAGAGTTTTTGTTTGGACCGCCGGCATAGTCCAGTGGTAACGCATTGGACTGCCATTCCGAAGGTCGCGGGTTCGAACCCGGCGTGCGCAAATAAATTTTATTTGATTAATTTGTGTTATTTCACAATTAATTAATTAAAATAATATATAGTATATTTGCGGCACGTTCCAGAGTGGAAGATACCACCAGTATCGCCCTGGTGTAAGACCACCATTCAGAATTGAAACGTTGCTCCAAATGGCTTTAGCCGTGTTTAGTGTCTAGATCTGAATAGCCAGGTACTTCCCCACCTTCCTCTTTCCCTTCCCCACTTACCTTCAGCCTCACAACATCCCCCAATTGGGGATGCCATAGTCTCACTGGCTCCAGACGGGAGCAGTTGGGACTCTTGTGAGGTATTCACTATAAAAAAAAATTTAAAAAAATGCAATCTTACACAATTAGTGTATTTGTTTATAACACAATAACATTTGTTATAATTAAACAAATCAGTGCTACAATTATTGAATAATTTTAAAAAATCATTGGCGTACTTCATTTAATTTATAATTACATTATTCGATTTCTTTTCAGATTTTTTTTACATTTTTTGGTTGGATACCTACCTAATCCTAGATTTTATATGAACATTATATTATTGCGTGTTTAAGCTTAGTACTAAAAGTTAAATTAAAATAAGAAAAAAAGTTTACTAGAAAGATATTGTTCATTCACTCATTGTTTAAGCAATTAAAAGAGCTCTAAAATCTTTAATATATTTTTTTTACGATTTTCTCGATAAAATTCTCAAGGTTTCACTGTAATAAGCTTAAAAGACCTTGAAAATTGTTATTAATTCTCCTACAGTTTTCATTTTCCAACCACAATAATTCGTACTTTAATGATGGTAGTTACTCCCAAGATAGCTTTGAGGTTTTTGTAATCACTAATGACTCACTGACTGGGAATAATGGTTGTTTTAAATCACACCTTTAAACCATAGTGTTTAGACCAAATAATTGTTTGAGTTGCGCTCCTAAAGCTCGTAAAGTTCAGTTGCAGTACAACTGCTTACCACCAATCGTTTAACGTTAATTCAAATACAATTAAGCCTTTGATAATATGTGATCAAAGAGCCGTCAGAGGCGATATAACGAAGTAGAGGACCCAAAATTGCTGAATATTGTATACTGTGTTATTTGGTTTATTCTCTAACACTTATTATAAAATACAAATCATGAGCCGTTCGTCAAATAGTTAAAATACCTATCCAGAAATAAAAATGTAAAACCATAGAATCTAAAAATCAAAAATGCATCAATTTAATGTATAAACTAAAATAGAGACCCCTTTTAATTTTTTTAAATTTTATTTTATTAACTAATTTAATCAATGTACTGAGGATGATAACTTATGTTAACTAAAATAATTCAAAAAACTAGTTTTCACTGTTCTTGATTTTTTAAAATGTTTTTCTTCTATAGAAGCTGGCGTTTGTGTTTAAAGGAGTGGAGAGTAAGATGAAGAATATTTAGTATTTTTTTTATCTTTGTTTGGAAGAGTAAAACTGTTATTTCCGCCTTGAAAATCAGTGTATAAACATGTATACTATATAAAATCGGTGTATAAACATGTAGTCCAATAAGACTTTGGGATCTATTGTATTCAATGTCTCAAATTTATATTTACACGTCCTATCAATTTCACCAAAAACACAAATCGCTCGAGCCAAAGACATACCACATGCGTGTTCACAGTCCCCCACTGCAAAACTAGGCTGGGCCAAAGGCACATCAATTATATTGCACCAAAATTGTTCAATTCTTTACCCAATTCCATCAACATGTGTCAAAACCTGAACTTATATAAGAAAAATGTTAAAAGTTGGATAAGAAATAATTTCGAAGCGAGTAACTTTTTTCTATAATTTAAGCTATCTATTTCTAAATAACTAAAATACCACATGTCTTTCTGTAAATTAAAGATTAATTTCTGTAAATCAAAGAAATATACATGCATCTATGTTTTATGCGTGTGTGTGTGGGTGTATGAGTGGGTGTGTGTGTGTGTCTGTGAGAGGGTGTGTGTGTGTGTCTGTATATTTGTAAATTAAAAAAATATATATATATACATCTTTTTCTTGATCTCTATAGATAATTTTTACAATTTAAAAAAATATATATTTTAAACACTGTTACGTAATACAGTCTCCCTATTAAGTTGAATAAGGCATAATTGCCCCAACTTCCCCTCACAGCTAGTCGGCGTGTTCAAACACACGCGGCCAGATGGTCAAAATACGTGATCGGCACGGACCACCCAGGCTGCTGGCAGCCAACACGGGCCGGCCTCGGCGCGCTTCCTCAGTGCAGAACCGACCTTGGTTAAAACAACACGGTCGCTCGCGATGGCAAATCTACTCGCGGACATGACTTGCATAATTACGCAATAACGGACGCGATCTCGTTCCAGTTTCCTAACTAGATGCATTTCGCTATCAATCACCAATCATGATTATTATCTCGGCTCAAACTAAACTCAATGGAGTCCCGTTCCCGTGTAAAATCCCGAGTGCATATCACCACATCAACAGTACCGCTGCTTTCGAGCGCGGGAAACCTGAGTCAACATGATGTACCACATCTCAAGGCGAATCGTAAGCTTTCAACCTATCCCCTTTCTTGTGTTCAATTCTTGTAACTTCATGTAGAATCCACGCTCCACCCTGTCGTCAATTTAGAGAAGAGAGTAGAGTGATCTATGTCACCCCTGTATTTCTCGAGATGATTAATATACCTTGTGCCTTTCTACTCATGTGTTATTATTGTGTGTAAACCTGTCCGACCTCCTAACCGACGGACGAGCTGATGACCAAAGGAACTGCCTACCCCTGATAGTACACGAGTTTCATCTGCCTACCTTTTTATCTGAGCTTAGCCAACTAATAACCTGGTTCGATTCCGGTTTAACCATATGTTAGCAACACTACTCTTTTATCTTTACACTATAATACCCACGCTCAGGCTTCGCCTTTGTGGGATTTTTTTGTTACTCTTTCATTCTATATTACTATGTATGTACCTGAATTGTATATGTATCAAAAATTTTGTTAATAAAAAAATGATAATAAATTTATTAAAATCGCCCTGATAAAGCACATGTATACACGCTTATAGAAAATGAAATAAAATGTCTCACTAGTAAAATGTTTAAACTTGATATTTTTTTGTAATAGACAATAATTCAATGCACAATCTTATAATTGAATGCACTGCAAAATGCATTTAGATATTCTTACAATTACTTGGAGGTTTTACATATGCCCTTTAAGGTGCCATCTATCGATTAATTCATCAAATCACGCTCCACTTACATGATCTTTGGTAATTTTTTTAACTATGTATATGTTTGCCAGCACTTGCCACATTGTTAAACGCTACAAAGCCATTTAAAAAAGCTGAAAGTAAAAGATACATATTAAAACGATGTAAAAAATTAAAACCAAGTAACCGAATTTAAATCAAATTTAACTGAAATAGCTTAACTGCTCGGGTTCTTCTGGCCTTGTAAGATAACCCCTGGGGAAGGTTGAGTTCATACAATTTATAGTAATCGTTAACGTTAAGCCTTATCTCCATTCCTTTATGACATTACACTTTCGCAGCGGTCATTAAAACCATGATTGTAAACCATAAATGGAAACTTTTTTTTTTAAATGGATTAACTTAGCTAATACACGCTGCAAGGCTTTTTAGTACCTAGCATTAAAAAAACATATTTCGTTGTGGTAAAAAAAACATTCGGTTTATAATTAGTGTTAACCGTGGATTTTTAAATAAGAATATTTCTTTTTTTAAATAAAGTTTGTCTGCACAGCTTTACGATTCAAACTCACGAGTGTGTTATTCGCTTTTTAAATGGTGCCCTCACCCAAACTCGAAATTATTGATATAACAAAAATATTAAGCGATTATAGTGTATTTATTTTTCGGAATAACTTTATTGAGTAAAACCTCAAATTGTAATATTTAAATATTGAAGACAATATTAGTGATTTCTAAACGAAAATCTGAAACAGAAAAATCAGAAAAGGAAACGGTCACATCTGGGACTCGACTCCTGGGTTCGAGTCCCAGGTGTGACCGTTTCCTTTTCTGATTTTTCTGTTTCAGATTTTTGTTTAGAAATCACTAATATTGTCTTCAATATTTAAATATTACAATTTGAGGTTTTACTCAATAAAGTTATTCCGAAAAATAAATATTCATTCTAGACTTGCAGAAAAGTCAACAGATGTCGCACATTAAAAATAAAAAATAAGATAGGTTTATCTACAAAGACGCTGTCTGGATTGCATTTAGTTCGGGTTGAATCTTGCGATCATACATAAAGATAGTTGCCAATAAAAATGTGCGGTGAAAAAATGAAGACAATGTTAGAAGTTCTTATTCGAAGTATGATACAGTAAAAAGTGACCGAGGGGAATAGGGTCCCATTAGCTCAGTCGGTAGAGCACTGTCCCGGAAAGACAAGGGTCCTGGGTTCGAGTCCCAGATGTGACCGTTTCCTTTTCTGATTTTTCTGTTTCAGATTTTCGTTTAGAAATCACTAATATTGTCTTCAATATTTATTTTTGATTATATTGTACTTTTGTTATTTGTTTTTGGGGTGTTATGCCGTGTTGAGCTAACTCCTTATTTAGCCAACGTTTCGGACAGCATTGCAGTGTCCATCTTAAGGGTTAAAGTGTTATTTAGGTTGGCTAAAGAAAGGAACACGGCATTACACCCCAAAAACAAATAACAAAAGTACTTTTGGCCGTGAAAATCTTAAATCATATTTGGTTATATTGTAATATAAGTGTAGGTATATACATATGAATTTAAATTAACTTTTAAACTGACTGCCTCACCACGGGCTATCCGCTAGCCTAGTGAGGCAGCTTATGAGAAACTTAAACTTTTTTTATCTGTTACATAATACCTATTGTTTGTATATTATTATTTTCTGTTATTAATTCTATTTACTACCTAATTTATAAACAAATGTACACTCTAAATATTTAAGGTCGTGTAATATTTTAAATTAAGCCGCTATCAATAACAACCCTTACGTAGATGGCGATAAGGTTTAAATTCCCGCTTAACACATTCCGCCTGTTTTGATTTATGCAATAAAAAAATGTGGCCAAAAGGTGCCTTTTATTTTATTTTATGGATGCTCATGCATAAAGATTTTTTTTTTCGATCATTTTATAAATAACTTAATTTTCCACATCATACAATAAAATTAAAACCGAAAATGGGTTTGTAAGTAGGAGATTTTGAACTTTAAAGCAGTTTTCATAGGCCTTTACATTATTTTTTCTGGGCTTATAAAAAGACTTATCTAAAAAATACTCGATTATTTTAAAGGCCAAGATGTATTCTACTCGTAGTATTTAATTAAAGCATCTGAAAAATTTCTAAGCGACCAAATTTTTAAACCAAAAACACATGATTTTGCATTACTACGTATGGCATCGCCTTAACATGGATTCTTATTTATTGCTTAAAATTTTCTTAAATAAATATATATATATATTTGTTTGTATCTTTGTCGACTGAAATCAGAAAAATCAGCCCAATGGCTATTATTCTTAAAATTACTTGGAGATTTTACATATGCCCTGTACCGGACTGCAGATGGATGTACCTAATAATTATTAAATAATTAAGAAAATGAATATTCTGATATCACACATTTTACGATGCCGAATCCTTTGAGGCTTATCTCGCACGATGAGTCATATTGATAAGATCTTAAATCACTTTACACGTGTCATATCGCCAATTCAAGGATGAATTACTGACAAAACTGTGGGACCTTAGTAATTAATTCTCGGCGCTATGACGCATTATAATATTCTGTTTAGATACAAGAATAATTGCTCCACACTACGTGTAGAAACTGTATTTTAACCCAATAAATACGCAAACAACTGGCCCAACCAGGCAGTTGTCCGACGACATTCGCGAAGTTGAGTTTCATTGCAAATCCTTACCCAAGGTACCCCCGAGAGGAAACCGGCATTTTACAGTCGATGTAACTGGCGCGGCGTAGGTGTCCAGTACATGCCCTTTAAGGTTTTATTGTTTGTAGCCTTATTTGAAATGGGTGTTTTTATAAGTAAATTCAAAATATAACTATAAGAAATCGTTATTTATTCATATCTTATAAATCTGCAAAATACCATAGAAGTCTAATCGATGTATCTCTTTGTGTGTTATTCTCATACGTGGGCAGTTCAATATTTTAAATCCTGGTGAAATTAAAACACGAAAGTTTTTAAAATGACACCTTCTGTTTTTAAGGCGATGCACTACGTCGTGCAATATTTTAAATCGAGCCTTTATCAATAACACCCCTTACGTAGATGGCGATAAGGTTTAAATTCCCTTTTAACACCATCCGCCTGTTTTGATTTATGCAAGAAAAAAACATGGCCAAAAAGTTCATTTTATTTTATTTTGTGGATGTTCAGGCTTAAATATTGAATTTTTTCCGATCATTTTATAAATAACTTAATTTGCCACATTATACAATAAAATCATAACCAAAAATGGGGTCGTAAGTGGGAGATTTTGAACTTTAAATCAGTTTTCATATACTTGATACATTTTTTTTCTGGGCTTAGAAAAAGACTTACCTAAAAAATATTATTTCAAAAACCAAGTTGTGTTCTACTCGCAGTATTTGTAATTGAAGCATCTAAAACATTTCTAGGCGATCAAAATTTCAAACCAAAAACACGTGATTTTACATTACTAGGTAGTGCATCGCTTTAAGTATTTTCACTATCGTCTCCTGTTATTTCACAAAGTAAACTAATCAAATGATTTGCAAATAATAAAAAAAACTCTAATGAAGCAACATGCAATTTACTGCACAGTAATAATAATTATTGCAGAACATTCTGGATTGTATTTCGTATCGATTCATTACGTGAATGGCTATAATTTGGCTGGACGGCGCATACCTTTATCCTGGTCTGGCAAGTTCTATTTCTGTTATTCAGTAGCGGGCAGACAGTGTATGTTCTATTGTAGTATTTCCATGTACAAGACCTTTCTATCTAGTTCAAGTAAGTATCTAGGTTCTGGGTACTTTTGGAATACGGGATTTTGCATTGAGTTCGGACTTTCTGTCTGTATGGAATCCACCATTATCTAACTTACACTGTAGGGTTTCCGCAAATTATGAAAGTGTAGTAATGTCCCGAATGTCTGAACTAAGCCGGATGGATTACTGAGATTGACGGATTATTAGGAAGGAGTTTTAAAGCGCCGCGCGCCGTATTGCGAATAAATAATGAACACAACTTTTATATTTTTACTGCTTATTTTATTATTATTGCTTTGTAGATACTATATTTGTTTTTCGTCGTGTTATTTTACTTATCAATCAATATATATCAAAGCACTGCAGAAATAATTTTAAGATAATGATCCCTTATTACTAAATCATTACTTTTATGTCCATTCCATGATGCTTGATCCCCCGACAGTTTTTCCCTCAGAAGTTGTTCCCCCAACGGTTGATACCCTGGATAGTTGACCCCCTGACAGTTGATCCGTCTGCCAGTTGATCTCTTGGACACTTGATCTCCTCAACTCAACTGCATGTATAAGTATGTCGTCTTTGTTATTATACTTCTTCGGAGACTCGGCATTACTGGAAACAAAAATATTTGTAAGGCGAAGTTCTACATAAGACACTCGCTGATATATTCTCCGCATACTTACTTTTACAATGAGGATGTATGGCAGAAATAATCCTTAAGGAGATCAAGAATAAGGGGTCAACACTCCACGGGAAGTACCTTTGGATCAAGCGTCATTGAATCCTAATAAATAACGATTGGAATAAATAACCACTAACGTATCTGGTTCAAATAGTGTAGGGATGGTGCAATACTTGAACTAACTTACGGTCCATTTGAGCTGTACGTGAACATGGAACTTATGCGATGTCTTTATACCAACTCATTCGGTGGACAAACTAAAGTTATGGATTGAAGATGAACTTTTCGAACTTATGATTATTACTTATGAACTTCTAGATAGAACAGTTCTAAAGTTACAGAAGATGGTCCAAGCTTTTGAATCCTGCTTCCGTTATAAATGTAGACAGAAGATTTAGTTAGGTACTACAATGAGGATTGCTGTTAGCAGCATAATTTTTAAGCAATTATCAAAATAAAAATCTACTAGCAAATCGCAATCGCAATTTACCATGTTTCCCAATTGTTAATATTATTTAAACATAATAATAACAGTAGTACAACAGAGCATCCTTTTAAGTACTTTTGATTTGTCAAGTCTAGAATAAGTACAAATGTAAGGAAATTTTGACGGAAAACATGAGAATTACTTTATTAATTTAATTTATTATTTTTTAAAACATTACAAAATTGTTAGTTTTATTGCGTTTTTGAACACATGTGTTATTACATAAATATGAACATATATGGGTACATCAATCATAGCAATAATAACAGAGCTAGCTTTTTAAAGGCAGCTTCATTGATGCTAAAAATGTTGATTTCCGAATTGATTCCGATCAACATCAAGATTGCTCTCCCCACCGGAATGATCAGTGTCAAGTTAGTACTGACGGAGATAACCATCGGGAAAAGAGAAATCAATGCTCTCTATGATAACCGAGTTTTCAAACCATCCACCAATCTGTCTGAAGAAATTTCTAGCAGTGTGTACATTGTCCATCCCTTCTGAATTAAAGATGGTTCATTCTGGACATACCCAAAAGAAAACCAGTTGGAAAGAGCCACGGGTACTAGCGATACCCTCTCATGTATAGACATCTCAGAAATTTCTTCTGAACACTCTCCAACATGAGGGATTATTTAACTTGGTATGGGCTCCACATTACCGACTCACTTTCGAGTCTACTCCTAGCTAAGGAATTGAAAAAAAATATGAGAACCAAAATAACAACAAAAAGTAAGAATAAAATAAATTATAAAGTCTCTATAGGAGCACCAGAAATTGTCAGAATATTTAATTGTATTTCTCAAGTAAAAACTCTTGCAAAATAATATGTACAGAGTAACGTGGGATACCATACGCAGTGGGAAAGTGTAAGCGGCGATGGTTGCGACAAATTTTTCGACAAGTTTGTGTATTCAGTGAGCCCTACATCCAAAATCAAAATTAAGAGGAAAATTACTGTATTATCATGGTTTTCTTATTTGTTTCGCCTCTGTTAACCATGAGTTCTATTTTTTTAACGAATTCAGTCAGAACGGGGTAGTCCATGACAATTTTTAGGAACATAGTGTTAGTTTCACGGGTACAATGAGGTTATTCTCATCCAGATAACCATCAATCTGATTTTTTGAGTTAATTTTTTTTTCGTATATGGGGGTAAGAGTGCGCATTTTAGTGAGTGCGCACACTTACTTTTGTACATGGAAATTATTTTTAAAACACACATATTTGTTCCTTTTTTGATTCTCATAGTGAAATATTCCCTGAGTAAGAAAGAAAGCGAACAGATCATTTTACACAAAAGAGCAGATTAAAAGTAGAGTGCAAACATTTACACTAAGGAGTTCATATGCTTACCCCGCATCTGGGTCAAGTATATGCAATTGACAAGCATATGATCTTTTTAATAACACTTTTTAACATTATGAACCGGATTTTTATTAATAAAAAAAATATAAATATCTTAAGATTTTTAATACAAAAATTCTAATGTAATGATTGCGTACGGTTACCCCAAGTGACTCTATGCATAAATGCAATGTGTTCACGGGTAAAGTGAACTAATTTCGGGAGGTGATATCTACTTATACAAAGGTGATGAAAGGGAGATGATATCAATAATATTATTTAAATTTTGTTTTGAATTTCAAAATAAAACTTGTATTACCTTGAGGGGTCACTGAGATCCCCCACATATCATTTTATTTTTTAAAAATTTTGTAAGCAACGGAAAAGTTGAACAACTATTATAAATATTCTCATTTTTCTAAATGTAGTTTTCCAATGTTGAAACATGTATTGTTTTATGGGAGAACTGCTTGGATTTTTGGCAGATATTTTTCACCGTCAGAATTCAAAACTGTGTTTAAAACAGATGTGATTTTAATTAATCTTATAGAGGTATTTGATTTGAAACAAGTACCCAATTAAAATATGTTTATTGCGATGTACAAATCAACGGGAAGGAATCAAATGAAATACACACAAAAACAATTTAAAAAATAAATATTGCTGTTATTTATGTTGCTGAATAAATGTTTATTAGCGATGTAATTAATTTCCCTCGCTTAGTAAATAGAGATCCACTCTGTAATAATGTTTATTTAGTATCTATACTGCTAGAAAACACGCCTGAAACTCGAGTACTAAAAGCTTACAATATCTAACCGGTGCTTTCATAATTACTCTTACTTATTAAGATACTTTGTCCCAATTAAGTTCTGTAAGCCAATTAATTGTTGTTTATTTTGTACTGCATTATATAAGTTGTAAAATTCGGGCGGGTGGCAGTAGCGCACAGTGAACAATTTATCATATTCTAGAGCGCACTTCAAATATTATCAGAGTGGGTACCGCTCCAAATTTATTATTCAATCATTGAAGAATTTTTTTAACAATAATTGAATATTAATAAAATTTAATAATTTTTATTAATTTTAGCAAGTCGTAATTTTATTATTAAATAATTATGAAAATACTGCCATTTAATGTTAAGAAAACGGATTCAAAATACCCCACAGAAAAAAATCTATTGTCGCAAATACTTAGTAAATCATTTTAGACATCATAAAATTTTTATAAATAAGTCATCTCAACTTGGCCAAGCCACAATTTTAAGTTGGCCTTGAACGCCGAAACAGCTTACAATAATACAAACTTAAATACCAACAGAACTTAGTAGTAAAATTATAAATAATTTAATGGAGTTCTACGAATTAAACACAAAGACGATTGATTGAAGATAATATTAGCGATTCTCACCCGAAAATTTGAAACACAAATCACAAAAATACGGTTGCGTCTATGAATTGAACCAACGATCTTGCTATGCTCTGCTCTACCCACTGAGCTAATTCGACCCAGTTTGATTCCGTCATATTTAACCGTATCATACTTCGACTAAGAACAACAAATAATATCTTCATTTCCTCAACGGATATTTTAATAGTCTTCAATCATATTAGTAAGTTTACACTGCATAATCCTTTTCCGTTTTTTGTAAAAAACATTTTAATTCTATACACGTAAAATCTCGCCATCAATTCTGAAAACACGAGCGACACAGTTTATCTGAAAAATATTGAGATATTCTTAATTAATTCCTCGGACGCATCCGCTTTATCAATCTATCTATATATACATAAATAAAAATGTAATTCTTTGTTTGTTCAAAATCTTAAGTCTCCGAAATTTCTTCACCGATTTTATCTTATATAAATGTCACCTGTGACAGGTAAAAACTTGTTTTTTTCAGAAAAACATGCCATCTATTGGACAAAAATTATTTTTTTTAATAAACAGCGCCATAATTGTATAAAGATGCTTTTTTGAAAAACAGCACCATCGGTTGGATGTAAAATCAACATGCGCATATTGTTTCTCTATCTACACAGACAGACTGAGCCACGTCACGCGTGGCGGAGTACAGCTTATATAAAAAAGAAACAGAAAAAAAATATATATATATATATAAATAAATATATAATATGGAAAAAAAAAAAGAGAATAAAAATTAAAATGAAATTAAGAAACTAAATACCTACAAAAAATAAATAACAATAAACAAAATAAAGATAAGCTTTTAGACATCTACGACATCAAGACTTGGCTTAATAAGCTTACGGAAAATACCCAAAATAAATAATTTATTTAGTGTAGGTATTTGGTGGGATGTACAAGTTTACAGAAATATTACTAATTATTATTAAAGTAAGCTAAAACAAGTATTTTGTATCGACCCTTCCAGTAATTAGAATATCAAATATACATGTATGTTTAATTTTATCACATCAGGTAGGTTTATTATATTGACTTTGTAGCACTATTTATCGTTAGCCCTTCCCGCGGCTTGGGATAGGCAAGTTTGGGCCTAATATTTAACATACACCCTTACACAAAGCAAACTTCGTCGCACCCGCATTAAACTGGGAATTGTAATAAGTTGGTTTGAGCTCTCAATTCGAAGTTAAATAGGCGTCTGTGGCGTTGAACACGCGTTAAGCATGCGCTTATGTTTCGAATGAATTAGTTCGTACTAGCATTACGAGCTATCAATTAAAGTTGTACGTTGCAGCTTTGTTGCATTACAAGCTCATTTATGTCGACAAAGCTTATTTTCAACTGAGTAGTCATGATTGATATCTACAACTTAATAAAATGCTAAGCAAAAATTAAATACTAGAAATGTTTTTGATTCAACAATAATATTGTTATAATTTGAATGTTTCCGTTTATTATATGAACAGAAAAAAACATCTTTGTTATTTTTTACAGCGATTTTTTAAGGGTGGCATGTAACTATTGATTTTTTTTTTATTTAACGGCAATATAAAGTAAAGTAAAAATGATACAATATTAAGTAAAAAAAGATATAAAGTGATGTAGTTTGTTCTCAGTCCTCCTCACTAGATATTCCTGTTGCGAGGCAGACTGTAGTTTGTTGTATTTTTGTATTTGTGTTGATCATGATTTTCTCATCGTCTAATTTGTTGGTTCCCACAAAATATAAAATAAATTATGCAAAAAGTATTTATGTTTGTTGTCTGTAGGTTGCGAAGGGGTTACTTCATAAATTTAATGATTTCCTCATCTTCATGTCTTTTTTAAACTTTTCTATATCCATGGTGTTTTTAATTTCAATAGGAGGGGCATTATATAATTTTATAGCGTGGAAATAGTGGTTCTTCTGGCCGAAAAATGTATTTAATTTTGGAATATTTAGTAGATTTGAGGATTTCGTTCTTGTAGTGTAGGTGTGTTGTTCAGCAAGGTGTTCATATTTTTCTTTAAAATTGAATAGTGCATTTTTTCAGTACAGTTTTATAATGCTCAACACGTTAAATTTAAAAAATATATATATTGATCCTTATGGGTATTTTCAGGATTATTTTTATTATTACTTTTTGTATTTTAACGAGCTCTTTCATGTGAAAGTTTGAGGCAGATCCCCATCCAATAATCCCATATTCTAAGCGTGATTAGCAAAGAGCATAGTAGACTTTATATAGATCATTTTTATTTCGTATATTGCGTACGTTTCTAAAGTAGTTTATAATAGATGTTTGCGTAACTTTTGATTATAATACATATGAATCAAATAATATATATTAAAAAATAGGTACGTACACGACGTTACAATATATATATATATATAGACGGGTTGTAGAACTCTCACATTGGCAAGCAAAAGAACCGTCAATTGTCGTGCTTCAATGAAAAACTGTAAAGCGTCGCGTAAGGTCAAGTACTACCTCAAACTGAATTGCATAAAAAGTGCCAAAATGCCCTCGTGCGTTATTATAAAATGTAATGTTATTATCCTAGCAAAATTATTTACTTCGCCAAAAAGTCTCCTCAAGAGCAATGAACCATTTTTTAACATCATATTTTTCGCATCATTATTAGTTTTGTTCTATTGCAAAGATCTAAAGACTTTGTCTTTGTATATAAAATTAATTTTTTAACATCTTATTTTTCGTTTCATTATTAGTTTTGTTCTATTGCATAGATCTAAAGGCTTTGTATTTGTATATAAAAATCAAAGGTTCAAAACCCGACATGGTGTAAAATAAGTGAAATAGATAAGAAGCGAAAAAAATAAGTTTTTCTCTTTCCTGTCAAAAATCTCGGGATTGTTGAAATCTTGATTATATTAGTTACAATTTTTAAAATGCGTCAAACACAGTAAAAACTCAATCAAAAAATTTCAGGAGAGTGATTTCAAAATTATAAGCTGGGGTTGTTACTATTATTGGGCGATTAAGTAACAAATGCCTATTTTTTATTTAAATATATTTTTTGAAAATTTATTTTAATATCACGTGAAGATATTGTCACAAGGACGAAAAAAAAGTCTTATACTCTTAATACCTAGCATAATAGATGTTGAATTTATGTATCTACTTTATCGCCTGTCTGAACGCTTCTTACAATCATTTCGAATTTTTGGAAAAATATGAGTTCATTGAATAAGATTTACGCACAGCGCTGTCTGCCAATATTGTTTATATCCTAGCTTTATATTTTACAATTCTGAATATTATAAAAAAAATAAGTGTATAATGAAATACTGAAAAAAAATTTAAATTTTTTCTGGAAAAATATCTAGGTATTATTTGTCAAATTTATAAGCTTAGTCTTCAAAATCGCGAGAATTATCCGCGTGAACGGATATCAACTCGAACAAAATGTTTGCTCTTAACCACTAAGGTTAATTATAGAATTAGTCCATTCGTTTAGTAAATGATGCAAACAATGCGGTCTGATATTATGTTCATCGTAACCAACTGGATTAATGGAATGTGAACTGATAATTGTTTACTGAGGCTTAGCCCGTCCCAAGACGTTATAATAACTAAAAGCGTTCACAACAATTTTGTTCGTATTTCTCAGTATCGTTTTACGCACTTAAAAAAGTTATCTTACATCACACGTAAGCAATAAAAAACTATTTTTATATTTATGTGTAAGATACCTATTGTCCATTTTGCATTTCATATCAAAATCAACATAGTACATATAACCAACCCGATCTTTTATAATCTATATGTGTGTTTTCCGAAACAGTCAATATAAAATTAATAAAAATAAACAAATTTGTTTACACGACTACTTTTAATAAAAAAATATTAATATGTTAAAAACCAAAGGTTTCTTCATAAGGATACACAGAAAGTATACCAAAAATAAGACAATTATGAATAGACGAATAAGTATAGACAAATTATGATGGGTTGTTTCACGGAATTTGAAAAAATCATTAAATTTCCACGTTGATTTTCTGGGTTAGTAAAAGTCCTATTTAAGTTCTGTTAATCTATCATTATGGCTGTTTGCTTGACAGAATTGAAATAAAAAAACAGAACTTGAACAAATCTTTCATAGAACTTGAAAATAAACTTTGAAATGTAAAAAAATATTCAAATTCTCTGAAACAACCCGTGTTGAGTCTTTTATTTAAAATTGTGGACTACTAGCTTCGTTTTTCATGCCATTATATTAATAAAACTTTTATTTTATTTTTTATGAACCCGAATCAATCGTTTACATTCTTTTTATACCTTTATTCGATTAATTAATAAAATTTCTAAAAATATCATAATAAGTAATTTAGAAGCCAATTTTTAAAATATTATGAAAAAACGTTATTCAAAGATACCCCATATGGCCTGTATACCCACCTACTGTGCACAAACTTTTTTTTTCTTTTTTTTATGTATATTTTATTTAGTTATAAGATTTTACACCTTATACCTAATATTTTATTTTCTATGACTACTACAATATTATTTACTACTTACATACTAAAATTTAGATTTCACAACATTGAGACATAATCCACGAAAAACTGCAAAACTTTTAGCTTCCTTAACAATTACCGGGAGTTCATTGAACATTTTAAAACCTTTATAATAAATATTGTTTTGTGTTCCCGATAAATGTGTTTTAGGAAGCCTAAAATTGTTGCAGTTTCTCGTAGGATATAAATGAACTGCACTATTAATTCTAACATTCTTTGACATATAGTAATCAGGTAACATTTTATTTTTTAGCTTATAAATAAACACTAAGGTATTATAAACTAATCGTTGCCACACACTTAAAAGATTGAGTTGACGTTGCATGGTTTTTATTCTGGTGTACCTGCTACAACACAGTATTGACCTCATGCCTCTGTTCTGGATTACTTCCATTCTCTTAATTTGGGTTTTGTTACTTAGAAATATTACACTTGTACAATAATTCAGATGGGATGCTACAGTGGTATTGTAGACCAATATCCTTGTTTTAATGTCCAATTTTCCTTTTATCCTACTTAAAAAATTAACCTTTCTCGCAATTTTTTATTTAAAATTTCAAAGTTAGTGTTAAATTTTAACTTGTTATCTCTTATGATTCCCAAGTATTTAATTTCTTTTACTTCTTCAATATTTTGATTGTCTATATTTAAGACAGTATGTACGTTTAGTTTTTTTCCCTAATACCATGAATTTACTTTTAGTTACATTTAATTTCAATTTATTTATGTTTAACCACTTAGATAATTCATTAAGTTCATTTTGTATTTTTGACAACGCATCTTCAATATTATTTGCTATAATATATAAAAGTGTGTCATCTGCAAAAAGTTTGATGGAACAGTACTTTAAGCACTTCACTATAACATTAATAGATAAAATAAATAGGAGCGGTCCCAAAACAGATCCTTGAGGAACTCCAATGTTGATTTCTTGTTCTTCAGAGATAGTATCTCCAATTTTGGTTTTTTGTTTTCTATTTTTTAAGTAATCAATAAACCACTGCAATTCATTAGCACGAATTCCTATGTCCTTCAATTTCATTATTAGTCTTTCTCTGTCTATCGTTTCAAAAGCACGTCTAAAATCCAAGAACACTGCTATTGTGATTTTCTTCTGATCCATAGCTGTTTTCCATTCATTTATCACATAATTTATTGCTGTTTCACAGGAATATTTATTTCTAAACCCAGATTGGTCTTTTACTAGGATGTTATTTTTTTCTATAAATTTACTCATCTGTTCTTTCACAATGCATTCTAGTAATTGTTCATATTTAGGCAATCCATTTATTGGTCTGAAGTCTTCGAAATTTTTAGCATTTATTATTTTGGGCACTGGTGTTATTATGGAGGTTTTCCATGACTGCGGAAAAATTCCCTTAGTCAGAGATTCATTTATTAGTGCAACTAATCTGTCTCCTATAGCTGGTAGTGCATCTTTGATTATGCTTATAGTAATTCCATCCGGTGATGATTTTGGTTTCATTGTTTTAATGATTTTCATTAAATACTCATTGTCAATTTTACTAAACCTGAAAATATTTTTATTCTCTCTTTTTTCCGATGATTGAGAAGAGGTATCTGCGACTAATGGAATACTCTTATTTATGTTTTCGACACTAAGTACAAAATTTGTGTTAAATTTTTGTGCTATTTTAAGTGTATCATCTTCAACTCCATCTGGAAACCGAACTTCCTTAATGTTTTCCCTCTGTTTGCCGCTTATAATTTCTTTAAGTGTAGTCCACATTTTTCTTGAGTCACTTTGAGAGGTAATTATTTTTTGCCTGATATATGAATTTTTGGTATGTTTTATTTCAGTACTGTACATGTTTCTAAGTTTCTCATAGGTTTCTTGAAATCAATAGAGATCAAAAAGAGATTTATGAGCGCACCTAAGCACAGAGGAAACACGATAGGGTTGCTACATAATATGTTCTAGTGTACACGGGTATATTTGTTAAGGTATATAAGGTACTCACAAGTGATTCAAATATTCAATAGAATACGTAATAATATGTACTAGCAGTTAAAAACCCGCTCCGCGGGTTTTTGCTGCTAGGCCCTGCGGGCGGCACTTAGTTGGGCTGCGCCCAGTTTAAGTGATATTAACAACAGTTACATTTAATAGATAGATATTAGGTCATTCACAGAGAGAGGGTGAGTATATATTGTTAAAACACGGAACAGGAAGGAGTTAATGAATAATAACATGCTCAATTTAGGCATAATAAGAATGACAGTTGTTTGAATAAATGAAATTTTACGTATTTGTGATGGATTATTTCAAATGAAACACTATTATTGACTACATGTCTACAACTGATATTAACTGTTATGGTACCTAATATAATTTGCTCATAGGAGACTTGCAGTGCTTAAATATGTGTTACAACCGTCAATGTCTATAAGTTGAATCAATATCGTATAGTTTGTCACAACAATTAAAGATAGTTACAACAAATTTGACTGAAATAATACATTATTACATATTGATTAATTGTACCCGTGTTTATGGATAAAAGGAGGGTAATGGTGCAATGTGATTAGCAGTCGGTTTAATTAAAAGGTGTGAATTTTACTCCAACTGGTGGTAATTCTTTTCCTAAAACTGTTACTGTATCTAATAAAGTTTAAAGTTAGATTATATATACACCTTCATCAGGAGAGTAAAAATCTATATATAAAGGTAGATTATTACAATATAGCGCCCCTGAGGTAATATCTCACAAAAGCGGCGCCATGCAAATTGTCCAATTAATAAATAAATATAATGTTTACATTTTATTATGTACGTATGCATTGATATACAATGGAAATAGATAAAATAATGTTATCCGATTAAACTTTATTTTATTAAAAAACAAATAACTTTTTTAACTTCACTTTATTATATACAACCAATACATGTTTCATGAACGAAGTATACACCGAAGTCAAAAATTAAATATAGATTACAATTGGAAAAAAGAAGTGGAAGGAGGGGGGAGGGGTAAGAGTAGGCTGGGTTTATAAGAATTATGAATTACAATATGAAAGACCAGTTAAGTGGGAAAATATTTAAAAGAGAGTTTATAAAAAAAAAAAGTGGGTGTGTCAAGCCTACGCAAGACAGAAGTGAAACTTCTAGTATTCCTCTCTCTCTATTTTCATTTCATCATCTCTATTTTCTCTCTTAGGTTAGTTTGAAAATTAGAGGTTAAATAATTCAACGACGAAGCATGGATTTGCTTTTTCTAATATTTTCTTATAGATGAATGACGTTCGATTAATGTATAGTTCCAAAAATTTTCAATTTATTCACAAGTATACAATATTACATAAATAACAATATTACAATTAAAAATTACAAAGAAATTACAATGACAATTTACCAATCATGTGCCATTTTCATTGTCAATTTCATGAATATCTTTTTCTAATGTCGTGATAATTGGGTTATGGTAACTAAAGTGCGAGATATATACATGAGCACTTAAATCCTTAATGAATCGTGCAAAAACTGCATCGATTGTTGTCCCGTGTCGGGAGAGAACGTTCGTGAGCGGCTCCCCCACCTCAACAAGCGCATATGGTGAGAGAGGGACAGTGAACGGTGAGCGGTGGTGGGGGTACCCGCATTTTCGTGTCGATCCTGACTCGGTTTTACTCCGTCCCCGAATTACGCGCCTAAAGAAGTTTCACTTCAAAAATTCTTGTTAATTACATCTACTTTTATAAACATGTTCTCTTATTTCTAAAATTTCGAAATTATTTATTTGTGATGCTTTATATCCTGTGTGAAGTATTTTAAGACCTGAAATTTTTTTTTGCATATAACCATAAAACAATATATTCATAAGACAAATAACATTTAATAACGGTTATTCTAATAAATTGATAGTTGAAATACTAAATAAAATAATTAAACATATTATCTTCAAACGGTATTTTTACCCTAGTTCTTAAGATATAAATAAACAATGGCGTAGAATTCTGTTTGTGGATAACGACACTTCTAAAATGATATATATAAACATTCCTGGTACTATTCAACCGGCGTTTTATACTAATAACAGAATGAATAAATATATTCTTAATAATATAGATTGCGAAAATCAAACAAAAAAATCAGGAGTTTATAAACTCAATTGGGCTGGATTTGTAATTTATTTTACAAAGGTAGAACCAATAGAAACTTTGAAGTCAGAACTAAAAAATATCTCAGGGTTCTAAATGGAAATAGTGAATATGAGTTTGCAAATCATCTTTTGAATCACACTTTCGATAAAAATTCAGGTCTTAAAATACTTCACTCAGGATTAAAGCATCGCAAATAAATAATTTAGAAATTTTAGAAATTAGAAAACATGTCAATATAAAATCAGATGTAATTAATAAGCAAAAAAAAAATTATAAATAATAATGAAAAATGCCATTGCAAAGTAGAACTAAACTTCCAGAAGAAATCTTATTATTAAATGCTTGATGTTCAAGTAATTTTGCATATTTAAATATACGCGCCAGTCATTTGATTCGTTTCTTCACCGCCAGAGGGGCGCTCTGTCGGCCACCTAGCCGCGATGCGTATCGGGAATCGGCCATATTGAATTAACGCCTGCTTTTTTCGTCAAACGTCAAACGTAATCACGTAATTGTGGATAATTTTCACTGTAATGTAATTAATCCAATGGATTATGAACTTTCTAAGACATATTTTCTTCGATATTATCCAAAAATTGTATGAGCAGAAACGATATTTTTTAAGAAATATCGTATTACATGTGGCGATTCTATTTCAGTATGAAATGGTGTCTTAATCTTTAAAGTCTTATTTAAACACAATTTGAATTTGACCAATCACAGGGCCTACACCGTCCAGACGCTGGAGTAATAATATTATCAGATAGTACTAACTATTCCAATCCAACACTCATAAACTAACTACACACAACATTAATGTTTCAGATGGACGTGTAGAAAATACAATGATATCTTTTCAGACTCCGATATTTTCCATTTTCCTTTAGATCAATTTACTAAATGCATTTTGGTACTACATGTGCATACTAAAAATACATCATACTGATAAAAACGAACCCTATACCCCTGGTGTGTGCATGAAATATTTGTTATTTTCTCATTTGAACATTTTTTTATGATGTAAGTAAGTGTTATTTTATATTTGTGGTTTTTTGCTGTAATTTTGAAATAATTAATTCTACGTAAAATCGCTTGCATTAATAAAAATATTTGGATTTTCACCATTTTCAATTCCTTTTTGAAAATTTCTTCCTAAAAAGTAAATACCATGTAATTTCGTTTTCTTTACCTATACAATAATAATTATTATTGCGTCCGTGTTTCCAGGCAGATATCATGTAGATACATAATTATAAAATTATAAGGCAATCTTGCGTCGGTCTGTAATAATATATATATATACTATACACTAAACCGTTCATCTACATTATAGACTACAACATGATTTTCAACGTTCGAATTTTCATTCTCCGCGTATTATTTTATATTTATACGCGGAGCCCACACATAGCAATAGAGTTTTTGAATGAAGGGTTGTACGCATGCCCGAAGTATGGTCATACGGCAAATATTGCCAGCATGTGAGTAATAAGTAATTAAAAATGAGAACTTTTTTAGTAGTACCTATTCAGTCGTAAAGATAATATTATAAAAAAATTGTTAACTGACTTTAATTATATGTATGGCAAGCGTACCGAAAATACGAATAACACAAGTATTGCTGGCAAACTACCCTATATCAAATATGATTTAAGATTTTCACGGCCAAAAGTATTTTTGTTATTTGTTTTTGGGGTATTATGCCGTGTTGCGCTAACTCCTTCTTTAGCCAACGTTTCGGACAGCATTGCAGTGTCCATCTAGTGGCAATGCTGTCCGAAACGTTGGCTAAAGAAGGAGTTAGCGCAACACGGCATAATACCCCAAAAACAAATAACAAAAATACCCTATATCATATTATTAACGTTGACGTTCAATAATGTACAATAATGGACAGTCTAATTGAAAACTTGGCCTAGAAAAACTATTTTCTCTATTTATTACTAAAAATGATTCCACACGAAGATACCAGTCTAAAAGGAAGTTATGACGTGTATAACTGATAGCAACCCACTTAGTATTCTATATTATTTTTATACAGCAGGTACCTACTTATGTTAGAACATATGACATATTATATGCTGTTTTTAAATGAGAAACTAATGTTTATAAGACAACAATTTTATGCATAGCACAAAAGATAACAAATTAATATGAGCAATAATTATTTGCCTGCGGATTCAATATCTTTTATTTTTCTAGGGTGATTTTTTCAATTTGTTTGGGTGTTTCAGGTGAATAATTATTGCTTATTAATCATAGATTGTATCATTTTAATTAAAATGTAGTGGAAATACACGAATGAGTAATTTTATTTTCAAAATATAACTCGCTGAATCGGAAATCTATTTGTGGAAATATTTTCAATATCCAGACATGTTGACTATTTACGAGCAAGAAATATTATTTATGAAAGTGTTCCTGGAATTTACTCGAAACTTTCCAAAATAGAATTGTTAGTAGACGTAAAATTCACAGATTGGACTTTCAAAACATCAAGGTCTCCAAAAATCTGTTAAAATTTGCGTATATCACTTTTGTCAGCGTTTGATTAATACCCGATATAATTGAGTTTTTTTTTAAAATCTTTTTTTGGTTAAGTTAATCCTGTTTTATTCGAATATTCCATCAATAACATAGCTTTAGAAAGATTCACGGAAATGAGAGATCTTGGAATTATTTTGGACGAAAAACTAAGTTTCACCAATCATATCCATCAAATTGTGAACAAAGGTATGAAAACACTAGGCTTCGTATTAAGAACAACTAAAAACTTTAATTCTTTACAAGCCATTAAACTATTATACGTATCTCTAGTAAGAAGCCTAATTGAATATAACTCAGTAGTTTGGTCTCCATCTTACAAAATTCACATTAACAACATTAAGCGAATACAAAAAAAATTCTACGATTTATTAATTTTAAATTAAAAATATCTCTGTCGAAGACTTAAAATACAATTTCTTCTTAAGGCGACACAATACCCTGATAACGGGGATTTGCCCCGACGCTCACATTTTAATTATTTCTGATGAGCTTATTACTAAAATCTTAAATGTTTCTAGAGGGATTCGAAGGGATGCAAGTTATTTATATTTAAGATTAATAAAAACAGGACCTTACAATTAAATATATTATGTAAAACGATAAGTACATTTTATTAAATGTAAAATGTTGTAAGATAAGCGGCAAGTACCAGATTTTATTTTTCTAGACGATGAATTAGTAACTTCCCGACGACTCCCTCACAAAAGATTAGAGATTTTATTAATGTATTCATAAGAATTAATTAAAATAAAAACACTCGCGAAAATCCAATTTCTGGCCAGATACACGAAAAACGACCGCCAGTACTTCAAAACTCTCTATTGTGCTTAGTATATTTGTGTGCGGGTTGACAAGGAGTTACTACGTATTGATTCAGACGCCGCGAAAGTTCCGGCCTGTAAGGTTGTGTCACCCGGCCGGTCGCTCCGGTCATTTCTTTTACGTATTTTTTTATTTAATCAAACGATACTTTGAAATCTATTAGTGAAATTTTCTGTTTTTTATAATTTAACTTCTTCCTCAAGTGAGTAAAGGTTTTTTTTATATAAATAATAAATATAAATATAAATAATAACCAATACAAAAGAATACATTGTTAAATGCGTAAATGTGTAGGCACTTGAGAAAAAAGGTGACACTAAAGTATTGTCGTTATGTTATTATATATCATTTCTAGCCCAAGTAGACTTTTTTACTATTAATCTTTTTTTTCACGCGACGCGGCTGTCTGTCCGGTTGTCACAACCAGCGGCACAGAATGTTATAGAGTGCCCCTTCACTAGAATCGTTTTCCTAGTTTTATTTATTTACGCCCTACTGGGCTTTTACATTAATTTCTAATTATACAGTCATGTTAGTTGTAACAATGGAATATCTAATAAATTATGGTAAAATAAAAGGAGTTTTTTTACTAAGGAGTGGTATTCTCTTATATTTCAATAAAGTGTTTGTGAAGAGTTCGTTTCATTACTAATACTCCAGGGCAATTACCGATTCGCGATCGTAATTATTCCGGTAGTCCCAATTTTTTTATATGTTTTATAAACTGGTCCCCTGATGTAAAATCTGAGTTTCCGACCTTGGCACACCTGTGCTCGCGCCGCCATTTTGAAAAAAACCGGCCGAAATCGCTCCAAAATCTAGTTTTTCCAAAATATCTCATTCCCAATGCAAATTTCGGCTAAATTAGCTAAACAATTAAAGTAGAACATAAAATTACTTACTACTTTTGTGCAAACAATTTTCTTCAATCTCTAATAGGTACCGAGGTAGAAAGTCGTAAAGGTGCGTATATTTTTGAAAAAAACAAGTTTTTTGCGCGACTAGCTTTTGTTTTTTGTAAATATCTCGTTTCCAGTACAATTTTGTGAAAAAATTATTGATACTAATTTTGTAGAAAATAAAATTTCATAAAATAAATAGGTATTTAATTTATGTGTTTTAACTCTAATATGTATCCAAGCTCTTATCCACCAAAACCAGTTAAATTACCCAACAACAAATTTTTGAAATTCGAAAGTTTTTTTCCATAAAACAAAAACTCTACATCGAAAGTTTTTCTCCATACAGACAATTAGACATATGTCACCTATAAAGTACCTAAAGTCATTCGAATATTAAAAAGAGTCATTAATATTTTAAGTTTAGATTGTTAGATCATTTGTTGTAGATAGAATTGTGCAATTATCTCCCCAAGTTACTGCACTTACTTACGTTGAAATGATTTTCAAATTTAAGGTAAAATTGAACCAATTTATAATAAATCTCTTGGCTAATATATACTTACGTTTCAGTTAAATATGGGAAAACAGAAGACAAAAGGAGTTTTATCCCGAACAAAATTACGGCACCAAGGAAAATGTTTAACGGAATGGAGAAGGTACTACTTAAATACACACATAAAAATAGATCTTTGGGATACGTTTTTTACAGAACATAATTGTACAATGTCAGCTTAAATAATTTTATATATGTAGATATATACATATATACGCAGTCGATAAACTTCTGAGCATATTGAATTTGGAATATAAGAAGTAAATTAATTTTGATTTCCGGTGACATATTTTTATTTTTACCGAAATGCATTTTTTACACCAAATAAGCTCAGGAATTGTTGGTGAAAGTTTGTCGGGCATGTCTTAATACATCTCTAAATAATTAGGGAATAGAGACAGTATAAATAATTAACAATATTTCTCATTTTAGGAAAAATTCCGCAAAACTTCATCCAGATAATATTGCAAATAATAAAGAAAATACGAGTATTGTGTTAAACACTATACCGACACTCAACATGGTAATTTTTTCACAATTTCTGTAAATATAAAGTAAATAATATTAATTTTATATGATTAAATAAGCGATCTAAAAAAATTAACAAAAACTGACATTATTTTTCAGCACGGACCAGAGATGAATGAACCTGAAAAGTTTTCACTATTTGCTGGCTCTAGTTCTTATGACACTAACGTGCATGCCGTTTCCAGCCCCTTATAGCTAGGTCTGACGCAGGCATGACGATTGTTGTCAACTGATATGTTCTCACAACAATAATTGTTGAAGAAAAATAAAATTAAGGAATGAAATTTAAAACACTTTACCTCTGTTTCAATTTTTGGCCTGGTTTTGGTGGATTAGAGCTTGGATACGTATTAGAATTAAAACACATAAATTATATACCTATTTATTTTATGAAATTTTATTTTCTACAAAATTAGTATCAATAATTTTTACACAAAATTGTACTGGAAACGAGATATTTACAAAAAATCAAAGCTAGTCGCGCAAAAAACTTGTTTTTTTCAAAAATATACGCACCTTTACGACTTTCTACCTCGGTACCTATTAGAGATTGAAGAAAATTGTTTTCACAAAAGTTGTAGGTAATTTTATGTTTTACTTTAATTATCTAGCTAATTTAGCCAAAATTTGCATTGAGAATGAGATATTTTGGAAAAACTAGATTTTGGCGCGATTACAGCCGGTTTTTTTTAAATGGTGGCGCGAGCACAGGTGCGCCATGGTCGGAAATTCAGATTATACATCATGGGATCAGTTTATAAAACATATAAAAAAATTGGGACTACCGGAATAATTACGATCGCAACCCCCTTTTTGGCGCTATGTGTACTGGCCTATAATACGGAATCCCCAAATATATCGACAACATTCTCACATTTATAACCCAGATAACATGTAGGTACGTTTATAATCAACAAATCAATACAAAAACCGACCAATATCATATAACAACAAAGGCAAAGGCATATGGCAACAAAGAAAAAAAGAACAGGTATCCGCTAGTAAGCAGGGTGAAAAAAATCAAAGGCAGAATAAAGAACACAGAAAAAATGTGCAATTAATGCTTGCTTCTAGACTCAGCAATATACCACCTCTATCTTTATTACAGCAGGTAATTTATACACTTGTATATACCCGTCTATACGTACTTATACGCTCGTGTGTATAATTCCAAAATTTGATTGAAAAGTGAATTAACATAATGTTTCTAATATTGTTTTTATTTAATCACGAAAATACTTAATATATCAATAATCCGATGCCGAAAGGACCGATTTCACCGGAGAAAAATTCTGATTTAAACATATAATTTTATTATGAACGTATTGAAGTCGTAAAAAATTTTCAAATACATATTTCCCATACATATTGTTTTCAATTATATATCCGTAATAGAAATTTTAAACCGTTAAATATTTATGTTATAAACAGAAAGCCTACCTCAAACATTAACGAATTCTTAATGTATCATGAATCTATTTTAAATAACTGTATAGATGATACCCTTATCTTTGGTGATTTCAACATTGACATTCTTCAAAAAAATAATACATCTCTTAAATACATCAACACTCATACAACTGTTTCATATGTAACACATCCTATCCTACACGAGTAACAGATACCTCTACTTCTCTAATAGACCATATCATCTCAAACAGACAAAATATTTCCTCAACTACTGCAAATATAGATGCCTACCTAAGTGATCATAACATTTTGATATTAGATTACCAAAACAGCTTGAAACATCACACTAATAATAGAATACATTCTTTTTCAAACAACACCAAAACCGATAAAAACATGTTAAAAACATATGTAGAATCCCACAACTTTCCACACGAAACCACCAGTAATGCCAATGAAATCTATAATAATTTTAATGAATACATCAAAACAGCAATAAAATCATCCCAACATAAATCTGAGTTACGCATAGGAGACCAACGGAGGGGTAATACTCCATGATTTGATGCAAAATTAAATGCACTTATCAAACAGCGCAACAATGCGTTTAAAATCTGGAAAAAAAATCAGCAAAGTGATATATTCACAGCACTGAGAAATAAAACAAGAAATCAAGTTACCAACTATAGAAGATATGCTAAAACCAAATACTACACGACTATATTTAAAGAAAATCTGCGTTATCCGCGACAGACATGGAAAATAATAAATGCAATTCTAACAAATAGCTCGACACCCCAGAAAGATGAAATTGAATGTCTTCTCATTAAGAATGAAGAAATAACATGCCCAACACAGATAGCTTCAACTTTTAACAACTTCTTTATATCAGTTGGGGAAAACTTAGCAGCTACAATTGCATCATATCCAGATGATTCTATCACTATAAACACGGATCAAAAAGCAATCCAGTCCTTATACATGGCCAAAACAAATAAAACAGAAGTTCTCAGTATCATCTCTCAACTAAAGTCTAATGCATCTCCAGGTTTAGATGGAATTACACCAGTGTACCTGAACTTTTGCAAAGATATATTAGCTGACCACCTTGTTTTTCTTATTAATCAATCCCTGAATAGTGGAATCTTCCCAGATCAACTAAAGATAGCAAAAATAATTCCGATTTACAAAGATGATTGCACAAAAAATCCTTCTAATTACCGTCCTATATCCATCCTCTTTGTCGTCTCTAAAGTTTTTGAAAAGGTTATTAAGCTTAGGCTCACTAAATATCTCCTATCAAACAATTTACTCGCATCCCAACAGTATGGATTCAGAAACCAATCTAACACAAAATGTGCTGCCTTCGATTTTGTATACGCCCTCCAAAAGCATATAGACCAGGGTAAGCATGCTGCAGGCTTATTTATAGATTTAAAAAAGGCTTTCGATACGGTTGACCATGGGATACTACTAAAGAAGCTAGAACACCTAGGCATAGTAGGCACTCCCCTGAAGTTACTGTGTAGCTACCTCTCTAACCGACACTGTCAGACCTTTGTTGGAAAGGGGACAAGCAGCATGGGAACGATGAAATGTGGCGTGCCTCAGGGCTCCGTACTTGGACCATTACTATTTTTAATATATATAAATGATATTGCTAAATGGGGACTTAAGGGTACAATACAACTCTATGCAGATGATACAGTGATTCTTTATCACAATAATGATTTAAACGAACTTGAAAAGGAAATGGAAAGTGATGTAGCTTGCCTGGCAAACTGGCTGCGATTAAACAAACTTAGCCTAAACATAAAAAAAACACATTACATACTGTTTGCAAATAAAAAAATGTATGTCTTAATATAAGTCTTGATAATAACCGCCTTGAAAGGGCTGATGTTACAAAATATCTTGGCCTTTTCATTGATTCACAACTCACATGGAATCACCAATTTAAACATGTTCTATCCAAAATTACTCATATAACTGGTGTTTTATATAGACTTCGCGGGTTACTTCCTCCCTCTCTATTAAAATCGATTTACCATGCTATGATTCACTCACATCTAATATATCTCGCCGGAATCTGGGGATTTGCTACAAAAAAAATGATTTCAGAAGTCCAAGTCGTCCAAAATAGAGCCCTGCGAAATATTTTCAGTTTACCTTGGGACACACATGTCAAAGACATCTACAGAAACACCCAAATACTTCATTTTAATACCATTCCCACTTTTGAAATAACGAAAACTATATTAAAAGTAATTCAACACTCGGCACATTCCAACACTACACTCTATTACAATTACGACGTACACCAACACAACACAAGAAATCACAACAAACTACATATACCAAAAATCAAATCAACAAAATATGGACTAAGATCCCTGGAATACATAGCTCACACAAAATATAATCAACTACCCAACGAGATCAAATGTGCAAGTCAATGTAAAAAGACCCAAAGTAACATGCTCAAACTTCATCTTATTAATGACTATCTGAAATAATAATGTTGTGTATGTCCCATCATGTGTCCATTTAATACATACAGCTATATGTTTCATGTAATGCGTATCATTCCCGCAATGAGTTTATTAACTCTTGGGAGTACAATGCTTTATATAATATACTATATTCTGTATTGTATACTTTTAATAAAAAAAATTAAAAAAAAAAAAAATTGACGTAAATAAAGTAAAAGTTTTGTTTACACAGGACGAGAAGAAACCCGTTATTCTAGAAGGAAGGAGAATAGAAGACATATTTTTTCTTTAACTGTATTAAATAGAATTTCGCAGCACGACTCTTTTTATGATTGTAATTATCTAACTTAGAGATAGTTGAGCGTATACTTCGAGATGACAAGTTCTGGGAAGAAAAAATGCTTATTAAATTAACTAATTTTTAAATGGATTGCATTCTTGTCGAGCTTATCGATCCTGGAGTCACAAGGTCTATGAATGTTCGTGATCCTCCACATATCTTAGATATTGTATGTAAAGAACGTCAATTTGGAAATCGTCGTTTAGATTTCGACGAAATGCTATTTATTGAATAATTATTTTCGTTTTTTATATAAAATTATTTTTACTATTTCTAACTTATATTATAATAAATGATGGCCTTTATACAAAAAAAAGTTGCATCTTATGCTTTTTACATTACATAATTATTTGTTTTATGTAACTTTTTGTAAACGATAATAATAAATATTGAAAATGACTGATATTTTATTTATCTTGTCAATATATTCAGATATAATTATGATCAGATATTATGAAAATGATTCGTGATTGAATACCGTATTGCTTTGACATCTGTCAATGAAGAACACGTCGGTTACGAGTCATAAGTTACTGCCTACCGTCTAGCAGTATGGTTACAGAAATCTGATAAGAATCATAAAATCATGAGCTCCTTCTGCAATAGGTAACGTTTCTATCGAAATTTGCCTAAAACATGCACATTCAACTTAATATTACTATTCACATAGTTTGAAAGACGCCCATTATTAAGCATTTCATGTTCAAACCTTACTCATGGGTACCATCTAGTGGATTTCATCGCTGCTCTGACTTCGAACTGTTCGTTGTGTCGGGTGTTCCCCATTGCAACGTACTTCATTCCCCTGCACCCCGAAATATTATAATATTTAATTCGAGCGGAGCGCGTGTGAAACTAATTTGCTTCGCCCACTTAAATCGCGTTCACGCCCATAACTGATATTTTTTTAGGATCTTATTTCGTCTTAAATACTCTAAAAATACATACATTAGAAGATAGACGTAAAATAAACAATTTAACGTTCTTATTCAAAATACTTAACTCTAAATTCGACTGTTGTGAACTTCTGCAATTTATAAACATACATACACCCACAGTAACAACACGACAAAATACAATATTCTACAGCAGCACACATAAGCGTAACTACATTGCCCACTCTCCGATACAACGACTTCACACCATGGGAAATCATTACTTGGGTGATGTTGACATATTCAATACCAACTTAGCAAGTTTCGTGGATCATTTAAAACATTTCTTTCAACAATACTCCTAAACACATCATGTAAACCTACAAATAGCTGTTATTTTCTGTTTTTGTTTCTTGTGTTTGTATGACTTGTTGCATAGCTTTTATTAAATGTAATTTTATTCTTTTTTTTATGTTTCAAAGTATCTGTCAAATTAAAATTATACTACCAACCATGTAAAAGCCCTCTGGGCGTTAAATAAATAAATAAAAATAAATAAAAGACGGGACTATACCCTAAAATAAATTCAGTTCAGTTTCAGTTTCAGTGCCGGCAACCCGGGCGTTTATTTAAGGTTGGTTCTGTACAGGTTTTTTTTTCATTACCCTCCTCACTAGACATAGTCTGTTCTGAGGCTGGTAATTAACAATTTATATATAAACCAAATGTTTAGTAAAAAATAGTAAAATAAAAATAATAGGAAAAAATAGAAGTAAAAAAATGAGTAATATAAAAATAGAAAAAATAAGTGTAGTACTATATGTGTTGAAAAATTATGTATAAAAATATGAAATGAGTATTTCGTATTATAATTAATTGTAAAATTTTGTAATTTTGTTAGAATTTGTGTGCAGTATGGTTTGTAAAATGCATTATATGTTTAGAATATTTCTAATATCTGTTCTTTGTTTTACCATCAACCAGTTTGTACTAACCAGCAAAATCGGACTAATAATGACGTAAGAGATGAAGTCATGCACTAAAATATGCGACGCTTAGCACTGTGTATTAGACAGACCTTCGGTTGAATTTGCCCTAGCAAATCTCTAAAATAAAGTGGGAATCTCAACGATATAATTGAAAAAGTCGTGTTAAAAAATATTCGGCTTGTGGCCGGGCCTTATGGACGGACTTACAGTAGAATTTGCCCTACCAGGCCTAGAAACTGCATCTTTCGATGGAATTTATTTTTATTATTTCTGATTAACGTTTTACTTTTTTTTTTTATTTATTTATTCGAGACACAAACAAGATATTTACAAAAACATTAATTATGGATTACAAAATAAAAAAAAATACAATTATAAATATCCCTAGACTAATGTGTCTGCAGCAATCACATTTGCACATTCACATAAGCAAAAATGTAAAACAATGACAGTATTTATATACAAAACTTAAAACTTAATTACAAAGATTGAAGCACATAATAAGTAGAAAAATTTAAAGAGGATATATTAAAAAAATTCTAAACCACTAAACAATTTTTTTTATTTATTTATTTTTCTTTTTATTTTTATTTTTTTTTATCTAAGTACAGAAATCGTGGAGATATTTCTTGAAACAAGTTATATTATTTGCAAAAATATCTATGACAGTGTGTGTTTTAGCAAGATCATTGTATGATCGAGACATTCTAGACATAGGATTAAAATAACCAGTGTTATTGGCAAAAATTTCCGTCCAAAATATGTTCATATTTCTAGTATATTTGGGCCTGGCGTAAAAATTGATTTGATTGACTAAGTTACTATTTACACGATTATTCACAATTTTGTAAAGCATTAAGAGGACATTTATATTTCGTCTTTTAACTAAACTCTCTAGTTTGAAATATGTAAGTCTTTGTTCATACCCATTTAGAAGATGGTAGACACCTGATCGATAAGACAAAATCCGTGTAAATTTTGTTTGGACAGATTCAAGTCTGGATACCTGTGTAATGTAATGTGGATTCCAGACTGTTGACCCGTACTCAAGAACACTACGGATTAACGAATTGAATAGAATTTTTAGGCTATTAGAATTCTTCAACAGTTTAGTTGATCTTACAATAAAACCTAGTACTTTATTTGATTTATTTACAATGTATTCTATGTGTTGGTTGAACGTTAGTTTGTTGTCGAATATAATTCCTAAATCTTTGATCGATTCAACTGTTTCCAGATTGTGACCATATATGCTATATGAGTATAGAGTTTTGTTGGTGTTCTTGGTGAAATTTATAACTTTGCCCTTAGCTATATTCAATTCCATTTCATTGTCAATACACCAGGCAGATAATGTGTTAAGGTCTTGTTGTAAGAGTTCACAATCTTCCATAGATTTAATTGCTTTATATATCTTGAGGTCGTCAGCGTATAGAGAAAAATTACAGTGGAGTTTACATGTAAGGTGGTTAATAAAGATTAAGAAAAGCAAGGGTCCAAGGTGTGATCCTTGTGGAACGCCCGACGTAACTAATATTGGGGAAGAGTTAAAACCGTTAACAGTAACTAATTGACTTCTATTTGATAAATATGATTCTAACCAACGAAGCAGATTTCCGTGTATGCCGATTTTATCCAGTTTATTCATTAAGATAGGGTGACTAACTTTGTCGAAAGCCTTACTGAAATCGGTGTATACCGCATCTACTTGTGTTTTTTTATTCATTGATTTACACAGAATGTCCATATACTCGATTAAATTAGTGTTTGTGGATCGTTTAGCTACAAAGCCATGTTGAAAAGGGCTAAGTATGTGTGTTACATGATTAAATATGTCTTTATATATAATGGACTCAAATATTTTGCCAAAACAAGATAAAAGGCTGATAGGACGATGTGATGATGATATAACTATAATCTTATCTGTTTTTAAATGAATCCCTCTGACGTAACTAATTCACCGTCTAGAAAAATAAAATCCGGTGCGTTCCGTAATTTTATTGCTGAAAAACGTTTTTTTAAAGGGTTTTAGATAAAGGTACTGTTTTTATTAATTCTAAATTAATATCGATAGGGATCGCTGTAAAAAAAATTTGCTCGAGCAAACCCCCGTTATTTCTTGTCACCTCAAAGAATATTTTAACTGTCAAGCCACGCCATGAAGGTCATGACACATGACGTATTCGACTCATTTAATTAATTAACCAATCTCCTAATTCAGTTGTCAGTTTTGTCAGTTGTTTCCATCAATCATAAATACCAATATTTAGGCACGACTATAATCGATATCAAAATTCATAGAAATATTTAAATACGTAAATATTTTGGAACTTGTATATTGTATACCCAGAAACGTGACACTGGTATTGAGCTATCAACAGAGTACTAACATCGTGTAGATTACTAGAATTGTGTAACAAAATTACAAAGGACAATAATTTCGTAATTTACCTCTATCCTATTGTACCTACATGACAATCAAACCAGTGACATCGACTGTAAATGCTGGCTTCCTCTTGGGAGTGCCTCGGATAAGGGTTTGCAAATGAAACATAGACTTCACCAATGTCGTCGGACTGATTGCGCCAGCTACCTCCCTATTTATTCGGCTAAAACTGTATATTGTCTATATGTGTTAATGGAGTAGTTATACGTATCTCTAAAAGGAATGCATAGGATCCGAAATTTAGATTGAAAATTTACTGAGTATTACGATTTGTCAACCTTGCAAAGGCAATATGGTAGGTACGTGTACAGTGACAAAATCTTATTAAGATGATTCATCCTACGAGAACAGATTAACAAATTCTTATGGATAAAATTTGATGTTATTTTACTATGCTGTCCTATACGCTAATATAAGTTTAATTTATTTATTCTTGGCTATATTATATAGAGCCGCTTTTGTGAGACATCACCTCAGGGGCGCATTAATATTGTTTCGTTAAAAAGTCTTCTGCTAACCTTACATCACATATAACCTTACAAAAATACTACTTCACATCGGGGGTAAAATTCACAAGGATAGCTTTTTAAAATTACTACTTGACATCGGGGGTAAAATTCACAAGGATATCTTTTTAAAATTACTACTTCACATCGGGGGTAAAATTCACAAGGATAGCTTTTTAAAATTACTACTTCACATTGGGGGTAAAATTCACAAGGATAGCTTTTTAAAATTACTACTTCACATCGGGGGTAAAATTCACAAGGATAGCTTTTCAAAATTTCTACAAAGAATGAATTTAATTGTAATTTTCCACAATAGAACGTGATTTGTTTTATATTAAACGGTTTATTTTAGTGTAGTTTCGAATGGGCACTCTTAAAGATCTTAGAAAAAAAGTGTTTGGTATTTATAACATTTCCACGAAATATTTTGACGAATAATATCCAAATTTAGTCATTGTCAGTCAGATTTACGTTGAAACGGATGAATTGCCCGCGGATTTTGTATAAATACGTCTTGGCATTTGTAATTGAAAAACTTTAATTGAAATTTATGTGTTACGCTCGCTAAGAGTAGCAAGGTTTAAGGGTGGCTTAGGAACGCGACGAATGAAAGCCAAACAAGGATGAAAAGGACCGTCACACTATTGGCTCTAGGGCCTTTTTCAGTTAGGACCAGTTTCAAGAATTCTGTCATCTAGCAAGCTTATTACCCATGTCAATTGTTTTATTTACATTTCCAACTGTTCATGTTTGATTATGTGTACTGAACTATGTGAAATTTCATCAGATACGATAAGTTTGTATTACTATTAACAGTCTCTGTAGTCGAGGGCTATGGCACTTAACTAGTAAGCTGGAGTTCGCGGGTTCAAATCCCTGCGTGCGAAAATAAATTTTATTCGATTAAATGTGTTTTTCACAAATTATTAATTAAAAATAATAAATGCATATAAGTTTGCGGCACGTTACAGAGTGAAAAATACTCTCAGTATCGCCCTGGCGTAAAACCACTATTCGGAATTGAAACGTTGCTCAAAATGGCTTTGATATGATTTCCAGATACTTCCACACCTTCTTCTTCTCCATTTCCTTCCCCTCCTCACTACCTTCAGCCTCACAACATACCCCAATTTGGAATGCCATAGTCTCACTGGCTCCAGATGGTTTTAAGGAGTTGGATCTCTTGTGCGGTTTCACATAAAAACAATTTAAAGTTAAACCTAGAGTTGTTCTAGGGATATTTAAATCACGACGAAATTAAACAATTTTTTTTATCTTATTCTTTATACTATTTGTGGGTAATGTCGGATGTGAATAGGCAGATAGTAAAAATGATATTTATTTATTATTTATTAACGCCCTTTCGGGCTTTTACATAGTAACTTGACAGTATATGTATGTAAGTGTAACATGTACATGGATAAAATAGCTAAATATAATTTACTCATAAGGTAATTCGAAAATAATATGGTAAAGTAAATCAACGTATGAAGACAACACATTTTTTAAATCTATTAAATAATAGAAGTTAATAACTAGCAAAAAGATCTGAAATTAGTTGCCTTTTGAAACTTACAAAGTTATTAACACTAAATATATCAATAAATTAACAGTATTTGTTTGAAAGGTGATGAATTCTTGGAATTGGTGAATACATAGAGTAGTTAGTATTGAGGTTATTGTTACATTTAAAAGTTTTTTTGCTTCGAGTTTGTCTGGCAGGTACATTCATATAAATTAATTCCAATAATTCAGGGCTGTCAATGAGAGTTTTGATAATTTTGAATAAAAATAATATATAAGTTAGAACTCTTCTATTCGATAGTTTGAGAAGTCTGGTTTCGGCACGTAAGTTATTATAGTTTATAAATTCGATGGAAATATTCATTTTAAAATTGATCCACCGAAGAAATTTATTTTTTACCTTTTCTAAGGCTTGAGAATGGACTTTGTAGAACGGTGACCATACTGTTGAATTATATTCTAATTTACTTCGTACTAATGAGCAATATAGATGTTTTAAAGTTAACACATTTTTAAACTTTGCCCCCATTCTCAAAATAAAACCGAGCATTCTCATTACATCGCTTGTAGTTTCATCGGTGTGTAATATATATGTGTAGAATCTTACAAATATATTTATATATAAATTTTTAAGATTCTCTAAACATTGACGTACGTAGTAAGTAGTGTGCAGTTAAATGACAAATGAAAAGCAGGGGTTAAAAAATATATCACTTAACTGCTAAACGTACTATGCCAATATAAACCACAGATATTATAATAATAGTACACTATCGCCCCTGTTCAAGTCACCTCTGAACCAGAGCAAGGAGATATCCGAAAAGACCCCTAGTTTATCTGTTAAAATGGGCAATCTATCAGTAACTTGACGAACGAAAATTGTTATCGTTCAAATGCATTCAAGAGGTGAGAGTTTATCTGTATTTTGATGTTAGGAGCTACGAAGACCTAGGATTATTGATCATTTTAGCACCAGTTAGGAATCACTAAACCCGTGTTGAATCTTGCTGCAAGAGCGGGTCGTTTTTATGGCTCGTTATCAACATCAAGACTCTCGAATGATTGTTGGTTTTATGTGTTTACCTCCTCCTGCAACGTGGTTAACTTCAAGTCCTGATTTAATCCTTCACCTAGCAAAAATCGCTATTCACGATACTTCTCCATCGAGTTTATACACGGTGTTCCAGGCTCATATTGCGAAACTTTGGGGTGTGGTTATTCATGATTTAAGAAAAAAAATTTGAATAAAGTTTTTTTGAACAAAGCAATCATAATTACAAAAAGAAAAAAAATTCCAATGTAAATCGTGCTTTACTTTTGCGAGTCATACACTTGTCTGTATAACAATCTGGTCTCCCTCGCGTTTCAAATCTTAAACCCAACAGCTGACCGAGTGGGAAGACATAATGATTATAATGTTGTGTTTAGACGAACGTTACGTAAACCAAAAAAAAAATATACTTAGTTAGTTTAAAAAAAAACATTTTATTTAACATACATTACATTTTTTGTTGGGATTTCATGAATAATCAATCACCCCCAAATTTCGTAGTATGAGCGTGGATCACAGCGTACATGTAATATTTCAAAGCATAATTTTGTAATACGTATATTGATGAAGAGGAATTATTTTCATTGTTTATTTATTCCAATAAGTGTGATTGAATATGTGTTATCGCTCTTAATACATCTTCATTAAGCTTTGTAGTAACTAAGATGGAGAGTAGCCGGTAATTTACTTGTCGCATTTACGATAAATCAAAGAGAGCTAAGCTAGAAAGATCCAAAAAATTCAACGCATTTTGACTGTCAAACGTGCCACGTGTTTATTATATTACCGCCAGGCATAATATATTTAGATAAAGCATCTGTCAAATCAAGTACACGAAATTCGGGCGTAGATCAAATTACGTCAATTTATAAAAATGACACATCGAAATAGGAGGGATTAAGGCAAAAAATTTTACTCACAGAACTTATTACGGAGTATGAGAACTACTAAAAAAATCTTAAAAATTAAGGAAAATAATATGTAATGTACTCTAACTAACTAACCATCCTCGCAGGAGTAGGCCGATAGGACGGACCGCCAAACAACTCGGTCTTATAATAATAATATTTGGATGATTTGCATTGCGCCGTTTTTGTGCAAAATCACCTCAAGGGCGCTGTACAAATAAATAATACATTTCTACAATTATCTATGTTATTACTAACTATATATGGTGATAATATATAGTAAAATACTCAGCTGGTAGGTCACCTGAGATTAACACTTAATTAACATTAACTAATTGTTTATTAGCAAAATTTAGATACAGGATTTAGGACATAATTGGAAAATTGGATATAACTGGCCTTTTTATCAGAAATGGTATATTTAATTTTAGGTTATGATAGAAACAACACCATTATACACCATCCAGCACAATTTGTACTTGATTCTTTCAGAGCACTTGAGCCAGTGAAGGTTAGGAAGGTGTTCTGAAATGTGCGAATATTTTGAAACCCCGGTTATGAGCAGTGCTGCTGCATTAAACACTGATTGAAGTTTGTCAATTTGATATTTTGGAAGGCTGGCATAAATGCCGTTGCAGTTATCGAGACGTGAGACTACATAAGAGTTAATAAGTAGTTTTGTTGCTTCTGTAGGAAGATTTCTTCGGACTGACTTGAGTTGTCTTAAGTGAAAACAACCGGTGCTTACAGTCCTATTTATTTGACTTTTAAACAAAAAATCGGAATCTAAATTGACACCGAAAAGTTTGACTGTTATTTTTCGGATAATATCGGAAATAGGTGAAAAGTCTATGAAATGTTGACGTTTGTTTGTAGCCGCCCAGAGAAACTCAGTCTTAGATGGATTGAGCTTCAGCTTGTTTGAAGACATCCAATGAGTTATTGCTTCTAGACATTCAGTTATACGGGTTGTGTTGACTCTACCTCCTAATTGTCCTAACTCGCTTGAATGAGGTTTTTATACCTCTTTATCCCCAGCGTTCAGTTCGCTTTTGCAAAATGATATCGTGCTGAGCCTAGCTAACTCTGAACATCCCCCGCCCCTGTGATTGCACACAGTAAAATAAGGCCTTCGCTTTGGGGTTGATCTACAATAAATCCCTTAACTTCACGTTGTGTGATTTGTTAATTCGAAGCCCACCGTTATGGGGTGGTAGGTATTTAATGTCTCCTTTCCATGGTAACTCCCGGTTCTTTTTAGCCAAAAGTGTGGGGAAAACGTCCATCGACCCTCAGCGAGTACTACAAGAAACGAGTACGTGTCTCACCTAACTTTCGAATACTGGACCCTATTGCTAATTGACCTAGTAGTTTCTATCATATCTCTACAATTTCCTTGTATCCCCGCCCTTACCTAATGTCCCCGTGTTTATAAATTCTAGATTGTGACATAGAACCGTACCCCCCCCCCCTCCCTTTGTGTACGTGCTACTAAACCCTTCGTTGAGTGGGGTGTTGTTTCCGCATAAGTACTGGGACTCCCTCGTCGACCTCTGTAATGGTGTACTGAAACTAGATAGATGGAATTAGCTGTGGTTAGTAAACTTTGGGTGTTGCGAATGGAAAGTGGAAACGAGAGAGAAAAGGAGATGGGAACGGATTGAATGACGAGAAAAGGTTTTTTTTGCAAACTGGGTCGGCACCTCACTGCCCCAAATGAAATGGTCGCTATTCTTCCAAATGCACAACCCCAAGAACCAATACGTGTCTGGCTTTCCCCGAGGTCTGGTCTAACTTCTTCTTATAGTCGCCTTGACACCTCCGGACCGCTCACGTCAGAGGGAGAGGTAATGCACCTGTTGGAATATCCCAAATCACGCCGCCCCGCTTCCTCCGACGGACTACTTTACTGACTGTAAAAGGGGAATTTTCATTGCTTCCCTTGTCATGATGCTAAACGCGTGCATGTTTCAAATAGGTTTGTTCTGGTGAGGCTTTCAACGTCCACTAGCCGCCAGGCCTACTATCCACCTCACGAAGGTTGCTGCAAAGGATCTCGAGGGTTTTCCAGTCGAGTTGCATCAACCTCCGGGTAAACCCCGCTTTAGTATGTGTTCGTCCTCCGATTTTGAACCCTCGTTCATCACGCCGACGTCCCCTCCACGCGATTTTGAAAGACTTGGAGCCCGTTCAATTAAACGCCTTCGCAGCGAACCAAGGCCCAAACATTCCAACTTGACATTAATTTTCATACTGCCTCTCGTGTCCTCTCACACGACCCGGCTCCGCGAAAAGGGATGACCTTCCGAACTCTTCGTGATTCTCCATACAACGTTGACGCCCCGAAATCGCATGATGAGGAAAGTAGAAAATTTTCTGAGCTGGGGAAGTTGTGTGCTTCCCAAGACAGCTTACGGACAACATACTCCAACGGCGAGTTCTAAGCCGAGGCCAAAGGTATTTGGGAATTTGTTAGTGAACATATAAGGTTATACAAATATTATTAATTTGATTTTTGTTATTTGTTTTGAGCATGAGTTGGTTGCAGCTAGTCGCTTCCATGTTGATTTGGGGTGCCCCTGCGCGGCTGCCAACTCGGTAGAGTGTACGACTTTAGTCGTCAGACACGGACGTCAAGTGATTCATGGGGGTCCCTTTTCTTCCTTTTGGGCCGTGCGTCGACCCTAACTGCTTACAAATAAGTAGGTCATTGGCCTCGTGCTAAACACAGCTGTTAGAAGCAAGCAAACAGTCCTAAATGTGATACTATTTTACCAGTATCGCAGCCCTGTCCGAGCTGCTGGTTGCAGCCCCATCTTCGTCGCAATTTTAATGTTCTGGAAATATATATACATGCAATTTCACTTACCCCAAAAGCGAAATATTAACAATCCAGGCGGGATATCGACGACATGTACATTAATCCGCGTCCAGGAACTGTAGGTATGAGTAGAAGCCCCTAAGCCGTTAAGGGTTCGTATTAAATTCGAAATCGATTCTCTATGTCACCCGTCTACTCGCCAGTAGAGACTATAACCATATTGGATCTAATTTTTCTAGCTAAATTTCTACTTTCATACGCCGCCCCGTAGATAGCACATAAATTACCGGATACTAGAATTCGGAATCTTTAAGCGGATCATTTCTTTCAATAGAAGATCTCTTCCTCCCTAACCGTAAGTTGATAGTTGACATGCATAGGTATTTGTTGGCCTCCACTGTACCTAGTCTAGATATCTCTCCCTATCTGTATTTCAGAGTATCTAAGTAAGTATTTGCCGAGATCTATCCTGTCTTTATTTCCCGTAAGCAACTCTTGAAGGTTATTAGCTAGCCTTTCATTACCCCTTTGAGTATGAGCGTGTAAAACACGGGAGTAGCTTCAGCCGTGTTTTATTGCGAACTATCGGTAATCTATATAGCGCCGTTCTCCTATGGAGAGTCACCGACCCCCTCCCCCTCCCTAGAACCTTTCATATATTATTTGCCACGTTCACTTCGATTTTTTCACTAAATTATTATATCGTGTAAACCGTTAAAATCCCTTCCCGTGCTCGCAAGGAAAACACTGTCTCTTCAATTTCACAATAAATTTGGAACTCTGACTTAGCCGTTTTCGTCTGGTCATTTGATAATTATTATGGTTCTCTATTTTTCCTCCTCTAATGGCACACGCGTTATTATTAAACATTACCGCAGTCGAGTTTCATCGTTTTATATTAGTCTGAACCAAGAGACTCCAACCCGTGAATTTAGTATCGTCTAATTATGAGTTTACCCTTTTTTTTTGGTTGAATCTAATTAAATTTTAAAACACTTCAATTATTTCAATTAATATTAAAACCACAACTTCACTATATTTAAAACTCTATCAGTTTAGTTTAAAGATAGCACACCAAACTGTCGCGACGTTAAGTTCTCGAAGACCGACTCCAACCAAGTTAAAACGAAAAAGCCCCTGATTTCCTCCAAACAACGCTATTTAATAATGTTTTTTCGAATAAATCGACTTAAAATTTGTGCGACTTTCGCCTTTATGAATTCGAGGTTTCACTTCCCGTTAAGTTTAGAATTGCATAACCCCATTTCAGGGTTTTTGGTTCACGCCTGCCGAGTTGAGGTAGACACCTACCCCCCTGCCGAGGCGGGTGCAGGCGCGTACTCGGTGGTCTGACCTCCGAGCGCCATCCCGTAAATGATATACGGCGATGTAGATTATTGCGTAAAATTATTTGATTATTTTTTCACGTACACGTGTTGTGTCCGTAATATTGGTTGATTTCCGGCCTATAGACTAGGTGTAGCTCATTTCTATATCGTTGTTTTCGAAATCTTTCCGAGAAATTTGCTATTGATATCGATAATATAATCGATAAATTATCCCAACTAACGGAAGCTTTTCACCTATTATGTCCAGCGCTTGCGCAATCCAGTATCCTTCCTTGTGTGCTGCCTTCTAGCATTTGATTGGTGTCTACACGATCCGTGGGTGATCCCAGGACACATATACCTTCCCCTCGGTGATGACATACGTAGGCATTCGTTCCAAAATTTGATCCGACACGTTTTTGTAATTTCGCCTACCTGTTTTGACTCTTTTCGTGATATCCGCCGCATCTCTTCTGGTAATCTTTCGTAACCCAACGCTGTCCACTACCCGAGTCGTTGAAACCCCTTCCATCATGAGCTAAACTACTTTTCGGGTTTCTTTTCGATTTCCGGTCCTTTCTTTTCGGCGATCTACGCCCAGTACATCCCTGTTTTTACAGTTTTTTGCGTCTAGTTTTAGCCCAACCCATATACTCTTTTCTCGCTTCATCTAGAAATTTCAATATATTATCCTCGTAACTTTGTTTACGCGCAAAAAAGGTCGTAAAATTTTGATCGTTAATCAAAGACTTCGTGACCCATTAACTTTTATGTCTTTTCTTAATTACCCAACTTGCATCTCCCCCGTGTTAATATAATTAGGCAATTTCGGCCAAACGTCCTATCTTAAGTTAAAATTTGTGTTCACTGTGGCCACTTGAAAGGAGCACTCAGAAGTTCAGCGAACGTAAACAATTCTCTCTACGAGGATCAACTCGTAATATGTCTTCTGGACCAAACATTCTAAAACACCCTCTCCTTTCACCAAACCGTCACCCCCTTTTTTCGTTATCGATGGTTGGGTATCGCTTTGTTTCTGCCTTAGAATGCAAATTTATCGTCGAATCCCAAGTGCCTTTGCACGTGTCGTGAGACCGGATCCCAAGGTTAACTCAACAGTAAATCAACCTCGAGTGTATCGTGTCTTAGACCGCCCTTAATCTCCGTGATTGGCGAAAAATTATTTAATTGATTTTAGGAATGATCTGATTCGTTGAGCTCCATCACGCCTCTTTTCAATTATTACGTGGTTAACACCTATTACCGACGTAGGTTTCTATAATAAAGCTTCTAGTATGTCCCAAAGATGTCCATAGTCTGTTCGTTTCTCCCTATTCTCTGAACGTATTTCAATTTATGAAAAAAAAATTCTTTACGTTCCTTTACCCCAAACAGGTCCATTACAGGGTCTTGAGACTATTGATTTCGTTTGGAGCGCAGTAAAAATAAACTTGCTGATCGTCAGCGTAGCAGTGAGACAAGAGACCAAATGACTTGATTATTTTGGCGACATCATTTGTAAAAAGGATGAAGATAACTGGATCCAAAACGGATCCCAGTTGTATTATAAGCCGAAAACCTTTGTCTCTCTGTAAAAAATAAAATACAAATAGAACATCTTATGAAACAGATATTTGTTATGTTATTTAACATTATAATTTCACTTTTACAAATGTCGTGTTAACTAAGTTATTGTTTTATTTTAAAATCCTTATATCGAAAGCTTTTATCTTCTAACAAAATAGTTTTTCATCACCTGTAAATCAGTGTTATCTTTTCGTTTCTGCTCTTTTGGAGTTGATGTAGAACCAACAAAAGAGAAAAAAAAAGTTTCATGTCTTCCAAATGTTATCACAATAGTATCGAAAAATGACAGCATGTTCAGGGTGTTTGCTTTTTGTTTGTTCAGCCCCGTAATCTTACGTGAGATAATGCCGACACGACGGGAAATAAAATATTAGTATAGAATGTTGAAAAAAGATTTTCTAAGAACCACAAAAATAAGATCATCATTTTCGGAAGACAATTGATGGAGGTCACACTGGTTGAAAAATGATTTACCACGGATGATATATAATATGTTATAAAATTACCTGGGCGGTTTAAAATAAACGTTTATTTTAATTTTATATCTGGTGCCTGAAGTACATAGTAAATAATAATAATAATAATAATAATAATAATAATATTTTATTCCAGGATGTGGGGAGGTTAGTGCAATCCCACACGTCCCATATAGATATACATTTTTTTTTTGTACAGTAGATATAATAAATTATCAAATAAGGAAAACTATGCAGGGTGTGGTCTTGAGTGCGCTTGGGCCCAGCGCTCACTCAGGAGTGGCGCTTGGTGCTGGTAGGCTGCGGTCACCAACGTGTTGGCGGAGGCCATTAGCCGCATCCTGGCTCCAGTGACCCGGTGTCTCATCAGGCCGGCAAATCCATTCAGTCCTAGTTCCGTGAACATTGTCGATGCGTTGCTGTATCTTCGGTATCCAAATATGATTCTACAGGCGTCATTATATTGAATACGGAGTCGTTCCATCGAGCAAGTTCGGTAGTTACACCATGTCTCACACGTATACAGGCCAGTACAGAATGCGTTGAACAGTATTTTTTTAACGGTATTGCTGCATTTGAAAAATCTGCGGGCAATCATGTTAGACACTATGCTTAGGCTTCTCCTTTGTCGTTCGATATCGCTATCGTCCGATAGGTCTTGATTAATAATGTGCCCCAAGTATTTCACGTTCGAACATGTATTTATTTTTGCCTCGTTAAGGTATACGGGGAGCATCTTACTTGTATCTTGACTTTTTCCGTGGTGGAACGCAATCAATTCCGTCTTCTTCGGGTTGTACATCATATTATGCTGTTTTCCATATTCTTCACAAATGTTTAGGAGCAATCTTAATCCCTTGATCGACGGAGCTAGGAGGATCATGTCGTCCGCGTAGCTTATATGATTCATACATATACTGTTAACACGACAGCCCGCTCTGATATCCAGGCGACTTGATAACTCGTCCATATATACATTAAATAGAATGGGGGACATACACCCTCCTTGCCTTACTCCTGACCGCAAATATATCGGCTGGGAGTATGTACTTGCCCACCGTACAACATTTTCCTGCTGGGAGTGCCATCGGGATAGGATGTTTATAAATAAGGTAGGTATATTCCTAGCTTTCAATTTGTCCCATAATGTTTTATGACAGACCCTGTCGAAGGCTTTACTTAGGTCTAAGAAGCACCCGTATACGGTAGTTTTTCGTTTCTTGTAGAATTCTATTATTTGCTTTGCAGTATATATTGCCATATTAGTGGATAATCTACATTTAAATCCCATCTGGTTATCTTTAGACATTAGTTTATCATGTATCTCATTTAATATTACCCTTTCAAATAATCTTGCAGTTATAGTTGCTAAAGATATTGGCCGGTAATTGCTGGAGTTAGTCATGTCAGGCTGTCCTGATTTCAGGATTGGAGTTATAATCGTTTTCGTCATTGCACCCGGTATATGGTTGTGTTTAAGTATTGCGTTGAACAGTATGTTTAGTAGTTTGGGTATGTATCTACCTCCGTATTTTATGTGTTCAATACTTAGATTATCATGTCCCGGAGACTTACCAGCCTTGGTGCCTGTTATGGCCTTCATTATACTATTTTCAGAGAGTTGAACGTTTTGTCCATCATATTCCATAATATCAGGGACAGACGGTACTTCATCTCCGGAAATATCTGCAAAGGTTCTTCTAAAAGTATTAGCAATTTCCTCCGTGTTTGTGGACCCATCAATTTGGCTAGCGATTCGATTTTTTGGTTTGATCAGGTTGTTGCTTTTCTTCCAGAATTGGGCAAACTGCTTTGTGTCAAGTGATTTTACGATATCATCCATTTTTGTTCGTTCAGAAGAGCTTTGGCAGTGTTTAAGAGCTATTTTGAACTCCTTCCTTTTTCGTTTTCTTTCATCCGCAATGGGACCATGTAATGGTCTCCCATTCTTAATCCACTCCATCAACGCCGATCTGGAATTTTCGTAGTGTTCCTTAACTTGTTGATTCCACCCAGCAATGACACGATGTGTTTTTGGATTGCTTTGATCGTTCTCCCGATGAAATACAGTATTTGCAGCCCTACTTAAGGCTTCAACGATGTCTGTGTATATATTTTCCACGTTTTGTATATGGTCGCATCTGTCACATGTAGAATCCGAGTTACAAATGGATACGGAGTGTCTTTGATAGATCACACTAAGTAATGCTTCTGCTACAGACGTATATTCACTGATTTTCTTATTATTATTCCTTCTCCATATTATGTTATTAGGCTGTTGTGGAATATTAAAAATAGTTGCAGGTAATTTTTCAGCAGCGATTACGCAAGATGTCGGCCTGTGATCGGACCAGTCAGTATCATAGTGTATTTTTATACTATCTATTTTGTTCTTAAGACTATTAGTGCATATACAGTGATCGAGCCAGGAAGTGGTATTGTGTGCATCGCTTATATATGTATATGTGTCATTCGGTAGTCTTTCAATATCGATACAATTGTAGTTATTTTCGGTGTAGAAATGAGAGAGTTCTTTCCCGAATATGGAGGATGGGTGAGCGTTGAAATCTCCCATAACAATGGTTTCAGAGTGTTCGTTATCTTGAATGATCGTATGTATTTTGGAAAGGTAGTTGGTGAAGTCGGTAAGGTTGTCCGCATGACATACCGGCATGTAGACAGTCAGTATGCTTATCGTCCCTCCGCTGGTGGTTATCTGAATACCAGCGATGCGGTCATCTCCACACGTTATTATTGAAGCTTGCAGCTCGTTCCTCCAAAGTACTGCGACTCCTCCGTAGGGTCGGCCTCGTAGCGGTCCGTTTGATAAATCTACAGCAGAGGTACCCCATCCCTGGAAGTTCGGATGAATTTTGGATAGATTCGATGTTTCGTTTTGTAATAACCACGTTTCTTGCAAAAGTATTACATCGTAGATATCGCACATATCTATAACGAATTTGACGTTTCGTTTAAAACTTTTGCAGTTTATTGAAATTATCTTAATTTTGTTCTTTTCCATTGTATTTTTTTTTCAATAAATTTTCGGAAAACAGTACCAGTCGGCCAAAATTCTTTGTTCATGTAGGTTTTGAAATCCGTATTCGGTATAGTCAACTTGAAAGATCCAAACTGCGTGGGATTTCGTTGTATTATTTTTTCTATTTGGATATTACTTCCTTTTATTTTAAAATTAATAAAGTTTCGAATATTGTCCTCAGTTACACTATTGTCGAACCTCGACACATAGAGCGTTGTTTTTAACTCAGCTATTTTGAGGGAGTTCTCCATCGCTGTTCCAGTTGCAATAATATTTCTCGATCTCCTTGGTTTTCTTGTAACGGTTTTATAACCATCCGTATTAAAATTAGTAGTCTCTGGTTTAAATGTATTTTTGTGAGATTGTGTGCGTGCAACTTTGGCTGGTTCATCCATACCCGGTTGATGTACCTGTGATGTCTGTAGTATGACTTGTTGTTGTTGTGTGAGAGAGCTAGACGCCGCTACTTTATTCCATGATTGAGGAGAGTGCATGACAGGTGGGGCAGTTAATGCGAGGGGCGCGGGCGGGGTTATCACATTACTGCAGTGCGCATTGTTGTCCAAATGTAATTTATTAGTTGGCGACCGTGAGTTTGAGCGGTTCTTATCTATGGCTACCGGTATGGTGACCTTCAATGTGTTCAAGGACGGCGATGTGTTTTCGTCTTGATTTGGAATACGGTTATGTTTATTTATTTTCAGTTCATTCCTTAGGAGAGCCATTTCAGAGCGCAATACTTCCAGATCGCTTTGTTTGGACATTTGTGACTGAATTGTGGTTAATTCACCCTTTAATGCCGTGATATCTTTTAGGAGACAAGTGACATCTACGTGATCGAAATTGACAGGCGGTAGTTTGTGTAGATTCTGAGCCACAAATGTCGGTAGAGCTTCATTCTCTGTTTCCTTCAGTATTTTAATAATATCATATAAATTCTTAGACTTCCTACCTTCGCCTTTCCTCATAATCCTGCGTTCAACTGTTTCACTGCACAGAATGTCTTTCGCAGCCTCCACTTCGTCTTCTGAGAAATGATTGGAGCATATTTGAACCGCGGTTAGTTCGTCTAAGACATCGATTTTGTTTTGAAGAAACGTTAGAAGTTCATTAATAATTAATTTATCACTTTTTTTCGTAATATTCATATTGTTTTCGTGAGCGGCGGCAGCGTATGCAATTCGATCCTGCGCACGAGCAGTTCCGATCCTGCGCACGAGCAGACTAAAAGCTCTCAAACTGCTCCTAGAGTCCTGAAATAAGTAGATTCACTACTACTCATATTTGAATTTTGTCTGCATTTGCAGTTTTCACAACTATTTGGGTAAATATGTCATTTAAATAGTGATTGATATGCTTATTATAATGCTTCGAAGAATCTATCTACATACACAAGTAGGGTTATTTTCGTATTATGGTAGTGGTGTAAAATCGAAGAAGCAATAATACCCCAGCAAAAATGATTTAATCTGCCGATGGGCAGTGTGCTTTTATGCCTTTTGATTTTCAATGTGGTCTGGTCAGGCCATATTAAAGGTGTGGGCTATCAAACTATTTGTATATAAAGACAGGTGTGCAAATAGTGTGTATAAACATGTCAATATGTTGTATATCTGCATATAATGCGACAAACACCCTGAACGATGGCAATCACCAGGATTGTGGCCAATTCGAGTGACATAAAAATTTTATCGCAGCATAATGTTCGGCCCGTATAGCGATACTTGTCAACTAAATTCAACACCACTTGTGCAGCGTAATTTGCTTCACGTTTAGCATCTGGAAGTTTTCGCTGTTAATTTGACCTTTGAACGGGTAGTTGGTATCCGATCTTGAGATTGATACCATATGTGATGGCTTGTACAGGCCATGTGGTAGAGTCCTCTAAGCTTTTGTTTTATTTTTTTTTATTCTAAACTAAAAGCAAACTCATCGGCAATAGCATAATTTGACGCAGCTTGACGAGTTGGATGATATATGGATACCGCTTACAAAATAAAATCACGTTTGAAAATCAAAATGGCCTGGCCACGCCACATTGCCAATCGGAGGGTTAGCAAGAAAAAAAATATAGGAATACAATACGAAATGAAACTATGCTTAAATCTTATTTGAATTTAAAGAGGCTTCAATCCGTCCCTATATACCAATCATACTTATATGTGTACTGGATAATTCGACTTTGACAGAAAATTTTTAATGTACTAAAGAAGGTATCACAAAGAGAATTTTCTTAGAAGATTAAGAAATAAACTAAATAGAATCAATACATAGCTAATTTAAAAAATATAGTTACTATGCATTTAGATTTGGTATAATATTTGGCCAACGAAAGAAAATTTGAACAAAACCGAGCTATGAGATGTAAGGCAAATATGCAAAAAATAATCGTATCAGAGTAGAACTAAATTGGATTCCAATAAAAAAGAGTGCTGTATATTGCGTTTTATGCATAAAATTTTGAATAACCAAATATCAATATACTTTATGGATTATTATGTTCCTAACCCTTTAGGCTTTTATGTCATATTGACCGTTATATTTCTCATGCTGTCAAACTGTCAGAGAATTTGTGTGTATTTCCACTTCTTAACAAAATCCAAATAAATGGTATATTTCTAAACGTACCCGAAAACTAAAAACTGTTTAAAAGAGGTGAGGAAATAGGCTTTCAAATTTGAAAATAAACCAAATAACTTTAATTATTATTAAAATTTTGAAATCAGACATTTTTCGTCTAAACACTGAACTTAAAATACTGATAAAAAAAACACATTTAAAAAAAATAAAAATATTTTATAAACATTACCGTCACCTTACTTTTTGTCAAAAATAATTAATAAAAATTTCACAAAATTTCATAAACTTTTTTAAAATTAGGGTTGGAACCTTTGGGTTCGTAGTGGTGTACATTTAAATTAATCTGTGTTTAATGTCTATATTTGAATATAAATCTTTGTGTTTTTTTTTCTAACACCGTTTAATTCCTATTTCTAACTATGACATCTCAGGAACAGAAAGGTTCTCCGAGTCTTGAACGAGCTGAAAGTCGACAAAGCCAGTGGGCCGGACGGAATACCTGCCTTGGTCCTCAAGAGGTGTTCTGCAGAGATGACTCCAGTGCTCGCGAAATTATTTAGGCTCTCTCTCAAAGGTGGAAAGGTGCCAGATCTTTGGAAAAAGGCAATCGTCCACCCAATCCCAAAAAAGGGGGACCGTTCCGACCCTTCTAACTACCGCCCCATAGCCATCACTTCCATACTCTCGAAGGTATTAGAAAGGGTGGTTAACAACAAATTGCTCACATATCTCGAGAATAACAATATCCTAAGCGATCGGCAATATGGATTTCGTCGAAACCGATCGTGTGGCGATCTACTCGGATATGTAACGCATATTTGGGGGCGGTACATGGAACGTTTTGGTGAAACCCAAACCGTTGGGTTGGATATCTCCAAAGCCTTTGACAGAGTCTGGCACCGGGCGCTTATCGGGAAATTACCATCGTATGGGATCCACCCAACCCTGCATAGTTGGATTGCGGACTTTCTGAGGGGAAGAACAATTCAAACCGTGGTTGACGGCTCTTCTTCCTCACCGCACCAAATCAATGCGGGGGTGCCACAAGGATCTGTGCTGTCTCCGACGCTGTTTTTATTGCACATCAACGATCTCGTTGAATGTGCACCAATTCACTGCTACGCTGATGACAGCACCGTTCACGAGGGTTATCTTTTTGACAGGCCCCCTTCCACCTATGATGTACGAATAGCTCGGGAAGTTTTGAAGCGAAAAATTGACCACCACCTAGAGATGGTTCGTGCCTGGGGTAAAGCCAACTTGGTCAGTTTCAACGTCTCAAAAACCCAAGCGTGTCTGATTTCGGCAAAGAGGGAGATCAATGACTGTCTGGTGCAATTTGATGGGAGCACTCTCCCCAATAAAGACTCCATTGAAATGCTTGGAGTTACTATATCAGACCAGCTCAAGTATCGGGGATCCATAGAAGCCCGAGTAAATCAGGCCTCCAAAAAGTTGGGCGTCTTGTACAGGGCTAGGAGATTCTTCAACAGTGACTAGCTGCTGACCCTGTACAAGTCTCAAGTCCGCCCAACTATTGAATTTGGGAGCCACCTTTGGGCTGGTGCCCCAAAATACTTGATAAACCTGCTTGAGTCTGTGCAAAGGAGAGCGATCCGTCTGATTGACAATCCGTTGTTAACAGACCGATTGCCTTCTCTGATGCATAGACGCAATGTAGGCATGATGTGTCTGTTTTACAGGTATTTCAATGGAGCCCGCTCCAAGGAGCTAGCAGCATTGATTCCTGATGCACCGGTGCACGTGCGCGAAACTCGACGGACACGAACTGAACACCCGTTCACGGTTGACGTTGGCTTCATGAGAACGGGCCGTTTTTACGACTCGTTTTTGTGTAAGTCGGCTCGTATGTGGAACGAGCTACCGGCATCTGTTTTTCCTCCCTCCTATAATCCGAGCCTCTTCAAGGCCCGCATTAACAAATCCCTTCCTACAGCCCCTACCTTACTCCGCCTCACAACGCCGCCCAACCGGGTGGTGACATAGTTCCCCTGTCTGTGCACTGCACAGGCAGGGACACTCTTGTGAGGTGTCACATAAAAAAAAAAAAAAAAAAAAAAAAATGACAGTAAGAGAGACAACGATTTCTATGATTTATTCCGAAAAGCGAAAAAATTGACAGAGATTGAAAAACGAGTAAATTTGCTAGAGGTGTTATAAAAATATGTATACAAAATTATAAAATCAGAAATGTAAATAGAATTAGATTATCGGTGTAAGAAACAATAGACGCAGAACTGCTTAGTGTACCAAGGATTAAAATGTATGATGAAATAAAAATGTAGAATTAATATATATTTTTTTAAATTATGCGTACTGTAAGCATATAATTTTATGAACAACGAAACATAAACTTGTAGATCTTAATTTATATATCAAAATTTAATATAAGCCGTCTAAATAAATAGTAATAAACCCAATTTTTTCATTTTTCAAAAACATATCAAATCAGTGACCCTTGGTGTACCAACCGGTCGCGGTGGTACCGGGATAGAAATGGTACTTGCTGGAGAGGTAAATACAGTATAGGATCGGTCTTTAGGGATGAAAACTTCTAATAATCATGTTTGTTTTTTCGCTCATATTATCATCCCTAGATTTTCCAAAGCATTTATTTGTACCTCTACCTTTATCTCTGTACTTTAACAGCAATAATTTATTGGTGTTTTGACTCTAGTCTGACCAAGGCTCGGCCGCACCACCGCTGGCCATTATCGGCCTAGCCAGATGCTCCCCGGACATTAAGCTGCGGCCGCACCGCACGGCCGCTGCGCTGGTACAAATTGCAGCCACTGCAGAACCGCTATGCTCACTATGCGTCACCGCTAAAATTGTATTATATAATTATTTCGATATACAAACGTTGCATATGGCCTGTGGGTAGTATGAACGGTGAAAATTTAAAATCAAAAAGACACGAATAACAAATAAACAACATTGAAAATTCTGTTTATGTGGTTTTAGAACAAATGATAAATAGCACAATTATGAAAATGTCCAAAAAAACAATTTGAAATTTTCTATTGTCCATAATTTTTTAATGAATGTTCAGACACGTTCTATTAGGTCGGTGAAAGATTTTTTTGTAAATTTCACAGAAAATATCGTAGATGTATCGAACAAAAGGGGACCAAAACTAAATAAAAAAAGACACGTTACCGAGTGCAATTGTCATAAGACAACAACGAAGCGTTTTGAATGCAGCATAACTTTTTGTGGCATATTTTTTAAAATGAAGATAAATCTCTTGGCTTTTCGCTGCTGAAAAGCAAATCAGATTTATACCTTTCAGAAAATTCAAATATACCTACAAATTGATTTGAGAAGGATTTTCCATTGGCTCAAAGGTATTTCCAATTCAATTTATTACAGTGCATTTCAATCCATTTAAAACATAGCTCTTAGCTTCTTTTACATGCCTGACTGAAAAATTGTATAAGTGTGGGCATGGTGACGATGATGGGCGTGATCTTCTAACCCGGTCATATTTGAAATTATGCTACCCTCTCTCCCACCGTAGGAGGATGTCAATTTACGGAGCCCCGTGATCACGCGTCTGTCATCTGTCAAGGTAACAGATTCCATACAAAGAGATGATATTCCGCGGCAGTTCCCCAATTGATCTGACCACTTTCCTGAGGAAGATTATAGCGTAATGTGACACCTCAACATACGTATAGGTCACGCCCCAATTATTCTTTATGCGTATAGCGTAATGAATCTTAGGCTTTAACCGAAGTGAGCCTTAATCGAGTAGCCAATCCGTCAAATTATAGGTACCTACATATTTATTCTTGAGACGTGCGTTTATACCCAAAACTACTCCCATAGCGTTATTTGAATACTTTTCTTAAAAAATGAATTTAAAGGCAACTGTGCGAGGACTACCTGTGTTGAATATAAATTTCAGAGATACGTTACGTGTCTGCTATTGCAATTGTATTTTAAAACTCTTTAACAGAAAGGATAGGTATATTCACTTAATTATATTTACTTGTTACGCTTTTCGTAATTCCGAGAAGCTATTTATTTAAACCTTTTATTTCATGTTAGCGTGGTTCAATAAAATGTAACTAGTTTATATTTATGAAAATTCCGTACAAGCGTCCCAACTACTCCCAGCCGTCTGGAGTTAGTGAGACCATAGAATCCCCAATTCAGGCTTATTGTGGGCTTGAAGGTAGTGGAGAGGGGAAATATATGAGGAAGAGGATGGTAGGGGAGTACCTGGCTATTGAAAACTGGTCACCAAACACGGCTAAAGCCATGTCAAGCAACGTTTCAATTCGAAATGATAGTCTTACACCTGGGCGATACTAATAGTATCTTCCACTCTGGAACATGTCGCAAGCATACTATATGTAATTTGTAATTAATGAATTATAAAATTACACAAATTCATTAAAGAAAAAATTATCTTGCGCACGCCGGTATTTGAACCCGCAATCTTCTATGGTTCTCCATAACATTTCAACTCCAAACATTAATTATTTCATAGCAATATTGGTATTGGGTTCCCCTTGCTTTTTCTCTTAGGATGAGTAATGAAGCCATACCTGTGGGATTAGGAATATTGATTGAATGTGGTCTGATTAACCCTTTGACTTTAGCTGAATGAAGCAACGGCCAGAACATAACATCTTATATTAGTGCATTAAATAATATTTAATTTATTTGTTATCTAAGATTGTGGAAGCATATCAAAAATGTGTTTGAAATGTTGTATAAATACAGGTGTTCATTTCTTCATCATAAAACAAAGTGTTCGCCTTGCAGTCAGTTTTAACATTAAAATGGAAGATATTCGTCTAGCGAATTTCACTATATCATAGAACAGTTGTAAAAATGACATGGGGAAATTTCCCACAACGCCTATGTCATCTTTGGGGATGCTGTGTAGGTATGTTTTGGAAAAAAGTTCTGGGAATGAAAAAGGTACGAGAGGTGGTTAGGAATCTGGGGTGACGGGCGTATGACTCCATCCCTCTCACTGCACTGCAAGGCGATGGGTCGAGAAAGTCCGGTTGAAGAGGTCAAACGCATCAACCGCCAAGACCTAGAAAATCTGACTCCATGAACGCCTGCTAAGTCACAAAAAGTAGCAAAGTACTTGAGTGAGCGTTGGTGAGCTTTGGCAGGGTTGTTGGTTATTCAATAAATGGTTCCCGGGGCGGCTGTGCCCACACAGTCTCCCAAACTAAACCTGAAAGGCAATCATTATTAAATTAGACATCTTCTTCCTTTTTCAGTTGGGTTGAAAAATCCTTATAAAAATCTTTAAGTTTATGACGTAGCTTTTAAATATACTCCATTATTGATAACGTAATAATGGTAAAAAGGAAAAAGTTTGAAGGTTTGTTCTATTCACGACTTATCCAAAGTTATATTTTTAAAAATCTTTTTCACTTTTAACAATGCATAAATTATCATGAAAACCCAATCCGTGTTAGATAACTACACTGATTATGACAGATATAAGGCGGCCTTTTTGCGTGATATGAAACGAAATTACCTCCCAAGACAAAAATAATACCACCCTAAATGCGTATCAAATTAAAAGTTTAAAAAAAACGTTTCTTTGAAGTGGTCTAAGCATAGCAATGCTTAAATCTCTTCCTAGAATCACCTTTTTTTAGAACTGGATAATTATACAGCATTCACCTAGAAGGATTGGTACAATATGAGAAGGACAGTGGTAGACCACCAGACGATTATAGTACTAAACATGCGCTCGTTAGTTTCACGGTACATTGGTACCGTACAAGGAATTTCGCAATGAAATAGAAAATTCCTGGAAAACGAGTTTATGAAAAAATTGTGAAATTCTAAATATTGGCTTTCAGTTTGCGTTTGCATCCTTTGTGAAAGTAAAGCTTTGACATTATAAAGTTCGACTTGTTAACTCAAGCTTTGTATTTATATTATAACAGTTGTTTCACAGTATATTATTTGTCGGAGCATCATTTCAGTTTCAAAATAACTTAAATTACAATAAACTTGAATAATTCAATATTGATAATAATAATAAATTTCATGCACATTTGTGTTATTTCACTTAAAGGGTCCTTGATACCTTAAATGCGTTCATTTATCATCTTTATTCAAATTTGTAAATAATTTGATTTGGTGGGCGGATAGACGCTCTCGAAATGTGGTGCTAGAAAACATGCTCAGGATTTCATGGATATACAAATATGTCCATTCTGGAAAAGCTGAGAATCCCCACTAGGCTTTCAACTATCTACTTACAATATATTTTTATATACTTTGGACACGTTGTTTATTAAGCTGAGGATTCCGAAATAAAAAAAAATCATGGTCACTGGTAAAATCAGTCAAAGGCAGGTGAAACAGAGGAAGGCCAATGCTCTGTAGTGACCAAAGTATTACTGGCATCCAGTACGTTTGTATCCTGCGCTCCTCGCGTTGCGCATAACCACAAGGAGCGGAGGATCCTTATCCACCAGGGAAATTGGAGTGAGGACACAAACCTTAACAACAAACACCCGTCTAAAGAATATTACATATTATGTAATAATATTGCCTTCGTTTCCCAAAAGAATTTAAAAACGGTTCGTTAGCCAACTCATATTTTGGTCGTCCGCAAAGCTATACGCAAGTAGGGATGCATTTTTATTAAAATTATTTGGAAAGAAAACAAAGTCCTAGAAGTCTAACATTGTAATTTGATAAAGATACACAGAAAGACTTCCCAATAAAGGACACTATTGTATCAACGAGCATTAAAAATTTCGCCTGTTGAGTTAAGAAGCCTAAGAGTCCAATTGATTAAAAATTCATAGAAAAATGTCATATTTAAGCAAGTTACGTCTACGAGAACCTTTAAAAATTCAGTCTGTTGGGTTATTTATAAATATTTTCTTCACAGAAAACCGTAGCATTATACATAATAATATGAAATTCTCCAGCGCCATTTTAGTGAAACATCCCCTCAAGTGCACCTTCAAATGACAGGGCAGTTATAAGTAAACTAAAAAAAATATATAAACCGACCATTGCCCATGATAATTAAGTGGGCACTGTGGCAGAGGTCTGTAATGAAAATCCCCTGAAGTAAGAATGAATAAAAAATGCTGACAACATTGAAAAGAAAATTGAAATTACCTAAATTAGTCATGAAAAAATACCTACAGAGTGTTTATCAAGAAATTTTTAAATTTTTGTGTTTTGGAATCGATGTGTAGTATACTGAGTGTCATATTATACTCTCAATAGAGCCCTGGCAAAATACCACCGTTTATAATATTCATGTTTATTGACCAGAAAAACAGGTATTTTCAAACCATCTCTTTTCCTAATAATCCAGCTCATTTGGGGATGCCATAGTCCTACTGGCTCCGGACAGTTGGCAGCAATTCGTTTCTGTGCAGTATTCAGAAAATAAAATAGCGTATTGTATTAGAATGTTTTCTTTCAAAACCACATAATTTTATTATTTACATGAATATTACTACAGTTGGAGTATTATTTAAATTAAAGTAAGATTATGGTAAAACATCGTACCACTGCACAAATATAAAAAAAATGCTTTGCAAATATTATCGTTATCCATGAAAATGTGCGCTTATCAGAAAGTACAAAAAAAGTTAGCTAATGACTACAAAAATCTTTAAATAACAGTTAGTAACTATGTTTAGTTTTCCCGTGACCGCTTTTGCCAGTTTTCCATTTCCACGTACTTCGACGCCAGTATCCGGGCATCCGCGGCGGCGCGGCGCTACCGCTGTAATTGTTCGGTTGCTTTTCACGAAGCTTTTTTGTGATTTCCTTTGTATTTTATTAAAGTGGCAGCGAGGGAAATTGCTGAACTTCTGTTTATTCCTAGTTTTGTATGCAAATATTCACTCATATTTTAGAAAGGCAGAATCTGTTGGAATGTTATTATCCACAAGGGAGTTTGTTTCTAATTCACTAAGCTGAAGGTTGTTCTTTTCGGGACAGCAAATCTAAAATAACATCATTTTCGAACTAGAATATTTTTTAGAAACACCTGGTTTAAGTTTTGTGGTCATAATTTTTTTCATTTGTGAGTAGTTAATGGTTTTCAGAAGGCGTTAGAAAAACAACTCAAATGTACAATAATAATTATTTATTTATTTATAAATTCACGCCCGGCAACGAACACAAAAAATTAAAAAAAGTCAAATTAAAATAAAAAAAAAAATCAAAAAGAAAATAGAAGACATAATAAAACACAACCTCTTAAACAAAAACAAAATCAAAAAGAAAATAGAAGACATAATAAAACACAACGTCTTACACAAAAACAATGTCAAAACGAAATTATACAGTTATCCTGATACATAATAATAAATATGGATTCAAAAAAATTATACAGTTATCCTGATACATAATTATAAATATGGATTAGAATAGATGGAAAAAAGCTTGAAATTAGCATGAACTATTCTGACAAATTCGCCATTTCAACACTGAGAGCATTTCTAGTCTAGAATGACGACTGGAAGAAAATATTTAAAATTCAAAATTCCATCACAAATCAAAGGAATTTTACCAACAAAGCGCTCTCCGTTCGAGAATTTTTCGTACACGAATAATCAATTAATGTTTGCTACTGTGGGTATTACATCAATTTTGTAGAAATATCTATTATTTTCTTTGATTCAATAATTTAAAAAACGGCGTTTATTGAACGAAAAATATTCACCATTTATTCCCGAGTCAAATTTCAACAACGGGCAAACCAATTACTCCACTACATTAACAATACATAATTTATTACGAAACCTTTCCGTTAAAAAAATGTAATAATGAAACTTTTCCCACTTAAATTTCAATATTAAAAGGCTTTTATGCTTTGAAATTTCTTTGAAACACTAATAAGAATGATAAATGTTATGAGATTTTTGAGCGAACCAATAAATAAACTGTCACTTAGTTTTTTAAATAGGTGTAAAATTCTCATTTAGAATTCGACCCATTTATTAAACTTGAAAGCCCCATTTTCTTTATGCAAATGACTGCTGACGGCGCGGCGCTGCTTCAACGATTTTATCTTTTATTCTCTTCATACTTTTAATCTTTTGGTCCTGGAACTGTTCCATACTTAGACACTTTTCCCGAAGGAAGTCAACCGCAGAGAATGTAAGCTTGGAAAAATGTTGTAAACATCCCAAGGCTTGGTTATGTTAGTTTTAAAACTTCACCAGAAAATAAAAGAGTTAAAAATATATCACGAAAACAAAGTAAAATGAAATTGTCTATCTGTTGTTGTTTTAGTATTTTTTGGCGGACTGTCGATTCGATCGTACTTCATTCTTAGCATTTATTAAGACGATTCAAATTGTCGAAAAAGCTTGCTGACCATAAATGGCTACTAAACTGATTATATTTGCTGGCAGAAAACATGTATGCTCTGATTAAAACCTCAATATTATGCGGACCATTTAAATGATTAGCCTATCAATTGCTTCATCATATCTACGAATTGAATATTATGAATGAAAAACAGCATGACGTGTAATTTATTTCACTTTGTGGGGCTCGCTTAAAATATTACGCATATTATAAGTGTTTCGATTTGAATTTTTAAAAGCTAGCATAAAATAATTTTCGTTGTTTCATTCTTGCTAATAGACGCAATCAATGGAATCTGCTGATCTAAGCTCCAGTGTTTTATTTCGCAAATGCAAAAAGACGTGACATTCATGACTATCAAGTTGTCCCGTTCCTGGCTACCTAATCGAAGAACCTTTAAAAATAGGAATTTTCAGGTGACCAGGTATATCATCAAAATGACAATTCAACACACCTCCAAAAAGTGATATAAAGTCATGAAATGTGCTTTCAGTTATCTATTTTACAAACATCTTACAGTGGCCTATATTTGTGAAACACTCGGCATAAAAAATCTCAGACACAAAGGTTTAGGCAAGTGCTCGGAATGCCATCAGAACAACTACCCTAAAGAAGTCTATTTCAGAATTCAGCTGGTAGCTGAGACAAAGCAAGGGAAAACAATTGCACAGGGGAGGGTTTTGAACAGACCGGACCTGCAATGGACCGAGGCCACAGAATATCTTGTACAATAATATCCTTCATCCAAAGACTCATTGTTTAAGGATTGAGAACAGGATGCAGCAAATTACAGCGTCGGATTCTCGTCCGGGCGTCGCAGGTTCAATCCATTGCTTGCAACATTACACAAGCTAAAAATTTCTGCTTATAATGATGATAGTAGGAGGAAAGCAAATATTGTCATATTATTCTATAATCTGGGAACATTTTTCTTTATTTTTACCTTATGAGTACGTCTTAGGAAATCTTTTAGGATAACTTGAATCGTGAAAATTCGTGAAAATATTTACCTTTGTTCGTTTTTATTCCGTTTTTGTTTATGGGTTTTACTAAGATCAGAACAAAGAAAATGACAAATACACGGAAAATTAAATATTTAAAAAGCATAATACTAATATAATACACCGAAAATCCCCTACTTCCATAATGAACGTTGTTTGCCTAACATTATCAAACAAGCTGAAATTTTCTGCGTTTCAGATTTTTTTTCAATTTGCTTTAAAAACTTGTTCAACATATCACTGAGGTTATCTAAATATATTTTTTTAATATATGAAGAACGCCGGAGACTTGTATTTTGCAAAATCTGTTTTATTTCTCACAGGACGGCTATTGTATATCGCTTATTCTTTTTATAAATTAACGAATTGTTCTCAAAAATACAATTATTTATATGTAGGTACCCATTTGCGGATGGAATTTTTTTTTGAAATATAGATATTATGTACGCATTCTCATAATATCCTCGATAATGTTATGTAATAGACTAGAATAGAGGTTATGTGTAATGTAATAATACAATATATTATCTCTCTTAGAATTAATTTAAGAAACGGAATGGTTCGTCGTTATGTTTTCTATTTCGGCGTTTTTACAGGATCTACACATCCAAATCTTTAAAAAAAATAGGCAGGTAGTTTATTACTAATCTGGGCTATGTTTCCTAACAAAATTACGATGCAGGAACCTTGACCCTAAACCAATGTTGAAGTTTTTTAAATGTGTATAGGAGTGGAAGATGCTCTCAGTACGTTATTGTGTAAGACCACCTTTCAGAATTAAAACGTTGCTTGAAATGGCTTTAGCCGTGTTAAGTGACCTGATCTGAATAGCCAAGTACTTTCAAACCTTCCTCTTTCCTATCTCCTTCCCCTTCTCACTACCTTCAGCCTCATCACATGTAATTGGGTATCATATTATCACAGGATTCAGACAGTTGTGAGCAGTTGGGACTCTTGCTTGGCCTAGTTTCCAAAATTGAATATTTTGTCACTATTTAATTACACACTTTACAAATGTGTTATTATATATGTATATATGCCCGCCTCCGAATAGAAATCTTCTAGTGAGGCGGGTTACTTGCTTGTTTGTATACGATTATGTCATTTCAATAAACGCCCGGATTGCCGGCAATTAAAATTAAATTAATATACCCACTTTATTCATTTTTAGCCTCGCTACGCTAGTCGGTTTGGTTAAAACATACATTCAGAACCTGCGTAGAAAAGTTCCACAACGGACTTCGCTGCAAACCGTTTCCTTATTTTTAGCGAACTTTACATTTTCACGCAAGGGTCTGATAATTTCAATGTGCGCTCTTCGGCGGTCAGCGTAGACTGATGTTATAGTTTATTCAAAGCATTCTTGAACCCTCCTGGTGCTAAAGATATAGTCGTAAGGTTTGACTCCAGCTTATCTAAATGATACGCAGATTTCATACTAGGGCAAATCTATCAATTTCTATGTCTGTGCGTTCAGCGGGCTAAAGCCAATTTTTTAAATTTATTTATTGAATAAAAAATGCCTTTTTTATGAGATTTTATACAAGAATACTAATAAATATATATTAATACAGTACATATTTCTTAATAATCACTAAACTGCCTCCGTAACAATATTTTGTATTTGTTAAGGTATAAATTAAAGATGTTCACTTACTAGGTAGTATTATTTCTCCCCATAAATATTTTGGGCAATGAGGAATACATACCTATGGTATTTAGTACTAGAATTTCTGCCCTGAAATGAATCTCGAATTATAGTTTTACGTTGTGGAATCCAAAAGCTCATCAACGCAATGAATTCTGTAAGTCAGAATTTGCTTTTTGATATATCTATTAAAATTCAGAATACCATTATCGTAAAAATCATCTTGTTCTAATTTACGTAAACGATTTTAAACAGAATTTGCTGTGGTCTTTCGTTGCGTATAATATAAGATGATCACCCACCTTCTTCCGGTAGTTAAAGCAAGTCTAAGGGTAGCCTTGTCAAAGTACCTCAATAAAACTAACGACAGCTATTTGTCTCTTTGGAACAAGGGAATTTGAGACTCGAGATCACATTGTCGTGGTTAGGACAACCTCATCTAATGTATTCTTATCTTTTAGAATGAGACTGCGTCTGTGTGATGTATTTTGTTGTATTGTCTGCTTTATAAAATGTCATAACTGACAGATTAATCCGCTTGTAATAACTTACAAATGTCATAATAAAGCGATACATGTCAGTTTAATAGAGTGAACCATTAACTATTTTCATAACACATTTAAAAACATTAGGGCCGAACATTTTACTTGTGTTGTACTCAAATGCCTATGTAACTTTGACGGCCTTCGTGGTTGAGGAATTCGAATCCCGACATTCGAAGGGAATTTTCTATGATTATTTTGTATTAATTTACAATTTACTCATTTAAAATAATATAAAGTATATTTGCGGCACATTCCATATTAGAAGATATTTTCAGTATCGCCTAGATGTAAGACCAAAATTCATGATTAAAACTTTGCTTGATATGGCTTTGGCCACCTAAAACTAACCTTTGGTGACCAAATCTGAATATCCAGATACTTCTCCACTTTCTCTTCCCTTCTCCTTTCCCTACCTACCACCTTCAGCTCCACAACAAACCCCAATCGGGGATTCTATAGTTTCATGGTTCCAGATGGTTGGGAGCAGTTTGAACTCGAATACATGTTTAAAGGATAATACGAAAGATTTATTTCATACAGCTTAAACTTTAAAAAGTAACCATGCCATACTTTTGCTACTCTAAAGAATACTTGGGAAAATGCACACTCTCAGAAAGTTTCAAACAACAAGTAAACTGTATTGTATTCTTAAAGACAACTGAAGATTTGAGTAACCAACCTCGCCTTACTCTTCTATTCATCTCACAATACAAATATCTCATACTTTGTGGCAGAATAGAGTCGTTGTTCTTTGCAATTGCGACTCCTCTGTTTGCAAAAAATAAGACAAAAATAACAAAATTGAGAGCAGAGAGAAGTCTCATTATAAAGTCACTGAAACAAAGTAGCCCATTGTGAGTCTGCAAAGGCATTTGTTTGGGGAAAGAATAAAGAATGCTACAAATTTGACTTACTTACTCAGTCACTTACTTTTAGGTGGCTGCAGTGAATATTGATAATACGAGTAAGTATATAGTGTACAATATTTCTTGTACTTTAACAACTTATATTTTATAAATTCATATAATAGAGAAATGTAATAATTAAAAAAAAAAATAGATACACAAATTTAAGGATGGTACGCAGTGAAGATCGCGCCAATAAGGAAAGATTAATTCAAGAATCAATAAGGTTTCCCTTTTAAATTTCTCCTCGCTGACGCATAATATATCTACATTGAAAGAGATTTGGCTCAGCAGCAATATACTCCTTCCCACCGGAAGAACCATTGTCGGGGTGGTCCCACTATAGTCTTAAAGGCAGGAAGATATATGAAAAAATATTGATGGTGTCTAAGACAGGAACATAGAGACTCAAACGCTCCAAAATAGCTAGATTCCTAATGAAGCCCCGCAGCAGTCTGAATAAGTGTGTGGCGGCAAATCCCTGTCTTTTGAGCTGCAAGGAGCGAATTCCGAGCGTGTCCAGAAGAAAGTTCGTCGGAAATCTCGGAGAATCTTTCCAATACAGGATTTTCCAATAAGAGGTGTTATTTTGACATTTTTCCCGTAAATGATCAATGGTTTCGTTGCTTGTGTGGCACGTAGTGCCATCTTGTTAAAAGTAAACGTTGTCTAGATCAATATCATCAAATTTTGACCATAAAAAATCATTAATCATCTCTCGATAGCGCAATCCATTCACCGTAACTGTTGCTCCAGCCTCATTTTCGAAAAAGTAAGGTCCAATGACTCCGCCGGACCATAAACTGCACGAAACAGTCACACGTTGAAGATAGAGAGGCTTTTCAACAATCACTCTTGGAGTTTCCGAGCCCCAGATGCGACAATTTTGCTTTCTGACGAAGTCACCGAGGTGGAAATGGGCCTCATCACTCAAGATGATTTGCATTTGATTCACTCAAATGAATTTTTTAATTTCAATGCATTGTTGAAGCGTGTATCGTTCCATTTTTATTAATGGCGTAGTTTCTACTTGTCAAATGTCAAAAATGACAGCTTCAAAAGAAACATCTTCCGAAATAGCGGGCGGTTCAAAATATTACCTCTTATTGGAAATCCCTGTATAACACACAATACGGGGTGCGGCAAAAAAAAACAGTGCAGTTTTGAAGGGCTATCAAAAAAAGCGCCAAATACAGCAATAGGGTTTATTTTATTTTATTCGGTACATCATTCCGTTTTATACATCAAGCTCTGAACATGATATCAGAAAAATGACGGCCCCCAGCAGAATTACATTGATGAAGGCGATTTCTGAAGTTTTCAGCCGCATTTCGGCACATATCGAAGGATGTAGCGGCGATTTCCTCCCGAATTCGACCCTCGAGTTCTTCTTAAGGTGTGAAGCGGATGTTTGAAAACATTTTTCTTCAGGTGGCCCCACAATGGCGACTAAATAACGGCCATTTTCAAGAAAAATGCGGACTGCGCAGCCCCGATGTTGTTCGGACCAAACCAAGTTAACGACGGAAAATGGATCGACCCTCCCACAGTGAGATCCTTCTCAGGTTCCTACCCCCACCACACGGGATTTACCGGCCCTTCAAAACTACACTGTCTGTTTTGTGACACCCTGTATTTCAACTTGGTGGCTCACATAAAATTATTGTTCTGTTTACTATATATTAATTTATTGAACTCATGTTATCGCGGGCTTTGTCAGGCCTATCGCACTTGGCTGGAGTTTCGATTGGTGGAGCCAAGATCGCGGTGGTTTTGCGACTGATGAAACGGTGTTCGTGGATGGTTTGCGACCGATTCACTCCAGGGCAGACAAAAAGATAAACTGTAGAGATATCGGGGTGGGGTGTACGTAATATTTGATAAATTAATGTAATTTTCGGTATCAACCTTACGTTTCTATTTTAGAACCCTCGATACCTGTCTGTATTCGTTGGAATATTGTTCATTGTTAGTTACGTGTTCAAAATGGATGGTATTTGTCGAAATAGAGGAAATTTGTAGAAGGAGAGAAACTATAAATTAGACAATGATTATCGTAACAATATAAAAAGTTTTTTATTGATTCCGACCATACGGTGGATCTAACGGGTTTGTTATCTTGCTTTTTCTCATCGGAGGTTGGCTATCATCAGGGTATTTTTTACCTATGTGCACAGTGCGTAGTAAAAAGATTAACGTATTTAATGAGGTGACGCCAGCAACTCGTTTATCAGACTAATGCCAACAGACACAGACTAACCTAACAAAAATATCGTAGAGTAGAAAAGGAGCAACAGTATAATATATAGTCTTCTTTGATAGCCATGCGGTAAAATTGAACTCTGCGGTAAAGTGAAATTTTCTTCTTGGTAACTTCAAATATAAGTTACCAGTCACCTTACATACATATAATAAAACAATACATAATTTCATGTTACAAGTAAAAAAATAATGTACCTACGTGAAATGATAAAAACCTTTTTCATCTCAATTTATTTTTGTTTCTTTCACAAAAACTATAAGCTATACAATTATTATCCAGGCAGCCTTATGAAGGTCATGCATTAAAAAAAGTCTTCCACTTTGAGAATACAGCAAGCACTTTGGTTTTCTTTTTATGTAGAAATTGTGAAAACTGATGGAAACAAAATAGTACAATAATCCCACAGATATATTCGAGAAGGGATTCCCGTTTTATTCTACAGTCGTGACCAGAAGCATATTGCGGTAGAAATATTCCAGGAAATTGACGAATGTCTGCCACAAAATATACCAAAGGGAAATGTTTGTAGAATACCACGCTGTATTATTTTCAAACGTTTTAGTATATCCCAAAAAATATGTGAAATAAAAATCTCTCGTGTGTTTAGATTAATATTTATTTCAACCTTAACGAAAAGGATTTTAATAAAAGGTTTTTTTTCCTACAAATGGTTTTTTTTATGAGAAAACATTAAAACTTGGTTTTCAGTCTCTCTAAATTCTAAAAGCAAACGGTGTGGTCTGGGGTCATCAAATTTGCGAAGTTTTACATTTTAAAATTTTGAGGAAAACGCTACTCTTCGTATTACAATAAATATCATTATTTATTTATCAACGCCCTACTGGGTTTTTACATAAAGATCACAACATAAATTTAAAACCACAGTATAACACAAATAATAAAGCATAAAATACAGAAACATAAATTCTTATCACACTTTATTTTAAAAGAAACTCTTTAAATTTATATATGTGTAATACAAAAAAAAAATATATTATGCAAATTTAATTAAGCATATTATGCTTAAATTATGATTACCTACTCGTTATTTGCATGATCCGAAAATTTCTGAACTGATTTGAATTTGTACGGGTCTAGAATTAGAACAAAAATATCAGCGACATCCATAAACTCATTGCCCATCCTTATCATTATCATTAACTATGGTGCTTTGAAATACCTTTGCACAAATTTGAAAAAGTAAGACAAGATGCAATTGGTTTTGTATGTCACATCTTTACGGAAAAGGAAGTATTGTTTCACAGAATTTGAATGATTGATCAAATTTCAAAATTTCTTTGAAAGATCTATTCTAGTCCTGTTATTATTTCATCGTGGACCTGTTTCTTCATAAAACTTGAATTTATTTATTTATTGCATCTCGCCATGCATAGATCACGTTTTTTCTCATAAAAATCAACCTTACTAGGACTAAGCCTGTATCGAGGTTAACAATTAGTAGTAATAACAAAACATAAAGTAATACTACATACAAACACAAAATATTTCAAAAAGTAAGAAAAAAGTATTAGATGAGTTAACAGATGGATAATTTGACAGTATATTGTAACAATATTTGAACCAATAATAACAATATTAACAATTAAAAATATTAAAAATTAAAAATATTATTATAAATATTCAATATTAAAAATTTAGTAAAAGCAATAAATACTGGGGAAATACCTCTATTAACGTACTCATTTGGCATAATTAAATGGTCTAATACAGATTTAGATAACTTAGAAAGATTAATTAGAACTACGCTAACAAAGTTTAATTGCCATCATCCAAATTCAGCTATAGAACGAGTTAATTTACCTAGAAATTTAGGAGGTAGAGGTATAGTCAAAATAACTTCTTTGAAACATAATCAGGTAGAAATGCTAAGAACTTTTTTCCATAGGAAAGCTCATAGCTCAGAAATGCACAAAATAATTTGCAAGGCAGATATAAATATTACACCTTTAAATTTATACGATGAGAATGCCAACATTTTTATAAATCCCAACCAGGAATTATTAGATTCCTGGTCAAATAAAATTTTACACGAAAAACACTTCAATTATCTCAACCAAACGTATGTTGACAAAATTTCGTCAAACAAATGGTTGAGTATTGGAGAGTTGAGCGCAGAAATTGAAGGATTTATGCTTGCCATTCAGGATAGAGTCATTAATACTAAAAAATTATAGAAAGCATATAATCAAAGATACAAATCAAATTGATGATTTGTGTAGAAAATGTTTGGCTTTTCCGGAAACTATAGAACATATTATATCGGGATGTTCTATATTAGCGCCGTCCGAGTATACATTTAGGCACAATCAAGTTTTAAAAATAATTCACCAAAATTTGGTAATTAAACATAACTTGATTGACTGCCGTAATGTAGTACCATATAATGAATACGAACCAAATTCAATTTTAGAAAACGAATTTTATAAAATATATTATGATAAAACTATACTAACAGACCGAGCGATTAGTCATAATAGACCCGATATAGTTTTACATGACAAAATTAAAAAAAATAACTTATATCATTGATGTCGCTATTCCAAATTCCTGTAATATTCAAAAATCTGTTAGTGAAAAAATAAGAAAATACACAGATTTAGGAAATGAAATAAAAAGAATTTGGCATTCTCAGACTATAAAAATATTACCATTCGTTATTTCGGCTACTGGCATTATACCTAGCTCTCTAATTAAAAATTTAGGCGTATTAGATCTATCAAAAAAATTATATATAAAGATGCAAAAGTCGGTCATTTTGAATACATGTAGGATAACAAAAGATTTTTTAAATATTTATGTTGAGGGATCTGTAGGATTTATAGGCCCTGTTAGAAGTTCTACCAAGCCGAACCCTCTGATATGAAAATATCTGGAGACGGTGAATTATTTTCCCATTTGATCTCTGGTGATTTGACGTGTTGTTCTTGTATTGTTTTGTATTTATTTTGCTTATATAATGCACTTACATAATGTTGATTGACTAGATGATCATTTGTGGAAAAGTGAGTGGAAGGGTTAAGTTTTTCCTTTGGGGAAGATTTAACCCGGACAACTAAATCGGAAGTTTAAAAAAAAAAAAAAATTATTGGTTTGAAAATTCTGTGGTACAACCCATCTTTAGAATTGTTCATCGGACGAAATCATGTAGGAAATACGTACTTAATTTAAAAAAAAATGAATTTAATGTGGATTTTTGAATATAAAATATAATATAATGTAAAAGACGAAATTATTTCACTAGGTATGTAACCACTGATGATTTAAACCGATAGAAGTGTGTTGTGGGCGTGTCAGTCTTTTCTAAGTAAGTTTTTTTGGGGGCGAAAATAATCAAACCTTTTTAACTTTCGAAATTATTCTTTATCTCTATTATTATTGAGTATAACTAACTCGTTTAGTCAAATAGATTTGTTTAGACTTTATTAACCATTTTTTTACTCCGATAGGTTCGGGTTCTGACAATCATGCCCATCTTCAGAATGGTTGATCTTTATTTAAGGCGACAAAAGTCTCTAATAATGGAGGTCTGCTCGAAACTCACATTTTAGTAAATTCCAACGAATTCTTACCAACGATATCTTTTCTTCAGACCGATACCCACGAAGGTAAGTTATTCATATTTAAAATTAATAAAAAGAGTACCTTATCATTAAAATATTTAATGAATAAGTAACTTCTAAGATGTTCATTAGAAAACACTGATATTTTACTAAATCAGAATGAATTAAAATAAACCCCACGAAAAGATCAATTTTCTAGACTTGTTAAGGCAAATTCGACCGTAGGTCCGTCCAATACGCCGGACCGCGCGCCGAATAATTTTACACTCGCCTCCTTCACAGTATATATATATATAATAAGTAACTTCTTAGATGTTCATTAGAAAACACTGATATTTTAATAAATAACGAATTAAAATAAAGAGATTGTCACAGTTTTAAGTAAAAATGTACCAGTCGGAAGATAAGCGTAAAAATATGATGTTGGTACAATATTGTTCAAATGTTTTATAAATAAAATAGTTTTTTTCTTCTTCACTAATATGATGTTGGTACAATATTGTTCAAATGTTTTATAAATAAAACAGTTTTTTTCTTCTTCACTAATTAGTATTGTAAATTATTCTATTTGTGGAATCAATAATCAAAGAAAAAAATTATATTTATTTTTATTACAATGGTACTTTAAAAGTTTTTCATTTCAACTAAATGGTATTCAAACCCGTGCAAAACCGTGTAGTGACTTCGAGTTACGTCATGAGAAGATAATGTATCTGATGACAGTTTCTGTTATATAACAATAATTGAGGTTAGGAAAACTCGTTTCCTGTCAACAGCGGCGAGTTCCGAGTAGTTTGTTACCAGTTAACTGCCAGTCACAAAGACTGACAATATTTTTTCCCTAAGGAATCACATTCCTCCCCCTTGTCCGCGTTGTTCGCAACTTTCAATTGGTAAAGTATTGTTATGAATAATCTTCCTCTGCAAACTTGTTTGTTTTGCATCCGTCGAGAACTTCGCGTTAATGCCGTATTATTATGCGTGACTTGACGTTACTTGAAGTTATTTCCTGAAACTGGAGCTTTGTGAAACTAAAGCCTTCAAATGATGGTTACGTCACGGTGAGAAATGCGCTTTGTTGTAGAGCAAGCCTTATGTCTCGTGAGACGATTGATGAGGGAACTTCTAAATATAATGTACACTTGAGTAGCAGATTACATTATTTGTCACTTCATTGTATTATAAAACCTACGTTATACAAAACTGTTTGGTAGTTTTAATAATAACTTTTTGATTGAGCGCTCGTCACATTCACATTTGACGCCGTCACAAATCGACGATTGAGAACGAGTTGTTTCAAAAAATTTGAACATATCATCAAAATTTCAAAGTTAATTTTCAAGTTCTGTGAAGGTTCTATTCAAGTTATGTTATTATTTCAGTTCTTTTAACAACTGGCCAATTATGATATGGTAACTTAACATGAATAGAATCTTCACAGAACTTGAAAAACAATTTTGAAATTTGGTGAATTGCTCAAATTTTTTGAAAAAACTCATCGTAGTTTTTTTTAAATTTAATATTTGAATGCTTTATTCTCGGATCAACAGTGTTTTTTAAAATTGAACTTTGGGTTTGATCAGTTGTTGATTAAAACACAAAGCATATACGTCATAAATAAATAACCAAATACTGAAATCGGCAGTTAAATGGAATCATTCAAATGTTAAAATAATAAAAAGCGCTGATCGTACTAAGAATACATGTTTGCAATAAATTGGTTTGTTATTTCCTCAAACTCAACTTCAAATTGTTTAACTGACTCTTTCCAATAGCCGGAGGCCATTTCATTGCCCTTCTTGCTTGCTTTATCTCGTCCCAAATAACACAAAATAGAGGTATTGTACCTACATTGTTGAATTTACAAAGTTTTCCTAATTAATATTATCTTACATAGACAGCGTTGTAACATATTTTGTGTGTAGATCAACTGGAAGAAACATGACCTTTAAGTTAGTTGACTAATTTGTTTTTTGTGTTTTTATAGGTGTAGATTCCAATTTCAGAAGTTTTTCTTGCTAGATTGGGTTTCTGTCATGCTTACAGAACTAATGTCTCGTACAATCATTATATCACCTACAAAATAATAGGCTTCTAGTGTTTTTATAAAAAGGTTAAAAAGATTCACAACACCAGGCACGTAACAATAGAAATTTATTAAGTGATAAAATGCTCATAGTTCATAAGTAAATTTCAATGGTCATACTTCATTTTGGTGTGAAAAACCAAGGACAGATTGTTTCACAGAAATTGAATAATTCCTCAAATTTCAAAGAAAATATCCAAGTTCTGTGAAAGACTTATTCATGTTCTATTATAATCCAAGTATATATATTTTACATGTTTATTATTGTGCAAGTAGTTTTGTAATAAAAACACTACCAAATAATTGAAATTTTAATCAAAGGTACTGTCGTTCTTTGCTCAAGGCATTAAGAGTAAAACATTGTTTCGGGCTTTTGCTTGACCAAAGGGGGTTTTAGTTTGTTGAATCATCAAAATGTTCTGATTGGGAATTGTTATTGTTCTAAGTTTGAATTATAATTTATATCCAGACAATTTTTGTTGGAGTTGATTCCCTAGAAGCGTTAGTCCTATGGCGTAGACAACAGCTTTCAGCTGTCAAATGTAAAATCAACATTACCTTTGAAGAGATTTTGTAGAAAGGTTGAGGGGCTTAATATTTTTCTGCTTCGTCAATACTTATTTAAATTAGAAATTGCTCAAGGCGCAGTTTAAATTATTTGACTACCAAATATCAAAAACAAAAATGACGACTATTGTTAAAATTAGCGCATTAACACTGAAATAGTGGTAGACCTAGATAAGTATACATTATATATGGTCCAAATTTCAAGTTTTCCGATAATTTATTTTGGTTATCCGAAATCTTTGTTATGATGTGGATGTGCTATTGTTTATAGGAATATGATGTCAGTGTTTCTATTTTTGAGGCCATTGATTTATGGTGGAATTTTTTCACACATTTTTGCTATAAACGTCTGCTAATTTTTTAATGATTGTGAATAACCTATAATAATGTTTTCTACTTAGCAACTTAGGTCTAGTATTTATCCACATCACCTACGGTTATTATTATTATTATCTTAACCACTGCATAAAAATACAAATAAAAATATATTTGACTACGGTATAGTCATTTCCTCGTTGTTAGCAAAATAATCAAAATAACTCAAAACTCTTTACATTCATAAATGCGAAACATAAAAAATAACAACAAACGCCTATATTAGGAACACTAGATCTCAAGGTCAAAAACATGTCCAACACGTAACTACGAATAAAACCACAGTTAAAATATAAACCACGGTTTGAAAATGACCTTGATTGCCGAAACAGCTGTCACAATAATAACAAATTAAAACATTTGCAGAAAGCAATCATAACATTATTAAATATGATTTACATTTAAAAAAAAGAATAATAATAACAACGATTTTATAACTGAAAAAAAGTACATTAATAGTTCCAAGCCCTTTTCTTTCGAAAAGTATTGTGACTTTAGACAACAATAACTATTTCTCAGCATTTCAAGGTGTCAGATAGTTGAAATAAAATCCAGAGAATACATGAATAAGGCCTTAGTCGGCGTGAGATACTTTCGGCATAAATCAGGAAAATCGCGAGCACCATGAATCCGTCATAACTTTTCTTCCCCGGTTTTATATCCATCATTTTTCAAGAAGGCGGGTAACCTTACACGCGTGCTCTTGCTTTATGACTTTTTGGGTAACTCTTTCCTGAGATCCTGTGAATTATTCAAACGGAAAACGCGTCATTCTGAAGTTAGTTGTGACGTGATCACGACTTATTCAGACTTAAGAATGTAAATTAGATGTGGCCACCGAGAGATTTGAACCAATTCAGTTAATATAAAGAAGTAAACATGACTTGGCTTAGATATTTTCAACAAGATGAAATGGGTGAATTTGAGGAGAAAGGAGGAAAGTCACATGAGGCGTAAAGTTTGGAGGATGAAGTCAGACATATCCTAAATATACCTGAATGACCTTCGTGGCAGATTGGTACGATCTTAAACTCTCGACCAATCTAAAACTGTGTTCAAAAAAGAACTTTAGTGAATAATATTATGGCTTAAAAACAATGTGTTCATGATACATTTTTTTTTTATAATTGTTAAAAGTACTACCCATCTCTTTTGAGAAAACTATTCCCTTGTTTGAGATGGAAAGTAGTACCGTTATAGTTTTTTATTTAATAATAATGTTATGCAACATTAATGAAATAATAGGGCAAGTAGATAATAACAGAAAACTATGTTAGAAAAGGTCAACAGGGAAGCCCCGTGCAATCAAGATTGGAGCAGTCAGCTCCGGGCGTCGAATTCGCCAAGGAGCCATGGCACTGATAATATTTGACAATACAGCGCCCTTGTGGTTTTTACTCCGGGCGTCGTTTAACTCAAGTCCAACCCTGTGTATAAATGTAGATAAAGAAATACGTGCAAGGACAGAGTTGTCTTGCATTCCATCCTTTTTATCTGCCTTGCGGGGTGGGGTGTTGAATGGTGAGTCATATAATTGTGAAATCTTGTTTCGAAATAACCATATCGGTTACTGCTGAAGGAAATTATTAAGCTTCGCAAAATAATATTAAAACATGATACAAACGTGATAACAAGGTTTACACTCCACTGATCTTTTGCCTGAAGGACGGGATATAGCGTCCTAGCGCTTCAAGTTGATCCTTCTAAATGCCTCATCGAACTGTTATTTTCTGCAACCGAAGAGAATAACTGTAATAGTAGAATTAAAAATAAAAAAAAACAGCTTCTTGAAATGAATAATGGATATCGTTCATTTCCTTTCAGCCTCCTAAGTAATGATAAAAAAATTCGTTCTGAAATTTCTCTTATACATTTACTAAAACTGTTATCAATCCAGAGTATGTGATTTTGAGACTTCGTTTTTATCAATTTATCGGTAAAATTAAATGTTTTTTCCCCAACTTCAGGACGTAGGGGGGCAAAATGTACCTCTCTACAATCATTGATAAGAATTTAATTTAATTTTTCTGTATTTGGCTTCTTTCGATTTATTCATTACGCAGAATAAATCCTATTTTTTAGAAGTGTTTCAATGGCTGCCAATATAAAAACAAAAAGTAATTGTTAAGTGAACAGAAATAATTATGTTACAAGAAATCAAATATTTTTCGTTAATATTTCTGTTAGAAATTTAATACGATTACATTTTCGGTTTTGAAGAGATTTTTTTTGCGCTTTCCAATCATATTAATGCCATATTATGTTTTTTTTTTAAAGTCTTGCAATCGACTCGTACAGAGTAAGCAATATTTTGCTTTGGCTTCCTAATTTTTTAAGGAGTTATAGGTAATTTGGTGAATGAAATTCAACATTAAATCAGAACGAGTTTATAGAATTACCATAAATAATAATACGTTCCTGTATTAAGATAACTATCATAAAAAACTTATATCTGTGTCTGGTCTATGAACTCAAATTCGCTTTTTTTTAATTGCCGGCAATCCGGGCGTTTATTGCAATAACATGATCAAAATTACAAACATGAAAGTAACCCGCCTCACTAGAAGATTTCTGTTCTGAGGCGGCTGTTGAATTTAAAATTGGAACTCATTGTTTGAAGAATAACAACCGATAAAGTAGGTGCCCATAATATAATATTTAAAAAAAAATATATTTAAATTTGCTTCCCCACCATCCTCTTTCCCATCTCTTTCCCCTCACAACTTCCTCCAGCCTCACAAAATACATCAATTTGGGATGCCAAAGTCTTACTGGCTCCAGATGTTTGAGAGCAGTAGGGTCTCTTGTGCGGTATTCACTTTTTAAAAAAATTGCGTCGTTTTCAAAAATTTTAACTGATTTGTCAATATTAAGATTATCCCGTTAAAAATCATTATGTATCAAGTCTGCGCTAGTAGCATAATTCTTCTTCTTTCATATGGTAACATAGTAATATTCGTTTAATTAATTAAGCAGCAACTTTTTTCTAAAATGATTTTGTTTTACTTTTTCGTGGAGTGTTTTTCAAATTTAAAAAAGTTTTAATCAATTATTGTTGGCTTAAGAAAAAACGAGTGCGAAGTATTCCGCATTCGACACGTTTTACTGATATGATTAGAAAATAAAGGAGTAAGCTCATGCAATAACGAGAAAACTCTTCAAAATTGATTTGCAAGCTTGTTCACCTTCAAATCACAGCATATATTCAGGTGTGCAAGTATGAACAACGCCAAAGAATATAAAATGAGAAGTTAGTTTGTAAAATGCATTTCCCTGTTCAAAAAAACATTATACACTCAACTTGAAGTATCAACGAACTTCTATGCATTAACCCAAAATGGTTACATTGATTTCCACATGCTACGGATTTAACCACAGAGGAATATTCGGTAAACTAGAAAAACAACAAAAGGTTTGTCCGAAATTTTCAGGAAAACACGAAAGCATACAATGCAATGCCATAAAATGAGCATTAAAATGCATTTATTCCATAGCCATTGAATTATGCAAGCCTTAACATACATAAACTTTGCATATTAGCCTTTTTTTATTCATGGTTTGAATGGGCAGTTTTAAAAATAAAACAAGGCAGACAGGCCTTAATAAATGTTTCGTAAAATACTATCAACAAAGTAAACTCGTGAAGAGAGTGTTTGTTGTTTACAATACGTCTAAAATGTTTTAAAAGGGCCATTTTGTGATATCAATATGTACTTAGCGAGAGCACACAATGGCCTGATGCTTTTATTCTATTTATATTGACACCCTTATGGGGTGTATAAAGTTCAAAGAAAGAACTATTCTTGGGAAAAAAGGGTTAAGTAAATATAATAACATTTTAATTAGGTGAACGGGTTCAATGTTTTCCTACAGCAAGCCCTCGGGCGCTGCTGTGTAGACTGTACGGAATTTTGAGATAAGGACAATTTCCATGATATATTATTACATTCCCGTCAATATGTTTCTAGTAAACCATCTTTGAACATACGCTTCTGAAAACCGAAATATTACGCGGTAGATTTCGTTGCATTTTACTTGGGGTTGTTTCCTCCTAAAGATTACCGTGTCATAATCAAAGTATTGACTCTCATAAGTTTGCCAGAAAAATACAAGGCAGCATTATTTCATACTTTTCTTACTAACTAAGGGCGCGTCGATCTATTGTAAAGTGGCCGTATTACGTGAACCCAGAAAATGGTAATCAAAATTTCCTTGATTTTACTTATCTGTTCTTCATTTTCAATGATAATATTGGCTTCAAAATGTATAAATTTAAGAAAAATTAGTTGTGTGTATAAAATGAAGAAAATAAAATTGCCAATAAAACAAGAAAATAACTCTATTTTTTGTCCAACATCTTTTATATGAGGGGGTAGAACCGACTTGCGTAGGAAGCGTGACGGGTTTTTGACTCGTCGGCTTTTTCCAAATCTATGTGCGGGGAAGTCTCATCGAAAAGTAAATTTTTGTGGGGTATTTTAATGTCCAGGAGCAAATCCCAAATATTTGTCTTCATTCTGTGGTTATGCTGTAACGGTTTCTTCAATATCAACATTTTCACTAAAATCATCAATATTTTCATAAGATATATTACTTTAATGAAAAATAATTCGTTTGCGATACAGCTGACGATACAATTATATAATATTTTTAAATTGTTATGTATTTTTTTGTTCATATTTTAATAATGGTAAAATAATTGTTTTATTATCAAAAATAAAACTATTATTTTACTATTATTAAAATAATTGTTTTATTATCAAAAATTTATTGCAATTATTATTGGAATAAATTTTGAAGGTGTAATCACCGATGTAAAAAAATGTATAATAGTAATTCAATATAAATAAAAATCGGAGATATTATCCGAGACATTATCTAGATTACGAAAAAATCTTTAGAAATTTGTAATCGTTCAAAATGATGGCAAAAATTAGTAGAAGATATTTTTGAATTTTAAATACCAAATACCAAAATAACTTAAATTAATTAGGTCCTAATGGCTGGGTGGTTAGAGGTGTTGTTCCAGTAAGACAGAGGATCCTGGGTTCGATTCCCAGTTAGGACCTTTGTATTTTTCTGTATCATGTTTCGTTTAGATTTATTAGTATTATCTTCTTCATCAATTATATTATATTAAGACTTGTTTACTTTCATTTTCACTTCCTTCAACAAAAATCACTTACTATGGTTCACATCTGCCAGGTGTCCCGTGACGGCTATAGAAATATATTTTTTTAAATTTTTTCTCTCACATTTCGTAGTTAATTTTTTTATAATTCTTAAACTTTTTTAAATATTATTTTTTTTTTACTTCTAAAAAAACAGTTTTTATTATTTAGTCCCGTTAAACTGATTGACATCAAATACATTTAAAAGCATTGTAATAATAATATATACTAGCGTAGTTATTTTAATTGTGCCATTTTCAATTATATGTATGCCATCCCATGATATTTATGTATATCATTGAAAATGGCACAATTAAAATAATTTCTGTTAAAATATTAAATTATATTATGTTTGAATTACAAAAGGTCGAAAATAATAGAATCGAATAATATAGATCTAAAACTGAGAATACTCCTCATCAAGACCTATGTATGGAGTATCTTGATGTACGGCTGCGAAACATGGTGCCTATCCGAAAGAGATAAACGGAGACTAGAGGCTTTTGAGATGTGGTCCTATAGAAGACTGTTAGGAATTTCCTGGAGAGACCATATTACAAATGAGGAGGTCCTCCAAAGAATCGAAGGAGGAAGGCACCTGCTCAGGACCTTGTCCGAAAGGCGTGCAAGATGGATCGGCCATGTTATACGACAAGAAGGCCTCTTGCATGTCATAATGGAGGGTATGACCGAGGGGACCAACTCTAGGGGACGCCCACGCCGAGAGTACCTGGAAGACCTGCTGGTGGACGTGCGCTGCTCATCATATGCAGAAGTCAAAAGAGCCGCACAAGACAGGGAAGAATGGAAGAGGAGATTAGACGAAATTGCTGCAAACCAATCCCAGGATTGAAACCAGAGAGAGAGAATTACAATTCTTATAATATGCAAGAAGCTACTTACTGTATTCTTAATGAAAAAATTGCATCAATATTAAATGAAATCAATCGTAAAAACTCCTGGAGGTTTGCCTATCAACAACAAAAAAACTTTTTTTTAATATTTCATTTTTGGAATGATGTAGGCACCTACAAACTTTTTTCGCCAGAAAAAAAAAATTATTTCAGATTTCATTGAAAAAAATAGATTAATCTTTTTCTTAGTTTTTCATGAATATTAATTTCATAGACTCTCTGAATTTTGCGATAAATAATGAGCTTTGTACACGCTTTATAAATAACCTTTACAAATGGTTAAAATTAAAAATATAACAGTTTAAAATTGAAACTCTTCCACGCGTTTTGTTTCTATTAAGCGTTATTTTAAATATAGTGTTTGCGTACGAAGTAAATGATATTCAAGCGGAATATGGGTACGTATAACGGGTTCACGCGAAACATATTCACATTGCCACGCGCGAATTTAACAAAGCCTCGGTGGCTCCACGGGATAACGACAATGGCCGATGTATCACAAAGTTGCCGGGAATAATGTATAATATTTTAACACGTACAACTCTCATTTTGCATATGAAACGACAACATTGTTTCCCGTGAATGAAATATTAAACGTCAACTGAAGGAAATTAAGGCTCAACAACTGTTCGTAGAAAATTTTGTATAAAAAGAGAATTCTGTTGTTGTTTGAGTTTAATCTGTCAATTTAGAAAAAAATAATGTTATTATAGTGGAATAACTTAACAAGTCAAACCTCAAAATATATTATGTAATAACTATCGAAGACAATATTAACGACTCTCAAACGAAAGATGTGAAACAAAAAGAGAGAAAATGATTCAGTCCTAGATGCAACTGAATCTTTCTCTGTATTTTTTGTTTCGCATTCTTCGTTTGAGATTCGTTAAAATTGTCTTCAATGATTAAATATTACTATTTGCGGTTTTTTTCATTAAGGCGATGCCATACGTAGTAATGCAAAATCATGTGTTTTTGGTTTGAAAGTTTGGTCGCCTAGAAATGTTTCAGATGTTTTAATTAAATACTGCGAGTACAATATATCTTGGTCTTTGAAAGAATCGAGTATTTTTTATAAAAGTCTTTTTATAAGCACAGAAAAAATAATGTATAGGCCTATGAAAACTGCTTTAAAGTTCGAAATCTTCTACTTACAAACCCATTTTCTGTTATGATTTTATTGTATAATGTAGCAAATTAAGTTATTTAAAAAAATTAATATTTATGCCTGAACATCCACAAAATAAAACAAAAGGCACTTTTTGGCTTCATTCTATGATAAATAAATTAAATTGTTTATTTGGTATCACAAAACAGTTTCAAATACCTAATGGCGTGTGGAACTATGGTAACATTTATTTAATATTGTGAAGCTAAAAGATTCTAGGAGAGAAAAGAGAGGGGGCGAGGTAGGTTGGGAACTAACCGACTATTTTCATATTCGTTCACTAATCAAGGTTGAAGTCATTTCAAGCAACTTTAAATGTTATATGATTTCGCTCACCAGGGCATTATTACAATTTGGGAGGCAGGTGTGAGTACCGCCACCCTGGGACGGATTTTGGAAAGCCAACGCCTCTGCATTGGGTCATCTCAAAGCGTTAGCTACGTTTGGAGACTTAGCAGGGTGCCCGGGTTCATGGCGTGAGGTTTGTCTAGGTGTCTGCCCACCTACTGCGTAGGACTGGACCGTAAAAAACTAGTTGAGGGAGACTTTTTGACTCCTCCAATAGGACTCTCGCGACCCATTGCCTTATACCGCAGTGGGAGGGATTGATTCATACTTCCGTCACTCCTGGACATGCTGCCCGAGATCCCCATACATCCCCCAGTCCTTTTTTCTTCCCAGAACTTCTCCCAACGGAATTGAGATACCTTAGGGTTACTTATGTACGACAGTATAACTGTAAATCATGTGACGATATCCGAGAGAATTGGAACAGAGTTGTGTAACATTTCACTCCCTCAGTTAGGGCTAGTAATACTTTATACGTAACACTACAAAAATATGTAACATATTGAAAATTGGGATATCGTGTATCATACATATCTAACTTATACAAATAGCCTGTGTCTAACACAAAAATTATCGAATTTTTTTAAACTCTAAAACTCGAAAGAATAATAATTCTCTAAAACTTTTCTGGAAATTTTTTGACGAAACGGTCCCAATGAAACGGTCCCAACGAAAAGATCCCCTCTCAAAACTCATTAAATTTTATCATGAATATTCTGCTACACATTGTCTGTTAAATGACTATTTACTATATCCAAAATGCAGCAGACAAGCAATTGAAACTTTTATTATTCTGCAAAACTTTTAATAACGCTCCGGCAATATGACGGAACTATGAATATGAAAAAGTTTTGTAAGTTCTATGATTTTAATGCTTAATTTGTAAGTGTTTTCAGCTTTGTATTTTAAACTACTAGATTTATTAACGATAAAACTACCTTTATGATGGCACCTTACTAAAAATAATAGATCGTATCTTTGGATAAAGGCTTGTGTTACATTATACCCATGTTCTTCAGAGAGAGTATGAACTGACTTAGGTCATAATATTGACCTAGAAAAAGCACGTTATGTACTTAATATATACTTAAGGTTTGTTTAATAGTGATTCATACCAAAGCTCTGATAAATAAAATTACATTTATCACTATTTACAGACAAACACAACATTGATGACATAATGGATAATATAATGATAACATATGGATAATATGCTTCACAGTATATTACACCCAACAAAAACACCGTAAGTATAGAATAATGTACACTTATTCACCTGCATACATACATGCACACATACATAAACATATTTACGTATTTTTGGTTGTCTATCTCTAAATGTGTATCCTCTTTTATATCCAAATTTGCCTCCACTTCGTATAATCTCTAACTCTTTTAAATCTGAACTCGACTTCGAAATTCCTTATATAGTTAAAAAAAGTCCCATTTAAATTGAATTCATACATAAATTCTCTCTTCATAATTTGGAAAAATAGCCTAAATAACCTAGATATACCCTTAAAGACTGAAAGCCTGAAACATTGAAAAAAAAAATAGAATCGTATCTATTTGTCACGTTAAAACTTATTTCAATTATTAGTCTTGATCGAACCTGGGAAAGTTTGTGAAATTAGATAAAGCAAATCAATAAAGTTAAGGAATTTCTAGGAATTTTGTCTCGAAATCTAAATTATGAATACTTAACGGTGAGGCGCTAGGTCACGCCATGTAAGGGTCAGAGGAAAGGATTATGTCCTCTCTCTGCCGAATGAAAATTTGTGATCCCGATACAGGAATGCGCTGCCCCAAAACATTGACAGAGTAATACACAATATTGTTATTACCAGCAGGTTTGATTATCTTAATGTGTCAATTTGAGTGGAGCCCCCACTCCGATGATGTTAAGATAAATTGGATCACAAGCATTAATCACAGTAAAAACACTAATCACAGCAACACAAGCACACGGCGAACGTTTTGTTTTTCATAGCCGTTACTTTTAGTAGCTCGTGACTTTTAATTGTGTTTTGAGTTTTATATTTAAATAATGGCATTATTGATGTCGTAGCTGAAAACATAGCACCCTATCACACTCAAAAGTCACGAGCCGCCAAGTTACCTTTATTACCAAATTATATTTATATACCTTTGTTTTCTAACAAACCCTTCTGGGTCTAAAATTTTATTGGCGAAAAAATGTTTTAGAGAAATGGTTAGGTAAGAGATTAAGCCATTTGGTTTTAGTATCAACATATCGGTGTTTAAATATGTATGCTGGTATGTCTTTGGCTTAAAGTTGTCTAACGTCCAAAACACAGATTTCATCCGAATCGCTTGTGATGGATAGTTTTAGAATAATTTTTAAAGATCGAATCAATGGTGGTAGCGTTTATTCTTCCTCTGGTTATAATCCAGTACTCTAAAGACTAGTAACATATTGCATAATAAATTGTTTTGAGTTGATCCAAGTTAAAAACGTTGCTAGTATGACTCAAGAAGTATATGGATTTTCTTAGCTTGTTTGCTATAGTGATAATATATGTCCTTTCCACGTACAGTCAAAATAATAATCAAGTATTTGATTTTAGTCACCCATTCTCAAACAATTGTGTTTACTTATAAAGTAATTTGGTAATATTTTGAAAAGTAACGTGATTCTTAGACAAATATTTTATAAATGCTTTCGGCTTCACAAATCTGACAATTACACGTATAATATTCAGTGATTTTTCATGGGTCTGCGTTGGAAATATGTATAAAAAAGAGAAATTGATTTTTTAAATAAACCAATTGTAAGTTTTCGAAATGTTTAATATCGCAAGAAAATTAGTCTCCGTATAAGAGACCACGTTTATAACAACGGCCTATTAATAATATAACTGAATCTCAAATAATCATCAATTCTGGTTTAATGAATGGCCTTAATCGACATTTCTAGTAACATTGGTTTCACAAAGCAAGGTTTCAATTTAAATCTCGAGAGTTTTAAAACATTCGGAGGTATAACGGGGAATACCTGATATTAATTCTCAAATTATTCACTGTTCAGTGAATCTGTTGACTGAATGAACCTGTAATTTCATTCTGTCGAAGTTAACACAATTTTCAGTTTGAAAAATGTTCAGCGATTGTGGAATAAATTTGGCAAAACGGAGCAATAAACCAGTAGAATATTTAGTAGACTGATAAATGTTTCTCGTTTCTCAAAAGATGATTTAGAATATCTCGTATTCTAGAAACGTACAACCTTAAAAGGCTGCAAATTTTATTAGTGGAAGTTTTTCCGTTTATAGGGATATTCTAAAGAAACGAGAACAAAATGTTAGATAAAGGTAACTTAACGCAAAGGAAATATTAAGAATTCCAAAATTAGAATCTCCCTTGCCTTAATTTACTACAAAATTTTCGTAAATACATACCTTTAAACTGCTCGTATTTATTTCGCAAAAAATCATGCACAAATAATCACATTTTTTTAATTTTTCTGTTTATTTAGATTACCTAATCAACTTTAAGGCGAAGCTTAGTGTTAAATCACTATTATGGTAAATCTTTATAACAAATCAGTGTACATTATGAATACCAAAAAATATGCTTTAGATAAATTGAAAGTTTTCCTATCGTTTCGCTTGAGAAGAATACAAATAAAATAATAAAATACTTATTAAAAAATATAAATTTAAACTACAATTTTTTTTTTTTTTTTCAATAGAAATGTATGAATGCGTAAAGGAAACAACTTAAAAAAAATAAGTATTATAGCTAAGATTATCTGTGACAGTTTCACTTGATTAACTTTTTTGCTTTGCTTAAGAGTGAACCATTTTAGACATAAAAACTTTCAGCGCAGTCTTTCTAGACTGTTGTAAAATTTTACATAGATACGTAATGAACTTAGCTGAAATGTCATACAGTATCATTTTTAACTGTTCTAAACCAATAAGTACAATAGGTAGAACACCCTTTGATGACACTGTAGACACCATATTACATGATACATTATATGTATTATGATCATCCATTTTTCGATCAATTAATTGTGTGAGTAAGAAGTTTGTTTTATGCTGTTTATCCAACATGGTAATGTAATTCGATATAAATCGGTATGCGATATACTATCTACAGAGCGCATCATCTCATGAGATGTAGTTATTCCAAATGGTCGATTTTTTCTTAAATTCTTTGTTTATTTTTCATTCATGAAATATTTATAATTTACCGTACTGCCTTGCGGAAGTGCGTACTTTATGGAATAATTTTGTATTAACAAAGTCATTTTAATCAACGTCGTGAGGGCCCTTGAGAAGAATTACTAGAACAGCTTCATAAAAGTTATATTCTAAATAATAGTATAATCTTTGCAATCTATCATTTTTCTGAGTTTCTGATTTTCTTCAATGTTAATCTAATTTTTCATCCCATTATAGAATCAATTAAATTTTAACATAATGTGTGTACAAATTTAATAACCAGAACTTCACGGTTCATAATTGAAAGTTAGTGACATAGATTAAATTTTATCTACTTTTTCGATTTAAAAAGTCATGTGATGGTCATGGAAGCACCTGTTTAATTGATGGTGGTCGTGTTTAATTTACATATTAACCGAAGGCAATTTGTTGCGGCCAATTGACGGAACGTCACAGTGACGTCACTGGGGATGTGTTTGGTGCCGCAATTATTTATACAGGGCAAATGCGAAAACTTTACACGCTGGTATTTTATTTATACATTGTTAACATCTGACGGAAACTAATATGTGTAAATTACAAAGAATTTGGTAACACAGAAGTGTGCGAATTTTTGCAGAATGGGAAAAAAACAAGTCTGTTTATAATTTAGCTTTTTTTAGTTTATTATGAAAGGGTAGAAAGATCGGAAATTACATCCGTACTATAAAGCAGTCAAGGAATGTGTGCGATATCTGAAATAGCAAAACATTCAAACCGTGAAAGGCGTAATTTTATGAATTTTCCGTACGTGATTTGTAGGTCAAAAAGCTTGTTGAAAATATATGGCAATGAAGGTCGAAGGGCTCTGAGAAGCTTAGGAAGCCTTTCAATTTTTAATAATTGATTTTCTACCTGTGCCCTGCCTAGTCTGAGGTTTTTAAGCCTTTTTTCGATATCTTTAATATTTGGATAATATGTTTTACTTTTCAGATAAAGAAAATTGCAATGACCTAGAATAGTAAATACACGAAACTGAAAATTTCACTCTTCTGTGGTCACCGATCGAGAGCTTTTACTGATTTAAGATTCTCACGGCCAAAAGTATTTTTGTGATTTGTTTTTGGGGTGTTATGCCGTGTTGCGCTAACTCCTTCTTTAGCCAACGTTTCGGACAGCATTGCAGTGTCCATCATCAGGGCAGATGTGTTATCTGAGGTAGTGTTAAAATGTGAGCTTATGTATGAGGTTGTGATACCGTGTTGCCATTCATAAAAATCCATAAAAATTCATAAAAATTCATAAAAAATTCATAAAAATCCCGTAAACATTAATAGAGACGATGGAGCTAAGCTCAATAGTTTTTGCACTGAAAAAAATGAGTTAGGTAAAGTGTTAAGCTAATTGAAGTTGTGTAACCATCGCCTAAAGTTCAGCTACTTTACCTAAAATACTTTATGTGCAGATACCGTCGTTGTTTAGTAAAATGTGCTTGAGCTAATACAACTAAACTTTAATAACAGCACACTAAAAGCATACTTACCTAAACAAAATAATCGGTTTGGTTAATCAAGCTAAAGTAATTTACTAAACCTATTTCACTTTAGTAACTTAAGTTTATGTGTTACTTCCCAAAGTATTTAGCTAAATTTAACTAAACATCTAGTTTGGTTAAATGTTTTGTTCATATAGCAAAACTGAGGTTGGAATATCTAAATTTGGTATTTTTACATAACAATTAGTTGCTTTGCACAAACTTAGGCAAAGTGCAACAAAACTTTAGTTAAAATCTCCCGAACTTTGGTAGATCTGTTTATCGCGCAGGTGTTCATTTACGACGCAGTTATCAGAACGCCACAGTTCGCACCATACGTGAATTGACGTTCGTTGCGCGCGTTGCGAATTTATTTTTGAATTGAATTGAATTTATGTTAACCGCTGTTCCTAGTTCCTAGTGATAATGGCAGACAAAACCGTGGAGGATTATTTAATTTCTTGGAATCTGGAGGCTTACATAGAAACATTTAAAGGTGAGTTTTCTTTTTTCATTTTTTTATTGATTTGGAATTTAGATCATGGAACTATGATATTATATATTATGATAATATCCATTCTATTTGATTTAGAAACTGGCACCTTCATTATTCCATGACTCAAGTACCTACGCAATAGATTTAGAAGATTTGTATTTATTATGTACCTAGTTTGAAGAGTGCGTGTTGACGCTACAACCAAGATTGTGTCAGGAGTCATGACACAAGTTACAGAGAGTGGTATATAAAAAAAAATAATAATTGGATCACTTGTATAGCGCCGTTTTTGTGCAAAATCAACTCAAGGGCGCCTTTATTTCTTTGTTTGTTTCCGCCAGTATTATTTTGTATTGAACGAATGTTGTTTGAAACTGTAGTATTTTCTAAGTTACAATTTTACCCTAGCCAGAAACTAGAACCAACCAAACTAGCTTTGAAATCGTATATATTATATTTTAATAAATGTGTATTGCAAATTATTAATTCGGACATAACATTTTGAACATTGAATTCTGTTGTTTTTTTTTTGGGAGGGATATTTTTTTTTAAATACAGGGTTTACCACCCATTGTTAATGTTTACATTTGAAATTTTCATATAAATGAAATAATTTCATTATTAAAACTATTTTATCTCCGCTTGATTCATGATACAGGGTGTTCGGTATCTGCTGTTGTATAAATATACATTTTTTTAATGAATAATTTTCATTCCTTTGAAAAATAAATTTTTATTTTCTTGTTTTGAAATTTTTTGTATTATCTCGTCGTTTTTTTTCTTTATTTCAGACTCAAGCCACTCCTGATAATATCTCAAGATGATATTAAAGAATTGATTCCGACTGTAGTGCACCGGGCACTGCCTACAGCACACATTAATGCGCTCAAGGATGTTATTAATCCACCTGTCATAAGTGTAAGTTTTTAAAAGCAGTAATGATGACATATTGTTTACCTAGGCCTTTTTTGGCTAACCATTTGGAAATAGTTGTACCGGACGCGATTTTGATACAAAAATAATAGTATTTAAAATAATAATTCCTGTAATTAATGAATAAATCGACTGCCGGGGGGGTCAAGCAATTCCAAAGGGATAAAAACAAAGCTTGACCTCTTCACCCTTTCTTTCCCCTTTGTGTACATACCCGCTTTTTTTTCAGATTGAAGATATACCTTCAACTTCCAAACAAACAACGCCCATATATTATCAACACGATGACTTCCTTGTAAATGACATTTCCTTGTTGGAAAATAAAAACAAATCACAAAGAATAACGCAAGAAGCTTTCGAAGAGCAAATTTCGAATGTAAGTTAAATAATTTTAGTAAGTTTCAGATACCTAAGTAACTTAGGTTAATTGTTTTATACATTCCGATATATGTATTTTAGTAGTGGCAGCGTAGAAAAGCCATCCTGTGACTGATATTATGATGATTATAGAAGTGGTTATTAGTTATGTAATCAATATGCAATTTAATTTTGTTTTCCAGGACTTACGCAATCATCTCCTATCAATCAATGAACGGCAAGCACTTTTAATGCAGTTTGAGTCAAAGGGTCTGTTGGACAATTCTGCCAGACTGTGCAGTACTATTATAAGTAAGGAATTGCAGGGTAATCCAGATAGATCCATTACAAGCAAGAGATTTTATGAATTTGCTTTTCAAATCACCAAAGTCTTTAATAAAGAAAGCGCAGCTGTATATTTCACCCCATATGTGTGTTTTGGGCCTACCCAAAAAATTGCTGCTAAAGGTAAATTACTAGACACATACAGGCAGCGCCGAAAAGAATTTTCCAAATCAGGACACAAACATCTTTTACTATATTTAAAAAAAAATTATAATAAAAAATGATAATATAAATGTGTGTATGATCAAACGTGTTTTCTTTTTTGAGGCTTTGCTGGTAGCTGGAAACAATATTTTGAGAGACGATTCTTAACAAAATAACTTTTATATGAATGAGGTTTTTAATAAGTACTTTCTAGTCTTACAAAACATAATATTTATTTATTTAGGTTCCATCTCTCAAAAGGGTTGTAATAAACTACCTGCAACTCAAAGTATTTAACCCATGATTCTGAATTATGGGTATAATCCTTCGAGTTGATGGTGGTAACATTTACACCCTGTATTGTTTTCAGCTAAACTGCAAAGCTGCACTTCCTATTTAATTTAGATAATCTAACCAAAAAGCTAAGCTACAGTACCTAAAGCTAGCTAGCAGTAGAGAGCTAAAACACCTATATCGGTAGGGCTATTCCAACCGAAGTTTAGTTAATCAACCTAACCATTTTGTAATATTAACTAAATAATAAGGTTACTACATCTAAACAGTTCAGTTTTTCTAACCGAACACTACAAAATGGTTTAGGTATATAATTTTTAGTTTAGGTAACACAACTAAACACAAAGCTGTCTCAGCCGATTAGTTTAGCTAGAATACCTGAATCGTTAAGCTGTCATAAATACAGTTTAGGTAACACAACTAAACACAAAGCTGTCTCAACCGATTAGTTTAGCTAGAATATCTGAATTGTTAAGCTGTCATAAATACAGTTTAGGTAACACAACTAAACACAAAGCTGTCTCAACCGATTAGTTTAGCTAGAATATCTTAATCGTTAAGCTGTCATAAATACAGTTTAGGTAACACAACTAAACACAGAAAGCTGTCTCAACCGATTAGTTTAGCTAGAATATCTGAATCGTTAAGCTGTCATAAATAAACTGCTGTTTAGCAAACAGTAGCTAAAAGTTCGGCAGTCACCACAGCAACTAAACTGTTTAGTAGATAATTACTGAAAATTTGGTAAATCGTACCTAAACATTTCTTTCAGTGTGGTATCCGGTAATTGACGGATACACCAGAGCTAAACGAAGAAAACCACTTTAAATATAAAATGATACGTTAATGTTAGCTCAGAGGGTTGGAGCTGGCAACACGGTATCACAACCTCATACATAAGCTCACATTTTAACACTACCTCAAATAACACATCTGCCCTGATGATGGACACTGCAATGCTGTCCGAAACGTTGGCTAAAGAAGGAGTTAGCGCAACACGGCATAACAGCCCAAAAAAAAATCACAAAAAAGAGAGCTTTTACTGCTTTGGATGAATTATTTCTCCTAGTTTGGATTATCTACTAATCTACATATTAAGACATTATTTCTAATAGCGAAGAACCTCCTACTTGTCATGCTGTACCAACATACTCAAAACATGTCAATATGATATGTACATATCCACAATGTAAGCAAATTATTATACGATCGATAAGGAGAATGTGTGCCTATGTCATAAGTTGATGGTCTAAACTTAAATTTCTACGTAATGACGAAACCCTATGTTTGTTTTTTCATAATCTATACTTTTTGTTGTTTGAAATAGAAAATAAATATATTTGATTCCTGCATTTATAGTTTCTTTTAGCGACCATAAAAAAAATCTTAGTAAAACTTTGAAATAGCTTTTTAACGTAACTGTGAAAATTATCTGCAATCGAGGTTTTTCACATTGAATTGTGTGCTGAATTTCTCGGAAAGCAACTGTAAGCAGGCAAGTTGACATGACTGAAATAGATATGTAGCCTGTATGCTTTGAAATCAGCCTTTTCAAATGGAATTTGACATTTGCTGGTATTTAATTTATGAAAAGATAATTATGTTCTTGTGAAATGTGACAAGTAATATTATTTGAATTGTTGTATCGAGTTCTAGGAAGAATACGATTGTTCCATTGGAAGTGTGGTTGTATATTGCTAAACAAACACAGAATTCATTAATATTTTTTTGTAGATTTTTCTATTTATGTCCACGTGTGGCAGCTGTTTTTCTAGTTGAGGGAAATTATTTTCCTCGGGTCTCCTAGTTAATGTAAAAAATGTGGGTAAATTTACCTTTATGATACATTCATATATTTTTCTCCTTCATATCTATATGCTAGGACTGGCTGCAAAACCGTAAACTCAATTCATTTTTTTATCACTTGTAACACTTTATGATTTGAAGCTATTAAAATTATTAAGCTGTACGTATAGTGCAATCTGAGATAAACACAAAAATTATGAAAATTCAGTGAAGACAAATTAATCGGTACTGGGTAGCGACATTATTGAACAAAACTTATGAAGTAGTACGGTTATCGAGAATACATTTTTAATTTGAATAGTTTTGAATTAATTTTATATTATGGATATTTTATTCTTAAAATACGATTTAAGATTTTTACGGCCAAAAGTATTTTTTTATTTTATTTGTTTTTGGGGTGTTATGCCGTGTTGCGCTACCTCCTTCTTTAGCCAACGTTTCGGACAGCATTACAGTTTCCATCATCAGGGCAAATGTGTTATCAAATAACAAAAAAAAATCCTAGTTCGTCCAGAGGTCGATAAATTGGAACAAATATTCCGATAAGTGATTTTTTCATTTACGAAGAAGCATTAGAAAAAAAATTAGGCTAACCATTTGAATTCCCCCTTTTTAAGGGTTAAATATTTGCGCCCTTTGTTTTCTATTCATGTGAATGTAATTTGGCGTAAAGGGATCTAAAAAGTAGCTTGCGTGAATTTTTTATCACATTGGTATGAACCATTGAATGCCTACCCTATGTTTGCGATTTTCTGAAGTACAAAAGTGGTTTCAATGTTCATAGATCCATAGTTATGGAGTATATAAGATTGGCCTTTCTGTTAACCATGATAACTCCAAATGTTAATAATAATTTGTCGTTTAAATGTATAATACAATTATTTTTATTTATTTACAACACTAAATATTATATATTACTGCCGTACTAATTTATTTATTTATTTATTAACGGACATCGTCCAAATTACAAAATAATAACACGAAAACAATAAAATGAAAAATACAGGATTAGACAAAGGTACATGAAAGCAAAGACATAAGGCAGATATAATATAAGAAAATAAAGTGACAAGTCGAATCAAGTCAAGACTACGACGTTGGTCAGGACCACGGGACACTTATAATATTCCGTCACTTGTTTAGCGACCGGCAAAAATCATTCAGACTTATTCCAAAGAAGTTAAGGTTTTGACTTGAGTTGACCAGTGTACACATTCTGGACAATGGTGAATAATATCCAAAATTTGTTGAATGATGGTTGAGGAAGAGCAGTTCATTATTTATGAGTCTGTGCGAGGAGATATTGAAGGGAATGAGTTGCAGTAGAGTAGGTGAATCAATAATACCATTTATAATTTTGAAGAAGCAAATGAGGTCATTTCTTTCCCGACGGACTTCCAAAGGAGAGAGGTTTAGAGTTAGTTCAATTTCATCATATGAGTATTTGCCTTTTTCTAATCCTAACCTCTTAGCAATCCCTCTTAAGAACCGATGTTGAACAGATTCAATGCGTCGAATGTAGACAGCATAAAAAGGAGACCAGATTACACAAGCATATTCAAGATGGGGGCGAACCAAAGAGCAGTAAAGAGTTCTAAGGGTATTTACGTTTTTGAAGTCCAAAGTGATTCTAGTGATGAAACCAAGTAGTTTGAGGGATTTATTAACGATTGCAGTTATGTGATCCCGAAAAGAAAGATTGCTATCTAGAGAGACACCAAGGTCTTTAATAGATGTAACAGTTGTTAAGCAAATATTATTAAGTTTGTATTCGAAGACAATCGGTTTTTTTGATCTATAGAAGGACATAATTTTGCATTTATCGACATTTAGTTTTAAACAATTAATTTTACACCAATCATAGAAAGAGTCGATATCCGATTGGAAAAGAAGGCAGTCATCGTGATTTTTTATTATTTTTAGAATCTTATTGCCGTCCGCAAAAAGCCAAAAGCTTGTATGAGGGAAAATACTAATAATGTCGTTTATAAATAAGTTAAAAAGAAGCGGCGCTAGATGTGCTCCTTGAGGTACGCCTAATATACCTATCTTAAATTTTTCTTATCTGATAAACAACCATTCACCGCAAGTTAAAGGGTGTGTAGTGGTGATGAAAATTTTAAAACATGTTTATTAGTAAGGCCCATAATACATGAACTATACAAAATTTGGTCGTTTGTCTTCTGATCTTATATAGTATCTAGACAGATCTTGAGCGATATGCTGAAAAGGCGTCAATATAGCGTACTTATAGCATGATTTATCAAGTAGAAGTCTGTTTACATATTCCTCTAAAAACATTGGCTTGATAAAGTTTTTTCTTCAAAAATCAAATATTTAACCTTGCTTTATCATTTCTAGCAAGCGAGCTAAAGGTTTTTACTCCTAACTATAAAATGATCTTATAGACACCATTTTGAAAAAGAATTGAGAATTTGTCGAAGCCAGAGCTTACCGCAATTTAGTTTTTAGTACATTAATTGTCCTGATGAAGAGAACTTCGTTCTCGAAACATGTTGACTTTATATAAAAAATAAAGATTATCGTGGTAAAAACAAAGTGTTTTAATTATTTTATTAATAAAATGGTGCCACAAAGTGAATTTGCAAAATTTGAAGAAATATATATTTTTTTTTTTTGTGAAACCGCATAAGACTCCGAACTGCTCCCTAACGTCTGGAGACAGTGAGAATACCGCATCCCCAACTGGGGTATGTTGTGAGCCTGAAGGTAGTGGAGAGTGGAAGGTGATGGAAAAGAAGGAGGCAAGGAAGTATCTGGCTAATCAGATCTGGTCACCAAACACGGTCAAAGCCATTTCAAGCAACGTTTCAATTATGAATGGTAGTTTTATACGAGGGCGATTCTTGGAGTATCTGGAACGTGCCACAAATATACTACATACTATTTTAAATTAATTATTTGTGAAATGATACAAATTAATCAAATAAAGTAGTGATGGGAATGATCGAAATATTTATATAATCGATTTTTTTTAACCGAAACATCAAAAGAATCGAATGATCCATTCGAATGAATCGCTCGGAGTGCGGGAGCAATAGCTACGGACAGGGGCAAAATTTTTTCCGTCGGGGTGGGGGGGGGGGTAGGATTCGAAAATAGAAACTCGAATATCAAGACTTTTGGTAAGCAGGTACTAGCGAAATTTCAATTACTAATTTTCATTCCTGGCAATGATTCCCTTGTTGTCTGCTAGCAACATTAGTATTATTCCTGTTAGCCACGAATTTCAAAAATGTATCTGCATATTATATTACAGGCAGATTTAATTTTGGGTACCTGTATCTTATTATGTACATTATTATTGTGCTGTAATTTTCATTTGCTGTACTTTGATATCTGTTTTATATAATATTGTAAGCTCCTGCTGAATAGCTACTTAGTGTAGCCAGTAGGTACGAATTCCCATTAATAATATTTATAATGTACCACTTAATAATAAGATAATAATTATATGCCGTTTTGTTAAAAATAACCTCGAAATCTCATGTACGTTGTAGGCGCCTACTAGAACCCAAAACAAACCATTCGTTCATTTGTATGCAATTCACAAATTATTATTAAGTAAATAAAGTTATTTTACTACAGAAAGCGTTTCATTTTAATTACTAACTAAGAGACACCGATGTTAATTTCATTCATTTTAATTTCAAATAAATTAAATATATTTGTTCGTAGCATGGGTAGCAGATATATTATGTTTATATGAACGAACACATGTCACTTGATGAGTTTAATATATACTGAATATTGTATACTGCCCGAAGAAGCTACGGTTGTAGTGAAACCCGATCAGCATTAAATATAAAAATGGTGTTTGCTAAGTTATTGGTTTATTTTATTTTAAATAAACACTACCCAAATGTCCCGAATAGATGATACATAAGCTTAAAATAACATAAGTAGGTATTAAACCTTCAATTGTGAAAAACTATCACCATGAAAATCTTTTACACATAAACTATACCTACTGGAAACGTAAATCGTCACCTAAAAGTATTAATTCATAATTTACAATTCACACACGAGGTTGATTATAACATCAACAAGCTTCAGTAGGCAGCCAACAATGTACTTATAAAATATTTCGTTTTTCAAGCAATCTGAGATATTTTGACATCTCGAAATATAACCTCTCGAATGTGAGAATCGATTTGCGTTTTCGAACGAATTCTGACAGTTTGAAAACGATTGTCTCGGACTGAACATTCGAATGATTTCTGACATTTCAGAGCGATTGTCTCGATTCCACTTTCGATGACATTTGAAAACGATTATTTCGGACCGTGCATTCGAATTAATTCTGACCAATCACAACGCTTGGCTGGCATCGATTATTTCTGACCAATCACAGCGACGACTTTCCATGACGTTTCAAAACGATTGTCTCAAAGTTGCATTCGAATTAATTCTGATAATTAATCGAGATATTTCGAATGGTAAAAAAGATCGAGTAAACCATCGATGATTCATCGATTCCGCCCATCGCAAAAATAAAGTTTCAAAAATTATTTGAACTCGCGAACCCTAGCTTTCTAGTCAAGAGTCTTACCCCTCGACCGTGGAGGCCGTCAAAATGTTCAGTTTTTTAAATAATGAAAATATAAAATATTATATTGCCCTAACGAAGTAACGGTGTAGCGATATTAGGTCAGCATAAGTTATAAAAAATAAAAGTGGTGTTTTAAAAAAAATCGGTTTATTTTAAATTATGATATCACACCACATCTAAGTATTTGCTTCACTAAAAATACGCTCATTAAGTATTTGAATTCAATTCAATGTTTCATATATAATTTTGAACTGTCGTTGGATTTGAAGTTATCTTTAAAAGTCTCGTTTGGGTCCCACCCAGGCGTAGTGGAGAAGAAGTCGGTTTAAAATTTAAAATTTAATTTAATTTTTTAATATATATAATGGACAAAAGAGACATCTCTGGTCATTTTTGGATGGATTTTGCTCTGCAGGTGAATGATAACCGAATACCGACACCTTTTGCATTGATCAGTTGGATTCATCCAGTTTGTATCATTTGTCAAAAGAGGTCTATTTAAGACTAAAATGATTGAACTATTGTTTTTTTGTCACAATAATGTGCAGTGCTTATTATTACAATGTGCTGATTCATTTGCATTAATAATTCTACTCTCTTGAGAGCTGGTGACACATTATAATCTCCTAGTGCGAACTCAAATATATTTTGTGCTGATTGAAGATCAAGGAGCAAAACTCAATTGCAAGTGCTATTTTCTGGTGAGTCTTTCTGTTCATATGTATTTTGGTGGCTGGGTTATATGTTGTCTTCTCCTGCAGAGCGAATTCATTGATCAATCAATTTTTTTAAGGGATTTAAAATATTCCCTGATGGTCTGTGCTATTTACACGCCAGATTATCACCACGTAGTGTGTTCAATTCCTCGGCTGGTCCAAGTCCAAGTCCTCCATCACAACACAAGCAACACATTTCGCATAATGTGGTAGTAGTAGGAGATTTTCAAATATTGTCAGGTTATTCGCAACCCGGGAATGTTTGTCTTTCTTTTTAAAGAAAAAGACAGAAAAATCCATTTAATATTCCCTGTTCTCGTAACATACTGATCGGAAAAACAAATTATTTGACTGAATTTGGCTGAATTTTTTCAAACATTTCTGTTTGACAAGGACCAACCTGTAATATTATATGTCATCTACCTTACCACATTCACGGCTATTCTTGAGAGAATATTCTTTCGATTCGACGGTAATAGTACCTTTTAGCCCTTTTTATATGGCGTTCTTTTTGTTGGTCGATCCACTCTCTAATGTACGCAAGTAGTTACCTTTCCTTTCGGTTGCGTGTTTACTCTTTCAATGAAAATAAACACATCAGAAGTCGTAGTTTTGAATAGGAGATTGGGAAAATATTTAGGCATGTTATGCTAAAATCCTTTGTAACTTGACTTTTTAACTTTGTAAATGAAATAATTGAGACACTTAATTAAGTTCACAAGGTTCGGTATAAGAAATACAACAGTTAATTCATGAGTCTGGAAAACACAATCAAATAGGACAAATAGCACTGGGAAAAAACTGCACTTTCCTTCGAGGAATTTAGGTACATAATATGTTTTTATGATAATACTCGTGTACCTAATATTCATTTCCACGATATGTTGTGAGGTTTCTCATATATATATATTTAATTTAATATAAATCAAGTTTAGTAATACAATTTTTAAGTTCTTCAAGTATTCCGGCTTTCAAAGGACATTTTCAAACTCTCTTTGTGAGGTTACTCATTTCTAAATCAAAAACAAGGCGTTACGACTCATCTCATTTTTTGTAAATAGAATTATTTATGTGCTTCGTGACCCTCTTTAACCTTTCCATTAGTATGATAGTCTTTAGTAACGTTTTTATTTTATTTTTATAGTGCAAATACCCAACTGCCCAGAGCATGTGAGACTATGGCATAATTTTGAAGATTTATCAACATGGAGAGGTAGCTAGTAATGTGCCTGATATTTACGTTAGTTACATAATTAAATTACGAATAATAGTATTTCACCTGGGTGATTTTAAGACTATCTAAAACGGAGTGCAAACCTCGTACAAATAATCTTGATTTATTTAACCTTTATGAATACCGGCAAGACTTGAGTCAGGGATTTTACTTCTCTGCAACTGAGATTATCTATTCTTTGATGCTTTGCAACCACTTTTTAACCTGTTATCCTGTTGCTTTTATTCCTGAAAATTTTCCTCCGAGACTCTCATATTATTTGTCTCCATTTTATAGGCATCCTAAGAAGGTAGTCTTACGTTTCATGATTAATGTTATTAGATCACATGTTGGCCTAGTTCAAAGCCTGGGTATTGGACGTGAAAGAATTCAATTTTATTCCAGACATTTTCTCAGAATCCACATCCCGGATGCTTGGAGACTGTTGATTACCTCCTGGTTTAGATAGGTAATAGCTCATATCCATATAATAGGATGATTCATATTTAACAGAACATGATTCAGTCGTTTTTCGAAAAGCAGTACTTATATTATACTCCGATAAGCTCAAATTTCAGTAGGTATTTACACTAGACTTGTAGGCGTAGGTAGGTACCTTTAATTTTTGTATTTCTTTGACATTCACTATGTAACAATTTCTACATTGTAGATTTGTTACGTATAAATTTTATTAATTAGCGACCGGTTTCGACACGTTCGTGTCACTAACTAGCTATTTTAAAACTTAAAAGGTACCTTTAACTTTGTGGAAAGTGAGATGCTTATTATCTTGTACACCTTTTCATAAAGTAGGTATACACTTCTCAATGTTATAATCATGTTAGGAATACTTTTGGATTTTTGATAGAATTATCGGTTTCTAAATGTATTTTTTTTTATTTTCTTACTTTTTTAAATAATTAGATACATTTTTGTATGGCACATGAAAAAAAAATTAAAACAGATCATTGAAGTCCTCCTCACTAGGAGATCCTGTGCTGAGGGGGACTATATATGTAAGTATACGTTTTCAGCGACTAAGATGATGTTTTTAATATATTAGCTAGTTCTTCTTCCGATATTTCCCTAAGCAAAGATTTGATGGCCTTAATGTAGTTATTTTTCATCATTAAATATGTTGGCGCTGTGAAGCCTGGGTTTTAGTTATTGACTTGACTGATTAGTTAAATATAGCTTATTTAGAGCCACTACAGTTTTAAAAAGAAACATTGATTATAAAAATTTTTTGATGGCTGGATGGATGAAAACGCTGAAAATATTGGTGTTTAAGATCGACACTAGTAAAAAAATAAGAAGAAAAAAAAACAGAAATAATAAAACGTAAAGTCTTACTCATGTTAAAAATCACTTGCTTGACAACAGCATTATTTAGAATTTGATAAATTAGAAAAACAACATTTTCACTAAGAACCAATTATCTCACCATAATAAATCATGAATGCAGTCAATATCCCTTCTGGTTTATACCAACACAAGTAACCAAACTTCTTCAAAAGTGAATCGAACGAAGACCATTCAATTCAAACAAATTCCGAATAAAAGATTAACTGAAACCCATTGTAAGAAAATTCCAATGAACCAACTATAGAATCCTAAAGAACCTACTCAAATACCGACCTATTCAAGCAGGGCTTGTAGAGAATCTCAAACACAGAATCCCCCGTACAGAATCCCAAACAAGCCAAGCAGACCATAAACTTCATTAAAAAAGTATTCAATTCTGAGATGAACGACATCCTTCGAAATTATCGCGATGTTGGGAAATCGGATGAATATAGGAAAGCCCTCGACAATTTCCAGTGAGATTTTAATAAGGGACTCTTCTTATCTGGGAGATAGAACCTGGCGCAAAAGCTTTTGACTGAAATTTCTTTTAATACATTTTTGACGATCTCATTGTCATTTGAATGTTAATTTTTTGATTCTTTAATAATAGTTAAGTATACGGGAATGGTAGTCGGAAGTTATATTAGTATCAATCACTAACTCGACGAAAAATAAAACTGATTAACATTTATTGATTTTATGAAATACGCCGCGGGGGTATTTTATACGTATTTTTTTTAATTATGAACTATCACGCGTTCGGATTACAAAAAAGTTACCATCGTATTTCAAATTTTAAAGAGAAAGGCTGATTGCCTACGAAGAAATGATAAATATAAAGATGTGTTTATAAGAGCTCTTTGTAAACCACACAAAAATAATAAATTTATCATAACTTTTTAGTTAGGCGCTAATGAAAAAAAAATATTCCAAAATATTTCATGAATTATAATAAAATATATAATAATATATGACCGTAAAACACGGTGCATATTTAAATTATGATTTTTTTTTTTAATTTCCAGCAGAATTCAAAACGTGAGAAAAAAATTTGAAAAAAATAGACGACTTTTTAGTGATCTTTAAAATATTAATATAAGTTGATTCATGTAGAAAGCTTAAAACCTTTTTTTTATAGAGCGGAGACGGTTTACATATAGTTCCCGTGAGAACTTAGGCCATAGGCCATTGTGCTATATCCCATTTTACCTCATAACTCCTCTCCTTTAACAGTCACCCGGTCCCTTTTATAAAGTTCACCAGGGTTTTTGGATTTGTGGCTATGTCTTCTGGTTCCAAAGTGTGTATTCCCAGGTCTCATTTCTCCTCTCCAATCCCCCTTGGTTCCTTGAAGGCTCCAATAAGAAAGAGAGTATGATCTCTCTTCTCTACTCCTCATTGGTTCCATAAAGGCCCCACAATGGAAGAGGACTTCGTCTCTCCTCTCCACACCTTCTTAGTTCCCTAAAGGCCCCGAGATGGAAGCGGATTTCGTATCTTCCTTCCACTCCTCCTTGGTTCCCTAAAAGACCCGGGATGGAAGAGGATTTCGTCTCTCCTTTCCACTCCTCCTTGGTTCCTCGAAAGCCCCACAACCCCATTGCAGATGAGTCACTCCCCCGCTTAAAGTCTAATAATCTTATATTCTTCACACCACAAGTAAACTCTTTGCGCGTAGGACAAAACCTTTTATTTTAGATGCATACATTGGGTAAAATTATATAAAATATAATACAAAGGTACACAGATTGCGAAAACATTGTTCTAATTGACTCTTTTTCTTTTTTTTCAGTGGCTGAGAGAACTTATAATGATAATCAAACAATCCATCTTATAAATTGTGTTACGAATTAAATAATACTCAACGAGTATGTACTTTAGCTGCAGTGTTAATTAATTTATAACAATGGAACAATTCATTCAATCAGAGTTTAACGAGCGCAAATATTTTTGCAAGGTAAACATTTGCCACGGTGTGTTCCAACATTAACAATAACAACTGTAATGAAGAGTGGCAGTGTGACTAGTGATGGATAACGATGCAGCACTGTTATCACAACAGATCAAAGCAAACATGATCACCATGAGCTTTCTAACCAATTGTGAAACGTGTGAACATTCTTGCGTAATATGAAAACAGTGAACTTTAAAAAAAAGACAATTATTTTCTGAAAAATTATGAATTGAAATTGTTGAAGTTTCAAATGTCATCAGATATTGCGAAACCAGTGAACATTCTAAAGTTTCTAAAATAATTCGTGCGCAGTAAGTTACCACAATATGGAGCTTTTTAGCGTAATGCTTTCCGTCTTGCTGTTTTGCGGTACCATCAGGCTGGGAGTCTCAGCCAGTTGTAAGGATATCTCACCCTTAGACGAGAGGGTCAGAAGGGCGGAAATTGTATTCAGGGGAGTCTTCATCCCCAACGAGCATAAGGTAAGAACCCCCGGCTATAAATTGTAATTTTAATAATAGATGGTCCATTTAAAGCTGAAACCCGCAAGATTTAGCGGTTCTGCAAAACTTGGGCTTTTTTAACACTGATTTAATGGCTTAATTGATGGAGCTTTAAAGGCCAGTAAAAACTTTCGTTTCAAAATTTTACTCTAATGAAATCAAAATTTGTTTTTCTGAACTCGTTATCACTTTTATGATGAATCTTTTATTATGAAAAAGGTTTCCAGTAATAAATGGTTTAGTAGATCATACTGAAATTTAAAACAAATATTTTTAATACTGAATCTGTTCTTACTTGCGTTAAACATTATCAATATATTAAATATTCACTCACCGGTTAAACATAACTCGGCATAACATAAATATTTGTGTTGTAAATGAAAACATCTATATTTCACGGTAATTGTAATTGTTGATTTGGTTTTGCAAATAACTTGAATATCACTGAGGTGATGAGAAGTTGAATAAAATATTTTTTTAACAAAGAACGGTAGGTACGCGTTTTGCCTTTTTGGTAATCTTAAATTCCAGACTATTGAAAATTGGAGAACGAATCCACCCTTTCTTTACCTGGATTTGAGATCAAACAAAGAATTTAACCTTTAAAGTTATTCAATTTCAGCTTTCAAAGGAATTCATTGCGCAGTTGCATAAATCCCGATTAAATTTTTCTCCCACTAAAACAATCAAACCTAAACGATTCACCTTCATTTCTGCCAAACGAAAAACTTTTTGGTAATCTAAGTAATGCTTTCAGGAACGCGGGGTGGTTTTCTCCCTGGAAACAATCTACAAAGGCGCTAATCAACTGGCTGAGTTCAGCCCTTACTTTGGGTCCCCTTACAACACAACTGACAGGTAACAACACACACCGACAGCCCTTGAATTTTCTTTATTTAAATATTTCTTTAAGGTAAACAATAACTCGATTAGTGCGATTTCCTTTCACTTCCTATTCCTTTTTGTTTTTTCGATTAATATTGCTAGATAATTCATTTTCCTTTTTGTGGGAAGGGCGCTTATTATCAAAGGAGCAGCGTCAATCTTTGCTCTTGTTTATTTAATCATCCACTCAGATTATTTCCTAGTCATTAATCATATCTGCGGGTTCCAGAAGGCGCCTGCGTTTCGTCGTAAAAAGGTAACAGAAGTGCTACGAAGGCAAAAAATATCGGTTCGGTTCTAAGTGAAACCCCGTTTGGTGATATTCAATTACAGAATTAACACTCGGCAACCGCACGGCGCTTGTATGGCTTATTAGATCTGCCCCGGGAACATAAATATTAATTCAATTGAGGAAAATGTAAGCAGAAAGGAGAGCAAACGAAATTGTGTTGTTTTTCTCTCGAAAGGATAATCTTCTTTTGATAACTTGTAACTTTCTTTCATCCTTTCAAAACAGTAATATTTTCAATTACATTCTGCCGGAAAGAGTATCTTTATTGAAGACGAACATTATCTTTTCTCTATTATGATAAATTTTATCATGGAATTCCAGTATTAAAAAAAAAATTCCGCACTTTTGACATGACTTTAACTTAACTTATTAAAGAAATAATCCGAAGCTAGAAATCCTCTTTTGAAGCTCAATTATTGACTTAAAATATTCGCACGTTTTGATCTTTAAAACACCTTCAAAGTTATCTTTTTGTAAGTTCCTGTAAAATCCCTTAGTTTTCCTTGCCTTTTCTTATCATAGTTTCCGTCGAACATTGTTTTTTTTTCATTTTCGATAGTATGATGATATTTTTGAAACAAAATTAAGATGTTCATTCAGTATACCAGAAGAGCCTTAGAATTACAGAATACGTAATATTTTTTAATCCGAATTGTAACGTAAAAAAATGTTTTTAACCTAAAGTAAATTTGTTTGACAGTTCTAATTGGGAACGGCTTATGTGCGTTGCGTGGATTGTCTGGGCGAAGCCAATGGTAAAGAGGTAATAATGATTTGCATAATCAAGAAGGGATCTAAAAGATGGTCAAAGACGAATGAAACGCAATTCACGATTTTACAAATTATATGCCCATAGGGAATTAAAGCAAAAACTACTTAATTCTAAAAAAAAATTATTCAAGCGTCTTCCATGATATTTTTGTATTGTGAACAGCTTCGAAGCTGTTTGAATCTGTCATTTTAATTGTCAGCCACAATAAAGATAAAGATTTTAGGTTAAAATAGTTCTACACGATAACGAGCGTACACTTCAGAAATACCCCAAAGAACGCATTTTGGACCACTTTTACCATCGGTTTATTTCGAAATTAACTCCTAACCTTTCAAATGCGTGGACAAACACAGTAAATATTTACTATAGGGATGTTTAAATAATAATAATAATAATAATAATAATAATAATTTATGGGATGTAAAGAACAATTAGTTATCGATTCTGTAATTCTAAAACAGATTCAAACTCGAAAACGTAATTTACATACTTGCTATATAGACTACCAAAAGGCTTTCGATAGTGTCCCGCACTCGTGGCTGATCAAAGTATTAAATATATATAAAATTAACCCCATTATTATTAGCTTTCTGGAAAATATTATGTCCTTTTGGAATACCAATTTACTTATCAATTTAAAAGGTAAGAAAATAGTAATACCGGGCATTTCAATTAAAAGAGGAATTTTTCAAGGAGACTCATTGAGTCCTCTTTGGTTTTGTTTAGCATTGAATCCTCTATCTAAAATGTTAATTAAAAGCAAGTTTGGAATAAAAGTTAAGGGTAATACAAGGGAGAGTAGTACAATTTCGCATTTATTATATATGGATGACATAAAATTATTTTCGAATTCTGAACAAAATTTAGAGAAAATGATCGAGGTAGTTAAAAACTTTTCAGATGATATCAAAATGACTTTTGGTTTAGATAAATGTAGAACGATCCATATAGAGAAAGGCAAAATTGTAGATGGGGACGAGAGTATATTTAGAAATTTCCAAATTACTAGTATGAAAAGGGATGAGGTTTATAAGTATTTAGGATACCCACAATCAAATAGATTAGACCATAGTAGTATTAAAAATGATATTAGGATTAAATTTCAAACTAGGATCAGGAAAATTTTAAAATGCAATCTATCTGCTAAAAATTTAGTAAAAGCAATAAATACTTGGGCAATACCTCTATTAACGTACTCATTTGGCATAATTAAATGGTCTAATACAGATTTAGATAACTTAGAAAGATTAATTAGAACTACGCTAACAAAGTTTAATTGCCATCATCCAAATTCAGCTATAGAACGAGTTAATTTACCTAGAAATTTAGGAGGTAGAGGTATAGTCAAAATAACTTCTTTGAAACATAATCAGGTAGAAATGCTAAGAACTTTTTTCCATAGGAAAGCTCATAGCTCAGAAATGCACAAAATAATTTGCAAGGCAGATAGAAATATTACACCTTTAAATTTATACGATGAGAATGCCAACATTTTTATAAATCCCAACCAGGAATTATTAGATTCCTGGTCAAATAAAATTTTACACGCAAAACACTTCAATTATCTCAACCAAACGTATGTTGACAAAATTTCGTCAAACAAATGGTTGAGTATTGGAGAGTTGAGCGCAGAAATAGAAGGATTTATGCTTGCCATTCAGGATAGAGTCATTAATACTAAAAATTATAGAAAGCATATAATCAAAGATACAAATCAAATTGATGATTTGTGTAGAAAATGTTTGGCTTTTCCGGAAACTATAGAACATATTATATCGGGATGTTCTATATTAGCACCGTCCGAGTATACATTTAGGCACAATCAAGTTTTAAAAATAATTCACCAAAATTTGGTAATTAAACATAACTTGATTGAATGCCGTAATGTAGTACCATATTATGAATACGAACCAAATTCATTTTTAGAAAACGAATTTTATAAAATATATTATGATAAAACTATACTAACAGACCGAGCGATTAGTCATAATAGACCCGATATAGTTTTACATGACAAAATTAAAAAAATAACTTATATCATTGATGTCGCTATTCCAAATTCCTGTAATATTCAAAAATCTGTTAGTGAAAAAATAAGAAAATACACAGATTTAGGAAATGAAATAAAAAGAATTTGGCATTCTCAGACTATAAAAATATTACCATTCGTTATTTCGGCTACTGGCATTATACCTAGCTCTCTAATTAAAAATTTAGGCGTATTAGATCTATCAAAAAATTTATATATAAAGATGCAAAAGTCGGTCATTTTGAATACATGTAGGATAACAAAAGATTTTTTAAATATTTATGTTGAGGGATCAGTAGGATTTATAGGCCCTGTTAGAAGTTCTACCGAGCCGAACCCTCTGATATGAAAATATCTGGAGACGGTGAATTATTTTCCCATTTGATCTCTGGTGATTTGACGTGTTGTTCTTGTATTGTTTTGTATTTACTTTGCTTATATAATGCACTTACATAATGTTGATTGACTAGATGATCATTTGTGGAAAAGTGAGTGGAAGGGTTAAGTTTTTCCTTTGGGGAAGACTTAACCCGGACAACTAAATCGGAAGTTAAAAAAAAAAAAAAAAAAAATAATAGGATATTTAGGTAAATAAATAGGATTTAAAAAAAAAAAAAAAAATTATTTGAGGACCCCAGTAACCAAGGTAAACAACAATATTTGACATTCATTTAAAAAAAATAAAAATATATTTTTATGTTGATAACGTTTTTCTGGAATATAATATATCATAGATTCGTAATGTTGAAAGGTAGTTGAATTAGAAATTATAGATTTGTTATGTCGAAAGGTAGTTTGATTAGAATATTTAATTTGGTCACATTGAAAATTATTTATTGATTTGGTTACTGGAATGTAGTAGTAAAGATACAATCATCTCCAAGTTGTTTTGCAAAATGACAACAATGTCATTTGCAACCAACGTAGATGAACAGGGGATTATTATGTCATCTGTACAGATGAACATGGATAGTCTAAGACCCCAAAAAACAAAAGCAGGTATTCCTAGACAGCGTATGAAATGGACGAACGATGTCAATATGTTCATTGTTCGTTCATATTTTTATGTAACCAAAGTAGAAACAGATATGTTGTTATATAGGAAAAAATTACATTTACTTTTCTCACAAAATTATCCGATTGCCCAAGTAAGCGAACAAAGATTAGCAGACCAAAAGCGAGCTATTTTCAAAAATAATTTAATTTCTGTAGTCACATTAGAACAGATTAAAAGAGAAGTAGCAGATAGATTGCAAAGGGGAAATAATTTAGAACAAATTAACACAAGTAACAATGTCATATCAGATGCATTGAATGTAGATAGTTTGGATAATATTCTAGTCGAAATGTCCAATGATATTACAGTAGATTCAAATAACTTAGCCGTTATTTATAATCTTAGGGAAATCAACATTGCAAATTTAAACTTTGTTGATGAAAATGTAGTAGAATTAGCTAACTTACTTCATAATAATATACACAGATATATAGATGTAGAGCCAATAGTTAGACCAAAATTACCGAAATTGCATACGTCAAAGAAATTATCTAAATTAATTTTTGAATTAAATAACATAATTTTACCAAAAATCATATTTGACGAAATTAGTTTTTTAGATCTTCATACAATAGTATACGCTAGTGCGATTACTGTTTGTAATAAGTTAGGAATTAAATTATCATCCTCTGACGATAGATCATATAGTTATAGTAAACCAGAATGGCAGATCAGATTAGAAAATGATGTAGTATTTTTAAGAAGTAACATAGCTAGAGTAATAGAATATAAAAATGGAAATAGAAGTAGGAAAATTTTGAGACATGTAGATGAAATTGGTAGAAAATTTGGTTATAACATTGATAGTCATAATAATGAAAATATAATCAATGATTTATTGGATTTATTAAAACAAAAATTAGGCGTAAAAGCTAGTAGATTAAAAAGATATAATTATACGTATAATAAAAAAAATAATAATAGATTATTTCAGAAAAATGAAAAAATATTTTATTCCAAACTTGACGATAAACAAAATATTATTTCGAATAATAATATTCCGTTACCATCTGAATCAGATATGCGCGATTTTTGGACTAAAATTTGGAGTAAAGATATAAAACATAACGAGTCAACTCCATGGATAGAAAATGAAGAACTCAATTTTTCAGGTATTGAACAAATGAGTTTTTCTAATATATCGGTTGAATTGTTAACCAAAATTATTAAAAATACTCATAATTGGAAAGCCACGGGTTGCGATTGGATACATAATTTTTGGTACAAACGTCTGACTACTTTACATCCTCTTTTGGCAAAAAATCTTTCAAAATTTGTCAGTCAACCTCAAAATTTTCCAAATTTTCTAACTAAGGGTATTACTTATATGTTACCCAAAAGCGAAAATATTAATAATCCTTCTCAGTACAGACCCATTACATGTTTACCGACAATATACAAAATTTTAACCTCTTGTTTAACAGATTTAATATATACTCATTTAGATGAAAAAAATATTTTATCTGAACAACAAAAAGGTTGTCGCAGAAAACATATGGGATGTAAAGAACAATTAGTTATCGATTCTGTAATTCTAAAACAGATTCAAACTCGAAAACGTAATTTACATACTTGCTATATAGACTACCAAAAGGCTTTCGATAGTGTCCCGCACTCGTGGCTGATCAAAGTATTAAAAATATATAAAATTAACCCCATTATTATTAGCTTTTTGGAAAATATTATGTCCTTTTGGAATACCAATTTACTTATCAATTTAAAAGGTAAGAAAATAGTAATACCGGGCATTTCAATTAAAAGAGGGATTTTTCAAGGAGACTCATTGAGTCCTCTTTGGTTTTGCTTAGCATTGAATCCTCTATCTAAAATGTTAATTAAAAGCAAGTTTGGAATAAAAGTTAAGGGTAATACAAGGGAGAGTAGTACAATTTCGCATTTATTATTTATGGATGATATAAAATTATTTTCGAATTCTGAACAAAATTTAGAGAAAATGATCGAGGTAGTTAAAAACTTTTCAGATGATATCAAAATGACATTTGGTTTAGATAAATGTAGAACGATCCATATAGAGAAAGGCAAAATTGTAGATGGGGACGAGAGTATATTTAGAAATTTCCAAATTACTAGTATGAAAAGGGATGAGGTTTATAAGTATTTAGGATACCCACAATCAAATAGATTAGACCATAGTAGTATTAAAAATGATATTAGGATTAAATTTCAAACTAGGATAAGGAAAATTTTAAAATGCAATCTATCTGCTAAAAATTTAGTAAAAGCAATAAATACTTGGGCAATATCTCTATTAACGTACTCATTTGGCATAATTAAATGGTCTAATACAGATTAAGATAACTTAGAAAGATTAATTAGAACTACGCTAACAAAGTTTAATTGCCACCATCCAAATTCAGCTATAGAACGAGTTAATTTACCTAGAAATTTAGGAGGTAGAGGTATAGTCAAAATAACTTCTTTGAAACATAATCAGGTAGAAATGCTAAGAACTTTTTTCCATAGGAAAGCTCATAGCTCAGAAATGCACAAAATAATTTGCAAGGCAGATAGAAATATTACACCTTTAAATTTATACGATGAGAATGCCAACATTTTTATAAATCCCAACCAGGAATTATTAGATTCCTGGTCAAATAAAATTTTACACGCAAAACACTTCAATTATCTCAACCAAACGTATGTTGACAAAATTAAGTCAAACAAATGGTTGAGTATTGGAGAGTTGAGCGCAGAAATAGAAGGATTTATGCTTGCAATTCAGGATAGAGTCATTAATACTAAAAATTATAGAAAGCATATAATCAAAGATACAAATCAAATTGATGATTTGTGTAGAAAATGTTTGGCTTTTCCGGAAACTATAGAACATATTATATCGGGATGTTCTATATTAGCACCGTCCGAGTATACATTTAGGCACAATCAAGTTTTAAAAATAATTCACCAAAATTTGGTAATTAAACATAACTTGATTGACTGCCGTAATGTAGTACCATATTATGAATACGAACCAAATTCATTTTTAGAAAACGAATTTTATAAAATATATTATGATAAAACTATACTAACAGACCGAGCGATTAGTCATAATAGACCCGATATAGTTTTACATGACAAAATTAAAAAAATAACTTATATCATTGATGTTGCTATTCCAAATTCCTGTAATATTCAAAAATCTGTTAGTGAAAAAATAAGAAAATACACAGATTTAGGAAATGAAATAAAAAGAATTTGGCATTCTCAGACTATAAAAATATTACCATTCGTTATTTCGGCTACTGGCATTATACCTAGCTCTCTAATTAAAAATTTAGGCGTATTAGATCTATCAAAAAATTTATATATAAAGATGCAAAAGTCGGTCATTTTGAATACATGTAGGATAACAAAAGATTTTTTAAATATTTATGTTGAGGGATCAGTAGGATTTATAGGCCCTGTTAGAAGTTCTACCGAGCCGAACCCTCTGATATGAAAATATCTGGAGACGGTGAATTTTTTTTCCCATTTGATATCTGGTGATTTGACGTGTTGTTGTTCTTGTATTGTTTTGTATTTATTTTACTTATATAATGCACTTACATAGTGTTGATTGACTAGCTGATCATTTGTGGAAAAGTGAGTGGAAGGGTTAAGTTTTTCCTTTGGGGAAGACTTAACCCGGACAACTAAATCGGAAATTTAAAAATAAAAATAAAAAAATATTTCGATGATTTTTATAGTGCCATTTTTGTGCAAAATCACCCCAGGGGTGCTGTACAAATATATTTACAATGATCTATGTTATTACTAACTATATATGGAGATAATATACAGTACAATACTTACCTGCTAGGTCACTTGAGACTAACACATAATTAACATAAAGTAATTGTTTATTAGCGAAATTTAGATACAGGATTTAGGACGTAATTGGAAAATTGGATATAACTGGACTTTCTCTTTAAAAGATAGCTTAAAAGGGTAAGTTTTTAGTTTAGACCTGAATTCTGTTGGACTTGTTATGGATCTTAGTTCTGGAGGGAGTTTATTCCAAGCCTTTGCCCAGATACTCCGAAAGCGGGATCACAAAACTTAGTATTTGGCTTAGTTCTTGGCTGCTGATGTTGCTGATCTAAGAGTTGACTGCCTCAGACCAGTGTTTTCCGGGACGCATAGTTCGGGGCTTTAATAATGTAAAAAATCCAATAATTGTTTTAACAATTGTGTCTTTAAAAAATATCCGCCAAATTTAAAGAATCCCGTTTCTTGCTATGTGCCTATTGGTTTATTTAAAATTGGGAATAATTAATTAGTAAAAAATAAAATTCACTCTCATGCTAAAAGGTACATTTTCCTCGTTTGTGTCTGTGTACAGTATCATCAATTATTAAATGTAACAATTATTTGAATGAGTTATGCACCAGGGCATTGTAAACGTATGAGTACTGGATACTTGTCAATGGTAAATAACTATATCAGTGATATATGTAAATAAAAAACGGAAGGAAGGCAAGAAAGACGTGAATTTACGCCAGCCGTGAGAAAGGAGTATATGTTTTTTGCCGAAACGGCGTTTTTATTTAAATTTGATCGATTGTTTCAATTACCCGAAGAGGGTATAACGTTTTTTCTATTAAATTCCAGTTTCGGTAAGTAAGCCGGTTTTAATGTAAGCTAGATTCTCCAAAATAATGCAAAACCGCGTGTGTCGGAATTGTCAACGTAAACAATTCGATAATTTGTTTCATTAGCATTATTTTCTTATTATACCTGTATCTTATCATAATATCATATTTTTAATGAATAATACTAAATTGTTAGATGGGAACCCAGTGAGGCACCAATTATCATTAAATATTTTATCAATGAAATTATGAGTTATAAATTATCAATGAAAAAATATTTTATTAGCAAATCATCATAGAAATAGAGTGTGTTATAAACACAAGAGGCGGGATGGCGCATTTCTCGACAACCTAAAAAGAATATAACTTTTTCTATTTTGATGTACATAAGTGACAAAATTCATCTATTGGAGACCCACTCAGGGTGAAGCCTTTTTGGATTCCTCCCTTTTAGTGCCCTTAAAAATGATGATTTTTCCACAAACGCAACTGTATGCAGATTCTGTTTTTGACTTCGCTTAAAAAGACCATGAATCATATCACTATTCTTATATTCAGCCCGTTTGGCGCAAATTCTATTAAAAAAATATGTTATCTGTCAAGGCCCGAACCTAAGTCTTTCATTAGTGCCCTTAAGAATGATGATTTTCCACAAAAATTGCTTTAAAATTTCGAACCCAAGTTTGAAATCGTGCCCGTAAGAATGCAACTTTATGCAGATTTTGTGTCTTCGTCGTGTAGTATTTTAAATTGAGCCGCTTTCAATAACAACCCTTACGTAGCTGGCGATAAGGTTTAAATTCCCGCTTAACACCATCCTCCTGCTTTGATTTATGCAAGAAAAAAACATGTCCAAAAAGTGCCTTTTATTTTATTTTTTTGGAAGTTCAGGCATAAATATTTAATTTTTTTCAATCAATTTATAAATAACCTAATTTTCCACATTATACAATAAAATCATAACCGAAAATGGGTTCGGAGATTTTGAACTTTAAAGCAGTTTTCATAGACCTTATACATTATTTTTTTCTGGGCTCATAAAAAGATTTGATTATTTCAAAGGTCAAGATGTATTCTATTTAATTAAAGCATCTGAAACATTTCTAGGCGACCAAATTTTCAAACAAAAAACACAAGATTTTGCATTACTACGTATGGCATCGCCTTAATACCGTGATTCATACCACGATTCCAAAATTTCAGCCCGTTTGGCGCCATAGAACCTAAAAAAATAGTCTTTAAAGACCCAATTATCTGCCCTGGAATCTTAAGTTATCATAATTCTTGGGAGTAATTTCTATCAAGGATCACCTTTGAGGAACTACTCCCGCTGTTAGGAGCCGTTATGATTTTTTGATAATTTTAAGTTTTCCTTATTTGATCATTTATTATATCTATTGTACAAAAAAAAAATGGGTGTGTCAAGCCTACGCAAGACAGAAGTGAAACTTCTAGTATTCTTCTCTCTCTCTCTTTTCATTTCATTCTCTCTTTTTTTCTGTCTATTGACATATTTATAAGTAGCATGTGATAAAAAAAATTAAAAGTTATAAAAAAAGAAAAAAAAAAATTAGTTAAAGCGGGGATCGAACCTCGGTTCTTCACGACCACAGTCGTGCGCTCTGCCTGTAGACAGCGAAGATGAGTTAGGAGAGTGAGTTAAACTAGGTATATAATATTAGCTAGGCTCCTATAGCGAAATGATCCCTTTTTTTCGTCACGGTCATGAGTCGGTTTTACTCCGGTCCTCGAAATTGCATGACGCGCGTAAAGAAGTTTCACTTCAAAAAATTCCTCCAAATTTATGGATATAATTACGATCTTTTTCAAGCGCGTATGTAATGATTATTTTTATCAACGTCGCATACACCTTGCTAATGTTTTCAGTATTATTAGGGCTTTTTTATACTAATTTTCATATATTTATTGGCAGGTAGAGTAGAAATTAATATTTTTTAGCGTTTGCCAACGACCATACCATGTTGAACACACCGGTTCTCGTCCGATCACCGAAGTTAAGCAACATTGGGCGCGGTCAGTACTTGGATGGGTGACCGCTTGGGAACACCGCGTGCCGTTGGCCCATTTTTTATGGTAATTTCATGTTTTTTTTTATTTTTTTATCGTTACTATAATTAATAATATCATAAAATTCTTTAACTTTTCAAGTATGCTACAGGCCTAAAATATTACTTAGTGGATTGATATTATGGTCAACCATTGAAAAAAAAAATTCCTACAAAGTTATGGATGTAATTACGATCTTTTTCAAGCGCGTATGTAATGATTATTTTTATCAACGTCGCACACACCTTGCTAATGTTTTCAGTATTATTAGGGCTTTTTTATACTAATTTTCATATATTTATTTGCAGGTAGAATAGAAATTAATATTGTTTAGCGTTTGCCAACGACCATACCATGTTGAACACACCGGTTCTCGTCCGATCACCGAAGTTAAGCAACATTGGGCGCGGTCAGTACTTGGATGGGTGACCGCTTGGGAACACCGCGTGCCGTTGGCCCATTTTTTATGGTAATTTTATGTTTTTTTTTATTTTTTTATCGTTAACATCATAAAAAATTTTATATCATTCTTTAACTTTTCAATTATTCTACAGGCCTAAAATATTACTTAGTGGATTGATATTATCGTCAACCATTGAAAAAAAAAAAGGCGTTAAAAACAAAAAAATAATTTGCCATAGCCGAGAATCGAACTCGGATCAACTGCTTGGAAAGCAACTATGCTGACCATTACACCACCAACGCCAGTTGTCGAGATGAGCTAAGAAGCATTTATATTTTACTTCAAAACTTTGACTAGATCAAATGAACTTTAATCGGTCCCGCATTTTCGTTTCGGTCATGAGTTGGTTTTACTCCGGTCCACGAAATTGCATGACGCGCGTAAAGAAGTTTCACTTCAAAAAATGTGTATCTATATGGGACGTGTGGGATTGCACTAACCTCCCCACATCCTGGAATAAAATTATTATTATTATTATTATGCGAGCTGGATGCCGCATTATTAAATCTTCTTCTTCTTCCTAGCACTATCCCAACTCATTGCCTAGGTAGGCTGTTGGGGTCGGCTCTTCTCGTTCTCAGGTTATAGCTTCTTCGGTTCTGAGTGTCGCTTTCATCTAGGCCGTTTCTTTGTAGGATTTTGGAGCATTGGGTCATCCAGGAGTTCTTTGGTCTACCTCTGGATGACTGTCTTTGAAGCTCTATAGACATTGCCTGCTTCACTGTGTGGTCTGGTGGTCTCCGTCTTATGTGCCCATACCATCTTAACTGTCGTTCCTCTAGCTTACTGTTTATGTCAGTGACACCCAGGCTACCGCGAATGCGTGAGCTTTTAATTTTATCTTTTAATGATACTCCTGCCGTCCATCTAAGCATTCGCATTTCATGCCGCATTATTAAATATATATATATATATATATATAGAAAACAACTTTAATTTAAATAACTTTTTTCACCCTTTACTCTGCACACTTTAAATTCATTGATTCTAATTGTATGATAGATAATAGAAATTACAAGAATAAGGGTTATTTATAATTAGAAAGGGTTTTATTTCACCCTTTAAATTATATCCAGCACCACGTTCACCACACTCCTGAGAAGAGATCCTGCAGCGATTATTTATAGTATAAATGGTCCCGTGACCGGTCGGTGGCCGAGTTGACATTACGTTTGGGTCCCACCCAGGCGTAGTGTGTTCAATTCCTCGGCTGGCTAATTCGTCTATCACAATACAAGCAACATTTTCAGCTTACTGTGGTGGTAGTAGGAGATTTTCAAATATTGTCAGGTTATTCGTAACCCGGGAATGTTTGTCTTTCTTTAAAAAAAAAAAAAAAACTAAATAACTAACTAACTAACAATCACGCCGTTTCCGTTGTTTAAGTAGGTAGAAAGGACACTTCGCCAAACAAATCGGTCTTGGCACACACTTCTTGCCTCATTCACATTCATACATCGTCTCATACATACTCTTCTATTATTCTAACTCATGACATGCCATGTCTTTCTTGGGCGTCCCTTTCTTCTGCTACCATTCGCATTTTCGTCATATATTTTCATTACACTCTATTCTACGCTCACTCGCTCACATCAGCCTTGCACTCATTGCGGATTTCCATACTAAAAAAATATTGAATAATACAGTAATACAATGACTCGGTGATACATTTCGTAACACAAAAAGAGATTAAAAATTACCTACCTTCGTTTTAGATTAAAATATAAAATGTCGGGAATTTTTTAAAGCTCCAAAAATAAATAATAAAATGAATGATTATTCTTTAAAGTGAATGGGAATGAAACTTGAGCTTGCTGTGAAAAGCTACAGACGCGTTTCACGTTAAAAAGATGAGCAACACGAATCTCGTCTCTTAAATGAATTATTGTACTGAATTTTACTCTCCAGTCACATGGAGAATAAAATTCAGCCACTTTCAAAGTATGTGACACCTTACATAATAAGATGCAATAAAAGTTTTAAATTAAATTAGTAAAAAGACAATTTCAAATGTCAAACTAATTAAATGAATGTTCAAAGAAATCAAATATTTTGATTAAACTGGGTTGTAAACTAAGGAGATACGCATTGAACCTTTTGATTCACATGAAACTATTGCAGAACTTGTCTTCGTTGTTTCGAAATTCGTATTCAGTACACGACTGTCAAGATGTTGGATTTATACAAATCGTAAAATTAAAGATTTTCCATAATATTTTTTAATGATAATTAAATGAGATATAAAGAATTTGGCATTCTCAGACTATAAAAATATTACCATTTGTTATTTTGGCTACTGGCATTATATCTAGCTTTCTCATTCAAAATTTACGCGTATTAGATGTTTCAAAAAATTTATACGTAAAAATGCAAAAATCAGTCATTTTAAATACATGTAGGGATCATAGCATAGGATTTATAGGCCCCGTTAGGAGTTGAGAGTTGCCCCAGAGAGCCGAACCCTCTGATATGAAAATATCTGGAGTCGGTGATTTATTTTCCCATTTGATCCCTGGTGAGTTGACGTGTTGTTCTTGTATTGTTTAGTATTTATTTTGCTTATGTAATGCACTTGCATAGTGTCGATTGAATACATGATACTTTGTGGAAAATGTGTGGAAGGGCTTAGTTTTTCCTATTGAGAAGATTTAACCTGAACATAAAGTCGGAAACATCAAAAGAGATAGGAGAGAGAATTTATTATTATCTATTGATTTAATAATTAAATATTTGGGTAAAATAATTCGAGGAGGAAGTATCTGATCCTGTGTATGTCGGTTATTTTACTGATGTGAAAAAGTTATCTAAATCGCTTGAAAGCCTCCTTAATAATATATATTTTTTGTTTTCTCAGCCAATTACGTTAAATAGGTACTTCAGTATAACGGAGATCGTATCGCGAATCGCAAGAGAGTATTTGCGTTCGATATTTTATTTTAAAATACTCTTAAAAATAATCTTTTCCCAAAACATATCATTAACTTTCATAATATTCTATTTTAAAGAAAGTGCACACTTCAAATAAGCGCTCGATGCGTAATTGGTAGGTAAAATAAAGGTTTAATTAAATTCTTTTAATTATTTTGTTAAGTGTTAAACGGATTCCTGATAAAGATTATAATTACTATGCTTAGGAATGTTAAGGATATTTTATTTATGAACGATAATAATAATCAGTAAAAATAATTATTTATTTCGTGTGTCTGTCTGTAACTCCGGTTCAATGAATTCGGCCTAGAATTCAAATTTGCGTTGAACTGAAGCGTCATTTTCGAAATTTGAATTATGGTAGTCGGTGTCAATTAATCAAGGATCTGCGCTAATATTTATAATAAAAGCTTTTCTTTTATTTTGCGTCGTTATTATTCCACAGCCTTTTACAAAATAAATCGATCTAGTCATTCTTGTAATTTCATCAGGGAACTATAAAATATAGTTTTAATTAAAAATAAGTACTATTTTAAACAATATAATATTTTTTACATGGTGGGTTTCAATATCAAACAATTATAATTTGATTAAATAGTTTTTACCAAATATTTTAAAAACAAGTATCGAAATGTATTTCTAAAGCCAATATCGCTTAAACAAAATCTTCCATCTCGTATTTAAGAATACATAATAAATATAAATGATGTATTCTATGGGTTAGTATGAGGTTACTATGTACTCACATGGATACTATACTGCGAGGTCATTAGGTTATAGTGGTTGGGGTGGCCACCCCAATCACTTCGCCGCTTGCTCGCTGATTGCCCCCCATAACCCTAATTATTTTCGCCAAATTTAGGACATGCCAGTAAAATCTGGGACCTTAAAGCGTACTCCCAACTCGCAAGTTTGAGAATCACTGATTTAGAACAATGTAACTTGTAAAATTAACCTTGCTAATCTTCAATAATTCAAATAAATTATACAATATATTTAATTCAGGTAAATCCGGACCGTTCGGGAACCCAGATGCGGCGGTTATTAGGCACGTTTGATCAATTTGAAAGGAATGGCTAAACATTTTCCCTGTTACTTATCTTAATATGATACTTCTTCCGTTCATTCATCATCATCACACATTTCATATCAGATATCACTTTGTAAAATTGAAGAAAATTACCCAGTTCCTTCGCAGATAGTAGACTGTAGGTTGTGGGCTTGCTAGAAAGCTCAAAGCTCGTTTATTATTTTTGCTGTCAGGCAGTTATCGCGGAAAGGCCGTTCTGAGTAAAAGTATACTCGTAAATCATCAATTTGATAAAACCTGTGACGGAGTATTGCATAGCTAAATCTGATTTGCTAGATAATTTAATGAAGTCGTTTAAACATAAATTTTCACCGAGAAGTGTAAGAAATTATTTTCAAGAAGCGACGTAATAACCCTGTTTGCTAAACTAGTAATTGTGCGAAGTTGCCGTATGAGTAGGTGGAAAGAATGAGATTCCATCTCATGTCAAGTGTTGAGTCTAGAAAATGTTAGAACCGCGAAGAAAAATTTTAGAAGAATATTTCGAACTGCGTAGCAATGTAACGCTGATAAATAAACATCTAGCTAAAAACTTGGTAGCTGTTCTCTCTATGTTTAACTTTAGGCACACAGGAAGGGAATTATTATTATAGGATAGGAAATGACCAGGAAGGAATAAACGTGGTGAAAATTGGATTTAAATGTTTTTGAAATAATACGATGGTAGCTAATTGAACGAGTGGCGCGCTAACCCATAATGATTTACGCGTAGTTAGCAATATTTAAGAGGTCGTATAAGCTATATTAAAGCAGTGCGATGTGATTTGTAAGGAACTTGTGTCCTGGGCAGCGATGTTACATGAAATTCACGCAATGGATATTCGAGTCTCAACCTTGTTCTTTCACAAAGATGATATCCGCACTAAAACGAACGGTGAAAATAAAGGTTGATACTTACTTCTAATTTATTTAAAATCTGTATGTAAAGTAACTCATATTAAAACAAAACATTAATTTAATCAGCCGCGATCCAAACCCGCCGTTTCTAAATTACGAAGTAAAGAGCTTACAGCTTTTTAAGGTTTCGATAAATTTTACTATCCCAATATTCTTTGAGTTCCTGGACTCTTCATTATACTTAAACGTCGTGTAATTTTCTGACACTTTTCGTTTTATTTATTAAATTGAAAAGCTATCTTTACCGTAATCAATTTTTTTAATGACTAAGGTACATCTTTTTGAGATTGATGGAAAGTTACATTTTAACCAAGGTAGCTGGTGTGAAGCTATGAATACTGATTATAATAATCATTAGCTTCATGTTACCTTGTTGCTACGGACCTACCACTAACTGGGATTTCAATCGCAATGGAAGGAAGTATTCACCCACAAATACTACTAACTACAAATCTTATCTCCATGGATGAGAGCACGGAGCCGCAAATAACGCTACTATCAAGGGATCATGAATCTACATACATAAGTGAGAATCTGTAGAGACTGTATTAGTATTCATTCATAGTTGGAACCTGGCATGAAGCTAAGAATGCAAAAAAAATAGGCTCCATCGAAATAATCGTGAAGCCATATTACCACTCTCATATTTCAAACTGTATAGAAGGTGGCATGAAGCTACGAATACTAATTTCTGGGATACATGACTATAAGCAAGGTCGAATTGTGTGGTCGAAAACTGAAGGACAGACAGTTCTGCGAAGGAAAAAGGTGTGAATGGTGGGTAGGAATCTGGGGGTCAATATGTCCAGGAATGACAGACGTATTAATCCGGCCCCCCCACTGTGGAGAAAGAGTCTGGCTGAAGAGGTCAAAATGTCTCCCTCAACCAGTCACTCCCAATCCGACCCGCCATGGAGTAGATGTGCAAACGCATCCGCCGCAAAGACCTTAACAAACCTCACCCCATGAACCCAGGCACCCCTGCTAAGTCACCAAACTTAGCGAACCACTTTGGGTGACCTATGGTAGAGGTGTTGGTTATTCAATAGAATGTTCCCGGGATGGCGGTACCCATTGTTGCCCATCTCCCAAATTGAATTTGTATACTAAGTACTAAATACGATTCGTAGTTCTATGGAAGGTAACATGAATCAGGAATATAAAATAGCTGCATTCATTGCTCAACGGAAAAATGCATGAAGCTAAACGTGCTACCATGAAAATAGTATTAGGAACTTCAATTCATAGACTTGCTACAGGATTAATTACTCCACCAATATTTTTAACCAGCTTAGATTGACACCACCGTAGGTAGGGTTAGTTTGTTAACCATGTTTTGCACAAAACTAGGTTAAATAGGTTAGATATGTAACTATTTAACCTAGTTCTTGTTTCATTACTTTTCATAATTATATAGCACGTTTTAAAGGTGTGTTGAATTGTCATTTTGAGAAGTTATTATGGAACCGTTTGTTAGTACCTAACACTTAGGACTAAGTTAGTTAAACCAGAATAAATTTAAGCTGAGAAGATCTTTACAATCGTCATCTTACTGTATTCAACTTCGTGAAAAAAAGGACGCATCAGCCACATGATTATTGATGAACGCTTTTCCACGGCGATATTATTTCCCTTCAACCCAAAATTCTTTTTTCGTGATCTATTTGGTAAGGTTAGACCCTTTGCTTACAATTGCTCTGTAATTAGACTACTGTATCTGAGATATTTAGTTTTTTTCTTATTTGTCTTCGGATTTATCTTTGTAACGAGTTTCTAATGCGATTTTTATAATTTTTCATGAGAGTTTTTTTTATCGTATGTATAAATATGAATAGCAAAGAGAAGAAATAGAATAAAATACTAGCTGACGTGGACATATACCGTGGTGGATTTTTCTGTAGGCCTTTTTAATATATACAATTCCGTTGTGCATTAATTTGATGTATCCCTAGAATGTTTAGCCAGCGTTACCAATGTAAGCGCCCGAAAATATATTTTTACGGCTTGATTGTAAAACATCGACTGTTATCTACTTTTTATAAATAAAATATGCATGTATTATTATATATAAACCTTTCGGAAGAAATTTTCTAAATGCGTAGCTTAGAAGAACTAAGCACACGAATAACGACTTTATTTTATACTATTTAGAGATAATACAAATGTATTACTGTATTGATAAAATAAATAAGACATTTGTAAAGTTAGATGATGGGTGATGTAACATTAATAACTTTATGTTTAAAATAATTCATTTATTTAAAGAAGAACACTTTATTATCACGACGATTGTATTAAACAACATCAAGAGTCTGAATAAAACAATGGGGTGTAAAAAATACAATAAAGCGTTTTAAAATGATAGTGTGAGTGAAAATGTGCAACGTTTCACAAATTAATAAAGTAAGAGGAAAAATAATGACAGGTTTAATTAAAACTTAGAAAGAAAACAAGACTTTCTTGGAGTGAAAATAATGTTGAATTAAGTCTTTTATAAAGATGGTGAACAGAGAACTTAAAGATAAAAATATAAGTGTTATTTGTTTATCTATGGTCGCTTGGTGGTAAAGTTGGTAAACGCGACGGTTTCCTATCCAGTTGTTTAGAGTTCATTTCTTCGGCTGGCTAAATCTATTGTAGTAGAAGATTTGCAAATATTTCAGGTTATTTGTAACTCAGAAATGTTTCAAAGTTAAAAAAAATTAAAAAGTTAATTCTCTTCCCGTATGAAAAAAACACTTCAAAAATATAAAACGTAGGGGAGGGGGGGGCATAGTAGGGTACTTAACGTTTAAACATCCCTAAAAACTAAAATAATGTGATTAAATTAAAAATTTTAACTTAGAATCATAGCTTAATTCATTGCGAATGCCTATGGATACATTTATGTTGAAAACGTAATTAATCTAAGAGATGTAAACACTTAAATGAAAATAGGCATTTGACCCGCTATGCCCCGTGCATAGGGGTAAAGTGGGGTCTTCTATGGGGCATTGTGGGGTGGTCTTAATAAGGAACGAAACACAACTTCAAAACGAAATAATTTTATTTCTTAGCAACATAACGACAGTTTAAAAAAATAAAAATAACAAAAACACTTTAGCATAACAAATTCAGTACAAAAACTTCTCTTCATTATTATTTTTGTAGGCTAAGGAAATCAGAGATCACGTAAAAAACCTTTAGCACGTTTCTTTAATCTTTTATAAAACTTAAACATTAAAAAAAGGAAATACAGAATTATGGTACAGTTAAGTAATGAATTACGGTTAGTTATAAACATCTCCTTTAAAACTTCAATCAAGATAACAAAATGCACAATGCACATACATGAGTACCCTCTTCATCTTTTTCATCTTCTCCAGCACAAGAGCAGTGTGCCCATTTTGAACATTTTAGGCAACGTATCCATCCCTCGGTTGACTCTGACCACAAGTAACCACAGTAGATGCATTCAGTATCTTCAGCACCAGCATATTCTTCTGCAGAGCTTTTGATGCCTTTCTTTTTGACAACCTTTCTCTTTTTCGGTTTGATGGATTTCAATTTTAAATCTTTAGCTACCCTCTTTTTCTGTTCTTTTAGTTCTGCGGCCTTTTTTACGACTAGAAGCTCGTTTTTGTACGGTGATTCTGTGATGATTGCTGTTTTCCCTCGTTGTTTACTAACTCTTTTGCATGTTCTGTTCTCCTTAGGCACTGGCATTATTTGTTCTGGAGTTGTTGCAAAACTCGAGGACCTATCGATCATCCAAGAACAACCAGGTTGTGGAGAAGGTTGCACAGGTGGGGTTTGAATATTCCTTTTCTGTTGTGGTATTTGCGATGGTGGTGTCTTGTTACCGGTCAAAATTTCTAGGAGTGGTTGTCTGGGTGGCGTCTTGGCACCAGGGTCACCTTCTGGGGTTTCCTGTCTCATTGAAGTGTTGTCTCTCTGCGAAATGGCTTCGTTAACTAAAGGCACCTCAGCAGGCTCAGGATTGTCTGTAGTGTCCGCGGGTGCAAAATCTGCGTCGGTAAAAACATTCTTGTTTACAGGCCATATACCTGTAGCTCTGAATGCATTAATAGCAGTCGTCATTGTTGCTGCAGATACAAAAGCTTTTCCGAATAGTCCAGCTGTCTGATATTGTGTCACCACACGTCCGGGATGGCACCGCAACCAATTCTTTACTTCGTTGGAATAATATGTGCTTATAGGTTTCATGAACCCAACATCCAGTGGTTGGAGTCGGTGTGTGCAGTGAGGTGGAAAGCACAATAAAATAACACCATTTTCGCGAGCCAAATCAATGACCTCCAGAGATTTAACATGTGTTGCATGACCGTCTAGCAATAAAAGTGCTGGATTATCTTTGGTGGAATGCGACCACTCAATAAATCTCTTTAGCCAGAGGACAAACAAGGGACCCTGGATCCACCCAGATTCATGACATTCTCCCCAAGACCCAGCTGTTGCACCATCAAGCAATTCCGGTTTCATGCGCTTCCTTGGAAATATGAACATTGGCGGCATATAGTTGCCAACTGCGCTGAAGCACAGAATTGTGGTCATTAGTTTTCCCCTTTCTGCGGAGGTCAGTGATCCTACCTGTCTTTTGCCACAAGTAGCAAGGACTTTTGATAGACTTTTGGGCACTGTGGACACACCTGTCTCGTCAACATTGAAAATTCTTTGTGGAGTAAGCTTATGTTCATCGTAAACCTTTTCTAAAAGATGAAAAAAACTTTCAACGGCTACTCTATTGAAACCCATAGCTCTAGCTGCTGATGTTGGTTCAGGTTTTCTGTAGCTAATATCTGGATGTCTTTTGAGGAATCCTTTTAACCAATCTATACCAGCCAAACCACTTTCTGAATCAAATTTATTATGAATTCCATTTTTTTTTGCCAATTCAAATGCAAGTTGGCGCAGGTCACGTGAAGTCAGTCCATGAAACCGTGCTTCCATCAGTTTTATGTAGTTATTTAGTTCTCTCTCTTGATCAGGAGAAAACACGCTTTGGAAATGGCCCAATTTCTTTTGAAAGATGCTGTCGTCTGGATTGCCCCGATACTTAGAAACATAACGTTCTAATGTTGTTTGTGGAACGTTGTGCATATTTGCCGCTTTTTTGTAGCCCATTTCTCCGAACACAACACTGTGTACAGCTTGTTTCATAGCTTCCACAGACCATGAATGCTGTTCAGTCTTCCTCTTGTATGTGCGCACCATGTTGGCTAAAAACGTAAAAAATAAATGTATTACAACTTAGAAGGCTTTAAAACGGGGCAAAGTGGGGCACTTTTCTAAAATCAAAAAAGGGGCATAGTGGGGTGCCCCACTTTGCCCCAGGCGCCATACCCCACTATGCCCCACCGGCTCGTTCAAAACTAAACACAAACTTATGACATCTTACCTTTGATTCAATGACCTTGTGCTTGTTGATTAAGAAATCCGAAAGGGAACTGATTAATAATAAACTAAAACACACCACAGTACACAAGTGCGTTTTAGAAAGAATTGCTGTTCAATTTCACTAATTTTTTTTAGATAAACACTGGTTTTGATATTTTTGATTATATCACACAGACACGTACTGAAATGACGTGGGTCGCGTATGGAGGTCACGCGTCGACTGAAGACCAATCAAAGCGAGCCCTTTGACAGTTTGCACAGCATTCGTTTCGAGCTGCATGAGGCTCGCCCCACTATGCCCCGTGGCCCCACTATGCCCCCCCCTCCCTAATTATTACTGAATCAAATAAAATCTATGTAAATACGTTAAGAATGCATGTGTGTTAAATCCAAACTAATACTATTATAAATCACTTGTCTTTTTACCTTACTGGGTACTTCAGCCTGCGCAGCCTATTTCAGACAAAACTTTAATTTAGATTTGAGGCCAAAATACCAAACCAAACTGTATGAATATTTTTTTAATAAAAATGGAAATATCAAGTAAAAGTCATTGGGTGAAATTTTAAATTAATAAATTGTTTGGCCTAGTGAGAGAAGGAGAGTGACCCGGCCGAGCACTCGACAGGTGTAATTCGGCATTATTTTTTTGTACGACACACAGTTAAGTCCAATTTTGGTACAATTTTACTATAACTAACAATACATGTACATGATTTTTTTTAAGCATGGTATAGTGATATTAAACACATAAAGGTCATACCTCTTGTCATGCTATGTTGGGCCATGACATCTGTCCGACCCTGCGGTATGCAGAATAGGTCGTGGCATTTATCAGGAACGAATAAGCCACAGCATGACAGGAGATATGGACAATCGATAAGGTTTTTTAGTAACTTTAATTCAAATACCATGAGTTCGGCATTACGCCTGGTCTCCAGGCTTTGGTAATTTGTCTCCTTTAGCAGTTCCACGTGATGCATGAATTTCGGATATATTCCGTACGATCGTATGTAAACATACCTTAGGAATTTTATTTGGATTTGTTCAATAATATTTATGTATTTAAGTTGATAAGGTATCCAGACAGTACTGGCGTACTCCAGCTTGCTTCTGGCCACTCCGTTGAACATGGCGGTCATAAGCTGCACTATGAAAGTATTTGATTGATAAATATGAGTAAGTATAATAAATTAATATTGCTTATTCCAGACAAGTAAATCTGAGCGTGCCGGCCGCCTTCGGCGCGTGTTTCGCCGCCCAGCCACGTACGAAGTCCGGCGCAGCACCCGCCCCGCGCGGTCTACTGGTGATCGCGCGCGCGGTGCGGCAGCAAGGTGAGCACGCGCACGCGGTGCTTCCCCTGCGCGCGGCCGCACCCCCGCGCCTGTGGAGCGACACGCTGGAGTTGGGTGTTCTGCACGAACTGGGTGAGTTTACCTGAAATACACAAAATTTATCGTACATTAGTGTACCAATTGTACTTGACGGCCGGCATAGTCCAGTGGTAACGCATTGGACTGCCATTCCGAAGGTCGCGGGTTCGAACCCGGCGTGCGCAAATAAATTTTATTTGATTAATTTGTGTTATTTCACAATTAATTAATTAAAATAATATATAGTATATTTGCGGCACGTTCCAGAGTGGAAGATACTACCAGTATCGCCCTGGTGTAAGACCACCATTCAGAATTGAAAAGTTGCTCCAAATGGCTTTAGCCGTGTTTAGTGACTAGATCTGAATAGCCAGGTACTTCCTCACCTTCCTCTTTCCCTTCCCCACTTACCTTCAGCCTCACAACATCCCCGGATCGGGGATGCCATAGTCTCACTGGCTCCAGACGGGAGCAGTTGGGACTCTTGTGAGGTATTCACTATAAAAAAAAAATATATATTATCCTATTTTTTTTTCAATTAGCAATTATGATAAGCAGGTTTTAATCAATTTCATATGATTTAGATTTATAGGGTTTTTGCTGCTAGGCCCTGCGGGCGGCACTTGATTGGGCTTCGCCCAGTTTACTAACAACAGTTACATTTAATAAGTAGATATTAGATCAATTGGTAGATATAAAATAGTAAGACATTATGTAGTAGCCCGAGCGCGGACAATGAGAGGAACACCCTTCACCCCAACATAAATCTCGTCAATGAGAAAAATGTTGCTCTCCCATACCACCGAAATGATTTCATTTTTAAATCGAAGTTAAATTGAAATATATATATATGTAATTCGGAAATAAAAAATATCAACATATTACAATATTACATATAACTTTGCTGAAATAATAAACTCTTACCAAAAGATTGTCAAAGTAAATATTTTTTTTTAAATATATTAAGGATTATTTTATTGGGATAATTCCTAAAAATCTACACATTTGGGTGAAATAGTATTACGCTCTTACCAAAAGATTGTCAAAGTAAATACTCATACAACAAAACTCTCTTAAAAATTTTTCAAAGAAAAAATTCTTAGGCAGAAAAACCTTACATGTGGGATAAATTGACCTGAAAAACCAAACTATTGTAAGCAAGTACCTACAATTTATTATACTTTTATTTTTTACAATTTACAACATAATATTATATACTTTCATTAGGAAAAAATCTCTTTATAATATTGTCCGTATACCAATCAGTCAGAATTTGCCCTTGTCTGGAACCGTCAATAATCTGTATAAATAACGATGACTGCGTTCGTACTCCAGAACAGGCAACGTACAACTGTCCATGAGAAAATACTGTTTCAGAAAGTAGCAGTCCAACCCGTTCAAAAATTTGTCCTTGAGATTTATTAATGGTCATTGCATAAGCTAATTTGACTGGAAACTGTTTCCTGCACATATTGAATTGTATTGTAACATCAGACAAAGTGCTTAAGTAAATTCTAGGAATGAAATGTACTGTAACTTTTCTGTTCCCCGTAATGATTTCGGCTTGAATTAAGTTACAGCTGAAATTTTTAATAACCATTCTTGTTCCATTGCAAAGGCCATCACCAACAGATAAATTTCTAAGTAACATAATGATGGCACCAATTTGAAGATTTAATATGTGTGGTGGGAAGCCATTTGGGTCTATAGAATTTAAATATTCAACAGGAAAGTTAGCCTGCTCGTTATACTCTAAATTTCCTTCTTCATTAATGATGGTATCAACAGAATGAAAAGTCTTCATTTGTCCTTCTAATCGTTGAAGTACATCCTCATTGATTGCACAAACATGACTATTTTTGGGGCACAAAATGGTACGTTGACTCATCACTAAGGCATCAGCGGTGGTATGTGTCTTACCATATATACATTGAATAATATCTTGGCAAATATTTACATTGGGAATAAGCACAGATGACTCAAATGTTCCTTCTCCTCTTTTCCTCTTAGAGTGTGAATTAAAGTTTCGTAAAGGTATGTTTTCCCTGTTCCTCCTGGGCCATCAATGAAGAAACATTTATTGTCATCATTTTCATCTGAAAAAAAATCTTTTTCAAAATAGAATTATATGCTTGAAGTTGTTCGTCATTGAGTTTGGCAGCCATCAATTCACCTAAAGTGTTTTCAGAAATTACATTAAAATCAGTCACTTGTCCAAAACTGCAACTTTCATCAGGTTCAGGTAAGCCCTGCATTCTGCAAGATGAATTCTCCTTCATAAGCATATCCTGAATGTTTAAAAGACAAAGATTAATAGCTGTTTCTTCAGCAACACCATGATGAAAAAAATCTTCAGACAAACATTTGTTGAAATTATTCCACAGCTGCAACGGGTTCGAAGGGATACATTGTATTAAAATTAAAACAAATAGATGTCGAAGAGTTTTAGGCATCAAATACAATGAAGCTTCCGTCATGCACTGCGTCCATTCTCCTATGTCATCAATGAGCTATAGTTCACGCGCCGTATCACGAAAAGTAGATAGTAAATTACCATCAACAGTTCGCAAAGATTCAAAGGATGTAGCTCCAGCCACCTTTATAAGAATCAGCCGTAAATGATAAAGTTCTATATTTCTAGGAGAAATTGAAGGTATTCGTTCAATGATTTTGCCACCTCCCCGCTGTCGCCTCGTCCACTTTTTACCAGCTGAAAAGACATAATTATTTGGTACATCTTGATACAGAATAGAGCGTCCCTCAATATCTTGAAGATTCAATTGGAACCACGCTGTTAAAGAGGTGTTCCTTGTAGATGCTTCCCTGAGAGCCTGTTCCTTCCGCCCCTCTACAAAATACACAGATTGGCTGTCGGGTAAATGTAAAGCCAGAAGTAAAATTGAGTGAGATTGATCATGTATAGGATTTTCCATAATTTTCCAGACAGCTTCAGGGGCACTTACATATCGACAATTGATATATTGCTTAATTTCATCATATTGAATAACCGCACTCTCCAAATTTCCAGTTTCTTGTCTTATTTCGATTCTAGCACAATCAAAACCTTTAGATATATATTTATGAATATATTTAATACTGGCCACCGAGGAACAAATTTCAACATTAATATGAGCATCATATTTTTTGATAAGGTATGCATTATATGGAACAACAAATCGATTGTCGATACGTATATCCCGAACAACGTGATTTTCAGAAAAATTATCACGTCTCCTGTACTCTGGGTAGCCTGCGGAATTATTATCAGTAGAATCTTTAAATGATTTGGGGAATTTTTTAGAGCACTTACCGTCTACCATGCAGACTGACCTTGGATTAAGTACGCCACATGGTCCATGAATATTATTTTTTTAAATAATACGGTACAAAGCCGAATTCTTCGGATGGGGTAGTTCTGCAAATACGGCATTATCAATATCAGAAGCTGTATACAACTTATCTTGGCTGCAAAGTGTAAACACGCCATGTAGATGAGGGAGTCCTCTTTTTTGCTGTTCAATTGTATAAACCCAACAAATTACCTTTTCAAAAACATGTTTTTCAGTCATATCATGAATAAATTCCTTGACTTTTAGATGGAAAACCTTGGCTACTATATCAGGCCTGTCCGCGGCCGATTGATAATGTTCCATTCGGTTCATTTGGTTTGTATTTCTGGCCATTTGGGATTGCATGTAAACGTTATGAATAGATCAGGACGACCAAATTTACGTACCATTGCCATTGAATCTTGATAAAGTTTATTCATATGGCGTGGTACACCATTAAATGAAGATGGAAGAATGGCTATATTACCTGCACGTACTCCTCTATCAGTGGCTAAATTTCTTACATGGTCTTGCAAACCTTGGTAGCATTCCACTCTGAGTTGTCGTTGGTTTTTCCTAATGTAATCTAGGCGACCAGATTCATAAATAATGTAAGCATGAATTAAATACTGTTGAAAAAGTTTACCCGCATAATGGATTGGATTAAATATGTTTCTTCGCACTGCTAATTTACTTGCATAAAACTGCATGGCAGTTACAGTATGACGTTGAGCAGTACAGAAATCAGCATGATGCTGAAAGCCTGGGGTCCAACCACATTCACCTGATGGAAATAGTAGTGGGAAAACCATAGGATCTAAATGCTTTGATAAAATTGCCACCCTTTGAAGTCCTTCAACATTTTTAGGATAAACAGCGATATCTATACCCGATGGTAAATTCCCGTCTCTGTCTGCTACATATACCATGGTGATATCGTGAGAACTGGTTAGAGCATTGTACCTCCGTTGGTCATCAGCTGATGAACGTGTAAATAATAGACGTATATCTCTCACCTGCCCACCGTCAGCCGCAATGCGTAATTCTTCTTCCTCGACAGCTTCTTTTAGTTTCTTATACTGATGAGCATAAAGGCTTATTTGGCGTATTTCGCTATCAATTATTTGCATTATATTTTGATAGCAATCGGCATTAGATGGATGACTCATACGCACTCTAACAGCCTCATCAGGATCATATACATAAAGCTAAGCATAGGAATGTATTTCACCTTCAACATGTATACTTCTGGAAGTAAGATGATAAACCTCACCAGAAATTTTTAAACAATATGGACCATTACCTGGGATATTAGCTATTTGCGCTCCAAATGAGACAAATCCATTAGCACTGTTATATTGACGAATACAATTCCTAAAGTTTTTGGATTGACTACAATCTCCTGTCAATAATGCGTTAAGTTCTGGAGGATAAGCTAAAATTTGTGGTATTATTTTTCCATTATGACAGCAAGAATGTAACAGTTTACCTTTTTCAACTTCAAAATGAAGCGCCTTGCAATGCTCGATTGTACATTCTTTTGACATGACGCCGAAATAATTCTGTTCTGGAAGCACATAATTTGGATGATTGATTAAAGCACACTTCAAGAATACATTACATCTATTTGCTGTGGAAAACCGCCTTCTGGAATTATTGTGTACAATTTGATTATCAGTCATATATTCTATTCGTCTTCGGGCACTTCGATCGCTTGGTAAACGTCCCTCTCTCATTCGAACATTCCGAAATTCGCCAATTCTGGTAAAATATTGTCCACATTCCTTTTAGCCATAGTTATTAAATTTAAATAATAATCTGAAAACAAAATATTTCTTTTTGGTGACTCACAGGAACTTTTTAAAACAAATTTCTAGGTTGGCACGTCAATAATTCTGTAATTACCTAGATATTAAACATGATAGCGCATGGAGTCGGTGTTGTAATATCAAAAATAATTAATTACGTATTTAAGTATCGAGTGGAACTGGTTATTTTTGCAGCCGGCTTTATAATGGTAGATTTATAATTATATATTATATTTATTATTTATAATTATAATATATCTCACATTAAATAATCACACTGACATTGTACATTGCTTGACACTAACTGGCTATAAAAGTTTTTTACATTGATTGGAAATCCATATACGCTGGCAACACTGAACAATCTGTCTTTCGTGTGAATAATGATAAACGTCAAATTTTAAGACGTAATTGTGGATAATTTTTACTGTAATGTAATGAATCCAATGGATTGTCAACTTTCTAAAACATATTTTCTTCGATATTATCCAAAAATTATATGAGCATCGTGTCTTAATTTTCAAATCATGTCTTAATTTTCAAGTTAGCGGAATTTAACCTAAACAGACAAGTTAAATTTGACCAATCAGAGGGCCTACATCGTCCAGACGCTGGAGTATTAATACTATCAGATTCTGAAATATTCACCCTGGGAGGATTAGAGCGAGCGACATGGCATAGCTTATAAATACGTTTTATTGATAGTTTATTTTATTTTATAGGGAAAACCAAGAGTTTCAATATGTTGGTGTGGAAATGTGTATAATAATTGGACCAAGTTTCATAATTATTAGTTAGTATAAAATAAAAGAAGAGTTTCAATAGCCAATGGCTATTGGTTGTTGGGAGGAAGGGGAGGGGGATGGATCTATTATGTGTAGATTTTTTTCCAACAACATCAAAAACACGAAAAGCTCGAAAGTCTGGCTGCTGCTTTGACGGTGAATACCGAAATCAGAAGACACCAATGCTGAAATTAAAGTGGTCCTGTTGAAAAAAAATCTGCTTTTACTTCAAGAGACGAGTGGAACATTGCTCAAAATCAGAATGCGAGTTAAATTACTTGTCATTATTGAATATTTTAAATTTTCCGACATTAGAAAACAGAAGAAAAATAAACGACCTAACATTTTTATTAAAATTATTGAACTCTAAATTCGATTGTTGTGAACTCCCGAATTTAATAAATTTACTTTTATTTATTTATTTATTTATTTATTGGTAAGAGACAAACAGCTTATACATAAAATACAAATATAAATATATACATGTTAAAAACAGTCAAGCCAAAAAAGTCTCCTATATTAATATCGATTGGAGATGGAGTTTTATTATATAAAAAAAAAATATATATATATATTTTAGGTGAGGAGGGGAGGAATAGGAATTTAGGATGAGGATAGGAGATGCTCTGGATACATTCCATACTATAGTATTAATTTTCGATCGTACGAGTTACTTCTAATCGATATTTGTCAAGTGTATTGCTAAAAATATCTATGTTTTGAAATTTAGTATTATATTGGGCACATATACGTGGAATTGGTGAATTTTTTCTAAAGTTAGTTCTACATGTAGGTAAATGAAACAAATGGGATTGCCGTGTTGATCTTGTTGGAATATGAATATTTATTAAATTCATTAGCTCTGGTGAGTCGAGGCCATTGTTAATAATTTTAAATAATAAAATTTGGTCAAAAACCAAACGTCGTGTATGAAGTGAGTTGAAGTTGTGGTAATTAATAGAATCGGCGTAATTTGAGAAATGTAAGTTTTGTTTGTAATTAATGTGTTTAAAAAATTTTTTTTGAATTCTTTCGATTCTTTCAATGTGGGCTTGGTAAAAAGGAGTCCAGATCGGTGTGCAGTGTTCTAGGTGGGGACGGATGAACGCTGTGTAAAGGGAATATAGAGTCTTAAGGTTGCGGAAAGGTTTCGTTTTCGTTTTCGTTCATCATTTTGTTGGCTTTGTTGATGATTGCATCATTGTGTTGAATGAAGTTTAATTTCACATCCAGTATTACCCCAAGGTCTCTGATAGAATCTACTTCTTTGATTTGTGTCCCGTTTAATGTATAATCAAAGGAAATTTTATTTTTGTTACGTGTAAATGATAATTTATTGCACTTTGGGGTATTTACTACAAGTTTATTTGATTCACAGTAGTTAAAAAGACGATTGAGATCCTCTTGAAGTTTAATGCAATCTTCGATTGATTTGATAACTAAGTAGATTTTTTTATCGTCTGCATATGCTAGGTAATTGGCATGTAAAAAACATTTGTGAATATCATAAATATACACATTAAATAATAATGGCCCTAAATGAGAACCTTGAGGTACACCGGAGGACACGGAAAAGAAACTGGACTTAGTTCCCGCAACTGATACACATTGAAGTCTGCTCCGAAGGTATGAAGTGAGCCACCGAAGTAAATCACCATGGATGCCTATTTGACTTAATTTTTTAATTAAAATTAAATGGCTTACTTTATCGAAGGCCTTAGAGTAATCAGTGTAGATTTCATCTACTTGGTTTCTATTCTCCATATTGCTCGTTAAATATTCCGTGAAATTTACCAAATTTGTTAGTACCGATCTTTTTTGTAGAAATCCATGTTGTTGGTTTTGTATGTTGCGAACAATTGTTGTATAAATTTGATCGTAGACAATTTTTTCAAAGAGTTTACTAAATACAGTTAGAATTGAGATTGGGCGGTAGTTTACAATGTTGCTTTTAGAACCTGTTTTATGAATAGGGATTATAGTTGCTTCTTTAAACTTTGTAGGAAATTTTCCTGCTTTTAGTGACATTCTAAATATATTAGTTAGGGGGTATGAAAGATTTTTTGCACATTTTCGATAAAGTATGGCGATATACCATCACTGCCAGCACCCTTACTAATGTCTAAATTCTTCAGGTATTTATTGATCAAAAAATTGTTTATTTGTATGTTCCCAATCGGGTTATGATTATTCATATAGGTAAAACTATCGACTATACTGGGATCATTCGTGTCCTTATCATTAACGTAGGTGGACTGAAAGTGTTTAGAGAAAAGTTGACACACTTGTTGAGCACCGGTGCCTGACTCATCTTTAAGGTGCATGATTTGTGGGATGCCATTTGTTTTACTTTTGCTTTTAGCATAGTTCCAAAGTTGTTTATTATTTATAAGAATATTTGATTCAACTGAATTTATGTACTGAATAAAGCAATGCTTCTGTAAGTTTTTTTGTTGGGTACGTTTGATTGAAAACTCTATGTAGTCTACTGGATTATTATTGGATTTCCATTTTTGATGGAGTTTTTGTTTATCTTTAATGATTTTAATTAGAGAAGCCGAATACCAGTTTGGAAATTTTCTCTTTTTGATGATACGTTTAGGGACAAACTGGTTGATGGTATTGTTTAAAATGTTGTAGAAAGAATCGACTACTACGTTTTTACTACTTTACACATACCTACACGAACAACTAGGCAAATATCAACATTTTACATACATACATCTCATTCCAACTATAATTTTCACTCTCCAATATAACGTTTACACAGTATTGATAACAAATACTTAAACAATATAAATTTATTTGACAAGAATTTGAACTTGGCAAACTTTAAACGGAGTATGTGCGAACTATTTTTAACTAATTTATAAACTATTGTTTTACTTTCTTATTATAATTATGGTTGATTTTGGGGATTTTGATAGATTTTCTATTTTTCGTCTCACTTTTTTGTACTCTATCCGTACCTATATGTTTTAAACTCTTATATTTTATGTAACATATTTTGTTAACTCTGATATTTTTTTATGCAACCTGTATTTTGCTAACACTGATTTTTTTTAATGTAATCTATTTAACTAAAAAAATAAAGATGTACATTATTATAGGTAAAAGCCCTATGGGCGTTTAAATAAAGTAAAATAAATAAAAACAAATTAAGACCAAACGAGCAGAGTATTGGAAATAAAAGATTGACTATGAAAGAACCAACCCACAACGTCTCTGTAACTCAATAAAGACTATAATTTCCGAAGTCAGTGTTCCAACGAAGAAAGATATTACCCAGATGCCTTCTCAAAGTTTTTTCTTGCCTTCCTTCAAACACACAACACTGGAAGTAGTAAAAAAATAATAATCAACCTCGCCAAATAAACAGTGCAGTCTTGATCCTACACCGACATATTTATTAAAACAATGTTCCATTGTCTCAAAAACTTCGTTTGCTATCAGACATAACTCTTGCTGTAGAGTCAGGTAAATTAGCACTTATCTCACTCCTAGACATGAGTGCAGCATTTGAGACATTTAATTTGAATTCCGACATCAAAAATTGACTGGCATCCCATCTATCCAATCGCCTACAGGCTGCGAAGGTGGAAATAAAATGTTTAACTTTTCAAGCAATACTCCCTTTTTGGTATTTCATATGATCGATTATTTAAACTGATTTTAAATAGGTTTACAGCTCGAAAATTAAAGTAAATCATTTAAAAGTGATTTCAAACAACGTATTCCGTGGCACTAAACTTTTTAATAACAAAAACATATAAAATCTAAATGTTAAAACAGTTTGTTGGTTCATACGTAGTAAACGTATAATAAGGGACTCGCAGCTGTTTTGCACGAAAACAAGCTCGTTATTCAAAATCTTCAAGCTTCATTAGGTGAGCTTTTTGCAAAGATTAACTATCCCTACATTAATAATGACTTGACCGCAATACTTATGTATGCTGTTTACGTGATTTCAGCATACACGTTAGTTAATTTAATGTAACCCACTAAACAAATAATTCTTTGTATAGTGGGCTATTTATTTATTTATTAAAGTTGATTTAATTTAAAATAACTTAAACCAAAAACGCTGTAATCGTTACAGACAATACAAGCGTTTAAATAAATAAAATCAAAATTCCTCATTCAAAAGAATAGAGCACCATAATAAGGGAAGAAAAGGATTATTTTTCTTTGCAGTATTTCCTCTTCCGATGTTTTTGCCTCTGGAAACGCACATCTTTGAAGGAAATTGCATTATCCGCTTAGAAACCAGTCTCAAATCAAATACTTCCGTTTGTATCAAGCGGCCAAAGGCTTTACGGGACTATTAACACAAACAACTGCACACTGATGTGCAATCAGGATTTAAAACCCTGCGCTTTTAAATGCAATTATTCTCCTGTCTGAAGCGTAGTGAAGATTACGGGGTTTGTAAGGAAGTGTTTTGTAGCCTTATATAATTTAATTTAAACGGATGTCTTGATAAAGGGAGGTTCCCAAAACAATCCTACCAGTTTTCCTGAACGGCTGGCTTCTTAAATCAGAAGAAGGATTAAATTATTTTGGGCACATCATCAACAATAAGCTGATAGACAATGATAAAATCGACAGGCAAAGATGAGCGTTCAGCATAAAGTCGAACGTGCTCAGTAGAAGGTTTTTACTTTGCAGTCTACTTGTAAAAAGGATTTTACGTTCTGTACATCATTTCATACGTGCGAGCTTTGTGCCAACTTTAAGAAGAGCAGCACGCAAAATCCGCTTGATGTTCGGCCTTCCCAGATACTGCAGCGCTTCCAACATACTCATGGAGGGATGAGTTCTCACAGGAACCCATGTAGCAGGATTAAGAAAAATGATAAACAACTCCGGAAACCCGCTCACTATGGACTCCCACCAGAGTTCAAACACAGGACACGACGAATTATTTCTCGTGTTGGACATTATTTACTAAATAAGTGTGGAATTAAGAAATTGATCTGCGGGAGTGATATTTTGTTTGATGCCCTTAGCGTATAAGAATATTTTCAACTGTTTGTTTTAACGTAAGTCATTAGAAAGAGTTGCAAAAGCGAGAAACAATAGTCCATCAAGTGCGACCATAAATAATAATAATAAAAGTTACTTTCAAGTAACGTGCAATTCATTGTGCTTTGTGAAGAGCCTAATTAATATGAAAAAAAAACTGTTTTTTTGTAAATTGAAGTTAAGCCGCGCCACCAGAATGTGTCATCGCAACTCAATTAAATTTCGTAATTTTTCTCAAATAGTATAGGATCATTCATTAAACATGTGGGAATTTTAAAATTCTGAAAATAAAAAACTCACTCCGGCCTGTAAACTCACTCATGTAAACTCACATGTAAACTCACTCCGGTGAGTATGCATGTAAACGCACTCCGGTCGAGTACGCGTGTACTTACCCCTATGTAAATTTTACCATGAAAAAAAGTTCTTAAACAACCGTTTATAGACACAAATAGGTCTGTTATAAGGGAAGGTTTTTCAGTTTTTTTTAAGCGAAATCTATATAAATAAATAATAACTACAAAAGTACAAATAAATACATTTTTAGAAAAAATCGCAAAAAATAGAACAAAATCACGATAGTGAATTTTTTTACTTTAACAATCTTAATTATGAGGCAAATCTGCTTTAGTAAGAACTGGCGTCATGATTTTAATTTAGATTTTTCTGTCTAGAATCTAAGATCAACGCCACTATTTTCAGTTCGGAAAGTCATTTCAATCCTGCTTAGTGCTTTGAGATATCCATTATCAGATGAAAAATAAACTTTTTTTTTTATTTTACTAAACGATTTTAACTTTATAATATGCTGTGTATTCCGTATGTTTTAATGAGATTATTTTAAATGAGTGTTGAAACTCGAGCAAAGCCAAGCACTCACAACAAGTTAGCTCTAAAACGAATGTTAATTTTGATTACTAATACGACGAATCAACTATTAATTTTGCACTTCAACAAAATTAATCATATCTTCAAACTAGCTTTATCATTAAACACATAATTATGTGGTACCTACCTTACGTGGATAAAGAAAATCAACATCTGGAGTCTCAAGAATTTATATTTCTGTATTATATGGGAACGTTGGGAATCTAAGAAATCAAATATCAGCGTTAATTGGCTTGTAAATCTATCTTTTTAAAAGGTTACTTACACAAAGAGACGTGTCATGTGTGATTTTATATCATGTTGGTTAGCTGTGCTAAACACAGATGGCACTAGTAACATTAATTTAGAGCTACTGATATTACAGAGAACTTCTTGGTTATATTTTTATCATCGAACTAAAAAAACCTTTCACAGAGCATAAGTGCGATTTTGAATGAATGCCTTGACGTCAAATCTAGGGTAAGGGGAAATTGCCTTGTTTTGATTTGATTTACTTTGCAAATTGGTGTATAATGAACCATTAAATTTTATTTTTGTATTGTTTTAGTAATAATAATAATAAGTTATAATTTAAGTTTTTATCCTTTTATTAATTCTACGTATAAATATTTTATAAAATCGTATGTATCAAAATAAATTTTAACTACACCCCTTAGCTATTTAGAACTTTAATCTATTTTCGGACACAGCTTATAAATGGTTTAACTATGGATGTAAAATTATACGGTAATATTATTACAATCAACGGTCAATTTAAATTAAGCTTTTACCCTAATAAAAGGGTTCCTACATATTTGAACTAAACTACTGAAAGTGATAATATTGGGACTATTAACGCATATTTTCTTGACAATATAATCAGAACAAATTATTTTATCGTTCATTACAGTTTATTCTTCCGCCTGCTTTTCCGCAGTGAGTTTTCACTAATCGGAAAACCATGTATTCAAATCTTAATTACAAAATCATATCTTCAATTTCCATCCACTAATGAGTCAGTTATTTTTTAAACGAACCTTGCTAATGGCGGACCCATCGCTATAGGGATATTGCCAAATTTTTAATTACGTTAAAATCCTCGGGCGTGGATTTAACTTTTCATAAACGGCAAACGCGTGTACGAAACTTATTATTTTCTACGATATGTAAACGATGCTAAAAGCAAAGTTTTCACCATCGCAAAATTAGAAAATTTCTAATTTTAAACAACTTGTGCGCTTAGGGCAGGTAAAGACCTTTTAAAGGAATATTAAGAAAATCTAAAAAATATACATAATGAATATTCGCAATATTGCAAAACTTTCACGCATTTTCAGACACTTTATACTCATAAACCCTCTGTTGTTTGTAAAAAGAAGATGGGCTCGTACGTTTTCATCCGAGCTATAAAATACCATAAAACAGTATTTACAGGAGATGAAAGGTTGTATGAAGTAAAGCTTTATGAAACTGGAAATTATTAAGGGGATGCTATTACGTTGCTGGTGTAATTAAATATTAATCAAACCTCAGGATATCAAGAATATGATATATGGTAGGAACAGCTTAGGTTGTGGAAATGCGGAGATATAGGGCTAAATATAATAGCATCTCAGGGAATTGGTGACGGGAATCTGTAATTGCGATCTTTGCTTCCAGCGGGAATTTCATTCATATTTATTTAAAAGTAAAAGACAATACTAACTTTTTGATATCACATGTTGACTTTAGACACAACCAAGCAGAAATTGCTTTATATTTCTTCGTCATATAGTTGAAAACTAAATATCTAACATAATTTAAATTTCACTTCATTTATTTAACGTTACACGGTTTTTCACTAAATAAAGGTACCGAATAAATTAGTGGTCGGTAAATTAATTTCCTTGGTTTTCAGTCAGGCTTCAAGTCAAGTCAGAATAGAGTGGAAAACACTCGCAATATTATCCTGGTGTCACACCATAATACCCGAATTGGGGATGATATAGTCTTACTGGCGTCATATGGTTGGGATTAGTTAGGACTCATTACCAAAACAATGTAAAAAGTACACGAAAATTACTGAGTGCTTTAATTTACAGTTCTTCGAATTTTGATTGGTGGCATGAATATACAATATTGAAGGTATTGGAGATTGTGTAATCTTGGTGTGGGTTAACGTTAGAAAATATTTATTCAATTTTTTTTAAATCTAATATCTTAAATATTATTTCAATTGAGATGCAATGTGACAAGATTGCAAAGGCCAACATATTTATCGATACGTCGGAAGCTCCATTTGCCGTATCATCACGCCTGATACTTGTGTCCTCTGAGGTATGAAGGTCCGTGTAATCAGATCGACAGATTGTGACATCTGCGATAACCCGGAGAGCCGAGATCGTTCCTAGAATTGACTATGTCCATGGGAACTTGCCTTTTATGTATCCGCTGAGCGATAGAAAACGTAAAAAAAAACATTTCCTGACATCGTGATTTTCTTGGTATTACTCTTATATCAGAGTATGTCTTCTTGACAGCTAATAATTTTTTTAAGGCTTACCTTAAAATTTGAGTACTTAGTACTTACCTTTCTTCAATTCTTGGAGTCACCTAAAAATATTTTTTAATATCGTTTTTAAGTAACTAAAGAAAACCAAACCAAATGTTGTAAACCCAAACACCTACTCTGTACAGAACACCTAGTGTACCCTTTAATTGCAGATAAAAACCCACATCATCGACTGCTTCCAAAAGGTTTTCGGCAGAAACATGGAAACCTAACCAATAAGAATTATAACAAATTAAGTAAGAAAATATTAAATAAGAAAATACAAAGATTTAGGAAATGAGATTAAAAGAATTTGGCATTCTCAGAATATACAACCATTCGTCATTTCGGCTAATGGCATTATACCTAGCTCTCTCATTAAAAATTGAGGCGTATTAGATCTATCAAAAAATTTATACAAAAAGATGCAAAAGTCGGTCATTTTGAATACATGTAGGATAACGAAAGATTTTTTTAATATTTATGTTGAGGGATCAGTAGGATTTATAGTCCCTGTTAGAAGTTCTACCGAGCCGAACCCTCTGATATGAAAATATCTGGAGTCGGTGAATTATTTTCCCATTTGATCTCTGGTGAGTTGACGTGTTGTTTTTGTATTGTTTTGTATTTATTTTACCTATTTAATGCACTTGCATAATGTTGATTGACTAGATGATCATTTGTGGAAAAGTGTGTGAAAGGGTTTAATTTTTCCTATGGGGAAGATTTAACCCGGACATAAAATCGGAAAAGAAATGTATTATCCTGAAACGCAAATACAGATTGAGAAAATAAATGCCCCTGACGGGAATTGAACCCACACGTTCTGATTGCCGGTCAAATTCACGGAACCACTGAGCTACGTCGATTTTTTTTAACCGCCAAATAATTCAATAATTACTAGATTTCATTCAACAGTTATTGCTTTTTGTATTTTTTCACCTGGAAACAACCTACTTTATGCTTGTAGGAAAGGTATTGTTAAATACGTGTTTTCTCAATAGGTGGCGTCGACATATATTATATCTTCACTAGGAACTAAAGAAAACCAAACCAAATGTTGTAAACCCAAATAAAGATAAAAATATCTACCTCATTGACTGCTTCAGAAATGTTTTAGATAGAAGCATGGAGACCTTAACGTCGTCGGCTGAATAAAATTAGTCGACGTAGAACAATGGTTCCGTGCACCTGACGAATCAGAATCCCGTGAATCAGAGGGTGCGGATTCAATTCCCGTCGGTGGCATTTATTTTTTCCCGGAACATTTTTTCTATTCATATTTGTGTTTCAGGCAAATAATTATTGCTGATAATAATTTGATATCATTTTTGCTTTGCATAAAACATTGTCTTGTAAACATATGTTTACCTTTAATAAATATTAATAATAATTGTTTTTATAATTATCTTCAAAAATCAATCATTTTTTAATTAAAAGATACTAATAATAATACTAACAAGTTGAAAAAAAAACATCGTCCCCTTTCAAACATAAACGCCGTCAACCATCGTCAGCAAATGTGACCAGCAACAAACTCTTTTTCAACATACCACCAGTGTTGAACCCACGCCAATCCAAAAATATAAGAACTACTAAATTTGAACGTTACCTACTTATCGATCGCTGAACAAATCACCTTGATGTTTGATACTCAATGGTAGTTTAACACAAAGCCTTTGATAAGTAATACTTACGAATAGCCGGAATATAGAATAAAGGGACTAAAAGAATACTTAACGATCTCACCACCTCCTAATAATAAAATCCACTATTATGGAAATTTACAATTCACTGCCGACTTTTCTTTTCGGCGAGAAAAACGAAAAGAAGTAAGTGAAGATAATATATATTTATCTGTTTTTCAGCAGGTAGATAGATAGGTAGATAGGTTGTTAGATAAGATCGGACTTTCTTTCTTTTATCTTTATTCCTTATTTACCTCTTCCTGAATTTTTGTGCTCTTTCCTTCTAAAGGTAGAAACCTTTCCTTCCTCGCCGGGAGCTATATTCAGCTGTTGATAAAACATAAAAAAACGAATCACAAGAGACAATCGATTTACCGGGTTTGGCTAAATACGGTATAGGCTTAATCATTGTACGTTTTAACTTTTAGTTTAGCACGGTTTCGTAATGACACGGTAATTATGTAAATGACAATGATTCAGCAGTTTGTTTTTTTTTCAAATTTGTTTGTTGATGTATTCTGACATCCGATTTCAAATGGTATTATTTATTGTTTCCCAAGGTATCTTTTTTTGGATTTGTCTAAAATTTCAAACGACGATTAAGAGATGTGCCTACACTAATTTGTCTAGTAAATGGTATATCCGAAAACGTAAATGTACCACCAGTGGGTAACCAAACGGTAGGTGATGTTTTATAGAGTTTAAAGATTTGTGTATTCATTAATTATTGTCATTATAGGAAATAAATGGTCTTCATAAGTTCCATGTAGGTACTGAGGTGATAAGCCCATTGTCTTACGATATACCAAATTATTGACAGTAGCCAAGTTTTATTTTTTTATTTTTTTTTTATTTATTTGGGAAAATCAACACATAGATTATTTACATATATAAGAATAAACTAAATAATAAAGATAAAATCCAATAACAGATCTTCACTTAAAATTATAGTAAAAAAATATTTAAAAAAAAAATTAAGAGTTCTGTACCCGAGGCTTGAGAGATTTACAAAAAATACAATATTGTAAATAGTAAATAATAAATTCAAAAAATTAAAGTTAACTGATATACTAATAACTAATAATTTCAAAAATTGAAATTTAACCGATATACTAATAACCAGCTAAAATTCAAAACATAATGTATTGTAAAATATCAACACAGCACCAATCAATAGTTACTTGAATAAAACACACAGGATTTATCAGCTCTGCTTGCATAGCGTGTCTTCCAAGGTAACTGATTCCGATAAAAAAATAATTTCGTCAACCTCACCAAATTTTCTGCAGTTAATTTGTTATTTTCCACTCTCAATACCTACATAGGGAGCTAGTATTCAGATAATATTGAGATAATAATATGAGCTTATCCGGGATTTTCTCCCCATTCGTGTGCCGGTAAATATAGAGCCTACTGTACAAAAAGTTTTTTCTTGCCAGTGGGCCCGGGGTAAGTAGATTTATGGGCCGGTCTAACAAGTTGTGTTCAGGAGGAGGGCCACGAGAAACTACAGTTTGGCCCGAATTATTTATGACACATAAATTAGCCACCAGTCATCGCCATTCCTGATTTATTTATTGTTTCTCGTTCTTCATAAGTTGGGGAAGACACATCCGAATTGCTTCCGTTTTCTGCTTGTTATAGGGTATGCTTTAACATCCGTGGGTGTTTTTCACTCACAAAACATCATCTCGTCTATATATAAATCACTTAATTCTGTCGCTTGGCGCAATTATCACACTGAATTTCGCATGTACGAATGTTTTCTTGTAATTACATGGTTACATAAATAAATAACGAATACTGTTACGTTGGTACCTTGTACCTACCAAATGATTTAATTTAACTCATTTTAATTTATATTATGAACATTTTTATTATAACGCCCATTACAATTCTCGGATATTTTAAAGACGTTAAAAAATAATTAAAATAGAGATTAAAAATATACATTTTATCAAGAATTTCATTACATTTGCATAAATGTAATGACGCTATGAAATATATCACTTCTATAAAAACGAAAACTCTTTTGATTCGTTAAATAAATTATTTCAAGGACCATATTTTTAAAGTCAAAACTATAAACGTATTATTCAAAATAGTGTTAAACTGTATCACAATGTTAAATGAAGGACACATGCTCAGAATTTGATAAAAATATGTCGACTTATCAGATATTTAGGGTGTGAAATACAATGGAAAATAACTAAACCAAGAACACATGCGTCGCATCATCACTTTTGACAAAAACTAAATTGGAAAAATTTTCTGTACAATTTGCTAAAAATCTGTTATAAATGCAAAACGGAAAAGTTAGATTTTGCTGGGATTTACATACTGTTGCTAAATTATGGGAAAAATATTTCAGAAACCGTTTTTTAAGTACTACGCTAGTATTTTCAGATTTTTATGTTTTATATCCAGTGAAAGTTTTTGGTTAGTCATGAAATTGTTTTGAACAGTTCACCTTGGTAACACGGTTAATGGAAATTTTATTCAAAGACATTAAGGACGGATTGTTTCGGAGAATTTGAACAATTCATCAAATTTAAACGTTCATTTTCAAGTTCTGTGAAAGATTTATTCAAGTTTTGTTTTTATATCATTGTAGGCTAGTTACTTGATAAAACTGAAATAAAAACAGAATTTGAAAAAATCTTTCACAGAACTTGAAAATGAACGTTGAAATTTGATGAATTGTTCAGATTCTCCGAAACAACCCGTCCTTAGACATAAGCCATGAAAAATTGCTACGATTTCATCTACATTTAGGTCAGGCGTACACTGATCATTTTTGTCACGGCAACAGTTTCGTCACTGTTTAAAAAAATATATTACAGCATATGGAGAAGCGCACACGAAGCGACACATAGTGTTAAGGACTTGAGCCCAGGACCCACGCTCTACCAACTGAGTTTATATTTTAAATTTTCGTTTAAGAATCGCTAATATTGTCTTAAATAATTAAATATCACAATTTGAAGTTTCACTCAGTAAGATATTCCAAAAATAAATAAAAGTAATTTCATGTGATGTTACTCGACGAATGGGTTTTGATTGAGCGCTATAAGGCCAAAATGCTTGAATTTCACGCCCAAATGGGCGTTCGCATGTTTATTATTTTTTTACACAAAGAACACCTAAATTAATTTAAAAAAAAAACTCCTTCTTGCAAGATGGAATAATGGTAGATTGGGAATACGTATACTTGTACAATAAATAAACAAAACAAGTCAAAGCAAAGCTAGGCTGTTTGTTGAATTAGATTTGCTAATCTACTTTCCGATATCAATTCTACTAAGACCTGTTTATATTGAGTGATTGATAGGTTAAATACGTCAACAACTTCCTTATAATCACTACCCAAATTCTGTGTGCGGCGAACGGGAGTATACAATTGTGATGTCGTGTTGGACACAATAAAACGGTAGATATTGCCTCGATATTGATCTTCGATGTAACTGTAATATAACTAGGTGCCCACACTTTCTGTCGTGAGTGTGTGAATTGCATAACTAGGTGCCCACACTTTCTGTCGTGAGTGTGTGAATTGCATAACTAGGTGCCCACACTTTCTGTCGTGAGTGTGTGAATTGCATAACTAGGTGCCCACACTTTCTGTCGTGAGTGTGTGAATTGCATAACTAGGTGCCCACACTTTCTGTCGTGAGTGAATGAATCGCGAGGTGCCCACACTGTTGAGTAGTACTCGTTTTGACTCCTAAATAATAAATGACAATTTTTTTATTGTTTGAATATTTTTAAAATGACTGCATATACTTAACACAAAACCCAACAATTTCAATGTTTTATTTGATGTAATCTCAGAATGATTAATAAAATTTAGTTTTTGATCAAAGTTAAATATTGCCAGTATGTTAAGAAGATGCCTGTAACTTCGAGGAAACGAACATCATGGAATATTCTAACTTAATTTTTCTAATATTCTTCTTCTGCCCTATTTCATCCCCTCTCACAATATTCTCAATTTTTTTTACCATATTTCCAGCAGTAATAAGAATTCTTGAAAGTTTTATAAACTTGTATTAAAAAAAACTTCGATTCAACAACTCCGTTAAACTCACATACCTGTAATCTGAGTGACATTGTACCTTCGTACTTCATGAAATTACGCAGTAAATAGTCTCTACCCAGGTAATTAACTAGTTAGAAATATTTGGCAGTTTAAAAAGAATCTCTGGAATTTCGTGTTAACGTTGTAGACAGACGTGCCCTCATCTCATTTTGACAGTTCATCTTGGAAATTCTGTGTATTTGAAAATTCCACAGGAAATGTAGATTGTAATAATCTTAATGTTGTTTGTTTTGTGTTTTAGTTACTTTGAATTCCAGCACTATGAGTTTATGATTCGCATTGTTTTGTAAGAATCCACATAATCCGCTGAAACATTATAAAGTTTCATGTGATTTAATCAAATATTTAAACTAATTAAATGGCTCTTCTGATATTTCAGTCATAATATGTGACACAAAGAGATGATTGGTTAAAAAATAGCAGTTTTAATCGTTAATAATCGTAAAAGAATAACGTGAAACTTTGGCAATTGTGCTTGATGCGTCACGTAAAGAAAGCATATAAAATAAATAATCTAAATTCATCTATTTACGATATAGGTACTTAAATGAAAAAAAGTTATATTACATTAATGTGTTTGTTTTCAAACCGTTTTATCTTATTCCGACTCTTTTTTATACCTTCGTGATTACCATGCAATGCCTAAGTGAAAATAGGGGCGTTTATTTGTATGCAATAACTTTCTGCATTTTTAAATGTATTACTCGTGCATATATCTAAATATTTTTATTTCTTACTTAAGAAAAGTCCTCTCAAGATAAAAGTATAGAGATGATAATTATTTAATATTGATTATTCTGTACAATTGGAATGTGTAAAATTAATAAAATTATTTGGAGCGTTTTTTAGCACAAAGGTTTTTTTTTCATATAAAATAAAACATATATTAATTAAGTCTTCAAGTGGGGAAAGGATGGGACACAGGCAATTCAAATTAATTAACGTGGGAGGAAATGGGGCGTCAGCCTGGGGGAAACAAACTTTTCAATTTTATTTTTGCATTTGAAGTGGCATTTGAGAGGGCAACCCGTATATCAAAGAGTTCACGAAATGAGTTATTTTGCTTTTTACGTTTCTAAATTGCAAGTAAGTGGTGACCACTATTTAGAATCTAAAGGTTACATTACATTTTTTGGCCATGTTTGGTGGCTTTGTAACATTTCACTTCCCTATCTCATTCCTTTCCACACTTATTTTTTTCTCAAAACGTACCTGAAATTTTGATATTATTGTATTTGCTTCAGGCAGTTGGCGAATTTCTTACGATACTTAAACAATGAACAAATACTTGACGCCGAATAAATTTAAGAAAAGTATTTTTATCCAAGTCACGATAAAAATGACGCTTAATGTGGCTTTAGCTTTACTAAGCGACAAGCTACTACAAACCATTACAACAACTGTGAGGCTAACGATGAGCAGTCAACAAAAAAACTTTGTTTTGATTAAAATTCGTTATTTTTAATAGCGAGAATTAAAATTCGTTATTTTTATTGGAGAGAGTGATGTTTTCAGATATTTTGGTTAAAATAGTAAAATTACTTATTGAGAAATAAACGACAACAGAATTAAATAAATACCCTACAATTTTAAATGTAAGACTGGGATTTTATGCGATGATTGATTGAACAAATGAACTTACATTGATAAATATAAGACTGAGGTTATATACGTTGATTGATTTTACGAATGTACTTACATTGTTAAATGAAAGACTGGGGTTATATTTATTTATTTACGCCCTAATGGGCATTTACAAAAGTAGTTAACATCTAATACAATTTTGTTACATAATTTACAATAAATTATGATTTTTGATTAAATTAAGGTAAATTCAAATTAAAAGTGTGGATTACGGAAAGCTAAATATGTTTTAAGGAACATATAAATATAAAAACAAAAGTGTATTCACTACTGAGTTGTGGATTCATATATCTCAGTAAAATGATTAAAAAGATTTCGTTTTATAACTAATACGGAATCTTTAAACATGTCTATAATATTCCCAAATTTATTGCCAAAATGATGTAGTCTATTTATAGGTGTATGAGCTTCATAGTTTTAATATATGTTAATTGATTGTACAAATGTACTTTCATTATTAAATGTAGGACTGGGGTTATATATGTTGATTGATTGTACGAATTTACTTACATTGTTAAATGTAAAAATGGGGATATACGTCGATTGATTGTACGAATGTACTTACATTGTTAAATGTAAGACTGGGTTTATATATGTTGATTGATTGTACGAATGTACTTACATTGTTAAATATAAAAATGGAGTTATATACGTTGATTGATTGATCGAGTATATTATAACACTAAAATATTATAAAAAATATTTTACAGTGCAAAAGTGCAAAGTAAAAGTTAATATGTATCAGTGTGCTTAAAAAATATGTTCATAAATATATATACATATTGTATAGAAATATTTATGGATACGATGTATCTTTTGGCGGGTTATCAGCATCTGTCATTGTTTCCTCATACTTGGATATTTTTGATTACATTTAGAAAGACGTGATGTGATGCGAATTTCCATTTTCTTTATTTTAGGGTTATATATTACATGGCCTCCATATTTTATAAAAGTATTTTTATCTTTTTTTCTATAATGCGGCAATACGTAAAATTGACCTAAGATAGAAAAATAATTATTACTAGCAGTTAAAAACCCGCTCCGCGGGTTTTTGCTGCTAGGCCCTGCGGGCGGCACTTGGTTGGGCTTCGCCCAGTTTACTAACAACAGTTACATTTAATAAGTAGATATTAGATCAATTGGTAGATATAAAATAGTAAGACATTATGTAGTAGCCCGAGCGCGGACAATGAGAGGAACACCCTTCACCCCAACATAAATCTCGTCAATGAGAAAAATGTTTCCTCTCCCATACCACCGAAATGATTTCATTTTTAAATCGAAGTTAAATTGAAAAATATATATATATATGTATATATATATATGTATATGTAATTCGGAAATAAAAAATATCAACATATTACAATATTACATATAACTTTGCTGAAATAATAAACTCTTACCAAGAGATTGTCAAAGTAAATAAATTTTTTTTAAATATATTAAGGATTATTTTATTGGGATAATTCCTAAAAATCTACACATTTGGGTGAAATAGTATTACGCTCTTACCAAAAGATTATCAAAGTAAATACTCATACAACAAAACTCTCTTAAAAATTTTTCAAAGAAAAAATTCTTAGGCAGAAAAACCTTACATGTGGGATAAATTGACCTGAAAAACCAAACTATTGTAAGCAAGTACCTACAATTTATTATACTTTTATTTTTTACAATTTACACCATAATATTATATACTTTCATTAGGAAAAAATCTCTTTATAAACAATATTGTCCGTATACCAATCAGTCAGAATTTGCCCTTGTCTGGAACCGTCAATAATCTGTATATAACGATGACTGCGTTCGTACTCTGGAACAGGCAACGTACAACTGTCCATGAGAAAATACTGGTTCAGGAAGTCCAACCCGTTCAAAAGTTTGTCCTTAAGATTTATTGATGGTCATTGCATAAGCTAATTTGACTGGAAACTGTTTCCTGCACATATTGAATTATATTGTAACATCAGACAAAGTGTTTAAGTAAATTCTAGGAATGCAATGTACTGTACCTTTTCTGTTCCCCGTAATGATTTTGGCTTGAATTAAGTTACAGCTGAAATTTTTAATAACCATTCTTGTTTCAATGCAAAGGCATCACCAACAGATAAATTTCTAAGTAACATAATGATGGCACCAATTTTAAGATTTAATATGTGTGGTGGAAAGCAATTTGGGTTTATAGAATTTAAATATTCAACAGGAAAGTTAGCCTGGTCGTTATAATCTAAATTTCCTTCTTCATTAATGATGGTATCAAGAGAATGAAAAGTCTTCATTTGTCCTTCTAATCTTTGAAGTACATCCTCATTGATTGCACAAACATGACTATTTTTGGGGCACAAAATGGTACGTTGACTCATCACTAAGGCATCAGCAGTGGTATGTGTCTTACCATATATACATTGAATAATATCTTGGCAAATATTTACATTGGAAATAAGCACAGATGACTCTAATGTTCCTTCTACGGGAGGAAGTTTTCCATCTCCCAAGTCCAAAAGCCATTTAGAAAATATGTTTTCACTTTCTCTCTGACATTTGTTTTTAATTGAAAAGTTTTGAAATGGTACCAAAGTATGCTGCTTTTTATGCAAGCGGTAATTAATTGTCCTCGTGAAGCACGTCGACACACTGGAAGGATCTGACGAAAGTCTCCGCACAAAACAATAACTTTGTTACCAAAGACAGAATCACTTCCCATGATATCACGTACAGTACGCTCAATTACTTCTAAAGCTACACCTGGGGCCATCGGTGCTTCATCCCATATTATAATATCTGCTTCTATTATAATTTTCCGGTTCTTTTATGTGACCTTACATGTTGTATTGTCCTGCAAACTGAGGGGTAAATTAAAAGCAGTATGACACGTTACCCCACCTGGAAGCAAGAGTGCTGCAATGCCTGTCCAAGCGACTGATAAAACTTTTTTACCTTTTCCTCTTAGAGTATGAATTAAAGTTTCGTAAAGGTATGTTTTCCCTGTTCCTCCTGCGCCATCAATAAAGAAACATTTATTGTCATCATTTTCATCTGAAAAAAACTTATTCAAAATAGAATTATATGCTTGAAATTGTTCGTCATTGAGTTTGGCAGCCATCAATTCACCTAAAGTGTTTACAGAAATTACATTAAAATCAGTCGCTTGTCCAAAACTGCAACTTTCATCAGGTTCAGGTAAGCCCTGCATTCTGCAAGATGAATTCTCCTTCATAAGCATATCCTGTATGTTTAAAAGACAAAGATTAATAGCTGTTTCTTCATCAACACCATGATGAAAAAAATCTTCAGACATACATTTGTTGAAATCATTCCACAGCTGCAACGGGTCCGAAGGGATACATTGTATTAAAATTAAAACAAATAGATGTCGAAGAGTTTTAGGCATCAAATACAATGAAGCCTCCGTCATGCACTGCGTCCATTCTCCTATGTCATCAATGAGCTTCAGTTCACGCGCCGCATCACGAAAAGTAGTTAGTAAATTACCATCAACAGTTCACAAAAATTCAAAGGATGTAGCTCCAGCCACCTTTATAAGAATCAGCCGTAAATGATACAGTTCTATATTTCTAGGAGAAATTGAAGGTATTCGTCCAATGATTTTGCCACCTCTCCGCTGTGGCCTCGTCCACTTTTTACCAGCTGAAAAGACATAATTATTTGGTACATCTTGATACAGAATAGAGCGTCCCTCAATATCTTGAAGATTCAATTGGAACCACGCTGTTAAAGAGGTGTTCCTTGTAGATGCTCCCCTGAGAGCCTGTTCCTCCCGCCCCTCAACAAAATAAACAGATTGGCTGTCGGGTAAATGTAAAGCCAGAAGTAAAATTAAGTGAGATTGATCATGTATAGATAAGTGAGAACATCTCTAAAAACCCAGTATAAATAAATAAATACTATACAAAGAGGAACAAATTTTAACATTAATATGAGCATCATATTTTTTGCTAAGGAATGCATTATATGGAACAACAAATCGATTGTCGATACGTATATCCCGAACAACGTGATTTTCAGAAAAATTATCACGTCTCCTGTACTCTGGGTAGCCTGCGGAATTATTATCAGTAGAATCTTTAAATGATTTGGGGAATTTTTTAGAGCTCTTACCGTCTACCATGCAGACTGACCTTGGATTAAGTACGCCACATGGTCCATGAATGTTATTTTTTAAAATAATACGGTACAAAGCCGAATTCTTCGGATGGGGTAGTTCTGCAAATACGGCATTATCAATATCAGAAGCTGTATACAACTTATCTTGGCTGCAAAGTGTAAACACGCCATGTAGATGAGGGAGTCCTCTTTTTTGCTGTTCAATTGTATAAACCCAACAAATTACCTTTCCAAAAACATGTTTTTCAGTCATATCATGAATAAATTCCTTGACTTTTAGATGGAAAACCTTGGCTACTATATCAGGCCTGTCCGCGTCCGATTGATAATGTTCCAATTCGGTTTGTATTTCTGGCCATTTGGGATTGCATGTAAACGTTATGAATAGATCAGGACGACCAAATTTACGTACCATTGCCATTGAATCTTGATAAAGTTTATTCATATGGCGTGGTACACCATTAAATGAAGATGGAAGAATGGCTATATTACCTGCACGTACTCCTCTATCAGTGGCTAAATTTCTTACATGGTCTTGCAAACCTTGGTAGCATTCCACTCTGAGTTGTCGTTGGTTTTTCCTAATGTAATCTAGGCGACCAGATTCATAAATAATGTAAGCATGAATTAAATACTGTTGAAAAAGTTTACCCGCATAATGGATTGGATTAAATATGTTTCTTCGAACTGCTAATTTACATGCATAAAACTGCATGGCAGTTACAGTATGACGTTGAGCAGTACAGAAATCAGCATGATGCTGAAAGCCTGGGGTCCAACCACATTCACCTGATGGAAATAGTAGTGGGAAAACCATAGGATCTAAATGCTTTGATAAAATTGCCACCCTTTGAAGTCCTTCAACATTTTTAGGATAAACAGCGATATCTATACCCGATGGTAAATTCCCGTCTCTGTCTGCTACATATACCATGGTGATATCGTGAGAACTGGTTAGAGCATTGTACCTCCGTTGGTCATCAGCTGATAAACGTGTAAATAATAGACGTATATCTCTCACCTGCCCACCGTCAGCCGCAATGCGTAATTCTTCTTCCTCGACAGCTTCTTTTAGTTTCTTATACTGATGAGCATAAGGGCTTATTTGGCGTATTTTGCTATCAATTATTTGCATTATATTTTGATAGCAATCGGCATTAGATGGATGACTCATACGCACTCTAACAGCCTCATCAGGATCATATACATAAAGCTAAGCATAGGAAGGTATTTCACCTTCAACATGTATACTTCTGGAAGTAAGATGATAAACCTCACCAGAAATTTTTAAACAATATGGACCATAACCTGGGATATTAGCTATTTGCGCTCCAAATGAGACAAATCCATTAGCACTGTTATATTGACGAATAAAATTCCTAAAGTTTTTGGATTGACTACAATCTCCTGTCAATAATGCGCTAAGTTCTGGAGGATAAGCTAAAATTTGTGGTATTATTTTTCCATTATGACAGCAAGAATGTAACAGTTTACCTTTTTCAACTTCAAAATGAAGCGCCTTGCAATGCTCGATTGTACATTCTTTTGACATGACGCCGAAATAATTCTGTTCTGGAAGCACATAATTTGGATGATTGATTAAAGCACACTTCAAGAATACATTACATCTATTTGCTGTGGAAAACCGCCTTCTGGAATTATTGTGTTCAATTTGATTATCAGTCATATATTCTATTCGTCTTCGGGCACTTCGATCGCTTGGTAAACGTCCCTCTCTCATTCGAACATTCCGAAATTCGCCAATTCTGGTAAAATATTGTCCACATTCCTTTTAGCCATAGTTATTAAATTGAAATAATAATCTGAAAACAAAATATTTCTTTTTAGTGACTCACAGGAACTTTTTAAAACAAATTTCTAGGTTGGCACGTCAATAATTCTGTAATTACCTAGATATTAAACATGATAGCGCATGGAGTCGGTGTTGTAATATCAAAAAATAATTAATTACGTATTTAAGTATCGAGTGGAACTGGTTATTTTTGCAGCCGGCTTTATAATGGTAGATTTATAATTATATATTATATTTATTATTTATAATTATAATATATCTCACATTAAATAATCACACTGACATTGTACATTGCTTGACACTAACAGGCTATAAAAGTTTTTTACATTGATTGGAAATCCATATACGCTGGCAACACTGAACAATCTGTCTTTCGTGTGAATAATGATAAACGTCAAATTTTAAGACGTAATTGTGGATAATTTTTACTGTAATGTAATGAACCCAATGGATTGTCAACTTTCTAAAACATATTTTCTTCGATATTATCCAAAAATTATATGAGCATCGTGTCTTAATTTTCAAATCATGTCTTAATTTTCAAGTTAGCGGAATTTAACCTAAACAGACAAGTTAAATTTGACCAATCAGAGGGCCTACATCGTCCAGACGCTGGAGTATTAATACTATCAGATTCTGAAATATTCACCCTGGGAGGATTAGAGCGAGCGACATGGCATAGCTTATAAATACGTTTTATTGATAGTTTATTTTATTTTATAGGGAAAACCAAGAGTTTCAATATGTTGGTGTGGAAATGTGTATAATAATTGGACCAAGTTTCATAATTATTAGTTAGTATAAAATAAAAGAAGAGTTTCAATAGCCAATGGCTATTGGTTGGTGGGAGGAAGGGGAGGGGGATGGATCTATTATGTGTAGAATTTTTTCCAACAACATCAAAAACACGAAAAGCTCGAAAGTCTGGCTGCTGCTTTGACGGTGAATACCGAAATCAGAAGACACCAATGCTGAAATTAAAGTGGTCCTGTTGAAAAAAAATCTGCTTTTACTTCAAGAGACGAGTGGAACATTGCTCAAAATCAGTATGCGAGTTAAATTACCTGTCATTATTGAATATTTTAAATTTTCCGACATTAGAAAACAGAAGAAAAATAAACGACATAACATTTTTATTAAAATTATTGAACTCTAAATTCGATTGTTGTGAACTCCCGAATTTAATAAATTTACTTTTATTTATTTATTTATTGGTAAGAGACAAACAGCTTATACATAAAATACAAATATAAATATATACATGTTAAAAACAGTCAAGCCAAAAAAGTCTCCTATATTAATATCGATTGGAGATGGAGTTTTATTATATAAAAAAAAATATATATATATATATTTTAGGTGAGGAGGGGAGGAATAGGAATTTAGGATGAGGATAGGAGATGCTCTGGATACATTCCATACTATAGTATTAATTTTCGATCGTACGAGTAACTTCTAATCGATATTTGTGAAGTGTATTGCTAAAAATATCTATGTTTTGAAATTTAGTATTATATTGGGCACATATACGTGGAATTGGTGAATTTTTTCTAAAGTTAGTTCTACATGTAGGTAAATGAAACAAATGGGATTGCCGTGTTGATCTTGTTGGAATATGAATATTTATTAAATTCATTAGCTCTGGTGAGTCGAGGCCATTGTTAAGAATTTTAAATAATAAAATTTGGTCAAAAACCAAACGTCGTGTATGAAGTGAGTTGAAGTTGTGGTAATTAATAGAATCGGCGTAATTTGAGAAATGTAAGTTTTGTTTATAATTAATGTGTTTAAAAAATTTTTTTTGTATTCTTTCGATTCTTTCAATGTGGGCTTGGTAAAAAGGAGTCCAGATCGGTGTGCAGTGTTCTAGGTGGGGACGGATGAACGCTGTGTAAAGGGAATATAGAGTCTTAAAGTTGCGGAAAGGTTTCGTTAAACGTATTATAAATCCTAGCATTTTGTTGGCTTTGTTGATGATTGCATCATTGTGTTGAATGAAGTTTAATTTCACATCCAGTATTACCCCAAGGTCTCTGATAGAATCTACTTCTTTGATTTGTGTCCCGTTTAATGTATAATCAAAGGAAATTTTATTTTTGTTACGTGTAAATGATAATTTATTGCACTTTGAGGTATTTACTACAAGTTTATTTGATTCACAGTAGTTAAAAAGACGATTGAGATCCTCTTGAAGTTTAATGCAATCTTCGATTGATTTGATAACTAAGTAGATTTTTTTATCGTCTGCATATGCTAGGTAATTGGCATGTAAAAAACATTTGTGAATATCATAAATATACACATTAAATAATAATGGCCCTAAATGAGAACCTTGAGGTACACCGGAGGGCACGGAAAAGAAACTGGACTTAGTTCCCGCAACTGATACACATTGAAGTCTGCTCCGAAGGTATGAAGTCAGCCACAGAAGTAAATCACCATGGATGCCTATTTGACTTAATTTTTTAATTAAAATGAAATGGCTTACTTTATCGAAGGCCTTAGAGTAATCAGTGTAGATTACATCTACTTGGTTTCTATTCTCCATATTGCTCGTTAAATATTCCGTGAAATTTACCAAATTTGTTAGTACCGATCTTTTTTGTAGAAATCCGTGTTGTTGGTTTTGTATGTTGCGAACAATTGTTGTATAAATTTGATCGTAGACAATTTTTTCAAAGAGTTTACTAAATACAGTTAGAATTGAGATTGGGCGGTAGTTTACAATGTTGCTTTTAGAACCTGTTTTATGAATAGGGATTATAGTTGCTTCTTTATACTTTGTAGGAAATTTTCCTGCTTTTAGTGACATTCTAAATATATTAGTTAGGGGGTATGAAAGATTTTTTGCACATTTTGAGATAAAGTATGGCGATATACCATCACTGCCAGCACCCTTACTAATGTCTAAATTCTTCAGGTATTTATTGATCAAAAAATTGTTTATTTGTATGTTCCCAATCGGGTTATGATTATTCATATAGGTAAAACTATCGACTATACTGGGATCATTCGTGTCCTTATCATTAACGTAGGTGGACTGAAAGTGTTTAGAGAAAAGTTGACACACTTGTTGAGCACCGGTGCCTGACTCATCTTTAAGGTGCATGATTTGTGGGATGCCATTTGTTTTACTTTTGCTTTTAGCATAGTTCCAAAGTTGTTTATTATTTATAAGAATATTAGATTCAACTGAATTTATGTACTGAATAAAGCAATGCTTCTGTAAGTTTTTTTGTTGGGTACGTTTGATTGAAAACTCTATGTAGTCTACTGGATTATTATTGGATTTCCATTTTTGATGGAGTTTTTGTTTATCTTTAATGATTTTAATTAGAGAAGCTGAATACCAGTTTGGAAATTTTCTCTTTTTGATGATACGTTTAGGGACAAACTGGTTGATGGTATTGTTTAAAATGTTGTAGAAAGAATCGACTACTACGTTTTTACTACTTTACACATACCTACACGAACAACTAGGCAAATATCAACATTTTACATACATACATCTCATTCCAACTATAATTTTCACTCTCCAATATAACGTTTACACAGTATTGATAACAAATACTTAAACAATATAAATTTATTTGACAAGAATTTGAACTTGGCAAACTTTAAACGGAGTATGTGCGAACTATTTTTAACTAATTTATAAACTATTGTTTTACTTTCTTATTATAATTATGGTTGATTTTGGGGATTTTGATAGATTTTCTATTTTTCGTCTCACTTTTTTGTACTCTATCCGTACCTATATGTTTTAAACTCTTATATTTTATGTAACATATTTTGTTAACTCTGATATTTTTTTATGCAACCTGTATTTTGCTAACACTGATTTTTTTTAATGTAATCTATTTAACTAAAAAAATAAAGATGTACATTATTATAGGTAAAAGCCCTATGGGCGTTTAAATAAAGTAAAATAAATAAAAACAAATTAAGACCAAACGAGCAGAGTATTGGAAATAAAAGATTGACTATGAAAGAACCAACCCACAACGTCTCTGTAACTCAATAAAGACTATAATTTCCGAAGTCAGTGTTCCAACGAAGAAAGATATTACCCAGATGCCTTCTCAAAGTTTTTTCTTGCCTTCCTTCAAACACACAACACTGGAAGTAGTAAAAAAATAATAATCAACCTCGCCAAATAAACAGTGCAGTCTTGATCCTACACCGACATATTTATTAAAACAATGTTCCATTGTCTCAAAAACTTCGTTTGCTATCAGACATAACTCTTGCTGTAGAGTCAGGTAAATTAGCACTTATCTCACTCCTAGACATGAGTGCAGCATTTGAGACATTTAATTTGAATTCCGACATCAAAAATTGACTGGCATCCCATCTATCCAATCGCCTACAGGCTGCGAAGGTGGAAATAAAATGTTTAACTTTTCAAGCAATACTCCCTTTTTGGTATTTCATATGATCGATTATTTAAACTGATTTTAAATAGGTTTACAGCTCGAAAATCAAAGTAAATCATTTAAAAGTGATTTCAAACAACGTATTCCGTGGCACTAAAATTTTTAATAACAAAAACATATAAAATCTAAATGTTAAAACAGTTTGTTGGTTCATACGTAGTAAACGTATAATAAAGGACTCGCAGCTGTTTTGCACGAAAACAAGCTCGTTATTCAAAGTCTTCAAGCTTCATTAGGTGAGCTTTTTGCAAAGATTAACTATCCCTACATTAATAATGACTTGACCGCAATACTTATGTATGCTGTTTACGTGATTTCAGCATACACGTTAGTTAATTTAATGTAACCCACTAAACAAATAATTCTTTGTATAGTGGGCTATTTATTTATTTATTAAAGTTGATTTAATTTAAAATAACTTAAACCAAAAACGCTGTAATCGTTACAGACAATACAAGCGTTTAAATAAATAAAATCAAAATTCCTCATTCAAAAGAATAGAGTACCATAATAAGGGAAGAAAAGGATTATTTTTCTTTGCAGTATTTCCTCTTCCGATGTTTTTGCCTCTGGAAACGCACATCTTTGAAGGAAATTGCATTATCCGCTTAGAAACCAGTCTCAAATCAAATACTTCCGTTTGTATCAAGCGGCCAAAGGCTTTACGGGACTATTAACACAAACAACTGCACACTGATGTGCAATCAGGATTTAAAACCCTGCGCTTTTAAATGCAATTATTCTCCTGTCTGAAGCGTAGTGAAGATTACGGGGTTTGTAAGGAAGTGTTTTGTAGCCTTATATAATTTAATTTAAACGGATGTCTTGATAAAGGGAGGTTCCCAAAACAATCCTACCAGTTTTCCTGAACGGCTGGCTACTTAAATCAGAAGAAAGATTAAATTATTTTGGGCACATCATCAACAATAAGCTGATAGACAATGATAAAATCGACAGGCAAAGATGAGCGTTCAGCATAAAGTCGAACGTGCTCAGTAGAAGGTTTTTACTTTGTAGTCTACTTGTAAAAAGGATTTTACGTTCTGTACATCATTTCATACGTGCGAGCTTTGTGCCAACTTTAAGAAGAGCAGCACGCAAAATCCGCTTGATGTTCGGCCTTCCCAGATACTGCAGCGCTTCCAACATACTCATGGAGGGATGAGTTCTCACAGGAACCCATGTAGCAGGATTAAGAAAAATGATAAACAACTCCGGAAACCCGCTCACTATGGACTCCCACCAGAGTTCAAACACAGGACACGACGAATTATTTCTCGTGTTGGACATTATTTACTAAATAAGTGTGGAATTAAGAAATTGATGTGCGGGAGTGATATTTTGTTTGATGCCCTTAGCGTATAAGAATATTTTCAACTGTTTGTTTTAACGTAAGTCATTAGAAAGAGTTGCAAAAGCGAGAAACAATAGTCCATCAAGTGCGACCATAAATAATAATAATAAAAGTTACTTTCAAGTAACGTGCAATTCATTGTGCTTTGTGAAGAGCCTAATTAATATGAAAAAAAAAAACTGTTTTTTTGTAAATTGAAGTTAAGCCGCGCCACCAGAATGTGTCATCGCAACTCAATTAAATTTCGTAATTTTTCTCAAATAGTATAGGATCATTCATTAAACATGTGGGAATTTTAAAATTCTGAAAATAAAAAACTCACTCCGGCCTGTAAACTCACTCATGTAAACTCACATGTAAACTCACTCCGGCGAGTATGCATGTAAACGCACTCCGGTCGAGTACGCGTGTACTTACCCCTATGTAAATTTTACCATGAAAAAAAGTTCTTAAACAACCGTTTATAGACACAAATAGGTCTGTTATAAGGGAAGGTTTTTCAGTTTTTTTTAAGCGAAATCTATATAAATAAATAATAACTACAAAAGTACAAATAAATACATTTTTAGAAAAAATCGCAAAAAATAGAACAAAATCACGATAGTGAATTTTTTTACTTTAACAATCTTAATTATGAGGCAAATCTGCTTTAGTAAGAACTGGCGTCATGATTTTAATTTAGATTTTTCTGTCTAGAATCTAAGATCAACGCCACTATTTTCAGTTCGGAAAGTCATTTCAATCCTGCTTAGTGCTTTGAGATATCCATTATCAGATGAAAAATAAACTTTTTTTTTTATTTTACTAAACGATTTTAACTTTATAATATGCTGTGTATTCCGTATGTTTTAATGAGATTATTTTAAATGAGTGTTGAAACTCGAGCAAAGCCAAGCACTCACAACAAGTTAGCTCTAAAACGAATGTTAATTTTGATTACTAATACGACGAATCAACTATTAATTTTGCACTTCAACAAAATTAATCATATCTTCAAACTAGCTTTATCATTAAACACATAATTATGTGGTACCTACCTTACGTGGATAAAGAAAATCAACATCTGGAGTCTCAAGAATTTATATTTCTGTATTATATGGGAACGTTGGGAATCTAAGAAATCAAATATCAGCGTTAATTGGCTTGTAAATCTATCTTTTTAAAAGGTTACTTACACAAAGAGACGTGTCATGTGTGATTTTATATCATGTTGGTTAGCTGTGCTAAACACAGATGGCACTAGTAACATTAATTTAGAGCTACTGATATTACAGAGAACTTCTTGGTTATATTTTTATCATCGAACTAAAAAAACCTTTCACAGAGCATAAGTGCGATTTTGAATGAATGCCTTGACGTCAAATCTAGGGTAAGGGGAAATTGCCTTGTTTTGATTTAATTTACTTTGCAAATTGGTGTATAATGAACCATTAAATTTTATTTTTGTATTGTTTTAGTAATAATAATAATAAGTTATAATTTAAGTTTTTATCCTTTTATTAATTCTACGTATAAATATTTTATAAAATCGTATGTATCAAAATAAATTTTAACTACACCCCTTAGCTATTTAGAACTTTAATCTATTTTCGGACACAGCTTATAAATGGTTTAACTATGGATGTAAAATTATACGGTAATATTATTACAATCAACGGTCAATTTAAATTAAGCTTTTACCCTAATAAAAGGGTTCCTACATATTTGAACTAAACTACTGAAAGTGATAATATTGGGACTATTAACGCATATTTTCTTGACAATATAATCAGAACAAATTATTTTATCGTTCATTACAGTTTATTCTTCCGCCTGCTTTTCCGCAGTGAGTTTTCACTAATCGGAAAACCATGTATTCAAATCTTAATTACAAAATCATATCTTCAATTTCCATCCACTAATGAGTCAGTTATTTTTTAAACGAACCTTGCTAATGGCGGACCCATCGCTATAAGGATATTGCCAAATTTTTAATTACGTTAAAATCCTCGGGCGTGGATTTAACTTTTCATAAACGGCAAACGCGTGTACAAAACTTATTATTTTCTACGATATGTAAACGATGCTAAAAGCAAAGTTTTCACCATCGCAAAATTAGAAAATTTCTCATTTTAAACAACTTGTGCGCTTAGGGCAGGTAAAGACCTTTTAAAGGAATATTAAGAAAATCTAAAAAATATACATAATGAATATTCGCAATATTGCAAAACTTTCACGCATTTTCAGACACTTTATACTAATAAACCCTCTGTTTTTTGTAAAAAGAAGATGGGCTCGTACGTTTTCATCCGAGCTATAAAATACTATAAAGCAGTATTTACAGGAGATGAAAGGTTGTATGAAGTAAAGCTTTATGAAACTGGAAATTATTAAGGGGATGCTATTACGTTGCTGGTGTAATTAAATATTAATCAAACCTCAGGATATCAAGAATATGATATATGGTAGGAACAGCTTAGGTTGTGGAAATGCGGAGATATAAGGCTAAATATAATAGCATCTCAGGGAATTTGTGACGGGAATCTGTAATTGCGATCTTTGCTTCCAGCGGGGATTTCATTAATATTTATTTAAAAGTAAAAGACAATACTAATTTTTGATATCACATGTTGACTTTAGACACAACCAAGAAGAAATTGCTTTATATTTCTTCGTCATATAGTTGAAAACTAAATATCTAACATAATTTAAATTTCACTTCATTTATTTAACATTACACGGTTTTTCACTAAATAAAGGTACCGAATAAATTATTGGTCGGTAAATTAATTTCCTTGGTTTATTATTATTTTAATTTAATTAATTTTTTGGCTTCAAGTCAAGTCAGAATAGAGTGGAAAACACTCGCAATATTGTCCTGGTGTCACAGCATAATACCCGAATTGGGGATGATATAGTCTTACTGGCGTCATATGGTTGGGATCAGTTAGGACTCATTACCAAAACAATGTAAAAAGTACACGAAAAGTACTGAGTGCTTTAATTTACAGTTCTTCGAATTTGACTGATTGGCGGCATGAATATACAATATTGAAGGTATTGTAGATTGTGTAATCTTAGTGTGGATTAACTTAATATCTCTAATTAAATATTATTTCAATTAAGATGCAATGTGACAAGATTGCAAAGGCCAACATATTTATCGATACGTCGGAAGCTCCATTTGCCGTATCATCACGCCTGATACTTGTGTCCTCTGAGGTATGAAGGTCCGTGTAATCAGATCGACAGATTGTGACATCTGCGATAACCCGGAGAGCCGAGATCGTTCCTAGAATTGACTATGTCCATGGGAACTTGCCTTTTATGTATCCGCTGAGCAATAGAAAACGTAAAAAAAAATTTCCTGACATCGTGATTTTCTTGGTATTACTCTTATATCAGAGTATGTCTTCTTGACAGCTAATAATTTGTTTAAGGCTTACCTTAAAATTTGAGTACTTAGTACTTACCTTTCTTCAATTCTTGGAGTCACCTAAATATATTTTTTAATATCGTTTTTAAGTAACTAAAGAAAACCAAACCAAATGTTGTAAACCCAAACACCTACTCTGTACAGAACACCTAGTGTACCCTTTAATTGCAGATAAAAACCCACATCATCGACTGCTTCCAAAAGGTTTTCGGCAGAAACATGGAAACCTAACCAATAAGAATTATAACAAATTAAGTAAGAAAATATTAAATAAGAAAATACAAAGATTTAGGAAATGAGATTAAAAGAATTTGGCATTCTCAGAATATACAACCATTCGTCATTTCGGCTAATGGCATTATACCTAGCTCTCTCATTAAAAATTGAGGCGTATTAGATCTATCAAAAAATTTATACATAAAGATGCAAAAGTCGGTCATTTTGAATACATGTAGGATAACGAAAGATTTTTTAAATATTTATGTTGAGGGATCAGTATGATTTATAGTCCCTGTTAGAAGTTCTACCGAGCCGAACCCTCTGATATGAAAATATCTGGAGTCGGTGAATTATTTTCCCATTTGATCTCTGGTGAGTTGACGTGTTGTTTTTGTATTGTTTTGTATTTATTTTACTTATATAATGCACTTGCATAATGTTGATTGACTAGATGATCATTTGTGGAAAAGTGTGTGAAAGGGTTTAATTTTTCCTATGGGGAAGATTTAGAAAATCGGAAAAGAAATGTATTAGCCTGAAACGCAAATACAGATTAAAAAAATAAATGCCCCTGACGGGAATTAAACCCACACGTTCTGATTGCCGGTCAAATTCACGGAACCACTGAGCTACGTCGATTTTTTTAACCGCCAAATAATTCAATAATTACTAGATTTCATTCAACAGTTATTGCTTTTTGTATTTTTTCACCTGGAAACAACCTACTTTATGTTTGTAGGAAAGGTATTGTTAAGTACGTATTTTCTCAAAAGGTGGCGTCGACATATATTATATCTTCACAAGGAACTAAAAAAAACCAAACCAAATGTTGTAAACCCAAAAAAAGATAAAAATATCTACTCTATCTTAACGTCGTCGGCTGAATAAAATTAGTCGACGTAGAACAATGGTTCCGTGCAGTGTGCACCTGACTGGCAATCAGAGGGTGCGGATTCAATTCCCGTCGGTGGCATTTATTTTTTCCCGGAACATTTTTTCTATTCATATTTGTGTTTCAGGCAAATAATTATTGCTGATAATAATTTGATATCATTTTTGCTTTGCATAAAACCTTGTCTTGTAAACATATGTTTACCTTTAATAAATATTAATAATAATTGTTTTCATAATTATCTTCAAAAATCAATCATTTTTTAATTAAAAGATACTAATAATAATACTAACAAGTTGAAAAAAAATCATCGTCCCCTTTCAAACATAAACGCCGTCAACCATCGTCAGCAAATGTGACCAGCAACAAACTCTTTTTCAACATACCACCAGTGTTGAACCCACGCCAATCCAAAAATATAAGAACTACTAAATTTGAACGTTACCTACTTATCGATCGCTGAACAAATCACCTTGATGTTTGATACTCAATGGTAGTTTAACACAAAGCCTTAGATAAGTAATACTTACGAATAGCCGGAATATAGAATAAAGGGACTAAAAGAATACTTAACGATCTCACCACCTCCTAATAATAAAATCCACTATTATGGAAATTTACAATTCACTGCCGACTTTTCTTTTCGGCGAGAAAAACGAAAAGAAGTAAGTGAAGATAATATATATTTATCTGTTTTTCAGCAGGTAGATAGATAGGTAGATAGGTTGTTAGATAAGATCGGACTTTCTTTCTTTTATCTTTATTCCTTATTTACCTCTTCCTGAATTTTTGTGGTCTTTCCTTCTAAAGGTAGAAACCTTTCCTTCCTCGCCGGGAGCTATATTCAGCTGTTGATAAAACATAAAAAAACGAATCACAAGAGACAATCGATTTACCGGGTTTGGCTAAATACGGTATAGGCTTAATCATTGTACGTTTTAACTTTTAGTTTAGCACGGTTTCGTAATGACACGGTAATTATGTAAATGACAATGATTCAGCAGTTTGTTTTTTTTTCAAATTTGTTTGTTGATGTATTCTGACATCCGATGTCAAATGGTGTTATTTATTGTTTCCCAAGGTATCTTTTTTTGGATTTGTCTAAAATTTCAAACGACGATTCAGAGATGTGCCTACACTAATTTGTCTAGTAAATGGTATATCCGAAAACTTAAATGTACCACCAGTGGGTAACCAAACTGTAGGTGATGTTGAGAGTTTAAAGATTTGTATATTCATTAATTATTGTCATTATAGGATGCGAAATGGTCTGCATAAGTTCCATGTAGGTACGGAGGTGATAAGCCCATTGTCTTAAGATATACCAAATTATTGACAGTAGCCAAGTTTTATTTTTATTTTTTATTTTTTTTTATTTATTTGGGAAAATCGACAGATACATTATTTACATATATAAGAATAAACAAAATAATAAAGATAAAATCCAATAACAGATCTTCACTTAAAATTATAGTAAAAAAATATTTAAAAATATTAAAAAAAAAATTAAGGGTTCTGTACCCGTGGCCTGAGAGATTTACAAAAAATACAATATTGTAAATAGTAAATAAAAAATAATAAAATATGTAAGAACACTAATAAATAAAAATTTAAAGTTAACTGTTATACTAATAACCAGCTAAATTTAAAAAAATTAAAGTTAACTGATATACTAATAACTAATAATTTCAAAAATTTAAAATTAATTGATGTACTAATAACCAGCTAAAATTCAAAACATAACTTCTTCTAACTCAGCAAACTTATTTTGTGGCACCATTTTAATTAAAAATTAATAAAATACTTCGTTTTAACCACTTTTATTGTTTATTACCAACATGTTTCATGAGCAACGCTCACTTCTTCAGGGTTTTTGATAAAACGTTTTATCAAAAACCCTGAAGAAGTGAGCGTTGCTCATGAAACATGTTGGTAATAAACAATAAAAGTGGTTAAAACGAAGTATTTTATTAATTTTTAATCAAAACATAATGTTTTGTAAAATTTCAACACAGCACCAATCAATAGTTACTTGAATAAAGCACACAGGATTTATCAGCTCTGCTTGCATAGCGTGTCTTCCAAGGTAACTGATTCCGATAAAAAAAGAATTTCGTCAACCTCACCAAATTTTCTGCAGTTAATTTGTTATTTTCCACTCTCAATACCTACATAGGGAGCTAGTATTCAGATAATATTGAGATAATAATATGAGCTTATCCGGGATTTTCTCCCCATTCGTGTGCCGGTAAATATAGAGCCTACTGTACAAAAAGTTTTTTCTTGCCAGCGGGCCAGGGGTAAGTAGATTTATGGGCCGGTCTAACAAGTTGTGTTCAGGAGGAGGGCCACGAGAAACTACAGTTCGGCCAGAATTATTTATGACACATAAATTAGCCACCAGTCATCGCCATTCCTGATTTATTTATTGTTTCTCGTTCTTCATAAGTTGGAGAAGACACATCCGAATTGCTTCCGTTTTCTGCTTGTTATAGGGTATGCTTTAACATCCGTGGGTGTTTTTCACTCACAAAACATCATCTCGTCTATATATAAATCACTTAATTCTGTCGCTTGGCGCAATTATCACACTGAGTTTCGCATGTGCGAATGTTTTTTTTTAATAACATGGTTACATAAATAAATAACGAATACTGTTACGTTGGTATCTTGTACCTACCAAATGATTTAATTAAATTCATTTTAAGTTATATTATGAAAATTGTTATTATAACGCCCATTACAATTCTTGGATATTTTAAAGACGTTAAAAAATAATTAAAATAGACATTAAAAATATACATTTTATCATACGCTATGTAATATATCACTTCTATAAAAACGAAAACTCTTTTGATTCATTAAATAAATTATTTCAAGGACCAATTTTTAAAGTCAAAACTATAAACGTATTATTCAAAATAGTGTTAAACTGTATAACAATGTTAAATGAAGGACACATGCTCAGATTTTGATAAAAATATGTCGACTTATCAGATATTTAGGGTGTGAAATACAATGGAAAATAACTAAACCTAGAACACATGCGTCGCATCATCACTTTTGACAAAAACTAAATTGGAAACATCTCAAATGGATTTTGATATTTTCTGTACAATTTGCTAAAAATCGCCATCTGTTATAAATGCAAAACGGAAAAGTTAGATTTTGCTGGGATTTACATACTGTTTCTAAATGATGGGAAAAATATTTCAGAAAACGTTTTTTAAGTCTACGCTAGTATTTTCAGATTTTTATGTTTTATATCCAGTGAAAGTTTTTGGTTAGTCATGAAATTGTTTTGAACAGTTCACCTTGGTAACACGGTTAATGGAAATTTTATTCAAAGACATTTAGACATACCACGCTCTATCAACTGAGTTTATATTTAAAATTTTCGTTTAAGAATCGCTAATATTGTTTTAAATAATTAAATATCACAATTTGAAGTTTCACTCAGTAAGATATTCCACAAATAAATAAAAGTAATTTCATGTGATGTTACTCGACGAATGGGTTTTGATTGAGCGCTATAAGGCCAAAATGCTTGAATTTCACGCCCAAATGGGCGTTCGCATGTTTATATTTTTTTACACAAAGAACACCTAAATTAATTTAAAAAAAAACTCCTTCTTGCAAGATGGAATAAAGGTAGATTGGGAATACGTATACTTGTACAATAAATAAACAAAACAAGTCAAAGCAAAGCTAGGCTGTTTGTTGAATTAGATTTGCTAATCTACTTTCCGATATCAATTCTACTAAGACCTGTTTATATTTAGTGATTGATAGGTTAAATACATCAACAACTTCCTTATAATCATTACCCAAATTCTGTGTGCGGCGAACGGGAGTATACAATTGTGATGTCGTGTTGGACACAATAAAACGGTAGATATTGCCTCGATATTAATCTTCGATGTAACTGTAATATAACTAGGTGCTTACAATTTCTGTCGTGAGTGTGTGAATTGCATAACTAGGTGCCCACACTTTCTGTCGTGAGTGTGTGAATTGCATAACTAGGTGCCCACACTTTGTGATGTTTTGGACATCCACAAAAATAAACGATAAATAATAAAATAACGTGCTCTAAAAATTTTTTGTTTAAACAACGACGGAAGATTTATTGACAGACAGGCCTTGAGTAAACAGATTCCCACGGGAAAGGAGAGACCGGAGGACAGTCGAGTTTGGAACTTGGTTTGACAGTCCCGAGAAAGGGATACAAATCAGAAGTGTTGTTTGAAATTGCAGTTAATTATTGAATTCAAATGGTATTAGAGAATATTGCGGAATATTGAATTAAAGTGAAAGATTATTGATCCGGTGTTTGTGTGAAGTGAAAGTGATTCGACTCAGTGGGAAAACAATTAATAATAATGACAATAATAAAAATTCGATAATTTGTAGAGCGCCGTTTTGTAAAAACCCACCTCAGGGGCGCCAGGTGTTGTGCAATCGCGATTGTGTTATAAAGTTGTGTTGATTTAAACGTGATTTCGTATACAGTTCGAACTAGATTGCTTGTCTTAAAAACATGAAAATAATAAAAATATTGATTGCGTTTTAAAATAGAGTGAATGTACTTAAAGGCAGGAAGTGTTTAATCGGGCTAAGTTATTGATTTGGCGAGATGGCATTCTATCCACGGAGACCGAAAACCAGAGAATCAAATAGATTATTAACTGTGGGTTCGAATCCTAACAGATTAGGGAGGTACAATTTTATTTACAGGAATATTTAATTACCCTTTTATAAGCGTAGGGAGGAGGTCGAAAATTAAAGTGATTTAGCTATATAGTGTAACCAGGTAAGTTTCACACGAGGATTTGGAGGTGACTAACAGGGTGAGTTTTTTATATTATTTATTAAATTTCAGAGGACCCTTTTAAATAATAGGATACAACCGAGGTACAGGAACCGAGTTTGCAACGCCTGCAACCCAAATAATCTTCCCATAAGAAGGGATACGCTAGACGCATTGTCAATCAGCTGTGAGCGAGAGACGAGTCAACGACCTTTTCATATATAGGCCGAGAGGCGCGGAGTACAGTCAGTCAAAGGGGAAGTTTTGCTAGCGTATGCCGTCCCAAATTGAAAGCTATCGGATGCAACCAGACGGAACAAAATGAAAACTTTTCTTCTGTTATTTGACTTTCTAATTTAATACTTTTCATCTATTATTTGACTTTCTAAGTTACGAATTGGGATGCACAAAAACAAATCTAAAGTCGGAAGAGGGAGATGGTAATCTCCGAAATAAAACTACCAACCGAACAACTTTTCTCAACAGGTACCTTTCGAGAGGTAGGCAGCCTCTTTAAATTAAATGCAAAAAATCAAACCAATTATCCGTTTATACCTTACCTGAGAGGATAGGTATTCAGTAGAAGTTACCCATACCTTATACACGAGGATGCTAGTAACCTCATAAAATAAATACTGGAACCAAATATTAAAATACAGACAGTCCTCATCCCAAATTTGGCATATCGAGTAGACCTTACATATATCTCACATGATAATTGGCTGAATGGGTAGGCACACAACCTATCGTTAATAAGCAGGCAGAATGTCGACAAGATCGTCGTGTGTTATATGTGTATTGACCTAGAAAGGGATGTAAATCCCCGACGGCGTGGGAGTTACAACGTTTTCTGGAGGTGGCACGTAACTTAGGACCTTGCGTGTCACATTTTCGCGACTAGATTCGTGATAAAGGGATGTTATGGTTTTCCCCTTCTACACTCAGTAAAGTAGTTTATCCTGGAGGTGTTTGAGATTGGGGCAATTCTGAAATTGGTGAAGAGACCTGGTTTTCTTTATTCTGGCGTGAAGGTTGCCGATTTGGAACAAGGGGAGACCCGGCCGGTTGTGATATCCAGACACGCAGATATCGATTGCCTTGTTCGAATTATCATCCATCAGTTTTGTTTGGTAAGCGGAGGAGCCAGTCTTAACTTGAAAAAAATTCATTTCCTTTCCTCCCCTTCCCCTCCCAAAATATATACATGGATGGCGCCGACAACTAACACCATAAATTTATCGTATGTATATCACATATATAAAATCTAACACTTTATTATATTCACATTACCCTACAATAGGTAGAATCGAGTAGCTAGGGGGGGGTGAGCAGGCGACTTAGAAGATAAGGTTTATAAAATGGTTTTGAAAAACAGCGGTAATGGATTCAACTCACTCTATCTCAAAAGAACCAAGGGATACCACACAAAACATAAATAACTAGGTTTCTAAACCGAGAAACAAAAACCCAACACAACGTTCGGTGAAGCCTTTTTATACTGAACCGTCACGTGAAATGAGTACGTTCAAGGTCGTACGTCACGTAGACAAACTAGGATGGACACACTTGAAGGGGTGTGTAATAAAGAAAAGACGGCAGGGAGGACCTTCCTACCCCGGATATATATATAACCAAAGCCTTATGGAAAAGTTACCTACGGGACTTAAGGAAAATGTATCGTAGAAAGAAGAGAAGGAAAAGTTTGAAGTAGAAAGGGCAGATCATTACAACTTTCTGTCGTGAGTGTGTGAATTGCATAACTAGGTGCCCACACTTTCTGTCGTGAGTGTGTGAATTGCATAACTAGGTGCCCACACTTTCTATCGTGAGTGTGTGAATTGCATAACTAGGTGCCCACACTTTCTGTCGTGAGTGTTTGAATTGCATAACTAGGTACCCACACTTTCTATCGTGAGTGAATGAATCTCGAGGTGCCCACACTGTTGAGTTGTACTCGTTTTGACTCCTAAATAGTAAATGACAATTTTTTAATTGTTTGAATATTTTTAAAATGACTGCATATACTTAACACAAAACCCAACAATTTCAATGTTTTATTTGATGTAATCTCAGAATGATTAATAAAATTTAGTTTTTGATCAAAGTTAAATATTGCCAGTATGTTAAAAAGATGCCTGTAACTTCGAGGAAACGAACATCCAGGAATATTCTAACTTAATTTTTCTAATATTCTTCTTCTGCCCTATTTAATCCCCTCTCACAATATTCTCAATTTTTTCTACCATATTTCCAGCAGTAATAAGAATTCTTGAAAGTTTTATAAACTTGTATTAAAAAAAACTTCGATTCAACAACTCCGTTAAACTCACATACCTGTAATCTGAGTGACATTGTACCTTCGTACTTCATGAAATTACGCAGTAAATAGTCTCTACCCAGGTAACTAACTAGTTAGAAATATTTGGCAGTTTAAAAAGAATCTCTGGAATTTCGTGTTAACGTTGTAGACAGACGTGCCCTCATCTCATTTTGACAGTTCATCTTGGGAATTCTGTGTATTTGAAAATTCCACAGGAAATCTAGATTGTAATAATCTTAATGTTGTTTGTTTCGTGTTTTAGTTACTTTGAATTCCAGCACTATGAGTTTATGATTCGCATTGTTTTGTAAGAATCCACATAATCCGCTGAAACATTATAAAGTTTCATGTGATTTAATCAAATATTTGAACTAATTAAATGGCTCTCCTGATATTGTAGTCATAATATGTGACATAAAAAGATGATTGGTTAAAAAATAGCAGTTTTAATTGTTAATAATCGTAAAAGAATAACGTGAAACTTTGGCAATTGTGCTTGATGCGTCACGTAAAGAAAGCATATAAAATAAATCATCTAAATTCATCTATTTACGAGTAGGTACTTAAATGAAAAAAGTTATGTTATATTAATGTGTTTGTTTTCAAACCGTTTTATCTTATCCCGACTCTTGTTTATACCTTCGTGATTACCATGCAATGCCTAAGTGAAAATATGGGGCGTTTATTTGTATCCAATAACTTTCTGCATTTTTAAATGTATTACTAGTATTGTATGTGCATATATGTTAAATAATAAAATATATCTGTATATTTTTATTTTTTACTTAAGAAAAGTCCTCTCAAGATAAAAGTATAGATATGATAATTATTTAATATTGATTATTCTGTACAATTGGAATGTGTAAAATTAATAACATTATTTGGAGCGTTTTTTAGCACATTGTGTAAGGGTTTTTTTCAAATAAAATAAAACATATATATTAATTAAGTCTTCAAGTGGGGAAAGGATGGGACACAGGCAATGCAAATTAATTAACGTGGGAGGAAATGGGGCGTCAGCCTGGGGGAAACAAACTTTTCCATTTTATTTTTGCATTTGAAGTGGCATTTGAGAGGGCAACCCGTATATCAAAGAGTTCACGAAATGAGTTATTTTGCTTTTTACGTTTCTAAATTGCTAGTAAGTGGTGACCACTATTTAGAATCTAAAAGTTACATTACATATTTTTGGCCATATTTGGTGGCTTTGTAACATTTCACTTCCCTATCTCATTCCTTTCCCCACTTATTTTTTCCTCAAAACGTACCTGAAATTTTGATATTGTTGTATTTGCTTCAGGCAGCTGGCGAATTTCTTACGATACTTAAACAATGAACAAATACTTGACACCGAATAAATTTAAGAAAAGTATTTTTATCTAAGTCACGATAAAAATGACGCTTAATGTGGCTTTAGCTTTATTAAGCGACAAGCTACTAAAAACCATTACAATAACTGTGAGGCTAACGATGAGCAGTCAACAAAAAAACTTTTGTTTTAATTTAAATTCGTTATTTTTATTGGGGAGAGTGATGTTTTCAGATATTTTGGTTTAAATAGTAAATAACTTATTGAGAAATAAACGACAACAGAATTAAAAAAAATACCCTACAATTTTAAATGTAAGACTGGGATTTTATGCGATGATTGATTGAACAAATGAACTTACGTTGATAAATATAAGACTGAGGTTATATACGTTGATTGATTTTACGAACGTACTTACATTGTTAAATGTAAGACTAGGGTTATATTTATTTATTTACGCCCTAATGGGCTTTTACAAAAGTAGTTAACAACTAATACAATTTTGTTACATAGTTTACAATAAATTATGATTTTTGATTAAATTTAGGTAAATTCAAATTAAAAGTGTGGATTACGGAAAGCTAAATATGTATTAAGGAACATATAAATATAAAAACAAAAGTGTATTAACTACGGAATTGTGAATTCATACATCTCAGTAAAATGATTAAAAAGATTTCGTTTTATAACTAATACGGAATCTTTAAACATGTCTATAATATTCCCAAATTTATTGCCAAAATGATGTAGTCTATGTATAGGTGTATGAGCTTTATAGTTGGTTTTAATATATGTTAATTGATTGTACAAATGTACTTTCATTATTAAATGTAAGACTGGGGTTATATATGTTGATTGATTGTACGAATGTACTTACATTGTTAAATGTAAAAATGGGGATATACGTTGATTGATTGTACGAATGTACTTACATTGTTAAATGTAAGACTGGGGTTACATATGTTGATTGATTGTACGAATGTACTTACATTTTTAAATGTAAAAATGGAGTTATATACGTTGATTGATTGATCGAATATATTATAACACTAAAATATTATAAAAAATATTTTACAGTGCAAAAGTGCAAAGTAAAAGTTAATATGTATCAGTGTGCTTAAAAAATATGTTCATAAATATTGTATAGAAATATTTATGGTTACGATGTATCTTTTGGCGGGTTATCTGCATCTGTCATTGTTTCCTCAAACTAGGATATTTTTGATTACATTTAGAAAGACGTGATGTGATGCGAATTTCCATTTTCTTTATTTTAGGGTCATATATTACATGGCCTCCATATTTTATAAAAGTATTTTTATCTTTTTTTCTATAATGCGGCAATACGTAAAATTGACCTAAGATAGAAAAATAATTATTATTTCCAGTTTGCCTCAAATAATTATACTAGATGCCATTAATCAAATCCTAAAAATAGCCAAAATGAATAATTCATATTTCGCGTCGCCATCGTAATAATAGGTTTAACTTTAAAAATTGTTTTATTTATTTTTGCTAGTTATAGTTTTCTTACAAATTCTACAAACAAAACGAATGTGTTTTCGAAATATCGATATCTCGCAATGTTTCTATGATTGGAGTAAAAACATTAAATAAAATCATTTTTGGCAACATTTTTCACTTTTGATATTAAAATTGTATTATTTAGAAAAAGTTGATACATACACCGGAAAAATAATTTTATCTGGTTTCTAAAACAGTATTTTTTCCAAAAAATAAGGTACATATAACGCATTTGAAATACACAGAAAACATTGCAAACAAAACAAAAGGAATGCATGTATTCTTTATTGTTCTATTTAAGTATATATGTGCGCTATTATTGGATTTTCTTTATTTTCTTAATTTCACCCATAACCATATTTCTATAAGTATTAAAAAAATAACATAAATATTTGAGATGCTTTGAATGTTTTAATTGCACTGTGATTTTTTTACGTTCTTTAATATTTCAAAACTATGTATTGTGAGATGCCTCAATACAGTTCTCTGGCGATAGTAAGATATGCAACAATTTCAATAAATCCAGTCAATTGGAGACAATTCATCGGTCTTAATTTAAAAAAAACTGTTCATCGTTTGCCAATGAATACGGTTTTATATACTAACACGTGTATTGAGAAACTAAACGGAAGACATTAACTCTCTATTTTCGTGCGCAAAAAGAAAACCAGCTTTAAAGATATTTCTCGCTTCTCGGCAATAAAAAAATGTTTTCGCGTCGGCGGCGCAAGGTAATTATCACCTTGGAGCGTGCGGAAATGAAACAGCGGAAACCGGATGTAGTGCGGGGGGCATAAAAGCGCGGGAAACGGAAGCGGGAAGGCTGGGGGTGCAGCCTCGAACTAACCGTTTGTGGTGGCAATCCAATTATGGGAAGTGCCATCATGGCCGATCGCAAAATGGGCCACCTTGCGGCCAGCCGAGGCCAGCGACGAGGGCGCCATTTTCACTAGTCGCTTCGATCTTATTGGCGATGTTTGAGCATCTTCATATGTAAAATACCCATGCCTACATTCAGTGTCACTCTACTCCCTAGGCCAGGTACAAAATACTAGCAATTTAGAGGCCTATAACAATCTGGGATTATTCGTAAGCAAACAGTGAAGAGGTACCATATTGTATCTTTGAGTATTTCTGCCTCGCCGAAGATTTCCGAGTCATTGATGAGCGGCGCTCATGTTTCGGAGAAATTTCAATACAATGGTCAACATCCACGTCCTGCGCCCATTGATAATTGATGTTCCCAGGAGACATTTCTCAATGAGCAATATGGAATCCGCTCTTACCACGGGACTTACTACACATGACACAAAGAACGAAAATTCGAGCCGGTTGAATTTAATTTTGTTTTGTTTGTATTATTATTGGTTGGTAATTATTATTTTTAGATTACTACTACTGTCTATATTTAAACATGTTAAGATACTGGTGATATTTTTGGGATTTTGATTCATATTCTTATTCTTGCTGCGTTAATCTGGAAGATCTTTAGTACTTTAGTATACCTACAGATGAAGTATTACTTACTACAAAGCTTTGCGTGAGTTTAAAACTAAGAAAATAACAATTTTGGGATTTTTTACGCCTATTAAGGGAGGCAAGGCCAGATACAAAAGCTTATTTCGAATCTTCGTAGTTAATGATGGTATTTTATAAAAATATTAGACGACACAATTCTCCGAATGCTCATCTTTCGAAAGTTTGTAGTGGGCCACTCTAAAACAAAAGACGTGAAACACAAAATACAGAAATAGAATCAGTCGCGTCTTCTTTCTTAGCTCAGTCGAAGTATAATATGGAGTTAAAAATGACGTGAGTTGTGAGTTGATATGGTCGAATTAGCTCGGTGGTCAGAGCACTTCCATCACAAGAAAGATGTCCTGGGTTCAATTCCTAGATGCGACAGAATCTTTTTCTGTATTTTGGTTTCACTTATTTCATTTGGGGGTCGTTAATATTATCTGCGATGAATAAAAATTACAATTTGAGGTTTACCCATTAAGGTTTTCAACTTTAAAAATTATTGCTTTATTTTATTGATAAAGATAGTTATTTAAATGTATTATTAGTCAAAACAAAACTGGTAATCACACAGGCGAATTTCAATATAGTTTCGAGTTGTCAACAGACTGATTGCCATTTCTAATGCACAGACGCAATGTGGGCATGCTGAGTCTATTCTACAGCTATTTTAATGGAACCTACTATAATGGCCTAGCAGCATTGATCCCCGGCGTACCGGTGCAAGTGCTTGAAACTCAGACGTACACGAGCGGAACAACCGTTCACAATTGATTTTGGCGTTTTTGTTTAAGACGGCTTGCATGTGGAACGAGCTACCGGAATCTGATTTTCCTCCTTCATATAATCCGAGCATCTTCAAGACCCGCTCATACAGCCCCTACTTTCACCCGCCTCGCAACGCTTCCCAACCGGATGGCGCCATAGCTTCCCTGCCTTTACAGTGTACAGACAGGGGCGCTCTTGAATACATTTCTCTCCTCCTTAAATTAAGAATGTCCTTACTTAAAAACTCTTCATAATTGGTGTCGGCAGCATTAAAACAAGTCATTTCACGATTGGTTATTTTCAATAATATCTAGAATCTGAAAAGAGTTATAAACATTCGCCTTTCCTCCTCTATTTAATCTGAGCTTCAACAAGATTTATATTTTCAATTTCTTCCGCAATGGGGCAATATAGTTTTCTATACTAGTAAAGCATTCAAGATACGAGTATCTTGCCATACCACAACGAAAATCTTAGTTTCATGATTTATTTCTTGTAATTTGCGGATTTTGTTGTCAGAAAGAAATAAAAGCAATAACGTACGTTACATTGGACAGCATTTTTTTTCTCGTCTAAAAAAAATAATTTGATTAAGTTGTTTTCTTTTTCGCAAAACCATTTTTTTTCATCTGATTACACACGTTATCCGCACGTTCACATGCCTAAATTGATTTCTATACACCGTTTTAATGCAAACGTCGGGATCGTAATGAGAAAAGTTCAATTTTTTGTAGTGAACCAAGAAATAATATTTCCCGACCCAGGGTGGCCGCACACAATATAGCAACACCACGTGAAAGTCAATTAACTTTGTTGCTTTACTACGAGCTTACATAACTGAAATGGATGAATAACATGTTTCTTTCAATAATTTAATTGAAGAAAAAAATCAGGTTTTTATAATTTTTTGTGCCTGTAACTAAGCAAGGTTCTTCTAAATAACTCATAATGTTACCTTATATACGTAAAAATTAAAACCACGACATAATTATAGTGAATCTAAGGACGGGTAATATTAAAATTATTAAAATATCAAATAAATTGGAATATTATTTGATCTTTTCAGTTTTGCAAATCTAATTTCTTGCATTCAAGAACAGTTCCCATACAGGATGTCTGGAGGCAAAGTGCGCTAACTTTGGTTGGTGATTCTTAATTATCGTAGGAGTAAAAAATAAAAACAACAATTTTTTTCTGAAATTCCGACTTTTTTCATATAAAAGACCTACCTTAATATACATTAAAAATCGTTAGTGTGAGGTACAAACTTACCCGATAAATTCGCTGTGAGCTTGCCGAGAGCGAGTATGGACACGTTGCATATTTGTGATTGACCCATATCAATAGAAACCGTGTGTAAACAATAAAATAAGACCGAAATTTCGACTTTTACAAAATGCTTCAAAATCATATGTTTTAAACCAAATTCAAAAGAGAACTGCACTAAAATAAAAAAAAAAGTATACGCCGTACAAATGTAAAAATCTACGCCGTACATTTCCATTACGTTAGTTGTAAACCGTTAAAATTGTGTTCCTTTTATGCGTAATTTTTTTAAATTTTATATAATCACTGCGATAATGCCTGGTTTTACCCACGAATAACGGGTAGATAAAAAATATTTCCAACTTTTAGTAGTAACCCCAAGATATGTCGACGTAATTTGTAACCTGAGAATGTTTATCTATTTTAAAGAAAAAAGTCCAACAAGCTATAATTGTGAAAGACTTCTCATAGTTTATTGTATATGGTGACTTTTCAGAGTGACACATTCTCGAATTTATTTCATTGTTACATCCTCGCTATAAAATTCCTACATATAACAGAAATTCGAGAAGAGACCAATACCAAAGTCAATTCCACACACAATTGTTTTACTCGGTATTGTACGTAAACACCAAATTTTGTTCATTATTATTTTCAGGAAATCCATAAAAATAATAAGCTTTTGCGTCTTCTTTTGGATTTAATTTAAGAAATGATATTTTTTATGCGATAAGAATAAAAATACATGAAATTATAATTACATATTTGTTTGCACAAAATCCTTTATTTGGTTATTTTATTTAGCTCATAAAGTTTGTTTCCTTAAAATGTTTTAATAGGTCAAAATATTTTGGATTAAAAAAGATTTGTGTTACAATTTAAACGACTAGCGATGGCAGCTGGCAATAACAATTGAAATACAATTAAAAGTAATTAACATTAATACCCAATAGTCACAACGTATTGGCGACTCATTCATATTCTCTTGTACATACATCCTAATTTACTTACTTAAATTACCTTTCATATAACAACTAGAAATACTCGATCATAAATTACGTTTAATTGCGAAAAACAATATCAGGGCTGAGTCATTTAGATTCCCCTTGTTCCTAGATTGCGTGTAGTTGGCAATATTTTCTCAGATATAGTAAATGTGTTTAACTGCACGGGATTTAGTTCCAAGAATGATATAATAACATCTCTCATAAATAATTATTAATGTAAGCTTTTTTATTATTCTTTTGCATGTGTTCTATTTTATGATTTCTTTAACAAATTTTATTTCTTTAATAATAATTCAAATTTCATTATTCCAGAATTAATGCTGGGGTAGGGCAATGCAATACATTCCATATTTTGAAATGACAAAATAGATCAGACAAATAAATTAGACAAAAGAAAACAAACAAAAAACTTCAAAATTTGGAAAAGAAGATTGGCGAAGTCTGCGCGTTTTTAATAATGTTCCACTATATTATTGTATATGTACTTTTAATAAAATCCCATATGGGCATATAATATAAATGAATAAATATTCATAATTGTCTTGCAAGCTTAAAAGTCGTTGCTATTCATGCTTCCTGTGCTAAAAGGCGCTTTAACGATGGACTCGTTGTTTTTCCTTAAGACCAGGGACCAGATACCAAATCCGGATGCAGGTGAAGAGGAGAAATAATTAAGGGTGCGGCTTTTAGCAAACATTGCCGAAGCGCTACATTATTGTGGGAGCCCAAATAGTGTTTCATCTGCTTTTTGGTAGTGTATCTAATTGTCTACATAATTAATTATTTTTTTCATCGTTAGTTATTTCCAAGAAGGCATATTCAACTAGTGAAAACCGTTGATTTTATGTATATATTTAGCAAGAATTTTTTTCTGGATTTTACTGGATAACTGTTTACTATAATTTACCTTTACTTTTTGTGTTTTAACATTTTATCTTTGAATTCAAGTACCACTAGAAGTTGCAAAATTTTTGTTAAATGGTTTCCAGGTAATATCCTTATCTGAATCAGTTAAAGTTATTCCCCCAAAAGCACTTTGAATACTTTTTACCATCTTGATACTCTTACCATCAACCAGTGGCGTACTAAAATATCAATTTACTAGTAGTGCAATGAAATATTTTTTAGTATACTTTCGAATAACACACAAAAACAATATTGATACCAAAACAGAGAAGCACATATAAAAAAATGGAAATATAAAAATTTGTAGATTTGATAGATCTTTATTATGGTGATTAAATTTTGAGTTATTACGCCGTGTTTGGGCATACTATATAGCCGATTATTATTCTTACGATTTAGTTTAATCTTTTTCTAACTACCACACCCATCCGAACCTTTCTCACCATGAGACGGATATTTTACCGCGCAACCGATAACAAGTTGCAAATTCAAATCCGTGTTGCATGGAAACTAAAGCAATTCTCCGAGGACTTTTTGGTCCTTCGAGGCTTCAGCCTTACACATGCCCATCATCATATAAAGCATTTTATGATATTATGCTAGGACTCAATAAAAAAAGGCATAATTTAATAAATGTAAAGGTAAGTAAATCGAGTTAAAAGGTTTGGTAAATATAAATCACTTGCAAAAAGGCCCAAGATTATGAAAACCAGTATATTATGTATTTTTTCTAACGGGTATAGGTATTGATGTTTTTAAAATCATAAAGAGAGGAACTATTTATGTTGTATATTTAAAACTCAGTCCTCTATAAAAAATACATGAAAATAGTTAAGTTAGTGTCATTACTCAAGATATAAATAAGCTAGTATCCAATCATACGAAAATGTACAAATTGTAGAATATTATTGAATTTCGCGAATGCTCTTTTCTTGAATAAACCTTAAAATAACATTTATATTTAAAGTTGAAAAATTCTATACTTAACGTATTCCAAAGATTTTCCTGTCAAGATTTTTTTTTTCATAATTTTTTTTTAGCCAATGTGCAATACATTAGAGCGGTCGCTTGGTACTGCACGCCACTGTTATCCACATACTGTAGTCGATAGTTCGCACAGTGAGAAAGGTATGCTTCTTGGGAACTTGGAACGTTCATTGCGAAGTTTTCGAATTGATCGAGACTCTGTATTTGACGCAGTCTCACTTATTTAGATGAAAAGTCCCGATAAAACGAACTGGATCCGATTCCATTGATACTTTATAATACCGAAACTTTTCAATCGACAAAGTTTAAGGTTTTGTTCAAAAACGAACGGAAAAGAAAATGTGTAAATCTTGCCGAATAAGAAATCAAATTGACAATCAAAGAAAGGATCGTTGAAAAGGATCGCTTAGGATTATCCTTATTTGTACCAAAAGTGGCAGAATAACATACCACGCAGCTTAAGGTGACTCTATATTATTATAACCTTGTTTATTTCACAGACAACCTTCGAAACGTTGGAATTTTTTTGAAGGTTACTTACGAGTATATTGATGTTTGTCGCACAGCAAAATATTTACACAAGGTTTTTCATTCAGTCGAATATTATGATTTTTATTTTATATTCCTGTTGTCGCAATAAACATGAATGTTGTGTAAGTCTATTTCGTATGTAAACATTTTCATAATTAATGTATAATTTAAAAAACGTATATACTCGTAAAATGTTAGGCGAAAAAAAAAACAACTAGCAAACCAAAATAAAATTAAGCTATACACCGTACAAAAATATGTTATTTTTTCAATTAAAATTAACAAGACTATTTCATTGTAACAATAATGATAAACTACAACTAACATGAGGATAAACGACAATCTCAGCATCGCCTCGGTGACTGGCCACCAGACACTATTCAGAAACAAAACGTTGGCGTAATGTATTCATTCCGAACTTATTATTAATTATTCATTCATCTTATCGTTGTCCATTCCGTTTTACTCATTTCTGTATTTCAACTTCGATCAAAATAAAGAGAAATTATAACATAAATACAGCACTAGATTCACGCGCAATCACGGGTTAATAGCTCCGAAATTTAATAAAAGTACGGACAGAGAAAGTTTGAATACAACATAACGAAGATATTTAATTTATTACCTGAAACTATAAAGCAATCTTAGTCTATGAATAAAGTTGTATATATATATGGTGAAAAACTGTCTATCGGAAAAAAATATTTACTTTAATATGTATGAAAATTTTTTGATTCTGTAGATATAAGATGTAAATTACAACTTCTAAAATGTATTTGTAACTAAACTTTAAGCACCTGTTGATAAGCCGATTCAATTGGCTTAGCAGGACTTGTTTGTTGATATTTATTAATTATTTATTCAATAAAAAATTAATTAATTCAATAAACACTGACTCTTACCGGTTTTTTACTAGAAACGGAAAGTACAGACGAAAATAATTTTCCTCGGGGTCTATGTCATCTTTAGGTATGCAGTGTGGAGATTATTTTTAGTGAGAGGAAGGAGTGTACATGGATCTTGAACAGACCTGTTCTTTGGAAGGGAGGAAACTCAGAAGTTGACAAATCGTTCAATAGCCGTATGTTAAACTCAAGAATGAGTTGTAGTAACGACTTGTCCTCTTGTGATCAAATTGCGGTTAACAGTTTAGTGCAAAAGCATCCAAAACAATAATTATTTTAAATTTTATGAAGAGAACATTAATAAAATAATACCTTCAACTATTTTTTCCCAGAAAAGGAATCATCTCGTGTTCTTTATATCAATATTATAATGGATTGGAGTGCTTTATACAATTTTTCCAATAAGAGGTGTTATTTTGATATCCAAAGAGCTTTCGAGAGATGATTAATGATTTTTTATAGCCGGAATTGGATGGTATTGATTTGGACAACGTTTTATTTCAACAAGACGGCGCTACGTGCCACACAAGCAACGACACCATTGATCTTTTACGGGAAAAGTTTCCGGACCGTGTTATCTCTCGAAGAGGTGATCACAATTGGCCACCGAGATCTTGTGATTTAACACCTTGCGACTTCTTCCTTTGAGGCCACGTGAAAGAAAAAATCTACGCCAGCAGCCCAGCGTCGATTCAAGACCTCAAAGATGGAATTAGTGAGGCAATCGAGGACATAAGGCAGCCACATTGCAATTTGGTTTATGGAAATTTTCATGAAAAGGATATGGTCCTGTAGGCGTGGTCATGGTAGTCATTTGACTGATGTTATTTTTTAATATTAACGGCATACCTTTTTCTTTATAATAAAATAAACATTTGATTGTTTATATTAAAAAATGTAATTTTTCTTTGAATATCAAAATAACACTTCTTATTGGATAACCCTATATTTCAGTGAACATCCTATCAAACTCTATATCAACGGAAGGGGTACCTATTTTCATTAAATACAACGTCTTATTATTTCTTTACCGGCTAACGAATTTGCTAACCGTTTCTTGCCATTATTTCTTTATAAACTTTCAAAGGAGCCTTAACAAGAGGAGTAATGGACAACGTGTTTTGTAATAATTATTTTTTAAATTAAATTATAACGAACGAAAGGACTTGCTTTCAAAAAACTAACAGCTTCATGGTTATTACAAAGACAAACTCAGTTTTCGCCTCTAAAAGCTCTAAAAATAATTGGGTTCATTAAAAATTTTCAAATAAGGCTATCTGACAAAAAATATGCAAGGCTAACTAACCTTGATACATTAAGAATAATTCTTGCTGATTTAGTATTCAAGAAAATGTTGAATTAAAATGCTTTTAATTTTATCATTATGTAACTTAATTAGAATAAAACCTTTCTTAAAAAATATTTTCTATGATATTTAAAAAAAAATCTCTTTTCTTAAGGTCACTAAAGCAAACTAAAGGAGTTTTTTTTTCGGGAGATAAATACGATCAGATTTATTAATGTTATATCGTTCAATTTTTTTAATTTTTTTTTTCATCATTTATTAAAGTCAAAGAATTATTAATATTTAGCTTTTTAAGTAAATAATTCAAAGCTAAATAAAATTATCAGAATAATATATTTACACGAAATAGAACATTAACACATATTTTATCTCATCTTAAAAATTATTCAACATTAAAGTTCATAATAACTTTGTTAGTGTTTAATTAATTGATTAGCGTTTTTTTTTAAATCTTTTATTTGACTCCATTTTGAGGAGGCTACCGTGAAAAATATTGTAAATGTGTATACCTTCATGGCCTATGTTTCTTTTACCACTTTCAGTGCACCAGTGCACTCAGTGTACCCAATGGATTATATCAAGACGAAAAAACTGTTTAAGAGTTGTTGCTGCCTTGGTAAATGAATACCCACTGTCCTCAGTGTCCTCATCCTTACATTAAAACATCAGAGCTGTTTGTGAGTTTTTGAAGCTTTGGTAAATTGAAACCTAGCGCCCTTAAGACAGCAAAGCTATTTAAGAGTTTTCGAGGCCTTATTAAATTGAAACTTAGTGCCCTCAGTGGCTTACATAAAGACAGCAAAGCTATTTAAGCGTTTTCGAGGCCTTATTAAATTGAAACATAGTGCCCTCAGTGGCTTACATAAAGACAGCAAAGCTATTTAAGCGTTTTCGAGGCCTTATTAAATTGAAACCTAGTGCCTTCAGTGGCTTACATCAAGACAGCAAAGCTATTTAAGAGTTTTCGAGGCCTTATTAAATTGATACCTAGTGCCCTCAGTGGCTTATATAAAGACAGCAAAGCTATTTAAGAGTTTTCGAGGCCTTATTAAATTGAAACCTAGTGCCCCCGGTGGCTTAAATTATGACAGAAAAGCTTAAGAGTTTTTGAGGCCTTAATAAATTAAAACCTAGTGCGCTCAATGGCTTATATAAAGACAACATCATCAGTAAATGGATACCCTGTACCCCCAGTAGCTTATATCAAAACGTCAAAGGTGTTCGAGTGTTTTTACTGCCTACATAAATAGATACCCAGGGCCCCCTGTGACTCATATCGAGACGATGAAGCTGTTCGAGAGTTTTAACTGCATCAGTAAATAAATACCCAGTGCCCCCAATGGCATATATTAAGACGACGAATCTGTTTGTGAAATTTTTGTTCTTCAGTAAATAAATCCCTAGTGTCCCAAATGGCTTATGTCACAACGGAAAAGTTGTTTGATAGTTTTTTCTGCCTTAGTTAATAGATTCCCAGTACCCACAGTGGCTTACCATTCAGAATAGAAACGTTGCTTGAAATGGCTTAGGACATTTTTGGTGACCAGATTTCAATAGCAAGGTACCCAACCTTCCTCTTCAACATATCTTTCCCTTCCCTTCTCCCTTTAGCCTCCACCATACTGGTATTGAGGATGGCTTAGTACTACTGGCTCTGGGCCGTACGGGACTCCCGATTTGCAGTATGATAAATCTAATAAATCAAATTATATCCCTAGTTTTAGTGCCAAAGTTTTTTTGTATCTTTGATAAACCGAGACTACCTATAAAACGTTTATCGATCAGTGTCCAAACCAACATTCAATATCAAACGAAAAAGTAAAATAAGTACCCTGGTTTAGATTTCTTCCTTAACAGTATTTTCTTTTATTTTATTTTGTGTTTATTTCTACCCCTGGAGTTGACGTGCAGTTTCAGCTGATTGGCTCCTAGAGTGATTGACTTAGGGTTTGATTCCTGAAAAAGTTTCCGGGTTAAGGATTCAGAATTTCAGTCGTGAGGAATTCATTAGGCTCTGATCTATTAGAAGCACTCATCAAATCTACATTTCTTATTACGCTAAGCAAAGATAGAAGAGATTTTGATGTGTTACATTACATATTTTAAAAGAAAAAAATTATATTGTTTTAAAGTAATCAATTTTAATAATCGCAGTTATAATATAAACAAAAGGTTGATATTTGTGTGGCTTAAATAAATATGAATCTTTCAATTTATTAGTTTTAGTTCCCGATTTCATTCATGTTTTGTTTATAGATAACTCCTTCGGCAATTAACGCCAGACGGTGTTTTGGTTGAATTATTTTCACCTGCCGTCGATTTTATAAGATATACTTTATTTAACTAATACATTATATTGATCATAACATCAATTTCTATCACATTAAGCTATTTTCATGATGCCAGATAAAAAAGTCTTCAAAAACCTATTTATTTTTAAAGAATTTCTGCTGTGTATTTATTATTACGCTTGACAGCTACTTCGTATATTTATTTATAAATTGAAAAGGTAGGTAAATCAAAGAAAAACTTTTTTTTAAATGGATGATTTTTTAATTGCTGCCAACCGTCGGGAGCTATTGAGGTTTGCTTCTTGGCTTATGTTATGAGGTTGAAGGTTATGGGAAGGTGGGGAAGTTCCTGGATTCAGATCTGGTCACCAAACACGGTCAAAGCCATTTCAAGCTATTCTGAATGGTGGTCTTACACTTTCGAGAGCCTTACCCTTTGACCAGAGAAGTCGTCAAAAAATAAAAAATAAAGCCATGATAAGGAAATAACGGATTGGCCTGGTAGAAAGTCTTCAATTAAATAAATTGCGTCGTAGATTATATTATATGATGATTGTAGTATTTCGTTTTAAAAATCGAAAATGACAGTGACCACAAAAAATTGGACACGAGAATCGGACGTGTATTTGGTTCATCCGATACATGTATTCCCGGCCTAAATCCCAAAGTGATTTTGGAAACTGCAACAACATTTACATCACATGGATCAAGAACCCATAGTTTAAAGAAATTAATTCGCCCATCAACAAGTCCAAGTGCAGTAATACCCGAATTACACTTGCCGAGTGCTCGGCTGATGTGATCACTGATCAGTACAGTCAGTTCTCGTAAACCTCCTTAGCCACACACGTCAGGAGTATCAGGACTCATTCGACTAGATTTATTTTTAAAACGATTCTAGACCCTCGAATGTCCCTGCATGCATGATTGTTAGTACGAAATAATGAATGCATACTGATAGTGATTTGTTTTTGGGGTATTATGCCGTGTTACGCTAACTCCTTCTTTAGCCAACTTTTTGGACACTATTGCAGTGTCCATCACCAGGGCAGATGTGTAATCAGATTAAAGAAACAAAACAATATTTACAGGTGTAAGTAAGATTAAAACGTGAAAATATAAAGGCTTTTCCAATAAGAGGTGTTATTTTGATATTCAAAGAAAAATGCCATTTTTTTAATATAAATGATCAAATGTTTATTTCATTATAAAGAAGAAGGTATGCCGTTAATAATGAAAAATATAACTAGTCAAATGACCACCACGACCACGCCTACAGGACCATATCCTTTTCATGAAATTTTCCATAACCATATCGCAAAGTGGCTGCCTTATGTCCTCGATAGCCTCACAAATTCCATCTTTGAGGTCTTGAATCGACGCTGGGCTGTTGGCGTAGACTTTTTCTTTCACGTGGCCTCAAAGGAAGAAATCGCAAGGTGTTAAATCACAAGATTTCACCCGCCATAACACAGGGACATCCCTAGCATGGCGGATGAATTATCAAAAATATGTATAAATGTTCAAAAAGTTCTTATAATAAATAAATAAATCTCGGTGGCCAATTGTGATCACTCCTTCGAGAGATAACACGGTCCGGAAACTTTTCCCGTAAAAGATCAATGGTTTCGTTGCTTGTGTGGCACGTAGCGCCGTCTTGTTGAAAGTAAACGTTGTTCAAATCAATACCATCCAATTCCGACCAAATAAACATAATTAATTCCTTAATTAATATTCAAAATAACACCTCTTATTGGAAAACCCTGTATACGCCGCGTATCAGGGCAGTTTACTTCACTATCACAGGGTAGTCCTGGCAAGAATGAGCGTGACGAGCGGCCACGAGCGGCAACGAGCCTTAGCACCCGCGTCCTTTAGCCGGTTTTCCGAGAGCACCCTCGAATAAATGTTAATGGGGGGGAGATACTCCCAAAGTAACTTGGGAATGAAGTGAGCCTAAGGTCACCGGAGGCAGGACGGAGGGGGAAGTTGATAAAAGCAATGGCCGATGGCTCGGTCAAGTACCCCTTCACCTGCATACTCAACTCGGCACTTCTCTCGCTCTCCACTCGCGTAGTGTAATCAACCGAGTCAGTCAGTGAAAGAAATAAAATTCTGTATTTTTTAGAAGTATGTAACATTTTTTGCTCTAATCATAATTTTTCTCTTCTTCCTCCATCGCGATACCATGTTAATTTCACTTCAAATTAGACTCGCCCACTGTATCTTCCACATATGATCACCTCTACTTTTTAGTAAATTTCTCTGCCAAATAACAAAGCTATTGGCTTGGCCGACCACTTTGCATGTGTAATTCAAGATTATGCTGTGTTATCAGTGGGGGCGAACGCAATATCATCACTCTACTTAACGAAATCAAGTAATTCAAATTCGATTTCAAATTGAAATCCTTGAACACTCGTCTGCTATCATACCGAGAACTGACTATACTCATCAAATCAGTCGAGAACTCGGCGGGTGTAATTCAGGCACTAGGCTAACACAAAATATACAGATTCACACTCCTGATTACGCTTCGTATACATAACCAGGAACTCCCAAAACCTGAATGTAAAACATTCCTATCTAAACTATACATGATTGCAAAAAAATGTTCTATTATAACTGTCGGTTGGCAGATAAAACTGGTTGTGGTCGCAAGAGTGTATTCTAGAAGAAGGTTGAAACTGAAACGAAAGTTCCTCTCCCCGCTGAGTGAGCCCATATTATTAAAATAAATTACGGGTCCATAGTTCAGTGATTACGCTCACTCTCTACAGTTATACAGCTAATCTAAGAGTCCGACTCCGGGATTTATTGCAGAGCTTCTAACTATTTCTCGTAACTTTGTTTATTAGGAAAAGTTTTTAGCTGAAATCCTTTCCACAGAAGGGACGGAATGAACCCACCAAAAAGTTATTATTCAGAGGAGATCGCTAATATTGAAGAATGCGTAAATTGTTTTTTTTCACAATATTTCTTGCGATATCTGATATAAGTTATTTACAATCTACATTAAACTCTGACAATAATGAAAAAACTATGAAACCTACGAGTATGCTAAATCAAAGATTTTTTTTAAATGGCAGATAAGTATTGTGGCGGTATCTGTATGATGCCGATTTTATATGAGGACAATACAGTAGTGACTTGTCCCCGGTACGTGAACAGCCTCAACAGCGCAGGGAGTTCAAACAGGGAATGCTGTCAAAATGGATACAATACGATGCGCGCGTTAAAATTACACCAAAATGTATTGTAGTGTTTCATTTACGCCACATTTTAAAGTCGAAATACGAGATCCGAGCGCCCTTACATGTGCGCGGAGTTACTGGCTATTTTCCTCGTGTTTTGTCAAAACGCGTCCGAGTGCGGTGGTGGGGTAAGACACTATCCTGCTGAGATGGCTTGCCCGCCTATTTATGGGACAGTGTCGTGGTTCATTGTTTTGTCTTCCAAACTACTGTTCATAGTAGTAAAGTGGGTGTGACAAAACAGAATTGTATCGCTTCTATCGGTTTCAGTTATTCAAGCCAAACTGTCAAAAATGGTCTTGCAAACAAAGTGATTTGGATGCTCTTGTCCAATACGTATTCAGCCTAGGCAGAACTAGGCAGACGGGACAGAATGCGCATGCACAAAAATCAAACACTTTCCAGCTTCGTGGATACGGAATGACGCAGAGAAACCGCTCCACACTATTGCTGGTGTCTATGTGTTTATGTTTTTACGCGGCATTCGAGCATTAATAATGTATCATCTCTTCCGACCCGCTCGCGCTCAATGCATCGCGTTGTGTTGTTATCATTAAAAAGCAGTACCTAGTGTGGTTTACGACTAGAAAAAATTGGAGTATTATGTTTTTCAAATCGGAATTAATTAATAATTATTATTGATTTTCAATATCAGCACGATCTCTAAAGATTATTACACAATCTCACTTTTAACCCTCAGCCTTAATAATAGAGAGTAATAATTGAGTTGACACTTTAAAAATACATATCTAAAAGCAAAAAATTCAATGTATATTAATTTTATTTCTCAATTTCGTTTTCAGAATCTCCTGAACTATTGGTCTTGTTAAAGCCACACTGGATGCTGTAGAATGTGTGAAATGAGATGTAGGATTTAGGCAAGGATGAGAATGGTTGGGAATTTCCTAGCCTTTTAGATCTGTTTACATTTTTTGTGAATACCAGAAAACAGTCCAGGTGCAAAAATTATGCATATTATTGGGGTAATTTGGAGTCCCACAAGGAAGTGTCCTAGGCCCTATTCTGTTCCTTATTTATAAAAATCTGTAACTTTCCCAAAACTGGAAAACTAATATCTTTTGCAGATGACACTGAGTTTATATCTCGACACAAAAGTTTTGAGCTATGTCGAATGCTGGAAAGGAGCATTCGACATAGCTCAAAACCACATAGACCTTATAATAAATGGTAAGATGCTAATCTCCTTACCCTCAATGCTGGAAAATCAAAATTATTAACCTTCAGTCTATCAGCTGCAACCCAACCTACCAACAATTAGAAGATAATAATTCACTCCTGTAAGAGAACTTGCTCTTCCTGTTATTGCCCAGTTCTGGAACAAGTCACCCACATAAAATACCTGGGGGTCATCATTGATCAACATCTTTGCTGGGATCAACACTTGGCCAGTCTAACCCCACGCATACGTAAGCTCTAAAAGTGTTTTTCGAAATCTTATAAATATCCTTACCACCTCAGTTCTTAAAATTGCATACTATGCTCTCTTCTCATCCTTACTAGCTGACGGTTTTATAATCTGGGGTGACTGTGCACAATCTATCATAGAACTTCTTCTAAAAGCCCAAAAAATGGTAATACGTGTCATTAACAAGCGACCGACAAGATACCCCTCCAATCGACTCCTCATAGAGTATAAGGTCTTAAACATACGACAACTTCATCTATAATTGTCGCTAATACATTTCCTGTTCAAATATAAAAAAAACTCTTTTATAACACAACTACACCACCAGAACGATAATCAACGGTCACTACAAAGTACCTTCACTACATAACACGTCAGCTCAAAGACAATTTTTCTTCCTAGCTCCTAAAATCTTTAACCTTATCCCTGAAAACCTAAAAACCGTGAGTCAACCCCATTCCTTTAAAAAAAATTAAAAAATGGATCCTTACACACGGCATACAATGCAACTACAATACCCATTCATTCTACACTCTATCAACGTAATCACCTTTCAGACAAAACATAATATATCCTTATTCCCTAACTTAGCGGTATAGTATGTACATAATTAATTAGTGTGATCTATTTACTAATAATTTCTCAAATTTTTCATCGTTTTATAATTCTCTAACTTCTCCATTCTCTTTTTCCAACCCAAACTAGCTAAACATCATTTTTCTTATTTTTCTTTTTCATATTATAGTAATGTATAGATTCTATGTCCGCAAACTGCCTTAGCATGGAGGGTGAAATATCACAAAAATCCACATGTACTCTTTAAATCATCTATCAATAAAATAAATTTCAAATCATTCATAATATTTACATTTATGTATATTATTTTCTGTTTTTAATCTAGCATGACTGGGCAGATGGTGCCATCTCAGTCTGGCTTATTAAATTAGTTATAAATGTGCAATATTATTTTACTTCAAGAAGAAAAAAAAATGAAAAACATAATGAAAGCACTTTATGTGAGTTTTTCTATCAGTGCTAACTAACGCCTCTTTGCAACCTCTTGAACATCTAAAGACATTTTTGACTGAAGATATCCGATACTTTCTGACATCCACAAAGCAAAGCTCACCCTGTGCGTTGTACCATGAACATTTATTGTTGGGCTCGGTGCAGCGGGAAAGTTTCGAGTGGAGCACTTACACGGCCCCGGGCACTAGTGGCATCCATATGGAATACTCTTCCTTACACTTTATTATGGCTGATATTATAAACATTAAGTATCTTGTGGTTCTCAGACTTGATTGTTGCTTGGACTAAAATTTTTGTCCATGGTATAAAAACCTTGAATTTTCTTTGAAAGCTTGGCTTCTATTATAAAGCTCGTTGTTTTATTTATGATCTTTGGATTTTCATACCTAATACCAGTGTGTCTTCGCAATTGTTTAACCATAAAACATTACACTAAGATCTTACGCTTTTTAATCTTAAGAGTTTAAGTCTTGAGCAATACTATGGCATCCCGAAGTGTTATATGTTGTGAAGCTGAAAGTAATGGGGAGGGGAAGGAGATGGAAAATATAAAAGTTGAAAAGTGGCTGGCTATTCAGATCTGGTCACCAAAACGGTCAAAGCCATTTCAAGCAAGGTTTCTTTTCTGAAAGGTTGTTTTACACTAGGGCGATAATGAAAGTATATTTCACTCTCTTATGTGCCGCAAATATACTGTTTATTATTTTATATAAGTAATTTGTGAAATAACACAAACTAATCATTTAAAATTTACTCGATATTTGAAACCGCGACCTCCAGCTTGCTAGTCGAGAGCCTTACCCCTCGACCACGGAGGTCGTCATGTTGATTCTACGGTGCATTAATTTCTGATTTAGTACCACTAATAAATATATTACGCAACGACATTAAATAATTATTTTTTCAAATATGTTGGTTTTAAAAAATAATCATGTTGTTGTGAAGCATTTTTTTTGTCATTCAAAGTTTCAATTTATTAAAACCGAAATATCTACACATGGAAAAACTTTAAAAAATGTATTCTTCGATATTTTCCGATCACTTATATTAATAAACACTCATCACACAGAAACCCCAAAAGTGATACAGGACCCTAAGGGATTGACCTTAATCCTTAGGTTTTTTTGAAGGCGTTGATAAATTACCTCGGAAGAGTGGTGATCATTTTTTTATATAACTAGAAATACGCAGTATGGCTCGTGGATTCACAATTAAAACTAATTGCTTTAATCGCATTTTACCTAGTATTATTTTGTCTTATACAATTTCGTACAGCATACTTTAACTTGACTGAATGTTAGAACATTATTTGTCCAATTATAATAATGGCCTTTAAATGTAATTAATTACAAATATTAAAATAATTTATGCCTCTCAAAAAATGATGCAGATGGATGGACACATTCGTACATCGTCTCATATATACTCTTCTATTATTCTGACTCTTGAGATGGCCCGACTCAAGTATCTGATTCACTTGATCGTGTCATGTCTTCCTCAGGCATCCCCAACTTCTTCTACCATTCATATTTGCGTCATATATTCTCCTTACACTCCTTTCTTCGTTCATTCGCTCTACATGCCCAAACCATCTGAATGTCCCTACCTTAATCGTACTGGTTAGAATTACATCAGCCTTGCATTTTTTGTGGATCTCCACATTTTTCACACGATAGTATATTTGTTTACACACATACGCCACAGGGATGTCATTTATTATCTCATCGTAAGTAAAGTAAGAAGCAAGCGGTAAGTAAGCAGATTTTTCACTGAAATTTCGAAGGTAAAGGAAATATTTAACTATTGTTAATCGATGGTACGATGATTAATGGTAACGATTTGAACTATAGGTAACTGTTTATTCCATTGATATGGAAATGGAAAAAATATTATTAACCATGGACCGTTTCATGTAAATTTTCCTTAATTTATTATAAACCATGAAATTGTGTGACAACTCAAATAAATGTCGTAGCGCAACTATTTAACGTATTATTGAAATTGATATAAACAACTCTTGACGAAAATATGAAAGTGAAGAAAATGCAGAACATAAAAGCCACGGTTGTGACTAGGACTTGAACACAGAACCTTGAACTGGAACTGGCATCTCTACAAATAAAGCTTTCGAGACCTAGTTAAAATTCGTCATATTTATCTATATCATACTTTCCCTTTAAGGAATTTAAATTAATCCCTTAGTTTCTGTTGCCATCCTCGGTGTGCCACCCAAAAATATTTTCAATATTATTTTCAACATTCTTGATATTATTTTCAATATCATTGATATTATTTTCAAAATTTTTGATATTATTTTCAATATTTTAATCAAAATTTATGATGGAGTATTAAGCTTTGTGTCACAAATAGAGTATGTGACAACGGAATGGGTATTGATCTGTATTGAGCACTCACTTAACGTAGCCCAAAAGGAGTACTAAAGACAATAATTATTAATGTTCCGGCTAGAACTTAAGAACACCCACAGAAGAAAATTTATTTAAAAACTATCCAGTTTTCAACGTACAAAACTTTATTCAAAAGTGTTTTTTTTTAAACAGAAAAATATATCCGAATACTCCACAGACCAAAATAAACGCACAACTAGAGCATTAAGCCAAAATATACTCGTTATTTCCATTTTTAATACACCTTTTCGACAGAGAAATATTAAATTTCATTGCGCGAAACTGTATAATGCCCTACCAAATCAGACAAAAACACAACAGAAATTAGAATATTTAAAACACGGCTGGGAGAACTGGGTGATAACCAAATTGAAAACATTATGAAGACAATGTAATGACTTCTGGATATTCAATAACATAATTTTAAAAAATATTACAGGAAACCCAAGTAATGTTATTTATTTATAGAGCGTAGACGGTTTACAAATAGTTCCCGTGAGGCCATAGGCCCATTGTGCTTTCTCCCATTTTACCTCATTCCTTTTACAGTCACCCGGTCCCTTTTCACCAGGGTTTTCATTGGATATGTGGCTACGTCTTCTGGTTTCACAAAGTATCTTCTCAGGTCTCACTAACCTCTCCAATCCCCCTTGATTCCCTGAAGGCGACACAAGGGAAAAGAGCCTCATCTCTCCCTTCCATTCCCCTTTGGTTCCGTGAAGGCCCCACAAGGTAAGATTTCGCGGAGGTGGCCTCATCTGTCTTCTCCACTCTTCCTTGGTTCCCTAAAGGCCACACGATGGAAGAGGGGTCAAGTATCGCTAAAACCGTTATATCATTTTTATACATATTCTTGAATAATATATTTTATTCAATACTTTATCTTGCTTTAGTCATGATTATATACAAACTTAAATAGAAACTAAAAAATAAAAATCAGATGTGTATTTTTTATTTTAATTTAAAGAAATAAATCTCTATGTAATTTGAAAATCAATGCTTTATTATTATTGTGAATGATAAGATTTTCAGCATAATAAAAGCAAATAGGTGAAAACTTAAGGCCCCGTAGCAAGCGTTCAAAGCCGGTTTGAAAGGGAGATATGTAAATACGAATGTTGGAAAGAGCGCGCTAACATAAAAAAGATAGTAATTAAGCGAAAATTGTGAAAATATTTAATAAAACTCGACTCTTTTAAAATAGAGCGAAAATCTCTCGACATTTCCTTTAGGTGAATTTAAAGATACACTGTGATTTTTTTCATGCCTATAACATATTAAAGAACAGAACGAAACATGTATAAATAACATTTGTTTAGGAGCTTAAAGAGTTAGTGAGAAACTTGTTATAAATCACCACCACAACACGGGCATGTTGATGGTCTAAACGTTCCTAATAAGTTTCAGAAGACAGTCTAACACTAAATGTGCAGCTTTCGATTTCATATCGAATCTACAGAAACATATTGATCGTGGTGATTTTACGATGGCAATATTTATTGATCTAAATAAGGCTTTTGACACAGTAGATCATAATGTATTGATCGAAACACTAAAACATTTGGGCATTGTTGGTAACTGGAACATTTCCGATCTTACAGATCGAATCGCTTTTCAACAATAGAACTGGGTGGAGTCGCTTGTGACTTAGGTAAAATAACATGTGAAGTGCCCCAGAGATTAATTCTTGATCCGTGGCTGTTCCTAATCTATGTTAATAACATAACAAAGTTGGGTATTAAAGTAAATCTACAGCTTTATGCGGACGAAACAGATTTTTTTTTATAACAAACCGAATCCAGTGGAGCTTGAAACGGAAATGAATGTTGATGTTTCCCATTTCATAAACTGGTTGAGAATAAACAAACCAACCCTTAACGTAAAAAAACGCATTACATACTTTTCGGCAACAATAAAAATTTCAGCCTCATTATCAAAGTAACTGTATCGAAAAAAAACCGAACACAAAATATTTGGGCCTTATATAATATATAATATAAATATAAATCATTTAAAGGATAAAACTACCTCCATAACTGACGTTCTATATAGTCTTCAAGGATTACTACCATAGACTAAATTAGACTAGACACGGCATATTCATTGAAAAATAACCCCAACACAATTTTGGTTTGGTTCACGTGCACATTTATGAAAAAGCCCATGCATTGCGTTGCAATGGGAAATGGGCACTGTGCATTCCGTTTTACCTTTTTTTGGTCTAGATTTAAGCTATTTTGCTTGTCAGCTATGTTGGGCAAGTTCATTTTTTTCAATAACAAAAATAACCCAGTTCCAAATATTTTAGATTTTACCTACCGCGGGCTTAATTTAAAAAAAAATGTAATCAGCTATCTGAATACAAAAAAATATAAGTACCTTACAGATAGCTTGAAGGCAGCGTTTTAACAAATGTGAAAAATTCAACGAGATTCATTCATTGCCTGTAAAATTCCTGACGTTTCATGAATAACACACCCACAAGTAAATCCACCAATAGGGTAATTCATGTTAATTATTTTCACGTGGTAAGCATACGAATATCACGCAACCAATGCGTGATAATTATTGATGTATTAGTCGTCTAGCGTTGACATGCATTGACACGCGCGACAACTCAAGTTTGTGTGATTTATTTGGTCCGCGCATTTTGCTAATCAGGGTTGTGTTAAATCGTCATTGCCTTTCGGGTAATGTCTGCTTCGCCTTTTCGATTTTTCGCAGAAGAATTGATAGAAATTAATTTGCGCCATTTAATGAATTCATTTATTTTATGCGTATTTTCACTTAGGTTTCCCCACAAACCGCAAAAAATGGAGCAATGGTTAGAAACAATCCGGATTCAATTATGTGACAATAACTGGGTACCATCAGCAGGAAACCGCATTTGCTCTATTAATTTTCACGCCAAACATATTTATCTAACTGCAAGCGGCCTCCGACGTGTAGACTGCAAAGCTTTGCCTGTTTTTTCGGTAATTATTTTGATTTTTATTTCGGTTTTAATTGATTTTTGTCTGAAAACTTAAGCAAGTTTATTATGGATTGATCAGGTTTTGATTGATAATGTCGTTGTTTTCAAGCTGATATCGGTCAGTCGCTTCTTTGCTCTACTTAACCTATAATTTTAATATATTTTTTTTATTTGTGTACTGTTTTGTATGTGAAATTTATAATTATGATATTTTTGTACTGTTTCGTATATGAAATTTATAATTTTGATATCAAAATACCAATGTAAAAATGTACCTATTAACTCCCTACAGTGAGTAACTCGTCGGTATTGCAAGAAAAAAAATAATAATAAAATAATTGTACCTACTAACTATTTCACTGAATAAAGATTTTTTAAATCTGTGGAAATTGGGTATTCGGGGGCTTCAAGGCACAGCTATTGATTAGCTTTTTTTAACATTATTTTGTTTGGCTTGAATTCATAATAAAATATTTTATTAGTCAACACGTCACACGAATTATAAAAATGTATCAGGTATGTGTTTATCGTTTATAATAGTATAATTAATCATTGAAAGTGCAAACGGTCTACGCATAACACACAATATTAGATATATCACTATTATACTTCCAACAGAAGTAGAATGACTACGGATAGTAAAAAAAGTCGCAATATTCTCCCATCTCTTGTAAAAATAACACAAAAGTAGAAAAAATACAAAAAAATAAAATCACTAAACAAATCAACGGATTCGCTTCAAATTCCAACTAAGCTTTTTCCAATAATAGATTTATATTCCTTTTACAATGAAAGTAGCGCCACTGTTAAAAGTGATTCGTTGGCATCTTCTGACACCCAATAGTCCTTTGATAGCCTGGAATGCTGTTTATGCAATAGGAAATAAAATCCTTGCTTTAGGATTTTCGATTTCCTTTCCTTAAACACGATTCCTGACGATTGAACACCGTCCTTTCGTATATCACCCCGCACTTCCGCCCTCGCAGAAAACCATTTGGAAGGCCCTTTTCCTATGAAATGCGAAACAATTGGATTCAATAAAGGTGAAAACTTTCGTTCTCGTTTTTGTGCTGAAATAAATTTGTATTTAGTTTTTTGTTACCTTCGAGTTTTTGAAGTGAAAAATTCATAGTAAAACGCAACCCTGTTTTTTAGAGAGAAAGTCACAGTTGGCAGCGTTATTTCACAAAGTAATATTTGTAAAATACAAACACTGTCAAATTCATTACAAATCTTATATAATGTCAAAAAATAATAAAATTATCATTTTTTTGTGTCTTCTACGCGGCACTATATTTTGATAAAATCGTGGGAAACTATTTTTTACATGTATTCCGTTCGTGAGTCTAAACTCTTAACTGTCTAGAGCCAGTGGGACTATGACATCTCAATTTTTGGTACGTTGGGAGTTGTGAGACTGAAGGAATTGTGGTTACGGATGATATGCGGAAGAGGAATGTTGGAATCTGGGTATTCAGAACTAATTACCACGACGTCCAAAACATTTCAAGCAGTAAAACAGTAGCAGTATTGGTGGTCGTTCACCAGGGCGATACTGAGAGTATCTACCGCTTGAATGATAGACACATTGACAATTTATTTATAGAGTCCCTAGAAATACAACTATTGCTAATGATGTGTTGCGTAGAACGTGATATGTGAGAAAACGGGAAATAAAATAAAAATACGAAAGGAGAAATTGGATGTCGACATATCATATAGACATACGAGTCAGATTCCATCCCGGGAGCCCTAATAATTCAATTTAGCACTACATTTATGTCAATTTTGAACACCAGTAACACTTTTGCTTTCTGGTTTTTCTCTTATTCGCCATCTTATCATTAGTTCAAGATATTTCAAGAAATAAGTGCAAATTTATGTTATATTTTTGACATATTTGTAACATTCGATAAATATCTGTGGCGAACAAATTTCTAACATTCGTATACCACTTTTGGTATTATGGTGAAATCGGCAACTAGGACTAATGCAGTATCAATGAGGTTTTTGGGCGTGGCCTATACAGATTATAGGTTGTAGTCTCTCTCTGAAGCCATTATCTTCCTCTCGATCGTATGTCGAGCGATATGGTGATACAGGCCACGCCTAAATAACGACTTGATTTGTCTGAAATATATGTAGATAGGACTCTTACTTACTATTCCGGAGATCAAAATTTGGTGTGAAGAGTTTCCATTTCCTGAGTCAACTATACTCTTCGATGGTTTAGATGTTTAGTAATGATGTTTAGAAATTTATAAAAAATGAAATTATCATTATGTCATCAATCAGCTAAAATATTTTAATAAAATAAATAATTTTGTATAAATGTTGTAATAGTGTATTTTTTTGTATTTAGTATTTTTCACATTCTTATTCTGACGAATAAACATTGTCTTTGAAACATGTCGATCCTCTTTGATTAAGTTGTGGTTTATACAAGATATTTATATTATTTAAATTTATATGACGCCACGAAGTGAATTTGCAAATGTTGTAAAAAAACTTAAAGATCTTACGCACCTTAACATTTAAAAAATGATTTATACCAAAAAAGTTTTATTCATAATTAGCATCTTATCTGAAAGAGAAATTAGAGATTAAATTATTTTTCGTAACTACGCCTATGGTCGTGTATGGCGTCTAATTTTTCAGTTATTTCGTAAACTCAAAACAGTTTTAAAAAAATATATTTATATAGTTTATAAGTAGGTTTTTCAGAGTGGATATAATGAATTTTAAACAGATTACGCAAAAAATACTACTGCCTACGAAAGTGCTTTTATTTGCTGCCTAAACTTACGATTACTACTTACTTAACAACTAATTGCACATAGCTCATTCAGTGTGCCAACTTAAAAAAACACTTTCAGCAACCCTTATTCTTAATAAATTATCCAACCATTATTTAAACCTTTCTAATGATCTCTTTTTGTTGTCCTCAGGCTGGGGAGACTGGACAGGATGGAGCCCATGCAGCATGACGTGCGGGGCGGGGGTGCAAAAACAAAAGCGTGCGTGCCACGTGACAGAGTGCCCCGGACCACGTGAACGTCAGAGGAAATGCAACACTTTTAGCTGTCAAGGTAAAACACACAAACATTAATCTTATTATATTAACGCAACCGAAAATACTTACAAAAAACTTACTAAGGAAATGGACTACATGGCGTACCACAATAAGTGATTAAAGCATTCCGAGTTCGAGTCTTGGTCGCAAACTAAGCTATTTTTTTTTTCGAAGGAAGCAAATACTTTGGGGTGTGACATATTGAATGAAAAAACATACACTTAGTAAGACACCACTTTATTTTTGAATTAATAACAATAGCCAACCGGGTTTCGCTTGTCCCAAGCTTCATCAGGACTAAATATCAACTAAAGCAAATTAGATACCCTTGAAATAAAAAAAGCAGTTAATAATAATTTAAATATAATAAATAACCAAATTAATTTATCTGATAGTCCCATATTAAATTTATTCCGCCGCTGAAACTGTTATTTCCTTCCCCCCCACCCTCCTCATCATCCTTAATAATTTGTCTCCACATTTTCTATTTGCATCTCTTTCTATCTGTTTTGTATCTCTTTCACTCATTGTTTTCATTTACCTATATTTATATGTGCCTGTATCTAATTTGCTTTAGTTGATATTTAGTCCTGATGAAGCTTGGGACAAGCGAAACCCGGTTGGCTATTGTTATTAATTCAAAAATAAAGTGGTGTCTTACTAAGTGTATGTTTTTTCATTTAAGCTATTTTTCATTTCTATTTGTCTCTTTTTGTATATCAGATTAATTTATTGAACACATTTGATACAAGAAAGTTAAAAGTATGCACAATTAAGCGAAATGACGATGATATAATATGAATATGTGCATTGAAGATAAACTGCAATACAGGTTTGAATACATTATGGACCAGTCAACCTTAGTTTCTAAATAGACAGTGCCTGATCTAAGAAACTAATCATGTGCAAGATTTAAGTTTATTACACGTATATTGTTTTAATTTTTATTATTCAGTACATAATATGAAACCTTAAAGATTTTTTATTATATTGATTTAATTAATTCCTATAAAAAAGAGAGACAAGAAATAAAATCGAACTGAAAACTAGGCACCTTACTCAAAATAAATTATAAGATGAAATTTTTTAACATTTGTTTATGAATCTGTCCTGCTTAAATCCATTTAGCTATTTATGGACCCGAAGATTCACACAGTTTCAGATGTGAAGGGATTTTGTCTAAATATTTGATATGAAAAGGAAGTATGAAGCTTCAGTAAGTTGATTTTAATAAGAGTAGACAATTGATGATTCATGAAGATTCATTCTTGTGGGAAGGTTTGAATTTAACCAATTTAAGCGATGCTTTATGGCAAATTTTATATATTATTAATATTTTGTACCATTTTTTATTTGTTGTTTTTTTTTAATAATTCCATTTATGGAATGTATTGCATTGCACTACCCCTGTCCTCTGCGTACATTTTGGAATGAATAACTCTTATTATTTTTATTAATAAACCTACATTCAGCCAACCATGAATAGAACCAAAGTAGTCCTTTAAATATTTGATATCTCTGATTACTTTTCTTGCATTAACCTCAGTACTTTAAATTCCTATCAGATTAACTTAAAAAAAACATCTAAAATTACAGCATCATGCTACCTTATTCATTTAGATGTATAAACAATTTATTTCCAGGTGCAGTAAGCCCGCTGGACTCGGAGCAGGGTCGGCCCAGGCAGGGTCGCGCACAGTGGGCCCGCGTCCCTGGCCGGCCAGGTGCCTGGAGACTGCGGGCTGACTCTTATGTGTGGCTGCCATCAGCACAGCTGTTTCACCAGCCGCAGCCCACCCAAGGCTTCCCGAAGGACTTCACCCTGTTCTTGTCGTTAAGGTTAAGGCCTGAGGTGAGAACAAAATATGTATCCATGTCTAAAAAAAGGTGATAACAATGTAATCTTAAAACATTAATATGAGCACAGGCACTATGATCCATAATGCCGGTCTATTTGTGTGAAATTTCATGTTTTGTGAAGGGTTTCTTAAAAGTGTTACAATTAATTGAAACATCTGTTATTTATTTAAAAGACTTTAATATATCATTTTTGTACGGTAGTTTTGCCAACATTGGCCTTTGTGGAGAGCCACATTGCAATGTTTGCACATACACTGGTTTGACAGGGTATCGCACATCAGATGACAGCCTTTGAATGATTCTAGTAGTTGCTCTTCATAGAACTACGAAAAAATTATAATAGAAATCACTAGATGCACATTTTTGAATGGCTGGTCAATCACGTGAAAACACAGGACCGGGATAGAACGCAAGGTTATACAATCACGTGTTTCCACGGCTCCAGGGTACAATAATAATAATAATAATAATTGTATAATTTGTAGAGCGCCGTTTTTGTGAAAAATCACCTCAAGGGCGCAATGTGTTAACTCTTGATAGGCCAACATGCCAAACAAAACGTCTGCAACCAGGTGGATCTTCCGACGACCCCACGCATTTTTATGTCTTAAGGGCTTTTAAACTATAGAAATTAATCAGTCAATTATTAATGGTAACATATATATTTGCGCGGGAATACGTAATGATATGTCAAGTATTTAAGCTAATATAAGGAAGATAGTAATTTTGCGTACTGCCTATTCCCCCAATTGGCTGCGGGATAGATAGTAAATGTTTCAAAGTTGCATAACCTTATTGAAATAATTTAGCAAGCTGAACAAAGTTGCGCTAACCAAGTTGAGAAAATAATGTTAAACAATTCTTCTACCAACCGCTCGCTCAAAATTAATCTATATTTTTCATCGCGATGAAGAGATCATTCTTCTCAAAATATGTAGATTCTGTATTAATAATAAAATAATGTAAATAATGTACCTAATTTATCTTTAATTCGATTACGTCGTTAAGATTCCCACATTATTTGCTAAGGTAAATTCAACCGTAGGTTCATCAAATACACTAAATATTTTATACATGTATAATTCCCTAAGATTCCGAACTTGTTTTAGAGTATTGTGTAGTCTTACTTACTTTATATAGCTTTTCAAAATTGTTCTGATTTGTCAATGTTCTGTATTTTGTAGTAACCAAAAAACAATGTATTTTTTAATGCTAACACTTGGCTATTTATTGCATGTGATGTCCGAAAGTCTCCACAGTTAATCTGGGCGTGGGTCTGTGACGAACGATATTTTTTTATTTTCATGAAAAAATGTAATCCACTTCCGGAAGGAGTACCTAATCGCCAAACAGCTTATTCCATTCAGAAACCCGTCTTTAAATAATATACCAACCGAAAGATTTCTTTTAATCCTCTTAGCGCTTGTATTTCAGTAAACATTTTTTTGGTGAAATTAATCTGGTTTTCGGTGTTTAGTTTTGGTGTAACCGTCAAATATACCAATATCTATTAAGCCCCGTGCGTCGTTCCTTTAAATATTTTTGTGGGTTTCATTTGATTGTCTCCGTAATTTGGTCTTCCCAGCAATTCAAAAATAAATCCAAAGTAATGGTCGGTTTAAATTAAGCATTCGGCAATTGCCGATTTGTCCGGATGCCCGAGTGTGCACGCTGGAAATAGAATTTGCATCTGAGATCCTTTTGGAGACTGTCCGTTCCTAAAAAACGAGGGTGTTCAAAATGGCATAATAACCCAAAAAATAATCACCATAATACTTTTGCCGTGAAAATATCAAATTATGTATAAATGATCTAAAATTTTCATCTAATTTGCACACTAAACAGACTCTGAACTAACACTGATTTTGCATTAATATTGGTATATTTCAGATAGGTACTTATCTAACTTCCTGATTAACTTTCGTGATGTTCCGTCTTTTAAACTATGTTCTATAACCTATCTTATGATCGTATGTGTACCTGAAACAAATGTTTTCGTTAAAATGAAATAATTTGTGTAGAAGGCGCGTTTGCATGACGTTAATAACGTCCATCTCATTCGGTCATAAAACTAATCTCGAGAGAGATTCTACTGTCATTCATTAAGTCAATTCCAGATATATTTAGCAACTGTCCTTGAATATTTTTAATCGAGAGGAAATGATGAGTGATCAGAAAAAAACTGTTTACCTAGAAAGTTGCTACAATAGTTACTTTTGTAGGATATTTAATGTGCCACGAAACAAATGAACAAACCTTTTCTTTGCAAACTATAAAAATGCTAGGTATACCGATGTGACGTTCAACCTTAAATTGGATGTTATTACCTTCTAAAAGGAAGTATCAAGAAATTAAAATTTAATGCTTTTGGCTTACCTAAACGGTTATTTATTATTGTTGCTTTTCCCATTTTCCCAATCCAAATCAATGTTTCGACTTTATTTAACTTTACTCAGCTGGGCCCGAAATTACAATCTACAATGAAATTAACCGAAATTAAAATTAAGTATTTTGAAGTAGATAATATCATTCACTTGAAGCGAAAAGGTGCGGAAATCTTTTCTCCTGTACTACGTGAATTGCGTAATTTCAAATAAGAGAGAAATGAATTTTGTATATTGTATATTTCGAGATTTTTTTTTGCTTTCAGTATAAGACGAAGTTTTGGTCTCGCAAACCATTTTTTCGGGAAATGTTTTTCGCTACCGCCCTTAGAATATTATCGCATTAGCATGGTCAACTTAGAGGGTGTTATTTATCACCGTTAGGCTCTGGCTAATGCAATAACCACAAAAAATATGTGCTCCGTCCATTTGGGTTGTAGTTTTTTCGGTTTTAGGGAGGGATGTCAACAATGTTTCTTAATCTACGCGCTTTTTTGACAGTATTTTTAGGGTTACTAAGAGTTTTACTAACTACCATTATAATTTTAGTAATCGCAGGAATGTCCAATTTACAGTTTTATCTTTCCGAGCATAAAGTTAGAACTACCTTCCCATTTTAAAAGCTTCATAATATAAATTAGTTTTCTTAGAAAAAAATACAATATAATTTTTACGAGGGAATGAACTGCTGTCTTCAACGAACGACCAACAGAGTACAATTGCACAATTTTGGAGTATGTTAATTTAGGATGAATTGTTATATGAAAACGATATTACAGCGAGCATTTTCGATTTGTTTTTCTTAATTCATCAAAGTTTTATATAATGTTTACGACTTATGACTGTAGAATGAAAAAAAAACAGCTAAAACTTATTTATTACCTACTACCTAAAGTTAATTTTAATTTTAATACACTAAAAGATTGTTCTTAAAACAACGTATTATTAATTTGTTATTATCTTCCATATATTTTTTACAAAATTGCAGTTTAAGGCAAAGTAACACGTATAAATGAGTATTTTAATATAAACGACATTTTATTTTGTTGAGACAAATTCACAATGTCTTAAAACACTCATATTTTTGTATGTTTCCTTGTTAATTTGAAAGTTACAACGGTGATAGGAAAGTTATTAAGGCTATTAAAAGTAATTGGCTTTTAAAAATAATTGAACGCAATCATAATTTGAATTTATCTGCGCCACTGGTGCCCATTTTCTCTTTATTAAGAAACCTGATCGTTGTTGTAAATCATTTTTCACGAGCCTTCCCGTAAGGTTTCATCCCCCGTTGCGGAACACGGTCTCAGCGTCAGGTTATTAAAGATTAAGAATGAATAACGTTAAGATAAGTGGCGATTTGAGGGTAGATATTGTTGCTGGTGGCTAATTTGTTAACAGATTATTCATGGTGTTTCTTTACTACTGGTTCTTCGTCCAAAAATAGTCGAAAGGGGTTTATTGAATTTCGTTTAAAATTGATAATTAGAATCAATTTGAGCTTTCTATTACCTTAATTAATTAGTTGCTTACTCCCTGACAACAACATAATACAAACAATAAAAAAAGACTTATATTCAATATTTTTTGAAGATTCAAAATCTTTAAAAGTAAGTTCTTATGTAGTGAAATTTCGCTTCTCAACGTCATTTCCATAATAAATTTAGTACAGCTCCATACTTTATTACTCTTTAAAAATTGTTTTAAAGAGTAATAAATAACATAAAAAACTACACTGTTTCTTTATATTCCATTTATTCGATGACAGAAAATCATTGCAGCTATTGAAAAGCTGAGTAGTAACTATAAAAAAAAATCAACTGCCTAGAAACTATTTTATTTATTTTTTTGTTATTAAAGTTAATTTGTTATCTCCATTTTAATCATGTTTTATTTTTATTTTATGTATCCAATAATATTATTAACCAATTTATAAAACAAACGGTTAATTTATAAACAAGTTCTGCTGTGTAATTATTATTACTCGTGGGCGTACTGTACAGGGCCCGCAGATACTTTAATAGTACACAACTGCTGACCCTGTACAAATAGCAAGTGCGCCCTACTATCGAATTTGGCAGCCATCTCTGGTCCGGAGCCCCTAAATACCTGAAAAAAACCCTTGACTCTGTGCAGAAAGGCGGTCCGTTTGATAGCATTGATTCCCCAATCTTAACAAACGGACTGCAATCTTTAGAGCACAGGCGTCAGGTAGGTATGCTGTCCTTGTTCTATCGGTATTACAATGGAAGATGAACAGAGGAACTAGCGTCATTGATCCCTTCGGCACCGGTGCGTAGTCGGGATACACGCCAAACGAACGAACTGCCGGCCTCTGTGTTTCCTCCCTCCTACAACATGGGACTCTTCAAGACCCATGTTCACTCCTTCCTCTCCACAAAAAGACCTTCCACACAGCATCCCCAAAGATTACATAGGCCCTGAGGGAAATTATTTTCTTCCGGGCCTCTTGTGTGGAGTTAAAGTAAAATAAAAAAATTACTCGTATCAGCTTTCACGCATAATAATAATTATACAGCGGAACTTTTCTTAATAAATCAACTGCTTTTTTATAAATTGAATAGTAATATTATTTAATGTGTAAAAAAAATGTAGTAGTCAAGAAAAATAATTTAGTTTATTTTAAATAAATGTTCATTTTCATATCCATAGGGTTTGCAATTATAAATTTGCACGAGTTTTTTTGAAAACTTGCACCGTTAGTTTTGTGAAGTGGATACTCGATTGGCAGGAAAGGTCAATAATGAAATTGAACGATTCAATGGGCCGTGAGGATAGCACGTGAGCGATGTGATTTTGTTCGTAACTCGTAATGCTATTCATTAGAAATATATCTAGCAGTCGGATTATTCTGAATCCAATACGAATTTATCAATTATTTTATTTTACTGCTAGTTTACGTGAAATTACAAATGCCATAAAATCACTTCCCAAATTATCAGTCCTTTCTAGGTACAGTTTTATCTGTTGCGGTCTCAACAACGCGCTAAAACGTACATTTCATTCTTACGCAAAAATCACAAGACAATGCAATTTTTAACATTGTTTTCAATATAAAAGCCTTTTTAGGCGTATATATATAAATAATTTTAGGCGTAAATATATAAATAAATAAATATTGTAAGCAACGTTATAAAATATATTTGTATTTTAATTATCATTCAATTATTCACCTTTCTCCTTAAATTTGATTAAATTGTTTAAATTCATTAACAGCACACATTATAAGAAAGTCGTGGTAGCAGTTTTACTATTTTGTGACATGCGTTAAAAGATAGTTGCTGTAGTGTTTGTAGTTCATAAGTCAATGTAAAATCGTTAAGCAGTTGAGTCGCTCTGTTTGTATTGGAGCGATCTGACAGGCAGAAGTCTTCGTTTTCGGAGTATAAAAAAGAGCGTGGGTTCTCCCACGAGTACACTTACTGGGCACATGGATGATAACCTATTTTAAAGTAGTTAAAAACATTGAAAATTTAGAAGCTGACATTTTTCACGAAAATGGCGTTATTCATATAAATGTAGGCAAGTAGGTGGGTATTATTTTGAATGGTGAATAACGTTAAGCTGCAAACAGGAGGAATTACAAAAAATACCCTGGAAATTTTTCTTTCCAAGTCACTAAAAAGTAGCCATTATGGCCTGTGTAAAAAGACGCCAGTGGATTTTTTACTACAAGTCTGCACAGCCTGATCAGAGGTAGGGCGGATGCTTACAGATAAAAAATTGGTCTGTGGCGTGGCAGTACAAAGAAAAACATGAATATTGATGATTTATTCAAATCCGGGTAGAAACGGGAATGCATGCCGTTTTATATTAAGAGGAAGCTACTAGCCAAAAATGTGTATATTCTTGGTATACCTTATATTGTAGGTAATAGGCATAATCGCTTGACAAACGGAGTCTAGAAACGTTCGATTTTAATCACAAAACTGGTTTTTATTTATTTTGTAAATAATTTTTATAATAAAGCAAAAAAGTTAATCAAGTGAAACTGCCACAGATAATCTTAGCTATAATACTGTATTTTATAAAAGTTGTTTCCTTCACCCGTTCATACATTTCTATTGAAGAATTTTTTTATTTATTTATATTCTACTCAAGCGAAACGACAGGAAAACCTTCAATTTATCTTAAGCATATTTTTTGGTATTTATAATGTACACCAGTTCGTTATAAAGATTAATCAAAATAGTGATATAGCATAAGCTTCGAAACTTTGAGTATAGATATTTCTAATGTATCGCAACACGTGTTCATGCACCAGCATTTGCCCTGAAAATATATGATGACGAAATGCGAAAATATATTTTTTTATGAACACGTGGTCCGACATTGTGATAGTACATTCTCTTTTTACTCAAATAAACCTATCAATTTATTCGTAAAGGGCCTATAGTCCCGTTTTTAACGGGATTGCGAATAATTTGAAGAGATTCTTAATAAATTAGCAACATTTTATATCAGTAAGTATTCACCTTATACAAATACACCACGTTTTTTGCCATGTATTTGTTTGTGGTGAACACGATCTTGCAATATGTTATTGTCATTTTTGTATTTGAATTAAGTCGATCATTCTACATTTAGTACATATTTAGATTCTGTTCAATTACATACAAAGTCATGTGTTCGTTAAATATTCTTATTTGCATTTATTTGTTGTAAATTTTCCCCTCTGTCGCAAAACGTGAACAATATTAAACCGTATCCGGTGTAGTTAGGCCACTGTTTGTTTTTGAATTCAAATGCAGATTTGAGGACTTAAGTTCAAAGCATGGTGCATGTTGTTGGAGATTGTCCGCTCTGCTTGTTCTCTACAGTGCATCCGTGCACCACGGGTCGCGGCATATCTTAAAATGGCTGGCAAGTTTCAGCTTCCCGACGAAGCCACTACTAACTTAAAAAACAATATGCAGGAGAAGCGATCACATGAGTCAAGTCCATACCGCCTCAATAGGACTCATTGTAAATTCTGTGCCTTATTCTGGATATGAATGCATAATTTATTAAGAAGAGATAGATATTTGTCTTTAATTTTTCTCATTATTTCTAAGTAGGCAAATAAATTACGATTTATTTTCGTACATGTAAATATAATACATGTGAAAACAAATGTTCATTAAAATCACCTTAGGCGCTGCCCTTGGTGGGTAATATGCAAAAATTAGAATTATTATTATTTGTTATCAGTAGTTCTGTAAATTGGCTTTTTAATGTTTGAAAATCTCAAGAAGCACTTAAAATTGGAGCGCCGGTTGATGGCAACTCAGTTCGTTGAGTTTGTTTGCTGTAGGAATGATTCGGGCGACATCGACAGCTGCCACACTACCTTCCAACTTGCCGCAGTGAAAAAAAATTTTACGTTCATTTTGCAATTAATAGGATCTCTATCTAAATATCTTAGGGCCTCAACGACGCTTTACAACTTAATTTATTCAATCTATGACTTACAACTTCGGACGGGTTGTTTCACAGAATTTGAAAATTCGTCAAATTTCAAATTTATGATTATTATTATAGCAAATTTAAGTTCTAGAAAGTCAGCAGAATTTATGAAATATTATTTTTATTTTATTTAAAAACTGGCTTAGTATAATTGAATTATTTAGTTTATGCCGTTAGAAAATTTTATGTCGCATCGATTTTTTCAGGATATTCCAGAAAATATCTGTAACAGATACTTAGAAAAATGTTTGAAACTAAATACTCTTAAAAATAAATTCTGCAGAATTAAAAAAAGTACTTTTTTATTTTTATTCATTAATGTTACATACATACATAGAAGTTCCGTTAAGTTGCTAGTTAACTGTTTGGCAACGGGTTTTAATCTATTAACTTATATTTTTTTTATTTTAGGGCTTGTATATATTATCACATTTTTTAAATTTAAATCGTTGACATAAGATATTTATTGAACTATTTTATAGAAAATACAACAAAATAGTAAGAGGAGAGGAACAAAATATTCCAACCGTCCAACAACGATGTATTACAATATGTGAGAATAAAATTTAATTAAAATGAAGAAAGTTCTATAATATGTCTTTATTGCCCTCCATTTTCATTATATTTGGTCGATACATTCGCACAAGAGATTGGGAGAAGGCTAAGTTAGTTAATTGAAAGGAAATATGGAAAGTTTCGGGTTTCTAGTAGATGGTGATAGAAAAATTATATCATATAAGTAAATTTTATTTAACTATTTAAGTCTTTCTTAGTGACCCTTTGATAAGAATTGTAACAGATGTTCCGTTTTTTCATTATTTTTATGCGTGACTGATCTACCAGCACCAATTGTGTATTTATTTTATGATAAATTGAAGATGTCTACTGACTTGGCATAATTATTTATCTTCCTTACTGGGAAATGAGGAGTTCATAATATAACGATTAGTACCAGAATGTCGGCACTGAAATTAATCCCAATTTTTAGCATTACGCAGTAGAATCAGAATGCTTATCATTGCAAGCAATTCTGGACTACCAAATGCATCATTTAGAATTTTATGTAGAAATGCTTAATACATTGATAAGGAGAAGATCTTACATGGTTATTTATAATTTTGAAAAGCAATTTGTTTTAATTTTTGTCGTGACGTTCATTTCGATTGCTTAGGTTTAAAACAGTGTAGCTCTTATTTTGGTAAAAAATGAGTAATATACTGAAATTTACTTAACATAGTTTCCATTTTTGGATTCAAATATTGCATCTCTTAAATCTACCATCCCAAAGGCAATACATATAAGCATATAATTTTCCTGGCAATGTTTTTATGAGCACATATATTGTATCTCCTTTACAATATAATGTTTCTTTACGCTAAATGGAAATCAAAAAAAAATGGATCTAAAATCATATTTTTATATAATTAAATCTATTTTTCTAAGCTTTTAAAATTTTCAATGTTATGTTTTCTAAATACTATGATTTATTTAGATTCCAAATTTTAAATCTAAACCATCAATTTAATGTTTCTAATATTAAGTATTCTAGGTTTCTCATAGTCGGTAAGCAGTGTGGACAATCCCGTTCTACAGGATAATCCCGTAGCTGCATGGTTTCTTGACCAACATTGTGATTATTATAATTTTACTTACCTGTGATTTTTTTCCTTATCCAGAGTGGCGGCGTCGGTCAGGGCACCCTCTTCAGCCTCCGGTCCAGGAGACAGCAAGACGCTTACCTCTCTCTCGAACTGTCCGCGGGAGGTGCCAGGCTGGTGCACGCCGGGGCAAATGGCTCGGAGGTGATACATCTGCCCGCTACGCTCAAGGATTATCGCTGGCATCAGATTGCTATCAGGTACAAACACAATCAAAATCCTACTGAAGCTACTTCTCCATCTACAGCTTTCGTCGTTCCTTTAGCATAATCCTTAAAAACGAAGAAGCTACGCACCCCCCATCTATATATACGCGCACCTATGTTCAGTAAGTTACTCTGAACATAGGTACGACTTCTACCTATGTTCAGAGCAATAGTTTTGTATATGGCTCACAAAATTTGTTGGTGACCGGAGAAATCATCACAATGATAATTCATCACATATTTAAAAAGTTTGTAGAGGTAAGAACTGGCAAATAACTTTGAATGATAGTTTTTATATTAATTTGTATTTTTAGTAATGGAAACATGTTTTTGTGGATCGCCACCCGAAAACGGAGCTCTCGGCAGTTCTAGCCGACGGCAGCCATTCCTGTTTCTCACGTCCGCCTTGGCAGTTGACAGTTCTTAGCTCTTCATAAAACCCTTCTGATAAAATTCGTGTTGTAACTAATAGTGTACCGTACTTCTAATAAAAATTAACGTAATTATCCAACTACATCTTTACACTATCACAACCCTTTACACACATTTAATGGACAGCGCTATAAAAGGTAAGACTATAGTTCTCCATAAGTTATATAAAGACATGGAAAGTGATGAAACAAAAACTTTATTAACTAGGTTAAGTAGGTTAGGTATGTTTAATTTTTTTCAGCGTTTCTAATGACTTTATATCACTTTTTAAAAGTTTGTTGAATTGTCACTGTGTTGAGTTATCATGGAACCGAATTTGTTAACATATTCTGTGACAAGTCGAAAGCGTAAAATGGTTTCCAAATTTTCTCCCAAAAACCTCTCCAGCGTATTAGGGTCATATATGACCGGCGTCCATATTTGATAAAGCTTTTTTTCTATCATACGGAAATACGTATTTTTAAAAAGAGAAATAATATTTCTTTCCAGTTTGCTTCAAATATTTAAACCAAATGCCATGAATAAAATCCTAAAAATAACGAATGTGAATAATTCATATTACGCGCCGCTAACGTAACAATCGGTTTTACTATAATATTGTTTTGTGTGTTTTTCATATGAACGAAATAAAAAGTGAATTTAAATTTTTCTTACAAATTTTCGAAACAAAATGAATATTTGATTATATTTTTATATCGAAATATAAATTTTTCTACGTTTGGATTAATTTTTTTTTTTTTTGATTATTTAGAAACAGTAATGTTTATTTAGAATTTTTTTCTGTTTCTAAGACAATATTTGTTTTACGGTAAAATTAAAAAAATGTATTTAGTACATTTGAAATACATAGAAAACATTGCAAACTGAACAAAAATGTTGAACGAACTGTGGGGTTAACGCTCATCTGCGCTCGGACTTTATTACCACATCGGAAGGAACGGTTTAGTAGCTTGAGATGAGAAACGAGGACTTTACTCACACATCGGACGGAACGGTTTAGTGGCTTGAGATGAGAAACGAGGACTTTACTCACACATCGGACGGAACGGTTTAGTGACTTGAGATGAGAAACGAGGACTTTACTCACACATCGGACGGAACGGTTTAATAGCTTGAGATGAGAAACGAGGACTTTACTCACACATCGGACGGAACAGTTTAGTGGCTTGAGATGAGAAACGAGGACTTTACTACCACATCGGAAGGAACGGTTTAGTAGCTTGAGATGAGAAACGAAGGACTATATAAAAATACAAGACATGTTATATTCTTTCTAATCGAATAAAAAATGTAGGACCGCTTACGAAAACGACAGCCTATCAAAGTATATTGTATATGAACGGGCCCCAAAAATATGACCACTGAACCTAATTTAGTGAAACCACGCGTTTTTCTAGTAACGTGTCTTCTCACTATTGATTCATCTAAGCATCTGTCCACCATTTGGACAAAACATAAACGAATTCGGAGTAAAATATGCATTAAATAGTTTTGGTACCTACATTTTTGGTTGTCTAATTGAATAAGGAGGTTCGGTGAAAAAAATTATGGCTTAAAAAAATCATGTAGATCAACAATCGCTGGTTCTAAATATAGAAGTACTCATTTTTTCAAATAAATGATATATTTCAATTAAACCTAAATGGCGAAATTTTCTTATAAGCAGATGATATTGCCATTGTTAGATAACGAGCAGCGTCATCAATTTTGAAAATTTAAAATTCATTGAACTTGAATAATAAAGAGTTTTCCAATAAGAGGTGTTATTTTGAATAGATGTTATTTTTGAAGCTGTCATTTTTTGACATTTGACAAGTAGAAACTACGCCATTAATAAAAATGGAACGATACACGCTTCAACAACCCATTGAAATTATTAAAATTCACTATAAAAATGGTAAAAATTTGGCAGAGACGGTGCGTAAAACTTGAACATTTTTGGGTCGTCGTAAGGCACCTTGTCGGACCGCAATACAGAAATTGGTGGAAAAATTCTAGCTGCTGGGACAACTTAGTGATGTGAAGAATAAAACCCGTGCACGTCGCTCAAGAACAGCCGAGAATATTGCTGCTGTAGCCGAAAGTGTTGAAGAAAACCCAGGTTTGTCCATTCCTCGTCGTTCTTTGGAATTAGGCATTCCACAAACGTAATTACACCGTATTTTGCATAAATATTTGTGTTTTAAGGCTTACAAAGTTCAGTTAACACAAGAACTTAAGGCGGCCGATCATCAACAACGTCGTGTCTTTGCTGATTGGGTCCTTGAAATGCGTGAAAATGATCCGGAAGTCCATCGAAAAATTATCTTGAGTGATGAGGCCCATTTCCACCTCGGTGGCTTCGTCAACAAGCTAAATTGTCGCATCTGGGGCTCAGAAAACCCAAGAATTATTGTTGAAAAGCCTCTCTATCCTCAACGTGTGACTGTTTGGTGCTGTTTACGGTCCGGTGGAGTCATTGGACCTTACTTTTTCGAAAATGAGGCTAGAGCAACAGTTACGGTGAATGGATTGCGCTATCGAGAGATGATTAATGATTAATGATAATGGCCGGAATTGAATGGTATTGATCTGAACAACGTTTACTTTCAACAAGACGGCGCTACGTGCCACACAAGCAGCGAAACCATTGATCTTTTACGATTGAATATCAAAATAACACCTCTTATTGGAAAACCCTGTATATGCAATGTCTTGTCACATCTGAATTTAAATACAGTATTTATTAATAGATATTTCATTTAAAGGATATTGTACTGGACGGGAGTCCGCACAAGACTGTAGATTTAGGCGCCGGGTCCAAACCGTGTCTTCAACCGATGAGATGCTCCTATACGGCCGATGATGATGATTGTAGTTGATATTGGTGATGAAATCTGCCTCCCGCACCCAGGCTTGGTGAATGGTGGGCACTGGGTGTGCTTTCGTCTCTGCTCGCTTCTGGTGTTTGCGGTTTTCCAAAGGAGGGCCGGCTGGTCTCGAAGAGGTAACACCAGAAGATCTTGGAGCAGCAGACTTGGCGAGGTGAGGCAGATGTTGAGCAGGAGTCACTTGTTGATAAATAAAACGCTTGGTTTTGGTGGTAAAGATGAACTGATTTATTTTGAATTATGGGGCTGCTTATATTTAATTAGCCGGACTCGCGCCCGACATTGGGCTAGGAGCCCAAAAGTGGTGGGGGGTTGTACCCGCGCCAACAATGAGTTTATAGCCTCCGACAAACTGTTGCATATTCATTTTGTCGGTAGTACTGGTGATAGTAGTCGCTTAAATTTGAGAGTTAGAAAAGATTTTGAGCGCTTACATGAATGATAATTACATAGTTTAAATGCATAGTAGTTATAGGAATGTGTATCTTGACAACTAGATTTTTTGTTTGTCAAGATACGACAAAAAATAAGAAATGTTTGTAAAATAAATGTGTAAAAATGATCTCAAGCGATCAAATTTGTAAAACATGTTAAGTTAGTATTTTTCCGAGGTCCCCCGTAACATAGCGCTCAGAAAGAGATAAGATTCACTATGCTACGAGGTTCCTGGATTTTTGTACACGCAAAAAGGGTAAAAAATATTGTTCAAAAATGGGTTTACATATGGGTGAAAAACAGCTTTTTTAATATCTCCTCAGCGGTAGTATATCGAAAATAGTGTTTATTTGACTACCGCCGAGGGGATGAACAAGTAAAATATACATATTTGCAATGTTTAAAAATTGATTTTTCTATGTAAAATTTACATAGAAAAAATGCTGGACATTGATCCACGCGGCAGGTAAGCCGGCGATGTGGTATCGAAGCCATTCGGAGTCAAAGTTTTCAAGCCGCTTGGGCCGAAAATTGGACAAAATGACCAGTGGCGGGGAGTGGTGATTTTGCCAGTGGCGTGGAGTAGGGACATTTTATAAAAGTTTAAAACAATTTTTATGAAATTAAATAATATGGTCAACTACGTCCGTTACAGATATGGTCCTGTAGGCGTGGTCGAGGTGGTCATTTGACTGATGTTATTTTTCACTATTAACGGCATACCTTCCTCTTTATAATGAAATAAACATTTGATCATTTATATTAAAAAATGGCATTTCTTTGAATATCCAAATAACACCTATTAATGGAAAACCCTATATTTCAGTGAACATCCTTTCAAACTCTTTATCAACGGAAGGGGTACCTATTTTCATTAAATACAACGTCTTATTATTCCTTTACCGGCTAACAAATTTTCTATTAAAAAACTGCTTATTGAAAAACCCTGAATTGGGCACGAATATTTTATATTAACTTACCCATGCACCATCAACCAAAATTAGCAAGATTAGTGTGTTAGATATTAGTTAGCTGTGCTGAACACAGATGGCACTAGTAGCATTAAATCAGAACTACCGATAGCATTAATTTACAGCTACCGATATTATAGAGAACTACAGGGCTATATTATAAACTTATCATTGTGGTTATCATTGTAATCAATAATATTCGGATGATTTTGTATTTTTGTGTAGCGCTATTTTTGTGAAAAATAATCTCACGGCGGTGTGTTATGTACTGTCGGCGCCTTGGCGCCTTGACGATTCGGCAACCGGAGCGGATTGCTCCAATTGCGCCCTCATGGGGTCGGCCCTGTGTAGAAGTCAGTGACGATTTTACGTATGTAAACGATCACTTTTAATTTCTTCTAATTACCGCACCTATCGTTTCTTTATCCGAAAATATTTAAGTAATAGATATAGCCAAAACAGTTTACTTAAACTTATAATCAAACCCGAATCTTCAATGTCGGCTACTGAACTCCTTCTGCATCCGCCCAAATTCTATATTATTCCCTTCCCAGCGGGCTTGATCCTTGAAATGGCAGCAAATCCGTAGCGGATTTGTTAAGAACTAACCGCACTAGCCTCGGTTTTGTGGTATTGCAAATTCTGTGTCAAGTGCCATAATCTCTCAAAAGTCATAGTAATGTATTTATTTTCAGGAAAGTCACACAATATGGGTAATATTATGACGTGAATAAACCTTGTTTAGCTGGAAAACATAATAAAACTCAAGAATATTTTCACACATCTTCAAAATATATATATTTTTTTTAAATATTAGAGAAATAAACATTTTTCTGGGAAATTCACCACCAATCAAGTCCACCAACTGCGTGAGGATTGGTCCGGAGTTATCTCTCACAACTACAATGACTCAATAACCGTTGTGACCTTACAACCTCTTTCACTCGTCTCTTAACCACGTCCTCAAAGTAGTAAAGATTATCAGATTAAGAGGAAGTTATGCAATATGGAAGTTATGTTATCCTAGATTATCACAGTAGGACTCGGGAGGAGGAAGAATTTATTTGGAAGACGTCTAAAAAATAATCAATAACTTTTTTCCATTCCGAAAATGATAATCAAATCGACATTACCTCATAGAGCTACAATTAGAGGCGCTAGTGCGCAATAATTATCTCGTCAAATCTTGCTCCACTGTTAGAATGCAATGAGCGGTGCGCGTAGACCGGATAAGATAGTTTTAGTTGAGCGTTGTGAGAGTTGGAGTACAGTTGGAAGTTAAAAAAAATTAACCTCTTTTTTCGCTTCATGTCTCGTCTAAATATAAAACATCAATGTATTACCTAAGCTCGTATTAAGGTTTATTACTAAATATCGGAAAGCATCATTAATCCTGAATTAATGGAAATCTTCAGAAAATGTTTTTCTCTCTATATCTCAAAGCAAAATATTTTGACATGTTTGACTAATGAACTGAACGATCGATTCATCTTACTTAATATATTGCGCACTTATGAATGACATGTAAAGCACAAAGAATTCATCCGCAATTTTGTTAAATGATTCATGTATATTTTACAAATTTTTGTTTATTTTATAACTATCACATACGTTTTCATTGTTTTCGGCGACGATTAGTCAACATAGAATTTTCGCTTCTCTACTCAAACCCACATCAAAAACAGTTGTTTTTCGTTACGTAGTGTAAAATCTAAACACGATCTATGGCGATAAAGAAGTCAATTTTTTTTTTCATTTCTGAACTGTGGATTCAGAATCTCTTTCATATGACACAGATAATAAAATAACTACTGAGAATTTCGCAATGGAATCTTAATAAAACCAATCAATATTTAAAAAATAAAGAATCGACCGAAAACAAAAAGTTTATTTTCTCTTCGCTATTTCATTTTTCGGTAAATGGAAGCACAAGAAATGGAAATTTAGGGAATAAATTCTAATTATCACTGATGATTGGGCAGTCGTTAATTCTCCCTAGAGGAGCTTTACTTAATTTTGAGTTTAGTAAAATAACAAGGCATTTTAACATTGGTACCTACATATTTTGTTTCTAGAGTAAATATTTTGAATGTTCGATTTTGTCTGAGATGGTGAAAATAATATTTTCTCCTTACAATCAAATAGAGTGTAAATAAACGAAAACAAGCACAAGAAGTAGTATTAGCAAAGTTGGAACATTTCTAACGATAATTTAAGACAATATCAAATATGAATTTTGAGATAATTTAATAAACGTCTCTCAATTTTAATAAATACATGCTATATTCTAAATGTACAGTTTGTATAATGTTTTAAAGTGTCAATGGAGAAACTGACTAACGAAAAATTGCTATCACTGACTGTATCCCCAAATATTACAGTAGCAAAATAGTTGGTTAAGACACCTGTCCCGGTAAGACAAGAGATTCTGGGTTCGATTCCTAGTTGTGACCGTTATCTTTTTATTTTCCTATGTCTTGTACTTTTCTTCATTAATAAACTGCTAACCCTGTACAAATCGCAAGTGCGCCCTACTGTCGAATTTGGCAGCCATCTCTGGTCCGGAGCCCCTAAATACCTGAAAAAAACCCTTGACTCTGTGAAAAAACGGGCGGTCCGTTTGGTAGATTCCCCAATCTTAACAAACGGACTGCAATCTTTAGAGCACAGGCGTCAGGTAGGTATGCTGTCCTTGTTCTATCGGTATTCCAATGGAAGATGTTCTGAGGAACTAGCGTCATTGATCCCTTCGGCACCGGTGCGTAGTCGGGATACACGTCAAACGCGCGCCCAACATTATTTGTACACGGTTGACATTTGTCACATGAGAACGGGTCGCTTCTACGATTCGTTCTTAAGTTCAACAGCTCGGCTGTGGAACGAACTGCCGGCCTCTGTGTTTCCTCCCTCCTACAACATGGGACTCTTCAAGACCCATGTTCACTCCTTCCTCTCCACAAAAAGACCCTCCACACAGCATCCCCAAAGATGACATAGGCCCTGAGGGAAATTATTTTCTTCAGGGCCTCCTGTGTGGAGTTAATATATAAATAATATCTAAAGAAATTTAATTTACATCTTTCAACTTTATAGCATCACATTGTGCCATTTTTTTTATATATACCAAGGTATCTATGTTGAAAATGATTTTGAAATTGTGCTTAAGGAATGTACCTACTGTGATATTTTTTATCAGCAAATACTTAAAATAAAATGGTTGGTAATCAAATCTCTAACATTCTAAATCAATTCAATTACAACCTACGCTAAGGAAGCCGCGTAGAGTAACTTTGGTGATTACTTGTCGACAGAACCTACATCTTTCCAGGAAAATGGGTACTATGAAATTGTAACGATACACTCGAAACATTTCCAAAACAAACATTTTTATGGAATTATAAAAGACGTACAGTTGTGTTCTTTATAATAAATATTAGGTCACTGAAAATATTTTTGATTGCTAGCCTTAAAACACGGAAACCTGCTACAATTTTTTCTCAGTAGATTTAATTATTTTTTTCTGTATCAACATTTTTACCTTCTGTCTAATTTTTTAATTCACGTGGTATTTCAAAGCTTGAAGCTCGTGATTGAAATGACTAAACGCTTAAAATATTTGAATTGCCTAAAAAGTATTATTCAAAAAAAACTGTGAAACTTTCATGACGCATGATTTCAACTTTTAAGAGTTTTATTACTTCTAATATCATATCTACAAATAATATTTAACTTTATAACTATGAGGTATTTTGTTGATAAGAGTCAGAATAACAGAAAATCATGTGTGAGACGATGTATGAATTTGAATGAATCAAGGAGTGTGTGGCCAGACCGAGTTGTTTGGCGGTCCATCCTATATGTCCATCGAGGAAATTAATATTAGTCAATGTTAGTTTAGTTAATTTAGATATGTAAGACTGATACCTTTACCAACACCTACCTTTATTGATGCCTGGACACTTGTCAGCCAAGATGGCCAACTTATTGATATAGATGGTGGATCTTGACTTAAATAACAATTATTCAAGTTCCTATCCATAATGGTTCCGGAATTACCATATCGGTTTCAGAGCTGTGGTGTTAAATTAAATAATCATCGTATGAGTACAAAGCATTAAATTTAATTAAATATTTTATTTGGAATCTTTTATTTATGCCCAATAATTTGTTTGATGGCTTTGATTGATTTAGATAATGATCATAAAAATGAGGAAAAAACTATACATTGTCAAAGTATAAAATGAAAATATTAACTATAGAATTCTAACAAACTACCGCTAGCTGATTCTACATGATGGTAGAAGTAAAAAACTATATATCTTCTTTCGAAATTCAAATATTCATTTTCCCATTCAAAAATATTTTTCCATATAAGAATATTTATTTTCCCATAGTAACAATTCATTTATTTTGATTTTTTAAACTACTTTAAAACATCAGAATTTCGAAAAAAAACATCCCCAAAGTTTGCGCACTTTACCCCCGGACATCTGTATCGGAAGGTATTTGATTAACAGACGCTTTTCCATCAAATAAAAAAACCACCGCTTCTCTAAATAACGTATTATAAACTCAGATTTCAAATTTAGGCGAACAGTAATAATTTGGTTATGTCGGAAAATTATGAGATATCTAAGTACGTATCATTTATGTCATTTACGTAAGCGCCATCTGCTCCTAGTTATAGACAGAGTCGGGTCAGAGTTCAATTCGCTTAGGAGGCTTCTCCATTCAACTGACTGACTGACTGAATATTGGATATGATTGAAGGTGATGATATAGTTCGGTAGATTATGTTCGGTTAGGGACGATTATTGATTGAAGCTGGAGAACATTGATTGTAAGTTACATATAATATTAAGAGATAGAAATTATGATTAACGTTTCAGTTTCAGTTTTTCAGATTCATTTAGGAATATCATGAGGTTAAAGCTGTAATTTTGATTGAACCACAGTAATTTGTTGGACCGACATTTAATTCGAATATTGTAATTGTAACTACTGTAATGTCATCCAATTTCAGAAAAAATCTTAACCGTCCGCGTGTGTATGCGTGATTTGATGCCACGTTAATAGAATGCATTGTCATCGACAACGAGTCAATCTGCCGAGTTTCAGCTCGACCGGATGTCGCGAAGTAGGTTGATTTCCACTTCCAAGATTCGCACGCATTCATTCATGAAAACACAATCCAAATTCAAATAGATTTTTTTACAAAATCAACCATTAAAAAACATTTTTTTACTTTGGCTTAAATCTATTTTGAAGTGTATTTTTGAACTTAAAAAAATTGTTTCGTTGAGGATTGTACCTTCCTTACCGGGGACCGGAGTCAACTACGCTTACAACCTTGCCAGATAGGAAAGATATTTATTTCGTATATTAACTGCTGTGTTGTCATCCAATTTTAGTGAAATGACCACGTATGTGTAAGTGATTGAGATCAAATATGATTAGAACCAATTCTCACCTACGACGAGTCCATCTGTTTCAGCTCGATAGGGAAGTGGGTTAGTTTCCGCTTTCAAGTTTTGCATTAATTCATCAGTTACCAAAATTGAAACTCAAATAGAAGTACAGGGTTTTCCAATAAAAGGTTTTATTTTGAATAGCCCGCTATTTCGGTAGATGTTACTTTTAAAGCTGTTATTTTTGACATTTGACAAGTAAAAACTACGCCATTAATAAAAATGGAACAACACACGCTTCAACAACGCATTGAAATTATTAAAATTCACTTGAGTGAATCAAATGCAAATCATCTTGAGTGATGAGGCCCATTTCCACCTCGGTGGCTTCGTCAACAAGCAAAATTTTCACATCTGGGGCTCGGAAAACCCAAGAGTTATTGTTGAAAAACCTCTCTTTCCTCAACGTGTGACTGTTTGGTGCGGTTTATGGTCCGGCGGAGTCATTGGATCTTACTTTTTCGAAAATGAGGCTGGAGCAACAGTTACGGTGAATGGATTGCGCCATCGAGAGATGATTAATGATTTTTTGTGGCCGAAATTAGATGGTATTAATCTGGACTACGTTTACTTATAACAAAACGGCGCTACGTGCCACACAAGCAACGAAACCATTGATTTTTTACGATTGAATATCAAAATAACACCTGTTATTGGAAAACCATGTATTTAAAAAGAATAACCAACTTTTATTCTACAAAGGGTTGAAATATCATAATGCTCTGCCTGAAACCATTAAAATTGCACTTAAATTAATTCAACATAAGTGGTAAGAATTCCCTCAAGTCAGTTTCGAAGTAAAATTTGATAGTAAACGTACCTGACATTTAAAAATTCTCTTTTGCTGTCACACTTTCTAACAATATCATATACTGTAGCAGCAGAGTATTCACTTAATTTTTCCTTTTTTATTATTATTAAATGCAACCTTATTGACTTTAAATATATATGTATCGAACATCATATTACAACAAGATTAAAGTTGTTGCCATCCACTAGTCACTTACTTACGGTAAACACCAGCGAGTTTGATGACCCCTTTTTCCAAATCATAATATTTACCAGTTGAAAAATGCATCAAAAACCATCTTTCACCAGGCGGCAATATGACTGTATCGAACATGAAACAGTTCGATAACCCTATTTTCATGGACAAAGGCTGTTATTAGGCGATTCGAGCCGCATAAATGAATATTGAACACCTGCATTGAAAACTAAAACATGTTTTTGCAAGCTGACGTTAACGTCACACGAACACTTTAAGAAGATATTATAAATAGCCCATTGAAAAATATTTTATTCAAGAATTACAAACAGGGGACGCAACACTTCCGGAAATAGCGTGATCTGTTATATCTTGAAATTACAATTCCTGCTGCCGGCACTGCTGCTGATCACCTAGAGGCTGGCCAATTCCTCTTGGCTACCGACGAAATTAGCCACTGATGCTGACCATCTAAAGGCTGGCCAATTCCTGCTGCTGCTGACTGCTGGTCACTGATGCTGATAACCTACAGGCTGACCAATTCCTGCTGCTGCCGACTGAACTAGCCACTGATGCTGACAACCTAGAGGCTGGCCAATTCCTGCTGCTGCCAACTAGTCGCTTGCGCCATTTGCTGTATCGTATGGCACGCTGATGCACAATATGCTCCAATCTGAAATCATCGCTGAAAGCATTCCGAGTGTCTCAGTTTCTATCTGCGTGTTAAAACCCAGTTATATTGAAATACATATAACCATTTCTTATGAATTGGGTTGGCTGTTAAAAATACAAAGTATCTATAAGCTACACCCCTTTTTACGTTCTGTATACAAGTACACACATGTAATTAAAATGTGAAACACATGTTGAGGGCTGATGTGTGCCGGTGCTTATTATTTTCAGTCTTTTCTTGTACAGGCAAACACGTCCCGTACATATATATATAAAAGCCATCGGTGAGCTGTAAACTTAAATGCAAATAATAATTAGTGATTTGTGCAATAGCTAAAATAAATTTTATATTCAGGAAAAAATACATTTAAATTTTTTTTTAACACATACAGTTCCTACTGCCTTGATCATGTGCGATTCTAACCTCCCTAATTTTAGATTTTTTTAAGGTGGAGAAAAAAGAGATTGGCAAAAGAATAATCGGTAAGATTTAAGTAATCGTGCTGGTCCGACCAAGAAATCAATTAATTAAGTCATTATTGTCCGTTCGAATCTTCAAGATTTTCTCGAAGAATGGATACCTTATCATTTTAATTACTCCGTCATTCAATCAGCTTTTCAATAGGCCATCAATACGGCCTACTGTTGTTGTCATCGTGCAAACTGTGTGCTATCCTTTGAAACCCTTGAATAGTTCTAATGCCACAATGGACTTAGTCTTGATTGTTTAGCATCAATACTGAAGGGAGATAATGCTGTATATAATGTTAACAGGATGATTTAACCTGAGGTTATACAACGTACAGGGTGAATAGAACCACACACCATACGAACCGTTTTTCGTTCCGGGATTCGGAGAAAAGGGGATGGTACGTAATCATACTCGTACATGTTATACAGATGCAAAATTATATATGTAAAGAAAAATATAATTTTCTTTAATTCAAGGCAATGCCGAGCTTGTCTCGTCATTGTGGCTGTGTGTGTCGTGGACTGTCACTGGCTGGATGTGCGCCACAGTAGATACCTACACAGTCGACTCGATATTTCGTAATCTATGGTTTTAGACATAGTAAAAATAATCTATGGGTTGTGATAAGACAGATTGATGGGAATAATTCCAATAATTGATAATTGCTATTGTGATTGTGATAAAGGAATTGACATAACAATTAATAACATTAAATGTCTTTCTTTCCTTACAGGTAATGTTTTGTTACTGAATGCTTTTCTTTAAGTAAATCTTGTGAGATTAACAAAATAAACCTCTTCTTTCCTTACAGAGAAACTCAATTGTGTTTTAATTGACTGTGTCGTTCAAATCACAAGGAAAATATCATTATAAAACGACATTTCTTGTCACAATATGGAAAAGTTGAAGTTTACATTTCAATCAAAACCAACAACAGACGGAAAGTCTTTAAAAAAAACTACATGTTTATGTGTAGCTGTGTTTTCATACTCACGGTCGCATTGTGAATGTTTATATTTTCGATTTCTTTTACATTAACCAAACACAGGAGGCATAACATATTTTGGGATGCTGTGTGGAGGGCCTTTTTTAAGGAAAGGAAGGAGAGGAAGTTCCGGGAAGGTAAAAGGTATGAAGGTAGTAATCTAGGTATCAGTGTGGCCAGGAGAGACGGTCATATGAATATTTCCTTCTTCCCAAACCAGCCTCTCCCGATTTGGCATGCAAGGCAGATGGTAGGCAGATGAATCCTAAATACACCTCACCCGATGAACCCGGGCATCCCTGCTAAATCACCAAACGTAGCGAACTACTTGGGGTGACCTATGACAGATGAGTTGGTTATCGATTTTTTTTCCCGGGGCGGCGGTACCCAAGCCCGCCTCCCAAAATGAATCATTTGGTTATTCCCTACACAAACTGATAATTTTTGTGTTAATTTAAGAGAGGCATGTACACTGTATAGTATGTACGATCGTGGTCGAGTATCTTTTCGTTTGTATTTTGCATCGTATACGGTCCAAAAATAGCAACTGCAAAAATAAATGTTATAATATTTCTTCGTTGTTGACATATTAAAGTTGTAGCGGTTAAGTCACCGCTCCTAGGGTCATCAAATCATAACCAGACTGCACGAGTTAAACAGCTGAGACAGCAATCATTCTTACGAAACTTCAATAATAATATCGGGACCGCAATACGTAAACTGCTGATTTGCATACAAGGTGATACAAATGCTCATACAATGAACCTAGTCAGCGATCCTGCGGGTTCGACGTCCAGACGCGACCATCGTCGCTAGCCTGTACCTCCCACTCATCTGCCGACCAGGTCTATCGCACCTTCGACTACCTCGTTCACGCTGAAGTACCCGGAAGACTCCTCGCCTTCATCAGTGCTGAACAAGTCCACGAGTCCGATCTCCATCAACGCGGTGTCGACCCACTGACTCGCATCTCGACCATTCTACCGCAGTCATCGCCGACTACGCCTGGTGTCATCATCATCATCGATCCAGAGCCATCTCCCAACTGCGCAACTCAACTGATGTGTTATACTGACTCACGATAAACGCTGTGACAACAACAATATCATATTTTATTGTCTCACTACCAATTCCCATAAAGTTATTACTTGACAACTATTTGCACATGTGCTCTCGCTTACATCCCTTCGAGTTTTTTATAGTTCCCGGCGTCGCTCGGGCTTTAAGTAGAGTTTTTTTTTTAAATCAGATAAGATCTTTTTAAAGTAGACAAGATCAGAGTAGTAATTTTACTCGTATTTTGATCGACAATGTGCAAAATGGTGACCGGATAAATCATCAAAATGATAATTCATCACATCCTTAAAAAGTTATATAAAGTCATGGTAAGTGATGAAACAAAAACTTTATTAACTGGGTTAAGTAGGTTAGGTTAGGTTAGGTTAAAAAAAAATTTTTTTTCATCGTTTTTAAAAGTCATTACTTTTCAAAAGTGTGTTGAATAGTCACTGTGTTGAGTTATCATGGAACCGTCAAGCCACATGGCATTTCTGATGAAAAAACAGCTGAGACATTTTAATTGACTCATCCTGTACACAAGGAAATACACTGATTGTGATGTCATAATTAAATCATTATGATACATGTATTGTTCTCATTTCCTCCAATTAATTGCTAAGTAATATTATGTTCGCTTTCGAATAAAAGGAATAAAAATATCTAGCCTCGATTCTCGACGATTCAGTTCCTGTGGGTCGAACCACTCGTGGTTCGAGTGGAATGACTTTTGACGTTTGGCATATATGTAATTATGTACCTTCCACGAGACTCGAGGATAAAAATGTCGACCAATTTATGTACTTTCGACGGCGATTGCGAGCGGCCTGGATCGAAGAACCGATACCCTAATCTGATACCGTAACTCGAACGTAATAAAAGGGCTGGGTAGTCACTATAACCACTTGTATAATATGGCGTCCGAACTTGTGTGAACATAAAATTTATATATTGGCGTATTACAAGTTTTTTTTTTTTTATAAATTTAAAATAAATCATTTTAATAAAGTTCTGCAAGTATTTCTGTTATTTTTACAGTTTTTTTTTTAATTTGAATTTTCAATTTGATTTATTTTAAATTAAGTAATTTAAAAAAATTAAATGGAGTTCTACGAATTAAACACCAAAACAATAAATATTAGTTATTATTAAGTTTATTTATTTACACAAGTTGGTATTATCGTATTTAACAGCCAAATATGAAAATTATGATTAAAAATTATATGTTTAATTTCAAAATAGTTAACATTTTGATCTTTTGATGCTTTCCGTCACAATTCGGCATACAACAAGAAAAAACCATTGTTAAAAGTAACATTTATGTGGTGGTGGATTTTTTTTTTAATTGGTTAAATATCTACCGCTAGAGGCGCTGATAGTAGCTTTGCTTGGTAGAAGGGGTGGCACAGGTAGGATAATCAAAAACTCCACAAAGTCCAAAACCACCAGGCGATGAATTCAGCCTTTCCTCAACCCGAGATCTTTGTTGTGGTGGCATTTAATATTAATATGACACTGTCCGAATTGCGTAAAGCACAAAGACATTAAAAATGAATACCAGTTGTCCAACAGTAGGAAGTCCGGGTAAATCTCTACAATGAAACAGGAGAAATTAATTTGTGAATTTGCTGATGCGGGCAAACTCTTCCTTTCATTTTGTTGAGATTTTGTAACTAATATAATGATATCCTCCCTGGGATCTCCCGTGCTGAGGATTTCAATAACACGTTTTAAAAAATTAGTGGTATGGATAATATAAAGTAATTATAAATATATTAATTCGTGTTTTTTTCTGAAATAATTATAGATATATCACGGCGTTTTTTGTTTAGTTGATTGGTTTTCGTTTCAGTCTGTATTTGGTGTCGGTATATTATCTATTTCTGATCTTCCTATTATGTTTTAAATCCATTTTTTTTATTTGATATTTTAATGTTAAAATACTTTGTGATTTTTGTATGAGAGTGGGATTTTGTTGTGGAGTTTAGTACCATAATATAGGTGGGTCTCTTGCCCAAATGTTGTATGTGTAGTTGAATGTTGGATATGTTTTTTACCCCGAGATATAGTGTTATTGCTAATTTCTTGTGTTTTGTGTTTATGAAATGTAAAGCAGTATTATTTTAAAATAGAGTTGTTTAAAAAAAAAACTAAAAAACACTTGATTTCAACTAAAATATCGCATGTAGAAAACTATTTAGTTTGGAGGATTAAGTAAACCTGCATAAAATAGGTTTTTATGGTTTAGTTTGGGTTATTCTAATAATTGTTGCGTATTTCCCAACTTTCAAACTAATCTTTGACTGAGAAAAAATGAAACATTAATGCATCTTTTACCATCCCCCACCACATTATTGTCGTAATTAAGCTGAAACCAAGAGCTCTTGGAATTTCCGTATTAAGGGAAATCGACAAAATTAATACTTTTTTTTACACAAAGCCCTCTTTTTAGGGTGAATTGCAAATATTTTCTGCTACGAAAATCCCAAAATAATTATAACATTCCTTGATTTTTCTAAAGTGTTCTAAAAACATTACTTTTGTTAACAGTGTTCACGGAGACAGCACGGTAAGAAGCTACGTGGACTGCCGCTGGCTGAGGACGGATGTGCTACAACGCAACTCGCTGGACACCCCCAAGGATGCTGATCTGATCATTGGGTATCTATTTTCGGTACGTAAATATTATTACATATCATGCTTAAATATCTCTGAATATTAAGCTTGAATATCATTACATTTTATGCTTAAAAATCATTAAATATCGTGTATAAACATCATTGCATATTATGCATGAATATCATTACATATTATGTTTAAAACACATTAAATATCATGCATAAACATCATTGCATATTATGCTTGAATATCATTACATATAATGCTTAAAACACATTAAATATCATGCATAAACATCATTGCATATTATGCTAAATTGATTCATACCATACTTAAATAACACTAGACGTTTTGCTAAAAAATCATTATATATTATGCTTAAATAATTTTATATAATTTGTTTAAATATTATAACACTTGCTTAAATATAATTTTATATTATGCTCAAATATCATGCATAAACATCATTGCATATTATGCTTGAATATCATTACATATTATGCTTAAAACACATTAAATATCATGCATAAAATATGATTTAAGATTTTCACGGCCAAAAGTATTTTTGTTATTTGTTTTTGGGGTATTATGCCGTGTTGCGCTAACTCCTTCTTTAGCCAACGTTTCGGGCAGCATTGCAGTGTCCATCATCAGGGCAGATGTCTTATTTGAGGTTGTGTTAAAATGTAAGCTTAAGTATGAGGTTGTGATACCGTGTTGCCTAGTGGTATCTCGGGACCTTTTCGCTCTACATCTGCACCTAAGTGCAACCCTTACCGAAGAAGACTGGAGAAAAGTTGACAACATGACTTACCAACAAGCAGTAAGATCTAAGCAGTCAACAGATGCGAGACAGAAACAAAAGTTTGAAAGGCTCAACCGAGACAAAAAAGGTGATCGAAAACAACTCGATCAAAATAAAGTTGTCATCAACATTTCGACCCTTTCGTTGAGCCCAGACGCAACTTCTGTACTGGCAAAGGGGATGAATTTTGCAGTGGCCCCCAAAAAGATACCTGTGGAATCCATTGTATGTGGTGTAGAGACTGCACTACATACAATGATGAAAGTACACAAAATGTCAGAGGTGCAAGCAGAGGACATCCGGCAAGAGACTTGCCATATTTTGAAAAGGGCTGAAATACCCCGCCCCAATATCACGAAAGGAGAGTTTATGGCCCTAAAAGAATTACGCGCCAATGAGGAAATCTTGGTTCTGCCAGCCGATAAAGGAAATGCCACTGTCGTGATTAATACGGCAGACTACACAAAGAAGATGGAAGACCTCTTGTGCGATTCAGGCACCTATAAGAAGATTAAAAACAACCCCACCAACAAGATTGACATAAAGACAAGGGAACTAGTGAAAGCTTCTAGCATCAGGAAAGAGGATTGGTCTAAGCTTTTTGTAAAAGCCTCTAGAACTCCTGCCCTGTATGGTCTCCCAAAAATACATAAAAAGGAAATCCCAATGAGACCGATTGTCAGCGCTATTGGCGCTCCTACATACAAACTTTCCCAATACCTCTCAAGATTACTGCAGATGCAAACTGGTAAAACTGAATCGTGGATTAAGGATTCAACAGATCTGTGATAAGTAAGCTCAAGAAAGTTAAGACTGAGGAAGGAGATATTCTGGTCAGCTTTGACGTCGTGTCACTTTTCACAAATGTGCCTCTAGAAGACTCCATGACAATGCTCAGGGAGATATATGAGGAAGACATTTGCAAACTTTTTGAACACTGCCTCAAAACGGGATACTTTGCGTTTCAGGGTGAACTATTTGAGCAATTGGAGGGAGTTGCGATGGGCAGTCCGTTATCGCCAGTACTAGCCAACTTTTTTATGGAGAAGTTTGAAGAAGTGGCACTCGACACAGCTTCGGCTGTCCCTAAAGTATGGTGGCGCTACGTTGACGATGTCTTCGCCATTTGGCCTCACGGAACGGAGAAACTAAACGAATTCCTGGACCATCTTAATTCTCTCCACAGCAAAATTAAATTCACAATGGAACTGGAAAACGAAGATAAAATCCTGCCCTTTCTAGATGTGGAGGTGATGCGGAAACACGATGGTAGCCTAGGGCATACTGTATATAGGAAACCAACCCATACGAATCGGTACTTACACGCTGATTCGCACCACCACCCAGCGCAGAAGAGAGGACTTATCCATACATTGGTGACCCGAGCGACCAGAATATGCGAAGAACATAAAATCGGAGCGGAACTTACGAAGCTGACCGATGCACTGGAGCGTAACGGCTACCCAGAAAGTCAGACAAGGCAAATCATAAGAGCCAAATCTGCACCAAACGAAGACAGAGTTGAACAAGAGTCGAAAGGCTGTGCCTTCCTGCCTTATGTGCACAATGTGACAGACAAAATTGCCAGGCTTTTGAGAAAGGAAAATATCAAGACTGTCTTCGGAACAACAACAAAGATACAGGACTTACTGAGGTCTGCAAAGACTAAGTTTCCTCTGGAAACAGATGGAGTGTATAAACTCAGCTGTTCCGGGTGTGACAATGTCTATGTAGGCCAGACAGAGCGGACTATCTCAAAAAGAATTTCAGAACACTTCAGAGCTTGTAAACTCGGCCACCCTGACAAATCGGCAATTGCCGAGCATTTGATTGACACCGGGCATTACTTTGGATTTGTTCCTGAAATCCTGGGGAGACCGAAAACTTATAGAGCACGGCTGATTACGGAGGCCATTGAAATTCATAAAAATCCCGTAAACATTAATAGAGACGATGGAGCTAAGCTAAATAGTTCTTGGTATCCGGTAATTGACGGATACACCAGAGCTAAACAAAGAAAACCACTTTAAACAAAAAAAAAAAAAATAAAAAAAAAAAAATGATACGTTAATGTTAGCTCAGAGGGTTGGAGCTGGCAACACGGTATCACAACCTCATACTTAAGCTCACATTTTAACACAACCTCAAATAAGACATCTGCCCTGATGATGGACACTGCAATGCTGCCCGAAACGTTGGCTAAAGAAGGAGTTAGCGCAACACGGCATAATACCCCAAAAACAAATAACAAAAATCATGCATAAACATCATTGCATATTATGCTAAATTGATTCATACCATACTTAAATAACACTAGACGTTTTGCTGAAATATCATTATATATTATGCTTAAATATTATTATATATTATGATTAAATATCATAACATATTGTGTTTAAATATAATTATATATTATGCTTAAATATCATAACACATTATGCTTGAATATCATTACATATTATGCTTAAAACACATTAAATATCATGCATAAACATCATTGCATATTATGCTAAATTGATTCATACCATACTTAAATAACACTAGACGTTTTGCTGAAATATCATTATATATTATGCTTAAATATCATTATATATTATGATTAAATATCATAACATATTGTGCTTAAATATAATTATATATTATGCTTAAATATCATAACATATTATGCTTAAATATCATACCGTGTGTCTGTAAAAGAGTGTCCCAGTTTCAATGATATATTATATCAGTTTAATTTAGAATATTTACAACAAATCATAAACTAAATTGAAAGTGAACTAACCTAAAGTTTTAGATAAGCGCATGCGCAAATAATTTTTAGTTGTTTTCTCGCTTGCAGCGACACAAAGCGTGTTGTGTTCTGCTAAGAGTGAAGAGTGAATCCATCGTTTCAGTGCAACTTGCGTTTCGTTTAAAGTTTAATTGTCATCTCCCATGAGGCAAAAACATCCGCCGATGGCATGGGCAATTTGAAACGACAAGATCTATTTGTAAAAGGAAAATCACGGGACGACCAAAAGTGTCTGAACAGGATGTTGACCGTGTACTACCTGCGTAGTCCTGAGAAATCTGTTAGCAGAGCATGGTTTGAACTTCAGTTACCAAAGAAGGTTTTACCGGTAACAGTTGGTACATGCTTTAAAGCCAGATGACTATGGTGTAAGTGTTAACTTTGCAAGTCATGTGTTGGAGCGGGAAGATGACTTTCTCGATCGTGTGTTGCTCAGTGATGAGTCAACTTTTCATCTAACTAGGAAGGTATTTATTTACCCATGTATTTACCCATAATATTCATATCTAGGGGTTAAACCATCTTTAATTTGTAGAACACCAAAGAGTCTCCCCAAAATTTAATATTTTCTGCGCTGTATCCCGACGTCTAGTAAACGGACCATTTTTTTCGCTGAAGCTACTGGAACCGAGGTGGTTCATCTGGATATGTTAAAAGAATGGCTTTTCCCTAATTAGTAGAGTGTGAACCTGTAAACTACATATGGCAACAGCATGGAGCCCCTCCCCATTGGAATCTCTTTGTGCGAGGGTAGTTGATCGTCAAAGTCCCTGACCGATCGATTTTTTGTAATGGTCGAGATTTTAGATCTCTTTCCCGCTGGCCTCCACGTTCACCTGACATAACGCAATGCGTTTTTTTTCTTTTGGTGCTTTATAAAAAAAATCGTGTATACGTTCCGCCGCTACCTAATGATTTGCTAGAGTTAAGACACATAATTGAAAAGGCTATTGCTTCCATTACTCCGAACTTGTTAACCAAAGTGTTAAAAAAGTTTTAAATACAGTGTGGAATAATTGGACATTAGGTTGGATATGTGGCATATAACTAAAGTTGCACATATTGAATATTTGTAAGAAAAACTAGGTTAGTACCTCCGATTCGTTGTAAATAGTCTAAATTATACTGTTATGATATATCGTTGAAACTGGGACATTTTATGGACACCCTGTAATACGCTTAAATACATTAGTTTTACTTATATATCATTGTTTATTGCGCATACATAGTATAACATATTATTATTTAATATAATTACATTTTATGCTTAAAACTCCTTACGTATTATGCTTAATGGTTTCAACAAGGATCATAATTATTAATTATTAAGTAACAGCATTATTATTAGTTGTGCGAATCGTGTTACGCTCATCCGGATTAGTTTTGGATCAAATCTTATTAATTACATACATGTATTGACTACGCGTCGAGTTTTTAAATATCATGTTGACTGAATATTAAAAAAAGTGTATTTTAATACTCTTATAATTTTTATTGAATTATTACCCATTTGAATAATGATTAAAACCTATTGGTCTAACCTAAATTTTCATTTATAAAATTCTAAGAATTGCCATTTTGACACCAGTTTTGTCCAAGTTGTCACAATTTATTTTTATTCCAAGGCTTTGTATTTTTAATTATGATGAAGTAGTGAAAAGATTTTAGTATTTGGCTGTCTTTCCGTTTTCAATGTATCCTTATAATTTTCAATCATCAAGTTTGCAGTCACCTCTTTAACCTCTGAATTCATCAAAGAAATAAAATTAAAATGCATCATTTTGAAAGTGTGAGTTAGTTGCTGCTTTTCATTTTACGTGTTAGTCAAGGAAGTGAAATTTATAGTGACTTTAAAACCGGTCAGTAAGTTTAAAAAAAAGAAAAAGTAAGAGTGTAGACCTTATTTTCTCAGCTGTATGAATGCTTCGCCCTGGTTTTGATCAATAGTCACAAGTTACAAATTTTTCATTGTATGTGTTTAGTAGTAATTCGGATGTACAATAAAAAACAAGAGTTTTGGTTAATTTCTTATTTTTTGTGTTTTTTTTATCGAGTTTGATTAAATTTCAAACGCTCCGGAGACACTTTTAACAAAACGAAACTATTGAATGAGTAACTATTAATAATTACTAAACCAATCACTCTCATCCATTCAAATTTAAGGTAGATAATATTTTATTTTAAAAACCAGGCTAGAAACGGAGAATCATCATGCAAAATTCCACTATTCTGAAAGCTTATTAGAAGTCACCTGGTTAGTGCAATATGTCCTTTAGAAAACAAGGTTTAATCTAATTAAATCAGCTACGGTCCCATAATGTTACTAGAACCGTGTTCTAGACAGCAAATTAGTTCTACTTGACAACGTACTACAGGTTTGTGAGCGAATATGTTAGATAATGCACTTAGTATTTCATATATACAATATACATATGGTGCTCAAATTGCTTAAGTTAGCAGTTTCTCGAAGGAATTGTTTTGGCCTTACATTTTTCAATTTAAAAATATCACATCAAATTCTTAACTATACATTCTAGAGTGCTATTGTATGCACTCTATTTTACATGTTTTCTTTATCTATAAATATTTTATATCACTGACAATACTCACTTGATTACTTTATGTAAATTATATTAGATTTACTTTTAGATATTTGCACGAGTAAATTTTGACTTTCTAAAAATTGTTATTTTTTTTTACTTATTACTAATTCCTCCTTAACCACCCTTAAAATGAAAGCCCCAAAAAATAAGGCCATGCCTCGTTAAGTAGAAGGTCTCAAGAGGATATCAAACATGGGTAGCAACTTCTAATTTATGATAATGCCCACAGCCTTGGCCCAGGGGATCAGAAAAAGGGGGAGGGATTCCATAAATACCTGTAATTGCACAAATTTCTTTCTTCATCGATAGCCTCACGCTTTTCGACAAACAGAGGAATATTATTCCGACACCTGACATGACCCGTCTCGAGTACACATTCGGTTCACTTTATCATCCGATGCCATAGACTAATTTAATTACAAGTTTTTTACCTCTTTATATTTTATGTTCTTTAAAAAATACAGTAAGAAGTGACTTTTGAAGGATTATTGCTGACTAATTAATAAGTGATAGTATGTTCATTCACTTGTTTTTAAACATTTTCATGTTACTCATTTCAAATCGGTTATTTACGTCAAGTTGCAATTCAATTTCTTAAATAATTTCACTGTTATCACTCCCCACTACATAGGAAATAAATAAGAAGTTTTTAACGGGTCTGTTTTAAGTTGTAGGGTCCTTTTAAATTAAACTCCGTTGTTTGAGTATAATCTGAATCACCTTATTCACAATGAATAGACACTTTTTCACATGTAAAATACACTAGATACAGGCTGGTTCCTGTGTTTCTTTAGGAAAGGTGAAACCTTTGATTGTTTAGTGGCAAGAGAGCGTTTTTAAGGAAATAATTCAAAAATTCAACAGGCAGCAATACAGGAATTGTTCTTGCCGACGCGACTTAACAACAAATAACTAGCAGGGGTGAGAACCTTTCATAATTTATAAAACCTAAACTTCACAGGTGGCACTAATGGTATATAATTGATTCAATATACTGCTATCAAAATAATACAGTGTCTTTGGAATAACCATCTTAGTCGATCGATTCTTATCTATTAAGTGGGTAACTAAAGTTCAAATCATTCTTTGTTTCTCTAGAATATTGCGCTTGTTCCCTACGCATTACATGTATTTTATCATGCTTTATTTATGCAATGAAAAAAAAATTAGTGCTATAAGTCTATTTAAATTACTATAATAAATACGAATTGAAGGCATGAACCCGAGAAATATACTCATGCGAAAAGGACTTACGCAAATAAAACATTAATTTTAATATATGACATAAAAATAAGTACGTATCAATGTAAAGTAACTACGTAAATCAAAATCAAACTAATTTTACAACTCACAATGAATAAGAATTGTTTTTTTTTAAATTTATTTGAAAATGGGATATTGACTCAAATTCAATCTAAAGGTATGTCCAATTCATAGATATAATGAATTAGATGTCAGAGCTGATGTTGTTTTACTGTAGCTAAAAAAGGGAACAGGAAAGGGATGATATAGGATGTATTTAAGCTCCTCCAAGACGTGAACGTAATGAAGCTGTAATGAATAAGCTTCATTTGCACTTTTTTGACAAAAATTAGTTCTTTTCAATTTATTATGTATAAAAAAGTTTGAAATGCTTTAAAATTTGCGATTACAAAAATACACAACAGTTCTGTTCGAAAACCTATTGGTAGTTATTTTTTTAAAAAGAACACTACATAGTAATTTTTTTATTCCGTCGTAATTTCTATAATATAAGATTATCGGTACATTTTAATCACGTCTGCGGTAATGTGTCAAAATTTACCCACATTACTCACAGTAATTTTTTTTTTACGTATATACCTATAATATTAAATATTTACTTAGGTATAATTTTAATTTTATGAGATTTTATAAAACAAATTTAGTTTTACGGAAATAACTAATTACACAGATCTTTGAAATATAATCTTAAAAGAAGTTTTAGTAAACCGTTTCTTCAGTAACTGAGATTTATTTTTTTTTAATTTTAAGCTATGTAAAATACGGTTTCATAATAACTCAACACAGTGACAATTCAACACACTTTTAAAAAGTGATATAAAGTCATTAGAAATGATGAAAATTTTTTTTTTTAACCTAACCTAACCTACATAACCCAGTTAATAAATTTTTTTTTCATCACTTTCCATGACTTTATATAACTTTTTAAAGATGTGATGATTTATCCGGTTACCGTAAAATACGTATCATACGTATCGATTAGATGATACGATTATTATATTAGTATAGCATGTCTTTATTATGTAATTACTTGAAGAGTCATATTTGTTTTTTCATGTGTAGTGCACGTAATATTTCTAGTGATTGAAACAAATTTGTATTGTTTGCTTTACAGGGAGATTTAGAACAGTTGACAGTGGTACCAAAGGCAGGTTTCGCGGACCAGCAATGCGGTGATTCAGAGGCAGTATACGGAGCTATCGACGACTTCACCACGAATAACCCTACATAAAAATAAAAATGTTCTCAACCAATGGAGATCGAAATGTGTAGAAAAGCAGTATTTTACGATTTTATTAAAAAAAACTTGTATTAATATAATCATTGTATAATATCAGCCCTTTAAAAATATAAAACTATAAATGCAAAAGAAAAAATCTCAGTAATTATTATTTTTATTTAATTGTCTCCTTGCATTTTTTTATTTTACTTTTAGTAGATAAAAGTTTTCCATACAATAATATTTTAGATTGTGTGTGAACATGACTCACAAAATCATGTTATTATAGTTCAATAAAGTAATATAATATGTCTTAAGAAACTTTTCTAAATCATTACTTGTAAATACCTCAATTTCATATAAATGCGATTTTTCAAAAAAAAAAGTTAATATTTTAAAAAGTTAGAAAGCATTTGTATATTAAACCATATTTCATTCTGTCAACTTCAGCATAGTATCAGTCGTAAAATTGACTTTGAAAATACCGCTTATATATTAAGTATATTATAAATAAGAGTATTATTAAGGACAAATATTGATAAAACTGTAAAGTAGAAATAGATTAAAATTGTAACCGTCACTAACCAATATTTTCCGGATACTGTAATTAAATAATATGAACTATGTTCCCTTGTTATTTGAACTATTAAATCATTTAATTGCTATATAAATTTATAAATCATTTCACTGTAAGATTCATCTGCGTCAATACTTTAATAAGTGTGGTTCTTTTGTAAATTCATCAATTTATTGCAAGCTAAAATAAGCAACGGTCAATTGATATGTTTTCCAACCAAAGATTTTCACTGTCACCCGTGTGAGAAGATACTATTCATAATTTAAATTACCATAAATACTTCCAGTACGAAATACACTTTCACTATCACCTTTTGGAGGGGATACCATTCAGAATAGAAATTACGATAAATACTTCCAGTATAATAAATAATTTCACTATCACCCCCGTGAGAGGATATTATTCAGAATGAAAATTAGGATAAATACTTCCAGTACGAAAAACACTTTCACTTTGACCCTTGTGAGAGAATACTATTCTGAATGGAAATTTTGTTCACAATGTATTTAGTTTAAGGACAAGATCAGCATAGCCAGGAACATCCCAACCATTTCCTTCGCAATCTCATTCCTCTTATTCCTTCAACCTCAAAATTCCCCTCTTTGGGGATATAATAGATCCCCTAGCTCTGGATAATTAGGACTCCATGCTAGTTTTCCAAAGAATATATAATGCTAGATGGTAGATAATGGTGTTCATTATTGCATGCGGTAATAATCCAAGGTTAAATTAATTTTACAACTAGTAATTTTGGCAATAGTTTCACTGGTTTCACAAAAAAAAATTTTAATCATTGTTCTGCACATCCTTTCACTAATTAAGGACGTATAATATGGACCAAAATACGATATACGAGAGATTGATTAAGAAAATTGCGGAGTGTGATTATAAGAATCGTGATGTTTAGTAATTATTTGAAATAAAATTATTATTACGACTCCTTTTAATAGAACCGCAATGTACATTGTTGTATTTACTCTTCTATGATTTGAAAACATGTTTTATTTGGGAATAATGATAATCATACTCGTTTTTTGAAAACCGTTTGAATCATTTTTGGTGATTGTGCAACATCTACCCAAAGGAAAATGTGCAAATTTGTCGGGCTAGTGATTTTTGTGTCAAAACAGTTAAAATTATTTGATCATCTATCATATTAAAATAACGTTGTAGTGTTAGATTTAAGATTGTAGGCAAATCCTGTAAATATTGTGTTAACCCTAATTTTAATATTTCAATAAAAAATTGACATAAGTTTTGACATTTTATTTACAATTTAAACGATATGGTCTGTTGATCAGAAAGGAACTTCTGAAATTTGATAGGCGGGAACCGCCAAGATTGGCACCAAAAGATTTAGTAAACATAATTTCATTTAACATACATTGTGTTTGCTTTATAACATAAACAAATCTTAACCTAAGTGACTCGTCGTGTGTTTCATGCAATTAGTCATTTCTCTTTTGTCGTATTTACGAGTATAACTACATTTTTATTTTATTTATTATTTATTTTTTATTTCATTCTTTGAATATTACATTTGATTACAATAGTGACGTATTGCCCATTTCACTAGGTGTGTAACGCCTGTGTTGAGATGGTAATTTACAGAGTGGTTGTTAAATAGGTTTTTGTTTACACAATATTATGAAAATGCCAGATAAAATAAAATCAGTATTTTATTTTGTTTTAAAATTTTACAATTCAAGGATTAATGTAGAAGATGAAGGCAAAGCGAGCATTTTATCCCTATTTATATCATAATGAAATTATATGATCTATTTTAACTCATATGAAATAATAATGTGAACACAATTTTTTATGTTGCGTTTTGCCAAAGTGAACATCGAAACATGGATCTAATGTTACTTTTTGAAGCTGATTTTTCGAATTTTTTTCTTCAAAATTATTTAGTAAGTGAATATTGACATGGATAATTTAATGCATAATAACATAACCTTATAATTTTTTATTTTACATTAGCTCTTTACAGAATGTGTCACAGAAGTGTCGTCTTTGGGGATGCTCTGTGAGGGTATTTTGTGGAAACGAGATGGAGGAGGTTCTGAGACAGAAAAAGGTATAGGAATCTGAGGTTCAGTGTGTACAGCAGTGACAAACGTATAAATCTATCCCTCCTACTGGGATGCAAGGCGATGGTTCGAGAGAGTCCGGCTGGAGAGATGAAAGGGTCTCCCTCAACCGGCCTCTCCTAAAACAGCCCGCCACGCAGCTGGTGTGCAGACACATCGGGTGGATACGAATTTTTTTGTTCAGACACGTTTTTTTAACCCAGTAGTTAAAAGAAAATCAGTGACAATCACAAATTTTAATGAAAATAGAAAGATTTATTCAGAGATTGACGAAATTTTGGTCTCTCAACCTTCAAAATAAGATAGAGGTCACTATATATGGATTTTTTCTTCTAGAAAAACTACCCTATTCCATTGTCCTACCCCTTAAAGAAAAATAAAGCTCGGGCAACGCTGGGTGCTTTAGCTTAGTTCTCTATAAAACTGTAGTTTCTTAATTAAAAAAAATGATTCAGATAATTCATTAATGTTTCACAGAAATCATAACAGTTATTTCGTCTGGAAAATTACATGAACGTCATACAAGTCGAAGTTGTTTCATTTATTTTTAATCCTTCCTTATGCCCAAAATATACCTACTGCCACGAAAGAATTATGGTGCTTAGGAAAAAAATTCTTAGCGTCAGAAATTTATTAATGCTATTTTTTATCCAGGAAAACTCAACAAAAATCCCAAAAAATTAAATGCAACAAATTGATGTTTACTAAGTGCCGTTGAAGCCTAAATGTTTTTTTTAACAAATAGATTTGTGTCCGCCGGTCTACGGCGCCCCATAAACATGAATGTTTGACGTATTACACGATATTTGTCAGAGGACTTAGGTCGATGCCATGTCACTGACGTGAAGGCTGATTTATTTATGGCGCTATTTATTTATGAGTTGGCGCACACAAATTGTTTTGTGCTCATTTGTCAAGTTTTAAATTTTCCGACTCGCCGAATTGCCGCTGCCAACTGGGGGAAGAAAACGGATGGACCTACTTTTCATAAATATTTCCTCGGTAAGGTACTGAAACTTGGTCACGTTTTTTGGTATATTTGTTTCCTTTGACGATATACATGACTGAGTGATTTTGATTTTGATTTTCTCTGAATCCAGAGGTGGTAAGTTCGAAACACACATAATATGTAATGTTTTTGCGAAGTGTTCAAGAGTGACAGATACTCTCTGTATCACCCTGGTGAAAGTCTCTAATTTAGAATCAAAATGTTGTTTAAATGGATCTAGAATTCTCCAACTTTTCCATAAAGTAAAAGTATTTTTACATTTATTTTAGATGTCATAAATTTTGTGTGATTTGGAAGAGTTGACACGAGTACTTAAAATTATAATTCCGTCAAGTTGGAACAATACCCTAAAATAAATTCGGAATTTTAACGACGTGAGTGAAAAAAATATGCGACATGCGGCCATGGTGTACAGAACAGATTTTCCCTAGAACATCTCTAAAATAAAGTAGCAAACATAGCTACATAAGTAAAGAAGTCATGTCAAAAAATATTCGGCGAGCGGCCCCGCGTAATGGACGGACCTACGGTCGAATTTTCCCTGGCAGGCCTAGAAAATTAATCATTCCGTAATGTTTATTTCAATAATTTTTGATAAACGTATTACTAAAACCTAGGATGTTTCTAGATGAATACCTCTGGAAGTTAGTAATTTCATCAATAATAATAACATGGCATTTTAGTGTCATTTCACTTTAAGTGAGCTGAACTTTTACAAACTTAAATACGTGTCATATTCTTAAAATTATTCCTGCAGTGTGCATTACCCAATACAGATTATAATAATATAACCAATATTATAACACTAAATATACTGTCCATACAAAGTGATGACAAAACTTAGAATAACAATAACAGCAGGACAGGACAAAACAAGAACATCAAAACTAAAACACGATATGAAACAGGAGGCAGTTTGTGCTCAGAAATGATAATCTTTTGAGCAGACATTTTAATAATGTACAATAAGGAGGCAACCGAAACCAAACAATCACCGGTAGTTTTATAATATGGCTTATTATAAAATATTGAAAAGAAGTTAAGATTTATGAATTGTAAGATTTTTTAAATTATTTTCATCTCTGGCTTTCACCATTGAAGTAATAATCATGTATTGATTCATAGTGTTTTCACACAAACGAAGTATTGAATTCCGTAAGTCTAAACTTAAACTTTAGTGTGCACAAATTACACCCGCGCTGTGCAAGCGGGTTCCCTACAGAGCATCGGACCATCCCTTTTTTGTTTTTAAAGCCCTTTGAAATTCAGCCAAATTCTGGAGATTAGTAAGAGCTGAGGGAAGTCTATTCCAGATGAGCGAAAAAGTCTAGAAAAAATAAAATCTGAAGCTTACCGCTAATTTTATAGTTGAAAAACGTTTTATACAATTTTCAACTTTTTCGAAATAAAATATCTTAAATATTTAGTACTATTGTTATTAATATCAAATATAAATAACTTACATCCGTAGGTGTTGATCTAAAAAATATATACAATATGTGATCCCCGAGTTAACCCCCGTTATTAGAGTTTTGTGTCGCCTTAATGTTAATTAGTGTTTATAAATTAAACACCTTCTCTTCTTCTTCAATGGCGCTACAGCCCATTTCGAGCCTTGGCCTCCTTTAACATGAGCCTCCACCGCCCTCTGTCCTCGGCCGTCGTCTTCCAATCTGCAACATGGAGAAGTCCTCTGGCATCTTTCCTGACATCGTCCTCCCATCTCAGCCTATTAAACACCATGCGGACTTCATTCTACCAGTTCATAACAAAAATACAAAAATTACGTTTTTGGGCAAAAATTCACTCAATAGCGTTGGTAGCGCCAAGATTTAATGATTCCTCAACATTTTATCAAAGAAACAGAGTACTTAAAATCTAAAATGATAAATATAAGTCTTTGTGGGAGATTACTGTGAAATTTCAGTTTTATTCTGAGAACGGTTGAAAAAAGTTTTTTTGTGTTCTTCGATGTTTCCGTGATAGCAATGGAAAATAAAGGGAAAAAATGAGCAAGGAACAGAGGAGCATTAACACTTGGTGTGGGGGTGGAGGGTGTCGGTGATAATTTATGGATGCACGAGTAATGAAGGCCATTTGCAGCATTTTACTGAACAAACCACTGGTAATTTAAAAGAATGATTGTTCTTTACGTTATTCTATAAATGAATGTATTTTCGGGTGAAACAATGTATTTTCTCGATAATCTGAGAAATGGAAACCTCGATTCAGATATTTGATATCTTAGCAAGTACTGATTGTGGATATTACGTAAGTAATGATAAATTCAAATTCAAAATTAAAAAAACCTTAACTGAACAAATTAAACGTTAGGTACAAAGGTACAGCCTATTTCTTACTTATTAGTAAATCGAGTCCGAGGATGAAGGTTTTCAGATGATTATAAAAAAGTCCCCAAGGATCAGCCGTTGATCGACTTTTAAAAATCGATTATGAGCAGACATCTCAAAATCTTTTAAACCCCTTAGTTGCCAAAACAAGATTAAAAGAAAATAATCAATGAGTTTAAAATGATGTAGATTCCACAGTTTTCTGCTTCGACCTCTGATTTTCAGATGCAATATATAACTTTATTATTGACAACAATTTCAAGCTTAGATCTCATAACTGGGAACCCATTTACATTCTTCGTATACGATATAATAATGAGGCTGAGAAGCCTTTTGTGCTTTAGTATATAATATTATATCCCAAGAGCTGCTGCTCCGCTATTCCCCCTGCAATATACCCCCATAATACAAAACTATCATATAGTTAATGCGGGTCCCTATTCATGTTTGCGCAAAGCGCTGATAAAGCTTTATGCATTACTGAAAATTTTAAAATTGTTTAAAACATCGTCATTAAGGTTGTATGTACAGAGTTATACATTGTAAAAGATAATCATACCTTCACAATCCAATAATGTATTGGTGTTAGGTACCATAATATCTAAAATATATATGTGGGTAGTTGTAGGTAGATACAATGAAAGATGTTATGTGGTATCACGGTGGTCTTTATTATGTAGACAGTATTGGTGATGCATCACGTTGGGATGCATATCCGTATGGTCACATCTCTATGGATCAGTATTCAGTGATGTGGCCAGCTGGTGGTGAAGATGAGGGATCTTCCTGGTCCTCCTATGAGGTGGTCGGCACCGTGGATTTTGGAGGCGAATTTCTCTAGGCCGATGCTCGGCACTGTGGATGGTGGAGATGGATGATGGCAAATTTCCCAAGCCGAAGCTCGATACCGTGGATGGTGGAGATAAACGGTGGTGAATTCCGGAGTGTGGTCGAAGCGATGCCGGCCGAAGGGCCAACGACGTGTGTGTCTCTGGTCGCATGTCTCGGTGAGCAGATGGCTGACTATATTTGAGTACAAGACTAGATTGACTAGCCGGCAGCAGACGCGGCGTTTATATAAGCGCGCTTTAGTTGAGCCGTCCCAACAATTCTAAAAATTTTGGGAAAGCCGGTGTGTTTTCGTCGCAAATCGCTATGTTTCTAGGCGCGCGGCCAACACTAGAAGTAAATATGTAAATAAAAATGTTTTTCATTGTTAACTTTACGCAATACTGTTATTTTCTTTTTACTACACTTGAAACAGTACTGTTACTGTGTCTATATACTGGTTATGATGTTCGTTAACTGCTACGAAACTAGTAATATGCACTAACATGTGAATACCTCTGCACAGGTTCTCCTAACTAGTTGCTTACAAAACATAACTAATTAATCATTTACATACATACTGATTATTTTACACTCTACTATCGTGTTTTTGGTTATATATCAGTAGTTCTAGAGAGAGATCACGCATGTACGTCATCGACAAACGACCCTTTTCTTCTCAAAGACAACAAAAAAGACAGAAGATTCTAGAACGATGACGTCGCGTACGACCTCTATTTTTATATAACTTGCAATTATTATTTATTGACATCTAAGCCGTATGTTGAAGCATACAAAAAAATAAATGTAATATAAAATCATAATTCAATAAATGGTGATCAATATTACACTGCCAGAATTACATATGGACGGAATTGCACATTGATGAAATTGCACGTAGAAAGAATTACACCTACTAGTATGACAAACGACTAAAAACATAAACTAACCTAACTTTTGTAATTTTTTTTTCAATGTAAAATTTTTTAATACTCTAAAATTTAAGCTTAATAAAAAAGATTGGTTATGTTTTTTACGTGTGTAATTCTAATAGGTACAATCAACTTCATATATATTTTCATCCATCTCTTGGTATATATTTACGTAAAAGGCACGCTTGTGAATTTTTTCAATGTTTAATTCTTTCGGTATCTACTTACATGAAAGCCATGCCTGAGTATTTTCGTCCATGCGTAATTCTATTGGTGTCTACTTACGTGAAGGTGTTTAATTCTTTTTGTGTCTATTTACGTGAAATTCATGCCTGTGTAATTTCATCCATGTTTAATTCTTTTTGTGTCTACTAACGTGAAATTAATGCCTTTGAAATTTCGTCAGTGTTTAATTCTTTCGGTATCTACCTACGCAAAAGTTATGCCTGAGTATGTTCGTCCATGTGTAATTCTATTGGTATCTACTTGTATGCCTGTGTGATTTCGTAACTTCAATAATTAGGTACATCATTTGGACACATCACTGGTTCTACGTTAATTAACGGTCAAAGAGCGGTGAAGATGCTGACGTCCAAACCTCAAAGATTCAATCGAAGATCTACTACCACAGGTCACCACAATAAAATGTAGCCATGCCACCACAACAAATATACAATTTTAGTGCATTTTCGAAATTCATCGATAGAATCATAAATGCCCCAATACTTTTAGGGCCGCAGATTTTTCCAGCCGTTAGTCGGTTCCGATAATCTGATCTGATTATCGGAAGGCATTCGCAAGGCATTTAAAACAATCCTTACATACCCGATTCCGATGCGACTATCGGATCGGACGGCCGCGTACAAGGCCGAAATATCGATTTACAGCGGCAAAAATAATTTGACACTTTTTTTTTTTTGAAAATTTTAACGGTTCTTTTAGAAAGGAACAGAGAAAATTTCAACAATCCTTAACTGTACAGCCATTAACCACTGAAGTGATTTTTTGGCATATTTCGCCATTTTGCAAAAACGTTTTGAGATATCGCTTGTCATAATGTGTTATATTTATAGAACTTAAAAATATGGAAAAATGGCCAGATCTAGGTGGATTCATTGGCTTTAAGCCGCAGTTTCATATGTTTTAATTATTGTGTAATGGTATTAATTAAATAATATGGTAAATGAATATTTATGACACTAATCACTCCAGTGGTTTATATAATAATACTATCAGATACATTCTGAGTGTACTACCAAATATAATGGACCGTCAAGAATGATATTCTAGTTCATTTCTTCAATAATTGCAAATTCACTATATGGCGTCGTTTTAATTCAGTGGAAATAAACAACTTGATATGGAAACATATAACTTTTAAATATAAACTACAAAATCGTAGCCACATTGTAATGTAACTAGATAAAAGGTCAGCCAGCTGTCGACACATAGAAATATCTGTAGAAGACAAGGAAGGAACATGCGAATACATGTTGATGTAAGCACATTGCACGCAGTAAAGTAATAAGCGATACAACCAATATCCGATAATTACATTATGTATGCAACAGTACCGACACATATTAAACTTCAACATTTCATTAGTATAGCACAGTGCGCACTGGTGCAGCTGTTGTAACAATCTATCATTGTTCTGTACCAGCCACCGTCTGGGTCATCAGTCATCGCATTTACATCATTAAGTAATTAATATTCCATGGCTTCAATTACTGACCATTGTGAACATTTGGACAAAGAACAATCGGCACCTACGCGACGATAATTAATAATGTCATTGAATTTTGACAAATCACTATATCCAGTTATACATTACATTTTGGGTACCGCCACCGGTAATAATTTATTGGGTAACCAACACCGCTACCATAGATCATTCACAATGTTTGATGACTTTGCAGAGGTGCCTGGCTTCATGGGGTGAGGTTTGTCTAGGGATTTTACCACGATAAAATTGATAATTTAACAATGTCGTATCAATTTTATACATATATTCCTAGAACCGCTATTGACCCGAAATAAATAAGAAATTTATGATGAAATCAAAAACTTTGTTTTTAACCACGATTTTTTATTATTTTTCACATTCAAGCTTATTTAGGATATAAATAATAACTAAATACTAAAACAGAGTCAGCGCTTAAATTAATGTCTTTAATTACTATTATATGTGCGATTCTTGTAATTGTTACAATAATGTAAATTATATCGTAGGTTCATTATTACACCCATGTATTATTTTCCCCCTCCCACTTATTAATTATCAATTCGGTCATCTCTTTCAAGTCTAGTATATATTCTTTTGTAATATTTAATATTCTGTCTTTCTCTGTCTTCCAATTATCCTGTCTTAGTATTTAGTTATTATTTATATCCTGACGAAGCTTGATTTAAGCGAAACCGGTCGATGTTAAAAATATTAAAAACTCGTGGTTAAAAACAAATTGTTTGATTTAATTATAAATTTAATATCTAACCTCAAAGTAATTGCTTCATACGAAGAAAATAAGGAATTGTTAAGCAATGGCAACCCTGACTCTTTGTGGATTGACATCCTAAACGTAAAACGGCTAGGAAAAAACTAAAAATACTGATAAATTGACAATGTCGAATTAAAATATTAACTTTAACACGCATTGTTAGTCTGTTTGTACTCTTTGACACTTAAATAACTGTTGATTAGTTAGTAAGGTCTTTAGTCATCATAACTAAGGACTTTCGTTTCTCCAAGCTTGAACGGAATTAATTTGTCTTGTCATTCATTAATTAAATATGTGGAACGTGCACATACTTTTATTTTATTTGTAAGAGCTTTTTTAGTTCACCTCCATGCATTAATAAGCTAAATATTAACATTTTTCAAATCGACAGCGACCTTTTAATACTCCGTTATGTGCATTTTTTTTCTTATTCTAATTTATATTCACGAGCGCCATAGCTCTTTGTCAGAATGTTTCAGGCCATGAAAAAGTTACGTTGATTTAGATATATCAGACAGAAAAAGCTGTGCCAATTTGATAAAGTTCATCCAATTCTATTAAGGTTTTATCCTAAAATGTACCTATAGGTAGGTATACAATGTATACATTTCAGTAAAGCTTCTGTTTTAAATTACAGCATTTAATTTTAAATAAATTATGTTGCTACGTCTATCCGAGAATATCTTCAAAACAATGTATTCTAGTGAGGAAGGGATGGAGTAGTGAAGAGAAAGTAGTTGGTGAATTTGAAGCGAATCAGAAAGTTATTCTTTCATGCTAGCCCGTGATGAAAATGACGTGGTCTAGCTGTATCGATCCATAAATTTCAAACAAATTTCAAACAGCTGTGCAAATTTGATTAAGCCAGAGCTCACCGTTCTAGGGGTACAGCCACTTTAAATATCAAATTAAAAATTCTTTCTATAAAGATATTCAAAAAACAACCATCAAATTAACATAATTTCAAAAATCAAGAAGCCAGAACTCACTGCGAAAGAAATTTTACCGTTTCATAACTTACGAATAGATTTTTGACCGTTTACTACCAGTGAAGATAAAGCTTCAAAAGCAATCCTAAAATATTTTAATTAAAGAACCATTTCACAAATTACTTCCATGAATTAACTTTTGTGGTTTTAATTCAGCATTGCTGTTCAGTATTAACTCTACTATTTTCAAAACACAAAGGTTTCAAATTCGTTGCGTTTCCATCTGCATTGAATTTTCTCATTTTTATGAAAGTGTAGCGTTTATTATCAACATAAATATTTTCACGTTGTGGCCAACTGCGGGCTAATCTCTTTAATTGCATATTTGTCCTTCATTTGAAAAATGCTATGTATATATTCTTAGTTTCCCTTTTCCCAGTAAGATAAAAACGGAATAGCTTGATAAAGAGTTTTAATTATAAACCAAAACTAATTAAAATTGCAAGTTGCGACAACACAGTATTTTTTTAATAGTTTTGTTGTAGTTTCTTCATCCTTCGCGTAAAATAATTAGCCATCCTTGTTCTGAAACTTTAATTAACGTTTCAGTTTTTTTACTCAACGTTCCGTGTTTATTGGGTAGAAATAATTCTCTTTAAAACACGTCATAAATTAAACAAGGTTTTGTTGTGTGGTCTTCTTAATTAAAACGTAATAAATTTAACAAACACTTAAAATATGGAGCGGGGAAACGTTTATTAACTAAAACCAAGATTGGCTTCCGGGGTAAGCATTAACGTTGCTTTGATGTAAATTTCCTGGTTAGTACAACTATAAATCCGATAACTTCCATAGTAGAACAGAAAGCTCATTGCTTCAGAAACTAAAGGTTGCATTTTCGATTAAGCACAGTATTATTTAAATCAATTGGGCATCAATTTGGGAAGCGGGTTTGGATACCGTCGCCGCGGGAACCATTTTTTTGGGTAATCAACACAACTGCCATAGGTCACTTCAAGTGGTTCACTACGTTTACTGACTTTGCAGGGGCGCCCGGGTTCTTGTGGTATGGAGGTTTGTCTAGGTCTTGGCGGCGGATGCATTTGCCCACCTACTGCGCGGCGGGCCGGATCGGGAGAGACTTCTCCAGGCGGACTATCTCGACCCATTATTTTGCACCGTATTGAGAGGGATGGATCCATGCTACCGTAACTTCTGGACACAGTTATTGACCAGCAGATTCCTACCCACCCCTTATACCTTTTTCCTACCCAGAACTTCCTCTACTTCCTTTCCCTAAAAAATCCCCTCCACACAGCATTCCGAAAGATGACATAAGCTCTGAAAGAAATTATTTTGTCAGGGCCTCCTGTGTGTAGCTAGTGAAAAAAAAATCCGAAACACTACGTTTATTGAACATCTTAAGAAGCAGGTATTTAAAACCATTATTTTCATTATTCATCTTCAGGCTTACAACGTTCTCTTAACTGGGATCCCTTTAATATCATTAGTTACGGCTTAAAAGCAGTCCTTCTTTAGTACCTAATAACATATAATCGTAGGTTAACAGCTGTCATCAGAGCAATCTTCCGCGGATTCTTTTTCACGGAACAAGTGCACTCGATCATAATCCTTTATCGTGTCTCCCATTAATCTCTCTCTGAATAGTCAGTTAGGTAATCTTGCGTTAATTTACGATATGCCTAAGATATTAAATATTTTTCATGTATTGTATGATTTACTACAAAAATTCGAATCGATGAACCTTTAGGGAAATCAGTCACTCTGTCTTTTCAGGGTATTTGGAGAGTTCGCCTGTAGATCCATATTTCGGAAGCTCATATTATGGTTCTATGCTTGGTTTCGTATTCAGGTTTGCTTGCCATAAATCACATTATCATAACCAGACATCTATTATCATCTCATTAGTAGCTTCCTGCTTCGTGCGGTGATAACGGCTAGCTAGAAAAATGACGATGTTAGGGTATTTATAACTTGCTCTGTCTTAATTCGTGGAAACTGAAATCAGATTTAAGCCTTGAGACAAACATATATTTTGTTTGTAACACTAAGCATTGTACAGGGTTTTCCAATAAGAGGTGTTATTTTGATATTCAAAGAGCTACTGAGAGATGATTAATGATTTTTTATGGCCGGAATTGGATGGTATTGATCTGGACAACGTTTAATTTCAACAATACGGCGGTACGTGCCACACAAGCAACGAAATCATTGATCTTTTACGGGAAAAGTTTCCGGACCGTGTTATCTCTCGAAGAGGTGATCACAATTGGCCACCGAGATTTTGTGATTTAACACCTTGCGACTTCTTCCTTTGGGCCACGTGAAAGAGAAAGTCTACGTCAACAGCCCAGCGTCGATTCAAGACCACAAAGATGGATTCATGAGGCTATCGAGGACATAAGGCAGCCATTTTGCGATTTGGTTATGGAAAATTTCATGAAAAAGATATGGTCCTGTAGGCGTGGTCGTGGTAGTCATTTGACTGATGTTACTTTTCACTATTAACTGCATACCTTCCTCTTTATAATAAAATAAACATTCGATCATTTATATTAAAAAATGGCATTTTTTTAATATAAAAATAACACCTCTTATTGGAAAACACCTCTTAACACCTGTAGTATACAGTAATTAGATTAAGGCAGAACATGAGTTCATTAAATTATTTCATGAAAAGTTTTAAAACTATTTTTTAAGTGGTCGTAAAAAAATAAAGTAGTTAAATAAATAGGTAAAGCAATGAAAAGAAACACTTTTTGCACTAGAAAAGAAAGAAAAATAACATTTCATGATAATAAGATAATAAATAGTAGCCGATAACTTTAAAAAATTCTTAAAGCAGGGTCAGGTAGTGAATAAATATTAATTAACTCTACTTCTCAGAAAGTTACCAATACAAGTAAATTATGCATATATTTACCATTGAATAAAGAAGAAGCAAGCAATTTGGGAGGCGGTTATGGGTACCGTCCCGCCCCGGAAACCATTTATTGGATAAACAACACCCTTGCCTTGGTCACCCCAAGTGGTTTGCTAGGTTTGGTGTTCATGGGGTGAGGTGAGGATGCGTCTGTCCATTAAGTGCGTTGCAGGCCTGATCGGGAGAAACTGGTTGAGGACGTCTTTCAACCTTTCCAACTGTGAAACTTTTTACCTAGATCTATTAATTATTTATACAAGGTGGGGCAAAAGTAATCACCTGATGTTCTTTTGTTGTAATTTTTTTTATTATAAACTTTGGTACTGCTTGTGAAATTTGTGTATTTAATCTATTAGAATTTATTCCATCAAGTCGAGAAAATGATATCGGCCAAGTGGTCGCCCTCAGAGTTGATGACCATACAGGCCCGTTTTATGGCATTTTCCATCAATCTTGCCAGAACTTCGGGCGACAGGTTCTCGCATTCTTGGCAAATATTCTCCTTAAGCTTTTCAAGAGTCTGAGGCTTGTTGACGTAACTATGCAAAAGTTATAGCGTTTTCCAATAGGGTGATTACTTTTGCCCTACCTTGTATATTGATTTTAAAATATTATTTGATAATGTGAGCCTCACTGGGTGAAATACGCATGCTGAGTGTATATTATGTACACAAATTGTTAGGCGGGTTTAAGTACCGCCGCCACGGGAACCATTTATTCGATAACCAACACCTCCGCCATAGGTAACCCCAAACGGTTCGCTACATTTGGTGATTTAGTGACTTTTTGACCTCTCTAAGTGGTCTCTTGACCCATCGACTTGCGCGGCAGTTGTAGGGATAGATCGTTCATCCGTCATTCCTGGATACATACTAATCTCTAGTTCCCATCCACCTTTCATACCTTTTTCCTTCCCAGAACTTCCGTTCCTTAAAAAGATCCTCCACATATAATTTCCTCAGGGCCACCTGTGTGGGGTTGATGTAAATATATTTGGATCATAAAACAGGCCTTCGTGGCACTTCTTGTGTAATACTTTATTTTATGGTATAAATTATTACATATTTATACATAAAAATAAAATATTACGAAAAACCTTAGCATCTCTTTTTGAAATTTTCCAACTCTCCTCCACCATATGAAGATTTATGAATAACATTTGGACTGTGGAAATATTTCACACACATATGACATAAAATTAACATATCGCATATTATAATTGATAAAAACCAACACGGACATATTATAATTGATAAAAACCAACACGAATTCGTTCCTGGAAAGTCAACGGCTACTAACCTGCTACTCTACCACAACTATATTACGGAATCTTTTTCCAACAAAAAACAAGTGGACAGTATCTTTTATAGACTTTTCGAAAGCTTTTGACAAAGTATCCCATAAATTATTACTTAGTAAACTTTATGTATTGGGAGTGAGAGGCAAGTTGTTGGATTGGTTCTCGAGTTACTTGTCTAACAGAATTTTATTTGTTAAAATTAAATATTGTAAATCTATGTTATTTCATGCAACTAGTGGCCTACCGAAAGGGAGTCACCTCGGCCCCGTTCTCTTTTTATTATTTATAAATGATATCATAAATTGTTTTGACGATGTAGAAGTTTTGCTTTTTGCCGATGAAATCAAATTATACAAAAAAATATCTTATATAAGCGACTGCCTAATCTTACAGTCAAACATCCACAAATTATATAATTGGTGTATAGCTAACAACTTATTCCTCACTATCGATAAATGTAAGGCATTTAAAATTTTGTCGAACAAAGACCCCACTGTTATTCACATACACAATAGCAAGCGAAATCTTAGAAACGTCAACGAAGTTCAGGACCTTTGAGTTATGTTCCATCAATTAAATATTGTAAATCACATACAACAAATAACTAACAAAGGTATGAAGCCACTGGGATTTATAATTAGAACCATCAAAGACTTCAACTCGTTGGAGGTTATAAAAATCGTGTATCTGTCGCTAGTACGCAGCTTGTTAGAATACAATTCAATAGTGTGGTCCCCATACTACCGGATTTATATTAAAAAAAATATTGAACGTGTGCAGCACAATTTTTTAAGATTAATTAACTTTAAATTACACATACCTATTCGACACATAAACTATACATTCTTACTAAATACACTTAAAATACTTTCCCTGGAAAATTGAAGGAAATAAATGACCTAACTTTTTTATTTAAGATTATTCACTCCAAACTAGACTGTTGTGAACTCCTGCAATTCATAGATTTCAGAGTACCTACTCGAGCAACTCGGCAAAATATATTATTCTGCAATAATAACTTCAGTACCAACTACCACATACATGCACCTATTTCTCGCTTTCACACACTTGGAAACAAATTAACCTCAAATATAGATATATTTAAAATAAGTTTGCCTGTGTTCAAGAGATATCTGAATGACATTTTTATGTAGCATATTTAAAGAGCGATTGCGTATATTTGTTGTATTCTCCTAGATACGAACATATGTTGTGAACCTAAAATTTACTTTTTTGATGATGTTTTAAAAATAAAAACCTTCTGCTGTGACTGCGTTATTCAGTAAAGGATGTAAAATATGTATCATGTAAAAGCCCACCAGGGCGTTTAAATTAACAAATAAAATAAATAAATTAGTCTAAAGTTAAAACACATTCAGTCTCCACAATAAATAAAATAAAACGATGGTACGTCGTTCGAGTAAACGAATCAATAATCTACCACGATTGAGATTTACTCCCATTATCGCAGTAGCTGTCTTCACCAATTACCACTCAGGTTTCTGTATAAAGATTTATGAACTCATTTTACTGTTGCGCTCGTAAAACTTTAGAGAGTACTTTTCACAGTTTCACAGTCGAATGTGCTCTTCGCCTATGATCATAACTCTCAACTTCCACAAAAACTTGAGCGGGATTATCTAACGAAATACTCGCACCTTAAACGAGACGAGTACGTCTTCAAAGGGTATAAAGTTGTATATTTATTAGGTGTGGCGTTGCCCTTAAACCTCGCAGACTTCAAAGAAAAACACAATTCAGAAATACACAATATAAGAGAATACAGTGGAGGTATCTCAGCAGCGGAGTACTTCTCAAGATTGCAGAGTTTATGGAGACGAGCATTTACATTATTCATTTCTACTTTGTCGCTGCTTTTCTGTAGGACTACGCACTCGAAGCTCTTCTCTAAGAACGGTGAGCTTTTAGTATTGAAGGCAACGCTGTATTCTAAGTTTCACGACGGAACGAGAAGCTTACAGAACACGTTTGGGATTTGTTATGCAGTCCTTAGGGGGGAGATATTTTCGTCTGTAAGATTGAATGCTTTTTTATCACTGTTTATTAGGTGTTGAATTTAAATTACCTCCATTACAAACAAACATTAATAATTTTCGGAGACTGAAAACATTTTAAAGCTCTTATTTTTGTTTTGAAACGGAATAACAGATTTCGGTTTCAAAGAACGCGATGAATCATGTTTTTTCTCTGTAGATGAGAATTATCGTGGAAAGATTGGATAATTAATCAAACAGGATTTCTTTTTAACTTATTTGTTTTGGTTCTAGCTTAATTGTTTCAATAAGTATACACTTGAATAATATTGCTCAAACCCTCGTAAACAGAATTCATTATGTACCAAAACACACCCATTAGATATACACCCGACATAAAATGTATTAGTAAGTAATGTATTAGTTTTCATTTTTACCGTGGAGAAGCTACCCGTATTCAACTGTTCTAAACACTGAGATATCGGAACAACCTACACACCCATCATAAATAATCAATAGGTTTTACTATTTGTTTCTCATTTGCAGCACAAAAATTCCAATCAAACATATGACTGGCTTAGAGCTGTCACAAGTTAAAGCCAAATATTCCCAGTTAAAATCCCGACTGCGGCTATTGTTAAATTTTTTATGATATTTTTTGGTAATGAAAATTGTTTATTATACTATGATATTAATTATCTCCGCACGATTTATAGATAAATTTGTACAAAATGTCAACTTATTTTGACAAATTTAATATTAACACTAACACATTAATATTACCACTGTTATTATTGTATTTTTTGTCTTCACCCAATCCAAATTAGGACAGTTTAAGTAAGTGCCAAAATGCTTTCCGTATGCTTACCCTGTCTACGAGTCAAGCGTACGCAATCGATATGACAAATTTTAGACTTATGCACCGTATAAGGTTTTTATCATATTAGTGAATAAAAAAATGTTTTAAAATATCTTAATCGTTTTAATACAATAATCCTAATGTAAGAATTGCGTACGGTTACCCCACGGGACTACATATTTCATTTGGCTTTATAAAACATTATTGATTACATCGTACACGTGGATACTAACAATAAATAACGCGGTCGGTAGGTACTTCGAACTTGTATTATTGAAACCGTTACAGTCAGTCAAGTGCAGGTAAAAACGGAAAAACGGCGAGAGATAAATATGGTTTTAAATGACAGCACCAATAGAGTCGAATAGAAAAATAATTTACTTTTAAAAACACGGACCAAGTTAATTCACATCGACTTCAAATGAGGTTACAAAATTAATGGCACTTCCTAAAAGGAGATTATTCTATATCACATTCTAAGAAAAATTTAATGTTCGAACTTGTTGTAATTTTTACTATTTTAGTGTTAAAAACTAATTTATTTATTATTTATTTGTATTTATTGGTTTTTTAGAAATGTGCATATATATTTATATTATTTATGAAAGAAACCATTAATTGAGCTTTAAATTTAAAAAAAAAATCATAAAAAACTTTTTAAAAAATAACAACCCTATGAATAATTGAATTATATTATAAAATATAAAATCAACAAGTACGTACATCTGATAGGTTTGGAAACAATATTGTATTTTATTATATTTAGTAATACTGAACATAACCTCAGATTGAATGTATTTTAATTTGTTACAAAATAGGTATTACTCGATGTTGCCACAATATTGAAATACTTACGTTCAATTTAATTGCATTTTTAGACTTTATTGACGTACTGTAAATCCCAAGCACGGGGAACATTCATAGTGCACTGGTTAGAGCATTTGTGGAAATTTGTAAACATCTCTTGTATAGAGATTTCTTCGAAAAGTCGACATCAGAAAGAGAGATGTTTTTACGGGGAATCTTCAAAGAGAGAATTATAAAGACTTTTTCGAACACACGTTAAGATCTCGTTAGAAAATTTCGAAGACATCAATTGAAACCGTTGCTATTCAAAGACTTCAAGGGGTTTTGTAACAAATCGCCAAAGCGTATTCCTCTGACCAATCAATCTTTTGTTGTCGTTCCAAATTATGTGTGTCTTTAATGTTATTTTTACTTTATTTAGTATTTTCTGTAAATATTTTTTGCCCACGGGTACTGGACTCTTAGTTTGTTATTAAAATTAAATTTTTAAGTGAAAACCTATCATTAGATATTATTTGTATTTTTTATAAGTTGATTATTTAAGAATGTAAAAAATCTGTTGGTTTTCCTAAATAAACAATATAAAATAAAATAAATGTTTGATTAAATAACTAGAAAAACGACAAAAAATATTATAATATTGTTACACCCCAAACAATATTATTAGATTTTCATCTGAAAAGTTCGTAGACACAGATTTTCTTTTTTAAATTTTGAAATTACGTGTTATCAGTTTTAGTTTACATAAATGCCAGCGCAGACCCATGAAAAATCATTAGATGCCTGAATTCTCGAAAAATCAGTTCCAATTTTGATTTTTTTTTATTTTTATAGTGAATACCTCACAAGAATCCCAACTGCTCCCGTCTGAAGCCAGTGAGACTATGGCATCCCCAATTGGGGGATGTTGTGAGGCTGAAGGTAAGTGGGGAAGAGAAAGAGGAAGGTGGGGAAGTACCTGGCTATTCAGATCTAGTCACTAAACACGGCTAAAGCCATTTGGAGCAACGTTTCAATTCTGAATGGTGGTCTTACACCAGGGCGATACTGGTAGTATCTTCCACTCTGGAACGTGCCGCAAATATACTTTATATTATTTTAATTAATTAATTGTGAAATAACACAAATTAATCAAATAAAATTTATTTGCGCACGCCGGGTTCGAACCCGCGACCTTCGGAATGGCAGTCCAATGCGTTACCACTGGACTATGCCGGCCGTCAAACAATGAAAATGGCAATTAGAAAAAATTTCTGTTAAATATATTATTACAGGGTGCCTGGGGTAAAGGGCTCTAACTTCGGGAGGTAATTCTACAAGATGATAGAAGTACAATATATAAATAACTTTTATCGAATTTCCATTGTTTTTTTTTTCCACAAAAAATTATTTTGACATAGAAGAGTTTTTTTTCCATGCAAACAATTCAACTTCTTCACCTGGAAAATTATTTAAAACGTTGAGATTTCGAAAAAAAAGCAATGCATTTGTTTTACTTATAGTATATTGTAGAATCACCTCCCAAAGTTTGTGCCCTTTACCCCCGGACACGATTATATATTATAAGAAGGTATCGGTTGTCTAAATTCTTCAAACCATTATATCCTTTTAATGTATACATAGACGAGTTGTCAAGTCACCTGGACATCAGAGCGGGCTATCGTATTAACATAGTATGCATAAACCATATAAGCTACGCGGACTACATGATTCTCCTAGCTCCGTCGATCAAGGGATTAAGATTACTGCTAAATATTTGTGAATAATATGGAAAACAGCACAATATGATGTACGAAGAAGACGGAATCGATTGTGTTCCACCGCGGAAAAAAACCAGATACAACTAAGATGCTCTCCGTACACCTTAACAAGGTAAGATTAAATACATGTACGAACATAACATACTTGGGGCACATTATTAATCAAGACCTATCGGACGATGGCGATATCGAACGACAAAGGAGAATCCAAAGCATAGTGACTATTATGATTGCCCGCAGATGTTCCAAATGCAGCAATGCTGTTATAAAAAAACACTGTTCAACGCATACCGTACCGGCCTGTATGCGTGTGAGACATGGTGTCACTACCAAACCTGCTCGATGGAACGACTCCGAATCCAATATAATGACGCCTATAGAATCATATTTTGAAACAGAAGATACAGCAGCGCATCGACAATGTTCACCGGGTCACTGCAGTCAGGATGCGGCTAATGGCCTTCGCCAACACGGTGGTGACCGCAGCTTACCAGCACGTGAGTGCTGAGACCAAGCTCACTCAAGACCACGCCTTACATAGTTGTCTTACATAGTAATTGCTAATTTATTTTTCTCTATCTAGTTTTGCATTTTTCACATATCTATTGTACAAAATATGTATATCTATATGGGACGTGTACGATTGCACTAACATCCCCACATCCTGGAATAAAAATTATTATTATTATTAATTGCTCAACTAACACAAATTCAAACTAACACAGATTGCACATAGAACCAAAATTAGAATTTTTGACGATATTTAAATAAATGTATCTTACTGAAACTAAAATAGAAAGTTAGGCATACCTGCCTAATGTAAATATAAAATATCCATGTACCCATAGATACAACATTATTTTAAAAAGTTTGGTTTGACAGTTTTATAACTAATTTATATAATATACATGTATTTGAGTGTGTTCAGCGGCCCTTACCAAGTTTTGATTGTGTTTATTATAGTTGTTAATAAATTTGATCAAAATTTCAGAGAGTTTGTGGCGTGCGGTACTTCCATTGAATAACGAAAATTATAACTTTTTAACAAATGAGGTTTACTTATTCGTAGGGTAAGACCATTTAAAACTATGTACCGAGCGCAAAACCTTTTTAATTCGGCCCTACTTGGGTTTTTGTGAAAAAAGTGTGGGCTGTAATAAAATTTGTATTAATAAAAACTCATTATTGACTTAACCTGAAGGAAATAACAGCAAATACAATGTGATTTTAACCTGACAGGTTAAAAATATTTTTCTTAAACTACTTGATCGAAAATATTTTAACTCTAATTAATATAGAGCAAGCGTGCGTACGTAAAAACATCAATAACCAACCAGCCCTTGCACGAAGACATCACAAATACCTCGCAATCAAAGTACCCAACAAACTTACCTTCGAACATTGATGTATTATAGTTCTATCCATTCAAATCAAAATACGAGAAAAATAGAATAATGTACACAAAAACAAAATAATATTTGGTTAAAAGGTAACCACGTGTTTGTAGTTTAGGTCGAATTACACCTGCCGAGCAACTTATGGGAGTTTTTCGTATTTCTTGGGTATTAAAAAGTGTAATAATTTCCAGACATATTGTTTTGAAGCGTTTTATTTTACATGCACACTTGTTACTTGATTTTTACTTATTTCCATTAACTTATTAGAGACTAGGGGTTATCACATGTAGAAGATACAGTAGGTGAGTCAGTTCATTGAGATTAGTTTAAAGTGCTGTTAACGTGGTTACGCGATGGAGGAAAATGAGAGAAATGAATAGAGTTCACGTTCTGATTGATTTTTTTTTTATATTACTTACTGAATCGGCTGATCGCATTGGTCGAGTGGAGAGCGAGTGAAGCACCGAGTTGATTGTGGAGGTCGAGGGAGTACTTAATTTACCGAGTCATTGTGCCTTCTGCATCAGCCTGAATCACTCGCTTGCTACTAGGCCGAGTACTGAGTGTACTGATTACATCAGCCGAGCACTCAGCAATTGTAATTCAGGCGTTAGGTTTATCGTATTCTCTATGGACTGTTTTTCTCGTATGTGGCAATCTGATTCTATTTACATTTATTGTTTCATAATTATGTATATTTTTAATAAAACAATTTTATCATCTTAGTATTCTGGTATATGTTTATTTAAAATTTTGTGTATAAAAATAAACACATTATAAAGCAGTCTCTCTTTTTATTGAAATCTAATTTAGCTATTCTCCCATTTGATAAATTTGTGCATTTTTGCCTTTCCTTAGTATACTCGTACATCTCACAGCTCTGTTTTGAATAATTTCTATTTTTATGCAATAATTAATAGCCGAGATACCTATATTAATTGAAAAATCTCCCTAGAAAATATACATGCCACCGGTGAAACCTCGCAGGCGATGGTTAAGAGAGACCAGTAGGAGAAGTCAAAGGGTCTCCCAAAGCCAGTCTCTCCCGATCTGGCACACCACGCAGCTTTTGGGCAGGGCACCCCTGCTAAATCGCCAAGCGTAGTAAACCACTAGGTGACATATGGCAGAGGTGTTGGTTATTTAACTGTATTAGTGTATAAAGGTTCCACGTTACATGGCTAAAGGTATTTTCAGTATAAGCCCAATGCAAGCAAATATGTTTTGCTATAGTATGACTTGATGTGAATCTCTTGTACAGTACATTTAAAAGAAATACCCGAATCGTCATAAGTAATGATCCATCTCGTGTTACAAATTCCTTGATTCATGCCTTCACGTATACCTACATATAATTAGTCAATTTTTTCATTGAATCGGAAAGTTCCACCAACATTTCCAGTAAAAATCACTGAAAAGCCGTGTTTCCTAGTCGTTGGTATCTTACCCCTGTTAAAGTTTTCATAGTCTTTTACGATTCCCGTGCAAAGCTTTTTGAAAGCAAGCATTCGGTTCGTAAAAGCCTGTTCATGTACCGTACGGAAAACACACATTTTCATTGTTAAAGTACTGTTCAATTCAATTTACGATACGTGAAGATAGTATTATTGGCCTGTGGTATTTGCTACCATAAAACGAGCAGTAATCTAGATGTGTGTGTATTTTGTAGGTAAAGCTTGCTAATAGCGAAATGCTTTTCCCATGAATGTGTTTCCTGAAAACTTACAGCAAAATAATATCCGGAAGCTACACTTTTACTCCTGAAATAAAAATAAATTTGGTCAGCAGGAGGTTTTCGTTTGCTAAAAATTTTTTTGAAGTGAAAATTCTTTACGCGCGTTATGCATTTTCGAGGACCGGAGTAAAACCGACTCATGACCGTCACGAAAAACCGTGATCATTTCGCTATAGGAGCCTAGCTAATATTATATACCTAGTTTAGGTCACTCTCCAAACTCAGCTTCGCGGTCTAGAGGCAGAGCGCCCGACTGTCGTCGTAAAGAACCGAGGTTCGATCCCCGCTTTAACTATTTTTTTTTCTTTTTGTGATTTTTTTAATATGAGGAAAAGTGATAAAATGCTCTCGTGCTGCGACTTTGTCAGGCATTCATATAAGAAGATATCTACATGATTGTTGTCAAAAATGCACATTTTTATTTTTTTATTGAGTAATTTATTTTTAGAATTTTTGCGATCGAACCTTCTAATTCTGTTTGAAACGATCGATTGAAGGAAGCGAATTTTGTATCGTAATATAATATCATATACAAACTCCGTTATAAAAATAAGCGCGGGACAAGTCAATTGAGGAGTACAGTTCTCGTCGCGCGAGATACCTCTCCTCGTGGTCTAGAGGCAGAGCGTTCGACACTCGTTATGCAGGACCCGGGTTCGAATCCCATATTTTTAAAACTTTTAATTTTTTTTATCACATGCTACTTATAAATATGTCAATATTAGGAATCTAGTTAAACGTTCATTTGTTAACAACACGCCTATAAATAAATTTATGCTTTTTAAAACTATAATGTACAGCATTCTGAATAATAATAATATGAAATGAAAAGAGAGAGAGAGAGAAGAATACTAAAAGTTTTACTTCCGTCGTGCGTAGGCTTGCCACACACTGTATTTTTTTGTGATACAGCACAGTTGGATTAGGGTATACTCATTCTGGGAAAGTTGTGATACAGCACGGTTGGATTAGGCTATACTCATTCTAAGAAAGTTGTGATACAGCACAGTTGAATTGGACTTTAATCATTCTAGGAAAGTTGTGATACAGCACATTTGGATTAGGTTATAATCATTCTGGGAAAGTTGTGATACAGAACAGTTGGATTAGGCTATACTAATTCTGGGAAAGTTGTAAAGCTAAAAACTAAGAAGAAAATAAATATTTAGAAACAATACGCATGTCACTTTTTAATAAATAGTGGTACTTTACCAAGGCGATAATGAAGACATTTTCCTGTGTGGATTCTGCCCTTTTCCATTTTAAAACCTGTGATCCCTAACAGAAGATCTTAGTTTCTTATAACATTTCCACAAAGGTCATCAAATACTTTTTTTAAATTAATTCTTTTATTTGATTTTATGCCCAGCTGGGCTTTTACTATATACATTTACTTCCGTAGCGTTTGACTTTTTATTATTAAAATCAACAATTTCTTTCTGAACTAAAAATGATTGTAGTAAAATATAAATATATGTATGAACTAAATTTCTACTTTGATTCGAGTTTCTTCGAAGTATTTTTATATAAAATCCGTTCGAATTGTTTATTTATTTTCATACCTTGTGCAGAAAATTTTACAGATTGCAGGCGATAATTTTGCTACGCGAAACCTACATGTTTTGAAATATCACAAACAACGGTTGGTGGCGTAGTAGTAATTTTTAAAAATTTAAATTATGATATTTTTATAATAATTCATAATAAATGGCGTTAGAAAAGATGGTTAAAACTACATTTTTAAGTATTTCTACACTAATGAAGAGAACTAGCTCTAGAGCTCGGTGTAGGAGGAAAAATAAATATTATAGAGTTTATAATGGTATGGAATTTGGCAACATTCAAAAATATAAAAATGCTTCGAAATAAAGGATTCGCTTTTTATTTATGGTGTTATAAGTATTCAGCTATTTGTTTTAAAAAAATAAACTTTTGTCTTTAAAAAAGCGAATTCTGTTCTTTTTTAATTTCTTCGGGAAGACGATTAAAATATTATATCCCTTTGTAAATATAATTATCTTGCATTTGTTTTGATAAAAATTTTCTCTTCAATAATTTTAATTGGTTCTCCACTCGAGTATTGGGTGTTCGATCCTTTACTAGTTTGGTTTACCATCACTGCAGATCGCTTATAATAATCGAAATGGGTAGATTCTTAATGCAAGATTCTTACAATGGTTTACCAACGACTTATTTGATTTCATTAAGAAAATATACATTTTTTTTAATACATCTGACTGACATTTTAGCCCCCATTGAAGCCTTTTACTGCCCCATCTGTACCCGAAGCCACCACCGCCTCCTTGGATTTTACCAACGCCCCCAGAGGTGCGTTTCTACGCCGTTGGGAACATTGATCTGTATCAAAATCGTAAGAAATCACATTTTTGTATTGCCATGGTACAAGTAGAAAAGGTACATCAAGAGGTTCGTGCAGGCCGATGAAGTAATTTATTAGAATTAATATGTCATTTCATTGAGATATGTTGACATTATCTTGGTCAATGATTAAAAATATGTTAACTCTGGATATGTAGATTTATTGTTCTCTAGAAATTTAAAGAATATTATTAGTACGTCCGTAGGCTAATTGATAGTTTCTGTTTTTTTAACAACTTGTTACGTTTTGAATAATTTGGAATTACCACCGCCCCGAAAACCATTTATTGGATAACCAACACCTTTGCCATAGGTCATCCCAAGTGTTTCGCTACGTTTGGTGATATAGTAGGGGCGTCCGAGCTCATCGAGTGAGGTGTGTTCAGGATGCGCCTGCCCATCAGTTGCGTGGTGTGCCAGATCGGGAATGGCTGGTTTGGGGAGACCCTTTGACTACTAGCATAATTAATATTAAGTTACATCACAACATACATCTTCTTTATATGGTTTTTTATACGCATAATACAAACTCAAGGCATCCGTAACCTTTGAATTTCGTGGCACTGGCGGTACGAGATGCACCAACTCAACAAAAAGTTCGGTATTTTTCCTCGAGACATGTTTTAAGTTGGTGTGTTTTGTTGGCTGACTGATTAAATTTGAGCTGTTGCAGCGCGCACTGCGCAGTGCCCCTCCGTCCTCCATCAGTCCCGCGGGGCGACAATTGAGATATTGCATTTCCACGGAGTTTCCCGCCAACGAGACGTTTCTACGTGTGCTGCCTGCGCAATGTTCACAAAATACAGTTGTGTAGATTTTCCTGGTATATCAAGAAATATATTAAATTAAATACTTCATAGAATGTTGGTTTTTGTTTTATTCCACGTCCTTTTCTTATGGTTTAGCTACGCACGTTTTAGTCACTGTCACTCGCAGGAGACAATTTTTTTCTCTTAAATTATCTGTCCTTTCCTCGGAAGGTAAAAGTTTATATCCGTGTCATATTATTGTCCGTGTTTTATGTTATTTAGGAGCGTAATAATACTTGTTTTCACAATCCTCAAAAGCGGGATAAAAAGAACGTTCTCTGTATTTATTTGGCCACAATACTCTACAACAAGGGTAGCCAACCCGCGGCCCGCTGGGTTTCTACTTGTGGCCTGCGGAGCATATGTACACATTTTTTTCTCTTTTAGTGTACATAAAACCATCAAAAGAATATTCCAACGTGTGTGGTTCGTATCAATTTCGTATATGGAATAATTTCAGTATATTGATTCAACTAGGTATCGTGATAATTTCTTCTATGGTATATTCGTGTTAACAGACAATCACAACGTTAAACTGATTGTAAAGAGCGCGCAGGCCGATCTTGCGTGGATAGCCTTGAGCGTGAAATCGGGATGCGGGGTGTCATTAGTGCTGCCACCTTCAAAAACAGTAGACCAGGAGATGATTATTGATTTTGAAATAAAGTTTTTTATTAAAATAAACCTTTTTTAGTATGAATTATTTAATTAAGGAAAAATGTCATGGTAAATTACCATTGGTAAGGTTTTTTAAATAAAAAATGACCTAACTAGTGCTAAGCTGACTTGGACCATTTTCAGCTATATTTTTCACTCTGAAAGGATTTTATAAACATCTTTTCTTGCTCAGGTTTCTTCAAAAACTTCAAAAATTCTTGGCAATTCATACTAGTTAATAATTAATAATTCAACTAATTAATAAAATGTATGATCTAATTTCCGCATTCCAAATGAAACTTGGTCTTTAGGAACAACAGTTAAGGACAAAAATCTTCACTCACTTTCCTGCATTGTTATTGCAGCCAGACGTCATACAAATGGCGGCGGATAAATACGCTTCGCTGATATCCGACCTGAACCTGGAATTTTAAAACCGATTTTAAAAAGCATCGTTCACTTTTCGCTGCATTTGCAACGCCATTCTCCGTAGACGTGAATTTATCGCCAGGAATTTTACAAATGGAACATTGTGAAATGTGTTTTGATGCACAGATAAAGGAAAAATTCAATCAAATTGGTTTGGGAGAGTTTTACAAAACATATTTGGACAAAGAGAAATATCCTGCATCTTACAAACATGCTCTATCGATGATTTTGCTATTTGGAAACATTTATGAAGCATACTAAATCTCAAATGAGAACAAAAATCACTGATGAACATTTGGAAAACTGTTTGCGTGTAGCAACAACATCAATCGTTATCAACATTGATGCACTTAGTTCTGACAAACAAAATCAGATGTCTCACTAAAATTTATTATATTTTGTTTATTTTTTATAATTGTTTTTTGTATTGCCTAACTCTTATCTAATAAATATGTTTGATTCTCATTTTTGTTATTTCTTCTTAAAAAAATAATATTTTTCTTGTCTTCTTTGAAAAATAAAATATTTTTTTTGTACGGCTGACCATATTCCAGACTTCTGCACTTCTCCGAACATAATATATTATATGTATTACACCAAATATAACATTATATGCTTTTCTAAGTGTTTCCTTTGGTAACGGCGTGGGTATTACATATAATGAATACATGTATTGTATGTAGGTCCTCGTGTGCAAGCAAGAACAAGTTTTCCAACTTTCCCACTTGTGTGGGTTGACCTTACTCCTACTGTAATGTGGGAAATGTAAAAGCCGTTGCTTATGGTGAAAGCGCGATGTTTTTGTTTAATGCTCTCACTCAGGGGATTTGGTTTTTAACCTTTTTTGTCCCCTTTGAGGGTCTTGTGATATGATGCATGCGGACCGCCTATCCAATTTTTTTATACATATTTATATCCGTGTTCTAAAGCCTTTTTTTGCACGGTAACGGATATGTTTTGTAAAGGGAATGTTTAGACTCATACTTAAATTAATATGGATTCATTCAAATGGAATAACGTTATAAAATTGGCCTTACGTCTAACCCAATATTTTTTGTCTCAAGTTACAATTTTTTCAGTCGAAGGGTTAAGGCTTGTAACACATGTAATGTTTGAAAGAAAAAAACTTACAAATTTGGTTCATGTACCATTTTAGTTTTTTGAACATTTCTTGGTGGATCCCATTTAATTTAATTTAATTTTTCACGGCTTGTGAGCAACAAATTAATGGTAAAACTACGATGGTCGGAGACAAGCGTCATAGGAAAAAATACACTATACTACAAAGTATATACTACAAAGTAATATACTACAAAGATACTACCGTCGTTTAGTAACTAAGTAACTATTAATTACTCCTCTACGGTACACAAGAGGGATCAAATGCCACGCAACTCTGATCTTGTGCAAACTCCCTGCATTATCAACAACCTATCTGTTTTTAAAAGGTATTATTAAGCAAACTGAGAATAGTGTTTTAATTTATTAAGACTGCGAGATCTCCATACATGTAAGGATTTTAGTCACCATGAAAATGAGAAAATAATATTTGTTTATTATTTTTTATACGTAGGTACCTACCCACATCAAGCAAACGCGTTGTTATTTTTTAATCCAACAAGTTTTTCTGTAATAATATTTAATTACTCAAAATAATATAATATGTGTGGAAGAAAACAATGGGTTGTAGAATCACACAAATACCAAATAAGACACTGACAAAAATTGTGCATTAACGTAAGGTTTTACATTTAATGTTTTATTCGTATAACATATTCCCCCACCCGCAAGTTCCTGTCACCGCCGGAAGGGGTGTTTGGCGCCACCGTCGCCTCAGAGTTCCCGCTGTGTGATTCCATTTCCCGCCACCCTACCGCCCCAGCCCCGTCTGTCTAGCCGAGAGGGATGAATTACATTTACAGTACATTTCTTTCCCTTCAAGTTATAATGCTAAAACATTCTATACATTGTTTTATTTGAGCTTTTGAGAATTTTAATGCGAACTTTTAATGAACAACTATTTCGGTTATTTTCTGTGTGAAATAAAATAATCCCTCCACTAATTTATACACTGCCAATTTTTGGTAATCCTTTTTGGGGTTAAGGTTTTTCTGTGGAATATAATATTAAGAAGATGGATTGTTGCATTTGTGAAGCGGAAAGTATTTATTACTTTTTTTAAACTCGAAAAGTAAGTACGACATATTTCTAATGGCAATATAAAAAAACCCACACAAGACTATGCATAAATATTTCACATTACTTACTTATTCATGCACCAACAATCGAAATTAGTGTATTTAATTAGGGACGTGGCTAATGGTAGGTAGAGAGTGTAAAATATTGATGCATGGTATCACTGTGTTTTTTATAAAGACAGTATTGGTGTATTCATCACGTCAGGATGAGGTTTTTGGCTGAGTAATGTTGTAATGAGCCGGTGATGAAGATCACGGAACTTTCTGGTCCTCTAGTGAGATGCTCAACACCGTTCGCAAATTCCCCCAGGTCGATGTTCAACGCCGATTGTAAATCCAGAGTGTGGTCGCAAGAATGTAGCAGGGCACGATGCTATGCGGATGAAGGCTGGATAGTGCGTTATGGACTTATACCTATCATGTCTGTATTATTAATGTACGTCTAAAGGAGATCAAAATGAATTGTCATTGGTCGTATCCTGCAAACGGTAGTAATCTTCTTGATCAGCTCGGGCACGGGGGTTCTATTGAAGCCAGATTCAAGTTAGCCCCTCAGAATCTGGGCTTACTGTACAGAGTCCGCAGATATTTTAATAGTACATATCTGCTGACCCCGTACAAATTGCAAGTGCGCCTCACTGTTGAATATGGCAGCCACTTCTGGTCTAGAGCTCCAAAATACCTGAAAAAACCTTGAATCAATGCAGAAACAGTCGATCCGTTAGATAAATTCCCCAATCTCAACAGATCGATTGCAACCTTTAGAGCTCAGGCGTCAGGTAGATACGTACGTTTTCCTTGTTCTACCAGTATTCCAATGGAAGATGCTCCAAGAATCTAGCGTCATTGATACCTTTGGCACCGGTACATAGTCGGTCAAAAATGTCAACCGTGGGGTTGGGTCTCTTCTACGACTCGTTCTTGAGTTTAATAGTTCAGTTGCAGAACGATTTGACAGCCTCTGTGTTTCCTCCCTCCTACAACACGTGCCTCTTCAAGACCCATGTTCTTCACTTCCTTTCCTCAAAAAGACCCTCCACACAGATAAGGATGATATGGGCCCTGAGGGAAATTATTTTCCTCAGGGCCTTCTTGTTTGTTAAAAAAAAGTTATTATCCACATAATTACAAAATCGTATTCAGTAATTGTTAACGCTACGTTCATAGCACAAAGCGAACATCACCAGTTAAATCAATATTTAAATTACATTAATAATAGTTCAAAGCAAATAATGTCAAAATTGACGTAAAATAGCTTACAATAATTACCTTGATATGTAAACATTTCCTCGAACTGAAATATTGTTAACTTGGAACTAATGCTCTTTCAATTAGAAACGGAACCTTGAATTTGGCTATTAATTGGATAGAAGCTTACATCGTTTGCTTTAATAGAACTTCGTAATAATAAAAGAAAGATGGGCCAACGAATAAAAGCAATCGAATTAGTTTTCAAACTATGCTACGTTATTTCATTATATATTTACACGTCCGTTGGGTTTTTACACACATACGGTCTTACTAAAAAGCGTGGTGAAAAAATTATTCAATTGATAAACGACCATGTATATGAAAACCTTACTAATTGAAGCATAAAGTAGAAACTGGCATAAAATAAATCATGGAAAGATGAAGTTCTATATATTTCTTCATTTTAAAGATGTGGTCCCAAAATAATACTATTTTAGAAAACAAATTAAATTACCTTGCAGATTTATATGCAATGTATAAAATGGGCAATATTTTTTAATAAAAACATAGAAAATTTTCAGAGAATTAAAAACTTTAAGAATAAAGTCCATTTATTTAAGGTTTTTGCACTTCACTTTTTATCTCGTTTATACAATTAAAAATTATTAAACATTATAATAATAATTCACAGAGAATAATAAAAAAATAATTATTTTGGATCCACTTTTTCATCAAAATAAACGTTGATTTTACTACATTTATTTTGTTACCTATATTATTAGCATTTATGTTACTAAACTACATCATTTTCATTTATTAAATGCTCTTAATAAATGTCAATTAAAAAATAATAATTCCGAAATATCCTCGCTTTTTCCGATAAAAAAAAACTATAATATTCACAATATGACATTATTAATGGATTAAAACTGACGAAAAATAACACAAATAATAGTAAATATATTGAATTATACTAATATAATAGTGAATTTGTCATTATAATAGAATTTTCATAATTGTTGTGAAAATATGTAAAATAAAACAATTCGATACACAGTTTACAACCTTTATTTCACCCATTCTTATAAGTTTTCTCTCTAAACCGGTCGTCATTTCAAATTGCAAAGAAAAAAAAACATCCTTTATGAGAAATATCACGTCAAGAGTACAGTTTTCAACTGCAGGATCTCTCTTTTTTAGTTGTACTCCGAAGTCAGTAGTTCATCAGTATTATTTTATATGGCAGTCTATTGCAATTTTAGGTTCTTTTGAGTAAGTATGACACATTTATACTCATATATTATATTAATTAACAAACTTATTTGGTTTATTTCTTATATTTTAGATATAGTTCGGTATACACCATAAGCACAGATGAAATTATGATATCTATTATACTAAAATAAAGTCGCCATCTGTGTCTGTCTGTTTGTGCGCTCAGTTCTTCTAAACTATGCAACGGATTTTTAATAGGGGTCTCTGTCATTTGGAGAATTTATTCCGGAAGGTTTATTATTATTATTATCATTTATTGGATTATTTGTATAGCACCGCTTTTGTGAGATATCACCTCAGGGGCGCTTTACAGTTGATGCAGGTATTACAGAAAATATAAATATTACAAAAATAGAGTGAAGTTAAGTTAAGTAAAATGAAGTATAGAAATAGGTGACACGAAAATAGAAGATGGAGAATCTGCAGCAAGAATCCTAGGTGGTGAAGAAACTGAGCCAGCTGCTGCAGCGATAGAGTCCACCAACAGTGCCAGCACGAGGTACGTCATCCGTCCAGGTATGTGTCTGCTGCTAATAAAGTGCTGATACACTATCCTCTCATAGATACCAGACCTTGGCAACACCGCTGCGACGTTCTACGAAGTTATAAGATGGAGACTCTGCAGCAAGAATCCTAGGTGGTGAAGGAACTGGACCAGCTGCTGCAGCAAGAGAGTCCACCGCGTCTAAAAACAGCGTCCAGGTATGTATCTGCTGCTAATAAAACGCTGACACCTCACATAGGTAAGAGACCCTGGCTGCACCGCTGCACTGTGACGTTCGGCAAATCCATCATTTATCTCAATGTAATCCTGTTCCTGGTAATTGTTGAAGTGGTGCATTCTGCTCGCAATAAAAATTGACGGTCGGGATAATAAATTACCCCGGGCTTAATAAAAAACTTGCCAGGGTTCAAACTTGCCCAGTTTCCGAGAATTTCGTTGAAAACATCTGGGGTGCATTTACCGATCGCCGTTCGTTTCGAATGTCCAATATTTTTGAGCAAATTTCCAAATATTCACTTTTAAAACACTGCACTCAAATCACAAATTATAAAGTTCTAATAATTATTAAGTTTATTTTTATTAAAGTTCAAATGTTGAATTGTTGATTGATTTTAAAAATAATATCAAAGGGATGTTGCCTCATTTCCCTTGAAAATACTAAAAAAAACACAAAGCGGTTGGAGGACGCGTTAGGACGCGTCCTGCTGCCACAAAGAACACTATACTACATACATATATATTATACTCGTATATACATATAGTAGAGAAAAGTTAAGCGACACCGGGTACACGTCAGCCAGTGTTTTATCTAAAAACGTAATGACTTTTAAATAAATAAATTTATGTTAAAATAAACTAGGGCCATATCAAAAAGTACTCCTCGGACAATGGTATACCAATCTAGTTTTATCTAACTCTGTAAATTTAATAATAATACTGCCTTAGGTCTATATTAAAAGCAAATTAACAAAATCAAACGACAAAATACACGGGATAACTAATTATATATAACAGTTTCAAATTGAAATAATTAATAATCCATATTTTAACAATACACATACGACGGAAAACGATTTCAAATGTTGAATTTCATATCTCTGATAATAATACGGGCTATATTGGCCTAATTCGATATAGCAGAAATGTCATTTTGCGTGATCAAATAACTGGAAAATTGAATTTCAGAAGTTTTCCGTTTCAAACGATTCTCTCAAATTACAGCATCAAATCCAGAGACTTTGAAAAAGTTAATGCCTTTATACTTGCGAAATGAAATGAAAAACAAAACTAACTTCATTGAGGAAGAAAATAATACTAATAAATCTAAACAAAACATAAAACAGAACTAGACACAGAAAAAAAAACTAACGGTCTCAACTGGTAATCAAAACCAGGATCCGTGTCTTACCGGCACAACGTCATTATTATACGTTATTTTTATGAATCTCATATTTCAAATTCAGGATTTAGAATATTATATTGCAACTATTATTTTTTCATATTTTTGGAGGCCAATTTTTTTAATGATTACAAAGTCTTAAAGAAGTTTTAGTTTGTAACCTAGACAGGGTCTTGGATAAACATTTCTGATTTTCATTTATATGTGACACCTATTGACTTTTTCTAAAAGTTATTCCAATAAAAATTAAAAATTGACTTTGTTCAGTAACTTACTATGATCAACATACATTCATACCATTTAATGCAGTTGCGTCTCGCACTAATTTTGTGTAATAATAATAATAATATTTTATTTTTTTGTTCTCAGTCATTGGATCAGGTGGGGAATAAAATTAACTATGTCCTCGTATTTAATTTTAATAAAATTGCTTCCTAAAAAGCAAATACACACGCAGAAAAATAATACAAATACACATTAGTCTAGGGACATTTAAATTATTTATTTTGTATGTAAATTTATTTTATACTAAACAAGAATGTACTTAAAATTTCCTGTTTGTGTCTCAAATAAATTCTAATTTAAATAACTAAATAAAAAATAATACAAGGGCAAACAAACAAAGTACTGACGATAATCCTATAAATTTAAATGAAATCCTTACCAGCTCTCAAAAACCCTCGATGACAGACTTGCGGAGATGGAAAAACACATTGTTTGAAAGCTAGACGCAAAATTCAAGGATTTTACAGATCAATTAAAACCTATAATAAAATCAGTGGAATTTTTATCTTCACAAATTAAAACTTTAATCACCAAAATGTTAGCTTTGAACAGTAAAACCGCTGAAATTGTTTCTCTGGAATGCGAAGTTATTCATTTGAAGCAAGTTATAAAGGAAGTAAATATGAAAATGAATCAAAGAGAACAATACGATAGACTACGTTGATGAGATGTTTAAATTTACGAAGTTCCAATGCCAATAAGTGAAAACCTTCAGGATATTATAGTGAATATATCCAAGAAATTTGGGTACCAACTACAAAAAGTGGACATTGACTTCATTCATAGAGTGCAACCATGGCCAACGGCAGCTTCAAAAATCACATCCACACCCACATCTACTTAAAATATAATCATAGACTTCTTAGGCGAGATTGCAAGGACGCTTTGTTGGCAGCTGCTCGTCGCCACCGGACCTTGACTTTATCAGATATCGGCCTTCCAGGAGTAGCAAATCCTATATTCCTCAATGATCACCTCTCGCCTTCTAACAAGTTACTTACAAAGAAAGCCAGGGAACTTAAAACTGAAAAAAAATATAAATACCAGTGGACAAAAAATTGTTAAATATTTATAAGAAAAAATGACGGTTCTCCTGTTATTTGAATTTCCTCTGAGACAAATATAAACAAAATAGAATGATTCTTTCAAATACTCCAGTGATTTCACTCAGACTATTTAATCAAAATCGTTTGTCTTTTCATTTCTTTTCGCATTTAGTGTTAAGTAGCACACACAATTTAAAACTATTCTTCGATCTTATAACTTCCAGTAAACAAATTACTTCCTCTTCAAAAAATACACAAATTTTTCACCGCGTTATAGCGTAAAAAACTCGATAGAGCTAGTTAACAAAATCTAAAACATTAATCTTCCACATAACTGTCGATTCATTTCCTTAGATGTAAAAAGCCTTTTTACTAATATCCCCATTGAAGAATGCCTTGTAATAATTGATAACATCCTTGAAAAATGTAATATTAACCCGGTAATAGGAAAAGAGTTATTCCAACTTATAAAAATTTGTATTGAAACAAATTACTTTCTTTTCAACGATACCTATTACCAACAAAATGATGGTCTTCCCATGGGATCACCGTTAAGCCCGTTTCTAGCGGAGATATTTATGGATTATGTTGAAAACATAATTCTTCAATCCCCCTTAGCAAAACATATTATATACTATGTCAGATATGTAGATGATATTCTCATATGTTGGAAAGGCACCAACCGACAATTAGATATTTTTACGAATTGGGCCAACACCATTAATAATAAAATCTGCTTCACAGTAGAACACGAGAACGAAGGTAAAATAATTTTTTTGGATTTAACAATCGGTAAAAATAATAATAAACATACCTTCGAAATATTAAGAAAACCAACATTTACCGACACAACAATAAATGCAAACTCAACTCACCCTTGGTCCCATAAATTATCAGCTTACCATTCAATGGTACATAAACTAATTAACATTCCCTTAGAAAATAAAGCATATCAAAAAGAAAAAGAAACAATTAAAACAATCGCGGTTAATAACGGCTACAAGGCAAATAACATCGACAAAATTATAAGAAAGAAAAAATATAAAAATAAAATCAATTTAATATTTCCGGTACGTAATAATAATTTAGATAAATTTGCATGTTTAGAATTTTTCGGTCCAATATCTTTAAAAATAGCGAAAGAAATAAAAAAAATGTTGTCTAAATATTGCTTTTAAAACTAATAATAATATAGGAACTAGCCTCAAAAACTCTAAAAGTAAAATCCCTAAACTTAAAAATAGCGGCATTTATGAATTAAAATGCGACCATATAGACTGTGATGCCGTTTATATTGGACAGACTGGGAGAGCCTTTTCAACTAGATTCAAAGAACATATACGACATATACGTTGCTATAAAAATAGTAAAATTGATTCAAAATTCGCAACTCACCTCTTGGAGAAAAACCACGTCCCGCTTGACAACAACGAGCCTAAACCTTTACACATAGAAAGAAAGGGTTTTAGATTAAATTTACTAGAACAATTAGAGATAAATAAAAGAACTAATGATCCAAACATAATCCTAATTAATAATCAAACAAAAATGATCAATTCTCCCCTGCTTAATATTTTCAAAAAACCCAAAAAATATAATTCCTTAACATAATCACCCATGTACCAACAGTTAAGAAAACCCTTAGGTCATTTTGTTTATTTTATTTTATTAGGTACAATATCTTTTACAATTCCGGTTTTCCAGTAATGTAGGCCTCACTGGGTGGCTTGCACGTGCTGAGGCCTTCATTTAATAATATGAAATATAAACTACATAATACATTTAATGAGAAAAATTATACATTTAAAATTAAAAATACATAATAATATATTTAAAATTTAAAAAAATAGTACATTGAAAATAATCTTGTGTGTTTGTGAGTGATGTGTGTTTATATTGGTTTTGTGTGTTACGTGAAGGTTTTATTTGTATTTTATGCTATGAAATTTTAGTAATATTGTCTTTTTTGTTCTTTGATCCATTTTGTAATTTTGTGTGTGAATTTATTTTTATTTTCCTCAATTTTAATTTCAAGTTTTAAACTGTTGAAAGCTTTTATTGCATTGTATTGATAGTGTCTTTGTCCAAAGCTTGAATTAATTTTAACATTAACATTCATTTTAACAGGTGTGCAAACACTGCTGGATTCCCAAATATTTTGGTTATTCCAATTCTTATCATTTTTGAACATTATATAATCATTATATAATTATTATTTAATCATTTTTGAACATTATAGAAATTTAAATAATAAATAAAATCATATAAATAAGTCGTCGCCGTGTGGACATATCCACAGTTTGATAATGGCCTCAAAAGCCGAAACAGCTGTCACATTAAAAAACTGTAAAAATAACAGAAATACTTGCAGAACTTAATAATTATTATAACATTATTAAATTTGATTTATTTTAAATTTATTTAAAAAAAAAAAGAAAGAGACATTATTTTTGTTACTATGAAAATGGAATTTTTGTGATATCTTATTTATGTTTTACAATATGGCTTCTTTAAGTTATTTTCCACTGTAAACGTTTAAAAACAAATTTACCTTGATCACAACGAGTATTTTTTATTGTTCGTCCATTCTTTTAGTTAATTTTTTACCAATGTTTTTTAAATATCTACTTTCTTTCGAACTGTAACCATAAAAAATATTGTAAATCGAACTTAACTGGTTTATCTTATATTCAACTTAAATGCAAAATTTATTCACATGTACAACTGCTTGATTCCCAAATAAACTAAAATAAAAATAATAAGATGTAAACAGAGACTAGGAGAGCCAAGAAAAGCTAAGAAGAAGCAATAACTGGGCAAAAAGAATGAAGAAGGCAAGATGCAGAAAGGGAAATAAAAACGAAACATGAAGAGGCTGCTAGAAACAATAAGATACAGGCAGAGACTAGGAGATATTGAATTAGTCAAGAAAAAGCCAAGAAGAGCCAATACAAAGTGAGAATAGACAAGAAAATATCAGAACAGGCAATAAAATTACAGACGCGAGAAGCTGGAAAGAAAAAGAAGTGTGATGCAAAAAATAATCGGGAAGCGAGAAACCAACGCACAATCAATCCCTTTATTCTTGCCCATTCCAATATTGGTTTATTAGGTTGCCATGTATACCAGCCGATTAAACTCCAACCTCCTTCCCATTCTCAGAGAACGTATTCCAATTCCTAATAAATCAGTGCCCCCTGGTGTACCGGTCGCACTGGGACAGGAGTGCTCCTGACTGGGGTGGTACAATCATATAGTATCGTATCGTATTGCGTGCCAGGATTGCTAGTCGAGAGCCTTAATTATCACGGAGGCCATCAATGGGCGTTTAAATAAATAAATACCGACTACTTATGCGATCCAAAATAACTAATAAATATTATCTTTGATTGATTTGTCGTATCAGATCTTACTGGGACGCTATCAAATTCTTATTCAACTCTCTTTTATATGTATAATGTGATTCTTTTTTTTCCTTGTCTATTTACTCAACACATCACAAACGCTTTGCAGAATAAATTAAGTTTGGTTTCACGTGGTTTTATTACACGTAAACCTTATTTCTTGAGAATAGATTTCAGCCAAGGTTCTTCCTTTTTCTGCCAGTTCATCAGGATTGTATACTCGCTTCCTTTGATAACATTTTACATAGAGAATGCGTCCTATTACCATTAATTAATTGAATTTCCTTCATTTGGCTTCTGTCTTCGTTCTCATCAGCTCTACATTCTCTGTGTGCCTGCAAGGGCAGTATTTAAAATTAAATTATGATTCAGGTAATTAAATATCTCCCACTTTTAGTGCATCTCCTTAGGATGAACATCAGCTACACGACTACCTATTCTAACAACCTATTCTGGTACACTTCTTGGATAATGGAGAATTTTATTACAAAATTGAAATTATTACAATGTACTTACTAGATGTAATACATAAGAAAATTAATATTGTTACAAAATATTCGATGAAATTTATTACAAAATAATTGTTATTTCCATATACTTGAAATAATACAGAGCAATATAATAGATATAATATATATTAATTACCTGATGAAGCTTGATAAAAGCGTAACCCGGTTGGCTGTCATTATTAATTCAAATAAAAAGTGGTGTCTTACAAAGTGTGTTTTTTTAATTAATGTATTATGTCACACCCCAAAGTGTTTACTTCCTTCGAAAAGATATACTATACAACAAAGTTAATATTATTACAATATAATATAACATATTTCAAAAGTTAATACTATATTATACAAAAGATAATATATTACAAAATGAACACTATTATAATAAACTAAATATAATATATTACAATCTACCTGTTATAATATATTATAAGCTTAATACTTTTACGATAAACTAGAGATAATATGTATTATAATATACTAAAGTTCAAATACACGATGTACTCGAAGCAACAACAAAATCTTACTACAAATTCCGATAACACATACTACGTTTGGTCAACGAAGCTTTAAATACTTTGCGACAAGACTACAACATTCTTCCAGACAGCTTAAAACAATGTGATTCACAAAAAAATTTCAAAGATAATGTAAAAATTTGGATTCAAAATAAGAATAGTGCCGTTACCGGTGCATTCACCCAAATTCGCAGTTATTAAAGTCACCACATTACCAACACATTATTGAGCGAATACTTCTTAATTAAAAGTATAGGTATGTTCAATGGTATTAGGAACTAACACGAAAAATTTTGCCTCAACACAGGCTAGCCTAGTGAGGCGGTATTTGAGAAACCACAACTGTACTTTTATTTTCTATTTACCTTCCCAATATTATGTTTGTATTAATAGTTCTTCATTTTTGTTAATTTTATAATCTTTAATATAAAAGTTACAAATCAATGTACACCATAATATGTATGTAGAGTTGTGATGTGTAAACTTTCCTAAATAAAAATATTATTATTATTATTATATTATTTTTAGTTGTAATATAAACTTGATATAATGAATTATAAAATTAATACTATGACAATGTACATTATTGCTAAACCCGTGAAAAATAAGAGAGTATTATAATTCCATTTTTTAAAGACTCAATTAAAATAATTTTCTGTACAAATCACAGTATATCTCAGGTAGGTACTTTATCGCTTATCTATTTGTAAATACAACAGTTTCAATATTGAAAAAGACACTTAAATAAAAATCTAATCTTACTTCTATCTAATGTTTAATGAACCATAAATATTACAGACAGAACAGAAATAAGAATTTTTTATACCGTTATTTTTTAACACGTTTTCAAATTAAAACAAATATTTAAAGCCATTTGTTTGACAGTCGAAATTGGTCCAGTCTTGTGTGGCACAAATAAAAATTATGATTTAAACAAACACATATTGAGAATAAATTACGTCATATAGACGAATTATATATTAAGTGTATGAATATTCAAACACAATAAAACTTAATATACTTGTTACCGTAACAATATTTTTTGCGGCGCAATTTTTTAGGCAATACCCAACCTACCTATTATATGATAGAAATACAGTAAATTATTGTATGTTTTTTATCTTTAGGTTCAAGGTTCTAGGCGCCCCTCAATTGTTCCAAACCTTTTTTTTCCACTAGTTCCACACAGGAGGCCCTGGAGAAAATATTGACTTGGTGAGTAGGAATCTGGGGGTTAGTGTGTCCAGGACTGACTCATGTATAAATCCATCTCTGCCACTACGGATCAAGGCGATGGGTCGAGAGAGTCCTGCTGGATAGGTCAAATAATCTCCCTCAACCAGTCTCTCCCGATCCGGCCCGCCGTGCTATAAGTGGGCAGATCCATCCGCCGCCAAGAGCTAGAAAAAAATTACCCCATGCACCCGGTAACCCTTGCTAAGTCACCAAACGTAGCGAACCACATGGGGCGACCATGGCAGAGGTGTTGGTTATCCAATAAATGGTTCCCGGGGTAGGGTACCCATACCTGCCACCTAAATTGTAACCTGTTCATAAAAATTACCACGGGGGGCGATTTCGGATAAGGAATGGACCTTAACCTAAAAATTAATGACTCTTTCTCTGTCATCTGAGATAAGAATCGCAATGAACGAAAAAGTAATTTTATGGTTAAGGACCATTCCTTGTCCTAATTAAAAGCGGAATCACACATAAAGTCGTTAATATTAAGGTTAAGATTAATTCATTATTTTTAAAAAGAACTGGAATCGCTCCTCAGGATTTATCCTCTTGCTCACAACTTATTAAAATAAATCTTCTCGTCAACAGTTCATAAATAGTCCGTCTTCGCTTTCAAGTAACGAGTGCGAGTTTTCAGGAAACAACTTGCACATCTCGTATCCTGATGTCCTGTTTAGTTAGACTGTGCTGTCTTACATTGGCGGCTCCTTAGACGTTGAAAGCTGCTTGTCGAAAATAGGATTGGCGGAAACAGAGGAGTGTGCAAATGAACGCAGGATACAGAATTATGATAAAGGTAAACAATGCATTTATAACCATTCAAAAGGACTCTCTGATTTTTAGGTGACTTGGATTGCATCGTTGGATAGTTTGGACAGAAATACGTTCAAACCCTTTAAAATTTTGAAAAATTTCAGTCTTTTTAAATATGAGGAAAAAAGGTTAAAATTATTTTAATCTATCGTTTAACATAAATATAGATCGGACGTATGATAATTGGAAATTAAAACGTGGATAATTTGGTTAGAACCTAGAAAGTTAAGCATTACTCATTTTTTTTAGTAGTAGTATAAGTAGTTTTTTTAAGTTTTGTAGTAGTAGTCAGTAGTCAAATGGCGAGTACCAAGTAGAAATAAGTAATGATTGATTATTTTTATATGATTATCTCACAAGAGTCTCAACTGTTCACAACCATTCAGAATCAGTGAGACTATGACATTCCCAATAGGGGTATATAGTGGCTGGAGGTAGTGGGGAAGAGAAGGAAGTGAAAAAGAGTACTAAAGATAATAAATAATCTTCTACTCTGGAACGTAAATGTACAACATAATACTTTAAATAATTAAATTACCAAATAACATAAACAATCTAATAAAATTTATTTTCGCTCGACGGGATTTTTACCTTTTTTTAAACAATTTTTTGTTCATAAATTTCTTCTTTAGTTATTTAACCCTCTCCAACGGGAAACGTTTAAGTTTGCTATTTAACACATACTTAGTATGGAAATCGTGCTGTAGGAGTATTAGCATAAACTTCCTCCGGAACTAAACTGCAATGTTAGATTGATACCAGTGGAATTTGTAGATTTTTTTTTATGTGAAACTTCACAAAAGCGTTTCTGCCTGTACAAGGTAAAGGTAGGAGAGCTATGTCGCCACCCGATTGTGCAGCGTTATGAAGCGGGTTAAAACATGGGCTATATGAAGGGATTTATGTACGCAGGTCTAGAAAAGGCCCGGCTCGATTATATGAAAGAGGAGAAACAGATGCCGGTATCTCGTTCCACATATGAGCCGTCTTACACAAAAACGAGTAGAAGAAGTGGCCCGTTCTCATGAAGCCAACATCAAATATGGACGGCTTTCCGCTCGTGTACGTCAAGTTTCACGCACGTGCACCAGAACACCAGGGATTAATGCTGCTAGCTATTTGGAGCAGCTTCCTTTAAAATACCTGTAAACAGACCACATGCCCACATTGCGTCTGTGCATTAGAAATGGCTATCGGTCTCTTAAAAACGGATTGTCAATCAGACGGTCTGCCCTCCTTTGCACATTGGAGGGGACCCACCCTTTCCCGACGGCTGTGTGAGGAAACTGATTGTTTAACCTCCTTAGCCGCACACGTCAGGACTCTAATTTTTTTGTAAAAAGAAGCTAAATTTATTTTAAAACGATTCTAGACCCTCCAATGTCCCTATATGCATGATTGTTAATAACATAAAAATATACAAGCCGCGTATCGAGGGCAGTTTACCCCACTATCACGGGGCAGTCCCGGCAAGAATGAGCGTGGCAAGCGGCCTGGCCACAACGAGCCCAAGCACCCGCGTCCCTTAGCCAGTTTTCCGAGAGTACCCTCGAAGAAATGTAAATAGGGGGAGGGGGGGAGATACTCCCAAAGACCCTAGGGAATGAAGTGAGCCTCAGGTCACCGGAGGCAGGACGGAAGGGGACCGGGCTCGCGCAAACATTCCCCAGGCCCGCTCATGATGCCGGGGGAGGCACCCGTGGTTCGTGGGACAGCCGCACCGGATTAATGTAATCTTACTGGATGCAGGAACAGGGTCTATCCGCCCCCATGGTGGGGAAATGAACAACACAGTACGATGGAGTTCAGTTCGACAACCTATTCATAAACCAATTTGTTAGTAACAAATAAAAAGGCAAATAACAAACGTAGAAAATAAATTGTGATCAACAACAAATTTACCGTTCATAATAGAAAAAAAAGAAGGGAAAAAAAGATTAACATAGTATTAAAGAGCTAAAACACAAAAAGAAACAGTATTATCATCATCAACGCGTTCCTAATAAATAAGGCCCAAATTCAAAAGTAAAAGGAAGAATGTGCATAAAAAAAACAGTGTAAAGAATCATCTCCTTTGCACAGAATCAAGTACGTTTTTCAAGTATTGTGGGACTACAACCTAGAGGTGGCTGCAAATTAAATTATTGTAATTCACACATGCTTCTCAGCTGGTTACTGTTGAAGAATCTACTAGCCCTATGCAAGACGCCCAATTTCTTGGAAGCCAGATTTACTCGGGCTTCTATAGAGATACCCGATATTGAGCCTATAAGCATTTCGATTAAGTCTTTATTGGTGAGATTACTTCCATCAATTTGTACCAGAGAGTCTTTGATCTTCCTTTTTGTCAAAATCAGATACCCTTGGGTTTTTGAGAAATTGACCAGGTTGGCCTTACCCCGGGCACGAACGGGTCAACTTTTTGTGTCAAAATGTCTCGAGATATATGGATATTAAAAGTGTAACTTGGCAAAAAGATAACTCTCGTGAACAGAGTTACAATGAGATCGTTGATGTGTAGCAAAAACAGCGTCGGCGACAGCACATATCCTTGTGGTATCCCCGCATTGATTTAGTGCGGAGATGAAGAAGAGCCGTCAACTACAGTTGCAATTGTTCTTCCTTTGAAAAAGTCTGCAATCGCATATGCAGGTTTTGATGGATCCCATACGATGATAACTTCCCGACAAGCGCCCTGTGCCAGACCCTATCAAAGGCTTCGGAGATATCACACCCGACGGCTTGAGTTTCTCCAAAACGTGCCAATTACTGCCTCCAAAAATGTGTCGCATACCCGAGCAGATCACCACGATCACGATCGGTTTCGACGAAATCCATATTGCCGATAGCTTAGTATGTTGTTATTCTCGATATATGTCAGCAACTTGTTATTTACCACCCTTTCCAAAACCTTTGAGAGTATGGAAGTGATGGTTATTGGGCGTTAATTGGAAAGATCGGAGTGGTACCCCTTCTTAGGGATTGGGTGGACGATCGCCCCTTTTCAAAGATCTGGCATCTTTCCACTTTTGAGTGAGAGTTTAAATAATTTTGAGAGCATCGGAGTTAATTCTGCAGAATAATTCTTAAAGACCAGGGCACTTATTCCGCCTGGCCCGCTGGCTTTATCGATTTTCAACTCGTTTAAGACCCAGAGAACCTCCCTTTTTCTGGATCTTTGGTTTTTCTATGTGGAAACTGCAGTGCGGGAAGGAAGGGGGAGTTTGATCCAACATTTGGAAAACTTGACTATGACAATATTACCTGTCATAATACGCTTTAAAAAAACAACCATTCGTCAATTAAACCTTAGCACCCTTTTACACTAAAAATTCACGAGCCGCCAATGTTTGTGTGTACCTACGCTCTTTTTTGTCATATTTGGTTTGGTTTAAAAAACAAGTGCCAAAATTAAATGACCATAGTAATAATAAACACTCACTGGCAACATAATATTAATACCTAGGATTCTTGCAGCAGATTCTCCATATTCGTGTCACCTGTTTCTGTACTTCATTTTATTTAACTTAATTTCAATTTCAATTTGTAATATTTATATTTTTTGTAATATCTGCATTAACTGTAAAGCGCCCCTGAGGTGATATCTCACAAAAGCGGTGCTATACAAATCATCCAATAAATAATAATAATAATGGTCAAAATGTAACCATACCCATTCAATATCATGGATTTAATATACTTGAATTTTTTTTAAATATTTGCCTTAGTTGAAATTACCATTACCGCTTTTTCACAAAAACAGCCACTCAAATTTTATACTTTGAATTTACACAAGAACATCTTAAAATATTTTCTCAAGTCGCACACGGTGTAATGCATTTCATGTCAAGCGCTAACTTCACGCTGCTGTGATGAACTTTTGCAAAGTTTTCGCTTACAAAAGTTTTTCGAGTAAGTCTAGCTTGTCTATTTTTTTCCAAATATTTCTTGGATCCTTCAGTCAAGAATTAATTCCGTATTGTTATTTTAGTGGAAACAAATAACTCATAGGATTTTAGAATGTCTTTGAGCGCGATCGAATTCAACGCTCAAAATGAAAATTTTTTGTCAGAAAATTGAACATTAGTTTTTTGAATATTTTTGACCGTAGATAAATGATAACTTAAGTAACTAACCATCGGGCCGTTTTCCCACAAGGGGTAGGCAGAGAGGATATAATTCAACTCAACTCTCTCTCTCTCTTAGCGCGCACTCCTTGTTACATCGAATACTATCTCTTACAACTCTTCTGCTATTTTGACTCTTGGCATGGCCAACTCAAGTATTTGATTCATTTGATCATGCCATATCTTTCTCAGAAGATTCGGCATGTACAAATGATATCTGAATGCAAACAAATATCTCTGGAAGCAAATACAGTACTCATTAAGTCAATAAAATAGAGTAGGAAAGCAATATAGATTTTATAAAGTAGAACTAAATTGGCTAACAGAGGAACAGATGCTGACCTTGAATAATAAACAACCTAATACCAAAATACATTTCAAACAAAATTATATACAACAAGGACATTCACAACCATAACACAAGGACGTGCAATGAAATTAGGACGTGCAATTAAATTAATTATTAAATTACCAATAAAGGACAAATCAAATGCACAAAATAGTTTACTATACAAAGGAATTCAATGTTATAATGCGCTTCCGGAACACTAAAGGCTGCCCCAATTGATAGATTCAATCTGGGTTGTAGGAGCCAAAACAATCAAAATTAAATGTGATAAATAATAAACATGCAATAATGAATTTATTTAAATGAAATAAAAAAAAATTGGCATTGTCAGACTATAAAAATATTACCATGCGTAATTTCTGCTACTGGCATTATACCGACCTCTCTCATTAAAAATGTAGGCGTATTAGATCTATCAAAAAATTTATATATAAAAATGCAAAAATCAGTCATTTTAAATACATGTAGGATAACGAAAGATTTTTAAATATTTGTGTTGAGGGATCTGTAGGATTTATAGGTTCTATTAGGAGTTCTACCGAGTCGAACCCTGTGATTTGAAAATATCTGGAGTCGGTGAATTATATTCCCATTTGATCTCTTGTATTGTTTTGTATTTATTTTGCTTTTATAATGCACTTGCATAATGTTGATTGACTGGATGATCATTTGTGGTAAAGTGTGTGGAAAGGTTTAGTTTTTCCTATGGGGAAGATTTAACCCGGATATAAAATCGGAAAAGATAAAATATAAATTATACATTTGTGAACTTGCATGTACAAATGGCTAAAATACAATTAAAAATATTACTTTTTTATATTAACCGCACACAGGAGGCTTTGAGGAAAATATTTTCTCTCCGGGCCTATATATACTTTGGGATGCTATGTGGTGGTTTTTTTTAAAGAAAGAAGGAGATGAAGTTCTGGGAAGGTAAATGGTATGATGGTTGGGTAGGAATCTAGGGATCAGTGAGTCCGGGAGTGGCGAACATATGAATATATCTCTCCTACTGGCAGTATACCGATCATGTATACAGGGTGTATCGGCACGTACCCGACAAACTTTAACCAGCTATCCATTAGCATATTTGGAGTAAAAAATCTTATGTGCACTTTGCTGTCCGGTAACGTTTTTTTTTTATAAAAAAATTATTATTCATATTTTCACCACATGTCACCACTGTTTTATCCTTTGTCAAAGTTTGAAAACCCATCTGGCAAATATTTTATTCGAATTCCGTTGAATAATGCACGTGTGTACCTATATTGGTGCACTTTTACAAGCACAGCGAAATGGCACGGCACCATTCGTCTCATTTTTAACTATTATTATTTAGTGTGTGCGAAAGAGCGAAGACGCTTTTTGACATACTTGCTTATAACAGCTGTTGAACGCGAAACGCAATGCCGATGACAGTGATGTAGTGTGGAAATTTTATTTTTTTTGTTTTTAATTGAAAAAAAATGCTACCGGACAGCAAAGTGCCCATAACATTTTTTACTCCAAATTTGCTAAGGAAAAGCTGGTTAAAGTTTGTCGGGTACGTGCCGATACACCCTGTATATCTCTCACAGCTGGTGGGTAGGCGCACCTGAACACACCTCACGCGATAAAACCAGGCAGGCCTACTAAATCACCAAACGTAACTGGTACAGTAATGGCCTCGTTAAATTAATGATACCAAGAAATATAATTGATAAGTTTTATTCTTTAAAACACACATCACTGGTAACAAAAAACAACGACCCTCGAATTCCTTAATTATTTCATGGTTGTTATTGATCCGTTATTTAGGGAGAGAAGAGGAAGAGAATGGGCTTGCAAACCTATTTATAAACTAATTCATTTGAATGTATTGGTGTATATATAATCACAATTATTGCCCAATTATTTAGGGGAGACATCTGTCGGATATTTCAATTACTCAATACAGATACATGTGGCATTTTCGTTGGTTTGATTCTTGGCTAAAGTCTGAACATGCTGCCAGGGGACGGAAGAATTTATTTTTTTTACACATAAACAAAAAATAATTTTTTAAAAATACCATAATATAAACAAAAATAATTTGAAAAATAAACATAATATAAATATGGACAAATTAATTTGAAAAACAATCATGAGATGAATATGAACAAAAAGTTCTAAAATAAGAGAATCATAATATGAACAAGTTAATTCGATGTTCCTAGGTCATCCTTCAGGTAGGTTGCTAATTCTTCTCCGTCTTATGACTGCTAGCAAAATTTTGATGGTCCAAGGTCATCCTTCAGGTAGGTTGCTAATTCTTCTCCTTTTTATGACTGCTAGCAAAAATTTGATGGTCCAAGGTCATCCTTCAGGTAGGTTGTTGATTTTTCTCTTGTTTATGACTGCAGGAACTTATTTATTCAGTCCGGGGGGTACATCGGGCGTCCCTGTAGCAATGCTTGAATCCCTTTCCATGGGTAATAAACATATTTTGCTGATAGGTCTCTTAAATGTTCCTTGTGCGGTTTTGAGGGTAACCACCCGCACTTTCCCGTCAGCTCCAGGGTGAGTAGCTAGGATCCTGGCTAGTTTCCACATATTAGGCGGCAGGTTGTCCTCCTTTAGTATGACCATGTCGTCCCTTTCAACAGTCCTGAGGCCCTTGTCTTCCTTCCATTTGGTACGTCTTTGTAATTCTGCAAGATATTCCAGTTTCCACCTGCACCAAAATGTTTGAATCAGTGCATTTAATTTTTGATATTGATTCAATCGATTATATTGTATCTCCCGAACATCCTTCTCAGAGATAGAAGCTATCCCTCCGCCAATCAGGAAATGATTTGGAGTCAAAGGATTCAGGTCAGTCGGATCGTTGGACAGAGGAGTGAGCGGACGTGAATTTAAACAGCATTCTACCTGACACAATAAAGTATATAATTGTTCAAAGGTTAAACTTGAATTATCGGTTATTCTTTTTAAATGATATTTGGCGGATTTCACTGCTGCTTCCCAGAGTCCAGCGAAATTCGGTGACCGTGGTGGAATAAATCCCCACACTATTGACAAATCAGCTAAATATTTTTGAATCTTGTCATCAGATTTCTTTAACTTATCATACAATTCTCTCAGTTGATTATATGCTCCCTTAAAATTGGTCGCATTATCTGAATATATTTTAAAGGGTTTGCCCCTCCGCGCAATGAAACGTTTTAAACAATTTAAAAAGTTGTCAGTGGTGAGGTCTGTTACCAGTTCCAAATGCACAGCTTTCGTTGAGAAACAAACAAAAATGCATAAATAAGATTTCACCAATGGAGCCTTCCTGGTGATACCGCTTTTCATCATGATAGGACCTGCGTAATCAATCCCGGTAACCTCGAACGGCCTGCTAGGTGTTATTCTGTTTTCCGGCAAGTCACCCATGATAACTTGACTGGTTACTGGATTTTTTCTGAAACATACTATACATTTATGTAATATTTGCTTAACAGTGGTTTTTCCGGCAATCGGCCAGAACTGTAATCTCACTAGAGATAACAAAGTTTGTGTCCCTGCATGTAAATGTACATAATGAAGATGTCGAATAATTAATTCTGTTAACTTATTATTTTTTGGTAAAATTATTGGGTGTCGTTGCTGGTATGATAAATGTTTCGCCTTTGTTAGCCTGCCCCCGACACAAATTAATCCATTATTTATAAATGGATTAAGCGACAAAATAACGCTACGTTTATCCAGTGAACATTTATTACTCAAAGCCCTGAACTCATCCTTAAAATGGTAGCGTTGAATTATTGCTATTAGACGATGCAATGTATTGTCCAGCTCCGGCACGCTTAACCTCCCGGTTAATTTACAGTTTTTTGTGTTACAATTATTAAAGAAACGCAATATATATGCAGTTACTCTCTTTAGCTTGTTGAGAGAGGAAAATTTTGAAAAGATGTCCCACTCCGTGACATTAGTAGACACGCATACCGCCTTGGTTTTTATCTCTGGAGGATTTATACAGGAATTTTCTGGCTTCGGCCAGTGATCGGCCTCTCTTATTAGCCAATCCGGACCCTTCCACCAAATATCTGCTTGTAATAGTTTGTTTGCTGTAACTCCTCTTGATAAAATATCAGCGGCGTTTTCCTGCGATGAAACATGTCGCCAATGGGCGGGATCGCCGGCCTCTTGTATCTCGGCAACCCTGTTGGCCACAAAGGTATTCCATCTAGCTGGCTGTCCTCTTATCCAGCATAGTGCGATGGTAGAGTCACACCAGTAGTATGTATCCACCTCAACCATGTTGAGCGCTTCTTTGATGTTTTTTAATAATTTCGTTAACAGCACCGCACCACAAAGTTCCAATTTTGGCAGGGATATGTTTTTTAATGGCGCTATCCTGGACCTGGAAGATATTAACTGAGAGTGCATCTTACCCTCGGCGTCCCTGGATACTAGATACGCACAGGCTCCGTAGGCCTTTTCTGATGCGTCGCAAAAACCATGGATTTGTAGGCTGTTTTGACCCCACAAGATTCTTCTCTTTATTTTCAACAGGTTTATTTGAGATAAATTTTTCATGTAATTTTCCCAATCTTTTAATATTCCCTCGGGTATTTCTTCGTCCCAGGAAGTCTTAGATATCCATAATCTCTGCATAATTAGTTTTGCTACAACCGTTACTGGTCCTAGCAGTCCTAAAGGATCGAACGTTGAGGCGATACTTGACAATATCCGCCGTTTGCTTTGTACGGTACATACTGGTTTTTTCACTACATATGAAAAGTAATCAAACTCACTGTTCCAGATTAATCCTAGTATTTTTTCTTCTTGGGGTTCTTTAGATATCAATCCTTGCATATCTTGACCTGGTTCGGAAGATAATTCTGCCACGTTCGATCTCCATTTTCTTAGATTCATCCCTGCAGATTTTAGTAAACTGATTACCTGTTGTTTTAGAAGGTGGCACGATTCAACGTCATTTCCTCCCGTTAATAGGTCGTCCATGTAAAAGTCATTTTCAATGACATTGCTTGCTATAGGAAATGAAAGTCTATTTTCAATACCTATTTGCTTCAGGCATCTTGTCGCCAGGAAAGATGACGGTCCTAATCCATAAGTCACTGTCCTTAGCTTGTAATGCTTCAAATCCTCATCCTGTGAAAAGCGCCAAACAATTTTCTGTAGATTGCGGTCGCTTTCCTGCACGTTTATCTGACGGTACATTTTCTCTATGTCCGCAGTTATGACTACAGGATGTTTTCTGAAATGTAAAATTTGCATATTTAAATCCTTTTGTATGTTAGGTCCGACCATCAGAGCATCATTAAGGGAAATACCAGAAGATGTTTTTGCCGATCCATCGAACACCACGCGAACTTTAGTAGTGGTGCTTGACTCCTTCATCACCGCATGATGTGGTAAAAAATATGATCTCGCATCGCATTCGGATTTTTGGCACTCTTCCATATGACCCAATTGTAAATATTCTCTCATAAACATGCTATATTGACATTTCAATTCTTTATTGGTGGAAAATTTTCTTTCCAATGTATGAAACCTTTTTTCAGCCATTGACAAAGAACTCCCTAGTTGGTCTATACAAGGGCGGGTTGGTAAGGCTACCGTAAATCTGCCCTCCGTGTCTCTACTATGACACTCTGTAAAGTTGACTTCGCAAGCCTTTTCTTCAAAATTCTGAGGTTTCATGGCATCCACCTCTTCTAGTTTCCAGAATCTTTCCATCTGGTTACCTATTTTATTAATGGCTAGATTACAATTAATTGATACTGGCCTTGTTTTAGTGATGATGTCGATCGCTCCGGAAACAATCCAACCGAGTTCAGTCCTTTGAATAGTTGGCCCGCCCTCCGTTAAGCGTATTCGATCATTATTCATTATTTCCCAAAAAACTTCCGCACCCAACAGGATGTCAATTGGAGACGTGACATTGAAATCCTTATCCGCTAGTTGCAAGCCAGATGGGATCTTCAACTCTTGTTTCCTGAAGGTCATTTGGGGTAGGTCGGTTGTTATAGCCTGCAATACTAAACAAGAAATTTTCTTATTATAATCACTATTCACTGCTAACATGTCAATTGTAACTCTTCGATTGATATGTGTGATGCGATTTTGTATTCCAGACACCGGCATATTTATTTTTTCTGTTTTTAATTTTAATTTTTTTGCAAAACTCTCTCTTATGAAATTCGATTGGGCGCCTGAATCCAATAATACCCTCGCTTTGTGTAAACGGTTGTCGCTACCTACGATATTCACGATCGCTGTAGATAATAAAATTATCTTTTCATTTTTATTTAACACCGTATGATTTGCCACTGATGTCGAGCTGTGTGCCTCTTCATTTGTGTTTTCACTATTTAATTCATTAACATGTATCAAAGTATTATGTTGATCACTTGCACAGATTTTACATTTGAATTTATTTTTGCAATCTTGTGTAAAATGTCCTACCCTCAAACATTTGAAACAGGCTCGGGCCTTTTTTAAAAATTCTAATCTTCCTTGGATATTTAATTTGAGAAATTTTTTACAATAATACACTGGATGATTTTCTTTACATAGGATGCATCCGTGTTTGGTTGCTATCAATGAGACAGACAAATCTTTCTTGCGATCATCACGTGTTGTAACATTATTGTAGGTAGGCCTTTTTTCTTGCAAATTTGTGAACTCCAGTACCTCAACACGTTTGGTTAGACATGTAATAAATTCTTTCAACGTTGGGAGTGCACCATCTATTGGCTGCTCTTCCCAAAATCTACGAGTTGATCCATCCAATTTATTAGATATTAAATATATCATAATCGCGTCCCAGGAATCAACATGTAATCCTAGATTTTTTAACGCTTCTAAATTTATATTAGCCTGATCAATAATATGCCTTAACGCGACTGGACATTCTTGTTTCATATCTTTTAACTGAAATAAAGATGCAACATGCCTATGAACTATTATTTTTTTATTCGCGTAACGTTCCTGCAGTATCTGCCACGCAGATTCGTAATTGTCGTGCGATATGGTCAAGGAGGCAATCAATTTAGCTGCGTCTTTTTTAAGGCACGATTGTAAATAAAAGAATTTTTGAGAATTGTTTAACATATTATTTTGATGAACCAATGCTTTAAAAGTCTCAGCGAATTTAGCGTACTCAGTAATTTCACCATTAAATTCAATAAGTTTCAAAGTTGGTAATTTAATTTCATATTTTTCATGATTTACTGAATTCAATAAACCTTTTGCTAATGCAAGTACAGAGAAATATTGATTCTCAAAGGATTCACGTTGACTTACGTGTTCTGCCTCGTCATCCGAAAGTTCTTCGATTTGAGATTGAATTTTTTCAAAGTCATCTAACAATTTTTCGACCTTTTGATAACGTAATTCTAGTTCCGTTTTATCGAGTGTCTTTAAAATATCATTAAACCTTGTCAATTTCGCTTTCAAAATTCCACGCTTGTTGATTAACGGCTTTAACTTTTCCATCTTTAATGGCAAATAATAAACAATTTAACTTTTAACCTCAAACAACTGACAGTTTACGAATGAAAACACGGCGATGTTAGCAAAAAATGCTTGTTAGTGCCAGGGCTGACAACCTTTTAAATCAGAACAACCACTGAACCACTCACCACTGACAACTTTTTAAATCAGAAATTCGCTGAAATTATTTTGTAGCGAGATTTTACCCGGTAATTTTGAATATTCGCGTGAATTATTTTTAATTAAATAAATCCAATGACAAAACTCTTACAATTGAGATGCTCATTTAACAATAATCGTATCAATTTGCAATGTAGGTAGCTATTAAAATTTTATGCAACTGAAAAATCAGAAACAACAATAATTTTTTTTAATCTTTGTTGCATATTTAAATATTTCATTTGGGATAATTTGAAATAGGAAGGATTCGGGATTCGGTCACAGTTTTGATAGGATGGCGTTGAGATACTTATCTGATGATGATCTGCATCTTCTTGGTTTTTTGCTGGTTCATATTTCGGCTTTCTGGTGCACGATCCGGCTCGAAGGACCATATGGTACAGTAATGGCCTCGTTAAATTAATGATACCAAGAAATATAATTGATAAGTTTTATTCTTTAAAACACACATCACTGGTAACAAAAAACAACGACCCTCGAATTCCTTAATTATTTCATGGTTGTTATTGATCCGTTATTTAGGGAGAGAAGAGGAAGAGAATGGGCTTGCAAACCTATTTATAAACTAATTCATTTGAATGTATTGGTGTATATATAATCACAATTATTGCCCAATTATTTAGGGGAGACATCTGTCGGATATTTCAATTACTCAATACAGATACATGTGGCATTTTCGTTGGTTTGATTCTTGGCTAAAGTCTGAACAGTAACCAACCACTTAGCGTGACCAATGGCAGAGGTGTTGGTTATCCAATAAATTGTTACCGGGGCGGCGGTACCCAAACCCACTTTTCAAATTTTATTCACAATATAAACTCAGCATGGGTATAGCGCCCAGTGAGGCTAACAATATCAAATAAAGTTTTAAAATATAATGTTGTACATTATTAAAAAAAAAAATTGTATATAGTTTCACGGTATTCAATCACAGCACTAGCGCAAATAGGTACACGAGCCACCACTGCTAATAAAGTGCCCCGCAAAGGAATGGTGTTTATTATTACCATTCAATACCGTATTATTTATGACGAACCACTTTATAATAATTATTCAATTCATTCCAGTAAGCTTGCCAATGCCGACAATTATTTGAATAGAAAAAAAAACTTATCATGATCGTTATAAAAAGGTTGAGTTTATGATTGAAAAATATTTCAAAGAAAAAGTGGGAAAAAATTAATTCCTTTAAATTTATAAATACTATTTGTTGAAAGGCGGAAAACAAGAATACATTTCTACAGAATCGTCACCATTATGGTATCTCTTTATGGGATTACTATGAAATATGTTTTATTTTATAAATCATTTTGCTAAAATATTTTTAAAAAGAAAACACAAAATCTAGCTGAAAACACGGTACTTGTCGATAAAATCGCAAATGATTTCTGCAGAACGTTTCGCCATTATGGTATCTTAGGAATTAATGGAAAATTTGTTAAATTGTGTGTTTTTTGTAAACAAAAAAAAAATTATGGGAATGAAAATTACTGGAAGAACTTGCCATACAAAAGCTTTTTTTTCATTTTGAAAGAGGATTAGGTTTCAGTATATTTAGAATATTCCTACACGTGTTCTTTAATGAGTTCGTCAAAAAATGATCTTCTTCTAGTGATAAAAAAAAAAATTGGTTGTACCTCTGTCTTTAACTCCGGTTCAACGAACTGTAGAACGTTTGCTTTGAATTTATTTAAAAAAAATATTTTTTTTTAAATTGCTAGTGTATAATTAAGTGAATTCAAACAAGTGGTAAAGTACCTACCTATAATAACAATTTAATATTTATAAAAGAAAATTATTGTAATTACCATTTTGGAAAATGGAACTAATTTTTCGGGAATTTAAACTATCCCCATTAATGTATTATATTTAGATGAGACACGAAGGGAAAAAATTGGTTCCACCTTTTTAACTCCAATTACTCGTAGTTCAATTCGACTTCCGACGCTCTAACATCGAACGACCCGAATCTGGTCCTCGAGGACTGCTACTCGCGTGATAATAGTGGAAAACATTTCAATGAGTATTAGTACGCAATGATGCCTCTTGTTTAATTCTTACCCAACTCATGATTTTTAACGGGGCGGAGCATATAAAAGCGAAAAGTTAATGTTTTATATATTGTATAGTCGCTAAAACAAACAAAAAATAGCTAGAAATACTGTTTTAGATAGAGCAAAAGTTTTTATATAATTGTTATATTCATTAGATATAACAATATTTGAAAAATTCCTACTACCATCATTACAAGCGGGAAAAAACTTGGGCAATGATAGAATCGTACACAGTGGATAAGTGTTCGCGACAATGTTGCAACAAATTCGTGGATGCTCCTCCCGCGCTGATACCTGAATTCTATAGTGTCTTGGGTAGCATGTGGTATCATGTTTACAAGGAAGCCTACATGGAAAATTAGAATCGATAGGTAAATTACTTTTTCCATGGTTTTCTAATTTGTTTCACCTCCGTTACCGATGGGTACTGTTGTGTCAGAACGATGTGGTCAACGACAAATTTTAGTAAAATTGTGTTAGTTTAGTAGAGTAGAGTAGAGGTAATTCTCATATAGAATACCATTCATCATTTTTTTTTTAAAACGACAGACATTCTCGGGTTACGAACAACCTGACAATATTTAAAAATCTCCTACTACCACCACAGTAAGCATAAAATGTTGCTTGTGTTGTTATGGAAGACTTAGCCAGCCGAGGGATTGGACACACTACGCCTAGGTGGGACCAAAACGCGGTGCCAACTTAGCCATTCACCGGTCTTGTTTTATTTTGTATTATGTTTGTGTGATGGAGTAAGTATGCGTAAATAAGCGTACTCTGAGTGAGTGTGAGTACACTTACCTCTGTACATAAAAATATTGTAAAGCACGTATACATTTCAACTCTTGTTTAATTCTTACAGTGATGTATCCCGCGTGTAATAAATTATCGGGATAGGTCATTTTGCTGCTAAGTGCAGATTGAAAGTAGAGGGCGAACACTTACACTTCGGTCTGATGGTGCTTACCTCAAATATTACTTAAGTGTACCCAATCGACACGCATGTGAACTTTCTAATACAACCTTTTCACAACCTTATGAGGTTATTGTGTTTGTTTAAGATACCTTAATAATAAAAAATTGGAGTAAAATAACGAAAAATCCTTTTAAAAATTTGTGTACCATTACCCCAAGTGACTTTAGTATGTGGCTGTTCCATAGAACAATTTAAGTCCAGTGTCGGAGAGCTCTATTTGCAGCCTGAGCAGCTTCTTAGCGTCTAGGCAAATAACGGCTAATGCAAGTAATTTTTGTGTAGAAAAACTACTGATATAAAATATTGCTTATTTATAAAGAATTTAATTATTTTTAATGACAGCGAATGTGAAATGTGTACTTTTAAAAAAGTACATTTAACCCAGCGAGGCTGTGGTGGGGTGTGACATACCCCACGCTTTACTTCAACGATCGTTTTGTTTTAAATATTTGCTGTAACGGTTTGTCTCGCCGCATAGCTGGAGCTAAGGAGCTGCGGGAGGGGATAGTGGCGTGATCGCAGTGTTGCGCTAACCGTCGCTTGAGATATACGTGTGCAAACTCCTGTCGGGTACGTAATACCCCGCCACATAGTTGGTGTGTGGTTATTTCGATAAAATTGAAAATTGTTTTTTTGGTTTATTAGCTTATTATTTGTTTTTTGTTTTAGTTTTTGAACGAAAATGAGTTTCGAAAGAGATCAAAGGCATCTTGAGTCCATGATAGAGCAGGTTTTCCAAGAATGTTCGGACGAGTCAAGCTTTGAACCCGAATCTGATCATTGCAGCGAACATAGCCTAGGATCTGAGACAACAGGAGATTAGCGATCGAGAACAAAAGGTCAGTGAACTTGCACTAGATTTTAATGATTCTGACAATGATATCCCGCTGTCAGTTTTGAGAAATCGACGTTGTTCGTCTGTTCAAGTTCCGTATTATGAGTCCAAAGATGGTCAGAAATGGCTCAAAAAACCACCGCGGACTAATGTACGTACTCGCAGCGACAACATAATTTTCGAACGGCCTGGCGTAAAAGAAATTGCAAAGTTAGCTAAAACGGAAGTTGAATGTTGGAATATTCTTTTTACTGAACAAATGAAAACTTCTGTTTTGACATACACAAATAAAGAAATTATTAACCGGCAAACAAATTGTAATGATCCAAAAAAAATGTACTATATGAAAGAGACAACAGCTTCGGAATTCGACGCTTTTGTTGGTTTGCTATATATTGCTGGACTCAATAGATCTAGTCGCCAGAGCCTCAGAGATTTGTGGAAAACGGATGGTACAGGTGTTGATATTTTTCGCACAACTATGTCCCTACAAAGATTTTACTTCCTGCAAAACTGTGTACGTTTTGATGATAAATCGACAAGGGACGAGCGAAAGAAAACTGATAACTTAACTCATATCAGAATGCTTTTTGACCAATTTGTTGATAGCTGTCAGCAAGCTTATATTCCTCATGAATATATGACCATTGACGAAATGTTGTTAGCCTTTAGAGGGAAGTGCGGATTTCGCGTATACATTCCGAGCAAACCTGCTAAGTATGGAATAAAAATCCAAGCTCTTGTAGATGCAAAATCTTTCTACACATTCAATTTAGAAGTTTATGCAGGGAAACAACCCAGTGGACCTTATGCAGTTAGCAACAAACCGTTTGATCTTGTGGAAAGACTTGTTCAGCCCATATCACAGTCCAACCGCAACCTGACATTCGACAACTGGTTTACTAGTCACGAATTAATGCTACATCTACTGGCTAACCATAGGCTTACATCTACAGGAACAGTTCGAAAGAACAAAAAATGCATTTCGTCCGCTTTATTGAAAACTGGAAAAGAACCAGGAAGCTCATTGTTATGTTTCCAGAAGGACATTACATTAGTGTCCTACACCCCGAAAAAGAATAAAGTGGTTATAGCTATGTCCACTTTACACCATGATGATAGAATTGATGAGACCACGGGAGATAAAAAGAAGCCTGAAATTATAACATTTTATAATGGCGCTACTTACGATGTTTCGCGTAACAGCAAGCGGTGGCCTATGACCATCTTTAATGGGATACTAAACATAGCTGCTTCAAACGAAACTATTATTTTTCGGAAAAACAAAAATGAAAACATAAACTTAACATAGTTTATCCGTAATCTATTATTAGCTCTGGTGTATGAACATTTACGATTACGGAAAGACCAAAAAAAAATTCCAGTCTATATTCGAAAAATGATTTGTTCGCAAATTAATGAAGAACCAAGTCGTTCACTTCAAAATAGTACTGGGCGATATACGAGATGTGCTGACTGTCCAAGGAAAAAAGATCGAAAGACAAAGCACTCTTGCTCAACATGTGGGAAGGCCATATGTATAGAGCATGCAAAATTTTCCTGCAAAAATTGTTGTGATGATGACCCTAGTTCCTAAGCTGTTCCAAAGTATTGTGATAGTTTTTTTTTATTTCTAATTCAAAAACTGATGTTTTTTCCTTAATTTAGTGGTTGTTGTTTAAAGTAAAATTTTGTTTTTGTTTATTTTAGAGGTTTATTAAGATAAGGCCTATTTTCGATTAAAAAAACCCAGTCTCTTATATTTTCCTAAATAATAATAAAAAATAATTATTAAAATATTAAAGTGTTTTCATTAAAAGCTGTTTATTGTTTATATTAATATCACAAAACATAAGATTAGAACTTAATTTATCGATATTATGATATTTATGGCCAATTTAATAAGTGGGCATGTCAAACCCCACCACATACTCATTGTTACATTTTGCCACCACAGCGTCGCCGGGTTAAGAAGACAGATAGAGAAGATAAAAAAGACTAAAACTTTGCCGTAACCAATCTGCTCATGCAACCCAAGAAACGTATTGTGTTGTTTGATTATAAAGTCATGATGAGGACTGGATTCAGTTAAACTCGTGTAAGGAATGGGCTCACGAGGCATGCGCTGATAGTCCAGATTGCTCTGACAAGTATATTTGTGATAGATGTTACCCTTATTAGGAGTGTTCGGTCATAAGTGCCATTTTATAAGTATGTTCGGTACTAGGTGCCACAGAATGATAAACCAAAAATTGATGTCAATGATTAGCTTTTGTTTTCACTTTTAGTTTATATTCTGTTGATTTATTTACATGTCTATGTTTGTTGTGTACCCAACAATGTGTAATAAATAAATACAAATTCATACGGATTTTTTTAAATAGCTTCCAAGCTAAGTTGTTCGGCACTACGGGACTTCCCCTTTAAAATGAGGATGCAAAAGAAACAGACCAATTATAAATGTTCACAGATGGTTAATTTTGTAATATACAACTAGGTATTTAGTGAATGTAGACTTAAATATAAACAGCAGGGCTAAGTAACAAATTAAAAAGCCGAACTAAGTAACATGTATTAAAAATTAGAACAAATGTAATACACCTGTACAATGCATTATACACGAATATATGTGTTTTAAGTATACAGGACGGATGTGGGAGTGGGAGACAGGTTTTGGCGTTATAGCGGGATGGAGGAATAAAAGGATGAGTGAATTTTGCCGCGCAAGTGAAATTAAAAAAATAATAAATTATCAATTTAAATATAAAATAAGGTACAATTTTAATCATTATGATTTTGTGCTATTCATATCTCAAATGTGATATAATGATCTTCTGCAACGATAGTAACTAGCAGTAAATATGTCAGCATGAACGAGGTTTGTTCAAAAGAAAAGGTGAATTTTCGTGGGCTGTGTACATTCGGATATCGATTTTTTTTTCTTATGCTGGTACACATATGTTTATCATATGTTAGCAATATCAGCCATTTTGGATTAGTGGTTTGTTTTTGACAACTGGAAAGGTTAGTCACGTTTTTGTGTGTTCTTCGATTTTTTACTTTTGAAAAAAAATGGATCAAAGAATACGTATTAAATTTTGCGTTAAAAATGGAATAAAGTGCTCCAACGCACTTAAAATGTCGACTGTGGCATTTGGCAAGTCTATTTTGTCTCAAAAAAGTTTTTATAAATGGTACAAGCGCTTTACAGGAGGCCGAGAAGATGTATATGACGTTTTTTGTTTCAGATGACAAACATACATTAACTTCACTTTGATTTTGGTTCAAGATTTTTGTTTTGTTTATGATAGCCTGCGATAAGATAGCTCTCTAAATCTGGGACAGAGGTATGAAATCGTTGGACAACGACACATTTGATAAAATGGTAATTTTAATTTTTTTTTGGATTGTTATTTTACTTAAGTATTAGAGCCAGGAAAAGGCGAAATAGGCTAGAATAAAAAGTCAGCTGGAAGAGATAGGAATAGACTAGAAGACGAACCTAAAAGATTTGAGAATATGCAGTAAGTGGCATGAATAACTAAGAAGTGACTAGAAGAGACTAAAAGATTTTGCTCAAGAGCGGCGTTATATGGGTCATCCAAGTGTTATTATTATTATTATCAATAGAGACTAGATATGATGGACTCACCAAAGCCACAGCGGTGCTGCCAAGGTCTGGTACCTATGTGAGGATATTGTGTCAGCGCTTTATTAGCAGCAGACCTGGACGGATGACGAACCTCGTGCTGGCACTGTTGGTGGGCGCGGTAGACTCTCGCTGCTTTTCCAGTTTCTTCACCACCTAGGATTCTTGCTGAAGAGTCTCCATTTTCTATCTTTGTCGAACGTCACAGCGGTGTTGCCAAAATCTGGTGTCTATGTGAGGATATTGTGTCAGCGCTCTATTAGCAGCAGACACATACCTGGACGGATGACGAACCTCATGCTGGCACTGTTGGAGGACGCGAAGGGCTGTCTCGCTGCAGCAGCTGGTCCAGTTTCTTCACCACCTAGGATTCTTGCAGCAGAGTCTCACCTATTCCTGTTCTTCATTTTAATTAACTTTTGTAAAATTTATATTTTTTAATATCTGCATCAACTGTAAAGCGCCCCTGAGATGATTTCTCACAAAGGGGGCGCTATACAAATTGTCCAATTTTTTTTTTTTTTTTTTTAATCTTCCGATTTTACTGTCCGGGTTAAATCTTCCCGATAGGAAAAACTAAACCCTTCCACACACTTTTCCATAAATGATCATCTGGTCAATCAACACTATGCAAGTGCAATATATAAGCAAAATAAATACAAAACAATACAAGAACAATATGTCAACTCGCCAGAGATCAAATGGGAAAAAAAATTCACCGACTCCAGATATTTTCATATCAGAGGGTTCGGCTCGGTAGAACTTCTAACAGGGCCTATAAATCCTACTGATCCCTCAACATAAATATTTAAAAAATCTTTCGTTATCCTACATGTATTCAAAATGGCCGACTTTTGCATTTTTATATATAATTTTTTTGATAGATCTAATATGCCTAAATTTTTAATGAGAGAGCTAGGTATAATGCCAGTAGCCTAAATAACGAATGGTAATATTTTTATAGGCTGAGAATGCCAAATTCTTTTAATCTCATTTCCTAAATCTGTGTATTTTCTTATTTTTTTCATTAACAGATTTTTGAATATTACAGGAATTTGGAATAGCGACATCAATGATATAAGTTATTTTTTAAAATTTTGTAATGTAAAACTATATCGGGTCTATTATGACTAATCGTTCGGTCTGTTAGTATAGTTTTATCATAATATATTTTATAAAATTTGTTTTCTTAAAATGAATTTAGTTCGTATTCATAATATGGTACTATATTACGGCAGTCAATCAAGTTATGTTTAATGACCAAATTTTGGTGAATTATTTTTAAAACTTGATTGTGCCTAAATGTATACTCGGACGGTGCTAATATAGAACATCCCGAAATAATATGTTCTATAGTTTTTGTAAAAGCCAAACATTTTCTACACAAATCATCGATTTGATTTGTATCTTTGATTATATGCTTTCTATAATTTTTAGTATTAATGACTCTATCCTGAATTGCAAGCATAAATCCTTCTATTTCTGCGCTCAACTCTCCAATACTCAACCATTTGTTTGACGAAAATTTGTCAACATACGTTTGTTTCAGATAATTTGCGTGTAAAATTTTAAGTGTTTTGCGTGTAAAATTTTATTTGACCAGGAATCTAATAATTCCTGGTTGGGATTTATAAAAATGTTGGCATTCTCATCGTATAAATTTAAAGGTGTAATATTTCTATCTGCCTTGCAAATTATTTTGTGCATTTCTGAGCTATGAGCTTTCCTATGGAAAAAAGTTCTTAGCATTTCTACTTGATTATGTTTCAAAGAAGTTATTTTGACTATACCTCTACCTCCTAAATTTCTAGGTAAATTAACTCGTTCTATAGCTGAATTTGGATGATGGCAATTAAACTTTGTTGGCGTAGTTCTAATTAATCTTTCTAAGTTATCTAAATCTGTATTAGACCATTTAATTATGCCAAATGAGTACGTTAATAGAGGTATTGCCCAAGTATTTATTGCTTTTACTAAATTTTTAGCAGATAGATTGCATTTTAAAATTTTCCTTATCCTAGTTTGAAATTTAATCCTAATATCATTTTTAATACTACTATGGTCTAATCTATTTGATTGTGGGTATCCTAAATACTTATAAACCTCATCCCTTTTCATGCTAGTAATTTGGAAATTTCTAAATGTACTCTCGTCCCTATCTACAATTTTGCCTTTCTCTATATGGATCGTTTTTCATTTATCTAAACCAAAAGTCATTTTGATATCATCTGAAAAGTTTTTAACTACCTTGATCATTTTCTCTAAATTTTGTTCAGAATTCGAAAATAATTTTATGTCATCCATAAATAATAAATGCGAAATTGTACTACTCTCCCTTGTATTACCCTTAACTTTTTTTCCAAACTTGCTTTTAATTAACATTTTAGATAGAGGATTCAATGCTAATCAAAACCAAAGAGGACTCAATGAGTCTCCTTGAAAAATTCCTCTTTTAATTGAAATGCCCGGTATTATTATTTTCTTACCTTTTAAATTGATAAGTAAATTGGTATTCCAAAAGGACATAATATTTTCCAAAAAGCTAATAATAATGGGGTTAATTTTATATATATTTAATACTTTGATCAGCCACGAGTGAGGGACACTATCGAAAGCCTTTTGGTAGTCTACATAGCAAGTATGTAAATAACGTTTTTGAGTTTGAATCTGTTTTAGAATTACAGAGTCAATAACTAATTGTTCTTTACATCCCATGTGTTTTCTGCGACAACCTTTTTGTTGTTCATATAAAATATTTTTTTCATCTAAATGATAAATATTAAATCTGTCAAGCAAGAGGTTAAAATTTTGTGTACTGTCGGGAAACATGTAATGGGTCTGTACTGAGAGGGATTATTAATATTTTCGCTTTTGGGCAACATATAAGTAATGCCCTTAGTTAGAAAATTTGGGAAATTTTGTGGTTGACTGACAAATTTTGAAAGATTTTTTGCCAAAAGAGGATGTAAAGTAGTCAGACGTTTGTACCAAAAATTATGTATCCAATCGCAACCCGTGGCTTTCCAATTATGAGTATTTTTAATAATTTTGGTTAAAAATTCAACCGATATATTAAAAAAACTCATTTGTTCAATGTCTGAAAAATTGAGTTCTTCATTTTCTATCCAGGGACTTGACTCGTTATGTTTTATATCTTTACTCCAAATTTTAGTCCAAAAATCGCGCATATCTGATTCAGATGGCAACGGAATATTATTATTCGAAATAATATTTTATTTATAATAATTATTTATAATAATTATTATTTTTTATTTTTTTTATGCTTCCGATTTTGTTGTCCGGGTTAAATCTTCCCCATAGGAAAAACTAAACCCTTCCACTCACTTTTCCACAAATGATCAGCTAGTCAATCAATACTATGCAAGTGCATTATATAAGTAAAATAAATACAAAACAATACAAGAACAACAACACGTCAACTCACCAGAGATCAAATGGGAAAAAAAATTCACCGACTCCAGATATTTTCATATCAGAGGGTTCGGCTCGGTAGAACTTCTAACAGGGCCTATAAATCTATTATTATTATTTATTATTATTATTATTATGATCATCCTGGAAAAAGAAAATGGTTTTTGAAAATCGTCGAATCACTATTAGGGAAGTTGCAGAGGATGTTGGCATATTAATCGGCTCATGCCATGCAATTTTCTCGGATGTTTTGGGCATGAAACGTGTGGCAGCGAAGTTTGTGCCGAAATTGTGGAAAAACAAATCATGGATTTTGCATCACGATAATGCACAAGCTCACAAATTTTGCCACAATTGATGAGATAAAATCAGAATCGAAGAACGAGCTGATAGCCATACCAAAAAGCGCATTCCAGAAGTGCTTCGAGGATTGGAAGAAGCGCTGGCGTAAGTAGATTATATCTGAGGGGGATTACTTTGAAGGGGAGAAAATGGATATTGATGAATAAATAAATGCTTTTCGAAAAAATTTGAAACTCACCTTTTCTTTTGAACAAACATTGTATGTCTATATATGCAAGGTTTTTGTTGTACCAACTGTAAGTTCTGTTCATAAATTCGTTTTGATTGATATTATAAATATATTTATATTTACATTTATTATAATATTGACGAATTCAAGGTGAATATGCTGTTGTTGACGTCACACTGGCCAACGTTGGTGACAACCAACATACAGCCAACAACGTTTTCATCCGGATCCTTCCGGAATTTGGTATTTTTGATCGTTTTTTTATCAACAACTATGAATGAAAAAATTTAAAATTACACATTTTTTGTACGATTATTGGAACAAGAAAAATCGTAAATCTTCGGCGCATTTTTAACGGTTTTCATAGTTTGTGATGAAAAAACGTCATAGGAAAGAATGTGATTTCTTAACACACCCAAATAATAAATGAACTTTCTTCAAGAAGTGGCAATGAATACGATTTATTATCTTTCCACCTTTGTGTGTTGCATTTCATAGCATCATATAGTATACCATGACTTGTGACATCTGAATTTAAATACAGTATTTATTAATAGATATGAATACTCAGTATAATTACCTCGAGGTCATTGCTCTCCGCACGCTCCCGAGCATACATTGAGGCATGGACCAATGTTGGTGGGACGAGAATAGATCTGTACCCCCAGCAAAGTCATGATGCAGCGGGATCATATGAAATGTTCCATTACTCGCATGCTGTCAAAACCTCCTAGATTACAAGGCCGTATGAGATCATCAATAAAAATTTATTTGTATTTTTTTAAGATTACTAAAACTTTTTAAGATGTTTTAATAAATTAGAATAAAATTAGAAAATAAATTAAAACGATTTTTTTTTGTAAAATCCCATACAAGTTAACATAGAGCGCCCTTGAGGTGATTTTTCACGAAAACGGCGCTATATAAATTAGCCAAATATTATTATTAAGTTAGGAAGCTGCTTTAAATCAAAGATTTAGGCATCACTTTTCAATCAAATCTTTAATTTGTTAAGCACATAATATAAATCTCTTATAAGGGCTTAAAAATGTTGAGATTTATAACTAGGCTAACCAGAAAATTTAACAATATAAAGTGTATTTAATTTTTATATTTTGCCTATGTAAGAAGTCAACTTGAGTATAATTCTCCTGTCTGGAACCCACATTATAATATACATGTACAAGCTGTTGAAAGAATACAAAACAAATTCTTACGTTTTATAATTTTTAAAATGGGTATTAAAGCAATTATGATGAATTACAACACTCTGTTAAATTATATGAATATGCTCAAATTGTCAGACAGAAGAATTTTCACTGACTTTGTATTTCTGTATAAAATTCTAAATGATTTATTTTTTTAAATTTTTTTTATTTAATAAATGTTTACATGTTACATTTTTTGACATTTTTTAACTACCATACTAGGCTAATGCCCGTGTTGTGGTAGTTATACATGAAATAATAATAAAAATAACATAAAAGAACTAAAATATACTATTTTATAGAAAAATAAGTATGCAAGTATGAATCATACATAAAATAATAATAAAAATAACTTAAAATAACTAAACAATACTATTTTATAGAAACATAAGTATGCAAGTATGAATCAGTTGATAGTCCGGTATTGCTAGAATTGATAAGCTTTTGTATATTTTGTATCTTTTGTATGTATTATTCCACAACGTAATATTAGAAGTCAGGATCTATTTCAGTGCAGAAATTCTGGGAATAACTACCATAAATATTCTTTTTTGCCCAGAATACTAATGGAGGGAAAGTCAGTGGACATCTTCAATTTATCTTTAAACAAATGTAAAATGTTGTTAATGAAGCAATTCAGTTATGTACAATAAATAATATATATATTTCTTAATATTCTCATGTAAAAGCCCCGAAAAAGGGCGTTGATAAATAAATAAGTAATTAAATAAATGAGTGTCCCGGCCTTGTGATCTAGAAGGTTTCGATGCTGTGGGGGACACGTGTGTGACTAGGGGAAGAAAGCTGAAAAAATGAACATGTTACTTCCTTTCTTTATGTGCTCCTGGTAGGGGTGGGAATTTTTACACGATTTTTTTATTTGTAAATTTATGTTAACTATTTTGTAAAGTAATATAATTAGAGAAAATTAAAATTTCCAATAAAAATTGTTTGTAAAAACTATGAAAGTAAATTGATTCAGATTTAGATATATCAGTTTTTGAAAGATTATTATTTATCAAAATTTTAAATAAAAGAAATGCGCATCTCAAATCTAGAATTATTAAAAATAAAATCAAATGACCTTGACCTTGACCTTGACCTTGTGCCGCAGCGGGAGGGATAGATTCATAAGTCCGTCACTCCTGGACACACTGATCCCAATATACCTACCCTATATTTTTAAGTATAGTTTCCTATACATTTTTCCTAACCAAAAATTCCTCTCCTTCCTTTCTTTAAAAAAACCCTCCGCACAGCATCCCCAAAGAGGACATAGGCCCTGAGGGAAATTATTTTCCTCCTGTGTGAGTTTGATGTTAAAAAAACAATTTTATAGCAATACTGCAATTTAAATATTTTAATATTTCTACAGCGACCTTAATGTGATTTTTTTACAAAAGCGGTGCTGTAAAAAACATAAACAAATATTATTATTATAATATCGTCCCGTTTGTGTGTAGCACAACGAACGACACGATACAAAGAGCGCTGGCTAGTCTAAATACACATACATTCTCAAAAAACACGCATAAACAAGCAATAATACTGTGGTGTGGAAGCGATCTATAAACCTTGTCTAAGAATGCTAGAACGTATGTTCTTTCCGCGCATGCGAACTGAGACCCGCAAGCCAATATCTTCGTCAAATTTATACGATATTAATGACAGCATCCAACGTACAAAAATCGTATTTAATGCTCATATGTACTATAATGCACAGAATCGTATACTATATTACTAATCCATTGGATTGTATGTTCGCGCTGCTTTGACAGTTTGCTTTGAGCTTGAAGCTGAAGTCGAATTCTTATTGAATATTATTAACCTGCGATTTAATTTTTGATCATAATTTAAATAAATAAAAATTAATACCCAAAATAAGATGAATACTTCGCCAACGTATTCTAAATGATAATAGTGAATTGTGTGGTAGTATTATTGAATCATTAATGCGAAAAAATGTCTCGGCCATTTGCGGAAAAAAAACTTATTCTGGATACTGGAAGTATTGAGTTATGGAGCTTAATGGATTTATGGAGAGAATTTTAGACAGTACCTAATTGTATCTTGTTCGTGAGCTAGCGTCTAGATGTGCATATTTGATATCAAGTACGTAGTAAGTAAGAGTATAAACATTTGATATCCAGCATCCCTTCTACAAAATGTCACCGACCGCCACTGCTGTATACGTATTTTAAAATTTAAAACGTTTTTTTTTTCATTTTTATGTAACTCCTATTTGTGAAATGTAACCAACGTGTAATTAAATTTCATACCGATTTTTATAATTATTTATTGAGACATACATTTTCTTCTTAACCAAATATATAAATAAAATTCTTGAACTATATGGCGTTTTTATTTCGATTCCAAATATTTATTTATGTATGCATACCAATTATACTTGTGTTCCTACGAACAGTTTTTCAACTCTTCGTGGAAGGAAATAATTGGTTCTTTGTGGTAAATCAAGAATTTATTAATACCTCGCGTATTACAATGGTGACTCGATAGTTGACCTAACTAAGTTTGTCTGGGATGATTCTAACTGGTCCTGGCGACTACTAGCTACTAGCTGCCATCTAGCGGACTTCCATGCAAGCTCTATGCACTGCCCTCTATGAGTGCATCTGTGAAGCTCTTACTTCCCAACATTTTATAATAAAACAAATATGAAACTTTTTTCCACTTTAATTTTACTAACCGTAACCGGTTTCAGCTCGTTAAAGCCATCTTCAGACTGGTCATATATTAGACACCTGAATCATCGATGTGGGTACTTCTTGATACCTGCTTCTTTGTTAATGTAAAAACATTATATTGTGAAGGTCCCGTTAATTATAAAGTAATGGTCTTTATCACCCGTCAATATTATGAGAAACAAGTTACGACGTACGTTCCTTTCGAATGCTCCACGATAACGTGGATACGAGCTTTGCCTGAGAAAACTTTACACATTATTGTTCTTTTTTCATCCAAGTCATATATTTTTTAAGTTACCAGGTCTAAGACAGCTGAACACTCTTTTAACCATATAATAATATGAGAGTAAAATGAAGAAACTAACTAAAAAAGATTAGCTTTTTGTAATAGAAAGGCGATAAAAGTTACACAATGATGACTATAAAAGATTGTTTGAAGAATTTCGGTTAGTTTTAATCTCCACCGCATTAGAATTCCTCTAACATTTATGGAGCTTGGTTTATTCCGTCAATTCTACAATAAGACGCGACGGCAACCCTTTGCATGGCCGCGGGGACGCATTAGTCACGTTAATGAAGCGACGTCGGTTCCTTTGCGTAAGTCATTACGCGGTTGACGCCGCCGATCCCGTGAACGTCGCCGGAACGTGCCTGGAACACTTGTCATTTCCGTGCCGGGCTGATTGTGACACGGCCTCACGTTATTGGAAGGTACAGGGTTAATAGCCTGGAAGATTACATATGCGCAAATATGCGGTCGTGAAGATAGAATATCGCACATATCATGTCTAACCTACCTATTTTATGATAAATCATATATATGTAAAAAAAATCTATTTCAAATTAGAAATTTATAATGCAACTTCTAAAAACAATCTTCACAACATAAACGAAAATTCTGTTTTTGAACATTTTTCGGGCAGATAGGTACCATAACATTGAAAAAAACTCTTATAAGAAAATCCAAATAAATACGATGATTTTAACCATTAAAATGGCCACCATTTTGAAACGGAAACGGAACATACACTCAAATTTACAGGCAGATGAAATTTTTAACGGTCGAGTTAAAACAGGACTCCGCTACGCTCGTCCATACTTATTCATCGTATCCACAATATGTTCACATAAAAGGGATTGATTTACTTTATCACATTATATTCTAAAAAAATATTTTTTAACCATGCATCTCCTCGCTTCTGTAGCATATTAAATGCAAAAACCACTATAACCTTGAATACACTCCTTTTTTCATTCACGTCCGTACGTATTATCAAATTTCTTTTTAGCTAAGTGGGCCGCACGAAACGGCCCGCGGGCCCACGAGATGAGCTCGTGGGCTGATAAATTAAACATTATGCAAAAAATATATCAAGGTGTTATGCCAATAAGGAACTCCAGTGAAAAAAATTGAATTTCAAAACATGTAGATCAACAAAAATTAATTCAGAATACAAAAGTTTTATTATATATTATTTATCAATTACCCTTGGCCGGGAATTACCCTTAATTACCTTTATTACCTCTCACCCAGAAAATAGGTGGAAACTTTAGTGGCAAACGGCTAACATGGGAAATGCCCACCTCATACAGGTCCCCACCGAGAGACAGCCTGGGTTATCATTGCCTCGTAAAACCTGGTTCGCCAGCAATAGGTTAAGGTGCTCCCATAGCCACTGTGATTGGGCCTTAAAGAGACGTCGATGTGTGAATGTGGTGCGGTACAGACCACAGATGAGGCTCACATGTCCCTAGAATGGTTCGCAGACCTAGATGTCCCCCTCCGACCCCCCCCACCCTACGAAAGAAGAAGATTATACATTATTATACGTAAAACTTTATAAAACACCATCACATTAAAACGCCGTGTTTGGTTGGCACGACTGCATCTGTTGATTCTGACATCTAGAGTAACGAATCACATTTCATTGGTTGGCACGACTGAATCTGTTGATTCTGACATCTAGAGTAACGAATCACATTTCATTGGTTGGCACGACTGAATCTGTTGATTCTGACATCTAGAGTAACGAATCACATTTCATTGGTTGGCAAGACTGAATCTGTTGATTCTGACATCTAGAGTAACGAATTATATTTCATTGGTTGGCAAGACTGAATCTCTTGATTCTGACATCTATGGTAACGGATCAAATTTCATTGGTTGGCACGACTGAATCTGTTGATTCTGACATCTAGAGTAACGAATCACATTTCATTGGTTGGCAAGACTGAATCTGTTGATTCTGACATCTAGAGTAACGAATTATATTTCATTGGTTGGCAAGACTGAATCTCTTGATTCTGACATCTATGGTAACGGATCAAATTTCATTGGTTGGCACGACTGAATCTGTTGATTCTGACATCTAGAGTAACGAATCACATTTCATTGTGGTTTTAGTATTTTGAATTTGTATGTATTTAAAGTACTTCTTTGTTTCACATTGTGACTAAATTGAAAAGTCATTTAGGTGCCTGTAATAATTGATATTTTAGAACATTAATGATAGTGTAAGTTTATTATATCAAAAATGCAATTTTGAAGGTAATGTCGAAAATTAGTTGTCTTCAAAGTAATTAATTAGCAGATTTTCAATAAGTCCTTTCATTTCGATCAAACGTGAAATATTCAACAGCAATAAAATAACAGAAAACATTTGTTTTCACACGTTGTTGGTTAATAACTCATTCAGGTGACATAAAATCTGACATTTTAGCTCTGAAACTGAACTCACTAGATTGGTTGTGCTAGTACTTACTCAATCGGATATAATGATTGGGCTAACAGATTCTACTCCTCCATATTTATATTAAGAAATTTACTAAACTCATTGGCTTTGTAATAAGTACAGGAGCCAGACGTCGATATGATAAGTTCTAGATAAAGTGATGTCGGATTCCACACACTTCTTTTTTTGCTTGTTTTTTTGGTTGTGTTAGGTTAGATTATGTTAGTTTAAGTTAGGTTAGGGACGGTTAGGTTTGGTATGATTAAATTAGGTTGTGTTAGGTTAGGTTACGTTAGGTTAAGTTAGGTTAGGGACGGTTAGGTATTTATTTATTGAATATCAAAGGTATAAATATACCATACATCATAATTAATGTCACAGAAAAACAATTAACTATGGCATTTTATAAAATGACGATAAAATGACGACAGAAAGTATAAAATTAATACTAGAAGGAGATACAAGTACATACAAAATATTATCAACATGTATGAGTAGACTTACATTGTGTTAGTAATGATTTAGAAGATATGATAGTAAAGCCTTTTTGTACCTAGCTTCTGTGCAGTTAAACAGATCCGCTACATCTGCGTACCTATTACTAACTTCATGTAATCTAGGTACAAACGAGTGTTTGAAATCCGCAGTCTTGAAATTGTTACAATTAAATAGGGGTTTCGAATAAGTATCTCTAATGGGTACACGAAATTCAATGAGTTAATTAAATCAAAGCTGTCTGCACTACCATTTACATACAAATTAAGTCAAATACAATATGATTAAATTAGGTTGGGTTAGGTTTTTTTTTTTTCTTTTGGGTGTTCTCTGTTTTTTTTTTTTACCTTGTCTATTATTTATCAAGGTTTCTTTTAACTATTCGATTTTTTAATGAGCTATTGAGTTTAATTTTTTCATGTATGTTGGGATAGGTAAGGGTTAATGTTATTTTTAGAGAGGTTATTGGGTTAGTGGGACTATCTGACATGGGCTATCCATTACTCCAACATTTGTTTGACAGCATGAGGGAACCATGTAAAACCTCAGCCGGAGTAGTTTTGTGAATCTGAAAGAAAATTGTGGATGTTCTGTTAAGATTATAATTGCTAACCCTCTTAACAGAACCATTTGTAGGACAGGAAGTGTTCTTTAGCGCTCTTGGTTCGTGATTTCTTGCGTTAGCCATGTTTTATATTGATCGGATAGCTATAGTGATCGTGCTTAATGTGATTTAAATTTATTTTTATGTCTTTTGATTATTATTTATTTTGTTCCTTAATTTTTGTAATGATGTTTTTTGCGAACTTAATGAAGATTTTTCGGAGAGGTATAATTTTTATGACATCAGAAATGTCAGTAAAGTTCATATCTCTTCTCTGGCATTCTTTGGTTATTTGCCATCTTTCCATCGTGAACATTGGGCAGTCTAGCAACAGATGTTTCACTGTTTGGTCCGATAGTTTGTCACACGGGCATGCGGGACTATCTTTCAGCTTGAATTTGTGAAGGTAGGATAGGTTTGCTCCGTGGCCGGTAAGGATTTGTGTGAGTTCGAAAGTTGGAGTTGTCTTATTACCGAACTCTTTGGCTTCTGTTATACTCCTGAAAAATAGCCGCGTTCCTTTACCTGTTTCAGAGTTTTTATACCTTTGGTCCCATTCTTCGAGAATTGCCTCCTTTATTTTGAACTTTGCGTAGCTCAGTGGGAATTTTGAATAGAGTTTTTGTGTTTTGCTTTTTAATGCAGCGTCTATTGCTAGCTCGTCTGCTCTTTCATTTCCATGGATTCCATTGTACCCGCGTATCCATAAAAAGTTATAGGTAGACCCTCTTTCTCTCAAGAGTTGAGCCGAGCATTGTATATTGAAGACCGTAGGGTTGGTAGGTGTCCCTGACTCTAGTGCGTGTGCAGCGCTCTGTGAGTCTGTTAAGACGTTAACTTTTTCCCAATGCTTTTGCTATTTGTTGACCCACTCTAGTGCTTGCATTATTGCGAAAAGCTCTGCTTGAAATACTGAGCAGTAATCTGCTAGGGGCAGTTTCTTTTATGTAATTTCTCCGCTAGCATTGAACACTGTGTAGGCCGCACCCACTTTTCCTCCAGTTTTACTTCCATCTGTGTATATATCTATTTCGTTCTCTTCAAAGGAGTTTCTCTCGTATGTTCCTGGAAAGATGACATGTTCTCCAATTTGTTTACTAGGGTGAGGTAGATGAGTAACCTTTACGATTCCCTGGTACTTTTTATCGTCAGGTAGTAGATGCAAAGTTCTGTTCCTTTTTGTCTCACCGATAAGTCTGAGTTCTTTGAGTTTTAGGTCCAAAGGTGTTAGTCCCCCAATTGCCTGCACAGAAGTAAGGGACACAGTGCGGTAGGCTTTACATATTCTAATGCCGATGGCCCTTTGGACTCTATCTAGTTTTTTGCGAATATTTTTTCGTTTTGCAGCTGTTGCCCATACCGTCGCGGCGTAAGTTATTATTGGTTCGACTACTCCTATGTAGATTGTCCTTAATATCTCAGAACTTAGTCTCTAAGTCGGTTTTGCCATAAATGCAAGTTTCTTGGTTATATTGACAGCTTTTTGGCATACCATGTCCACATGCTTGCTCCAATTTAACTTTTCGTCTATGACTATCCCTAAAATTTTGCAATCCCGAGAGAGTGGAACAATTTTACCATTCATCACAATGTTTGGTGGGAGTGTTTTCCTCTTACTGATGAATAGTGCTTTTGTTTTTTCCTCCGAGAATTGCAGTTTTACCTTTTCCCCCCAGTCTGTTATTAAGGAGAGAGTATCTTTAATTATTTTCTGTAGTTCTGCCGTATCTTTATGAGTTATTATAAATAAGACGTCGTCAGCAAATGCCTGTATGCGAACGTTAGAGTCAAATTGAGATTTAGCAGTTCGTCCAGAACTATGTTCCATAGAATCGGTCCACAAAAACTTAATTCAAACCAATACGGGTTCACGCAACAAAAAAGCACAGAAGACGCAATGCTTGATGCCGTCAACCACATCAATAAAGCGAATAAATAAGGACTTCATGCATGCCTAATATCACTGGACCCAGGTGACTATACAGGGGGCATTCGACAACGCGTGGTGGCCCCACCTTAAAATGCAACTAGCCAAAAAAGACTGTCCACTAAACGTATACAAAGTTTTTAAAGACTACCTGTCGGACAGAATGGTAGAAACAATTTACGCAGGCGCGTGGGCACAAAAACACTCGAACAAGGGCTGTATACAAGGTTGGGTTAGGTTAGGTTACGTTAGGTTAAGTTAGGTTAGGGACGGTTAGGTTTGGTATGATTAAATTAGGTTGGGTTAGGTTAGGTTACGTTAGGTTAAGTTAGATTAGGGACGGTTAGGTTTGGTTGATGGTTAAATTAGGTTGGGTTAGGTTAGGTTACTTTAGGTTAAGTTATGTTATATTAGATTAGAAACGGTTAGATTTCGTAAGATTAGGTTAAGTTATGTTATGTTGGATTAGAAACGGTTAGATTTGGTAAGATTAAATTAGGTTGGGTTAGGTTAAGTTACTTTAGGTTGAGTTATGTTATGTTAGATTAGAAACGGTTAGATTTGGTAAAATTAAATTAGGTTGGGTTAGGTTAGGATCCCTTTGACTTGGCGACCTCTTTGACATGGCTGTAAGAGAAATTTGTTGTGTCAGAAGTTCGCTGTTTCAAAAATTTTATTTGCGTTGCTCTTTATAATGGTCTGTATTAGACCAATAGACGTCGCTTATATTTTCGGTTCAATTTTGACGCACTCAAAGCCAAATTAGTACAGCATATTTTAATTGTTTAATTTCATATTTTAAATTAAAAAAGTTTTTTTACTTGAACTCAAATTTCAAGGATTCTTTATAGATAGTGTGATAATAACATAACTAAAATATTGTATTTAATGCTTTATTGCAAAAATATTTTAATTTCAATTTATTTTATAGTCGTTTTATAAAAACCTAATAGGGCGTTAATAAATAAATTAATCACAGAAAAACCTATAGTTACCTCCTAGCCGTTATCATTTTTAAGTAGATAAAAAAGTGAGCCTAGATCTTGAAGGCTTATATTATAATAAAACACAAAAGTCGGAAAGTATTTTCACAGCCGAGCACGAGTCGTAACAAAAACGGCCCTTTTTCATGTGGCCAATGACAACCGTGTACAGATGTTGGGCATGCGTCCGTCGTGTCTCCCGGCGTTCCCGTACATTAACTAAGGGAATCTAACGGATGGATTGCACATCTTTTCATTTAATAATAAGATATAACAATACTATTTATGTATTTGCGCTAAAAAAAAAACAAAATACGGTACGAAAAGTAAAAAAAAAATACACCTCGATCTGTTATTTCACTTGTAATAGGTATTCAAAAATTCACGGTGTTTTTTAAATGCTACTTAACTCGGATCTTGAGAGACTTTTGCTTTATTTTAAAACATAGTATTTTACTAAATACTAGCTGACGTGTACCCGGTGTTTCTCGGGGTTATAAATGATTTGATTCTAAGATAAACATCGACTTTCCTCCACTTTATATAAATATAAAATGGACGTATTATATTTATGTATTTAGTACATACTAAAAATACAAATACAGAATAATGAATCTCTGACAGTCCAACTGGGAAGGTGGTCCGTTTCAGGACAATCAAATTGATAGATTTAGTTCGTATGAAATAGGTAATGTAATACAAATACATAAAAATTAATTCATATCATTGGAAAAATTACTTTTCACATTTATAAATCTTTCGGGAGAAATTCTCTAAATGACAGTGAAAACCCTTTCAAAATCCGTTACTTAGTTTAAAAGAACTAAGCGCACAAACAGACAGACACAGATAGCGACTTTATTTTATACTATTGAGAGATTTCCCAACAGTCGCTTGGGCCTATTCACTGTAATCGCTTTTTTTATCAATATTAGCGCACTCCTTCTATCATTCGTATTTACATAAATATCTCCTTTTCAAACCATCAGTAATCTTCTTCTTCTTTTCAACTCTTATAATGGAGCATTACATTTTATTTTGAAATACATTTTTTTTCAAAAGATTAACTCAATTATTAAAAAAGGTACCTTACACAATTATTTACAATATGAATTGTGATGTAAACAAATATAAACAAAATTCGTATAATATCAAATAAATCAGAGAGATTTAAAGACAAATGTTTGTTTTATGTTGACGTCGAAATGTTTGTATTTCACGTTATTATTTTATACGCCAAAGGCAACTCCAACATATCTTTTAACAAACCAAATCGATAATATTATTTGGATTTGCGATATCCATTCTCTTTGACACATTACCCAATCGAGATTTCAATATTTTAGCTGCTTATTTTCATTCTGCTAAATCAATTTAAATTTACGGCTTTAAAAAAGCCCGATTGTGATTTAATATTTCCTGAATTTGACACATTAGTCATGATTATCGTAATATGTTGTGATATTTGGAATGAATGGCCTGATTAAATTAATTTTAATTTATTATACATGTCAGTTTATACGTAGGTACTTTAAATATCGAATGATTCAATCTCGTACAATATTATTTCAGCTAGTGTGAATTAGTAAAAATGACTCAATTATTATTACGATTTGATGGGAAATAATCTAATTACATTTATTGTTTTGTGTTGTTCAAAGTCATATTAAATTTTTTATTCGAGTCAGCGTCGGATTTGAAAAAATTAAATTCGATTCGGATTCCATTTTCCGCTTGATGACGTAACTACAACACTATAATTATAACTTTATCGGAAGTTATCTATCTACTGCTGAATGGAAGACTTCCTAAGTTAATTTCACTTCCTTGAGCACTTCTTCCTACAGTGCCACGTGTTTTCACCGAGTTAATTTATGTCTTCAACTCATTTCAAACAGAAGCTCAGAGATTGTCTTTCTTTTGAGTCCCTTGGGATGTCATAGAAATTTAAGTGTATTCGTGTTTCTAACTATAACTCGTACGTTTAAATACTGTACAAGTATTACAAATTATTATGGGCCTTACTAAGAAACGTGTTTTAAATTTTACACAACAGATAAAAAACCGCTAATAATGAAGGTTAAATGGTTGTTTCCGAGTTGTGTTAAATTTTAAATAACGTTTACAAAAAATTCTTTGTTTTTGACTAATCCATTTTTTTAATGTGAATACCCTACAAGATTTTCACCTTCATTCATTCAGCCATTCTGATTATGACATGCCCAATACCGCTGTGAGGCCGGGTTTAGAAAAAGCGGACATTTGAGAATAATCTGGCTGTTCGTATCTAGTCGCAAAACACGAATCGGTATCGTGGTATTTCAACATGGCAATACTGAAAGTATGTAACACGATTTATGACAGGTAAATTATTGTTTTGGAAAACTAAAAAGTGGAAACATTTTCAGAACAAAGGGAAAATTTAAAAACTATATCAAGAGTTTCCACATTTTATAATTTTATTATTTACATTTTAGGGCCTTCTGCATAAATAATAATAATAATAAATTACATTAAATCATTAAAATTAACATAGTAAAAACAGAAAAATGTATATTCACAACTACATGACTGGGATATACTATGTAATTCAATTTATCCGTATTGGCACTATAGCAAACAATAAATTATTAAATATAAGACAGGAACAAAATTAATCAATCAACAACATAATAATCGTAAGTACTACAAATACCACGAAAAGGGAAGAGAGAGAAAATTGATGCCTGCCTATAAATAACAAAAATCAACATTGAAAGAAAAAGTTAGGTATATGGTAAAATTCAGCAATATAGTCAGTTATAGATTTTATAATATTTATAAAAACAACAAATGAAAATATCACCGGAACCATGTTTATTTCCAAGCCTTTATTTCAAAACCTTTGAACTTAGGAATAATAATGACTTATTATGCTAACGCACTGCGCTTTTTTATTTTACCACAAGCAATCTATAAGAATATTCTGTGTCTGGTTAAATATAAACAGATTTCAGGTGTCGCTTTCATCGCCACAGTGCTACCTATAATTAAATAATATCATCATATTTCTTTCTCCAATTAAAACAAAATATTTCAAGACCATTAAGACTGACTTGAACAGCACTATATGGAGCTTATTTATAAAGTTTAAAGAAAGCTCTGAGCATTAAAGCATTCTTCAAAGCGTTCTTCTATCGAATGCCTCGAGATAAGCTCATATTTGTCTTAATAATTTATTCCCATAAGAATTATTGTCTATAAGAATTATTGTCTCGGGCTATTCTTTATTCTGAAATTTATTTTTTTAAGTCCTCTTAATATTAATGTTCATCATATGTTATAAAAGGAGTGTATGAAAATTAAATAAACATTAAATTCAGAATGGGTTTATTCAATCATCAAAGGTATCCAACAAAATACGAAATAGGAAGTCAACGGAAAACATTATAAAAGTGTTGGTGTTTCCAGGGTCAAATCCATTAATTCTTCATCGTGCTTTACTCCCACTGAGTCATTTTATCAACAACTGTCACTGCGAATTTTATATGATCCTAGTATGTTTGCTTAACATATTTATTACATTTTGGCGATCTCTACAGCATAATGGTAAGCTTGTCGACTCTGGACCTCAGAGGTGAGGAGTTCTATTCCGGATCAAAAAATAATATGGTTCGTCAAGTTATTTTTTGTAATTTCTTTATTAAAGTTAGTTTTCACACTACACAAGATGTCCGGGAGTAAGTTCACATTACTTCGGGAGGTGATTCTATATGATGGTAGAAGTAAAAAAGGTTAAATATTTTCAGGTACAAATTCAAATTTCGGTTTTGCCCTAATAACGGACCACCATTTAGATCCAAAACTTTGTCGATTCTTGAGATAACTTATGACCCTAGACCCGTTCAGACCCGATCTGCATAGTCAGACACATCTCAAACGCCATCTATTCTATTTTTCAATGTGCATTACAGATACTATTTTGCTTTACCGCATATCTGTCAAAATAATTTATGTCTAATAAATTTTCTTCATTATTTTAGTGCAGATAGATTGATCGTTTTAGAAAAAAAATGATTAAAAATAGTGTTCAACTGAGCATCAAAAATAGAAAATCCATAGTTGCAACATCTGTAAAGCAAAAATATAATTTAGACAACTGATCAATTAATGACCGCATTATAGTTTAAAATGCTATGCAGTTCAATATATCCGTATTGGCGCTAAAGCAAACAATAGAATATAAAATATAAGACAGGAACAAAAATTATCTAACCAAAAAGAGTATTATCCGAATTTAAACACATATTTTTTTATTATTCAACTACTTGAATCAAAACTTTCTAAAATACTCAATTCTCACCACATTCTTCTACTAAACATCAAAACCTTTTTGGCTCCAACCTTACAATCATTTAAATTTACCTAAAATACCCACTACCTGCACATTGTGCATATATACATAACACTTCTTACCATCAAACTCAAATTCCTCCACTTCCTCCTTAAAATGTACCGTGAATATAATATAACCAGTTCCAGCTAATGTCTTGTAGAACAAGGCACGCGATCCCTCGAGAGGCATTATATTGCGTTGCCGCGATGCAATATTTAGTGCCGGGAACCCTGCAATACCAGAGGAACCAAGGTATTATGTGGCTGCAGGAGTATTATGAACTGGGTTTCATTAACATTCATTCTACCTCATATGATAACTTTATATGTCTACTGCTGATGTAGTATTCGTGATTACAAGCTTGTTGATTACAGATTTATGGAAATTCGTTATTCTGTTAATTAGATATTACATGGTCTGAGTTAGAACCCCCCTTTCTTCCCACTAAACATGAATTGGCTAAGAGGGTTTGTACAATAAAGCATAGGGTTTTTTAATATACCTAGGCTCGTCAAAAGACGCCTTGAGCAAAATACAAAACATATGAAGTGGCGGAAGCATGACGAACACCATCACGATGAGACTTACCCGGGCGCTGATTTTCCCAATATTTATATACACAGTGTGCAAACATGGAGGCAGAAAAACAAAGTTGATAGACTGCCTTTGAAGTGTGGTGCCGAAGAAACATTCTCCAGATTCCATGAACAGCTAGACGCACAAATGTGTCTATACTGGAAAAGCTGGGCATCCCCTATAGGCTTCCTTCTATCCGCCTATAACGTATGTTATGATACTTTGGACACCTTGCTCAAAAAACTCAGGACTCCAGCCAGGAGAAACTCATAGTAGGTAACTGGCAAAGTTTTTGTCAGGAGAAACAGACGAAGTACTCAGTAACTTCACCATGCGCTGAAGTTACTGAGTATCACTGGCGTCTAGTATGTCGATGTTCGCACCTATCTAAGCGCAGAACCACGAGGAGTGGAGGGGTCTTAATCGCCAATAAAATTGGAGTGGGCGTCACCATCTACTTAAGAAAAATAGGGTTTTTTGGGGAAATAAAGGAGTGAACCTGAGTCTTGAAGGCATCCATTTTGAAAGCCAAAAAATAAATTCATAGTCAAGCTATTGAACTTAAAAACGAGCCATAGAAGCGACCGTTTTCATATGACAAATGTCAACTGTGCACAAACGGCCGCCAGGACGACATTACCCTGACTTGAATTTCTAGTACCAACTGCCAGAATTACACATGGACGAAATTACACTTGGAGAGAATTACACACGTCAAAATATGTTTAAATTGTATTGTGTTTAAGTGTGTTCTAAATAAAATTTGATTTTTGAAAAAAACTATAGCAAGTTTATGTGTATCATTCCAGTAGGTGTAATTTAAGTAAATGTAAACATTACGAACCTCAAGTAATAGAGCGTTAAAAATATATAAAATAAAGAAATAATCTTCTTAACCATGATATTTATTGTATTATATTTAGTAAGTAAAATAATATTAAATAAATAGTTTTTCTTCGTGTGTAATTTCGTCTACATCTTATTCCTAGTCCCATGTTATTATGGCAGTGTAAATCACGCCTACGTAATTTTGTCACGTTACTGTGAAAAATTTGGTGCAAATATTTTGATATGAGATCTCGTTAAGATCAAAAAATCTGAATTAAGTAGTCTCAAAAAAATCCTGTTTTTAGTTTAAAAAATTTATTTTGTAAAAATTTTAAAAAAATAGCTTATTTTTCACCTGAAAACAAAAACAACATAAAGAAAACCGCATTATATCTCGATACAACAAATTAACCTAAAAATAAAATCTACTTCGTCATTAGTTTTTTTTTCAAACCAAAACTGTTACCTATTATTTTAAAAACAATGTAAGTACATAGGTCAATGAATAACCAATTTTTCGATAATTTTTTGTCTGAAAAAACATCGTTTTCCACAAACGCATATTCTTCATATGTTCAGTTCAGCATACTTACGCAAAGATTTTCAGTGCATCCCCACTCGAGTTAAATACGTACCGCTTCTGTTGTCAGGGGCAAATTTAGAATGATCGCACTTCCCAAAGCTTGAAAGCTCGCCGCCATGTTCCGGCCAGTCGCGGTACGGCGCGCCATCGCGCACGTTAGCCGCGCCTCTGTTCGAAATTTAAAACGCCGGTTACCAAATTTAAGCTTAAATATTGTAACAAAACTAACAAACGACAACGAATCAAGAAATTTTATACATTTTCAGTAAGCTTTTTCGTGTAATAACCCATAATAAAATAAAAGTAATTTAGTTAAAGTTTTGCTAATTGTGCTAATTGTGTTTTAAAAAGTTTCTTTTGTGTGTTCTGTTCAAATTTTCTTTGCGTTTTCAAGAATTTTCAAGTGCAAATTACAAGTGTCAAGCTGTCGTCGATAACAGGTATTTTTAATTACGTGTAATTATCTATAAAGCACATATTTTTCCAAATTTCATCTAGTTTTCTATATTACTCAAGAACAGGTACAACAAATAAATCCCTAACAAACATAGTTTTTTACTGTAAAACATCTATTTTTATTAATATTTTCATTAAAAGATGTATTTAAAAAAACATTATTTTTGGTTTTACTAAAGAATGAACTTTCCTTCCCAGAGAAGAGGAATTAATCGCAAAGTCAACCATGCTAACAACTAAACCAAATTCCAATTTTGTAGAACTGACATCAAATTCATGTTTTAACAGCTGTACCATCATACAATTTTAGAAAAATGCGTGTATTTCAATTAAATTAAACGCTTGAATGCCACTAAAAGTTAATAGAGTGAATCATCATCAACAGCGAGTCTTTTTGCTGAATTTCAGTTTGATCGGTTGTCGGAAAGTGGGGTAATTTCCACATCCAAAATTTGCAATAATATATTCACGAAAACAAAATTGAAATTTAAAGAGATGGATTTAAAAATATACCCTCTGGTAGTGGCACCTATATAATATACAGAGAGGATAAAACGCTTTTCATAATAATTGTTGTTACAGTCATAACCACAACATTTTATGCAAGAGGACGTTTGATTCAATTTTTATGTTTAGTGTGAAAAATGTTCTTAGTTCTTATTTCTGCCTCCCGTTTTATCGTATATTTTAATGTTAATTTTTTTCTCTTATATAATAACACTGTTATTTATTATTTGATCTCTTAATATATATACTTTATATTTTTAGGTTATGAGGGTTATCTTTTTGACAAATCCCCCTTCCTCTTTTGATATCCTTATAAGTTAACCATCACCTCGAGAAGGTTTGTGCCTGGGGTAAAGCCAACCTGGTCAGTTTCAACGTCTCAAAAACCCTAGTGTGTCTGATTTCGGCAAAGAGGGAGATCAGTGACTGTCTGGTGGAATTTGATGGAAGCACCCTATCCAATAAAGACTCCGTCGATATGCCTGGAGTAAGTATATCAGAACGGCTCAAATATCGGGACTATATAGAAGCCTGAGTAAATTTGGCTTCCAAGAAACTGTGACTTTTATATAGGGCTAATAGATTCTTCAATAGTAACCAGCTGCTAACTCTATACGAATCCCAAAGTACGCCCAAAAATTGAATTTGGGAGCCACCTATGGCTGGAGCTCCACAATACTTGTAAACCTACTTGATTCTGTGCAAAGGAGGGCAGTCCGTCAGATTGACAATCCATTATTAACAGACGAATTGCCATATCTAATGCACCGACGCAATAAGTTGTACAGGTATTTTAATGGAGCCTGCTCTAAAGAGCTAGCAGCAATGAGTCCCGGTGCACCGGTGCATGTGCGTAAAACGTGACATACACGAGCAGAACACCCGTTTACAGTTGATGTTGGCTTTACAGTTTACAGTTGATTTTGGCGAGAACGGGCCGCTTATTCCACTAGATTTTGTGTAAGACGTATGTGAAACGAATTACCGGCATCTTTTTTATCTCTTTCATATAATCCGGGCCTCTTCAAGACCCGCAATAATAAATCCATTCCTACAGCTCCTATCATAACTTGCCCCACAACGCTGTCCAACCTGGTGGCGACATAGCTCCCCTGCCTTTACACGGAAGGTGTAGTGAGTAACAAGCACTGTAGCAGTGATTTTAACAATATGACCACTGAATACTAAATTATTACTTTTAAGTTACTTTTAGTAAAGCGCACTTAAAGTGAAATAGCACGAACATATCAAGTGATATATTATTATTATTTTCAATGGACATGTTAAAACAGCGCAATATTTTGAAGAATATCAAATGTCCATTTTAACAGTTATCTACTTGGGAAAACATGGATGCTGCATGCTAAAAAAAAAAAAAAATTGAAAATCTCAGAATCTCCATTTAGCCACCTTCAACTCTTCAACAATATGACGACAATAAGAAGAATAAGTGTTCTAATGTTTAACTTTTATACACTTTTTCGGTTTCATTCCTAGAGTGTAAGAGCGAATGAAACGAAAAACGATTTGCCGAAAAATGCTTTCGAGAGCCCCGCTGTCTCTGAAATCCCCTTCTAATAATTTTGTATTGTTATTTATAGACCTGTGTAATAATGATAGTTCCTTGTTTGGGGGCCGAGCCTTGTTTTACGGCTTTCTCCTTATTAAGGCAAGGAACGTTTAATATGGTTTGCCAAAGCTCATAAAAAAAAAACTTTTAATTTTTGATAATTTTTTAACATTGGCACAGCCATAAAATACAGGGTAGTAAAAAAAATACTAAAATAAAATAAAAAATTATTTAAGATTTATTTAACGTGAAATATTAGGTATTACACAAATCTTTTTAAACGGGGTTATAACAAACTAACCATCACGCCGTTTCCCGCATGGGTAGGCAGAGGACGGACCGCCAAACAACTCGGTCTTGGCACACACTTCTTACAACATTCACATTCATAAATCGTCTCATACATACTCTTCTATTATCCTGACTCTTGTCATGGCCCGACTCGAGTATCTGATTCACTTGATCGTTCCATGTCTTCCTCGGGCGTCCCCGACTTTGCTACCGTTCGCACTTGCTTTATATATTCTCCTTACATTCCTTTCTTCGATCATTCGCTCTACATGCCCAAACAACCTTTGTGGATATCGACATTTCTCACAGTTTTAACACACATACGCCTCAGGGATCGCATTTCAACAACCTTCAGTTTGGTTTCATCCTTTCTTTGCCAGTTCCATGCATCAATTCCACACATCAGGGTAGGTACCAGCACTCAATTGTGAACTGCTAACTTTGCCTCTTTGGATATTTTTTTTGTTAGTGCCAACTTCTTTTAGTCCTCCAATAATGGAGTTACCTGCATTTACCTTTCTTTCAATATCTCTGTCAGCCTTCCCATCTCTCGTAAACATACTTCCTAAAACACAAAATCATACACCTGCTCCAAGTATATTAGGGGATTACAAGCGAGAGAAAATTTAGATTATAAGAAAAAAGGTTAAATTCTTTCTAGGAGAAAATACCATATAATAGATGATGACTGCTAAGAATGACAAGAAAAATATATCTTGACAATTGTCAATATGTCTTAGCAATCACACTCTTGAAAAGTTGTTTTCAAGAGTGTGTTGAATTGCTAAGACATATTCAACATACTCTTGAAAAGTGGTTTAAAAAACAAGGTTACATTAGTTTAGGTGTCAGGGGCCGATTTTTTTTAAATTATTTTATATCACTTTTCAAATGAGTTACCAGGGAACCATACTTTGGTAGAATGGCAATGGAACTACAAATACCGGTATGGACCGATGGCTTTGCTCCAAAAAGGAGACTGAATTGGAAAACCAATTATTATAGTAAACGCAACTATTTCCTGCTCATGTCATTCTGATCATGAAAATAACACCATGTTCTTCACACTTTCAATTCTTCTTCTTCCGGTGCCCTCTCCTGCTGAAGGTTAGCTATCATTATGGTATCTGCACCCTACATGGTGCAGACAGGAACAGGGTATTTTCCACGCAGTCTTATAGGTTATTAAGCCATGAGATGCTTTACCTTCCTTCACTACGTCAACCAGAAATCTTTCGCTTCCATATATCAAAGTTCAATAAGAAAAAATCAACCCGTAAAAATAGTGTTTTTTACTATAATACATTTATTTTCAATTCTCTACATAATTGCGCCATCTCTTGGTCCGGCTAGTAGCTATTTTTAAAGATTGTATATTTGGTTTAGCTGAGGATTGAACCTTCCTCTCAGGGGTTGGATTCAACACCGCTAAAACCTCAGCCAAATCCTTATTGGATAGTAATGACATTTATTTTAAATTTTTGACCTTATTACCCCAACTCTTGGGCCAGCTAGTAGCTAATTTCAAATATTTTATGCTTAGTTTGACAACGAGACAATCTGTTGAGTTTCAGCTTGATCGGATATCGGGAAGTGGGTTAATTTCTTTTTCCACCATTCCATTTAATTCATTCATTCATTTATTCATTCAATCCAGAAAACAACATCGAATTTCAAACAGATGTTTTTAAAAATAGACTCAGGTAGTAAGATAATATATCTCAGCTAGAAGGTAATATATGAATCTGTGGGGACTACTTTAACTCGTCCCACATATGATAACACTAAATAATTACTCCGCCGTCTGAAGCCCCGGGAGAGCCAAGCGCGGACGGGAACGCAACTCTCTGCCATTCTAGTTTCAACTTTCGACCAAACCACCACTCTCCACTACCACCGTCTCTGCGTCCGCTTTACTTGTAAATTCATTCTCGCAAATAAATTCAACACAGATCGCAGACCTTTATCTTTCAATCATCAGAATTCCTTGAACACAGATTTACGATACCGGCAGCCATCGTAAATTACATTTATCCTGCCATACTGGTGATCCCGACTTTACACAGCCATACTGGTGATCCCGACGTTCACGCTGCCACAAATCATACGATTATGAATCTCAATAATATTCATAGTTTTCTTTTAGAACGCATTTTCGTATGGTGTAATGTACGATAGTCTTTAATCATTACGTTAGAACCCTGTATTGTATTCGTAGATCAAATGAATGATTTAGTTAGAAACCTACCAAGCAGGGTTCAATAAAAGCTTTCGAATCTTAAAACTTTTCTGAAAGCGCTCTCAAACTTCTGCAATACGAGCTTCAAACAGTTTCCATGGAAACAAATTCGAGAATAATATTCAACATTATCGTTTCCGAAAGTAAGACTCTAATACTTTCTCCAATAATTTCCCTTAAGATATATTTTTACATTTAGTTTTTTTCAATAAAGTAGATTTTATTTATCAAAGGATATACACGTCTAATTTTCATGAAAGAAAAATGGATTTAATGTATTTGTAGATAATATACATACACGTGTTTATTATGAAATTAGATTGTTAAATTGTACCTATTCATTATTGTGGATTTCTTGCGAAAAAATACAAAAAAAAAATCAGAATGTTAATTTTCCTTGGTTAACATATATTATGTATTTGTAAGTTTATAGAGTTTTCTAGGCGGATTGGTGTGTAATTTCTAACAATGAAACAAAAAAAATAAAAAAATAAAATGTTTATTTTTAACATCATTAATATTCTTCTTTCTATATTGCACTAGCTGAGTGATTATTAAATATATCTACTGTTTCAGAAATTTAATTCAAAATCACCATTCCTTTTGTCATGCTATGCTGTGCTTTGGATTTTGCATCTATTTAGATTAAATTACCTCTGTATAAATAAATTATAAATGTCAATTCACACATTACGACCTCGATAAACACTCTCTTAAGCGAGAAATATACACAGTTAAAAGGGCGTAATTTAGGTCTTCCAGGCCTACGCTTTGTACGACATTCCTCGCTCAAATTTAAGCGGGCTAAATCGGGCATCGGTCGCTCAATCATTGATAAGCCGCAAAGTAGTTCCCCTTTTAGACACCGGGGCGTTAGCACTGACACATGTCAAATTTGAGATTTGCTTAAATAATTGCAAACTTTTATCAATATGAACTTTGATAATTTATCGAGCGATGAGGAATGTCGATAATATTAGTTGATAAAGGATGATGGGGTGACAGATTAAGCTATAAGTTCAAAACGTTAAATAATAACGCCACCTTGCTCGCAATACGATTCCATACAGACCTGTCATACCTAAAAAGATGTGTTATAAGTGTGGGCGTGGCGACGTTATGCGCCGTGATCTGCTGGCCAAGCTATATTTGAAAATTATGCGACAGAACAATTTACGAAGCGCCGTTATTACGCAGCTGTCATCTGTCAAAGTGATAGATCTAGTACAGATAAATATATTCTGCGACAGTTCCCCAATTGATCTCACCCCCTCTTCTAAGAAAGATTATAGCGTAGTATGTCAACCCAACAAATTATGCGCGCAATATAGCGTAATGTGTTTAAGACTTGATACTATATCTAAAATAGTCTAAAAAGGTATATGAGGGGTTTTAAAGTTCTAACCTGAGAACAGCTTGTATTCAAAGATGAGTTTATCATAATTTCATAAATAGTGAGTTCCCAGACTCCAACAGAACAAATCCTATTTTATTATTACTTCCACAACCTCTGAACATAATTCTTTGCGTGGAAAAAAACACCTTCCACTATTAAAATCATATATAATACCAGTAATATTAGCAATATCTACGACTTATATATGGATTATGCGCTAAGCCACGCTAAACTACAGTCCAACCAGCAGCGTCGAGCTCAAAAGCAACTGATATACCGGGCCTTAGTCTTTAGGACTTCACGGCATCCGAGGCTGAAGCTGGCGGTATATATTATATATAGTTTATACGGCGCATTTTGACACGTGTCGTTTGGTGCTTGCAAATTTGATCAAACACGAGGTGTGGGCGCTTCTACCCTCAGGTATTTAAGATATTAGATATTGTGAATGTTAGTCATTTCTGTTAAATTGAGCTTTGGATAGGTTTTGGGAACAATGTTCTACTTATAGGTTTATGTATTGTAAAGAAATCTAACATATGGGGTATTAGCTAATACATATGTTAGATTCATATTTATATGCTTTGAAAAATAATCGTTTTTTCCCAGATTCAATCCATTTTTTTTCTTGTTAATTCCCTTTGCTACCATTATGCAGAGTATCAAGATGAAAACCATGCATAATCACGGAAAAATTTTAATGATCACTTTTCATTAATGACGTATTAAAAATTATGTTTTTGGAATTGTTTTAAACAAAAATGAGAAAGTTTAAAATGCATATTTTTGTTTTTTCCGTGATTACTTTTGAATTATTGCCACGTTGAACTTCATTCTACTTTAGCTAACGTTTCGAACAGCTATACAGTATCCATTTTTGGGGAGATGTGCAGGTTTTTGTATTTAGAAGTTATACCGTGTTGCAAGAATTAATCTTTTTAATGTGGTTTTCCGAGTTTTGTTTTGGTGTATTAAGCGTCGTCCCTATATTTATCGGTTTTTGTGGATTTCAATTGCCTCCGTAATGGCGTTTGTAAACGAATTAACTTTTTTATAAGTTTGAATATAAACTATTACAAACAAACGAACGAAGTTTAGCAAATGCCCTTTTGTTTTAGGGTTAATTCATGGTGAACTCAATTATGAGCTATTAATTAAAATATTAAATTAAAAAAAAATCACGCTTACACTTCAGCAGTATTCCCAAATCTCGCATTCTCCTTTCCATTAAGATAATTTTGAGTTTGAAGTCAGTGGCTTCGACAAAAAACATGTTTCTTCCGAGTCTTCTGGCGTTTTGTATTATTTCTTACTTTCAAAGCAAGTGCTCTCAGACATGCGATTCCTTTGATGTTTGCTACAATGTCAAATGAGGGTTCGTTATTCTGTCTATCAGAGGTCGTTTTAAAAATAAATGAATTCTTTTTTTGGGATTATTCGATCAAATGAAATACGTGAAATAACATTAGGTTATTTGACCAGCGGTATGTGATAGGTAATTCTGAAGTCTCTTTTTCATTTAGGGAGAGTCATTAAATTATTGCCTGAAATTCAGTTTATTTTTATTTTATTTATATATTATTTATTTATATATATATATATATATAAATTACAAACAATACAAAATGAAATGAACCTTTGTCTGTCCAACTGGGAAGGATTGCCGTTTCAGGACAGCCAAATTGTGTATTTATTTACTAGACAATTTGTATAGCGCCGCTTTTGTGAGATATCACCTCAGGGGCGCTTTAAAGTTGATGCATAAATATGATTTGAAGATATGAAGTATTACATAAAATATAAATATTACAAAAAAAAAGTTATGTTAAGTAAAATGAAGTACAGGAACAGGTGACACGAAGACAGAAGATGGAGACTCGTACATAATATTTTTACAATGAAATGGCGATGGTGTCAAAACAAATTTTGAGAACATTGTTGATTGCATTCGAAGTGACAGAATGTTTTCTTTATTTATTTATTTATTTATTGGACAATTTGTATAGCGCCGCTTTTGTGAGATATCACCTCAGGGGCGCTTTACAGTTGATGCAGGTATTACAAAAAATATAAATATTACAAAAATAAACTGAATTAAGTAAAATGAAGAACAGAAACAGGTGACACGAAGATAGAAGACGGAAATCCTTGAAAAAATCGCAAAGATGTAATTTATTACCAGGGTAAATTTGAATAACATTAGTAATTGCATTCAGAACAGATGAAAAGTTTCTTTCGGGACATCACAAGTCTGAGATTCTTTCCAGGGCATTTTGGAGAACATTTACAATTAGAATATAGTTAGAATTTCCACATTTATAAATCAGTATAAGACATATGAAACCAATAGTACTATATTTTTAGAATTTCTTAGGTGATAGAAATTACACATTACTAGACCAGAATATATGCCATTTAGTTAGAACTGGAATTTTCTTTTTTGGAACTGTTTCTGAAAATTTACTTAGTAAAATGGAAAAGATTGATCCCTTTAATGTGACAAAAACTATGTCAACCTGTTTTAACTGTCACTGGCAAAGTGACATAATAGGAAACAGTATAAGGTCACCGAAGATCTAAGTTGATTAGCCGTTTTGACATAAACTCCAACACGGACAACGAAAGAGTATAAGGTCACCAATGATCTGAATTGACTTTTCGGTTTGACATAAACTTTAACACGGATAACGACTTGTTTTAAGTTCTTCACATTTTATCTCATCATCGAGTATATTCAATCAATGGGCAAATTTTGAAAACAGGGTTCTAGGTAGGGTATTTCTAAGCATCCAAACAAGGCATAATTCAATATCCTTAGAATCGAAAAATGGAAAAAGCAAGGCATTATTAATTCATTGTGCCTATCCGAAAGTGGCGGGTTCGAAAAAAATTATATTTAATTAATCCGGCGCTACTCGATTTTTGTCCACCCTCCTGGAAAATCTCTAAGCAATAGTGAAACCCTGTAAAATCCGTTGCGTAGTTTTAAAGAACTAAACGCACAAACAAACAGACGAAAATTTTGTGCGGTACTAATTGCTACAATTATTAAAAATTATTACTAGTCTTACTAACTGCAGTTAGTAGAGAGTAGGTGTTATTCTCGTAAATACATAATTTCAAAGGTATACAAATCTCGTAAAATTTCTCAAACGAAAGCTCAAAGTCATTCTTTAATCAACCCCTTTTGACTACGATGAGGCCTTCATGTACTTCAAACATTTCAATCGTTCTAAGGGAACACGTTGAAATCTGTACCAATTTATTCATTGTTAACACGAGAAAAATAAGACTTCTCCTTTTAAGTTTATTTTTGAAGAGACAGTAAATTTGTCACCCGTGAAATCCTGAAAACGTAAATTTAAGAAAACATCAAAGCTCTGAATTTCATGTAATTTTGACACTCCCCTCCTTACGTCGTTTCCGTATTTGCTGGAGAAATAAAATACGATATTCTGGAAATAAGTCAAACGTTTTATTGGAACGTTAACAGACAAATTTTGAAACATTATATTTTAATCGAATTTCTAATAGTAAGTAGATTTTTCCATGATTTCCACACCTTTCTTTCATGTTGAACAACTTAAATAATTAGAGCCTCCGATAATTATGGTATTTTCTTTATTTTTTGTGAATCAGATACTTGAGTCGGGCCATGTCAAGAGTCAGAAAAATAGAAGAGTATGTATGAGACGATGTATGAATGTGAATGAGGCAAGGAGAGAAACGGCGTGGTGGTTAGTTAGTTAGTCAGTTTTTTTTTTCTTTATTTCTTTACAATTAGTTGGACATTCCAAAGTTTCAAAGCTCATAATGGACGTTCAGCCTTGCCTAAAAAAGTTACTTGAAAAAAAAAGATTCATCTATCCGGAAGTTTATTTCGTTATTTCACAGATTATCTGCCTAGCAGTTGAAATATGCTTTTGAAAATGTACACAATTTCACAACACTACTAAATGTATAAAAAAAATCTTCCGAATGTTTGAATAATATATCTCAAAATAGGTGCCATAAATCTTCTCTTATTATCATCATTGTTTTCAAGTAGGTACCACAAACTTATATTTATTTATGATAAATCCTACCTACCTAATATACATACGAATGGGTTCTTGATCTGCCATTATAATATAATTTTGCCAGGCAACTGATTACTCCATAATGTTACACGCGTTATTTGAATAATACGCCTACATAATTCCTATTTAGACATCTACCCGAATCATCAATACGCATCCCACGACGGAATAGTTAAGGACCTACTTTTGTCTTTCAAGAAAAAGAAAATATATCATTTGCTGGAAGCAGACAGGTACTAAAGTCATCCAGAAAGGTGCTTACATTATCTAAAATATAATCTCAATTAGATGTACAGATCTATTGAACCAGTGACTTAGCAACCGCGCAGGGGGCCTGGGCAATAGTCATGGGGCTCGGCGACCCCGAAGGGATCTGTTGCAGAACATTCAGGACTGGAAAAAACCACAACCTATTATTTTCCTAAACTCATTGAAACCAAACTTTAATTCTTCGTTGACAAACATTTTGTAAGCACGTGATATATTTACGGTCTCTTCAAAAAATTTCACAGAATTAAAAATTCAAAGCAAACAGTCATTCTGCTTCGCAGGATTTTGCCAAATAACTGTTACTTCACGTTCTATCTCGTTCGGTGACCGGATAAATCATCACAATGTTAATTCATCACATCTTTAAAAAGTTATATAAAGTCATGGAAAGTGATGAAACGAAAACTTTATTAACTGGGTTAAGTAGGTTAGGATAGGTGAAAAAAAAATCACATCATTTCTAATGACTTTATATCACTTTTTAAAAGTGTTTTGAATTGTCACTGTGTTGAGTTATCATGGAACCATCTCGTTTATACAATCAAAAATGATAAATAAAAATAATAATAATTCCCAGAGAATAATCAAAACATTCAGACACTTCGATCCATTTTGTCATCAAAATAAACGTTGATTTTTTTCACTTACACTTACCGTAACATGCATGAAGTATTTTTATTATTGAACAAAAACGCTTTCACGAAAGTAAATTCACGCGGTAAAAGCCAATGGAAAAATAGTAAGTTGGAAATAACCTCGCTTTTTCCTAAAAGATTAAACACTATAGTATTCACAATATGACATTATTAATGTAGTAAGGCTTACGAAAAATAACACAAATAATACTAAAAATATTGAATTATTCTAATATAATAGTAAATTGGTCATTAAAATATACATTATTATTAAAAACATCATTCTAATCACATATGACAAATAAACACATTCGCTGAAAACAGTATGATTCATAAATAATGCAATGTTGCTAGACATTTTGTATTAGTAATAAAAAGTGTACAGTCTTTGTAACAAAAACACCGTTTAACGGTTGTGAAGTATTTTTTTGAAGAATGAATGAAGATTCTTTTTTTCTAGTGTGAAATCATTGTGTTTATTTTGACTTTCTTATTCGCATTATGGTACCTGCCTGCCTGAAGAAAGTTTGAAAAAATAATTGTCATTAGAAAAGTGGCATTTTTTTGGACTAATTATATATTTCCTTATTTGAAATTTCAAAAAAAGTTCAGTATAATAATCGGTTTATTATTCAGTAGGTGGATAATTATGTACCAATCTTACTATTTCAGAGGAAATTTTTGTTTTGATTTATAAAATAAGAAAAAAATTAGAAACACACATTCTTGGACGCGAGGTCTACTCTACAGTTACAACTCGAAACTTTTAGTTAACATATTATATTTTCCTCTGCTTGATTGTGGAACTAAGTTTTCTCTTCCATAGAAAACGTATGCGACAACACTACCTTGTTTATTTTGTATTCCATCCAGATAACGGGAATTAGAATTCTCCGAAAAGTTCCCATTTCAAAAGCTGCCAATCTTGACGTCGTTGTAGATTTCTATGACTAAACTTCCATTTCGTTCTCAGCATGAAGCGGATATTGCATTTAACAATACCTAAATAATTTCATTCTTCACTTGCTGCACAAGAAACTTTTCACGTTATTCGTTACGGGAATTTATTTCCAGTGCACGATAAAAATGACTATTTAATAAATCTTCGAAAGGGAGATAAAGACGAATTACATGAAGTAATTTCTAACGAAATTTTGAAAATGAACCATTTTTATTTGAATTTTTTCTTTTATATGTTATTATTATAAAAAAATATTTTATTTTTAAACAAGTCCGGCTATGAAATTATGACTATGCCTGACAGCTGTTTCAGCTGTTTCACCTTTTGAAGGCATTATCAAACATAAACAAAACCAATCTATCAAAATTATGCAAATTATAGTTGCAAACAATAAATTAGGTAACATTGTAGTAATTTTCAAATAATTCTATGTCATCTACTTCAATGCAACTTTTCATCGTTTCTTATTTTGGCTTAGATATAATTTCATTTTGTAATAAGGGGAGACTTGTCAAACACCAATTTATTGAGTCATTCCATTGTTCTTATTGCATACAGAAATACACTATTTTCTCGGTAAACAACACAAAAAATAAAGTGATCATTCAAATTTTCATCAGATGTATTTGTGTATTTTTATTATTTTTCAATACAATTGTCTTATAACATCCATTATATTATATGATAATGGTCTGTAGGAAAGGGTGCTCAACAATCTTGCCCTGAGAAGCTAGAGTTCGTCTTTACGCCACTGTATAAAAAGAATCGAAACTTTTCAACATACTTAAGTTCACAACTACGTATTACGTATTTAGGCGTAGCTCCCATCTAATCTAATGCAAAACAATTTCAAGAATCATGAAACCAGAACCACGAATCACCCACTATATCCGAGTTCACCGACATTTTTGTATTATTACATCACAAAATTCTAGTATCTTTATTGTAAACATAAACGTTTATTTCAGACAGTTTCAGACCATTGGCCTTGTCCTACAAAAGCGCGAGTAAATACTTAATTCTTATGAAGTGAAAGAATCTTTTTTGGCGACCAAAGTAAAATAAAACTTGTATCCTCGCTAAAAAAAAGAGGGTTGGTAATTTTTTTTTCAGTTTTATGGTAATGTAGGATTTTACTCGTATAGTTATGAATTATTTATCGCCTTCATGGCTTACGCTGGAAATACAACTTGTTTAGTCTCTCTTCATATTAAATGTGCATGTTTTTACGTTTTTTGATACTTAGATGCCTTAATAAATAATGGTTAGTAAAAAATAATATTTTTCATATTTTAATATTTTTATTTTCTTCCTTTACCCACTTGATTAAATAATAAAACTTCAATCACATTGTGTCGTCTCATATACTTTGACAGAAATATGCATATTTTACAGCTCCTTGGCTCTCAATGGAATTGACTAAGCATAACATAGAGGTTAGAGAGAGAGACAGAAGATTACATGTATCAAAATCAAATCACCAGAGCTCATCGTTCAAGAGTCATCACAGCTACACATCTTAGAGAAGAAAAAAAATGCTTTGTAGATAAAATAAAATAAAAATATATTGCTGTTATATTTAAATGTGTATCAAACAGTTCAGTTCAGACGTTGGCGTTTTACGTATTGTATAGATTTGAATATACACTCACACGGTCAGTTTCTGTGTGTGGGTGCAATGCGTAAAGACTGAGTATTCTGGAACAACTGTGATTTATAATAAATGTCTGAGTAAAGTAGCCTTTGGGAAAGTATGATGTAACCCAGTAGAAATGGGCTCTGACCTTTAAAGCTCGACCTTCAATCCTTTTACGCGTAAAGTATTAATCATGGTTGGGAACTTTTCATAGTTCTACGATGATGAGGCTGAAATAAGAAGGTACAAATATGTTTTCGGAGCTACGAGTATAAGCGTTGTTTACTTTATTCATATAGGAAGGTATTTAGTATCGCAGTGCTGTCAGCCATTTTTGGCATTGATGGGCTTAATTACAAAAATATGTTTTTGTAATCGTTACAAAAATTTATACTGTGCATGTAACGGACGATTTGTGACAATAAATGAAAAAGACTCAAATTATCTTTCCAGAATGGTAGATACTCTCGGTGTCGCCCTGGTGAAAGACCACCAGGAGATTAGAATAGATTCTAAATGCTACTTGAAATGGCTTTAGCCATATTCGTTAACCATATCTGAAAAGCCAGGCACTTCCCAACCTTCAACTTCCCTTGTCCTTCTTTCCACTACTTTCGTGAGTCTCACAACCTTCTCCAATTGGCGATGCCATAGTCCCACTAGCACTAGACTGTCGGGAGCAGTTGTAAATATTGGCAGATTTCTCATTTAAAAGATATATGATATGTATATTATTGTATATAGTATAGTATCATACGTATATAAGAATCACAAATATTAAGCGAATGTTTGTTAATTAAGAAATTTTATAACAAGTATTCTCTATCATGAATCTGTGGTTTCCAGGAAGCTTTTGATGACTGTATTTTGATTTCACCAATGTTGAGATATCAGAGAAAAAAATTGTATGTTTTTATTAGCTATTGGCTGTTTTTTTTATGTTAGTTATAATCTAACTATTACATCTAAAAGCATTTGTAAAGTAGCTAAATTTTGAAAAATAAACCACAATATCTCGTAATAAACATAGCATATTATTCTTACGCAAACTTAAAATTCGAATAAACTAATTTATGTGAAGTGTTACCAATTGTTGATTTTGATGAGGTGTGACATTCAGGGGGTCAATTTTTAGATTTTGCTTACAAGTCGAATTTCTTAAAGTGGGTATCTTCCATAGATCTTCAGTCTAGCATTTTGGCATAATCCTGACGTAAAAATATGACGAGGAAAATTGCTAATCTCCACTTTCTGGAGCTTTCCCTCGCCCACACGAGAATTCAGAGCAGATGAATAATACACTTTTAGAGTATCTTCTGCGACCTTTATAAATAAGATAACAAGCAAAATTATGCACTAATGGAATATTTTAAGAGGGATACACGATGATGATAACAAGTTTTGAACAAATTATAATATTTTTAACGGATTCCAAGTCGTTCTGTGAGAAAACTATACAATAATATTATCATCCAATTTCACAGTAAATCCATAGTAATATTTCCGCAATAGTTGGAATTAAACGCGGGAAAAAAATGAACGTTATAAAAATATTTTTGTTTCTTGTTTGTTATTTATTCATATTTTTCACAGTTTATTATTTGACTAGATTTCAAGCAAATTGTTTCATTGGAATTGCTTCGTTATTCAAAAAAATTCAAGTTATTTAATTTGTTAAGAATTTTCAGTGCGGAATAATACTATTGAATTATATAAATATTAGGTTTTTTTTTTAATTTCTTTAATTTTTGTGTGTTTCCATGATAGTTATAATTTTATAAATGTTAAACAAATCTAATAAAATATATTTATTTTGAAAGATTCGTTTCAGATGTTTGGCTGTTGTAACTTTCCAGGCATTTTTAAACATTTGTGAAGTTTTATTTAATTTACCAATATTCAGTTCCCCTGATCACATTTCCCTTAAAAAACTCACTTAAAACAAAAAATAAAACAGCCTTTCTATATATTTCCAGTAAAACGTTTTCATGTTAGTTATTGTTTGTGTATTATGTCGTTGAAATGGTTTATACCTTTGGCTTGAATTTTTTTTTAAATAAGGCACTGTTTTATGGTTTCAATCCCATTTATTGACTAATTCCTTCCTTTTATTATATTAAAAACACGAGCACGCTTAGGTCACAAAGGTGTTGTTCGTTCAGAGAAAATTTGAAGAGAAAAATACAAAAGAATAATGGTTACTACGGTAAAGAAGTAATCTACTATTGTTGCTCTGGTGACAAATATAAGAAACTAGTAACAATGGTAATGGAGTAATCTACTGTTATTTATTGTTATTAAGTTTAATTTGTAGAACTCCATTTTAATTTTTATTTTTTATATATTCAATAATATTGTTATTGGTTTTATAAAAACAGTTTATTTTTAAACAAGTTCTGCTGTGTAATTATTATTACGCGTGACAGCTGTTTCGCCCTCTGAAGGCATTATCATTAACAGTCAGTTTGATAATGCCTTCAGAGGGCGAAACAGCTGTCACGCGTAATAATAATTACACAGCAGAACTTGTTTAAAAATAAACTGTTTTTATAAAACCAATAACAATATTATTGAATATATAAAAAATAAAAATTAATCTACTGTTGTTGTTCTAATGATAAATGAAATCTGAAGAGATATCTATGGACATCATTATTACATACATTTAGAATTAAACAGAATTTTCACTGTCTACATATAAATAACCTACTACAGTAATTGTTCCACTTTATATTCTGATGCTTTTCACAAGACAATAATGAATCGACGTCATTAGACATTGTTCTGCAAAATGTTTTTGGCATTGTGTATTGAATTTCGACTTACATACGAGTGGCTGTTCAAAAATAATTGGAAAACCACCTTGTTTTGGTGTTTCCATTTCGTGGCTCAAAAGGGCCGTTCTTACCATTGATTTAGAATACGTTAGATTGGCTGGGAAAAAATAATCTAAATCAAAATTTCTCGGAAATCATAAATTATTTAAATAGGTACTTACCTAAATAACTACCATCTTAATTGTACACCATAAATATTTTACGTAATATTTTTTGTTAATTTCAAATATTGTAAAATTCTCCAAAGAAATAATGTCACCATCGCAATAACAATTTTTTTTTCTCGAGGCTAGTAGGAAATGTAATATTGATTATAATCACGATCATGCACACTCTGGCGGGATAAAAGGGTAGTATACAACAAGGTCATCATGTTGAACCCGAACAGGAACGAAACACATAAATTTACAGACAGATGAAATACCAAATGGTGTAGTTGAAACAGTCAATTAAAATAAATTTTATCTGACAAATGTAACATTAAAAAAAACATTGGTTGTGTAATAAAATGACCACCAGTTTTCAGTTGGACCGACGTTTCATCATGACTGCATAAATAGTGGACACATATATTAAATTATCAAAGAAAAAGAAATGCCAGAAGGTACGTTGAACAAGAAGAATTGTAATACGTAATCTCAAAAACCACAAGCACAATCTACCATAGACATATGAATATTAGTAGACCTGTCCTAAGTGATTAAAAGCGTATTATCCCCACTCCCCATACCGGTTCCATTGGAGCCGGCTGTGCTCGCGTATGGCCTCAAGTGAAATTTGAAAACGTGACGTCATCATTCTTGTGCAAACTATGGTCGAGGCATCATCGGTTCATTTTACGAAATACCACTGCAAAATGTTGACTTGTGATATGAAAACTTGTAAAAATAGATGTGAAAAAGAGAATAAACCCAATTGTCGTATTACATTCCATAAGTAAGCATTATTTTACTTTATTTTAAGCTTATTCACACCGTATTATATGGATCAGTTTTAGAAACATATACTATCACATCACAATGTAGCGATTCTCAAGTGTGCTCATCGTTGTTTACTGGGGTAAGTAAATTATGAAACATTTGTAAAAGTGTCTTAACTAAATACTCTGAAACTAACTACGACTCTGAAAATAGAAGCTGACTTACTTTGCCGAATTTGGACTTCGCAAATTAGTTCATAACGTGGCGAGTAATTTGCGCTCCCATGTAAAAATGTCTATTCATTCAAAAGCAGATTTTACTTTTAAGAACTAAATGGTGATATTATAATGCGAGATGCCTATTTACTGTCAGATTGATTTATTGACGAATCACAGTCAGCCTTACCCCCTTCGTTCTTCAACAGTTGATTTTACCCCTCGCCATTATCTTCTCGTCTATTAATTCCTATGTCTGTGCAATCTACCATAAACATAAAATGGTTACTTTCGGTTTTTTTTTATGTTTTATTGGTCTTACTCCCTTGTGCACGTTTTTATAAAGTACTAACTGACATGTACCCGGCGTTGTCCCGGGGTTATTTATGATTTGGAGTAAAGTTGTGAATAATAGTGTACCTGAAAACTAAGTCTATTTTTAAGGTGGAGGTAATACTATTCTAAAAAATTGAAAAGTTAAGTTTTATAAGTGTTGGTTTCACTTTATCGTGCCACGTTTTGACATTGGTATTATAAAAAAAAACTACAATTTATCGACTTTTATTGGAATCCGTGTCTCATTCCAGTACAGAGATAATGCGAAGTTATCCTGAGCGTCCCCGACTTTTTCTGCCATTCAAACCACTTTCTAAACACTCCTGGCACTAATAAGAACAAACTTGAAAATTTTCCGTCAATTCGGTGAGTAGTTTTTGAGTCCGTATGGGAAAAACAAACCAGCAATATTTTTTTATATATACAGATGATGAATCTTGACTCCAAGCGAAATCTAGTGGGCATTAAAAATATCAATGAACAGGGGTGTAAAACAAGAAATTGGGTTTAAATATATGTACACCATCATACGCAAAATTTTAACTGTTAACTAAAGGGGAACTCATGTACATGTTTTCACATTTTTCATAACGCTTCTGTATTTTCTTGATCAACCCTGAACCCTGAAATCTGAATCCTACAGTCGCAAAAGGCAGGCTCACAGAGTAAAAAAGATTATCTCCTCATTTATGCATTTCTAACCTCAGTTGACACAGGAAGACCGTAAAAATATGCTTCAGCGCTATTTGCAAGTGTTATAATACGACATATTATAACATACATTTCATGATTTTTTACTGTGTTCATGTTTATTGGCTGGTGTTTTTGTAAGAACGCTCAAATCAACAGAGCTACCCATCATTCTGCATTGACCATCAATATTTTCAACGTCACTTAGCATCAGTTCAGCAATTATCTTTTGATACATCCTTGTCCCTAAGTACTTTTTATACTTACGTATACCCAAAATTTGTAATATTCTCCTTAAATTTTGGTGTTTAACCGTTCTATGGAAAATATTAATAAATAAGTCAATAAATTAATATGTGTGCAGGACTCCTCTGGTGTTTTTCATGTCAATGATTAGCGTAGAAATTTTATTTCACGTTGTTATAATAAACTGCAGTCAAACAAACATAATTTGAAAGCCACGCAATCAACAATCCAATTCCAGTGGAAATCAGAATCATTAAAAAGCAGACAGTTTTTGGATTTTCGCTTTACATTCACGCTACCGTAATATCAAGCATATCCTGTATCAAACTATATCAACTTTGTGATTTGTTAACAAGCATTGACATGAAGTATTATTAAAAACAGTGAATTCAAAATCTGTGTCACGAGTAAAAAAATTTAAAAAACATCCAAATTAAAATTAGGTACACAAAAGAAAATCATGGAAAAATAGAAAATTTCGGGGAGGAGTCTGGTATTGACTTTCTACTAACTTACCTACTGAGCTAAATCAACTATTAGGAACACAATAAAGAGCCAACAATATGTACTCACTTAAAAAAATCATTTGGCAATGCTGTGTGGATTTAGGAAACACCCGAAAAGTAATTTTAAAGCTGAATGATTGAGGACAAGAACGTTTCAATGTTAAATAAATAATTCAGCACGTTCACTCTTCGGAGCACTTTTAATTGAAATACCAGCAACACAACAGAGCTTTTTTTGAAATTCCTATGATATTAATTTCATTGTAAGCGACCAAAGGAAAACAAGCTATTTAACCCTAGAAGACTAATTATATTTTGTACAGGTGATGACTAATTATTCTGCAATTTGACTAACACTACTATTGAACTTCAAAAATACGTTTTTTTTTAAATTATTTATGGCTTTTTTTTAAATTATTTATGGCTTTTTTTAAAATTACGTTATTTGATAAAAGAACATTAGATATAAAGGATAAAAATACATGTTTGTTTTGAAAGTATTTTTTAAACGGAAGTTATTAATCATTCCAGACTATCACTTGGATCAAAGCAGAATTTACATTGGCATAAATACCAAAAATAATTTAAAAAATGTGTTTTCGGATTCTCCATAACAAACTTAAAAAAGTTAATTTTCTAATAAAAAAAAATATACAATTGACGTATGCATATATTTTATGTTTGCCGCAGTCTGAACTAACACGGGAATTTCGAAAATAGCGGCACTGTAACTATCTAAACTGAGAAATATCTCGATCGGCACATTTGTTAGACAAATACAGAAAAAATGCACCCAGTGTTAGTCAAAACGACTAAAATTAGTCCTGCAGGGTTAAATCCATGGATTTTTATGTCCAAAAATATACACTATCAATGTCACCGACTGCAAAGTTATTCATGCCAAGTTATACATTAAAATATATTAGTAAACATGCAGCGGTAGATACTTTCAGTATCATCCCTTCAGAATCAAAACAACGAGATCAAATAATTGATGTGACTTTAACCGTGTTTAGTGACCAGCTCTAGTTAGGAGAGCCATATTCTTCCTATTTCTCATTTTTTTATTTGAATACCGCACAAGAGTCCTAACTGCTCACAGGCTTCTGGAGCCAATGAGACTGTGGCATTCTCAACTGGGGAATGTTGTGCGACTGAAGGTTAATGCGGATGGGAAGGAGATAAGAAAGAGGAAGGTGGGGAAGTAACTGGCTGTTCAGATAAAACCCTTCTAAAGCCATTTCATGCAAGGTTTCAATTCTGAATAGTGGTCTTACACCACGGCGATACTAAGAGTATCTTCAGCTCTGGAACGTGCCGCAAGTATACTTTATATAATTTTATGAAAAAACACAAATTAATAAAAAAGAATTACTTGCGTACGCCGGTATTTGAACTCGTAATCTTCAACTTGCTAGTCGAGAACCTTACCCCTCGACCACGGAGGCCGTTAAATGTCCTTCCTTTCTCCACACACTTTATTTCCACAACAAACCCCAAACAGGGATGTCATAGTCCCACTGGGTCCGAACATCAGAAAACTGTGGGATCTCTGGTATTCACATTTAAAAAAACTGAATTCGTATCATAAAATCTATTCCAAGCTGTACAAAAGCGAAAATTTTCTGTTTCCATAAATTCAAGAACATAGTGGGATAGAAGCATATTTACACGGAAAATAAAATACATTTCATGTATGCGGATTATTACGTCATGTGCGTACTTAATGATACATTACAGTCATAACTTAAGTTTCATTCACTCGTATATCGGCTTACAGGGTGCTATGGTTATAACAATCGTACAGGGTGATCCCGCCACAAACTTTCAAGGAAACGTAATAAGATAATTTATGTTCGTAATACGTTTGAAAGTACTTACAATGCAAAATGATTTAATTTTATTTATTTGGGAAAATCAACAGATTATTTACATATATAAGAATACACTAAATAATAAAGATAAAATCCAATAACAGATTTTCACTTATATTTCAATTATAAAAAATATTTAAAAAAAAAACTAAGTGTTCTGTACCCGTGGCCTGAGAGATTTACAAAAAAAATATTGTAAATAATAAATAAAAAATAATAGAAGATGTAAGAACACAAATAAATAAAAGTTTAAAGTTAACTGATATACTATTAACTAATAATTTCAAAAATTTAAAGTTAACTGATATTCTAATAACTAGCTAAAATTCAAAACATAATTTATTGTAAAATTTCAACACAGCAGCAATCAATAAAAAGCACTACACAATAGCAATAATAACAATATAATAAATGTATACCTACAACTAAATTGAACACATGAGTATAAATTGGAAGTCAAGTAACTGGAAAGGATTCAAAGCAACAACATGATAACTTCCAGTAGAATATTTAAATTTATTTAATGTTAGTTATTACATATCTTTTAAAGGTTCTTAAATTACATGTGAATATGTCCATGTCATTAAAATTCTTATTAAATATACTACAGGCTCTGAATATAAACGCATTTTGTCTGATATTAGTAGAACATTTATGGAGATGAAAAAGTGATTTTTCTCTAGTTCTAACGCTCGGGACTCTAAAATTAATTTCAGACAGAAGGTGAGAACAATCAATAAAGCCATTGATAATTTTATGGAGATATATTATATCTGCGGAGTCACTTCTAGTTTTTAATAGCTTAAGTCCATAAAGGTCCGTCGAGCTGTTTACGTCAAGGTTTGAATTTAATTTTAAATTTAAATGATTGACAAATTTTCTTTGGATGGCTTCAATGCGATTTATGTAAATATTATATTGAGGAATCCATATGGGAGAAGCGAATTCAAGATGACTGCGAACATAAGAAAAATACAATATTTTAAGTGTTATGATATTATTAAATTCTTTTCCAATACGGAATAAGAATCCTATCACTCTAAGGGCTTTCTTAACAATCATATCAATATGATATAGTACTCGTATTACGCTACTGAGAAAGCTCAACATTTGGTAAAGTCATTTGGTAGGGTTGCTACACAAATGCAAGTTACAATCGATAATAATAAATTTATTTGCATAATTTTTTCTTTGTTTGCATCGAAATTCTCGCAGTGCATGCCCCTCTTAACCTTACCTTACTCTGAACATAGATCGTATGTTGGGATCAGTATGTTGAAGAAAAGGAAGAGGGACGCTGTTCGGTTAGGTTAGGTCAAGTAAGGCATACAAATTTATTAAATAAATTATGTTTGCGGTTCGTTCCAGAGTGGTAGTTAATTTCAATTTCTGGTAAAAAAAACAACCATTCAGAATCAAAATATTACTTGAAATTGCTTTTACCGTGTTTGGTAACCAGATGTGATAAGTCTCATCTCCCCGTTAACCTGCCCTCCCCACTACAAAGAGAAAACTTACGGATATGAAAATATGTTAATTTATTGAAAATCTGGTCAAATTATTCGTTTTCCTAAAATATGGGTCTGCGAGCCTATAACGAATGAATTGAAAGAGTTCAAAACGAAAGTATCAGTGAAAAGCAAATGTTTTATTTGAACGGCGGAACACGTGTTCATACAAATACTGATAGTGATACAGACAAACTTATATTGTAACCTGCCATCATGATATCTATTCGGAAAAGAACAAGTGTTCACTATATATTCTGAATGACTAATCATCTTTAATCAGGAACTTAGCATGCTGTCACTTTTTTAACAGAATCCTTTTTCTCCGTTTACTTTCAACCTCAAAACATACCCCAGTTATAAGGGATTCCGTATTCACTATTAATTGTTGTCTTTTGTTGTCATAGGATATTTTCTTATCACGTACCTTTTTACGACAATTACGCTTTGTGGATTTCAGCGAACTTCTCACTGATAAATTTTTCCATCATTATTATTCAATCACTTATCCTTTGTTTTCTTCGTGGTTTTTCCATTCACTATGTGATATGCATTTTTATGATACTCCTGATATACTGTAGTCAAAACAATATCTTTGTTTGTTTTTGTTTTTGAATCTTTATTTAGATGTATGCAAATTTTTTCATACATCTAGTAGGAAAATATAAAAAAATACAAAAAATAACAATTACATTTTAAGAGAAAAAGATAAATACACAAAATTGTATTATATAAGATATCTAGGTGACTAAAATAATATTGGTGAGTATGTTCAACAATCAAAAATTATTTTTTACATATAAAGCACATGTCCTACAAAATGTGCTAAGGCTTGGGACTTCCTTTATGACATTTGGTAGGTTATTATAAAGTTTTTCCCTTTATAAAACGCGCTGTTTTGTGTGCATGAAAGTTTAGTTTTGGGGAGCCTAAAATCTCTGCGTCTTCTCGTAGGATAATTTTTTATAAATTTTTTTGTGTTTGTGTGTTATAATTTTTTTATTTGTGTTATACTCAGAAATAAAAATTTAACGTTCCCAACATAATACGAAAGCAAAAAGAATCAAAATAGAATGCGACCTAAAACTTACTTAGGAAGACGTAGGATTACATGATAATTTCAGATAGATAAATCAAATCACAGACGCTAATATTTATAAGGATTATTATCAAAAATATATATCATCCTATAAAAAAAATGATTACTATCTACCAACAATATAATATTTATTAGATTTCGAGAATGTAACGCGAAGATAGCATCAATCGAAAAAGAGTTTTTATTACTTGGGACCACTAACAACTTATTAAATTTCAAGCTACTTGTTTCCAAAAAAATTAGGTTCCTAGTTGTTGAGCTTACGTTATTCTTTTTATGTGTTTTTTTTAAACCTTGAACCTCAGGTGAACCCCTCACATTTTATCCAAAATTAGATACTACTTATTCCCAGATTTATTGCAAATCTTTCACTCACCAACGAACACCCCCATTGTTTATAGTGAGAGATGAAAATTCTATTTCCGAACGTAAATATGGACGGCGAACGCCTCTGTTATTTTTTTTACGTAGGTACGAGCTTACTCATGCAATCACGAATATTTCCAATATTAAACTGATGCGTAGAAATTGAATCAAATCTACTGTTTTTATTACGAACAACGTACTGCTGATACAACCGCTAGCTTTTACTATTTTAAATATCAAATAATAAACTTCTTCGAAACTTTTAACGTTACATTTAAATGATGCTTGGAAAACGAGTTCAATGAATTGTTTTTCGACCTCTATTTACAAGATATTGTCTTAAATTGTTTTTTTTTCTTTTATGCCGTTTAAAACTTTATGAAATTAATTTAAACGTAAGAAACTGTCATTTCGAGAGAGAGTGTCTTGTAGTTCTTTTTTGGGCATTCGGTGAACATAAAATGTATTCTGACTGAAGAGGCAAATCAATATAATTGTGAAATAATTAAAAACACTTTGTTTTTAACCATTTCATTAATAAAATGGTGCCACAAAGAGAATTTGCAAAATTTGAAGAAGCAATATAATTGTGTCGTGGGCGTGTCTAGAATTTTTTTTTTTTTTTTTTTACAGTATTACCGCACAAGAGTCCCAACTGCTCCCGTCTGGAGCCAGTGAGACTATGGCATCCCCAATTGGGGTATGATGTGAGGCTGAGGGTATTGGGGAGGGGAGGGAGATGGGGAAGAGGAAGGTGGGGAAGTACCTGGCTATTCAGATCTGGTCACCAAACACGGCTAAAGCCATTTCAAGCAACGTTTCAATTCTGAATGGTGGTCTTACACCAGGGCGATACTGAGAGTATCTTCCACTCTGGAACGTGCCGCAAATATACTATATATTATTTTTATTTTTAATTAATTAATTGTGAAATAACACAAATTAATCAAATAAAATTTATTTGCGCACGCCGGGTTCGAACCCGCGACCTTCGGATCTGTAGTCAAAAGCGTATACCACTAGACCACGCCGGCCGTCAAATGTGTCCTAATGAATGTCCTAAGTAAGGTAATTTTTATCTTATTTAGAAATGGATAAAACATTTCAAATAAACGTTGTCTTCTTGGACAGAAAAAAACAATTTCATCGATATATCTGGGGCTCGGTAGTCAAAATTTCTTATGTGAATTGTTATTTTCTTGAAAATCGGTATAATAAATTACACTTCTTGAGATTTTCTGTTCAATGCTCTCATATATCAAGTGGACAGGTATGTTGATAGATACGCATATCATTAATTTTTTATGTTGTCTTATTTCTGGTCATGTTGTCAAAATAAAATTAAATATGTACATACTTTACATTTTTATTCGATACATCTTCCCAGATAAACCTTTCGCCTTCTATTGTGCAAATTTAAATGGTCTGTATCCTTTTCAGTTCTTCTTGACGTTTTATTCCACAAATCTTCTTCACAGCACGTCAGTAAATATGTTAAATCTAGTTTGTGTATATGTTTTTTATCGCCCCGTTTAATCTACGTAAGTGGCTTGTTTTTTTTTTATTTATTTTTTATCTTTTTAAAGCTATTTTAAGGTAATAAAATATTTAAGTATTGTGGAAGTTTTTATTATTAATTTTCCTATAAATACTGGGACGTGGTTAGATTAGATAAAATTATGTTACGTCACGACAGTTACTTGTAGGTGTAAGAGAGTCTTGTAGAAAATTAGACTGAAAATAAACTAAGATTTAGTTTAAAATAATCACCTTATAATGTCATTAAAGAAAGCATTAATTTTGTGACTTATCATAATTACAATATAAACACATTCATTTATTTGAAAACACTTTATTTTAATGTTTTTTTTATCTAGCGGTGTTAGGGACCTTCCTCATCGGGAGGATTTTTATACTAAAACAATTTTATATTTTATTAACCCAACCATTAGAAATCATAAAGAAATATTCTAATCACACAATTTTACAGAACAATATTGTGTACTAAAACCGTCTGCGAAGTCAATTATTGTTTAACGTCAGTGTGATTTAGTTGGCTGGGACGCCCAACTGGTGACACCATTAATCGCAACTGATGACGACTCGTCAACGCAAAATCCATTACGGATGGATATAGGTACCTACCTAAAACCCGCCCTCTCTGTGTAGGTTTGTCTAAAGATAGAGATAGGGGCATCTATCATCTGCAGCAGTTAAATAATGACGGTTTTCGAACAGGGTGGGATGGGTTAAAACGGTTCCATCACAACATCCTTAACCTATCCTTAACTGACCTAACATAACCTAACCTAATCTAAAACTTTATCGAGTTTTGTCGCTGTTCGATTTTATCCAGTTACCTTAAATGCACTACACTATTGCAATATAAAGATACTACTAACATGAATAACTATACCGTGGAAAAGTAACTTCTCAATCTTATTGGTTTTAATGTAATGCATATTCTGAAATAGGCTTGAATTTCTGGAGTGACCAAATAACTCGACGATTCAATAAAATAAACTGTAAAAACATTTCGATAGCTGAAAATACCACTGATTTAAGCATTCTTAGAAGGCAGATAGCTTATGTTGTTCGGGATCAGCATAGCAGAATAATCTCTTTGGTCAATGTTTATCCTACTTACAATATATTTCAGTCAACAATTTAGAAACTACTTTATTAGAACTATTTCTAAAGCTTAAAGGTGAGTGCCGCTAGAGGAAAATCGGCCCGTTCCCGAATCCTCAGTAGATGTAGACGGTCCACATCTCTTCACCTCGCTCACGTAAGCGTCTGTAATGGTGTATCGTTTATTTAATATCTTGAAATTAATCGTTAATTGTGATAATACCTACGAAATACTTCTCTCGCAGACCACACTGCCAAACGTCACAACCGATCACGTGACATGCGCTCCGTCTCGTCTATACGGCGCTGCTGGGATGAGACGGAGTGCATATCACGTGATGCGCTAGGCTATACCCAGTGGCGACGTGTGATTGAAAAAAATATTTTTTGTTTATAATTGAGAAAATATGTCATCGGACAGCACATACATTTTTTACTCCAAATATGATCATATGACCTGGAATCGGGTACGTTCTGATACACCTTGTTTAAGCTCTGTACCAAAAATCCTTATTACTAGTATTGTACCTACATGCACAAGAATTATAAAAAAAACACCATAAGATCTCAAAATCTCTCTTTTGAAAAACGGAGGAAATTCTGAAAAGAGGCTTTAATCTATAATCTCAGGTTTCAAACAAAATATTGATTCCGTTAATACACTTGATGAAAACAACGTTCTCGTCTTTCATATCCAATCATTAAAAAATGAGTTAAAGCCTGTAACGCACCCAAAATACATTTCCAAGGAAACATTTTCTTTTAACTCATTCTCCAGTCTTGAAATTCGATACTGTATTCAATTTAGGCAGAGACACAGACACGAGCATTTATACTGCGGTGGGAGCTGAACGTTCAGTGTGAAAGTAGGGTGTGCCGCCAGTGCTTGATTTTGTAGACATTGGGATCTCAAAATATAAAGAAAATATTTCATACTATTTTTACGGGCCAAAGTAAACTATATGTCATTTTTTTACTGCATTAGAACACCATTTTTTCATAAAAGATTTAACATTAATATTTTTGTAGTGGAATAATTTACTGAGTAATGAGAACACATTGGTCTTTCAGGTTGTTTTTTATTCTTTTTTTTCTCAAAATCACGGTTGCATATTCAAACCTCGATATCAGCACAAATGTAGCTATTACTGGTTCAGTTAATTTTAAAAAAGGAGCTTTATTATTAATTAATCTTAGAATGTTAATCGGTTATTCGGGTAGCGGATAAGTCGTCCAAGGCGTCCGGTTTCCACCCAGGCGTCGCGTGTTTAATCTCCTGCAAGCTAAATCTTTCACCATCGCACAAAGCAACAATCTCTACCTATAATGATGGCAATTGGAGAAAATCAAAAATTGACAGTTTTTTCATAACCCGGTTATGTTATGTTTTCTTTATTTTTAAGAACGAGTAAAAAATAATTGTATTTACAAATTTTTTGACCCCCTGAAAAGGCGATGTTTAAAATAAATTGACAGTCCACCCTATTTTACAGCAAACCCACACTGAACAGAACAGAGAATAGTTACACTGATCTGTGACTGAACCGGCTGCGTTCGTTACGCGCTGCCCGCGCGGCAACGCGCCAGTCCACCGTGGTCTACCCTGTCCCGTGGTATTTATACCCAAACTGCACCTCTGACATTCCAAATTCGAATCACTGAAAGGGAACGATTCAGAACCTACAATAATTTGATACGATAATACATGCAAATAATTCTGATTCAGATGTATGAGAAACAGAAAAATCATGAGGTTCATAAAGCAATCGGAAATGCTCTGGAATGCCGCTAAACAAAATCATATAGTATATCATAGGATATGATGTAGGTACAGGAACGTTAATTTTTAGTGATAATTTTTAATGTGCATGCGTTATCTTTTTTTTCAAATAGTTCTATTTAAATTTCGATTTAGTTTTCTTGATTGAGTGAATGACCGAATGTAATGGAATTTTGGAAGTGGGAATTAAACCACTTCCCAACATCCGATCGAGCTGAAACTTGACATTCTATCAACTTTTGGTGTCACTTGTGCACATACACATTTTTCGGATATTGGGTGGCATTATAATAAAAATTTATAGCAGTTATTACACGAAATAAATTTCAGTACTATCGAATTAGGATATGGATTTTTTTAGGTGTTATTTGTGTTGACTACAGACCCTAGGGAAGTAGGTTCAATCCTCAGTTAATTTTTTTTTTTATTAAAGTTTTATATGACGTTTTAAAGATTCAATCCTAAGTCAAACAAAAATTATAATCTTAAAATTGAATTAACTAAAAAAAATTGAAAATGGGTGTATTATAGTAAAACAAACTTTGTTTTTTACGGTTTGGTTTTATTTTTTAAATAGTGTGTTAAACAGATTAATATATATTTAAACGTGATATCCCTGATCTGGGTTTTTTTGTGAGACTGTTGAAAGTGGTGTGAGGAAGGAGATGTGAAAGAGTAAGGTTCGAAATTACCTGGATATTCAGATCTGATCACTATGAATGGTTAAAGCTATTTCAAGCAAAATTTCAATTCTAAATAGTACTCGTATTTCACGAAGGCGATCATGAGAGTATTTGGCACTGATTTTTTTAATGGTACTTCTAAATTATTTTAACTCACCGGGTTTATCACGACCTTAGGGATGTTGGATTAACGCTTACCGATTGATGTTCGGACTCCTCAGGCACTGCAGTGCCACCTCAATGTTTACAGAAGGGCGAGTTCCAGGATTTACAGCTCTGTTAAGAACCAGGATTGCAGGACTGAGGGAAAGGATAAACCATTCCAGAAACGTTCTTATCATAGAATCCCGTCTGACTTCAGAATCGAGCATTGAAGACCATTGGAGAAAGATACTTGCTCCCACAATCTTAGATCCGATGGATTTCCGTGCTTCTCTGCTTTAATTTAATTTCATTTTCAATATAATTTTTATTTTTTTAATCTCTTTTTATTTATTTTACTATATGTAAATACTATCTGTACTTATATCCTCTATGGGATGTGTGGAATTGCACTAACCTCCCCACATCCTGGAATGAAGAATTTATTATTATTATTATTTAGAACCAAAGACAAAACTATGCAACAAATTCTGGAAAAGTCTAACAAATATGTATCATATTTGTTAGACTTTGTTCACAACATGAAAATGTCTTACAGGTTTTATTAGGTCCTTAATATTACTGTGTACTTAACACAATTAATTGACTCTGAGAGAAGAGAAATGATTAGTTTATTTTGCGAAGGAATACAAATTCGTTCTGAGAAGAGAGCCGCTTTTCTTAATTAATTTCTCTGGCCTACTTTGAATGTGGAACTAACGAAGACTGAACCAAATTTTGTAATATAAATCATTGTTTTAAACGATTTTTAGATACCAGTGGCATCCCGTGATTTTACATAGGATTTACTATGGCAATAATTTAAAACATCTCAATAAAACACTTTTACTTGTGTTTTATTGAGATGTTTTAAATTTAATAATTTAAAACATCTCAATGAAACACTTTTAGATTTATTTACGCTTATACATCATATTTATTACTCACTTTTATCTTTTAATCCAACTCGATACGCCAAGACTCTAGAATTTAGATCACTTGTTATAAAAATGTTATAAAAGTGATGTTTGTTAAATTAGAAAAAAGGAAGAAGCAAAGACGCAAACATATTTTTAAGAGTATATTTTTGAACACTTCAATTAATTTTAAAACAATAAATACTCTCCTATTGGATCTGATAAACCGAATTATTGTAAAAAAAAATATAATTAAGTAATCATATCCCACGTTTTGATATAAATCTGAAAAAGTCAAAGCACATCACTGAGGATTAGGTTAAATAATTTATTATTTTATTTATTTGTAATAATGTTCATGAAAAAACTGTATCCATGAAATAAACGTTTTACATAAATATGTTTCACACTAAAATGGCTAAAACAACTTTAAAAATCGATCAGTAGGTGGGAAATTTTATTGGAGCCATTTCAAAATGAGCTGAATCAACTCCGTGTACATATTTGAAAATCGAACGTGTTCAAACATGTTCTGTTTTTAGCCGTTTCACGCGATCAAAGCGGTAGGCGCGGAATTTTAAAGCGTTGCATGTTCCATATCACCAAAGGGTTATTTTTATCCTATTGTACTTTCTGTGTTTGGGAACGCAGCTTTACTTTTTTCGTGTTTTTTTCGCGATGCTGGGTTTTAACGGACACGCGGAAAATGCAGCGATTATAATCGTTGTTTTCGTTGATTGGCGGACAAATATATGTAATTAGAACATACTTTTCGAAGTATGCACTGTCAAGTTAGTTTAAAATTATATTGTATCGGTAGGTACCTACTATAACTTTTTCTCAAGGTATTTTAAAACATAAAAATTTTGACCAGTAAAATTTATGTATATATGGTCTCTAAGTTTAAATTACAAAGTTGAAAAAACTGTGTTCTGAAGGAGGAAAAACATTCAAATAGTGAGCTCTGTTATCATGAAAAGTGCAGTACTTTTTTCCGTCTGGAGTCTCTCCGTCAAGCCGATGATTTTACTCTCGCCACGTCAATCCTATAATGAATTATAACTTTGATATTACGTCCATTTCCCTAGCTTTACTCGATAATAAGGATAATAATCATCAAATTCAAAAATCAACCTGACTGCATAGATCATGATGGAATTGGCTCTAGAAAGTTTTCAGACGAGGACCACAAATTTCAATTTTGCAATTGGCTCCAGAAAGTTTTCAGACTAGGACAACAAATTTAATGGAGCTGAAGCTCACTTTCTGAGTATTTTAATGGAAAAAATTATATATGTTTTGAATTCAGAATACGCGCGATTTACAACATTTCAAATGGGCATGCCTCAAACGCTCGACCTCAAGTATTTTACCACTCTACTACTTGTACCATAAAAGAACAAGTGATAGAATAAGGAATTCAATCTCTTTGATATGACAATAGAAATCACGAAGTATTCTGGCTAAACAATAGTCTGGAATATGATATGAAGAATGGCATCGTACTCTAGAAAAGTTGAAGAATCTGTACAACTGTAGTGTAAGCTGGAAGTAAGGAAAGGGAGAAGAATAAATGGAAGCATTGGTAGATGGAGGGTGGGGAGATGTGTTGTATGTAGAGGTAAGGGGCAGGTGTGCGCAAATAGTGGTGCGCGGATCTATTGCGTACATTCTATTAACGCTTATATTCATATATTCATGACGAATGTAATTAAATCGGAACCCAAAATTTTTATTCCTTTCAGTATTTTTGGATTTCAATACCATACAATGTGTTTTCATCATAAAAATGCGATGTGAGCGTATTTCGTTATTCACAAGTCTGAAAATTCTGGCCTCAAATCTCCGATACAAAGCTGGGTTTCATTATTATTATGAAATTCTACGAACGAAACGCAACGATACCGAATTACATTTGGCACACATTTTAAATAAAACAGTATTGTGATATTTTTAGAGGTTCAAATAAAAGTTCGTTAATTATAACTCCTCTGAAAGAGTTTGAAAGCTCACTCAAAGCTTTTACATGGGTACCTACTCACCTCGAATAGCATGTTAAACACAGCTGATACGATACAGTGTATTTGGATTTTAATCCATAATATTTAATGATCTACTTCATCAGCGTTATGTGCACATTATATTTATAGAAGGTAGAGAATATGTATATGTTTATTTCCTAAGGATAACCCCCATCAAAGCCGGGTACATGTCAGCTAGTATTTTACAAAAGCATCATTATTAAAGTCATCGTACGAAATTAAGATGTAAATGCACGAAAGCATGCATTTTAATTAAATTATCAGTGAGTATTACCTATTCCAACCCAACAGCCAACAATCCCAAAGTTTGTTAATCGCTGCAATAGGAGTCACGAGATAAGACAGCATCCCGTCGAAAACAGAAATAGAATCTGAAATGCCGGATACGATGAGCTTCCACGAACCATATGTACATCTCTCACCCACCTCCGAGTAGACCCGACTTGTGTGTTTAACTGGCATTATTTTATTATCATTGCATGAATATGACTTACGTAGTAGTATTAAGTATTGAGTGAGTAAACATATTAAAATAATCCAGGGCTCACAACTCATCTCAAAACTAACGCATATTAGAGTTGTTAGAAAACGCAGATGGTCATTATTTTGAGATGCGAGAGCAGTAAACGTGAAGGTGGTCCTTATTCTGTACTAAGTAGTATTTGAATGATGTCTTTCTAGAGAATGCAATACCATGAAAAGGGGTCAATAAATGGACACTTAAATGATTTGGACATGTCGATCGAATGGAATGGAGACTGCATGAGACGTAAGTGTATGGAAGAAGAAGATGGAGATACACAGGAAAACATGGCATAATCAAGTTCATCAAATACTTGATACGGATCGCGTAAAAAGTTAGTATTACAAAAGAGTATGAAAAAAATTAATGTACCTATTTCAACCCGATGGCATCAATTTGTCGTTCTTCCACCAATTCAGGCATATTTAAGTTCCGCATTAAGGCTAAGCGGAACATAAGTTATAATCTATGCATTCATAGATGGCGCTAATTTAATTATTTTACAAAAAAAATTGTAATTGTACGGAATATGACTATGCATAAATTGATTTGTACGCATATTAATTCAATTATTTCTTAAAAGGCAAACAATTACAAAATTGTATCGATGATTTTACCCATTATTGTATTTGTATGTCTTTCTTGAAAAAAATCAGTTTTCATATGAACAAAACTATCTGTATTCCTTATGTACATGCGCAAGCAAATAATTCATCTTAATATGTTATAGTATAACTTGCAAAAAACATTTTTTTCCCTAAAATAATTAAATTTGCGCTATCATGTTAAAACGTATGTTCTGTTTATCCTTGACAAATAACACTGATAGCCATGTAGATCACATGTCTGTACATCGTACAACCAAACGCTAAAAAGGTTAAAAAAAGCCACCAATGAGTGTGAATATGTATGCGAATAAAAAAATGATTTTTAAGAAAACAAAGTATTTAGCGTTGCATTCACTCAGACAACCCTTGTGACAAAATGTAAAGATGGTTTGTTATTATGTTTTGATTGCATCATTAGAAAGTATTGTGGTTTTGTAACAACGCTTGAAATTAATAACTTAATCGATGGGAAAAAGCACCCTATTTATGCGACGATTTAATAATATTTACATTCTAACCACTGGTTGATATTATTATAAAGTCTACTTCTCTGAGCACGTTTCGTGGTGTCGCGACGCCTTTACCGACGCCCAAAGTCATTAGACGCCGTTTATAAAGATTTAGACATGTCTAATGTCTAGCAGAGACTTCTCCCCAATCCGGCTTGGGCCACGATGAACCGTGAAATGCGGAACATCTGATAAAGATGTCAGGGGGAGATTTACTTTACTGACTTTAGTTTGATTAGCTTTATAATTAACCGGCCTCAGTTCTTTTTTATAACTTTCGTTTATACTCTATTACTTCTCGTAAATCACAACGGGACTGTTAGTTAACTTTTCTGAAAGCGCAAAGATTATGTACTTACGTTAGAGATCAATATTAAATGGTAGACTTTCACGTCCATGAAGGTATTAAAAATACTAATTCGGTTGTAATTCTGCCTGTAAGTCTGGTTCAATAAAATCTGGAACTTTGGATATGAATTTAAATTTCATTTTCAAAATCGGAACTGATTATGGGAACAATTCAGACGAGCGGGAGGAACAATTCACAATTTGGGAGTACCACAGCCTCGGGAACTATTTACTGGATAACCAACACCTTTGCCATGGTCACCCCAAATTGGTCTCTACGTTTGGTTATTTAGTAGGGGTGTTAGAGTTCATCGGGTGAGGCGTGTTTTGGATGCACCTGTCCTTGCGTGGTGTGTTAAATCGGGAGAGGCGGGTTTAGGGAGACATTTCGACATCTCCAACTGGCCTCTAGATACATCGCCTTGCGCCGTAGTGGGATATGTCCGTTACTCCTGAACGCACTGATCCCAGGATTTCTATCCTTACCTTTCCAGAATTTCCTCTCCTTTCTTTCCTTTAAAAATTCCCTTCACACAGTATCCTAAAAGATGACATGGCCTCTTGTTTGGGGAAAATATAAAAAAAAATGGTAAAATAGCTACCGCATCGGTTTTATTTTAATGAATTTATTGAAACTTCTGTATTTGAATTTCTCTCGTTAAAATTTTTGACAAATGTCGTAATTTTTCAAGTTGACAAACGGTGTTTATTTTAAATATAAATACATGTATATATATATACATGATCCTAAGGCTTTTTTGTGCAAACTTTCAGCTTCACCATTCCTACAATTATAATATTCCGTGATTTTTCACGCGATGTCCTACTTATCTATATATTTCAGGTGAAAATGATTCATGAAACAATATTGGCAATATTCTAAAACTTTTTTGTGGGAATAAGACGATCAATCAAAACTTGCAGGGTGCTCTACTAAATCCGTAGCTCGATTGGAGTAATTAAATAAATATTTCCTATTCATGAACTGTCTTTATTTGGATGAGACTTAGCAGCTTGATAAATTTATTCAATCAGCTAATTAATAAATATCTTAATCAACGATGCCAATTCTTTTTTCCTCAAATAATAAAATTGTATTATCGTGATATTAAAAGTGACAAGTAACGTTTGAATTTGTCTTGCGAATTTCAGTTAAAATAGTTATTTATAAGCATCATTTAAACAATTGGTTGTGTGAATCACATTATAAAAATCCCTCTAAACACTGTGAAATATAATTATACCATAATCGTAGTGATCCAAACGTATCAATCGGTTATTCACTAAATTCTATAAAATATTATCAGACATTACTGATTCCAGTGCGTGTGAGCGGTGCGACATCATAGTAGGTCACTATCACCCGTAAGTGCAAGCAGCGCAGAAACACTCCGGACGCAGTTGAGTGTGCAGGGTGCAGGGTCATCACTCACTTCCTAACTTAATATTACGAACCTCTAAAATAAAAATGGATGCTAATCAATGTATGGCGAAGGCTCAGGAAATTATTAACCAAATACATTTAATAATTACCGACTCATCTAATAAGTTCAATAAAGAACAACTTGCAAAAATAATGCCAAAAACTACCGAGTTACTGGGCGTCGCGGGACAGATGGCAGTGAAGATGGGGACTATGGAGGGTGAACTATCCGCATACAAAAATATTATTAATAACCAACCTGCAATAACTGGAACTACTCAATCTACTTCAATGGAAATATGTGACGCAATTACCGAGATAACAGAAAGGAATTTACGTTCGAAAAATCTAATTCTGCTGAACGTACCTGAAAGTAGAGACGAGAATCAAACCAACAGGATATCTGATGACAACAACAAAGTATGTTCAACGTTAAAAATTATCGATGATACACTACAGATAAATATTTCTAAAATATATAGGCTTGGCGTAAGAAAAACTGACAAGATCAGGCCAATAAAAGTAGAACTCCAAGATTCATATCAAGCTAAGCAAATAATCATAAATAAATATAAACTGAAAAATGGCATCAAAGTTAAACAAGATCTCACGGAGCTGCAAAGGAAACAAATGACGGATGTTTGGAAAGAGTTTGAAACGAGAAAAGCGGAAGGGGAAACAAACATAACAATTAAGTACATAAACTCTGTTCCAAAAATAATAAAAAACGTGCCAAAAAACTTAAACAGCACCTAAAATTGTTTGGGTACTACCAAAATGTCCGCGGAATGAGAACTAAATTACAACATCTTAAAATAACTTCTCCCACATTCCCACATGATATTTTGTTATTAACAGAAACATGGTTAAATGAGGACATCAATTCATCGGAATTAGGTCTCAATAAATACAACATCTATCGTCTTGACCGTGACCCCATTACAAGCAACAAATCAAAAGGAGGAGGTGTAATGGTGTGCATATCTAAAAACATTTCATCTAAAAAATTTCCAGTTAAACACAAAAGCGTTGAACAGATGTTTGTAATGCTAAATATTTCATCCACAAAAATCATTATCGCTTGTACTTATATTCCACCAATGTCAGATCTGCAAATATACAAGAACCACATCGAGGATGTAGAAACACTAAAATATAAATATCCTAAAGCCAAATTTATAATTGTAGGCGACTACAATCTTCCGAAAATCGACTGGTCTTTCGATAAGAACAATGAAGTGATTATTAACGAAACAGAAGTGCAGTGTGTCAAATCTAAGGAAATGCTTGATATGTCTTTTTTCCTAGGACTAAAACAGTTAAATAAAGTGCATAATTCTTATAACCGAATGCTTGACCTAGTATTTTCTAGTGACTTAAGTACAGTGGTAGAACAATCGGATGAATTGTTGTTACCTTTAGACCAACACCATCCCGCGTTAGATATTATTATCACAAATGAGTCTAGAAAATTGCAGAAATTAAAAACTTCATCGTACAATTTTAAAAAAGCTGACTACCCAAATATAATTGATTATCTTGACCATATAGACTGGTCATTTCTAGAAGATGAAAACAATATTGTGAATCAAGTCCAACAATTTTATTCAATCCTAAACACTTCAAAAGAACGTCATGTTCCAAAAGTTAATTTTATTGCATCCCTTTACCCTACATGGTTTTCAAAAGAATTAAAAGAATTGATTTATACTAAAAAACAAACTCACCGAATATATAAGCAATCTAGAAACGTCGATGATTATATAATGTTTACTAACATAAGAAAGCAGTGCAAAGAATTGTCTAAAAAATGTTATAATGATTATATTAGTTTAATAGAAATGGAGGTTCATGATAATGTCAAAAAATTGTGGAACTTTTCTAATGCTCAGCGTAAAAATGATGGTAGTTTACCAAATATTATGTATCTGAATAACAATTGTGCGGATAATACCGAAGGCATTGTCAATCTTTTTGCAGATTTATTCAAAAGTGTTTATGATGATAATATTACCGATAATGAAATCCCAAATGATATATCACTTGAAGAATCACTTAACCTAAACCATTGTTTTATTGAAATAAACGCTATAGAAAAGGCTATAAAAGCATTAGATACTAATAAATCCGCTGGACCGGATGGTTTCCCTCCAATATATTTAAAATCTTGTGTTCGCAGTTTGACTTATCCATTATTTTTACTATTTAATAAGTCTTTGTCGTCAGGGTGTTTTCCAAAACAGTGGAAAAAAAGCTATCTTACGCCTATTCATAAAAAGGGAGATAAAAGCGATGTATCGAACTACAGACCAATATGTATATTGTCCGCTATTCCCAAACTATTTGAATCGTTAGTCCTAGATGTAATATGTAAACAAATTAATAATATTATTGTACCCAACCAGCATGGCTTTATCACAGGTAAATCCACCCTAAGTAACTTGATCATATACGAAAATTACATAACTGATTCTCTTGCCTTGAAGCATCAAGTGGATTCAATATATACTGATTTTTCCAAAGCATTTGACAAAGTTAGGCGACATATCCTTGTACAAAAATTAAGTATGTTGGGTATCAAGGGTAATCTGTTAAGTTGGATTGAAAGTTATCTTAGTAAAAGAGAGCTATGTGTCAAAATAAAATCTGTGGAATCTTACATTTTCGAAGCCACAAGTGGGGTCCCTCGGGGGTCTCACCTGGGACCAATTCTTTTTTTGTTATTTATTAATGATATTGTTAGCATATTTAAAGATGTAGAAGTTCTTCTTTTCGCAGATGATTTGAAAATATATAAAACAATACGCAGTTTAGACGATTGTTATACTTTGCAACTTAATTTAAATAAACTATATCGTTGGTGCATCATCAACTCTCTGTTTCTTAATATTAAAAAATGTCAGGTCATTCGTTTTTGTAAAATACGAAATCATACAATTTATGAATATTCGCTCAATAATGTAAAATTGACAGCTGTCACTCAAATCAGGGACTTGGGTGTTATATTTGATGAACAGTTAACATTCAATCCGCATATAAATGAAATCACAAATAAAGCCCTAAAAATGCTTGGGTTTATATGTAGAACCGCATGTGACTTCAAGTCACTAGAATGTTTGAACACACTGTACACATCTTTAGTAAGAAGTCTAGTAGAGTATAATTCGCCTATTTGGTCCCCGTTTTATAAAGTACATTCCAACAATATTGAAAGGGTACAACACAAATTTTTAAGATTTATTAACTTTAAACTAAATATTCCAATCCAAAATATAAATTATATCCAACTCATGCATCAACTAAATTTGATTACGCTATCAGATAGGCGAATTATCTCCGACCTTGTTCTACTAAATAAAATTATTAATTATAGAATCGACAGCCCTGAAATTCTTGCCACAATAAAATTATTTGTACCTTCCAAAAATACGAGACAAAATTCCACCTTTTTCTGTAACAATTTCAAATCTAATTATCATGCGCACATATCGTTAAATCGAATACAAAATTTTGGTAATAAATTTGGTAATGTTGTTGATATATTTAGAGATTCCGTAGCAGTGCTCAAACGAAATCTACATAAACACTTTGCTGATATGTATGACTTCTCCACTCCATAGTAAAAAACCCATTTTTTAGCTTCTGTTTTTTCACTCTTTTCTTTTATGACTTCTTTTATGACTTTTTAACTTTAATATATATGTTTTAACTTTACAAATTAATATTGTAATTTAAATAACAATTCGAATATGATTTTAAGTCCCTATAAATGCTGATTAATTTCAATCCATTTATTTTTCTAAGTAAGTAAAAAAAGAAGAAAAAAAACTGTTCTCCATAATGGTATTCTGTATTATTTGTAAAACATTTATGTACTACAGATATAATAACTATTTTATTTATATATGTACGTAAACTTTTCAATGTCACATAGTTAATGTAATAACACTAATAACAATGTATGTAAAAGCCCAATGGGCGTTTAAATAAATAAATAAATAAATAAATAAGTAATTTATCATTGAGGAAGAAGATAATACTAAAAAATCTAAATTAAACATGAAACAGAATAAGACAGAGGCAATAAAAAGCTAACGGCACAACTAGGAATCGAACCAAGGAGCTCTGTCTTACCGGGATTCGACAATTGAGACCTAATTATTAAGTGGAAGCTATAAGCCAAAAATATGTATATTCTTGGTATACCTTATGTTGAAGGTAATAGGCATTAAAATCGCTTGACAAACGGAGTCTAGAAACGTTCGATTTCAAGCACAAAACTGGTTCTTGCTTTGATTTTATTTTTGATCTTCTTTGATTTTGTTGTTTTGATTTGTTTGTGCTTATTTAGATGTCTTTTGTAATAAATAAATAAAAAATAACATGCAAAAGCCCAGCCGGGCGTGGAATTAGAAATAAATAAATATTAGTTTACTGTTGGGATAGCGCAATTATTTGAAGCAATATTGCCTTATCCCAACAGTTAACTATTATTGATAAATGTTTGCAAATGTTTATTTCTTTCCGAGATCATAATTAATTTTGTTTTTACTTCACAACCAGCATCATTATATTTTATTGATGAGAATGAATTTAATGTTATTACATTGTATTCGATTTCCACATTTTGAGAAACTTTGTGCCTCTCACATGAACCATAAACGCTATAACATTTGAAAGTTCCCGCGATAGATGTCGTTTGTATCGCTCAGAAAATAAGCAGTTTTACTCCAAGTTTTCTGCAGCGCTACGTGCCCCGTCCTAATGGTATTTCTGCGGATTTATTGCACGAAAAGTAATAAAATACATTAGTTCTGGTCGATTGACGGGATTCGAGCCATTTGTAGAGGGCGTATAAAAAGATTATCGGAAATAAATCTCATTACTTTGAAACGTGTTATGTGTGTACTGTATTTTATATGTCAATGCATTCAGCGGATATCGAATCATTTGTGTAAATGGATAATGACATAAAAAATACTTAATAGGCGTGGTATTATACTTAAAACGTGGTCGTAGCGCTTTTTCATTTTTCCTTTCACATTACCCAACGTATTTTTTATCGATTTTGACGTTTCCTTGTTTAAATATTATTGTTAGGGGTTCCCCTTTTTTATTGTGAAAACCAAGAGTACCAAATGCTCCCATTCATCTGGAGCCAGTGAGATTATGGCATCCTCTATAGGGGCTTGTTGTGAGGCTGAAAGTAGTAGGGAGAGAAAGAATAAGGTGGAGTAGAACCTGGCTATTCAGACCTGGTCACCAATCACGCCCAAAGTCATTTAAAGCAACGTTTCTGAATTCTGAATGGTGGTCACTCTTAAACGTGCCGCAAATATACCATGTATTTTTTCAAATGAGTAAATTGTGATACACAAAAATAATTTACTTGCGCACGCCAGGATCTGAACCAGTGACCTACAGCTTGCTAGTCGAGAGCCTTACCCCTCAACCGCAAAGGTCGTCAATTCAACTCGCAAGAACATTCAGTGACTAAATTTTACAAAATCTATATTTCCGTATAGAGATAACATTGTGTCATGATGGTATCAAGTCAGGAGCGTTTGTATAGTTATTACTGTTATTATTTTGTCAGAGTAGTTTGTATGGTTATAACTGTTATTAGTAGTTGGTTAAAATAAACTCATACGTGTAAATGAATTTGAAAAAAAAAAAATTTATACATGTTACATATATTGTTAGATACTATTTAATTTTTAATTAAGAAAAACGTTTTCCGTACGCGTGGAATTCATTAATTTAATTTGCAAGATCTTGTGAGTCACTGTGCATTGTGCAGTAAGGGGGTGGTAATTTATGGAGAAGAAGTGGTAGAAAGTAGGAACCGGGATCAGAACTTTACCTGGGGACTGTTACGATGTTATGCTCCTCGTACTCCTTCCAGAACCTGTTCCGGGATCATGAAAACTTTACATATTCTACCATTCAAGGACGAACTCTCAAATTTTCCCTGCATTTTCTTATACATCCACCTGCCTCTCTGCGTGAACATAACGACAAGGGACTAATAAAGTTCACTTTGCAATATTTCCCAAGATGCCAACATACACAATCTGAAAGCATTTTGCTCCCCGAACTCGTTCTCCTGCAAGTTTGCTAAATCTTTTACATTTTCGTGTTGAAAGAACCTTAAAAATCGGACCCCTAAAATATTATTACAAATTATTTTAGTGCTCAATTCCCGTCGGTGGCATTTATTTTTCTTGGAAGATTTTTAAATTTGTATTTGAGTTTCAGGCTAATAATTATTGCTTATAATAATTTGTTATCCTTTGTGCTTTGCTTAAAACCTTGTCTTGTGAACATATATTTACCTTTAATAAATAATAATTTACACAAAATAATTTTTATTTTTTCTTTCTTACATGCAATCAAATTTTTGTACCGCATTGTATATGAATTATTCTCTTCGGATAAAATTACTCCTAGAAAGTTTTACCATTACCATCTTCTGTGCTGGTGATAAAGTAGATTTATAATATTTTCAAACACACATTCCATTCAAAAATTTCATTAAAATGCTCATTTGAAAATTTACGATTCAACTTATATGAGATGAGATTGTTGATTATAATCGGCAATAATACACGAACACTGGCATTTGATACTTGACAACCTATTTTCTTTAGACAACATTATTCAACAGAAACGTTGCCAAAAAAAAGAATCAAAGTTAAGTTAATGTGAGCAATACAAAAAAGTAAGAAGAAAAAATTATACGCCTTTGTTAATATCGCAATACATACTGTATCTATATATAAACGTCCGTTAAGCAATCAATATTAAAAATGTACAATTAATTGTACCAACCTACGTGACTCGTAATTATCAGATTCTTTTGAATTTTTGACATTTTTCAGCACTACCAGGTACCTAGTACAGGGTTTTCCAATAAGAGGTGTTATTTTGAATAGCCCCCTATTTCGGTAGATGTTACTTTTGAAGCTGTCATTTTTTGACATTTGACAAGTATACACGCTTCAACAACGCATTGAAATTATTAAAATTCACTTGAGTGAATCAAATGCAAATCATATTGAGTGATGAGGCTCATTTCCACCTCGGTGGCTTCGTCAACAAGCAAAATTGTCGCATCTGGGGCTCGTAAAACCCAAGAATTATTGTTGAAAAGCCTCTTTATCCTAAGGTGTGACTGTTTGGTGCGATTTATGGTCCAGCAGAGTCATTGAACTTTACTTTTTCGAAAATGAGGCTGGAGCAACAGTTACGGTGAATGGATCGCTATCAAGAGATGATTAATGATTTTTTTATGGCTGGAATTGGATGGTATTGATTTGGACAACGTTTACTTTCAACAAAACGGCGCTACGTGCCACACAAGCAACGAAACCATTGATCTTTTACGATTGAATATCAAAATAACACTTCTTGTTGGAAAACCCTGTAAAAAGATTTGATTCTCATCTTAATTAATTATCTGTGATCCATCTTGTCATTGAATCTCGAGCATAATTTGCTTAATTTAGAAGTCTATTGATAAAGAATTGATAATCCCCTAATGGCTGTCTTTGTAAGAATATCTCTAATCAGAAATAATGACCAATCGATCGCCTCGGCTAGGGCTTAGTAAAGGCGCTAATAATATCTTCCATCGGATCAGAAATTCACTCTCCCGAAGTGAAATAATTAATCATTGTAGATGGACAGGATTGTTCGATGTTTATGCAAAAAAAAATAAGTTTTCTGATTTACAACTATAGAAAATCATGGATAGGTAGTATGTATTTCATTTTATTGCTTGTGGAAAAACAAATTTTCAACTTTTAAAAACAAACTGTCCATTTATATAAAATGTTTAGGCCATTTTTTGGTAAAAGTATTTATTTATTAACGGACATCGTCCAAATTACAAAATAATAACACGAATACAGTAAAATGAAAAATACATGAGTAGACAAAGGTACATGAAAGCTAAGACATAAGGCATATATAAGAAAATAAAGTGACAAGTCGAATCAAGTCAAGACTACGCCGCGCCGTGGGTCAGGACCACAGGGCACTTATATTCCGTCACTTGTTTAGCGACTGGCAAAAATCATTCAGACTTATCCCAAAAAAGTTAAGGTTTTGACTTTTTTTTATTTATTTTTTATTTATTCACATTTAAACCCGCTAAACTACTTGTGTAGTTTGTCAGCAGGGACATAGAGACAACATTTATACACTCATAAGATACAATTTGAACGGTACATAATTACATAAATTGGTTACATTGCAGAAAAGTTTAAATAGCAGCATAAAAGCCTTATATAATAAGCAAGTAAAAATAAATGTATGAACAAATTAGTATTATCAACATAAAACATAAAAGCCTTATAAAATAAGCAAGTAAAAATAAATGTATGAACAAATTAGTATTATCAACAAGTACATCAATAGTTTCATAAATAGAGGTAGGTAGTCAGGTATTACAAAATAATTGTTTTTCCATTTTCTAAGAATATGAATTTCATTTCAGGGGCATCAGTATAGATCATTATTATCCAATAACCATTTCCTTAGATTATATTTAACATTAGCAGTATACATGTTATTATTTTTAATTGTCATTGGTAATAAGTTAAACATTTTGGGTACTATATAGTTTAAAGTTCTTTCACCATATTTATTAGTACATTTCGGAACTACCAGTCCTTCATTTTGAGTGAATCTTGTGTTATGTTTATGGCAAACTCTTTCCCTATACAATGAATCAGACAATATAACATGTTGACTTACAATATTATAAAACAATAATCCTCTGACAGGTAAAATATTCAGAGACTTGTATATTAATTTAATGTTACTTCTGTGTTGATTGTCATATTTATGGATTAACAATTTTATAATGGAGTTTTGTAATGTTTGTATATAGCTTATATTAGTTTTACAAGAATGTCCCCAAGAAGTAATTCCATAACGTATAGTGGATTCAGCCAGAGATAAGTAGATTAACTTTAAAGTACTTATAGGCACGAAATATTTTTTTTATAAATCCTACCCACAATAGCTCGTAGACGTTTACAAACATTAGCAATTTGTACATCCCATTTCATGTAGCAGTCAATAGTAACACCCAAATATACATAACTTTTGACAAAATCAATGGTTTCACATGAACAGGGCTGTGCAACATTTTTATGTATGCAGTCAAATGTGTGTGTATATAATGAAGGAATTACATTACATCTGGCGTGTGGAGATCTGATGTGCATAATTTTAGTTTTTTTGGCGTTTATAAAGAGGCCTGCATCATGCGACCATTTCAGTAGGGCAATAAAATCATGTTGCATAAGGTTCATTGCAGTAACCAGATCTTCGTGCGATATTACGAGCGCCGTATCGTCTGCATATACAAAATGTTTAACAAATGAAAACAATTTTCTCATAATTGAGACATAAATAATATAAAGGGTTGGCCCTAGAATTGACCCCTGTGCAACACCTGTTGAGATATATTTTCTTTTGCTAAATTTTTTAAGAATTTTTACTCTTATTTGTCGATCAGTTAGTAAATTTTTTAATAAAACTAGCAGCTTTCCTCTAATTCCTATTGCCTCCAGTGTTTCTAATAGTTTATTTGTATCAATGGTATCAAATGCCTTAGAGTTATCTATGAATAAAACCAAAACTTGTTTTTTTAGATTTAATTCATAATTTATGTGATTTGAAAATTCCTGAAGCAGCATTTCCGTACTTTTTTTCTTTTGAAATCCATATTGGTTGGGATCCAACAAAGAGAAAGATTCTAGATATTTATTAAGTTTTATGGAAATGTATTTTTCAAGTATTTTTTCTAGGGCTGGCAATATGCTTATTGGCCTATAATTTTGAATATCTGTATGTTTGCCCCCTTTGTAAATTGGCCTAATGATGCTACTTTTTAGTTCATCTGGTATTACTGCTTGCGATAAAATTAAATTGATAAAGTGTGTTATAACAGGCCCTAAAATATTAATATGTGTCTTAATGTCAAACATTCGAATGTTGTCAATCCCTGGTGACTTTGAATTGTTTAATTTGCTAACAATAATATTGATTTCTTGGCAGGTAGCTCTGGGTAGGTACATACTATGTTGCACTTCATTCGGCCTGACGGTCGATGCTAAATAATCACATTTATGTATCATAGAGTTAACACTATTTGTAAAATATTCAACAAACTTATCTGCTACGGTTTCTTCATTATTCGTATTTAACATATATTTCGAGATTATTTCGTCACAACTACTTTTGGACTTGCGTCCTAATAATTTATTTATTTCATCCCAAGTTTTTTTTGTATTTCCAAAATAATTTTTGAATTTATTGTTAAAAAAGGTAGACTTACATTTAATAATTTCTTTTTTCACCTTATTTCTGAAAGTTTTATATTCCAATTCAAAGAATTGATTGCTAGGAAAATTCTTCCACCTTCTGTACAATGAATCTTTTTTTTTAATGTTTTCTAAGATATTAGAAGTTATCCAAGGTTTTATTGACAGAGGTCTTTTTTTGGGTTTAAAATTCATAACGATTTTACTCTGTTCATACAAATTCTTAAAGTTGTTTTTAATTTTACTATATAGTATATTGCAATCTTGTTCCTCAAGCAAGGAGTGCCACTTAAAATTATGAATGTTTTTGTCGATTTTGTTTTGCGATAAAAACGAAATTCTTTCCCCGTGTTCTGGGGCTTCTTTCCTTGCACTATATTTAATATTAACTGCAGTTAAAAAGTGATCCGCTATAGTAATATTATTACATACACATGAGGAAAGAGAATCGCTTTGTTTACATCCACTGTTAAATCGGACAAATATGTGGTCTAAACAAGTACGAGTAACTTTTCCTGCTAAAACTGCTTCTCTAGTTACGTCACAAATACATTTGATTAAATAATTATCCGACATTATATTTTCATATGCCATAATAATAGGGTTTTGACAATTTAACAAGTCTAGATTAATATCTCCTATAAGTAAAACATTTTCTTTGGGGCTTATAGTATGCAGAATGGCAGATATTTCATTAAGAAATTGTGGTTGGCTAGAGTTGGGGGGGCGGTATATTGCTATGATGTTTAAAATACTCTTGTTTGGAAGTGTCATAGAGCCAAGCACACATTCAAAATGATTTGTTTCTATTGTTTTCTGTTGAAATGTGAATTCATTTCGAACATATAGCAATATACCTCCTCCAGATTTTTTAGTTCGGCAATAGTTGTAACAATTAAATCCAGGAATATTATACAGACAGACAAGATTCGGTGTTATAGCCGTTTCACATAACATTAACACATGAATATGCTTCCAACAAGTATTTAAGTAGACATTCAAAGTATCCCAGTATTTATAAATCGATCTAACATTCAACTGAACAATATTAATATTTTCCATATTGTAGTTGCTATGAAACTTTAGCCAATCACAGAAATTATGTGTATTTTCGTAATCTACCTCGTCATCTTCTTCAATGTAATTAGACGCCATAATCAATAGTTGCAAAGTCCTTGGCAAGGGCAGCCTTGTAGGCCGGGCAGGAGTCCTTGTCTCCAGTCGGATGTGCAGCGGGCTTCCCAAATCTTGTACAGGTGGCGCAGACAGGCTCGGCGGCGGCTTTTGGGCAGTTTATCCGGGCGTGACCTTCGCCTGCGCAGTGTCCACATCTTTGCTGGTCCTTGCAAAACTTGAAGGAATGTCTGATCATTTGGCACTTGGAGCACACTGTAAGTCCAATGAAGTCACGAACACGGCACACATTCCAGTCCACAGAGACTTTCCCCTGCTCCACCAGCACGTGACGAATGTGGGCAGGAACCTCGAAGACCCGGTGGCAAGTTGATCCAGTCGAGCGCCAGCAAGGTGACTTAGCTTGCAACATTTTACTGCGAAATCTAGGCCTGCTTTGTCCTGGGCTCCTGCTAAGGCATTTTTTAGGAAGCACTCGTCCGTTAGGTCACGAGGAACGTTGAAGAAAATCACCCTTGGAAGCCGTTTTGTTGGTAATCGAGCGCTTAGAGTGTCCGAGTTTGCTAGACATGGGGTTTTCAGTATTTTATCCTGATCTTCTTGTGTTGCAGTATGGATTACAACACCTTTTTTTCTGATATTCCTAATGCCCGTCACACGGATTCCAAGTTCTGATGGTCGTAATGTATCTTTTAGTAGCTGTTTCGTATCGTCGCTATCTTTTGTAGAATCCAGCTTTGGGAAGATGCATACAGCAGGTTTGGGGGTCCCAACGTTAAGTCCTGAGCGGTTGATTGATGGTATCATCTTCTGTGGGCCATTTTTCACAATATCGGCAAACGATAGGCTTGCTTCCGTGGCATCGGCTACTCTACGCATCACTGGTCCTAGATCTGACTCCAACTGCAATATTTTTTCTAACCTGTGTTGGTTTTCTGCTTTTTCAATCGCGATCTCTCCCTTTGCCACTATTAATTTGGCATTGACTGTTGCCAGATCAGCTTTGAAGCCCTCTCGTTCCAATAACAGCTGTGAAACTGATCTGAATACAGCGGATACATATGCGCTTATCCACAGTTGTTGATCCTTTGAGACTCTTGACTGCTTTTCAGCAAGGACATCTTGGAGTGCTCTTAGACTTGCTTCAGTGTCGTTCAGTATCTGGACTGAGGACACTGGGATTTCACTCTCATTTTCAGACACGTCGGAATAGTCCGATGCTCCGTCAGATTCCTCATCTTCAACCACTGGAGAAATCATTCCCGAGGCCTTTTTTTGTGATGGGGACGTCATCTTATCTAGCATTCTTTTTTTACGCCGATGGCAGCATTCATCAGGCATCGGTGGGATGGACATTTCAATGAGAACAAACACACAATCTTAGGTTGTTTTAAAAACTTTCGATAAAAATGTTTAGAATCCGCTAGAATAGTATTATTTTATTACTTTTTTATCAAATAAACTTTTTTGGCACTTAAATTTTCCATATAAATACTGTTTGCACACGAATTCGGAGGTTTTTTTTAGTTTTTTTGCAAGAGCAAAGTGTAAACACGAACTGCTGTCACTGCGATTATTGTTACTTGAGTTGACCAGTCTTCACATTCTGGACAATGGTGAATAATATCCATAATTTGTCGAATGATGGTTGAGAAAGGGCAGTTCATTATTTCTGAGTCTGTGCGAGGGGATATTGAAGGGAATGAGTTTGCAGTAGAGTAGGTGAATCAATAATACCGTTTATAATTTTGAAGAAGCAAATGAGGTCATTTCTTTCCCGACGGACTTCCAAAGGAAAGAGGTTTAGAGTTAGTTCAATTTCTTCATATGAGTATTTGCCTTTTTCTAATCCTAGCCTCCTAGCAATGTACATGAAGGTAAAAGAAAAGAAATTATCAATTAGTTAAAATATTTATACGTGCGTAGCAATCTTTAATATAAAAAGTCTTTTGAGAAAACACCATGATAGACGTACTTGCAAAAGATTTGCAGACTGTAGATAAATTATTAAATCAATTTTAACACAGGCGTAATTTTAACGTACCAATTTTTAAACTGCCAGAATTACACAAAGGCTGAGTTACACATGGAAGTAATTATAAACGGATAGAATAGGAAAATTAGGTTTTTAATACAGGTTTTAATTTTTTGCGTGCTAAATAAATTTCGTAGCTATAAAAAAACAATGGAAACAAGAAGGTTCGAAATAGGGGCTTTCAATTCTAATACTAATATTTAAAATAACTGCAAAGCTATGGGTAATTATTTTACCGGCATTTATTCATTTATTTGCATTAATATTTTATATGCTGTGAAATTAAAAGTTAATCCGATAGAGATTTCCTATAAATATGCAATTGGACTGTACTTTATAACTAATACTGGCAGTGTAATATCGGCCTGCATAATATCGACCTGTCACTTAAATAAATATGAATAAAGAAACCATTAATGTTTTCATTCCCTATAAATTTTTTAACAACCTAAATTTTACATCCTGCCTGACGATAATTTTGATGGGACGTAAGTCATCATTCGTTCATCATTCAGTCAGATCTCTTGCCGCTTAAAATACAATTAAACACGCACTTCGTCGGCATTCCAGGCCATTACGCCCATCCGGCGCGGAATACACACGAATGTTTCGGAAACTAATTACAACACCTTTATTGTTGGCGCACATGGGAGTTCATTTTTCATTTTCTCCCTGTTGCAACATTACTGGGAGCTGCAATGTAAATTATGAGACTGACGTTACCTCGACCCGAAAGTATTTTCGATTATGTTGTGTTGGTTTACCGGTGATAAGTCGTCGTACCATCCGATTTAGAAAAATAATGAATTAGCTGACGTGTACCCGGCTTCGTTCGACTTTTTTCTACTTTCAATAAATATAATATCCGTATATTATATATACATATATAACCATTCCGGAGGAAACCCTCTAAACGATAATTAAACGATAAGAAAATCTCTCAACCGTATCAAACTCCGTTGCCTAGTATAGAATAACTAAGCGGACAAACCGACAGACGTGCATAGCGATATTGTTTTATACTATTTAGAGATACCAATGTATTGTCATGATTACGAATTTACTAAAAGTTTATCAGGAAATGGCCTGTTATCCCATTTTTAGTTCATTGTGATCTGGGATGTTCCCGAACGTTCCAGACTATTCCCGAACATTAAACAACATTCTGGAATGTTGCGAAATGCTCTCGAATATTCTCAAGTGTTCTGGACTATTCTAGAAATTTTTAGACGGCTAAACTTCCAGCCCTTATATATTCAAAATCACAACCTTTAGGTAAAAACGGGAACCTTCTTCATGGATAGAGGGCAACCACAACTCTTTTGATCATGCCGGAACTCGTTTCTGAGTTTTGTACACTTACTTTTATAATATAATAATAATATATATATATATATATATATATATATATATATATATATATATATATATATATATATATAGCAATTACCCACTACCAAGTAGGAGCCCATGGAGAACATTTGTTGAGTAAACCAGATTCCGCCATGTATGGAAACTGTGGATACTGCATATTACGACAACTGAAATTACGCGAAAAAATCAAACGAAACAAAACCTGACCTGACTTGTTTTTAAATATGAAATAAATTTAGCAAGCACTCTTTAACTGAAACCTGTTAAAAACATATTTTTGACGTGTGTAATTCCAGCAGGGGTAATAAATTTAACTATGCATATTTCTCTCCGTGTGGAATTCCGTCCGTGAAAAATTCTGAAGTGAAATTCACACCTGTGTAATTTCACCACAAACCCTTCCTGATAGTGATAATTTAAAAAAAAATATTTATTTATGTTATATAATTACATTAAAATCCCGTTAAGCTGCTAGATAGCAATTTGTCAACGGATTCTTATGAAAATCGACATTATATATGTTTTTTTACTTATAAATTATACAAATGTTTGTATTTAGCATTATTATTTTGAATCATAGACATAAGATAAAAATAAAATAAAATAATGAAAAAAAAGAACATTAAATTAATAATGAATGAGAAAAATTAGAGAGAAATATAGATCAGTTCAAAAGTCTTTTTCTCAATTTTTTTATGCATGTTTATCCTTCTGAAAATTTTTTCTCAATTTTTTTTATTTAGCTTGGCAACATGTTTTCATAAATTTTAGGGACATTGTATTCTAAAGTTCTTTGATCGTATATATTTAGATATCTGGGAAAAACAAGTCCATCGTTTGCAGTTAGTCTTGTGTTATGAGAATGTTCCACTATTTTGTTAGAATCACATTGAGATGTATGCTGACTCACAACTTTCACCCACAATATATCACGAACAAACAATAAATTTAACGATTTACGTACACCATGTCTTTTCATCATTGTGTAAAAGTTAATTTAATTTAAAAAATAAAATAAAAACAAGTAACCCCAAAGCAATAAGTTACATTTTCTTTTCGAAGTGTTATTATTTTGAGAAAAAACTATGAATAATCAGCAGTGTTAGTACATTCAATGAAAAATGTAGGTGTAATTAAATATTTATATAATAGTATTAAACGAAGAATGAGAAATCATTATTTTGTATTTGAAATATTTGAGAGAATTTCTATTCCTAGTCGCAAGGAACACAAATACAAATTTCAAAGTCAAACAAGTTTAACAAGTCAAATAGAGGCACTCTGAATGATGGTAAAGTTATATTTTAAAACTTATGAATAGTTCAGCTTGTTTCAAACATTACACGGAATAAGTGAAATAAAATGAGACAATTTAGTGGCATAATGTTTGCGGTGAAAACGTTTTAAAAATTCATTCAAACCACGTTAGCCAAAGCGAGAAAAATAAGGATCGGTGCTTTGGCTGTGTGGATTTGGAATGCGAACACGAGGAAATAAAGAACAGGGTCTGCCCCAGAAGATAAACAAAAAGGGATAGATACTTTTGTGAAAATCAATCTGTAGCGCTATCGTGCTCAGACGCATGATGTTAAATTCTCTCACACTTATTGGAAATAATATTATTTCATGTATTTGAACAATAACGTCTCAATATCGTGGTCTACTTTGTCTGTTAGATTCTGGATCTTTTCTTGCACCCAGAGTTTATACATTTTTTGTTAATGTGAGTAGAGCACAAGAGCCCTATCGACTGGAGCCAGTGGAATTATGGCACCCCATGTGTTGTGAGGTTGAAGGTAATACAGAGAGGAATGAGGTAGGGAAGAGGAAGTTTGGGATGTACCTGGCTATTCAAATCTAGTCATAACACCGCTAAAACAATTTCTAGTAAAGTTTAATTTCTGAATTGTTATTTTTCACCAGGGCAATACTGAGAGTAGTTATCTACCACTCTTCACATAATTTGAGCAAATACGAAGTTAACACACTATAATATACCTTTCACTTTTTTCCATGTTGTATGCGGGTAACTAGCTTTCAATTATATCGAATCGTTCGACAAGTATTCACAAAAATTTTGAAATTAAATTATGAAGTAGAAATATAAGCCGAATTCAAGGTACGGAAGGGCATTTGAAAATCAATATTTTTTAATGAACCTTATTTTTTAAATATTTTGGGTAGTTGTGTTTTCGCATTTTGCTCAGCATTGTTGCTATTTAAAAACGTATTGGCGTGATGACCCTGTCCCCGCATGTTAGTATTTTATACTGAGAGCTTTAAGTAAGCGTTTTACTTCAGCTGTTTCCTCGTGTTTTTTTTTAACTAGACCAGGGTGCAGGGTGTATTCAAGAGACGTTCATTGTAAATTCCTCTGTATCTCGGGGATATATTCCACTTCTAATGTTTGTCAGTGTAGACAGCGAAGTCCACAGCGGTCGGCGAAAGATTAAAGGTAAACATTTTATAAATTGAATTCACACTAACTTTGCTTAAATAAGTATTGTAAACATTGCCGACTAGTTTCAAGTATAGTAACGTCTCATCAAAGCAGCTTCCTTTTAAAAAGATACAAAAAAATGTATACATATATACATATATACGAATACACGTGTATCCGTATATACGTATATACGAATACACGTGTACGAAACGTTTTACAACAATTGTTGATAATAAGTGTTAATTAAATGCCTCTGCAACATTATAAGATCATAAGATTGTATGATTGTTATATGACATACAATTCTTTTGGCCTATATTTATTTACGGTATATTTGCACTTCGGTGGGTACTGTCATCATGGAATTTGCACACCTTTTTGTCGAGAATGTATGGATAAATCAACTCAGTAATTTAGCAACATCAAGTAATTTTTATCACACATTTAAAATGTTCAAAATTTTTTTTAGATATGTTAACATATTGTATACTACACATTTTCAATGGTTCAATGAGCAAAAAGATTTCATTCAAGAAATAATTTCAATACATATAATTTTTTTGTTTTTGTTTTTTCTTTGCTCTTTTTATTTTTAAAGACCCAAACATTCCCGGGTTACGAATATCCTGACAATAATTTGAAAATCTCCTAATAGAGAGCAGAAAATGTTGGAGATGTGTCATGATGGAGGACACAACCAGCCAAGGAATTGAACTCACGACGCCTGGGTGGGACCCGAACGCGATGCTAACACGGTGAAATTTAAAATTGCGAGCTGAAAATAGTTTCGTTTCCTACGAAAATCCAGAGAAAAGATTTATAAATTAAAAGTTTTTATACGCAAAACAATAACGATAACGAAATTCAAAATTGACTCGTTTCACTGAAAAAATCATTTATTGTTTTGAAAGGGACATCCCATCTGAGGCGTGATTTTGAAAATTAATCTACTTGTCCAGTAAGATGTTTTCCAAACGATGATTATTTGATTTATAGAGGCCATCACTAATGACTATTTACCGGCCGATCGGTCGACAGTATACCGACGAGCTCTGTCATGAAGTGACACGTGTAATTTATTTGTAGATTTATGGACCCTACACTCTCTTCGGAAAACTGCGGCAGGTGCCATTATGCTATTATGACCTAAGTTTTTGGATCTTTTACTGAGTCATTTTTTTATTTCATGCTAGTTATAAAATAAGCTTTTTATTTCTGCTTTAAAGCTGACTGAAATTAAAGTTTATTATAAATAAGGTGACAACAGGCACAGTGATCATTTCACCACGTTTAGTCTACTTTCACACACTCTCTACAAGTTCCCAGTCCGACATTAACGATTTCTTAGTGATTTCTGAATTAAATCTTACGATATCTGTAAGGCAGTCAACTCTTAGATCAGCGACATCATCTGCAATTGGAGGGTTGAAAGAGCCTGAAAGAACCTAATCCGAACACTATATTTGGAGTATCCGGCCCTAAGGCTTGGAATAAACTTCCTATGGAATTGAGATGTACAACCAGCCCAACAGAATTTAGATCCAAACTAAAAACTCACTTTTTCAGACACTCATTTCCATAAATACGTCATTCTATCAAAATATATATATATTTTCTTTTTTTTTATACCGTAATTGTTACATTATCTAGCAATTCCGTTCATTCAATTTTGCTATTGACTTGCCTACCAATGGATAATGGACAATATCAGCGGGAACATAACAAGTCAATCGGTTTAATTGTTGCCAGATGAATCATCTAAATGCTTTTAAGATTGACGATTGATTTTATTCATTAATTTCATTCATTTAACATATATATCCAGCTAACAATAAAAACACCCTAATATAATAGATTTTAGTTGTTAGTTGCTAAATATGTAAATACTCGTATATATGTCATTAAGATAGTAGGTATAGGCCTTAGTCGTAAGTCACTAGAAGTCTTAGAGATAAGTCAGTAGTTCTAGTATTAACTATTTAAGAAATATATTTGTACAGCGCCCTTGAGGTGATTTCTCACGAAAATGGCGCTATATAAATTAGCCAAATATTATTATTATTATTGAATTCAATTTTGGAGGTGAGTTTGGATACCGCCGCCCCACGAACTATTTATTGAATAACCAACAACTTTGCGATAGGTTACCCAAAGTGGTTCGCTACTTTTGGTGATTAAGCAGAGGTACCCGGGTTTATCGGTGAGGTGTGTTCAGAATGCACCTGTCGACCAGCTTCATGGCGTGCCAGATTGGGAAAGGCTGTTTTTTTTTTCCTTTTTAAAACTTCTTCTCCTTCCTTCCCTTAAGAAAGACCTCCAAACAGCATCCCTAAGCATGAAATAGTCCCTGAGGGAAATTATTTTCTTCGGGGCCTCCTCGGGGTTAAAAAAATTGTGGGCTAAATTGCTAGTGACATTTTTTGATAGTCGATTTGAAGGACATATGATTTTTTTGAAATAATTAATAAGAAACCGTGCATTAGATCCACAGACGAACAACCGAAAATTTAAATAAAAAATTTTGAAAAAAGTGGACCTTTGAGGTTTTTATCCCAAGGTCTTAATAAAAATATTATTTTATGTAGTAAATATGAAATGATAACAAATAATTAAACAACTTTTTTTTTTGGTTGTAAAAAAAAATATTTTTATAAGCAATAATTATTAGCCTGAAACACTCATCCACATTGAAAAATCTCCTGATAAAAGAAATAATAATCAAAAAAAATCTCTAATTTGAAGTACCTAATTACATATCTAAATTGACACTACTTTTAGATAAATTTCAGGTTGTAACATAATTTCACATTTGAACACTAAACTACAGAACTATAATTAGGAGCTATTGTCTTTTGTCTTTTGCATCGAAAATCGAATTTGGCGAAAGTTAGAAAAAAAGCATTAAAACCACAAAACCATTGAACTAGCCATTCAACGAAACGACGAGTAGTCGGTTGGTATCTCAAAAACAATATAACTTAATCACTAAACCATGCGAATAAGTCTTGCGGCTACCAAGTTGAAAAGTGGCAGCTATACAACAGCTATAGGTAGAAACATTCAAAAGAAACAGGTAGATTTGAATTTAATTTACTTTGACGAACGTTAGCTATCTAGGGTTAAAGACGTTGTTAACAAACCTATTGCGAAAACATGGTTCCTATGACATGAATATAAACATATTTACTAGAGACGAAAGCGCCCGTAATACGTCCCTCAACTTGGTAAAAAATGAGTTAATCTTTCAAACCGATTTCATTGTTACTTCCACAACTTCCGAAAGAGATTTTCCGACGCGTCAAACACCGCTGAAGCCTTTGTTACGTAACAAATAACACATTCGAGATGGGGTCCATTGATTGATGACAGCTTTCTGCAGTCGCGGATTTTCAAAAGGCCGGAAATTACTCCCGCCACAAAGGCAAAAATTGGACATTTGTCAACCGGACTTAACCCGCCAAGTTGGGGTGTGCATAATATATCTACCAGCTAAAGCTGGCCCGACTAAAGCTAACCCCGAGGGGCTTATGATAAATTAAATTAAATATTTTTATAAAGCACACAAATTTGGGTCATGACCGCTTGTACTGTTATATTAATATGTAGATTGTTTATTTTTGTTGAAAGTTGTGGTTTTAGAAACTTATTGATATGTTTAGGCGATTACGTGTTCGGATTCCAGGCGCTGTGAGTTAAAGACATTTTTAATTTTCCATAATAGTTAATATACGTTGGATGCTTAGAATATTCACGTTGACACTAAATCCCTGATACAAAAATCTATGCAATTTTTACACCTTTAGAGCTCTTTGATTGTACGTTTTCGGGCTTCATTAAATCTGCTGTATTGTTAAGATGATCGAAAATATTTTAATATTCAAAATAATTGAAAGTTTAAAATAGTAAACAGTGAAAGCTATGTAAACAACAATTGTTTGAAATTTTTAGAAAATTAGAACTGATATGACGCTGCAAAAACCTGGCACGGGAAATGGTGATGAAATAAACACATTTGTTATGATTACACTTTTATTTTCATCTCAGCGGCCTCGAGAGGTCAACAAACAGGGCAATAACTTACATAAACGAAGCTACTGGTTCCCACAGGGGAACGAAGAGATAAAAGATCAAATCAAACTAATATATTGGCTTCACATCGTGTGTATAGTCGGTATTCCAAATAGTAAACAGTTTTTCTGTGAAATGCAATAAGGTATTGTATTAAAAGTTAACATTCTTGGGAGTAATTGCATAAATATTTTTTTTAAAGAAAGGCAAACATTCCCAGATTACGAATCACCTGACAATTTTTGAAAATCTCCTACTAACAACACAGTAAGCGAAAAATATTGCTTGTGTTGTAATGGAGGACTTAGCCAGCCGAGGAATTGAACACACCACGCCCAGGTGTATAAATAAATAAATTACAACAATTTATTGTATTATATTTTATATTTTTTTCATTAAAATCTCTTTGCATATTAGTGGCCTATTCAAAATAGGTTGAAAACGTCAACTCAAAGTCTGCGTCTACTTGACTGGAACAACACAAGCTTAGCATTGAATCGATTACGGATATGCTTCCACCGACGAAAAACAGCCCTTTTCCTTGTTTACGCTTACTTATTGTCGCTAGCGGAAAAGGGACAGTAAAAGTTTTTTTACATTAACCCCACAAAGGAGGCCTTGAGGAAAATAATTTCCTTCAGGACATATGTCATCTTTGGGGATGCTGTAAAGGGAGTTTTTTTTTTGGAAAGGAGAAGAAGTTCTGGGAAAGACAAATGTGTGAGTGGTAGGTAGGAATCCAGGGATTAGTGTATCCAGGACATATGAATGTATTCTGACATAACATGCTATATCTATTTGACATGCTTATACGTTTTACATAACCGACTTCAACATACTTTGGCTTTGAACTCTGAGTTGTAAAAATAATATTTTCGTAATTTTTTTTATTAAATTCTAAATGAACCTTTGTAAGCTATGCATCTGTGATGAAGTCAACTAAGATTTCAAGACCTATACTAAAGTCGGTACTACAATTAGACGATCGAGATCGCCGAGGGTTCTTCCGTCATGTTTGCTCAGAGCTAAAGTAGAAATAAGGGCCTCCTCACACTAGGGTAAAGCACCCAGTGAGCCTCACATTGCCAAATCACATTTAAAACATATTATTCTAATACATGATTTAAAAAAATTAAAAAGAAATATGGATTTTATGTTAAATAATGTTATTTTTTATTATTAAAGATAAACTTATTTTTGCAAGATAAGGTTTTTATGCGAAGCACAAAGAATATTATTTTTTTATTAGCCCGAAACACAAATATAAATTGAAAATATTTTCAGAGAAAAAATAAATTTCCCGGTGATTTTTGAAATGTCGGTGGCATTTATTTTTTCGCGGAATATTTTTTCAATTTATATTTGTGTTACAGGAAGATATTTTGTTCATTATGTTTTTGATTATATAGGCTTTTAAGAGCAATTACCGAATGTTTTCAACCGGTGATTCCTGGACATATTTAGAGTAAAAAATGTAGATATCTTTTTGCTGTGAAATTTAATATCAATTAAAAATAAATGAAAATTCTATTACACGCCACCACTGTTCGCATTACTACTAATTGATCACGTGTTACGCGCTCTCTCTCAACTGTTACCGTGCTGCTTGAACAAGATGGAAAGCGTATCACGTAACCGCTAGGCACTACTAAACTACGGAGTGGCGGGGTGTTTTAGATTTTTTTTGGTTTTGTTTTGAATTTTAAAAAATGTTATCGTACAACAAAATGACATATACATTTTTTACTCCGAATATGCACAGTAATAGCCGGTTAAACTCATACATGCTGTTAGACCATTATAACCCTTAAAGTGATTTCTCACGACAAAGATTGAACAAAAATTATTGGTTTATTAATTAACGCCCTCTTTCGGGGCTTTTACATAAATATGAATATTAAGAAATATACATTATTTATTCTATATATCTGAATTGCTTCATTAACAACATTTTTATATATGTTTGAAGATAAATTGAAGATGTCCACTGAGTTTGTACAACTGTTTCCCTTCATAAGTATTCTGGGCAAAGAGAAATACATATTATGGTAGTTAGTCCTAGAATTTCTGTAATGAAATAAATCCTGACTTCTAGTTTTACGTTGTTGACTATCAATATATACATATTATCACAATATTAATTTATTATTTTTGCTAGTGGTTACTACCCGGCATAGCCTAATTTTTCTTATATCGTATTATTGAACAATTGAAAAACAAATAAATAATTTAATCATATGACGTTTTGTCTTATATTTTCAGAGTTCAATGCATGTTTTAAAACTCCATAAATGACCTTGTATGATTTCCATACCTTATTGATATTTTGTTGCTCAAGCCATTTCTTCTAAAAAATTTTATATCAAAATTCATAACATTTTTCGCTGAAGAATTTTTCACTTTCATGTAAATTGTGTGATTTTCATTCAGTGTTCATTAAAAAAAATTCAAGCTGTGTGTATATTTCACACATTTTAAATAACGCCACCTTCTTCACCCATATTTCACCTTGCCGAGTTTCTGTATTTAAAAAATAAGCAATACTTCACGTGAAAAATTCACTGTTTCTCCGACGAAGCCCTATTTGAATTTAAAGTACAGTAAGAATATACAACGAAATATAAAAAATTACATAGGCTTTTGGGATTCACATAAGTACTTTAAAAATGCCATCTCATCAGAAACTACCTAAAATCCGTCTAGCTGATTTTAATATTTTATGTGCTAATTTGGTATGTTTAATGTAATGTAAAAGATGAGGAGAGGAAGATTTGGATGTAACTGGCTATACAGATCTTGTTACTAAGCATTCAAAAGGAAGAAGAAGAAGATGGTTTAAAAGGGAGATATATTTGATTACGAATTTTAGAGGGAGCGCGCTTATATTAAAAAAACGATAACAATTAAGGCGATGCCATACGTAATGCAAAATCATGTGTTTTTGGTTTGAAAATTTGGTCGCCTAGAAATGTTTCAGATGCTTTAATTAAATACTGCGAGTAGAATAAACCTTGGCCTTTGAAATAATCGAGTCTTTTTATAAGCCCAGAAAAAAATAGTGTAAATGCCTATGAAAACTGCTTTAAAGTTCAAAATCTCCTACTTACGAACCCATTTTCGGTTATAATTTTATTGTATAATGTGGCAAATTAAGTTATTTATAATATTATCAAAAAAAAATTTAATATTTGTGCCTGAACATCCACAAAATAAAATAAAAGGCACTTTTTGGCCATGTTTTTTTCTTGCATAAATCAAAGAGGCCGATGGTGTTAAGCGGGAATTTAAACCTTATCGCCATCTACGTAAGGGTTGTTATTGATAGCGGCTCAATTTAAAATATTACACGACGTAGTGCATTGCCTTAAACAATGATTGTGAAAATATTTAAAAACACGACACGTTTAAAATAAATAAAAAAAACTATCGACAAATGCCTATGTTGCATTTAAAGATACACTGTATTTTTGGAGTTTTTTTCTTAGAAGTTAATTTCATCTTATCACCGTTTTGGCTCGGTGAACCTATAAGTATGATTTATTATTATTTTAAGAGCTTAAATACTTAGGGTAATATGTCGTAAATTGGTATAAATTCGTAATGAACGGGCTTAAACACGGCCAAAGCCATTCAAATCCACATTGCCAATGTGTTTGGTTCTTTGGTTTCGATATGAATAAAATTCCTAAAACGTACCGAATTATCTACAAACTTTTATTATCTAAAATTTTATTTTATTTAAAACCATATTCTGTTTTCGGGTGATAAGTCACTTTTCAAAACAGTTCAATAAATTCGTAATACCATTTGGGGGCGAAACGGTAGACAGGCGCAAATACATTGTAAAACTACCATTACCTATTCAACTAGTTCTAAATATTTTAATTTGAAACGTCATAAATGAGCAGAGCTTTTTCTGTCTGTAGTTTTATAAACAGCATTATCAAAGCCGTTGTCAAGTCTTTGAGCTTTAAAACTTTGAAACATTAAACATAATACAATCGTCCTAGTTGCACTGTAAATGTTTTTTCAATCAAAAAACTAAGGATCAACCTAACAGAAATGTTAGTTTTATTATTTAAATAAGCAAAGTGAAATATGTAGGTACCTACCATTACATAATATGTAATGTTAACAAATTACACACAAACAAACAAAAAACTTGGTAAGTTATTTTTAAAAAAGAATTGGACAAGTTTTTCCATAGTCAACATAAATTGTCAATTTATTACCGACGAAGTGTTCATCCATATTTTTTCCATGTGAAACTTTAAAAGGTTTTCTATGCTTCCAATACAAAACTTCCATTATTCTATAGTGCACCGCTTTCTCTCCGCCACATTTTTCATTATCCTTTTACTAGTAAGGCAAAAATATACCCCCGTTCGATATTATGGTCTTGCGAAGTAGGTATAATGAGTCCATTAAATATGGCCCAGTTAAATATAGACCTATTAAACATGGCCCTGATCAAAACGCTCGGCTGCAATACTGCTTAAGTCTCTATAAATGCACTAAGGTTCCATTGGCTTATAAATTATAATGGCTTCATATCGAGAGGGGAGTGCTTACATTCGAAGGGGAGGATTCTCGAAAACAAATTCTCCGAACATGCTTTTACCTGGAGCCTTCAATGGTATTAGCTTGGCGTGGATTTACTTTTATTCATGAATAACCATGTTTTTTTATGGAATGTGAACGCTTTTTTGAGACTATTTATTTGATGTGGGTGGACTTAGGTGTACCTGATAATGGCATTCGATAGTTATTCCTTTAGCGATGAGTCGTTCGTGAACGAGTCGCACAATTGAGCTAGCTGTATTCGTACGACTCCCGGAAAAGGTACCACGGTCCAATCAAACGGTTACTCTTTTTATCTATAGATATTTTAGAAAAATAGCGCAATTAAGATTATCTAAGTATTAATTGTGTCTGATAGACCAACTTCTGGAGTTAGACCTATATAACTACACCTACTACTACCAAGCATCTTTTTATTTTTGTGGTACACGAGGCGGCGCGGTGTACTGGTATAGGTCTCGCAAGTTAAGTTGGCTTCATCACAGTACTCACACAGATGCAAAACTTACATACAGCGTGTTTCGATTTAAGATTGAAAAAAAAAACAATTGATGATTATTTCACAATTGAGAACTCTAAGCCAAAGCGTGTTGAAGTCGGTCACATAAAACTTATTTTGTTTTACGACATCGTTATTGAAATATTGAAGTTTATCATTTTTTTTTTCTAAACTAATGTGATAATTTTCAGGATTGAATTCAAATGGGTAGGTATTCTTAAAAAAGACAATGGTATTGCTAACAATTCTTAGTCATTTATGTAAGAATGCTGTACATAACAAACTTCCATCGATAATGACCCTAATTCACGGAAATTACGGCAATTGGAATTTATACCTAATTGTTTTTCGGGGAATAATTATTATTCTGACCAGAAATATTTATTTTACAAAGCATGTTTAATGTTAATTTGATATATTTCCTAGAAGTATAATTAACCCACATTTCCAAAAGTTTATCGTTTCCTAGAATTTTCAAGCTCGTTTTGAAGAACATTAATTTGTTAGTTGTTTCTTTATTTATTTTGTTTTGCGCCCAGAGGGCTTTTACATAAATAATAAAGGCAGTACATATTAACATGATAAAATACTTTAACATGAGAAAAAAATAGTATAAATAAAGTTATGATGGAGATAAAAAGTATATAAATGAAATGAAAATATAAGCAACAAAATTTTTAAGAACAGTGAGATAATATCAATAATTTACGATAAAAACTATCCCACTGGACCTTTAGCACATTAGTCAGAATCATCTAAAAGTTCACCTATACCACTTATTTCCCCACTGATTGAAGATCCCAAAGATGATCCAACGGAGGTATCTTCATCTGATTCCCCAAGATGTATTGTGAATTCATCAGTGTAAGTATCGATCTTGGGTTCTAATTTTTTGTATTTATCCTCTTGTTCCTTGACCTTTCTAAAAATGTCTTTGAATGTCTGGGCATTAATTGCGACAACTTCTTCTCCAAGTAAAGTCTGGACGGAATCCATCGTAAAAGTAACATTCCTGACATCTACGCGTCCTTTTATTATTCCCCAACAGAGTTCGATTGGGTTCAGCTCCGGGTGGTATGGTGGCAGACGCAATACTGAGTGACCATGCTTTTCCAGCAATTGGTCCAGAATGTATTTCTTGACTCGTATCTTGTGGAGCTTAATAATATCATACAATATTGGTATTGTGTTTTTAATCAGATACGGTATTCCATGCTTTTCCAACCAGGTCAGCATAACTCCTTTTCTTGAACTTGATGTCGGGATCCTTTCGCATTCTTCATTGTGGTATGACGCATTGTCTATAACAAGCACAGATTTTGGTTCCAGATTTGGCAAAACCTTTTCCGTGATCCATTTTCTGTAATTGGCAGAATTCATAGCACCATGGTAGTCGCCAGTCCTCTGATCAGATTTAAATGTTAACAGTGCGTTGGGTACAAAACCATTTTCACTGCATGCATGAAGTATTATTAGACGTTTGCCTTTAGACACAGGAACTTTAGCTCCTTTATTGGAGTTGTCAGTCCACGCACGCGGTGTTGTATGTGTATTATGAATGTATGTTTCATCAGAATACACAATTGGACGTCCGTCATTCCTATATTCTTCTAATTTAGTGAGATATGTGGTACGTTTAAGTCGGATATCATTTTTTTCAATAAGCAACTTTCGGTTTGTTTCTGTTTTTCTCCATCGAAAACCCAAATTGTGAACAACTTTCCTTAACGTAGTTATACACCCTGCGTAGTCGATGTCCCCTTTCAGAACTCTATGAATCTTTTTCATCGTTGGCAAAGACTTATGAACTAAATGAAAATCATACACACATCTTCTAATAACTTCCTTATCGAAATCATCTACATCTGATTTGGTTGATAGTCTGCGTCGTTTCTTCCCTGATGTGCTGAAGGTTGGTCGTTGAGTTGACGATGATGACGGTTGTGTTTCTGCTTCCTTTGCCACTCCAGTTACGATACGTCGAATACTAGTCTGCGATACTCCAGTTGCCTTAGACGTCAAATCATATAAGTCAGTCATGCTTAAAAATTGACCACCGTTTTTTATTTTATTATTTTTTCTCCACGATCAGCTATGGCGTCTAACTACATAGATGAAGACTATGATGTTGACTTTAAGAGAACTAATAGGTTAGACCAATGGACGGAAGAAATGGTAGAAAAAAAACAGTGAAGTGGGAAGTTTTATATGTGTGCAAGTTAATATACGATCAATCTCTAAATATTGGGATGTTTTACATGCTAACCTCCAAAATTGTTGGAAAAATATAGATTTATTAATGTTATGTGAAACATCTATAAAAAGTGAACAAACTTGTCTTTTCGAAATTCCAGGTTATAATAGCATCAGTTACTGTCGCACATCCAAATCGGGAGGGGGTATAAGCTTATATATCCGGGATACTTTAATTTTTACACAAAATACATATGAAACAATGTTTTTCGAAAATATCTCATGCCTAATAACATTACCTAATAATACAACACTTAATGTTCTTGCTATTTATAGACCACCAAATCTTAGTAAACAATCTTTTATAAATGAGCTTTCTTCATTACTAACCAAACATTCGAACCGTAATGAAAATATGTTAATATTTGGTGATATAAATATTGATTTGCTAAATTATATTGACGCTATAACGATCAACTATAAAAACACTCTTTCAAATAATTATTTTACTAAATGTATCAGTGACGTTACGAGGGAAGCCATAGCTAAAGGTAAAGTGACACGTACGTGCCTGGATCATATATTTGTTAGGTATATTAATAAGCACAAAGACACGGACATGCTACGTGCTTGTGTATGTGACTTCATTATTGCTGATCACTTTACAACAGGTGTGAGCATTCCATATTATAAAATGAATAAACGTATTGTAAATGAAGTACGGCAGGTCTCAATTTTATCCCAAAAACGTATAGATTGCTCTATTAGAAATTATAACTGGAGTGCTTTACTACAGACAAACGATTGCACTAATTTATATAATCAAATAAAATCCAATTTTAACGAATTGTATGAAAATAGTAGATTAATTATAGATATCAAACCTAAAGCTCGACCTTGGATAATAAAAGAATGGATGACCGAAGATATTTTATCACATATTAAAAAAAAAGATTTTTTATTTAAACGATGGAAAAATTCACCAACAAATAAAATTTATGAAAAACAATATAAATCATTTCGTAATTATGTCACCAAATTAATAATCAAAAATAAAACGGCATTTTATAATGATAGATTTAAGCATCATTTTACAGACAGCAAAAAAACCTGGGATGAAATAAATAAAATTCTAGGACGTAACACAAAGAGTAACTGTGATGATGTTATATCTAGATATATGCTAAAAGATCAATCCGTGGAAATTGTGACAAACCAATTTGTAAACTATTTTTCAGACAGCATTTCTTCAATGGTACACAAATGTGATTTTAGGGCATCAAATATCGTCCCGCCAGAATTGCAACATAGCTTATATATACCACGAGCGTCACTCGCAGACATAGTGAGCATAGTGAAGCTCCTCAAAAATTCAAAGTCTCCTGGCATAGACAACATACGAATGTTTGACATAAAAAGACACATAGATATCCTAGGCCCTATATTAACACATCTAATTAACATAATTTTAACTCAGGCTGTAATACCGGATGAGCTGAAGTGTAGTATTGTCAGACCTATTTACAAAAGTGGAAAACATACCGATATAGGAAACTATAGACCGATTAGTATACTACCAGCTATAGAAAAGATTCTCGAAAAATACTTATCTTTAAAACTAACTAAATACTTGGACTTCTTTTCTATAATAGATCCCAATCAATATGGTTTCCAAAAAAAAAAAAGTACCGAAATGTTACTACAGGATTTTTCTAATTTTATAAATAATGAATTGAATAACAAAAGACATGTTTTGGTACTGTTCATAGACAATTCTAAGGCATTTGATACTATAGATACTACGAAATTGTTAAATATTTTGGAGGCAATAGGGGTAAGAGGAAATACACTCAAACTATTCAAAAACTTTTTAACCAACCGCCAAATCAAGGTAAAAATATCAGATAAATTTAGTGAAATAAAAAATGTCAAAACTGGAGTTCCACAGGGGTCAATTTTGGGACCAACATTTTATATTATCTTTTTATCTCTTATGACAAAATTTTTTTCGTTTGTTAAATATTATGTATACGCTGATGATACTGCACTTGTCATATCCCATGAAAATTTATCTATTGCAATGAAATTGTTGCAGCAAGACTTTATTTCTTTATTAAGGTGGTCACATGATTATGGTTTACTAATTAATTCTAAAAAAACAAAACTGATGCATATAAGATCACCACATGCCAAGTATAGCGAGGCACCTCTAATCATATCTCACTCTTTTGACTGCATTCACAACAATATCACACAGCCCTGTGCGTGTACAAATATCGAACTGGTTAACCAATATGTCTATCTAGGAGTTACAGTAGATTGTAACATGAAGTGGGATGTACACATTTCAAAACTGTGTAAGCGCCTTCGGTCTATTGTAGGAAGACTGTATAAAATAAAATATTTTGTGCCTTTAAAAACTATGAAATTGATTTATCTGTCTCTTGCAGAATCTACCGTAAGATATGGGATAACTTCATGGGGTCAATCGTGCAAAACCAACATAAAACATGTACAAATGATTCAAAATGCCATTGTAAAGTTGTTAGTAAGCAAAACCATTTATAACCAGAGGAGAGACATTAGTATTATGTATAAATCAATAAATGTATTACCGATTCGTGCCCTTATGTGGCAAAAAATTGTATTACAGCATATATCTGACAGTCCGTATAAAACAATGGTGGATCATGTACACAATACACGTTTCATACAAAATAAAGGAATGAAAGTACCTATGTTTCAAAACAAATATGGTCAAAGAACTCTTGAATACACAATACCTTTAATTTTTAACAAATTGCCATATGAATTAAAAGAAAATTGCTCCATTAATAAATTCTCTTTAATATTAAAATCATGGCTACTAAGGAGTAACCTCATGTATTAAGACTGTTTTTTTTTCCCCACAACACTGTTTCTGTATTTTCAAATTTAAGGTATATCACAATTTTTATTTATATTTTTTTTGGTTTTTTTGTAGAAATGTATGTATTACTACGCTAAAGCGTTGATGATTATTTTAATTTTATGTACTATACTATTATTATAGGTGCAACTAATCTCCTGCTGACAAGCTACTTGCAGTAGCTTAGCGGGTATAAATAATATTGTATGTAATCTTTATACAAATAAAAAATAAAAAAAAATAAAAAAATGCATAAAATAATTAAACACGCGGAATAAAATTTCACGACTTTGTCCATTCAGTGATTTGCCACGTCCCGTTTTGTAACAGGACTCCATGATGTCGTAATAAATATTCACTTGCACACTTTAAAAACACTCTGTAAATCTACTAATTCGAATTAAAAATGATGAAAACTATTTACTATTTCAAATTCAAAAATTGGTAATTATTTCACTTGCGATATGTAGGTGCACGTATGTTTAAATCAAATTACGAACTGAATGAATAGGACACCCCGTAAGTATACCCCGTAACGGTATTGTTAAAACTTGCCTCTCTTCTAACTAGTTACAATAAGTGAGCGTAAGCAAGACAGAGAGCCTTATCGCGTTAGTGGGCGGCGCTTGACGTTCACACAGATAGACCAATACATCAATTTTAAGCATTTTTATTGCTTCCTTCTTTCGTTGCGTTACCTATACCAAGAGTCATACAACCATGCACACGCTGGGAGTCCTATCGGGTGGGCTGTAGCGGGCGATAGTAGCGGGGGAGCCGTAGCGGGGAAGCTGTACCGGGGAATCACAATATTCTCACGGCTCACGTTTAATTGAGCCGTCGTTCAATTGAGTCGACTCTTTACCGTGGCTCCCGTTCTTAATAAAATAAGTAATGATCCATCGCTGATTCACTTGATTGATTTGTGAAAGAAATAGTCGTCCATCATTTGTGATTTTTTTTTTGGTTTTATTCGAAGACGGAAAATTTTTATTAAATGTAATTTCATTTTAATCAAACTCGTGAAATATTATTTTTAAGTGATATAAATATTATTCCTAAGTTGCATAAATATTATTCTTGGTTTGTGTGATGCTTTACCGTGACAGTTATTTCATCGAAGTCAGTTACAAAAATACGATGTGAATTTGTAAAATTACATGGAAATTGCTTCGAATTTAATTTATTGTTATCATGTTTAATTTCCCTTCTTTTTTACTGAACTATTTCACGGTTTATTTATTTTATCACATAATTACGTCAGTACATTTTCTTTCGTGAAACCTATTAATACTCCCTGAAGCGATCTCAAATACTGCAACTTTTTAATGTAATTTAATTTAATACGAAACCTTTGAAACGATGGTATTACTTCTCCTGCATTTTTACACAATCCCCTGCATTTCCCGCTGAGTTTTCAATGGAATTAACTACTTCTGCGAGTTGATAGTATAGGTATGTAAGTAAGTATTTATGTAGCTAACGGAATAATGGGATATTTCCGTCACCGACCCCCTCCCAGCCATGAAATGCAGATACGTTTAATGATTGACTTCCGCCTGCATCATCCTGACGTTCGCATTTCTAACTATTTGTCATGGACGCCCCTGTCTGGTTGGAGTTTATTTTTAAACTGCTCATCAGGAATAGAGCCGACTTTCTGTCCGTGAATTTTACATACTTGGTACGACGGACGTTTAAAAAAAGATTCCAAAAATATTTTTAGATACAATTTTACGAGTAGGTGGAATGTTGTTAATTTTGGAATATATAATTTTATCGTGTTCCTTTTCGGAACTTCTCGACGGTGAAAAGAAAAAAACGTTTAATAACGATTGATTATATAATATTACCGTTTTCGAGTTGGCAGGTAATTTACATAGCTTCTTTATTTCTTATCTATATATCTCTTTAATCTTACACAATACTATTCGTAAAAAATATGTTTTTACGACTCATTGATTATAAATTGTGTAACACTTCAGAAAAAAACACCAAAAAAATTAGTAGTTCAATTCAATTTCTTATTTTGATAATTGATTATTTTAATAAGTTTTTAAATACATTAGTAAAGGATATATATAATTCGCATAATTATTGCTAAATATGTCGATATCCGAATTGATTCTGATCTCAATTGAGATATACGGAGAAAACTTACTGATATAGCAAATTTATTAAAAATCTTTTCAAATTATTCGTAATCCTGTTAAAGACGGCACTGCAGACCCAAACAAATGAATTGAAGGGTTTCATGTCAAACTTCTAGTAAAAATAAATTTATCAACACGACGTTGGAACTCGTGTTCATAAAATTCATTATATTTTCACATTTCTTTATTATATATTAATAGAGAAAACGCAGGTACATGAACACGTGTTCCGATATATTCGGAAAGTACTAACATTTAATTGAGAAACGGTCTGCTATAGAGTTTTTAAACCTTAAATGCATGATTTATTTATTTTTCTGAAAAAAAATATATTTTGTAGATATTTACATGCAAGGAAATATAAATAATTTTATTTTTTTGTAATTTCTTAATGATATTTGATTAAAAAAATTTTTTGCAGGTTTACAATACCCTGTATTTAATAAAAATTAATATTAAAAATTTACGTATGAAAAAAAAATAAAAAACCTAAAAAAATTTCTCAAAACTAATAAGTGTACCGGAAAAATACGAGTTATTAAATATGAGTATTGTATTATTGTATCTACTTACCTAAGAAAATCAAAATAATAACAGCAAAACAAAACTGTAATTCTAACCTCCAACCAATTTTCGAGAATCTTCACTTTGTTAAACAAAAAGTGACATTTGACATTCGCGAAAGAAAAAAAAAGGTGATGCCACTCGATAAAATATATTACCGTGAACTTGATAATTCTAAAACGGCTTGCATTAAGTATACACCAAAGAGTTAAAGGTGGTTTGAACGGTATGTTGCAGTTTTGCAACAGTATGCATTTAAGGGTTAAGAGGATTTTAATAAATCAGCAATACTTATCTTTCTCCGCGCACAGACATGACCATTAGCAAGTTAGCCCTGCATGCTAGGAGATCAAACAGTCTTTGTTGTCGGCAACCGAGATAGCCACTGGACGCGCCGAAATAAATGCTCGCCAAATTTTTAAACCATTCACGAATAAGTTGGCAGAAATGTGTTTTAAAATAATTAATTTGCAAAGGTACCTAAATTGTTTCAACGTTATCATAAATTTCTACGTAGACTTGTGTATGTAACTCTAACATTACGCTAAGCTGTTGGAACAGGATAAAAGTTTTTGAATTTGCATCTGAAGGTTAAATTGAGAATGTATCCTTACAATTTTATCCGTACAATTTTATCCTTCTCGGAAATTAATGTGGACAATGAAGAGAAAACCATTGTTTTCTCAATATCAATTGTTTACAGGACCTATTTAGTCAAATGTACTTATCAAATTAAAGATATATTCAATTCCATGAACAAATATTGATTTGCATGCCAATAATTGTGGATACTTCGAAACTGCGCCCCCCTCCCCGACTTTAGGTGCTTCATTTATTTATTGTTTTTGTGTTTAATTTGTAGAACTCCATTTAATTTTTTTATAAATTTAATTTAGATTAAATTTGATAATATTATTATTAAGTTCTGCAAGTGTTTTAGTTTTTTATTATTGTGACAGCTGTTTCGGCTTACAAGGCCATTTTCAAACTGTGGTTAGTCCACATTGAGACGACGTTTTTATACTATTTCAAATGTAAATTTTGAAGGTGCATACATTGATTTATTACTGGTTACACCGATGACATGATCTATTGTTGGTTAAACCAATGTATGCATAAATCAATGTATGCACCTTCAAAATTTACATTTGAAATAGTATAAAAACGTCGTCTCAATGTGGACTAACCACAGTTTGAAAATGGCCTTGTAAGCCGAAACAGCTGTCACAATAATAAAAAACTAAAACACTTGCAGAACTTAATAATAATATTATCAAATTTAATCTAAATTAAATTTATAAAAAAATTAGGTGCTTCAAATGATATTTTGTTCGGAGAATTCATTGGCGTTGGCATATTAATTTATTAATCAAAAACATCAAAACATTCACTTTTAAACAAAGCCAATTGAATATTTTAAAAGCTGTGATATTGATTGACAAATAAAATCATTATCATAAAGGGGAAAATCTGAGTGCCGAGCTGACAAATGGTGAGCTTTGACATCATTAACATTACACAGCATTTTTTTCTGTCTAAAATTTCTTGGTTAACGCAACTGTTTTTACGTTATTTTTATCACGAGTTTTATAGCTTTGCAATAGTAGATTTATGTGTTAAAAATAAGTTGTCATATTCTCAGAAGAAAAGAATTTAAAGGGTGTCAAAACTCGTGTAAAAACATGTAGTAATGCTAGAATTAAATAAAATATTCGTTTGCAAATTCTGTCCTGGAGCCCTAATTTTTTTTGTTTTACCTACCCGTATGAAATAGCTTATTTAGGGAACATCTGATTAATAAACCGGTTGCATTGAAATCGATCGATTGTCCCATCTACTGAATAGCGTATACATGTTTAGTAAAGCAGGGCAGTACCTACAATATGTATTTGTTGCTATAAAAGTATTTTTTTAAATATTTCAAATAACTTCAGAGCTCTCAAGTGTGAACCGTGAATACATTAGTTTATATTGAGACAGATTAGAATCCATTAAGTTAAAACAATCGGTAAATTTTCACGGAGAAAGTAGCCAGTTTTGAATGCTTGAAGCAGCTCTTTCGGAATTGTAATTTGCAACCGAGAAAGTATTCTATTTCGCGGGAGGTATGGCAGGCGGCCAGGTATTTTTTTCCTCTTATTCTCGCGGCGCCATCTCAGTCTATTTCCACATACTACTCTCTTCTCTCTTCTTGTCGAATGCGAACTTTCCGCTTGGACGGAATCTCTTGTCGCGACATTTGTACTTTTGAGATGAATCGTGTTCTCTGTCTGTCCCGTCTTGAAAAAAGACAAATAGAGGTAAAATTAATAAACTATTTGGTGCTATAATCGTATAACATGCTGTCTACCGGTGCGCTACACTGTAGTTTGCTGTATATCGAGATATTTACAATATATTATAGCATGCCTTTTGTCGAGATACTTACAATATAGTATCCATTATATAATATAGTTCATTGGGACAAGTACACTATAGTATAGTATGCTGTCTATCCAGATATTTACAGTTTAGTATAGCATGTTGTCGATCACGATATAGTATAGTGAACTGTTCGTCGAGACATTTACACTTTAGTATGGCATGCTGCCTTTCGAGATTTTATTTACACAATCGTATAGCATGTTCTCTTTTGCGATATTCTCTGCACTATAGTAATTTTGTACAAAAACGACAATTAATATAATATTTGATTAGGTAAATGTATAACAAACGTTAGAGTTTCCTCACTTTTGTGTTGTTTTATACAATAAAAATAAATTATGAAAAATTCCCAAAGTCTTGCAAGTTGTTCAAATTGTGGTTGGTACTTTGGATTCATAAAGGTGCACATTCGAATTATTTTGTGGTTAATTTCTAGATTTGAATATAAAGCGTGGTGTTTTCTCTTTCAAACACCGTTTAGATCATATTTCTCACCACAATAGTAAGTGTCCAAAAAGTAAGGTTAGAGAATATAAAAAAAAAATATGTCTCTTCAAAAATTTTATATTTCAAAAAATATTTGTTTTGTTATAATAATAAAATATGAGAACAAATTTAATCACATTTCAAAACCTTTGTTTAGTTTTCGGATACGTTCAGAAATATTCCTTTTATTTGGATTTTATTGCAAGGCGGAAATACTCCAAACGTCTGACCTGTGGAGTAAAAATGTGAGCAGTAGATGTTATCTGGTAATTCGGGGTCATATTCACGAACCATGCTGTCCGGTAAATTAAAGCTCTAACATAATGTAAAACAAGGTGATGTCACTGACAGACTTTAGACTTCCATCTGTCTGGAGCCAGTGACTTCATTGTATTTTCTGTCTGTCACATCTTGAGCAGTGAGGATTAAAATATATAAACTGGTTAGTGCCATACTCGTATAGAATGCTCAATTATTCAACTGTCCGCGTGAATAAAATACCCAAACAAGATAGTCACCGATCTTGTTCATGGAGTTGACCACTCTTCAACAAATTGTATTGATAAATATGTTCTTAATTTTAATGTGTTTGTCATTTTTGTTTCAGGTGAGTTAACCAAAAATTTACCCGAAACAAACTGAGCTTATGGATACGAAGATCACACAATTCACGCAAAGGTAAAATCTCGTAAAATCACTTCCTCACGGTTCCCCAATAATTTAAAATAATGGATTTAAGTTTGCGGTTGAAATTAAAAAATTATACTTTTTCGTGAGCAAGAAAAGAAACACCTCTCGGAAATAAAAGCGGTTATTAAATGAAAAAATCAATGAGTTTAACAAGGAGACAAAATTATCCGCCAACGTTGATGTGTAATATTGTGTCCCACTAATGTTTTTGCAAGATATCCTGGTAACCTGATTTATCTCTGAACCATCCAAAGATCTAAAGTAACCTTAGATTGAAGTTCAAATTGAAGTCAAAATCTCATCTCTTTATAACGACACTTACAACTTTAATACGTTAAAACTTATTAACGGCACTTAAAACTAGCAATGACATCTGTACTCTCGCATCCCTCGGGGAAAAACCAAAGTTGTCTCGACTCCAAGGAAGGACAATTCGCAATGAAGAAAGCGCCGCATAAGCTTGAATATTTAATCCCGACAATCTCATATGACACCCGGTGGAATTCTCTTTTTGTTTCGTTTGCGAGTGCAGCAGATTCGATCTGGAGATGAAATTTGTTTTTGAAATCATGAACGGTCAGGGGAAACTGATGAAATCTTGAATGGTTGGTCTGTTGTCTTTGTGGTTTCACGGTCTTAAAACAACAGTAAATTTAGTTATAGTAAACTATATTTACTAGCGGAAGGGTTGGAATGAAAACTTCAAGGGCGTTTTTATAAATTACGACTACTAGTACTACTACTAATAAGTATGGTTGAAACTTAAAACAAAACCCTTAACATTTTTAGGGTGTAAATGAAAGGTCTTTAAAAAGTAATTGATCATTTTTGAATGTGAGAAAAGCACCATTGTTAGATTTTTAAAACTATTTTCGTTAGGATTATTACTTTTTCATCGGTCTACCAAGGGATCGCCTTCACTGGGGAACACTCTCGGTCATGATTTTTGGTGTCTGATATTCTTTAAACATAATATCCAGCCCATCGTATCCTTTAGCCTTTTTCGATGATGTCTTATTCGATTAGGTTTCCGATTTCATGGATCATTTTATCTGTAAATGGTCCGTTCTCTAGCGTTAATCAAAATATTTTTCAATCAAGACTGTTCGTTATTGTCTTTCATAAGTTTTAGTGCACCACGTCTCACGAGAGAACTAAACTGCAGTTACTGTTTTGGTTGATTAAAGATATCACATAAAATATAACGAATGTGTTTAAGACCATTCGGAGTCTTAAACATTTTAAACATATACGAAGAAAAAATTTTAACAGAACAGGTGGCCGCATGAATTTTACAACCCAAATATACGTCAAACCTTCTCTCCTCACCAAGGGAGCGAATTTTTAATAAAACCCTTAGAAAATTTACCGTCCTGAATAACCGACAGTCAAATGGGAGAAGGACGAAAAAATGTGAATAGAAATGTAGTTTCATTTCTGAATAAATTCACACAAATAAATCAGGCTTTCCAGGGCAAAAATATAAATGTTTTTTTGGGTCGTTTCCACCCGCGGTGTTTAATGTATATAAGTTTTAAAATAAAAATTGGTTCGCTTTGTTAATTAAACTCCATTTATGGTTTTAAAAAAGCACGACAGCGAAGCTTGATTTATTTAAAAAAATTTTTCTTCAACCAAAGTTAGTTAAAGGTTAAAATTAAAATATAATGTATGATCCCATTTCTTGATATTTGAAAAAGACCTTTTTCAAGTTTCATATATGATTTAAGGTTTTATAAAATGTAGAGATATTAAATAAGTATTTTTAAATGCATGATCTTTTACATATTGGAAAATGTAATAAATATAATTCTATTGTATATTGGTGCACCTTTTTTCCTGTAGGTATCTATCATTATATATTATCCTGTGGTGGCTTACCCGTTACCTAAGAGACCAATGAATCTATATAAAAAACATTGTTACTATTTTAAGGTGCTTTTCACTCCACGCTAGATTTCTGAAAACCCTAAATCAATTCTTGCCTGACTTGCTCTAAAACACCACAATCCTAGCGAACGTTGACAAAACTAATGGATAATTTTAAATAAATGCATCTGTCTAGCTGAGTCAAGTCGTCTTCAAATATAAGAGGTTTTCCAATAAGAGGTGTTATTTTGAATAGCCCGCTATTTCGGTGGATGTTACTTTGAAGCTGTCATTTTTTGACATTTGACAAGTAGAAACTACGCCATTAATAAAAATGGAACGATACACGCTTCGACAACGCATTGAAATTATTAAAATTCCCTTGAGTGAATCAAATGCAAATCATCTTGAGTGATGAGGCCCATTTCCACCTCGGTGGCTTCGTCAACAAGCAAAATTGTCGCATTTGGGGCTGGGAAAACCCAAGAATTATTGTTAAAAAGCCTGTTTATCTTCATCATTGTGACTTTTTGGTGCGGTTTATGGTCCAGCGGAGTCATTGAATATTACTTTTTCGAACATGAGGCTGAAGCAATAGTTACGGTGAATGGACCGCTATCGAGAGATGATTAATGATTTTTTATGGCCGGAATTGGATATTATTGATTTGAACAACGTTAATTTTCAACAAAACGGCGCTATGTGCCACACAAGCAACGATATCATTGATCTTTTACGATTGAATATCAAAATAACACCTCTTATTGGAAAATCCTGTATAATAATGAAGAGGTTTTATTTGATAAAAGACACATATTTATTTCTTGGGAGTTCCCTTTAATTCTATTATCAAAACCATACTTCGAATTCACTCATGTCTTCCACTAGTCTACTTTCGCGCTTTCTGGGTTTTTTCCACTTTCCGGATAATCGAATGTTTCCCATCTTGAAAATGAGTCTCATTAATATTCATATTACGACACGATTACCCAATCAAGCAGATTTCTCTAATTATTTAACATCAGAGAATTATTCAAATTAAAATATTTTCAACATTTATCTGTAAAGCTCTAATTGTGTGAACTCAATTGAAATTACGATTTATTATAATATGCTAGTTTAACTTCCCGGATACACCCATGAATTCAACGATTTCAATAATTTTTCACCTTGAACAAGTTGATTGACTGTCAAATTTATATTTCATCGTTCAGTATTCCTATTGCTCATAATATAAATTACATAATTGACAGCTGAAAATGATTTTTGTATTGGCCAAGAAAACTCAGACAGAAAAATCTTTTGAATAATACATTAAGTTTCACGATGCTTGAATCATTTTTGCTGTCACAGAAACAAAGTACACGGAGAAAACGGAAACACTTGATAGCATGCCATTTCCTAACAAACTATTAGTACATTCAGATTATATCGGAACACGTGTTCATTCAGCTGCGTTAATCCTAGTAAATGTGATGACGAAATGCAAAAATATTAGAATTTTTATGTACCTACATTTAATGTTTATTTACACGTTTTCCGATATCCCCATAACATATTCGTGTATTACTGATAGTTTTTTAGGAAACCTGTCAATTCATTCATTAAAAGCCTGTAGTCCCTCTTTTAACCGAAATACAAAAATAATACCAGATTTCTAAATGAGAAATATGCTATATCTTTAAGATTTCTCCGTGTCCCCGGCTATGAAAATAGGCACTGCTGTATACGTGCCAGAGTAATCAATAATACCTAGATTTCATCAAATAATAATGTGGGATTGGGATGGGGTTAACTAAGTAAATAATTATACGGTTGTCTAAATTCTTCATTTATTCTGATTGTTTCTTTTCTATTTTCAGTATAATATGAATAACACAAAATTAAAAATAAAAACTTTATAAAATGTTGTATCGTGTGTAAAATTATGTGCATATATATATATATATAAATAACTGGTGGTACAGTTTTATCATGTAGCCAAAGGCAGAATACATAATTAAAATATTTTAAATTAAACTACAATAATAGACCATAGTGAAAACAGCTTTGAAAGCTCTGTGCTTTCCCAGTCTTTGTTTGCCTTCCGATAAGTGACTGTATTATTCTAGAATATAAAATAACACCGATTCTCCGCCTAAATTAGGGGGAACTGTATTGATTTTAAAGCCGGAATCATTTGTTCCAGAACATTTGATTTGATGCTTGGGATCTTGGAACGTTTGCTAACATTTTTACAATGTATTTTTTAAACACAATAAATCTAAATTTATTCTACCCTTAGGCTTATTTTAACATTTTCAGTTGGTTATGTCTTGATATTTGTGGAACAATTTTTACTTACTCGGTTTAGCATTTTTTTTCCTTTAAGAGTTTTTAATTTCCTACTCCTATATAGATATTTATCAAATATTGAATAAGAATGGTGATTTCTTAAGGATTTCTAATTCATTTATATTTTTCCGTAAAATTTGTATTTTTTCTGTTCTGAAAACAGGTATGTTTTTATTTTCAAAAAAATCTTTCAACATTTAATTAATTTGAAAACGTATTATTTCATCTCATTTATCTGAGACCTAAAATAAATAATTTCCTTGATCATTATTATCATTATCGCGTACTAAAATATTTTCGCTAAGAGTAAAACAAACTCTGTTAAAATTTTTGTTCTCCAATGAAAATATTTATTACTCTGATTAAAAATACGAATGTACCTACAAACTTGTAAAAAGCAAAAATTTATTATGAAAATTTCAATTAAATTTTCGCATTTATTAAGAAGATCCAACCATCTCACAGACTATATTTTAAGAAGATCAAGCCATCTCACAAAATATATTTTAAGAAAATCAAACCATCTCATAAACTATATTTATCACAGAAGAAGAAGATCACACCATCTCAATAACTATATTTTAAGAATATCAAACCATCTCACAAACTATATTTTAAGAATTTCAAACCATCTCACAAACTGTATTTTAAAAAGATCAAACCATCTCACAAACTATATTTTAAAATGATCAAAACATCTCACAAACTATATTTTAATAAGATCAAACCATCTCAAAAACAATATATTTTTCCAATTCATTTTAGCCTTAATAGCCGGTTCTCAATTACTGAATCAAGAACAGTTTTGATTTCGGGTCCTTGAATGCAACTAATAATTTTATTTTTATTTTGAAACTTTCTTCATAAACGCTAAATGTAGACTTAATTCGTTTAGCGGTGAATTTAACAATTATCACCAAATGAACTATTTTGAAATTCATTTATCTTCATTTTTTTAATTTTTTGCATGAAATGACCCTATTTTTAATAAAGGATTCCTATAATTTTTATAATTCCTACGAATTAATATCTATGTAAATGTTCTTTTGTTCAAAATTTTAAATCTCCGAAAGTTCTTCACGGATTGGTTTGAAATTTGGACACAACTTTGCATTCGAATACGCGTGTGTTTTTATATACCTATAAATATGTAGATATCACCTGTAAAAATATGTTTTTTTAAGCAGCGCAATCTGTTGGAAGTAAAAGCAACACGCGCTATTATCTGAACAGAAAGACTGAGCGACGGCAACTCGTGGCTGGGTACATCTAGTATATTATATATTCATATTTTGTAGTTATCATGTCCATTTTTTTTTTTACTGAAAGAATTAAATTAACGCAATATCTTAAGAAACTTACGGGTTTACGCATTCCATTATTTATTTATTTTTTTTACCTTCAAAGTAGGTGTCAGGAATTTAACTTCGGTAAATGTTTTCCATTTATAATAAATGAGATCTCATTTAAATTTACATACACGCTCTTTATTTATTATTTTTCGTAAGTATTCAATTTCAGTTTTACGACATGAGATTTAAGTTTCGTTCTGAATTCTGTTGAGTTTTTAGTGCTTCTTGTTTCAGGTTCAGGGGGAAGTTTATTTCAAGCTTTAGAATCAGCTCTACGAAAGCTTGATCTCTACACTTAAGCCCCCCGCACTCCGAATTTCTACCGATTAGGTTTTTAAGTAACTAACCATCACGCCGTTTCCCCGCAGAGGTAGGCAGAGAGGACGGACCGCCAAACAACTCAGTCTTGGCACACGCTCTTTGCCTTATTCACATTCGTACATCGTCTCATACATACTCTTCTATTATTCTGACTCTTGACATGGCCGAGTATCTGATTCACTTGATCGTGCCATGTCTTCCTCAGGCGTCCCCGACTTCTGCTACCATTCGCATTTTATTTTATTTATTTATTTTATCAATACAAGACTTAGAGGGTACATACGGTTTTTGTGATATTTCACCCTCCATGCTAGGGATGACCCTGTGTTATGGCGAGTGAATTTTACAGTTTGTACAGAATCTATACATTACTATAAAATGAAAAAGAAAAATAAGAAAAATGATGTAAAGCTAGTTTGGGTTGCAAGAAAAGAATGGAGAAGTTAGAGAATTATAAAAAAATGAAAAATTTGAGAAATTATTAGTAAATAGATCACACTAATTAATTATGTACATACTATACAGCTAAGTTAGGGAATAAGGATATATTATGTTTTGTCTGAAATGTGATTAAATTCATAGAGTGTAGAATTAGTGGGTATTGTAGTTGTAATGTATTGTATTCCGTGTGTAAGGATCCATTTCGTAATTTTTTTTAAAGGAATGGGGTTGTCTCACGGTTTTTAGGTTTTCATGGATAAGGTTAAAGATTTTAGGAGCTAGGAAGAAAAAATGTCTTTGAGCTGTCGTGGTATTTGGTGAAGGTACTTTATAGTGACCGTTGGTTATTGTTGTGGTGGTGTAGTTGTGTTGTAAAAGAGTTTTTTTTTATATTTGAACAGGAAATGTATTAGCGAGAATTTTAGGTGGAGTTGTCGTATGTTTATGACCTTATATTCTATGAGGAGTCGAGTGGAGGGGTATCTTGTCGGTCGCTTGTTAATGACACGTATTACCATTTTTTGGGCTTTTAGAAGAGGTTAGATAGTAGATTGTGCACAGCCACCCCAGATTATAATGCCGTAAGCTTGTAGGGATTGGCAGAGAGCGTAGTATACAGTTTTAAAAATTGAGGTAGTAAGGATATTTCTTAGATTTCGAAAAGCATAAGAGAGCTTGTAGATGCGTGGGATTAGACTGACCAAGTGCTGATCCCAACGAAGATGTTGATCAATGATGACCCCCAGGTATTTTATGTGGGTGACTTGTTCCAGAACTGGTCAATTACAGGAAGAGCAAGTTCTCAGACAGGAGTGAATTATTATCTTCTGGTTGTTTGTAGGTTGGGTTGCAGCTGACAGACTGAAGGTTAAGAACTTTGTTTTTTCAGTATTAAAGGTAAGTAGATTATCATGTAACCATTTTTTTATAAGGTCTATGTCGTTTTGAGCTATGTCGAATGCTCCTTTCCAGTTTTTGTGTCGAGATATAAGCACAGTGTCATCTGCAAAAGATATTAGTTTTCCGGTTATGGAAAGGTTACAGAGTTTATTTATATAAATGAGGAACAGAATAGGGCCTAGGACACTTCCTTGTGGGACTCCGAATTGGATAGGTAAAGGGTTACTTACAGCTATGTTGTTAATTTTCACCGTTTGCGATCTATCAGTTAGGTATTATGAGAACCAGTTAAGAGTTCTACCTCGAATACCTAATTGAGTTAGCCTTTCTATTCTTCTTTCAAGTATGGGGTGGGAAACCGTATCAAAAGCTTTGGCTAAGTCTGAGAATATGCCTAAGCAGGAATCACCTTCATCCAGGCTGTTAGTGATCTTATCAGTCAAGTCTAAGATTGCAGATTCTGTGTTTAGATTGTTTTGAAATCCAAACTGATTAGGCGATAGATGGAAGACAAGCCTACTTTTTACGATTTTTTCAATGATTTTTCACAAAACACTTAGCAACGAAATGGGTCTATAGTTTTCTATATTTGTTTTAACACCACCTTTATGTATTGGGATAACCATTGCATGTTTAAGTTGGTGAGGGAAGGAACCGCTTTTAAAGCTTAGATTAACGATATGTTTTTACGGCTCGGTAATCAAGTGAACTATGTGTTTTATTATGTAGGGAGAAATATTGTCATTACCAGCAGCACTGTTTGTTTTAATGGTGAGGATTGTGTTGACGATGATGACGATTTCTTTAGTAGAGGTTGGGGCTAGAGTGAATTCGGGGTGAAGAGAGTTCTGTTGTCTTACCCGTGGGGAAAAGAGGTGATTTGATGGTCACTTTCAGGATTTTGTTGGCAAAGTTCGTACCGATGTTACTGAAAAACTTATTGGAATGATCGGCTATGGTTTTTGGGTCATCATTGATTGAATTTTGAGTGGGTTTTTTTTTTGTTTTCTGAGATGTCATTCACTACGTTCCAGATTTACTGTCATATCCTGATTCTTCAATTTTTTTATAATAGTTTTGCTTGGATATCATTATTAGATTATTGCAAATGTTACGATACTTTTTATAGAAGCGCAAGAGTCTGGGGTCTGGGTTGTTTAGGGCTTGTTTGTGGAGTCTGTCTCTTTTGCGTATACAGAAGATAAGGCCATTTGTAATCCATGGTTTTAATTTTTTTTTTTTTGTTGGAGGCAGTTATAATGGGGAAAGTAGCGTGATTAATGTGAGGAGTTAGTGATGCGGAGAAATTTTCCAGGGCTTCATTGACATTTTCAGAAATCAGGATAGATTCCCATTTTTCTTCTTCTAGAGACTTCATCAGATGATCCATTACAACAGTTTTGTGGGAAGGATTACTGGGCTTAGGGGGAGATGATTATTAATATGAGAGTATGGTATGTATCGGCAGCATCTCCTATCCTCTTCCTATTTTCCTCTTCCTCTCCCCTTCCTTTAACACCAAATTTATTTTAAGAAACTAAAACTTCATTTCTAATGCACTTTAACATAAGAAACTTCTGTGGCTTGACTTCAATTAACTTGTATATTTATATCTATCACTGCATATTATATAAAAGCGGTTTGTTTCTTACAAAATAAATGATTTAGTATTGTTTATTTTAAGAATGGTAGAGTAATAGTCAGTTACAGTGGATTCGAATACAGCTGAATTAGCAGTTCGTTTTGATCTAACAAGTATGTGATCTATGCATGTCTTAGTAGTGAGGGTGACTCGTGTAGGTGTGTTGATGTATGGTATAAGACCATGTAGTGACATTAGGTTTAAATAATTTGTAGTGTGGGGGCTGGATTCGTTTAGGATGTCTATATTGATGTCACCGATTATGATGAGATCATTGTTTTTTTTAATTAATAATTTTTTCTAGAGAGTAGAGAAAAGGGGTGACATTCTTGGACTTAGGGGAGCGATATATGGCGAGAATATTTAAGTTGTCGATTGAGATATTAAAGCAATTTGCATGGTCGAGTGAAATTTCAGATACTGTATGTGTTAGGTTAGATTTGACATAAACTATGACACCGTCAAATTGGGACCTGTTGTGAGACTTGTTGAAAAAATTTGCATCATATATCCTCGTTACACTCCTTTCTTCGCTCATTTGCTCTATATGCCCAAACTATCTAAGCGTACCTTTCTTAATCTTACTCATTACGCTTACATCCGCCTTGCACTCGGATCTCCATATTAATCACACGATCATACATGATTTTACCAGACATTTTTTAAGAATTAAGTTTTTAAGTTCTTAAAAAAAATTATGTTACTTTTGAAGATAATATCTAAACATTTATTTTGCCAAAACTTTAAGAATATGAAATTCTTTCGATCGAAAAAAACGCAAAGTAAACTCTGATAATTATTTAAAACACCTTTTGTTCTATTATTTAATATGTTGTAGACATGAAAAAATCACAGTGTATCTTTAAATGCAACTAAAGCATTTGACTACAGATTTTTGCTCTGTTTCAAACGAGTCGTATTTTATTAAATACTTTCACAATTTTTGCTCAATTATTATCGTTTTTTAATATTAGCGCGCTCCCTTTAGCATTCGTATTTACATATCTCTCTTTCAAACCAACGCTAACCCGAAGACTATGTATGAGACGATGTATGAATGTGAATTAGGCAAGGAATGTATGCCAAGACCGAGTTGTTTGGCAGTTCGTCGATGGTTATTAAGTTAAGTTAGTTATGTTGCGCGTACAAGGAGAAAAAAACCTTTCTCAACTATTCATATATAAAAAAGAGTCCACAACTGAGTTCTCAGTGGTAGTACAACATATTATGTAGCCGGCTTATTCTATTTCCACGCGTGTCGCCCACGTGGTCCGCCCTACCATTTTTACAAACCAGCGCGTGTCATCTTCAACACGTGGGGATACAAAATATGACCCTACTACTAAGATCTCCGTTGCATCCTCTTTTCCTTTTAGATGCTTTGTTAATAAGAAAGAGGGAGAGGTTCCAACGGAGCCATCAGCGCTACGCCTTTACATACGTATAAAGTTGACGGTAATTGAATGCATTTAAAGGGGCTCTTTGTGTGTTGAAAGATTTACTACAAATCTTGAAAGAAGGCCGGATGTTTTTTAGGGGATTTTTCTAACGCGGGGGGTGCTCGTTTCGGATTCGTCCTTTGGACTATTTTTACTGTGGCTTCTTTTGCATTACTAAAGTCAGACAGCTGTTTTAAATGTGACGATGTTTTCAGGGAGTTGTAACTTTTTGGAAGATTAACGTTTTGTGGGGGAGAAGTGTGTTAGAAAGGTCAAAAATGTATACAGTTCAATGAAAAAAACCCTTTTTTAATACGGCCCTATTGCAATGGACTATATTTATATACCAGTCTATATAACATGTGATCGTTAAAATACCCGTGACATTTCGTGCAATGAGGCAGAGGAGGCTGTGCCTCCCCTAAAAAAAATTAAGAAAAAAAAATACTTCAATTTAAATATTACCAATTTATACATTTTAGAAATCAGTATCGAAATCTTATTGAAAGCCCTATAGTATTGCAATTGGTTTCTTTTCGTGTTCCTTCATACGAAATATTTTTCACTGCAACAATTTTATTTATTTATTTTATTTTAATATTACATTTAGTTACAATAGTGACGTATTGCCAATCTCACTAGGTGTGTAACGCCTGTGTTGAGATGGCAATTTACATAGTGGTTGTTAACTCGGTTTTGAATTTTACAATATTGTGAAAATGTCAGATAAAATAAAATCAGTATTTTTTTTGTTTATTTTTAAATTATACAATTCAATTCAATAATGTCAATACCAATTCATTTATAAACTCTCTCAAACCACGCATACTTAACATAGGTAACCAATATGCAGAAGGTGTAAATATTTTTAATAGCACCGAGAAAACTTTTTATATTGTTTAATTGTTATATATATTTAATTATAATTATATTTTAATCCGTTTCACATGTTCATTGTCCACTTTCGATGTATTGGTGTTCATTATGCTTAAATAATCCTACATGATTTTACTATCCTTTTTACTATATTTTATTTTCTTAAATACTTTTAAAAGGTTGAATATGTTCTTGCAGGTAGATATTTCATATCGTCAATACCAATATTGTCTACATAATACGATATGAACAGAAAGTAATATTTAAGTTGTCATATATATTTTACAAAAGTGTTTTGAACACTGCCATCTAGCGGAATTATCTACGCATTACGAAATTGAGTGAAACTCCGTATTATTGTCGGTGTCTCCACTGAAAAGGTTCGAGTATTTGATAAGAATCTTGAAAATAACATAAAACAGTACAAGTTAAAATAAAATCTCTCTTTGATCTATAATTTATTGTACTTTACAATAAGATTTTATATAAATTTAATTAAAGATTCGAAGTCTTATTAACAAAGTTTAAATTGAACTATTGTTTTGATTGATTGAAGGTCTAAGATGGGAAAGTAGATACCTTCATTACCAATCAAAATAAGAGTTCAATTTAAACATTGTTATTATGACTAATAAACAAATCAATCGTAAATTGAAAATAACGTTATATTAATGATTGAATTATTTGTATAGCGCCGTTTTCGGGAGAAAATCACCTCAAGGGTGCTTAAAATCCTGTTATCATGTGGATAAGCTATCAAGAGGATGGTAAAACACCCCATTAGAAAAATAAGTAGGTACCTTCATTACCAATTAAAACAAGAGGTCAATTTAAACATTCTTATCATGACTAATATATAAATAAATAGTTAATAGAAATTTGCGTTATCCTATGGATAAGATATCAAGAGGATGGAAAAATAACTCATTAGATACATAAGTAGGTACCTTCATTACGAATCAAAACAAGAGACAATATTACTTTGACGTAAAAAATGATTATTCTTTCTTTTTTTCTTAAGTTTCAACGATAATTATTATAGTTTTCTAGAATAAATTCGTTATGGCGGGTAAACGTAACGTACGTTATAATCTACGGGTCCGTAGATGGTGTTAATTTAATTATTCTGTCAAATTACACTTTTTGCAAGTTATGCTTTCAAATATTTAGACGAATTATTTGTTTGCCCCTGTACATATGAAATACAAATATGAATAAATAATTTTTTCCCTTTAAAAACTCATCTCTTTCAAGAAAGTCATGCAAATACAATATTGGATAGAATCACCGATAATATATTATTTGTATGCCTTTCTAGAAAAAAATATGATGAGTATTACTATTTATTCATGTTCGTATTGCTTACGTACGGGCTCAAACAAATAATCATTCAATTTAAAGCATAACTTGAAAAAGCGTATTTTGAAAGAATAATTAAATTAACGGCATCTATGAACGCGTACATTATAACGTACGTTGCGACATTTTATTGGTTGAATTTTGCTATAATTTAGTATTAATCTCATTCACAGAAATAAACAAACAACAAAATTAGATTAAGACCTCATTAATTGTTTAAATTAAAAATAATTGTTTAATTAAGTGATTAAAGTTACAGATTGAGGTTGAATATTTAATTTATATTTGTAACACAGTCAATAGATGGCGCCGATTTAAAAAAAATTCTATATATTTATCAAAGACAATATTTAGATTGTATTTAAATTGAATCGAGTTGAATATTGCAATCACGTATAAATGGTAACAACTAAAAAAAATAGTTCTTAGTCGAAGTATGACACAGTTATATATAACCGAAGGGGATAGAGTTGGATTAGCTCAGTGTTAGGTTCTATTCCCAGATGCGACCGAATCTTTTTCTGATTTATCTGTTTCACATTTTTCATTAAGTGTTTTTTTTAATATTATCTACAAGAATTCAATAATAATTATTATTTAATTTTTGCTTGTTTCCATTAAATCACCAATACACATTCGAACTAGACCATTATTATATATATATTATGGGTACATTTGTAATTTATTAACGTGATTGATTAATGAATAAGGTATAATCCCAATGATATTATGGACACGTACGTCAGAAGGACAAAGAAAAGGTCGCGAGAAGAATATAATATGAGATGAGAACGTACGAAAATGGAACAGGAAGACATCAAATACTTGAGTGGGGTCATGTCAAGAGTCAGAATAATATGGATTAAGTCAGGTTTGTGTGCCAGGTCAATCGTGTGAGACATTCTAACCTCCCTACTTTCCTCTGCAATGAACAGCCGATCATTTATGGTACCCAAGTATGACCTATTCCGACCTATTAAAATAAAATTTGATGCCAATTTACACAACGTCAATCTAGTGTAAAACTATGCTAAACAACAAACAGTCCAGGAGAGCATTTTTCCTGACTTCGTTCACCTAAAAGTGTCACTGTAAAGAGGTTACAAGTAATTAAAATCATTTTATGTGCCTCAATATATGTATATGTTAATTTAGTCGTTATTAAAAAAACTGTCATTTAGTACTGAAAACTAACTTAGATACTTGTACTGAAATTCCCAATAAAAATGTGGCTTATAAAGCTCTCGTGGACCCCTACTTACATCTCGTGGACATTTTTTTGTTCATTCGTGTCAGGTCGTGATCGACCCCTGGGGTTATATGGGGATAGAGACCACCTTAGGAATGACTGATGGAACACAATCCTAACCAACGCGACTTAAAACTTATAAAATAAATATGATCGACCGAGAACCGAAGAGTATTTTGAATGTAAAACTCCACCAAATACCAACATATTATAGCTTTAAGCTAAAAAAAAATAATGCAGAAATATAATATTTATATGAATGTAAAACTGTGATACGGAGTTAATACAGTTTTACACTGATTAACAAAAAAATTATTTTATTTTAACTTAGTTTATTACATGTAAAATTCAAATAGTTTTTAAAAAGATAATTATAAAGACAAATTAAGTTCCATTCATTATCTGTGTACATAATTAATATTAACTGCTTGATTTGTCGTAAGACTAATTTAAATATTTGTCAACTATTTTTCTATACATATTTCGAGTACTTATAAGTAAAGATCGATAATGAACCTTTAGGTAATAATTGTATAAAAATACATGAATAGTTTTTTTAGGACAGTTTTAAACTAGATCTACGATATAACTTTTGAATTCTACAAGCACAAGAGGTCTAGTGAAAATGGTTTTCTATTCTAGAAAGAAATTTGATATTAGACAATGTGCGGTCAATTTCACCTTAAACACATTATTTTCCATACATCGCAACCAGATTTGAACTCAGTACTCATACAGATGTATTACTTGCATACAACATGTTCGGAACTTTTTATTTTACTTCAGAAAATAATATTCTAGTCAAAAAGTTAAATTTTAATTTAATTTAAAAAACATACTATTAAAGATTTACTGTACGGTAAAAACTTTTAGTTAGATTTAAAATTCAATGATTAAATTAAAGACTATTTTTTCGTTAAAATAATTTTTAAATGACATTGACGGAAGTGTATGCATTCGCACCAATACACACAATCCCACCTATTAGATAAATTTTGTGTTCACAAAAATCATTATAATTTCGTATTTCGTCATACAACGGTAATGTTAATTACATTACGGGCAAACACAGGTGCATGAACACGCGTTCGATATATTCGGAAAGTACTAATTATATTTATTCATATAAGTAAAGGTACCCACTTACAGAAAGTATTTTTCTAGTAAAATGATTTATTCATATAAGTAAAGGTACTCACATACAGAAAGTATTTTTAAATCAAAATGATTTATTCATATAAGTAAAGGTACCCACTTACAGAAAGTATTTTTATAGCAAAATGATTTATTCATATAAGTAAAGGTACCCACTTACAGAAAGTATTTTTATAGCAAAATCATTTATTCATATAAGTAAAGGTACCCACTTACAGAAAGTATTTTTATAGCAAAATGATTTATTCATATAAGAAAAGGTACTCACTTACAGAAAGTATTTTTATAGCAAAATGATTTATTCATATAAGGAAAGGTACTCACTCACAAAAAGTATTTTTCATTTAAGCTCTACCTTTGCTATTCAAATTTTGGTATAATCTCTTTCGAGGAACCATTTAAAAACATTGCTCAGTAATTAATTATTATCATAATCCGACTTCAGAAGATACACCTACAAATCCTTTGAAAGCCTTGATTTAATTAAAGGGAATTAATCTTTAAACGAATTCCTTGAAATGTGGGAAAAATAAAGTGAATACATTTATTCTTTTTTATGGAATAAATTAATGAGTAAAACCTCAATAGTAATTTTAATTAAAAAAAATAAGATAGGTTTATTTAAAAAGACGCTGTCTTGATTGCATTTAGTTCGGGTTGAATCTTGCGATCATACATAAATATAGTTGCCAATAAAAAATGTGCGTTGAAAAAATGAAGACAATGTTGGTAGTTCTTATTCGAAGTATGATACAGTTAAAAGTGACCAAAGGGGATAGGGTCCCATTAGCTCAGTGGTAGAGCGGTGCCCGGCAAGGCGAGGGCCCTGGGTTCGAGTCCTAGATGTGACCGTATCCTTTTCTGATTTTTCTGTTTCAGATTTACGTTTAGAAATCGCTAATATTGTCTTCAATAATTAATATTCAATCGTTGAAGACAATATTAAAGACTCTCAAACGAAAGATGTGAAACAGAAAATTATATAAAATATAAAAAGGAAGATAATGTGGGGAGCTCGATATATGAAATATTTAAAAATTATGTAAATTGGTCGAATAGCTCAGTGATCAGAGAACTTCCCCGAACAAAGTGTTCCTGGGTTCAATTCCTTGTTGCGACTGTATTTTTTCTGTCTTCTCTTTTTCACATCTTTCGTTTGAGAGTAGTTGATATTTTCTTCAATGATTGAATCCTTTTACTTATAAACCAAGTTTAAATTTAAAGACAAAAATATTTTGAAGAAACGAAATTAATTCTGTGGAAATTTATCAAAGGTACACTCATTATCAATATTATTTAAAAAAATGTTATAATGTTCAAAATAAATTTCATGTACCTTCATGGTGTCCGAAAACCAGTGGTACAAACGGGAAACTGCTGTATCTAAATCATATTAGATTTGGAGTCGATTTTGTGAAATAACTTTTTTGATTTGAGTTTTCATTTGCGTGAAAATAGTTTTTTTAAGTTAAAAGTTTTTTTTACGCAGGTTGCCGAAAAAAACCTAAATGTTCAAATCGAAAAATAAAGTTTTTCATCCTCCATGTGATGTGGATACACCAGTTTCTAGTTACCACTAATTTCCGGACTTGGTGTATCGGAACTTACATATCTACGGAACATACAAAATGGCAACTTGACTTATTTTTTTACAAAATTATTATAAAATCAAAGTTCCATGGCACAACTCATGAGCATTAGCCTGGATAGAGGGTAGATTAGTTTATCAGGTATTCAAAATAATAAATTATGTGAATACCGTATTAGAGGTCCAATTGCCCCCAAGCCTCTGGAGCCAGTGAGACTATGGCAGTCCAGATTGGGATATTTTGTTAGGCTGAAGTAAATGGGGAGGAGAGGTAGAAGGGGAAGAGGATCAGATCTGATCACCAAACACGGCTAAAACCTTTTCAAGCAACATTTCAATTCTATGGTGGTCTTACACCAGAGCGATACTAAGAGAATTTTACACTGTGGAACGTGCCGAAAATATGCTAAATACTATACTAACCAGATTTGATTTATTTGCGCACGCCGTGTTTTAAAACCGCGACCTTCATATTGATAGTCGAGAGGTTTGCCCCTGGACCACAGATACCCATAATGTAATGTTATTTCCTTGGAAGAAGCTTTGAACAAGCAGATTTTTTTCCGTCTGAATCAACAAAAATCTCAGACTCAACGGTGAACTCTGAAATCATGAAAAAGAGTAGGTTGATTTATTTTATAATTGTGATGTATGGTAATACGGTTGAGTATTTAAGCGATAGATGGCGCTAGCCATAAAGCTTACTCCAGAGTCCGTGAGATGTCGCTAGAGTGTACTAGTACTTGTGAGATGATATTGACGGTGAACAAGTTTCTCGAACGAGAGGATTACCAACCCTCGAGTAATGAACAGTGTAGCTAAATCCAGTCCTATTAATTGCAACGTAAATAAACACAATTATAATAAAGAACCTTTTACTTTTTACAAAGAGTTCCCATTACCGAAATCTGGATAGTAACGCAGATATAACGATAATCATCAACATCAATAACGTGCAAAATCACTAACATTATTGCATTTACACATAAAATACTTCTTAACTCCGGGAATTCTCTTCCATCATCAACCATAACAACTACTTGACACAAATGTGTAACATATAACACAGATCGTGAACTTTGACTAAGCGATCATCATTTGATATTCCATTTCCAATATCTTTAGCTTTGGGAGCTTTTAAATGCCTTCCTATCGCCTTCGTCTTGCATGCGACTTGCAAAATTCGTATCTATCCATTAGACACGTGTCTCTTGCTCCCGATGAAAGGAGAGAGCTTTGGTATTCTTTACGAGTATATATGTTTACATGTACATATTCCATCAGCCCGTATAGGCGTATAGTGACGAAGTTTCGAGGTGTAATCAATTCGTTTCATAAGAATTTAAACTTCTTGGAAAATTTTCTTAATGGAAAATAGTTTATCATTGAAGACGAAGATAATACTAATAAATCTAAAGGTAACATGAAACAGAGCAAGCTACATAAAAATTGAAAGATAACGGTCTCAACTGGGAATAGAACCTAAGTTCTTTATCTTTTTTTACAGTAGCTCCACGCAGGAGGCCATGAGGATGATCTTTGGAGATGCTGAAAGGAACGAGAGAAAGTTCTGGGAAGAAAAAAAGTATGATAGGTGGTTACGAATCTGAGGGTCATTGGGTCCAGGAGTGACAGATGTATGAATCTATCGAAAGAGTCCTGCTAGAGAGATCAAATGGTCTTCCTCACAAATCTCTGTCGATCCGGCCCGCCACGCATTAAATGAGCATACGCCTCCGTCGTCGAAACCTATATCAACCTGCTAAGTCACCAAACGTAGCGAACCACTTGGGGAGACCTATGGCAGAGGTGTTGGTTATCCAATAAATTATTTCCGGGCTTAAATAACATACCTGCCTCCCAAATTGTAAACAGTTGTCGTAAAAATATGTATATAACTCGTATATTGTATATGTACATAAATATAAAGCTCATAAATTGTTCCCTGGTTCTTTTGAAATAAATTTAGCATTATTTTTCGGGACACTAGATAAATTCATTGTTCACTGCCACAATGGAGATAAAATGAAATCAAATTTATGTTTCGTAATTCTGTATTCTTTCAGATATGATGATGGACACCTCCGGCGGTGTTCCCAGCCCCCAGAAGGCTGAGGCGCAGTGTGAGAGGCCGGGCCGCCCCTCCAAGCGCCGCTCGTGTGATGCCTCCCTCGTACTTGACACCCTCATGGACTCGGAGCAGCAGATGATGACGAGCAGCATTGAGGGGGTGCTTTGGTCTGACGAGGAGGAAACAGAATATCTCTATAACGAGGAGGTGGCGAGCATGGTCAGTCAGGGTAAGAACATTTTCAAATATTATTGTTAATTAGTATCGAAAAGCTCAAAATGAACGATTAAATTCCTGCATTAATGAAACTTTGCTCGAACATTCTTCTTGGCAGTTTAAATGAAGACCTTTAGATTCCACACGAAAAAAATTGTGAAACACCCCTCTAGGGGGAGAATTTTTGAAAAATACATGTTTTTAAACAATACGTGTTTACAAACAATACATATTTACAAACAATACATGTTTATAAACAATACATGCTTACAAACAATAGATGTTCACAAACAAAACACGTCTAATTGTCTACAAACAATACATGCTAACAAATAATACATGTTTACAAACAATACATGTTTACAAACAATATATGTTTACAAATAATACATGTTTACAAACAAGGTCGGGTGAGGTATCGTTTTCTCTATGTTCTCCACACCTAAACTACTCACTTCCGACTAATAACGTAATTTTTTTTAATTTTAAAAATTTATCATTATTCAACAAAATGGCAGTTTTTTACACCAAATATTCGTTCAGAAAACGTTAGTTAAAATCCGTCCTGTACGTGCTGTTACACTCTGTTTATTAATTTCGTAAATAATTATGAAAATAAATACATCAAAAAATTAATATTTAATCTTCACTAATTCCGAAAATCTGCTAATACGTTCGTTATTCGTAATAATTGTTCATATCTAACTTATTTTTTTATTAATAACAAAAAGATACACGAATGAAAAAAATAATACAGTTATTAATTACATAATATGTATATGAATTTGATGTACTCCTATAAATAAGCAGGGTATGTGTGTATCAGTGGTGTTATTTTGGTGACCGAATCAATCATCAAAACGATAATTCATCTTTAAAAAGTTATATAAAGTCATGGAAAGTGATGGAACAAAAACTTTATTAACTATAATGCCGTATTGTATAATTTATTGACAGAAAGCTATATAGATAGGTACTTCAAAACTTTATTTTGTATTATTTTTAACTCCCTCAATAATAAAAGAAAATTATAGTTTGCCTTTTATAGATAGGTTTCTCAAACTTCTCGATTAACATATGAAAATTTCTGAAGCTCCAAGCACTATTATTTAAATTATAGTGTGCCTTTATAGATAGGTTTCTCAAACTTCTCGATTAACATATGAAAATTTCTGAAGCTCCAAGCACTATTATTTAAATTATAGTGTGCCTTTATAGATAGGTTTCTCAAACTTCTCGATTAACATATGAAAATTTCTGAAGCTCCAAGCACTATTATTTAAATTATAGTGTGCCTTTATAGATAGGTTTCTCAAACTTCTCGATTAACATATGAAAATTTCTGAAGCTCCAAGCACTATTATTTAAATTATAGTGTGCCTTTATAGATAGGTTTCTCAAACTTCTCGATTAACATATGAATATTTCTGAAGCTCCAAGCACTATTATTTAAATGTTCATCTTACATTTACTTAAATTCTGAATTTGTGAAAACAGCTGACCTTTAAGCTATGGTAAGAACGTTGTTGATTTTTTACACTGATAAAAATGGTTTTTTGAGGAAACCCGAAACCTTCGCAGAAAAAGAAAACACGATCCGACTCTAGATAAAAAGCATGTATTTTTACAAAATGTTATTCATATATACGAAACCAAGAGATTATTATACTACCAATCTACGTAGTAAGCTGATGTAAAATACATGGGGTTCTTCCGTAGATACTAAGAAGTTATAAGACTCAAATTTAAAAAATAATTTATTAAATCAATGTCAAATTAAATAATGAATTTAATTTTTTTTTATCTGTCTTCCTAAATATGAAAAATATAATGATGTATCGAAAGTAGTACAATGGAGTTTGAAAATTTGATTTTAATTAATAGAAGTTAACTAACTTAGCTCTTAGAATTCAAAGAAATCGTACACGGAATCCATAGAGTTAAATGATTTATCTAAGACGCGATCAATTCATCGGGTTCCTGTTTGTAGAAATAAAAGTTGTTAGTTATGACTTATGACTTGTGACTAAAGACCTTATTCACTAATGAACTTTCTTTTTAGTGTCAAAAGTACATGCGGACTGCCAATGTATATTAAGGGCCATCTCAAAACATTTTTCGAAACTTTATGCCGATAGATGGTGTTATTTTCAATATCGTCTAATAAAACACTTTTAACACGTTATGCTTTATAATATTGAGATGAATTATTGGTTTGCGAACGTATATAAGTAATATTAATCTGTATAAATTTTTTATGGTACCTATAATTACATAATCGTAGAAAACGGCTGAAAAATACACAATTTCATTGCAAAAAATACGTACAAATGACATTTCACGCAGCTCCGCGCGCGTTGGTACAGGAAATTTTTATTTACCCAACCAAAACCATTTGCGAAAAAGACTCCATTTCAAAAAATTTACGATGTTTCGCATGAGTATGAAAGAGACACGAGATAGAGGTTTGTTCAATTCACTAAACTAAATCAATGCCTGGGAAGATTAAATAATTTATAAAAGGAGCCGGCTAGGAACAACGGTATGTGTGCCGGGAGCTGGCGTTAACTGGACCTCTTTTTTAAAGGCCGCTTTTGCTAAATGGACATAATCATACCAAGCGATGTAGGTATATACCTACATAGTAACCATGTATTCGCGCGGTTGCTTGCTTACAAATATTTCGCGAATAAGTCAAAAGGTTACACTTTTTCTTACATTTCTATGGGGCGCATTCATCAAACCAACGAAGTGGTTAGAATTGCCAGACGGAGAAACAAATTTGTCATATGCACAAGTCAGAAAGGGCTCTCGAACATCATAACATCATCTCGCATATAAATAATATAGGCATTGTTTTGAAATCAGCTCGCCACGTGCGTCGTAATATATGAGTGTCCACAAAGACGATGCCTACAGTGTGCATAATATGAAGTCGCCTTTTCACATTAAAAAACTTTTTGTATTTTGTAAATGGGTATATTTTATGTTCACAAATGACAAACATGTCATGTTAATAATAGTAAATCCTTTATAGGGCAGAAAGGTGATTGAAAAAAAAAACTTTTTGTACAAATATCTTATACACGGTGTCCATAAACTAGTTGTAAAACTGCCATCACAGTAAGCGGAAAGCGTTGCCTGGGTCGTGATGGAGGAATTAGCCAGCTGTGGAATTGAACTCACGATGCCTGGCGGGAACGACGATAGTAAAAGATTTTTTATTTACTTATTTATTTATTTTTTATTCTTTTCACATATTCTGTCCATATTTCTTTTTTCTGTAAGATCCTTTTTCTTTCAATGTTTGTTTTAATATTTTGTCCGATAGCTTGAATTGGTCTACTTTGTCCAATTAATTCATCATCTTTCTCACAGAGAAGCAGTCCTGGATTTATCCTCCTGGGTCTCGTCATTCGAACACTTGTTTTCTTTATTTCCGCGACAGTGTTTGTGGGAACTAAAAGATATAATATAAAGGCATTAAAGGAGTATAATTTTTGAGCAACATTAAATATGAATCACCCTATACCAAACGAGCGACATGGGTCATAAAATAACAAGCGTGATAGTTAGTTAGTTAGGTAGGTACCGAGAAAATATTTAAAAAATAATAAAATATTTTGAAATAATTTCATAATACTTACCTGTATTCCGATTCGCCGTGCTGACGTTTCATCCCGTTCGCACTTAGTCTTGGATTCACTCTTTTCCCGGAATACTGATGATTCTTATAAAGGGCACGCCTCATTTTTATGGAATAACAATGCTGTACAAAATCGAAAAAAGTCACTTCAAACCGCGGCAGACAATCGACTGTTGAATGAATGAATGAGAGAATGTGAATTGGCGGGCGTCTAGCTAGTGATAGTTACAGATTTAAGAAAGTTCTAAATAATTACAACCGCTCTCACTATAATTATTATACAGTTAATTTTGCCTTTTTTACTGCGTGCCAAAACCGCAAATGTTCCTTGCGACGAGTAATACTGGAACATTCGTAAAAAAGCAAAACGAACATTCTATCAGAATAACAAATCAAGCCGCGCAAATTGACATTTTTACTGACCACTTTAACACCGTAGGAATGGGCTAATAGCGTGCACGTGAAACATATGGCTCGCACATATGTTTGTCTCCTTCTAACACGGATTCGGACATTTCGGCTGGCGGTGCCCGCATAAAATAATTACTTTTGTTAATTTAATTACTTGGTTATTATAAGTGATAGAACAGTGAAATTTTCGTTCGCGATAAACTCATTACGAGTATTATTTTTCGGTACTAAAATAAATAAAATATTATCTGTAGTTTTCAAATGTGGCTGAAAAATAGATTGTATGGGAATTGTCACATCTGTTTCACCTTAAAGGTAATATTATTTTAATTCTACATTGTCAATTTATTAGTATTTTCAACATTTACGTAACCGTTTGACATTTAGGAATGTCAATTCATAGACAAATGCGCTATTGTTGCTTGCATTATCAATATTGGTTTGGCTATCAGCAGCGCGACCATGCTCGGGAAATCGGTCACAAAATCATAATCAATAACACATATAAAGAATATTACTATCATCACTGTTACCAATAAAAGCTTTATATTATTATTTACAACAAAAACACACATTTCATCATTATTGCATTATTTTTTACCTCCCTTAATTAAATTACTAATGCTGTTGTCTATGTATGTAAACGTACTTGCCTTCGTTCTGAACCCCGATTAACTCTTCACGTATGCCTTCCAAGTGTTTTTGACTGTGCTTATTTAATACAAACACCATGGCGTTGGGTTATTGACCCCTACCCCAAGGGTTATTAAATCAACATCTTGTCTTCAAATATATTTAGACTCTCTCTAAGTTCAGAACGTTGAACTATGTATAATAGCACCCCCTGAATTTGTCTGTAAGCCGGGGTTACTTTGCATCACTGATAGAAAATTTTTACTAAAATAGTTATTTTAATGTAATTTAAATTTAATGGTAAGATAATAAGAGGTACGTATGAATGACAACTTTTTGTAGTTTTATGATAGTAATACTATAAATCAGTTATATTTTTAAAAAATATGATGTAAAGTACCTCACTTCTGTGGGGGTTGACTTTGCATCCCTTTTGAATTTACCTATTATGGGCGCATACTGGCGCAATGTTTTTCCAAACCTTTGAGGTGTTTTTTCCAAACATTATACTATGATAAAATTTATTTTAGACACCGCTAAGTGTAATTATTTATACAAAAAGTTCCTCTGTTAGATTCAAAGTAGCCCCTATTTACAGTATTTATTTTTCATAGTCTCAATAAAACGGTTATTTACCAAAACTTTAAGAGGTCACTAAATGTACATCAAAAAGTACAGAAGAAAATAAATGGCAAAACAATAATGTACGTAAACAAGTAGTAGAATTAAGTTTTGAAAAGTTTGGATGGTTTGATGAATGGGGAATATTGTGAGGCGGAAAGAAATAGAGAGAAAGGGAAGCTGAAGGTTGGGAATTCAATACATGGCGATTCAAATCTTTTCACATAGCATAGATTAAATTCTTTCAACCAATAAGCTTTGTTTGAAAGGATTCTGAATTATTAACTATCCAGGGTTTTACTTGGAGTATCCTTCAGTTTAAACCGAAGCACAAATTATAAAAACATGCAAAACAAATCCTTAGAACATTGACTTTATTTACAATTTCTCGGTTTTTGGGCACAGAGACAAGGATCTTACCATTCTGCCACAAAGATCGTCGTGTTCGTGAATAATCTACGAGATGAACAATTTTGCTGGCTGCCTCAATTTTACGAACGAGGAAATAAATATATTGATCTATTAAAGAGGGAAACATGGTTAAAATTAACCAAGTCTGTACAATCAATGTAAGAACTTGTTTAGTTTGAACGTTTTAATTGATTTTAAGTATATTTTTAAATAAACATCTTGGGTTCATACATGTTTAATCAAGTTATATAACATAGTTCACTGAAACTGACCTACTCAAAAACTGTAGGGCAGACATGCCAAAAATTTCTTGATCAAGTTGTGCGTTAATATGTAAAACCTTTAACTGACCTCTTTAAATCATGGCAGCGTTTAAATTATATCAAAACACTCTGATGGTGTAAAATATTGGCCGTAAATACTTGTTTCATGTACAGAGTAGACTTCAATTTTCATTTTATAATTAAATTCTTTGGGATTTTTAATGTTCTGAATCACTGCGCCCACTCTCTAACTAAATGAATACCTGAACACCTCACAACAGCACCTTAATACATAGGCATAAAAAATATTTTTTTACATTAGCTTCACACAGGAGGACCTGAAAAAAATAATTTAAAGCAGGGCCTACGACACCTTTGGGGATTCTGTTTGGAAAATCTTTTTAATGAAAAGAAGTCCTGAAAAGAATTCATCCCTCTCACTGCGGTGAAGGCTCCCTCGACCTGTCTATCCCGGTCAAAGATATTAGAAGAACGAGATGTGCTATGAGCAGTTCATACTGGGTGGAATTGTTTTGCCCAGTGTCGCCGGTTTTGTTCACCAATACTACTGCACACCTTTGCTTACGCTAAGGACGTATCGTTTCAGTTGGCACTAATACATAGAACAGATTTCTGTGCGTACACGTCCCGATACCGTACAAAGTACCCTAATTAGGTAGTACTCCGCCTACGGTCCGGCGGCCAACATAGCATATCTCGTTCTTCTAATATCTTTGATCCCGGTCCTGCTCGACGTGGTGCATCCGCTTACAACTCCTAGACAAACACCAACCCCATGAACTCGGGCACCCCTTCTAATTCACCAAACGTAGCGAACCACTTGGGGTGATAGAGGTGTTGGTTATCCAATAAATGGTTACTGGGCGGAGGTAGTCAAACCCGATACTACGAAACATTATGCAGAATACATTTACACGTAATAATGTAAGAAAATGTTTATAGTATGTATTACAATTGTAAATAAAATTACTGTAAAGTAAATCTAAAATAATAAAGATTAAATAAACTGTTTTTACACAGGTACCTACGTATGATTGTAATGCCATATCACTGTAAAATCGCAGACTACACATTAACTAAGTAAAACGCTGTTTTTTTAAATATATGGTAGGTATCCATTTCTTGATAGTAAATATATATATAGTCGAAAACAGGACAAGAGTCCCAACTACTCCCGGCCGTCCAGAGTGGGATTACGACATCCTGATCCAATTGGGTTATGTTGCGATGGGGAAAGTAAGAAGATAGGGAAAATAAAGGTTGGGAAGTTACACAAATGTACGTAAAACGGCCGCCTTTAATTCAAAGCAATTAATCCATCCCTGTAAAACACGTAAAGACAGCATAAAGCCTTGTAATCCGATAAGACATATGGTAATTTCATCGTATTTATTGCTCAATTATTTCATTATAGATGTCGCAATAATAATTGTGTTTTTCGCGTCTCGGCATAACGCTGACAATGAAAATAATATCGGTAATAATTACCTATAAATCCTTGACTTTTGCGTGGCGCCCGAAATCTCGCGATAAAAACCTTATCTTGCGGCAGCTGAGATATAAACCTCTTTAGTAATAACGTTATCATTAAATCAGGAAGGTATAAACATTCTTTTTTTATAATATAATGCACATTACATGCATAGTAATAATAATTTTGTGAGTCATTTTTGCTGACTAAGAAAATTCTCAGCTTTGTTAGAACATTATTTTTGATTTATTTCAGCGTGTTTTTGCTGTTTATTCTTATGCAGACCAATTCAACACTATTTCTCCTAAATTTTTTTCATATCGAACAGTTGGAAGCTATGTATTAAACTGTATGTCGTGCAATTTACACTGTCGACTTGTACTTATTATAATCTACATAACTGTTAGGAGTGCAGTTCTACTGATTTGTTATAGACCACTGCCTGGAGAGTGAAGATTGTACTGATGATAGCAAAGCTTTGATATTAGTGGGTATCAAAAGAAACAAAATATTTATATTTCAAAGCTAATGTTGCAAGCAGACATTAGAAAAGAAAATATTTGGCTACTTTAAAAATACAGATTAAAGTTTTCATTTTAAAGTATTTTATTATTTTTTCCTAAATAATGAATATCCTTCATATAGATCTTTACAACTGGAACCGCAATTGCGTACTAATTAATATCAAATCGGATCCATAGAGCTATACAATTAGAGGAACATTGCCTAGTAATATCTCGTCCAAAGATGTTTCACTATTAGAATACGATAAGCGGTGCACTTAAAGTGGATTTGGTATTTTTAGTTAAAGCGTTTTGGTGGTAAAAAGAAGAACCTATTTTCTCGCTTCATGTCTCATCTAAATATAATATAATATAATACATAAAATTTTTTTATGGTTTTGTGGAAATCTTGCATATATACCATTTTGCTACGTGTGCAAACTGTTAGAAAGGAATGAAATTATTTTATAACGCTGATTTTTTAATATTTTATAAATGCTTTCTTTAACATAAAACTTTCATAAGGTTGTTATACGTGTAGTTAGGTAGGTAGATACTAGATGGATGTGTTGTCAACCTTCGGGCCCTAATGCCGACAGGGTCCATTATCACCAATATGAATAGATAACACGACATGAGCCTCACTATTTGCGTATTAAGTATTGTAAAAAGTAAATAGCTGTGACTGCTATCTGTATTTTTTCATTGAAAACTAGACAACGAACGCCGACAATTTTGAAGATTATATCAGCATATTATTATTCAAATCGAGAATGATGACCTTTTTTATTGTTTTATTCATCAGTAGTATTTCATTGCTCAGTCCAGGGGATTTTCTATTCGACTTTTCTTTCACCGTTATTAACCGTTTATTACGCGTAAACAATTTTTTTTAAATATTTTATAACTGAGACCACGCGCAGAAATCACATAACAATCGGTATTTGTAAATATAAATTAAATATGTATGTTAGTCGTAAATCTCTAGTTTAAGCCGTAGTTGTAAGTCGTTTTGTAGCGGTATTGTGTAAAAATGCCCACTTGGTCATAAAAATATGTATAGCGTCATTAGTTAAAAGTCTTAGTTGTAAATCACTCGACATTAGTCTTAGTTATAAGTCTCTCTCTATCTATGAAACTTAGTTATAAACCAAAAGTAATTAAGTCTAAGTGATCAACGCATAAATTAAGTTGTTAAGCGCCCTTGAGATGATTTTCTCCCGAAAACGGCGCTATATAAATAATCCAATCATTATTATTACTATCCCTCGGAATTCGATTGAATTTCCAACGATTATTTAAATAATAGTAGTAATAATTAAAGACAATATTAATGATTCTTAAACGAAAACTTGAAACAGAAAAATCAGAAAAAGTTAGGGTGGCATCTATTTTTTTTGTTTTGTTTGTTTTTGACAATTTGTGGTTTTACTCATAAAGTTATTCCAAAAATTAAAATATTCATCTTAGACTTACAAGCACGAATGTCAATAGATGTTGCACAATCCAAGACACAGTCTAGTTTGTATTTAGTTCGGGAAGACACTTGCAATCAGCATAGCAGCCAGAAAATGAAGATAATGTTGATAGTTCTGAGTCGCAATATGATACAATTAAATATGACCGAAGGAAATAAGGTCGGATTAGCTCAGTGGTAGAGTAAAGCCTCGGCAAGGCTAAGGTACTTGGTTCAATTAGTAGGTGCGACGATTTTTCTGTTTTTCTGTTCCTAATTTTTGTTTGATTATCGAATGCATCGAATATCACATTGAATGTGTCTTCAATGAGGTTTTACATTAAATGAAAATTTATTTTCATCTTAAAATTTGAGGTTTTACTCATTAAGTTATAAAACAAATAAAAAATATAATTTTTAAAATCGAAACAATCGATATTCTGATAATGCTTACTAATAAATTATGTTGCAGCCCATAGTCATTATACGGTATCTATTAAAACGCTCTTGAGGAGAAATATTATTTAAGTGTACCAATTAATAATTACACGTTATCATTATCTACAGCGGATTTTTTTTTATCATCTGGGGTGAAGCCTGTTTGAATAGAAACATATTTAAATCAACAATTAAAGGTGTTACTAATGACTAGTGAGTTATGTGTCACTTGTCCATTATTTTATAAATGTTTTTCTTCATTGATTAATTTGATAGATTGGAGCAAACCAATTAGGTACATCAATACTTATGATATCTGCTACGCAAACCCAGAAAACCATTTAGGTACATCGATGGATGTGATATCAGCGATGCAAACCCAGAAAAGCAATTAGGTACATCGATGCTTGTGATATCTGCGATGCAAACCCAGAAAACCAATTAGGTACATAAATACTTGTGATATCTGCGTTGCAAACCCAGAAAACCAATTAGGTACATCGATGCTTGTGATATCTGCGATGCAAACCCAGAAAACCAATTAGGTACATAAATACTTGTGATATCTGCGTTGCAAACCCAGAAAACCAATTAGGTACATCGATGCTTGTGATATCTACGATGCAAACCCAGAAAACCAAATAGGTACATCGATGCTTGTGATATCTACGATGCAAACCCAGAAAACCAAATAGGTACATCGATGCTTGTGATATCTGCGTTGTAAACCCAGAAAACCAATTAGGTACATCGGTGCTTGTGATATCTACGATGCAAACCCAGAAAACCCATTAGGTACATCAATACTTGTGATATCTGCGTTGCAAACCCAGAAAACCAATTAGGTACATCGATGATTGTGATATCTTCTTAATTATTTTAAATTACGACTATTTGAATTTCACTTTTGTTTTCGTGAATGAATGCAAATTTTGGAAGGGGAAAAATAATCCACTTCCCGACATTCGATCTAGCTAAAACTCGGCAGATTTACTCGTTGTCATTCACAATGCCTTTCATCAACTTTTGGTGGTATTCACGCAGGCACGCGCGCACATACGCACGCATTTTAGGTTGGTAGATACCTACCACTTCCATGGAAACAGAAATTATAAATGCGAGAACACTATATATTTTCAATTTTCCTAGAAATTTATGTTACACTAATTTTCATCAATTCTTAATTATTCCATAGAATAGAGACTAGAACTATGTTAAATTTAGACTTAAATGTCAAGCAACTAGAACTAGAACTAGAACAATTATATTTACTATCATAATTACTTTAAAAATTTCGTAAGATTTTTATTTTATTTTTTTCAATTCCACGTAAAATGTTGTTTTTTGAAACTATCTTCTGATTTAACATTGAGATAAGCTTCTTCTAAAAATATAATTCATTTTAACTAAAAAAAAAAATTAATGGTTTAAGTAATGTATTGCTGAATGTTATAAAAATAAAATGTTTATTACTTGATTTATGATGTAGATTAACAAAAAGTTATGATATCATATTTTTACAACAGCTTAACGTTTTTACTGAGAGTTTTGCGGCGTACGCCTTTGTATCTGATATTGCAAGTTCAAAACCTCAGAATAGAGATTCCACAAGAAAAAAATAAATAATTGTGGGAAATCGAATTTTTGCACCACAAGAATAAGAAAGGCTTGCTAAGTGTCGCCTTGGTGAGATGCCACTTTTCAAAATCAAAGCGTTACTAGAAATTAAAATTTAAAATAAAATTATTTTTGAAGTGAAACTTCTTTACGCGCGTCATGCATTTTCGAGGACCGGAGTAAAACCGACTCATGACCGTCACGAAAAACAGTGATCATTTGGTGGTGGGGGTACGGGACCCCCACCACCGCTCACCGTTCACTGTCGCTCTCTCACCGTAGTCGCTTACTAAGGTGAGGGAGCCACTGACGAACGTTCTCTCTCTCTCTTCTCTCTTTTCTTCTCTCTCTAGCCAACGACGCCACGCCAGGCATCAGCTGCTTGCTTCGTGTACTGCGCGGTGAGTGTAATACGAGTGAAATACGTAATTGTGGTTTATTCGATTTGAAACAGAGTTTTTGTGTCAAAAATGAGTAGTGACGAGATTGAAGTGAGAACAACATTCGTGGCACAAGAATAATGAAATGAAAAGAGAGAGAGAAGAATACTAAAAGTTTCACTTCCGTCGTGCGTAGGCTTGCCACACACTGTATTTTTTTTATTTGCATCCAGGGCACCGAAGAGATATACTGATTCAAGTTTATCATTGGCTGTCCGTATGCTCAAAATTGTCCTTACTAGTGAAAAAATTGATCGAAGACTTTCGAAAATCTGAATTCTTTCATGAACAAGAAGTGTCAATTGGCGACATCATCGGTTTGCTAGTAAACCAGTTGCAAAGTCACCCCAGTTTCAGATGCCTAATAACCGGAATAATAATATAACGATTTTATTATCGTGATAAATTTTTGGTTTATTTTTATATTTTTTATATTTAAGCCCCCGCAAGAGGCTCTGGGGAAAATAATTTCCCTCAGTGCCTATGTCACCTTCGGGGATGCTGTGTGTTGTGTAGTTTACGTATGTAAAAATGATACCTTCTTGCGCGCGTTAACTATGATAATTTGTTAAATTAATATGATTTTTGGCGTTCCGTTTTGTTATAGCCATCAAGTACCGGATACCAAGAATTATTAAACATAGATTAATCTTTAAGTAGTAAACGTATATTATTTTCTTTGTAGTAAACGTATAGTAATCTTTTAACATTAACACGGTGCTTTTTTAATCTCAAATCAAATCCTATGTTATAGGTAGGTACATTAAATACGTGACCTCCTCACTCGTTAATACATGAAATGTTCAGAAAGCAGGTAGTAGATTCAAATTTCAAATTAAAAAAAATATAGAAAATCCAATGTTCGCTATTAAATGTGGATTTCTTCTAGACCACAAAAGGCAATATTTAAATATTTTATTTTTTATAAAGATAAACATATCTATTAAATTAATATATTCATTTGTTTCCTTTAGAGATGATTAGGTTACAAATTAATTTAGCAATGGCCGCAAATAAATTTGCAATTAAAAGTCTAAAGTCTTATCCGACAGTGATTAACTAAATAGAGCATTATTCATAATGAAATGTTATCAATATTATTTTGCAACAATTTTTAATTAATAATTATTTTATCAGGAGCAGCTGGCGCCAAGAAGTAGGCAAATTTTCAGTATTGAAGTGTGAAGTGTGATAACTCATAGTCCACTGACTAAAGATTATTATAAATACTATTTTTTATTTAAATATCAAGTCGACACAAGACTCTAATAATGGGGATTTGCTCGATGCTCACATTTTAATCAAACCAAAACACTTGCAGAACTTATAATAAATTTGATTTATATATTTTTTTGTAATTAAATGATAAGTACCTATAAAATAAATAGTAAATAGGTAGTACCTATCTAAATCTCAAAAAAAAAGTATTCGTTTTTTATGATATTTCAAAGCTGGTTAATCAAAAAAACTTAAAGTAAAAATTTGTGTAAAATAATCGTTTGACTAGACTCTACTAGATTGTTTCATTTGAAACTTTCAGTTGGATCAGCAACAAAAACACAGTAGAATATTTAACTTGGGATAACTTGTATTAGCAGAGTTCGATTTAGAGCAATCTTGATGATGACACGGAACTGGATAGTCTCATTTTTATCAAATCTCCGCAGAAAACAGCTGAGAAACGTTTAAGATCTAGTTAGAGAGAAACCCGTGCAATTTAATAGTGGACGCCTTATCAGGCCTTCGGAGTCATTACCTCAAATGACTCGCTTGCATTCGATATCAGATCGCTGGGGGGGAAATCTCACCGCTCTTAATGACAGTGAGATAGGTTGTAGAACTATGCTACTATCCACTGCCTTCAACTACCTTCCTACTCAAAATCTGTTTCCTGGTCGTAACAACCGAATTATCGCTGTAAAATAGTAACTAGATCCAGAGAATCTAGAGGCATGGAGTAAACGACAAGAAGATTAGGTGAAACTTTCTGCGAAGTTATTGGGTGTATTTATGTAGTTTTGAGGGTATTACTAATAGTTAGGTATAAAAATCAAATATTTTTTGGTGTAATAACTATTTTTATTTAACATTGCAAAAGTGACCTATTGCCGAAGGAGATTATACCGTGTCATTCTCAACTAAAGATTTTAGTAGATACTAGGGATGAATTATTATTGTGGAAAGGAACTAAGTAAGGGAGAACGAAGGTTGGAAGGTATTAGATGGATATACACATCGTATTCGGCATGTATGCCTAACCTAACCTATTTAATCAACAAAAGGTGACTGCACACCAAGGGGACAATGGTACCTACTTACTTATTAAGAATTACAATAATAATATTTGGTTAATTTATATAGCGCCGTTTTTGTGAGAAATCACCTCAAGGGCGCTGTACAAATATATTTCTTAAATTGTTAACACTAGAACTACTGACTTAAAACTAAAGACTAAGGCCTATAATTGTGGCTTCAGATATTAAATGATGTGTAAATTAGGTAATGTAGGTAAATGAATTTTTATTTTTTTATTAATAAATCATTATATTCATTTTATTTTTTAGACTAAAGAATTCACCTTTGTTTGTTTTGACAGTAATTTTTAATAGCCTGAATAATAATGCATATAAACGTTCAGATTCGTGTCGGACTCTTGTTTTCTTGACAAATTTGAAAGAGCGTTCCAATGTCTTGTGCCGTGATCAAACGAGGACAATACATAACATAATACAATAGTGTCCTGTCCCTGCTCCGTAAAGAGCCCTGACGGCGCGGGGTAGGAAATGGGACAAATCTACCTTATATCAAAAGCGGAAAGCTGTCCTTCTTGGTCCTTCTGTTTTGTTAAAACGCGTTTACACGCGGACAACGCGGCCGGGCGCGGTGGTGGGGGTAAGACACTGCAAGACACGGGTAAGATCCTGCGGGGGTAGTTTGCCCATCTATCTCTGGGACAGTGTCTTGGTTCATTGTTCTGTCTTCCAAAGTCCTGTTCACACTAGGATAGAGGGTCCGGAGTTAGGACAAAACAGTATTGTACTGTCCTCGTGTGATCGCTGTATAAGATACTAATGAGAAAGAGTGACATTTATGGATGGAATATTTATTATTGATATTATAACCTTTTGATACCGGCAACTACTTAAATCGAGCTTTCCTCGAGTATTGTTAGATGTTAGTTACAGAAACACTTTCCTAGTTAAAAATCCGCTTACACTGCACTTGTCATTGGGTGGGTGCTTTTCCAAGTTCAAATAACAGACGTCTCTGCGTCATTATGTTGTTCTTGCTCTGTCCATGTATGGATTTGCTAATAAATTGGCAAACAAAATACACCCACCCAGCAAAAAAGGACAAATATAAAAACTAAATTTAGGAAAGGAACATTTAATTTATAAGACTTTTTGACATTGAATCCCTTTTTCGAATGAAGACAGATTCACAGTGCTAAAAAGTCCGGTTTGAATGGAGATGCACCTCAATTTGTCCCAGGACATCAAATAAATACGTGAGTTGGGGGCCGTTTGTCAAAGTTAAGAAAGGAACTGAAGGATATAACGAAAGCAGACGCATCTTAAGGTAACATTTTTTACGAGGTGCCATTTTGTCTTCGTTTCACAAAAGATTGAAGATGAACTCAAAGCATAATACTTGAGTATTTATTGCTTCTACAATAAGATTATTGAACATGGAGGGTAAGCACTTAGGTGGCATGGAAAGTTGTAAATACGATATAAACGTATATATGTGATTTTTAGCATTAAAATTGAATAATAGGAAAGCATGACATCATTACAAATATAGGAAACACAGCATATAGCAGTTAATTTATTTTTAATGGGTAGGTATTTTTTTTATTTTTTATAGTGAATACCTCACAAGAGTCCCAACTGCTCCCGTCTGGAGCCAGTGAGACTATGGCATCCCAATTGGGGGATGTTGTGAGGCTGAAGGTAAGTGGGGAAGGGAAAGAGGAAGGTGGGGAAGTACCTGGCTATTCAGATCTAGTCACTAAACACGGCTAAAGCCATTTGGATCAACGTTTCAATTCTGAATGGTGGTCTTACACCAGGGCGATACTGGTAGTATCTTCCACTCTGGAACGTGCCGCAAATATACTATATATTATTTTAATTAATTAATTGTGAAATAACACAAATTAATCAAATAAAATTTATTTGCGCACGCCGGGTTCGAACCCGCGACCTTCGGAATGGCAGTCCAATGCGTTACCACTGGACTATGCCGGCCGTCAAAGGTATATATGGTCAGTTTGATAATTAAGATGACTGGATGTTTGTTTGTTTATTTTGTTGTTTATTTATTTATTTTATGGAAATAGTACATATTTTATCAGTTAAATAAAAACAATTATGGATATCCTCTTTGTAACTGTATCTCTAATAAAATACTATAATTATAATAAAAAATATTCAAATTTATAAGGAAATCAAATGCACGTTCATTTGCCTAGGTTATCATGACGAAATTTGAAAATATTCGTATTTTCGTGAGCACGTGTTCCGACATCGTGATAATATATCTGTAATTTGTGAAAAGTTTTTTAGAAAACCTGTTAATTCATTGGTTAAGGCCAGCAATCGAGTTTTTAACCGGATTACTAATAATTTGAATAGTTTCATAAATTAGCAATACTTACTCATTTTTCTCCGTATGATAACATTAACCACAATCCGACATTTCATGGATTAGGTATATTTTAAAGTAAGTATCGTCTTCGTAGTGCTTCATCCTTCCATTATATAAAGTAGATATTTCTTCATCGGATCCGCCAAAGAATAGAAGGTTTAAGACTTGCACCCTGCACTGCACAGGGTATTGCATCCTTTTTTCAAAGAACTTTGTCAATCTAGAAGTAGATTGGAGCCATTCCTTGAATTGCACTTTTTCTTGGCAAACAAGTTTTCAGTTTTATCTGAGAGTAATCTCCTCGCAGAGTATGTCTCGAATCTCGTCGGAAAGCTGAATGTCTTGCCAATTTTAAACTTTCAGAACTTAATGCATTTTGTAGTTACTATTTAATTTGAGAGCTTTTTAATAAATTTATTCATTCATTTTGATGGTATCCGTTGTCGAGGGGTAAGGTTCCAATAGGTAGCGGGTTCTGATCCAGTCGTTCGCAAGTAAATACCAATTAATTAATTTGTGTTGTATCACCATTAATTAATTCATTTTAAATTATATTATATATTGTATTTGCTGCACGTTCCAGGGTGGAAGAGAGAAACTCCATTCGGAATTGAAACAGTGGTTTGAAACAGCTGTTTGGTGACCAAATCTAAATAACTAGTTACTTCTCCACCTTCCTCATACCCATCTCCTTTCCCACCATACTTCAGCCTCACAACATATCGCAATTGTGGATGCCATAGTCTCGCTAGATCTAGTGAGCATGCATTTTCTCCGAAGTATTGTGTTTTCGTCATGTCCCGCGATTTTGATTGACTTTTTCAGAGTTAGCTATTTTTTTATTAGAGATTTACTTATATTATTCTTATTTATCTGCGAATTTTTATATTAGGTGTGGAAGATTAATTTGGTGGTTTCTTAAATAGCCTACATGATATTTTTTTGGAAACACACAGCCGTTACGTAAATTTCGACTAACATTGAAAAAATCACGTTTAACATTTCTAGTACGGAATCGTTAAATGTTAGTTCCATTCTGTGAACATAGTTACTTATTTTTGATCGCCTTTGGGCTTTTACATAGGAAACACATCATTACTGTTGTTCATTTTTTATTATTCTTAAAAAAAATATATGTAATAATAAATAAATATATATTAGATCTATCAAAAAATTTAAATATAAAAATGCAAAAATCAGTAATTTTAAATACATGTAGGTTAGTTAGTTTTTTCTATTGGGAAGATTTAACCCGAACATAAAATCGGAAAAGAAAATATAACTCAATTTTTTGCCCAGCAATCTTTGTAGTGATAAATTGAAAACGTTTACTAAATAATACACATAATAACCATCATTTAGTATTCTGGACAATGAAAAGTACATATTATGGTAGTTAGTCCCAGAATTTCTGCACTGAAAAAAATATTGATTATTACTTGTTGATTTTAAAATTTGATACTGGTAGAAACTTAAAAATAATACGTAAAAGTAACGGAATGGAAAGCATAAAAGACATTTAAAAACTTTGGCGAAAATTGCTAAATATCGTAGTTTCTAAGATATATTGTGATTTTTGAATGATATTGGTATTTTTTGTCGAGTTTAGTACCAGAGTATAAGATTTGCCCAAATGTTACATTTGTAGTTGCTTATTGGATACGTTTTTGACCATGAGATCTAGTGTTTCTCTACTACAAGTGTTAATAATTAATTATTGTGTTTTGTATTTATGTATATAACGGGGTATTGTTTTAGAATAGAGTTGTTAAGATTGTTGAAGATTTCGTCAGTGCTAGTTCTTACAGGGACTCAATGTACCCATTTAATAAACTCAGGTTTCAGGTACCTATTTAAAGCATATTGCTAACACAATTCCGTGCCGTATGTATCAACAATACATTACAATATAACACATTGCTGTGTTTATTTTCATAAATGCCACGATGTGTTTCGGACCTGCGTGACAAATGCTGTTAACCAGCTCGGGCTCAAATGGCGTGAAATTACACCTAAGATTTCACGGTTATTTAACATCGGTATGATTAATTCTCTGGACCCAAATTTTAATATTTTTCAATTTCCCTGGTCATTCATCATGAACCCTTTCTCGTCAAGATGCCAGATTTTAAATGGATCTAATTTCTTACGTGAAGGGTGAGAAGTCAAGGTAATCATTGACGAATATTAATGGTAATACTAGATTTTTAATTACCTATTTTATTGTGTATTCTATTTTAGTGTTTTAAAAGGATTTATCAAATCTATGGTATCTACTTCGGAAGACCTATTCAAATGAAAGTCAACTAACATCCGTATATTGTTAAGCCTGAAAACTGCAGCATAATTTATTTATTTATTTAAACGCCCATAGGGCTTTTACAGATAATAATGTACATCTTTATTTATTTATATATTTTTTTTAATTATACATATCTTATATCTTACATGATAAATATATGTTATACAAAATAATATAAAAAAATATCCGAGTTAACAAAATATAGGTACAAATAATTGAGATTAAAAATAGAGAATCTGCCAAATCCTCCAAATCAATGGTAATGATTATAGGAAAGTATAAAAATAGTTTGCAGAGTAGTAGAAATAGTTCGCACATACCTCGTTTAATGTTTGTCAAGTTCATATTTGACATACAGATTTAATAATAATGTGTTTATAGGCTGATAGACATTCAGTACCGTTAGTGTTCACGCAATATTTATTTCCTGCACTGTGTAGTCGGTTCATTACTGAATTTATTTCTGCTTTGGTACCTGCAATGTTACAATGGTAAGGTACCTTCTGACGAACCGTTCTACTAGGCACATGAAAGTCGATCAACCTAAGGAGTTCAGGGGAGTCAAACATGTTATTAACAATTTTATAAAGAAAAAATAGATCGGAACATATTCTTCTTTCTTTTAATGTGGCAAGGCCCATGACTTTCAACAGTGAGGTGTAGTTAATGTTTTCAATAGAAATACCTAATCTATAATTTATGTTTCGTAAAAATTTATGTTGGATTCGCTCGATAGATTTTTCATGAATATTGTAAAATGGATTCCAAATGGTTGAGTTGAATTCTAAATGGCTTCTGACAATGGATGAATACAATATTTTTAAAAATTTTAAATTTTTGAAATCTTTTGAAGTTCTTAATATGAAACCCAACATTTGCATCGCTTTAGTGGTTATATTGTTAATGTGGGAGATAAATGTTAATTTGGTATGTTAATTGCACTTATACAAGTAAAGAATTGGTTCATTACCACGAAATGCAACGTGCAACATCCTCCACCATTCTTCCCTGTATTCAAAAAGATATTTTTGTATTTTTCTCGTCTCATGGTGAGAAAAATATATTTTAGTTTTTTTATAATCAAACTATTCGTGGTAGTTCGATGTATAACTTCTAAATTAGTTAACCTCTTCAGTTAACATTTACATACATCAACGTTCTCACAAACATTTAAAAAACTTCTTTCTTACCTATCAATTCTTGTTTATATACCTACAGGTTTCCAAGCTATATATAAAAAAAGATAAAACTTAATTAATACCAATTAATACTTAATTAATAACTTAATTAATACTTAATTAATACTTAATTAATAACAAACAAACCTAAAATAATTCTATTTCATAGATGTCATAAAAAGTAATTTAATTATTTTAAGAAAAAACACAGCAAATAATTATAATTTAAAATATTATGATGAATTATATGTTCAACTCAATTATTTGAAGAAACGCATGCAAATACAATATTGTATCGGTAATTCAATCAAATATTGTATTTGTATGCCTTTCGTAAAATAATTGAATTGGTATACGGTCAAAACTATTCATTCATAATATTTATATTGCGTATGCACGAAAAGAAAAAAAATATTCTTCTCAATATTTTAAAGCCATTCTTTGAAACATAGTTTTTTTCCTAAAATAATTAAATTAACACAATCTATAGAATTATGAATTCTTGTAAGTACCTATACATATCTTTTTGTGATTATTTAGCAAATAATTTAATTTAATTGTTTTAATTTTTTTTTTCAAAAAACAGTTTTTACATAAAAAGCATACTCTGCACATCTCACTAGGGCATTCCTGTATCAAGATGTGCAGCTTTACAATAATATCATTTAAAAAAATACATATATGTAAATTTAAAATAATAACAACATTAAATTAAATTTAAACAAAAAAAGAAAAGTTTATGACACGGACGTTTCGAGACCGGTAGACAAAAATAAACAAAATTTTAGTAACAAATGTATGAAAAAAATAAAAACAAAAAACAAAAAAGGCAACAAAAGAAGCATTATTAAGTAAGTTGGCAACAATAATATTCTTCTGTTAACTAAAGTACAAGGTACCTGTGCTGGCTTATCAGACACAAGCATAGGGAAACCATACTGACAATTACAACATGGATAGTATGAATAATAGATTATAAGAAAAAATAAAAATAACTAAATAAAAAAAGGTAAATAATAACCGATAGGTAAGTAGATAATATTATAATAAAAAGTAAGTAAGTAAATAATCTGTATCCAATAATTATATCGTGGGATAATAATGCACTTAATACGTCGATGATAACAATTAATTGTCACGCAACAACAAAAAACCGGCAGATATTATCTGGTAAAATTTCTGTGGAATTGCACATTTTTAATAACTAAACTTAAGATAGAATTGTATTGTAGTCATGATTGTCGTGATCCAATTTCACAACGCTTTATCGGATTTCCTTGTGAACAATTAATGCTAAAATGAACAAGTTCATTTGGCGCCATGCCGTGTCGCGTCGCGAGTCGCGTCGAACAAAGAGATAGGATAGAGGTGGCTGACGCGACTTTTATTTGTCCAGTGATACAAAATTTCACGAGATCTCTGATTGCGTTACTAAATTGACACCATGTTTCAGTTGATACCCATCATAATGGAACGATGTTTCGGATCGATTTCGCCACGGATACTGACAAAATTCTCCACGCTCAGTAAAATTCAATAATAATATCTAATTTCGAGTACCACCAATTTTACCTCTCTTCCCTTAAAAGCTGTTTCATAAGTTTCAATGGCACTACCCATACTTTGTATGACGACATCAAAAAATATCAAAAAATGTCTATCAGAGAAGTACATCTACGGGGTATGTGCGTCTATCATTATTTAATTAAGAAAACTAAGCAATTTGAGACCGTGTGTGACATCTAGGAACATTCTGTAAACTAAATACGTCGTAGTTTCGTATATGCTCTGTGTGTGCCAATTTTATTCTGACAGCCATTTTATTTTCACGGTGATTTATACTGCCCGAAATAGTAAAACCCTACGTATTTACTTGTTATTAATTATATCGCGAAACAGCAAGAGCTGAAATAGTAAAACCCTACGTATTTACTTGTTATTAATTATATCGCGAAACAGCAAGAGCTGAAATAGTAAAACCCCTACGTATTTACTTGTTATTAATTATATCGCGAAACAGCAAGAGCTGACAATTATAATATGTTTTACTTTTTATTTTCAGTATACTAACAAATTATAGTGTTTATTGTATTTTTAAACGTATAATAGACGTACGCCCTTGCCCCATTTCTCGTATTTCATTCTCTCACTGTTCCCGCACTAAGGCTTATATTAAAGAAATGTGTAAACTTTTGGTTCATACATTTCCCATCTTTTCGATTTTTTCTATCATTTATTTGCTTGAATTCCCTCGACTTTTCTCATTTCACTTTGTGGGGAAAACGTGCAAACCGTGCGATGGATTTCCTCTTCCTGGTAACTATATATTATATAACCGTGTCGTTTGATGGGAATGGTAGAAACAAAACGCAGTTTTATTTTTTTACAAAAGGCGCCAAAATTGAATTTCTGCAGGCGCCATTTTACTAAGGGCAGGAGCTTGCCTGATGTACTTACAGTGGATATAAATTGGAGAGTTAATCTAGCTTATTCTACAACAGTGATGATAACTGCTGTGTTGTGATAACCGCAATGTTGTGATAACTGGAAAGTAGTGATAGGTACGGTGTTGTGATAAAACAACGTGATAAGAGGACCCAGTTTAAAACTAGAAACATGGTGATACAACGTTTGCGCTCGTTAAGGAGCGAATCGTGACGATTTAGATGTTTGAAAATTGGCTTAACCCTTCTGAGGTACGACGGGGTATGTAAAACCCCACGGATTATTACAAAAATTCAACGAATTTAAAAATATTGTTACACTCCCGAAAAAAACTTGAAATTAATAATATAGAACATTTTCGATCGGGTTAGTTTTTCTTTTTTTCCGGTGCATTCTCCTGTCATAGGATCCAAATCAACTCAATTTTGTCATGTACCTATGTAAGTAGGTACCTAGTCATGAGGTACAGCATCTTCTTCAACTACTTCTTCCATCAATATTCTCATTAATTATTCAATTGTTCATTTTAGTGCGTTTTTAAATACATTTGTCGAGAAAATTTCTTAAATAAATATGAATCGTGTGTATATCAACAGAAATATACTATTAGTAATAGAACTTGCCTTTTGAAGGCAGCTTCATTGATTCGATTCCGAATTAATTCTGTTCAATAGCACTTCTCATTAATTATTCAATTCAATGCTCTCGCTACCGGCATGACCATTGGCAAGTTAGTCCCTCTGGCTGGGAGATAGAACAGTTTATTATATGCCATAAGTTTGGTTATGTTATTGTTCACTTGTTACATTTATGCAATAAAAATCAATCCGTAAAACAAGTATTTTTACGATAATAATTAAATGTATTTACATTTTTTTCGTTTGACTATGGATTGGACCTTCCTCCCCAAGGATTGGAGTCAACCACGCTAACAACTGAGCCAAATCCCGATTGGGTAGGACCGACATTTATTTCGTATATTAAACTGCAGTACAGACTAACGAGTCTATTTACTGAGTTTCAGCTCGATCGGAAGATTTGTATTAATTCATTACCAAAAACTGAAGTTAAAATAACAAACAGTCGAATTAAATAAATTATAGGTATTAATAATAATATAAAAAAGATTTGTGAAAAATGGCAAAAGAAAAAAAAACAATAAAATACTGTTGTAGTAGTTTGAGGTAATTTTTCAATTTAAGCTGAAATTCACGAACATTTTTGATGAAAAACTAGTACAAATTAAAATTTTTATCTTTCTTATATTTAGAGGCTACTTCAGGGTTGAACCGGAAGAAACTTACTTGTCTGTTAGTCACCAACACCCACATGAATTCGTCGGCCACAGACGTCACCAATTATTAATAATGTTGAATGAAGGCATTTTTATTACAAATAATAACGGTCAGACGATAAAACGATAAACACTGGCGTATTGTAAATGTAAACAAGTTGAATGAAGCCAATAAACGGTTCATAGTATTTTTGCTATGAACTCGATATGTGCCCACATTGTTAATCACATAAGTAATCAAATTAAAATGATGTGGCCTATTGATCTGAATAGATATTAGATGATTTAAATTATTACGTTATTATATCTTGGGGTTCTGAATTATATTCTAAATTGTTTTTTTTCTAGTAGTAGGTAGATACCTAACTGCCCTTAGTTCATGGAAGAAAGAAGGTCTTAATCACGCTAACGTTTAAACTATGCTTAATTTTAACTTCTGCAAAAAACGTTGCTTTAAATGGCTTTAGACTCTTTTGTGACTACTCCCATTAGCCTCACAACATACCCTTGTTTGAGCCATAGTCCTACTGGCTCTCGGCAGTTACATTTGACTCTTGCAAGGAACAAATACACATTAAAAAAAAATGGAAAAATCAATCTTTAATACCAAGTTGATACCGTCATAAAAGACAGCGACCCGTTATATTCCTTTGACCTATTTACTCTACTGTTGTCATCTTGGCTTTATTTTATTGCCATAAAACGTGTTTCAAATAATTCTTGTGCACATTTCATTTTTTATTGTCAATATAATAATATTTGAAATTACCGAAAAAACTTTCATAATACTTCATGTGATTAAACATCCTTGGTGCTCATTTAAATAGAACCCGAAGTCTATTCAGTTTTCTTCCCCTTTCTCTTAATGAAAGCCTTTTTTTCTTTTATCGTTACGCTGCAAATGAAGTCAAACCGCTACCCCATGCCTTTAAAGAGAATAAACGGAATGATGGCAATGAATCAGAATCATTGGGTCAATTAACGGACTCTTTAAGTATCTTGAGTGACTGCGTAATCAAAATGTCATTTGAAATGTCATTTTTTTCAGCTGTCTAAAACTTAAGTGTTGCCATCAGAAATCATTTGCCTCGTAAATACCTACTAATGGCAAGAATATATATTTTTTATCAAATAGATAAAACATCCTGACAGTTAGTAGTTGTTTTCAAACTTAACCATTTAAAATAAAGCTGAAAAGCATATTATATTAGTTTAAATATCAATTTGTATTCATTGACGATCAGAGAATGGATTACTAATCAGAATCAATGATGTAGGTACCTACTTTATTACTATGAATACAGCTAGTCTTTTTTTTTAAATAGTCTTCAGGAAAACTTGTCAAAAAGAAATCGATGAATTAAATTCTCCGTTACCTACTTTTGAAAAGATTTATTAGAAACAGGATTCTGCTGATAGTGAATATCAAATCTATGGTTAGCCTTTAAAATGGTCAATGTCAGTTTTTCAAATTTCACGAGGACTTTGTAGAATTTGCTCCGAGTTTTAATTAAAATATTCAATTTATCACTAATAACTACAAAATATTGTTGCTGGGGCAGTTCAGACATTAGAATAGTAATATAATTTAAGGAAACTGAAGAACTTTGCATTCACCACAAATAAAATAAAATAATTAAATTTATATGTTTATCCTGACGAAAAAATCATTAGTTTCGAAACATGTCGATTGTTTTCATTAAATAGTGGTGTTCACAAAGGTTTTTTATTGAAATCCAAATGATGCCATTGATGGATTTGCATTTATTGAAAAAGTGATAAAATTCTTTATAATTTTACAAACTATTTGCATATTTTAAAGCCCCGAAAGAATTAAAAATAAATAAATTTTGTCACGGAATGGAACTAACGAATTCTATCCCAGAAATATTAAACGTGATTTCTTTTTCAATGTTCATCAAAATTTACGTACAAACTGTATATTTCCAAAATCATATAATGTTAAGGCAAAGCTTAGTGCGAAATCACTATTTTGATTAATCTTTATAACGAATTGGTGTACAGTATGATTACCAAAAAAATATGCTTTAAATAAATTGACGGTTTTCGTATCGTTTCGCTTGAGTAGAATACAAATAAAAAATAAACTACTTAGTTAAAAATATAAATGTAACATTAAAAAAATATATTTTTCCAATAAAAATGTATGAATGCGTAAAGGAAACGATTTTTAAAAATACGGTATTAAAGGTAAGTTTTTAGATTCTCACGGCCAAAAGCATTTTTGTTGTTTGTTTTTGGGGTGTTATGCCGTGTTGCGCTAACTCCTTCTTTAGTGCAACGCTGCAACGCTGTCCGAAACGTCGGCTAAAGAAGGAGTTAGCGCAACACGGCATAACACCCCAAAAACAAACAACAAAAATACGGTATTAAAGTTTAGATTATCTTTATTTATTTATTTATTTATTAATCTTAAGTTAGCTCACATCTTCGTGTGTGCTAATAGTTTTATAAACATATAAACATGTACATTGTTTGGCTAACATAATCTTTCTTTAAATATTTCAATAAAGTCACAAAAAAGAAACATTAATAATTGAGATAGACATATTTTCTTAATTCATTTTTGAACTTATTAATATTTTCTATCACAGCAATTTCCTTCGGGATTTTGTTATAGAGTTGAACGGCCTGGTACATCAGAGATTTTTCGGTGCTTGTTTTTTTTCTTGTTGGCAATCTAATTTGCTTAGAGTATCTCGTCCCGTGTCCGTGTATCTCGTTATTGTAATTTATTTTTCTTTTCAGTTCCTTAGACATCATCCCTATGTTAATTTTATGTATAAAAATAAGTACATTCAAATACACAGTTTGCTTCACCGTCAAAATATTCAGCTCCTTTAACATGTCTCTTATCCGTGTGTATATGTTGCGCTTAAGTATTATTCGCATTGCTTTATTTTGCAGTATTTGCATTTTTTTCATTTTCCCTTTATTGCAGAGAAAAAGAATACTTGAACAGTAATTAAAGTGTGGTGATATAATTGTATTGTATATTATCTGGCATTTTTCTTTATTTGTTAATTATTTACCTTTATCTGTTACAGTTTCACTTGATTTGCTTTCACACCAATTCGTTATAAAGATTAATCAAAATAGTGATATAGCTCTAAGCTTTGCCTTAACATATATAAATATAAATTTTAGATTAATTATTTAGGTCAAAAGGTGGAGTGTTTTTATCATGTCCCATTTTTACACTCAATGAAACAATGTCTGGTTACGCATTTTTTTAGGGGTGTATATATATAAGTTTGACAGTTGTATTTTACTGATTAAATAAACAAATTCATAATTTTAATGTTGAAAATATAAAATTTTCCAATATTCTATAATAGGTAACTACGAAAAAGACAATAAAAGTCGTGGAACATGGTGAAAAGGAATTTATGAAAATGCCCAGTACTATTTATACAATAATAATAATAATAATACTTGGATGACTTGTATAGCGCCGTTTTTGTGCAAAAACACCTCAAGGGCGCTGTACAAACTTATAATACATTTCTACAGTGATCTATGTTATTACTTAACTATTTATGGAGAAAATATACAGTACAATACTTACACTGGAGATTAACACTTAATTAACATTATCTAATTGTTTATTGGCGAAATTTAGATACAGGATTTAGGACTTAATTGAAAAATTGAATATAACTGGACTTTCTCTTAGGATTGGTATATTTAATTTAAGGGTACGACAGCTTAATAACTTACCTTATATAATACCTTAATAACTTTTCTTTTTATTTTTTTCTTATTATTCGCATAAACGAAGGTGCCAGTAATATATTATTTAATTTAACGATCCCCAGTTAAATTCCTGAGCCTGATTGTTGGGCAAATAAATTTTAACATAGGTATCCACATAACGATCCACATTTTCGCATCTCTTATTATCCATGTTGAATTCCTACAGCTAACTTTAGCAGTGAACCGTGAAGGTACTCCATTCGGATGATGAGTTATTATGATCTGTCAAATATTGGACCAATGTAAAATCTTAAATTTCAAACATGCTGTAGGGAAAAGTTTTATTTGATTGTAGCTATTTGAGACTCAAGTTTTTTTGTGTATCTAATTTATTAAGGTAGGATGGTTGATATCCAATATAATACTGCCTGTCAGTCATAAAATATATTCGCATTACGGACATATTTTTAGAAGTGGGTGTTATCGATGCGATGGGTTTTACCTATCGTAGAAAAAGGAATATTATGGCAAGTTTGCATATTTTGGCAAGTTTGCATATTATGGAAAGTTTGCATATTATGGTAAGTTTTGGCATATTATGGCAAGTTTGCATATTATGGAAAGTTTTCATTTTATGACAAGTTTTTGCATATAACGTTTGTTTGACGGCCGGCATAGTCCAGTGGTAACGCATTGGACTGCCATTCCGAAGGTCGCGGGTTCGAACCCGGCGTGCGCAAATAAATTTTAGTTGATTAATTTGTGTTATTTCACAATTAATTAATTAAAATAATATATAGTATATTTGCGGCACGTTCCAGAGTGGAAGATACTATCAGTATCGCCCTGGTGTAAGACCACCATTCAGAATTGAAACGTTGCTCCAAATGGCTTTAGCCGTGTTTAGTGACTAGATCTGAATAGCCAGGTACTTCCCCACCTTCCTCTTTCCCTTCCCCACTTACCTTCAGCCTCACAACATCCCCCAATAGGGGATGCCATAGTCTCACTGGCTCCAGACGGGAGCAGTTGGGACTCTTGTGAGGTATTCACTATAAAAAAAATATATATTTATATATATAATGGAATGTTTGCACATTATGGCAAGTTATGGCATATTATGGCAAGTTTTGGCATATTATGGCAAGTTTGCATATTATGGTAAGATATGGCATATTATGGAGAGAGATCGCTTTCCATAATGTGCCAAATTTATAAAATCTAAAAACGTGGGATAAGCGTTTAAATCTAGGTGAATTCATTGGCTTTACGCCGCAGTTTCATGTATTTCTATATTAATATTTTTAGGAATGGTATTAATTAAATAATATGGTAAATGTACATGTATGTCACCAATCGCCCGAGTGGATATCGGTACATTTTTGATTTGTAAATAAAATTTAATATTATAAAGTAAGTCATCGGTTTGTCCGGAAACAGCAAAAAATCTTGACAAGTGAACTATGGCGTGACGAAATTTACACAACCTTTTCTGTCTAGAATTTCTACACGACTTCGATCACTTTTAGCTAGCCATCTTATTTTCATTACGAGCTTTAGAATATTTAAACATCCATTTAACTGTAAATAGAATATTTAAGTGTAAAAAGTATGTATGGCTAGGTAGCCATTTATATTTATACTTAATTTTCAACAGCTCTTGTCAGCAAAATAAAACATTAACGGTCTATGTAGAATATTTTACAAATGTTTTACTAAAACAGGTGGTAGATAAAAATGATAAAACTTATGAGTTCATTAATCTTGTATAATTGGATCCAGCGGTTCTAAAACGTTTATCGTGCTTTTTCAATTTGATTTTACCAACTCATATTCAATCCTTACCGAACTTTTCATAAACCAATATATAATTTATATCGATATGCGCAAGAAAGACTATAATGGCGAGTTTCGTGATCCAAAAGTCAGATGCAGAAATGAGTTTCACCATCATTATGAAATTCAAATGGGATCGCGATATATTATGATGTCAGGCAAACGTAAGAGAGATAGAGTGCATGCTAAATGGAACGCTAGAACCAAATGATATTATTATTATACGAGACGGTTGACGTAAGGTTCCCGTGAGCACTTAGGCCATAGGCCCAAAATTTTATCTCCCAATTTACCTCATTCTTTTAACAATAATCCGGTCCCTTTTATAAAGTTCACCAGGGCTGTCATTGGATATGTGCCTATGTCTTCTGGTTCTAAAATGTGTCTCCCCAGGTATCTGAGCCTTGTTCCCACCAGGGCAGGACATTGGCACCAAAGGTGAATTGGAGTCTCTTCATCCTCTTCACAATTCCCGCATCTGTTGGTGTTTTCCACTCCCAACAACTGCATTTGTCTCCTGAGATGGTTGTGTCCCGTTAGTAGTCCTGCCAGTTACCTCAGTGATTCTCTGTCCGTATTGGATAGTTGTCTGGTTCGCCTTGGATCTGGTCCGTTTATGAGTACTCTGGATGATATTAAGTCAGTGGCGATATTGGTTTCCATTCCAATAGATTTGGAAGGTGTTTCCTATGTTCTTGGGTAAAGCAAACGATTAGATTTATTTATGTTAATCAAAACATTTGATTTACCTGAAAGGTAAATCTAAATATTTGGCAACCAAAAAAATCGCTCTAAATCTATCGTGGTCATTTGCATTCATCTTGTCACAGATATTTTTTTATTGCTTTAATATTGAGCACGTTTTGACGTTTTAACAGCTTATATCTTCGTATGTACTATTAGGTATTTTTCAAAAATGATGGTAGATCCGTCCTCATAATGATTTATTTATTTATTCATTTTCGAGAAATCGACAGTTTACATTTAATCAGTTTGTACATAAGTATTAGATAGTAAAATAAAAACAAATATGGATTTCCTTCTTGTGACTTTAACTGAGACAGCATAATATGGAATAATTAATATAAAAAATTATTTATAAATTGCATTAAATTTTATTCTAGGAGACAACTTCATCGATAATCTGTAAAATAATGTTTAATTACTTCTTCAAAAACTGCAAATTTACTATGTGGATTTAATTTAAATTGAAAAGTTACTTTGTATAACATCGCTGTTAGATCAAAATAATCAAATGAATATAATATAATGGTTTAAAGCAATGATTCCCAAAGCAGATAGTAACGCCTCTTATCTTTATCACCCACTTTAGGAAGCACTGCTATTAACATTTATTTATGAATTCTGCTTGAATCTAGCAATCCATCTCATACAATAACAACTTCTCTCGCAGTCTTGTCTTGAGAAAACAATCGTGTATTGAAATAAATCAACCGTGTTCAGCATCATCTAAAATATAGGTCAATGTGGTTTTTTTAAATCACTCCACACCTTCATCGCAATAATGATTAATTTTATATTGAAATATACTTCGTTTTATTCCTGTAATATCCGTCGAAAGCATTTCAACCTTTCGCGACTAAAAAAATCATGGCGTGTTAATGATGAAATAAATATTCATTTGTAAATATTTATATTTCTCGCACCGAATAACACGCAGTACTTTAATTTGGTGTAATTAATTAAAGCGTACAAAGGGCATGAATTATTGTTTTTTTGTTTGATATTTAGGCCCCTTTATGAAGTTATTTTTCAAGGGTGGAAAACAAATTGAAAAACAAAATTTATGAGTTAATTAAAAGTCAAGGTACACTTAAGGTATTTACCATTTACAGTTTCGTTTGTAACATTTCTATGCAAAACCTTAATTATAAAAAAAAAATCTGTTTCTGTGGAGCAGTTTATACTCTCGAATGGCATGGTTCAGCACCATGAAAATAGTACTTTTTTTTTCTAGACAACGAATCTATTTTTAATTCGCATTCTCACTTCCATCAAGAACTATGACTCTTTGAAAATTTTATTTACCTAACCGTCAAAGAAATTCACAAACCATCATATTGTTGGTTCTATTATTCAAAATAGTATTTTTACTGGCTAGGCACCTACAGGAAATCCTTAAGGCTCCGTAGTAAGACATTCAAAAAGAAGAAGATAATTGGAAAGGTCACCGGATAACTCATAAAAGTGACAGTTCAACACACCTTTAAAATAAGATATATATAGTCATGAAAAGTCTTGAAATAAAAACTACTTTAAATTGGTTACGTGGTTCAGCTGTAAAGATTTTTTTTCCATCATTTAAATGACTTTTTATCACTTTTTAAAGGTGTGTTGAATTGTCATTGTGTTGAGTTATCATGGAAACGGTTGGGTATGGTATGTGATATGTGAATATTGATGTTGGAAAGAGAAGTTAAAATTTAAAAAAAAAAAAAAAACAACTGTTATACCTCGATTTAAGCAACAATATTTAATGAAGCATGACATATTTAAAATGGAGCAAAAATCCACAATTTTTTTGTTGCATTTAAAGAAACACTGAATTTTAGCAAACCTAAAAAAAGATGTCATACTTTGAGATTCTTTTTCTATGGAGTGAATTTCATACAATCACTTTTTCAAACCTGCAAATCTTTTTTTATGTGAATCTTCCAATCGTCTAGAGCTATTCAGATCTGGTCATCAACCACGGCTAAAGTGATTTCAAGCAACGTTTCAATGTATAAAGATTGTCTTCAAAGACCATGTATATATACATATCTATTTAAGAACTTATAATATTCAAGGAAGTATATTATTATATTTCGATAGAAATTCAGAATGTAAGGGTCATTATTGTCCTTTGACAATACAATCCGCAATAACTGACCTTGCCAATATAATACGGTCATTTAGGGTTTTAAAGGGTATATTCTCAGTTCCAACTAACTTAAATAACTTAATTCGAAAGCTTTATAAACTGATATAAATTGACGCATTAAATTTACAACTTTTATCACAGTTCGTGAAAAGATTCAATACGTGTAAAGATTTTAATTGGGTAATAATTATAAACGTCTGGCCATGCGGGAGTTCAAAATATTGTGAAGGTTTTATGCGCAGATATTATACTTTACGGTATATTCAACACTATCTACTATCTCCCTGTGTAATTTAGTGTATAGGTGATGAAAAAAAAATAATGTTTCCGATCCAGTACCTACCTATCACCCACAGTCACACCTTCTACGATCTTTCCATATAACTAGATTTATGTATCAACTTTCTTCCTTTGCCTCGCCATATAAAAACTTGTTCACACCTTACATTCGCAACAAAAATACTACAATATTTATCAACTGTCGTAATAAGTTGAAAAAAATAAATTGTTTTGGTAATAAATTAATATATTTACCGATCTACAACAAAATTTAGGTACCTACTAGGTGATGGAGTCATTAAAAATTAAACTCATAGAATGTAAAAGTCCATCATTCAGGATCAAAACATTGCTCGTTAGAAATGGTTTTAGTTACATTTGGGACCAGATTTGAAAATTCATGTAAGACAAAGCAATATTATTATCTAATGTTATTTTTTTTAAATATATATTGTAGTTAGGACGTACCCGTAAATATCAAGGAATTTGTTTAATTATTATAGAGTACTATTTTAATATAATGCATTTTTAATATATATTTTATACTATTATTAGTTTTATTGAAGTCGAAACACTGCTAATAAATCTAAGCGATATGTTAAACAGAACAAAGCACAGAGAGAAAAAAAGTACCTATTTGTCGAAACTGGGAATCGAACCCAGGATCTCTTACCGGGACAACGCCTCTAACCACTCGGTCGAGTGATTAAACCGGATTTAAAAACAAAATTATTTAAAAAATCTTACCATTTATAAATTTTAACTTCTTTTTAATATTTTATAGTAAGCCATATTCTAAAACTTCCGGTAATTGTTTGGTTTCGGTTGTCTCCTTATTGTACCTTTTTAAAGTGTCTGCTCAGAAAATTCTCATTTCTGAGCACAAACTGCCTCCTGTTTTATATTATGTTTTAGTTTTAATATTCGTGTTTTGTCCTGTCCTGCTGTTATTGTTATTCTAAGTTTTGTCATCACTTTGTATAAACAGTGTTACAATATTAGATCTGTATTGGGTAAGGCACAATGTAGGTATAATTTTAAGAACCACTAATACTGAATTACCATTTTTTTAAAGTTTGTTATACGAGTAGTTAAGCGCACTTTAAGTGAAATGACACTAAACTGCGCTATATAAATGCCATTTTATTATTATTATTATTATTATTCGTGTTTCTTGTAGATTTATTGGTGTTATATTATACTTTTTCAATGATTTAATATTACATTGCTAGATGTAACCTTCAAAAGTTGTTCCAATAAAATAAAGCATTATTATTATTTAATATATTTTTAAAGTTATGCTGTTTGGTTATAATTACGCGTAACAGCTGTTTCGCCTTCCGAATGTACAATCATACCGCGACCATTTTTTTCAAAATTCGAACTTACTCAAATTTACTCGAAAACATTCAACATCAGTTTCGCGCTTGTAGTACAAGTTTCCAGACACCGTTTATAGGTACCTACTTATAATGAAAACTTTTCATAACTAATTTTTATTTATTTTTTATTACCAATGCCCTTATTACCCTGTAAAGTTTCCCTATTAATTGTTAAATTATTGTGTGGTTCAAATTATACTAAAAGTCGTTAAAAATCCAATAAAAAATAAGTACGCACCTGTGTGACCTTCGATAGTTTCCATAGAAAAGGTTTGTCATAAAATTAATAAATTTCACATGAATGCCTTTCGACAAAATCGATGTTTATTTTTATGTGATACCGCAAAAATGTTTAATGGCAACCCCGATAATTGACTGAAAGGAGTGAAGATGAATAGGGAAGGCCTACCTATTAAAACTTTAAATTAGCCCACTGGTTATATGTTGATTTTTTTGATATACCCAAACGGGGTTTTGAACTCCCGACCTGTGGCTTCGTAGTCAAGGAACATACTGCTCTGCCAGGCAAAAAAATTTAGTAACTTTTATCTCTATATGAAGAAGGTAAGTATATTTAATTGAGCAATGAATGTTTTATTTTAAATGTAGTTATTATGAGGCCTGCACGGAGTAAAAAGAGTAATGCAAATTTATCAAAAACCTCCTCGAATTATTGGAGAAAAATGAGATATTGATTGATTGCTGATTTATACACTCATTTTTGTGTTTATATTTTATATTTTTTCACTTAAATTCCGCTTTTTTGTGCCTATCGGAATCACTTATGTACAGAGTTTTCAATAAGAGGTGTTATTTTGATATTCAATCGTAAAAGATCAATGGTTTCGTCGCTTTTGTGGCACGTAGCGCCGTTTTGTTGAAAGTAAACGTTGTCTAGATCAATACCATCCAATTCTGGCCATAAAAAATCATTAATCATCTCTCGATAGCGCAATCCATTCACCGTAACTGTTGCTCCAACCTTATTTACGAAAAAGTAAGGTCCAATGACTCCGACGGACCATAAACCGCACCAAACAGTCACACGCTTAGGAAAGAGAGGCTTTTCAACAATAATTTTTGAGTTTTCCGAGCCCCATATGCGACAATTTTGTTGTTCCCGAAGCCACATAGGTGGAAATGGGCCTCATCACTCAAGATGATGCATTTGATTCAATTGAGTGTTTTTTTAATCTTTGAATTTTAATAATTTCAATGCGTTGTTGAAGCGTGTATCGTTCCATTTTCATTAATGACGTAGTTTCTACTTGTCGACTGTCAAAAAGTAACAGCTTCAAAAGTAATATCTACCGAAATAGCGGGCTATTCAAAATAACACCTCTTATTGGAAAACCCTGTATTATTATTTTTCCTACTATAATTATGTATATTATTTCAAATATGGAATGTATTGCATTGCACTACCCCTGCATACATTCTGGAAAAAATTCTACTTATTATTAGATATTATTAAAATCCGGTTATAAGCGAGATTGCATGGCTTTTCCTGATAAACTTTTATTAATTCCCAATTTAACGGAACACGTTTTCATGCACCTATATACAATGACGAAATGCGGAAATATTAAAATTTTCAAGAGCACGTGTTCCATCATCAATTAAATTTTATTTTTAAACCTATCAATTCATTCGATGAGGGCCTACAAACCCGTTTTTAACCGGATGATAAATAATTTTAAAAGATTCAATATTAGTAATTTTTCTCCGTTTGGTGTTTGAATTTTCGTAATATGTCTTTAATTAATTAAGAGCAGGTGTTGAATATTTTATAATACTTTTTATATCGTTTTCATTTCATCGTAATAATCCTTCAACTATATTAAGAAGTCGATATACCATTCATGCCACATAATATTTCGTGTGAACATAATCTACATCTAATTATACTAAAATAATCTTAGTGTCACACCTGCATGATTGATACACCGATTTGTCGTAAAGTCCTTATAAATAAAATACGATTAAAACAAATGAATTATTCTTTGATGATAATTTTATGTATGCCTTTTAGGATCATAACACGCACTGAAAAGGTGAAAAGGATTCGTGCTTCTTCGATTTATAAACCTATTGGTTATTATGGTTCAGATGTGGTTGATAATTAAGCCCTTAATTTATTGATGAATCAAAATTTATACCTATTTATTTTAATGGGTATCTGTTAATGTTTAATTATTCATAGGGTTTTCAGAACATCAACAACATAATTATTGTTCGTTAACTCATAGCCACAAGTTTTTTTTAAGTATGCGTATTTTTTGTAGGGGTGAAGAAATGAAGAATTTGAAGGACCTTTACATGATTTTGGACATGTAGAAAGGAAGGACCATGAACGACTGTGTCGGGAGACTTTTAGGAGTAGGACTTGTAGGACTTTTGGGTGTATTAGAATGCAAATATAACAAAAAATGGCACTAATGATGTTGTTATAGCTAATGATTTTTTATTTTATTTTAATTTTTCGTATGAAGATTTTCAGGAAATTTCAGTTCGGCCGTGCTATCAATTTTAAACAGGATCATTTTAGTCCATGTATATAGATTAACAAAACATATCTGATTTCAGAAAATATTAATAAACACTTTTGACATCTCGTTTTCCTATTTTAGTGTTTTTGCATAATTCGATAGCTACATTAACATTTTTTCAATCATGCTTTAACACCTACAAAAGATATTGAATAATCCATTTATTTCTTCGTAAAATTTTATGCGGTAAATAAAAACCAATTGCAACATTTTTCACGTTTGGCATTTTCGAAACGAGCTTTCGTTAATTGCCTCAGCAAACAGATCGATGCTAATTGAAAAAGGCAAAGTACAAGTGAAATGCTTCCAAAGCAGTTTTCTTTTACGCGTTTCGAACGTTCTCTTTTTTAGGTAGTAAATAAAGTTGGCTTATTTCAATAGTGCCATTTTTATGAAATATCCACTTGATGGATATGGACAAAAGCTAGAAGATTTTTTTTTTACCACTAATGTTATTTCTTTAAACCAAATCATTTAAAATTAAGTGATACTGGCTTTCAAATACATACTATCAAATGTCATGGATAGAATTGCTGTGATCTGTGGAATAATAATAACTATGGAATAAAGTGTTTATTTCAAAACATTTCGAACAGAACGTTTTTGACTACAAAGGAGGTAGCGAAACATGGCATAAAGCTCCAAAAATAAATCACTTTAAAACTCTTAGCCGTGAAAATCTCAAATTATCAAAGCTGTGATCAAATTTGTGAAATAAAGAAAAGGAAATAGCTTCTAGCTTAGCAGATAGAAAAATAATATCGTGTGTTGGTTTTACGGATGGCGCTTTTAACATGTTTATCCAACAAAGGGCGTTAAAAAAATGTTTTTATATGTCACAGTTGACACCAATATAATAAAGATTGATAGATTATAAAAACACATGCGTATTAGAATACAACGTTTTGTCAAAATTTCATGGCAATCGAAGAAGAACTTTCGGAGATTTAGGATTTTGAACAAACGAAAATTTATATTTTTATTTATATAGAGATAGATAATTGAACACCAAAAATAAGTTTTGTCTTTCTTGTGAGCAGTATAGATATGTATTAGTTATTTTTGGTGTTCAATTATCTATCTATACATAAATAAAAATATAATTTTTTCTTTATATAGAGATAGATAATTGAACACCAAAAATAAGTTTTGTCTTTTTTGTGAGCAGTATAGATATGTATTAGTTATTGTTGGTGTTCAATTATCTATCTCTATATAAATAAAAATATAATTTTTTCTTTATATAGAGATAGATAATTGAACACCAAAAATAAGTTTTGTCTTTTTTGTGAGCAGTATAGATATGTATTAATTATTTTTGGTGTTCAATTATCTATCTCTGCACAAATAAAAATATAAATTTTTACTTATATGGAGATAGATAATTGAACACGAAAAATAAGTTTTGTCTTTCTTGTTAGCAGTATAGATATGTATTAGTTATTTTTTTCATTTGAATGTAGAGGAATGACTATGCATATCTTTACACGGAGAAAAATATGAGTATGGCTGATATATTAAAATTCTATTAAAAACGTGACGGCACGCCATTTACTAACGAAGTATCACTACATTCAGAATATATCTGAACACGTGGTCACGCAGCTCCGCTTATCCTAATAAATATAATGACAAAATGCGGCTTTATCGGAATTTTTATGAAAACGTTTTCCGACATCTCTCATCTCTCACATTCGTACACGGAGAGTTACTGAAATATATCTGCTAAAATTAAAAACAGGACTTCAGCAGGGTTATTCTGTATATTTTGCGTTAGCCTAACGTAAGTTCATCGGCGTTAAATCGGGAGTTCTGATAATGGATCGGACTAGGATCAAGATCGACGCGACTGATTTAACAGATGAATCGAATGAATTGACAGATTTCATAACAAACTACTAGTAAAGCACGAATATTTTATGAAGAAGTCGGAAAACGGGTTCCAAAAATTTATAATGCTTTCACATTTCGTCCTTTAATTTATCAGGATAAAGCAGCATACATGAACACAAGTTCAGATATATATTTTGAGTGGCTAATATTATAATAGGAAATGGGCATGCAGTAGTATTTTGTTACATCATCCGTACTCATTTTATCCTTGTGTTTTACCGACAGTTTGTTACGAAACCTGTCAATTCATTTGTTAAAGGCCTGCAGTCCCGTGTTTAACATATATATGAATAATTTGAATAGATTTTTAATAAATTAACAAATATTCAAAATAAATGTCAGATATATACTAATATTTTATTAGGAAATGGGCATGCAGTCGAATTTTGTTAAATCATCCGTACGCATTTTTCTCCTTGTGTTTTACCTACAGTTTGTTACGAAACCTGCCAATTCATTCCTTAAAGGCCTGCAGTCCCTTTTTTAACAGAAATACGAATAATTTGACCAGGTTTTTAATGAATTAACAATATTTTAAGTAAGTAAGTTTTCTTCGTGTACACTAATCAAATAAAAGTGGCAAAGCCACGAAGGGTAGGTAATTAAGCACCAAATACGTATTAATTTGTTATAGAGTGTCCAAAAGTAGGTAATATCTCATTAGGGGTAGGCATTCGAATTCCAAACAATTACTGGGTCCTACAAGGTTTTTGTAGGCACGACGAATTCTATTGTAGTTGGACTCTGAATTAATTCAATGTTTGATTAATTTGGTGTAATCAGTTAAAATGCTAATGTAATTCTGTTTATACACAGCATTGACAAGTGTTTCATAGGAATTTGCATACGGCTTTGATAAATAAATGCTTAGGTACTCGTACCGAATTCCTTTGCAGCACACGTCATCAAAATCAAATTAATGAATTATTTATCAGTTTGTTTCAAAAGTTGCGTTGCTTTAAAAATATATATTGTGCCACTTCTGGTAGTGACATAATGTTTCATTTGGGTTTATTGATCTTTTGTCGTAGTTTTGGATTAAAATGGTGACCACAGTCGTAGAATTTTTACCCCAGCAAAGTGCAAATAAAATAATACAAAATTAATACCATTTTATTTGTATTTAGATCCGTCTGCAAATACGACTTTAACTCAAATGTGAGCCACTTCCCTAAATGACCTTAGTAAAGTAGATACTATTACTTCTTAATTAGAACAACAAATCATTTTATTTTTTAATATAAATAATTGAGCAACAATACATTGTGAAAATTAATAGTTTTTTCTAGCTCGGAAGGCCAACGTAGTTATATAAATATAAAATTTAAAAAAATAATAATATAACATTTTCAATATATAAAACCAACCGGTTTCGGTTCACCCTGAACCTTCATCAGGGTTGTATAAAAACATATAAAATGAATAACAGAGTTACAGTGTATTTATAGATAATATAGAAGAGGGAGAGAGATCATCAAATTTGGCGGGAGGGCGAGGGCGAGGTAGGGGTGAAAGTAGGTGAAGGGGAATACGTTTAAAATGGGGCTATTTGACAATCCTAGTTGTTTCCTGAGTAAATTGGTTTTATTGCTTTTTAGGGATTTTTTTTATTTCTAGAATTTCTAGATTGTTCAAACCTAAACCAACCCATTTATGTGCAGCATATCTATAGCCGATTTGGATATATTTATGTCAACAGAAACTAAGGATAAAAAAAATCATTCAGTTAATCGTCTCGAACATAATGTTCACCTAAAATTATCAATTATTAAGTAATTCAAAGTAAATTAAACTGCACGCATAATTAAATGATTTTGTACTCTCGACTTTTCGATGCAATCAAAAGGTCCGCTAACTCAACATTTTTCACAAAGGTATGAATAAATTACCTAACAATAAAGGGAATAAAGATATCATGGCGGAATGCCCTGCATTTCCTTCACGATGTATCAACCTGCAGTCTTAGGCATTAAAATAATACAAACAATGCGTTTAAACATGATCCTGTGAATAAGTGTCAAACTATTCACGTTTTATGCATTCATCAAAGAGTTAAATGAAAAGTCCCTTTTGCCACAGTTGAGTAGCGCTGAGCTTTGCATTTTCATTGCAAATATTCTGTAAGTTTGCAGCGTGCATAAGCCTCTATCTGAAGAAATATAAACTTTTAAAAATATCTACCAACGAATAAAAACGTTAAATCAATGAAATGTAAAACATTTCGATAAGTGGGTACATTTTGGGATCGGTGTATATATTACCATCCATTCATTGAATTCTTTGAACGTTCTAGATAGGATCTACGGAGACGGTCATAAACACAATTTTTTTCAGAATAGCCTTAAACTGGAGGGTGCCAAGTTGTCGAAAAGTGTTATTAATTTGTAGAGTTTGTGAATGATTCTCACATTTGGTTTGTGCTTTGTAGATAAAAGATTAGTTTTACTTGTCTTTAGACGAATTACTGTCGCGGCGGCGATCGGATGCCCATACGGAAAAAGCGGGGGGATTGCACTGGCAAGTTGTGTGAGTCAGTCCACAGGTTGCGCCTGTGAATGGCCGAACTGAAACTCGCTGAGTACTTTTAGTTTGACTTACACCTCCGCTGTGGATGCACGTGTCGTGGCCACCCACCCCTTCCCACGCTTTGCTAATGTCAAAGTTTGCTCGGGAGGGCAATTCGCGATACAACTGCCGGACTACCCTGTAACAGCCGGCGACCGTTGAGTGCTTTTAAATTCAAATCGAAAAACGACATTATATCCACATTTTTACTTTGTTTATTATCTTTATCAAGCGGTTCCATGTGTTGCGTGTATTTGTTTTGTGACATCGTTTGATGTTAACTGTGATAAGAAGTAGTATTTTAAACTCTGTGAACTCTTGTCTTGTACATCTTGACAGTTGTATATTTTTGTGCCATCTGAAGGAGTTACAGTTGTTCCATCTGGTCCAGTGATCTTTTGAAGAGCTTCAGACAGTTCATCTTATCAACTCGGTGCAATGGTGATCTTGATGGTTATCTGCAAGAACTCGTGTTTGGTCTCTTGGTGAAGGTGGTGCCATGCGAAATGCGGCTGACATTTAAATGCAGTCTGTACCTGCGAAGGTTTGACACTAGAAAGGCGAGATAGTACGATTAATATGGATAAAATGAAGGCGAGAGACCTGGAGAAGCACCGGGCCGACCGGCTCAGCCACAGTGTTCTTGGTAAGAAACTTTCCCACTTATATTCTCTACTCCTTTTAATTTCTAGTTTCCTGGTACCATGTGGTTGTCTGGTATCACTCTGGCCCTCCGGCGCCTCCATTTAATTCATGATATCATGCTGCCACCTTCCTTTTTATGGTTAATTGGTTAAGCCAGATAAGCCAGTTTTTTATTATGGTTTGTCATGGTGTTAGTCAATGTTTTATTACCACCAGTCATGTTTTATCCATGCTATGTAACCTAAATACACAAACCACTTGTACTTAAAACATAGCGTGCCTTCGATTGCTAATGATGCAGACGGTAAAATGCCAGAAACCTTTGAACTATCCTGTGGCGACTCCGAGACACTCAGGCACGTGCCTAATTTTGTCCCGAATTCGCAACCAACTCTCAGAAATGTTTCATCCGTGATATCCTTTTTGTTTATTCTGTCCCACATCTTTTCGGCTTTTAACTTCATCCTTATGATGTTTTCTATTTCTCATCCGGCGATAAATCGTCTCATGTGGCCGAACTTAATATAGCATATTAGGTAGTCTAGACTTCTCGGAAGTATCCGTATTATGGCTAAACTAAAATAAGGATGTTGAACGACCTGCGCAGAATGTGGGCTTGATTACTCACTTCCTTTGCTCACCCTGCAGCCAGAAGATCTTCCTATTTTAATCGATTCTCCTCATCCGACTATTATATGCACTTGTACCAATTTGCCAAACGATGTCACGACCCAACTCCGTGCTCTGATAATAAATCTTTACCGAATTTCTTCAACGCCCGCAATTCATAGTATTCAGCAGCATTTTGTGATTTGGCATTCAGATAAGAAGGTGTGAAGTATCACGATTGGTATTTTGAAGGTATTTCATGCTTAGTCTGTCGCCAGAATTTATATTCTACCGAAACGTGTTCAACTAACATGGGATTAACCTGTGATGGCTCAGATAGATTTGATGAGTGCATTTTTTTCGAATTATTGTGGGAACTACATGCAAGGAATATATTGATGCAAGATACCGACAATCTAGAACAAATAAATGTTTCTATGTAAAGAATCGATTCACTATATAATAACATGTTTTATTTTGCGCAGACAATCACTAAGGAAGATCTACATAGACCAGATAATCTTACTACACATCAAAAGTTGTGAAAATTTGTTCAAATTTAGATAAAATCGCAATGCAACATTGTTTTGCGTCCTCCTTAATAAGTTTACAAAGACAGGCTAATTATTTATAGATAATTGCTTATCGCCGCCAAATGATTAACAAGTTAAACGCTCTTTCATTTTCAAACTGCTCTATAAATTGCAGGAAGAGGTCATTTTGAAATTAATTGGCTCTCTATCGCGGTTGCTAAGCGATGGCCGATAGACGCAACAGGTTTCCCCGCTGGAAGTAAGTAATCAATCTTAAAAACCTCTTATAAGGGATCATCTTAAGATGAGAAAAGAGGGAGCTGAATGCGGATTGCTTTTTATAATGCAATTAAAGGAGTGCTCGAACTATTGGGTACCTAGTGGGTTGTTCTTTCGTTCACGGGGCCCGTTTTAAAGCTTTTCACAGTGACATTAGACTTAGCATTTGGTTTTAATACCGTTACATTATTATTAATCGTTATTTTTAATGTTTGTAGCTAACTTCTCACCTCGTTAAGCGGTAACATACCTACATCATCTGATTAGCTACTTGGAATGCCACAGCTATTAGCTACATAGATAAGATACTTCTGATAAATTTAATTGCTTCAGCAAAATACTAACGTAAAAAAAGCCGCTTCTAGGAACGTTATTAGTTTCATCGACGGGGATTATAATGTTTAATTATTAGTATTACTTATTCATGACTTGTTCCGAGCTAGTTTGTCACCATTCCTCTGTTGCATCACTGCATTCACTTCCTGTAGTTCAAAATGCTTTGCTAAGCCATGCAAACAAAGGTGGAAACGGTTCTGATAACTGTGAACATCAACTGGAGTCATTGGCGTCTAGGCTTATCTATCGAATCGAAATTTTGATGGCCTAATCATAAGGGAAATAACAACGATAAAGCTAGGTTTATGGTATCAGAAAGCGTCATCAATAAAAACATACAATATGTAGACGAAGTTCACTTCATGGTACAAGATGTGGTCAAATGTCTTCTTTTCAGTATCATAAAATGTCTTATTTTAAGCTCGTGTTTTACTGTCTTTCTGGTATTTTTCTGGTTCATTCTGATATTGAACGATATTATACTAGAAATACCCGATTTGATAAATGTCTACTGTTATTATTTATCTGTTTTGAAAGTAGGTTGCTCGTCATTTATTTTAGAACTTTCAAAACCTACCATCGAAAACCTCTTGAAATTTGACATTTAAATCTTTAGTTTGATTCTGGAGAGGTTCGTATGAATGTGAATGAGGCAAGGAGTGTGTGCCAAGACCGAGTTGTTTGGCGGTCCGTTCTCTCTGCCTACCCCTGCGGGGAAACGGCGTGATGGTTAGTTAGTTACTAAAAAGAAGATGTATACTTGAGCTTCAGTCAGTAGTAATTACCTGTGATTTATTGCGCTTACCTCATTCCAAACACATAATCTATTTCTACATCTTATAATTATTGTGATGTAACTACCATTATGTCGTTTGCCTGGAAAATAATCACTGTCTGAAAAATAAACTTTGTTAGTGGTTAATACGAAGACTAAACATTTCCACCGAAACGACACTCCTAAAACATTATTTGCAAGTAATACATTCTAAGAATTACAAATTTTCTCTTTTCGCGAAGTATGTTCGCTTTCCCAGTTCGAGTTCATTGGGTTAATAAGTGTAACTGTGTTTTTAAATTGGTTTTTATGATGAAATTATTAGTTGTTTTTAGAATTTTCAATATTTTATTAGTTGTTGGAAATTTCAGCTTCCCTAGGCTTATTCACCTTTTTTGACATTATCTCCACACATGAGGCCCTGAGGAAAATAATTTTTCTCAGGGCTCTTGTCATCTTTGGGGATGCTGTGTGGGGGTTCTTTTTGAGGAGAGATGAACATGGAAACATCTTGAAGAGGTGTAGGAAGGAGGAAACGCAGGGGCCGGCTAATCGTTCAACAGCCGAGCTGTTAAACTCAAGAAAAAGTGGTAGAATTGACCCGTTCTCATGTGATCCATTGTTTTCAATAGAAATCAAAAAAAGCATCATCGCTCTGGGTGGAAATAGCAATGTGACCAAAAAACGGTAGCGGTAACAAATAAATTTCAGTGGGACATAAATGATGCAAATAAATACCCTACTAAATTCGTAGGGAAACTGGATGTTTTCAAAAATAGGGTAAAATTAAATGTATTTTAAACGAAAATAATTCAGACATTGCATCGAATATTTGAATTATGCTGCTTTTAAAGCATTATTTATGAACAGCTCCAATAACAGCATCCACATTCATTTATTATTACCGCGATAAGATAAACTGACATCTGCATAGATATGCCCTCACGATCGAACGCAAGGAAATTATTGTTCGTAAACATTGACGGGTGCGGAGTTGGACTTTCTAATAAAGAGAGGGAACTGTGTATAAAAGAAGGCAACTTTGTATAAAATAAGATAACTGTGCATTATAAGAGAATATATTTTCAGACTCCTAACCCAAATACATTTGGTATAGGTAAATAAATGGTATTAATAAGTTTCAAAGCGTATGGTTTTGTACTTGATCACACAACTAATGCTGATTGTCTATTAATATATAAAATATGCATAAAACAAAAATTGTCGATTAATACCATACCTTACCATAATTAATACCATACCATAATGATTATGTACTTCAGATTAAAAACTACTAGTACTCGATAGGTAGAAGCTGATATCAGTGCATTATATATCATAGTCATCATAGGTACTATGTAAAACTTTATCGGACTGTCAAGCAGTGTCGCACATTATTATTATACACGCGATTCTCCCGGTAGATTTACGCAATTTATTACTTTTGTTTCCTTTTCATATTATAATAGTATATATTTTATTCCTTTCTTTCCTTTCAATATCTTTTATTTTATTTTTTACAAACTCTTAATGCCTTTTAGACATTTTATAAGCACTTCATTCTTCCTTATACTACTTTATTGTATATTATTACATATAATTTCTTACTTTGACTTATTACTATACTACAGATTGCTACTTATATTATATTTATATCTCTTTTTTTTCATACTTTTAACCTTACTACTATTTACTGATTATACCATTATACTTACATTTATATTGTTGCATTCCTTATGTTGCTGAACTATTCTCTGTAATTTAGTATGTGAATGGCACATGTTGTGCCGTATATGTGAAATAAATAAGTGGATGATGTGATTAGATTTGTAATATTTTATCAGAAAAATGATAACAACCTTTTTTATTTATATCTTATCATCGTATTTATTAAACACCATTCATTATGGGATGATAACCTTTTTTATTTATATCTTATCATAGTATTTATTCAACACAATTCATTATGGGATGTTAACACGCGTTACCGCGACCATAAAACGCGTATTTTTTGACGGTTCGTGCACATTAAAAGTATCAAAATATAGTATTGTGGTTGATTATAACGGTAACGCACGTTAAAAGACGCGCGTTGACAAGTATCAACAAGGTAACAACAAAGTAACAGCATAGTAACGAGAAAGTAACAAAAAGTATTAACTCGGTATAAACAGAGTAACAGAAGTAACAACAAAATAATAACAAAGTAACAATAAGATACCAAGCTAGCATCAAAGTAAAAATTTTGTTCAAAAAAAAGTTAATGGTTTGATTGACAAGAACGTTCGGTGATCATTATTTTAATTAGGTACGTGGCGACGAGAAACGAAGTACGTACATGGTCTAAGACGTATTTTATTTATTTTATTATTCAAAAGAAAGTAATAACACCGTATAAACAGAAAAGTAACAACACGGTAACAACAAAGTAATAACAAAGTAACAACAAAGATACAAAGTAAAAATTTGTGTTGAAAGAAAGTAACCTGCTTGATTGACAAGAAAGTTCAGTGTCACCATCATTATTTTAATTACGTACGTGGAGACGAGAAATACACTACGTATATCATCTTAGACGTGTTTTGTTTATTTTATTATTCAGTCTTGAACTCTTGGCGCCGACCGAACGCAATTAAATTGCAAGCATCTCTTATCAAATGAGCACATTGACAGAAAACAAAACATGTCGTATTTTTCTTGTTTTAGCATCGAATCTTATCTCTTTTTTATTAGCATTTTGAGTTCACTATCTTTCTTCCTGTTCGTACTTGTCATATGGCGCCCACCCGCGATTTTTTGCCACGCTTAGTAACAAATTGCATAATAGGATATTGTACTGTCTTCTAAGAATCCAAATTAGCCTCGTGTCATCTGCTGTGATGTCAGAAAAATGAAAATGAAACTCCAAGCATTTCACAATGGCTCGATTGTTTCGTGAATCATTGTGAATTCTGGGTCAGAATGTTTTAGAAGGATTTTATTCGTGTGCCCAATGACTGACATTTTGCAACGTTAAATGTTCGGTTCAACCTCTGAGAGTTCCGTGAAATCTCTTTTTCTGTTACCTGCTTCATTTATGGGAGAATGGAGAGGTAACATTAAAACTACCAGCATTAAAATAATGCTATTACCTTCCCGCCATTCTCAACGAGACATTATATTATTCTGGTCTAATCACCTGCGATCCATCCAGTGTCAGTTTGTTTTATGCACGGTTCAGAAGAAAGAACGCAGGGTGAACAAAGACCACGAGGTAGTGTGGTGAGTTTCTGATGTTATGAGGGTACCTACTGGTAATGGACAAACGCTGTAACTACACAACCAAAATCCAAGCAACAACCAAGGCAAAAAGGCGCAAGCGACTGTTTAGTCATAACTGAGTTAAATATACAGTTTTGATCAGAAAAAAAATTTAATCAAAACTGTACGATTAACTCACTTTTGTCTTAATTGTCGCTTACGCCCTTTTTCCTTTACGACATTGACGACAGTGAAGTGATTGAACTCGGGGACAAAAGAGTGCAGGTACCTTTTTTTTCTTTTTTTTTTATAGTGAATACCTCACAAGAGACCCAACTGCTCCCGTATGGAGCCAGTGAGACTATGGCATCCCCAATTGGGGGAAGAATTAAGTGGGGAAGGGAAAGAGGAAGGTGGGGAAGTACCTGGCTATTCAGATCTAGTCACTAAACACGGCTAAAGCCATTTGGAGCAACGTTTCAATTCTGAATGGTGGTCTTACACCAGGGCGATACTGGTAGTATCTTCCACTCTGGAACGTGCCGCAAATATACTATATATTATTTTAATTAATTAATTATGAAATAACACAAATTAATCAAATAAAATTTATTTGCGCACGCCGGGTTCGAACCCGCGACCTTCGGAACGGCAGTCCAATGCGTTACCACTGGACTATACCTACCTATAAGTAGCAAGTATACGAGGTTTTCATAAAATGTGTCGAGTATTTACTGTGACATGTTATAAATTATAAGGCTTCTTTCATTCACAGCCTTGTACAAAATTACATGAATGGTAATGAAATTATTATTTTTATAAAACAAATTAAGCGTAAGAAAATCCTACAACTTCTTTGAGTAAGAGGTTGTTAAAACATTCTCAATTACACACAAGTAGGTTTACGGAAATTTGCGACGAACCTCGTTTTTATCGCGTGAGTGTTCTTTAAAATCGAGAAGATTCGACAGCTAAATAAATTTACCAAAATTGAATTGAAGATATGTTTTAAGTGCCTCTTATCTGAAGAATTAACGACTATTTTCTTACCAAAGTAAATAAACATTGCAATTCAATTTTGCATCATACTTCATAAGACAGTATCTCACGCTAAGTTGTATGTAGGTAATTTTTCGAATTCGCTCAAAATTCTTCTTCTTCAAAAAAATGTTTTTAAGATATTGCTCTTTAAATGTTTGGAGATTACGGGAGTATCGATCGATGAATGACCATCTAACACAGTGATCCCCAACCTTTTTATCGTCGCGGGACCGGTCAACGTTTGATAATTTTACCGCGACCCGCCGAGGGCGGGAAGACACGTTGATTGTTTTGATGTAATAATTTTATTTGAATCGTGTTTAACATCCCTTCAAAATTAAATTCATGACTTAAGCAGGCTCTTGTGCCGCAAGTTGGGGCCCACTGATCTAACAGACCAGAAAACCGTTATTATTCGAATCATTGCGGGAAGCGTCCAATATGGAAGCCTCGATCACCGTGGAGTGGAAATGTGATGTCCAACAAGAGGTAATAGACTGATGTCTCCCGTATCTGCCATCGTTGTAGATAATGGGTTAGGTTAGGTTAGTCTAAGAACAACACATTTAAAAAGTTATTAATCTAATGCTTATATCTCTTTGCTTCATTTTAGGTGTAGGTAACTTCTTTCTGAACGGGGACGATTTAGTATTTACATGTAAATTATGAAGCTTTCTGTGTACTGTTTCCACTAACACAACAGTAGTATGTAGCCCTAACCTGACACGGATCTTTTACATTCATTTAACTGCTGAACTTGTTCGAGATGGTCAAAGCGGGCTCCCACGTGCAATCAATGCACAAAAATAATGACAGTAATTTTGGTTGAAAGTAAATATAAATATTAACCTTGCACGAAAGGAGTATGTTGTATGCTGTGTACCAATGCACTTACTCCCACATCCTTTGCATGAGAGCAGCTTGGGAAAATAGCTCTTCAACCTACTTCAAATTGTTTTGGTTCGATATTTGCTTGCATCAGATTACTCTTTCGATTAGCACGTATTACCATGGGTCCACTACTCTCAGTATGGTAATTCAAGCCGTAATGACACACTTATAAGGAATAGAATCCAGATACAATGTGAGATGCAACGCCAGTTCATTATTGAAATGGACTTTGGCTCGGATCTCCGAGTTAATGTAAATACAGCTTAAACAATAAATCTAGAACCAGCTCTCATTACATCGGCTTAAATCTTCGATTCCGATGTGGTTTAGAGCCCGCAAAAGGCGTTAAAACAAATAAGAAGACTTTTAAATGTAATTTGACTAAATGTATAACAGCAATCCATTATTGTATTTCGATAATTAAATTTATTTTATTGGACTCTGAGAAAATGGGTAAGATTCTATATAAGGAATACGTAATTGACCACACTCGATATAATTTGCATTAACGCTTACCATATCAAGTATCAGCCTCGAGATTGAGAAATTTCGATATTTTCAGCTGTATACTTACATTCGTGTAAGACCAAATTATGTTGTTAATTATTATGTTTGGGTAAAAAATACGCTATAACTTTGATATCTTAACGACAGCCAGTTTTTTCTTTACCGAGGAGCATTAGAGAATAATTCGATTAATAATTCGATCGGCTGCACAATAGTAATTCACGCAATGCAAATAATTCGCTCAAGATATTTGATTTTGATTATGTTGTTTTGGTTTCATGTTGGCTTCAACGACAACGCTGTCAACGACAACAAGTATTATCACATTCTTTGAAAGTGATATCATACTTATTATAATGTCTATATCTAATATCTCTATTTTAAATATAGCTGTTTAGCCGATTCGTTCAAGCCAAATAAGGATATTTCATTGACTTCTTGCTATTTCAACACTCTATGATTTTTTTTAAATTTTATTTCTCTACTTCCTAATTTTATTTTAGAACCATGCAAAAGAAATTGAAGTTTTTTAATCCAGCTGAACTGCATGGATAGGGCAATCTCAGTCAGCCGTATTACATCAGCTAAATATATATAATTACATTTCATGAAAAATAATACAAATAAAATGACTAATAAACATAAAAAACGTATTAGATTATGATAATATAAAAGTAATTAAAAATAATAATCAAACTCGGAATGGAGGATTTTTTAATAGAGTTCGTTGAGTAAACATCTTGTAAAAACTAGTTCATTTAAAGGAACGGGGAAAAATAAATTAATTTAATTAAAGGTGTTTAACTTAGATGGGTAATATTATATAAACCACAATTAATATGAAGCTACCACTAACAGTCATATCGTTATTATTGACAAAATTGGGAAAATATATTATTAAACGGTTACGTGGCAATTCAAGACACTTTTGAAAAGTGATAAAGTCATTAAAGATTGTGAAAACAGACCTATTAACCTAACCTAATGAAAAGCATTTAAAAACCTAGTTTTTTCATGACTTTAAAGATTTTCCCGGTTACCCTTCATACACACATTCATTTATAGAAAATAAAAATAAACATCACTACATAACACCAATATTTGCTTATTAGCCCATTTCAAAAGCTTAGGGGTAACAAAAGCATGCAAGTATATCGCTGTACAAGAATACAACCATGTGGTAGATGACTGAGCCAAGATTTGATAATACCATCGAAGACGAAACAGCTCTTAGATATGATAAAGAAAATCACAGCATAATTTAATATTTTTATTGTAAAAACTATAAACTTTGGAACGAAATTGGCTTTAAAATAATTATATATTATTTGTGCAATTCGGGATAAAATGAGCTTAACCACACACATTCCAATTAAATTAATGAGGTAAATGTCAGCTCTCAAATCGTGATATTGCATATTAATATTCGTTGATGTCATGAGAACATCACATAATGCAAATATGGTAAAATATGCCTTCTCATTTAAATAATTACCTTACTTTATTACTTTGAATTTGTGGTATTTATGATTTTAAAATACAAATACGCAGTGCAGCCCGGATAAATGTCATTGCAAAACTAATGGTTGATAATCAATTTTTATGTCAGAAGTGTCTTGAAATGAATAATAATTTCATATCAGATCTATATTAATTACAATATTTATTACGATATATAATAATTATAATGCAATCACGATGATGGCTGCATTGGTAATGCAGTCAGGAGGAAAAGAATCCAAAAGATCTGGTAATTCAGCATGATATCCCCAGAAATGACATTGACAGGCAACATTTAAAAATGTACTGCCCGACTTCGTCGGAGTGTCGATTCTCAATATAATTAAACACAAACATTGAGCCAGCAACATGGTGTCTAATGATTTTTATCACTAGTGAATGGATACTTTAAAGCTCCGCAGCTTGCGATGGAAATTACTTTTAGAATCTTGGGAACCGGTTCCCACCTCGGCGTCGCGACGCCAGAATTGCAGAGACGACGCGTCGTGGGTTCAATTCCTCTGCTATCATTGCGCAAGCAAAATTTAATATAATCATGGTAGTTGGAGTTGAATATTGAGCAAAATTATTGTTTGGTATATTTTTACATTATTTTTAAAATTTTTAATTGAAAATAGTTTGGAAACCCTAGAAATTCCTGGCAGAAAAAACTCTGCAAATTAAATGACCCATAGACTTATTGTTCAAGAGTTTTGATTTCAGACATTGTTCATGTACGTTCGGTGCGCAGTTCGTGCCCAAAGCAACATAAGTACGTATGGTAATTTGTTGCAACCTTTGTTGCATTGCACTGATATCTGTGCGCGGCTTATATTTCATACAAAATTTTCGAACTTTATAGTCAACTTCTTAAAAATTGTAAATATTATCATAGTCACTTTATTTTCAAGTATCGTTTAGAAGCAAGGTCATCGGCTAATAGGTCAATATCAACTGCTATTAAGCGTAATTTACCTCTGTTTCAGTTTGATAAAAACGCAGTGATAATACTTTGACACGACTCAAAATGGTAGACACCAACACTTATAATTAATTCGTCAACCACAACTGGTAATTACGTTAATTGAGTATATTTCATCCTTTCTGTCGTTCGTATTTCAAAACGTGACTAGATTATATTATAGAACAATGTCATGTAGTAGTGAATAAATCATATCGATAGTGGGACTGCCCTATAGAGTGTCTTATGCACAAAGCTTGTAATATATTTAAGATCTTGTATCATTTAATTAAAAACAATATTGGCTATGTAGTGCTTTGGAGGTTGTTCATATTTCTATATAATACAGACTTGCCATGATTGAATAGTCATAATTTGTTTTATCAATATTGCTTAAGTTTTTATTCATTTGCATTTCAATCAATATGTTTTTTTTATATCTGTAACCCACAAGTTTATTAAATATATTTAATATTTAAGGTAGGTACTAACCCACATGAATTGAATACACGTTGACAACATTGTTAAAGATTAATAAGTGTCAAATTAAATGTGAAAGTTCTGCTTGTAAGTTTATTTTTCAAGCAAGGTAACTGTAACTGATTTCCTTTGAAATTTATTCACAATAGTTTTATATCTACTTATGAGTAATAAGTAAAATTGACGTTAGGATTAAAGCTGTTTTTACTGTAGAAGGACCAATTGAGTTGATATAGGTATCTAATCTGAAAATGTGTAATTATTTCTATTTTTGTCACTAGTTTTTTTCAAGTAGAACAGCTGTTTATATTTCTAATGGCGTCCTATAACTGCCTTCAACGTCAAAATTATAATAAATAACTCCTGCCAAGTGTTTATTTATTCAAAATACACGTAAGTTAAAAACTAAATGTAAAATGAGAGTCAGTAGTAGAATATAATATATGTATACTAACGGAGAAATTTCACTTCACCAGAAAAGATGTTAAATGATGGCTTACAACTTTAATTAATAAATGTACAGAAATAAAAAGATATTATTGATTTTAAGTATTAATTTCACCGCTCATTAAGGCCTATTAAGAGATGGATCTGTCTTTAGAACGGATGCGAAAAACATAAAAAAAGTAAAAATATTTCTTAAAAAACACTGCGAGTATTTTTCATCACCCAGCATGGTAATTTTTTCACCTTGACAGATTGTGTTGCTATAATTTATATTCTTAAGCTTGGCACCTCAAATAAATCGGATGCCTCTTTTAAAGACCCTCCTCAGTTTTTTGGGTTTTAAATTAATTGGTGTTTATGCCTGCCTTATGCTTTTATTATTGATTTTTTTCTTCGAAATTTTCACCTACAAATTGGTCGTTGAACTTTGAAAAGGAATGTTTTTATTTAATTAATTAATCAAATGTGATTTTATCTGTAATTGGGCTAGTTCGATATTTTAAATCTACTTACAAAATGTTGCTAATGATCGATTTGTCTTTTCATCATATCATCGGTGCTATAGTCCTTGGAGAGTCCTGGTCGCCTTTACGCCTCCACCCTTGCCGGTCTCCTGGCATCTATCGCCCTATATGTCCTTATGTCCAAGGTTGTCGTGTTTACTTCTACAACTTCTAACCACCTTCATACCCAAATGTAGGTCACTGAACTCTCCTTATTACTTCAGGCTTATAAAAAACCTCTATGTATTTAATCATGTCATAATTCATCAAACAATGGTCCAAACACCAAAACCTCTATATTTTCTCTTACATGTATTTAAAAATAGAGTAGTTTCAAAGTATCTGTCAGCGGTAAGCCTTTAGTAGACAATTACGATCAAGAGATCGCACGCAAATGGCTTTACTGCTTTATCAGGATTTATTTTTGGGGTATTATAACGTGTTGTTATCCCTCCCGATCTTCCTTCCAAAGTAATTGCCGATTTCAATTAAGTGCTCGGAAACTACCGATTTATCAGGATGGAGATGGTCCCCTATGTTCAGGGAGTCATTGGCTTTACTGCTGCCCACAGGAGCAATGCCGTATGTATTATAAAACAGTCTGTGTAGCAGTACCTACTGTAAGTAATGTTTTCATTATCTAGCTTCATTATTCATCCAACTTCGGCAAGACCGGCGATTCCTCACAGCCGCCAGCCGACAGGTCTTTGTTATATTTAAAAAAAAAACTGGAACACGGCGTATTTAGTTCAAATATATCCTTTAGTAATTTTTATCCGATCCGATCTACAAACACTCTTGTAAGTTTATAATATTAATTCAACCTTTATCGAGTGCTATCAGAGAGGTAAGATCGATATTTCCCAACAACAAATGTCACAAACAAAACAAACATTTAATATCATTTGCCCATCGTAAAGCCACGACTGTTGTTAATCAAACAGCCGGAGCCGTATTACTTTAGCCAAAGTTACAATAGTGATAGTTAAATGCATAACATAGATAAATCATTAAAACAAGAGGAATACGGACCTTAATTCACTCTTATTGTGAAAGTATTACTAACATCGTTAATCCATGCAACATACAACTGCAAACCGCATTTACGCACAAAAATGTTGCAAACCCCAAATACATTCCAATTGATAGACCAGCTAATCAGAGAAAACAGAACAAACCGAATTGCGAGTCGCCCCTTCTGTGATTTGTCAATAAATGAATCATGACAGTATACAGGCAACTCGCATTGTAATTCACTATTCAGTCCTCGAATTACTAGTCCTTTGTACAATAGCTCGCAAATTGCTAGATGCGTAAAAAAACTTAATTATAAATCGGGTCCGTGTCCAAAATGGAATAATTTGTTGCACTATTTAATTAGACACCTTACGCATTTTTAGCGTCGCCACACCAGGCTTTTGGAATAAAAACGAACAATCAGATCCTTTTTTAGAAAAGTCCTACATTGTTCTTCACTGCAAACTTATACCTAACTATAGCGACTTTACCTTTCTGCTCAGGGTCTGTTTATTTTTTTGGCTAATGTCGTACTTTATTAACGCATTCTCGAACCCTCCTAGTGCCAAAAAGCGAGGCAAATCTATCAATTTGGATTTCTATGCAAACTCTTAACCTATTTATTAGAGTAACGATTTGGTAGAGAGTCGGCGAAAGTCTATGTTAGTGCGGACTATTCCTGTAGAACAAATACTACTTCTGTAGGACACCATCACCTGCGGTTATAGAGGAGTTCTGGACTGTTAACATCAACACGCTCTTTATCTCTATTGCCCTCAAACACGAGAAGATTAGATGAATGGTGTGTACAAGACGAATATAACCAAAAACTCCTGTGATATAACACCGCTTGATAGTGGTATTCAACCTTGATAAGTAGTTTTTAATATTTTAATCTATTTTTCGCTACAGTTTTTAATCACTTTCCAGCCTTTTTAATTTTACAAAAATTGCGCTATGTAAAAAAATCCAAGTATAATTATTATTGCTTAGACCGAGTGCTATCATTCGAATTTCATAACAAGTGTCAATAAAAAATCTTCCTAGTTGAGTACATGGTCGTAATATCTAAAGTTGCAAAAATTCTAAAACGGTGAGCTCTCTGTATGAAAAATACTTCTAAATTTATAGATTAACGCCATTGTTTCGAGTTCTAAGAGTAATTATCATCATGATCTATGGAGCTTTGAAATATGTTCGTATTGGTGCCACAATTTTCTGTAACAGCGGGTTTTCAGTTAAAAAATCTTACGATACATTCTGCCATACCTGAAACATGAGAACCTTTAAACGGTGAGCTCTGGCACCGTGAAATTTACATAGCCCTGATATGTATTTATCAACAAATCAACTCGCCAAGTTATTTCCATCTTGGGGCTATTTAACTGTGAAATATATTTTTATTCGCCAAAAAATATGACAAGACACCATTTCGTTTATTTAGAATTTGATTTTACATATTTTTTTAAAACGAATCTCAAAAGGAGTATAAAAACTTATAATTTTTTATTTAATTATTTTAATATTACATTTAATTACAATAATGACGTATTGCCCATCTCACTAGGTGTTAAACGCCTGTGTTGAGATGGCAGTTTACGGAGTGGTTGTTAGCGAAATTTTTGTTTACACAATATTATGAAAATGAGAGATAAAATAAAATCAGTATTTAAAAAAAAAATATTTTAAATTATCAATTCAAGTATGAATGTAGAAGATTAAGACGAAGCGAGAATATTTTTGAAGTATAATATGTAGGTAAAAAGGCATAATATGTAGGTAGTTACTATAAAACGGTTAATAAATATATAAAAGTGCATTAAAGCTAATAAAACGCTCGCAGGCATCGGGTTGGCAATCGCTGCATCCCTAACAACAAATAGAACTACCCGAATAGATAATATATATATCAAACGTCAACCTGTTTCTCTGAACGAGAACGGGACAAGTGTTGTTATACCCCTGTTATACCTCTGTCGTCCTTTCAGTAGAGCCCAAATATCGTACCGTATGTTTTCAGAGCCTTGTTTATAACAATGGATTTTGACGTGTAGGGTTTGGATAAGGGAATAAAAATGGATCTATCATATCTTATTGTGCGATATGGTTTACATTGTCAACGCAGTCATTCGAAGAATATCAGTCAAAATAATATACATGATTATCATAAACAAGCACTTGTCAATCTTTTAACACGGTATTTTAAACACTTTTTTTTCTTATTGAACAAACAATCTAGGATTCGCCCCGGTGAAAGATCACCATTTAGAATCGAAACATTACTTGAAATGTCTAACAAAGTTTGGGTTTAAACCTCCTTCTTTCCATCTCCTACCCCCCACCCTCTCAATCCCTTCAGCCACCAATTGATGATGCCATAGTCCTACTGGCTCTGGCTCCGGACAGATGGGAGCATTTGATACTCTCGTACTACATTTTCATTAAAAACATTTCTTTTGAGCTCGAACATTTATTCCTTGGCCGAAATATTTCAAACAGTAAACACTGTTTTACGCACAGATTTTCTGGCATGGTTGTATTAACAATCTGATTGTTTTTACACTCTTACCTAGAAAACGGTATTCTTTGTTATGAAATTAGATATTAGCCGTTGTTTACCCCGCTTTTTACATCAAAATCCTTCAAAAAAACCATGATATGCCAGGAATATGATATCTATATACTCTTTTTTTTAAAGAAAGATCGTTCGTATGCTTTGAAATCAATACTTTAATGTGTAGTTAGTTGGCATAACCCGACTCAAGTATTTTATTTGCTTGGCTGTGCCTTACGTAATAGGTAATACCTTCCTGGAACGTCTCGACTTCTTCTTCCTTCCACTTGCGTGTCAAATGGTATTATTTATTATCCTTCGTTCATCTACCATGCTTAAAAAAACTAAATGTGACACCTCACAAGACCGCCCCTGTCTGTGCAGTGTAAAAGCAGGGGAGCTATGATGGCGCCACCCGGTTGGGAAGCGTTGCGAGGCGGGTTAAGATAGGGGCTGTATGAAGGGATTTATGAATGCGGGTTTTGAAGAGGCCCGGATTATATGAACGAGGAAAAACAGATGCCGAACTGTCTTGCACAAAAACGAGTCGAAGAAGCGGCCCGTTCTCATTAAGTCAACACCAAATGTGAACGGGTGTTCCGCTCGTATACGTCGAGTTTCACGCATATACACTGGTGCACTGAGGATCAATGCTGCTAGCTCCTTAGAGCAGGCTCCATTAAAATACCTGCAGAACAGATTCAGCATACGCACATTGCATTAGAGATATCAATCGATTAACTCAGTCTTTAACATCGGCTTTTCGTCTTTTAAATAACTTCTCATTCATTCGTTGATGCTTACCCAACACATTTTCTGCCTATTTTCGGATGTTAATTGCTAGTAAATGTGCGTACCTAAATCAAATAATATTCATTTTTCCATCACTTCCAAACACTTCGATCGATCTTTGTAACAGATGTTGATGTTGTAAAACGAGATCAATACTGAATACAGGTAATTGCTGGGCTAAAACACATGTAGTATTTCGTAACCATAATATCGGACACTTATTTGGAGGACCATGAATACGGTATTTTCGTTATTAACCCGTCACACTATTATTGGTAATATAGGTAATCCAATCGTATATATAAACATACAAGAAATAATTACAAGGTAAGAAATTATTTTATATTTCTTTGGGATGTTTCGTAAGAGCGATTTCAAAGCTTTTCTCACAGAGAGCACGATAAATTGTAATTGCAACGTTTAAGCGATAAATAACAAATTTTGTAGGTATTGTTGGGTGAAATATAAATAAGTTTATGGAAAGTCGTAAATCTGAAAATGCCGCAATGCTCCGTGAAGTGACGGAATAAGAAAATAGCGAATGTAATTCCGCGCAAATTATTCAATTTGACAGCAACGTGACAATTTTACCCCTCTTTATAGTTTTATTAAGTCGGATTCGAGAGTGCGAGTTACTTGCAGTTTTTCGATAGTTATTTATGATCCAAGACCACCACTCAGAATTATTTCTGACTCAATCCAGACGGTTGAGATTCTTTTTAGTGCCATATGGCTTGTTTGAGTTATTTTAAACGATTGTGTTAAGAGCCAATTTCCGTAACGTCATACACATAAACGTTTTCGGTGACAACTATGTTATGTTCATCTTTTTTTCATTCAAAGCAATTGACGGCCTTCGTGGTCGAGGGGTAAGGCTCTTGGCTAGAAATCCGGAGGTTGCGGGTTCAAATCTTATTTAAATATGTAAATTTTATTATTTTGTGTTATTTCGTAAATTATTCATCTATATAAATGAAAATGTTAATTTATTGTTATTAAGTTTAATTTGTAGAACTCCATTTTATTTTTTATTTTTTATATATTCAATAATATTGTTATTGGGTTTATAAAAACAGTTTATTTTTAAACAAGTTCTGCTGTGTAATTATTATTACGCGTGACAGCCGTTTCGCCCTCTGAAGGCATTATCAAACTGTGGGTAGCCCACTTACAGACGATACATTTATATTATTTCTAGGTAGGTATTTTAATTTCAATTACTGATTTCTTAATTGATTTTTGAGTAAAATATTAGAAATTATTAATGGTTATTACCCCAGCAAATGTTGCAGCATGTTTATGTTGGACAAACGGGCCGGTCCTTTAACACTAGGTTCAAAGAACATATAAGATCTTTTAAAAATAATAATAAAATGCAATCTCAATTTGCCAAACATCTCCTAGATGAAAATCACTCACTTAATGATAATAATAAACCAATTCCGTTACACGTACAAAATAAAGGCCGTAAACTGAATCTTTTAGAACAATTAGAAATTAACAAAAACTCTAATAATCCGAAAGCTATTCTAATTAATGAACAAACAAATATAATTCGCTCACCCCTACTAGATATCTTCAAACCTAGTGCAAATATGAGTGCACTATGAAGTACTTAAATATGCTATTAAAATAACCCTATGAGTCATCGTTTGGGAATAACTAACATAAAGACATTCAATCAAATTTAAACATACACTAATTGGGGAAACTTTGCTGGGGTAATAACCATTAATAATTTCTAATATTTTACTCAAAAATCAATTAAGAAATCAGTAATTGAAATTAACCCTTTCGTCCCGGAAAGAAAAAAATCACATTGGATCCGAAGCGGGGTCACTCAGTCCCCCAATTTGTTTTGCTTATTAAAAGGTGTTAATGACATAATTCGATGAAATTTGTTTTGGTTATAATTAGAGGGAAGTATATATTACATATTTCAGTAGTCATTATCAAAATCGTTTCATAAATAAAGTCATAATTAATGTTCTAATGAATTTAGACCATAACGCATATGTTTTCAAAGAAAACGGAGAAGGCGGGTACGTAGCAAGCATCGCGCCTCGTTTCCGAATCTCGACTGCCGATTGGCGATTAAGCGTCGACGTGGGTGGCTAGTTTCTTGCATAGGGTGGTCTGTAAATGATGGATATGTATTTTTTACTTTTATAGTTTATGAAAACTACTACGTACTACTAAACTAGGTACGGATGTTAAATATTTTGAAACAAATGTTGTATGTTGATATTTAATGTAGGTATTAAATTATTTTATTTCTACAATTATTCTTATTATTATTATGTATCTTTTCTCGGGAGATTTTTCAATGTGGATGAGTGTTTCAAGCTAATAATTATTGCTTATAAATAAATGTTACCCTTTGTGCTATGAAAAAAAATTCTTGTCTTAAACATTAGTTTACAAAAAAAAAAATAATTAATATCTTATTTCTGATTGTTTTTATTATAATTTCATTTAGAGTATCATCTAGCATCGTGCCGCAGTTAACCTGTAATCATAAATGATGCGTTTGCTTGAATAGGTATATATTGAGTTTATAGTTTTTCACTGATCCATTTATGTAGGTATGTTTTACATTTTTAACGGTGAATGGTTTTGTTTTGTAATGTTTTATCAAATAAAATTGTAAAAAATAAGGTATTTTTAATAACTTCAAATTGTTAAAAATAAGGTATTTTTAAAGTATTGAAATCCAATCTTGAAATAAATATTTTTTTATTGTAGCCTGAGAATTCCCCGTTTTTGATAAACAATATTTATGAGAGATCTGGAAACGGTATTTATAAACTCGTAATAGGATACATATGAGAAACCGGAGAATTTCTCTCTTTTTCTTAGTAATGACGGCCCCCATGGTCAAATGGTTGAGATTCTGGGTCGCGGGTTCAAAATCCCAGCAAGCGCAAATTAATTCAATAATTATGTGATATTTCATAAATAATTCATAAAATATAATGCATTTAATATAATATATTTTCCGCACGGCCAAGGATGGGAAATGCGTTCAGTATTGCCCTGAACAAAAACCACCATTTAGAATAGAAACGTCATCATACTAGGAGGCTATCTCTTTTATGGTGACCATTTATAGGGATTGATTAAATAAACTGAAAATTGCAAAATTATAATAGAAAATAGAAAAAGACATTCGTAATATAAAACATAATTTTAATATAATTTTAAAATATCTTACACACATAATATCGTAGTAAAATGAAGAAATTTACAAAAAGACAAAAAACACACCTCAAAATATTATATTTTTACAAAAATACACCTCAACATTTTGGAAACACATAAGGTAGGTACCTACTTTATAATAAATGAGTTTTATGAAACAAACATTAGATATTAGCAAAAATTATTACACATATAGTATAATGAACATACCTATTACTGGTAAACAAGACATGTCGATCATCCAGTTGATTAGTCAGACATCTCTAAATACAAAGTTTTGAGATAATGAGGAAAGCAATGTTCGAATGCTCGCCATAAACCAAATATTATTTACATGTGTCTGTATTTTATAAATTAAATATGCTATAAAAAAATAACACCGGGAAGTATAACGGTTCGGTACATTAGTACGACATTTTTAAATTTTCTACAAATAACCCAGAAAACATATATTTTGTTTGTTTTTTCATTTTACATATAACTGTATACTCAACTCAAATTCCGATTCTTCGGAGATGTCTGACTAATCAACTGGACGATCGTTATATTTACATATTATACACAAATCGCGTGATGAAAATCACAACTTGAAATGTAAGATATTTACTCTTTATCGTATTATTACAAAGAATTTTTTTTCTTGAGCAAGTGGAATGTAACATATACACACGGCACGAGTTCCCAAAATTGAAGATGAAATAAACGAAAATTATAACCTAGCTAGAAGACAATAACTTTTTAAATAAAAATTCACAATTTAGAAAAACACACACAACACGATGAAAGTTAAACCCAAACAACATGGAATAAAATCAGCATTATTAAATAGCGAATAATTCTGTCAGCTATTAATTTTGGTACATACATATCCCAAACTTTAATTTATTGGTAAATCGAATAAATATACTCCAGAATAAATTGTATGAAAAAATGAAATGCAAAGTGATTACCAAGAAATAATCTAATCTAAAATTGGGATCATATTTATAAAAGAAGACAAAACAAAAACAAGCTGACGTTAACAACACAATTTTTGCGTAATTTGATGGAAAAACATAAAATATAATGTTATAAGAAGGTACAGTAACTATTGGATATTATGTCCGGTTTTTGACAACATTTCACTTGTAAGATATTATAGCGTAATGACTCCTGGATATATACTTATTGCACAAGACTGCAAAAGTGAACTAGATGTTCTGGAAAACATTGTAAAATTGATATCAAGTTATCAATAAACAATCGCATAAATTAACAATTTCCAAATGACCACTATGCTTTGAGCAATTGAAACCTTTATACATAAATTTAAATGGAAAATGAGAAAAGTGCACCACGTCTAAAACAGTAGAGGGACTTCTTATAAAAAAGTGATAAACAGAGAAATGATTAAAAGCACAAAAGATATGGTCGAAAAATGTTTGTTTTCTTATAGAAAAATATGTTGTTCATTTACCAAATGTTAGTAAGTGACTACATGCACTATCATGAATGCTTTAATTATTTAAAATACACGTAATTTATTATTAAAAACTATAATATTAATATGAAATAAACAAAACGGATTTTTATGCAAAATATTTTCCAACGTGATCATTTTAAAAATGAAACAATTCGACTGAGAATACACCAAGATAACACAAACAACCAGTACACTAATTGAGTTTGTGTAATCAAATGAACGTGAACAAATTCTAAAATACTAGACAAACCTAAAATTGCAGATCATGGCACCATTAGTATAGTGATGACTTGAAAAGAAACAGCAAAAATACTAGAAAAAGTGAATAATAGAAGAAATTTCTAAAGGTCGGATATGCTTATTACAAAAATGACAGATTGTTTGTTAATTTTAAAGTTCTATGAAATTTCTATTCAAGTTCTGTTATGATATCAGTATAGGCCAGGTACTTCACAGAACTGAAATAATATCGGAACTTGAATAGAACTTTCGCAGAACCTGAAAATTAACATCAAAATTTGATGAATTGTTTAAAATCTGTCAAAAGATCCGTCCTAAGCAACTTTTATTATTTTAACAACATTCATTATTGGCATTGTCCTTGATAGTTTTACAGTTAGTACAAAAATTTTCTTGGACCCTGTGCAGAACACAAATAGATTTCCTGCAAGTATAACAACACAGCTTAGTTTTTCTATCAATGTTGCGCGGGCAAAGATAACACCGTCTTCGTATTGCCTTGGTAGGTAAAACTTGTACTTCATTTAATACAATATCGTCGCTTGTGCTCGGCATAACTTTTTCAAATAATTCGAAGCCGTATTGCTGCGCTTTGTGAAATTTTACACCGCTTTCTTTTCTACTTTTAATGTTGTTTTTCACTAAGTCCATGGCCAACTCCCTGATAAAGATTTTTCGTCTGCTTCGGTCATTTGAATGCCATTCTGGATATTTAGTGATCCAAATAACATAAGCATTCAAGGCAGCCATATCTAAAATCTCCATGAAAATACGAAATGGCCACCTTCTTGTCGACCTAACGCAGGAATATTCCCTTGTCATTTTGTCCCCGGTGTCTACAGCCCCCTTTGTTGAGTTGTAATGTAATATTATATCTGGCTTTTTTGACTCTGACGCTGATGAAATTTTGTCGTCGTGGAATTCGGTTGAAAGAAGAGCCACTGCACTCTTCTTTTTCGGCACATAAGAAACAATTGTAAGTGCATCGGTAAAACCAAAAAGGCTTGTATGTAATTCCCTTTGCGGAGAAGGTAAAAATTCTTTTGGAATTTCTCTTTTATTCGACCTCAATGTACCAGTCAGCGTCAAATTATTATCCAATAATTTATTGGCAAGAGGTATTGACGTGAAAAAGTTGTCTGTCGTAACACCTCTTCCAGAACCGTAATATGGTGCTACTAAGTCAGTTACGACTCGTAACCCCTGATTTACTTCTCGGGCATTGCCAATTTTGCCCGTGTATACTTGAGTATTTAAAATATAGGCTGTTTTGGCATCAGCTGCCACCCATATTTTAATTCCGTATCGTCCAGGTTTGCTTTTCATGTATACACGGAAAGGACATGATCCCCGGTACGTCGCCAAACGTTCGTCTACGGTGATGTGGGAATCCGGGGAGTAATTTCTAGTGCAAGCTGCGTTAAAATTTTCATAAATTGATTTTATCGCCTCCAGTTTTGTCCCACTTTGTGCGATTCTTTCGTGCCTAGTCACTCTATCATCAAATCGTAGAGTACTAAATAAGAATGCAAATCTATCTCTAGACATAGCTGCTGTATAAAAAAATTGCCTAAATAGATCATTCGTTGTCCACAACTCTTTCAACTGCATCTTTCTGCAACGGTTTCTCCCAGCAGCAAGCAATATGCCGATAAAGGATTTAATTTCATCCGTAGAAATTGATGCATCATCGGCTGTGCCCTTGTTTTCCCTCACACAAAAACGTTGGGTTTCAGTAACTATTTCTTTGAGAATATCGTCAGTAATAAACAATGAAAATGCGTCTCCAATAGATGAAATATTTTTGCTTTCATTTGTCAGGCCAGGACGAGAGTAAACAATATTGTGTTGCCTACTACGGGATTGTGTCGGAGGAACGGAACTCCACTTAAATCCAGATTTGGAAGTAAAAGATTTTTCTTCCGTTTCATCAGTAATCTTTTCGGCATCTTCGTCAGAGGTGTCGGATTCACTTTCAGAAGAACTTTCAAAAGAAACATGATCTTCAATGTCCGATGTGTTTTGAATGTTTTCAAATTCAAAATCACTGTTTGACTCATCACTACCAGAGTCTTTCTCTAATAACGCTCGCACCTGCTCAGCGTTTAAAAATTTTTTGGGCATTTTTTTAGAATTGTGTAAATTTAAAAAGTAAGTAGGTAAACTTGATATCGTAACTGAATCTGCAATCAGAGCCTGCAATCTGTAATCAGAAAAAAGTAATTATGTAGCATCAACCCACTTACTTTTCAATAATAACTAACTAAATATCTAATCATCACGTCGTTTCCCGCAGGGGTACCTAGGCAGAGAGGACAGACCGCCAAAAACTCGGTCTTGGTACACACTCTTTGCCTCATTCACATTCATATATCGTCTCATATATATATATATATATATGAGACGATATATGAATATATATATACAGTCAAACTTGGTTATAGCGAGCACAAAAAACTAAATTTTCTCCTTAGAGCGATTACTCGTTTTATCCAAAATAGGTTTTCTAAAAGTCGTAAGTACCTACCTACCTGCCCCTACTATTAATATATGTGTAGTGTATTAGAAAACAACACTTTTATTCATAAAATTTATAATCAATGATTGTTTTTAATTTTTCGTTTTCCCGCTCCACAATTCCTTTCTCAAAACAATCAACACATTATAACTACCTTCACCTGGTTCGAGGCTTCCAAGAAAAATAACATTAAATTGCCAGTCGTAATATAATCAATAGCATGGGCATATTGTAATTTTACTCATTGCACTTACATCAGCCTTGCATTCTTTGCAGATTTCCACATTTCTCATACGATCAAATATGGTTTTACCACACATACTCCTCAGGGATCTCATATCAACAGCATTCAGTCTACTTTCATCATCATCATCTGCCAGTTCCATGCCTCACTGCCATACATCAGGGTAGGTACAAGCATTCCACTGTGGACTACTAGCTTCGCTTCTTTAGACAGCTTTTTGTTGGCGCCAACGGAATTCAGTCCTCCATTAATGGAGTTACCTGCATTTACCCATCTTTCAATATCTCTATCAGCCTTCCCATCTGAGATTGATATTCTCAAAATATCTCAAATCGAAAATTTATGCATCCAAAAAATAACCATGGGTGCCTTCCGTTGATTATGTGTTTACATTTTTATGTTTTTAATGATCTATCAAATAACGAAGATAAAATAAAATAAATAACAAAAACATCTTGAAATTATTATTTCACATAAAGAAAAGAATTAAATGATACCTTTTTGTTAATTATAATTAATGTAAGACTAAATTTAACGCTTCTTGAGGTGAATTTTCACAAAAACGGCGCTATTTAAATCATATGGTCATATTCTAATGCGTGAAAAACTAGTAGGTACTATTAGTACTACTAGTAGTACGATTATTCTATAAATTGTATGGTTTGAGCAATGGAATACATAATGTTTACATGAAAATAAATTTAGAATTAATATAATAATTTTTATCATAAAATAAAAGAATATGGGAACCAAATGAACATTTTGAGTAAAAGCGCAAAAACAAGCTGCAATAATATGCAGTTATAATAATAATACACCGAGAAATTTTGACACTGATACCATCAATAAAAGCAAACTATTAAAATGCAATATTTTAATATTGTGGAGAATAAATAATGTTTATGAATGTAAGTAAGTCCAAAGTCATGGTATTTGAAAGAGAGAGTATGAAAACAGTGTGCAATATAGTTGTGAATGATGAATACTTGGAGCAAGTGGATGAGTTTGTGTATTTGGGAAGTATGTTTACGAGAGATGGGAAGGCTGATAGGGATATTGAAAGAAGGGTGAATGCAGGTAACTCCATAAATGGTGGGTTAAATGCCGTAGGCGCCAACAAAAAGCTGTCCAAAGAAGCAAAGCTGGCAGTCCACAATGGAGTGCTGGTACCTACCCTGATGTATGGCAGTGAAGCATGGAACTGGCAGAGGAAGGATGAAAGTAGGCTGAATGCTGTAGAGATGAGATCCCTGAGGCGTACGTGTGGTAAAACCATGTATGATCGTGTGAGTAATGTGGATATCCGCAAAGAATGCAAGGCTGATGTGAGCGTAATGAGTAAAATTAAGAAAGGGACCCTCAGATGGTTTGGGCATGTAGAGCGAATGAATGAAGAAAGGAGCGTAAGGAGAATATATGACGCAAGTGTGAATGGTGTAAGAAGTAGGGGACGCCCGAGGAAGACATGGCACGATCAAGTGAATCAGATACTTGAGTCGGGTCATGTCAAGAGTCAGAAAAATAGAAGAGTATGTATGAGACGATGTATGAATGTGAATGAGGCAAAGAGTGTGTGCCAAGACCGAGTTGTTTGGCGGTCCGTCCTCTCTGCCTACCCCTGCGGGGAAACGGCGTGATGGTTAGTTAGTTAGTTAACACCCCTGAAACATATACTTTTATACGCCATTGCATAAGATAAATGTACTTACCAATCTGAAGACGCCCGTAGCACTGTGAAACTGGTCCGTTCCCAAAGAGAATTATTTAACACCAAAACACAAGTTAGCAATAACCGAAAACACTATTTATTCGCTGCAGTCTTCAATCATACTGTACTTTAAACTTTTGAGCAAGTTCTATCTTCCAAATTCCAACAAATTTAAAAAAATAATTGTCTCTTTCTGGTCTATTTGTATTTCATACGACAAACAGAGACGGATGCAATTTTAATTGTGTTCCTAAAATGTGTTGCTCATAGAATGTATAAGGACACCTGCGCCGGATGTTACCCAGACGAAATGGTCTGGGACCGCCAAGTGAATATCTTAGTATTTCAAAAGGACATATGAGAAGCGCTGTGTCACCGATTCGGATTAAGTCCTTTTCATTAATAACTAAGAAATTACTTACTATCCCTTAAAAATTGTCCAGTTACCGCCTCTCCCATTTCAATTCCGGTCAATCATTAGGTAAAGCAAAATGGTAAAGTGATAATAAGAATACTAGCGTGACTCAATTATAACGGTGTAGCCCTTTTTATTACAATGCAAAATTTATCTTTCGGCTACCGGCTTCGGCAGGATCTTCGTCCAGTTCGTGGAAACGTTTATAAAGTCCCGCCCCGTAAAAAATATTCTATCAGATTTAGATGTAATTTATTTAATATCTTAAAAAGTAGTAATGCGATATAAATTTTTTAAATGCAGATCGATAGCTGAATAGTTTTTCTAAGATTACCTAAATTATTTGTTATATGGTGTAAAAAACCATCTAGATACAGCTTAAAACTCTAGTTAGTGTAGAATTATAACCCCGGTCCGGGGTGGAAGTGTTAAAATACCTACCTAGAAATAATATAAATGTATCGTCTGTAAGTGGGCTACCCACAGTTTGATAATGCCTTCAGAGGGCGAAACGGCTGTCACGCGTAATAATAATTACACAGCAGAACTTGTTTAAAAATAAACTGTTTTTATAAACCCAATAACAATATTATTGAATATATAAAAAATAAAAAATAAAAAGAAAATGTTAATGTCGTTTGTACAAAACCTTAAATCTCCAAAAGTTCTTCACGGATTTCTTTGAAATTTTAACACAAAATTGCATTCGAATACGTGTGTTTTTAAATACTACATATGTCACCTATGACAAGTTAAAGTTAGTTGGACGTAAAAGCAAAATGCTCCATTGTTTCTCTATCCGCACAAACAAACTGAACCACAGCAACGCGTGGCGGTGTACAGTGTAATAAATCGTACATTTCGACGACACTGAGAGTATCTTCCGGAATATGGTCCTGGTGTAAGACCACCATTCCGAATTGAAACATTGCTGGAAACGGCTTTAGCTGGTTTGATGACCAGTTCTTCAGATCCTTCTCATCCCCCCCCCCATTACCTTCAACTTCACAACACAATCCCATTTGGGGATGCCATAGTCTTACTGACTCCAGACGGTTGGGAGCAGTTAGGACTCTCGTGCGGCATTTTCATTAAAATATATATTACCAACTGCCATTTCTTGTACTTACATAATATGTTTCGTCTTCCTACAGTTTTTCCACCCATCTAAACCCTTCAACAGCTAGTGAAATTGAATATGTAAATTCCAGTTTTCATTATAACTTAATAATATATATGTGAACATTAATATTGAATACTAATATATGTGAACCACTATATAATTTAGTTCGTACTGTGATTCTAAAGCTAGTCACGTATTATTTACAGCGCCCTGAAAGTGTTCCGACAACTGCACTGTGAAAATAAAGTAATGTTATATTTAATATTTTCCCCACAATGCATCATAGCATTAACGTTCTGCTAAACTTGTCTTCAAGCAGGCTAACAATAACCCAATCAATTACTTCAAAATAGAATACTTCAGCCGAAGTAGTCTGACTATCAAGTTTCACAACAAACTGGCTGCCCGTTGTACGTTTTCTGCATAATGCAAATCCCTTCTTCGATATTTGACGGATTCCCTTTGACGGGTGCACTCGGCACAGCAAGTGCTTCCAACCTGTCTCTAATGACGACACAGTCAGACGATCCGGAACGTTGAGGAACCCGTGGGAATGCCAGAACCCAAAACCCCAGAGAACAAAGGACCTGATACCTTTTTATCTTCCCCTACCTCCTATTAACTCCACACATTATTATGTATTGGCTTCGTCCGTCACTGCGTTTATTGTAAAAATTTAGAAGATGAAGGACAGCGATCAAATCGTGCACATGATATTTAATACATAATACAAGATGGCCGAAATTCACAATTCAGAGCAAAAATTTTATTTCAACTCTTTACTCTCGTGCAATCAAGTCACTATTATCAGTATGCCTATACCAATATTTTGAAGTATTGATGGGTAACCGGACAATTCAACACACTTTTAAAAAGTGATATGAAGTCATGAAAAGTGATGAAACAAACTAGATTAAATAGGTTACGCTTATAGGTTTGTTTTTTGTCATCGCATTTAATGACTTTATACCAATTTTTAAAGGTGTGCTGAGTTAGCGTTATTATGTTGTCAAACGATGCTCAAATTATTTTTCATTCACAGTATCAAAATAATTCAATTGTTTTAATAATAATATAAAAAATAAAGGAATATAAAATCGAGCAAAACCTAGACAAAACAAATATCCAAAAATAATCGATCCAATCAAATACATTTGCATGAATTAGGCAAAATTAAATTGGGTATAATGGATGTGGAGGAATTATTGTCTAAGACCCATAAATAATTCATTGTATGAGATCGTTCCCACATTGATAAAAGTTTGTAAAAAATTAACAATCCCATTTGGGGAAACGATACACAGCCTTGTTATATAAATTTAGGTAAATATTATACATTACACCATGAAGTAATTTTTTCCGATATATCTACAGTTTTGTAGTCTCTTTAGCTCTTTCATCATCGTCATTGGTCCTTCGGTGTCGAAATTGGGATGGACCGTAGACCTTTAGACTGGTTTCCTTGGAACCTGCCAGTATTTAATAAGGACGCCCGGCGGCAATTCCAACACCACAACACTACCAACTACCACCCTTACAAACAGCCCAGAGGACTAACAAGTAACAGCAAGTAAGGTAGGCAGTGCAGGCACTGATTCCTCCAGATTGTTTTACTCGTGATAATGACGTAGAATGTACGCCAGGTTATTTGACGCGGCATGTGTTATTAGCCAAGACGGTAGTTATGTAGACATCTCGTTTCACATAAGCGATATACGAGCATATCCATATTATCCCAGTCCATTTTATACAGTTCTCATCATCACTGAGAGATTATTACGTTTAAACGTACCCGTCGCGTCTACGTCTTATCTTGCACAACTTTGTACTGTTATTATGAGACATAATTTTATAATTGAAATTAGCATTGCTTTTATAAAGATGATCGTGTTTTATCTTTACGGCTGTGGGTGCATTTATTGTATGAACATTCCTGAAAGCATTGAAATGCAATTGACAAGATTACACTCATATTACCACTTATTGATTATTATGGTTTTATTGAAAGCTATTATCGCTTGCTGCAAATTGCACTAGTATTGCTTGCAATTGTCGTAAAACGCCTAGATTGTGTAGGTCTAAAGTTTAAAGTATAATGTCTAAAGAGAAATTTGTATGTATATTTATCAACGATCCTTGCCACAGCTATGGTCGCCGTGAATAGTAAACGCTATAAGCTAAACCCTTGACATGTCACCATAAGCACACAAATGTTTGAGATAAAAAAAACGTTGAAAATATAGAAGAATCGTCTAGTATCTACTATTAAATAAATAAAACCAAAAAAACGTTTAATGGATAGATACCGATTTTTATACTTGTTCAAGAATGTGATATTAATAATGTCAATTTGAGTACCTCCCGATCTATCAAAAAATATCAGTTGTCGTATTTCATTAGATTGCGCGCTTGCCGGGGTTATCAATTTTATTTTATACCGATGCCTGAAGGGTATAATCATAATTCATAATTGTCATGATTAAGACACTTCAGGGTCTTTTTACATATAATCTGCTTCTCTGTTTGTAATTATGTATAATATTTATGTTTTCTGTATCGCGTTGTCTCGAAATAACCACTGTCACAATAATCATTGAGGTGTCTGGTGTAATCTAGAGTTGTACGGTTGTTTTCTTTGATACTTTGAAAGCTTGTCAATAACTTGAACTGACACCACGTTCAAAATGATATAGTAAATAAAAACTTTAATTTAATGCTGTCAAGATTCACGATAATGACAATTTCGATTAAATAACATAAGAATTATTTTTTGCAAAGTACTAATTAACATTAATATCTTCTGAAAAACATTTTGTAACTGCCCTAAGAATCCAAATCGTGTAATATAATACAATTCCTCAGTGAGAAAAAAAAATCGTGTGCTTCCTATGATGTGGGTTTATACCAAAGACATTATAATACAAGTAAGATATTATAATACAAATAGAATATTATAATACAAGTAAGATATTATAATACTTATATTATATTATCTTTGGTTTTGACACTTGGTGCATCAAATTCAACTTTAATTCATGGATCTGACTGGACTGGCAGGTGACAAAACGGTCCAGATGTTATTAGCTAATCCCTATTCAAGCATCTGCATAATAATATATAAGAATGCACAGAAATGCATCATAACGACTTCCTTATTATGTCCTCGTCAACTAAAATAAACCTGTTCGTGTTTATTCTTCACGCACGGCGCCACTGAACTTGTTGATTACTCAGCCGCTGTTGAGGAGAAGAAGAATAAAAATAAATTCTTGGTAGTAGAAAAAACTACATCTCTCATGGGAGGTTCAAACAGGCAACAAACTAAATATATAGCTAAAGCAAACTCATCAACGAGCCACCTAAACACAATGCTCTATTTCAAAAGTTCCTGGTTCTTCTCAATAGTGGGATTCCAACAAACCTTTTTTGTTGAATGTCTACCTTTTTATTTTGTTTGTTGGTATGAGCAGATGAATCTTTTGCATGTTGCCGCCACCCCTCCTCGATTGGACCGGTCCCTTCGGTATCCCTCAGGGCCCTTCCTTGGGTCTTATCTTACCTGCCCTGATTTCTTCAAGGTCTAACCTGTCTTGTAAAAACAAGCGAATAGGACCTTGTACCTAGTTACAAGGTACTTCATAATTCAAGTCACCAATTTGAATCACAATTCCCTTTTTATAAATCTCCAAATTTCCCAGATTGTTATTCAATCGTCTCCTTTTTACAACTTTCAATCTCATCTATCTCATCTTCATTCCCTCTCGATATTTTGTTTGTATTATGCAACGAGGTTTAACAACAATACTCATCAAAGAGGCAATTATACGAGTATTTTCTTCGTAGTAAATCCAATACCGTTTCATCAATGAGTATTTTTGTCAAGTGCCTGTCTACTATTTTTGGGCTCTGTTATATAAATTTTACACATCAGAGTATCATGGGTAGTATGGGTGTTTTACTTTGGATGGCTCCATCAACCCTCGAGGACAATGGCACCGGTAGTACGCCTCACTGCAGCTTAACCACTTGACTGTCAAACTCCGCCGGAGACGTATTCATTACTCCATTATGTTGACATTACACTTAAACTTTTAGGGCTCTTTGAACAAAGAACCACCCATTTCTACGGCAGGTAATGCACTGTAATTTTTGCTACCTGAGTAAGTGGATAAAATACCTAGAAACTAAATAGGCAACCTTCTTGAAACTCAATTGAACATCATTTTGCAATCATCATTGTTCGTTGATGATATATTATGTTTGCGGTAAGATTCAAGCGGATTATTTCTTGCATTTTTCTGATTACTTACACACGTAAGAATGAAAAATTACGTAGTCTTAACGTCTTAAAATCACGATAAACACAAGTAAAGTCCTGAGAGCTAACTTACTTGATCGTAAGAAAGATTGATTAGGTATGTATCGCAATCACTTAATATTACTTCATTAATAAACATTATAAATTACATGCTCATCGATTACCAGTGAATCCCTTCACACTTAAACTTAACTTGCTCATGAAATTAGTAAATCATGTAACAAAATAATAATAATAAAAACACTTGGTTATGCATCCTTGGACACTAAATGTAGGTAAGACCTTAGACCGCCGTGATTTTTTCTTTGTTGGATGCATCTTTGTGTAAAAAAAACTTTGTTCAATGGTTGACATTTCGCTTTTCTGTTTGCCTCTCGTCAAATGACATGCTATTTACTAGGAACAATGGTTTTTTCTACTGTATTTTAGCGGGTAAAACTTGAATATTCAGAATACAGTTACAATTTCACCTTTGGAAGGCGGCTATCGGTTCTTTCCAAAGACCGTATTTTTTTAAAATTTGCAACTTACTTTAATGGATTCCATGAAAGCTAATGGCGGATTGCTTAATTAGCATTTTGAATTTACGCTTCAACAAATAATATAAAATTACATTATAAGAATTGTTTTATTTTCTCTCGAATATTCGCTCCCGTGTTTATGCAAAATAATTTATTCCGTTGCCTAGGAGGGTCCATATTATTAACTTTTAGTATGATATTTCTTCCGCAACTTGTAGATTACTATTACCTCTATTCTGCATTATTTGCCGTTGTGCAATTTTACACGAGGACAAAAATAAAGTTTTTAATAGTGTTGTGATATTCGTGTAGATATCATTTTAATTCCTGTAAAACAAGCTCAGCGTGACTAGGGTTCGGTTACACAATATCTTGGTAGCAATTGATCAGTTAATCGTTATTTAAGCGCCCCTGAGGTGATAACTCACAAAAGCGGCGCTATAAAAATTGTCCAATATTATTATTATTATTATTAATCTGTATATCTACTACCCAACTCTGTACAGAGTGTCTAGTCAAGCAGGTGCAGAAAAACGAATGAAGCAAAATTCGGTACTTAAATGGTTCAGCCTTGCAAATTGACTTAAATACATATAGCATAACCGTTAAAATACACGACGTTTAAAACGTATTTTTTCTATCGATTTTTAATTTGGCCTATTTTGTTCGCCTATCTTTATATTATTCAGACAAACCGTTCCAAGCCGCTAGACAAAAGAACACTGCCAGGCGGTATATACAAATTAAAATTCGTTCTACTAATTCATTCGTGTTACAAACAATTTACAAAAAAATTAACAACACTTGTTAGGTGTTTGTATCTAAATAACCGCTATTTCACATTGAACTTCGCCTTCATTGTTTGGTGTTGACTTCAAGGTATACTCTGAGAACTAAACAACGTGAAATCGAACTCAGCTATTCTTGTTAGTGTTTATACCAAGTTTGTACTTTATGCAGTATATATCTGTGGGTATTCAGGTATTATTATTGTGTTTTATATTGATAGCACGCGAGCCTGAAAAGGCTTTGAAATCCAGAGGTCACAGAAACACAATAAAGTAGGAAGTAATTTTGGAATTGAATCGTCTTCATCAAAAAAGTTAATATATTTCCGCAATTCAATGGATTCAATTCAATTCAAATTGGTCATTAGTTTCATGTGCGAGATTCTTGTTATGTTTTTCCGTATTTCAACACTTTTGATAAAGTATTACAGAATACAAGATTCGCATAATTTTTTAATGTCTTTGGTCTGTAGGCATTTGATGTTTTTAGAAATGATATTATTTTACTTATTATTACATAAAAAATGCTGGGTACATTCTTCACTTCGCCACTGAAGATTCCGTTATAAGTTTTATTTTCGTTACATGTTAGGTTCAATTAACTGCCTGTCTTTAGGTGTATTTATTTTGACACGTAATTGCTGTTTCGCCTTCTGAAGACCTTGGAAAACTGTTTTACTCTTTTTTTGAGCAATTTAATTCATTGAAAGAGCAAATTACCTAAGCAAATCGACACTCTGGAATAACATCGACAAAAACTTAGTTGCTAGCCTTCTGGTGATGGTTTCACCAGATCTATTGAATACCAATGCTTATCATTAATTTATATTTGAAAAACATAGAAATCAAGTAACAACACTAGTTAAGTATTAGCTTTGTAGTTTATGATAGTTTAATTCGAAATCAGCCTTAAATTGGCGCCACTAATTGCTCTATCACGATTCGTATTGACTTTTAAGTTCAGCATGGTTACTACGAATAAAAGCACTTGTTTAATTGGAGCCTTTAATGACCATGATTGATTAAACTTAATGACACCACACATGGTTCCTTACAAAATTACGTATTGTACACATGTAGGTACATATGATTGAAAACCTTTATGTACATACACTTATTTACTTGTTACATAATACAGAGATATTTTAATTTTTACCAATATTTAGAATTGAAACGTTACTTGAAATGGCCTTGGCAGTGTTTGGTGACCAGATCAGAATAGCCAGGTATTTCCCCACCTTCCTCTTCCCCTCCCAACTACCTTCAGCCACACAACATACCCCAATTGGGGAAGCCATAGTCTCACTGGCTCGAGATGGTTGGGAGCAGTTGGGACTCGTGCGCGGTTATCTCGTTAAAAAAAACAACAACAAAAAAATCCACACTCCACATTGTTGCTGGCGTCTGGGTGTTTACGCGACATTCCAACATTTTTGTGTGGGGCTGGGACGGTGTCATTAAATTGCAGTAACTATTGCTGTTTACGGCTAAAACATTAAAATAGTTTTTTTTTAAATTGGAGATAATAATCATTATTTTATTAATTTTAATCAAAAAAGAGAAGCGTGGAATACAAAGTGTGTATGAAGGGAGGGCGCCTGCTGTATAGGAATCGAATCAAATGAACAAATCTAAAATACCTACTTGTGGAACGAACAAAATAAAGTACATTGTAATCCGACTGACGACCTGACAAAAGAAATAATAATGTTTGTTGAAAAAGTTCCTTTGACTTTGAACAACGGTTAACAAGAGTCACGTTCATTTTATTAAGTTTTCCCGCTGTCGTAATATATGATATTTTCGTGTTTGAAAATGCTTAGAATTCCGATCACATCATATTTTGAAACATTTTTACATGCTTTTACACGGAACATGAACGTATTGAAAAAATTTCATTCATACGTGTAATGTATTTCATATTTATATACCTGCCTACACACAAAATAATGTAGTGGCTTTTCTTACATCACAACCCTCGGTGAGTCTTGGCCACCTCTAGAAAACACATCCATTTTGACGATTTCTTTCTGTTTCCCTATAGTTTCTTATGCACAGATTTTAACCTTCGCATTATCCAGAACCAGCCATCTAAGTTTAAGCCTTTTAATGCTAATAACTCGTCCTACAGTCTTATTAAAAAGAAGCCTCTTTGGTAGTTTACCGTCTTCTATTATTATTACATTCCGGCCCAGTGGAGAGGTTCCAGTTGTTTTATTCTTGTAATTGACAGCTTTTGAAACAAATCTTCAAATCATTACAATCACAGTAAGGTATATAAGTTGTATTCGAAAACTGCAACATCTTGACTGAAAGGCTTTCTTTAAAGAAATTATCGATATAGTTTCATCACTCCACTGCTACATGCACGTATAAAGTTAAACTTTCGATTTTTTTATCAAATATCCCACAATCCCATCAGATTCGAAGTATTTTTTTAATACATTTCAGGCTGGTTGTCATGTGGCATTCTCCGCTCTCCGTATGGGAATCATTGATGTACGAACGAATCAGAAAAAATAGGATGTTTGGGATATGTAATTATTTATTCTTGTACAAACTTCGTGTAATATGCCACCCACATGTCATTCTGTCATTCACCAGAGATGTGGTGTGAGATCAAAAATTTAATATGAACTTTATACCGAACTTATAATACAGTATTAAAATATGTACTACACTTAAAAATTACTTCCACCTACTTCAAAATTCCTACATTTCTGGGATCATCCAAATATCTATTCAAATCCATGAATGTAAGCTGTGCCTATTTAATACGGTTGCCTGGTAAGATTTTCCTAGACAAGTTGTCGATGCTAATTTCATATTGGCCTCGCTCAGTATTTTTTCTAAATACTTATTCTGTTGATCAATTAAATACCTGTTAAGACCGGCAGGTAAAATACCTTACATCTTTTAGCTACATAATCGCACCGTGTCAGCGGTTGATTCAATCGATCTACAAACCAGAAATCGAATTAAGTTAATCTTATTTCTTCATCTCCGATTTAGATCAATAATTTCGAAAATTAATATGAAATAACTGTAGAATTAATTAATTAATAAGATTAGTCCTAGTTATAAAATCCAGAGCTCTTGAGGTAAAGGATTTGGCGAATAGAAAATAGTAGCAAGTAATTTCGTACAGCTACAGCCTAAAGCGGCTACCGTTCGAGAGTTTTAGCTGCTTCAGACAAACAGCTTTCTGCTTTATAGGATTAAAAATATCTGTTTTATTATATTTATTAAACACTTCATGACTCAGAAAACATGTAACTCTTAGAACAATTCATAAGCACACCGCTTACGTTTTATTTATAAACTTTCTTGTAATGTGTAGGTACTTATTACTAAGCTTATGAATATTAAACGTTAGCTAAGCCATAATATTATGGTTTTCCATTTATCAAAGACATTCTGCGGTGTTTATAGAACCGAGAAAATTCAACGAATTAATTATTAACGATTGAAACATTCATCGGAATAGTTTATTATTTATATCTAAATGTAAAAGCAAGATTAGCAGAATATAAAATAACTTTTAAGCTCGTAATCTTGGGCTAAGTTTCTTTTAAGTCGGCTTTCGTCAAATCTTACGTATTGTATTGTTTGAAATAAAGCCGTAAAGATTTGCCACGTGAAGTAACATTATTTCACGAAACAATCGAAGGCGAAACAACTCAATGGGCAGTTAATCTTCGAAAGGGTAAACACTCAGGAGGCGGGAATTAAGTTTGAGTAAAGCACCACTCTGGTACCCACCTTCTTACAATAAATCTTAGAAATTTGTCTGGAACGAGGATTAAGAATACTTTTAAGGAAACTTTAAGCCGAAACTAACTAATTATTCTATCCTTTCATTTTTTTGTTCTGTGCTCGTCCTGTGTATTGGGTAGTTCATATTTACTTCGCATTATCATTATAGATACGCCAAATAATAACACTATTTAATAATTGTACAAAGATATATTAACACAGCAAATAACATAATAGGAAGTACATGATGTTGTATGATAAATAATATATATTAGAACATTTAAAACAACTGAAAATATTTAGAATGTGTTCAAGTGCTATTATGTTTATGTTATCAGGTCGATATTAGTTCTAGAATACATTTAGAGTGTGTTCTAGTGCTATTATGTTTGTGTTGTCAGGTCGATATTAGTTCTAGAATACATTTAGAACGTCTTCAAGTGCTATTATGTTTGTGTTGTCAGTCGATATTAGTTCTAGAATATATTTAGAATGTGTTCAAGTGCTATTAAGTTTATGTTGTGAGATCGATATACATTTAGAATGTGTTCAGGTGCTCTAATGTTTGTGTTTTCAGGTCGATATTAGTTCTAGAATACATTTAGAATGGGTTCAAGTGCTATTATGAAAGTGTTGTCAGGTAGATATTAGTTCTATCGTATATTATTAGTTTGATATATGTTCTGAAGCCAAATGCTCCTGTTTTGCGTGAGGTTTTATTCTAACATTATTGTTTTTCTTCAGTTTAGGTATTTTGTAAATGCTTTTTAAAGAAGTTTTGCGAATGATGTTGAATGATGCTGAATGCGTTTGGCAATAGCAGTCCACAATGAAGTGCTGGCACCTACCCTGATGTATGGCAGTGAAGCATGGAACTGACAGAGGAAGGATATAAGTAGACTGAGTGCTGTAGAAAGCAGATCCCTAAGGTAATGTGTGGTAAAACTATTTACAATCGTTTTTGAAAGGTGGAGATCCGCAAAGAATGCAAGGCGATTAAGAAAGGGAAGTTTAGATAATTTGGGCATGTAAAGCGAATTAAAAAAGAAAGGAGTGTAAGGAGAATATCTGACGCAAATGTGAATTATTGAAGAAGATGGGGACGCCCGAGGATGACATGGCACGATCAAGTGAACCAGATACTCGAATCAAGAGTCTGAATAAGATAAAAATTCGAATGATACGATGTAAAAATGTGAATGAAGCAAGGATTGTGCCAAGACCGAGTTATTTGTAAGTCCTTTCTCTCTGCCTATCCCAGCCGTGAAACGGCGTGATAGTTGGTTGTTTAATATAAGTACATTAAATTTTAATTTTGGACGATTTTCTTTTAAGGTATTGCCAATAATACATAATATATAGCCCCTTTTGTAATTCATGTAATGTGAATTTTCGTTAAAAATGTTTACTATTTTTGTTTTCGATGATAATCTTGTTTCGTGTAATTTTTCATTTAGGTTTATGTACATTTTTTAACACCTTCTCATAATACATCATTATTTTCAACGCTGTACGCAGCGTTAATCTTGGATGGTTCTTCGTAATCTTTTTCACTTTAACAAATTGATGTTTTCCGTAATACCGTTTTTGTGAGGATTCACCTTAAGCGCGCTATACAATTAATCAAATCAAGAGAAATCAATAAAGAAACTTTAACTTAGGATGGGTTGTTTCACATAATTTGAACAATTCATCAAATTTCAAAGTTGATTTTCAATTTTTATGAAGGTTCTATTCATGTTCTATTATTATATAATTATCTGCCAGTTGCTTCATAAAACTTAAATAATAACAGAACTTGGAAAGATCCTTCACAGAACGTGAAAATCAACATTGAAATTTGAAGAATTGTTAACATTCTATGAAACAACCCGTCTTTAATTAATAAGGATAGTTGAATAAACCTTAATTTATTTTATAGCGTACTTACCTGCCTTACCAATATAACATGACCCGCATAACGGATTGTAACTAGGTACCAATCTTTTAATGAAAAACCATTTTTCAAAAATGGTAAGGGTTCATAACTTATTATCGAAATGGGTTACACCTTCTGTAATAATTATATCACATAATATCTATTTTTTATAAAACTATTCTTGGAAAACCGAAACTGTTGAATTCGGCAGCCACCGGCAGTCTGGAGTCCCAAAATACCTGAAAAAACCTTGACTTTATGCAGAAACGGGCGATCCGTTTGATAGATTCCCCTATCTTAACAAACGGATTTTTAGAGCACAAGGGTCAGTTTAGTATGTTTTTTCTACCGGTATTACAATGGAAGATGCTGCGAGAAACTAGCGTCATTGATCCCTTCGAAACCGGTGTATAGTCGGGAAACACGCCGAACGCGCGCCTAACATATCTACACGGTTGACATTTGTCACACATCACGGCTATGGAATGATTTACCTACCTCTGTGTTTCGTTCCTCCTACAACACGGGTCTCTTCGAGACCCGTGTTCACTCCTTCCTCGCTTCAAAAAGACTCTCCACACAGCATCTCCAAAGATGACAGGCCCTGAGGGGAATTATTTTCCCCCGGACCTCATGCGTAACGTAAGGTAAAATTAAGCGTCTGGTAGCAGTGGTGAATGATGATTTTGTTAAGTTTGTCGTTTTTTAGACTTAGTTTTGCTACTAACTATTTTAAGCCCTTGTGCAAAATCAATCCTTAAAAAATGTTTTTCTTTACTTTTTGCAGTTATTTTTCTACATTTTTCGATACACGCCTCCGCCCGTTGTGTAATCTGTGTCTTTTTTCCCATTTTTATACAATATATTGGATAAAGTCGTGTCAAAGACGAGTTCGTCGCCCAGTTGGGCGGAGACGTGACGAGACTTAATAACGCTTCTTATTGTCACCAGACGAGCGGAGATGGAAGAGATTTTCCAATTTGGACACAGAATTATTCCATATTAAGAAACTTTTTCCAAAAGCATCTTTTGAAAGACTTCGTAATTTTTCCGCTCGGAGAGCGACAACATGCTTCGAAGCGATGCGTTATAATATTGGGTCATATTTTGACGTCTGTGGATTATTATGGTAATTTTTTGATGGTGGTTAAAAGTTTGAAAGCATTTTTTACTAAGCTACCCAGCTTTACCCGGTACCCAGCATTTATTGTGGTCTTTAAAAATCTTAGTTGAACTTATTTTTACTGTGCTGCAAACTTTCGCTGTTCGCGTAATGTGGTCATGTACTTTTAAAGTTCTAATCTTGGATCAAAACACCTTATAATTTTGTCAAATATGGTTTTTTTATGTTGTTTGCGAACATACAAAATGGTTGTGAAACGTGTGTCTGTCCTACTGATAATATAAATGGAACATGCTCCGAAAAACTAACGCCAATCTCTTCGGTACCGGTGTACAGGCGGGAGACACGCCAAACTCGTGCCCATCATTGGGTACACGGTGGGAATTTACTACATGAGAATCAGTCAGGTAAAATAACGGCAATGGTATGACGCTTTGTTTCCTCTCTCCTATAAATGTGTTTCTTCAAAGCCCAGGTTTAATCATTCTCAAAGGACCAAAGATGATAATGGTGATACATGCATCAAGCCAATGACCAAAGAATTCCCAATGTGGACGGCAAACTTAATAAAGTCGACCGCATGACGAATTTGACCACAAACTTAACACACCGTGGTCACAAAAATGGCTTTCCCGACAGCATACGCAAAGAAGACTTATGCCATAAAAATGTTAATGGGTCCAGCTAAAGACCAAAGCTCTCGTCTGCTGCCGTCATATGCCTGCATCCTGGTCCACGCACCACTGCAGAAGAAGATCTTGATAATTCCTCTGGCACGCAACCGAATCGTGATGGTCGCGAGACGCCAGGATGGTTGGCTGGCTGCATCGGCCTTTGCCCGAAACATAACTCATTTCGGCCCGCGACGGCGAAAGTCTCCGAGATTAATAAGATAAGGAGGCAATTGCTTTCGCAAGAGAAAAGCCAAAAACATATTTCGCCAATTCGAAATTAAAAAGTGTGCGCGAGACCCCTTGGTCCACAATTGCTGTGTGAAAAATGGCACGGCGCAATAATAATTGTCCGATGGCAGATACCAGTCGAGGCTCGAGGAGCTCGAAATTTGGTGGAGTCGCTATTAATTACCTCCTTATTATACATCTATTTTTTTCTAATCCTATGCTGTATTGGACACCTGTAACTCTCAAAAGTATGTATCTATTATTACCTATGATATTGTTTATGATAAGAGTGTATATCCCATCACTTTGATAAGGGCTCACAAATATCCCACAAGTCGGCAAATATCCTTTCTCGGTCTTGTTTTGTGGTGTTTTTGGTGGTGGTTCTCGTCTTATTTTTGAGGGAAAAGCATTGAACAGGAAAAATATCAAAAAGATTAACGTGATTTGGAAGAATGGGAATTGAGATAGTGTCACTGAACCATCTATTGGCCAATTGTTCCACAAAACTTAAACAATAAAAAATAAAAAGCTCGAATGGAACTTTCACAGAACTTGAAAATTAATATCGAAATTTGATGAAATTTTCAAGTTCTGTGAAACAACTAGCCCTAAACACAGTTGTGTTTAATCCATTTCAAGAAATGTTTCAATTCTGAACGGTGGTCTTAAACCAGGACCTTACCTAGATTATTTTTGAACATTATTATTGTTATATTTATCATTACGTATTTATTTTAGTTTCGGTTAGTTAATAATTTTGCAATATCATGGTTAATAGCAATAAGCATGGTTTCAATTCTTTTGATGCCATTCCTGTGGCATGTATTCTCCGGGATTCGACAATGCTGGTTCCATGGTGAAACTTATTTTAAACACACTCGCTTATTTTTCTTTGGTCCACTGCGATGCCTTTCAGCCGTGATTCTTGTCGTACTGAAAGGGCATTAAAAACGAGTTTTATTATTGCTGTTAACAGCTAAATGCACGCTCTTCATAATTTATGTCCTCGGCAAATCATCAATCAAGCATATCTGCAAATGTTACCACCGCATAAAAAATCGATCCTTTTTTATGTCAACGTGAATTAATTAACTGATCAAGAACCTTATTTAATATTTCGAATCCAATAATAATGACATTACTAGATAAGGCCTTCGGATTTTAAACACTCTAGTTAATTAAGTACCTACTTAAACAACGTAATAAAATCCTAAAGAGACATAGGGCCACAAATTGCACCTGGACTAACTAAAAGACATACATTGAAACTATTCTATGGGTATTAAGACCTATATTTACATGGATAGACGCATTGGAACGTGATAATGACGTAGATTCCGTGGAATGTCACCCTAGTTATCTTTATTATCTACTCTATTTCTTCTTGGGAATAATGATTAATAAGTATTTATGGTTCAAATATTGTTACAATATATAGGTATGTTAAATTACCCATCTAGTAACACATCTAATACATATTTTTTCTCACTTTTTAAAGTATTTTGTGGTTGCATGTTGTATTACTTTATGTTTGATTACTCTATTTTTGCTTCACGCAAATAAAAATTATTAACCTCGATACAATCTTAGCCATAGTGAGGTTGATTTTGATGAGAAAAAACATGATTTATGTTTAGTGAGATGCAATAAATAAACCCTTATGCAGCCATGCAAATGAAAACATACAAAGGCGTGTATTATAGAGTGTTCAATGATATATTAAACAAATTCATAGTATCGATACGTATTCGTTGCTAGTGGTTTAACCTGCAGTATTGCTTCCCTCACTTCCCTGTGACTATTCACGAAGTACTTAGACAATTTCCCACTGTACGACGCCGCGCCACGCCGATGGCGATGGCTTGAAGACTCCACAATTATCAACACGGTCAAGATCAAACGGATAAACTCTTCGCAGTCTACGTCTAACATGATTATTCACACGTTCGTAGTTCCTAGTTCCTACCCGTGATTATCTGATTACTGATCCCAATTAATACAACATAATTACAGAAGTAATAGTTAGTCTTGAAATTCTATATATTTATAAGTACGTGTGTACATTTAACTTGACGATTTCAAACTAACGTAACAGGCTTTTGGTGTATTATTTATGGTAATGTAATAAAGCAGTGATGCACAAACTTTGGTTTCCGCACAGTCGAGGTGACCCACCGCTTTACCGCTCATTCTAAGTAACAGGTGTGACTCCTTCTGGGCGCTGAATTTTGCTAAAGGAAACTACATTTATATTGCATGAATCTAGATCCGTGAGTGTTCCTGCACGGCAGGAATTAGTAGTATGGAAGATGAATTAGTACTTGTACCGATAATGAATGATCAATGATGGATGAAAGTAGACAAATTAATGATAGAAATAAAACTCTGGGAAATTAAGCAAGAAAATTGCACAAATATCAATACATACAAATTATTGATAAAATAATAATAAGAAAATCACCCCAAGTAGTATACAACCACCTCAGTTTATGGGGGAGGCAACGAGGCACATAACAATAAGATACACACGGTCTACGCACTATTTGTGTGATTGTGAAGTTATTAAAGTGATATAAGTTTTGTTAGTATAATCGTAAATTAGTGCAAGAATGCTACTATATAGCTAGTGTATTATAATTTTGTTTAAAGCAAAAACTGCAAAATTTTGGTCATCCCAAGAAGGGTACTAAATAAATTCTAGATTGTTAACCAAATGAGTAATCCAGGGAACGATTGGTTGAGTATATTGGAATTGAACGCATTTGATGCTTACGTGACTGATACGAGTGCAGTGCCGCTAGATGATTCCAGAGTAAATTCTGCAGAATGAAGATAGCTTCGATGATATCCAACATCTGATAAAGGACGAATTCGAAGCATCGTTTTTTTCCCCCAACCCCAACTGTTTGGAGCCAGTAGCATATAACCTACGGCATCCCAAATCGGGGTATGTTTTGAGGCTAAAAGTTGTGGTGAGGAGAAGAAGATTCAGATCGGGTCACCAAATAAGGCTGACGCCATTTAAGCGACGTTTCATTTCTGAATGGTGGTCTTTCACCAGGACTATACAGAGAGTATCTATCACTATGGATCTTGCTGATTCTCATATTAAAATAGGTGAGTATGCATTTTACTTCAGCGAAAAGATCCACAAATATATTAGGCATTTAACACGATTTCCATCAAAGTTGCTATTTTATTTAAATAAATAAACCCCAATATGGGCCCATTTCGAATCGAAAGTAGGTTCATCTGGGTGTTTTTAATGAAAGGAATTCCTTTGAAAAACCTCCACCCTTATGAGAGCAAAGGCTCTTGCATTATTCAACAAGTAGAAGCGGTTCGTTATCAAAAATGTTTGCGGACCTCTGGGCTGTGGGATTGCAATATTAAATTACGGATTGAATTCTTGACTGAAGCCTTTTAGTGTCCGCTCCACTCCGGTATACGAATGTGTGTCATACAAATAATGTAAAAAATACCTTCAGTCATATTAAACCTGGCTGCCATACAAAAACGTACATTTTATTCAAAGATGGAAGTTTTACAGCCGTCGCTCTTTTTAAATTTGTTATAATAAGTGTCATTGCAATAAATTGTGCCCTCTTGAATCTCTTATATAGGTTTGTTGTACCTAGGTCTCGTCGATGTAACAGGATCATATTTATACAATATTACCATCATATTATATCATATCATAAGCGGCACATATATCAATGAAGTAAAATATATCAGGAACCTTGGGGTAACACTGGATGTTAAATTAAACTTTATCCAACACACTGATGATATCATTAACAAAGCCAATAAAATGCTGGGATTTATAATTAGTATAGCAAAACCCTTTCACAACATAAACACTCTATATTCCTTTTATACCTCATATATTCGCCCGCACCTGGAACACTGTACACCGATCTGGATCTCATTATACCAAGCCCATATCGAAAGAATAGAAAGAATTCTAAAAAAAAAATTTAAACACATAAATTATAAACTAAATTTAACATTTTTCAAATTATACCGAATCCATTAAATTTCATAATTTTAACTCCCTCCAAACACAACGTCTAATTTTTGATCAATCTTATTGTTTAAAATCCTAAATAATGGTCTGGACTCACCAAAACATACCAATTTAATAAATCTTCATATTCCGTCTAGATCAACCCGATAATCTGATTTATTTTATCTCCCTCGTGTAGAACAAACATTCGAAAAAAATCCCCAATTCCTCAGCATTGACATTTTTGATAATAACCTAAAGAAATATCGAAATGAAGTAATGCGTACGATCGATTATTAATATGAGAGTATGGAATTTATCGGGAGCATCTCCTATCCTCTTCCTATTTTCCTCTTCCCCTCCCCTTCCTTTAACACCAAATTTATTTTAAGATATTAAAACTTAATTTCCAATGAACTTTAGCATAAGAAACTTCTGTGGCTTGACTTCAGTTAACTTGTATATTTATATCTATCATTGTATATTATGTAAAAGCTGTTTGTTTCTTACAAAATAAATAAATATTATTATCATAACTTAGAAGGCAACTCGTAAGGTAGAAAACGTGTGTACCGAGACAAACTGTAGAAATTATTTGAGAAGCTCTCAAAAATGTGAGTTTTGACGTCGTAAAAATCACATAGTTTTATCGGAAAATTATTTTTAGGTCAACGCAACTACTTTGAGGTAGCTATGTCATTTTTTGAGCCATGAAGCCTTGAACAAAAAGTATGACAATTCGCAATATCATTAGTTACAATCTGACAGCCTTTGTGGTTGAGGGGTAAGGTTCTTGACTATCAAGCTGGAGGACGTGGGTTCAAATCCCGGCGTGCGCAAGTAAAGTTCATTTGATTAATTTGTGTTATTTCAAAAGTTTTTCTTTTTAAATATTATAATTCACGTTCCTAAGCGGAATATACTCTCAGTGTCGCCCTGGTGTAAGACCACCATTCATAATTGAAACGTTGATTGAAATGGCTTTGGCCGTGTTTGGTGGCCAGATTTGAATGCCAGATACTCCCCCACATTCCTCTTCTCCATTTCCTTCCCCTTCCCACTATTTTCAGCGTCACAACATACTCCAAATGGGAATGCCATAGTCTCACTGATTCCAGAAGGTTGGGAGCAGTTGGGACTCTTATCCGGTTACACAAAAATTTCTAAAAGTGTTGAAACGTGGGCGAAACTGCATAGTAAGTTTCAAAATACAATATGATATATTTAAAGCTTTACAACTTACAATTGTGTAATCTTAGATCTTGTACGTCTCGTCAAATAACAAGATTTATAACTTACAATTTAACACCCGGCAGATTTTTATAAAGCTTACAAGATAATATAAGATTCAGTTGATTATTTATACATGGGAATCATTTTTACAATGTGAATATCGTTTGAGAACAATGGTATGTTTTGCCCATAATCAGAGGGGGGAAACATTTCGACGTTCCGAAACATTATCGTAATATTCACAACTGGTTTTTTTTATAGTAATTGCAATTAGCACTTCCTAAAGTTCTTAATAACTAGTGTGTGAATTTTTTACTTATAGTTTCTTATTTCTTTCTTCTATCTCTAAGTCTTAAAGTTGACACGACAACCGGATAGCAGAAGGTCCCAAGTCCCAAGTTCTAATTCCGATCGAATCATTGTCTTTTTTTTCGTGTATTTTTTATTTATTTTTTTTATTTCAATCTTGAAAACAACTAAAATAGGTGCTAATTTCGGAAATTTAACTCTTAAGCTCATTTCATCTTTGGAAATGCTGTGTGGTGAGTCTTTTTGTGTAGGAGGGAGACGCAGAGGCCGGCAAATCGTTTCACAGCCGAGCTGGTCGACGTGGAAAAGACCCGTTCTTAAAAATGTCAACTGTGTAAAAATGTTGAAGGAATCAACGATGCTAGTTCCTCGGAGTATCTTCCATTGAAATACCGGTAAAACAACGACAGCATTCCCACCCACATCTGTGCTCTAAAGATTGTAATCCGTTTATTAAGATAGTAGAATCTATCAAACGCACCGCCGGTCTCTGCACGGAGTCGATGGTTTTTCAGGTATGTTGGGGTTCCATACCAGATGCTGCAAAATTTTACCTTTGGGCGCACTTGCGATTTGTATGGGGTTTGCAAATATGTACTATTAAATTATCTATAGTATATTGTATTTGTTTGACCAAGTTAATGTACGCTTTTTCCAAAAAACGCTATTGAACTGCATCAGTATGATCTTCATTAGTTATGGAATTTTTACTTATCTGTGTCAATAATTACGAGTGATATATACGAGTATAATATAATCATTCGACAAAGCTATAACCTTAATCATGCACTTGGAGTTCAAAGTAATAAAAATATGCGATTCGTGGTAAAACGCGAGGTATTACAATTTCCTTTGAATTCTGTTGTATAATACATTCTCTCGTTTACCGCAAGTTCTATACCAATGTCGAATTGTTTATCTCAATACCTAGTAGAAGACGTACAAAGATAGCTTTCATGGTAATCTCTCTTTTTTTATCTTAGATGTAAGAAATTCTCTGTTTAGCCCGGGTGAAAGAGCTGCTTGAAATGGCCTTTTGAAGTCGTGTTTGGTAACTAATCTAACATCTCCACAATCACACCTCCCTTTCACATTTTCTTTCTCCTCCCTACTCCCTTAAGCCTCACATACCCCAAATGGGGATGTAATAGTTTCACTGGCTCCCGATAGTTGGGAGCAGTTTTACTGTATTTACCTTGTGTACTTTGTTCAAATTTAAAAAATAGTACCTACACTGGAAAAGCTTCTGGTGCGATACAACAATACATAACATATGATTATGATGTTCGGACTTACCAGATACTGCAAAGCCTCCTCGATGATCACAGAAGGGCAGGTTTCTAGATTTACAACACTAATAAGAACCAGGGTGGCAGGTGGCAGACTGAGGTGAAGGATCAACTTCTCCTGAAATGTCGTCATTTTCGAATCCCGTCTGACTTCAAGATCGAGCATCGAGCGAAAGATATTTTAGGCCTCCACAATCTTTCGATGGATCCGAAGAACCAAAACGCATTTAAGCGTTCAATAAATGATTTAATAGTTTTTTTTCACATTATTTTTACATTTACTGTTCTCTGATACTACTATATTTTCTTTTTATTATTTTGTTACTTCAAGTTTTCATACTTAAAGCCCTGTAAGTAACTCTGAACTTATACCCTCTATGGGATGTTTGGGGTTACACTTACCTCCCCACATTCTTGAACAAAGACCACTATTCTTCTATATAAAAATGTTAATTTTTGTTTGTTCAAAATCTTAAATCTACCAAAGTTCTTCACAGATTGCTTTGAAATTTTAACACAACGTTTTTTCGAATACGCGTGTGTTTTTATATACCTATATTATATAGATGTCACCTGTGACATGTAAAAACATGTTTTTTTTGGAAAACAGCGCCATATGCTGGACGTAAATTCAAAACGCGCTATTTTTTATCTATTTGCACAGACAGGTTGAGCCACGCGTGGTGGGGTACAGCTAGCAATCACATAAAAATAACAAAATATTTTTCCATAACATTTGGTTTATGAGATTCTTAATACATTCGCTCATATTCCGCTAGTTTCGTTAAAATGTCGATTGTTTATTATCTCAAACATGTTGTAGGTATGTTTATTCCCGTGGTTTTATGTTACCAGCTCTTGAAATATCTCAGTTTGTGGAGATGTGTTACTTTGAAGATAAGAGTGCTTGCAGCTTCCTATAAACGAGATGTTACTCTTTCAAGTCCTCGACCTCTCAGAATGTTGTGGCTTGTAGCGTACCTACAGTACAGTATGTGTACCAATCATCCCATAAGTCTGATTCTAGATCTCTGGAGTTTAAGTGAGATAAACGTGGTAGCAAAATTTTACAAGTAATAGATAATAAGAACCTAAAATCAACGGCTTCTTAGAAAGTCTTGGACTTTCTGCATAAGAATGCAGAAATCTTATTTCATTGGAACGTGCTGAACTTTAAACGAAATCCCTTTTTGATTCAGTTAATTATTAATCCGATATAGTGTTATCTTACAACTGTTGACTGTACAGTTTAGGATTGTTGTAAACGGGAGTGGCGCCATCTGTTATTTTCAAAAATAACTGTTGAACTTTTCAAACCGCAGCAGCGGGTTTTTATCTGCTAGTCGTAATTATTGCACAAATCACATTAAAGAACGATTTCTATGTAAAAGAACTACTTCTAAATGAAAGATCGACTTAGAAATGAAATTTAATGCTGGTTATTATTTTCTTTAGCGCGACTTATTATAATGAATAATGAATTTATGCCGCCGTTCTTAAAATAGTAGGTGGTGTAATGGTCAGAACAGTTGCTTTCAAAGCAGTTGATCAGATTTCATTTTTCGTTTGTTGCAAATTGTTATTTTTTAATATTTTTATTTTTTAATCTAAGTACTTAGGTACCTACCTACATATTTTTTTTTAAACTTTTTATTTTTTTAAATATATTTTTCCTGCAATGTGTTTTGTCTCACGGGTCATCGCTAGTATTATAATAATGTCCTTTTTACCATTGAATAAATAAATCACTCGCCCAACTCTGTGGCGCCAAATTTCCTATTATCCGGGACCAGTGATACTATTGCATCCCCATTTGCAAGGCTGGAGAGGGGAAGGAGATGGGAAGAGGGTGGCTGCTATTTACCTACTACCTACCTGTCAATAAAACATTGTCAAAGTCATTCCAAGTACCTATTGTTTACATTTTGGTGGTTTCTCATCAAGGTGATATCATCGAGAATATCTTTTACTTGGAACAAGGCAAAATTGTTGCCCTTTTAGAAGTTTCCAAAAACTTTGTAAGACTGGTGATCTCTCCGGATCGTTCTCTATTAAAACATAAAATCTTCCAATTATTCTTTAACCTATCTGTAGAAGATCATTGTAAAATTCAACGCCTTTGCTGTTCTATTTTTTTCTAAATATTAGATTTAAAAAAAGCAATGCTTCGTTCTATTTCAAATGGTGTACTATCAATCAAAAATACATTTGACCCTCCAATCACATTTATTTATTTGCTCTGTACGGCGAATAGAAAAACGTGATTTATCTTCGCAGATATCTTTTCGGAGTGGTGCTTGAAATAATAACGGATGTATCAAAAGCTCGGACTGCTCATGATTCATGATCTGAAACAATGAACTCTATTTTTTCACGTGTAATAAATAATAACGTTTGGCAATTCACATCACAATATTGGCATTATAAAATGAGTGTTGAATTTTCTATTTCGGGGATCGAAACCGTAAAAAAATATTTACTTAACTATTTACTCAATGTCAACTCAAAATAAAATAAATCTCTCAAAAGATGAAATTAACAACAAGATGGTCCCCGTTGTCGCGAAGTAAAGAATCTCGACTAACTAGATGGGGGTCACGGGTTCTAATCCCGGTGCGCGCAAGTAAATTTTATCTAATTAAATCTTGGTACTTCACAATTTATTAATTAAAAGTAATAATACATGTAGCATACTTCAGTATTTTACCTTTGCTTCAAGTGACTTTAACCGTGTTCGATGCCAGCTCTGAATAGCCAGATACTTTCGCACCTTCCTCTTCCCCATCTACTCCCCCGCCCCACTCACTTTCAGCGTCACAACATACCCCAAACATAGACGGTTGAGAGCAATTGGGACTCTTGTGCGGTATTCATATAAAAACGTTTGTCTGTTTTTTTTAAAGTCATATTCCATAGCACCATTGGTCGTGATGGAAAGACATTGCGAGCAGTGCATATTTCATAATGCCAGAGCTCTCCGTTTTACTTGTTAGATTTTTTTGTTACATATGTTTTCGAGTTTTTACTATATACCAGGCTCACATAAGTGAATATGGGTATTTATTTACCCACACAATTTTATCAAGAGTCTTCGGACTCCAGACTGTATGTACAACATTACTGTACAACATCCCGTTTTCTGATGTTATGTTCTCGCGTTGACTTGTGCGGCTTTTCTTCGTGTTTAGGTACAGCGTAATAGGAACTTTTAAGATACTTTGAAGGTGTGTGTTCGTGTACAGCTTGTCAAGATATTGTTAGCAAAAAAAATGAAGGCGCTGCGATCATAAATGACAACGAGGTGGTTCAAAGGAAAATAATGTAATTTAAAAAAGCAGTATGGGCTAAATTAATATTTTTCACGTCAAAATCAAATGGTGTAAGGATATGATTCTATCCATATTCTGAGGAAGAAGAATCAAGGGTAGGGGGGGGAGAAGATGCAAAAAGAGTCAAGGTGAGCCAAGAAGAGTCGAGGCAAGCCATGAATAGCCAAGGTGAGCCAAGAAACGCCTAGATTAGCCAAGAAGAGCCGAGAATATGCATGAAAAGTGAAGGTGAGCCAAGAAGAGTCACGAAGGACCAAGAAGAGACAAGAAGAGATAAGCAGATATAAGAAGGGGCGAGAAAATACAAGAAGCTGAAAGAAGAGTCAAGGCGTGCCAAGGAGAGACAAGGCGAGCCAAGAAGATTGAAGAAATATTGAGAAAAAACAGCACTCAGTCAATTCCTTTATAGCTGTGTTTCATGTCTCTTGTTTCTCTCATATATATCTATAATGTTGCCATAGTAATGAGAACTAGCAGTTAAAAACCCGCTCCGCGGGTTTTTTTCTGCTAGGCCCTGCGGGCGGCACTTCGTTGGGCTTCGCCCATTTTAAGTGATATTAACAACAGTTACATTTAATAGATAGATATTAGGACATTCACATAGAGAGGGTGAGTATATATATTGTTAAAACACGGAACAGGAAGGAGTTAATTAATAATAACATGCTAAATTTACGCATAATAAGAATGACAGTTGTTTGAATAAATGAAATTTTACGTATTTGTGATGGATTATTTCAAATGAAACACTATTATTGACTATATGTCTACAACTGATATTAACTGTTATCTTAGGTACCTAATATAATTAGCTCATAGGAGACTTGCAGTGCTTAAATATGTGTTACAACCGTCAATGTCTATAAGTTGAATCAATATCGTTTAGTTTGTCACCATTAAAGATAGTTATAAAAAAGTTGACTTAAATAATAGATTATTACATATTTATTAATTGTACCAGTGTTTATGAATAAAAGGAGGGGAATTGTGCGATGAGATTAGCAGTCGGTTTAATTAAAAGGTGTTAATTTTACTCCAACTGGTGGTAATTCTTTACCTACAACTTTTACTGTATCTAATAAAGTTTAAAGTTAGATTATATATACAACATCATCAGGAGAGTAAAAATTTATATATAAAGGTAGATTATTACAATATAGCGCCCCTGAGGTGATATCTCACAAAAGCGGCGCTATGCAAATTGTCCAATAAATGAAAAAATATAATGTTTACATTTTATTGTGTATACACCGAAGTCAAAAATTAAATATAGATTGCAATTGGGAAAGAAGAAGTGGAAGGAGGGGGAGGGGTAACAGTAGGCTGGGTTTATAATAATTAGGAATTACAATATCGTTAGACGGGAAAGACCAGTTGAGTGGGAAAATATTTAAAAGAGAGTTTATAAAAAAATTCTTGTTAATTATATCTGCTTTTATATTAACATGTTTCCTCATTTCTAAAATTTCAAAATTATTTATAGTGAAGTATTTTAAGACCTGAAAAAAACAAATAGCATATAACCATAAAACAATATATTCATAAGACAAATAGCATTTAATAACGGTTATTCTAATAAATTGATAGTTGAAATACTAAATAAAAAAATTAAACATATTCTCTTCAAACGGTCTTTGAAATAGTGAATCTGAGTTTGCAAATCATCTTTTGAATAATGATCACACTTTCGATAAAAAAAATCAGGTCTTAAAATACCTCACTCAGGATATAAAGCACCGCAAATAAATAATTTTGAAATTTTAGAAATTAGAAAACATGTCAATATAAAATCAGTTATAATTAATAAACAAAAAAAATATAAATAATAATGAAAAATGCCATTACAAAGTGATAAGCTTCCAGAAGAAATCTTCTTAGTAAACGCATGTTAATCGTAAGTAGTCAAATATTGTGAGCTGCATATTTAAATATTCGCGCCATTCATTTGGTTTGTTTTTAAACCGCCAGAGGTGCGCTCTCTGTCGGCCATCTATAGCCGTGCGTATCGGCCATTGAAGGGACGCGTGATTTTTTTTATAAACGTCAAGCATAATCACGTAACTGTGGATAATTTTCATTGTAATGTAATTAATCCAATGGATTATGAACTTTCTAAAACATATTTTCTTCGATATTATCCAAAAATTATATGAGCAGAAACGTTGCTTTTGAAGAAATCTCGTATTATTATGAGGCGATCCTATTTTAGTATGAAATCGTGTCTTAACTTTCAAGTTATCGGAATTTAACCGAAACAGACAATTCAAATTTGACCAATCAGAGGGCCTACACCGTCCAGACGCTGGAGTATTAATATTATTTCTCCCATGTATATATATAATGTTGCCATAGTAATGAGAATGAGTAATGACAAATTTTAGTTGCATTTAATTAAATTCCCACAGTTTCTCGAAAGACTGTTGTAGGTAGGTACTGTATTGTGTATGTCGTATGTAGGTACTATGTCTGAGTTCGAGTATGTGATAACCCGAGTGTCTGTTGGCTGAACATTATTATTTACGGACGTTTCGCCGTGATGAATTATTTCCCGTGCCACGTGTGGGCGAGTAAATACTGCGCCCGCAGACCGCTTTATGAATGGGGACTGCTCCAAAGCCGAGATAAGGCAGCAATGTCTCTTCTGGGACTGTGAAAAGCCATTTTTTGTTAAAATTTGCCACTTCACTAAAAGTGCAAAAGCGCGTATGGCAAGAAATAATTACAGATCACTTATCAAATTCATATTTACTTACTACAATAATATTCAAAAACGACATTATCTAAGCCCAAAATGTCGTTTTTCGTGGTTGAAAAATTATATCCGGTCACTTCAAATCAATTGAAAAACGACAAATATTTAAAAAAAAATCTTATAATCAGCACATCAATAATTTACTAGCGCTTTTCAAAATATTATTTCTTATGGTACCTTGAATTAAAGCGCCCTTGAGGTGATTCTCCACAAAAATGGCACTGCATAAATTATCCAATTATTATTATTGAAAATATATCGATTAAGATTATTTTTTGAAAACTGTTTTTCATTTTAAATAAACATTTCAAAGCTGCATAACTCATGATTGGCATGAATTTTCGAGCTGAAAATACTGGCGTTAACTTATAAATTCTAGATTGAAATAGTTGTGTAAATTTCATGAAGCCAGAGCTCACTGATCGAGAGTTTTTGCTGCTTCAGACAAACACCGTCCTGATAGTTAATAAATAATGAACATACGAGTATATCAATTGGCCTATATACCGATTCATCGGATGACTGTTTGACATGTCGACAGAATTTTACATCACGTGATATCGTTCGCGTACCAAATAGTGCAGAGCCCTTCACTATTACGCATAGTATTAAATAAATTGACTATCTGGCATACTCAAGTATTTTCATATGAAAATAAAGTAGGTACATAGTACCTACGTTAAATCTTTAAATGAATTGACGGTAAACGTAACGCCATTATTATTTTGAGTCCGTCAAATGATAATGTGTAATGATTGTAATGACGGTAATGAGTTTCAAATGCGGCGGGATTTAATTTTATCAATGAAATTTAGTACGTGAGAGTGGCTCTCCCCGGTTGAATACTAATCGATTTTATTATTATGCTGTAGGGAAACTGCGTAGGTACTATGTAGGTACTTATATTATATTTTTTTTGTTATTTTGATCACTTTAGAAACATTTTTTTATGGAGGTCATTTGGGAAAGTCAATTGAAAATAATTTGAACTTTTAGAACTTATTCTCACTTTAATAACGGACTTCAACCGAAATTTGGATTAAAAAATATGGAACACGCAATATCGGTTCTTGGTTGGTTTGTTAGTTATTTAGTTTTGACGTGACTATGGATAATTTAAGCTCATCGAGGAAATTCGTATTGAAAATAGGTACTTTCAACCATAAATTCTAAGCAGAAACAACTATAAAAATACTCGCATTTCAGAGTTTTGCTGCCTCAAGAAAATTTATTTTTTCAAGTTTGATCTTTTCATCATATTGAAAAATTGATTTATTTATTTATTTTTATTATTTTATTTACGCCCTAATGGGCTTTTACATGAAAATATACATTTACATTGATTACAATAATTGAACATAAGAAGATAAATGGAGTTAATTGTAAGAAAGCAACACATATAATAAAATTTTGTGCAAATTAGCAAAACACTAATAAGATGGATTCAATATAAAATATACCCAAGCATGAAATAGTAAGTAAAAGAAAGTTCAACATAAAAAGTAAGTAAGTGGGTGTGTTTAAACCCAGTATTAATTGTGAGTTTAACAAATCGATAAACCAATATAAATTAGAGTGTAACTTACTCGTGAGGTAAAGAACATTATAACAGAGATTTAAAAAAAAAAAAAAAAAATAACAAAATAAGAGTTGCACCTGTAAAAAGCAAAAACTAATAGAATTTAGCAATATCGACATGAATAAGAAATAATAAGATCTGAGATGGAACATAGTGTTATGTATAAAAAGTAGTTAGTAGGTATATGCATACAATTATAAGTGTATAGTAGAGCAAATAAAAAACAAACAAATATGGATATAATTTACTTGAAAGGTTTCGAATGGGAGAAGATGTAATAAAATTATTAAAGCTATAAAAGTTAATTATTAGCCGATAGAATCGAAATAAGTTGCCTTTTAAAGCTCACAAAATTGTCAAAACCAAACATATCTATAAGTTCACAGTATTTATTCGCAAGGTTGTGAATTCTAGGAATTGGTGAAAAAATAGAATAATTAGTGTTGAGGTTCTTGTTAAATTTAAAAGTATCTTTACTGCGAGTTTGCCTAGCAGGAACATTAATGCAAATAAGTTCCAACAAATTAGGGCTGTCAATTAAAGATTTAATAATTTTGAATAAAAATAGCAAATCAATTAACACTCTTCTATCAGATAATTTAAGAAGTTTAGTTTCAGCAAGCAAGTTATTGTAATTTATAAATTCGATTGGAATTTTCATTTTAAAATTAATGTACCGAAGGAATTTATTTTGTACCTTTTCTAATGATTGAGAATGGACCTTGTAGTACGGTGACCATACGGTGGAATTGTATTCTAATTTGCTTCGTACTAACGAGCAATACAGATGTTTTAATGTTGACATACTTTTAAAATTTGCTCCCATTCTCAAAATAAAACCTAGTATTCTCATCGCATCGCTTGTTATTTCATCGATGTGTTCGTTAAACTGTAGACTCTCGTGGAATATAACACCAAGATCACGAATCTGTGATACACGAAGAAGATTAGCACCATTCATAAAATAGGAAAAATTAAGTGGATTTTTGCCTTTGTAAAAACTGATAATCTGGCATTTACCTAAATTTAGTTGCAAATCATTGACAGAACACCACGCACATAGTTTATTAAGGTTCAACTGCAAAATTGCGCGATCGTCATCGTCTTTGATTATTCTGTATATCTTCAGATCGTCGGCAAATAACAGGACTTTAACATTAGTAAAAATATTAACAATATCATTGATAAACAAACAAAATAATATTGGGCCCAAGTGAGATCCCTGTGGTACTCCGCTCGAGGCAGCAAATGTATAAGAAGTAAACGAATCTATCTTGACTGCTAAGTACCTTCCTAATAGATAACTCTTAAACCATTCCAACATGCTCCCTCTTATTCCCAACAATTTTAGTTTACGTAATAATATTTTGTGGTTTACTTTATCAAATGCCTTACTGAAGTCAGTATATATGGAATCAGTTTGATGTGATGCATTAAGGGCATTAACAATATCATTCGTGTACAATATCAAATTGGTAAGAGTAGATCTACCTTTAATGAATCCATGTTGAAGGGGAGAGATGGTTCGATTGATTCGGGATATCAACTTATCTAGTACTAGGCTTTCAAAAAGTTTGGGTAAAGTAGACATTATACATATTGGCCTATAATTTGTTACTTCGCTCTTATTACCTTTTTTGAAAATGGGCGTTAAAAGACTAAACTTCCAAAGGTCCGGGAATACACCTGATGAGAGTGACTTTGTAAATAACTTATGAATAGGATATGACAATGTATGCATACAATTTACTAAAAACCTGGGCGGAACATTATCAGGTCCTGCGGATTTTCGGGAATCAAGACTCTTCAGCTTAGATATAATATCGTCTATGGTTACATTACAGTCAGATATATCAAGAGTTTCAACCAAATCAAAGCACGAAATATTGCTGTCTTCACTTGCATTAATGTAAACGCCGCTAAAAAAATCAGCAAAAAGATTAACAGTTTCCTGAAGATTTTGGGATAATTTAGAATCGAATGACACACTACTAGGTATGTAAGTACCATTTTCTTTTTGGGATTTAACATATTTCCAAAAGAAATTTGAGTCGTCCATGATAGAGCCTTCGACATCACTAATGTAATTTTTGTAACATTTTGCGGAGAGCTTATTGCACTCTGCCCTCAATTTTTGAAACGCAGTATAATCGATGGCCAGGCGACTTTGTTTGAATCTCTTATGAGATAATTTTTTGAGGTAAATTAAGTCTATCAGGTCTTTTGAGAACCATTTTGGGTATAGAGTTTCTCTGTAAGTCGTTAAAGGAACAAATTGTTCAATTGCAGAATTAACGATGAAGTAAAATTTTTTAAGGTGTACATTAATATCATCGTCGCTATCAAAGAATGACCAGTCAGTCTGTTTAAGGAAATTTGAAATTTTAACATAGTCAGCTTTTTTGAAATTTCGAGTTTCTACTACCTTTTTTACGATAGGAATTGGTTTAAGATTGGACATGCATATTTCTAGTGGTGGATGGTAAACATCGACAGGTAATAGAATTTCGGTACTTCTCACAACACAGATGTCAGACACATTTGACAGTGCCAAATCCAACGTACGACCTCCTATATTAAGAACATTATTACACTGTGTTAGACCTAAGAACAGTGCCATATCTCTAATAACACGAATATTAACATTAGAACAAGAATTGACAGAATTCATATTACACCAATCATAATGTGGCAGATTGTAATCACCAACTAGAAGTAGTTTAGTATTAGGATATTTAGCACAAATTGATTCAACCTCGTCGCAGTGATTGCTGTAGCTTTGGACATCAGAATTCGGAGGTAAGTATGCACATCCCACTATTATTTTACCTCTAGAAGTGTTCACATTGACAAATAGTTGCTCGATGGATGTGTTTTTTGTGGATATTTTTGAAGAACTGAGATTTTTTGAGATAGCAATGGCTACACCACCTCCTCTCGTTTTGGCACTTGTTTTAGAATTCCTATCCATACGGTAGATGTTGAAATTAGGGAAGCCTAATTCGGCGGAATTGATTCCTGAGTCGAGCCATGTTTCGGTTAAAATGAAGATATCACTGCTGATAGTTGCCGCCGAAGTCAGCAACATGGGAAGTTTAGTGCGGATCCCTCTCACATTTTGGTAGTAGCATTTTATTTTTTGTTGTTTCAGTTTTTTGGCGCACATTCAATAATTTTAGGTACAGAGTTCACATATTTGATAGTTATATTGGTTTCACCGTTGTTCTTCCTCGTCTCGAGTTGTTGGCGTAAATCTAGAAGTTGAGTCCTCTGCAATGGTGTTTGGTCGTTACTGGCCTTTATACCGTTTTTCAGTTTTGCGTTCCTGGTCAAAACCTCACGAGCCGAGACAGAGTCATTGAATTCGACCTTAATCGGTCTAATTTTGTTGGACTTTTTTACACCAAGTCTGTACGACTTAACCACACTCGGTATTAATTCATTATTTATATCACTAATCGCTGAAACTACTTTATCGCTGTCCATTTTAATAATTGTTGTTGTTGATTCTGAAATACTTTCGGGAACATTAAATAAAATAATGTTCTTTGACCGGGTTTTTCTTTCCTCGGCCTCTGCGAGCAAATCATTTATTGAAGATGAAGTATTTGTCGGGTTAGTAACAATAGACTGAGTATCCGTTACACTTTTTAATGTTGACAATTCTCCTTCCAACATTCCCATACGAACAGCCATCAATCCTGTGGTTCCTAACAGATCCGTTGTTATCGGGGTAATTTTACCCATTTGCTCCTTCGTAAATTTGTTGCCGGGGTCATTAATAATTTTTATCAGCGAACAGAGTAGATCCTTGGCCTTGGTCATATAGTTAAGAGAGTTCTCGTTTAAATCCATATTAAAATTTATTTAAAAAGAGTTAAAAATATGTTAACTTTATTCGTAATTAGTTTATACACAAACGCCTGTTTCCCGCAAACTGTTTAGCACTATTCAAAAGTGACGACACTTTCGACCAATGGCGATAGTAATGACGGACTGATAATGCGCCTGCGCGTTTGGTATGTTTACCAGTTGAAAATTGTTATTTTAATATTTTTAAAACACAGCACTGCACAGCACACACGATAATTTAAAAATCTAACTGATTGAATATTTCGAAGATGAAGTGATTTAACTACTTCGACACTTTATGTTGTGTTTACTTGCAATTTTCTAATGTTTTGGAAGTTTTAATGTGGAGCGTATTCACTATCTGTGTAATCAATGACGGTAGGTATTAATTAATGATGGGCCCTTATACCTACAAAATGTTAGTTAGGAACTGAACTTAATACTGTGATTTTAAAAACAAAACAGGTCAGTGACCCACGTATTCAAAACAAAAAATTCGATGCAGACTATGGTCTATTATTGAGTGAGACCTCTAAAAATATATAAAATAAACATTGTATTTAAAAAAAGGTTTCGCCTTTAAAAACACTTTACCCTTCCCCACTATTGCCGTAGGGGTAGCCATATATTATGGTAATGGTAAGGCTCGGGTAGGCTTTTACGGTTCTAGTTTACCTGCCTGATGCATTGTTTGGCAAATAATGGAAGGGTTGAAGGGTGGTCAATATTTGTCTTTAACTCCTTTCAAAAACTTACTTAAAAGTTTTAAAGTAAACATCGAATCCCTCGATGCAGAATAAACAATAAAATGTTCAAAACATAATAGTAAAGTGCTCGGACAGATAAGAAAAACAATTATTTATTTAATCTCTTATAATTATTATCTTCTACGAAGATTTATAGATAACTTTAAAATATGAATTAACTTGTATCTACCCAAACCATTCTATTTCATTAGTTTTTATGTGACACCACACAAGAAATAAAATATTTCGAGACTGGAATTATGGCAACCATTAGTTTTATAAAATGCTGTCAGAAAGAAATGAGGTAGAGAAAGATGGAGAAGTATGTGGTTATTTAGATACCCAGTTTGATATTGCCTTCAGAAGGCGAAACAGCTATCACGCGTGTTAATAATTAGACAATGGAACTTGTTTGTAAATAAATTGAATAATATTATTCTTGGATATATAAAACGAAAAAAAAGGTGAACGACAGATTAAACTTGATAATTATAAATACATATTCGGATGCGGTTACAAAACATAAATAATAGTTGAAAGGAAATGGCTCTAGGTGAGTTTAGTGACCACATCTGCATAGCCAGAAACCTATTTCCTAACCTTCCCCTCCCCACTTCCTCAACCCCACAACCTATGCCAATTGGGGATGCCCAGTCTCACTGACTTTAGGAGCAGTTGAGGTTCTTGTGCGTTACTCTTACGAGGGGTTGGATTTTTTTTAAATTGGAACGCTTCGTAAATCTGTACAGTGCACAGACAGGGGCGCTCTTGTGAGGCGTCACATAAATAATAAAAAAAAATATTCTCTTACCCGACTCCAATTTTTAATCGTGCCAATACCTCCTGCGGCTTCTCTATCCATTCACTTGCATGTCGTTTATTCCCCTGACACACCTTTCTCTCTCCATTCGCTCTACATGTCCATTGAAACTATCTAATAGTCCAATAAAAACCACACCTTAATTTTCCGTTTGCGAAAAGTTATCGATTTTTTTGTTTATTTATATTGAAGTATGATTAATGGTCAGTTAAGAATTTTGTTATATTATTTAACTAACTCAAAATTAATTGGATGAACACTTTATACTATCCGGTTCGAAGGACCATAAACCAAAATGTGTTTTTATTAAATATTACGATACCTCGATTTTCTTGCTAGCGTCTCATCAGAGTCATTTTTTCAGACTTTCGACACTGGAAAGTCGAAGAAATTCCGCACTACTATTTTTACAAATAATATCCACTTTTATGTCCTATTTAATAGAATACCCGGAACTACTTTAAATAATTCAATTATGAGTGCCCATCAGACAAACCAGACAAAACCACAAACACCCCTCAATGCAACATTAACTCAAAACAAAACATATTAATTCAATGCGCTTCATATATTTTGAAAACTCCTCAGAGTGAATTATACTAATTTAACACAGCACCTCACATTTTCAATCTTTAAATCAATAAATATTTATCAACACAGACTAAATTCTTTTCCCACTATCCCATACCTATTGGCAAATGTAACTCTTTTATATTCCCTAAATTATGATACATCAGTGAAAACTATTTATTTGTTGAATAATTGTACACATTTACCATATATTACAAATGTTGTTTGCCAAATTAAAACAGTTAAAAAAACAGTTTATTCAAAATCTGATTATCTGCCACTTCTATTATCAAGGACGATTAATTATATATCTTACCGAAAAGAAAGAACTTTCTTTAAAGAACTGGCGGTACAGATTAAAAATTGTGACTAATGTAATAGTTTTATAGTATATTACTTATTGGAAACGCCAAGCATAATTTTATAATCTTTAGTGCGTAGTACTTACGGTTAAAGTTAATGCAGAATAAATCAAAAGGTAGTTAATTATGTATAGGATCCAATCGGTGATAACAGTTCTATAATTACCACTTTTAATAGGTGCATCAATGAATCCTACCGATGTGATGTTGTTTTGCAAAATGTAATGCACTTTTAGAGATGAGCAATGATAATGCAATGGGCTCAAGGCTAAATGGCTTTGTTCGCTTTAATAGAGCCATGATTTGATACTTGCCTTTACCTGAACACATTCGAACACGTTTTGTTTCTGACAAAATACATTAGCTAAGCTTTTAAAATGAAACAGGCAACAATGCGCTACGGCACTGTTGATAGATTTATATTAAAATATTAAACGAGGTTTATTATTATTCAGTTTATCGATGAAAGTCATGTCGCATTGATTTTAAAGGATCTATAATAATCAGGGACTCTCTTAATCAGGCTTTTGTGTACCTGATAAAGTATAGTATACGTAAAAATATAATAATAACAATAATAAAACAAGGTTTGTGCAATCCCACACATCCCATAAAATATATACAATAATAATAACAACACCAAGAAAAGACGTTAAACATAATAATAAGTGTTCTATTATCTTTTTTGCAATCAATAGATATGATATTATATCCTCACTGGGATCTCCCGTTCTGAGGTTTACATAAATAGATATGATATGATATCCTCACTGAGATCCCCCGTGCTTACGTTTACATATGATTAAAATTTAGTAATATGGATAGTATAAAGTAATTATAAATATACTGAATAGTATTTTTTTTGAAATAATTATATTTATGATACGTGGGTTTTTATGTTCAGTTTTGTTGTCTCAGAGTCTGTCTGTATTTGGTGTCAGTATATTATCTATTTCTGATCTCCTTTATGTTTTGTATCCAGTTTTTTATTTGTGATTAAAATGTTAAAATCGTGTTGTGAGTTTTGAATGAGAGAGGGATTTTGTTGTAGAGTTTAGTACCATAATATAATAATCTTTTTTTCCCCAAATGTTGTATTTTTAGTTGCTTGTTGGATATGTCTTTGACCCTGAGATCCAGAGTTTCTAATATATGTTTTAGTTGTTATTTCTTGTTTTTTGTATTTATGAATGTAAAGGACTATTTTTTTAGAATAGAGTTGTGTAAATGACATGATGTCAAGGTTGTTGAAGATGTCGTCAGTGCTAGTTCTTACAGGCCTTTTTGGGTTTTAATGAGTGATTTTAGGTTATTGTCTTTTGCACTTTCATATCCAATAAAACCATATTCTAAGAGCGATTGGCAAAGAGCCATGTGGATCTTTACAAAGTCTTTTTTTACTAAGGACATTCCTGATGGTTTTGAAGAAATAACTTAGTTTTTTAATTATTTTATTTAAATATTTAAAACGAGTTGTTCCTAGTCTTGCCTTTTCTACAGTGGCCTTTTACTTTAAGGTTTTACTGTGATTTTTAGGTTGTCGGAAAAATCAGTAATTAATGCAATGCATTATCTCGGAAGACAGGTAATAATGAAGAGAGACCGGTCAATCGTGCGTTCTCTTTATATGCCGACTTCACCTGTGACTCGAGATAATAATTATTGCTGATTTATTAAAATCTGGTTAAAAACAGGATTTCAGGCTGTTTCCTATCAAACGTTTACTACATTACTATTATATCCGAACCAGTGTTAATGTACCTGCAAGTTTCCTGATAATATATGACGAAATGCGAAAATAATTGAATTCTTATGAACATGTGTCCGACACCACGATAACACTTTCATGTTTTACTGAAAGTTTACTAGGAAACCTATCAATTCATTTATGAATGTTTGTCTTTCTTTTAAAAAAAAAAAAAAAAAAATTTCGATCCCGTTTTTAACCGGATTACGAATTTTTTGAAAATATTCTTAGTAAATTATGAATATTTTATATCAGTACCTTTTCTCCGTGTACATTGTGTTAATTATTGTTACCACTCGGCCATCCAATTCATTATATAAAAAATAATATTTTAAAGTAATTTATAGTAAATCAAAACATTTTTTTTTAAATACATTAGACGACTCCGTTTTAATAAAGCCGGGTCTCCTGCAATATAACGTGATAAAAACATTGAACATGTTTGAGCAAACATGAAACATTTATGTAAATGTTTAAATTAAATTAAAATTACTCTGAAGCAACTACTAACTGCAAATACATCCGAAAAAATCCACAAAAAACATATCACAGCCTGAATCAAAAACCAAGATATTTTAATTTTTCAAAACATAATAACTCCAAACCAAACTAACTAAACCATAAAAAGTGTATAATAAATAAACACGTTTTTCGAGATTTTACCAACTATACTCACACTTACAATACAAATATACCTATGCACTTACATATGTGTGAATATATATTAATAATTTTTTTTAACATATTTACTATGAATATTCAATTTACAAAAACCATTAAAATTTTATGAATATTCAATTTACAAAAACCTAAAAAAAAAATACAAACATTAAAACTTATAAAAAATAAAAACTTTCTTCTACAACACATAAATACTTGTCACACCTATACATAACCACGTAAACACCTCAGCACAGGTTCTCCTAGTGAGGTGTTCACGAAACATACAATATTACTCACATACAGTTTCACCTTCTCAAACCTACCTTGCACACAACATATTATAGTTATAAGTTTGAAATATATCATGTACAAATATAAATAATTATGTGAACACTGTAAATATTATATAGAAATAAATAAATAAAAAAATAAAAAAAATGTGAATGACCACGTCGCAATTTTTTATATTTGATTAAACATCTTGTCGCAGGAGACACCACTCAACATATACACAAAACAATGCTAATTGGTGGGAGTGCATCAGCGGGAAAAAAGTACATTTTTATGTTAATTTTTTTACACAATAATCTACCTCCATGGTGTTCTAAACTCCGCAAATTTCTGGTTCCAACGGAATATTAAAATTAGTAGGTCAACTAAACGTTTTGGACAGCAAAAAAATACCATGGCACTTTTTTCATAGCCACGAGCGATCTTTATGGTAGTGACTCACAACAACAGTTCGTAAACATAATGATCAGATGATCATTTTGGATTTTTTAAATTCTCAAGTTCAAAATCGTTCAATGTAATTCATTCATCATTATAATAATTCTATTTCTCTCGTCCATTGATGTCCAGGGGCGTTTACAGATCACGACAAAACCCAAGCTAGCTTAGATACACTGAATTTGAGATTGTGCTATGCAGTTCGAAGAATGTAAGATTTATTAAAAGGTCTGGTTATATTGCAAACTAGACTAAAAATACATCGAACACCCACGACCAAGCTGTAAAAACATGTAATTATTTTATGTGAATTCCACAAAGACTCAACTTGCCAACAGTTCGGAGTAAGTGGGACCATAGGCTCTTACTGGGCTATGTTCTGAGAATGAAGTGAGTGGGGAGATGAAGGATATAGAGAAGAGGAAAGTTGGGAAGTTAAAGCGATGTTTTTAAAGAATGGTTTATTTCACAGAATTTGAGCAATTCATCTTGTTTCAAATTTAACATTAAAGTTCTGTGAAAGTTCTATTCAATTTCTGTTATCATCCATGCATTGTGAATAACCTACCCGTGATGAATTAATAACAGTACTTGAATAGAACTTTCACGGAACTTGAATTTTAACTTTGAAATTTCATGACTTGTTCAAATTCTGTGATGCAGCCCTCCAAACAGTACCAACCAATGATATTGTGTTGTTATTAGGAATACTTACACTGGTTATGTGCATTTTATTCACTGAATAAATAATACTTTAAACAATGTACTCGATGAAAACCATAACAAAGTATTCAATGAGCGTGGTCATAACGCAAGCTAAAGTAACATGACTGACTTATACGACCAAGCTATGAAAAAATGTAGATTTGGGATGATAATACCGAATGTGGCATTATTGAGAATATAGTATCTACGTAGTTACTATGCGTATTTTTCCCTGTAGAACTGGCATTGTGCTTGTGCATTTCATCAAATTGTTTTAGATGGACAGAAGGCCGATCGATAATTCATCAAGCACTTAATTCTGTTTTAAGCAAATAAATACAATTATTCCACGTAATCGTTTTTGTCACTATACACATAAATTTTATTTCGTTTTCCTAGCATTTTTGTCACGTAGCTAGACTGATATATGTATACATAGCACATAGACGCAAAAGGAATTAGCGTGTTTCTCGTGCAAGCACAGTTTTGAATATTGCATTAACAGTCGAAGAAAAACAAAATAATGACCGCATTCACATGGTTGAAAATGAGACCTGGCTACTAATTAGCGACGACAAAAGCCTGTTTTTTTAATGCCGATCTTAACTAAAAATAGTTGCAATAACCAAGAAAATTCAGCCAGAACACCAGTGGCTATTTAGAGTTAAGGCGATACCATACGTAGTAATTCAAAATCATGTGTTTTTGGTTCGATAATTTGGTCGTCTAGAAATGTTTCAGATACTTTAATTAAATACTGTGAGTAGAATACATCTTGGCCTTTGAAATAATCGAGTATTTTTTAGATATATCTTTTTATAAGCCAAAAAAATGATTTTATTGTATAATGTGGCAAATTAAGTTATTTATAAAATGATCGAAAAAGAAATATTTATGCCTTAACATCCACAAAATAAAATAAAATGCACTTTTTGGCCATGTTTTTTTCTTGCATAAATCAAAACAGGCGGATGGTGTTAAGCGGGAATTTAAACCTTATCGCCATCTACGTAGGGGTTGTTATTGATAGCGGCTCAATTTGAAATATTGCACTACGTAGTGCATCGCAGTTTAAGGTAATCTCACATGTGGTCAGTGTTGATGATGCACATTTAAATTATCTATTGAAACTAACAACTCCATCTTGGCACACACTCCTTAATTCTTTCACACTCAAACATGCGCTTCAATTTTTTAACACATGATCCGACTCAAATATTTGATTCACCTGATCGTGTCGTGTCTTTCGCGGGTATCCGCGACTTCAGCCAATCACTTTCGTTTCATATCAGATAATTATATAATATTTACTAATTATTTGCACCATCATATAATCAGAGAATCCAATCAATGTAATTAGGTTGATTTTGCTAAGTACCCAAGTGCGAACCTAGTGCTGTATTTTTCTACATTTGTTAGGTTCTGTCTAAGAATTAAAAGGTTCTAATCATATCCAATAGCTGTATTTCAACTTACGTGCACAGGGCTATCTATCTAGGTAGGTATTGCATTCCAAATCAGTGCTGTACACAGATCGCTCTTGAGTTCAGACGCATCGCTAGAAAAAGCTGTTAAACAGTTAAAGTACATGAGCAGTAACCGGCACTGGACTGGTTGGTCACCGACTAGGGCTGGATGGACCAGAGCGGGGAATATTGCCTTTTAAGGAAGTCTTCGGCCGGGCCGGAAGAACGGGCGATTTACCCCTAAATGGATCGTCTCTGATCAAACTAGATGGCCCGCTCCAAAGAAATTATATGAATCGTAACACCAAAGTTCAAAATGAGAAATAAATTTTAAAAGGCTCATTTTTTTAGACTTGAATTATTACAAAGAATTTCGACACGACGTGACTTTTTTACCTTTAAGTATAATATTATGCTTTAATCTGATTAAATCCAACCTAACCTAACTAACTAATTAACCAACACACCATTTCCCCGCATGGGTAGGCAGAGAGGACGGACAGCAAAAACAACTCTGTTTTGGCACAAGCTTTTTGCTTCATACATCGTCTCATACGTATCCTTCTGTGTGTATGTTGACTCTTGACTCGGTCCGACTCAAGTATTTGGTTCACTTGATCGTTCCGTGTCCTCCTTAGGTGTCCCCGACTTCTTCTATCATCCACATTCTCCTTGCACCCATTACTTTGTTCATTCGCTCTACATGCCCGAATCATCTAAGCCAACCTAACTCAACCGAATCTAATCTTAGTAAACATAAAATTGAAGTCTCCTCAGTTATTCTCACTCTTGGCTAACCTTAGTTAACCCTTAAAATAGAACCTTAAAATATTTTTTTGGCTTGTGTGTCAGTGATTAATTTTCGTAAAATAATGAAGAGTTTTCAAGATGATTTCATGTTTAGTTCATAAGGTCTGAAATTCTAAGGGGCTAGGTTTCTTTATCATCCAACGCTGAGAAAACTTACCGATATGATATATTGTTAATTTATTAAAAATGTGGTCAAATTATTCGTTTTTCTGTTAAAAATGGGACTGGAGGCTTATAAGAAATGATTTTAAAAAAATCATAACAAAATACCTGTGAAGCACGAACATGTTATGAGGAAATCGGAACACATGTTCTTCAAAATAATAATAGTTTCGCATCTCGTTCATATTCCGGCAAGGGCACCTGCGTGAACACGTGTTCAGATATATTCCTAATGACTAATATTTTATTGGGAAATGATCATGACGTCACATTTTGATAAAAAAAGCTTTGTCTCTGGCAGTAAATGGGTAAATTAAATCATTTATTGCAATATGGTCCTTAAATTTTCTGTAATATTTTCACAATCGTTTTATCGAATTTGAGTAACTGTAACCTGTAACAGCTTATCTTTATTTCCATTCATTTTGTAAACGTGTTTGTTTTCTTTTGTTACAGGTGAGTTAACGCAACATTTTAATGAATATTTCAAGCTGGGAGCGAAGATCATACAACACACACAAAAGGTAAACCTCGTTAAATCTTACACTCAAAGTCCCGCAATAATTAAATATAACCTTAGCCATTTGTTTTCACCACCAAAGATCAACACTTTTTTTTACAATCTCAAGGATAAGTTTGTTCAAACATTTATTGAATGGCGGAGTCAATTAGTTTCAAAACGAGCAAAAAGAAAATTAATTAAATGATTTGGCATGATGTCTTTTAGAAGATACAGGTTTAAACTTGATTTTCATAGATTAATGGGGTAATTAGACATATCGGCACATAGATAACGACGAGAGACAACGTTGAAACAAAGAGTGATTAGACTGTATCTAAATTTCTCTAATAAACAATTAGTTAATGTTAATTAAGTGTTAATCTCAAGTGACCTACCAGTTAAGTATGGTACTGTATATTATCTCCATATATAGTTAGTAATAACATAGATCATTGTATTATATATTTGTACAGCGCCCTTGAGGTGATTTTGCGCAAAAACGGCGCTATGCAAATCATCCAAATATTACTATCATTATGGAAGCGTGCTGACCGTAGCCGAGGTAAAATCAAACTATCGAATTGGCTGGGCCAATGAATGTCATGCATTTAAATAGGTAAAAAATAAGTATCGTGCAACATATTTGCAGAAGTATGGGTCAACGATATAGGCCACACTTTTGAGGGCACGTTTTCACACTGATAATGGTTCATGGCCCATCTCCTTTGTTTCTATTATATATAGTTCGGAAAATACAGTTATGTTCTTTAGTATTACTCGACAGAAACAGATTGACGTGTCCTAAAACCTTACGGCGTGCTCTGACTGCTGCTCTGACTGCTCTGTACCTCCGTAAGTGGCAGTTTGCTCACCGGTTCTTTGTGGCTTTGAATCCCTTTTGTGATTCAATTGAAAAGGCAGGCCTTAATCCCAGCGTCAGGATTGGTGCAATCGATTTTAATATTATCTCCTCCGACAATGGCGAAGAATTCGTGTCATATTCAAGACCCTTCACTTCTTCATTTGCGTGCCGTCCAAAGATGTATTCAATGTTATCATTAACGTTCATCGGCACCTAACTGATTCTTCTTATTAACCCGTTTGAAACTAAAACGACAATTATTCGATCAATACTGGATCTTTCCAAAGTGTTAAGTTTTTAAGCACACATGTAAAAACATATTTTGACATTTCCGTCACTCAATCCATTGAACAAAACTAATTCCATTGGTTCATTTCACAACTATACACTTTTAAAAATTTATTTTTATGTTTATTTATTAATTAAAAAAAAAACATTACATTTTACATACTACAGTGATATTTGGCTCTCCTACTAAGAGATTAACCTGTTTTAGGACAGTCAGAAATAGGCAGATTTATTAAATGCGATTCTTGTTTTGTCTAGTGTATTGACTTTTACTTTATTATTGCTCTTTTTAAATAATTTGAAAAGTTTTCTTGGTTGATACACGAAGTTGCTAACTATATATTTTAAATAATATAAACATAGAGAATAGACTAAAAGAATATTCAAATATGATAATTCAAAAATAGCAATATAGTAAAAAATTATTGACATGTGAGTTTATCAAATTGAAATTTTACTTTTTATTTAGATGAAATTAATAAGCTAGAAAATCAAAAATAGATAAAGAAAGAAAGGAGATTAAATGAAAATAGAGAATAAAAATAAGCAAAAAGAAATAAAAATAGTGAATTAAAAAATATGCAAAAAAGAAAAAAGTATATGTATATATAAATATAAAAAAATAGAAACATGTAAGCTTTTAACCATTCCGTGTAATCTTACTTTAGATTTGGTGAAATTAATGCGCCAGAGAATCAAAAATATATTTAAAAGAAAATAAATTGAAAGGAAGTGTATAAATAGATAGAAGATTAAAAAATAAATTAATATTAAAAAACATGTCTGCTTTTTCTCCATTCCATGAAATTTTGTTTTGATTTTGTTGAATTAATGCTCTAGAGAATCAATATATATAAAAGCAAGTTTAATGACTGTTAATTAGCATAAAAATGGAAAGATGTTTATTTGATCAAAACTTAATCTTTCAAATGAAAGCCGCATTCTTTAATAAATGAATTATTACACAATACACAACCAACACTAATTGATATATAATATGTACATGACAAATCTGATGAGTATTAGAAAAATTAACTCATTTTAAATGTAATTATTTGATCAAAACGGCGCATTTCAAACGAAATTCCTATTCTAACGTGCACGTAGTATTTTATGTCGCCAATTTACACCGACCAAATCTGACGCTTATTCATCTCATTAACTCTTTTAAACTTAATTATTTGGTCAAAACGGCGTACTTCAAAAGAAATATGTGTCCCGACGTACACGTAAAAACCCACGTTAACAAACTCGCCCACTTATTATTACACAGGTAAATAAACCGAAATCCATTGACAGATCTGAAGAAATTTGACAAATATTTGCTCACTACCAAAATTGTTGAATGGACTGAAATCGGCTTTCTGTGGACAGAATGTCTGGTACGAACTATGAACGTTCTGAGCTGAGTCGTGTCTATTCTGGATTTTGCGAGAAACACTCCACATCTAATTCGTGTCAATATTGACCACCATTCAACAACACGTAATTGATGATCTTGACATTTCAAGTTTTTCAATAATTGTTCTGACATACTCGGTGTTTTTGCATTTACTTTAAAAGTTCATGCCAGGATGGCTTTATGTATTTTTTAACTATGATAATATTCACTTTGTGAATCTATTGTATGCAATACATGATCGTTTTTTTTCATCTGGCATTAAACACGCTTCTTAATACAATAAAATAACACAGTTTTTTTGGTAAAATATAGATTTTTCGAACTACGTAAAACATTGTTTTGAATGCCGCTCGCAACCATTGACAGCAAATAATATTTCGTAAGCAGTGATCTCATTTCTGTCTTTAATATTAAAATTTCCATATTTATTCATGGACGTAATCAGATAGGCATCTTAAGCATTTAAAATCCTGTCCAAGGCCAATTACTTTATACACCAAGCCGATGATAGCCATTCAATTTACAAACATTCAAATCATTAAAAATAAAATAAAAAAACATGTTCTAAAAAAAACAGTTGCATTGTGGTTTGTCATAATTAGATTAAATGAAACAAATACTTTATGTTAACCACTCATTTATTTTTCCCTCGTCAGAACAAGAGATAATATACTAAAAACATAAAACAAAAAGAAACATTTAAAAAAAAAACAAATATTCCAACTAGCCCAGTAGCCTAACGCTCTGTCTCAAATACACTTGCCTAAAATAGTAGATATCCATCCCATTTGACTTTCGTAAACACGGTTTTGTATTGGAAATTAAAGCCTGGATTATGCAATTATTTAGATCACGAGACACTTCTTTGTTGATTCATTATTCTAGGACTAAAAAAATCATGCACCAAAAGAATTGTAGGCCTTTTTTAAAAATATTGTAACATTTTTGTTCGTAGTGTAACTTATGTGCCGTCGAAATAAAAAAAAGCGAATGGTTACAAAAAGTTACGTATTAATTTTATTTCATTCGATTACAAGTGTAGATCCTACAATAAAACAGCTGACACAGTAACCCAACACTCAATTTAACTACGTATCTCTGGAAACTACAAACTTAATCGAAAAGTTATTTGTGAAGTTTCTCTAATCAATTCTGGGATAGCTTCATTAAGTTCTCGTTACCTCGATAAATAATGTTAGTCATATATAATCTATTTGATTTATTTAACAGTTAGTTATACCTATAACGGATAACAGGGTTATTTATTCAGTCAAAGCGAGAGGGTTCTCCCAGTTCTCTGTAAAAGCATTTTAGTGTTAATTGTATTGAGAAAAATGGTGCTTCGTGCACATATCGACATCTTGTCTTATTGCATCACTTTCTCATTTGTGGTACTTAACGCTGCCTACATACGTCATAACATGCAGCTTAAGGCTTTTATCCATCACCTCACCTACTCTTACAACCTCCATTATGGAAAGTCTACTTGTTATTCACATTATTCAAGCAAGTCAGGGCTTGTCAATAAATTTAAAAGCAGAAGGATTCTTTATGTGCACTGACTTGTATTATTGTATTGGTATTTATGATGGTTTCGCTACTCACTGACCTTTTTTATTATTAATACCTTCTAAATCATTTACCAGTATTTTTTGTTTGACAATTTCATAGTTAAAATAATTTTCAAGGCCCGTCAAAACGATCTAAATCTAACACGTTCGTACGCGGTACACGTTACGTCATACGTACCTCGCTTTTGTCGGATAACAGAAAGGTCAATCCCAATCGGGTCGCTATGAAAATAAAAAACAAATAATTTGAATCTTTAGCAACATTTCTAAAATGGATAATTTCTTATGAAATAATTTTTAAACCCGTGTGCCAGCATACGCAACGCAACTTTGCCACAAAATTGTTCGCGTCTTAATGCAAGCGGCCGGACATCCCGTGAAGTAGCGAGTGAAGTGCTGTTAGAACTCGCCAACCATCACAGAGCGTTTGAGTGTCTCACGATTTTAAATGATGATTTATTAATTCTACGTCTAATTGTATATAAAAATATATATCATAAAACTTACATATCCAGAAAATGTGTTATTCTTTATGAAGATATGTTTTAAGCCATGATATTTTCCACTCTCATTCCTCATTGCATTATTACCACATTATATCAGTGTACCAACTGATCACATAATTTAAACATAAATACGAGCTCCTGGAGCTCAAATAAATCAATGCATTAAATTAATTAAATACACTAAATAAATAAATAAATTAATTAAATATAGTTTAATGCGAATTCGAATCCAAAACACGTGGAAATGTCTCACTCAAAATAAAATCAATCAATCAATGGAGAGAATGAAGCCGACTACGACTCTCTGTATAAATTGTGTGATTAGTTGACTGAGCGTAGTGATGTCCTGTTTTAACTCGACTAATTGGCACTTCACCTGCCTGTATATTTGTTTGTTATTTCTGGTTTTAGATGATGGCCGTGTTGGATACTAACTTTTTATAGAATATTGGAATTCGCACACGGAGAAAACTTACTGATTTGAAATACTGTTCATATATTAAAAATCTGATAAAATTATTTCTGTTAAAAATGGGACTGCAAGCCTATAACGAATGAATCGAAAGAGTTCCTAACAAATTATCAGCAAAAAGCGAATGTTTTATGGGGACGGCAGAACGCGTGTTAATACAAATACTGATATTGAAATTGACATTGTCGCATTCCGTCGTGATATCTATTAGGAAAAGAAAACGTGTTCTCGCTGTATTCTGAATGACTAATATTTTTTCAGGAAGTTGGCATGCTGTCACTTTTTAACAGGATCATTTTCTCCGTACACGATCGTGGTATCGTGGTACGGGTATCAAATCGGAATAATCAATATTATTGTACTTACTGGCATGAATAAAGTTTCATAAAAGAACTTAAATTGAGATGGTGACATTATCAAAAATAAAAACAGATGCGTTAAATATTTATACTCTATGATTGTAGGTAAGTGCGTCGGTAGTTGTCGCTCTGGGCCCGGACCATGGAAGCGATGCGAACAATTAGTCTACTCGTATTGATAATAGGCGATGCAGCCACTACACAACGAAAAAAAAACAAGCAATAACTGCACCACATGAGAGGAAAAGACTCGACTTGATGTCTCGCCTGGAGATTAGAGCATGCATAGCTAATTTTCATGGTGAGATCAGCAGATACATGAAGTTGTCATGTGGGAATATCTAATTTAATCATCTACCCCGTTGTCGACTGTTGTAATTCGCCTATTTTTTTATTATCAACGTTGTCTTGAATTAATCTCGTCTTACCGTGGTGGCGTTGGATGTAATCTGAATACCCATATCGGTGGGTGTCTTGTCTTACCGATCCGGGATAAGTCCAAGATTAAGTCATGCCGAAGCTGTAAGGCGTCTGGTACGGTTTGGTATATTCGGTAGCACTCCCTAATGGAGTGGGAACGTTGTGAAATCAATCCATATTGTTCGGAGATCTTGCGCAACGGAGATAATGATAAATAATAGATCGATGGTATCAATGGATTGAGCAAACTAGTAATCTACTTACTATGGGTCTCCTTTGATCTAATTCTGTTCATCTTCAGAAACATCCACTTTTTTCTTGTATTCTGTATTATTAGATCTCTTTTGGTCGACTAGGCAACTTTTACATCAACTCAACGTAGGAATCCCACAAGATTTGTTATTTTCTTTGTAATAAAGGAATAACCTCTGGAACGATTTTGGCATATTACGGCATCACTTGCCATAATTTTCCAAATTTACAGAACCTAAAAATGTGAGTGTGATGTGGAAACTTTCTATAAAAAAACAGATAAGCTTAACATATTGACTTGGGAAAGTTACTTTTCAGTGGTTTCATGCAGAATAGTCTTCAAAGTATAATATAGTAAAGTAATTTTGACTATCTAAATGGGACGTGTGAGATCGCACTAACCTCAGCACATCATGGAATTTAAAAAAAAAACATTTATTTACTGAAAACTAAATTTATAAGCTATTTTTTAGGTTATTTTGAGAAAACCATAGAAGAAATTGCCTTATTTTATATAAAAAAACTAAAACCAATATCCTTTCTTACATAAATTTCAATTTTTTTACGAATTTCTTAATTGTAGATTTTATCTTCTCCTGTAAAGCTTTTATTTTATGCCTTGAAGGGTATTACAAATCACAGTCGATATTACAATGAAATTATTTCCAGAAGTGTACAATTATGGCTCAAAGTTTTTCAAATGACAAAACTCATTTCAGTCCCTCAGAAAACCGTTCATTGAAATACCGCTAATAGAGCGCAGTTTTCTCATTTTTTCGTTTATTCATTTATTGATGGGGAAAAATCAGACATACTGGTTAGTAGTTTTTTGTTTTTGTTTTGTAGTCTAGAGGTCTTTGAGAGGTTACGGATTATTATCTAAATGTTAAAGTTTTTGATTTGCTTCAAGCAGTCAATAAATTAAGTAAACATCTTACAAATCGTCTACAATGTTTCAGAAATAATATTTCCAATACTCGCTAATCCTGAGAATGCTTGATTAAACGAAAGACTGTTAATGACTAAAGTAACGTAATATATTGCGCACTTATTGGAATCTTCATTAGTAGAAAGGATGAATTGTGAATTGTTATGTCTACGCATTAATTCGGTTAATTGGCTTTTCATTTTTGCCAGTTCTAAAATTTAACGATTCTCCCCTAAGACAAATCTTCTCTTAAATAAATGTTAGAGAAACTAATCATCATCAAGTTAACGTGTAGTACCTATCTTCTTCGTTTTACGATAATAATGACGAATGTATCGACGTTTAATTAACAGATCTTCATCTATCTCTGTAAAGTTAAACAAACTTGCGCAACGAGGTTTCTAAGAAATTTATTTACCCTAGCGTCTATCGTGACACCTTTTGCCAATACCTTCACAACACCCATGATAGCTCTCAATAGCTTTGTACGAGGAAATTGTGTTTCTTGGATTAATTAACTACATGTGAATGTTTATTACCATCAAACCAATTGGAAAGCTAACTAACCCGCCATCACGCCATTTGAATGCAGTGCTATCTTGGCACACACTCTTCTGATATACCGACTCTTGACATGATGGAAATCAAGTATTTTACTCACTTGATCCTGCCATGTCCGCCTGGTAAGACTTTTTCCCTGATTTTAGTTACATCTACTTACGCGTCATAATATGTTCTCCTGATTTGTGATTTCACCTTTTGAACTCGTTTGTTATTGCTGGATCGACCTAGCATTATTTCACACTCCAGGGATCTAATTAATACTGCATTCAGTTTACTTTCGTCCCATTTCTGCCAGTTCTATACCTCACTACTTTACTTACTGAATTATTGTCCACTGTATACTGCTTACTTCACTTTTGACAACTTATTAGCGACTACTGCATTCAGTTTTCCAAAACAAAGCAGTTTATTTACTTTGTAAATAAGTCAGGCGGGTTTTTCAATTGTCAAAATAAACATTTCACTCTGCACTGATAGCAAAGATAATTGTTTTCGGATATATCGTGCGGTACCTATATACGCACTTCAATAAAATATCTCGTTGTATCTTTAAATCTTAATCCCCTCGATGATTTATTATCGGCCGCAATTTATTCCGCTCTACATTTGTGGCGTCCAAATAAATCACGTATCAGCGAGCTGTGCCTCTAGTTATATTATTTAACAATCGTTTCGCAATTCGGGCCTGATTCATAAACCTTTGTTTTTAATTTTCGGTCGTAAATCTCACCGGAAAGCGGCCACGGGGGGGCGAATCAAAAACAAGTTTACCTCCCGACTTCGTACCCTAACCGTCAAAATGACAGCTTTTAGTTTGAGAATTTAGTGTGAGTTTCGTTCTGTAGTGCGGCCCAGAGCCGTCTTTCGCTTCCACATTTGGCAGATGTCGACTGGTTCAATGTTTCGAGGGCTACTTCCTTTTATGGTCTTCACATGTGTTTCTTATTCACCCGAGAGTTGTTGAGCGTAGTTATAAGGGCTAACTGATTACATGTTTTCCATCCCTCATAAGTTGTTATCCTTACTGCCCAACTAAAAAAACGAAGACTTTTAGATTCCATCAATTGAACCTGACACCACACCTACTATTTCCGTTATAAGAATTTTTGTCATTTGTAGTTTAGGTACAAATTTCAACATTGCTTCTTGAATATTTTTAACTGGGTATTTGTTATGTTGTAGATTGTTAAAGTCAACTTTAAACGCTCCAACTCTTTAATTTAATTTATTTATTTATTGGACAATTTGTATAGCGCCGCTTTTGTGAGATATCACCTCAGGTGCGCTTTACAGTTGATGCAGGTATTACAAAAATATAAATATTACAAAAATAAGTGAAATTAAGTTAAATAAAATGAAGTACATAAACAAGTGATGATGTATGGGAACAGGTGATACAAAGATAGAAGATGGAGACTCTGCAGCAGAATCCTAGGTGGCGAGGAAACTGGACCAGCTGCTGCGGCGAAAGTGTCCACCGCGTCCACCAACAGTGCCAGCACGAGGTTTGTCATCCGTCCAGGTATGTGTCTGCTGCTAATTAAGCGCTGACACAGTATCCTCACATAGATAACAGACCTTAGCAGCACCGCTGTGACGTTCGCAAATCTTCAAAAGTTCTTGCTGCAAATGACAGAGCAAACTTAAAATAGTTGCGTCTATCTGGAAATTCCAGTCACAAATAGTTGTGTAAATTCCATTTGTGCTGGTTCATTAAAAAAGATACTTCTTAAGAGGTAGTTAAGTTAATTTTATTTTTCGTGAAATTAGCAAACAGCATGCTTTTTGTTGAACCCCATTTATAAAAATATTCCACCTAGTATCAGTGCACCGTGTTTTTGGACTCTGTTTATTACTATCCTTACCTTCCTCCGCTTTATCTTCATTTAGATATTTTTTATTGTTCATTTGCCTCCTTATCTTATGAAATTTGGAATTCGGTGTCCGCGTGTTACCAACCAACCACCATTCATTTCTTAGCTCCGACGAACATTGATCTTCCTATGTATTTTGCAATCCATGTGTACCGTTATATTTTTACAGTCAGTGATTAATTGTCGGGGCTCATTCAAACAATTCTTTTCTTCTCAAAACACTGGTCCATCATTATTCGCCTTCAACATCATTTGTTATCGGTACCTGCTTTGAATTACGCAATTTGGTACTTTGTCTCAGTGAACTGGACCTGTGTACCTGGGATCGTGGATTTTGTAAATGTATTTGCAAATAAAATAGATTTGAATGCACTGTGCACGACTTATTTGACCTTCACAGCCATGTCTTGTTGAGGCGGATTAGAAAGACTACAAGAAAATTATGTGCATTGAACATTCAGCCTTTCTTTTATCCAGATCTCGCCAACTTCTGACGCCCACTGCCGAAGTAGGATAATAAATACACCTATTTTTAAACAATTTATTGTTTTCTTTTTCTAATCTTCCCCGATTTCATGGTCGAGTTTGACTTTTACCGATATTCAAATAATTTTAACTCCAAAACAGTTTTCTCTTATATCCCTCTACTAAGAAGACAAAATGTAATGCTTTACATTGATTGAGAAGATACAAATAACAACATAAAACCGGTAACTAATCGTATAAGAAAGAAAGTCTATTTTCTGATGAATAATGAGCCTTGGCATCTTGATTTTTTCACAGCTGTACGGAATGGTAAGGTTAACGCAACTATTTTTAGATCAAAGTAACTTCCATAATAAGCAATCCTGCTTTTAATTACGTTCGATAAACTGTCAAAAAACATAAAATAATCAGTGATTGTTTGTTCCACATTTTTCAATAAAATCGTTTAGTGTTGAAACTCTCACAAAAATACTCTCTCATTAAAATATAAGCTTTATTCATAGAACTACAAATTTATGTTAATTTCTGCCAGTATTTATAGCTTGCATCGCATCGGGTCAACTGTTTAACGATTTTCAAACTGACCAATAATATGCTAAAACTTGTTTGTTGATCACAAAAAACTAGGTTTGCAACCAACGGGATTTAATTTATCTCTATAATTAGACTGAAAGCGATTTCACATGAAAGCGCATTGATAAACTTTTGTAAAACGGTCCATTGGCAGATAAATAATATTATTTACGAGTTTATTACTTTTTACAAACGAATCTAATTGGACAATCAATATTTCTCTTTACAACCTCGATGTGAACATTTTAAAACATCACAAACAATCCAGTTCATTAAAATATCAGTTAATCAAATAATCAACTAGGTAGAGAGGTACGTGTATTTTTTGCTAGGCAGGGAATTTATTTAATGACAATCGGCATCCGTTGGACTTTTTTAACCATTTGCTGTACCACCTGCAAAATTAGGTCAATTCATTGGGCTTTAACTGTTCGATTCGGTATAATAGTTACTTTTACGAGTCCATATTATTTATATATTGCCCATTGTATAACATTATTTATGTGTTGGTATGTTTACCATTGATTATACCACTAAGTGTTCACGGTCAGGCAATTACGTAATATGATTTAATAATTTAGACTTTTTACTTTTACTAACCACGAGATGATGTTTATCTATCATTAATGTGTAAATTCAAAGTCCACTGAAACTAAATGGATATTGGAAACATCTGACAAATATTTTTTTTGATTCCATTATCGCATTTCTTTTTCGTGTTATATCTTTTAACAATTTGTTCGTATTTCAAATGTTTTGATTTTGTGCAATACTGTTATTGTGATTTGCCTATTTATGCCATGCCTTTTCATACATTTTTCAGCTTCAACTGGTTCTTGTGATAAATTTTGCTAATAAACAATTAGTTGATGTTAATTAAGTGTTAATCTTAAGTGACCTCCCAGGTAGGTATGGTTCTGTATATTATCTACATATATAGTTAGTAAAAATGATATATTTGTAAAGCGCCCTTGGGGTGATTTTGCACAAAAACGGCGCTATACAAATCATCCATTTTTTTCCGACTTTATGTCCGGGTTAAATCTTCTCCACAGGAAAAACTAAACCCTTCCACACACATTTCCACAAATGATCATCTAGTCAATCCACATTATACAAGTGCATAATATAAGCATAATAAATACAAAACAATACAAGAACAATACGTCAAATCGCCAGAGATCAAATGGGAAAATAATTCACCGACTCCAGATATTTTCATATCAGAGGGTTCGGCTCGGTAGAACTTCTAATTTATTTATTTATTTTTTTATTTATTTATTTTTACATTTATTACATACAAGATATACAAATATAAAAGGAAGCTTTGACTGTCCAACTAGGAAGTTTCCCGTTTTAGGACAGTCAAATTGGCAGGTTGAGTGTACATAATTCCAGGTAGGTACATGTAAAATATAAAAATAAAATTAAAATATAACATATAAATGTAAGAAAGAAAATATTTTTTTTAGGAAAATACAATTTAGCAGTAATAAACAATAAAATCCAGATAGGTACATGTAAAATATAAAATAAAAATATAATATATCAATGTAAGAAAGAAAAATAAAAATATATTTTTTAGGTAAATACAAAATACAAAATCGAAGAAATCAACTCAGACTACGTTTTTTAATAATTGGACCAATAAATCCTACTGATCCCTCAATATAAATATTTTAAAAAATCTTTCGTAATCCTACATGTATTTAAAATGACTGATTTTTGAATATGGCATTTTTATATATAAATTCTTTGACAGATTTAATACGCCTAAATTTTGAATGAGAGAGCCAGGTAAAATGCCAGTAGCTGAAATAACAAATGGTAATATTTTTTATAGTCTGAGAATGCCAAATTCTTTTAATTTAATTTCCTAATTCTGTGTATTTTCTTATTTTTTTATTATTATTAATGTTCGTTATTTTATTACTTACTCTGCAAGAGTTTTAAAGGTTATCAAGAGTTTGGCAATTGGAATTCGTACTTGTTTGATTGTTCTTGACATTTTCATGAGTTGTGGTTTTTGCTTAGTAAAGATATAGTAATTAAAAAACTTTACGAAGCAGAAAATATCCTATCCACGAAATTCCCCGGGTTGACTAATGGATCCCTCTCAAAAAAGGATATTGTAAGACAATATGAAGGTAAATAGAAAATCTTGTGTCATTACCAGATTTCAAGAAAGTGTGAAAATTTCTTAAATTGCATCAGAAATAAGAGCCAAAATATGGCAGCAAGATTTTCAATGAGCGGCATTAAAAAAATTGTAACAATTTACTAGTAGCCATTGCGTCATTTCTCACAGTTCATGTGCCAGAGGACACAACTCGTACCTACGTCCTCTTTTTTATTTCGACGAAAGAATTGCATTCACTTGAAAGTGTCATAATATTTTCAACTGTCCATTTTTTTTCCTTCACCACTGTAGCATTTCCCCATTTGCGGTTACATATTATTATTCTCATCGCACTCCTTTCTTCCTTCATCCACACAACCGTGCCTTATCTCTCTAAACATGTTTATTATGCTAACATGTTAACTTACGATTCAATTACCACTCTGTCAGCTGGTAGACATATAAACAGTGTTGAACTATGCCAGAACATCATCTGCTCTCTGTGAGTCACCATTTTTTGCAAGATTTTCTGCAAAAGCAGTATCTGTCTGAGAGCAAAAATATAATAATGATTCATCATTTTTCAGTAAAACGAAACTGACTCCATCGAAAAATATCAATAACTGTTAAGATATGACATGTAATTAACTCCCTTTCTGAATTTCAGACGGACGAGTATCGCGTTTCACGTATTTATCGAATCAATTTCGCACCTTCCGGCTCAATTGCTAAAATATAATCTTGTCAGCCATCTAGACGGACGTGTCTAATATTTAATCCTATCATCGATGTGTTAAATTCAGCTGTCATTGTAATGAGATCAATTTACACCAGGGCAGGTAGATTGGAAAAGGCGCAATAGGTATAATGTAGTAACTCTACGTCCATGTGTGTAGATTTACCAAATATATGGTAGATAAATGTATGCTTGGTATCCATATCCAATTTCACATCTATTACCGGTTCTGACATTAGTGGACGCCTTGGGAATAAGTGTACATTTGTGTTCTGCAGCGTTATCCGTCATTATTGACAGCGTTCTTTTGTGGTGTCTATAAAATATATGTACGTTGTGTGGGCTATAGACTATTTTACTGGGTAACCTTGAATTATCCAATTCCACGGGCTAGGTTCATTTTAAATTAATTTTGTACTGTAAGTTCAATTAATTCATACCACTGGCAGGTGACATTTTGTTGTCGGTTTCAGCAAAAAATACTTACTCAATACGCAAATCAGTCGGTTTGTTTTTTCGGTACAGCGTGGGAGTTTGTTATTTTATTCAACGACTTCCACTTTCCAATTTCCTTATAAATAAATACCCAAAACTTTTACATATTGTTGTACGGCACAAATGGCCAGTTGGACTCCGGTTTAACAATTTTGTGAAGCTTAAGGACGTGGGGAGGAAAGGAAGATAAGAAATAGGAAGGGTAAGAAGTACCTTGCTATTTACACCTGATCACTGATCACCAAACACGACTAAATAATCCATTCAAGCAACATTTCTGTTCCGGATTGTGTTCCTTAACCAGGGTGATGCTGCGAGTATTTACAAATATTATATTTTAATTTAATTGTTTGTCATTTAATCTCACTTAATCTTGCTTTGGTAGCAATAATTCCTTTATTTGTTGTTTTACCTGTTGACAATTTTGAAGTCTTCCACTTGTCTGAGCAGCAGGATCTAATTTAAAGAGACTGTCTAAAAAAATCTTTACTAATTTTTGACTACTTTAATGCTGTCATTAGAGAAGTCCACAGTTATTTGTTACAGCGTGCCAAGTAATTTGATTAAATACTCAACCGCGTGTGAAAGAGGCTTTAGTGCGGCAGTACTTGACAGGATTCACTCGAGCAAGCAAGTTGTTTTACTGACCGATATATAAGCCAAGGCTTCAAATTAAGGTGCGCCTACGGAACCGTATAAAGACTTTTGTATCTGTGTAGGCCTACGCTTAAGCAAAGGTTAACAATGAAAAAATTGAAAAAATATTGAAAATATCTGCACCAATAGAACCCACTTAATTAATATTTGAAAATAACTATCCCTTATCGGTACATTCAATTAATTTCGCAAGTATGAGTAACTTCTTGAAAGAGTATTAATGGATTCAAAACTAACCACTACACCTACCGTTCGAATGACGTTCAATATATTAAATTGTAAAAACAATTTGCGTCTCACACTCCGCGAAACTCTTTACAAGACGTCTTTATCCCGCATAAGTTTCCTACTATTATAATATTATAAATTTGCCTACTATTATAATAAAAATTGGCAAGTATACCTCAAGGTAATGGAAAGATAAAATACAAACATAATTTTTTAAACCATTTTTCATAACGCAAACGTGATTTTTTTTGCATGTTATCATTATAAATATATTCGAGTATCATCCGTTTCCAAAAATATATATTTATTGATTACATTTGTTTATGGGCTATTATCAAATACTAACACGGTACACAGCTATAAAACAAACTGACAAACAGTAGAAATGAAAGAAGTGAATTGTAGGTTCCTACAAACTCAAGCTCGTGAATACAGCAATGACAAATTGAACAAATAACATACAATTATTGAAGACAATACTAGCGATTTCTAAACGAAAATCTGAAACAGAAAAATCAGAAAAGGATACGGTCACATCTAGGACGCGAACCTAGGACCCTTGTCTTTCCGGGGCTAATATTGTCTTCAATAATTAAATATTACAATTTCAGGTTTTACTCAATCAAGTTATTCCGAAAAATAAATAACATATATCACAGTAAGGTGATTTCTAAACAAAGTCATGATGGACTACAATATGTGATTTAAGCAATATCATAAGTTTTTTTCTAGTTAGAGTGTAGACCAGACCTGATGATGGTAAGGCCTTAGGCACACAAAAATAGTAACATATTAATCTTCGGAATTTTTCAATATCGTGCATAGTGAGTTTTATTTTATTTTAATAAAATGTGTATTAGTGTTATTATGTCCTGTCAGATCGATTTTAATTCCTAGCTCGGCAGATTGCACTATTTAGGATGTTTTGCAGTTTTTAATGTTTAATTCTGAATGTACCTACATGGAATTGTAAGCAATCATTGACCCCTGCGAGCCAATATTTTTATTTTCAAAAATAGTAGATAATTCTGCACGGAGAAAACTACTGATATAAAATTTGCTAATAATTAAGTATCTCTTCAAATTATTCGTAATCCGGCCAAAAACGGTATTGAAGGTCTTTAGCGAATAATTGATAGGTTTCCTGATAAACTTTTTAGTAAAATTTCAATGTATTGTCATGAATTGACAGGTTTTTTGGTAAAATTTCAATGAAACTCGAATATTTTATGGCGATGTCGGTACACGTATCACAAAATTCATAAAATTCTAATATTTTCGCATTTCGTCATTGCATATTATCAGGACAAACGCAGGTGCATGAATTGTGTTCTGAAATGTTATAAATATTCAAAAAGTTTATTAGGAAACGGCCAGCAATCCCGGTTTTAACAAGATTTTAATAAATAAACATTAATCATTGTTCTCCGTGTGGTACCAATTACATTTACCATGTATGTCACAAAACTTAGCCGCATTGATTCCAAAGTCCAATTCCAAGAACATTTTGCAATTAGTAGTTCTTAAACAAAGTTAAAATTTTGATTGCTGCATTCCAAGTCGGAATCAGATTTAACAACTAGTACTCCAAGTACTGCTTTAGAGTACCCCAGAACCGTTTGCTACCCACGAGACCACTCCGTCTAACAGTCGAAATCTAAGTTCTAACTGAACTGATGGCATTTAACACTTCGTATTGTATTGACTATTTACATTGCCATTGTGTCCCAGTACACGTAAATCACTAGGAGGTATCTCGATACTTAGCACGAAGCATTGAACTTTAGTATTACCTTCAAAGTTAATTAATAAATTCCCACCGGCCTAAGTTAGTTCTCTTCGCTCCTACCATTAACAGCTTTTTTATAACGTTTAATGTAAATCAATAAATTATGAACTCGGTAATAATTTAAGAATTGTGAAATCACGGAATTGGGGTTAAGATTAGATTAATTGACACTTCAGCAGAGCGTTATTTATTTTATCTGTGAAAACAATCAGTATTAATTAAGCTTCTCTTATAAAGCCATTAATTCCGAAACACTTGTTTACATCTTCTACGCAGTTTCCAAATCGCTTAATAACCAGGTAAGGTTTCTAACGCATGTGTAACTAGATTACTAATCAACACCATCACGACGCTTCATCCTAGATTTTCATCCAAATATTCTCCACCAGCTTCGATATTTAGTCCTCAAGTCTTATTATTATTTCTTCTTCCACAGTCAGCTTTTTGGTCTTCCGAGAAAGAGTCTTTAGAGAAAAGTGAGTATAGCTGATTTTTTTTATAAATCCTGTTAAAAACGTGATTGAAAACCATTTCCTAATAAAATAATAGCCCATTCAGAATATATCGGAACACGTGTTCGTTCATGCAGCTGTACTTTTCCTGATAAATATAATGACGAAATGCGAGAATATTGGAATTTTTATGAACACGTGTCATCCTTATAACATATTCGTGTTTTACCGACAGATATTAGGAAACCTGTCAATTCATTCGTTAAAGGACTGCAGTGCTATTTTTAACAGGAATATGAATAATTTTAGTAGTTTTTAATAAATTAACAATATTTTATGTCAGTAAGTTTTCTCCGTACACCGGGCACCATTTTGGTCGGGATTTTCTATGCCCTGTTGCTTGGCATTCTTTCCACAATTTCGTATACATTTTATCTGAGAAAACTACCAGTTTTAATTAATTAAGCATGATTTAGAAAGCTTTTATCAAGCGATAAATTCTTATACACGTGTTTCATCTTTGACACAATTTCTAAATAGCCCAACACGCATGTAAAGTGTATTTTTAACTAGTAAACTACAGCACGTAAATCAATCACACTTATGAAGATGAGATCAGCCGAGATCAACTGAAATTGTACCTGTTCTGCGCCCGGCTCCGCTAATCCATTCGCAGTCATTAAGGCAGCGTGTTCATTCAACGTATTGGAGTGTTCGCACTTCTCGGTGTTTATGCGTCGGTTCTATTGGCGTCACTATGTCTTCTGGTTTCTCGACTTCATTCAGTTCAATCAAAATATGTATAGTTCCCACAGCAAGTTGGTTGTGTAACGTTGCACCGTCCAAGTCACTTCACTCACTCGACTGCACCGGACTGACCGCGTGGGCGGACGAGTCGAGGGTACCGGCTCCGGACCTACTGCTTCGCGCCAGCGAACCTTTTCTGGCTACTAAATTAATAACTGGCTGTGTAAAAAGACAATTAAGATCTTTGTCAAACGTTCCAGGGTATCCAATGTATCCAAAGTACCAAACTGTTTAATTGGAAAGCTTTGATTTATTTACGCTTCGGAAAATGATTGGAATCGAGAATTGTTTATCAACGCTGGATACGGATACCTACCCACTTACTTGGTATGATTAATGAACTTCGAATCCTTTTATTTTTTTTACAAATACGCTTGATTTTCTTCTTTTCTTTTTATCATTGAAATTCTGTAAATATTTTGAAGGCAGTTGATAGAATATTGAATTTAACTTCAAAACAACGCCTACTCAAAGCTTTGATTTACTTGTCGCATACATAGTGCTTAGAACTTGATTGAAAAATTATAAAAACATTTTGCGATCGAACCCTCGTCAACCTCAGATGTATAAATAACATGTATAGCATATAAATGCGTGCATAATTTATAAAATGTAACATTTCATTATTGATCGGGTACTGAAGCCTAAGGTTTTTATAAGTCTCAATTTTTGTTTTTAGATTCAATTCGTTATAATTATTCGGATTTTGTGGATAAAATGAACCAATATAGGAAAACTTTCCTTAAAATTTAATTTATTTTAGAAACCAAAACTAAACTTAAAGTCTTAAGGAGTAGTGAGCATTTTATTGCATTTCTCTATCTTTGTAGATCTTAATGTTCCTCTACAGATATTAATTTATGTACGAACGTTATTTGAATGTTCACGACTGTTGTATAAATCAATTTAAAGTCAATCTCATAACTCCGCCGTTCTTAATGAACTATTGCATGCATTTACTAGCTTACAAGAACTGAAGTAACCAGATTATTAATTTAAGATTTAGCCTTCACTCTCCGGGTGTTATTGATGTTTCTCGAATGATGACGCCCAGAGACATTAATAATAACTTTCGTCATCAACTCTTGGATTGCTTCTGTATCTCTACCGGCTTTCTGAAGACGCTGGTGTTGTTCGCCCACGGACTGTGCAGGCTATGCCTGCATGTCCATAATACTTCGTACAAATAGCCTCAAAGTACAACATTGCACTCGATGAATAAATATTACGGTTGGCAATATGTTCTTAATTAGCTGGTAAATGCTAAGGATTTTTGTATTTATCCATGCTTTGCCCTTCTGTTGGCTTCCTGTTTTGGTGAGCATACAATCTTCTGTCGCCATCCCGTTTGTTTAATGCGATTTTATGCGAAGACTGCGGTCGTAAATTTTAATATTTTACGAGTGGCATTATTCTGAATTAAAAATTAATTCTCGTGCAGCTTTATGAGGGGGGTCTCTTTGAATTCTTTATATACCCCTTTAAAGCGTGTAATACTTCTCTGTATAGCTTTTAGGACCAGGAGACGTGCGGACGCATTTATAAACGGATGATAATAATGTTATTTATGAGTTTTTTAAAGCCAAGTTACTTCAGGGCATGTTGCTTCATAGCTTCTGTATTCACGACTCACCATCAGTATGCAACAAGAACATTAATTAGCTCTGTGTAAATACTATCTTAGTATTTCATATCCTCTCGAAAACACAATACTTAAGGTTCAATCATTTTCAAAAATCGATGAAGTGCTCATTATGTAGAGACTCGATTCCTTGATTACTGTAATTCAACAAGATCCATAAAGTCCAGGTACAAGGTAGAAGAACCAACAGCCATGATGTCTGAAGTCTGTACGCGATCCCATTAATTGCACTGAATAGCGATACATTGACGATGTACGGAAATTGAACGAGGGACGGTGGCACGCTGCAGTGCACAGTGCACAGCCGCCTTGCTCCATCATTTACCCTCCCTTCTCCCGCCCCCGCCCCCGCCCCTTAGGGAGCCCGCCCACACAACCGCCCACTGCAAGACTGGTTTTATCAATGAAATTATTGGTAACTTAACTTACGACAGCCTCCCGAGAGTTTACTGTGCGAAACCAAATTGAATATTACCAAGATAACAGCAATTCTATACTTGAACCTTTCCTTACTGTTTATGAATAGTCTTTATCTTTTATCTTCTCACGTTCCTGTATATCTCAATACTACGCGAAAGAAAGGTCTTCTATATCATCTTGCCCCCAATTTGGTAGGATCTTATTCAACTGGCAATAATCGGTTAGTTGCTATTGCGGAACGACATTATAATAAGCCAACATTAAACGGAACCTTTTGAAAATAAATCATTCTAACGGAGTACACTTTCACAGATTTTTCTTAACACTTCTATAGTTCTAGTAAAAATTTATTTATCGCACACTCATTTATCCGATAAATAATACCGCTGGCCTACTTTTAATCATTTAAAGACGAAAAAACAATTAATACCTCGTTGCACTATTAACATGATTCCATTTTCCACCATTTAGATTTTAGATACTTTCATAGAAAAAGCCGTGAGAAGTTAAATGTCTTAGCAATTTTCTTTGAAGTCAATTTATGATTATTTAAAAAAAAGGTAATTATGCATTTGAGATAACTCGCTAATTATATTGCTAGACATAAGTTGCGGAAATTGCTGAATAATTATTAACAATTATGGGCATTTACTTTTCTCACGTCTAGCAATAAAGCGTGCCCACGCTTTCTTTCATCGTCTCAATCCATTGATCAGATTTCTTTCGCCAATTTTTTGCAATTTATATTTATGCTTATATGTGATTATTTTGGCAGATTGTTCTAGAAAGTCACCACTATTCAGAGTCCATATTCAATTAGTGGCTTTGTTCTGAAAAAGTCGTGCCCCGAGTACCTATTTAATTTTGGCTCGCAATTTGGAATTATTATAATTATCTGCAACAGTATTTATGCGTACGTGAAAGCTGAAGAGATTACTACCTCCAAGAGGGTTTTAAAAAATATAACTGCAAATAGCAATATAAGTCTAAGTGAGTTTGGGTTCGGCCATCTCGGCGAATTGTAATCATTTCACCTGTTGATATTGCAATATTGTATTTTCTGATCAGTATTGGGAGTCGAGACTTTCTCCATTCTTAACCGATGTAGTTTTATTTTAATAAGATCATTCACTCTTTTTTATGGTTGTTAAATATCATGATTAGACTTTTCAGTATCAGAAATTGCATTTATGTCATTGTTTGGTTTATAATTCCAACACTTTGCAAATCAAAAGCAACCAGATTCAGAGTGGCGATTGTTTTTTGGACTGTGTTTGAAACAGACAAACTGGTATTGTGATCTGGTGAAGCGATTCAAGGACTTAATATTGTCATAACTTTGTAATGATATATATCATCCATTGCGTTTCATTCTCCATTCCGATTTGCCATTCATTCTTTTGCACCAACATCACCACACAAATTAGCAGTGGCTTGCGGTCCGTAGTAACGGATTTCATTGTGTATGATGACTCGCATTGATTGAAAAAACATCAACAACATTACTTAAAAAAATAATAACAGTGTTTTGTGTATCTTGTCATTTTGAGGCATATAACAAGATTTCTCAAGTCACATCTTCTGGGCCACGTAATAAAATTATCCGCATTTTCGTAACGTACAATCACCATTCGCACGCTGAGTGGAGATGCTTCGAATTAAGTTTTCTGGGACTTTTCATCCTATGGTGGTGGTTTATATTTATATGCATGCCATATCTCCTTCTCTTTTTGCTTCCAAATGTATATTGTCCATCGTCTTTCTTACTAAAATACAAAAACATCTGATGTTTGATAATCAAAAATTGTTTAGCAAGTTAGTATAAAAGTTTTTTATGTGTCCGTCCTGTTCCTATTGGCCGATTAACTAATTGTTGCCTTATACCTACCATAAAAAATAATTGTCAGTTATTTATTTATGGACAAATAGTCCATTAACAATATAATATTTTTTTACACGAATAAGAAACAGACATGGCAGTGAAAGGAGAACATATATAAATGATGAGCACACAGCAGACAGCATACATATAATATAAAAAATACATATGGAAGACGTTTACAATGCATGAAGAATGTTTAAAGGGCTTTAAAAATTCCACATTACGTATCGACTGTCGAAATTCATTTAAGCATTTAGTTATGTTGTGGATTTTGTGACAACGCAGGTATTGATTATGTTTTATAATTAATATTTGATGACAGTTTGTAGTAAACGAATTTCATACATTTCATAGCATGACAAGAATGGATGTGACCATACGCCATTGTTAATTAGGTGTTATATACTTGCAACTAGATAATTCCTAAATAACAGCGAATATTTCGCACAGCATTTCCGCGACAGCCGACATTCCTTTGTATAAAAATGTCGCGGCTCGTTTGACAGACAGGTTGTATTTAACTGTGTTATTTAAATAAAAATATGTGTTTCCCGTGTTTTGTTCGAGAGCCGGCTTTCAGCGCCGCATTTGGCGGGCCAGACCACAATATACAACACATATTATTATGGATAGTGACATGTGTTCACAGCGCGTGGCGTGAATCATAAAACGCAATATATACTACACTATGCATACGTCATACCCCAGCTTTGTTTCAATGTCAAAACCGAAAAGGTATTCCTCCAGACCTCTATTGTACTCGGGCGTGGGTAATTTCATTAACAATCGCCCCATCAATTAGTGGGGGCAAATGTTTTGGGTATCGTGTCACAATAAATTTGGATCTTAGCGAAAGTACTATATGTATAGAGCCAGACAGGTATTTGTTTTAAGCGTGGCTCAGAAAAATTTAAATGTCCAATTATTACGTTTATCTGTTTTCGTCTAACAGGTGTTCTTTGAGAGTAGGTGGCTTATTATATTAGTTGAAATATTTTTCATTATACACCTCAACTACCTTCACTTTCAGAATTCGTTCAAGATTTGAACACTTATTAACGATTGAAATTTTTTTTTTTGCAATTTCAGTTGCATACCATACCAGCCAAAAAACTAAGAAAATTTCGTGACACTAGAGTGTACCATTAGGGAGTTTCTGAAAATTCATACACAAAATTTTCTACTTCCACTTAAGACAATATATATATATTACAGAAGTCTTTCGAATACCATTTTCCCCCCAAGACGGCTTTAATTCCTGTATGCCATTTCCAAGACACGTCGTAACAAAGATAGTTGTAATGCCATTAATAATTATTTATCCAATTCATTTACCTACCTACACATTTTTACCGTCATCAAATTACTTCCTGTTTTCTCCATGTTAGTCACATTTAACAAAGCGTCATAAAATATTTGATCGCCAAATACAATTTTGACTAAAGCTCTTTAGAATGTGCACGCAAAAAAAATATATTAATTTAATAATATGTTTTATAGTACCTTACCCAATGCATTCACCATAAACTTTTGATCATGGATACAAATAAATCATTTGAATTGGTTGAAATAATAAAACTCCCAGAGTTGCATAGTAATGCACAATGCAAAGCCAGTCACGGTAAATTAACAAACAAAATAATAAAACTTGTTAATGATATAGCATTATGCACCCATGTGTTTTATTGGCAGCAATTAAAATTGCCGACCACCGAACAGACAATAAAACTGTTTCTGATCAACATTTCCATATTCAGTTGAATGCAAAACTAATTTGATTAACGATCATAACGAAGATACAATTTCGGGTGCTCCACAAGGAACCTAACAAGGGCCTCAATTATTTTTCTGATTAAATTTTTTTACCCAAACAGTATTCTTTTCCGTTCATAAAAATGCATTATAAGAAATACCGTTACATTCAAATACATTTTTCTGAATGAGATTTATTTTATAATTCACACGCACCTAAAGCGCTCGTACCGATTATTGAACTTCTCACGGTTATAATGCTTGACTGTATCTTCTTTCCGATTTATTCCACTTCCTGACCCCAGTCCAGTCAATCCAGTTTTCCTCCACCTAGTATGTTTGTACCGAAAAAAAAATAATATTATTACTATCAAAACTGCTCCTCTAATCGGGAACTTAACGTAATTTCTTTGGAGATTTTTAGCTAGTTGAAATCAATAATATCACATATCTTAGACCTCGTCTACCTTACAAAATATTCAAATTAAGCCTCCTTTCTCTTCAGTTTTTTATCCATAACAACGTATCTTTTTTTCAATTCTACATACTTGTAAATAAATATATGCACTTGCTTCGGATAACCTTGCAAACCACAAAGTTCTCCATTGTTTTTACAAAATTAACATTACGATTCTTTTCATGTCTCTTATTATTATTATTCAATAGATAACTGCATTCGTGAAATTTATTATGCACTCGCCAACATGTACAGGATGCTACAATGCGAAAGACATAATATCCTGAAGGTTTTTGGTGTAGATTTTTATGGTTAAAAAGAAGATTTTTAAAGTGCAAATCTAACATCGATCAATAATAATCATCAACATCGGCACAGTAATACTTGGAAAGTCCTAGCCACCGCTTGGTAATACCTCGTGTTGGCCTCCGGTCTCTTCCTCCAGATCCCAACGTTTGTCTCTACACCGTCAAATCACCTAGTCAAGCTTCTCACATACTCCTGTATCCTTCGGGCGAATTATACAAAAATCTTTTCATAAACATCTCTAGTAAATAAAGCAATAATTGGTACGTTCCTTTCATAAAATGTCGATGGCACATCGACAATATATATGCCCCAGTATAACACCCTGTTAGTTCACTCGAGGCCATGGTCTCCATTCCAATTCGATCTGTAAAAAAAACAAGAATACAAATTATAGGCAACAAATGTTGAAATTATTAGAGGCCACCAAGGATAAAGTAGCGGCTTTTGCAAAGTTTTTGTTGCATTCTATCTTCGTACCCATAATGAATGCCTGTCAGCTTTTTCGTTTCTGCATATCATTAGTTTTTTCAAATGTAGTTTAATCGGATTTGTATCGTTTCTAATACACTCGACGCTCATTTTAAACTGTATTTTAATTACTTCTTTATTCTAAGCATTTGATCTTCAGATAAAATGCATATTTATATTGATGTTTTTAATGTTTATATAACACCCCATAATCAAGGCGTCGGCGTTGGGTGTTTTTTATAATTCAAAATATCGCCTTGAAGGTTAAGTTTATTTTGATATTATAACTATGCGGAATTGAATGCTTATAAAAAGGTACTTGCTCATGCATAATATTTCATTCACAATTATTTTTTATGCATGCCTAAGACAAATTGTAATGATTTATTGGTTTTAAAATTTAAAATTTGATCAAAGTTGTTTTGTAGCTCTACTTTTATAGAAATTGGTTCCTGGACAATTATCTTAATGTGAGTATTTTTTTATCTTATGGCTTCAACACCTTCAATGACTACAATTAAATATCATTAATTACGTAAAGCGTATTTTTAAACATTTTTATTTTAAGTTACTAAGCTCTTTCCTGATTAACTGCTGGTGAAGTTGAATAATCAACTCTTTTTAATTGACCGATCAAACTTCATTATCCCAAACGCTGAAATCCCCAATAAAAACACCAAATACAGGTTATACAACTGTCTTGACTGTTAGCTCTCGTTCGTTCTGACTTTCTTACTCCTGTCTTTCTGTCAAGTCAACATCGGTTGTCAATTTCGATGCGTTTCAAAGGAGAGTTTGGCTTTCGTGGTTAGTGTTACTGAAATTTGTCACTCAGTTGAAAACTGCACTTGCATTGCTTAAATTTATACCAGAAGGTTTGCAGGGGTGGTAGTGCAACATATAACCTTCTGCCAATCGGAAAAATACAAAACTTTTGTCGATAAATTGGTTGTCATCGAGAAAGAAAAAGAGCCATCAAAAGGGATTCCATTAAGGCAGCCTTATTAATATAATGCATTATCGATCATTCTTTGTGACTTGAATGCCGAATATATTTTTGAACACTTTTCTATACTAAGTGTTAAATATTATATTGTTGGTTAAAAATATATTTCGTACTACCTAATGGGTTAAACTAGATTTACTTTTGATGGCTGATCGCCAAGTTAATCTAGTATGAAACAATTTTTGACCAACAATGTAATTTAAAACAAAATAAGTATAGAAAGATATGCAAAATATATTCGGCATTCAAGTCACAAATATTGATCATCATCATTAGACAGTAAGAAGGTTGCGTCTTGGCTAAAGTAGGACTAAAATTTAAAAAAAAATCTTATTTTTTAGAAAAATATGCATTTCTGACATCGTTGGCCATCGAATTTTATATAATAATAATCCGGTCGTGAATAAAATAAAATAAAAATATTTTCTTACGCATTGTATACCGTCACGTACAAAAGGCCGCGGGCTCCTTCCGTCCGTTTGAATTTTGTCGACTTCTAGTCACGATCTATCATGCATTAAAATTATTCAAAACCGTCGTGAAATTTGCCGGTAGACAAAATAAACCATAAATTTCACGTAGGTATGTCATTGAGCGTCAAATTATTTACATACCTACTTTAAAGTTGGCACTCTTCGATAGGCTGCTCTAGAATCTTGATACATTTCTGCTGCCTCCTTCAGAAGAACCTTCGTTGTTTTCTCTGCTTCTTTCTCACATATGTAATATAAAGAGATGTTTGAACGGTGACTTTCAGCGGCAAGACCACATAATATGCCACATCCTCATTTGCATTGTAGTGGTACAACACAACAGATGAATCAATATATTAATTAATATTACGAGTAATAGATATAACATATCACACAATTCTTCGTATTCATTGTTAATGTAGGTATTAGCTTTGATTACAACATAATATGTTGTTCATATATTTATATTCCGTGTGTTATTAAATATTTATCCAATTGAGGAAATGAACTAAAAGCCTTTAAGTTGATTCTATTGTGGGTCTTCACGTCTCACAAAACGCCAAACTTTACCTCCGTCCGTTTGAATTGTGTCGACTTCAAAGCGACGCGTTTAATTATGCAAAACTGTTGATTTGAAATAAGCTAAAGACAAAATAAATCTAAAATCGCACGGCTTCAGACTGTCGCGAGAATCCAGAAAGTAGAAGAAAATAAAAAAGGCAACGCGACAGCATCCAAACGAAATGCGCGCAATGAGGGCTAAGACCGGTCACAGCAATTACACCAAACTGGACTTAAAACCAGAAATTAATAACAAAGAAATTTTTATGGCTATGGTAGATAAATCGTACGGTGTAATTAAAGCATCCCTTTGTACTGTTGGGAATGTTCTCCAGTCTCCTGTCGCGCAGTCGCTATATCAGATGGGACCGAGTTCAACTTTTTGCGAGATCTTGGAGTCGACGCACTCCTCTCTCGGGCATATAAATAGCGGTGAGTCATGCCTGGTCTGGTCGCGCTGTGTCGCAGGCAAGGGGAACAAATACAGACAGGTGAAGCCCGTTCACTATGGATGAACAGATAAACAGCCAACAGCTGAACAGAACGGATCCATACAGCCTTCTGCGATATGGACAACAGATCTGATGTGACCTTAGTATATATGCTATGTAACGTCAAAGTGACAGGTGTTGCGAAATTCTTGTAATCCATAATCAGAACTCATCAATGATTTTTGAAATAGTTGCACAAACGGTTACTAAAAATAATTTTCGAATTTAACCACTCGAGCGATTTTTGGTATATTATGCCAAGTTTGCAAAAACGTTTTGGGCGGTCGCTTACAATAATGTTCCAAATTTATAGAACCTTCAAATACATAATATAATATATAAACAATAAAAATAAAGATAATATTTAAATGGGATAAACGGTGAAATCTAGGTGGATTCATTGATTGCCATTTTAATATTTTGAGGAATGATATTTTACATATTAGGTTATACTCGTATATACATTTTAACCACTCGAGCGATTGGTGTCATATAGTATAGTATATGAAAGAAGTGGGGGTCACAACGTACACCGTAATCTTACCTGTAAAACAAAACGTTTTCTGAAATAAAAACAATATTTTTTGTTTAAAACCACGAATTTTTATTAATTTTAAGACGACCGGTTTCGCTACACTCGAGCATCGTCAGGGTACAAAATTAAACTATTTAATTTTGTACCCTGACGATGCTCGAGTGTAGCGAAACCGGTTGGTCTTAAAATTAATAAAAATAAAATATTGTTTTTATTTCATTAAAATGTTAAACCACAAAGTGATTGCTTTCTACGAAAATATAAAACGTTTTCTATCTGGAATTTCTAGAGTAGATGCAATGACGATTGGTTGTTCCACATTTTCTGATTATCACAAACGCAACTTAATAGCTCATAGCTCATATTTACTAATGAAGTATTTGTCTTTTTTGTTACAGGTGAGTTAACGCAACATTTACTAGAATATATCGAGCTGGGTGTAAAGATCATAAAACTCTGACGAAAGGTAAGCATCGTTATATCCCACACATATTCGTACAAATTTTAACAAAACCTTACTTACTTATTATAATTCTGATTTTAAAAATGTATATTTTAAAACGTGTTACTTGGCGAAACCAACTTCGTTCCTAAAACCGCAAAATATGTTGAGTTAAAAAGCTCAGCCTTAATTCTCGGAAAATTTTGCATGCAAATATATTTGCCACAAACTCTGTTAAAAATCCTTTGTACATTTCTGTATTTTGTCTCTCTCATATTGATAGGTACCTTCTTGGTTCTTATGTATGACAAACCGTCCTCTGATCTGATCCCTTTATTCCTTCTCTCGCGCTTGAAGTAGTATAACGATAACAATCACGAGTTGAGTTTACTTTGTCAGTGAGACCTTTTGATCTGCTGTTTTATTCCGTCTGGCACGCTTGAAGTGGTATTTCGTTGCAGAGTTCATCAATCTGTCCTTATGGTATTAACCTGTTGTGTGTAGAGCTTCAGACCAAGCATCGCGTTACCGCGAAACCTTACATCGCCGCTACTAATACGTGTGTGCCAAGCTATCTCCAAAATGCATTCACATTTGTGTCAGAATTCAAATTATGCAGATCCAAGTCGGGGTAAGCCAAATAAGTTATACGAAGCTTCGACTTAAATCTCCGAACAAATTATTTTGACTACACTAGATCCATCGAAAAATAACACTTTGGTCACAGGTTCAGTCTGTAGATAGCAACTTCCGTTGTAGTTTATTTTTTCAAGGGCTTCTTACAATGACATAATCAGCGATGATAGGTTATAGGGTTCATTGGAAACCTGATTGTGAAAATCACAATTTTGACCTATTAAGCAATAATATTTACGATCACTTGACACTTCTTATCTATTTCTCTGGTTGACAGAATACATTCATGTTTTTATTATCTTTAATAGTAACAACTTAAATATTAAGTATATTTTTTTCATCTTACAACTAAGATAGATAGGCAATCTTCATGTTCTCAGTGTTGGCGTGATGTAACCTACATTATGTTACTTACATTTATTTTCGTTTGATATTTAATTTTGCCCAACATTTGCTTTTGGCATTCAAAGAACAGCATGTTGTCTTACGTAACACTTTCGTGTACCAGCAACGGTGATTCATGTCGTAGGGCATGAAATGTAACAACAGGCTAAAAGCGTTATTGAGTGCTAAATCGTTACCAAAAATGGACAGGTTTGATTGTAGCATTTAACGCTCGCAACACTTCCTTCATCCTTAGTCAGCACGATTTGGCATATCATGAAATCTTCTAATGGACCGTATCATCCTGGAATCATCTAAGATGCCACATAATTCACCAGAGCCCCACCTGTAGGAACACGAAGAACTAGTAAAATAACGACCACGAGCAACTATAGAAGAGATACTTGCAGCGTCACAGCGAAACAATAGAACTTTGATCTGTGTTTTTACTTTATGCTGCGTTAAGACAAGTTGAAAGTAATATCCATAAATTAATATAGAAACAAGTGTAAAAGTAAAGTAATGCCACAAAGGAGAAAGGTGACTGAAATTTCCCACGTATGCAGAAGACTGAAGCCTGAGGACAGTAGACAGAATGACACTTCGGCAGGTTGTTTGTGGACTTACTGGCACTTTGTTGCAGATGCCCTATTATTCGCCTCCATTGTTTGAGGAGAAACCTGACTTGCAGCTTGTTTTTGCTGAGATTGCTTTTCTCCTAGGGGGAGGAGTCTTTCGATGCATTTAACTAACATGAGAATATTGCACTACCAATTATCTCCTCATGTGTATACTAATTAACACATCGCGAAATTAAATCATTTTGCCTTGTGTGTCAGTAAACCAAGCACCTTTCACTTTGCACATATTAAATGTGCAACAAGTGACGATACCATTGTTAAATGTCGACAAAACGTTTCGTAGACTGACAAAAACCTGGTTTTTCATTTCTAGTGCTAATAATTCAGAACTGAAAATTACAAGACGCGGGAAAACAAGAATCCCGTTAAATCGATTTTTAATGTTTTATCAACAGATACATTGACTTCTTAATGGCGTTTTAAATCAATGCTGCCGATTAAACGTAAATATTGTCTAACGCTTCCAATCACAGTGGTTCTTACAAAAACAATCTTTATCATAACCGTAGCATCTTACATATTATATTCACGAATGGTACCCTGCTGCTGTTGTACCCTTATTCTTAAAAATGAATTGTTAAAGTCGCAACCCACGCTATCCATGAAGTAGAAGCCAGCATGTTTAAAAGCCGTCATCGTGTTTATAAGCACATTGTAAAATATACAGGATACCGCTGTAAAACGGAAAATCATTTCAAGTGATAATGAAACTTCTTAGTTGTAAAATTAAGCCAAATCCTCGTGCCGAACTGTAGTTCATAATCCCCGCAAATAATAAATGTAAAACCCCTCTTGTTATAAATCACTGCAGTCTGAATTCACTTAGCAAGTCGTCCCTCTGTGTCACCAACGGTAGCTGATCCTTTTATTGCGGTCGAAGTGGTTCTCATAAATATTCAAAAATCTCCGCCGTTTTTAAATTCTCGAGTCAAGTGCTGCGGATTAAATTTAGTTTGGATTTTTTTGGAATAATTTTAGATGGAAAGGTCGTAAAAGTTTCTTAACTCTGAATCCCTGGATGATAAAACCTTATTTTACTAAAAAATAAACAAATTTTAATTGTTTCCGATAGGTGAACATCTCGATTCCAAATATTCAGAAATCGTGAAGTCAAATAATTATTTGAATGCTTACCCCATCTTTCATTCGTCAAGCGATTAAGGCTCCACAAGGGACCAGTATTAATGTCAATTATAGCCAATAGTGAGAAGTTGAATAATATCTTGGGAAAGCATTGACTACTTAATTGAACGACATAAAATAAAAAGCCTTCTAACCTAAAAAAACTATACACGATATATCACTAGTACTGGACTTTCTGATTTCCAAGCATTTAAACTGCTTCTATGGATTGATTTTTTTTAAATAGAGATCATTGAACAAACTTGCAACAAATTCATTTTAATTTCAATTTTGGTCAATTCAGGAGCTTGAATCGTTAATGCAATAAATTAATGTTTCTAGAAGTCCAATTTCTTGTTAACCTATATTTGAAGACATTTGTATATTAATTGTAAATATTTCACAATTTCTTTGTGTCCTTGATTTTGAAATTGATTGAATAATCTCAAAAAAATCCCAATTACGCTACAGATATCGTGTAAATTGAAAGACATACAAATAAAAGTTTATGTCAAAGAGAATTTATAGTGGGATTAGTATCAAAATAATAACATGCCTTTAGTACGCATGATTTTAGTTACAAAACACATTAGTTTGTGATGGTAAGGTAAAAAATCACTTGTCAATGAAAGTCAGAATGAGAAATACATTTTTTTGTAGAAGTAATAATATTACGAAGGAAGGAATGGTTATGCCCTTTATTACTGTAAACTTGCACCACGCACACAAATGGTTTATACATCAGCGATACAATGCAGATAAACGACGACCATTCATAAATTATTTATTGCAAATAGCGGTAATAAGTTGTGTACTGAAGTGCGGAGAGTCGATATGACTCATCTTTCAGGAAATACAGTAAAACGGAAGAGTACCAGATTATGTCTACCTTTCGTCGAAGAGTTGTTTTTACCACCCCATTGTGGAGAGTTTCTAGACGATACCTCTCTTCTCCAGTGCACGATCAATATTTTTGTTAATTGCCTTCTCTATGGTCGAATCTCAGCCCTGAACAGTCTCCCAGCAAAGTAACGAGCGGACTATACGGAACTTCTTTAGTGTGATCTTGTTATTCCAGTGTTGGCTTTGTATAATCTACCTGCTGCAGATAACCGCTTCTCTTGTCAACTGCGGGTTTACGACCGTTTAGCCATCGCCATTGGAAAGGAAAGCTTTGAATCTGTTTAATACCTTCTATCAATCAATTCGAAACACTTTATGGCATTAATTATAGACAAATGCTTCCATCACAACTATCATAATTACAAATTTTATTTGAAAAACGTGAATTCGGTAGTTTGTTAAAGAATACTTACAGCTGTGTCCGAGTTTTATTTTTAACACTGGTTAATGTAAAGGTAGTAACATTTTTTACGATGTTCTAAAACCTGATAAAATTTTATGTTTTTGACATGATTATTAATACGTATCTAGGGTACTTTAAATTTGTCTTACCTTCGAGATTCCGATACAAATATATTTGTTTTTTAAAGAACAGTTTGAAATTTTAAGGCATATGAGAAGACGAATTTATCAATTGTTATTCTTAGTAATGCTAATGATTAATCTTTAACGCCTTCATCATTTCCATGAAAATATTATAGATTTCAAATTTTGTACGATAAGATAATTTAAAATATTTTACGTTATTTTCATATAAAAAATGAAGGGATTTTAAACGACATTGACGTCGAATACATAGCATTAATTTTGTGGGTAAATACATGTATTTAACCTTACCGACATTTTAAATGTGAACCTGACAATATTTGAAAATCTCCTTCTACCACCACAATAATGCTTACGTTAGGAGCCAGCCGAGGAATTTAAATGATGACGCCTGATGTTTTTCTTTGAATGCAATTTTTTAAATGCAATTATTTAAATTATTTAAATGCAATTGCATTTAGTTCGGGTTGAATGTCTATTATTATTAGCTATTATTATCAAAAGTGGTCATGTTTCAGATCCTTGAGGGACTCCTGACGTCCTGTCACCAGTCCTAATAGGCGAAATTTACTCTACTGGTTATTTAAATAATGTATTATCACCTAAGAGCTTCTCTAATAATGGATTTCACTTCATTGGTTCTATCCCTTTCATTCTCCAGACTACACAACCAAAAGATATAACTTGACTTAAACAGGTTTCTCTAAGTTCAGTCATATCCGCTCATATCTATTACCTACCCCGACCTACGCTCAAACCTTCCCAGCAACTGAGCGTGTAGGAATAATCCTACACGCTCAGTTGCTCATCCCATGGAGATGATTCATCGAATTTTATTCACTGTGATTTATATTCCAATTAACACTAAAATGAATACTCTACCCTATGAATAAAACATAGAAATATTCAAGTACGCAAAGAGGGGAGCTTTATTAATTATGGAATGATATCTCAAATTGCAGGAGTTCATTTAATATTAACGTTTCTTAAAAACTTAAAATAGATAATTATTTTATAAGAAAACGTGCTGAAAATAACCCAAAATTTTACTGCACTCATTTTTGTTATGTTTTCTCAGAATTCGGATAGTCTGGGTTATCATCCGTTTCTACCATGTGAAATATTGAGTACTATTATATTTAATGTGTTTTAGTTCACATTTGGAAGTATTTAAATCGAGTAAATATCAAAATGCGAGTAATTTTTAAGTATTAAGAACAGCATTATTAATAGGTTATCTAAATAAATGCACGATACTCTATGTATGCAGTACGTAGGTATCTCTAACATGTTTATTAACCTTTTATTTATTTAAAAAAATTCTCTGTTTAAAACCCAATGCACGCAAATTAAAGGATTTTGTTATTCGGCAGACCAAAAAGCGAATGGAAAAATCTACAATCATCTACTGAACGATTGAGAAAATGAAGTTCAAATTATTAACTTTACTATGAAGCGCAGTTGGACACAACAGGTGTCCTCGCATGAAAATGAAAAGGTTAAACTTTTTATTCAATAATTTTCAAGTGTTATTTGACTTGTAAACGATAAGATTAATTTACTACAGTCCTAACTGCTTACTTTTGTAAAGTAACATTATCATAAATTAGAGTATATACCTACCTACTTCCGTTCGCTAAAACGGTGTCAATTCTGTTCCGGGCGAAAGCTATCGCCCAAGTTTGACAGTCGCGTAGTTAACTGCGCCGCTTTTCTTTGTGAATATTAGACGCAACATAAATACTTCGACCCGGGAAAAGTTGTATTTTCCGAGTGTCGGTAAATCTTGCCTTTACATTCCCCTTCTCTAATGAGTGGAGTCCGTTGACGGTTAATTGACAATTCTCGCGACTGCACTTGCCCATTGGCTGCTAATCTTTTTCTTGGTTACTCGCAACGCTTTACCCAGTGACAGAGCAACGGGTGATTCTTTCTTCAGAGCAAAACTATGCTATGTATTACGTCGCGTGTCAGATGTCAATGTTTGTTTATTAATATTACAATATTTTGTCATCGTTAAACTACTTCGATAATGTTAATCTATTGGCAAGATAACTATTAACAAACTAAATCTCAGTTTAAAATGTAACAGCCTGAAAATGAACACGGCAAGGCAGTAGAAAAAACAAAACTAAAAATAACACTAAACACTATGCAAAGTTATTTAAGAAATGTACTTGTATATGAACCGGACGGGTGAATTTTACACCTATCTTATATTGTATTTTAACATATATTTTTACATTAGCTCCACAGAGGAGGTACTGGGGCAAAATTTCTTTCAGACCCTATGTCATCTTTGGGGATGCTGTGTGGAGGGTATATTTAGTAAAACGAAGGAGCGGAAGTTCTGGGCAATAAAGACATGAGGGTTGGGTAGGAGTCTAGGAGTCAATGTATCCAGGAGAGACGGACGTGTGAATCCTTCCCTCTCACTCTTTGCAGGGCGATCGATCGAGAGTCTGGCTAGAGTCAATCTTTCAGAGTCAGTCTTTCCAGATCCGGCCCGCCACGCAGTAGATGGAAAAACGCAGCTGTCAAATCTAGACAAACCTCACCCCCATGAACCCTGGCACCCCTGCTAAGTCACTAAACGTAGCAAACCACTCTAGGTTACCTATGGGAGGCGGTACACATACCCGCCTCCCAAATTGACGATTGATGTTTAGTAAAATCATGCAGTGCATTGTATGTAGGTAGTTACCACGCGTGTACCGTATCTACCGATAGGTTATAGGACTCATTTCCACAAGCAATATGTAACATAAACTGGCACGCCCAAATTTTAATTAAATCTCACTTTGAAATATTTCCTACATGTGTACGGAAATCAGTTCGCCGCCATTTTCTAGCTTACACGGAATGTAACTTTGTTTTTTTTAACATTATTGTCGACGATGGTCTTTTGAGGTCAGGAACAAGTTTTATTTCTCCGTGTAGGAAGGAGTAAACACAGAGTTGAACTCAAGAACGAGTCCTAAAAGCGACCCGTTCTCACGTGACAAATATTGTACATATGTTGGGCGCACGTTTGGCTTGTTTCTCGACTATGCACCGGTGCTCCTCGGAGCATCTTCCATTGTAATACCGGTAGAATGAGGACAGCTTACCTACCTAACTCCTGTGATTTAAAGATTACAATCCGTTTGTTAAGATAAAGAAATCTATCAAATGGACAGCCCGTTTGACACAGAGTCAAGTGTTTTTCAAATTTTTGGAGCTCCAGACCAGATGTGGCCGCCAAACTGAACAATGGGGCGCAGTAGCGATTTGTAAAGGGTCAACAGTAGTCCGCTGAACGAGACTAGATTTGTGTCTTCTTTCATAAAAACTTCTAAAAACACTCCAAGCAAGGTTTCCTGAAGAAGAAACCGGTCCAATGGCGGATAATGCACTGAACGTGGTACATCTCCCAACGAATGAAATGAATTTATTTAACTATTATCTTTGATTCACTATTTATTTACTCGATTATTTCCTGGTTATTAATCGTTTATCCGTTTTTTCTTAGTTTGTAATGGGGTCAATTGTGTTTACGTTATCTTTGTCTTATTTACTGTTCTCGGTTTTTTACCAATGTTATTTTCATTAAATGTAAATAATAATAATAACATATGCATCACAGTAATCAGTCAAATCCATTATGGATATTGCTTTGTATTAGTGATCGACTAACCGGTGGATACAATCTGTTACCGATAAACTGATAATACATAGTTTGACTAGTCTATAGTTAGTAATAACGAAGATAATTGTAGAGATGTATTATATATTTGTACAGCTCTCTTGAGGTGTTTTTGCACAAAAACGGCGCTATCCAAATATTATTAAGTTTTATATCATTAATTGAATATAACCGGACCCTAGCGTAAAAAGGGGATTTCTAAACTAACTAACCATCACGCCGTTTCCCCACAGGGGTAGGCAGAGAGGACGGACCGCCAAACAACTCGGTCTTGGCACACACTCCTTGCCTCATTCACATTCATACATCGTCTCATACATGCTCTTCTATTGTTCTGACTCTTGACATGGCCCGACTCAAGTATCTGATTCACTTGGTCGTGCCATGTCTTCCTCGGGCGTCCCTGACTTCTGCTACCATTCACATTTGCATTGTATATTCTCCTTACACTCCTTTCTCCGCTCATTTGCTCTACATGCCCAAACCATCTAAGCGTCCCTTTCTTGATCTTACTCATTACGCTTACATCAGCCTTGCACTCTTTCCGGATCTCCATATTCCTCACGCGATCGTACATAGTTTTACCACACATACGCCTCAAGGATCTCATTTCAACAGCATTCAATCTACTTTCATCCTTTCTTTGCCAGTTCCATGCCTCACTTTCATACATCAGGGTAGGTACCAGCACTCCATTGTGGACTGCTAATTTCGCTTCTTTGGACAATTTTTTGTTCGCGCCAACTGCGTTCAGTCCTCCATTAATGGAGTTACCTGCATTTACTCTTCTTTAGTCGTGTGTAATCTGTGAAAATAATTATTCTCTAAATTGTGACAAAATCATAATTCAACATTCATCTATGTACAAATAATTTGTGTACTTATATATTCGCAGCCTTCATTAGTTCAAGTGATGTATGCATCCGAATGAATTACTCACTATCCAAAAGAAACAACATCTCTGCGTGCAATGTTTTTACCTAGTAATTTTATCTGCAATTTGTACATTCTGGAAGCATGTTGATAAATCTAACCAATTTCATTACCCCGTTAAAGGATTATATTGCCATTAGATATTAAAAATCACTTAATCATGTCTGTTGGGTTTATTACTTGCATTCACGTTTGATACGAAGGGGCGGACCATGCTACCAGGTTTGCCAGGGGCCCGTGGTTTTGTCGCCATACCACTGAACTAACGTCATTAAATTTTGTATTCTGCGAGATAATTTGCAACGCTGGAGAGCTTTTATGAATATGTTGCCTGTACGATTGAGGTGTTAAAATGCCAATAGTTATCTGTCGATTTTTTAATTTAACTTCTGCACAATTATTATATTATCTATTGATACATTAAAAACAGTGTATAAAATAATTATCTTCGTTCCGCTGCTTCAATGATCAAGTTCTAGATACAACAGAGTGTCTAGAATACGAAAATTCTTACATAAACTATGTCAAATCATGTGTCTATGTTGGAAACGATTCTGAAACAGCAAGAACGAATCTTTCAGTCCAAAACGTTTTGTCCCTGCGATATTGCATTCGAGCACGTACCTAATAATATGTTCCTTGATGTTGTCTCTTATTAATTTTAATCAAGTTTAATTTGTAGAACTTCATTTTAATTTTAATTTTTTATATATTCAATAATATTATTATTAGATTTATAAAAACAGTTTATTTTTAAACAAGTTCTGCTGTGTAATTATTATTAGCGTAATAATAATTACACAGCAGAACTTGTTTAAAAATAAACTGTTTTTATAATAATATTATTGAATATGTAAAAATTAAAATTAAAATTGTCTCTTATTCTTTGGCAAGACAGTGTGAACAACATTCTGACCTCAGGGAGAATGAGAAAAAATATTTTTCTTCTTCACAAGCCTTGAGTTTTGGACATATACCTCAGTCAACTGAATTTTAAAATTTATGAGTTCCCTTTAGGTCAGCAAATCTCATCTTTAGTCTACTTCTATTTCTCTTTCCCAGCCAATGACGACGGAAAGCAAAAAGCAATGATCCTTAGAAGTAAGAGAGCTCTTTGGAAGAGCTTTATAGCAATCAAAAGAAAAGTGACTAGGTATTATTAATGGAACTGGTTTTGTATGAAGAGGCATTCAGAATATGGAAATGATTTCAACGCATCTTCATTAATAACTCTACTGGGTTTTAAGTCCTTCTTTGATAAAATCAATATATTTAATTATTCTTTCTTGTTTGATGCTCAGAATTAACATGAGGGTTGGATTGTTATTTCTGTTTTGTTTTGTTAATCAGATCGAACGTCGAAAGCGTAACGGTTAACAGTGGGGCTAATGTATTCCGTGGATAACAAATACCGTTGAAGCTTTTAAACTCCTTTTGAATAGATTAATTAAAATATTGACCATGCTTGGGTCAAAGATCTTAAAACACAGTTTTAAATGCTATCTCTATTTTATTTCTATTTTGGATTCTGAACCACTTAGTAAAAATTTTACGACCATTCATCCGTTTTGCGTTTAAATTAAATTTACAACTGTGTCAATTGTGGTTACTCTAACACAATACATGTTAAAAGATGTTATATGGGTGAAAATCTGCCAACAAAATAAAATTATTCACTTAACACCAATATCACACGGTTGTAAAAATCCCGTTTGTTGCTTAAGACGAGACTATACCCTAAAATAAAGCCAGAATCTTAACCACGTAAGTGAAGCAGCCGTGCACAAATATATGTATTTTTGTATTGGATAAACCTGCGGTTAAATTTTCCATATCAATTCTCTAAAATAAAGTGTGAATTTTAACGTAACATAAGTGGTGAAGTCGTGTAAAAACAATATTCGGCGCGCTTCCCGGCGTAATGGACGGACCTACGGTCGTCTTTGCCCTGTCAGACTAAGAAAATCGATCTTTCCGTGGGGTTTCTTTGAATTATTTCTGATGAACGTATTACTAAAATCTCAAATTTTTGTACAGGGATACCTCGGGAAGTTACTAATTCATCGTCTATAAATTAAATCTGGTGCTTACCGCTAATTTTATAGTAAAAAGTTTTATATAATATTAAAAAATCTTACATAAAATATGTTAATGGTAAGGTTTTTATTAAAATTATATATAAATAACTTACATCCGTTGAAATCCTTCTAGAAACATTTGATAATTTATTAATACGTTCATCAGAAAAAAATAAAAAAAACCCCCGTTATTAGTTTATTTAAGCATAACATTGCAGGTACCAAAGCAGAAATAAATTCAGTAATGAACCGACTGCACAGTGCAGGGAATAAATATCACATGAACACCAACGGTACTGAATGTCTATCAGCCTATAAAAACATTGTTATTAAATCTGTATGTCTATCTTGATAGCTTTGTAATGTTTATAAATTTTCAATGTATTCCAATTTATAGAAATGTGCCTCCTATAGTTTACTCTGTTTGTTGCTTAAGTTAATATTTCTATATTTGGTACATATTTTATTGTTATATCTCTTTTACTCTCTGATTATATCAAATGCATTTTTAATTGTATCATATTTAAAAGCCCTAATTGGGCGTGTACAAATAAATAAATTAGTCGCCACAAGCTTAAGACGACGCAAAACTCTTAACGACGTTAGTGAAGAAGGAGGCGTGTAGAAAAATATGCGGCGCTTAGCTCCGGCGTATCGGTCAGACCTACGGTCGAATTTGCCTTGGCAGGCCTAGGACATTTCGAGATTTTTTTTACTTGATTGATTTTTTAATTGATTCTGATGAACAAATCACTAAAATATCCCATGATTTAGACTGAATATCCCGGGATGTTACGAATTCTTCGTCTAGAAAAATTAAAATTAACGCTAATGTTTGCACTCGTAGTTGAAAAATGTTTATAAATTTTCGAACCGTTTTATGTAAAATATTTGAATGGTAAAGTTTTAAATTAAATATAAATAACTTGTATCTTGTGTGCATCCGTTTTTTTTAAATGTATTACGGTTAAGTATTCGTCATTACGATGACGTCTCTCATTATCTTTTGTTTTTATATGACGTGTAGTATTTTAAATTGAGCCGCTAACAATAACAACCCTTACGTAGATGGCGATAAGGTTTAAATTCCCGCTTAACACCATCCGACTGTTTTGATTTTTGCAAGAAAAAAACATGGCCAAAAAGTGCATTTTATTTTATTTCGTGGATGTTCAGGCATAAATATTTATTTTTTTTCCGATCATTTTATAAATAACTCAATTTGCCACATTATACAATAAAATCATAAACGAAAATGGGTTCGTAAGTAGGAGATTTTGAACTTTAAAGCAGTTTTCATAGGCCTTATGCATTATTTTTTTCTGGGCTTATAAAAAGACTTATCTAAAAAATACTCGATTATTTCAAAGACCAAGATGTATTCTACTTGCAGTATTTAATAAAAGCATCTGAAATATTTCTAGGCGACCAAATTTTCAAACCAAAAACACATGATTTTGCATTACTACGTATGGCATCGCCTTAATCTATTACTACCCAGAGCCAGTGAGACAGTGGTATTTTCGAATTGGGTATTTTTTCATCCTGAATGAAGTAGATGGGAAAGGAGATATGTAATCGGAAGGTTGGGAAGTACCTACATGGATATTCAGAGCTTTTCACTAAATACGACAAATACCAATTCAAGCAACTATCTCGATTTTAAAATTGTGGTATTTCACATCAACAATTCTGAGAGCATCCTACCGCATGAGTCAGAATAAACGCCAATATTGCAATTGGCAAGTGAATTTTTACTAACATTGTTGTTTTGATTTTCACAAAAATCTAAATAATATTATTAGGTGAGTATGGGAAGTCAAACCAAGAAAAATTAGCCAGTTGAATCTATTCTTTCTTGATATTTCATCGTTGTTGAATCAGGACACTGCCTATATTATTACTCGTGATGGTAATGCTAGCTTCACACATCCAGTCTCTATATTTAGGGAACAAATTAAAACAAATTGTCTTCCTCTCAGGTTGTGGAGAATCTCTGCGCCCGGAGCTATTTCGCTCTCGAGATAAATAATGATACCAAACCGTCTGAACTGTACGTGTACCCTAGAAATACTACCTACATATACTTATGACGTTCGAGTATATACACAATTACTCTACTGGGTCTGGATAAGTACGCCTTTATAAGTGTGTACTTAGTTCTTTCTTTACAATAATTCTACGTTCACATCGTTAATGGGCCACGAACCCTCAGTCTCTCACCTCTCTATTTCTAGTTGACTGGTTCTTTCGTCGTAGTTGAATTGTACCCATCAAACATGTTTTTTAAAACTAGTAGTTCTGTGAACAGCAGACCTCGTGTCCAAAAATATTTTTTCTAATTTTCCCTTTTTTTAATAAATGGAAATCAAAATCCCTTCTGAAATTATGAAATTTGGATGTAGGTACTTAAATACCCACATACTTATATAGAAAACCGTAAATATTTTACTTAACATTACGAATAACACAATTTGTAGAAAAAAACGTCACCATCTCCATCACAATTCTTTCTTCAAATTCTCTTCAGGTCGGTAGGTAGGTACCATAAGATTGATTTATCCAATTTGATAGTTTTTAGTAGGAACTAGGAACAATAATCATGCGAACTCTGGCGGGATAAAAAGATAGTATAAAACATGACCACCATCTTGAACCGGAACTAAAATTTACAGGCAGATGAAAAGCCAAATGTTCAAGTTAAAACAGGATTTCGCTTCGCTACCGTTCGAACCACTTGAGACATGATTAATTTTTTTTTAATCGATATTTCAACATAATTAGTATTCCAAGTAATTTATTATTGAACTTAAGAAGTGAAAAATTGGAAAATTGAGCTGTGGTTTTACTGAGCAACAACGCCAAATTATCTTCAAAATAGAACTAAAAGGTAATTTCAGTTTCTTTAAAAAAACCAAATGTTGTAAGTTAGTGTATACGTAACTATTGTTAACATTCCCTCTAAATCTACCTAAAAGCATCGAACTTAGAAAAAACAATAGATTTTTATTTTTTAGCAAGCAAGGTACTCGAAACTGTAAGAATTTTATTCGCTTATTTTATATAATTTTTTTTTAAATACAGTTTTTCTAATGAGTGGAATCTGTTCCAAACATTCAACATCACGTAATATTTCCCCAAATAAAATATCATTTTAATATGCATATTGCAACCACAACACTATAAATATATTTTATTGGTCGTTCATAGTCACAAGTATTATTGTCTTAGTGACAGTGAATAATATTTAACATAGGTACGATTTTTTATGAGATGTTCGTAAACCAGTGATAAACTTTCGTTCTTTAAAACTTTCGGACATAGAAAAACATTAATTATTACGCAATATTATGGTTTCAAGAACCAAGTTTATCTGATGGGACACAAACTACTGTGAATAATTGAGAGATATTGCTTATTGTAACATATTGTTTATGATTGCATATTGTACCCCTATTTATACTTGCAACATGTTGCCAAGATCAAAGATGAGATTCTGCCCATAGTAGTAACGGACCAGAACTCAAGGATTGCATCCGCAATGTTTGAATATAACATTTAATGCACGTTAACCAAAGAGATTTATGGTTAAGTTATAAATCTAGGAATTATTCAATTTACTTTTATTACTTCACAACGATTTCATTTGTAAGTACGTATGTACATGATTCAAAATCCATGCAACCGATTAATATAACCTATAATATATTTATTTTAAATTTTATAGTTATGTAAACTAACTTAGTCGAGTTATATCCTGAGATCTTTCTCGGGCAATCGCATTTTCAATTCAACTCCATGGTTTTTATGGTTAAAAATTAAGCTCAATGGTTGAAATATAGATAAAATTTCTAGATAAAGATTGTTTTTTAATTGCTTCTTTGAAAGTCTGATTTAATTAAGAACCAACGGGTTTCATTTTGACTCCTTTATTGAATAAATTGAGACAGTAGCTTTTTAAGTTCTGCGTAAGTTATTCGTTTTGTTTTCGCTGGCTAATTAATTCCAATTGAAATATTGGAAAAGCTTTCGCGCATTGAAATTAATAGGAAAGACAAACTTTAAACCTTTTGTCCTAATTTTGTTTTTAAACAACGTTTATACAAGAATTTATTCCTCAGTAACTACGCCGAGTATCAACGTTAGATTATTTGTAAGGTTGTATAACTGTAAGCTTGGTGTACGCTACGTGTTTTTGAAGTGAAACTTCTTTACGCGCGTCATGCAATTTCGAGGACCGGAGTAAAACCGACTCATGACCGAAACGAAAATGCGGGTACCCCCACCACCGATTAAAGTTCATTTGATCTAGTCAAAGTTTTGAAGTAACATATAAATGCTTCTTAGCTCATCCCGACAACTGGCGTTGGTGGTGTAATGGTCAGCATAGTTGCCTTCCAAGCAGTTGATCCGAGTTCGATTCTCGGCCATCGCACATTATTTTTTTGTTTTTAACGCCTTTTTCATTCAATATCTTATTTTTTAGTAGGTCAGAACATTTTTTAAAAGAAAATAATATTGCAAAATAATAAAAACACTTATCTCACTGTGATAAAACATTACTCCGCTAGAGCGCGCTTTGCGTTATTGTGTTGGATTAAAATTATTATCTAATCCGTATATTATGATAATTGTATTACATTTATTTAATTAATTTATTTATTTTGATAATATGTAATAATTTACAGAAAAAAAAATTAAAACTATCTCCCTCTGATAAAATATCCGTTCGCTAGAGCGCACTACGCGATCTTGTGTGGGATTCTATTTCTGTACATTGTACATTATTTTTAAAAATATATTATATTTTGGGTGTGATGTAGGTAACATTATAAAACATAACAAGCTCTCATATTTTCAGAACCTACATAATATAATCAATTTATGCGGCTTTGCTTACAGTTGGTGCTCAGCGTGGTTGGCTTTCAATCAGTTAAGCGAGGTTCGATTCTCGGCTGTGGCATTTTTGAAGTGAAACCTTGTTGAGGTGGGGGAGCCGCTCACGAACGTTCTCTCTCTTCTCTTCTTTCCTCTCTCTCAGACACCAGCGAACTGCGCCACGCCAAGCATCAGCTGAAACTAGAAGTTTCACTTCTGTCTTGCGTAGGCTTGACACACCCACTTTTTTTTTTGTATTATGGTGGCACCCTGTGGAGACTTCCTACGACAAAACATCAGGCTACGGCAACGACTGTCAAATCGCTAGCCTGTTTAGTGTAATTATGGAAATCAAAAAAGGATATTTATGGATGTATGTTTTTTGTTAGTTTCAATTTATTTTAAAGATAAATTTATGTTACTACCCAACTTCTTCCGAGATTTCAACACCTTTTTTCGAAATGTTTGTTATTATCGAAAACCACCGAACAAATAATGCACGGAGAAAAATGAATCTTGTCAGCTATTAAGAATGTTTTCAAAATATTGATAATTCGGTTAAAAACGGGATTGCAGCCCCTTAACGAATGAATTATTTGGTTTCGTGATAAAATTTTATTATAATACGAAAAGGTTATCACGATGACGGAACATGTATTCGTAAAAATCCTAATGTTGTCAAGATAAATTCAGGTGCATGAACACGTGTTCCGATATATTAGGAATTTACTAAAAGTTTATCAGTAAATGGCGTGCAATCTCGTTTTTAACCGTATTACCAATAACTTCAAGAGATTCTTAATAAATTAGCAAAACTATTTTTTTTCTATGTGGTTTCTTACAACATCTTAATTTATCCTAGCTCGTTATAGAAATGACGTTACAAGCGGAAATTAACCGAATTCATAAAGAAAAAACAGACAGGCAATGCTACGCAAATTTCACTAAGCCAGAGCTCGCCGTCATAAGAAGTATGTTTGCTTCTTTAGATCTGTAATAGACTGTAGGGGAGACCGGGGTTAGTTGACTATAGGCCTTAAGAGACTCGGCGGTGATAACTTGAACGGTTCTCAAGAAAGGGCGCTGTAAGTCCTTCCCATCATGTAAATAGCCGGTGTGGATTAGTATTTGTGTTCCTTTGGATCCCTACGCACGTGTCAGTTTATATAGTTCTGATTTTCGATATTTTGCTTTGGTGAGTAACTTTTTTATTGCAATTTATTTTATTATTGCTGTGCCCTAATTAATCAAGATCATATAAACATAAACTGGGTGCTAATTGTGCTTCTTTTGTGAGTGAATAGCGATAGTTGTGTTTTTTGTGGGACTGGTCGTTTACTGAAAATAATGCTTTAAAATTAAAAATGGCGACTTGGGTTAGTCGACTCAGTGGCGTTGGGGTTAGTCGACTCAGCGAGTCGACTGACCCCAACGCGTTGAATTTATTTGCATATTTACTTAATATTTTATTTTTGTAATCCATATAATTGTAATTCGCTAGTATACGTATAATTTTAACAGAGAACTTTTCATTACGATAGATATTCGCAATGAGAAAATACAAAAGAAAAACCGATAAGGAAAAACTTGCGATACAAATAAAAAAAGAGAAGCAATCTGGAAAAACTAACAAAAAAACAAATCCAACACTATTAAACTAACAATAAATTAACAATGGCTACCAAAACTTTGTTTACTGATGACGACGAGGATTCTGAAGATGAAACTTCATGCCTGATTTGCGATGAGCCCTACACATGTAATGTTCCTGGGGAAGAATGGGTGAAGTGTATGATCTGCCAATTATGGGCTCACAAAAAAATGTGTATCTGGCAACGCTACCTACTACCAATGCATCAACTGTAATTCAGATGACGATATGTAATGTTTATAATGTGTAATAAATTTTCATGTGTAAATTTTGACTGTATTCTTTTTCAATTCGATATTGACTCATTTGGGTCAACTAACCCACTACTATGAGTCGAATAGCCCCACATCCGGGGTTTGTTGACTCAGAGGGAGGGTTTTTTTGTAAACATAATTGCTGACCTGTAGGTGGATGTTTTAACTTGTTTTATCAACTGATCACATAGTCAAATGTGTATGTTACATAATTGGATTGACAGTCCATGGTTACGAGCCTTCATTTTTTTTTTTAAATCACGAAGTGAAAAGTGGGTCAACTAGCCCCGGTCTCCCCTACACTAAGGATTTCACGACTAATATTACGATAGGTTGGCTTATTTATTTATTTATTTGTTAAGACATACACAGTACAATTAGATACAATTAGATATTTTTAGTTATTACATAGTTGTAGTACCTATTACGTATGTCCATAAAATATCATTACGTAATTTCGCCTGAGATTGTTATAAAAGGAAGGAAGTGTGTGGATAATAATAAAAATAATAAATAATTAATGAATTGAAAACAAGAATTATAATAAGCTCACGAATTGTAATTGACTGTTAATAAATAGGAGTTTTGAAAAATGATGTGAAAATATTTTTGAAATATGTCATGCTAAGAAATTTAATAAGTTAGTTTTGTATGTTAGAAAGGAATCATGAAAGATGTCTAAATGTAGTAATTTTTCGTAATGGGTGTATGTTGTGATTGCGCGAGTAATAACTGAATTGTTGGCTGCATTGGTATTGTTGGCTTCAATATGAAATAGTGTAGTGTTGTAGTTATGAACGACTCATCACTATACCACAGGAATTTATTTTATTTTATTTTAGTTTGGTTATTTAGTGTAGAGCAAACTTTAGGTAAACAATCACAAAATTTAGCTGTTATTATTTTTTAAATTACACCGCCAGTTATTGTAGATGGTATAGATTTCAAAAGTTAAAAACGATTTATTGTGAAATACTGTTAAGGCTCTGTGGAGTTAATCTGAATATCCACGCCTATAGGAAGTGTTTTGCATCAGCGGTTCTTCATTGAATAGTCTACTGCGAACTGCAAGACAGTATCCAACTCGAGTTCTATTATCATCTCTTTGCAGCTTGCACAAAGGAAGAGAGATGCAATCTCGTCTTATTGTTTGCTCGCGGTTTTGTTTATTCGTTTATTTCCTTCGACTGTACTTATTGAATTCGTAGACTTAACTACGGCTAGTTAATAATCCGTTATCTGAGAAATTATGACTTAGAGGAAGTATAATATGAAATGGCTTGGTATTAAACGAGAACAAAGCGCGAAAAGCATATAAATATTTATTAATAATTATTTTACTTTGTTACAATAAGCATGCCATTAAAACCTTATGTATATATTTTCTCCACGGAGAAGGACCTGTGTCAATTACTATTTCAAAATCATTTCCCGCAGGGTCTGTTATTTTTGGGGATGCTGTGTGCAGGGTTTTTCGAGGAAAGAAATTGTGAATGGATCTTGAAGGTACTCGTGTTGTTATTTATTTATCTGCCATTCTTCCGATTTGACCCAGTGCAGTTTTCAGAACCTGCAAAAACTTATAGCTAATGGTTATGTCGGTCAGTGGCTGAGTTGGAATTGCGTCTGGTTCCCACCCAAACGTCGTGAGTTCAATTCTTTGTCTAGCTAAGTCCTCCATCACGACACAAGCAACTTTTTTCAAATATAATCAGGTTATTTATTACCATGAAATGAAAAAAAAAATTTAATGTAAGATCTATTTAAATATGCTGGTTAAGTTAAGTCTTAAAATTAAAATAATTTTATTAAGCCTTAATTGGTGATTGGGTAGTTTTGATTAGTGGAAGCATGAACCTAAATGGCCCAGGATTGAACTCCGTTGGAGAACAATTTGAGGAGGGGTTAGGGGGAAATGCAAAAAAAATGCCTGTGCCAACTTAATTTTTTCAATGACAGTCGCATTCCCTGATTTATCAAGTAGCCAAAAAAATAAGCCGTAAAAATTACATTAACAATATAAAAATAGTTCATTTTATACCACATTGCATCAGAATAATTTTAAAAGTTTGTCATAGAAGATGACAGGCGATTTCTCCTCTCCCTATATTTGTCTTCAATGTCATTCATTTAAAATCGCACTATTACTCTGTCCAAGTGTTTTTGAACAAAATCTCAAACACATAATTAATATATTTTTTACTTCAACAAGCTTTGTAGGCTTCACATAATGTCGCAAGTGTTTACATTTCCCATCTCATAGAAAACATTCCATGAGTCCATTTCTTATCTTATCGATTGTGTTTGTTTGGCTTATGTTTCTTCTCACACCTTAAACCTTAAACGGTCATAAGAAATATCCATTCGTCTTTTATCAGGTGAGTGACCGCATTTCTAAATCATTCAAACACGAGATCCTATTGAATTCCCGACAAAAAGATTATGCCAAGAACTGTAAAGATTAATTACTATTTTATTGTTAAAGTTCATTTAAATTCACAGGAAATACTATTTTTACTGACCTTTACTGAAAAACCCAGATTTTTTTTAATAAAAATAAGATATTTTACATACTTTTCGACTACCACACTAGGCACATGCCCGTATTATGGTATTCGAAATTTGTGTATAAAAGTAAATAAAAAAAGCGTACAAAACACATATAGCCTAAATAACTGTATCATTCGCCCCCCTCCGTGGTCGAGGGGTAAGGCTCTCGACTAGCAAGCTGAATCCCGGCGTGCGCAAGTAAATTATATTTGATTAGTTTGTGTTATTATTTCACAAATTACTCATTAAAAATAATATGTAGTATATTTGCGGCACGTTACGTAAGATACCTTCTGAGGCTGAAGGTAGCGGGGAGGGGAAGGAGTTGGAGAAGAGGAAGATGGGAGAATACGTGGCTATTCAGATCTGGTCACCAAACACGGCTAAAGCCATTTCAAGCAACGTTTCAATACCGAATGGTGGTCTTACACCAGGGCTATACTGAAAATTTCTTTCTTGTTCGATATACGGAAAAACAAAACTTATTATAAAATTATCGTGTTTTCTGCAATAAATAAAGTCATTATTTTAAAAACGACGAAACAAATTATGGAACAAACAATTTTTCGTCTTATTTTTATCACGAAGCTTCGTAGTTCATAATAGAAATGTGGTGGCGAGCTGAAAAGAGTTTCAATTCAAGCTGTACAAATTTCGTGCAGCCAGAGTTCACCATTCGAGAGCTTTTGCTTCTTCAGAAAACAAGACCGAACTTTAAAAAATAAACATTTTTTTGTGTGAAGTGTAAGTGTGTACAAAATACCTATCAATTATTGCTTTTTGCATAAAAATAGCTTCAGCTCACTTCTTATGTTGTGTAATTTTATAAATTACGTTTTAACACTCTTCTGTGGGTACGTGCCGAATTTAATAGGCTTTTTTGTTCGAAATAATTGAACGTCAGGACCATAAACCATTGCGTGAAATGACAATGAAGCTCAAAAACCATAATTGCCACACAATGTCCTACAGTGTGTCAAAAAATTCTGGAAATTTTCTAAACTGTGATAATTTTTGTTTAATTTCTATATCACATTACGTTACATTAGTTGTTACACCGGTTTTGGATCTTTATTTTTACTCATTATTTTTACATATATCTTTTAATAAGAACTTTTTTTAATTTAACGAGCGTATAAAATGTAATGTTACACATAGAAAACTTACTGACAAAAAACATTGCTAATTCATTAAGAAAATCTTCTAATTATTCGTAATCCGGTTAAAAACGGTATTGTAGGCCCTTAAAAATTGAATTGATAGATTTCGTTATAAGCTTTTAGTAAAATACCAATGTATTGTCACGATGTCGGAACACGTGTTCATAAAAATCCTAGCATTTTCGCATTTCGTCATTATATATTATCAAGACCAACGCAGGTGCATGAACACGTGTTCAGATATTATTATGAATTTACTAACATTTTATCAGAAAAAGGCCTTCAATACCTTTTTAACCGTATTACAAATAATGTGAAGAGATTCTTAATAAATTAGCATTACTCTTTTTTCTTCGTGTATTTTTTTGTTGTTGTTTTGAACCATTAAACAGTATTCGAAGTATCGCAGCGCCCTGCATTTTTTCTTGACTTTCTTGGCGGACTGTAGCTAAAGGTTTTTGGTTATTAACTTTATACGCGTTTTCGTGAATAAATCATTTTCGGATGTAATTTTCAGAGTGGCAATTAAAAATAATGCCATATAAAGCTGCAATATCTCACGATATATTTTTTATTTCAAAATTCTGGTTCTTTTGCAATAAATTTACGTAAGTCTGAAGGCGCTTGTATTCGCATCATATTTAAAAAGAAATTATTCATATCTGTATGATTTTTAATAAAGATACTGGGTTTTAAGATAATTCGATATGAGAAAGACGATTTCTGATTCTCGGAACATGATATTTTTCGATTGTTTTGATGACAAGTGCTTAGCTTTTTTTTCTCGAAGATTAAATCAGACCTCCGATCAGCGTTATGTTATTATTTACTTAGACCTGATTTTATTCCCACATCTACATTATTATTACGTCATGGACAAAATTGCATTACAAATTTTGACTTACTTGACTACCACCCGGTTTCGTACGAGTTTCAACAAAATTCGGGCAAATGTACAATACGCCGACATTTCGTCTGAAATGCGTATATTAATTAATATATACTCGCAGTGGACTATAAAATTGAAACTGAAAAGGTGTGCAAATTTCATGACGCCAAAACTCGTTTTTAGAGACTGTTTTGCTACTTTAGAACAGCGTTTCTGGTTATGGAATAAAGATTAAGCCCGCGCATTCCATATTTGTACCAATTAATAATATATTTATCTTAAACACATTAAGTTCCTAATAAAATATATGTTGTTTTTGAAGATAATACCTTTAAATTTGTACAGCCGAAACGGTAATTATATGAAAATCTCTTGATAGGGAAAAACCACAAAGTATGCTCTGAAAATTACTAAAAACACAAGTTTTTTACGCTATAGGTACGAAAAAATCCACAGTGTATCTTTAAATGCAAATTTGTTTTTTGAACTATTTTTAGCGAGTCGTGTTTTATTAAATATTTTCACAATTTTCGCTTAGTTATTATCGTTTTTTTAATATTAATCGCGCTCCCTCTAACATTCGCATTTACATATCTCCCTTTCAAATCATATTCTTCTTCTTTTTGAGCGCTTACTAAGGAGCCTTAAATCATTATTGTACCATCAAAATCGTGTTTTTTGATCATTTTAGAATAATTTAAGAGGCTCTGATTTAAGAATATAATTCCCTTGAACACGTGAGATCAATAATTAAGTCAGCTTAATTTTAGTGACGCATAAAACGATATCGTTTCCATGAAAACTTGTAACCATTAAATTTATCAGTTGGGCTTTGAAAAAATTAATGATTATATTAATTCCAGTCAAAACAGTTTCAAAATAGCATTATTCTGGTATATCTTATAAACACTACTGGGAACCATGGGAATCATGGAGAAAATTTCAGAATATTAATTATTAAACCACCAATATAACATGTTAATTTAAATCTCTCATTTCAATCACCATTAAAATATTATAGGTATAATTTTTCCAAGTCTGTGAACCTTCAAAGTTCTCATTCGTAAGTGATATATTTTTATAAGCGTCATTTATAACTTTAATCAATTTTGCAGGTGAAATAATTGTAGTACGGCATTAATTCTGATTGATTAATATAAACTTACACGATAAGTTCTACTTTTTGAAGTAAACTCGAAAGGTTTAATTAATTTATAGTTATGATCCGATCAATTTATTCTTGGACGTGTCATGATTTAAAAATATATTTATTTTTAACATGTTAACCATGTTTTTAAGACGAGAGTAATAACATATTATGCAACGCATTGGATGTGAAAAACGCTTAGTATAAATTGACGTCTGGAACAATTTCTTTAATATTTTCAATGAAATTTAAAAGTGGAGCCTAAAAAAGATGCCCGCAGCTGTTGTTGATGGGGCAGTAGCTACCCACTTTACCCAGTGTACCTACTGTACTCAGTGTCAGTGTACCTACTGTACGTCTTGCAGTAGCTACCAACTTACTCAGTCTGCCTACTGTACCCGGTGTCAGTATGCCGCTGTACGTTTTGATATACGACCACCTTTCAACATCAAAACATCGTATAATGTTAGCTTTGATGAGTTTGTGGTAGCTTGGTAGCAATATGCAAGTAATTGCTCCCTAAATTTAACCGAGTTACGGCTTTTAAGACGCTATAATAAGTTCGCAACTGGTTGACTTCAGATAGTAACTAATAGCGGTTCAGACGTTTCAATTTTAGTTGATCAACTTGATACTTGAAAGCATATTGACAAGTGTGAACCATCTTTCAACAAAGTTGATCAAGTTTTTGGTTAGAAATCTTGTCGTTCAATAAAATTTGACGTCTTTACCAACTATATCGATCACATAATTTACCGAAGGGGTAGTCAGAGAGGATAGAACGCTGTTTTGACACAGACTCCTTGCTTCATCCACATGTATTATTATTCTTCTTCTTGAGTCTTTTTGTAACTACCTTATATTTTAACCGCTAGATTAGGCTTGGAGGACATAATTCCACAAATCTCTGTCTTAACACAATCCTTACATCATCTTTTAACGTCGTGCGCAAGTAAATATTACTTGATGAATTTGTGTATTGTTTCATATTATACACTTTTAAAAAAAAAAGTATATTTGCGACATTTTCCATAGTGGAAGATACTCTCAATTTCACCCTTATGTAAGACCACCGTTCAGAATTGAAACGTTGCATGAAATGGCTTTGGCCGTGTTTGGTGACCAGATATGAATAGCCAGGTACTTCCCCACCTTCCTTTTCCCCATCTCCTTCCCCTCCCCGCCACCTCCAGCCTCTTGGACTTAGGACTCCTGTGCGGTTTCATAATTTAAAATAAAATATATATATACAGACTCTTTTTTATTCCGTTTCTTTACATGATCCGACTCGTTTATTTGTTTCATTTCATAGTAGATTTTTTCCTTCAGCATTCCCGACTTCTTCCGACATCTCTAGCTAGACACGGCGGTTTCTGATCGGCCATCTTGGATGCTTTCCCCCATATATGTTTATTTACTTATTTTTTTGTTTATAATTTAAAGAAATATTTTAACATTAATGGCTCTCTGCCCCAAGGTGTAACATTTTTTCCTACTATCATATTTGGGTTATGTTGTAAGTCTGATGGGAGCGGATAGGGGAAAGGTAGGGGGAAGGAGATTGTTGGCAAGTACCTGACTTTTCAGATTTGTTCACCAAACAGTAATTTCAAGCAACATTTCTATTCTAACTGGTGATTATATTGAGAGTATCTACCAAGAAAATGAAGTCCCTCGCGAAATCTGAAGTATTTTGTTTGGCTACAATGTTGTACTCTTACAATATATCCTTACTCGTAGGTATAATTCATAATATTAAATGGATTATTATATCAGTGACTTTTTTGTACTGCATTGTTATGCAGTATACTGCAAGTTGTATAAGAGAACCGCCCTTTCCTTAACCGAGAACTCTAACGTTTATCAGGTCGTTTTTGCAAAATCTCCGAGTAGAGTTTAGGAATGCAAAATCTCCCCGTTGTTTGTCGGAATCTCTCCGCTGTTTGTCGGAATCTACGACTTGTTTTGCAGCATCTCCGGGTCGTTATTGCAGAATCTCGAGACTTTGTTTAGAAATACTTCCCCTTATGGGTTCTCCAGGAAGAGAATGGTCTAACGCCCACATTTCTATAATCCCTTCAATGCAGAATACAATCAGTCTTCGTAGCAGGTGAATAAATGCATAAATAATAAAATGGCCAACCCAAGCAGTGATGAAATAATTGCAGCAGATGTGTTCAATTTAATAATGTATTCAGCAGTTTTTTTTTCCAATTCGGTTTTATTAAAGTTTTTGCTCTGTTTATGTAAATAGGTACCGTATGTTATTTAAATGAGGGATCCCTTAGATTTTTTTGCATCTCTTACGACAGCTCCAAGGTTTTATTTTTTTAATTATTTTTAAACGGACTGCTTTCACATTGCTACAAGTACCATTAGACTGTTCCATATATCCTTAAAAAATAACGCTCAAAAAATAAATGTTAAATAAATAAGCTTAAAAAATAAGAATTTCTTCCACATGCCTACTAGTAATTTTTATTATTATGTTGTATAATAAAAATTACTATAGGTCCCGGAGTGGCCCAGAAAACGGAAGCATGAAAGTGATAAAATCAAAAGATGGAAAAATGTTGACGAATGAGGAAAAAATAAAAGAGAGATGGATGAATTATTTCGAGGAAGTCTTCGAAAGCGAAGTGAGTGACAGTGATTCCAGCGGCGAATCAGATATGAATGACGATGGAGTGAATGTTACCGAAATTAGCATGGATGAGATAGAAAGCTCGATTTTTTTTAATTTTTTTTTTATAGTGAATACCTCACAAGAGTCCCAACTGCTCCCGTCTGGAGCCAGTGAGACTATGGCATCCCCAATTGGGGGATGTTGTGAGGCTGAAGGTAAGTGGTGAAGGGAAAGAGGAAGGTGGGGAAGTACCTGGCTATTCAGATCTAGTCACTAAACACGGCTAAAGCCATTTGGAGCAACGTTTCAATTCTGAATGGTGGTCTTACACCAGGGCGATACTGGTAGTATCTTCCACTCTGGAACGTGCCGCAAATATACTATATATTATTTTAATTAATTAATTGTGAAATAACACAAATTAATCAAATAAAATTTATTTGCGCACGCCGGGTTCGAACCCGCGACCTTCGGAATGGCAGTCCAATGCGTTACCACTGGACTATGCCGGCCGTCAAGTCGATTAAATGTATGAAGAATGGTAAGGCTGTTGGGTTTGACAATATTGCTGCTGAATATTTTAAAGGAGGTAGCCGTGTAATTCTCACATGGTTGTGCAATCTTTTTAACCAATGTTTAAAGGAAGGTTACACGCCTTTAGATTGGAGAAGGGCTGTGATCATGCCATTATACAAAGGTAAAGGGTCACGTATGGAATGTGGGAATCATAGGGCTATTAGCCTGCTTAGTTCAGTTGGCAAGCTGTATGGTAGAATTTTGATTGAAAGAGTAAGAAAGGAAACAAAGGATAAAATATGGGATGTGCAAGGTGCTTTTATGAGTGGAAGGGGGTGCATGGACCAGATCTTCTCATTGCGTATGCTCACTGAGAAGTTTCTGGCAAAAAACCAGAAACTTTTCTGTGCCTTTGTAGATTTACAAAAAGCATACGACCGAGTCGACAGGAAAAAGCTATGGAAGGTGTTGTCCAAGTATGGAGTGAATACGAATCTGACTCAGGCAATTGCGTCTCTATATGAGGGAAGCGTTGCATGTGTTAGGGTAAACGGTGGTTTTACGGGGTGGTTTGATATCACAAAAGGTGTTAAACAAGGCTGCGTAATGTCACCGTGGTTATTCAATCTATACATGGATAATTGTATGCAAGAATTGAAAGAGGTGGGATTGGGCGCGAATTTGAATAATTTGAAAGTATGTTGCCTGTTGTATGCTGATGATGCGGTGCTGATTGCTAATAGTATAGATGATCTACAGTCTCTCGTGTCTAGGATGAACGAAGTATGCATGAAGAATGAGTTAATGATGAATGTAAGTAAGTCTAAAGTAATGGTGTTTGAAAGAGAGAGTACGAAAACACTGTGCAATATAATTGTGAATGGGGAATACTTGGAGCAGGTGGATGAGTTTGTGTATTTAGGAAGTATGTTTACGAGAGATGGGAAGGCTGACAGAGATATTGAAAGAAGGGTAAATGCAGGTAATTCCGTTAATGGAGGACTAAACGCCGTAGGCGCTAACAAAAAATTGTCCAAAGAAGCGAAGTTAGCAGTCCACAACGGAGTGCTGGTACCTACCTTGATGTATGGAAGTGAGGCATGGAACTGGCAAAGAAAGGATGAAATTAGATTGAATGCTGTTGAAATGAGATCCCTGAGGCGTATGTGTGGTAAAACCATGTTTGATCGTGTGAGGAATGTGGAGATCCGCAAAGAGTGCAAGGCTGATGTAAGCGTAATGAGTAAGATTAAGAAAGGGACGCTTAGATGGTTTGGGCATGTAGAGCGAATGAGCGAAGATAGGAGTGTAAGGAGGATATATGATGCAAATGTGAATGGTAGCAGAAGTCGGGGACGCCCGAGGAAGACATGGCACGACCAAGTGAATCAGATACTTGAGTCGGGCCATGTCAAGAGTCAGAACAATAGAAGAGTATGTATGAGACGATGTATGAATGTGAATGAGGCAAGGAGTGTGTGCCAAGACCGAGTTGTTTGGCGGTCCGTCCTCTCTGCCTACCCCTGCGGGGAAACGGCGTGATGGTTAGTTAGTTAGTTAGTTATGTTGTATGAAATTCTGTTTGTTGTATACGGGTCAGTTAAATCTAGGAATATATCAGATTAGGTACATGATCATTTTTATTAACCTGGAGTAAAGTTACCGTACGATTTAACAGCTATATAATCCAATGTCCCATACAACTTACATGAGTGTGCCGATCATTACCGTCCATGGCAAATTTATTCCGACGTCCCTCGCATGCATATTGAGGCACTTCCACTGGCACATTGTCCGACGGAGAAATATCAAACGTGTGTCGTATAATCCACCCACACAACATAACATCCAGGAATGTTTATCATACGCCGCAGATCTCGAACTCTTGTTTTTGGTAAAGGATAGCTGACAAAAAACACTCCCCACTTTTATATCCCAAGGAACAAATTACACAATTATAATTGTTATATTCATTTTTTATAACATAACATACATTAATAAAGTGAGGAAAATTATGTATTCCTCACCTCTCAGTATGTTCACAAGACCCAAACAATATAAGACATTTAATAAGCTGAAAACAGTTATATCATTACTAAACAATTAAGAAAACATTACCATTTAATGTTCGGAAAACAGATTTCAAAGTACCCTCCAGAATGAGAATTAACTTCTCAGTAAATCGGTTTAACCAGTGATAAATAATCATTTTAGACATAATATAAATAAGTAGTCTCAACGTGGTCTAACCCCTACTTCCAGAACTTAATAAAAACATTATTATATTTGATTTACACTATTATTTTTTTAATTTCCTGGAGTTCTACGAATTAAACACAAAAACAATTAATAATTCATTCTATTCAACAGTTCTAACCACAGACATAGGAATTAATAGACGAGAAGATAAAGGCGAGGGGTAAAATCAACTGTTGAAGAACGAAGGGAGTGAAGATGACTGTGATTCGTCAATAAATCAATCTGACAGTAAATAGGCATCTCGCATTATAATATCACCATTTACTTCTTAAAAGTAAAATCTGCTTTGAATGAATAGACATTTTTACATGGGAGCGCAAATTACTCGCCACGTTATGAACAAATTTGCGAAGTCCAAATTCGGCAAAGTAAGGCAGCTTCTATATTCAGATTCGTAGTTAGTTTCAGAGTATTTAGTTAAGACACTTTTATAAATGTTCATAATTTACTTCCCAGCAACCAACCAGCTTTGTGTTTCGCATCCAGACGTTTCTCGATGTGATAGTAACAACTGATTCATATTATACGATGTGAATATGCTTAAAATAAAATAAAATAATGCTTATATATGGAATGTAATACGACAATTGGGTTTATTCTCTTTTTTCGCATCTATTTTTACCAGTTTTCATAGTACAAGTAAACATTTTGCCGTGTTATTTCGTAAAATGAACCGATGATGCCTCGACCATAGTTCGCACAAGAATGATGACGTCACGTTTTCAAATATCACTTGAGGCCGTACGCGAGCCCAGCCGGCTCAATGGAACCGGTATGGGGAGTGGGGATAATACGCTTTTAATCACTTAGGGCAGGTCTACTAATATTCATATGTCTATGGTTCTAACCCTGAAAATAAGCTTGAATGAAGAGGCTAATATTTCGAACAGTGGGCTCTGGCATCTTAATATTGATACAACTGTTTTTCCTGGAATCGGTAGGTCAACACATTTATTTTTAGCACGCAGTGTCCCATGCTTGTAAATCAGGATAAGACGCCATATTGTTCATTACATACTTTTAAAAAAGAAAAGAGTATTTAATAAAATCATGAAGACATAAATACAGTAAAATGTCAAATAATAAAAAATGCATCGTCTTCCCATGAGGTTTAATTAACTGATCTTTAAAGACATCCCGAAATTTCCGTTAAAATTCCAAGTCTTGATATTTTTAGATTTTTTCAACGATACGACATTTTCTCATGCCGAGGTGTTTGTAGTGAAAATCTCCAAATCTTCAATAACAATCTACAAACTATTACAGAAGCAAGAAATGTTCCCGTAACTTCAATAAACCCACGTCTTTCTCTAGCAGAAGTAGAATTATTACGTGTTTAATGTCATCTTATACTAACGTGCACAGCCGCTGCGTTTCTTATCAGCACTATGCCGCTTTATAATTTGAATGGGTGTACAAATTGGAATGCTTCCCATTAATGAGTCGTTAGAATTATGTGTCGGTGACGAGGTGGTTCTTGAGTTGATTTCTCTTCAGCCGTTGGTCCTACAGATTATGTACCTATATCCTTCCATTCGTATGTCTTCTTCCTCTATTTACTCCTCATATGTTCTCTGAATCACTTCTTATTACAAAATGGTAGTTGATTTATTTTCTTGCTGATATCTTATCTGATTGCTTACCTGATGTTTTAAGTCTCATCTGTTCATTTAATAGAATTCAAATGGCCACGATTTAGATCGTTGAGGTACCCCTTTCGTCATTTATTTGCGTATTCATTCATAACGGTTGTTTTAGCACTTCGTAAGCATATCTTCCCTCTCGATCTGATTTTGATCTGGTGGTTTTTTTTAACTAGTCGATTTTCAAAATTATAGCTTTATGACCCCATAACCAACAGAGTGAATTAATCATCTTAGAAATGCGTCATAATAAACTTGTAGTAAGTTTAATTACATCCAAATGCTTATCTACTATTGTAAGGTTCATCTCGCAAAATACAAAAAAAGTGGTCCTGTTTTAGATCCCTGAGGGACTCCTCGCATCATTAATTTTACATTTTTGTTCCTAGCGGTTGTTTGAATAATATACCTGCAATGTGTTTGACCTACTTGAAAATACATCAGCAGAAAATCATTTCTGTGAGGCTACAATGAGATATTACCATTCAATATTATTGTTTTTCAAACCGCTAGTCATCATTATATGGAGCTTTTTAAGCACCACATAGAAAAAGCTTCTAACATTGTCTCAACATGACGTTTATTATACACCCTCCCGTATATCAATTTGGTGCCGAGCCAAGTCCCGTTTTTGCAAGGTGTTATACATTTCCGGTTGTTAGATATAACAAGGTACCTATTCGTATCTACAGGTGAACATACCTATATACATTCACTACAAAAACATAACAGAAGAATTGAATTAGAAAGCTCATTTCAAGCTTAATTGATTTTTGTGCCAAATGAATATTGAAAAACATTACGTGAAAACAACTGAAACGGGTTGAATTGAACCCTTGATCTCTCATTACTAGGATTACTGATTAGCCACCAAAATTTACCGATACGTATTTATTTAATCTTTACTGTAGAACGTAGCAACCTATACGAATAATATAAAAATATTACACAGTATCAAAACATGATAAAATATTAGAAAGTAAACATGTAATGTAAAAAAAATAGGAGAATCTATTAGAAATATTCTATTATAAATATTATATTAGCGTTTGCATTGTATAAGGAAGAGGAGTGTGGTATGTTTTTGTTTCGTTGTAAAGTATCAAATCAATACTTTAAAAATAGCTACTCATTTTTTCGTGTATAGTGACCATCGAAGCGTTCATTCCGAATGTAGGTACTTATTACTCGTTGAAGGGTGTTACAAGTTGGAGCCAATTGGCTCTTTGTGGCTTAATGCCCTCCACAAAAAGCTTTAACACGATACTAAATCTGGTTCGATATCCGGCAGTAGACATTACAGCAGAGTGGTGAAGCGATGTAGTGGAGTACAAACTGCAATCCGTAGAAGGCTTTGTGTGTTTTACTGTTGCACTTTTTACAGTTCTAAGATTCTTTCAGCAGAGCGTATTTTTTCTATATAGTTTATTGCGATATATTTCACAGCTTTTTCAACATACCATGGATGAAATCTTTCATGCGATGTGTCCTTAGATAATCTATGGAAAGAATTGTTATTTTTATTAATTATCTCGTCGATTTTTGAAAAGTTATCTTCATTCTTCAATTGAGAATACGAGTCAGAATTATATGACAAGATATTAAATACAAAACTCATTTAAATGGTCGCAGATTCATTGGTTCTGTTTGAAATTCTGTATGGAAAACAGTTGACATCCGGTCGAGCTGAAACTCGGCAGATATACTCGATGTCGATGATAATATTGTATTCTATCAAATTTTGATGGCAATCACATACACACGCAGACTTAAATGCATTTCTCTGAAATTGGATCACAATACAGCAGTTAATATACGAAATAAATATCGGGTCCTAACCAATCGGGATTTGGCTCAGTTTTTAGCACGATTGACTCCAGTTCCTGGGGAGGAACAATCAATCCTCAGTCACACTATTTTTTTTATAAATGTTTTAAGTGACATTTTTAAATTTCACTGCAGCCCCTGGGGAGGAAGGTTAAATCAAACCATTTTTTTTTAAATACATCCTTTAAAAAGAGATGTAATAAAGTAAAAAACTTTACTTTTTACTGGTTGTTTTTTTTTCTACTCTCAGTTTGAAAATTAAACTTGTGCATTGTACAGCAAATGATTGCTTATGTACATAGGTACATTGTTTAGTTATTCTGAGAGCATGACTAGAAATTATACTATATTATATGAAAATGATGGCATAACCCGCTTATAATTATGTAAGAGTATAATGTGTTCAAACAAGGAAATAATCCATCAGACAAGATAACTAATTAATATAAGTGCAACAGCGTATTAATCAATAACGTGCCCATATACCATAACAGTAGTCTGAATATAAACCTAGTATAATTTTAGCGTTATAATACCATATGTTAATTTTTATGATTTATTCGTTCATACAGTATTAATGGTGAGAAAATACAGGCTGCTAACGGAAATTGGATGATAACGTGGGAAACTGATATATATTATATTCAATATACCCTTTTGAGTATCCTGGATATGCAGCATGGTCGAACGACAAAGGTTTTATCGATAATGCCGGTAACGTTCCCAATCACGACTGCAGATCGCCAATGAATAAACAATCGTTCACAACGATTAAGTGTTCTTAATTTATTCGACGGAAATTGTTGTTTGTACGATAGCGATTTGCAGTCGTGCTCGGGAACGATGACAAGTTATCGACATTATCGATAAATTCTTTATCGATTGTACGTGCTAGATACATTGGTATCACATAGTTTGTCAATAAGCAGGTTTGTATTGTTCTTCTACAAAAATATTCAACATTTTATTCAACCCAGTGGCGGCCGGTGGTCAAAATATGTGGGGGTTCACCGGATTACAACATTAAGTAATAAAATAAATTAAATAAAGGTATATACCTATTTATAAAGAAGTTCTATTCTCTGCTCCTTTTGTTTGGCGAAGACCTCTATCAATGCTTAACACTGATAGTGCGTTCAGTCTGTCCTGGCTCAACGTGTTTAAAAAAGATTTTATTCTTTTTAACGTTGAGAAACATCTTTAGCTTTCAACTGAGGTCATTCCAAAGGTCATGAATGGTGCACAAAAGTTTTAGTAATTTCACAGTCTCGGGAAAGTCTTCTAATAAACAAGTACTATGAAAAAATTGTAAAATTGATAAAGCGCCGTTAGCTTTTGAAAAATCTTCGCGGGCGTAAATTGCACAGAGTTCACTTTTACTTAACTTTATTTAGGAAGTCATACGTTAAGAGTCACATTGAAATCATGTTCTGGGAAATTTGACCTGTATCGATTTTTATTAAATAGCTCATTATGGTGTTTAACTTAGGCACGGTAGCCTGAATCCAATTGCATTCTGATGTCAATTTTTCCTAAAACCTTTAAGCTCAAAACTTTTTGTAAATGTAAATAACAAGAATTATGTTTTTTGATTTTTTCAGAAAGGTGAGTTACATCAGTAACACCGCTGATTGTCCAAACTGAATCAACATCGTAAATTCAACACGTAAAACAAAATAAACTATTCAATTGATCACATGCACAGAGCTACGAAGCTTTGTTATACATTGTTTTGTTAAATGATCGAGTAAACTTCTTCGATCCAGATTTTCACTCTTGTTTTATTATCAGTTCAGGTTTTAGGTGGACCGGCATTTTTTATTATCCCCTTGTTTTCAAAACTCGACCTATTGTTCCTAATGTATTCCACATTCAAACTCATTCTTAATTTATACTTTGAACAAACACAAAAGTAATCGTAAATTAGTATAACCTGCAATTGATATACCTTATTAATAACTGATATACGAGATCGATATAACCTGCAATTAAACTTAAAAACTTTCGCAGAGTAAGAAATTTTTTTAATTCAACAGACCGTGCCCGGCAACGGCGAGTACCTACTGACTAAACTGATAATAAGTAATCTGACCATCACTCATCTCTTAATGACAAATTTTATCTTAAATGCTTGTATCGAAGAAGCGAAACATTCGCTGAAAATAGCAGATGGTAAATTAAAACCACGATATCGACAATAACACTAAACATACGCGTTTTAGTTTAACTTTCTACTGAATAAACCGTTCCTTCTGATGTGGTGGTAAAACCCCGAACGCCGTCCATGATATGGTATTATTTGCAAAGAATAGTATGAACTGGTATGTACCCACGCTTTCGACTGTTCCACAGAATATGCGACAAAGCAGTTAAATTTTGGATCGCAATCGAAAACGAACTGCTACGAACATAGGCACAAGTCAAAGTCGGTCTGCAAGTTAAGCGCGCTTAATAAGTAGGTACCTTTTGAATGAGATATTATAACCGAACCGAGTTTCGTATTGTGATTAGTCATGTCGGAAATCTTGTTGGTTGTTCGGCGCTCGGGAGCACATATTAGCTGGCCGCCACTGATTCAACCTACATACTATTTGGTCGGACGTGTTTTACTAAAATTCGCATAATTTCGAGATCCGGTTGCCCATTGGGACTATGAATGGTATTCTTCATTTGGGGAATGTTACGATGCTGATGTAAGTGGGAAGTAAAAGGTGATAAGGTGGAGGATGTTTGAGATGTACCCGGCTATTCAGAGTGGGTCCTTAAACACAGTTTAATATATTTATACAATGATTCGATGCCTTTCAGTAGTCTATATGTACCTGAGATACCGAGAGTATTATCCTCTCTGAAAAGATACTTTATATCTATTTAATTCTGAGAAGAAATCTATCAAATTCGGAGGGTTTCATTTTAATTCACGTATCTGAATTTGAATCTCTAAATGAGCTAAACGCTCTACCGCTGAGATCATAATAATCAATAAATTCTTACAGTAATAAGCACACACGAGAGCTATTTCGCCTTTTGCAGACATACTCAAACAATCTCCCAGCATTAAATTATAAACGGTTCAATTATAAAATAAGTATGAAAAAAAGCATGGTCAGCTTGGTACGAGTAAGTCAACCATAAAGACATTTCTCCGCGTTAATGACGGATCTATTTCATGATCATGACTGGATAATACCATGTTGTTGCACGTAAATAATACTACATCAAATTTTATTTATGTTTTATGAAGAACACAGAAGCCATCTAACGTGAATGACCTGAGGCGGTACTTAAACACCATCGCGTAGGCCTTTCCATGATTATCAAGCATGAACTAATTTTTCTAAAAAATGCGACTGCTGAGGTCATAGATGTATTTAATTTGATACCTTACTCATACACGGAGAAAAATGAATATTGCTAATTTAACAAGAATCTGTTCAAATTGTTGGTAATCCAGTTTAAAAACGGGATTGCAGTCCCTTAACGAATGAATTAATAGGTTTCCTGATAAACTTTTAGCAATATTTATGAACATATTATCACGATGTCTTAACACGTGTAAGTAAATGTAATCTTTTATAATATACAAGAGTAAGTATGAGTACCTAATCTTTTATAATATATAAAGTTGTTTATTTTTCTGTTGTGTTCTGAGAAACGTAATAGAATATTAAAAGAAATATATACCTAGGTATATTTTTTGATTGAGATTGTAGAAAGTTATGTTTAATCCTACGTTATATACTTCTACGAATTTGCCTTGCGTTATCTACTCAAATACGAAATTTTATTGATGAAGTAGTAAAGCTTACTTTGAACGACTTCATATGATTGCATTTGAAAGTTATTATTGTTACTAGCGCAGGGCCATGAAAAATCACGAGATATTATAACTTTAGGATTTGTTAAGCTGAAAGTATTTATAAAAAAATTACTTCAGAATCATTGCTTTTCAAAAAACAAATACATACTGTCAATTCGGCCCCTTAGAGTCAAAAAAACGTAACTCAATTTTTTATCGATTCTGAGTTACGGATGGTAAAATGAATTACTATTTTATATTTAAAAGATGGTTCAGAAGCACAAAATACCATCCTTTAACTAAATGAGAAGAAATTATTAATATGTTTCGTTTGTTTAAAAGTATACAACACTGATTAATTGAGAACTATGTTTTCTTGCTCTCCTGTAAAGTAGAGAAAAATGAGATACGTTTTTTTGACCCTAAGGGGCCGAATTTTGGACGTCTTTTCACAGAATTCGAAGAATGAATCATATTTCGAATATTCAAGTTCTGTGAAGCAACTGGCCCATCATTATGAATTAATTAAATTTCTGAAACAATTGGCCCATGATGTTTATTGAACCTGAATAATTTCACAAACAACCGAAATAAGTACTTATTGTTTGATCATTTTAGTTAAAATTTCCTTTGAGGTGTCGTCCTAGTTGAAAGCCTCAAATGATAAAGACCTACAATTCAAAAAACGAAATAAATACTAACATCGCCAGTACTTATGTCTACTATGAATGCTACTACCGACTACCTACGTGTTGGTAGATGGTTGTACACAGAGTCATGACGGTAGAATTACGTGCCATAAATAGCGGCCAGCGGATGAGGCAGACTAATTTATGATGAAAGGGCTTATTGCCCCAACCTCCGGCGTGATGAGGATCATCCTCCTTGGAGAAATGAGACTCAATGAGACCTAGTCCAGATCCCATTGTGCAAGCGAATCAGTCCTTGCCATAGCATCATCTCAACTCTCTGTAGAAAATTTCTAACTTATCTGTTGATTGATTGATTAGATTGTTTGTTAGATATTTATTTTAATATTCTATTACGTTTCTCAGAACACCACAGAAAAATGAACAACTTTATATATTATAACAGATTACTCTTACTTAATCTTGTATATTATAACAGATTTCAGGACACATTTTTTCTCTGAACAAATTATATGTAACAATCTACCCTGTCATATATTATTCGACACTAAAATGCATATTTAAATTATTTTAAATTTAAAAAAAAACTTTCGTTGTATTTTTACAGAGAAGATTGACTTACTTTTATCGATGATTTTCAGATACATTCTGTTGCTTATATTTTTGTTGATTTTTCGTTGATTTTTGTTGATATTCAGTTTCTATAATTATTTGTAATTTTCTTATTGTACAATATTTTGTAGTATTTTACAGTATTTTTGAAAATATTTTTTTTTAATTTTTGTAACTTTTGTAACTCTAATCTATATATAATATAAGCACATAGACTAGCTCTCCAGTTTGACCCGAGAATATTTCTCTACAAATTGGGTAAACAAAAAAAGTGATGTCTGATATGAAATGTAATATATTTTTATCTCTTGTGAATATTTACTTTTTTTTTCTAAATAAACAAAAAAAAAATATTTCATAGCTCCTTAGTTCACGACGGAAAAAAATTTACATGGTTTCGTACATTTCTGCACAGTAATGTATTTTATCTTTAAGGTTGTCCAAATGTATTAGTTTACTGTTATATAGGATATTCACGTAAAGTTAAAACTAAGGTATGTTATACCTATGTATGTGTTTAAAACTTCATTCAGTGCCATTTTTTATATTTTTCATTTGAACAACCACAATTGATCACACAATGATTCAGCTTTTAGTCAAATTGAGTCACGATCATGCTATTATTCTTGAGGGCTGATCACAATTTGATCAAAAGCTGAAACGGGCGTTTAAAGTGGAACTTTTCAAATTTCTAACTTTCATATTGGCGCTGATTGTAAATCTTTTTTTTTGTTGTAAATACCTCAAAATCGCTCCTAACCGTCTGGATCCAATGAGACTATGGCATCCCCAATTGAGGTATGTTGTGAGGCTGAAGATAGTGGGAATGGGAACAAGATGATAAAATGAAGGTAAGGGAGTACCTGGCTATTCAGATCTGGTCACCGAACACACGGCTAAAGCCATTTCAAGCAGCGTTTCAACTCTGAATGGTGCTCTTACATCAGGGCGTTACTGCGAGTATATTGCACTTTGGAACGTACCGCATCCTATATTTAAATATATTTATAAATTAATTACTTGCGAAATAACGCAAATGAAAAAATAAATAATTTTCACACGCCGGGATTTTTACCCGCGACCTTCGGATTGCTAGTCGAGAGCCTTATGTACCCCTCAACCACGGAGCGCCTATTTAATATATGTGGCTTGAAACGCACAATCCTAACAATTTTCAATTTTGTAGGCGGGTATGGGTACCGCCCCGGGAACCATTTATTGGATAACCAACACCTCTGCCATAGGTCACCCTAACTGGTTCGCTACGTTTGGTGACTTAGCGAGAGGGGAGCGGGTCAGGATCACTCCTGAGCACACGGACCCCCAAATTCCTACCCACCCCTCACACCCTTTTCCTTTTCAGATTTTCCTCTTCTTCCTTTCCTTAAAAAAACCTTTACACATTATCCCCAATGAATAGGGAAATCATTTTCCTCGGGGCCTCATGTGTGGATCTAATGTAAAAAATAATTTCCCATCTTATGGTTGCGTTTTGAGAAAAAACTACAAGAAGGCTTATAAAGATTGTCAAGTTCACAAATGTCGGTTAAAAGTTTGGTAATTGGATTTACGTATTTCAAAGACAGCGTGGTACGTACTTGTGTAAAGTGCTGTAGGCTCTAACATGCTGTGATTTAAATGATATCAAAAATCAATGTGGGACTTGATGTGTGCTCTAAAGAATCTACAAATCGTAAAATAGTATTTTTATGGCCATACTACAAAGAAGAATAATAATAAATATGTTCTCGATGACCTACAAGACTGAAATGCAAACATGCATAATATATCAATGTCCAAAGGCGTGGTGAATCAAGTGGCCCGCCTACCAGAGATCTAGTCACAAGCCGAGGACTAGTAGAGTCTGTAGTGTGTCGTAGGGCGGGGGTGTTTGGGCGGGGGCGGGGCAGGAAGACCTCCGAACACTCATTCATGATCCCACCGGGTCTGGGTCCACATGGGCGGCTGTGGCGGTCGCGCCTTGCGAAATTTGCATCGACATAATGAGAGAGATACGACTTGTCTCTTCCTGTCTCTTGCATTTGCCTGCGTAACGCTGATTCACATCCGCCAATCTACATTATTATGTCGCAATGTCTGCACTCATTTGGATATTTTCTCTGATGCCACAAGACTTTAATACAAGTCACCCAGATTAGAATCAAATTACTCACATTATTTAATGAATCGTATGAAGGGCAAGCTATGCATGTTGGGATGAAGGGATATTTGTAATGGTATCCTCAAAATTTTGGTTTATTGTACGAGTTACATGTGGTACCAAAATATTACGAATTTAATATCCTCTGGACATTATTTGTATTCATTAAAATGCCATAAGTCTGGCTGCAAAGGTGACTGGAACGGTGGGGAATATTTTATTGACCATTTCGTAAACTTAATTATGAACACTAAAAATAATTTCAGTTAATATTCGCCAACGCCGTCCGAAATATTGATGCTTAACCATGAAGTAATATCGTCGTAAATCTCTCCGCATAATTGCCGCGTTATGCCTATGTTTAATGTTTTTTGGGAAACGCATAATTCAAAGTTCCCACTTGGTCGTTGGAGACATTATGCTGCGTTTGTTCTGTGGGCTTGGAGACCCACGGTTTTTGCGTCACCAGTAATGTCGTTGTTGAACTGGGGCATATCCAAAGAGCGGTTGAATATACAGAATTACTGAATATCCAATCAAAACGAGGACTTTGCATCACCTGCCGGCCAACACTTTCCTGGCATTTCAATAGGTAACTTAATTTAACATCGGTGACGTAATGGTGGGACGGGGACTGCCTAGAAAGGGAATGTCAAAGTGTACCCAATATCCTTGTTGAACGCACGCCGTGTTGGGACTCTCAATTTCTGCCTCTCTAGCCACTTCTTTGTCTTCAAGTGCAATCACACTGTAATTGAGCGTTTACGTGTAATTCGCTGTTGACACAGAAACTGGAGGTTTCCACGGAGCTGCCGTTGCTAAAATGCTGCAGTTTGAATCGCTGCTCAAAGAAATAAGAGGGTCAAAGCAATTATTAACATTTTTTTAAATCACGAGAATAAACGAAGTATATCTTTCAAATGTGGGTTTATAATAAAATATTGCATGTTTATTACATTAGCTTTAACATGAAAAAACCGACAGCCACCAGAAACGAGTGATTTGTTATCGGAGTGATCCATTACTTCTGAAAGCCGGCTAACCAGTAGTACTGGTGTTAACTTATAATATCCGTTAGTGCAGATGGCAATCGTTTCACTTAATAAACTACGGATATTATCTCTTTTGAATTATATTATAGAGACTGGACACTATCGATAAATCGATCTCCTGTGATGTAATAAAAAATAATGTAGACAAATCGGATATGCGGGCACGATTCAAGGGTGTCCCATGATATTATTCTGCTGACGCTACAGGGTTCATCGTAATGTTCCAACTTCATTTCAATCTAACGGATAACAGTTAGGTGTTGGATGAAAATGTATATTATGTACCTACAGCGTAATAAAAAAAAATACATATGGAACTGGTTTGGTTTATGCGATGCTGAAATATTAATATTCAACTCAGGACTTGAGAATGTAAAATTCCTCAGTTTTAATGACAATCAATTTCAAAGCAAAGGTAAGTGACCACTTCAGTAGCCTAAGTTAATGACTATAAACCAAGGAAAAAAAACACTCAGATTTATGACATTCATTTATAAATATGACGTTATAATCGTGCATAGGATACATACTGTCTACGTGTATATTTTTCTAAATAAACGTAAACAAAGTATTGTCCACTTTTTAAAACACTAAAGACGGCAAAACCTTGTAAAAGATGGTCATTAAACGGAAGATGTTTATTAAAAATTCTTTTAGAACGATAAGCTGTTACGTCAAGAATAAATTATAGATTCACAAAAGAAGACAAACAACCAAAGAATATAATGAGACCATAGGCATGTATCGCACAAGGTCGGTGTTGTTATTGTTATTCGATTCGACCTGTCAATATTCACGAGATTATTAATTATCGATACGGCTATCACTACTACTAAGTTGTGATTTTAAATACAGGTTTTCTAGCTACCTGCCTACTCTTAGGTGCTAATTTTTCTTTTTTACATCCGATAACGGTGGTTAAACCACTTCAGTAGACACACATGTACCCAAAGACACAAACACTAGTTGTCGACGTATTCTCGTTTTGGTTGCGGATTGTCTTCCACTAAATCTCATCCATTTAGCTTTCAATTAGATGTGTGTCGTTAATTAGGCCACCCGTAAACCAACTTGAATGCAAACAATAAATCTAAATCCTACCATCTATCTTACATCTTGATGGAAAAAGCAATTAATTAATTAACCATTTTGTTATTTGACAACAAGCTGACATTAAATTACAAGTAGGTGTCTGCACTGAATTATATGTTTAAGCGTACAGTAAGCAAGTGTGTTTTAATTTCACTATTGAGATCACCATTAATCAAAATAATCATATTTATCAAATTTAAAGTAACATATATGGATCCATTATTTAATTCACGTATGTTATTTCCTAATGGGTTAATGTGACAGCTTACAAGTAACTACGTAATGGTTTTGGTTTTCAAAGTAACGCGCGTTCTGAAGATTCTTGAATACCTACTAATGTTATACGAATTTTTTGATAACTAATAAGTTTGTTCAGATATGTGCAAGATTTTATACATCTAGTAGGAAAAAACACATAAAATACAAAGTATAAATTTATAGAAAAAATACAGTTTACAGTTTGGTTTAATGTTTATGATAGGTTATTATCACGTAAGTTTAGTTTTGGGAAGCCTAAAATTTCGGTAACTTCTCATAGGATAATCGTGAACATTTTCAAGGTACGTTTGTACCTTGAAAATTTAGAGATATAAATAGTTTAGAGATATTTAGAAAGCATGCTAATTTTATGTTATACATCATTATTGATGTATTGTATATTACCTACATGTTGTTTAGTTTTCATCATATTTAAATTTTGTAACTAATTAATAAGTTTCAGATAACTTTTGCAAACGCAAAACTCCATGGCTACGTCCTTGGATCCTACTCCATGGATACGTCCGTCGAGATTTTCTGACACTGATGTCCTTCCATCAGATTTTTATATTCTTCACTGTTAATTTTACTTAGGATGGGTTGTTTCGGAGAATTTGAACAATTCATCAAATTTCAACGTTCATTTTCAGGTTCTGTGAAAGACTTATTCAAGTTCTGTTATTATATCATTGTAGGCTAGTTGCTTGACAAAACTGAAATAAAAACAGAACTTGAAAAAATCTTTCACAGAACTTGAAAATGAACGTTGAAATTTGATGAATTGTTCAAATTCTCCGAAACAACCCGTCCTTAGACTTGAAGACTTCCTCACCTCCAAAACGTAGATTTCTTCAGGCTTGAAATTTAAAATAAACTGCCAGAACGTTAGTAGATAGGCAATCCTAAACAAAACAGATTTTTTTTTACATAAATTCATTATTTTATGTTGTGTATTATTTACTATCATGATATTGTATATTACAAGTGTCATTGCACGAGTTATTTTCCCATGCATTTCACCTCCGCCATCAAGGTGTAGGCATTTAAAAATGGCCAAGAAATTTCCAAAGGTATAATAAATGACTTTGTTTTGCGGCCGAAGAAACTGCGCATTATTATTGCACTTGTACCATTCACTGCACTATTAATACCTGCACTCGAATACCTATCTCCCCGTCGACAAGTGCAAATGCTAGTATCCAGGCTACCTACCTATGAAAGCAGTAAGTCGGCCTACTACCTTTAGAATGACAAAGATATAAGATTTGATCGTTTTAACTACGTTCAGTTGTATGGCTCTTGATCTCTACTATCGTTTGGGATATGGGGAACTCACGAAGCCTTGATTTATTCAGTTAGTAAAAATAATATCACAGATGAAAGTTCTGCAGTCGAATAGACTAATTGATCTCTGGAACTCAAGATCACATTTGATAGATACGAATATCAATAAAATACTTAAGTCGGTTTTTCAAATATTTTGATAAACAGCGTCTTTAGCAATAATTTTTAATAACGTGGTAAGGTAAGAAGCTATTTGGCTCTGGGTCCAGAAAATTAAGGATTTTACGTGTGTCGAAATAAAGTACCAATGTCACAGTATATAGTTCTTATATATTATGTACCTCGTTCCAGGTGGAACAATACTCTCAGAATCACCTATTACCACCATTCAGATTCGAAACATAGGTTGATACGACTTTAGCTTTGTTTATTAGATCTTAATACCCTGGTAATTCCTAATCTTCCTCTTTACTTCTCCACTTTCTTCACCCTTCTAAAAACGAGACGTTGCACAATTCAACCAACTTAATACGGACTCTTGTTCGGTACAAATAATAAAAATAAAAGCTGATCTTTTCAAAGAGCTTATTATATATGAGAATATACTTGAAAGGTTTAAAGATCAACTACATGTCAGGAAGCACGGTCGATCAATTTCGTTAACATGGACCGGTAAATACGTAAATATTTGGCAGGAAACTCTGGCGAAACCTTCCAGCATGCAAAAAACACCGTGGTAAAGTTTAAAAACAATTTGTGGTATGGTAATGTCTTATTTATAGGTAATTGCAGTGTTTTTGGTGCCTTTCTCTGGTTAATACTGTCTGCCAGGTACCTTATTTAATTAAACCATTTATAGCGTATTAAAAGTAGCCCTTTGGACCCAAATTCAATATGTCGAACGCATCGCTTGACCAAGTGAAAGTTACCCTTAATTTTATTTTATAGTTGACTTTTTTATGCGATATCTACTGTGCAGGAGTTAGTGATTTGAAGTGAGAGAGAAAAAGTAAGGCTTTAATTACTAAACACAACTCACCAGGATTAGTGACTAGAACTGAATAACGAGGTACCTACTTTAAAATCTTCTACTTCCCCATCTCTTTATCCTCCTCACTTCCTTCAACCTCACAACATTATTATGGATGTCATATTCCCTCTGGCTCCGGCAGTTAGGAATACTATACGGTTTTCAAATTAAAAGTATAACTTTGCCCACTCTAGGTACATCTGAACCCGCGACATATGGTCCATAAACAAAGAGCTTATCGCTCTGCCAGTCGTTTGTCATGCTTCAAAATATCGACAAGTTCAAAAACTCACTTTAAAGTTTGCAATAAAACATTTATTTCGCTGCCTTCACCGCGATTGTACTTTGTAGCGTATTTCAAAACATCACTTTGTATTCTATAAGTAAGCCAGCGTATTACGAGTTGGACAAATTTATTCCCCGATGTATGACCTCTAACACCACTCTAGGAGGAAGCGAACAATGACAACGTATTTGTTGGAGAACTTTCGGTCTCTGTACGGAGAACTGTACACTAGATCTCCATGTGAATGCTATTAGGACTTATCGACGTAGCACAAAGCGACCCGGATGAAGCAAATAAACTTTATGGACTTCATGCAACGAGCTTTTTGTTGGAAGCGCCTTACGTGGACTGTCACCACACTCAACAAAACATTAACTACTAAACTTTATTACTGACATATAAATATTATTTCGTTTTCTTAAAATCGTGACTTTTGAAATGTCCATATTAACATCAAGATATATTCTTAGTAATAATTCTAGGAATTGGACTCATTTTAGCCGAAATTCTGTTAGAGCAAATTAATGTCTATATTTGAGTTTTAAATAAGGTTCATTTTTGGTCATGCTTTGCCATATCGGATTTTCTTACTAACATTTTTTGTAGTTTATTTTCTTGAAAATATGTATTTTTTGTCTTGTGGCAAATTTGTGGAAAAAATATAATTTTAGTAATAAATTAGGTAAATACATTATTTGTTTGAAATTCTTTTGCGTATTTCACAATATACTCTTAAAATCAGGAATAAAAATTACCTACATACTTTTGGGCCAATACTTACGATTATCTATTCTCTTTTTGTAGTTTTTTGCGGAATTCGACACTGATTATCGACGCAGCGTATCAGCTTCTTCCTTGCTTCGATTGCTTCGTCGATGCTTGGTTATCTCCATGAAAGCGTTTGGTTTCAGGAAAATAAATATGTTCTGCGATATTTTATGTACCGTTTTCGTATGCCAACTCTCCCTTGATTTGCGAAAGCCAAGCCCTGCCCAGCGAATATATTATTCGCTTCTATTCCCTTCTACGTCTCTCTCCACCTGTCTCCCGCATCTGCACACGAGCCAGACCGCAGCTTGGAGCACGGGCCGCAGAAGGTAGAAGAGGTAGAAAAGAGGTATAAGAGGTTGAAAAGAGGTAGAATAGGTAGCAGAGGTAGACGAGGTAAGAAGTTGGAAGTGGGATCGGGGACTTTCTCTGTCGCCCCAGATTTGGTCCGCCCCGGGCTCGGCACCTGCACTCGAGTGCACAGCCAACCCTTGCTAATAATTAATCTATGGAATTCACACTGCCTTAGAGCGTATAGGTTAATTTCGGAGGCCGTCATAATGTAACACATCGATTTGTTTGTTCTTAATAAGGATTTTATTTTGATGTAAACTGGGCCTGCTACGGGATTTACCAGCGAGACAGACACAATTTGTACATCACCCATGTAGTTACATATTTAAAACGAATATTATATTAAAAAAATGATGTGTCGGAATATTGTGTCTGCTAAATACGCTTATATGAATGCTTACTCAAAATATTGATTTGATATAAGGCACAGTTGTTTCGTGGAAATTCATGTTTGACAAAGACATCAAATGGGCATTCAGCGGAATTTTCTTTTTTTTGATAGTTGAAAGGTTCCCATTAAGACGACAAAAGACTCTAATAACAGGGGTTTGCTGGACGCTCACATTTTAATTATTTCTGATGAACGTATTACTTAAATCTCAAATATTTCTAGAGGGATCCCTACGGATGTAAGTTATTTATATTTAAGATTAATAAAAACAGGACCTTAGCATTCAAATATTTTATGTAAAACTGTTTGAAAATTTTACAAAACGTTTTTCCACTATAAATTAGCTGTAAGCACCAGATTTTATTATTCTGCACGATGAACTAGTAACTTCCCGAACAATTCCTCCAGAAATATGTGAGAATTTAGTAATACGTTCATCAGAAATATTAAAAATAAACCCCAAGGAAAGATCGATTTCGTTTTTACTTCATCACTTATATCTTTAAGATTTCCACTTTATTTTAGATTTTTTTTTGATTCGATAGGGAAAATTCAACTTCAGGTCTGTCCAATACACCAAGGACGCGCGTCGCAAATTTTTGTGCACGGCTGCTTCACTTACGTCGTTAATATTCTGGATTTATTTTGGGATATTGTCTCGTCTTAAATGCCGATTCTAAGTCAAATTGTGATCAGCAGCAGCGGATGACTAGAATGTTGTTAAACTTATCAACTTATTACAAAATGACACTGAATGGTCATTTGAGTTTCTGGGATACAATTGGATAAAGTATCTAATATTTTTCCTTTTTGTTATCATGGTTCCTCTGCATCCATACACTTGTTTATTCCAAGATTGACTGAGATTTCCATTCGATAAATAATATCGATGTTGCCAAAGCACCTACTGGTAGGTACCTGCCGATACGTTGATTAGGTTCTTTGATTTCTATATAATCTCGCCGGCCGATCATTAGTACCTAATTAAATATATCCAACCACAACTACCGTTAAATAAATACCTCATATATTTCATTAATGAAGCACCTCTCTCTTCAAATTTTCTCCCACACCGGGTCAGTTGTTGCAAAAAATTGTTTAAAAAACTTCTCAATAAGTGTGTATACATATACAGATATATCTGCTCTCAGAATCAACTAGTGAAAGACTACTTTGGGTTTAGCCGTGTTTGGTAATCAGAGCTAAATAGTCAGGTACTTCCCAACCTTCCTAGTCTTCATCTCATTCTCTTCGTCACTCCTTTCAGACTGAAAACGAACTCCAATTAATAGGGATGCCATAGTCTTCCGGACAGGGGCTTTTGTGCGGTATTCATATAAATACAAAATCACTTCACAGTTATTCTAACTAGAAGTGTGACGCGATACAGCATATGTCGCATAAGACCTTTTGACTCCTAGGCCCTAAACAGGTCGTTAAAATTGTATCTTTTCATGAAATAATTTACATATTAGAACATTTTGATCAATTTCACCAAAAGTAAGGAGAAGACAAACAAGCTCGTCATGGGTCGGAAACATAGACTAAATTAGACTAGACACGGCATATTCATTTAAAAATAACCCCAACACAATTTTGGTTTGGTTCACATGCACATTTATGAAAAGGCCCACGCATTATGTCGTAATGCGAAATAGGCACTGTGCATTGCGTTTTACCTTTTGTTGGTCTAATTTGCTTCTCAGCTATGCTGGGCAAGTTCATTTTTTCAATCACAAAAATAATAATAAATGAGTTCCAAATATTTAAATTTGAATTATGTCCATATTACAACACCTCTGACAACAAATTCTCCGTGGTTGCGCTTACGAGTTTGAACGCTTGTACAAGGAGTTTAAACAGAGTTGGGTTGTTAAGTTCATCTCCATATTTGTGACGTTCGCTACGTGGCGTTATTTTAAAAATGAATTTAACTAGACAGGGCTACTCTAGTATAATACATCAATGGTCGGAAAGGAATCGACATAAACCGAATGCAGTACCCTGCGCAAAAAAAGAAAAGTTCGGTAAAGTAAGGTAATGGTCTGCTGCGCAGTCCAATATGGAACTTCTCTGCGCGGGGTATCACATCAAGTTGGCGTTGATTCCTCACCGACCCATGTGACGACGGCCTTAATGTGAAATAAACTAACCCCCTCATTCTTCCAAGTTATTTTATCTTTCCACTTTGCAATGTTACCGTTGTATTCCAAATGTACTATATTAATCTTATTTTATTAATTATCCGTAAAATGTTTTATTTTTTAGAAACTAGATAAAGTTATCTTTCCGGTGTACATATTTAAAATAAACATTACTCATTCTAAATAATATAATTTTAATATTAAACCTGAAAAATGTTGTAAAAATCTTTTCACGTGTTTACTTCATTTTTTACTCGGAACGTAGAAAAAAGTGACAAAACTTCATACTTCGAAAACACATTTTTAAGAAAACTGTAACTTCACTTTTACTTCGTTCATGCAATAAAAAATAGCAGCGCGAAATAATAGCAAATAATTTAATTTTTATGATTTTATTGATTGCTTGCTTTATATATGTGAGCCAAACTGAGAAGAATTATTATTTCTATTTATAACGTCGAAAAAATTACATGCATATTTACGCATGATAGAAAAAAAGATAAAAATATGGGGTCACATATGACCCCAAAGCGCTCGAGGCGTTAAGTCAATAATAGGAAAAGCACCATAAAACTTTAGCATTTAAGTCATCGACCAAGTATTATCTTTAAGAAGTACATCCTACCGGCCTTACAGTTGTTGTGCCGTAAAATTGGCAATTTGCGTTATAACGCAATTATTACGGCAGGTAATTCCGTTTCTCCCAATCATTATAGAAATCAATAAAATTATATAAAGCCTTATCGTTATTCAATTATTCCAATTACCGACACATGAAGCCTTATCGTTAACACCATTATATTATGCATGTAAATTTATGTCACTTGTGGGCAAGCTAACAAATTTATTTTCAAAGGTTTCCGTGAAGGCGAAAAATCATCTGAACAATAAATGAGAAAAGGTTTTTTATAGAATGATGAGCTCTGTCGACATGAAATTCGTACTGTTTTTTTGTCAGAAATGTGTATTTCCACTATTTTTAGCGTGTAACGTCACTTCCATTATGAGCTACGGACCTTTGAAATATATATTTAAATTTTATCCAAGTTTATAAATTATATAAAAATGTAAAATAGACTGAAAACATGTTTTGTATCTCATTTATAATAAATTAGTTTATAACTTAAAAGGTTACAATACTGTTGTTTTACAAAAAACATTTACTTTTGTTGCACCGCATTAGACGGTGAGTCTAGTAGTCTAATAATTTTGACTAGAATAGTAACTTCATCATCATCCTTTGAAAATTTCGATAGAAGAAACCTGACGTTGTGCATTCTAAATCAATAAAATAACAAACCGCTATTGCCTTCGCAGTTAAACATATTTTACGCCGCAGAATAAACACATTTTAATTCGTTGTTATTATAATCCTGTCAGTTTATTGCTCACGGAGACAAGAACAGAATGCTAATGCACGATGGCAGCATACACTCACGTAGGGAACTAAGGACACCCACACCTTAATGCAATAATATTTATACTTTACCGAGAGCCAAGGAGCTCGGCGCGTGTAATCCAGAAGCTTAATTTAAATTTGTGCCCTCCGGCTTTCGAGGAACATAACTATACAAGCGCTTACTTAATGCCGGTGCATAAGCGTTGTCGGCAGTTCGGCAACTCCCTCGATACGGCAGCCTGTTTTTAGAGTTTATCAGTTTTCTGACCAACGTATAGATACCTATAATCATCATCAGCTTCTCTGATAGCCTTTGTAACGTAAAGGTTTGCACATTTGACGTTCACTCGAAAGTTTGTCGGTTAACTTTACGTTGCGGCACATAAATATATTGGCTTTTTACAAGTTTACAAAACATGAGCCAATGCTTTTGGACGAATACATGTTACCTGTAATCATTATTCACTTACTCTTCTGCAGTGCAAAGGTCTGCATGTTTGGCTTGGAGTCTGGAGTTTGCGAGATCGATCTACGTAACCCAAATATACATTGACTCTATACAGTCTCTTCAAGCTACAAGTCTACAATAACAAACGTTTTTTAAAATTTACATTAAATGAATAATTTTGTATTCACCACTAAATAATCAAAAAGGATCGGAAGAGTTTCAAAACCAATAGTTCCTCGTCAAGATAAACGTACAATGAAAATTAACAAATTAAGGATAGACAAACTAGTATAGACAAAAAGTACCTTTTTACAAAAATATTACAATAAGCTTCGATTAATTAGTTATCATTATAAAAATAAATATATAAAATAAGTAATTATTGCATTTATGGATATAACGAAAATTTTCATAACCACTGGAGAAATTTTTTGGCATATTTTGCCATTTTGCAAAACGTTTTGAGTGATCGCTTATCATAATGTGCCGTATTTATAGAACCTAAAAATATGGAATAAACAGTGAAATCTAGGTGGATTCATTGGCTTTAAGCAGCAGTAGGCAGTTTTATATGTTTTCTTATTAATATTTTGAGGAATGCTATTAATTAAATAATACTGTATTATATTTATATATGACACCAATCACTCCAGTTGATAACTAACACATTTTAGAATTTTGGTTTACAATTAGAAGTTATCTAATTGTAAACCAAATATGTATTTGTATCATATTGTATTTGTATATATATATTTTTTAAGTAAATGATTTTGGACACATAGAAAATCCCACCAAATTCAGTTCATCTGATGAAAAATAATACTCGCTGTTTCTACTATCTCCAAAACAATATATTCCTCAAGCAATAACCATATAATGCTGCGTATGGACACAAAGAAAAGGTTTACAAAAAAATCTTCTTCGTGTGATTTTAATGCCTTTTAAAAATCTTCATACATGTGGCGCTTCGTCAACTCGTATAAATTAAGTACAAAATATATTGAATTTCTTTGAATTTGTAAAGTTCTAGCAAAATTTGTTTACTTTGTTGCCGACTCCTGGCCTGTTCTATAATATGTATTGTCTAGTTTGTTGTCGACTCCTGGCCTGTGCTATAATATGTATTGTCTAGTTTGTTGTCGACTCCTGGCCTGTGCTAAATATGTAATAGTATCATATGTACTGTATCCTACACCTTGTTCTTGACTCTACTAAACATTTTCTTCAGTCAATATTGCAATAAAATCTTTTGAAGTTTATATAATGTCGTCATGTCAGTTTTATTTTCGCAATATTTCGCAAGTTGTTCCCTCAAAACACCAATCGTGGTTATTCGGTCGTGGCTTGTACTTCATTTTAATGGTTTTTTGTTCCATGTTCATTTGTAAGAGGTTTCTTCTCCTCGTTCTTTCCTCCCTTATCCAAGTACAGTCAAATTATCTTCAGCTGTGGCTTACTTCGCGTGAGAGCTTTACTCTTGCGGTTACTGGAAGAATGTTTAAAAGTCCTACAATACGATTTGGCTGTTCGGTGATGAAGACTTAAATTCTGAAGAAATTTGCTATTTTTTATATACAATTAACTTTAACAACTAAGTAATTTATGGTACTTCGTACAAGTTACATGGTTCATGCGAAGGTATTATAATTAAGTTTGACTGTGCCTAGAAGTAATATAATCTTATAATAGTACTGAACTAAACCACTATCAACTAAACTTAAATGTTAACACAAATTGTTTCTATTTAAACACACAATAGATATCTGTGTCATTTACCAGTGCTGTACGGAGGTGTTTTAACCGAAAAAATAACGTGTTTTTGAATTGAAACTATTTTAGGGATCAAGCTAATTTGAAAATTAGAACCTGTTTTCCTCCTATAAAAATAACTAACCAAAAGCGTTTCTTAAAATTTTTCGTACATTCTTTCTTTATGACCTACGTGGCAGATCGGAAAGCTCTTTGGCTATGAACCATGAGCAGTATCAAGCTTTAAATCCTCTTAAAAAATTCTCAAGTTGAAATCAAATTTTTGTACTTTTTACAATGCATAAGATAGTTTCGCCCATCAAGTGAAAGAAGCCGTAATCGAAAATTTGCTTAAAATGGCTTTTGCTCATAGACTAATACATCAATGCTTTTGCTCTATTTCGTTGCCAGATCCGATTAGTCAGGTATATCTCAAACTCCCCCTTTCTCATTCACATTCACATCCTCAAAATTTGCAACATCTCTCCAAAAATGTGTACTTAATTCCTCTGGTATCGGGTAGTTATGACAGTTTTGCACTATCACAATAGTAAAAAATATGAAAAACTATTAGTAGGTTTATGTTATACGACTTCAGTCAAACTGTAATAACTCGCCATATAATACCGGAAATAATAATCTTTTGTTTTTATTACTTTTCCGATCAATCATTTCTCTACTCATACATAGCCGTTCTTCCCTATGACTCTGAGACCGGTGCAATTGCCTGTAAAATCTCGCATTAAGTTGTGTTACGGTATATTCATTATCTTGGCTATTTTATGTGTTTACGTCTGTCTTGGCAATACATTGTTTTATATTAATAATGTTACGTTTGTTTATTTCAGACTTGGCGGCCATCAGACAACTCTTAGAGAGTGAAACAGGCGGAGCAAGCTGTCCAAGTTGCAGCATGCCCTTTGACAAGGGCAAAAAGAGGAAGCTGATCGACACTTGCGGCCACGAGCGTTGCTTCACCTGCATGTTCAGGAACGAAGCGTGTCCCCTCTGCGCCAATGGGCACACCAAGTCCAACAGCAACACTCCTCAAGGCTGGGGAAACCAGACCCCGGACAATAGATCCATTGGACAACAGAGCCAGGACAGTAGGTCTATTGGGCAGCAGAGCCCGGACAGCAGGTCGTGTGGGTCTCCAGACAGCAGATCCCTGACCCAAGTAGAAATCCACGAACCCTCCAAAGGATACAGAAGGGGTGAACCTTTTGTACAGTCTCTGAGAGAATCCCACTCCCCTAGCAGGTTGGTTTTATTATTTCACAATAAGATCTGTGGCTTTATTAAAATTAAGGCAGTTTCACTTTAATTTATTTTAATTTAAGGTGATAAGCAATAGTTTGTGAATGATAGCAGATCGAGACTTCCCAAATTAGTGGCCCCTAAAAATCTACCAACGATCATCGTCGCTAACATATTATATTATTTGGTATTCTTTCGCTATTCGTTGTGACGGTCCCAGAACACGACTCAATATTTTCCCGGTGAGTTGAGGGGATTTAATTCTTCACGAGAAAAAACATTGATTTTCGGGATTAGCAATCTTTGTAATCAAGAGCAAAAGCTCAATTAGCACACTAATATGTTTGTGGCTACTAACGAAATATCTTCACTTTTTGACAAAATAATTATTATGTTACATCCCTTCAACAGATTGCCGAAGCCCCCCAAACAGTCCACCCCCATGGTGCAGAGCTGTCCAACCCCACCCCACACAAGAAGAAGGTTCTTCCTGAGCCCCAAGGCTCTGCGAAGTCCCTTCGGTCGCTCCTCCCGTAACAGCCACAATGAGAACCATCCTCCCTTATCTGGTAAGCATCATTTCACAACCATTCAACAAGTGAACTTGCCAACTGAACATGTTTCGTAATTATTTCTTAGCTCTCTTGGGACTCGATATTTGTGACTATTTTGAACATCAGATATGGAATTCATTAATCTATTTACAGAAATAGTGTATGAGTCATCAAACGACACTCAAATCTCTGTGATTACATCCTTTCACTTTTTGATTTAACTTTAACGAATTTAAACTTGAGTTTTATAGCAATACCAAATTAGGAACTTTTTCGGCTTCTGCATCACCGTGCGTGCGTTATTTAACATAACTTCAAGGCTCCTACCGGTGTTTGCGCCATAATTAAACAATAATTTATATCATACCTGTAGATAATTTGCTTCGCGTAACACAATATAACATTTGAATGCATTAAATTAAATCGCGGTCAGTTTTTCAATTCAGAATCCATTAATGAACTGGTCTCCCGCTGAGACGAGGGAAATTTGCATGGAAATTGCGTAAACGCTATCTGCCTACTCTGCTCGCCGTTCCGCAGTGTGTGCACGATACGCACAGACGAGATTGCAGCCCATTTACAAGCTTCCCACACTCGCAAATGTTACGCCCACACACCCTTTGGCTGGATCGGCCAAACAAGCACCTGCGAGATGTCCAAGTCCTAGTTTTATTCCAACTCCAGCAGGATGCTGTAACAAATAGTTATTTAACTTTAAATCAATTTTTGTTTGTCGAATTAGAATCCCTTTCCCTTTCATTGTTTTAATAAATTATCTAGTGTTAACACTGAGTTCAACAACAGTGGGATTCCTCAAGGTTCTCCCATTAGACCTGATATTGTTATTGCAAACATATCAGTTGATCTATTTCTTTTGTTTAAAAGTCAAGGGTCCCTACCTAACGGTCCGTAAGGCTGACACTTCAAAAGTGGAGTAATACATATTTATTGTGTTATTTCATAGTGTTGCGCTAACGCAACGCTTAGGTTTGATGTCAATCAATGGCTGATTGTAAATTATTGATAAATGAAAATGCGCACGACGGTTACGTAACCTACGCGGGTTGCTGTAGCGATCGTTGGCGATTATAAACACCTAGGAAACAAGGATACATGCGCACTTTAAATACCCGTGTAACTGGATGTTCTTGAAATTATACACAATTTTAATAAAATGGCTTTGAGGCGTTTTAATTTCATCGCATTATCGCTAATTTCAACAGTTTTTCTGGCATCCGCTGCATTCTGAACAAGATTTTTACTCGTAATTATTTGTCAACTTTTATAAATATTAAATACAGCATGTTGTTTACTTATGTAGGTATATCGTTAAACATGTTCTGAAAATCTGGATCAACGAAGTGTCCATTAAAAATGATTTAATAGGTATTGAAAAGTGATTATTGGAAAGTAGCTGTCATGCAATTTTGGAGCCTATTTTTAAGTTTAAGTTTATTTGCAAAACCACCATAGGTCAACAACAAACTTCCCAGCAAGGGGAGAGCCAGCGAAATTCCGGGACATGGCCTAGTTTGGTCTTCAACAAGATCAGGTCTCTCTGGTCAGCCAACACCTCGGTGTCGCAAGGGCTCAACCAATTAGCCACAGGCACGAGAAAAATCCTTTTAAGCATCGGCCTTTTTGCTTGACCCCGATTTTGGCCAATCCCCTTAATTAGATAATCAACCTGTTTGCCTAACATGTTCTCCCTCTCTGCATTGTGTGTGTTTTTGTTGTCTTACTTTAAATAGTTTTATTTTCTTGAAAATATATTTTGTTTGTTTTAATAATTGCCTGTTCTGTTTGTTGTATGTTTTTTGAGTGATGTGTAATTTATAATAATAGCATTAAACTCTAGACCAGATATTACGAACACCTGCTATGATCCTGGCACAAATTATTCATGGAAGCAGTAGCATTTGTTCTATTATTTAGCATTTGTTTTTATTATATTCCATCGAACACACCTGATCACCACCCACTATTAATTTTAATTTGCAACTCGTAAATTGCTTGTTTCCTTGTTGTGTGTGCACTCGATATTTCCAGTTTTACCAGATTTACAAATTTATTGTAAGTGACTTTTTGAAATTGAATACCAATAGTGTTGATTGTATAGAAAGCTTGGTAAGCAAATGAGCTAAAAACTGATACTTTACAACGTAGGTAACTTAAGAAGTTGATTCAATTCATTGAGTAGCTAGGTCACATTCCTTAGAAATAGGGATATTTTATGATTATTACTATATTATTATGAACATATCATACAGATATAATAACCATGAACTTCAAATGAGCAGCTGTAATTTTACGGTTCTCTGCAATTAAATCTCAGTATTTATTTAATTAATTTTCAATTTTAATGGGCAATTAATTAATAATACATAAAATATAAGGAAATCAGCACCATCCTGCACATTAAAAACAATATTTCACACCATCACACGCAATAAAATAGTTATTATCAGTCTCTTTTATAGTTGTTGCTACTTTCAACTTATATACGGATTTAAACGAATAAACGTTTGAAGGTTTTATTTGACGCCACTCTCTCCCTGATTTCCATTTCATTACTTTGTAATAATTTTTATAAGCGCCCAATAATTTTTTTGCGGAAATCAAGAAAATCGATCAAAAATAAGTTACATGCGTTTACTGCACGTCACTGCTATAAATAAACCCTAGTTTGGTCCTTCCACTTAGAATTCCTTTGTAACCTCTAAAAATTACTGTTTTATTCATTGTTTGTGAAAAAGGAGAGAGGTTACAATGGAAGTATCAGCGGTATTCCATTACACATTAATTTGTTCAATACAGACCAACACCATATCCTGCATGATGCTTTTCTGTTGACCCTAATAATATTCGGACACAATATAACACTTATTGCCTTTTTATTTTCAGACGACGAGGGTGGTAACATAAAGCCGTTGGGGTTGAGTGAAAACAGAAAGGGCAATCAGAACGACCTATACATGCGATTGGGCCTGCTCCTAGGGGATGGAAACAGGAATAAGAGACAGAAACACAAATCCGCAGCCAGGGATAGCTGTACCTCGTTGGCTAGCCTCGATGCCCATACCCTAGCCTCCAATAACACCAGTCCGGTAAGTTCAATCCCAATTTTAATCTAATTTTCCAAGTCCTTTGGAAGTTGGTGGAAATAATTATTTCCATCAAACTTTAAAATCTAGTGGAAATTCAGATTCTCACAGCTTGAAACTTGCATCTTTGCGGTCAGTGATGTCGCTAGTGTAACAACCCTATTTTCTCTGATAAATATGGTTTATTAATCAGCCCTTTGAAAAATGGTGAAAATAATTATTTCCATCAAACTTTACATTTCAGTTAAAAAGCAGATACTTAAGATTGAACAACTTCACAATCGGCGGTATAATTAGTATTAATTTTGTGGATACAAAAGCTTTCGATTTAAATATATAGTTAGTTCATTCGTTAGTTCCTCTTTTGGTTAAGTGTGTTTAGATGTTCAATGATGAATGAACGAAATACATAGGAACAAAGTAATATAGAAGATGAATTTAAAACGGAAATCTATTTCATAGATTCACTTTGCAATTTTAGATTATTATTATTATTATGGGAATGCTGGGTTTATTTTACTGCTATTTCAATGGAAGGTGCTCGGTAAAACTACTTGTCTCATTGATCCTTTCGATCCTTCCAATACCCAATGGGAGATAAGCTGAACACTTGCCTAACATTTGTAAACGGTTTACATTTACCACATAAAAATAAATAGTTTTTACGACAGGTCTGGTAAAAAAAAAATTCATAGGTGTTTTTATGTTTTGTAGGTTTCTACTCTGACTGGATCCTCTGAGGCTGATGTGAGTGTAATGACCCACAGCAAGGAGCAGACTTCAGATTCTATAGGATCCTTGATGTCTATGTCACTATCCGGAACTAGTAATTGTTCCTCTAGTCCCATTAGCAGAAGACATTCTGTTACAAGTAAGTTTAATCATTCTGTTGAAACGCCTAGTAGTTTTCACTTTTAACCAGTAACACATAACTTCATAGTGTGCTTTAAACTAATATGTGTATTGGTAGTGGTAGTGGTGTTAATTATACTTTGTATATTTACAGCTACACAGAATAAAATAGATGAATTGGGTTTCTTTAAAAACCGACGGACTTCTGCAAGGAGATCTGTAAGAACTGGAACAAGATTAACCCCAACTGTTGATGCCAAGAAATGTAAGTTCTTCCCTACAATATTTCTCAACAACTTCTATGTTATTCAGCAGATCTTTAAGTATTTTGTAATGCACTTCACATTGGGAGTCTACAGCTGTGCTCGTCAAAAAAAGTGTCACCAACGGTTGCCATTATTAGCGAGAAAAGTTTCCAGAAGCTTTTACACTTCCAATAAGAATATGACGTAGAAGTTAGTAAGTATACTGTTCATTTGAACTTAATGCCTACAATAACAACAAACTTTTTTATAAAATCTCCCATCAATTCTACCTTCCCAATACAGTTGATATTCATTTTGTTTGAATTGTATAATTATGTACTATCATGTTTATTTTCTTTTTTAGTCTACCCACCAACTCCGCACCTAACTTTGAGGCCACTGTTCTTCGAAGTGCCAGTCCCAGAACAAGAACCTTTATTCGTTGGGCGACAATGGCTCATCAATGACATGCAGCACATCATCAACTCCTCCTCCCCTGGTATCATCATCTCTGGAGAACCGGGAACAGGCAAAACAGCTGTCATCCTTCAACTGGTCGAATATTCCTGCTTTGGAAGAAAGAAGGATTCCATATATGAACAAGTCAGGGAACCGTCCGATATCAGCCCAGATATTACACCAGATTGTGATTCAAGAAGCATCATGGACTTAGCATCTCAAGTTGTGGCTTATCACTTTTGTCAGGCTGACAACAACTGCACTTGTTTGGTTGGTGAATTTGTCCATTCGTTGGCTGCCCAACTATGCCAATCTCCCCGACTCCAAGCCTACAGAGAATACCTGTTGGGAGAACCTCACTTGCTGGGCTGTCTGTCCATTAAGGAGTGCATAGCCGACCCTGACTTGGCATTCCGCCGTGGAATCATCGAACCTCTCATCACCTTGAGGAGGAACGCCAGTATTGACGAAATGAACAGTATTATATTGATAGACGGCCTCTGTGAAGCAGAATACCACCGACCTGATCATGGAGATACAATATCCTCGTTCCTCACCAAACATACTCCTGAAATGCCTTCTTGGCTCAAAGTTGTTGCTACCATAAGATCTCCATTCATAGAGCTAACGAAACAACTTCCTTACACGCGCTTAAGCCTAGATGAATTCCAAGGAAACGACAATGTACAGAAAGATATGCTCGAATACATTCATCTGAGACTACAATCAAACACATCTATTCAAAGCAATGTGAGATCAGCACTTGGTAAACAAGAAGGAAATACCAGTTCGATATCTAAATTCTCTCACTATGTTTTACAACTAGCACAAGGTTCGTTCCTATTTATTAAGCTCATTCTCGACTTGATAGAAAAAGGGAATCTGGTTGTCAAATCTTCAAATTATAAAGTCCTCCCGGTGTCATTGGCCCAAATATTTTTACTGCAATTTAATCTGAAATACCCCACCGTACAATCATTTGATAAGGTCACCCATATACTGAGTGTGTGCTTGGCTGCTTTATATCCTCTAACATTAGTGGAGATCTACTATTCTGTGAATTCATTATTGGTGAATACATTCTTGCCGTGGGAAGAATTCCTGCAAAGATTTTCAACACTATCAAGCTTCCTTGTGAAGAGGATCGATAACACATACATGTTCTTCCACCCGTCATTCAGAGAGTGGCTTATTCGAAGGGACGACGGAGAGAGCTCCAAGTTCTTGTGTGACCTAAGATCGGGTCACTCGGCTATTGCATTCAGATTATCGAGGGTGCAATCACCACTGGATGCCGATAAGACAATGGAACTTGGCCACCACATCCTGAAAGCACATCTGTATAGAAGCATGGGTCCAGCACCTCTGGGCACATGTTCAAGAGATCTGCAAGCTGAATGGGTATCGGAAAGCTCGGCCAATGTGAGCCAAGCAATTTCAACTCTCCGTAACATCTACAACCCGAATGTTAAGGTATCGCGACTGATGTTACTAGCGGGAGGGTCACCTGACTTTGTGACAGACTACATGGGCAATGCTCCACTGCTGTGTATCTATGCCTACCAAGGAATTCTGTCAATGGTTGGAATGTTGATAGAGTTTGGAGCAAATGTGGCGCAGACAAACTCACAAGGATGCACAGCTCTCATTTTGGCTTGCCAGAAAGGTCATACTGATGTGGCTAGAAGACTTGTTGCCGCAGGTAAAGTCTTTTTCATAGTGAATAACATGGTTTTATTATCAGTAAATATTATTATTTTATCATTTGTCAACTCTGTTTCTCAGATTTCTTTCTGTTTTACCATATTCTAGTGTTTCTCAGATTTCTTTCTGTTTTACCATATTAGCAGGGTATTTCCTGGAAAAAAACCACAGTATTAAGTTATTTTCTCGCTTCAATCAGCACGTTTGAGGTGATATCTTGCAAAAATTATTAACTTTTAAAAGGAAATATTAGTTGGAATTTACAGAATTAGTGGACATGATCAGTGTTCTTCAAGGCATTATTTAATTAATTCCAGGTGCCTCTCTCAGTGATATTGACCAAACAGGCCAAACAGCCTTGGTGCATGCAGCCCGAAACGGTTACGGAACCACCGTGGCCTACTTGCTGGGCTGCCAGACCCACAAGGAGTCTGATGAGGAGACCCTGGGCGCACAGCATGCCCTGGTGGGGGCTTCTCAAGCTGGACACCTGAACATTGTGGAGTATCTGTTGGATACTGCAGAGCTTGAGGTTTGTGGAGAAACTAAAACATTAAAATTGTTTGTTTAATAAAACCTGATGTATTGTTTAATAAAACTTACGACAGACCTACGGTTGAAATAATTTTTAAAAGTTTATAGTTTTCTGGTGGCTCTCATCCATGGCGAAGCTTAATGCCAAATCACTATTTTGATTAATCTTTATAACGACTCGGTGTACATTAAGAATACCAAAAAATATGCTTTAGATACATTGAAGGTTTTCCTTTCGTTTCCCTTGAGTAGAATACAAATAAAAAAATAAAATGACTCAATAAAAAATATAAATGTAAAGTACTAAAAAAAATTTTTTTTCAATAGAAATGTATGAACGCATAAAGTAAACAACTTAAAAAAAAAATAGTTTTATTGCTAAGATTATCTGTGACAGTTTCACTTGATTAAGTTTTATGCTTTTTTATAAAATTATTTACAAAATAAATAAAAACCAGTTTTGTGCTTGAAATCGAACGTTTCTAGACTCTGTTTGTCAAGCGATTTTAATGCCTATTACCTACAATATAAGGTATACCAATAATGTACACATTTTTGGCTTGTAACTTCCTCTTAAATGCCGGCAGTTCTTTTCAGGTTATCAGCCCATTTCTCCGTGAGCGGACAGTCTTTGTCCAACTGAGAATGTGGATGTATACCATCACAATTTCAACAACAAAAAATTAACAACAAGACATCTAAATTTTGATTACAATACAAATTGAATATCATACCTAGACCACAAGCAAAATAAGGGAATGGGTCTTTTCATATTCAGAAAGGTCATGATTGATCAGTAGTTCGCTAAAGTTCGCTAGTGGCTTGCCTGCACTCACCTCCGGCGAGACTAGGGAACGGTCTTTTGTTTGTGATCAAACTGTAGTAATCATATTATTCTTCTCCAGGTGGACTCAATCTGCAGCATAACCGGCGAGACCGCCATGACGGCTGCCTGCGGCTCGGGCAGCTTCTGCCTGGCGGTAGTGGACGCCCTGATCCAGCGGGGTGCCGACCTGCTCAAGGCCAACCAGCGCGGCCTCGACCCCACCTGCCTGGCCGCCCGGGGGGGGCACAACGTCATAGTGGAGCGACTGCTGCTAGCGGGGGCCACCTTCGCCAACCAGAATAAGAATCCATTAATTATAGCGGCTGCGGAGGGACACCCTAATGTGGTGGAGATACTTCTTGATCATGGTGAGTTAAATGATTTTTTTTTATTTCGTTTTCTGTAAATACCAGAATTACAACCATAAATTTACATCTCATATATTATTATAATAATTGGATTTGTGTTGACAACTTATGCACCATCAACAAGAAAACAAACTCAAACATCTGAACTTCCGATTAAATGAACGCCTAATTTAACCAAATATTTTACTGTAATTCCGGCCCTAAGAGGATTGACGCGCGCGTAATGGTGACAATTCTACATACATAAACATGTACTGCTCACACTTACACTGTAATGCTCTCCAAAACATTTACTAAGGAAGGAGAAAGCGCATCATGAATACCCCATAAATAAAACGTGATAATCTCAAATCATGTTATCTGAATTTCCATATAAAATTGATAGTTAAAATCTTACCTATAAAGCAGAAATTGTTTGCTTTAAAGCAGCAAAAGCCGGGAAACTGTGAGCTGATGAAATTTGGATCGCAATTTCTAGGTAAATACAATTATTTTCAGCTAACAACATCATATCCATCATAAGCTATGGAGCTTTGTAATAACTGTCAAAACCAATATCCTGCGGAGTCGATGATTAATTGTAGCCTCTCCTTTAAGGGTGTAGTAGGTCCGTGGCCCATGGCAGGGCGGTGACGAAAGAGCGGGGTGCGGACGTCTTTCAGTATGGAGATGCTGGGTGCAGAGGCGGCGCACGGAGCGGGGGGGGGGCCGAACGGCCATCCGTCTCAGTTAGCAGCAGGGGCTTGCCTAGGTTTTACCGACAGAGTACTAAATACTGACTGCTTAAGACTGATTTGGTACCGCAACTTAGCACGGCTTTATATAGGACACTCGTTCAAGAACATGTCAGCCATTGCGTGGAAGTAGAAGCGGCGCCCTTTAGCCATTCATCTCAAAGGTTCCAAATGCGATGCGATATCACAAATAGAAGTAGTTACAACAAATGCTGTAAAAACGATTCTGAAGCAACATAATATTGTTCATTTCACAAACGACAAGCAAATGCATTGCTATTTCATTAGTTCCTGTTCACTTCAAATGTGTACAAACATATTATATTATTATTTACAGGTGCCGAAGTCAACGCAACTGACTCAGACGGAGTATCAGCACTAGGCTGGGCATGTCTGCGAGGCCGGCTCGGCTGTGTAGTATCTTTACTAGAGCGGGGAGCTTCCATCAGCCAGGACGACTCAGCCGGCCGCACGCCTCTTTGTCTAGCCTGCGGGGGACATCCTAACATAGTGGAGACACTGCTGGAAAAAGGGGCCAAGATAGAGTGGGTGGATCATAATGGAATACGACCGCTGGATAGGGCCATAGGACAGAAGAATATTCAGGTGAGAAATTGTATTGCAACTGGACTAGAACTTTCAAAGAAGTAAAGATGGTGTTGTGAATGGATTATTAAATAATAGTGCCTTCTTCACAACAAAACACTCTCTTTATTTTTACTACAAACTCTTATAAGCGGGAATGAGTGTGTTTCAAAAGTGTTGGTAGAAACCTAACTGCTAGTTGATCTCGGTTCTGAGCTGGTGGGGTGAACCTAAACACTAAACCGAGATATCTCTTGGATAATTCTACAAACTCTATGAATTGCTAGCGCTAGAACCATCTATACTATGTAGCTCGAACTATCTCAGATAGCAATCTTGAAAAAAGTAATTTTTAATTGTGTGACATCAAAGATCGGTACTTCAACATACATACTCGTAAATGTTATCAGGCATATTAGGTTGTCAGGATTCCTACCAGAGAAACTTAACAAACTATCTCAAAAACTGAGCTTAAAAGGCAACTGAAAAACCAGTCCTAAGTGAATTTTCAACCTCTCCAGCGTTTTACGGGCATATATGACTTGGCGTCCATATTTTACAAAAGTATTTTTATATTTTTTTCTATCATGCGGAAATACGTAATTTTTTGACGTTAGAAAGAGACACAATAATTCTTTCCAGTTTGTCTCAAATATTTATACTAGAATCCATTAATAAAATCCTAAAATTAGCCAAAATATGTCATATTTCACACCGCTATCGTACCAATCAGTTAACTTTTAAAAAAATGTATTATTAAATGAACGAGATAAAAGTGAAGGTACAGTTATCTAACAAATTCCCCAAACAAAAAGAATATTTTTTAGAAATATCGAGTTCTTTCAATTTTCTCTGATTGGAGTAAAAAAATTTTGTAAAAATGTGATTTGCATTTTTGATATTAAAATTTTGCTATTTAGAAATAGTTATGTGTATTTTAAATGCACGCACTGAAAGGATAATTTTATCTAGTTTAAAAATCATTAATTTTTTTTAACGGAAAACTAAAAAATAAGATGTATACTGTGCATTTGAAATACACAGAAAACACTGCAAACTGAACAAATGTGTTGAAAGTACTGACATAAGAATTTCATGTATAAAAATGAATGCACGGACAAAATAGAAGAGTAACAAACAGATCATAGTAAAATAATAGGTTTTATTAATTCACAATGTACATTTGTTACGTATAAATTTTTATAAAATTAGCGACCGGTTTCGACACGTCCGTGTCATTAACTAGCTATTTTAAAACTAAATTTTTAAGTGCAGAAATATGGGGTTTTATTTAGTTTGGTTCTTTGGTGGGAGAGGATTTGAGGGAGGGGGAGGGGGTTGAGAGGGAAGTGGAGGGAGGAGTCAAAATAACGGGGAACATTGTCAATAGAGGTGATTTGCAAGGTGCTATTATTTTATTTACTATATTAATGCTTGAATTAATTTTTTTGTTGATTTCTAATGTTTCTAATGCGCACAAATTAAAATATTTATTAACGTTAGAATGTTTAAACTTAGTTTTATCCCGGTTGAAGCTATGGCCTGTCTCTATCAAATGATTAGCGAACTCGGAGAAATTATTATTTTTTAAACATAGTTCGTGTTCCCTAATTCTGGTTTTGAAATTTCTTGTAGTCATACCTACATACTGGGAGTTACAATCATTACACTCTAAAGTGTATATCCCATTTTTATCTAATTTATTTGAAACATCCTTGTTATTAATTAAGTTTTTTATTTTAGAATTGGTGTAAAAAGCTGTCGAAATATTAACTGGTAACATGCGGGATATTTTTAAGGACAAGTCGCCTGTATAAAGAAGTTTTTTATATATTAGATTTTTACTAGATTTAGTGTTATTATCACCACTATAAATGTACTTTTTAGAAAATATTTTGGTTTGTTTCTTATTAACTAAACGATTAATTATGTCAGGTTTATATCCGTTGTTTATAGCTATTTGTTTTATAATGTTAATTTCATTATTGAAATTCTCAATATTTAAAGGGACATTAATGGCTCGATGTATCATTGAGTTGAAGGAGGCGAGTTTATGGGACAAAGGATGATTTGAAGTAGAAGGTATAACACAGTCAGTGTGTGTAGGTTTTCTATAGATGTTAAAAACACACTTATTATTATCTAAACTGATGTTTAAGTCTAAAAAATTTTTTTTTTTTTAGGTCTAAAAAATTTAAATTGTTATTATCGTTATGTTCCAGTGTAAATTTTATATTTTGGTGAATGTTATTAATAAAAGTGAGAAAATTGTCTAATTGTCTGTTGCTACCTGTCCAAATTACAAAAATGTCATCAACATATCTATACCAAACAAATACATTAGCTAAAAGGGAAAGTCCACATTCGAAAAGTTTGTTTTCAAAGGAATCCATAAATATTTCAGCAAACAAAGGAGAAGCGGGATTTCCCATTGGGAGACCATTATGTTGTTTATACAATTTATCATTAAAGGTGAAGTAGTTTTGATTGGTACAAATTTCTAAGAAAGTGGACATTTCCTTCACAATGGTTCGATCTAAATGGGAATTATTTAAAATGTTTACAATTAGGTTTTTACATTCATTTGTGGGAATGCTTGGGAAAAGATTAACAACGTCAAAGGACACTAATTTACTGTTGCTAGGTATGTCTAAGTCTTTGATTTTATTTATTAACTCCAAACTGTTTTTAATTGAACGATGTGATCTGAATAAATTATTAGATTTGAATAAAGATACAAATTTAGAACATATATTATAGTTGGGGCTAGAATATGCAGGAACAACAGGTCTAATGGGGATATTTGGTTTGTGAATTTTCGCTAAACCATATAGTTTAGGAGGCTGTGGATTAGTTAATACTAGATGATTATATTTAGGTTCACCACATAGTAAAGGGCAGCTTTTGATTGTCTTCTTGACATCTTCTTGAAATTTCTTTGTAGGGTCTTTTAGAAGAGTTGAAAAATTATCACTTTTTAAAAAATCTTCTACTTTATTAACGTAGTCTATTTTGTTCAAAATCACTATGGTATTTCCTTTGTCGGCTTTGGTTAGAGTTAGATTATTTTCTTTTATGGTTTTTTTGATGTTGTTTAAGGTTTGTTTTTCAGTATTTTTGGAGGAAATATTGTTATTATTATTTTTATTTTTAAGGTGTTTTTTGATGAGTTCAGAAGATTTATGTTTAATGGAGTCTGGGCATTTGAAAAGGGCTTGATCCGTGTCAGCAGCAAGTATTTCAACGTTATTAACTTTGTCATCTTGAATGTTATAGTTAAGTCCTTTGGATAATAAACACGTTTCTTTGACGGATAGTTTATGATCAGACAGATTTATTATTCTTTCATTAAATGTATGATTAGAAAAACTATTTTTATTAGGCACGGGGTTCAAACATCCATCTAGTTTTTTGGAGGCGAGAATAAGGTTTTTTAGTTTCTTTTGTAAGGTAATTTTCTTTTTGAAAGCAACTTCACTAGCACAATTTCTTACTTTGTCGTCGAACAAATCCCATTCTATAGGGTGTAAAGTGTTCACAAGTTCAGTATGTAAAACTTTCAACAAGGTTTGTATGTTGTCTCTGATGTGAAACCACGATTTTATTTCTTCCTTTAACCACATTTTCTTAGCAAAAAGAATCGATTTGGAAGCCGATAAACTGTTGTTTTTAGATTTTATATTTATATATTTAGGAAAAACTTTATTTTTAACACACATTTGATTAAAATATATATTTAAAGACACAATTCTGTACTTGCAAAAAAGTTTTAAATAATATTTGCCTTGGTATGCTGTACTAGCGTTTACAATTTTTTGTATTTCTTTGGCATTCACTATGTAACAATTTCTAGACATTTTTTGTTTTTAATGAGTTTTATTAATTCACAATGTACATTTGTTACGTATAAATTTTTATAAAATTAGCGACCGGTTTCGACACGTCCGTGTCATTAACTAGCTATTTTAAAACTAAATTTTTAAGTGCAGAAATATGGGGTTTTATTTAGTTTGGTTCTTTGGTGGGAGAGGATTTGAGGGAGGGGGAGGGGGTTGAGAGGGAAGTGGAGGGAGGAGTCAAAATAACGGGGAACATTGTCAATAGAGGTGATTTGCAAGGTGCTATTATTTTATTTACTATATTAATGCTTGAATTAATTTTTTTGTTGATTTCTAATGTTTCTAATGCGCACAAATTAAAATATTTATTAACGTTAGAATGTTTAAACTTAGTTTTATCCCGGTTGAAGCTATGGCCTGTCTCTATCAAATGATTAGCGAACTCGGAGAAATTATTATTTTTTAAACATAGTTCGTGTTCCCTAATTCTGGTTTTGAAATTTCTTGTAGTCATACCTACATACTGGGAGTTACAATCATTACACTCTAAAGTGTATATCCCATTTTTATCTAATTTATTTGAAACATCCTTGTTATTAATTAAGTTTTTTATTTTAGAATTGGTGTAAAAAGCTGTCGAAATATTAACTGGTAACATGCGGGATATTTTCTAAGAAAATGTGGTTAAAGGAAGAAATAAAATCGTGGTTTCACATCAGAGACAACATACAAACCTTGTTGAAAGTTTTACATACTGAACTTGTGAACACTTTACACCCTATAGAATGGGATTTGTTCGACGACAAAGTAAGAAATTGTGCTAGTGAAGTTGCTTTCAAAAAGAAAATTACCTTACAAAAGAAACTAAAAAACCTTATTCTCGCCTCCAAAAAACTAGATGGATGTTTGAACCCCGTGCCTAATAAAAATAGTTTTTCTAATCATACATTTAATGAAAGAATAATAAATCTGTCTGATCATAAACTATCCGTCAAAGAAACGTGTTTATTATCCAAAGGACTTAACTATAACATTCAAGATGACAAAGTTAATAACGTTGAAATACTTGCTGCTGACACGGATCAAGCCCTTTTCAAATGCCCAGACTCCATTAAACATAAATCTTCTGAACTCATCAAAAAACACCTTAAAAATAAAAATAATAATAACAATATTTCCTCCAAAAATACTGAAAAACAAACCTTAAACAACATCAAAAAAACCATAAAAGAAAATAATCTAACTCTAACCAAAGCCGACAAAGGAAATACCATAGTGATTTTGAACAAAATAGACTACGTTAATAAAGTAGAAGATTTTTTAAAAAGTGATAATTTTTCAACTCTTCTAAAAGACCCTACAAAGAAATTTCAAGAAGATGTCAAGAAGACAATCAAAAGCTGCCCTTTACTATGTGGTGAACCTAAATATAATCATCTAGTATTAACTAATCCACAGCCTCCTAAACTATATGGTTTAGCGAAAATTCACAAACCAAATATCCCCATTAGACCTGTTGTTCCTGCATATTCTAGCCCCAACTATAATATATGTTCTAAATTTGTATCTTTATTCAAATCTAATAATTTATTCAGATCACATCGTTCAATTAAAAACAGTTTGGAGTTAATAAATAAAATCAAAGACTTAGACATACCTAGCAACAGTAAATTAGTGTCCTTTGACGTTGTTAATCTTTTCCCAAGCATTCCCACAAATGAATGTAAAAACCTAATTGTAAACATTTTAAATAATTCCCATTTAGATCGAACCATTGTGAAGGAAATGTCCACTTTCTTAGAAATTTGTACCAATCAAAACTACTTCACCTTTAATGATAAATTGTATAAACAACATAATGGTCTCCCAATGGGAAATCCCGCTTCTCCTTTGTTTGCTGAAATATTTATGGATTCCTTTGAAAACAAACTTTTCGAATGTGGACTTTCCCTTTTAGCTAATGTATTTGTTTGGTATAGATATGTTGATGACATTTTTGTAATTTGGACAGGTAGCAACAGACAATTAGACAATTTTCTCACTTTTATTAATAACATTCACCAAAATATAAAATTTACACTGGAACATAACGATAATAACAATTTAAATTTTTTAGACTTAAACATCAGTTTAGATAATAATAAGTGTGTTTTTAACATCTATAGAAAACCTACACACACTGACTGTGTTATACCTTCTACTTCAAATCATCCTTTGTCCCATAAACTCGCCTCCTTCAACTCAATGATACATCGAGCCATTAATGTCCCTTTAAATATTGAGAATTTCAATAATGAAATTAACATTATAAAACAAATAGCTATAAACAACGGATATAAACCTGACATAATTAATCGTTTAGTTAATAAGAAACAAACCAAAATATTTTCTAAAAAGTACATTTATAGTGGTGATAATAACACTAAATCTAGTAAAAATCTAATATATAAAAAACTTCTTTATACAGGCGACTTGTCCTTAAAAATATCCCGCATGTTACCAGTTAATATTTCGACAGCTTTTTACACCAATTCTAAAATAAAAAACTTAATTAATAACAAGGATGTTTCAAATAAATTAGATAAAAATGGGATATACACTTTAGAGTGTAATGATTGTAACTCCCAGTATGTAGGTATGACTACAAGAAATTTCAAAACCAGAATTAGGGAACACGAACTATGTTTAAAAAATAATAATTTCTCCGAGTTCGCTAATCATTTGATAGAGACAGGCCATAGCTTCAACCGGGATAAAACTAAGTTTAAACATTCTAACGTTAATAAATATTTTAATTTGTGCGCATTAGAAACATTAGAAATCAACAAAAAAATTAATTCAAGCATTAATATAGTAAATAAAATAATAGCACCTTGCAAATCACCTCTATTGACAATGTTCCCCGTTATTTTGACTCCTCCCTCCACTTCCCTCTCAACCCCCTCCCCCTCCCTCAAATCCTCTCCCACCAAAGAACCAAACTAAATAAAACCCCATATTTCTGCACTTAAAAAAAAAAAAAAAAAAAAAAAAAAAAAAAAAAAAAAAAAAAAAAAAAAAAAAAAAAAAAAAAAAAAAAAAAAAAAAAAAATTTAGTTTTTTTTAAAATAGCTAGTTAATGACACGGACGTGTCGAAACCGGTCGCTAATTTTATAAAAATTTATACGTAACAAATGTACATTGTGAATTAATAAAACTCATTAAAAACAAAAAATGTCTAGAAATTGTTACATAGTGAATGCCAAAGAAATACAAAAAATTGTAAAATAATAGGTTAAGTTAGATTAGATTAGATTTTTTTAATCACTTTTCATGACTATAACATGAACCTAATGGGCCCTGATGGAGAACAATTTGAAGCTGCGAAGTGAGGGGAAAGATGTTTGAAAAATGCCTTTTACTACTTAAATTTATCAATGACATATTCCATTCTGTGCCTCGTCAAATACTGAAATAAATCATTATCCATTAACAATATGAAAATAACTTTGTATAATAATATTTAAATAATTCATTTTATACCACTTTGCATACAAATCATTTCAAAATTTTGTTATACAATATGGCTGTCAGGCGATTTCTTCTCTATATAAGGCTTCAAAATCTTATAATATTTCACCGTATAACTACTAATTAAAATATTTTCTTTTTTAGGTCGTTCAGTGCTTTTTGAAAAGGGGAGCTAAACTTGGCCCAGCTACTTGGGCGATGGCTTCAGGAAAACCTGAAATATTGTAAGTTAAACATTTATATAAATATAAAGTTCAATACTTCCAATAATTGTACTACACCTTATACATATATTTAACATTGTATTTTGTATGTACAATGTTTAAATAGTCTTTTTTTTCCATTATTTCTGGCTTTCACCCTTCAAGGGTGTTCTTGGCCATCATTTAAAATTATTGAGAAATGAAAGGTGAATTTAAATATTAATTTTATTTAAATAGGCAAATTTCAAAATTATAATGAAAATTGGAGTCGAGTTCAGACTTAGAAGAGATGAGATGTTGAATGGAGGGGAGACAATTTTAGATAAGGCTTGATAGAAGAGAGGATATTTGTTTAGAGAGGGACAACCAAAAAATATGTGATCTAAAGTTCCCACTTCTAGACCACAGAATGTACAATCTGAGGAGTCAACGACGTGAATTTTAAAAAGATGGGAAGGAACGGAACAATGTCCGATCCTCATTCGAATGAGTGAAGAAATTTCTTTTTTGGAAAAATGAGGGAATTGCTGAAACCACGGTTTTGATGGAATAGTCCTTTGTATTGAGGCATAGCAGACTCCCTTGGATTGACTAGCAATGTGCCAATACTCCGACCAAACATTGCGGGATCTATCTTTGATGATGGAAAAAATGTCAGATAGGGGAATGTGGTTTACGAGGGTAACAACAGGGTTGGACGCTCCTTGTTTTGCCAAGGCATCCGCAATATCATTACCCATGATACCAACATGTCCAGGAATCCAAATCAGAGTTACAGTTTTACCAGAGCTTTGAATTTAAATAGTCGCTATAATAAAAAAAATAGTTGCTATGATAAAATAAATATAAAAAATAAAATTTGTGCAATCACTTAGTAAAAAAACGATTTACATATTAAATCAGTTCTTCCACACCTTCTAACATATGATTGATTATGTTGTGTTTTTTTTTCGATAAACGTCAACATTCCGAACAAGGTTCCAAAAAAACAAGTCATTACCTTTACAATTCAACTTGCTGGGCATGATAAGTGTCAATCCATTCAATATTAATTTTTAATCATTGAAGACAATATTAACAACTCTCAAATAAAAAAACAGAAAAATCAGAAGAAGATTCAGTCGCATCTTGGAATCAAACCCAGGGCCTCAATCTTGCCTTACCTCTGAGCTAATCTGACCATATCGCCTTCGTTCATATTTAACTGTATCATACTTCGACTAAGAACTATGTACCAATATTATCTTCAATTTTTTTAACGCATATGTTTTAGCTGCTATCCTTATACGTAATTGCAAGATTCTATCCGAATTTAATTCCAATTTATCTGGATAGTGTCTTGGATAAATGTATCCATTATTACTCAATATTATTAATTATTATTAACTAGCTGTAACCCACTAGGCGTTGCTGTAGCTCAGTCTGTCTGTACAGATAGAGAAACAATAGCGTGTTTTGCTTTCACGTCCAACAGATGGCGCTGTTTTTTTTTAAAAAAAGCGTGTTTTTACCTGTGACATCTTTATAATATAGGTATATAAAAACACATGCGTATTTGAATGCAACATTGTGTAAACATTTCAAAACAATCAGAGCAAAACTTTTGGAGATTTAAGATTTTGAATAAACCTTGACATTTTTATTTATATGAATTTTGTTTCATTTGTATTATTTTAGATTGATCTTGCTGAACAAGTTACTAGAAGATGGCAATGTCCTGTACCGAAAAGGTCGCCTAACGGAAGCCTCCCATCGCTACCAATATGCTCTGAAGAAAATCAACAACATCATTAATGACCCAATCACAACCGGCACGACCCTCTCGGCTGAACACATCTGCACCTTCACACAACTGAAGACTAACTTCCTTCTCAATCAGTCCCGGTGTAAGAGGAAGTTAAATGTAAGCAGAAAAAACCTTTTCGTATCCATAAGTTGGTGTAATTAATTATTATTTCAACATCGCAGTACCACAAATTTCAAGTTTTCTACTCAACTCTATTCGCATCAAGTCCTCAGGTCTTCCCATCCTGCTCAATTTATATTTCAGGCATTCAGTCCACCTCTTCCTTGGTTCGTCTGGGTCGCTTCCACTGCGTAACCCATATTGTCATTTTTATCCGACAAAAGCCAAGGTTTTTCTGCATTTAAACCTAATACATACATTACTAGTATGTATCTCTTAAAAGATGTTTAAAGCCTAATCGTTATGTTGATTTTCTATTGTTTTAGTCAAAAGTTTTAATAATAGTATTTATTAGTTAACTTTTAGCAACGTGTTTGCCATGCCATATTATATTCTTAAACATAATTTACTAAAGTTTCCTCTGTAGAGTCCTATTAAAGGTTTTTTTTTAGATCACTTAAAACCATGGAATAAAGAAGAAAACAAGAACTGCCTTCCACACAAATTTGAATGGAACCAAATGTTTCATTTAGCACGCACTCTGTCTCACTTATACTCGCCTGACAATATTGACATGTATTTCTCAATCCCATGTGAATTTCATAATCATGGTGAAACACAGTTTTGTATTGGAAATTCAAGGGCCGATTGGCCAAATATTTGGATCACATCCACATGACATTTCTTGTGTTCTTCTTTATTCTATGCTTAAAACAGCCTTATTTAATTGTTTCAGGAGTTCGTTGAATCTGTGGATCTAGCTTCCCAGGCCATCTCTCTCCGCCCAGATTCATTTGAATGCTACTACGCTAGATCCAAGGCTTACCTGGCCCTCGACAAGGCCAATGAAAGCCTTCAAGATGTTCGAAAAGCTCTTCTCCTCACCCCACAAAATAATGCAAACGTCAAGAAGGTGCTGACCGCTTTGCAACAAGAGATCCTAAATAAAATAACTAATAAGAATGTATCAGCTAGGGAAAGAAATCTTTACGATACCCTTAGTCTTAACTTGCCTTAGTTGCCTATAGATGGAACCTTTGAAATTTGTGTAATTATTAATCTCTTGTAAATTATCTCAATGTATCAACTGTCATATTATTTGCAAATTCATTATTGCGTGGTAAATTAATTATTGTAATTAATTGTTTTTGTTTCTAGTTTTGTGTATATTATGATTTAACGCCATTTTGCATGTTTTCAAAGGTTCGTATTTTATGTAAAGTGCCTTAGCTGTTATGTGCCTAAATTATTGTTAAAATATACCAATGTGGATTTAGGTGAAAGAGGTCCGTCTAGTTTATTTATTTATTCAAAAAATGTTTACAAAACAAAACACATAAAAAATATTTAAAGACTGAATGATTATTGATACAATCAATAAAATAATATTTTATTCTATATTAATCAAAATAAAACGTATTTTGAATTTGACTATGCGAGCTCTAATGACTAGCCCATTATATTTTGGCACGTTTTTAATTACTATTATACATAATACATAAATATGTGGATTTTGTGAATGACTTTACTTTCTTTTTTTACTGAAAATAAATATATATTCCGAACATGGAAACTATGTTTCATTTACTCTATGTAAAACTATTAATTTATTATAAGCATCAAGTAAACAAAACACATTTACAAAATTTTTACAATGTTACATTTTTACATTATATGGATTCACACCAACAATTTTAGTGAAAATGGCCATGGTGGTAACTCTCAGAAAACGATAAATGCACGTCGGCACAAATTAATTACTAGGTAGAAACAAACCTTTGTGATCCAACATTTAACTAATAATCTCCGGGCAATACAAAATCACCATATTACCGAGGAAAATGGAAAACTACATTATGGACGGGTAAACAGAATAGGCAGGTACTTAGGCTAAGAACATGTTGAATCTTTGATGATCACAATTCAATCCACGTCAGATCAACAGAAAACATCTTAAAAATTAATATTTACAAATTACACATTCCTATATAGATTTATGTTAAAAATAATAGAGACAAGGTTTGGACCTAGTACTAAACATAAAATATTTGGCACATAAAATAATAGTACATAGTCTGCATTAGATACCACTTTAGATTACATATTACCATCTATCCCAAATAATAATATATCACTCTTAGAATAGAAAAAAATATGTCAGTATTTGTAAATATGTACACACATATATATAATTTGTAAACATATAGGAGTTGTGGAGTTGTAAAAACCGCTCTGAATTTTTTTGGAAATCTTTTGGAATGCCTTGAAATATTTAAAAATAATTTAACATTATTCGTTTTGATATTTAGCAAGATATAAACACATTATATTTTGCTTTCAACGAATTTCAAACACTTTTTTGTGAATCTATGAAAACCCACCGAAATTTTCTAGTACGAGTACATATTGCAACTCCAAGTCTCATATATGAACATAATTAATATCATGATTTATTCAAAGATGAAGGAGTTTGTTGTGGAGTTTGAGAAACACTGCTATTATTTGGATTTCTATTCTCACTATTATTATCCATTACTGTCACTCTTTTCCAAACCCTTTTGTTCAACCAATCGAACATTGGATAATTCTTTTGAAAGTTTTCCGTCACAAATCCATAAAGTATCGGATTCACAACCGTGTTGAGCAAGGCAAATGCCACACAACACAAAAAATTTGTAACAGTGAGGAAAAAGTTTTCATCGGAACGGTGTCCATCAAAATATATTAAAAACATGATGACTGGCATTGGAAACCACATGCAGCATACCGCAAGAACATTCATGTATAAAAATCTAACAGCCTTTTTATGCTTTGCTAGTCTTTGAAGTCCTCCGGTCGATGCCATCCTATGTAAAGGAGACTTGTTGATTTCATTTACCGATCTTTGTGACGATAATAAGCCTGGTAAAAGATTGCTAGCAATACTTTGAACGCTTTGTCTCAACCTGCTGCCGGAAAGATCCAAGCACCCTGCTTTCTCTTCCAATCTTCTTTGTATTTCTTCTAATTTTGTGAATATTTTGTGGTAATTTACCATGAGGATCGTTATGGGTATCAAGCAGCTTACTATGGCTGTCGGGATGGTAAAAATTAAGGAGCAGTTAACCGGCTTTGTGGGGAAAACGAGCGTGCATATTGTGATGTTTTGCGTGATTGTTTCAGATGACTTCAAGGATTGCACGGTTGTGTTTTGTTGTATGATCTGTTCTCTGAAGAATGCCGCTACCGGGATGTGTAGGATGAGAGCGAAGAACCATGTGAGGATGCAGGAGATGATGACTGTGCAACGGGTGAGACCGGAGCAGTAGGTAGGGGCCGCTAAGCAGAGGATGCGGTCCACACTGATACCTGTCAGGGTCCATAGCAGTACAGAGCCGCAGACGAACTAGAAAAAGGAAAAATAAAGTTTAAAAACATAAAAAAGAAGAGATTCTTATGCACGGTGTCCGAAGACTAGCACTACAAGCAGCAAATTGGTGAATCTATGCATTTCAATTTTTTTTACTTTTTGTTATTTTCGGCTTCTAAATGATTAACAAAACCTTTTGGAACCGGGTCTATTTTAAAACCGCTAGTGAACCTTACTTAAAAATTAATTTTAATATAAATTTCAACTTCGAACTTGATTTACTCAGAAACGAAAACTCAAATCTAAGTTATTACACAGAATCGACTCCAATTCTGATGAAGATTCACTAATTTTACACTTATTATTATTATTATTTGCAAAAACAAGTACCGTCAACTAAGGCATCTTTACCTAATTTTTCAATAAAAAAGTTAATAAATCGAAAAAAAATCATCTTTTGGAAATGCTATCGCTTTAGATAGGTTAGAGTAAGATATGACTTTAATTTTATCTACTCATTGGACTTTAAAACTGTGAAACTAACCGACTAATAATAAAAGTAGGAGGTAGGTAAAGAAGTCACAAACTTGGCAACTTTACCTACTCAAAATTTCTCAATGAAACTGAAAGTTTATGTATAAAATCGGTAAAATTGGTGTTCCTTCCAACGCTTGGATCTCGATTCTATGCTTTTTGCAAAAATAAAGAGCATTTTACTGGCAACACTGGTTAGTAGGTAAAGATGCCCGACATTCTGACTACATTTCCATACAAATGCAATACTTTCGTTAGGGCTGCCACCAAACTTGAAACTATGTAGGTAGCTATATCAAAAACATTAATATAAAAGATCCATCTTATTTTGTTTATCCAAACGTTTTATTATAAAATCTTACACAATTTTTATAGCATTGGCAATAAGAATAATTAAGTATTGGTAACTTTTTAATGAAAAAAAAGTATTATTATAAAAACAAATGTATCATTATTCAACTTTGTGCGAAAATTTGACGTCGAAGTAAAGGATACCACGTCGAGTTTTGTCAGGTTCCGGCAAAAATTTTACAATGTCCACAGCAAATATAATGCTGACATCGTCGATCGTAGGCCAGTAAAATCCACCTTTTCTGCATCTTAAAAACTTTGCTGAAATGTCAAGGCCGCTTATGTCTATAATTTGACCGCAGTAATATTTTTTTATGTTTTTGGTGCCCGCAAAGCCAACTAAAATGTATTGCCCAATTTGTATTTTATCTCCTTCCTTTTCAAGCATATCTGCCTGTAGCTCCACTTTTTTTTCCATAATTTCTTCCCTCCCCATTTTCTGCTCATTCACAATCTGCGGCTCAACACCCCTTTCCATTTTAGTATCATTTGGTTCTTCTTCTTCTTCTCCTCTTTTTATTAAAATGTTCGACAGGATTCTTATTTCAGGTTTCTTTCTTAGAGCTAAGTCCGATGATCCTGCTAGATCATTGCTTTTTTTAGGGATTCTTTGTGTCACTGCCTCTTCATTGATATTTTGAATATTTCTCTTTCTAGTTGCGTTTTTATTTAGATTATCAATTAATAGGTCATTGCTCGTAACTGATTTTCCAGGTAAAACATTCATTTTCTTTTTTGTGTTTCTCTTGATAGGATTTGGTTTTCTGTTTTCTTTGAGGTAGTCAAGCAAGGCTTGATCCACATTATAGCTGATATTTTCACTGCTTTCAGGCATTTTTTTATAAACTTGCTGTGGATTGTATGGATGTATGCCCGTTGCGCGGAACCCACTAATGATGTTGTTTTTCTGGTTTATGTTTGTATCTTCAATTAATTGTTTCAACAACAACGGAAAATGATTTTTGTTCAAACAGGCCTGCTTGGGATTTTCGATTTTATATTTCATTAAAATTTTTCTCCACGATTTCTTAAGTGGCCCGAAAAAGGCCACATCAAGAGGCTGTGTAAGGTGGGTAGAGCACGGAGGAAGAAAGGCAAACCTTATGTTGTGCAGCTCACATAGTTCTACAACTTCGATATTGATATGACTTGAAAGGTTGTCACCAATTACCAGTTTTGGCCCTTGAAGCCGCCGGGCCCACGGAATTACTATTGTTGTGAACCAATCCAGAAATGTGGTTGAATCAAACCAACCGCTTTTTGTTCGGTTGTATCGAGCTCCTTCGGGGCCTCCCTCACACCAGTGACTCCACATGCACTCCGATTTGTAGACAACATACGGCGGTAAAAGGAGCCCGTTGGCTACTCCAGCAAACATAATTGATATGCAACCCTTTGAAGAGTTTACTATTCTCTCTGGATACTTCACCCCACGGCGAAATATACATTTGGCAGCGCCTGGGTCATCACTGACATTTGTTTCGTCATAATTTAATACATGACTTGTTGCCAACCCTTCAACGGATGCTTTTAAATTTTCAAAGTAAATTTTGAACTCTTCGATTGTTTTTTCCGCTCGCGCTTTTTTTATATTTTGTGTAGACCTCACAGTTAATTCATGTTCGTGTCTTTTTATAAAACTTTTTACCCACCAGTTGCCTGGAGGCTTATTATCAAATATATACTCTCTGTTATTTTTTGTTAGGTATTCATAAACAACCATACGAAATTCCAAATGCGCCAAAGGCAAACCGAATTCTGATGCGGCTATTAACACTTTAACAAATTTAGATTCTTCTTCCTCCGTGAATCTGAACCTAGGTCCAGGTTTATCGGTGTGTAAATTTTTTATCCTTTTTTCAATTGTCCTACGGGGGATACCAAATTGCCTCTCTGCATCATAAGAATTAATTGTTTTTTTTTTAACCAAATCAATGGCAATAGACATCATCTCTTCGGAGTAATTTTTATAAGGTCTAGCCCCTAGTTGCCTTCTACTCCGTATAGGTGGCATCCCGAATTAACCTAAAACAATAAAAATAAATGTACATAACAAAAATTGCTACAAAGTTAATCGCCCTAAAAATACAGTAAATCTGTCAATGGGATAATTTTTTTTAAAACTACATAAATAAAAAAATATTTTGAATTCTTCATAATAACGGCTTTATATAATTGATACCCAAGTATTTAAGCACTGAAAATAAAATCAGATTGTTAAATAAAGAAAAAAAGTGCAAAAAAATATTATAAATATTTCTCATGATTGGACAACCCTATTCATAGGTCAAGTTGCCACTCAACATAAAATGGTAACTTTACCTATCGTCAACTAACATTACCCAGACGAATTTCTTCATAACCATTTAAAAGAAACGCTTGAAAATCACTTTTACGTCTTCAGAAGAGGATGTTACATAAAATATATCAATTCTACTCACCTTTGCTCAGCAGTTACGACAAAAATGATGAAATTTTGCACAGGAACCTCCAGCACCAAATGACGCCACGCACTTCGAATCTTCAATGTCTTGACAACTAAGGCAGTGCTGCCAGTGGAAAGTTTTTTTAGAGTTGCCAGGTCCATCAAAAAACTATCTACCAGTCATTAAAGTACCTACCGTTTTCTGCTTTCAAGGAATTTAAGTTTTTCAAGCACTAGGTAGACGTAGGTAAAGTTAACTGAAGTAGGTAAAGATGCCATAGTTGACGGTACATTGCAATATCGGTAATTAAAGATTACAAAAAAGTGAATAACAAATATATTTACAAGTGGGACAAAAAAAATGTTTCAAATTTAGGTTTACAATGTTAAGTCTTGAATAATATTTCACGTTTAAATACATTGTAGGACATGTGGAAAATATCCACAACTAGTTTCCGAACACGATGTATTTATTATTTTCTCGTGATGTTGAGTGTGGAGAGGGGAAGGAGATAATAGAAAAGAATTGCTTGTAAAGAAACATACCCACACACAACATCAAAAGCACCTATTTTAATAAAAAATGGATAAAACGAACAACACTAAAAGAAGTATTCAGTTTTAGGATTTGATCAAACTGCAGTATTATTTCATGGTCAGACTTCCACCCGAACCTCGTTTCTACGTGTTTAATGTGATTAATGAGAAGAATGTAAACCACAAAGTTTTCAGAATTTTTGTTAATTGGCTTTGATGATAAGCGGCCCTGGAAAAGCAGTTTCGCAAATACATATCCGGGTTCTTCATATTATCAGTGAGTGATAGTAAAGTGTAATTGGTATTGCCAATTCTCTTGAAAGTAAGTAGATACCACAATGTAAGGAAAAAAATTAGAATATCTCTAATGATAATAGCACTAGGTACTTCACAATGAATGTGTCCTCATATTCTCTGAAAGTATGTTGCCTGTTGTATGCTGATGATGCGGTGCTGATTGCTAATAGTATGGATGATCTGCAGTCTCTCGTGTCTAGGATGAACGAAGTATGCGTGAAGAATGAGTTAATGATGAATGTAAGTAAGTCTAAAGTAATGGTGTTTGAAAGAGAAAGTACGAAAACAGTGTGTAATATAGCTGTGAATGAGGAATACTTGGAGCAGGTGGATGAATTTGTGTATTTAGGAAGCATGTTTACGAGTGATGGGAAGGCTGACAGAGATATTGAAAGAAGAGTAAATGCAGGTAACTCCATTAATGGAGGACTGAACGCAGTTGGCGCTAACAAAAAATTGTCCAAAGAAGCGAAGTTAGCAGTCCACAATGGAGTGCTGGTACCTACCCTGATGTACGGAAGTGAGGCATGGAACTGGCAAAGAAAGGATGAAAGTAGATTGAATGCTGTTGAAATGAGATCCCTGAGGCGTATGTGTGGTAAAACCATGTATGATCGTGTGAGGAATGTGGATATCCGCAAAGAGTGCAAGGCTGATGTAAGCGTAATGAGTAAGATCAAGAAAGGGACGCTTAGATGGTTTGGGCATGTAGAGCGAATGAGCGAAGAAAGGAGTGTAAGGAGAATATACGATGCAAATGTGAATGGTAGCAGAAGTCGGGGGCGCCCGAGGAAGACATGGCACGACCAAGTGAATCAGATACTTGAGTCGGGCCATGTCAAGAGTCAGAACAATAGAAGAGTATGTATGAGACGATGTATGAATGTGAATGAGGCAAGGAGTGTGTGCCAAGACAGAGTTGTTTGGCGGTCCGTCCTCTCTGCCTACCCCTGCGGGGAAACGGCGTGATGGTTAGTTAGTTAGTTAGTTAGTTATTCTTATATTGATACTAGCTGTACCCCGCCACGCGCTGCTGTGGCTCAGTCTTTCTGTGAAGATAGAGAAACAATAGCGGATATTGCTTTCACATCAAACCGATGGCGCTGTTTTAAAAAAAAAGCACGTTTGTCCAACAGATGGCGATGTTTTACAAAAAAGGCATGTTTTTACCTGTCAATGGTAATATTTATATAATATAGCTATATAAAAAAATGCTGTTTCAAAAGTTCAAAGCAATCGGTGTAGAACTTTTAGGAGATTTAAGATTTTAAAGTAACGAACATTACATTTTCATTTATAATTTAAAAGTATGGTAAATATGGGTCGGTACTAGGGCTGCCACCTCTACGGGTTTGACCCGGAGTCTAGGGGTTTGCATGTTGCATGTCCGGGCTACGGGTTTAACATCAATATCTCTGGGTCAGACCGGGCGGTGGTAGCGAAGCGACAGACGACCATCACGGCGCGGAGCACGTGACTGTCTGACTGAGTGAACGCATGATGAATCTTACGGTACCAAAATAATGAAAAACATAAAGTTTTTGAGGCCTTCTGATAAGGATCAATTAAAAAACGAAGCCAATAAAGTTTACAGGAAAACTCTTGAATACATAAAGAAATATTATGATTTTGAGGATTCTGTATTCAAAATCTTTTCCAATTTCGATCTAACAAGTACAGTAAGTTACGAAGATACTGTGGAAGCTGTCGAATCACTTGGTTTGAAAAATGTCGACGAAGATAAACTTTATGACGCGACTCGTAAACCGTCACCGAACTGCCAAAAATAATTGGATTTTTTTTTCAATCTCCATAAGCAATGCTTTTGTTGAACGCATATTTTCTTTAATGGGAAATTTGTGGACAGACGAGCGAACTTGCTTGTCAGTGGACATGGTGAAGGCAGAGTTAATTGTGAAGGTTAATTAGAATATGAATTGCCTAGAATTTTTGAAGTTTCTGAAGAAACCTGAGCAAGAAAAAATGCTTAAACAATCCCTTCAGAATGAAAATATAGTTTTAAGTGTCAAGCTGGTCCAAGTCAGCTTAGCACTAGCTAGGTCATTTATTTTTAAAAAAACATTACCAATGGTAATTTACCATGACATTTTGCCTTAATTAAATAATTAATACTAAAAAAGTTTTATTTTAATAAAAATACTATGTTTTTAAAATCTCCGGGTCCTTTTCGAAAGGTAGCAGCCCTAGTCGGTACTGATAAAAACTTGTTTCATTCCGTAAGTGAGGACAATAATATCATAAAAAATCTGATAAGTAATATTTTTTTTTAATCTTTAACAATTTATTATTTATTTTAAACATGAACCTAAAAAGCCCCGAACGGAGTTCTTCAAGGACTGTTTGAGGCCACAGGGTTAAAGGGGAAAATGAATTAATAATGCCAAAACATAATTAATTTGTTTAATGACATATTCCGTTCCTTGTCTCATCAAATACCCAAAAAATATCATAAGCCAAAATTGGCCCCGTTTATCAGTATTTTTTTGTAAAGGAATCACTTGCCAGGGCTCCCACCAGGGAGCAACTTGACACAAGTAAATATATCTCACAGCGAGGATAGGGACTGACTGATATACGGGGCCATAATACATTAAAAAACACAAAATAAAATTTTAATAGTTCATTATGCACCACTTTGCACACAAATCATGTCAAAAGTTATGTCATGCAAGATGGCTGCCAGGCAATTTCCTCTCACCCTAGATTTGGCTTCAATGCCATTCATACAAAATCGCACTAACAAATGCTCTGTCCGGGTTTGTTTGTGATTTTATATCTTAGGCTGAATCCATTATTAATATCTTTAGAACGCCATCTATCGATTTATGGGTGTGATTTAAAACTCCATATCGGTAAATAATAGATTTTGATTGTACCCATATCAATAGTTGATTAAATTTCACAAAAGATGGCATTAGAAAAAAAAATACCATTTTACGGACGAAAGTTTTGACTTTATTAGAATTTCGATTTGGTTTTCTTGAATTGAATGAATAAATAAAAGAATGAGTGAATGAAATGCAGTCTTGAACGTGAAAACTAACCCATTTCCCGATTGAGCTGAAACTCGCCAAATAGACTCGTTGTCTATGACAATGCATTATACCAATATTTGGTGGCACTCACGAACCCACACATTTTTCTGAAATTGGATGACACTATAAAAATTATACGAAATAAATCTCGGTGCTATTTAATTATAATTTGATGTGATCGTGCGGTTCACCCATTTTCAAGTCAGGGGAGTCATTTTTTAAAATACATCTATTAATAAAAATTGAAGTAGTATTGTAAATAAACATAGTTTATTTTTTTCGCATTTTTTCTATAATATTTATATTTTGAAAGATAGGTTTTTTGGAAAGATTTTTAACAGTTCACAACTAACTCTTGTTAACAACTAACGTGTCGAAATGGGACTGGCAGAGGAAGAAAGAAAGAAAACTGAACGCAACAGAAATACGATTCATGAGTGTGAAAAAGCACGAAGATATAACCGAATTATGAGTGACGAACACCTGCAAGAATTTAACGCGACTTAGGACGGGTTGTTTCGGAGAATTTGAACAATTCATCAAATTTCAACGTTCATTTCCGAGTTCTGTGAAAGTCCTGTTCAAATTCTGTTATTATTTCATTATAGGCTAGTTGCTTGACAAAACTGAAATTAAAACAGAACTCTAAAAAATCTTTCACAGAACTGGAAAATGAACGTTGAAATTTGATGAATTGTTCAAATTCTCCGAAACAACCCGTCCTTAATGTAAGCCTAATGAATTAGATTAAGAAAGGAGGGACAGATAAAAAAGTATCTTACGCAAAAATCGATGGACGCAGAAGTCGGGACTGTCCTAGCCTTTACATTATATCAAGTTATTAAAACATTTGGTTCGTGCACGAATCATATCACATCAATCGAAAAATATATTATGATAATCTATGAACGTGGATAATGCATAGAGTTTCTCGGTGTTCAACCCTCTCTGCACATCACTGCGAGGATAATGATAACGTGACTATGTTACTTTTAAATTCATTTAATTAATTCTTATCTGCAAAATCTCGCGTAATTCGTCGTGTAGCGAAAAATACTTCACAACATTTGTTTTTAATTTGACGTTACGCGCAACTTTATAAGTAATGTCACGAAATACCATTATTACGCGAGAGTGTAATTACAATGAGAAATATAACCAAGAAAATGACAATGCAGATAGGAACGTGAATTGGGCCAAGAGCTAACCACGCACAAAGTTGTGGTTTTAAATGAGCGATACATCCCAAAATTATTAGACAACTCAGCGCCTAAACCAGAATTTCCCGAAATTATCTTGGTTTGGAATGTTTCAAATTCCGTCACCATTTTATATAATAGAAACAGGGTGATATGGCATGGAAGCGTGCCGACTGTGCAGAGTTATGATCAAACTGCACGGAGTAATCGGCGGAGATCAATTATCAAATGAACGAAATTTGAATCATATTCCTATGATTTAAGAATTTAAGATTATACACACCAGAAAACTATGTCTATTTCAGTTAATTTTAGTCATGATTTGATATATTTTTTATAAGAGTAATGAATTTGAACAATTTATCAATTTTCACACTTAATTTTCAAGTTCTGTGAAGGTTCTATTCGAGTTCTGTCACTATTTCAGTTTTGTGAAACAACTTGCCAATAATGTTATAATAATAAAACGTGAATAGAACCTTGACAGAACTTGAAAATTAACTTTGAAATTGGATGAATTGTTCAAATTCTGTGACCCGTTCTTTAATGTTTTGACGCACGACGGTCTTTTCAAAAATTTCAAATGAATATGCCTTGGGCTAATCTGGTGTCGCAATAGGGTAGATACTGCATATACACAAGTGCCATGTCTTTGGTTAAAACGCTTTGATTTTTTGTGAAATTGTTTGGACGCGTGTAAATAAAATTTGGACATTGAAGCTATTGGTTAGTATAGTTAGCTACAGTCTTAGGTGCAATATATCACTTTCTTAGAACAATTTTGTTTGGAGGGTTAAGTTTTGATTTTATTATACCAAATCTTGGTAATTGGCCTTTGTACAATTTTCAGATGTTTTATTACCAATTATTCAATAGGAAAGGGATTAATTAACATGGTGAACAAGTTTCATTGTTTTCACACAAGTAATTATTATTATTCAAGGCCCATCTCCATTGTATCCTTTATATATTTTGTCAATTTGATTGCCATTTTGATTTTTTTTTACATATAAACGGTTTCTAAATATAATTGTTATCAGCCGTCTAGCATGAACGTTATGATTACCAGATGTTAACTTTTACTCAGTCAGATTCGATTTGTTTTCTTCGTGCAGTCTCTTGCTCATTGTCCGTTTTCATTAAAGTTTTAATGTGTTTGCTTTTAGCTATTAATTATTCTGTCTGTGACCCAGGGGCGTTACGATATTTTATTGTAGAGCTTTCACAGAATTTAAACATTTCATCAAATTTAAAAGTTATTTTTCAAGTTTATTTATTTATTTATTTACTAACGGACAACGTCCAAACCACAAAATAATAACACGAATAAAGTAAAAAGAAAAATACAGGAGTAGACAAAGGTACATGTAAGCAAAGACATATGGTAGATATAATGTAAGAAAAGTGACAAGTCGAATCAAGTCAAGAATACGCCGTCAGGACCACAGGACACTTAAATATTCCGTCACTTGTTTAGCGACTGGCAAAAATCATTCAGACTTATCCCAAAAATGTTAAGGTTTTGACTTGAGTTGACCAGTCTACACATTCTGGACAGTGGTGAATAATATCCATAATTTGTCGAATGATGGTTGAGGAAGAGCAGTTCATTATTTCTGAGTCTTTGCGAGGGGATATTGAAGGGAATGAGTTGCAGTAGAGTAGGTGAATCAATAATACCATTTATAATTTTGAAGAAGCAAATGAGGTCATTTCTTTCCCGACGGACTACCAAAGAAGAGAGGTTTAGAGTTAGTTCGATTTCATCATATGAGTATTTGCCATTTTCAAAACCTAGCCTCCTAGCAATCCCTCTTAAGAACCGATGTTGAACAGATTCAATGCGTCGAATGTGGACAGCATAAAAAGGAGACCAAATAACACAAGTTCTGTGAAAGTCAATTAAAATTCTGTTATTATTCCATCATGAGCCAGTTGTTTGAGATAACTGAAATAATAACAGAACTTGGGTAGAACTTCATATATTTTGACATGATCTTTCATGTGAAAAAAGGAACAAAACTTTTCCTGGAAAGATTAATCTACAGACATCTGAAGTTCGATTAGACAAAGCAGGAATTTGACTCGGAATACTAGAAGAACATTTTCAGCAAAGACAAAGGTGGGTTAAGAAGCATAAACTGAAGATGACTTCGATGGTGCGGAGGTCAATACCGTATCCTTAGATTTTCCACTTTGCCAGTGACCATATCCCAGTTCGGTGAGCAACATGTCCAAAATATCTTAGAATGTTTATTTATGTCTTTTAAATAGATTCATAGTTACCTAATAAAATCTGTAAACATATTATATATTTAAAAACAACGTGTTTTGGTATAAATTAATCACATAATTTCGTAATTTTAATTTAAATTTGCATATATTTTCTTATAATTTAATTTCCTCTGGTAATTTGCTATATGCACACAGTTCATAGCCTTTTGTGGATGCCTAGCTTAGTAAAGCTGTGATGATTAGTGATCACGGATTGATTAGTCCATGGATTTTTGAGCATTTTTTCAGCACTACATTTCAAGGCTCTCCAATCATACTGAGAAATTACAAGGCAGATCTTAGAACGTCACTGGCATAGTCTGCAATAATTATAGCCATCGATCTAGTTGAGGCGACTATCTGAAGTTAGATGTTGAATAACGATCATGTCATCCAGGATGTACACGACCATCGTTGCAATTCAAATACTCTGCTTTTCCTACAAGCCACAGGTCCGAGATAATTTGCATTGCAGTGGAGAGACGGGTTTTCAAAACTCGATGGTCGTTCATCTTGCTGTACCTCAGCGGCAGACTGAACCAAATAATTATCAATGGTTTTACTTGGCTTATATTCAATAAGACAGACCTAAAGTGTCAATCAATTGGTATATAGTTGTGAAAGAACAAAATTATACGTTACAATCGTGGCATTGGTAACATTTTGAAACACGCTTTTGAGGTGCATAGTCGCCTACTTTAGACCCTTTGAGAATATTCATCTTTCAAAGGCATTTATCGTTTACTTATAAAAATCACCCACCAATCTCCCCTTAGTATTCCTTATTTACTTTCTCTTAACAATTCTCGCATTTTCTCAGTTCTATACAAGTTCATAGACTTGAATGACTTCAGTGAGATTTCCTATTCCCGTATAGATTTCCCATAAAATTATAACCATCTCCCCTAACTTTAAAGGCACATAGCACTCTTTTTAGGGTGAATTGCCTAATACAAAAAAAAAAAAAAACTTATGATTGATGCATGTTGCAAAAAATATTATTTTTGTGTAACATTAATTTCAAAAATATATCAATGATTTATCATTACGACAAAGCGAGCAGGAATGTACCTAATGCGAAAACCACATCATAGACGGGCATGAGTGGTATATTAAACAATGGGAAAGTATTTCATATACTTTTAACAATGCTATTTTATACGTGATTTCGAATGCACTTGGAGTACTCTTAACATATTAATCATCGAACCGAATTCCAATAACAATTTATCGATTAAAATTATTTGCAAACGTTACCTACCTACCCACCGGTAAATTTATTTTGAAAAATCTTCTATTTTTCATTGTATTTTATCTTTTTTTAGCTCTTTCGAACGAATTTTATGGACAAAAATCATTCTTCGATTTGGATATGGAAGGTTTTCTACATATTTACTCCAAATATGTGAACAAATTGTTTTTTTTAATGGTTGTTTGAAAACGATCCATAGAAAATTACGGAAATATTTGATGAATCCATTTTCATAAGAATTTTACGGACAAAATGCAGACTTGTGTTAAGTTACTCCCATTATTTATTCCTATTTATGTACCTTCAATACAATATACGATTGTATTACACACTGTCAATAAATAAAATCCAGTTAACTGATGCAGACTGGTAAAATTTTCCCTGAAACCTCCCAACCTTCTCACTGGAAGCTATCTGTTTAAAAAAAATTATTTAGTGCAAATATATGTCCAAATGATCCTCCACAGTTCAAATATCTAACTGCATGTTCTAGATTCTAGCAAATCGAAGTCCAAACGTAAAGAAAGCTGTGTTTGTTATTGGATTTATTTGCTTGCATTAATTAGATTAGGGCCATTTCAGTGAGTCTTCTCCACAATGTGTCATACACAACACATACAATATGCAGCTCCTAGTTCTGACATAGTTATGGATATTATCATGAGTATGGCCCTAGTTGCATATCATTATCATCGCACTGATGCGTTATCTGAATACGTTAGTTAACGTTTATCCTGGAAAGCACGTGTGTAACCATTCCGATATAAACACAACACGAAACACCTTTCTTACTTTCTTTTGTGCAAACAATGATATTAAATTTATTGCAGAACGAAATGTTGGTCGATCGTGAAAACAATGAAATGGTATCTACGTTTTTTGGCTAGCCTGAGGTCAACTTTGCGGAACGAAGGTCGTGGTAACATAATTTTAATGCCAGTACACGAACGGTGCGAAGTGATAAACTAATTTTATGGCTTATTTCGACCCAAAATGAGATTTAATCGACAACATCAGGGCCATTAGTTGGATTTTAACGTACTTCAATCCCTTGGACAATTTATGAGATATTCTTAACAGACAAAAAATAACCATAGAGTCTTTTGTGAGATATATCTCCCAGCCTGACACACTCGCTTTCTCATTTTTATATAACGGTTAGAAATATTATTTAAGCAGTGTTAGAAAATGATTATGCAGCGCTTTTAGTTTGCATTAAGCCTTAGATACATTACGCTATATTATGCGCGCATAATTTAGGCGTGGCATATAATTATTATATGTTGAGGTGAAGCACTGCGTTATAATCTTACTCAGGAGATGGGGTCAGATCAGTTGGGGAACTGCTGCGGAATATCATTTCTTTGTACGGGATCTGTCACTTTGACAGATGACGGCCCTCCATAAATTGTTCTGACCCTTTCTCCTGATGTAGGTAGGAGAAGGGGTCACTAATTAATATAAATGCTTACGTATAATTTGAAATAATTGTATGAAACAACATTTTAGCATTTAAAAAATATTTTTCAAGGTTTCGCAAATTTTTAAATAAATATTTTTATATTTAACATAAAAAGGTGAAGTGACAATACTTTTGTCTAATTAAAAATTATTTTTAGTTTCGTGTAAAGTAATAATTACAGTTTACACAAAAAAAACCATCTGTAAGCGACTTTAAAAACATTCAATTTTTTTGCGTTCAAAATTTTAATATTTTTAATTTCATATGTCGATTTGTAGTAGGTACTAAAATCTGAAAGAATGTTTCATCTGCTTCCAAAAACATTTTATTTTTATTTTGAAGTCCTTATTAATCATTTTATTTTAATAATGCTGTATTCCTTTCGTTTAAATTTTTAAAAGATGTTTTAATTTTTTTTACTAACATCAAAATGACAATTTTTTTGGAAGACAATGATTCTGAGATATTTTTTAACAAATACTTTCAGCCTTACAAATCTTACAATTATAATATCCGGTGATTTCCCACGGGTCTGCGCTATAATAGTACAACTTATACAGTTAGCACGACGATAAACCGTGAATGATGTTAGTTAAAACGCATCTAAAATATATGGTTTATAGGTATTTTCACATGAAGGAATGAATATGAAATGAAAACAATAACTTTTTTAACATAACTTTTATCTTATTGCCGACAAGAAGAACTATACGGGGAAGAGGGCCGTATACTGTCGGGTTAAAATCGTTACTCGTAATAATATGCATGCATGGTTTTTTTAGACTGGCAAAACTTTGTTCCAAATCCAAACCTCTAAAACACGGGCATTTTCGCATTTCGCGTTTTGTTGCTTACTTCACGTTTCTTCAGATGACATTTGTAATGTCATTGATCCGGTCTGTTTTTAATTGCCTCGGAATCCGGCCAATTCGATTATGCCTCCATATTTGCTTTGGTAAATCCATATTTCGATTCAAAATATCCCTCCGTCAGTGCTGCAAATGGGTATTACTGCTTTACACATTTTTATTACGCGACAGATCGATATTTGTCAAATCATACAAATTGTTCATAAAGTCCGCCAAATACGGTCGTAATATGTCCCTAATCACAATTCGCAATACGCAAGCGCGTGATTATGAGTAACGTTTTCTACTAACCCGTTCTTATACCCCCGTATTATGAGTGAGGCCGTTAGTGTTTTCGGATTTCCTTAACTTTAATGCATCCGAGTCGTCTAGGTCAATACCTTATCTAATGTCTGCACCATTTTTATGCACTAAACTAATGCTTAGTTTATACCTTCGTGCGCAATTTAAAAACATTAAAACGTAGGTACCTCCTTGAAATCCGTATAGAATGCTGGTATTCCCTTGTTCATTTAACTTTACGAGTTTGTTTACAATAATGATAATAATAATACTAGGTATACTGCTAGAAACTTATACCATAAATAGAATCAGGTAGAAAATTATGCATTCTTGAAACTGCCAAATATTATTAAACAAGGAAAAACCACCGTGAAAGCCAAACCAATATAATTAGTAAGAAAAATGATTTATGGTGGGATTTACTTCTGTGTTCATTTGTGAACCACGACGTTGTAAATTACCTACAACGATACTTATCGTACGTATTTCTTCTATGGCATAAATTATGTGTAATTTATATGACGCGTTGTGGTCATACATCCTACGGATTTTACGTCATGTTCATGGATCACTGTCCACTGGAAAAAACATTGGAGTTTAGATTCCAATATTCATGTTTGTGCCCACATTCTTTATCGTGTGTTAAAATATGTGTAGATTATCGAATAAAGTAAAATATCATTTTTTTAGTAAGAACAAGACACTTTTTTCTGAATCCGTATAAATCATAGACAAAAATGTCTACTTCAGCACACTCTATCTGATTATGTAGTCGACACATTTAGGACAGAGGTCTAAAATAGGTGATATCATTTTTAAATGTATTCAGGTGAAACATGATATAAATAAACTACAATTATAATATAATAAAGGTGGGTAGGTAGGTACTATGTTTTGTTGCCACTTTTAATTCCAAACATATTATATCTAATATTTTGTTGTCGTAAATACCGAGAAAGGAAAACCGACATTTTATTTGTAAAATCAATTCACCATCCTTAACACACCCCCTTACTAATAAACAAGTTGTAAATTTTACCCAACCAATAAACAACTATTTATCGTACACTATCAGTTGTGACACGTTTATTAGTAAGGCCTCTACAATTTAAACTGTGACTCTTCCATAGCGTATTGTAAGGGCTTTAGAATTTTACTTACAATGATAAATGTCAAAAATATGATTGTCTCGGAAAATTTATTTAACACACGGGTTTGCTAGGTCTAGGTTTATGGAACCGATGTAAATAAATTTAATTTACAAAAAAATTTGAATAATTTAATTTTAACATAAATATTATATCGTAGAATCCCAATTGAATGGAATATGATCTTCGTCTTCGAGTGCATATAAGCATGTCATTGACCTGCAATTTAAATAAATTATTTTCGAAGAAAGCAATTATTTGTGGCTTGACATTATAATTAAATGAGAAGATGCATTGTTTTTAACTAAGCTGAATAACTTTGTGTAAACCACTGTTGGTTTAAAATTTATAATTATAACAATGGTTTCTTCGTCAGGATAGTAAAAATTGACATTTATAAGAATAGACGAACAAGTATAGATAAATAAGTACACGTAAGCCAAAATATTACAATGAGCGGTGATTAATTAGTTATTATTATAAAAATAAAAACAATTATACTGATTTTGAAACATGTCGATTATTTTGATTAAATAGTGGCGTATAAAAAGTTATTTAATTTATTTAAATTATAATTACGCCACAAAGCTAATTTGCAATTATTGAAGACGCAACTATTTTTTGTTTATAATAATACATTGTCCTGAAGAAGGTTATGATGTAATCGAAAATAGTTGACACGATGTATAAAATACAGGGTGTCCGGGGGTTAAGTGCACTAACTTCGGGAGGTGGTTCTACATGATGGTTGAAGTAAAAAAGATAATCTACTTTTTACGAAATTCCAACTTTTTTTCACATGCTGAAATATTTTGCCATGGAAAAATATTTATTTTCCCATTCAAAAAATTCAACTTTTTAACCTAAAAACTACCTTAAAACCATAGACATATGAATATTAGTAGACCTGCCCTAAGTGATTAAAAGCGTATTATTCCCCACTCCCCATACCGGTTCCATTGGAGCCGGCTGGGCTCGCGTATGGCTTCCCGTGAATCTTGAGAATGTGACGTCATCATTCTTGTTCGAACTAGCGTCGAGCTATGGTCGAGGCATTTTATGAAATAACACGGCAAAATAGTGGCTTGTGATATGAAAACTTGTAAAAATAGATGTGAAAAAGAGAATAAACCCAATTGTCGTATTACATTCCATATGTAAGCATCATTTTAAGCTTATTCACGTCGTATAATATGAATCAGTTGTAGAAACATATACTATCACATCGAGCCAACATTGGTCGAATGTAGCGATTCTCGAGTGTGCGCATCGTTGTTACTGGGAAGTAAATTATGAACACTTATAAAAGTGTATTAACTAAATACGTAAACAAAATATTCGACTCTGAAAATAGAAGAAATTTTTTTTTGCCGAATTTGGACTTCGCAAATTTGTTCATAACGTGGCGAGTAATTTGCGCTCCCATGTAAAAATGTCTATTCATTCAAAAGCAGATTTTACTTTTAAGAACTAAATGGTGATATTATAATGCGAGATGCCTATATACTGTCAGATTGATTTATTGACGAATCACAGTCAGCTTTACCCCCTTCGTTCTTCAACAGTTGATTTTACCCCTCACCTTTAATTTCTAGTCTATATATTCATATGTCTGTGCTTAAAACGTTAGAATTTTGAAAAAAATTGTTAATCTTTTCTACTTTTAAAATCGTGTAGAATCACTCCTCGAAGTTAGTGCATTTAACCCTTGGACACCCAGTATAATATAGTGGTTATAAACAAAATAACTTTCGTTTTATATTTTATAACTTCCATTATACCTTTCTCAGGCTCATTTATTATGAGTACTGGTAGTCATATTATTAATGAATTACAAAGTAAAATAAATAAAGTAAAATTGTGGCTAGATAATGTTCTACAACTATTGTTATAAATAACTTATTGTTCGGCCATTGACCCGCTTCATTATTATTAATTTATTATTAGCTCTCAAAGCACGTTCAGCTTATTTTGTTTGGTGAACTGCCTCCACGGAAGTTGCCGGAGAAACTGGTTATGAACTACGTCCGTTTTTTAGCGTATTTGCAGCTCGAATAAAGAATTTTTATTCATTTATGAAACTGCAATCGAATTAAAAGAGACAAGGGAATGATTAAATCACTGTGAGTTTATACGGTTGCCCGATTTGATTAGAATCTTGAATAGGTACTGAATTAAATAATAAGATATCTATCACTGCAACAATAATGTCAATACCAACACGATTATAAACTCCCATATACCACGCATACACAGCTCTAGTCCAGATATTTTTAACAGCACCGAAAAAAAGCATGTCACATATTTTTTTTAAACAGTTATTAATTAACATGTTGTTACCTACAGCCTGATTGTAAACTTCAGTTATAAAATTAGTGTGTTTACAATAACTATTACTGTTTTGTAAAAAACGTTGTATTTACTTGTACCTTAAATAAATAAATATCACTTATAAACAGAGGCGGATTTGCCCTTAGGCCTATGTAGGCCCGGGCCTAGGGCGGCCAGATATTAGGGGCGGCCAATCGTGACAAAAAAGTCACAGATGATAGCAATAAATTACTTCCTAAGTACCTATATTCCTTATCAGCAGAACTAAATAAACGACTGGGTGCTTACTGCTCACTTTATAATAAATTAAATTTTATTACTCAATTGACAAAACTAAGCCCGTCTGAAGTCGAAGAAAAGGCAAAATCATTGCAAATGATTTATTCTAGTGATTTAGAAGCCCATTTTTCAGAAGAATGTCTCCATTTTCGTGCTCACTGCAGTGTGAAAAATAAGGATCGAAACAATGCTGTCAGTTTGTTAAAATGGTTACGAACTGAAGATCTTCAAACCATTTATCCAAACGTGGATATTGCTCTTCGAATGTGTGTGTGTACTCCCGCCAGTAACTGTTCTGGAGAACGATCATTTTCTTGTTTACGACGTGTAAAAAATTATTTACGTACAACAATGGCGGAGCAAAGGCTGAACAATCTTGCTTTGCTTAACATAGAAGCAGATTTTTTAAGGAAATTGGATTGCGAAGATCTTATTAATGATTTTGCTGCACTTAAGTGCAGACGAGAATTGTAACTGCCAGATTTTTGTTTTGAGTTCAGTTTTTTTTTATGTTAGATAATGCTTTACGTAATTTTTTTTACCAACGTTTTAACTTGTATTTTAAGTTTAGTATTATATTCGAATAACTTGTTATCCAGCCCGTATCTGGCAACCCTAATTGTAACTGTGAAACACTTATATATTATTGTATGAGAATAAACCTGAAACTAGTTAAATAAATTAAACATAAAACTGTTTTAAATGTTTTATTCAAATCCTTGAAACCTTAGAAAGTATAACAAACTAGCAGCTATTATAGTTAACTAAATTTCTGAATCGATTTCGATAAAAGTTGTCAATAAAGTAAATTCATTATATAGTCAATAGTCTATATCAGGGGTCTCCAAACAACGGCCCGCCAATGTCATCAATCCGGCCTGCGACAATCGACAATTATACAGTAATTGAACTAGCGAATTTAGCAAGCGTATTTTTTGACATTAATTCCACACAGGAGGCTTTGAGAAAAATATTTTCCCTCACGACCTATGTCATCTTAGGTGATGCTGTGTGGAGGGTCTTTTTAAGGAAGGGAAGGATAGGAAGTTCTGAAAAGGAAAATGTATGAGGGGTGGGTAGGAATCTGGGGATTAGTGTGTCCATACGTATGAATACATCCCTCCAACTGCGGTGCAAGGCGATGGGTCAAGATAGTCCGGCTGGAAAGGTCAAAAGGCCTTCCTCACCCAGTCTCTCTCGATCCGGCCCGCCACGCAGCAGGTGGGCAGACGTATCCGCCGCCAAGACCTGGACAAATCTCACCCCATGAACCATGAATGATAATGGCAGAAAACGGTTTTGACCCTAGGAACTTACTGAAAAGTTTGGATACTCCTGGTCAATATGATGGGTAGTGAGAAAGGGGCGGCTACATGGTCTGGGGCCTTAGGGCCTAGGGCGGCCAAGACTGCAAATCCGCCTCTGCTTATAAAAATAGAATTTCTTTAACACCTGACACAATTCAGAGAATATCTAAAAGAATTTTACATTCGTTTCAATTTAATTTATCATCTCAATTCATATTTAATTTAGAACACAACCCTTGTTTTCCTGAAATATTACATATTTACTGGAATAATCTGTTCATCGTAGCTTTTCCAGTTGAATATCTCACATGAATTGTATTTACATAAATATTATACCTGACCACCGAATGATTTATAAAGGTCTTTTGTTTTGCTTGACGCTATTTTTCAGTGGCAAAAAACAGCTACAAATCTATCTAACAACTATTGTTGTGATATTACAAGTTGTCAAACTTTTAAATATTTGTTAAATAACTTGGTTAATTTTTTAAAATTATTTAAGATCAGATCCATTTCAATTCAGCAAATTCCTAGATAGTTTGAATAGTTGTCATAAAAAATTTTACCAATGTTAATATGTTTTCATGTTTTTTTTTACATCGCTTCATTTCTGTTATCCATAAATCCCTCTTTATTTAAATTTCCTCTTTCTCTTATCCATAGATCCACAAATCAGTAGATTGGTAAATGAGAAAGTTAACATAAAATTGATTGATTTGTCAGTTTTGGGTTTTTCCATAAAACCACAACATGACCACAATACATGTTTAATTAGAGTTACGAAATATCGTACCTATTTGTCATAAAATGAAACTTCGAAACCTTTTTTCATTACAGACGTCATTTAAGTATTTTAACCACAATGGCTGAAGAATTTCAAGGATTTTTGTAAATGATACCTAAAATCATTTTACACGCAGAGCATTCAATTGATCATAAGTAAAATTCAGAGAGAAAAAAAAATGCTTCTGATTTACATTTAAATTTAACGGGAAAAATGCCTTATAATATAATAGGTTAATGTTATAAGTTAATAGTTTCTATAATTGAAAAGAACGAAATTTAAAAATGCAGACATTTGGCTAAACATACCAAATAAAATTAGAATTAACCTTCGAGTAAAATCAACATTGCAAATATTAACCTTTCCTTAAACCTTTTCAGATGCCGGAGTGTTTAATAACCAAACCAAACCTAAACGGTTTCGCAATAAAAACTTAACAATGATACAACCACAACACAATAATCATTTTCGAAATTGCTCAGTTTACGACATTTCACGTTACGAGTTTACGAACTCGAATTGTAAGAAATGACACGAATTGAATGTTAGGGTGACTCATTTTCTCTGGTGACGGATGCAGAATACAGAAGATGGTTTTAAGGCGATGCACCACGTCATGTAACATTTTGAATTGGGCCGCTAATAATAACACTCCTTATGTAGAGATGGCGAGATTTAAATTATCGCTTAACACAACCGTCTGTTTCGATTTATTCAAGAAAAAAATATCGCCAAAAAGTGTGTTATTCATTTTATTTTGCTAAGTTCTGTCACAAATATTTAAACGTTTTACGATATTTTTCAAAAAAACTAAATTTCCACATTACATAATAAAATCATAATCGAAAAGAGGTTCTTAAGTAAGATAGTTTGAACTTTAAAGCACTGATACTTTATTTTTTTCTAAGCACATAAAAATACTTTTAATTTAAACTATACATCAAAAATATTTCTAATCGTCAAACTTCCAAACCAAAAACACATTATTTTGCATTACTTCGTGGTGCTTCGCCTTGATTGAAATAAATAATTTTTAATATTTAATAATCACCCAATATGAGATAAACCAATAATGTTCCGGTTGTGTATCTAGGACGTAAGTGAGCTCAATTTAAAGCCTGAAGAAAATCATAAAACATTTGCATGTACTTAAATATCAAACTCTTTTTAAACAGGCTTGAATTTCGTTAACCTCTCTGGAGCCTAGGAGTCCAAAGGTCTCCAAAACTGGGGTCCACTTCTAGAAAATATCTGTTCAGCATGAATAAAAGTATTTTTCAGTGTGATACCGTGTAAGTTCCATTCTTCTTGTAAGTAATTGCGAGAAAAATCCTTTCTGTTATTTTTTTTGGACCCACGCTAAAAATGAAAGTCTACATACATGTCTAATATGAACAAATTATTGTAGGGTTCCAAAGTTTTTTTCCTCAAATTTCACGGAGAAATATTACTGAAAAAAAATAATGCTAATTTAGAATTTCTTCAAATTATTCGTAATCCCGTTAAAAACGGGATTGCAGGCCCTTAACGAATGAATTGATAGGTTTCCTGATAAACGTTTAGTTTAATTTATTATATTGATGTAAGTAAACAATTTCATATCAATGTCGGAACACGTGTTCATAAAAATTTCGTCATCATATATCATCAAGACAAACGCAGGTGCATGACATGTTCCGATATTACAATGAATTTACTAAAAGTTTATCCGGAATGGGCTTTAAATCTCGTTTTTAAACGAATAACCAATGATTTGAAGAGATTCTCAATGAATTAGTAATACTCATTTTTATCCGTGTGGGACCGGAGTCGATTATGCCGATAACAAATAATCAATAGGTATTATAAACACAGTTGTTGCTAACGTCCACCGTAGTTTTCCACATTTTTTGGATTTTTCATTGAGGTTTAACGTTTGGGTAGGTATAGACAAGGGACGCCCAGACAATTTTGATTACTACCACCATTTCAGTCATTTCTCCATAGCATAGTCGTCTACGTATTCGACTTTTAGTCCAAAGGTCGCGTACTTGTCTCCATTCCAGCACAAAAAATATTTGATTTCAATTTTATATATAGGCAGCCAAGTAGATAGGTACTGTAATTAATAGATGTGCCTCAACAACGTCCCGCTCCAAATTCGCCCACGGACAGCAAATAGTTCCGGCTGATCTCGAATTTAGAATCAGGAGGTGCCAATCGCAATTACTGCTTTCATGTCAATGTCCATTAATACATTTCTGATGCAGTGATAGATCTCGTGTCGCACAAACACCTAGATAAGAGCGGATAGTGTACTTTCGATAATCAAGAGAACAATGTCTGCCTGTCTGCCTGCCTATTTGCAAAACATTTTTTTTTATTTTTTTTTTTTATTTAATATTTGAAGAAAATATTTTTTTCATAGATAAGTATACAGGATATAAACAAGATATAAAACAATAGAAATTAAAGTAGCCTTTCCTCACCATAAACAGACAATGCTCTTGTGTTTGGTGAGGGAATTCTAGTTCAATTATTCAAGTTTTATTTTTAAGCCAAGAGCAGACATTGCACGATGAAAAATGAGTATTGCTGATTTATTAAAAATTTCGTCTAATTATTGGTAATCCGGCTACAAGTGGGACTGTATGCAGCTTCCTGATAAACTTCTAGTAAATTTGTAATAATATCGGAACACGTTTTCATGCACTTGCGTTCGTCTATATATAATGATGAATTGCGGAAAAAAAAATGTACGAACACGTTTTCCGACATCGTGACGATTCATTGAAATTTTACTAATACTTTATCAGGAAACCGATCAATTCATTCGTTAACGGCCTGTAATCCGTTTTTTAACTGGATAACGAAAAATTTGAAGAGATTCTTAATAAATTAGCAATATTTTTTATCAGTTTTCTCCGTGTATGATTGTGGATAGCCTACCGCTTGCGATAATTCGGAGAACAAAGTGCCTGCCCACTCTGCCAGTGTCCATTCGCAAAACTATCAATCAAGTGTTATTGTTATTATTTTCTTCTTGAATTCGCGCTGATCTCTCGCACAGTGGGACAGTATATCTACTATAACACATTGTATCTACTCTGTAAGTCCGTTACAATGGGATAGTGGAACAACGCCTACTTCCACCAAACCTGCCCCGAATACAAATTAATGGACAACTTCAGACAATACCCGTGATGAATGATCTTCCGGATTTGTGTGGTTGAACTCGTGTGGTATTGGACAAAGGTTGAGGTCATCAGCAGTATAAAAGTCTAATAGAAAAGGCCGCAGAAGCGGCAGAACTCGGTAGAAGACTCAATAGGCGTTTGTTTCACTTTTCTTTTATTTCTTCAACAAACATTTTCACTTTTAGTCTAAATAAAGAAACATTTTTTAAATACTTCGAACCGACTATGATAGACATTCAAATGGTATATGGACCTTAGTCAACAAGTTAATACCTAATGGTTTTAGTTTTTCCATTGTGTATTAATGCGTACTTTACTTGAACGGGTTATTTCAGAAAATTTAAACATCTCTTCACATTTTTAATTTTTTTTTTTTTACGTACTATAAGCGACTGGTTCATAATGATATAATAATAGAACTTGAATAGGACTTTAACAGAACCTGAAAATTTACGTTGAAATATGATGAATTGTTCTAATTCTATGAAACAACCCGTCCTTAGACATTTCCTTTAAATTACTGTTCGAATTACAACCCTTTTTTAAATTTACTATTTTCTTATTTTCTATGAAGTGAGAATCATTTAAAATTACTTTTCCTTAAAGGCCTTTCACACCCCATTGCAATTGGAGGCGATTTTGGGAGAGCGCGTAAAATTGGCGTCTTCTCTACACACCTGCCCGTGAAACTATCGTGCAGCAAAGCACTCGTCGATAAAGATGGCGCCAACACTTTCCAAACACCATAAAATAGGAACGGCTATGGAGTTTTCTTGCGAACCATCAAAATCAACACGATTTCCCTACACTCAACGCCAACCGACCTGATTTAGGGATTTAGGTTTGCCTGTTTACATAGAAAAGACGCCTGTATGTTTTGACTCCAACGTGTACAGAACAAAAAATGATCCGTTTGCAGCCATAAAAGTAACATTTCTCATTTCATTACTAAGCTTTTCGCACTGCCCCCAAAAATATATGTTTACTTCTTTATAGTTATGAATATGCATTTCGTGTCAACTAAAGCATAATGTATAAAAAGGTAGATCTTGCACGGAGAAAAATGAGCATTGCTAATTTATTAAGAATATCTTCAAATTATCGGAAGTCCGGGAAAAAATGGGATTCCAGGCTGTTTAAACGAAATACGAGAATATCACGATTTTTATGAACACGTGTTCTGACATCGTGATAGCATATTCGTGTTTTACTAAATTTTTTTCAGAAAACCTATTGATTAATTCGCTAAGGGCCTGCAATCCCATTTTTAAACCTATCACCAATAATTTGAAGTAAAAGCCCCGTAGTAAGCGTTCAAATACGGTTTGAAAGGGAAATATGTTAATTCGAATGTAAGAGGGAGCGCGCTAATATTAAAAAACAATAATAATTAATCGAAAATGGTGAAAATATTTTATAAACACGGCTTGTTTGAAATACAGCTAAAATCTCTCGGCAAATGCTTTAGCTGCATTCAAAGATACACTGTGATTTTTCCATGCATATAACATATTAAATAACAGAACAAAACGTGTTCTTAATAATTTTCTGCGCTTACTTTGCGATTTTTTCCATCGAGGGAATTTCATATAATTAACGATTCGGCAAAACAAATGTATAGATGTTATCTTCAAAAATTACTTTTATTTGTAACTTCAAAACCTAAAGAGTTAACGAGAAACTTTTTATGAATCGGCAGTCAAATAAATAATACTAGATACCATTTCGCTACCAGTCATAAAAAGTTATTATTCTTTAATTGTACAACAAAGTAATAAATATCTAAATTATTATGATACATAACAATATTGTGTAGGTTTAATTTTAGTATTCATAACAAAGACTTTCGAACACGGATGCTTATATGTGTGACGGAAAGGAGATATTGTTTATACTTGTACAAAAGAAAAACCGCAATATTATATTTTTCTGATGTCATAATAATTTATCACCGAAACACATGACCACGGAGAGACTGAGTCAGATGAATAAAAAACATTAATATTATTATATTGTTTCCAATATTTATAATTTATTTTATAAAAATAATGAATTTGTTTTACTAATACCGATGTATTAGTATTATCTACTATTAACGAAACAGATTTCAAATTATAGAGTATATATATATATATATATATATATATATATATATATATATATATATATATATATATATATAGGTCCCACAACATTTATTGCATCCGTGCGTAAATCCGTCTTTGGGCGTCCAGCACTTCTAGTTCTTTTTTTTAGATTTTTTTTGTGAATATTGCACTATGTTTTACTCACAATAATCGCAAATATCATATTTTTTTAATATTCATAATAATGCAGGTTTTGATGTTTATTACACTTTCATACATTTCTAGCGTCACGTACATACTCACGTCCGGGTGTATATTTTTTGTATATTGAAGGTTCCTTTTAATATAGGTTTCACGTCCGTTCACTCTAATTTAATTGTTACGTCTTCCGTATATTGCTGACTATTCTATTAAAGTTTTCACGTCCATACTGAATAATTTATTCTGGCGTCCGAGTGTATATTATTTGTTTGTTACATGGCGTTTTGAAGGTCGATTTAATTTTTACGTCTTCCGTATATAATGCCCTTAAGACTCTTGGATTTGTTTTGAGAGTTTCAAAAGGTACATTTAGGCCGTTGTTATGCCCCTTATATTATAAAACCCTTTAGGATTACATGACTTATTCTGATATGGGAGATATATTTCACCCTAAAAATAATCAATATAAATATTGTTTATTTTAATTCTTTTATATATCGAGACAAATAATAGACATCTATAATTTTTGCAATCTTTTGTTTGTTTTGAATATCTACTTATGTGAGACTTTTTAACATTTTTACCAATGTATCTTATTTTATTATACGCTTTTGTTGTAACATTTTTTTTTTTTTCATTGTATTTTGTTTTCTCTATTGTTTTAATTTTGAAGAATTTATAACTGCGATACTCAACTATTAAACTAGAATTTAAACGTCTATTAGGTGTAATAAATAAATTAACAAATAAATAAACAAAAAAATATATTTCTTACTTTTCTAGTGAAGTTTTCACGTTCATAGTGAATTAATTAATTAATTACAGCATCTGTTGTTGAGAGGTAAGACTCTCGACTCGAAATCTGACGGTCAAACCCGGCGTGCGCAAATAAATTTTTATTTGTTTGTTTTATTTCACAATTAATACATTAAACATAATATAAAGTGTGTTTGCAGCACGTTCCAGAGTGAAATATACGCTCAGTATCGCCCTGATGTGAGACCACCATTCCGAATGGAAACGTTATTTCTAAGCTTTTGCCGTGTTTGGTGACCAGATATAAATAGCCAGGTACTTTTCTACATTTCTCTTCCCCGTCTTCTTCCTCCCCTAATATCTTCACCCTAGTACTCAGATTGGGGATGCCACAGTCTCGCTGTTCCAGACGGGAGCGGTTGAGACTCTTGTGCAGTATATAAAAAAATATATGTATATATATATATGTTTTATTTTTTTGACATCCAGAAACACACCAGACCTGACAAAAAACTGTCTATTGATAGTGAGAATTTTGAATGAATATCTTGTAGGTATACAAAAGTATCTACTGGGCGCAGGCGTGCGACAATCATTTTTACAACGATATCCTGAATAAAATGTATAATTTCATAACTCGCCAGTTCGCTCCATTGCAGAATGCGGTCGGACCTTTTTAGGTCGGGACATCAATTTACCGTCTACTGTAAACCATCTTACAAAAATGTCCACCCGCGCAGGGTGATTTTTAATTCTGAGTGCTACGTGGCATCGTTGTAAATGAACTGAATGTTGCCAAATCAACCGTTTTGCTTCACCAAAGGCTCAAACAATACATAACAATGTATATATTCGCAAACTGACACGAGGACGCAATACTATCGACGTAATGCGTGGACGCAGCACGGCCGTCGTTATGTATACAAAATAATATCTACTCGTGATCGGTCACGAGGATACAATACCATCGACGAAGCACTTCCGTCGTTACGTATTCAATATAATAATATCTGTTTTTATATTTAACTTAATTAGTTCAACCTCAAATTGTAATATTTTAATAAATGAGTTAAACTTATTACTATCATTAAGTTAAAAATAAAAATATTTTTTTATTTTTTTTAACATCTATTTCTTAACATCTTTAGAGTTAGAATATTTACTACATAATATTATGTAATATTTCAATAACTTTTCTGTTAAATCAGATGCTTGTGCTTAGGAGAGGACAACTATATATTTTTACATATATTTATATTGCAAATATTATTACAAAAACTCTTAATAACCTTACAAGAAAATATAATAAAAGTAATAAAAACAGGTTCGATATAAATAATACCAAGAAATGATACGCAGAAACATAATATGTGGAGTTTATTAAACAGCATTGATTTGAAAGTACCTACACGGTACACACGCTCATGTAATCTATTTAAAGAAAAACACTGTAAAACCAATTCAAATAAAAATGCTTGTCTTAGAATAATATGTTCAACATACCTATGTATAATAACATTCTCTCTGATTCTATCTTCAATGTAACCAAAATAAATTTAAAAACTCAATTTAAAATGTATTAAACGTGTACCAAACTGCATAATATGTAATTATATTATGTAATGACTAATGACATATATTATGTTATAATAACCTCATGTTATAATAAGCTCCCTCTTGAATAACGTTATATTTTTTACAAGATAAAACCGTACTTTGTTTTAAATCACTTTATATTTATTTATCACAATATTTGTGTTCAATCCAAACCGGTCAACGAAATATGAATTAAATAAAGTCTTTTAAAACAAAGTATTTGTTTCATTTTGTATAATATCAAGCTACAAAGTGTTTGTTTTCTTCGATAAATTTAGTATTTTTTAGTTCTTGTAAGTATAGTGTTTAAATTTTTATATACATAATAGAATAGTATATTGAGGAAATCTGTAATTGGTTTCTTAGTTAGGTAAATTACACATGTATTAATGAACCACATTGTATACTGTTGATTTCTCTGAAATAAAATAAATAATATGAAACAATAAGAAAAGTTATGAGGTGGTATAAGAGAATTTTAAATCGATTTTCTTTGCAATTAAATAATAATTTAACAATAACTTTGTAAACCACACTTTTATTTTTTATATTTTTTTTCGACCGGGTTTCGCTACCACCGAATGTTCTTCAAAAAACAATATTGTTTCGTTCTTCGTTCGATAATGATTTCAATATAAAATAGTGTGTTTGTGTAAACTCCGCTCATACGAGTTTTGAAAACATAGTGTAGAGATATAATATAAAATAATAATCATCCTAGACATGAAGAAAAGTCAATAGGTGTTGCATATTAATTAAAAATTGATAAATGTATCCAAGACACTATCCAGATAGCATTTAGTTCGAGTTGAATCCTGCAATGATACATAAAGATAGCAGCCAATAAAAATATGCGTTAAGAAAATTAAGATTAAGTATGTTTTATTTTTATAGTGAATATCTCACAAGAGTCCCAACTGCTCCCGTCTGGAGCTAGTGAGACTATGGCATCCCCAATTGGGGTATATTGAAGGGGAAGAGATGGGGAAGAGAAAGGTGGGGAAGTACCTGGCTATTCAGATCTAGTTACTAAACACGGCTAAAGCCACTTGGAGCAACGTTTCAATTCTGAATGGTGGTCTTACACCAGGGCGATACTGGGAGTAACTTCCACTCTGTTGGTAATTCTTAGTCGAAGTATATTACAGTAAATATGACCGAATCAGATAGGGACACATTATCTCAGTTGGTAGGGTCACGGCTCGGAAACCCAAAGGTCCTGGGTTCGAGTCCCAAATGTGACAGTGCCTTTTTCAGATTTTTCCGTTTCAGATGTTCGATTGAATTTCGCTAATATTGTCTTCATTAATTAAAAATAATACCTAATCTAGATCGGCCACGGGTACGCAATACTATCGATGTAATGCGTGGATATAGAGCACTACCATCGATATGTATTAAAAATAATATCTATTCGTGAACGGACGCAATACTACCAACGTAATGCGTAGACGCAGCACGATCGTCGTTATGCATTAAAAACCACGCAGGATGCTTCTTAGTTCTGAGCATCAAGCGGCATCGTTGTAAATTAACCCAATGTTGCAAAATCTGATGATTTACCCAACCAAACGCTCAAATAATATACAACAATGTACTCGCGAATGGCCACGGGGACGCAGTACTATCGAAGTAATGCGTGGACGCAGCACGATCGTCGTTATGCATTAAAAAACACGCAGAACGCTTCTTAGTTCTGAACGTCAAGCGGCATCGTTGTAAATTAACCCAATGTTGACAAATCTCATAATCATAATAATATTTCAGCGTGATCGGCCATGGGGACGCAATACTATCAAAGTAATGCGTGGATGCAGCACGACCGTCGTTATGTATATTAAATAATATCTACTCGTAATCGGTTTCGAGGACGCAATACTATCGACGCAATACTATCGACGTAATGCGTAGACGCAGTACGATCGTCGTTATGTATTGAAAATTATTTCGACCGTCGTCGTATATTCAAAATAATATCTACTCGTGATCGTTCACTGGGACGCAATACTATCGACGTGATGCATGGAAGCAGCACGATTGTCATTATGTGTTAAAAATAGTATATTCTCATGAGCGGCTACGAGGACGCAGTACTATCGACGTAATGCGTGGACGCAGCAAGACTATCGTAATGTATTCAAAATAATATCTACTCGCGAACGGCCATGGGGACGCAATACTATCGACGTAATGTGTGGATGCAGTACGACCGTCGAAATGTATATAAAATAATATCTACTCGTAATCGGTCTCGAGGACGCAATACTATCGACGTAATGCGTAGACGCAGCAAGATCGTCGTTATGTATCGAAAATTATATTACTTCGTGGACGCGGCAAGATCGTAGAAATGAATAAAAACATACACTGCTCGATATATACATTGTGTAGCGAACCTGTCGGCAAAATGTCAAACGTTCAATATTCGTTTCCAGACATTCCGAGAGATTTTTTGCCTCCACAAAATTTTTTGCCATACGATTCTACATGGGGTAAGCATCGTTCTGGCCAATTTTGACGTCAAAACATTGCAGCGTCCGTATATCGGACGCTGTAAGTCGGTGGACGCTACAATGCTATGGAGTTTTTAGGGGTCGGACGCAACAAATGTAGCGGGATATATATATATATATATATATATATATGTTATGGTTAAGGTTTTATATATATATATATATATATATATATATATATATATAGGGTGCCCGGGGGTACAGTGTACAAACTTCGGGAGCTGATTCTACATTATAGTAGAAGTAAAAAAGATAAAAAAAGTTTCATTGCTTATTTTCCTATTAAAAAAATATTTTTTAATGGAAGAATATTTATTTTGCCATACAAACGATTAAAAAAAATACCTAAAAACCACATTAAAACGTAAGACTTTGTTATTTGTTGGAATAGTTGTTTGTTTTTTTTTAAACTTTTATTATCATGTCACCCTGGACACCCTGTATACTAATAAAAAAGTTTTTCTTTTGGAGCCTTTTTTCACTTTTCAATGTGAATACTGCCCAGGTGTATCAACTGCTCCAATCCGTCTGGAGCCAGTGAGACTATGGCATCCCCAATTGTGGTATGTTGTGAGGCTGAAGGTAGTGGGGAAGGTGGGGAAGTACCTGACTAGTCATCAAACATCTCTAAAGTCATTTCAAGGAAAGATTCGATTCCGAATGGTTTTCTTACACAAGGGCAATACTGAGAATATCTTCTACTCTGAAACGTGCCACAAATATACTGTTTATTTTTTTAAATTATTAATTAATTAAACAAAAATTAATCAAATAATGGAAACATGTGATTGATATCTGGTTCGGTATGATTTGATATTTTCACGTCGAAAAGTATTATAGTGATTTGTTTTTGTTGATGGACACTGCAATGCTGTCCGAAACGTTGGCTAAAGAAGGAGGTAGCGCAACACGGCACAATACCCCAAAACCAAATCACTACGATATCTGGTCGATTCATGTTTTTTTTACAATCTCCAAAATTTTATCTAAACTGACAGGTAAAGCAATAATGAACACATTAATTAATTTATAAAATCTTTTGTGATACCCACTTATTCGTAAAACCGATGATTTAATGTACTCATCACAGTCGACTAAAGCCAATCCTACCCAATCACGACTTCAAATGACGCAGGAAGTTAGTTGGATGGTTGTTACCGGTTTGGAAGAAAATTGGCACTAATTGAGCCTTAGTTCTTTCCAGCATCCGCTATATCGACCAGAGGCAGACTTCACTCAAAATACGAAGATCAGTGTCCCAAATTCTTCGTTATATATTTTCAAGAAATTATATTAAAGAGAAGGTTAAACATGCAACATTATATATATCACCAAATTACTTAGGTGGGAACTCACCATTAAACTAAACACTTACTTATGTCGGGTCCCCTATGTGTGTTCTTACATATGTGTGTAATATTATGGAGCACCACAACAATCTGCATATCAACTGCAAGTCAATACGTACGGACTCCCTCAGTACTGCAGCGCGTCGAAAATATTCATGGAGTAACAATCCCACTCTTTCAGAGAACATGTCATCTCCACAAGACGAGAAGCCAATCGAGCAAATGCGAAGCTTAAAGTTCAATTTTCGATTATTTTTTACCACGAATCGGTTAACATTATGAATACCAGAAAATGATTTCGATGTGTTGAAGCTTTTTTGATCGTTACCGTTGAGCAGAATTACAAAAAAAAATTGTTACTTTAAACTTAAAATATGATCGTGTAGGTATTAGCTACTAAAAATGTATTTTTTTTTTAATTAGGAATGTATAAACGAATTTAAGAAACAAACTTTAAAAAAACAATATTATATCTACAATATGTGACCCTTGATGTTAATCAAAGTTATTTTTTCATTTCTAATAAAACTATTCACAAAATAAATAAAAGCGGCTTTTGCGCTTGAAATCGAGCGTTTCTTAACTCCTTTTGCTAAACGATTTCTATTCTTATTACCTATATTAAAAACATACACATTTTTGGCTTGTAGCTTTCTATTAAAACATCATGAATGTCATATTTCTCTGGATAGATCCTTTTGATGATCTATCCAGGCTCCATAATTTCAGATAAAAATAATTATTACTCTTTTTTGTAATCATTCCTGTTAATATAACGTACGAAGTATTACACCTGCGCACTTTCTGGATATTGGCTACGTAGGTATTTACAAAATTTCATAAAAGGGTTAATCCGTAATTTGACACATCACGCCAAGTTGCGTTGTCAAACATTTCACGATTAAAGTGAAAGTTGTTATTGATAAATAGCGTGAAACGTGCCCACTTACTTAATTACTTATATTAAGTAACAATTATTAACTCTCTCATGGTTAATTAACCAAAGGTCGCATAGTTATATCTCGTTTTGCAACAGATTAGTAATGCAATATTTCATATCATTAGTTGAAAATTTGCAATAATCAACACTTTTTCAACAATGGACGTTGTTCGATAGTAGGTTACGAACCTGTATACTTTCTATTGTATTTATAACAAGTTCCCACACTGTCAATTGTTAATATAAACTATATTAATAATAATAATATCGCTGGATTAGCTTTGATACGGACCTGTAGGATATCTTTGATCAGGAAAGCAGGAAGTACTAAAATATAATAAGATCACTTTAATTATTGATCTTCTTATGCGATTAATACTTCGTGGCCTTATTGGGTACTTTATTTCATGTCATTTATCTATAAATAACTACACTTCGGTGATAATTAAAATAATCGATCATATCTGGTGGGTCGAATGGATGATCCAGTAATTTTGTTTGCAACCGATATGACTTTATAACAGGAAAAATGTGTTAAATATAAAGGTACATATTTTCCAAGACAGGAAAAATCATGCGACTTGTGCCCACATTATGTTGGAATACGTGGATAATTATAATAATAACATTAAACGTGTAAACGGTAAATAAATAACCCCGCGAGCTCTTTATTGGCTGTACATGTCGATAACAAACATGAATTAACCACTTAAAAATGCAGTGGTTTTCCTATCCGTTGAATATAATTATTGTAAGGTGATGTATTGGTTTATGAAGTACAAATAATGACATTTGAATTACAAATAATGAAAATTGGAATATATTCAAGAAGTTTTCTGTATCATTTTTATTTTTAAGAAAGGCAAACATTCCCGGATTACGAATAGCCTGACAATATTTTAAAATCTCCTACTACTACCACAGTAAGCGGAAAATGTTGCTTGTGTCGTGATGGAGGACTTAGCCAGCCGAGGAATTGAACGCACGACGCCTGGGCGGTACCTAAACGCGATGCCAACTCAGCCACCGACCGGTCAATTGTATGTTATTGTTTTAATTTATGTAGTAGAAACATTGAGATTCAAAAAATATTGCCGATGTAAACCTTTCGTACCGTAAGTAAAAATTGGAATATATTCACAAAGTTTTAAAAATCATTGTAAGGTATTGATATGGTTTATGCAGCAAAACAATGAGATTTAAAAAATGTTGCCGATTTAACCCTTTCGTACCGTAAGCAAAAATTGTACTTTTTCCTCAATATTGAAATTATTGACTTTGCGTGTTATTTTTATCATTGGATTTTAGCAATTTGTCCAGGCCTGTTAAAGAGGTGACTTTTGTTTTTAATCTAGACTTCGGCACCCTCTAAATTATTTTTTTAAATATACATTTTAAAGGTATATTTTTTACTATTTAACTTATATGTATTTTTTTTATAGTTAAATCTTTTGTTATTTTTTGAATGCAGTGTAAGTATGATTCGATGTATAAAGTGAACCGCCCCCTCGGAGACCTTACTACCTTACCTTTTTCACTACTGTATACCACAACGTTACGGTTAAACAACTACGTTGGATCAACTTTAAATCGACTCCGTATCTCATTCCGATGCAGAGCTATTGCGTTAAGACGAGAATATACGCTAAAATAAAGCCAGAATCTTAACGACGTAAGTGAAGCAGTCGTGCACAAAAATAAGCGACGCGCGACCCTGGTGTATTGAACAGACCTACAGTTGAATTTGCCCTATCAAATCTCTAAAATAAAGTGGGAATCTTAACGACATAAGTAAAGATGTCCTGTAAAAACAATATTCATCGTGTGGCCCGGCGTAATGGATGGACCTACGGTCGACTTAGCACTAGCAGGCCTAGAAAATCGATCTTTCCGTGAGGTTTATTTAAATTATTTCTTATGAACGTTTTACTAAAATCTCAAATGTTTCTAGAGAGATCCATGGAATTTTATTAATTCATCGTCTAAAAAAATAAAATCTGGTGCTTACTTTTAATTTTATAGTTTAAAAACGTGTAATAAAATGTTCAAACCGTTTTACATAAAATATATTGATGGTAAGGTCCTGTTTTTACTAATCTTAAATATAAATAACTTATATCCATAGTGATCCCTCTAGGAACATATGAGATTTTAGTAATACGTTCATCAGAAATAATTAAAATGTGAGTGTCGAGCGAACGCCCGTTATTAGAGTCTGATGACGCCTTTTGTATTCTTAGAGCATCCCCGACTTCTTTTAACGTTCAAATTACTTTTTAAACACTCCTAGCACTTATAAAAATAAAACAAATTAGCGATAATGGTCGCCTATTTTTCGAGTTTTGCGAGCACAATCTTACGCAGACTTAATTTTATATATGGATGTCAAAATTAATTACCTGTGAATAGGGTAGTATTTTGCAGGCGACTTCTCCGAGGTTCCATTGAGGTGATACCCTGGCTGCGATTATGAGTGGAATCCCCAAAACGAATACCAAATCAGCAAAAGCCAGGTTCACTATAAAGCAGTTAGTCACCGTTTGGATTTCTTTCCTCCTGTGGGGAATAATAAGAAATAAATTAGAGATTAGGTAGGAGCGTTTAATGTTAGGAAATCACTAAAAAATACATTTTAATTTGCAACTTTACATATGGAGGATTTATATTACACAATTACATGCTTTTTTTCAAGTTTAATCCCATGCATTTGAGATTTTTTTTCATTATAAAGTACAAACACAATAAACGGCTTTCCTGGGGCTCTATTCCTGAATCGAGGGCGCTCGTAATCGCCGTCGAAATTACGTACGTTGGTCGTCGTTGCTATTCCGAAATTGGTCGAAGGTACATACTTCGATGCCAAACGTCAAAAGTCATTCCACACAACAACTACTGGGTATAACCAGTAGAAACAGGGCAGCGAGTGGTAGGTTGTTGGCGTTTCTATGGAATTGGCTGTCAAAATCTAGTCTAGCTGTCAATTTTTGTTTTACCGCGCGGATTCCGCAAATGTAAAAGTGGGTGAAAATTTCCCACTTACTAAGTCTTTATCGGAGCTTACAAGCTCAATTAAGAGTTGCTTTTGGCAATTTGTAATATGTCCCGCAGCCATTTCTGTTTTGAATAACGAATAACTGTTGTCTGTTTGACAGTCACACCATAGAAATCCCAAAAACATCAGGAACATAGACAATATTCACAGGGGTGCCAATATAATCATCTCTTCTACCAACTTCGACGGTTCGACGCTCAAGAATACGTAAAATTGAAACATTCGAAAAAGTTAGTCGCGACGACTAGTAGTTTTTCACTCGAAGACGGCGCATACGAAAACGATTGATCGTTTAACTCCAGAATCAATGCTCTCGACTACGAATCCCAGCGTGTGTAAGTAATTTAATTTAATGAATCTACCCGTACGTTGTTCCACAATTAATTATATTAATAAGTATATTTGCTAGAATCGACCCGGAGAAAGACCACCACCATTCTGAATGGCTTTAGCCGTGTTTAGTGACAAGATCAGAATAGCCACTTCCAACCTCCTCTTTCTGATCTCTTCTCCCTCCACACTACCTTCAGCTTCACTTCCAAATCCCAATCGGGACGCCGTATCCTCACTGGCTCCAAACGGTTGGGAGCAATTGGGATTCTTATAAGGTATTTAATCAAAAAAATTAATCTATTACAACCACAAAGTAAAACGGATACTAAAAAGTAGGATTATTTGACGGCGCTAATATTTTGTCGCAGTTTTGGGCGGGTCTACCATTTACCGTTCTAAACATATTTTTTATGCATGCTTTACCAACATAACACATTTCAAAGATTATATATTTTTTTTAAATATACTATATATTCATACGTTTGGTATGAATAATGTAGATAGAAAGTTTCCTTAGTCGGGGTGACTAGTTGCTATGCACGGTGTGCGGAAACTCGTAGTGCGGCAAACGGGTGAATTTTCATCATCACAGAGAACCAATTTTTTTTTTCGATCATTTATTCATTTTTCGATCGGAAATGCATCGATCATTTTTCGGTGTATTTCCGTTTTTTTCGTCAAACTAAAGGATTAGAAAAAAACATTTGGAACCAGATCTACGCTACGACGCCTTTAAAAGACAATACACAACTGATATTAAACCCCTAGTGATCGATTCTTTTCAAATGTGAAAGCTTAAATAAATATAAAATATTTACCACTAAATTGACTCCACTTGTGATGTAGATCAATGATTCCCAACGTTGGTATATTGTTCCCCTGGGAGCGTTGGTGAGATCAGGGGGCGATGTATGCCTCGAGGGCAAATAGGGGGGGGCGGTGAACGAATTAAAAGGCTACAAGGGGGCGGTAAACGACTGAAATTGTTGTCAGAGGAATTTAAAAAAATGCTTTTCCAAATTCAAATAAGTCGTAAGTAGACCATTGCAAGGATCTTGTAAATTTAAAATTGAATATATATCTTTAAAATTGTAAACCATTTAAATAGAGATTAGATATTAATTTATGAACGGTGTTGTTTTTCATTTTCATAATATTGTTTAATAATTGTGGAGGGAGTTGAAGAAAAATATAATTGGAAAGTGGGCGGTGAGATAGATAAGGTTGGGTTCCTCTGATGTAGATTCACAAGTTTCTCGCTTGTGCTACGAGTTTCCGGACACCGTATATCGTTATGAATTCATTGTGTTGCGTGGAATTGAACATGCCATGTGCCAAGTTTGATGGGACAGCGACACTTTTACATTGAAATATTAAATATTGTCTACCGCACATTATCTAATCATATAATTATGCGAATTCACTAGTTCCTAGTGCGTGGGAATTGGACCGTTTAAGTTTATTGTAGTAATACAAGAGTGCCAATTTCTAAGGGTGGGTGGAGCTAGACATGAAAAAATTAATAGTTTTTTTACTCGGGAGATATTTTCAATTTGTATTGATATTTCAGGCGGCTAATTATTGCTTATAATTATTTGTTATCCCTTATGCTATGCATAAAACCTTGTCTTGCAAATTAGTTTACCATTAAAAATAATAATATTTGACAAGGTCAAAAATATTTCACCAATAAATGAAGATATAATATGTCTTGATGCCATCTAGTGAGAAATTTAGCACTAACGCCATCCTTTCTACAAAAATCCTTTCCTACAAAAATTTGGAAAACATATAATAAGCAGTAATTTTTGATTGAGTTACTAGTATATATTGAATCATTTGGTGGGTTAGAAATAATCCGACATACTCAGTGGTTTCAGAGCACCTGACCGGACATCAGAAGGCACTGTTTCAATTCGGTATTTTTGCTCGGGAGATATTGTCAATTTATATTGATATTTCATGCGACTAATTATTGCTTATGATTATTTGTTATCCTTTATGCTATGCATAAAACCTTTTCTTATAAACATTAGTTTATCATTAAAAAATAACAATAGTTTTTGTTTTTAAATAACTGTCTCTCACCAGGGCAATACGGGGGTAATCTTACGCTATGGTTTAACCCCAATGGAAATTTTGGGAAATATTCGTCACAGAACACAACAAACCTTTCTGGTCTTTTTGAAAGGTATACCTCCCAGCTTGACACGATCTCATAAAAGTTACGCTATCTCATTTTGTATTACGGTGAGAAATATGATTTACACAGTTTTAGAAAGATTGGATACCGCGCTTTCAGTTTGCATTAAAAAATACTATAAATTATTCTCAAATCTTTAAAAATAAATCGATGTTTAGCACTTCAAAAATATTTGTAAAGATTTTATATTTTTTTTACAAATATTTTTACCTAAACCAAAAAAAGTTTTTGAGACAACTTTTATATACCTTCGGTTTCGTGTAATGTAGTATTACAATTTACACGATAAAAAAAAACGGTTAGCGATTTTAAAAACATTAACTTTGTTAGCGTAAAAAAATATTCTTTTTATTGCACATTTTGATTTGTAATACTCAAAACATAAAGAGTTTTTTATCTGCTTTCAAGGTGAGTATTTTATTTCAAGTAAACAGCAAATTTATCTGGAATCGAATGTCAGGCGGGTTTATTTTTCGTGGAATCTGTACTTTGACAGATCCTCTAAGAGAAGTACATTGCAAAATGATTGAGGCTCTAGGGGTTAAAAAAGATTTTTATAATCAAGGTATACCTATGTTGTAACCTTTTTTGGGCCAGAATATATTTTTTTAAATTTTAATTCGGTTTGTTCAGTTTCAGTGTCAATAAATCGTCGTTTATTGAAATATTAATTAATTTTTTTTTCGAAGGAAGCAAATTAAAAATTAAAAGTGAAGTATTGCTAAGTGTGTTTTTCATTTAATATTAATTTTAAGTTGCATACAAAATAACAACAAGTTTAAGTTCCATAATATGTTACATAATTTAATCATATGCTTTACATTACCTATATCACTAGGTGTAACCTGTTCTGAGGTTTGTGATAAGAATTTACAATAAATATTTCGGTGCAATATTTTTGCCAGATTAGGTAAGGTTGAAATGTACATGAGAAGAATTAACATAGTAGGTAGAGTATAAAATATGAAGAAACATAATTCATATTGTACATACTCTTAATATACGACAAGAAATAAAATAAAAAAGATAAAATACAGGATAGTGCGTTCAGTAACTAATCATTTAGTACGACAGTAGAGTATCTAACCATCGACATAAAATAACATCTAAAAACGTTGTTTTTTAGCAAACCCAGTTGTGTGTCGATTGTTGTTTTCAAGTAGAATTCTCGACTAAAGCTTCAATAGAAAATGGTATCCGAAGAATTAAAGATCAGAAAGAAACCATTCCAAAGACTGTCATGATTTTGCATTGTGAAAATAATGCAACATGGTAGGAAACTAGCATAATGATTCAGAAGGTGTCCCAATGTGCCAATAGAAGCGATGGATTGACTGCATAGAAAACAATTGGAGCAGGGGATGGGTAAGTTAAGTCAGGAACATTTGGGGAGGCCAAATTTGATATCGGATTGCAGTGATGATGATGATATTGGATTTATAAGAAACCCTGATAAAAACATCATCATAGGACGGGGGGGGGGTGTAGAGAAACCCTAATTAAACAACATCAAAGGACGGGGGTGTAGAGAAACCCTAATTAAACATCATCATGGGACGGGGGGGGGTGTAGAGAAACCCTAATTAAACATCATCATGGGATGGGGGTGTAGAGAAACCCTAATTAAACATCATCATAGGACGGAGGGGGGTGTAGAGAAACCCTAATTAAACATCATCATAGGACGGGGGTGTGGAAAAAATCGTATGGAAATTTTACTTGATAAAAAAAATAATCCTAATCATCATTATCAAAATCACTAATTTATGAGAAACCACACACGAGTCCCAACTGCTCACAGCCTTCAGAAGCCAGTGAGACTATGGCATCTCCAATCGGGGTATGTTGCGAGGCTGAAGGTAGTGAAGAGTGGAAGAATATGGGGAAGAGAAAGTACCTGGCTATTTAGATCTCTACACCAAACACGGCTAAAGCCATTTCAAGTAATGTTTCAATTCTGAATGGTGGTCTTACGCCAGGGCGATACTGAGAATATCTTCTATTCTGGAACGTGTTATATTATTTTTTAATGAGGAACTTGTGATATAACACAAATTAATAAAAAATAATTTACTTGCGCACGCCGGGATTTGAACCCGCGACCTCCAGCTTGCCAGTTACTCTTCGATCACGGAGGCCCTTAATTTTGTGAAACGTGTTTGTGTGAACAATTTATACAAACGATAAAGTACCAACCTCTAAGATAATATTTTAACAAACAAAAAAGTGAGATTTTTTAAAATTTTAACTGATTTGTCCAGACTTTATTAAGACCATCCCGTGATTTTTCACTGGTATGTGCTAGTGAATATATAATGATTACTATCGAATTTTCAACCTTCGCCACCTACTACAAGAAAGTTCAATGGCCTCCTCAGAAATAATTAATGTTCCGAGTGTTGATTACGAAGGCGTGCTAATCATAATCAAACACCAAAACAAAACAATAATTACCTAATTACCCATATAACATCTTATAATAATGACTTCTATGTTAATTGACTCGTCGAATCGGTGTCAATGTTAGGTAGATTTCGTCAAACAGCGTCATTTTCTACGAAAACACGAAACGCAGATGAATCAGAAAAGTTTTCAAGCAGATTTATTTATGTAATTGGATTCTCAATATTGCGAATTAAATTACCATGAAATTGGTATTGATTAGATGACGAAACAATGAATTTAAATAGGTACATTAATCGTTTCCTCTCAATGCGGATACTGCAAGGTTTTTATAATTTTATCAAATGTATCATAAGACAAGTTTTTTTGTCAATAATATTATACGCGCAGTGGTATAATCGTGCTTGAACTAAAGCAGTTTTTTGTGGTAAAGTTTGAAAGGAAACCGGTACAAGTGAAATGATAATACAATATTATAGCCAAGTGTCGATTTCCTTTGAAATACGAATTAGGTTGACATGTAACCTTACAAAATACTTTTTAGCTAATCTTGTTTTTTTTGTGAAATGTATCTTACAAAATTATTTCTAAATAATTATAGTGACATTATTATATACTAGCTCCAACCCATAAAAAATCACAGGATATTATAATTTTAGGAATTGTAAAACTGAAAATATTTATTAAAATTTAGAAAAGATTCAGACTTTTTAAATAAAAAAAAACTACAGACACAAGACTAGACAGTCAATAAAGAATGAGGCAACAAAAATTTTTTAAAATCTTTAACATGATTGAATGAAACGATTTCTACAGATTTAATAATGCAATACAGCGTACGTAAGTAACACGTACAGTTAAAATAGATTAGCTTAAAAACCATTAAAATATCAGGATAAATAATCGGATTAACCTTACTAAAATAGTTTTAAATTATGTATAATATTTTTTTGCACTTACAGGCAAATAAATAATGTACTTACATCTAATAAATAAGCATCGATAATGTGTTTTGTTACAAGATGAATATTTTATAATGGCTTTTCTTTAATTTGGAGGATTTTGCAAATACCTATGGTTATTTCCATTCATTAATGAAAACCAGAACAATAATATAATTATTGTTAGTTTAATTTATGTTTATCACCTATGTCATGTGACATATAATATGACGTAGAAATACGTAGATTGAAATTGTGTTATATCTACATCAGCGGCTCCCAAACGTGGGTCCGCTAACTCTTATAGAAAAAAAGTAAGTACAATGATCACGATGGAAAATCGATTGTTGTCCGAAATGAGCAACAAATAATGATATCACTGGCTTGTTACCAGTATAAAAAACGAATTGTGGCCAATTTCTTATATTTCATCTCTAAGTCGAACTCCGTCCTGTTGTTTACTCACATAATTTTTTTAAAATTTGTATTATTATCAAAAACAGAAATATAAACATACGTACTAATGAAGGTAACATGAGATAACCTGCCTCACTAGGCGAACTTGTATTGACGCAGAATTTTGAATAAAATTAATCAATACACTGATTACCGATACATATAATTTCCTACAAATCATTTACTTACTAGTTCAACATTATTTATCGTTCAACGTACAGTATTTTTATACGAAATTCGCTAGATTTGGGTGAATTCACTGGTTACTGCGATCATACATTGTTTACTGGCGATTTTTTATTGATTTAATTTTTTTATTTTATTTTTCTTGTATGGTCGGGTAAGTCATCCAATTGCACTGATGCCTTTACCGATTGCTCATTTTTTTTAATTTAAAGAAAGACTAACATTCCCGTGTTACGAATAACCTGACAATATTTTCAATCTCTTACTACCACCATAGTAAGCAGAAAATGTTGCTTGTATTGTAATGGAGGACTTACCCAGCCAAGGAATTGAACGCCCGACGCCTGGGTGGTACCTAAACGCGATGCCAACTCAGCCACCGACCGGTTAATTGTACGTTATTGTTTTAATTTATGTAGTAGAAACATTGAGATTCAAAAAATATTGCCGATATAACCCTTTCGTACCGTAAGTAAAAATTGGAATATATTCACAAAGTGGATTTTGTCCCCCTGGGTCTGACCGGTTATTAATTTGTATTTCCACTTTTTTTGTTTCACAGAAACCGGTTGAAAATTTTGAACATTTGAAAAAGTGTTTTAACAACAAAAAACTTAACTCTTCTTAAAGCTTCAATGAAGACCGTGTCCGATTTCAAAGTAAAGCTTATTGGAAAACTTATGATAAGATTTTAATTTCCATCTTACATCGTAGTACCTACATAGTCAGACAAATTAACCGTTAAAATACGTTGACAAACCTACCTACAAAAAAAAATCAACTTCATCCTTTACATGACGAAATAAGACAGCGTAATATTTCTTCACAATTAGCACAATATTCAAATTTTCATTTTTTGCGAAAGGTGAAGCTTAATTTAAAATAATTATTTTCGATTAATCTTTACTACAAATAAGTTAACATTATGAGTACCAAAATATATGCAAAATATGTTTAACTCATTTAATGATGATGTGAAATTGACTGTTTTGAACTAAATGTTGACCAATGAATAATTATGTCATTTTATCTAGCGAAGAAACCAATTTTTTTTAAAAATTATAAATTTTCTATTACTAAATAATCTTTGCTTATCTACTGTGCAGTCTATTAATGACGTTGGTGATACTTTGGAGGACAAGCTGTCTGTCGGTGAACACATTATTAACGTGGTTGATAAATATCTTAAGCTACTTTGCTTCATCAAAAGAATTACCTATGACTTCAATACCCCAAAAACTCTTTACTGTTCAAATAATATTATTTGTTATCCTTTATACTATGCAAAAAACTTTGTCTTATAAACATTAGTTTATCATTAAAAAATAATCTTTACTGTTTGTTGGTTCTAGAATTTGCGTTATTTAGTCTCCATTCTATGCTGTTCACATTAATTATATCGAATCCGTGAAGTATCGCTTTTTAAGGCGATGCCATACGTAGTAATGCAAAATCATGTGTTTTTGGTTTGAAAATTTGGTCGCCTAGAAATGTTTCAGATGCTTTAATTAATTACTGCGAGTAGAATACATCTTGACCTTTGAAATAATCGAGTATTTTTTAGATAAGTCTTTTTATAAGCTCAGAAAAAATAATGTATAGGCCTATGAAAACTGCTTTAAAGTTCAAAATCTCCTACTTAAGAACCCATTTTTGGTTATGATTTTATTGTATAAAGTGGCAAATTATGTTATTTATAAAATGATCGGGAAAAAATTTAATATTTATGTCTGAACATCAACAAAATAAAATAAAAGGCACTTTTTAGGCCATGTTTTTATCTTGCATAAATCAAAACAGGCGGATGGTGTTAAGCGGGAATTTTAACCTTATCGCCATCTACGTAAGGGTTGTTATTGATAGCGGCTCAATTTAAAATATTACACGACGTAGTGCATCGCCTTAAGGGGAATTGCTAGGAGGTTACGGCTAGAAATAGGCGATTACTCATTCGATGAACTTGAAGTAAAATTAAATCTTTCTTCTTTAGAAAAACGTAGGAAGGACTTAGATCTCATCTGCATTTCAACATTATTAAGAGTATGATCGACTCACCTACTTTGTTGCAACTCATCCCTTTCAACAAACCTTCCCATTGTCTCAGAAATAATGATTTCCTTTTCCTCAATCAACACTTCAAACAAAATTATGTATACCATTCATTTTTGTCCAGAATGGTAAGACTTGTCAACTCAAGTCAGGACATTGAATTTTTTAGTGTAAGCCTCAATGATTTTTGTCAGTCATTACGCAAGTAATATATTGTATTGATTTGGCAGAAGTCGTGAATTCCATCAAAACCTTGTTCCTGTCTTTAGTTTACATCCTCGTTATTGTTTTTATGTCCTATTTTTGTCAGAGCTGTAATTTTTTAATCATTCTGAATTGGAACTTCGTGTAATACTCGTATGTAATGTGATGTAATTGGACATGGTCCGTTGGTAAATAAATAAATAAATAACAAAAATAAGATAATTCTAATTAAAACTTTATAATTGTGTTAACGCGAATAAGAAACAACATAAAAAATACAATTTCATGGCTAAGGTTATCTGCAACAGTTTCTTTTTATCAACTTTTTACTTGTTATAAAATTATTCACAAAATAAATAAAAACCACTGGTGCGCAAAACTCGACGGTTCTATACTTCGTGCCAAGCGATCTGTATACCTATTACCTATGTTCGTGATGATATAAGGCACATTGTGAATATATTTTTGGCTTATGTATTATTATTATTCCTCTCAATGAGATATCTGTAAAAAATTAGCAAGATATTAAGGGGTTCGCTAGTCCAAAGTTTGGGATTCGCAGATCTACGTCGTGTTTTACGATCGTAACCGCGTTAATTTTATCTTTTCGAGGCCTGGGAATTGGGTACGCTTAAATAAATAATACAAAATAACAACTATTAACGTGCTGATTATTAAAGCATGTTTAATTATTTGTACAGGTCCCCGATAAATCAGTTATATCTTAGCATTCCCCTCTTTTACCTCCTTATCTAGCGTTGTAATGTGACTATGCAAATATTATTATCAAACTGAAATGCAAGAAGTGTGTTGATACATTATGTATAGTGTATAAGTAGACTACTAAATAAACAAATAAAAATATTTAATTAAAGTATTACAACTGACGGCCGGCATAGTCCAGTGGTAACGCATTGGACTGCCATTCCGAAGGTCGCGGGTTCGAACCCGGCGTGCGCAAATAAATTTTATTTGATTAATTTGTGTTATTTCACAATTAATTAATTAAATTATTAATTAAAATAATATATAGTATATTTGCGGCACGTTCCAGAGTGGAAGATACTACCAGTATCGCCCTGGTGTAAGACCACCATTCAGAATTGAAACGTTGCTCCAAATGGCTTTAGCCGTGTTTAGTGACTAGATCTGAATAGCCAGGTACTTCCCCACCTTCCTCTTTCCCTTCCCCACTTACCTTCAGCCTCACAACATCCCCCAATTGGGGATGCCATAGTCTCACTGGCTCCATACGGGAGCAGTTGGGACTCTTGTGAGGTATTCACTATAAAAAACAACTGATAGCAGAACATTGCGACAACGAAGTAGTGATAAAAATAATATTTTTAGTGGATTTAATAAGTTATAAGTGCAAATTTCTGTGCTCTTTATTTTAAAGTGCTTGACTTACCTCAAAACCGCTAAAATGATTGCTATATTTGCCACCACAGAGCAGATCAGAACGAGAGTAAAAAACACAGCCTCAAAGTACTTCAATGTGCCATTCCTCTCCCCGAGGGTACTGTAGTAGGTGAAATAGTATCTGGCACCCCAACCGTCTTCATCATCTGTACCCCAGCCGTAAGACGACCTCCATGCCTCAGTCATTTTTCATTAAAAATACAAAAACAATTTTAATATTTCACTAAAAACCATCACCGCACCACGATAACACAAACACAATTAACATTTCACGAAGTTATTAACATTAAACTGTCCTCATTTAAAAATACTTTATCATTTTCACATTTAAAAAACACTTATTTATCGCAATGTAACTTAAAGTAAATACTTTATTGTACCGTGCGATCTTTTCACGCTGAGAAGCAACCACAGATTGTAACTGATGTTTGTATGTACACTGAATTCACTTTCCTTTGAGCTAAGAAGTATGTAATAATTGTGTTTAATTGGAGACAAACTTATCGACGTGAACTCGAACGACTCAATGAAGCAGAATTCGAACGCAATGGTCACTGGAGTTTCGAAAGGAAACCTTTTCGTGGAATAGTGTTGTAATAAATAAAGTCAAACTGACTCATGTCAGAGATTACACATTCAAATACTTGTATTATTTGCTTATTTCTTATAACATCACCTCATAAAAGTAGTGTCGTTTCCGCTCGTTCTTGCGAAGCGTTTGTGTTTGCTTGCGGTTTGGCTCTTGCGATAAAAAACACATTATTATGATGGAATTTGTATGTATCTAGTGACAATGCTTAATAAATTATTATTATGTTGCTTTTTCCCAATGGTCTCAATAAACTGCTTTGTTGAAGGCTTCTAAAATAGTGAATTAAAAAATTCTTCGTTTGTCATCATTGGTTTTTTTCATTGGTGACTTAATGAGTCCGCAGTTTCTAAAAAAACTATTATATGAAGGTTCCTGGCACAGCAACATTGTTATCACGGTCATTATGTATTAAAAATATTATATTTTGGAACACTTGTTTGAAATCGGTCAATGACGGTGACAAAAAATTAATGAACTCTGCGCAAGAGCTATATAGCAATAGGTCGTAGGTTGAAATGAAAATTAACAAAAATTTCCAACAAAAAATAATACCCTCAATGAATTGATACGTAACAGGTAGATGTCTAATACGTAGCTACTCTCAGTATCGCTCTGGTGAGAGACAACTGATCGTTGCTAATCGACTGTGTTTTGATTCAAGCATTTTGCCTTCAAGCTACATTTTTGGGGAATATTACTTCTCAGTGGTTTCACATAGAATGGTATTCAATGTACAACATTGTAAAACAATTTTTTAAATTTATGTGTTCATTTAAAAAAAAAATAGTTCTAATTACTCAAACCCTAAACATTTCATATTTCAAATATAATTATTGCAATATTTTACTTCAAAAAATTATAAACAAATAACCACTTTCATATTATACACTTTAAGATTTTTAATTACTTTTACGAATTCGTAAATTCGTTTTCATCGTCTTCTGTAAAGTTTTCATTTTGTGGCTTTTGGAAGGATTTTACCAAACCACAGTCCATAAAATTAGTGACTAGATTAGTCAGTTATTTTTCACTTTCTTCTTTCCCTCCTCCTTTGCTTTCCTTCAACCTTACAACATTCCCTAAAAAAACAGGTTGCAGTAGTCCCTCAGCTCCTGACATATGAAACTTTTATGCAAAACGGTGAATCAATAATTATTACAGATATAATTTTTTATTACAAGGTTACTTCAACGCTTATTCATTAATTGATTTCAATTTAAGATACGTCGATTTCAATCATGATGATTTCTATGGTTGGGATCGCTAACCAATTTGTTTGTTTTTATTCATTGAAGCGGGCCATGGTGTTATTTGAACCTCTCTCTCTCTCTCAAATATATTTATAAGTAAGTATCTGCGTAAATATGAAAAATAATATAAAACATCTATGCATTTTGTTTTTTTTTTTAAATTTACATTATTCAGTGTTTCTTTGGTTATTATAATTAATTACCGGGTATGCTAAAACCAACAAGATATGTAGACACATGCCCGTATTTTGATGGTTGCTAATGTATATGTATTTCAAATTTGTAAGAATGAAATTTCTTTATATGACGCGTTATGTATAGTATTGTACGCACCACACAACCAGGCTGGAAAAAATATTTTTTTCATAAAAACACTGGAATCATCTTTTGGCGCGCCTAATGGGCTAAAACAGACTTTTGCTTAGCAGGCAAGACACTTTTGCACGGAACAACTCTTCATTAGGTCAGCCTCGCGACTCTTTGGCTCTTTCCGCCCAGCCACCAAAACTCTGTGCGGGGTAGGCTTACCGATGATTAAACTTACTTTGTGGGATGCTTCGTTGTCCTGGAGCTAATTTTGTTGTACAGTAAGGCTTTCATCGATATCAATACTTTCTTCATAAATATTTTCTTAAGTAATCTGGGGTATTTCTTTGCACAAATGTAAATTACTTTATTTTGTGATATATATATCGTTGTGTATAATTTACTAAATATAAAAGAATTTATACTATCAAAAGTATAAAACTTTTTTACTTTCATTTCCACTTGTTTCAATGAAAATCATTTTCAATGTTTCAGATCTGCCAGGCTTCCAGTAAGGTTATTTATTTAATATGTTGTATTAATATTATTTTTATTTATTTAAAAATCAATTAACCACCGGAGTGATTTTAGACATATTTTGCCATTTTGCAAAAACGTTTTGAGAGATCGCTTATCATAATGTGTCATATTTATAGAACATAAAAATAAGGAATAAAAAGTTAAATTTATTAGTTAAAGGCTTTGAACCGCACTCAATCACTCCAGGGGTTGAAAAATAAAATGACCGAAATAACCTCGCTTTTTACGATAATATGAAACTATATTCAAAACATTATTAAAGGATTAAAACTGACAAAAAATAACACAAATAAAATAGAAATTATAAACAAAACCATGTTTAAATCACACACTGTAAATCACTATTCAAAGCTGTCAGTTTTTCGGGAAAAACACGCGCATGGCGCATCAGCCGCATGCGCCAGTCTGCCAAGACGCCATGTTGCCAGATTTTTAGCAACAGTTAAATATATATTTTTATTAGTAATAATTAGAAATAGAAAGTGAAGAGTATTTGTATAATTCGTAAAAAAAACACCGTTTAACAATTGTGGAGTGTTTTTTTTAGTGAGACCCAAGTGTTTTACCAGCTTATTCATTATTTGCATATTTAAAACAACCAATTTCTGTTGAGGTGTTTATTTTGAAGCAAAATTGAGAAACTACGAAAAAAGGTAAAATAAATTTTATTTTAAATGAAGACATTTTAAGAAGAAGCTTTTACGGTTTTTGAATGAATTGATAGTGATCATTTTTCTTCAGGTGTATGTTTAACTGGGTTATCTTCATCTTGACCTTTACATTGCATCCAGCTTTCATATAAATCTGGTCTTGGTCCAACGGGTTCATCCCAGGCCTTTCTGCAATGAGACTTTATCCACTCTGGGTCCTTTGGAACGCTGAAAGTATTAATATACATGAATTTTCTAAAATAGTAGAATCTCGGTTTGTTGAAAGAAATTACCACCTACTACTATTATGTAAATAGTATACCCACGGAGGAAGGGTTCCTTCCTCCGTGGGTATAAGCCCTCCAATTAGGAATTTATGTAAAAAATTGTTTTTAAAAATTAAAAAACAAATAAAATATCGGACTTGGAGGATAATTTAAACCGATGCTTTGAACTATAATGGTCGTCATTCCCATAAGCCACAAAAGAGGAAGTGTAAAAACTCTTAGAATCTAACGAGGAAGAAAATTAAATTAATTAAATGTGGGTAATTAATGTTTTTCCTATAACTGTTTTTGCCAGCAGTACAGGAAGTGGTTAAGATATAAAACAGTATTTATTTATTTATTTATATATATATATACGCCAAAAAAGGCTTTTACATAGAAGTGATACATGATGCAGTGTACATAGGAGAATATGTATTATACAGGAGATACACAGTAAATAGATGTAATCCATTTTAAAGAAGGTACAAAATACACATTTGATAAATTGTAATTACAAGTATAATGAGAAAATATTACAAAATATGATATGATTTAAGATTTTAAAGGCCAAGTGTTACTCTTTCTTTAGGCAACGTTTCGGAGTTCGGACATTATAACGCTGTCTAAAACATTGGCTAAAGGAGGAAGCGCAACACGATACAATACCCCAAAAATAAATCACGATGATAAAGCAGTATGTTAATTATTTCTACCATAGAAAATATATTAGTAATATCGTAATATGCTGTAGAAATGTTTATTGTCGTCAGAAAGGTTGGAATATAACCTCGCGATTTACAGAACTTCCTAATCCGTAAATCGATGTTCAGTTGTTCCTGTGGAGATGTTGATTTAAACTTATTGCGAGAATAATTTTTACAAATGATTCGCACGGAGCTCGCGGTGTAACGACGGGGACAATAGTCAACCGCGGGGTAAGGACTCTAGATACAGAATGAATTATGCTAGTCACGGTTTTCCGCCACTAGTCTAGCAGTGATACCAGTGGTATAAAATATTGTCAAATTAAAGCAGTACTTCTTACAAAGAATTAGAAAAGCGCACGGAAAATAATTATTTCTGAAGTCACCTGGATTTTAACTAGAATTAGACTAGAATTAGATTTTGTGCAATGATTTTTTTCATTGCTTTATTCAGATTTGGTTAATTTTTAAAAAAACAAAAACTCTTTTTTAAATATTTTTATACCTCACCACTGACACAACGGGCAGAAATCCAAACAATCTATATTTGTAAACATAAAAATGTATGTTATCTATGGTGTAAGCCGTAGTTGTAAGTCATATTATAGCGGTATTGTGTAAATACCCACTTGGTCATAAAATATGTATATTTTTAAGTCACTAGTTAAAAGTCTTAGTTGTAAATCAATATACATTAATCTTGGTTATAAGCCACTAGTTATAAGTCACTAGCAATTAAGTTTAGTTATAAGCAACAAGCAATAAGTTATAAATCTAAGTGAAAGGAATAGATTAAATGCATAAATTAAGTTACTAAGCGCCCTTGGGGTGATTTTTTTAAGGAAACGTTGCTATACAAATAATCCATTCATTATTAGGTTTCTACCAAATTCTTCGTTCATTTCTACTATTTTCACCCTAGATCACCCTAGAATCACCCTTATCCATGAGAGGCATCAATTTTTATTTGATTTATAAGCGACTTTTAAAATTTTCATCACAAACTTTCAAATCCGAACTAAAGCATTTTCTACGAGATTATATCAGGGAAGTACGTCTTTGAATATCCGTGATGACGATGATGATTATGATGATGACTCGACCCAAAATATTCAACACTCGATCGTCTAAGGAATAACGGAAAATTGGAAGGATTTTTACATTAAGGAAAACCTACGAAATGGTAAAGTCTGACATTTAATAGAAGACAAAAACTGATGGTGCAGTATTAAATGCAACACAGAGATGGCTCATAGAAAAAAGGATGTAAATTTAAAAAAGCTGAATAGTCTAAATGAATATTTTAACTATTACTGTTTTTGCGGTGGCGGTGTTCAAAAATTATGGTACTTTCCGAAAGGGTGTGTGAAAGTCCTTGATTCCTTTGTTGCCTGTTGTTGCCTTTGTAACCTAATATAATTTGGTTTGAAAGGTTATTTTAGATGTTATATTAAATTATTTAATTAATAATTTAATTTTACAGTTCAAAATTAAATAAATTAATTATAATTCAATTTACAGGACAAAATTATATAAATTAGTTAATTAAACGGGTTAATTATATAAACATTATTGTTTTTTTTTAAATAGTTGTTGTGACCTCTTCTGTTTGTTTAAAATGAACTGTTAAACTGGAATGTGAAGAAATTTAAATCTAAAGAACAAAATGATTAATCTCTACACCCCCACATCGAGATGAAGGTCACCCTATGATTCAATAATATGGTATTTATAAATGCCATACAATACAGTTTGAATGACTAACGAATAGGAATGATGTTATTGGAAAAATAAAATTATTCATAAGGCAACATTATACTCTATCTAAAATTGTGGATAAAGTCTTTTTAGACTCACCCAACAAAAACCTAATGAACCGATTCGTTGTAAATCGAATTTATTTTACAATTACTCTTCAATTATGGTCTTCCTAACCTTTTTGATCTTAAACGCAGGTGCGGACTTAAACATTTGAGGGCCCAACTCAAATTAATAATGAAGGTGTCCAAAAAATTTTTTTTACTATTTTTTTTAAATATTCAAACCGTAGAAGCACGCTTTTTATCTGTGATAATTTGATAAAATAATTACAACACAAGTATTTTTTAAATCAATTGATGGTAAAGGTATGCTAACGCATAATTTTAATCGATATTTCATTCCTTAGAACAGGTATCTGCCTAGCTTGGAACTAATATCGACCACACAATACATAATAACACTTGTACACATTAAAATGAAATGCTTTGTGCGCAATGTTTAAATTTTATTGATTTGGATGGAAAAATAACAAATATTGATACATTTACTTCTGAATAGGTCAACATTCGTCAGGGCTGGAAGACACAGAACTAGAAAAACTTATGACATTGCATGAATCATATGTAATCATATGTTTCAATGCTGTGTATATCAGCAAAAAATGTTCAAAAATCATAATATAACTGATGTAAGATTTTGTGCAATGATTTTTTTCATTGTTTTATTCAGATCTGGTTAATTTGTAAAAAAACAAAAACTCTTTTTGAAATATTTTTATACCTCACCACTAACACAGCGGGCAGAAATCCAAACAATCTGTTTGTAAACAATCTATTTGTTGTCTAACATTAAAATTTATGTTAGTCGTAAATCTTTGGTGTAAGCCGTAGTTGTAAGTCATATTATAGCGGTGTTGTGTAAATACCCACTTGGTCATAAAATATGTATATTTTTAAGTCACTAGTTAAAAGTCTTAGTTGTAAATCAATATACATTAATCTTGGTTATAAGCCACTAGTTATAAGTCACTATAGCTATTATGTTTAGTTATAAGCAACAAGCAATAAATTATAAATCTAAGTGATAGGAATAGATTAAGTGCATAAATTAAGTTACTAAGCGCCCTTGGGGTGATTTTTTTAAGGAAACGTTGCTATACAAATAATCCATTCATTATTAGGTTTTTACCAAATTCTTCGTTCATTTCTACTATTTTCACCCTAGATCACCCTAGAATCACCCTTATCCATGAGAGACATCCATTTTTATTTGATTTATAAGCGACTTTTAAAATTTTCATGAGAAACTTTCAAATCCGAACTAAAGCATTTTCTACGAGATGATATCGGGGAAGTACGTCTTTGATAATATTCGTGATGACGATGATGATTATTATGATGACTTGACTCAAAACATTCAACACTCGATCGTCTAAGGAATAACGGAAAGTTGGAAGAATTTTTACATTGAGGAAAACCTACGCAATGGTAGAGTCTGACATTTAATAGAAGACAAAAACTGATGCTACAGTATTAAATGCAACACAAATATGGCTCATAGAAAAAAGGATGTAAATTTAAAAAAGCTGAATGGTCCAAATGAATATTTTAACTATTACTTTTTTTTGCGGTGGCGGTGTTCATAAATTAGCAGTATTTTCCGAAAGGGTGTGAGAAAGTATTTGATTCCTTTGTTGCCTTTGTAACCTAATATAATGTGGTTTGAAAAGTAATTTTAGACGTTGTATTAAATTATTTAATTAATCATTTAATTTTACAGTTCAAAATTATTTTAATTAATTAAAATAAACCAAAATTCAATTTACAGGACAAAATTATATAAATTAGTTAATTAAACTGGTTAATTATATAAACAAAATTGAATTGAAAAAAATAGTTGTTGTTTTTTCTTTTGTTTATTTTAAACGAACTGTTAAACTGGAACATGAAGAAATTTAAATCTAAAGAACAAAATGATTAATCTCTTTACCCCGCAAATCGAGATAAAGGTCACCCTATGATTCAATAATATAATATTTATAGATGCCTTGCAATACAGTTTGAATGACTAACGAATAGTAATGATGTTGTTGGAAAAATAAAATTATTCATAAGGCAACATTACTCTATCTAAAATTGTGGAAAATACTCATCCAACAATAATAAAAAATACTCATCCAACAAAAACCTAATGAACCGATCCGTTGTTAATCGAATTTATTTTACAATTACTCTTCAATTATGGTCTTCCTAACCTTTTTGATCTTAAACGCAGGTGCGGACTTAAACATTTGGGGGCCCAACTCAAGTTAATAATGAAGGCGTCCAAAAAAATATTTTTTTTTAAATATTCAAACCGGAGAAGCACCCTTTATATCTGTGATAATTTGATAAAATAATTACAACACAAGTATTTTTTTAAATTAATTAATTGTAAAGGTATGCTAACGCATAATTTTAATCGATATTTCGTTCCTTAGAACAGGTATCTGCCTAGCTTGGAACTAATATCGACCACACAATACATAATAACACTTGTACACATTAAAATGAAATGCTTTGTGCACGATATTTCAATTTTATTGATTTTGATGGAAAAATAACAAATATTAATACATCTACTTCTGAATAGGTCCACATTCATCTGGGCTGGAATACACAGAACTAGAAAAACTTATGACATTGCATGAATTATATGTAATCATATGTTTCAATGCTATGTATATCAGCAAAAAATGTTCAAAAATCATAATATAACTGATGTAAGATTTTGTGCAATGATTTTTTCATTGCTTTATTCAGATCTGGTTAATTTGTAAAAAAACAAAAACTCTTTTTGAAATATTTTTATACCTCACCATTGACACAACGGGCAGAAATCCAAACAATCTGTATTTGTAAACATAAAAATGTATGTTAGTCGTAAATCTCTGGTTTAAGCCGTAGTTGTAAGTCATATTATAGCAGTTTTGTGTAAATACCCACTTGGTCATAAAATATGTATATTTTTAAGTCACTAGTTAAAAGTCTTAGTTGTAAATCAATATACATTAATCTTGGTTATAAGCCACTAGTTATAAGTCACTAGCAATTAAGTTTAGTTATAAGCAACAAGCAATAAGTTATAAATCTAAGTGAAAGGAATAGATTAAATGCATAAATTAAGTTACTAAGCGCCCTTGGGGTGATTTTTTTAAGGAAACGTTGCTATACAAATAATCCATTCATTATTAGGTTTCTACCAAATTCTTCTTTCATTTCTACTATTTTTCAGTTCGTATTATAAGCTCTGTGTTGTGTTATAATTAGATAATAGTCAGTAACCAAATGTAATAAAAAATAATATAATGTAATAAATAAATATTATAAAAAACATATCTCCAACCACTCGATGGCGTGATGTAATAAACCTCATGAGAACATTATTCAATTAACGTGTTTGCGCTATATATAGCGGCTATACAAATTATCCTATTGTTATTATCATCATAGTTCATAATTTGTATTTCAGAACTTCTCCTCGATAGTCTCGAGGATGGTGCATACTGTTTGCTGCATTCACATAAATACATCGTCTCAAATATATTCTGTCACACCTACTCTTATCACGAACTTGAGTGAAATAAATGATTTACCTGTCCGTAAAATATCCTATTGATTCGTCCTGACTTCTTCTTCCATTCACTTACGTGTAACGTATTCTTCTTTTTACACCTTTTTTACGTCCATGAGATATACACATCCAGACCATGTAAGCCATCATGGTTTGTCTGAGGTAATAAAGCTATCATCCTAGATTGCTACTTTATATTGAACGAAGCTTTTCGTAGACTTTTTTAGAGAATATTTTAAGGATAACTTAAAGCTTCAAATTTATTCGTCTTAGTTATTTTGGGGGTCATCGTCGACACACGCCCTAGTGCTACGCCCATTCAGACTATCTACAAATCCGCTCCTGAACGTGAATCCACTTACCGTAAAACCTCTCTGAGATCATTCGCATCGACAACCACATTTCTTACGGGATCGTAAAAGCCATCTTCGGTGTCGTAATATCTCGCGGGTATCTTCCTTGTGGGGTTCTTATCCGTCAGGATGGAACATCCGGCGGGCTTCAAACCCACGGACATCTCGTGGCAGAATCTATAGTAAAAAATCAAGAAACAGGATGGCGGGATGAATTGACCATATAAACCGGGCTCTCGAGTAACTGGCTTTACCATGTGTGCAGCCAGAGTAGTATGCATTTACTACAAGTTTGTGAGCTTATGTTATGTTTGTTCTTTTATCAATTTGCGGCCTTCGTGGTGGTTTAGAAACTAGATTCAAAATGTAATTTGCACACAAAATTATAAATCTATTATGGCATCTATCTGGGGTAAATATTTTTATTTTATTATGGGGTAGCTAAAGGGATTTCAAAATTAGAGCTAAAATTATATAAAGTTGATATAAAGTAGAATTATTAAATCAAAACATATATGAACATTTAAACACAAATAATATGACAACCTGAATGATATTTTGATTCAATGGGTGATTCAATTTATTTGTTTGCACAATTTTGTGTGGCAGTTTATGTTCATATTATTTCTATGCCGTCAGGTCCTTTTTGAGAGGGCATTATGTCTGTTTGGGTATTGGGAGGTTTTATGTAAATATTATTTGGTAAGTAAAGTAAATTACCATAAGTTGAGCGCACCTTCATTTCGAGTAATATAATTACAATCGTTAGTGTTTAAACCAATATATATTTTAGGTTTTTATAAGTCAAGATAGCCACAACATATTGATAATGATCATGCTCATTGAGTTATTTTAGTTTATTCGTGAATGAACAAAATAAGTATTAGCGGAAGGAACGGACGGAAACTAGAAACAAAAATTGATGTTATTGCTAATTAATTGGACTCGGTTTTTACAGGAGCGATTTCAATTGGATATAATACATACTTTAAACCGAAATTTTGAATCATGTCGTATTGTAAAATTTACAAACAGTGCCAGAGAACATTTCTCCCTCTTCTTGTATCAACTAGGGGTAGAGTTGCATAAATGAGGATATATTTTTCAACCCGTTGATCGGGCTACGTATTGCCACTGTGGGACTTATGATAAATGGATCGGTATCTGTTATGATATATACCTTGTGAAAGTTCTAGATTTTGTTTTATTACATAACAAAGAAATGCTTTTTTGTATCGAATGCACTCATATTATAGGGTATTTGACTTCATAAATATAGACAGATACTTTCCTTTCCGATAAAACTCACTCAATGCAACAAAGGTAGAAGATATACATGACAAAGTGTCCATCTTGGGATCTCAGCAATGACTCACCGCCAAGAATAAACTCGTCTGACCAAATAAGGACATTTTCGTGGCGCATGTTGCTGTCAAGTTCGCTGAACCTGATAATGTGATTCCTAAGCTGAGGTATGTATGGGATTAAGATAAAAAAATATTTTTGAAGGGGATGGGGAGTCTTCTTTATTATAGAAGCTCAAAAATACATTGATTATTGATTTTTTTGATACTTCACAAGAGTCCCAACTACAAGGAGTCATTTGGAGTAAATGGGAAGATGAAGAAATTGATGAGGAGTGGAAGAGAAATGTTGTAAATTTGAGGCTATATACTACAGGTCTAGAAAAGTACTAAAACATTCATAAACAACATTTCATTTTCGAATGGTGGAGTCTTGCTCACACGAAACAAATAATATTTTCCAGACTCACCTACAAATCGACTGTAATTTAACTATCCATGTACGATCGATGGGATCAGGGCTAAAGAACTTACCATTTGTCCTTAGAGCACAAAGGTATGTTAAAAAGGTTTGAAGTCATGGTGTGCAAATATTCGCGTTGACCTCAAGCCTCGGTCAGAAAAGCTGTACAATTTTCTTACCGCGAAAATTCACAAAAAAAACGTTTTAACAAACATATATCTGCTACACATGTAAGATATATGAAGTACCTTCGATCTGGCTGCTGAGCATAGCCCCAATCCTCTTCGCTGTAAGTTAGTCCATCCGCAAAGATGAGCTGTCGCTCCGTGAGTTTACCGTTCACCCACTTTCCTTCCACGCGAATGCCGTCAGGGTAGTTGAGCGCCCCCAAACCGTGGAAGCGACTGTCGCTCATACCCCCAGCAAATTCCACCCCTTGAAGAAAACTTTACTTGTAAATTATAGAAACATGAACGCTAAACCAAGCCCTAACACAGAAAACAAGCTTTTGAACTGTAATTTTGTGGCATTTTGTTTGCTTGAATTTGATATGCCGTTTCAAATATTTATCTGCACGGCATGAAAACTTGGAAGCTAAGCTTTGAATTGATACATTTGATATTACATATGTGAACGATGCTTTTTCATTAGTATGTTTCTATATGGTTTGAAAATCGGAACACTTAACCACACACGGTTCCGTAAGCTTTTCGTGAATTTATTGGCCTATTATATTTATCACCCTCGAAATATTATGGATGATAAGCTGACTATTTTAGAGCATAACAATTAAAATGTCAAAATTCAAAAAGTACAATTTTAATTAAACAAGATTTTAATTTTTTTTAAGAAAAACACAGAAAATGAATGAGTATAACAATAAAAGCATCTTAGCAACTGATGTAAATAACTGAAAATAGTACATTTGTTTCGATAAGCAGTCTGCAGGGTGAAAATGGTGCTGATTGACAGTGGATACATTCTAAATTTTAGATCATACCATGCGGGAACAAATAGCTCCCGACGCCAGTGAGGCCTATGTCGTTCCACTGACCATCGTATACAGCTCCTCCTGGTAGCCTCTCGATGGCCCATACTAGGTCGTGGGGTATGATGGACACCCTGGTAGAGTTGAGTCCCGACGAACCCATCCCTCTGATGGACAGTTCCCAGGCAGTCTCGCGGCCAGATGACGTCTTTCTCTCGTCATTGTTCAGAGTGTCCACTGAAATGAACTAAATATATTTAATAATTATCGGGATTTATTTACGAGTTATTATGCAACGTTTTGGACAGCATTACAAATTTTAACAACCTACTTATTAACTAGTTAAAATAATATAAGCACGTATAAATAAGTATCAAAATACTTTCCGTTGCCAAGAGGGGTAGAAAAAAATGTTTGAAATTAATGTCTTCTATTTATCACCTAAACAGTGAATTTATTGTATCGATATTTTTTGTATTCCCACAAAACTCATAAACATAACTTTATAATGAAAAAAATGCGTGGGGTATCTTAGTGACACCTCGTGGTAATTTATTTATTTCACATCTATTAAGGCTTTTACATACATATATATAAAAAAATATTAACGAAATTATACACGAAAATAGTGCAGGAAACGACTATTTAAAACAATTGCAAAAAAATAAAGTCAAAATATCACTGAACTTGATCTACACAGTATGTAGGCACAAAACATAAATAATCCAAAATATTTTTTTCTGTTTCAGTTGACAAAATTATTATGTGTTAGTCAAATTAAATACGTTTATTAAAATATTCCACTACCTGATGAAAAAAACTTCAATAGGGTATGCTTTTATATTTGAAATTGATGTACTAAATATATCAACAACATCGTAGTATTTGTTTCCTAGCTGTTGAATCCGTCGCATAGGAGTGTGATATTGGGACGTTGATATAGAATTGCCACAATAATATGGTAGGAATTTAATGCTAGTTTTGTTTCATATCTTAGTGTGTGGAAGGTTAATTGTCCCAATATTGTTCAATAACTCATTTTACGCTTTATAAAATAAAAAAATAACTTAAAGCTGTTGTAAGTATTCATTTTACACTTTACATATGAGGTTATAAATTTTCCCTAAAGAGAACCATTGAATATACTGCGCATTCTGGAACAGACTTTATAAGAAGATAAAAAAAAACGACAGTGGTAGAAAATTTATTTTAGTATGTGAGTTAGGTACTAAAAGGTTTCAGAAGCTCTGCGTACGTGCTACAGACTATTTTGTTTAATCTATAAAAACCAGCCCTTTTCACGACTAATTAAAGATAATTGGTCACACACAAACTCCATAAAATAATAGCAAATTGAAGATGATTGAAACCTGTCCAACTTCCATCGCAAAGAACACAATAAAAAACGGTTGATTGGACCAATATTATTTACCTAAGAGCACTTCACTATTTACGGTGATTCTATAAAAGCATCCGTTATATTTTTTCAAACCTTTAAAGACGTAACAATGACCTCTAACTGAGCAACAATGGAACATAAGAAACTCAATAAAAACCTCGGTTAAAGATGAGGCTATGCGGCGAGATGCGATCGATTACCTACCGTGAAATTATTTTCAATCCAGAAGTTTTTATTGCAGTTGTAAAATATACAAACCCGAGGATACAATACAATAGAGCAAACTCGAAGACCGTATTAAAAATTATCACATACAAGCAAATTGAAACTTTTTCAGAGAATGATTTTTTGGATCCGTGGGAAGTGCAATACACCAGTGTTCCATATTAACAAATTTCAAGGTGTATAAAAATCTATCAAAATAAGACAATCTTTTCAAGTACGTAAATCTGCATATCATTATAGTAGGTTGGTTGTGCGCAAATCCTTCGTTCGCAATTGTGCGGGGGGTTGCGGTGCGGATGCGGTGGTGCGATATAGACTAAGACAAACAAAAAAACGAATTGAATTGCCTTAGTGTTTGCAAGAGGAAATGATTGGGAAAGGCCAAAGACTTACCCTGGTCTCGTCCTCCATAAGCCGCTGGTTCTTTTCACTTATCAGTTTGCATACAATTAACATTCGCTCACTTAACACAAAACAAAAAGACAGTGAAATTCACTGCTGCGGGTAAAACGTTTCACTGGACGATGTGTGCTCCAAAACAGTCACAGCCGAGTTCAAACATATGCGGGTTTTCAAGATGACACGAATGTTCGCGGTAAGAATGCAACGATAACACTACTCCTTGTCTTTGGCTCGGATCAAGGAAAGGGGACAAGGGGCAAAGGGGGGTGAAGGGTACACATTTAAGGCTATTCAATTTTAAACCTCACGCGCAACTATAGGTGCTAGGTTTATCAAATCGAATATTTAATCAAATTTTATGGTAGGTGTGTGATACGGTCATTGAGTTATATATTAATATAGTCTACATTCCTTGCAATATCAGTCTGAAACAATGTTCCCGTAGAGAAAAGTAGAGAGGGGGATGTGGCGGCTGTCTAAGGTAACCCGCGGCCGCGCGCCCCCGCGAAAATGCTCCACGAGTTTTTAACATTAATAAGTCAATTTACACGACTAATGATAATGGTGAAAGGTTATACCATTGCTTTCCCTATTTTTTCCAGTATTATTTGTACAATATCGCAGCGTGCATGTTGACATTTTGAAGTTATCGTTGGAGACCTGTGCCCGGCGAGCGCTTGGAACCGACTGATGCCCGATATATCTCACATCGGACAATGATCCGATATGCATGGCCCATACTTCTAACGCCAAAGCTGGCTCTATCTATATCCTTCAATGGATACGGCACGTCTTGTGGGTTATTATTATTATTATTTTTTAATATTTTATTTTAGGGAAATAAACAGTTAAAACATGGTTGGTTTATACATGTGCAATTTATTAAGCTAAGAAACCAATTATTGGTTTCCTAATATAACATACATTATGTAACAAATAAACAGTATAGTTATAAAATAATAACAGATATTACATGTAAAATATACAATTATAACAAGAGATACTCCATCATATATACCATTACGGTTTATGTAGTTTGGTTTAGTTGGTGTACAAGTGAATACATTATTTTATACATTTTTAATAGAGATTCTACGTTTATTTTATTTATCAGAGAGAATTTCATTACATGTTGAATACAGTATCTTAAGGATGGAATTCTAATAATGTATTTATGACGGAGGTTTTGGACACTTGCGCTATACTTCACGAAAACTTATATTACTGATATTTTTTGGATAAAATAAATTATTAAGTCTATGGTATATTTTGGAATAAGTAAATGCTTCTTTCTCAACAGAAGTTCACTTTTACAACCCGCTATAAAAATGAAGTCATTCGTTTTACGAGTAAATTGTAATATGACCAAATCAAGTGCGTTTTTCTTGAACCATAATACCGATGTCATTGAATTTCTTCGCGTTTCCTTATATTTAAAATATTCTCATCACATTTCTTCACACAGTTAGTATAAAATGATCATATCTTGTCTTTAGGCAACTGACCCACAATTGTATCATTATAATAACACTGGTATTAAAAACACCATAATGTTGGTCGGCATTTTGTTTGTTGGGCATATAAAGTCTACAACTTTTATTATTTGACTCGTGGATAAACTAAAACCAATTAAAACAATGTTCTGCTTTGATTTACTCACTTCTAGATTATGCAGGTAATTTGGCTCACTTAAAAGTTTTTTTGGTAAATTATCTTGATGTAAGGTTGCTGAAATTGTTGAGTATTTGTTTTTGTGTATGTAATGAGTGTCTGCTTGTTTTTTGTGTATTTGAAGTTTATTCGCCTCGAGTTATCTCATTCCAAGTTGTAACTACTTTTTTAATGTGATGATGAATCACTATGAATAAACAATTATTACATGACGTGGTGGAGCGCCGGGCAACGAACCCCTGCACCTGCACAGCTTCTCTACATAGAAAAAAAATCTGGGCAATATTTTATTTTTATTTTTTATTATTATTTTTCTTTCTAACTAGAACAAACCCTATGAGTTACAAAACACATTATAGGACGGGATGAAATAACAATACATAGGTGGGGGTTAATAAGTACAATTTTACATTGGTATTTTGATATCAAAATTATGAGTTTCACATACAAAATAGTAAAAAGTAGAAGAAGGGAAGTTAAGTAGAACGAACAAAAAATTAATAAAAAAGGAAACAGACAAGGATATACACATCAACACAAAGTCATGGTATGTAAATTTACAAAAAGGTACCAACCCATTAAAAATGGTAAAAATAGATCATGACGTTTGAATTTCGATGCAATTCCATAATTATTTACGTAATATAATATAATATTAAATATCAATATTTTTCAAAATCGTAAAAGCAAAAAGTTCTTGTCTATTGTCATTAAGTTGAATCAAATGATTGTTTTTTTATAATGCGTATTAAAAACGGTAGTCGTAGGTAAATAATTACCAAAATATACATAATTATGTAACCTGAAATGTTAATAGAATTAGATTTTCGCATATGAGTAAAACAGATCCACTGAATTGCTTAATTTGTAAAAGATTGAAGATGTATTATGAAATGCCTGAAAGTCTGAAGAAATAATGTATTACAAAAAAAAACTTTTACCAAAAATATAATTTTATAAACAAAATTTTATACGCGTTTAAACTAATATTTACATCTAACCAAATATGTACATATATGCCCAATTTAAACCTAATATGTACATATATGTGTAAAATCTTATTTCAACTAAATACATTTTTAAAAACTTTCCATGCAGTGACTAGGAATCTTAGGATAAACTTTTTGGTAGACTTTTTATCTGAAAAGACTGCCTTATGACGGGACGGCAAAATCCATCCTCGTGTGGATGACGTAAAACCACTTTTATGTGGATTCCATACATGAAACCACCTGGAGACAGATCGAGGAAGAGGTGGACTAACTCCGTGGAAGATGGAAGGGTCAGAGAACTGGAAACGAATTACTGAAGTCCAGAGCCAGTGAAAACATTTGTGGCGAAGACAAAATCTCACTCTGGGATATGGCGCCATGATGGTGACATATCATTGTCATAACCACAAGACAGAAGAAGTGGCACAAGTACGCAATGTACGCATGGAGATATCTAGTTTGAAGAAATGGTCCCCAACCAGAAAGAAAACCAGATAACAACATATTTGGATAATATTACACTATTTTCTAGTTTCTCAGTTCTATGGATCACCAATGTTTAGCATTATCTCTACTACAGACAAACTCCACGAACTCCACAAACTCCAACGGCTCGGATGGCTTTGAAGCAGAGAATGGACGGTTATCTCGAGAGTATTTCCTCCTGGGGTAAAAATAATCTCGTCGAATTTAATGTTTCAAAGACCCAATCCTGTCTGATTACGTCTAAAAGGGATCCAAATGATAATCTAGTCTCCTTCAACGGAAGCAATCTTCCGAACAGGCCTTCCATTGATATGCTTGGTGTAACTATAAGTGACCAGCTCAGGTACGGGGGCTCCATCGAAGCCAGAGTAAAGCTGGCCTCTCAGAAGCTGGGCGTACTGTACAGGGCCCGCAGATACTTTAATAGTACACAACTACTGACCCTGTACAAATCGCAAGTGCGCCCTACTGTCGAATTTGGCAGCCATGTCTGGTCCGGAGCCCCTAAATACCTGAAAAAAACCCTTGACTCTGTGCAAAAACGGGCGGTCCGTTTGATAGATTCCCCAATCTTAACAAACGGACTGCAATCTTTAGAGCACAGGCGTCAGGTAGGTATGCTGTCCTTGTTCTATCGGTATTACAATGGAAGATGCTCTGAGGAACTAGCGTCATTGATCCCTTCGGTACCGGTGCGTAGTCGGGATACACGCCAAACGCGCGCCCAACATTTGTACACAGTTGACATTTGTCACATGAGAACGGGTCGCTTCTACGATTCGTTCTTAAGTTCAACAGCTCGGCTGTGGAACGAACTGCCGGCCTCTGTGTTTCCACCCTCCTACAACATGGGACTCTTCAAGACCCATGTTCACTCCTTCCTCTCCACAAAAAAGACCCTCCACACAGCATCCCCAAAGATGACATAGGCCCTGAGGGAAATTATTTTCTTCAGGGCCTCCTGTGTGGAGTTAATATATATAAAAAAACAACATGCCTAAAAGGTTCGCAGTATTCGCACCTCTTAACAATTTAAACCGACCTGTCTAAAATGAACCCTACACGTACAATCTAAAAAAACCTTATTCTAACTCTATCCTTACCTAACCAAACATAAAGTTTGTTATCTAACAAGTGCACTCCGCTTCCTGTAATCAGATTGCAAATGATAAACCAGTATTGGTTCACTTTAATTTGATGCTACCGAGTGGCCACAAACACATTAATTCACACGTTGCTCCGCAAGCCCAGAGCTGATTTAATAATGTGATGTAAATTATGACAGACAATGGCGCTATAACTTCCAGGCGACCTTTCACTTAGGCAATCGTCTCTTACATCAGCAATAATAACAGAAGACTGGAACCACGTTAAGTATTGGTGGTTCACTGTTTAATTTATTTATTTTCTCTGCTGCTGGTTTCCAGAAAACCACCCTATTATTAGGTGGGCGACCAGTAGCAGAAAAGTAATTGGTCTGGGTGCTGGACTTACCAATTAGAATAAACAAAACTTTGTGAATTAATGCAAAAGTGGTTTAAGTAATAATTGCTCAAATTTTCATACTTCCTTCTATTCAGTGTCTTTCTCTCTCGGTGAAAAAGCTGAGTGTAGGTATAGGAACTGAGTTCCAAAGCTACAGTACTTCAAATGCAATTTCCCCGGATACACCCAACGTATCGTAAATACCCAACGCGTTATCAATTCGGGATATTTCGGCAGCGTTCGAGCGCTTGGTAAATACCCGACGTCTCGTGGTAATACGAGTACATAAGTTTTTTTTTTAAATATAAGTAGTAGGTAATGATGTGTTTAAATATCTCTAATTGATTTTTTTCTAAATTATTCACTTAATTTCGTCGATTGACCGCAGATTACCTATATCCCATTAAACTAGCAATGTTTTTCTGTTTATATATATAATGCTACGTGTACACTTGCGAAGAAAAGCGCGAGTCAAATCACGAATTATGGGAAAGGAACGTACCGCGAGCGGCGTTTGGTTCGAAAATGTATACGTGCGTGTCATTCAATATTCAAAGTACTTGCATATTTTTATTTATTTACTTTTTCCGTTAAAACTATGCACGACCTTTAAAATTTAAAACAATACTGTAAGTTCATCAAAAATTATGATCTTCATTAAATTCAAATTCAAAAAAATATTTATTGCACAAAAAGAGTACAAAGGGTATAGCTTATAGGTTACATCCTATTTCTTCCAGCTAACCCAACAAATACACATTATATTACATAACCCAACGATAACATGATAAAAATAAATAACAGTAAATAAAAAATAAAAAACAGAGGTACCTATTTAATTCATGTAAGGTATTCATTTAAGGTGTAGTGACATTTGTTTAAAAGAAATGTTTTTAGTGTTGATTTAAATTTAAGTGTGTCGGTTATTTGTTTGATGCTACGTGGAAGGTTGTTGTTGTTGAAAAATAGTTTTGTTTGCTTTTGGGATTAATAGGTTTTCTGTGAACCTTGTAGCGTGTTTATGTGTTGAATTTTTTGTGGGAACTTTTCTGGAGATGATCGTACTAACAGGCATAATTACATTATATATATGTCCGTCACTGTCAGAAGTTTAAGATTTTTAAAAATTGGTCTACATGAATCCCGGTGATCAGAATTTGTAATTTTTCGTAGGCACCTCTTTTGGATGATAAAAACATCTTTGGCGTTTACTGAGTTTCCCCAAAATACTATTCCGTATTTTATCATTGAGTATACGTATCCATAGTATGCGGTGATTACTGACTCGATGTTAAAGATATTTTTAAGGGTGCTTGAACAAAAGAAAAGCTACTGATTTTTGATTTCAATTTATATAAAATTAATTATGTACACTAGCCAGTTAGCATTATCATGTTTTCCCCTGATTTTTTATAGCCAGTCCATTTGCACGGGCCAGTTGCAATTTGCAATATAAGAACACACCAGAAATGATCTAGTCTAGGTCACACGATCACAATATACAATACACAGTCTTAATGCAAATGACGTCTTGAAAAGCTAGCATTCTAACATAAATGATTGCTCCTTTCCATTTAGTTGATCATCAGTTCAATTATTCAACGTTAGCTGAACTGTTTTTGCATTGTTACGATGTCTGTGAAATTAAAAACGGCATACAATTGCAGATGCTGTGCTGCGAATGGGTAATTGTAAATCATGCATTATTTAATTGCACTTCATAAACCGTTAACCGAATCTGTATGTGAAATGAAACAAATAGTAAGAGCTTATGAATTACTTACAGTGTATTTCCGTCTTACGAATTTCCGAGGTTATGAATTACTGACAGTGAGTTTCCACGAAACTGATGCCATACAAGTATTTTTGGATGCTTGACTAACAGGTGTACCGGCCAAGGACCATACGAACGGGATGACTAACTTACTCCCTTTTCAACAAGGGTTATTCTTAGTGACGGAGTTTGTACTATAGATCTATGGAATACTAGTGTATCTGTATATTTTTACTATAATTTCTTGTAGGCTTTCAACTTTATTAACTGCTCTTAATTATTCATAAGTACGAAATTTACTATAATTAACTCTAATTTTTACCTCTTCGTCCCTTTCTAGTTTCATACTGTAAGTATTATTCTACTGTTTGTAAAAATCTATTAAATTTTAAATGACGTATATTAAATAGTATTCTCCAATGACATTACAATACATCTAGACCCGTTATGATCACACACAATTTGAAGAAAATGTAGCAAGTAACAAACACTGTTATGTTTCCATTAAATTTTTAATTTAAACGTTGTTCATGTATGACAAAGATAGACTTTTGATAATATGTAGGTACGAACGAAATAGATATAGGATCAGGCGGCATTTTCGTATTTAAAAGTTGCAGGTTTCGTCACGGGTGTGATTGAGATAACAAGATACGTTTAACCGCTTACTCTAAAACAAATACAGAATGCTGTACGAGACTACCTACTACCAGCAAATTGTCCTTCTTGTACTTATGTGTTGCTATTTTCGCATTTTTTTTCTCTAATGTCGCTTCACTTCGAAAAACAAACGAAATAATAGTATTATATATAATAATGAATAATTTGCGTTTATTTACGAATGAAATGTTACTCCTAGGCTTTTACTAGTGTTTGTAGGGAAACACTTTCTTCGCATTTAGGCACTCATTCACTTAATTTAGTAAGATTTAAAAGACCACCTCATGCGACAAGTGACAGTTTAGTACTAAAACCACTAATTCGTAAGCACGATAATTACCGTAACCTTCGCTTGCCAATTTTTGAGATCTCTACAACATGTCTATAGTTTGCAATGTCAGTGGTTTTCTGTAATGGATTGTCTAGTAATGTAAGTGAAAATGCAATATCTTTTATTTCTACAAAAAATACTTGAGTCGCTAATGATTCATTTTTAGAAATTTTGTTAAACATTATTAACACTAACCTGAGTTCGTTGTCCACATTTTTTATCGTGAAACAGACGAGATAATCATTGAAAATATTTCTAAAATGTCAAAAAAACACAGTCGTGACTAGTGACGTTTGAACGAATTCAATGAAACCTATGTTTTTATAATTGAATAAATACTGAATTCGATTATCAAAATAATTTTTCTCATAAATAAATCAAAAGTACCTACCCGCATAAAGAATACAAAACCATACTTTTTTCTTACTTTTTAGCTTTCATCCGTCAAGGGTGATTTTGGCCATGTTTTAGCTGTTTAATAATTTAGATTGTTCTTAAAGTAAGTTGCATTTTAAAAAATACATATACATTAACAGCCAAAGAAATTTCTCTTTATTCTCTTTTAAAAAAAAAACACGAACCTGTTTTTACTTTGCAAAATGACTAGACAGGTGCGTTTCACTCCGTGCAGAAATATATAGCTGAAACACTTATTCGGCAATACAAAAAAAAACCACTTCAAAAGATTTCTTAACCCTTGTGATCTCGGGAGTTTCAGGTGCAATAATTGAACTCATATTACACAAAAGCGGCTACAAAAAAATAATGTTCTTACTCTTAGCTCTAAGGCAAAGCTTAGCCACAAACAATATTCTATTAGAGACTCTGGAATAGGACAGATCTGACTGTGACGGCCAAACACAATAAAATTTTCTTTTTCTTTTTTTTCTATAATATATAGATGTGTATTGGATGTATAAATAATTATTCTTCTCAGTTTGACTCAAATATGTATACAAAATTACATAGATAATATCCTAAAAATTGTCGAAATGTTTGATTACAAAATGGCGGGATGTTTTCACTTAAAATAGTTTAAAAATTAAAACTTTTTTTATTGTACGACTGTTTTCACGGCTGAGTCAAAATGTCCCGTTAAGTTTTCATTTTAATGTTTGATATTTAAAAAAAAAATTAGAAATTTCAACGTTTATTTTAAATACAAAAATTACAAAGACAATTTAGTCTAGTTTCTAAAATGCTATTCCTTTTTACGACCACTTCAAAAATAAGAAATATGTAGAACATTTTAGATACACCGGGAGCTTTTCAAAATATCATGAAATTCAACCATGTCGTTGTGACTTAGTAAAAATTAGGAGGTAAAAATATTTTTAAACTTTAGGGTCAGTGTAAAATCACTATTTTTGACTAATCTTTACTATCAGAACAGGAATCAGTTTGTATTATGAATACTAAATGTATGTTATAAATTAATTGAGGCGTTTTCTATCGTTTCGCTTGATGAGAATTAAGATAAAAATGTTAATTACTTTAAAAAAACTTTAATGCTAAAAAGATTATTGTTCAGGATCTTAACTTCACTCTCCTGACAGAGCAATCCGGCGTGGTGAGTCACCAGATTCCAAGGAAGTATGACTGGAGTAACTCTTCAATAATAACTCCAGCTCTTGAATAATGGTCTTTATTTAACAATAAAAAAGACCCGTAGGGCAGCTCATGTAAGGTGAGCCCAATATTGCTATCTCTCTCCGCGGTTTTATAAACCACATGTAAGTGAAAACCTGGCAGCTCTGCCGTTTTGCCAAAACGACCCGCCCAAGACGGTTGGTAACAAGAGAAGAAAAATTAAATCCGTGGCAATACGAAATTGCCCCGGCAATCGCTAACACAAAATAAATGTTGCCACATCATTAGGGTGACAAGCACCAATATTAATATTTCAGTACCTGAAATCTTAACATATTCCCGCCCCAAAACGAGTATTAAGGAATAGTCGTTTTTTCATAAAATAATGTAGGAAGAGATTGCAACATTGGTACTCAGAATTTACCCAACAGGTTCACATACAAAAATAAACAATATTCAATACATGGATATCAAAATAATAACAAAAAAACTTATAACAACGTATATAACCCTATGTCAGACTTGACATTAAAAAATAAAAGTCTAATAACGTAGAAACTTCTGGTGCGCTGCACCCACTTATGAGAAAATATCTTATCACTTGGCACTGTTGAGCCTGACGGCATTTTGATTCACACATAACATCACTTTTAGTGTTGTAATTTGTTCTTAATCCAGGTTGGAGGAAGGATCCTCCATGGGAAGTAGACAGAGCTGTGTCACGGCTCTTTTGGTGACACCTCTGGCCGTCCTCAAGGAGACGACGCGGACGCGTCCGTCTTGACCAGGGTGGATCTCCGTCACTCGCGCCATCCTCCAGTACTGCGGAGGTAGTTGGTTGTCTTTGATGATGACCATGTCACCAGGCTGTAAACTGCGTTGACGTCCTTCTTGCCATTTGACTCGGTTCTGCAATTCTGCTAGGTATTCCCGGCTCCATCTGTGCCAAAAAGATTGAACAACGGTAGACATCTTTTGGTAAATATTAAGCCTGTTTGTAGGCAGATGATGGATATCAAGCTCAGGCAATGCTAACAGGTTGTCGCCAATAAGGAAGTGTGAAGGAGTGAGTGCGTTTAAATCATTTGGATCTGATGATAATGGAGTCAGAGGACGGGAATTTAAACAAGCCTCAATCTGTATTAGTATGGTATTCATGCCTTCGTATGTCAAAACAGTTGACCGCATTGCCTTTTTTAAATGTAACTTAGTCATTTTAACTGCACTTTCCCAAAGTCCACCGTGATGCGGTGAGCGGGGAGGCAAGAAACTCCAGCTAATATTCTGCTGGGCTAAAAAATTATGGATTTCCTTATCAGATGCCTTCAAAAAATCAAATAGTTCAGTAAGTTCCCTATAACTACCTGTAAAGTTAGTTCCATTATCACTAAAGAGTCGTGAGGGTTTACCCCTCCTAGCTATAAATCTTTTCAATGCATTCATAAATGCCATTGAAGTTAAATTAGTCACTAATTCTAGGTGAATTGCCTTCGTTGAAAAACAAATAAATAAACATATGTAAGATTTTACACTCTTAGCATTTCTGGTTAAACCAGACTTAATTAAAATTGGACCTGCATAATCTATGCCGGTTACATAAAATGGTCTTTGGATTCGGAATCGGTCAGCAGGAAGGTCGCCCATGAGCTGGCGACACTCGCGCGGACGGACTCGGAAACATACAATACATTTATGCAGTGCTCGCTTTACTGCGTTTTTACCAAATATTGGCCAAAACCGTAAACGCAGTAATGCGAGCAGAGCATTACATCCTAAATGCAAATTCTCATAATGCAGATGGGTTATTATTAAGTCAGTCAACTTATGATTTTGTGGTAACAAAATTGGATGTTTTTGAGAGACCGAGGTAATATCATATTGTGATAGTCGACCTCCAACACACAATAACCCATCCTGCATAAAAGGATTTAGTGCCTTTACCTTGCTCCGCCTAGATACAAATCTTCCATTACTCAAAGAAGCTATTTCATCACGAAATGCGAATCGCTGAGCGTTCAAAATCATTACATGCATGGCATGTTCCAGTTCGATTACAGAAAGCTCGTCGACCCGCATCGGTTTTCGTTTAGAACAGTTATGTATGAAACGTAACATATAAGCAACTACGCGCCTCAGTCGTCTTAATGAAGAATAATTATTAAATATTTCCCAATCGACAGGACTACTAGTAACCAAAACTATCCTCGCCGTTTCTGGCAACTCCGTGGGAGTATCAAATGTAGAACGTGGCCACTTATCCTCGTCGGACGTGAGCCATGGTGGTCCTGACCACCATAATGAAGATGATTTCAACTGCTGAGATGTTATTCCTCTGGAAATTATGTCAGCTGGGTTTTCAGTTGAACAAATGTGACGCCATATAGCGCCATCACCTTCACGTTGTATTTCTGATACGCGGTTAGCAACAAAAGTAGTCCAACGATACGGTTCTCCTGCAATCCAAGCCAATGTTATTGACGAATCACACCACAAAGTGGTGTCAACTGTTACTTGGAGAGCTGCCGTCACCCGCTTCATTAATTTAACTAATAATTGTGCTCCACATAACTCAAGACGTGGTAACGATAAATTTTTTAGTGGGGCTACACGAGATTTAGCGCATATTAACTGTGATTGGTGAATGCCGTGTTCATCGGTAGATCTTAAATACAGACAAGCGCCATATGCTACTTGAGATGCATCGCAAAAACCGTGTAAGCTAAAAGATTTTTTATTGAAGCAGAAAATTTTCCTCGGTACACGAATATGATTTGCTTTACTGAGACTCAGCGTGTAAGTCTGCCAGGCCAATAAAAGGTCATTGGGTAGCTCGTCATCCCAGGATGTTTTTAGCTTCCACAATCTTTGCATAATTATCTTACCGACAATGATTACTGGGCCTACCAGTCCTAAAGGGTCAAAAACCTTTGAAATTAATGATAAAACTTGACGTTTTGTTACTTCTAACTTTGAGTCTATGTTTTCTACCTGATAAGTAAACTCATCAAGTTTGGTGTCCCATATTAATCCTAGAATTTTAGCTTCATTGGATTCATTTGGCAATAATTCCAAATTATCTTTAGAATCATTAATTGAGGGTGCATTAGACCTCCATTTTCTAATCTCCATGCCTGCTGTAGCAAGCGCATTAATGATTTGGGATTTAAGCACGTGACAAGTATCAATGGAATCACTACCAGAAAGAAAATCATCTACATAAAATTTTTCCTTAAGGGATTTACTAGCTAATGGATGAGTAAATGAAACGTCATTACCTAGCTGGTGCAGACAACGTATTGCTAAATAAGGCGAAGGAGCCAAACCATATGTCACCGTGTTTAGCGTATAATGTTTCAAACAATCCTCCGCATCCCTTTTCCATAATATACGTTGGTAATTTCTGTGTTCCGGGTTGATATTAATTTGGCGGTACATCTTTGCAATATCTGCGGTGACTGCATATTGATGTTTTCTGAAAAATACCAAGTGACAAAATATATCATTTTGAATGGTGGGCCCAATCATTAGAGCGCGATTCAAAGAAATCCCTCGAGCGGGTTTAGCCGACCCGTCAAAAACAACACGAATTTTAGTAGTTGTGCTTGCTTCTTTAAATACAGCGTGATGTGGTAAATAATAAGTAATTTCATCGCGTTTTGGAGGTTCACATTCAGTCATGTGACCTAACGCAAGATACTCATCAATAAATTCCGAGTATTGTTCCTTTAAACTAGGTTGTCTTAAGAATTTCCTTCCCATTGACGCTAATCTACCTTTAGCAATACTAAATGAATCTCCTAATTGAGATAGGTTAGATTTAAACGGTAAGTTGACTACAAATCTACCGTTTGCATCGCGTTTATGCGTGCCTTCGAAAATCCTTTCACATTCACTATCTTCCAGAGAGTGATGCTTACTATTTTCGGTTTCTTCAACCTTCCAAAACCTTTCTATTTGGTTCTGCAAAGAATTTAATGAAATATGACAAACTTTAACTGGCCTCGTATTATGACGACTCTGTACAGCTCCTGATATTATCCAGCCTAGCTCCGTTCGATGCAATGTAGGTTTACCCTTTCCTAACTGTATCTGATCCGTACGAAGCACCTGCCAGAAAACCTCTGCTCCGATCAGCATATCAATAGAAGCTGGCTGGTAAAACTGCGGATCAGCTAACCGGACACCGTCTGGAATGTTCAACATTTTTGGGTTAATCACGGTCTGTGGAAGATTGCAAGAAATCTCATCTAATACCAAACAAGATATTTCATCCTCGTATTGAGAACATAATGATTTAAATTTAATGTCAACTGTTTCCTTTACATGAATTAAATTATTATGCAAACCTGAAACAGGTATGTTCAATTTTGTACAATGCAAATTTAATCTCTTACAAGTATCCTTTGTAATAAAATTAGACATTGAACCTGAATCCAAAAGTGCGCGTATTTTGTGTGTTCCACCGTACGCGTCTTCTATTTTTACTATTACGGTAGATAGTAAAATTTCTCGCCCGTTCATGTCGCTATGACACGCTAAATTCACTGGTGCCTCCGACTGACCCTTGCCAGTTGAAGTACCCGCTTGTACATTATCAGTATTGATATGTAACAGAGTGTGATGTTTTCGATCACAAACACTGCATTTTTCCTTCCACCTGCACACCTTTGAAGGGTGCCCCGGCTTTAGGCAGTTATAACATAAATTGCTCTCTGAAACGAACTTTCTTCGTGCCGCTGGTGCTTTGTTAACAAATATTTTACAAGAATAAATGAAATGGCTGTCATTACACAGCATACAATTGACGTTGCTTGACGCTAACGTAACCTTGTTCGTAGAATTCCTTTCCTTAAAATTAAAAAACTTTGGTTTTGTTGCAACTGGTTCCGCTTTCTGTTGCATTCCATCATTATCACCTTGGATAGTTTCCAGGATCTGCGACCTTTGTGAAATAAAATTGCTAAACTGCTCGAACGTAGGATAAATTTTATCGCACTCCATGGATTCCCACAGGCTACGTGTGTGATTATCTAACTTTGAGGTTAGAATATGTATAATTAATGTGTCCCAATGTTCTGTTGGAAGCTTTAAATTATGTAAAGCTCTCAAATGAATGTTTGCTTGATCAATTAAATTTCGCAATTCATGATGATTCTGTCGTTTTAACGGTGTAACATTAAATAAGAAATTCAGATGTCTATTTGCAATAAGTCTGACATTTTCGTATCTTGAAATAAGCATCGTCCAGGCTGCAGTATAATTATCCCCGGTTATTTCTAGAGAACTAATCAAATCAAGTGCGTCTCCGGACACATAACTAATAAGGTAATGAAATTTCTGAACATGATTTAATTTACTGTTATCATGAATTAGGGCAATGAACGAGTTTTTAAAAGTCAACCATTTATGACTATAACCTGAAAAAATTGGTATTGATATTGGTGGTAAATTCACAGATGTATTCGGGACATTTTCAATCTTCTTAAATTTTGATAATATTTCCTGTCCTAATGCAATTAAATTAAAATATGTACCTTCAAAATTATCCCTCGCGTCATGATCTTCTGATTTATTCAATAAATCAATCTCCAGCTGAATTTTGGAGAATTCCATCAGAGAAGGTTTGATGGCATCTAATCTCGACGACAATACGCTGGGCCTAATATCATTTTCGTTGCTTAAATAGGTTTCAAATCTCGTTAATGAACCTTTCAACACCCCGCGCTGTCTAACCAACTTGTCGAGTTCCATTTTTTAGAAACGAATAACACAATAACCTGATTTAAAACTTAATACACAACTCGAAACGGCAGTTTGACGTTTTGACGTGAATAAAATAATACTATGGATTATAAAGAAACCAATCAAAATACTATGGCATGCAAGGACGAACGACTTGCAAACGCGTGGCTAGAGATGTACGTAGGCAAAGCAAAGTTATTCGGCAGAATACAACAATAAAAATTATTATCACCAACAATTTTATGCTATTTTGAAAGCATCTGATTATGAACACCCGAATATAATTCGATATAATCAATACGAAATAATGTGGCATCTACACAGATTTTTAGCTTTTTTAAATGGAATTTGAAAGGACAATGAAAGGAAGGCTACAACCTGATTTGCTGTGCATGCGAGCGTCGTGATGAGGCTCGCTTGATCAATCCAATGATGGTGATGAGGACGCCGACTGGACCACTCCCGATGATGATGAGGCCCGACTGGACCACTCCAAATAATGATCTTCCGTCTCAAATGGATCAATCCAAATAATAATCATCCGGCTCGAAGGACCAATGTTCAGGATCTTAACTTCACTCTCCTGACAGAGCAATCCGGCGTGGTGAGTCACCAGATTCCAAGGAAGTATGACTGGAGTAACTCTTCAATAATAACTCCAGCTCTTGAATAATGGTCTTTATTTAACAATAAAAAAGACCCGTAGGGCAGCTCATGTAAGGTGAGCCCAATATTGCTATCTCTCTCCGCGGTTTTATAAACCACATGTAAGTGAAAACCTGGCAGCTCTGCCGTTTTGCCAAAACGACCCGCCCAAGACGGTTGGTAACAAGAGAAGAAAAATTAAATCCGTGGCAATACGAAATTGCCCCGGCAATCGCTAACACAAAATAAATGTTGCCACATCATTAGGGTGACAAGCACCAATATTAATATTTCAGTACCTGAAATCTTAACAATTATTTTTCATTAGATTTCTATGAACGCATAATACAAGAAACAACTTAAAAAACACAAGTTTATGGCTAAGATTATCTGTGACAGTTTCCCTTGATTATTTTTGTTCTTTCTTATAAAATTTTTCACAATATAAATAAAAACCACTTTTGCATTAAAATCAGACTCCGTTTGCCAAGCAATTTTTATGCCTGTTACCTATATTCCTGGTGATACAAGGCACATCATGAATAAACACATTTTTGGCTTGCGTATTCCTCTTAAACATGATCAATAATACCAAAATATTCACTTATTAAAAAATGTAAGCAAATTATTCAAAAATTATTATTATTGTTTAAGTTCGTAAAATTACTATAGAAAATGATAATACAGAAAAAGTTATCCTAATGGTTCATACTTTTGCATCGCGTTGAAGAAATATTTTATTTGCATTTGCACATATTTTAGTAATTTTGAGTTCACTAGGTCAAATTTTCAAATGCATTTAGATTTCAAGTGGTGCTTAGTATTATTTACATAATATGTAAAGCAGAAACAGTAAAAACTTTCGACCGCTGAGCCTCTTTTGGATTACTGAACTTTTATTTTTTTTACACTTTCTAGGTCGATGCGACAACTTTCAACTTCACTAAGTACTGTTTAAAAATAAAAAAGGGGTCATATTATTTTTGTTTCGGGTTTTTCACCGATAACAGTAGTTCTGTAAATAATAGGCCTTGCATCAAAAAGTATCTTTCTAAACTTTTATAGTGGTTTGTTTTTGGGATATTATCCTCCTTCTTTAGCCAACGTTTCGGAAAGCAGGGATCATCAGGGCAGATGTTTAATTTTACTAACCGCCAATCTATACAAGTGTAGATTATTTTAGAAATTTGTATTACATTGATCCGTGTTCGATACACGTCATGATACAAAATATTCTTCCAAACTGACAGAAGTGAATGCTTAGCTTTCGAAAATTGACAGTCCCGACACTGGTGTTAAATTGGCACAATTGGATGTCAGTTCAATGTTACATAGACATTATATTGGCAGAGCATCATAAAGCACTACAGGCGAGTAAGAACATATTTTGTGAAGTAGAGATGTGATTGTAGAACAAAGGAGGTCAAATGTTGTTTGATTCTTTGGTAAAAAGTTTAAATTGTAACAATGCCACGAAGAAAATAAAAACTTAGATGGAAAATTCATATGGATAGATTTTTTTTCTGAATGTTTTGAATTTTACTATGCGTAGTCAAATGGTGCCTACCTTCCACCAACTTAGTCGATTTAGCCAAAGGAATGGATATTTTCAAGTGACCCCAAAAATGAATTTAAAATATCCCAGACTGACCAGTGAAATTTCGGTATTCCCTTTGGGGAATGTTGTGATACTGAAGAAAGTGATTATCTCAACATAGTAGTCGGTAAAGACATGCTAAGAGTGTCAATATAAACTTGAATGTAGTTAACATTCTAGAAACTGGTTCAAACGCTCTTGCATTAAGACGATCCAATAAGACATAATTTAACCAAACATCTCTATATAAATAAATACCTAACAATAGTTTACGTGTTCAGTGTTTATCGGTAAAAGTTACCAGTATCTTAACATAGAATAACCACGTTTCGTTCAACATCAATAATTACGAAACCTTAAATCACGTCTAATCTGAGGGATTTAATGATTTCGTATTTTGGGATCATTCTTTGACCCGACCTTGATTCGTATGTAAGATAAGGTTCTATGAAGAGGAACCCAAATAAGATTCAGTGGGTCATTGTGCATATTGTTGTGACCTCAACTGTGAATAGTGTTGTATTCTCTCGGGTTCAAATCACACAGTCGTTAGCCGTTATACTTCCGAAGAGAAATGGATCCATTCTTCGGACCTCAAGTTCCTACTGAGGCAGAATCATAAAAATATATCAGAAAAACATTTTCGAAACTTGTTTCACTACTTGTTGACTTTTCGATAGCCCGACTTTTAATTACTTATTACAGTGAGTTCTTTATATAAATGAAAAGGGAATAAAATTATCAAACATTCATTATTTTTATAACTTTCTGTTTGTTTGGTTCATACACGATAAAAAATTATTTCGTATTTTTTTATATTTAATAATTTTATTTTCGTAATTTGTTCAACAGAGTTTGATTAATTATAATTTACATACTATATTTTTTCTTTATTATATTGGCTCCTACAATACATCTTGAATCTATCAATTGGTGTAAACTTTAAAATTTCCCGCAGAGCATTTTAATACAGGGTTTTCCAATAAGAGGTGTTATTTTGATATTCAATCGTAAAATATCAATGGTTTCGTTGTTTGTGTGGCACGTAGCGCCGTCTTGTTTAAAGTAAACGTTGTCCAGATCAATACCATCTAATTTCGGCCATAAAACGGCACCGTAACTGTTGCTCCAGCCTCATTTTCTAAAAAAGTAAGGTCCAATGACTCCACCGGACCATAAACCTCACCAAACAGTCACACGTTGAGGATAAAAAGGCTTTTCAACAATAACTCTTGGATTTTCCGAGCCCCAAATGCGACAATTTTGCTTGTTGACGAAGCCACCGAGGTGGAAATGGGCCTCATCACTCAAGATGATTTGCATTTGATTCACTCAAGTGAATTTTAATAATCTTAATGCGTTATTGAAGCGTGTATCGTTCCATTTTTATTAATGACATAGTTTTTACTTGTCAAATGTCAAAAAATGACAGCTTCAAAAGTTACATCTACCGAAATAGCGGGCTATTCAAAATAACACCTCTTATTGGAAAACCCCGTACTTCATCCTTTTGAATAGTTAATTGGTGATAGGTGTTTTTATTTTATTTTATATAATAAAATATAGACAAGCGTTTCCGGGTAACAAACAATCTGCCAACGTTTAAATAACTCCTATAAGCATCATTATAAGCAGAGAATATCGCTTGTACAATTATGGAGGACTTGTCTAGTATAGAAGTTCAACCCACAATGTCTGGGTAGGAACCCGACGCATCAGCTATTAACAGGACTTACAAGATTTGGCTGTTTGCCCTCAATGTGCGACAAATTGAATTTTTAGCAAAAGCAAATTTGAAAAGCTTTATTGTCAATTCTTCACGATTTGTCAATTTTAACCATACAAATATTACCTTTCCATTAGCAAACTTCACAACATAGCATTGCATTCATATCTCAAAAGAAATAAAATGTCAATAACTACTATTCCCTTGCATTGCACGCAATTACACAACTCTCTTAATAAAGATTTCAACATTGAGCAAAACATTCCATTCTGTTGTTATTGCTAAGAAAGTTCTGATTATATTTAGCAGTAAACCTACATCATATTCCATGAACATTATAACCTACTGTAAACCTACATCATAATATAGTAAAATTAGTAGTATAGTAATGGTAGTACTTACATTATACGGTCTGTTATGTAACGTGTAAAATGGATAATTTTGCACACGCGTGACATGTTAAAATATAAAGTTGCACAGATTGCGCACTAAAGTGTGTGATTCGCCTATTACGTGCACTCAATTTGCGTTTACCGGTTGTTATAAAATAATTATCATAACCTACAAAAAATATTACATATTCTTGGTAAGATTAATGTCTGAATAGATGACTTAACTGCCTACCAACCAGAACCTCCTCAAAATAAGTATTCATTCATAAATAATAAATGCTTAAACGTCAGTCGTCTGCGAGAGCCTTAACTCCTGTCAGGTATTCTGGTAAAGTTAATTTATTCGACAAACACTTTTTTTTTTAATTTCGTGTTTACAAATTTTCAGATCTCTGTGTAAAGCCCGGGCAACGCCGGAGAATTCAACTAGTTCAATTACATAATATACATACACGTATCAGTGTCAAGTGTCACGTGTCAAGGTCAGGTGTCAAATTCCACGTGTCAAGCGTCACGTGTCAAGTGTTACGTTTCAAGTATAAACAGTAAAACGTCCTGTGATGTCTCCAGGATATTGCGCGTAAATCACGCTGAAACACAAAGTTAAATATTCTGCTCAATTTCGCACTAGGGATATTTTATTATTTTTTTTTATTTTTACTCATGTGGGTACAAAATAATACAACATTAGACGATAAAGCTTTTGATTAAGAAATAAACTCACTTATCTCACTGAAAATTCATCCGATAAATCACACCTAAGATCTTGGATCTCAAGTACGCATACCTGTCTGTATTAGCGGTCAGTGACGCTGGAGTGGTAATACGTATTCATACTCCATACACCATACTCCATATTCCACAACAACATAGTCTACAGCGGCGCACAGCACGCATACGCGGCATTGACCTTATCATTGGGAGTTGGCCGTTGCCGCTAGCCGCTAGCCGATGGCCACTCGGACGTATCGTACTGAGATATTAAATAATATTTAATATATCTCACGATAACAGCTGACGTGATACATGCTAACGGTAGATTATGGCGTTTGAATTTCATGATATTTTGAAGTCTTTTTTAGTGTGTAAAAAGTTTTTTATTTTTTTTATTAAATCAATAACTGTGATTTTATAATTTTTTTTACGTAACTCCACACAGGAGGCTCTGAGAAAAAAATTTCCTGAGAGTCTATTATTGACATTTTATTATTTTATCTCGGGGGATGCTACGTGAAGGGTCTTTTTGAGAAGAAGAAGGAGTGAACATGGATTTTGAAGAGACCCATGATGTAAGGAGGGACGAAACACAGAGGCCAGCAAATCGTTCCACATCCGAGCTGTTGAACTCAAGAACGAAAATGTGAGAATTTATTGTTAGCAAATTTTAATTTTTAAGAATTTCTTTTTATTAATTTTTACATTAACTTTTTGATTATTGAATTAAAAAATAACGTTTTATTTATGAACAAATTCTGCAGTGTGATTATTATTATGAATGTTAGCTGTTTTGCATTCCGAAAGCATTATCAAACTGTGGTGAAGTCACTTACTGCGGTCTATTTACATTAATAATATTTATTGTATGTATAACATCATTATATACCAATTAAGCAGGAAAATTTTACGTGGTAAAACCTAACCTAACCTAACCACTAGTAATTTCTTACAATTTACTCGGAAATAGACAAATTACAACAAATCAATAAGGGCATTGGTAAAATACAAACCTAAATTTTTAAAAAATTACTATGATACATCTATTTTCATTGGTAGGTATACATATATATTTTATTTGGTTTGACTGAGGATTGAACCTTCCTCACTGGGGTCAACAGAGCCATAACTGAGCCAAATCCCAATTGCGTAGGATAAAAAAAAAAAAAAATTCGTCTTTTAACTGCTGTAAGTTCAGATAAATGCGTGTATGTATGTATGTATGTGTGATTTCCCTCAAATTGACAGCATGAATTGTCATCAACAACGAGTCTAAGTGTGCTAATTTATACTTCAATTAAACAAAAATGTAATTCAAATAGATGTATCTATTAAAAATAAAGGCAATTTTTCAATTTCATTATAAGCACCTTCATACAAATATGCTGATTCTACATTTAAATTTGCTCTTCTGGGCTTGCGAGTTTCGATAAGCACCGCGCGTTGATGTTTTTCTTCCGCAAAATTCATGAACCGTGAGTTATTTACCAAGAAACAAAATTAATTTTATTTGTACTTCACGACCAGCACTTACTTGAATAAACTATTTGTTTTTATATTTTATACAATAGCGCACCAGAGTTGCATCTGTCCCGGGCCCATTGAGACTACGTTATCAATAATTTGACTAATATTTTTAGGCTGGTAGAAATAAGTAGGATGATGATTTAGAAAATATTTGGATATTAATTAAGTCGCTAAAGACATGCTTTCAACTTTGCAACTCAAATGAATGATCTTGGGAATGACTGGTTAAATACAACAAATCAGGTATATCACTTTACACCTTGTATATTTAGAAAAAATATTTTCTTTTACTACGGGCAATAGTGTTTAGCCTAGGACAATTCTGTATCGACCTTGAACCATTGCTATTTTGTGTACTAGAATCGTCTACCTCGTCTTCTTCAATTTCTCTCCATCACTTTGGTTTACTAAAATCCCAAAAAACTGCTGGCGGTCAGTCAGTCTCAATTGCACAAATTTAGGACTCAAGTGGACAATTTATTATCAAAAAAATCTGAAAAGTGTGTTAAGTGTGAAGTGTAAAGCGCACGTGGCTGCCAATCATGACCTAATCCCATTCGCGGCGTCAATATCGCCACTGGCACCAAGACAGACATGCAAGACAGACGCAGTCGCAGGTAGCAGGCAGGTAAATACAGCGCTCTATTCGCCACATTATTTTTTAAAACCTTATAAAACCTTTCAAGTTTATTATTGCATGGAACGCCGCCATCGTGATGCATGATAGCGGTGTGTGGATGCTGTGTTCAATTGATACTACGATCAAATAAATGTATCGAGTCTTATTGATGTGGTCGTATTTTACAAAATATTTTGTTTATGTTTTAATCATGAACTATTAATTACAACTAACAGTTCTGTGAACAGTAGACCAATTAACCCCAAAATTTCCTCTGAAATCATAAGATTTGTAAGTGAGTATCTACTTACCACATAATATTTTTACGTATTTTTTTTTATAAATTTAAAATAGTGAATTTTAAAATGTCTTCAAATAAACGTCACTATCTCCATGAAAATGATTCATCAAATTTTCAAACTTTTTTCAGACAGGCAGGGATCATAATAGATCATAAATCAACACGGGAATTTAAGATTTGATAAATAATCTTTACGGAATCATTAAAACGATCACTATCTTGAAAATTTACAGACAGACAAAATTCAAAACGATCGAGTTAAAGCAGGACTTGTAATGTTTCACCTTTTTGGGTGTGAGAGTAATTTTAAATATTTCTTTTTTTTTTTTTTGTTTAAAACAATATAGAATTTTCTTCTCTCTTGGCTATGATCGATGTTTAATTTTTTTTTCTAAGGCTTTGCATATGTGTTCGCAGGGATGGAAAATTCCTCCCCTACAACACATAAGCCTCCATGAAAATTGGACCCTCTTCTTTGATATCTACAGAAAGCTACTTAAAGCTCTCTTGTACTATATATCTTTATAGACATATGTACTTAACTAATTAATACGTTATTTACGATCTTGAACGCAAATATACCCGTATTTATATTGTAATTAAATTCCATCAAACGTTGTGTAATTTTTTTGATTTATGATATAGGATTTTAATTACTTTCATTTTTGTGGTAACCCTCTTGGTTCTGATCGAGGTGTTGAGTTCAAAGTTGAATTAGTCTTTCTATTGCAAACCTAGACTTAAATGAATTTTCTGAATGAGCTAACTTTCCTATTGTAATTATTCTGATTCCCTGCACCCTAACAAAATCGTAGTTAAACGCTGATAAAAGATATTATACATGTTTATTTGGACAGGTAATTTAATATAACTCAAATGGTTAATTGTTAGTAAATTTGATTTTGGTGAACTTTTGTGTCTGTGTGGCACCACTCCTTTATGATTCTGCTGCTATAAGGTACATGTAAAGATTGATTTAGTAGGTTAATGTAATTAGTTAATTGCATATTTGACGAACTCGGAATAGCCCATTTGCTGGCATAATTTGGCTCCAATCCTCCATCAAGTAAACGAGATGATCGGGAGTGGACTAGAAATTTGCACAATCCTTTGACACGGCTCCTTGATTGATACCTAAGTTATCGTGTCCCAAGAAGCCTTCCACGTCATCATGTACTGCATTCAAGTTTCCCCCCGGGTCCCGATACCCCCAAATTCCGACCCCTCCTTGGACTACAATTTACTTAGGGCGAACCGGTTTCGTCCTATATACAATCATATACTCACGGTTGGTGTGGACTTACGGGTCGTGAATCCTCATTCCACGTTTAAGAGAAAATGCGAGGGTGGTCTATAAGACCTAAAATGCAAGCTGTATGCAGGTCCGCATTCTCCAGTAAACAGTACATACGAATAAATATATGTATACATACAGTTTGGGAAAGGTTTATAACTCGCAATACGAGGCTATCTACCTCGCATCCCGAGCTCGGATCTCGCGCCAAGAACTCTGCGAAGCTCTAGGTCTGGTAACCGAATATATACGTACTAATAAGGTGATACTAATAAATACTAGTAGAATAAGGTCATATTTGATAGTTTGTTTTGGAGAGCTATCGAACTCCAAGCTTTTGTTTGTTTGGTTTTGACGTTTTTATTTAAGAGAATCGTCATCTCTATTTGGTTTGGTTAATGGTCTTGTTGTAGGAGCGACCACTGCCTCCTGTTTGATGAACTGTATTTGTTTTAAATTTTACCTCCAGGTTTCAACATTAATTTTGTTCATCCTATCCCGTGATTTTCCAATTGTTTCAAGTAGTTGATTGCCACATTAGAGAGTACTCGACCCTCAAATATCTCAGGCAACTGATGGGGTTTTGTATGAGCACCCAACCAATAAAATTCAAATGTTTCGTATAATTATTCGATATAAATCTGGCTAACCCGTGATTTTTCAATTGTCGATTGTGAATGATAAGTATTTGTAAGCACGCAGCTTCCAGCTGTTTCAGGTAACTAATAAAACTGTGCGATTATCTAATCAATGGTATTCAAATGTATCATGTAATTTTTTGATATAAATCTGGCTAACCCGTGATTTTTCAATTGTCGTTTGTGATTGATAAGTATTTGAGAACACGCATCTTCCAGCTGTTTCGGGTAATTAATAAAATCCTTTGTGACTAACTAATTATGGCCAAGGTCGTTTTCAAACTATGCGGTTGACCCAATTCTCCAGTGATCCTTTGTTTTGTAAACAAATAATATAAACATCTCCTGACACACTAACCTAAATGTGAGATTTGTTTATTTTAAAGTTCCTTAGAAGTCATTTGTGCCTCTTTACTGATTCAGTTATGATACCGTTTATTGTACATAGTTAATTTAAATATTTTTTATTCCTTTATTGAAGTTAAACTATTTATTTCATTTTCCGAATTTAGTAAATTTACTAGGTTAAATGAAGAATAAATATAAATATATATTTAAGTACACATATCTCTATTGTCAAAATATGTTAAAAAAGAGTACATATATTAATAAATAAATATAAAATATATGATTCTACATAGTCTGGAATATTAATAAATACATATTTTCTTTTTCAATAATATAGATATGTCCTCGGGTAGGTATTAAAAATCGCTACCATTTCGATGCTTCGATTAATAAATAAAATACATATATATAATTACATTACTCATATATATATTCTTTATATACAATATTTTATTTTATATTTATAAATATATATACTAATATACAATATACATATATTAATATGTAATTCTTTGTTTTGTTGTTTTAATTTAATATTCAATTGATATACTTCCACTTCACAGCCCTTCTGTATCTCCTGGGACCTGAAAATTATTTATAAAAGGAAAACTCACCCACGTCAAGGTATTTCCGGTCGGGTAGTACACAACAACCTTGATGAAGAAATCCTACCTAATTAATTGTATTTTTCAACTAATTTCAACATAAATCTTTTCGACTATTTATTCCTATTTAATTTTTTATTCTCGCTTGAATCGTATAAATTAGCTGATATTTAATTTTTCTTCCGAACGAAATCCTAATTCAGAAAACCCGTTGATTTAATAACACTTTTCTAGTTTAAGCTTTTGAATGATAACTGTTAAAATACTTTTTTCGAAATGATAGACTGATGATTAAAATTCCGGTTAAAACGACAAACACTTTTAACACTGTCGCTATACGCACGATGGATTTTAATTGAACAATTTATTAATTCTAAATTTCTTTTTATATAAATTGATAAGAAAATTTATTTCAAATTGTGCAAACTTTTAATTTACTCGACTATTAATAAATTAAATTTTTTCTAACTGTTAATTTTAGAACAAAGATTTAAACGTTTATTATTATCGAATCCTTTTTTTTTGTTTTGTGTTTCTTTTAACCTAAGATGAAGTATTTACTATTAATAATTTTAAACAAAATTATAATCTATTTTTAAATATCAATACGCGATCACGTTCACTTTAGATTAACGATAACAAACTCTTAAATTTAATTTGAATGTTTTCACTTTGAATGAAATAATTATTTTTAAATTTTTAATTAATTCACAATTCACTTTTTGCACTTCACTTAACACTTTTAAGCACTGAGTTTAAATTATATTTATTTTCACTGTTTAACCAAATTAAACTGATTTAACAAAACTTCACTGGTGGGGTTTTCAGAATTTAGAAACTGAATTTAAGACTTTTTACAAAACTTTCTAAGTCCAGGTACTTGTTCAGAATTTAACACTTAGATTATTTCACTAGAATTTTACCAATAGACGTAGTACTGCCATGTAACAACTTTTCAAACCCTCGGCGCGACTGCCCTCCTGACTGATGAGTTCCATCTTTTATACCCCTCTCAGGTTCCAAAAGACGTATCTGAATTTCTCTTGATGCTTAATTCTATCTCCTATCAACTCGTAAATCCAAACACCCCTTCCACCAATATCGATTGTCCTTCCATAAGATGTTCTGCTTTCCGGCTCTGGGCGGTAGTTAGTTTTTATCTCACAAATCTAAGTCGATAGGGTCCGAATCGGGTAAGTCTGTGTTAATCGCCCAAGCTCCCTTTGTCCTCTGTTCATACAAAAATGTAGTTAAAATCTCATGATTTTGCGTTCCCTTTTTTTCTCAATTCGCGATAGGTCCGTCCTCAATAACATATATATAGATCTCAATTTTATGCATCTCGTGCGAAATTGTTTAAATCCATGCTGAAATCTTTACTACGCATTTTTGAATTTCGATTCGTCTGAATTCTACTCAATTTTATTGTCCCTTATATGGGCTTTTCCATTTTCACCAGTACTTTCTCTCTTAATGCCGCAGATTTGAATTTTTCCTTATCTTCTTGGATTTTCTTTTATCCGCGACGTTTTCTTGCACAATTTCTTCTTGATTCTTATGTCATTTCTCATAACTCTTATAATTACTCATTTTCCAAGTCGTATTTATTAATTTCACGGATAAATTCGAATTGTATCGCTTTTCTCCACATGGATCATTTCCTATCTCCGTTCTTTACCCTTCCTGTTATCTTTTCTTCACTTTTCCCGATGTGTGTGGTCTCCTGGGAAATTTCATACTTCATTTATTATTAATTAATATATAGTTTTCCACACTTCTATGGGAGATATACCTAATTTGACTCTGGGATATCTGTCACTTTTATTGCCTGATCCAATCTCCGCCCCATCCTCCATCCCTCACTTACAAGATTTCACATAAATTATATGTCTGGACACCTGTTTACGTTTAAAATTTTGGTACCAGACTCGTAAATTTAGTTTAATTTCAAACCTATTAATTTTAATCTCTTTTGACTAATCTAAATACTTCCATAAGGTCCACGTTAAAGTTAATCGCTTTTCTAATCGTTTATTACCTTAACGTAAATAAAAATCATGTTCGGATTTCGATTGTTTACCCTTCAAAATATACATGAGACCGCCAACCTTTTATCTTGTTTCGATCCCTTCGTAATATTGGGTAACTCTAATATATATCTAACCTAATAATCATGAAAATGTCTACTTTTCCTGAATCTAATCTATCGATATATGTTTAATTTTACTGTCTTCTTCTAATACTCAATTTTCATTTTCCTAGAACCTTCGTAGCAGTCCAAAATCCCTGTACTATCCTTCCATTCGATCGCCGCACTTTTCTAAAAGTGTATTTTTTTTGCGAGATTTTTCATTCAAAATTGATTTACCAATATGTCCGTTTCATCTTAAATTGATAACGATTAATTTCCATTGTTTCCAACACTCACTCCTCTCTTTAGTACGAATTTTATCGAACATGACACCCTCCTTCTATCATAAATAATTGCACTACAGTTGAAATTCCGCCAGTAACTTTCCTTCGCTTTTCCCGTCCCTTTTTTATACTATCACGTTTATAAATTTTCCATTGCATTTTCGTGCGTGTGTTTTTCAATTTGTAAAATCTTCAAAGCACTCGATTTCAACGGTTCGCCATCACCTAAATGTCTCGGTTATTGTAAACATTTCCTAGAGTTTGTCGCCTTGAACGTCAGTGTTTATGCCATAGTGCGTTCACCTCTAATTTTTGTGGGAACGGAAATGCAATTAATTATCTTTTTTAATGTCGGGTCCAAGGTTCAATCCTTTGTCTTTCGTAGACACACCCCCCTTCGTTCACTGATTGGTTACTCAAAATTTTTATAGCTCTTTGTTTAGATCTATTGGTTGACAACCTTCATTGTTTATTTTTAGGCCTAGAAAAGGGGAAGCCCTGTCTAGTCCTAGACGATTTTACGACCTCTCTGCTTTCGTCTTAGAACCTCGATATAATTTCAACTATTACAGGAGTCTACTGCAAGCAAGCTGGATCAATTCTTTCTCCGCCAGATGTCGTTAGTATGTCCGTTTTTCATAAATAATTTGCATATTTTCTTGCAGCTATGGTTTATCTGTTTTTTCTTTCACTGTGATTTAAAGCCTTTCATCACAGTTCCCCCCTCTGAACTCAATTTGCTGTGGCTAACGTTGTATACTACTTTAGACATCGAAATTGTGTTCAAAATGTAGTCTAGCTTTTCTCCCCCCTTCGTTCTGTTATTCCCTATCTCTCTTTCCATTCTGTTATTTCCTTTCTCTACCTCACTCTATCATTCCCTATCTCTCTCTCCATTCTGTTATTTCCTTTCTCCCCCCCCCTCATTCTGTTATTCCCTATCTCTCTTTCCATTCTGTTATTTCCTTTCTCCCCCCCCTCATTCTGTTATTCCCTATCTCTCCTTCCATTCTGTCATTCCCTATCTCTCTTTTCATTCTGTTTGGATTGTTAACAACCTTGAACTTTGAATCACATTGTATTTTCTATTTTTTTTTTTTCGCGTAGATTTTATTTTATGGAATTTTCTCTAATTTTGATAAACTCAAAATTAATCTCTTTTTTTTTTCTGGGAAAAAAACACGCCCCTCGACTCGCGTGTTTAGGTGGTCCTCAATCTGGTTGGACTAAGACCTCCCTCACAATGATTCAGGTAAAGATTGTTTGCAATCTCGCGGTCCATTGACCAACTGAAGGGCGGGTGGTCTCTTGGTGTGCAAATAATTGTTTGTTTTGGTTTTGTAAGTATTATATTTTTGTGAAATGTATATCTTTGCACGACCTCACCCAATCCGACAATCAGTGGTATACATGTTTCATTTAAACTTTTCCAGCATTTTGTTTTTTGTGTAATTTCTAATTGTCTTTTCATAGATCATTCAAACAAGTTGTCCTAGCCTAGGTGTTGCCCATCCTAATTTTTAAATTTCATAACTGTTCTTAACTAACCTCCAATTTTCTCATCGTTCCTGTTTCCCTTTAAAATTTTTTTTTTTTGAAAATTTAACCTATCGATATCGTAATTTCTAATGTTCCCTTTTTATCTTTACCTAATGTCTACTCTAAATCTATAGATAACCTTATTTCAAGTTTTCAAAAAAAGTTCTAACTCTATGCATTGTCAATTTAAAATCTTGTTTTTTAAAACGTACCCTATCCTATTTATAATATATATATATTTTTTTTGTTCCTTTTGTGGGTATATAACTCCCATACGCTTTCCTTCTGTGTTCTTACTTATCTAACAAAAATTTTCCTACGCATTAACACACAATTTTTTTTTTCTAAACTAGAAAATCAATATTATCGAAAAAAATTTTCTCTTACTCTATTAGTAAATTAGAATATGATTGTCGCTTATTAAGAAATTTGTTCACTCAACCTTAAAGACTTAAGGACGACCCGCCCCTCGCAAACAAACTGATAATCTAATATTTTAGTAATTTTCTTTCTCCCTCCCTCTTTAAATTATATCGTATTCTAACATATTCTTATTTGTATTTCTCAATCGTTTGTTTATTTAAAGTTTCAAATATTTGTAAATTTCGCATTTTATTCGTTGATTTCCACTATCTCTAAACTCGGTTTTTGTTCCTTATTACATGTATAATATTTCGCTAAATGAATTGCGCTATAATCTCCTTTTATTTCCCGAGTTACCGGATCAATTAGCGTATACGTGTTACTATAAACTTCTGACCCAATTACATAAGGTCCATCGTATAGCAGATTGAATTTTTTTATTTCTTTTTTGAGTAGGTTTGATTGTGTAAATTTTTTCAACTTGACCAGGGTCCCAATCTCATAAGTTATTAATCTTTTGTTGAGATTATAGTATTTCTGTCGATTTGCAGCGCTTTTCTCTAAATTTTTCCGTGCTGCTAATCTTATTTCATTTATTGTTTTCGTAGATTTTCCGCAGCCTTGAGTATACCTGTCTAAACTATAAGTTGGTGATTTCCCAAAAGCTATTTCATTAGGTGAGAATCCTGTTGAACAGTGTATCGAATTATTGTAGGTTTGTTCTATTTCTTTAAGGAAAGCCGCCCACTTGGTATGTTTTTCGTGACAATAAATACGGAAAATTCTACCTCATTCTTTATTCACGCGCTCTGTTATGTTCGGTCCGGGATTTCGTATTGAAGTATGTACGATTCGTATGCCCATCCTATTTAAGTTGTTTTCCCATTTCTTCGATGTAAATTGAGATCCGTTGTCAGTTAACAAAGCATCTATTTGTATTGTTTTATTAAAATCCTCTACACAATTTAACACGGTCTTAGTACTTGCTATCCTCAATTTATATAATTTTACAAATCTACTGAATGAATCTTGGATCACGAAAATGAATTTAACCCCTCCTATTCCTCTCGGTAAAGGTCCGTATAAATCTGCCATAGCTAATTGTCCTACTTCTTTGGTAATTATGGATTTACTCGGCCCTACAGTTGGTCGAATTTCGCGCTTCGCCAGCTGACATAGGTGACACCCTCTCACTATGCGTTTTATATCTCGGTGCATGCCTGGCCAATAATACCTATCTCCCAAAGCTGTCCCTGTTTTAAAAACTCCTCCGTGTCCAATTTCTAAATGTATCATTTTTATTAGTTCTTCAGTCAACTCTTGTGGTACTGCTAACACCGTTTTGTTTAGTCCTGTTGTGTAATATAAAGTCTTGCCTATTTTTTTGTAGTTTTTCAAATACCTATTAACATCTTTTGTCGGCGGCCCAAATTTTCCCTTGCGCAAATATCCGGAAATTTCTCCCAAAAATGTGTCTTGTTTTTGTAGTTCAGTTATATTTTCTAAGTGTTTTCGAATCTGTTGTCTACCTTTCACTGCAAAAGCTGCTATCTCTGGGCACGTGTTTTTCTCCTCCTGTACATTTTTTGCATCACAAGAATAACGAGATAAAATATCAGGCCCTATATTTTCCTTCCCTTTGACGTACTCTACAGTGAAGTTAAATTGATTTAAATATAAAATCCACCGTGTTAGTCGGCCACTGTACATCTTCCAGCTCTTTAAAAATGTCAATGCTTGATGATCCGTCCTAATTATTAAGTGTACTCCTCTTAAATATGTCTCAAATTTATGTAAAGCATATATTATCGCCCATAACTCTTGTTCTGACGTGGTCCATTTCAACTCCGGTCCTCTTAAAGCTTTGCTAATAAATCCAATAACGTGGTGATTCCCTTCCTCATCCAACTGATATAATTCTCCTCCTATGGCGAACCCCGAACTATCTGTCTGTAAATAATAAGTACTATTTGGGTCATGATGATGTAAAATAACAGTCTCTAAAAATAATGTTTTCACTCTCTCAAATGCGCGCTGTTCTGAGTCACCCCATCGCCAGGTTCTATTTTTCTGAAGTAAATCGCACAAAACACGTGTTGTTTCCCCATATTTATTCGCGAATCTACGGTAATAATTACAAAGTCCAAGAAAGGCTCTAACTTGTTTTATTTTCTTGGGTACCGGAAAATTTTTTATGGCGTCAATCTTTTCCGGATCCATTTGAACTCCCAAAGGCGTTATAATATGTCCTAACATACGTACTTCTGTGAATAAAAATTGACATTTTTCGAGTTTACAAGTCATGTTTGCTTCCTTTAACCTCTCAAGCACTGCGTTTACATGTTCAAAATGATCTTCTTGACTACCACACGTATATATTATTAAATCATCTAAGTAATTAGCGCAGAATTCCCTCACCCCTGGTCCTAGAATTTTGTCCATTCCTCTTGAAAAACTCCCTACTGATGTTTTTAACCCCTGCGGTAATACCTTGTATACGTAAGATTTTCCATTGTATACAAACCCAGTATACTTGCGACTTTCTGGACTGATAGGTATTTGAAAGTAAGCTGAATTTAGATCTATTGTGGTTATGAATTTTACACCATGAAAACGCTGTATAATTTCTGAAGTTAATGGTGGTTTTTCTACTTCCGCCTGCATTCTGGTGTTTAAGAATCTAGCATCTAAGAGTATCCTAACCGTCCCATCTTTTTTCAAGGTAAATGTTAGAGGACTAGAAAACTGCGTGGCCTCTCTACTGATGATTCCTAATGACTCCAATTCTCTAATTTTTTCATCAATCTTATCTCTGTAAGCAAATGGTACTGGGTAGGATCGCTTAACGAAAGGCGTCTCGTCCGTCATCCTTATTTCGTGAGTGTACAAAGTAGTTAGACCCGGTTTGTCTATAAATACATTCTTATGTTTAATTAAAATCTTTTCTAACCCTTCTTTTCCTTTTGAATCTAAATTTAACTCGGACACAAAGGTCGTTATTCTACGCTCGAGGCACGCCGTATTATTTATTTCAGGGTTTACTTCAATACTAATTATTTTTCCACTTGTGAAATTTTGATTTCTAACCTCCTGTTTAGGTTTCCTATGAATTACGGTTGAATTTACTAACTCTATTTCCTTCTTCCCATTTCCTGTTTTTATTTTTAACTTTCTGTTTTCTCCACATTTAAATTCAGCTGTATATTCGTCTAACCAGTTGATACCCAATATAATTGGCCTAATTAACTTTGGTATTATTAAACACGGCGTATTTATTATAACATCTCCAAATCGCAACGGTACTAGAACCAACCTAGATATTCTCTGACTTTTGTGTCCTACCGCTACCTTAATCTGTATAGTCGTTACAGGCATAATAGGATAAATTGTTTGATCATTTAAATAATTTTCATAAAACTCTTGAGAAACGCACGTGATTTGACTTCCGGTATCTATTAAACAGTGAACTTCCGTGTTATCTATCTGTGCTTTGGCTTCCGGTAATAACGGTAAAGTGCTACCCTTTTCTACTTCCTCATAATCTCTGTCTTCGAAAATGTTGTTGAACCCACTAATTTCCCTGCTTGTTTTCTCTTCGTTCACTTTCAATTGATTCCATTCATCCGTTATTTGTTGTAAAGAATTGACACATACTTCCACATCTATTTCCGCTTCCGTTCTCGTTTCTTCCGCTCCATCCTTTCGTCTTCTCACATTCCTTTCTGCTTTTATTGGAACAGTCATCCCTTGTTCATTTTTTCCCAGTCCTTTCATTGGATTCCACCCCCATTTCATCATAATCTTCAATGCAGTGTTGTGTTTTGGTGCCGGCGTCCCTCTCCCTGTGTGAGTCGTATTCATGAGGGCTAATGAATCAACCCTCGGCCGTTTCCCGAATTGTTCGTGATGACTAGCTCCTTGCCGCTTGTAGTTATTGTAGAACCTCTCTTTGAAGATGTCGTAGTTTCGGCACACTTGCTGCAGCTAGCGCCTCCTTCCACACTCTCTATTGCGTGAATTCTCTTCTTTATAGCGTGGTAACGGTCACGGTATTTGTCCTTCTTGGCGAACTCCTCCCCACTCCTTTTCTTTGTATTCCGTTCTTCCGGTGTGCAAACCATTGTACCTAGTTTTCGAAGAAACTCAGCAGCGACATTCTCATCTCCTGACTGTCCTGAAAACCATAGCGATTGAACTTCTTTAGGGTAATGTCTCATAATTTCGTCAACTACGCTTAACGGTGCCTCTGTGATTTTTAATGCTTTCGCTAAATCCCAATAATTCGCGAAATGAGTGAGCATGGATATATCTCTCTTGGCATCATATACCCCTTCTGCAAGACGACGGCGAACCTCATTCTTCTTTATGTCTCCCCAATAGGTAGCTAAAAAATCTCTTTCGAAATCCAACATTGTTTCCCATCGCTTGTTGTATAGTTTGGCCCACGTTTTTGCTTCCCCTTTCAAATTCTCCCGCACGACAATTAATGGATCTGTACGTTTCACTTTTCTAGTGTATTCTTTTATATCTTCTAAGAAACTTATGGGGTTTTGATTTCCACCGGAAAATGAAGGTCGTTCTTGCTGCGGTAGCATTTCCACTACTTGGAGAACGTTTTTCGGCGCACTATCCTCTCCTGTCACCGCCACTGTTGTTGGTCTTCCTAATTGTTTCTCAAGTTCCTGCATTTTATCAACAAGCGGTGCTAAAGCTGCTTGAATTATTGTAGTAATATCTCCGATGTTCACTGCTGACGTCCCAGCTGTAGCATTTTCCTCGATTGCCGTCACTAAAGCTTCTGTTTGCCTCCCCATTCCACGTTTTCCCACCATTTTCTTAGCTCTTCCGAGTGTTACCGGCTTATGTATCTATATTTTTTCCTTACTAAGCGACAACCTTAATATTCCTATTTTAATTTTCTTAATAATTTATATATATGTTGCCTTTCTTATTCTATATTTTTTTTCAAATTTTCTCGTTTTTCTTATTTTTTTTTTGTTTTTCTAGATTTTTCTTGTATTTCATCACCTGACTGTTCCTGTAAAATTTCAAGTTCGTTTATGATTTTCACATCACTCTCTTGTATACCCTCGTCTTGTTTGATATCCGAATATGTTCTAGCCTCCCCCTCTGACTGACCCATATTTTCAGGTGCCTTCAAATTCTCGACTTGTAACGAACTTTTTCGCGATCGTTTGAATATTTCTCTTAGTTCATCAACTATAGGAACTGTCTCGGTGCTTACCTTCGCGTCATCGATTTTTCTTTTCTCTGCCATATTTATTTATTGTTGAGTTCAAATCTATATTCAATTTGCAAAATTTGCAAATTCTATTATGATTTTTTTTGAAATACCTAACATGATTTTTATAATACCTATTTCAGATGTTTCCTCTAAATAGGTATATATATACACATATATATATCTCATCATAAACATTCGTCAACGACATTAAAATCTCGAGCCAACTCTGAATTGTTTTTTTTTTCTTTGAAATTGAAACTCGAATTCTCAACTAACACTTTGTCTTTTCAAAACAACGTTTATTTGTTTGGCCTATACTTGAATTCTTTATCGAATCCATTGACTGGGTTCTCTGTGTCTTAAAATATGTTTTATTAGTCAACAACCTGATCCGAATGTCAACAAAATTATCATGAGTAAATCTTACGTTATTTCAACTTACCCGTTTATATGGTAAATTATATTATGTAAGATTAATCTTACCTCACAAAACAAAACATCAAATGTTTCACCCTCATTAATGTCTCTGCCGATTATCGAGATTTGTGATCCTGACAACAAGTATCTACATTGGCGGCACGTAGCGCGACCATTTGAATCTAACACGTGGTCCTAATGATTAACTATGATGTAATACAATTACTCTTTTCTATTTTGATATTATTGTTATTATAGATCTATCTATCACATGATATGGGTGTAATATTTCCGCTATTTATTATGTTACAACATGATCATAATAGATTACACCCCAACATCTCAAAATAATTGTTTTTCTTTTGTTTTATAATGATATTAATGTTAATCAAAAACATATTTTTTTGTTTTTTGTTTATCAATTGATATTAATCAATTTTATATTTTTCGTAATCATTATTTTTGCAAAACCAATGATATCTAGTAAGGTACATTGGGTGTTGCAAAACATTAATCAATTTAATTTCTCTAAACCTTTCTATCCTTCTAATAATTCTGTCGAATGTCTAGCGATGAAATAATAATTTCTTTTCCTGACTTTGTGAATAATTTGTTAAGTACCACGGCCCGCCGCTGGTCGGATATAAGATAAACAATAATTGTTTACGTTAATACTCCACGATATCCGAATGCAATGTTTATGTTATATTTGTTCCAGCTATCTCGTTTTGTGTCATTGTTTATTTAATCTCGACGTTTGTTATTTAATTTTTTGTTCCTCGGAGTGATACGTATTATTCAACGATGTTTCCGACTTTTTAAAATCTCGATGTTTATCTTATCAATTTTTAGATGTTCTTTGATGTCCCAATAAGTTCGATGTTTTTCGGGTTTGTCTGTTTATTAAACTTGCTTTATATCAACATTCCGATTTGTTCGATGAACCCAAAACATAAACAATGTTTTTGTTTACGGAACGCATTCCTCTCGAGTGAATGACATCATTAACCTACTTCTTTCATATTGTTTATACTATCGTATGAAAGGTATTTTTATTGACTCTAAAGTTCACGGTCATTTGAATTAACACATTTTTATTTATAAGGACACTTTTTGTATTATAAGATTTATTCGTTAACACTTTCTTTTTGGATTTATTGTTTGTTTACGTTAATCTATTTATTTTTAAATTTCACTGTATATTTATGTAATGTCGCACTTTTCTGATAATTTTTTTTTTTTTTGTTTTGTTAACTCTTTAATTAATTTCGTTCTATTTATTATTATTATTTTCTCCGTTTTTGCAATAGGTTGACCAATAACTTTGTTTTTTTTTTTCTCTCAAAGACTTATAAAACCTGAACCTCCTGGACACGGCTATTCAGTTGTAATGTTTCACCTTTTTGGGTGTGAGAGTAATTTTAAATATTTTTTTTTTTTTTTTTTGTTTAAAACAATATAGAATTTTCTTCTCTCTTGGCTATGATCGATGTTTAATTTTTTTTTCTAAGGCTTTGCATATGTGTTCGCAGGGATGGAAAATTCCTCCCCTACAACACATAAGCCTCCATGAAAATTGGACCCTCTTCTTTGATATCTACAGAAAGCTACTTAAAGCTCTCTTGTACTATATATCTTTATAGACATATGTACTTAACTAATTAATACGTTATTTACGATCTTGAACGCAAATATACCCGTATTTATATTGTAATTAAATTCCATCAAACGTTGTGTATTTTTTTTGATTTATGATATAGGATTTTAATTACTTTCATTTTTGTGGTAACCCTCTTGGTTCTGATCGAGGTGTTGAGTTCAAAGTTGAATTAGTCTTTCTATTGCAAACCTAGACTTAAATGAATTTTCTGAATGAGCTAACTTTCCTATTGTAATTATTCTGATTCCCTGCACCCTAACAAAATCGTAGTTAAACGCTGATAAAAGATATTATACATGTTTATTTGGACAGGTAATTTAATATAACTCAAATGGTTAATTGTTAGTAAATTTGATTTTGGTGAACTTTTGTGTCTGTGTGGCACCACTCCTTTATGATTCTGCTGCTATAAGGTACATGTAAAGATTGATTTAGTAGGTTAATGTAATTAGTTAATTGCATATTTGACGAACTCGGAATAGCCCATTTGCTGGCATAATTTGGCTCCAATCCTCCATCAAGTAAACGAGATGATCGGGAGTGGACTAGAAATTTGCACAATCCTTTGACACGGCTCCTTGATTGATACCTAAGTTATCGTGTCCCAAGAAGCCTTCCACGTCATCATGTACTGCATTCAAGTTTCCCCCCGGGTCCCGATACCCCCAAATTCCGACCCCTCCTTGGACTACAATTTACTTAGGGCGAACCGGTTTCGTCCTATATACAATCATATACTCACGGTTGGTGTGGACTTACGGGTCGTGAATCCTCATTCCACGTTTAAGAGAAAATGCGAGGGTGGTCTATAAGACCTAAAATGCAAGCTGTATGCAGGTCCGCATTCTCCAGTAAACAGTACATACGAATAAATATATGTATACATACAGTTTGGGAAAGGTTTATAACTCGCAATACGAGGCTATCTACCTCGCATCCCGAGCTCGGATCTCGCGCCAAGAACTCTGCGAAGCTCTAGGTCTGGTAACCGAATATATACGTACTAATAAGGTGATACTAATAAATACTAGTAGAATAAGGTCATATTTGATAGTTTGTTTTGGAGAGCTATCGAACTCCAAGCTTTTGTTTGTTTGGTTTTGACGTTTTTATTTAAGAGAATCGTCATCTCTATTTGGTTTGGTTAATGGTCTTGTTGTAGGAGCGACCACTGCCTCCTGTTTGATGAACTGTATTTGTTTTAAATTTTACCTCCAGGTTTCAACATTAATTTTGTTCATCCTATCCCGTGATTTTCCAATTGTTTCAAGTAGTTGATTGCCACATTAGAGAGTACTCGACCCTCAAATATCTCAGGCAACTGATGGGGTTTTGTATGAGCACCCAACCAATAAAATTCAAATGTTTCGTATAATTATTCGATATAAATCTGGCTAACCCGTGATTTTTCAATTGTCGATTGTGAATGATAAGTATTTGTAAGCACGCAGCTTCCAGCTGTTTCAGGTAACTAATAAAACTGTGCGATTATCTAATCAATGGTATTCAAATGTATCATGTAATTTTTTGATATAAATCTGGCTAACCCGTGATTTTTCAATTGTCGTTTGTGATTGATAAGTATTTGAGAACACGCATCTTCCAGCTGTTTCGGGTAATTAATAAAATCCTTTGTGACTAACTAATTATGGCCAAGGTCGTTTTCAAACTATGCGGTTGACCCAATTCTCCAGTGATCCTTTGTTTTGTAAACAAATAATATAAACATCTCCTGACACACTAACCTAAATGTGAGATTTGTTTATTTTAAAGTTCCTTAGAAGTCATTTGTGCCTCTTTACTGATTCAGTTATGATACCGTTTATTGTACATAGTTAATTTAAATATTTTTTATTCCTTTATTGAAGTTAAACTATTTATTTCATTTTCCGAATTTAGTAAATTTACTAGGTTAAATGAAGAATAAATATAAATATATATTTAAGTACACATATCTCTATTGTCAAAATATGTTAAAAAAGAGTACATATATTAATAAATAAATATAAAATATATGATTCTACATAGTCTGGAATATTAATAAATACATATTTTCTTTTTCAATAATATAGATATGTCCTCGGGTAGGTATTAAAAATCGCTACCATTTCGATGCTTCGATTAATAAATAAAATACATATATATAATTACATTACTCATATATATATTCTTTATATACAATATTTTATTTTATATTTATAAATATATATACTAATATACAATATACATATATTAATATGTAATTCTTTGTTTTGTTGTTTTAATTTAATATTCAATTGATATACTTCCACTTCACAGCCCTTCTGTATCTCCTGGGACCTGAAAATTATTTATAAAAGGAAAACTCACCCACGTCAAGGTATTTCCGGTCGGGTAGTACACAACAACCTTGATGAAGAAATCCTACCTAATTAATTGTATTTTTCAACTAATTTCAACATAAATCTTTTCGACTATTTATTCCTATTTAATTTTTTATTCTCGCTTGAATCGTATAAATTAGCTGATATTTAATTTTTCTTCCGAACGAAATCCTAATTCAGAAAACCCGTTGATTTAATAACACTTTTCTAGTTTAAGCTTTTGAATGATAACTGTTAAAATACTTTTTTCGAAATGATAGACTGATGATTAAAATTCCGGTTAAAACGACAAACACTTTTAACACTGTCGCTATACGCACGATGGATTTTAATTGAACAATTTATTAATTCTAAATTTCTTTTTATATAAATTGATAAGAAAATTTATTTCAAATTGTGCAAACTTTTAATTTACTCGACTATTAATAAATTAAATTTTTTCTAACTGTTAATTTTAGAACAAAGATTTAAACGTTTATTATTATCGAATCCTTTTTTTTTGTTTTGTGTTTCTTTTAACCTAAGATGAAGTATTTACTATTAATAATTTTAAACAAAATTATAATCTATTTTTAAATATCAATACGCGATCACGTTCACTTTAGATTAACGATAACAAACTCTTAAATTTAATTTGAATGTTTTCACTTTGAATGAAATAATTATTTTTAAATTTTTAATTAATTCACAATTCACTTTTTGCACTTCACTTAACACTTTTAAGCACTGAGTTTAAATTATATTTATTTTCACTGTTTAACCAAATTAAACTGATTTAACAAAACTTCACTGGTGGGGTTTTCAGAATTTAGAAACTGAATTTAAGACTTTTTACAAAACTTTCTAAGTCCAGGTACTTGTTCAGAATTTAACACTTAGATTATTTCACTAGAATTTTACCAATAGACGTAGTACTGCCATGTAACAACTTTTCAAACCCTCGGCGCGACTGCCCTCCTGACTGATGAGTTCCATCTTTTATACCCCTCTCAGGTTCCAAAAGACGTATCTGAATTTCTCTTGATGCTTAATTCTATCTCCTATCAACTCGTAAATCCAAACACCCCTTCCACCAATATCGATTGTCCTTCCATAAGATGTTCTGCTTTCCGGCTCTGGGCGGTAGTTAGTTTTTATCTCACAAATCTAAGTCGATAGGGTCCGAATCGGGTAAGTCTGTGTTAATCGCCCAAGCTCCCTTTGTCCTCTGTTCATACAAAAATGTAGTTAAAATCTCATGATTTTGCGTTCCCTTTTTTTCTCAATTCGCGATAGGTCCGTCCTCAATAACATATATATAGATCTCAATTTTATGCATCTCGTGCGAAATTGTTTAAATCCATGCTGAAATCTTTACTACGCATTTTTGAATTTCGATTCGTCTGAATTCTACTCAATTTTATTGTCCCTTATATGGGCTTTTCCATTTTCACCAGTACTTTCTCTCTTAATGCCGCAGATTTGAATTTTTCCTTATCTTCTTGGATTTTCTTTTATCCGCGACGTTTTCTTGCACAATTTCTTCTTGATTCTTATGTCATTTCTCATAACTCTTATAATTACTCATTTTCCAAGTCGTATTTATTAATTTCACGGATAAATTCGAATTGTATCGCTTTTCTCCACATGGATCATTTCCTATCTCCGTTCTTTACCCTTCCTGTTATCTTTTCTTCACTTTTCCCGATGTGTGTGGTCTCCTGGGAAATTTCATACTTCATTTATTATTAATTAATATATAGTTTTCCACACTTCTATGGGAGATATACCTAATTTGACTCTGGGATATCTGTCACTTTTATTGCCTGATCCAATCTCCGCCCCATCCTCCATCCCTCACTTACAAGATTTCACATAAATTATATGTCTGGACACCTGTTTACGTTTAAAATTTTGGTACCAGACTCGTAAATTTAGTTTAATTTCAAACCTATTAATTTTAATCTCTTTTGACTAATCTAAATACTTCCATAAGGTCCACGTTAAAGTTAATCGCTTTTCTAATCGTTTATTACCTTAACGTAAATAAAAATCATGTTCGGATTTCGATTGTTTACCCTTCAAAATATACATGAGACCGCCAACCTTTTATCTTGTTTCGATCCCTTCGTAATATTGGGTAACTCTAATATATATCTAACCTAATAATCATGAAAATGTCTACTTTTCCTGAATCTAATCTATCGATATATGTTTAATTTTACTGTCTTCTTCTAATACTCAATTTTCATTTTCCTAGAACCTTCGTAGCAGTCCAAAATCCCTGTACTATCCTTCCATTCGATCGCCGCACTTTTCTAAAAGTGTATTTTTTTTGCGAGATTTTTCATTCAAAATTGATTTACCAATATGTCCGTTTCATCTTAAATTGATAACGATTAATTTCCATTGTTTCCAACACTCACTCCTCTCTTTAGTACGAATTTTATCGAACATGACACCCTCCTTCTATCATAAATAATTGCACTACAGTTGAAATTCCGCCAGTAACTTTCCTTCGCTTTTCCCGTCCCTTTTTTATACTATCACGTTTATAAATTTTCCATTGCATTTTCGTGCGTGTGTTTTTCAATTTGTAAAATCTTCAAAGCACTCGATTTCAACGGTTCGCCATCACCTAAATGTCTCGGTTATTGTAAACATTTCCTAGAGTTTGTCGCCTTGAACGTCAGTGTTTATGCCATAGTGCGTTCACCTCTAATTTTTGTGGGAACGGAAATGCAATTAATTATCTTTTTTAATGTCGGGTCCAAGGTTCAATCCTTTGTCTTTCGTAGACACACCCCCCTTCGTTCACTGATTGGTTACTCAAAATTTTTATAGCTCTTTGTTTAGATCTATTGGTTGACAACCTTCATTGTTTATTTTTAGGCCTAGAAAAGGGGAAGCCCTGTCTAGTCCTAGACGATTTTACGACCTCTCTGCTTTCGTCTTAGAACCTCGATATAATTTCAACTATTACAGGAGTCTACTGCAAGCAAGCTGGATCAATTCTTTCTCCGCCAGATGTCGTTAGTATGTCCGTTTTTCATAAATAATTTGCATATTTTCTTGCAGCTATGGTTTATCTGTTTTTTCTTTCACTGTGATTTAAAGCCTTTCATCACAGTTTCTCTTCGTTCAGTCAATAAAAATAAATTAACATAATAAAACGTCCAAATATCAATAATGAGCGCTTTTAAAACTATGTTTTCTGTAAAATTATTTTTGTTAAACACATATCCATTAGTGAATATCATATCAAAAGCCAATGATTAGTAAATAAGGAAAACAAATTTCAACAACATAGAATCATTTTATTCAGAATTACTGTTTCATTATATATGTATACAAATATAATAATATTTATAATAACATTTATATTTGCAATAACAACACTCGGATTTTATCTATAACCCACTTTTAAATAAACGATAGAGAATACTTATTATACTAACGTTTGTAATAAAAGAAAGTCAGTTTACAAAATATATTATTAATTTGAGATTTTATTAGTTTTTGAAAAAAAAAATACGGTTTTTATAACTCAAACCTATATTTAAATAAAAGTAGATCACACACACAACACAAGATTTATTCAAAATGAAGGTATATCCAATCCAAAAAATACTAATAAATACGCCCATCGAACACTTACCTAATATGTACTTAATAAAATGCCAATTGATATCAAAAACGAATCAACCTGCAAAACTGAACTTTAAAAAAAACTTAATGGTTTATTTTTCAAAATTGTCTATATTGATATTGTTTAGTATCCATTAATTGTCCGCATTTAATTGTTTTTAGGCAGTTTAGCGGGTGTTTTAAATTGAAGAATAAAATAATAATTAAAAAAAAAAACATTGAATTTCGTAGGTGTTTTAACTCATGTTGATAATGTATTAACATGATTATGGAACAAAAATATATATTTTCAAAATATTAATTTATTGTAAAGCGAACACAGTCAAATTAATAAAATTAACCCTGGTCACCCGTGTAACCAATATAGTGATGTGAAATCTTATCGGACGGATTTTCCGTTTTTTATTCGCTCCACATTTAACAAACGGGTGTACTTGTAATTTGTACTGAGCCAACAACAAAGTTGCAAACCTGCGGGCTATTTACAGTACGGTCAGCATCCAAGAGGCTAATATCTTGCCTCTGCTGGCTGTACACTTGCAAAAGAGTCTTGAAAAACTTGTACAGGATTGTAATATACATATATGGCTCATTTGACACAGAACTTTGCCGACCTCTGACCTAGACCTTAAATACACCATGTGGGAAATTTCTGCAATGTTATTACAATGAAATACGTCCCTATTCTTGATTGATTCTGTAGGAAGCCTATTTAGATTTTCATGGCAGTCTTCTTCTCCGCTAGTAAATTCTCCTTCATTTTACTTCACAAGCAAATTTTTTTGCTCTTTATGATAGTGGGAGGAATTAAAAAATTGCCTAGTTGATTGTAACCGGGGAATGTTTATCTATCCAGTAGAATACGGTAGTATTCAACTGCTGACTTTGTTAATTTGGCTGTAACCTATTGGCTGGAGCCCCAAAATAACTGAAAAAAACTCTTAACTCTTTGCAAAAACTGGTGGTCTATTTAATAGATTCCCCTATCTTAACAAACTGATCTTTAGAGCCATCTTTAGAGCACAGACGTCACGTAGGTATGCCTTTCTTTTTCTACCGGTATTACAATGGAATACTCTACGAGGAACTAGCGTCATTAATCCCTTCGGCAACGATGCATAGTCTGAAAACTCGCACCCAACATATGTAAACGTTTGACATTAGAGTTCAACAACTCGGCTGTGGAACGATTTTCCGGCATATGTGTACCTTCTACACAGCATCCCCAAAGATGGCATAGGCCCTGAGTGAAATTGTTTTCCTCGGAGCTTCGCGCGAGTCCTATGTAGAGTGAATGTAAAAAAACGTTTATCAATTCCAAATAATATTTTATTTATTTTATCTATAATATGTGTTAATAATAAGCTGTTGAAGTGGTGTAATCTTAGTGCAAGCAATGCATTCCATAACATTACACGTGTTAGAAAAAGAAAAAAAAACACGCTCGAGTTATTATTCGTAACATTAAATTTATTGATGATATCTCCAACTGTGGCTTTGAAAAAATCTTGTTGGTTACGTCTTGAACGCCATGGCTTCCAATGCAGTAGTGAAGAAATGGAATTAGCAGAGGCGTGCAGTTCGTACAGCTGGCCTCTGTTTTTCCATGTTCTTTCTACTTGGCGAATTAATGATTTTAAATTGAATTCTGCCTTCAGAGCCTTTCTTTCATACATTATGACGTGAAAAATTGTGATAATTAATGCCTGGAAAGCTACAGCCTACCCTTAGTCAACGAGGAACGGACGCTACTGAGAATCAGTATGTGTTTATATTTTTTATGATTTGGTGTTGGTTAATTTACACTTGAGAGTACCAATTGCCAAATTCAGTGTTTATGTTTTAGTCTGAATTATTTCCGTTGCATTATTCTATTAATTTTTGATAACGGATGCACATAAATCTCCGCACCAAACTTTGAGTCATTAGATTGTAGGTTTGATTTCAATCAACTAAGGTCCTCGCTCGTACCACAATACGGTGAGTTTAGGTTAACACCTATAATTACATATAGTTTAAAGTCTTAATGCAGCAGGACATTAAAGAGAAAACAAGAAGAGTGAAGAGTAAATAAAAAAACACGTTATAGGTAGGAACTTAATGATGACAATAAAAATGAAACGTCATATAAAAATGTGTAATCAGGGTGGTCATTAAGTGGAGAGCTGAGCTACTCGAAAGCAGCCACTACGATGACGTTTGTTGATGTTTTTGTCCTTCCCCAGAAGCTGGCGAGTTGGTGGCGAAGTAAGGCGGGGAATGAGTGCACCCTCCCTTCTGTGAACACCGTGGAGGTACTGCATAACCTTGGTAGTTGCATAAGATGCATTGTTGTAGCTTGTCCCATTGTGATAATGGGTATTGTGTCCACAGTTATATGAATACATGGTAGTGCAGTACTTCTTAAAGAACAATTTTCTAACATCATCGTCGGTACAGTGGAAGACCGCCTTGAGAGCATTCCGGCCCGTATATTGATTGCTATTTTTGTCGTTCCATGTCTTCTATATCCTTCACGTATTCTGTAAGGATATATCCCAGGTATTTAACCTGTGAGGCCACAAGCAGATCACATACATACTGAACTTCAACGTAAATGCGAAGGTTTGTGGGTAATTTTACTTTGATGTGGCTCCAAGTCATTGAAAATAATTATTAATTTTGAGAAGATCAGTGTAAACACCTTTCCATGGTCTAGAAAGGTTATTTTTTGTCCGTGGCACATCCCATTTCATGGGGCAGACATTACTTTATAATTCAATTATTATTATAACGTTTCGTGAAACAGTTCAATGGATTCACCTTGAAGTTATTTATTCTTTTTTCAGTTGGTTTGGATTGAAAAACTGACCACTTTAGCCTGTGAGGTGAGTACTCCCGGTTATGTTGCAGTACAAAAACTGGTTTATCAAATAAAATGTAAACGTTTTTTCGGAATATTCGTCACTTCGAATAATTAAACACGCGCTCAGAAATAAATAACATTTTAAGAACTGTACAGTGAGAAAACTTTCACAGATTAGGACATTAACGATAAACTTAGATGTTTCTTTACATTTAAAAAAAACAAACATTTATTTTCAAATTTACAACCGATAAATATTATTAGTAGTCGTGCTTTAAAATTATAGTCGGTCCTACCAACAGACATTAAATATTGACGTCAATTAATTCATTATTATTTATAGTTTGTGCGACTCTGTGGTTTTGTGGTAAATGCGATCTATTTATGTGTTATCAATGCCGAACAATAATCACATAACTTTTTTGCGACTAAAATTATCAACATCTGTTATTCAGCTGCAGACAAGAAGATGTGTATTTTGCGGATGTTTCTAAATATTTCTGATTATTTCTGGATATGTATTCATATTTATACGTATTTGTGGATTTTCGTGAACGTTTGCGGATATTTTGTAATTAATGGACATATTTTAGATGTTTTTAAATATTTGTGGATGTTTCTGGATTTTATAAAAAATTGTGTGTGTAGAGATTTGGTAATATTAACATTTGACAATGCTGTGTGCATTCGCAAATGTTATTTTGACATTATTCTTTTTCAATTAGGGATTTTTTTATTCAGTTTTAACGTGGATGACATTTGACGTGTATATTTTTGAAGATGTTTGTGAATATTTGAGGATATTTGTAGAGATTTGTTTTGGTTTTTGGAATTTTTTGTAATGTAAAACGTTTTCATGTTTAACATTTTTTCTAACCATTTTTATCATCGTTTAAGAACTTGTTGCTATTTTATTTGTATTATAAACTTATTATATTTATGTTTTATAATATGACTACATCATGTACTATCGTACACTCTATGATATTACTTGTTACTCCTACACCAAACCAAGAGCTTTCTTCATTGGTGTGGAAATACTAAATAACATTTTTTTCCTATGCCATTCACTGTGCATTTTTTTAAACAATATTATAAATGTTTTTACATGTTATGTTTGTTAAAATAATAAATTGTGTAATTACTCTTACGAAATAAAAAAAAACCAACTCTATTTACCAGAGTGGTGATAAATAAACAAATATATAACTCACTTAATCTAGAATTTTACCATCGATTTGATAATATTGTGCGCATCTGGACATTTGTTTGTCCATTTGGACAATATTTTTGGGCCTTACCAAATGTACTCGCGGTCCAGAGGTTCCCTAACCCCGGTTTAGAATCGACAGAGAAGGTACTCGATTTATTCAACACACCAAGTATATCGATTTTTATAAATCAACTTACACGTGTAGATCACAGCTTCCATCAAATGTTCCTTATTATCTTGCCTGCAAATAATTAGAGCATTTTACAGAAAATTTTGTTTGAATCGAATCCAAAATATAATTATTTTTATTTTGTTATTTGTATATAAGTACTTGTACATATTTAATTTTGTGGCGGGTTGGGAATAAGCCGACATAGCTAAGTAGTCCAGAGCACCTGACCGAACATCAGAAGGTGCGGGTTCAATTCCCGTCGGCGGCATTTATTTTTACTCGAGAGATTTGTATGGATATTTCTGGCGAGTAATTAATGCTTATAATAATTTGTAATTCTTCTTATACTGTCTTGATTACAAAGCTACATCCATTCCATTAAATAACTCCAGAAAAATTGTTCAGAGTCTAACATATTTGACGAATGGGGAAGCCAAGTGGAAAAATACATTACATTTATATATTCGGCCCCATCAAGCAATTGGAGTTATAAAGCTGGCGATGATAATAGGCATTTATTTCTCATTGTTATGGACTCATTGTCACGTTTTGGAGTGACGATTTCAAAACCTTGTTAATTTTGAAGAATTATAGTTCAAGAAAAGTTATTTTCTATTTAGCTTGCATATTTTACATACTGGATTTTAAACCACACCACAACTTCTGCACACGGAGAAAACTTAATGATATGAAATATTGTTAATTTATTAAAAATCTGGTAAAATTTTTCGTTTTCTTGTTAAAAATGGTACTGGAGGCCAATAGCGAATAATTTTACAAATTTCATAACGCACTATAAGTAAGGAACGAATATTTTATGAGGAAGTAAGAACACGTTTTCTTCAAAATAATAATAGTTTCGCATCTCTTCCATTATATTTATTCGAACAAGAGCATGCTCAGATATATTCTGAATGACTGAATAATGAATATTTTATTGGGAAGTGATAATGCAGTCACATTTTTTACATTATCTTGATAAAAAAGCCGTATCATTTTTCTCCGTGCAAGTAAGTCAACTTCTAGACTTCTAGAGTCGAAGTTCTAGACTTTCCATTCACATCTGTCCTTTTTTTTTCACAGTAAAGGCTTTTTATCATTAATCTTTTCCTATCTTAAATCGGAGGTTGGCTGTCATTAGGGCAATATTAAACTGTGGCTCGGAACAATTTGGTTTAACTTCAATTTGTTTTTCAACCAATCTTCCACTGCAATATTGTATTGAAGTACCTACTTAACCGATATATGAAGATTCTCTTATTTTATTTCATCATCAACCATGGAAGCAAATTCAACATATATTTGTTGTATCTGCATCCCTCCAAAAGTGTTCTAAACGAGAAAATTGCTTCATAAATTTAGATGTAAAAAATAAAAATAAATTTCACTGTTATATTTGTGACATCTTTTCCCTCGTAATAATTGTCTCACCTTTGCGATATTTTGTTAGTTATCGTATAATACAGGCGGATAAGAGTTACCAACAACCAACAATGTTCAATTTCTAAGGCCCTTTTCTCACGACCAATTATCTCTGAAATAAGTAACCCATCTGTCTTTCTCGTGCAATACGATGATTTCAGAATAGGCGTTTGATCAACATTGAAAGATAATTTTCAACAGGTTATTTAAAAATACTTTATTACTTTTTCATTATCGCAATATGTGCCTAAAAGTATAAGAAAAGCACCGATGAGTTGTCGTATTCGAAATTAGTAATAGTCAGAAGTTTGCGAAATCAATTTAGAACGCCAAAAAATTACAATATTTAATTTAATTCAAGCCGGCGCGGCGGGTCTTTTCTCACGTCTTTAGGTAGTCTTTCAATATCGAGGGTGACATAGTCCCGCTATTTTCAGCCAGCTGGAAGTCTGTAAAGTTGTATTATTAATAAATAAAATAAAAGTAAACATCCTCCAATGCCGGAAATATCAGCCGCCGCGGAGTAATGCAGTAAACCTGTTAACCGAGTACCTGCCGACATAACTTCAAGTTCATTGTCACCACAACACGGTGGTGCGCGTTATCCGTGAAAAGATGTAATCAGCAATTACCTGTTACTTGTTACTAAAAGGCTTGAGAGGATTGCTTTCTGTTGTTGTAGACCACGTTGGAAAAACTGAGTTAATATTTATTAATGATAATATCGTGCAAGAAAAATATTTCATTAAACATTATTAGAAAACACAGAAACTGATAAATATAACATAAAATAAAATAATATATCTTCTTCCCTTTATCATATTCATAGTAACTTAAAGCATTGCCTCGACAAGGCACCTCCTATCCTGTGCTACTAAGATGGCAAGTCCAGCCTCTCCTGGAACAGCCTCTGGAGTTACTTCTCCCAACTATACCTGGGGTAGACTGAACGACTTCCCTCTGGCACTACATTCGATTTTTGCAGTCAATCTTCTTGTGCATGATTGACCATAACGATAATATAAAAAAGAGATTTCGCTTCCTAAACTCTTTCTGGTAGATATTAAAATAATTTACATTTTAATATAATTATGAATTGTCTATTATTATGTCTTAATTAATTAATGTTTTTTATTATTATTTCGCGGAGTGTTTCTCTCTTAACCATTAATTTACACAGAAAGTTATAATTTTTTTAACTAAGGTTTCTGAAGTCTGTTTTTGTGCCATTTTACATATTTATGAGATGCTTAGTACACAAACTATTGGTTTGGACTTCAGATATCACAGGCTCAAACCTTGTGGAAAATAATAATAGTTTTGTTATGAATTTGGCAGTTTTACCCACACATACTTAAAAATTTAAAAAATCAACCCTTGAAAACAATGTTTTCTTCCTACATTACATCAATTTTTTTAATAGATGTATATAAAAATCATTATTTTGGTTCGACTGCGGATTGAACTTTCCTCCAATAGGACTGGAGCCAACCACCCTAACAACTGAGCCGAATTCCGATTGGGTAGGACCAAAATTTATTTCGTAAATTAACTACTGTTGTCCAATTTCAGAGAAATGCGTGTATTTCTCTTTGTGTACGTGTGGTTGCCACCAGTATCGATTGACAGATTACATAGTCATTGACAATGAGTCTATCTACCTAATTCCAGCTCGATCGGATGTTGGGAAGTGGGTTAATTTTCACTTCCAAAATTTTAATCCATCGATTTATGAAAATTAAATTGAAATTCAAAAATATGTATTTTAAAGGGGTTTTGAAAAAAATATCAAAATTTTGCTCAGGAGTGTAAGTCATTTGTTAAAATAGATTTTCAGAATTAATAAATATGTGTCAAAAAGCTTTAAGCTGTGTATCCAGTTCAAAAATTATACTACTCATCAATCTAATGATCAATTTACAGAAAAAAATAAGAAATCTACGCTAGTGAAATTAGTCATGAAATGTGTATTTTATTCCTGGACCAAATATTGTAGATTCCGTGAACCAAGGAACAGCAAGCACATTAAATTACAGTAATAAATTGCAGCTCTTGGTCCACCTTAATTACCTGTTAGCTCCCGGCATTGGTGTATTTTTTCCTGCATTCGTTGACCTAAAAAACAGCCCAAATCCTTTTACCAAAAATACAGTAACGTGTTACAGTTAGGTAGGTACCTGTACCGTAAAATTAAAATCGCTGCAAATTGAATCACAGAGGACCATGACAATTATTTTGTTCCAAACTGTGAAATACTCGTAACATAAATTTAACTTAAACTCGTAAATTTCTTACTTTGTAAATTATGAAATTTAGTCTCTCGCAAATTGCAGTTCTTCAAAAGTTCACAAATTAAACAATTTTTTTCATAGTTTTTAGGTACCTGCCTACGTACCTAATAATTTTTTAATCTATGTGTATAATTTTAGGACATAACATTGAGTGGATATCATGGATTTATATTTGGTCGATGGTGGATATGGATTTTTAAAATATTTTTTATCATATTCAGGAACAGCAAAATTCCTCAAAATTTTAAGCTTTGCTTGAATACAAATTGGACGAATTTTTTCTTAGATTTTAAGAACTTACTTAATTACGTAATTATTTATTATGTATATATATATGTATATTTTATAACATAATTGTGGGGAGGATAAGGATTTTTTTATATGTTCGTAATATTGTTAAGTATAATTTATTTATACATGAGTATGTTTTTTTATATTATCATAATATTTTTGCGGTAAATTTATTTACAGTCACTAAAAAACGATTTTTTTATTTAATGTTTTATTAAGACCAAGTATTTTATTTCTTCGTCAATGTTCCTTGTTACAGCTTTGCAGATCCACATCTTACAACCTCTGTTGAAACGAACTGAAAAGACCATTATGCCTCAAATCGCTTCATAGTCCACATGTTTTTGATAATTAAAAGAAGTTAAAGCTATAAAAACCACGATCGTAATAGATTACGAGTAACGTGTAAGAAAATATCAAATAACCCAGGATAAAACCACGTTTTTTTAAATCACGACAGAAACGTGTGAAATACGAAGTAGGACACACTTGTTATTGAAACCGGTCATCGTGCCCAAATCATATACATTATAAACTTTTAAGATATTTTGCGCTGTGGAATATTATCAAATCTCAATTTCTCAGATCCCAAATAATCGCGGGTTCAACCAAGAGTTAACAAGTATGATAGCCACCTAGTGTTTCATCGGTAAATTTAATTAAAATTGTTTGAACGATGTGAGAAATCATTAACACACCGTTATGAACATTAGTATTGATGAGAAGCCGGTAGCAAAGCGATAGTAAAAAAATACGATTTCTCAGAGAAGACATTTTAAGTGAACGACCATCCTACTTTGATATTTCAATATTTTGGCTATGTCAGGTAATAGATAGTTTTTTATTCGGTTAATTTATTTACTGTGATGAATTTCAGTTACTAATGATTCAAGAATATGTCAAACTTGGCATTGAAGAAGTGATAGTATTTGTTATTTTTGACTCAGTAATGTTACGGTCAGAATGATGCTGTACAACAATTAGTTATACTCGTTGAAACTTGGAATGATAAATATAAATTAATTTTAACGGTTTGCGCTTAAATGCGTTTACTTAGAATAGTAAATATGAAAATTTATGCAAATTTCATAATTCCAGTACTCGCCCACTATTTTTTGCTGCTTCAAAGAAATATACTTGATTCAGACCTTCCATAGAGTATCCTCTAAGATGACATACATGAAAACTTCAGGACTTCCTGTTTTGCAGTCAATGTTACAAAAAATACATTTCTGTTTTACAGTTAAGATTTATGTTTATAAAATATTCATAAATAATGGACAACCTTTTCGTATTTATTCTTTCCAAAAAGCCATCATCACATAATTTCAAGAAGAAGCAACTACCTGACCCAGTCCAAAAATAACTCTCCTCGGCAAAAAAGCTTGCGACGTCATATCGTTGCCGACCGCTACCCGCGGGCTACTCGTTACGCCCCTGCGTAATCGAAAATTCTCTCGAGAAGTAGTGGTTTTTAAAATAAATTATTACAAACTAGCGCAGGCCGAGAAAAAATCACGGGATATTATAAATTTAGGATTTGTGAAGCTGAAATTATTTATAAAAAAATAATTATAATACCGGGATCATTGTCTTTTAAACGAACATCTCCCTTCGGAATGTTAGTAAGCTTGAAAACTTACGACATTGTCAACATTCCGACAAAAGAAATACACGTTTCAAAAAAGTCTTACTCAGCAGTTCCAATTTAGAAATTTTAATGTTCTTTGAAATAATTTTACACATTACGCAGGAATACTCAGTAATCACTTCACACACCCAACACCAAGTCAACACAACCGCACGACAGCCAAAATAGGACAACCGAGGAATTGGATGATCAACAAAGGTCGTTGCAATAATTAGTTAATACACAAATCTAAATTAAAAGTGCTCTAATCCCATTATTGTCATTACAGGCACCAATTGTAAAAATAAAATATTTTTTAACTTTGCCTTTATCGACACAGGATATACCAAGCTAGAGGGGCGCAATAAAAATTTTGTGTAAACACTGATAATAGATGAGAAATAAATAAAATCAGCCAGCTTAACAATATCTTACATGTTATGAAGTGAAATTAATTGCAAACAATATAAAACATGATTATTCTCATAAACTCAACTAACTAATTAACCGTCACGTCATTTTCCGTAGCGGTAGGCAGAGATGATTGAAAACCACACAACTCTGTCTTGTCCTAAACACTTTGCTGTAATCTCCTTTTATCTCACGTAATCATTTATTAAACCTAATATTTACTCTTGACTTGACCGTATTCAAGAATATTAAGATTCTGTTGATGGTGTCACGTCTTTCTAAAGCGTTCCCGCCATAGTCTTCCGTCCACTTGTGTGTCATAATATATTTACCAGCTAAATAATAAAATCAATGTTTTTTTAATAATAATTAAAAAGCCAGTGAGTCGCGTTCTAATAGTTCTAACGTTTCGATGAGATATAAGTACGCAACAGCGCCTTTACTTGTATGTGAGTAAAAGTAACAAATTAACTTTCATGATGTTTATCCGAAGGGTAGAAATAAAAAATGGTGGGCAGCCATGACTTCTAAAACGAACTATTCTTACTGAATCATAAAATTAACTTACACAAGCACTTAATTCGCTTAATCGTGCCAATATAAAATAAAAAAATCTAATTACATAATAATAAGATGCAATTAATAAATAAATCATTTTCAGAGAGCAACGCTCGTATAAAGTTTTCAGAAATTAACGAGCTTTTATGTAATTAATCAACTTTCTCCTCCTTTTTTCTAATTATTTTTTTACAACAATTTTCTGTAAACTGTATTTTATTTTTCTTTGTTTAAAATAATAACATTGTTAAAATAGTAATTAATTACGTTTCCCCGCATTTTTAACACGAGCGTTTGCTCAAAGAAAAAGTACGTTACTTTACTCTTTCTGATATTAAAAAAAAACAACTTTGTAATATGTATATATTATAACTGTACCTATTTAAACCAATAAAAAAATTAAAAAAAAAAAAAAAAAAAAATTGCATAGCAAAAGCTTGTATTTACTGGACAGTTTTTTGGCATGAAATAAAAAAAATAAAAGATAAAAATAATGCGCTAGATAGGTAGTAGGTATACCTAATGTTATTGTTGAAAACATAAATATATACGAAATATATTGAGAAAAAAATATTATCATTGAAAAATCGTGAGTTATTATTTTATAGGCGAAAAACCTTACTTTAAAGACGGATTGTTTCACAGAATTTGAACAATTCATCAAAACTCAAAGATTTAAGTTCCGAAGTTAAGTTATAATGATATAATAACATAACTGGAATAGAACCTTGAAATTGGATGAATTGTTCAAATTCTCTGAAGTTTTTAATCTAGTTTAAACAGTGGTTAAGCCATTCAACTCCAATCTATCTGTATAAATAAAATCTTAAAGTTCCGAAACTTCTCCATTGATTGCTTTGTAATTTTGACACAACGTTGAATTCGAATACGCGTTTGTTTTTATATATTATGTAGTAGTCACCTGTGAGAGATAAAAAACGCATTTTTTTAAACAGCGCCATCTGTTGGACCCAAAAGCAACACGCACTATTATTTCTCTATCTGCACAGACCAACTATTTTCTTTGGCACAGACACACTGATCCGATATTTATGAAATTGTTGGGCTGTGGTAGTGTTACAACACGAGATAGCCAAGTCAGCTCGTCCTACAACGTCACCGACTTCTTCTTCAATATTCTCCCCGTAAGATATTATAACGTATCTTTTTCTAACATATATATTATATAACATGTGTGTAACGGACAACCTCAATAGTGGTAATAATATATAACTAGCAGTTAAAAACCCGCGGGCGGGTTTTTTTCTGCTAGGCCCTGCGGGCGGCACTACCTTGGGCTTCGCCCAGTTTAAGTGATACTAACAACAGTTAACCTATAATAACCCAACATAACCCAACCTAACTTATCATTTTATTATACTTACATATAAGTACATGTCATTATTTTTTATAATTTTAATTTCTATAATTTTACTATGCATATAAGTACTTGTCAGATTAAAGATTTGTTGGTTAATTTTACAATCACGAAGCGTTTCTAGCTTCCGATTATGTTTCATGTTTTTGTATTGGGTTGGCAGTGCCAACACTTCCTACAAACAAACGCGTATTATGAGCGAACTCCATATCGGTTTTCTGTCAAAATGGTGCAAAATTATTATTTACGTAAATAATATTTTATGTCAATATTTTTAAAAATCGTAAATGCAAATAGTTGTTTTATTGTCATTAAGTTGAATCAAATGTTTGTTTTATTTTTAAATGCGTATTAAGACGTACGTAAATAATAACCGTCGTTTGAATAAATAAAATTGTACGTATTTGTTATGGATTGTTTCAAATGAAACACTATTATTCGCCATTATGCCGCCAGAGGTGCGCTCTGTTGGCTAATAGGGAAACTACTCCAGCGGCAGAAAGATTTGAATTTGACCAATCAGAGGGCCAAAACCGTCCAGACGTTAGCGTAATAATACTATCAGATTCAGTGGGTATAATAAATCTTTTACTGTAAATATATCACACCGGGCGAAAAGCGTGTGAGCTGGTAGAAGTTTCAAAGCAATTATTTCTACGCAATTTTATAATTTCATTCAGCCCATCATTTTAACATCGACATTATTAGCTAAGTAAGCATTTGGTTTAGATTTTCAAAGATCTTTTACTGTAATGAAAAAGATTAATAACATTTTTCAAAAATAAATCTAGTTTTAAAATTTTCAATTATTATTATTGTGAGAGTTGAATGAAAAAATGTATCGAATAATGGTATTAAATACAATTTTATTATTTAAATTGATATAAATGAGAGTGCTGAATAAACGGAAAAATCTTTATCTTATTTTATTCAGATTTTAAATGCATTAACTATTACTGTAAAGCACTGAAATTCCATTAAAAAATCGATTGTATTCCAAGATGCACCTATTTTTAGGTTAATGAATTTTTCTGAAATACCATACTAAGAATAATTTATACCACAAGATCGATTCAAACGTCTAGAGTAAGAAAACTAACACAACATATAATATTTTTAGTAGTCATAAACAATCAACGATATTTATTAGGTAACTACCGAAATACATCGGGCACTCTATTCTGCACAGTGAAACGCCGGATGCTATTAAATAACTGAAAAAAGTTGGCAATTTTACCACTAACACAAATAAGAGATCCTGCAAAAAACGTTGCAATGAATCGAGGTTTAAAAACGGTGCCTAACTTCATGCGTTAATCTCGAAATCAAGTAACGACAGGTCGATTCAAGCAGCGATTTTAAAATCGAGCATTGTATTCCTCTGGTAACAGTAACTGTCTCATAACCATATCAGCCTCACGATAGCGTTACAAAACACTCGGAAATGTTAGCGACTTAAGTTATTGCACGAAGGTGTCTCTGTATGCATACGGCATTTTCCATAGGCGTGTAAGCGTTTTGAAAAAACAAACTTTTTTTACAAATATTCATTTTTTTAGAAACACCATCTTAATTAACTAAACAACCATGACACCGTTTCTCTGCAGGGGTAGGCAGATAGACTTTAAACTTACTTATATTAACTCATTCTTCATACATAACTTGTTCATTCTAGACACGACAACAGTCTCTCAGAGTCTCTCATAGTAAAATAAGTGTTGTTTTTTTTCATCAGGGTTTTATTCTTCTAATGTCTTCCGCTAAGCGACCTAACATATTGTCAATATTATAATCATATAAGGGTTATAGTTATTATATATCAAGTTATATCATATATAACCGATCGACATTCAAACCAAAAATTGTACCCAGATGAGCGCAAAATGCAGTTTATATGTTATCACAATTTAATTTTGTTATTCGAATACGTAAAGGGCATATATAAAAATAAAAATAACAAAACAACTAACTAACCAACCACCAAGCCGTTTCCCGCAGGGGTAGGCAGAGAGGACGTACTGGCAAACAACTCGGTCTTGGCACACACTTCTTCCATCATTATCTTCTATTATTCTGACTCTTGACATGGCCCGACTCAAGTATCCGATTCACTTGATCACACCATGTCTTCCTCGGGCGTCCCCGACTTCAGCTAGCATTCTTATTCGGGTCATATATTTCCAAAATTACACACAATTTTTCCTCGTGTAATAACCGATTCAGACCTACACAATAAGGAACTCTATTGAAAAATATTATGTTATGAAAAAATGTTTAAAATATTAAACCACAAAGTGATTGCGTTCAACGAAAAAAAAAAAAAAAAAAAAAATATTATGGCTTAAAAAATAAAATTGATATAGATCAATGAACGCTGATTCTGAATATTTAATTCTTATTATATGTAGATTTTTTTATATCGTCATTTAAAAACGAAAAACACAATCACATTAAAATACAAGGTTTGGTTGATACGACTGAATCTGCGTATTCTGACATCACAATCATTTACGTGATTAATATATCTATGGACTACAATGTCTTTTAGTTCTTTCTTAGTAATATAGGTTTTTAAACACTGGTAAATTATAAATTGTAAATTGCGGTCATAGATGTATTTTTGCACTTTGGTTCAATACTATAAATAATAAATAAATAATTTTACTTAATAAACTTTTAATTAATAAATAAAGTAGTACCATATTTAGTAGTTATACTATGGATATTTGGTAGTTCCATGGCCGGCTTAGAGAAACAGTTATAAAAAATATGTAGATACTATGTTTACAGTGGTACACCACTGTGAGGGAATAAATCTTTCTCGAGGAAAGTAAAAATTGTCGTGTGACTAAACAATTTGCCACATTAGAACTGAGATTCCACTATGGGAATCAAGATGTGCTCAATTTTGTGCCAAAATTGACGTGGGCATATTAAACCATAAAACATGCAATCAGGTTACCATATAAAATGAGCATTGTGTTAAAATTAATCATTCTTTCTTCAAAGATACGGTATTTATTTTTATTTTTATGAATACCGCAAAAGAGTCCCATCTGCCCCCCAAACGTCTGGAGCCATTCAAACTATGGTATCCCCATTGGGGTATGTCGTAAAGATGAAGATAGTGGGGAGGGGAAGGAAGGAGGAAGGAGGAAGGAAGGATATTGTGAAATAATAATTAATCAAATAAAATTTACATGCGCACGCTGGAATTTAAACGTGACCTCCGGATTTGCTAGACGAGAGCCTTATCTCTACTTTGATCATATTTTCTCTGCTTTGCTTTGTTCTGCTTTACTCTGCTTCACTCTGCTTCGATCAGATTCACTCTGATTCGCTCTGCTTTGCTCTGCTCTGCTTTGCTCTGCTCTGCTTTGCTCTGCTCTGCTCTCCTCTGCTCTCCTCTGCTCTGCTCTGCTCTGCTTTGCTCTGCTTTGCTCTGCTCTGAGATGTTCTATTTTGCACTGCTCGAATTTGCTCCATTTTGGGTTCGTTCTTATTTTATTTGTTCTGATTTGCTATGCGCTAATCTGAGATGTCCTGTTTTTCTCTGCTTGCTTTATTTGCTCTTCTCTGCTCTGCTGCGTTTTGTTCTTCCTTCTTTAAGGTTTTCTGCTTTGTCCTGATTTGCTCTGCTCTGCTATGTTCCACTTTGCTTTACCTTTGGCTGCATTTCTCTACGCTATGCAGCATATGTTTTGCTATGATTTTTTATTATTTGATTTTCCCTGCTCAGTTTGCTCTGATGGTCTGCTTTGCACCACAATATTTCACACCTCCAGTGAAAAAAACTCTCTTCAGTATTAAAAAACTCGTGAAGAAAAAATAAGTTATTATTTGATTCCGCATAATCACCTCGACCTGACCGGCAATAGGTACTAGACAATTTGTGGGAGGTTTAATAAGATATGGTTTATTCTGAAAATAACTGTGCACTAAGATAATATAAATAATAAGAAATGGGAGAAGGTAATGAGACACGACGTAAGTAAGACGCGAGTGTGTCAAAGATCAGAGGTATTCGTGAGGGAAATGGGTGAAAGAAGAAGAAGAAGGTCGGTGATCGTGAAAACTTAAATGGACCAGATTTAGAAGGCGATTAAGGTCTAGGGCCATATGATCTACGACCGGATATATAGTACAAGGGAATAATATAACCTAGAAAAGAAAAAATGAATGTGTAAACATAAAAAAAAGATAATATGACTTAAACATACCAAGATAATAAATGATGGATGATTTTCTTCCCTTTTATCAGGTTTTACTATAAACTATTGTTAAATATTGGTTATTCTTGGGTGAAGTTTTGATAGACTTACTTTATATTATTATTTTTACTTACTTTACCACACTACATGGCCATTAAAGTATATAACAACCTTCCACATAGCATCAAACAAATAACCGACATACTTAAATTTAAATCAACACTAAAAACATTTCTTTTAAACAAATGTCACTACACCTTAAATGAATACCTTACGTAAATTAAATACCTCTGTTTTTTTTATTTTTTATTTACTGTTATTTATTTTTAACATGTAATTGTTGGGTTATGTAATATAATGTGTATTTGTTGGGTTAGCTGGAAGAAATAGGATGTAACCTCTAAGCTATACCCTTTGTACTCTTTTGGTGCAATAAATATTTTTTTGAATTTGAATTTGAATTTTTATATATATTATGAAAATTCTTTTCAAAGTCGTATTACAAGCAATAAGAGGGTAACAGTATTTTTTTTAAAGCAGTAGTTTCAAAGGCGTCAATGGGGAGGGGGTTGAGGAAAGGAAAGGGGAAGTTTGGGAAGTACCTTAATATGTATACCTAGTCATTAAACTTTTCTTTCCTGGATGGCGTTCTCTCACTAGGGCGATACCGAGAATTTTTAATTATTGAATACATTCAGACCGTCAAACAACTCGATGTTGGCGCACACTTCTTGCCTCATTCACATTCATACATCGTCTCTTCTATTATTCTGACTTTTGACATGGCCTGACCCAAGTATCTGATTCACTTGATCGTGCCATGTCTTTCTCGGGCGTCCCCGACTTCTGCTACCAGTATTATTCTTATTACACTCCCTTCTTCGCTCATTCGCTATACATGTCCAAACCATCTAAACGTCCCTTTCTTGAACTTACTCATTACACTTACATCCTGTCTTGCACTCTTTGCGGATCTCCAGATTTCTCACACGATCATACATGGTTTTACCGCACATACGCCTCAGGGTTCTCATTTCTACGGCATTCAGTCTGCTTTTATCATTTCTCTGCCGGTTCCATGCCTCACTTCCACACATCAGGGTGGGTACAAGCACTCCATTGTGGACTGCTAGCTTCTTCGCTTCTTTGGACATTTTTTTTGTTAGCGCCAACTGCGTTCAGTCCTCCATTAATGGAGTTTTAATATCTATATCAGCCTTCCCATATTTCGTAAACATACTTCCTAAATACACAAACTCATTCACCTGCTTTGCCTGTTTTTAAAAAAAATATTCGTTGTGTTCATAATTACACGTTTTTACTCGTGTGTGTTTTAATTTTTTGTTATTTGGGACATAATAATATCAATTTATGAAGATGGGAAAAGATTGACTGGCATACAGACATGTGATAGAAGACTTAACTAGCCGAGAAATTGAACTCACTACGCCTGGGTGGGATCAAGACGCTATGCCAACTCCACTTAGCCACTACCGATCAAATAAAAGCGAAGAGAAAACCAGTCGTAATAAATCATCTTATCAGTCGATATACAATTTTTCTGAATCTATCCTGCGATCGATTAGCCAATTTGAAGGACAACAATTCACACGAATTCAGGTCTGAATCCTTCCCTTCCTTACCTTCCCCTAATCCGGTCAATCGTGGATAATTCTCGCTCATTTCTGGTGCAGGGATAAAGTTTTCTTAGTATGGTGACTAATTTTTCAGTCAATCGGAGGTTGGGTGTCATCAGAATCCCCCTGCAGACTTGGAATAACAGTATTTGTAAGCGTTACAAGTCATGAGGTGTAGCATCTCCCCTATCAACGCTTTCCATAAAAATCTTTCCCCGGTTTATATGTCCGGCAATCTTAATTCTATCTCTGCTCACTATGTGATAAAGTTATTTGGAAGTTATCTTCGTTTGATATCTAGTAAAATGTTTTAAGCTGTTATACCCTTAAATTAAATATACCATTCCTGAGAGAAAGACAAATTTTCGTTAATTAGTGTTAATCTTAAGTGACCTACCAGGTAAGTATGGTACTGTATATTATCTCCATATATAGTTAGTAATAACATTGATCATTGTAAAAATGTATTATATATGTGTACAGCGCCTTTAAGATGATTTTAAAATCATCAAATCATCCAAATATTATTATTATTATTAATGTCTCAATTTTCTACCAATGGATAAATCTACACAGAGAAAACTTACTGATATAAAATATTTAATAAAAATTTATTAAAAGTCTGGTGAAATTGCTATATTCCTGTTCAAAACGGGGTCTGCGGGCCTTTAATGGATGAATTAACAGATTTCTTAACAAAGTGTCAGTAAAACGCGAATGTTTTTTGAGGACGAGAGAACATGTTATTCTAATATTGTCACATTTCGTCATTATGTTTATCAGGAAAATCGCACCTGCACGAACACGTGTTCCGATATGTTCTGAATGGATGAATACTTTATCAGGAAATGGATTGCCATCACGGTTTTAACTGGATTTCAGTAAATCCATCATACTAATTTTTCTCCGTGATTAATAGTAAGCTTTTTTAATGATGCCTCCGAACATCAAAAGTCTAGTCCTATCCTAAAAATTACAGTCCTTCCCAATCATGAAATCATGACCACCATCCTACAAATTACCCAACAATCAACCCACACTAACATCAAGCTACTTTACAATCAAGACATCCACAGCCACAATACTCGGAATAACAATAAAATCCGTATTCCCTTAATCCTTATTCCACTACGAAATATGGAATAAAATCGCTTAACTATGTTGACTACACACTCTATAACTCTCTTCCAGGTATGTATAAAAACAGCCAGCATAATACAAAAATTCAAAATAAGGTTTTAAAAGAATATGTTTTTTTATAAACATATAAATACGTAATTCTTGTCATGTTGTACTTTGTTTTGTTTCTTTCTCTCTCCTTTTCTATCCCCAGTATTTGTAATCGAGCATAATCTGATATATATATGATTTTTACCAATGTTTTAGTGAGTAAGTCCTTTTTTCTATTTTCCTACCTTGGCTCAGGCTTATGTGTATATCCCTGTCTGTTTCTTTTTTACTTTCTTCTTGTTCGTTCTACTTACCATCCCTTTTTGTATATTTTTACTGTTTTGTATGTGGAACTTACAATTATGACATTTTTTGTTCTATTTTTGTACTGTTTCTATGTGAAACATATAATTTGATATCAAAATACCAATTTAAAATTGTACCTATTAACTCCCACCTATGTATTGTAATGCATTACAAAGAGTTTTGTAACACATCGGGATTTTTCTGGAAAGAAATAAAAAATTTAAAAAAAAACTACATATTATTTTTAATTAATAAATTGTAATAATATCACAAATTATTCAAATAAAATTTACTTACGCACGCCGGAATTTTATCCCGCGACCTGCGGAATCGTAGCCGAGGATCGTAGTCCTCAACTTAGATCATCAAAACATACTTACTTTTCTTTCTATTTTAAATATTATTTTGCACACATGACCTAAAAACGCTTACACAAATTATCCAATATTCAGAAGAATGGATAATAATGCATGAGAAAAGATGGGCGAACGTTGGCATTTATTGTGAAATATTAAAAGATCTTCTTAGAGATTTGTGTACTGAGGTCGGCCTAGGATTAACGGCATTTTAATTAAAGTAACTCCCATTAATTTAGTTTTGTTTTTCTGTGTTAGGAAAGACCAACCTAATTGCATTTCTGTTTATATTTTATTTCATAATGTTTCATGTAGCTGGAAATATTTTAATTGTATTCTTCTTGTATATTGCGAAGTAAATAGTTTAAGTGTTGCGTTTTGTTTTGTATTTTGTAAGATGAGCCCTTTGAGTAATTAGCTTGAGATATTAGTACTTACTTGTATAGTGGGTTGGAATTCCTTTAGATAGTTTATGAAGTAAGTAATAAACATTTGATTTGCACGGTCTTTAAATAGCACAATTACGTTCGAACTCTACACTTTTACGGCATACTTTTGTTTTGATTGCGGAGCGGGCAGATTGAAGTATTTAGAACAGAGATTTTAAGTGAGAATTCTGTGCTTGTTCTACCAGTATTCGGGGTAAGGTGCTCCAAAGAGATATGCCTAACGCGTACCCAACATTTATACACGATTGACATGTGCATCGTGCAAATTGCTCGTTCTTATTCTCAACAACGCGGCTATGATGGGTTTGGAATAATTTACCGTCTGTTGTGTTTCCTTCTAACCCAAAACTTGATAATCTAATTTATTTGACTTATTTATTGATTTTGAAAAAACTATAAATAAATTAAATAAAAAATAGTTAAGTTAGATAAAGGTTACTGTAAAAGTAGGTACATAATACAATTAAAAGTTAATGAATACTTCGTGCTTAAAGTTGTTAAAGGACGCCGCTTGCGGTTGCTTTGTTCCTTTCCCGTAATTCGTGGCTCGGTCATAGCACGGTCATGGTATGCTCCGGTTATGTGAGCAGACTGCTTTATGAGGAACAACCCGTTCAGATTCACTATTCAACAATTTTTAAATACATCTATTCGAATTTCACTTTTGTTTTCGGGAGTGACTGAATGCAAATCTTGGAAGCGGAAATGAACCCACTTCCCGACATCCGATCGAGCTGAAACTCGACAGATAGACTCGTTGTCGATGACAATGCATTATCAACATTTTGTGGCAATCAAGTACAGACACGTGGATATGTGCGCATTTCTTTGAAATCGGATGACATTACGTCACATAATATACGAAATAAATGTCGGTCCTACCCGATAGGTATTTGGCGTGGCTATTCACTTCAATCCCTGGGAAGCTAGGTACCAACCTCAGTCAGACTAAATATAAATAAATTACAAGACGTTTTAAAATAGATTATAGTAAAAAAAACTTTGTTTTTTACGGTTTATTATTTTTTTAATTGTTGTCTCCATGAAAATTAATTAAAAACTGGGTTAGTTGGAAAAAAAATTACGTAAGCATTGAGTCGTTTTTTTTTTTTTTTTTTTTTATTATTTATTGAGTTAGTTTATACATTTGAATATAAACTAATATAAACAAGATCATATTTCATTTTGTAATTTTACATATTTTTACAATAAATATAACATTTCTTTTTAAATACATTCATTCTTCCTTCATTCTTCAGACTTTCAGGCATTTCATCATACATTTTTAGTCCTTTGTACATTAGGCAGTTCTGTGATTTTGTTTTTTTCATATGTGGCAATCTAATCCTATTTACATTTCTGGTTTCGTAATTATGAACATCTCTATTAAAAACAATTTCATCCTTAAAATATTTTGGCATTTGGTTGTTCATGATTTTATGTACAAAAATTAACACATTAAATAATAGTCAATAGTCTCTTTTTTATAGAAATCCAATTTAGCTGTTCTCTCATTTGATCTATGCTTGCGTATTTTCCTTTTCCTAGTATACATCTCATAGCTCTATTCTGTATAACATCTAGCTTGTTCAAGTTTCCTTCATTGGCCAAATACAACACAGTAGAGCAATAATCTAAATGTGGAGCAACTATAGTTTTATAAATCAGCTCTGTAGTGTTTCCATTTAGTTTATTTCTTAATCTTCTAAGAAAATTGACTTTTTTAGATACCTTTTTTAGCACATATTCAAAATTTGCTGCGAAAGTTAGTTTTGAATCTAGTATCACACCCAGGTACTTAATTTCATTTACTTTTTCAATTTTTTCGCCATTAATTGTCAATTTTAACTCTGTGTTATGTGTTTTGTTGCCTATTTCCATATATTTTGTTTTGTTGACATTCAGTTTTAATTTGTTTAATTTCAGCCATTTCGCTATATTTTGTAGGTCTTCATTTAATTTATTGATTGCATCTATGTATTCTTCACATGAAATATAGATTAATGTATCGTCTGCAAATAATCTAATTTTGCAATGTTTTATGGTTTTAATTATATCATTAATGTAAATAATGAATAGAATTGGGCCTAATACCGACCCTTGTGGAACACCGAGGTTGTTTTCTATCGGTTCTGATTCTGAGCTTTCCACTTTTGTTACCTGTTTTCTTTCATGGAGATATTCTTTGAAAAGATTTAGAGCTACTTCAGAAAGACCTATATCTTCTAATTTTTCCAAAAGTTTTTTCCTTTCTATCGTTTCAAATGCTCTTTTAAAATCTAAAAATGTTGCAATGGTGATTTTTTTATTATCTGTTTCTTTCTTCCATGTATTAATCACAATGTTTATTGCAGCTTCACAAGAGTTATTATTACGGAATCCTGATTGTTCGTCACATAATATATGATGTTTTTCCAAATACTCAACGAGTTGTTTCTTTATTACAATTTCTAGTACCTGTTCGTATTTTGGTAACATATTTATAGGTCTAAATTCTTCGCATTTTCTGGTATTAACAACTTTCGGAATCGGGATCACAATAGATGTTTTCCATGTGTTTGGAAATTTTCCACTTCTTAACGATTCATTTATTATGTTCAGTAGATGAGGTCCTATCACTGGCATTGCATCCCTTAAAACTGTAAAGCTTATTCCATCTGGACTCTCTTTTGATTTGGTGCTGTTTAGAATCTGTAAAAGATATGTTTCATCAATCTCTTTAAACACAAGTTTTTCTCGGTTTAGGGGAACATTTCTCACGCGGTTGTCTTCCTTCAGTATTGGTATACTCTGATGTAATTCCGTTATGCTGTTTACAAAATATTTGTTGAAGCAGTTCTGTATGCTACCCTGTATCTGATGTGGAAATTCAATGTCATGTTTCATCCCTTTATCTTCAGTTTGCATTAATCCTTTTATGGTTTTCCACATTTTTTTAGTGTCTCCTTTTTCACAGATAATTTTATTTTTGAAGTAATCGTTCTTACAAACTTTCAGTTGTTTTGAGTATTTATTTCTTGCATTTTTGAATGCTTTCCAGTCTTGTGAGTTTCTTGAGATTTTTGCAATTTTGTACAGTCTATCTCTTTCATATTGTATTGATTGTAGTTCTATGTTATACCATTTATTTGTTCCTCTTATTTTAGTAGTTTGGATTGGTATTAACTGGTCGATTACTTCTTGAAGGTTATTTATTAATGATTTAGCCTTTTCATTAAATTCCATTTGATGAAGTTCATTCATATCACCCAGAAGTTCAATTAACCTTTCACTGTTATATTTTTTATAATTTCTGTATTTTATTACTTTGCTGGTTTTCGTATTATTTCTTTTTGTGTTATCTGTAATGTGGATAAGGTTATGGTCGGTTATTTTTGGCTCATCTAGAACTTTTACATTCAAATCTAATCTGTTGGATATGACAAGGTCAATTAACGTCCTGGATTTATCCGTTATTCGTGTCTCACTTTTAACAAGTTGTTTCATTCCCGATGCTTGGATAATTTTTTTAAGTCTTTTAGTATATGTATCATTCAAATTTTTGAAATTTATATTAAAGTCACCAGTTAGGATATTATCTTCTTCCTCTTCTAGGTTTTGGGTGCACCAGTTCTCTATAAATGATAAAAAGTCTTTTGTACTTGCATTTGGAGAATGGTAAATTACTCCGTATACTCCTTTCTTATATCCAGAAGTTATCCTGATCGCTAGTATCCAGCAGTTCTTTTCGTATTTTGTGTTAGAAATAACTTCAAATATTATGTCTTTTTTGATAATTATTATTGCTCCCCCTGTGTGTCTACTGTAGGAATCACAGCGTATTGTTGAATATCCTTGAAAAGTAACTTCGCTGTCTTCAATATCGCATGTTATGTGAGTCTCGCTTAACATTACAAGTGCAGGATCATTTCGTTCAATCAAAATCTGGATTTCTTCATTGTTCGCTATCAGACTCTGAATATTTAAGTATATAATTCCTTGCAGTTGGCTCACAAAAAATCTAAATAAGGTTGTATTTGCATAATCATGGATCATGATCCCAAAATAGATGTGTATGAGTAATTGTAACGGACCCAACGTGTAATACCAATAATCCAACATGGACTTGACACACATTTTCAGGTAAGTAGGTAGAAAAAGCTGCCAGAAATGGCTCGTGCAAAATCAATAACAAAATCTGTAAATTGGCCAAAATAATTGACACTTTGAGAGGTGCTAATAAATGATGAATTCATAAAGGAAATTGTTCTTAATTGGTTTAATACACAAAAATGTATGCTAATTTTGTATTGGATGTTGGAAGTAAGGATTTTGTATCGGAAGAGTAAAAGAAGGAAGAGTAGAAGAGTAAAGTTCTAAAATGATAATTGTTCATGTATTATAACAACTGCCTGCTTATGTATTTTACCTGAAAAACGACAATTATTAATACTAGATTTCTGTGTTTGAAAAGTTCTATTTTACAATGTACTTAAATTTACTATGTTTTAACGTTAAATAACTTTCTGAGGAAAAAAAATAAAATGAGAAAATTATAATTATTTAAATAAAAATAAAAAATATTTATCTAAGATACCTTCTGTCTAGATTGCATTTAGTTCGAGTTGAATCTTGCGATTAAACAGAGAGCAGCCAATAAAAATATGCGGTGAGAAAACGAAGATAGTGTTGGTAGTTCTTATTCGAAATATGATACAGTTGATGACCGAAAGAGATAGGGTTCCATTAGCTCAGTTGGTAGAGCGATGCTCCGGCAAGGCGAGGGTCCCGGGTTCAAGTTTTAGATGTGACCGTACCCTTTCCTGATTTTATTGTTTCAAATTTTCGTTTAAGGATCGCTTATATTGTTTCAATAATTATCTAATATTTAAATTTAAAAAATGTAAATGGGTATAGACAGCCCTGATTTACCCAACCTCATTAAATTTCATATAAACACGAGAGCTAATCGTTCCAAGATTCTGTTTTTTTTTTTTTTTTTTTTTTTTTTTTTTTTTTTTTTTTTTTTTTTTTTTTTATTTATTATAAATTTTTAAAGATACAGGTATATGCAGTCCCACAAAGCTGTCACACATGACGGCTTGTCTGTAGATTCTACAAATAATATATATAAAACATTTTTAATTTTTAATACATGTATGACACAAAATTATACAATAAACAATATCACAAAATAATATATATCAAAGTACCTACCTATATACAAATTATTTAGGCAGGTACGTTGAGTACGTTTAAATGCAACAATACCAGGACAGATAATTTCAAACACTCGCTTGTACCTAGATTACATTAAGTTACTTATAGATACGCAGAAGTGGCGGAAATATTTAACTGCACGGAAGGTAGGTACAAGAAGGCTATCATATATTTTCAACCAATACATTTTATTAAAATTTTAAAATTTTTAGAATTTTAGATGCTTGCAATTACTGTGACGTGCAATAACTGTTTTTAGTATTTTTATATATACCCTTAATATTTAGCAAATAAATAAAATATTTTGTTATTTAATTTTGCACTTGAAGTGAAATAACCCAAAGCTGCGCTATTATTATTATTATTAATAATAATTTTAATATTTAGCTACCGGTTTCGCCACACCCACGTCATTAACTAGTGTTTTTAAAACTAACCAACTTAAGTACACAAGCATTTCTAATGTTAATTTCAAAATAAAACTGTTCAAAAACAACATGTGTAGTCATGGTTACATAGTTAATCCCCATGAAATACATAAAATCTTACAAGAATACCTACTTAGTCGATTATTTAGAGAAGATTCATAGAAAACTGCCCAGCTCAAGACGCAGCACTTTACGACTTTGAAATTTACGCAACTGGTGCGTGTGCAGTTCCTAAGATTTTTTTAATCATTGTCATCCTCCGATATATAAAGACCTTCAGATTCACACTAAATAATTTTTGTCATCTCTAAAAATGATAAATGAATGATAAATAACGAAGAAGATAATTTTTAGTAAGTCGAGGTTCATTGCCAATGCTACTGAAGACGTAGAAAGCAATAAACCGAAACGTAATATACCGTAAATATATACAGCTTCCGATTTATTGCAAAACGGTGTCTAGATAAGTAGTTATTGTTTATTGTAAGCACGATCTTATTTTATGTTTCATCGCAAGACACGACCAGTAAAAAAAAATATCTCCGGCAACTTTAGACTTAGGAAACGTTTTTCTTTCCTAATTTAAAAATGTAATTTGATAATTAAATTAACCTGTTCCTTTTTTATTTATTTATTTATTAACGCCGATTATAGCGTCTTTTACAAAAGAACAACAATTGTTTTACATATGAATACAGAATATACATAGATAAAAAAATATAAAATACATAAAAAAGAACAATATAAATAGTAGTATCAACATAAAAAAGTACAATGAGTGGGTTATTATAAATACAATACAACATATTATAAATCCCGGATATTATGTAATGAGTGTTAAGAAATTAATACTTTAAAACTGTATTTGATTATAGTCAATCTGAGAAGCGCTGACAGACAGTTTTAATTAAGTAGTGTTTGTATGAGGTTAAGGTTTAGGTTTTTGTTGTTATCGGAAAATTAAATAACTTATAGCGTTGAGCTCATAAAATTTGTCTTTTTAAATACATCTGAATTTCGTTCGTTCAATACATAGTGAAACCAATTATTTTTTTTAGTTTTAAAAGTTTACAGCAGTTGAGAATCAGTCCCTGGGGATGAAGGTTCAATCCTCAATAAAACAAAAAACAATTAGTTAGATAAAATATTTTTTTAAATGTATTATTGTTAAAAAAATAACTGTTTATAATGTTTTTATGGGTTGACTTTTTCTAGAAAGATTTTTTGAAGCGTTATGAATTTTTTGCGATAAAAGTCTAATGGAAAAAATATTGTTAATTTGAAACAATACAAACTAGGAACAACTCGTTCAAATTTGAGAAAACGCTTTCACTTGTAATCATTGTTCTCATCCTGCAAGTTTCAAAGAGTTTTCTGTGTTTCAAATGTTTGGGTGTTTGCACAAAATGACAGAGTTGGAGATATTCATATTGTTTGCATTGCTGGCAACATGGCAGAATGGCAACGGTCGTGTTTAGTAACCAGATCTGAATAGCAAAGCAATCCCAAACATTTCCATTTCTTTCAGCCACATCACTTAACCCAAAAAGAAGGAAGCAGTAATCCCACTGGTTTCTGGCAGTCCCTTATACCGTAATAACATATAAAAGTATAACACACTTTTATTGAGTAAACTCGACACATTGGATTTAATAAGGCAACTTGGTAGCGTAATAATCATTATATTTTATTACGGATTTATATTTGTGTTGAATGTCTATTTGTGCTCAAACCTCAATATTTAACCCTCAAATGGAATTGTATTTTTCTTTCATTTGTATGTATGTAAAAATAATGTAATTCAAGATATATTCGAAACCACCAAACAATGAAATTTAAAATTATTATAAGCAATAATTAGTTTCCTGAAATATCAATACAAATTGAAAAATGAATGCCGCCGACGGAAATTGAACCTGCACCTTCTGATATCCGGTCAGGTGCTCTGGACCGCTGAGCTACGTCGGCTTATTTCCGACACGCCAAATAATTCAATATGTACTAGATCTTCAATCAACAATTACTGCTCATTACATTTTTTCACCTGTAAACAACCAAATTTATTTTTGTAGGAAAGGCTTTGTTAGTGCTAAATTTCCCAATTAATTAATGCTTATAATAATTTGTTATCATTTGTGCTTTGCATAAAAAACCTTGTCTTATAAACATTAGTTTACCCTTAAAAAAATAACTGAAATTTCAGCTTTTGATCGGTTACGGACGAAGTTGACAAATATGTCTATTATGTACATTCATTAGGTAATATTGGAAATACATTTTATCTTTTTTGGCAAATACTGCTTTGATTAATATCTGAAGTTGAGTTTTATTCTACGCTTATTATGACCTGTATTACCGATTATGGCGGACCATTACTGTCATCTCTGACTTTTAAAGCCCTAAATAATATTTTTTAAATTTTTTCCAGTATGTGGGGACGTTAGTTCAATTCCACGCGTCCCATACAGATAAAAAACTCTTAAAAATAAACAGTAATTATGTGAATAAGGCATTTTTTAAGACATAATGAATATCTAAAAATAAACATTAATTACCTGAATACAATGAACTTTGCAAGATACAAGAAAATCAAGAAAGAGATTAAAATTAGCAATTCAAGACAACTGTGTAGAGCGTGGTCTTGAGTGAGCACTGGGCCCAGCGCTCGCTCAGGAGTAAACCAAGGAAAAAACTATTATCCGATATTAAAAAAAATTCGAAGCTTATTATGCGTAAGGTTTAGAAGAACCACTGGGAAAAATATTATGTTAGCATGAAAGGTGTAATTGACAGTAAAATCGCTCATGAATTGGATAGTTGAATAATGATATAAGCCAAGCATACCTAGTAAGCACATTTTATCTAATAGTTTATAATGTCAGAAATTATTTTATAATAAAGTGCTGTGTCTTATTTATTTTCAGTATCATGTCTGTAATGTAAAATATTGTGTGGGAAACAATTGCTCCTATATCACGTGTATGTAAATGTAACACATATACCGTTATTCCATCCTTTTTCCACAAATTCTAATGTTTTTTTTAAAATAATTTTCACTTACTCGTACATATCCCAAATTTTCAATTCATTTTAAGAACATGTACACCAGTAAATTATATCTTGATTGCTAATAATTTAAATACTTTAAATATAAAGATGTGAAACTGTTTTTTACCTCTCCTGAAGAAAATTGATTTGTCATATGGATCTTTCTTCCGGGGAGGTATTCGATTGTTGAATTATAATATTCTACCAGTAGGTATGCCCTAGGATTAGGTGCAAGCAACGAATTTATCTGCAAATATTCATTCAAAAAAGCTAATTTTACCCTTCACATATTGTGGCTTACTATATAAATACTAAGAGAGAAAAAATGTTTTTCTACGAGTTGTATAACAGCCGTTCGGTGTAAACTATAACCCAGTTGCATTGTGTAAGCTTTTCTGTATGAATCCGTGTTCAGATTCATTAATTTATGCACGAAAATGCTAGATTTTGTGTTTAGTAAGATTTCCCACAAAAACCATTCACAAGTCTGGGAATGAAGGCTAAATTCGAATACAAAATAAGATATTCTTGCAATTACAATTATGTACTAACGATTTTCAACTCATCTAAATTGCTTTCAACAACAACAAAATAATGTAAAAGGATAAGTTGTCTAAGTATAAATAATGTAAGTAGGATAAGTTCATTAGAAATTATCAATTCAACGATCAACAGATAAATAAATAAGTTTAAGAAAGGAACAATTACATGTTTTAGTGTGCTCTTCTGCACTGAGTTTCAGGTTAGCACTTGTTGGTCAATTAGATGGTTGAAGTAGTAGGGGACGTCTCAAAAAAACATTTTAGTCGGTCTGTGCTATGAAAATGAAGCAAGAAGTATGCCATAGTTAGTTCGATTGTAATTGGGTGAATTTATTATAGCAAAATCAAAACTAAAAAATATTTTAGTTTGAAATACTCATCATTTCTATAATCCTGGATTCTAACGGATTTTTGTTTACTAAGTGTGCTAAATATGACTACAGAAATATTTGCTAAAGGTCAGGAATAAGCTGGCATTGTTTTATAAGCAATTTAGACATGTCATATTTTCTCAAGTGTTATTCTAATTAACTTAATTTACGAGATCTCAATCTAGTGCACAAAATAAAACTAGAACACGTTTAGGTGTCAAATCAGATAAGACACAAAATTTAACCAAACCTCACATGACTGAAAGTCTCAAATGATCGTGTGAACCAGGATATATGCATCTACCATGGTAAAATATAAAAATAAATGTTATCTTTCATATTCTGTCAAATGGCATAGGTACTTGGTATATTAACATTATTGCAGATGCTATTTTTTTATTTGTAAAATCGACATAGATATGACTTTCGCAGGTCATTAGAAGTGATAAAATCTTTCGTGAGATCAACAATAGAAAAAAACACAATATTGTGAGTGTTAGATTAAATATTATAACCTCAAACCTTTCTTTTTACCTTCGCAATAAAACTAAATCGTGTTACAACTGTCGGAAATGATTTTATTGAACAAAAAACTGACTCGTAAAATGTAGACTACGGAAGTATGCAAGTATTTTTGGTAATATCAACTATTATATACATTGTCACATTAAATGTTGCTTTTGACCACTTTATAAAAATGTTTTTTGAAATTTTAAATAATTTTTCAATATTTTTTGTCGCCAACCGAATATATTTATTGCTATTTTCATAAAAATAAACAATATTTTATTACTTACATGACCTTATTCTTTGAACATGAAATCACTCACCAAACACAAGAGCCTTGTCTCTTTATGACGAAGAAAGGCCAATATACTGTGCACCACGTAAAAATAATTTTGTATTTTTTTTGTAAAAAAATATATTCAATGTAACAAATATTCATTCTAAATACCTATATCATTTATTGCTATAAAAAGTTTCGAAAGTAAGCATCGAAAGTAACACTGCAAATAAATTTTTCAATATAATATCATGTAGGATATCAAACACACCCCGCGAAACTTATTCGCGCATCCTCCCAAAAACAAGACAAACTGCAAAGCTTCTTTTTACCACCGAGGAGGGAAGGTTCTACCGCAGCCAGGGTAAAGACCAAAGAGGGGGGAGTTAGTAGGTAACATGTACCAGTAGCTTAGTACCAGAGTACCAGGGGGACAGAACATGGAGAAGATGAAGTAGGGGAAAGGGAAGGCCTACGGAACCTGACGATCGGGCTGTTCACAGTTACGACTGAACCGCAGTCAAACACATACTCTCTCGACAATCGCTCCTCCGTTGTAGGTAGTCAGTTTTGGAGTGCACATCACTTACTCGATTAAATTCTGTATTGTTTTTATCGCACGCCGGTCGCGGGACGTAATCAGTGAGCTAATCGATATTCGGTTGTGTCGATCGGCAGTTTCAAGTGAAAGAGTCAGGTGAGTGGAAAAAAAGCTAATGAATTTAATGATACATTTGTGGATTTTGTGTAAAAAAAACCTATTTTCAATCCACTTTTTTTTTATTTTACCGAGAACTATCACATATATATTTCCTTATTTAAAAGTGCAATTCTGAAAATTTTATCCTGGTAAGAAAAAGTTTAAGAAAGATATTTCAAAGTTGTGGTTATTTAAAATTATTAATGTTCATTTTGCATTATTTTATGATTTAACCAGTAAACCAAAGTTAAAATTATGGGATTATTCTAAATTATTCTAACATAATACATGTCGTACAATAATAGGGAAAATAGGAGTAAGAATAGGAGTACATTATTTAGTTATTTAAACATTACAATTCGATCGTTAAATTTTAGCAGGTACACATAGAGCGATGAGCTATTTAAGCTATTTACATAAAAATACCTCTTCCACTCCTATAAATACGACAAGCAGTTTTGTCTCTGTAAACTTAAATAAGGTGTTTTACCACAGTAATTTAAAAAAAGAATAATTTATTGAAGACCTGTAAACATCCCGTTTTTTAAACAATTTAAAAAGCACTATCGAAGTTTCTGCAATAAAATAAAGTTCTGTTCTTTAATTTAATTGGAATCCCGTTAAAATCTATGTATAAAAATTATCAGAATGTCTAGCATCATCGTCACAGTTTATCAGAAAAAGATCGTTTTGATTTGATTCGTTCCACACCGCGTAAATCCTTCGTTTTATAATTTCACAGTTATTTTTTATTACAAATACTTGAAATTTGCGGTAAAGTGGAATTGTATTTGAATAACTGGTAATTTCGCCGTACGACCTCTTTCCCGAGTGTCTAATGAAGAGGTCAAATATTTAAGCGTACTTATACCAATAAAGGTTTGTACTTTACATTATCTCTATAATAAAAAACAGTTTTCAACATCTTCAATAATAAATTGTTCAAATATACAAGAAGAAATAGAAAAAAAATGTCTATTTGAAACCCAGTATATTTATCTCTGCATTCGTCATCTATATATTAAAACAACTTATTTAAATAACACGTGAACCGGTTTCGTTGCAATCCTACCCATATCGGAGCTGACAAAAATATTTGAAGTGATTGTAGGTTAATAAAATAAAATAAACTATTTAAGAGACTTTGTTTAAATGGAAAAGGCAAAGCGCCATAGCTCGTGTTGTAAATGACCTTTAAAAATGTGTAACTTTCGTGACGGCAGAGCTCACTATTTGGGACTTTTAATTAGTGATTATTATTTAGACTTTTTGTGAATAGTCCTCAGCTAGCCGAGTTTTGATTTGAACAAGTTTAAACGGAAGCAGAACCAAATTTTGTCAATGCAAAATACAATGACTTATTTCAATACTTGTGTTCGTAAATAACACTTCCAGATATGGTTATGCGTATTTAATGAGTGGCATTACCGGTAGTCTTTTATGGACCAGGTTTTTTTCAAAAATCAAATGTTGTTTCAAATCTTAAATCGAAGTGCTATACTTTCACTGGACAAAGAGCTTGTTCGAAAAATGTGCTTTTGCTTTTATACTGTGCAGCTAAAAGATATATTTCAAAAAAACGCGATCAAGATTCTGATTCTTATCTTTGTTGAAACAAGTAGGTACCTACCTAAGTGACGTAGGAAAAACCAGAGAGAAAATCTTATCATTTTATGTGATGTGCAAATAAAATTTACCAAGAGCCAGTGGAACTGTCGCGTTCCAATTGTTTAAGTTTGTTGTGAAGACCCATAGGGGGGAGAAGGGAAATAAAATGTTCTAATGCGCCCTAACTATTCAGATCTGATCACAAAACATGGGAAAAGTTTTTTATGAGCATACTGCATAAGAGTCTTAATAGCTCAGTGGGATTATGCATCCCCGATTGAGGTATTTTGTGAGGCTGATAGGGAGGTGAAAGAGATTGGGAAGAGAAGAATTGGTAATCACCTGGCCATTCAGACCAAGTCACCAAACAAAGTTCCGTTTTTTTCATCACTGAGAGTATCTAAAGGCAGGATATTTTTTCTTCTATAATTGTTCATATATTTTTCTTGCATGCCTTCGGAAGGTAAAAAAGAAAAAAACATGTATTTGAAACTCTGTATCTTTATTATTTCATGCTATTTCATTAGCGCACCGCGATTTGAACTCTCAACCACTGGACCTGGAGCCAAGGAGTTTGCCGTATTTCCACGGATATCGTCTACCATTAATGTTCACTATCATCCTTTGAACTAGAGATTTCATACCGGGATCTCGAAAACAGGGATCCCGGGAATCCCGGACATTTGTCGGCACCGTAATCCCGGTGCTGTGCTTGTCTTGATCCAGAGGTTTCGGAATTTTTGATGGTTTCAAGACCTTGTTTCAACCGTAGGTACAACTTTTTTGTTGGCGGCATATCGTTTATTACACAATATTCTAATTATTATTTCAATTGTTCTAATGGAAACAAAAATTTTGTGGTGTTATATTTATTGCGCTGTTTCTTAGAAGCAAGAAAGTTTTATCAAAGTCTGAATAACATTCAGTTTTTAGTTTTGCGTGTTCGATCGTTTGAACAAAACTATAATATCACAATGGTTTCTGACATATTGCCGAAATCAGTAGAACAAAATAATGTTTTTTTCTGTGTCCGAATAAGACACTGAAATTGTAGAAGAAGACGATTTAAATCTGTCTCTATAAGAGAAGTTCGTTAGAGCTATTGATCGGAGATTTAATTCCAAAATCTCTGGATAGTAAGAAATATATGAAATATTATTTGAAAGGAGCTGGCAAATTTTAAATTCGAAACGAAGCGTGGAGTAAATCTAGAAAAATTCTACGAGGATTTAAAATCAATACCTCCTGCCAGCGTAGAATCCGTACGGGTTTTTTCGGATGTGGAAAAATAGCGACTAAAATAAGATCACTTAATTTTGAAATCTTAGACAATTTGATCTTATTAAGGTCGCATTTTAAGTCTCAAAATATTGATAGAATTTTTCATTGCATTATGTTTTTTCTATTTCCAATTTTTTTCTTTTGTGCTGCTACATGAATATTATTGAAATTTAGTTGATAATATATGTTACTTAATTTACGAATAATAACTTAAAAATTAAAATAAAACAATTATTCCTCAATTCCTGGTACCAGCACCGGGATCCCGGGATTGAAAAAATGCTAGCACCGTAATCCCGGTTCTGAAAAAAAATCCGGAGATTGAAAGCCTTACGTTGAACGGTTGAACGCAATGATGGATTTAGGTCTTAGTTTTTTTTAAGCCATCGTGTTTATACAGGATACCCGGGGGTAAAGTGCACCAAGATTCCGTATGATGGTAGTTGAAAACTTTTTTCGAAAAAAATAATATTATTCTAAGGAAAAAAAATTGTACTGAAAAAAACTATGGATATTCGAATTTTTTTTTTTACTTCTACCATCATTTATAGAACCACCTCCCAGAGTGTGTGCATTTTACCCCCGGACACCCTGTATATCGCCACTTTATGTAAGTAAAAATCATTAAGGTCTCTTATTGACACATTTTTACATTTTTTACATCAGTGAAACTTGGTTTAATTTACCTAATTTACATCATAATTTGAGTAAAGAATGTGTAGAAAAAATCAAAATGTACAGTATGTATCAATTATTATAGTATAAATGTAGCAAATAACATGATAAATTAGGCCACTGTTACTTAATATATATTAAAAGTGAAGTGATAATAATTATATTACCAAACGAGGAATTAAATCAGCTACAATTTTAAATTCCCACGAGAGACAAATACTGTCACAACTCTGCCTTACTAACAACAGCTAAATAAAAGTACTTTTCACACAATGCACGCTACTTGTACTACCGGTGCTTGTTCTTTTACACGTAGATACCTACACATAACCAAACGTGCTCCAGTTTATATATTAAATCTTTGTTAATTTTGCTGTTTTAGCTAGAACTAATCGGTCAAGTTTTACACCCATTTACACTTATTTTGGAAAGACTGGGTGGTCAAAATCAAGACATATATTTAATGTTTCCATCAAAAAATGTTTTAGTATTTTTCTCTGTATTGACAAGATGTTTTTTATACTGTAAAAATAGTTAGAATTGTGTGTTTATGTCAATGATTAAACAAACAAAATTTAGAAAATATTTGATAAGTGGTTGTAAAACGATTTTTGTTTTAGTGATTTATTTTTAGGGCATAAAAATCACAACTCAACTCAAAAAATAGTGAGGTATGTACAAACTAGTTAACCTTTTCAGACAGTGTATACATTTAAAAATATATAGATTTTAGAATTTTTAAATTCAAGTATGAGTTTTGAGGGTTAATTCAATAAAATATATATTTCTGGTACATATACAGTGTACGATTTATCATTTTATGTGAATGAAATCTTCTGAGACCTGTTGTTCTTTCAATTAAAGTAACAATAACTACTAATAAACTATTGAGAAAAGAAACAAACAAAACACCGAACAAATAAAATAACTCGTAATAAAGCATATAATATTATCTACCAGAAATTATTATTATCTATTAATTAAAACTAACAAATTTTAATTCAGGTCTGAAATTAAAAAAAAAAACGAGTTGAATTAATTGACTTTAAAGAAGTACCTTCACAAATAGTAGGTAAATATATTAAGTAAATACTGTTTTCAAAAGAAAATCTATATTACACAACATTCAAATGCCAATTGAATTTATTGATTTGTCATTTGTTCAGAGTAGAAGTAGTAGGAGTGGTTTATTTATAAGGTGCGTTAATTTTCTTTATGACTTTAACTGCAAATAATAGGTGTTTAGCATTCCAATAACCAGCATAGCTAAAGCGCATAACAATCGACAAAAATCTAATCAAGTAATGTATAAATAGTTCGTCTTATTGTTCGATTACTAATTTCATTTCTGAGAAGTGAGATATAATACTATGTAATTCTCCATTAAGCATAATTTATGAATTTGTATTGTAGAAATATACAGAAGCGATACGATGATGCCGCAGTGTATCTATAACAATAGCTAAAAATATAAACATATTATGTGGTTTAGTTAAATAATTTCTAAATTACAAGTTAAAACCTAACAACCTAGTAGTTTTTTTATAACTGCTGCACGCTTAATACGAAAAAAATATGAATAGCACTTGGTTTCAGCTTAATTACTACAAGAAATAACTATTTATGTCATGGAAGATAGTAAAAGATGCATTAAAGTAACATTTTTTTATTTAAGTTAAGTTTTTAGGTTAGGAAATAGGCCTAAATTATTAAAATAACCCAAACTGACACCCAAAAACCCTATTTTGTGCATGTTTGTTGTAAATAATAGCACTTTCGATTAGATATTGAAGTTGAAATCAAGTGTTGTTTTTTTTAAGAGCCCTTGCGCGCAACAAAATTCGACAAGCTTAGCTTTTTTTATTTACAACTTAGACTTCAAAGCTCCGTAACTCCACAGCGCGAGCTGAAAACAGTTTAGTTGGCATTGAATTCCATACAGAAAAACTGTTCAAAATAGATGACGCTAGAGCTCACCATTCGAGAGTTTTTACTGGTTCTTATAAGAGATTTAATTGATCTGATTAGATTTTTGTCAAAAATAAATGTATTGCTATTTCAAAGTCCGTCAATAACGATAGGGAAAAAATAAGTATTTTGGTACTGATAAAATAAAATAATTGTAAATTGAACCTCACAAATTAATGAATTATTTCCTAATTTTATTGATCTAACAACTAACACATCTTCTTCGTTTCTGTACAATACTATTCGAGTATATTACAGCAAACATATTTTACAAATTTCAAGTACTATCAATACTTTTTGCACAAAAATATAGGATTTTTTTTTATTTAAGTGAAGTTCTAAAAATAATAAAAAACATTTATTTCGGTTGTGACTTCATCTGTATGTAACTCCAGTTCATTGAACTCTAAAACTTTTGCTTTGAATTTAGGTGTGGTTTTCAAATTTTGATTTCAAAGTGTTGTTTTGTTGTGTGGAGAATTCAGACAAGCGATAAAGTTCCTAACAATATAATATAATATTTTGAACAGAAAATTATTTTATTTGCCGTTTTATAAATTCAGACTAATCGTGATTTTTCACGAGTCTGCGCCAGTCACTTACTATTTTTATGAAAATTAAAATTATTACGGTAATAAGTGACCAGTAAAATATCCTCCAATAGATTATTTCGTCATTCAAATCAACTACACCTACAAGTCTACGGTAAAGAAAAAAAACTGTTATTTATCGGAAAAAAACTATTCATTACTACAGGTACCTGCTAGTTCTAACATCTCTATTACAACACGGACAGTGCCCCAACGGTAAATAGAAAAAATACACCAATCGACCCCGGTATTACTTAACCATAATTGAGAATAATCACGCGATGATAAGACAGTTTTTTACCGTAGATTTACGTTTTTCTTAGTGGTCGCTAAGCCAGTGTAGAGTTACGAAGTTATCATTGTTGGTATGGAATTAAACAGACATAGGTTTTTAAGATACGCAAATGAATTGTAGTTGTCATTATACTTGTTGTAATGGTGAATTATACAGATGTTAGATCGACAGCGTGTAATTTGATTATCTTAAGAATTCTACTGTTTGATCACTCAACATATTGGGTGCAGCTGTTCGATATTTTTATTTGTGTTATTTTATTTTTTTGTAACTAAAATAACAATCTCGTGTCAATCTTTGACATTTCGAAAATTGATCGATAAAATGTGAACTCTTGTAATCGAATCGTTTCGAAATGTTAATAATTCATTATTTGAATCAATCAGTACAATAAAAGGACGGGTTGTTTGGCTGACAAGTTCTGGTTCTGGTTGACAAGTTATGTGAAGGTTCTGTTGTGATTTCAATTTTGTGAAGCATCTGGCCAATAATGACATAATAATAGAACTTGAATAGAACCTTCACAGAACTTGCAAATCAACTTTGAAATAAGACGAATTGTTCAAATTTCGCGATAGAACCCGTCCTAAAAACGAATGATTTTTTTTAATAAATCGCTCAAATACAATACGACCGAGATGTAAAGCAACTGTAAAGCAGAACACTATTTGTATATCTCGCTAAAAAGTGTGAGTGAGTGAGTTCTGGCTCATAAATTTTCACAACTCGGTCGTCGCAACTATTTGCGGCTTATAACGTTAGTTTGATCATGAGCTAATGAGCTTTGAAATATTTACTTAACTCTCAATGATTTTGACGTCATTTAATTTATTTTTCAAATGCACAATAAACTCAATCCAAGGCCGGGTAGTAACTAGTAACTATTACCATCCTATACAGAGTCATCCAACATAGTTGGGAAGTGAACAGTACGATACAAAAAATAATGATTAATTAGATAAAATATGCTGTAAGACATTTCTAAAACAAAAAAAAATGCTTGACGTTTTTTTCAGTTATCGGTATAAATTCGAAAGATCATTCGATTATTCCGAGTATGCCCATCACTAGTCCCATCAAAGAGTAATGCAATTTAATCTACGTATGTTTTTTTAGTTTTATTCTTTCGCTTGGTCTAAAAAAACTAATTGTATTACTCTAAGTGCTGTGATGGGAGGCGCCTCTTACATCGCCAATTATAACCATCTTCAAGTCAATCAACCAACCTGCCGAATGCTGCACGGTCAGTAGTATTTGGATCAATGACCCTGTTTGAGGAACAGATGAAATGCAAGATTAACGATTTATTTTCAGAGATTTATGAACTCCTGATATCTCCCTATCATAAAATGTGTAAATAATTTTATCATTTAAAAAAACATCTCTGTTACGACTTTTTTGAGATTAACCTTTTTATTTCTTATCTCTAAAAATAATACATTAGAAGATAGACGTAAAATAAACGATTTAACGTTCTTATTCAAAATACTTAACTCTAAATTCGACTGTTGTGAACTCCTGCAACTTATAAACATACATACACCCACAGTAACAACACGACAAAATACAATATTCTACAGCAGCACACATAAGCGTAACTACATTGCCCACTCTCCGATACAACGACTTCACACCATGGGAAATCATTACTTGGGTGATGTTGACATATTCAATACCAACTTGGCAAGTTTTGTGGATCATTTAAAACATTTATTTCAACAATACTCAACACATCATGTAAACCAACAAATAGCTGTAATTTTCTGTTTTTGTTTCTTGTGTTTGTATGACTTGTTGCATAGCTTTTATCAAATGTAATTTTATTCTTATTTTTTATGTTTCAAAGTATTTGTCAAATTAAAATTATACTACCAACCATGTAAAAGCCCTCTGGGCGTTAAATAAATAAAAATAAAATAAATAAAATAACCGTTCTGTCCCAACTGTTCTTAATCAACGGGACTATAGCATCCTCATTTGGGGTATCTTGAGGATTAAAGAGAGATGGGGAAGATTAAGGTTGGGAAGTACCTGGCTATCAGTTCTGGTCATCAAACATTAACATCAAGGGTAAAGCATATTCATGGTCTTTCACCAGAGCGATACTGGGAGTTATTTACCACTCTGAAACGTGCTTTATGTATATTGTTCATGTATGTATTTATAGTTAAAAAATACTAATTTCGGTTGTGCCTCTGGCCGAAATTAGACAGAACAATGAACTCTAGAATGTTTCTTTGAATAATTTCATTTTTGAAATTGGAAGTGTTTGTTTGGAGAATTCAGACAAGCGATAATGTCGTAATGTGTAATATGACTAGTGGATCCCTCGCAATGCTTTGCTATTGCTATTTTTTCTCAGGCACCTCCGACTTCTTCCACCCTTCACTAGTGTATACCACAATGTTACTGTTAAAAAACTACATTACATCGACTTCAATTCAACTACGCATCTTATTACGGTGCAGAGATTTTGCGTTAAGTATTCCTCGAGCGTCCCCGACTTTTTCTACTATTTAAACATATCTAAACACTCCTGGCAAAATATAATAAAAAAACTTTGAAATTTTCAGCGATATCGGTAGACTACTTTTCAAGTTTTGAAAACACAAACATTTTTTTATTAAAAAATGATAACAAAGTAATAATGTATTATTCCCAGTGAGTTTATAAAACTCATTTCGGGAAAGACAACATTAGAAAGGACAAGACAAATAAATAAAATACATTAAAATAAATAAACGCAGATGTTATTTCCAGATAAATATTGTGTTAGTCATTAATGAAACTGCTAAGGAAATAGATTTTAAGAGCTTTTGCCAATGTGTTTTTGTTCGTTGCCGGAAGTTTTAAATTACTAGGTAATGCGTTATATTGTTTATGTGCAATGTATTGTAAGGAGTTAATTCCAAATTTAGTCGTGTAAGTAGATGACGATACGTGTAAGTAGATAACATAGGCAGGCTGAATTTTTATATATTAAGATTAGAAACCAGTTAAAATTTAACTAAGTCATTTGGAATGCATTTTGAATACAATACGTTGTCCTGCCACAGACCGCCTTCTTTCCGGAAGTTAAATTTGTGGTTGTATGTATTTTTGAATGTGGAACCTGTAAAATTTTTTTTTTGTATGCAAAACTATCCTATATTTCAAGCTGAAACTAACCATACACATTTACAAAATTTCATTGAAATCAGTTGGGCGACTTCGGAGATTAGCGTGTACGAATACTGTGACATATTTTTAACAGAAAATTATTTAACTTTTTTTTTTCTTTACCATTTTCAAAATTGGAAATTTTTTTCGAAAATTCAGACTATTCCCATTAATGTATGCATGTACGCAAAGCTAAAATCATTTTTGTTTTTTTTTTCTCCTCCATCTAATCCAGTTTGATCTCCAACGCTTCCAAAGCTCTATCGCCGAACGATTGGAAACGCGTGATAATAGCAGAATGTGTTTCGACTAGATATTAGTAATTGCTACCCCGTGATTTTTTGCGGGTCTGCGATAGTTTTACAATAATTATTAAATGTCAAATAGTACAAATTAATCAAATTAATTTATTTACGCTTGCCGATTTGAACCCGAGACCTCTACATTCGTATTCGTCATGGATATAAACCGCTCACTCAAAGAGGTCGTCACTCCTTGCTTCATTAACATTCATACATCGTCTTAAATATACTCTTCTGTTATTCTGACTCTCGAAATGACCCGACTCAAGTATTTGATTCACTCGATCGTGCCATGTCTTCCTCGGGCGTTCCCGACTTCTTCTAGCATTATCTAGATTTTATCTAAATAATTTCACACATTTTCAGTAACGTGCATTTTTCATCAGAACCAACTAACTTAAATTAAAATTTTCAGTTCGTTGGGTCATACTGCTGTATGAAATATATAATTTCCTCATGCATTGTTCCTAACTTTATCTCAGGAGAACAGAAACCTACCTATTACAGACATAGTGACTGTATGTTCACATTATATTAGTAGCTACTACCTAGTATATTATATAATGGAATAATTGAGTCTTTAATCAGATGACCTGCTCAAAGCCTCTGGAAAGAAGAGAAGGAGGTCGTTGAACCTAGTTAATAGTAGACCCACATTAGGAATTCGAATTTACATATTTTATAAATGCTAATACAAACAATGGACAGTGGCGTCCAGTCCATAAATGCTGAAAAACTGTGCCTACCGAAAATAGAGCTTAAAATTAAATGATTTAAATAAAGCTTATGTTTTGCACGTCCTTTTAAGTTACGTCATAATCGTTCTACCTTGATAAAATAATTTCTGCTTAAGGCGATGCACTACGTCGTGTAATATTTTAAATTGAGCCGATATCAATAACAACCCTTGCGTAGATGGTGATAAGATTTAAATTCCCGCTTAACACCATCCGCCTGTTTTGATTTATGCAAGAAAAAAACATGGCCAAAAAGTGCCTTTTATTTTATTTTGTGGATGTTCAGGCATAAATATTAAATTTTTTCCGACCATTTTATAAATAACTTAATTTGCCACATTATACAATTAAATCATAACCGAAAATGGGTTCGTAAGTAGGAGATTTTGAACTTTAAAGCAGTTTTCATAGGCCTTATACATTATTTTTTTCTGGGATTATAAAAGACTTATCTAAAAAATACTCGATTATTTCAAAGGTCAAGATGTATTCTACTCGCAGTATTTAATTAAAGCATCTGAAACATTTCTAGGCGACCAAATTTTCAAACCAAAAACACATGATTATGCATTACTACGTACGGCATCGCTTTAATTAATTTATACCTTTCGGTTGTAACCTATCCTGGTTTATATACAGGGTGTTAAGGGACGTACTTGACTTACTTTAAGTAGTGATTCTTGAAATTATTTTGAGTAAAGGATGTAAATTAAATTTTGGTCTCCGGCGACTATTTAATTTTTTTTTACGATTCTATTTTCAAAACCAAACCAAAAAGATGTTTTTCCTCATTTCATTACTGGTCACTCAGCCGAGAAATCTCACAACCCTAAGGACGGGTTGTTTCGGAGAATTTGAACAGTTCATCAAATTTCAACGTTCATTTTCGGGTTCTGTGAAAGTCCTATTCAAGTTCTGTTATTATATCATTGAAGGCTAGTTGCTTGATAAAACTGAAATAAAAACAGAATTTGAAAAAATCTTTCACAGAACAAAATGAACGTTGAAATTTGATGAATTGTTCAAATTCTCCGAAACAACCCGTCCTTACTCCACTATACCTGCTGATTTTTGTATGTGTTAAGTTGAAACAAAAAACATCAAAAATTTATTTTACTTTTTTACTCCAAATAACGTCAGGAATCACTGGTTGAAGTAAGTCAAGCAGGTCCTGTAATATCTTATATTATATACCAGTATTTTCAGCATTAATAGGATACATGAACACAATAAAATTCTTACCCGACCTTGAAACTAAACACAGTTCATATTTTGTCATAGATTAATGCACGCCGCTGATATTTAGGTATTCGGAATAAAAACATCTTCAGGTATTTGATGACTACGTTAAAGTTAGGATTAACTTATAACCAATGGTTTTAATAATGTTAAAAGGGAGAGCTTCGTAGTACATATTTATTCTAAACTATTGTTTTGTGAATAAAATCTTTGTTACGTTTATTCGGATTATAAAACGCATATTTGCAGGCGGCGTGTAACAGATTACACGGGGAAGTTTACGTAAGTAAGTAAGTTTAAGTCGACCGGTTTCGGAGGAGTCTTTATTTCGAAAAAAGTTTATTGATCGGAACTATTTCGGTCTCATTCAAATATTGTGGAGTTCAATGCAGTCGTGGGGGGATGTAGGAGAAGTGGTAGAGGAAGGTCGAGAATGTCAGACCTGGTAACTAAGCATAGTTAAAGCAATTTAAAATAACTTTTCGACCAATTCGGTTCCTGTGATTGAAAAGTCGGGAAGCACAAAAATACCACTGTAATGTAATAAATTCATATATTTAAGTTTTTTTCACCATTATTTATAACCCTTATGTACAAAAATATAAATATTTCAATTTACCCCATATAAACGCCCCATGGGAGGATAAAATAGTAAATACGTGTATACCTACATACATCTATACCTAGAAAAAAAAACAATGCAAAACCTACGTCAAACAACAATAATAATACGCAAATCTCATCAAGTTAATTACTAGATAGACCCCGGGTGCTACAAGTTCGCCGTACTAAATTAATCCAAACAATAGGTGTAATCCGCAGGCGTACTTCACACAACGAAACTAATATTTTTCGCTAGTCACACTAATCGTAAAAGATCGGTTCTTCTTCGGAAGTGTTGGTTGTTTGAGGCGCGCCTCAAACTTAACAACGTGCAAACCATGTCAGCTACCCCCGTTCGCCTACATGAAATCACTGGCTCTCGGAGGCGGGCCATTTCTCTGCCTCACTAGCGTATTTTTGTAATGCGTTGTGTAGTGTGTCCGGCCGGCCGGATCGCATTACTATGATGAGTTAAATAATGACATCCAGTCCTAGTGAAATACGAAAAAATTAATGGGTTATATTTAAATTCAAATAACGTTAAGGCTTACATTTACGCTTACGTTTTTTAACCTTTTATTTTTTTAGAGAGGCGCTGCTTCTCCTGCCTCCCTTGCCTCACACTTGCACGATCCGCCACTGGTTTAGATTCAATGTTGAAAGATCCCAAGGGTGAATGTATAAATAATATATTTATCTGTGTTGTCTACGGATTATGCCTCATTATGTGTAACCTGCTAGTTTTAAAATGAAATAAGTAATTAAAAAATACGTGTTTATTTTCAATCTGTTAAGCAGAATGATTTAAAAAATCGATTCGACGATTAAATCTTGAGATTTCCTCGTTAAAATGGCTCAGACAAGACGGGTTATCGAAACCAAAAGCCTTTGTTTATCATAGTTATTAGTTTAAGTCGATTCCACGTTCACTTTTTAACCAATCAACCTGTGAGTAAAAACTAAACCTGATCCGATATGCACCGAGGAGATGTTCGGGTTATATCCGAGGGTATATGATATCTGTAGGCGGAAGCGTTCGATCACCTAAGGTTAAAAACCTCACAAAAAAATACTTACGATTTTATTCTGCTTGAACCTGTTATAGGTGCACATCTCGTTAGTTTTTGACCGTCTCGTCTTATTCTTGTTCGTCTTGTCTACAATGGTGGAAAAATAATAAAGGATGCTGAGGTTAATGTTATCGTACCGACAAGTTTTAAATAATCATTTTAGGAACGTGAAAATAAATTGGTTAATTAATTTATTAACGCCCGTTTTAGCGGCTTTTACGTATGAATAGTAAAAATTATTCAATATTTATTATACATAACTAAACTGCCTCAGTAACCACATTTTTGTATTTGTTTAGTGATGTCCGCTGACTCCCCTCCATTAGTGTTCTGGGCAATGAGGAATACATATGGTAGTTGGTACCAGAATTTCTGCACTGAAATAAATCCCGACATCTAGTATCACGCAATTGAATCTGATAGCTTATCGATGCAAGCAATTCTGAACCATCAAATGCATCATTTAGAATTTTAAGGAACTACCAAGGCAGAGAAAATCCTTCTCTCTAATAATTTAAGCACATTAACATTCACATATTTAAGAGTGTTGTAGTTCAACAAAATTGCTGGAATGCCAATTTTAATACATAAAAACGTAATAATTTATTTTGTATTATTGCAATAGCTTTTACATGAATATTATAATATGGGGTCCCAGACGGTTTGTAGCAAATAGTAAAAAAAACATAGTCAATTGTTTTAAAATACTAACATTTGTCACATTCAACTTTAAATAGAGTTTAATTAAGTATTTTATGATAATTTTAAAGATAAGTTTTGATTATTGATTTAGCCTTGTTAAGGTATGTATACATTTACGAACTTAAACGCGAACCGAGCCATGAATTACTGGAAAGGAACGAAGCAACTGCAAGCGGCGTTTCGCGCCATTTGCGGTTGCTTCGTTCCTTTCCCATAAGTCGAGGTTCAGTTCGGCAGTTCGGTTCGCGTATTTATACGTAGAATTAGGCGCCATATGTGAAAAAAGGCAACGTTTAATGTATCAAAGTATTATTATTTGAATTTCAATAAGCAAGAACGGCGAAAAAAAAGTTCTCGTTTGGAGTCACATTGCTTTTGATCCAGAGCGTTAAATTAACAAAATTTGCTCTTAATTATGTCAATAGGTATTTTTTATCATTGTATAAATCTGCCAGTTTTATTGAACAAAATTGTCTACGCGTTATATCCAAAATGGAATCATGATAGCTTTTACTAATTACGTAACTTTAAAAATAAGTATACCATTTTAGTACAAATACGCTAGCACTGTTCAAATAGAAGAATAAAGTACGCGATCACTCTGTGGCTTGCTATTATAAATTTGTTTTTAAAAATAATTCTGTCCTGAAGAAGGTTACCTGTGATCTAAAAACGGGTTACCTAAGAGGGACTTTTTTACTTTTGTAAAAAAAAATGTAATTAAAAAAAAAAACGAAACTGGTTGACGTACCTAATGCGTAAATAATAATAAAATTGTGAAAACAGATTTACTTCTGATTTAATTAAAATAAAAGGGTTCCAAAATAATGTTACATAATTTGCAGAAGATATAGTAATTATTTCTCCTAATTTTATACACAAGATGTACCACACAATGCTAGGCTTGTATGTATGGAGGATGTGTCATTTAGTTCGTTATTTTGTTTATGTGTCAAAATATTTAGTTTATATTATAAAAATTATAAAACGTAGGTATATTAAAAACAAACTAAGCGCCCAATCCTTCACATTTAATACATCTAATCTAAAGTTCAGACCGCCTAGGCCAGAAATGGAAGTGGTAAAGTTGCTACTAGCCCGTGTTATCAACCACACAGCCTGTCGCCGCAGGGGTAGTCTGAGGGGAATAAACTCTGGCACATCATCATTAGGCTGTTCAAGAATCCTGCAGTGTGTAACGATCCTCAACGCCCCATGAAATAATAGACCTAATAAACTAAATATTTATTAATGTAACTTTAACTCTAACTTTACGTTGTTAGTTCTTACTCACAAAACAAACTTACTACGAAACACAAGGTTTCGATGTCATAAAAAGTTCGTTTGGGATAAAGACAAACAATTCAATTATTGTAACAAGATTTTTTTTAAAAATAATTTGAAGAAATCTTGAAAGACTGCCGCATACACACACACAATTTTGTATGTGTGTGCAGTCAGTGAGTGACTCAGTGATATTAATAAATATCTTGATCTTTACTTTAAGGCGATGCACTACGTAGTAATGCAAAATCATGTGTTTTTGGTTTGAAAATTTGGTAGCCTAGAAATGCTTTAGATGCTTCAATTAAATACTGCGATTAGAATATATTTTGACCTTTGATATAATCGAGTATTTTTTAGATAAGTCTTTTTATAAGCCCAGAAAAAAATAATATACAAGGCCTATGAAAACTGCTTTAAAGTTCAAAATCTCCTTCTTACGAACCCATTTTCGGTTATGATTTTATTTTATAATGTGGCAAATTGAGTTATTTATAAAATGATGGGAAAATAATTAAATATTTATGCCTGAACATCCACAAAATAAAATAAAAAGGCACTTTTTGGCCACGTTTTTTTCTTGCATAAATCAAAACAGGCGGATGGTGTTAAGCGGGAATTTAAACCTTATCGCCAACTACGTAAGGGGTTTTATTGATAGCGGCTCGATTTAAAATATTACACGACGTAGTGCATCGCCTTAAATAGAGCTTTTTATTTAATTGTTACATTGAGTACGTTTAAAATCAGTAGTTTCAAATGCAATCGTGTATTTTTATATTTATTATCTGTCATTTTTAAAAAGGTTTTATTGTATTTTCTTTTACTAGAACTAACATTTCAAGATAGTTTTTTAGGATAGTTCCTACCTAGTTTATATTATTAACATCTATTTTTTGTCACCGAAAGTACTTACTTTATTTATTTTTTAATCATTTTTCAACGGCTTGTAATATCGCGAAAGTTGGTGAGATTTATTTCCTTGCTTTTTCTCTAACACTCCTAATGTAGAATGTCGCCAAATTGTTCAATACTAGTACAAATTTAATGTAACCCTCACTATTTTCAAAATGCGCTGAAAACGAAACTATGCCTCTTCATTAAGACGGTATACTACTATAGTGCCTACATATCGTTATATACAAAGTTGGTATACTTCCCTGGTGAAGGCTCGATTGTACATGAATGTCTAATGTGCCCCAGTTAGCTTTGAACTCATCTTTGATTTGCGCTCGAAAAGATTACACCTCAAAAAAGATTTATTCAATCACAAATATGTTTATTCCTTAAATTTGACAAAAGCCTTACTGACAGGCTAAACGGAGTATCTGCTCATACAAACAAGAAGTATTTATTCAATTTTAAATGTAGCTTGCCTCATACTATAATTGTATGTTGCATTTATACAAACTTCCCACACTCCAATTGCAACCCACATCACTTGATCTGAACCAATTCCTTTCCTATTGTTATTCTTATTTAGAATGATAATAAAATACAGTAATTTTTATTTCACTGTTAAGGCTGACGCGATAATTTCCTCCAGTCATTCGTCACATTTCTCTGAATCAGTTTTTAGGACAGAAGAGGTGACCATTTCTTGTTACTTTCTTCACTAAAACAAAGCATGACACATGTATCGAGTAATGCAAGAGAAAGCTAAGAATCTAGTCCCAGCTTTCAAAATACCGCATGATCTGTTCTAAGAGAGCATAGTACGCAATTAACAAACAAAATAATTCAAATATGTAAAAAATACAATTAAATTCTTTTCCCTCGTCATTTCAACATATTATTATACTCCAACGTGAAGGACCTAATCTGAAATATGATTAAAACATAATAAAGTTAGTCGGGCAGGAAGAATCGCCGATTCGCGGACACCACACGAGATTACCATTTACTACAAACAATTTGAACCATTGGGTCCTCATTTTGGAAATTTGTGTAACGATAGGAGATTGATAAAAAGGAGGCTAGAAATAATAAGGCAATTAAGATCTGCTTACTTAAAAAGCTCAAGCTATTCAAGCAAAGCGGGGACCAGGGTACCCATAAAAAATATTTCATTTTTGTTTTATTTTCCAATGTACATTTGTTACTAAAATTTTGTTTTTTACTTTGCTACCGGTTTAGACACAACCGTGTCATTAACTAGCAATCTTAAAAGTAACTTAAAATTTATATTAAGTTATTAAGTACAGGAAGATTATATTTTATTAGGTGGGTGGTTTGGGGGGTGGGGGAAGGGGCGAGAAAGGTGGGAGGAGTCAACAAAAATTGTCAATAAAGGTGACTTACAGGGTGCTATTATTTTAAATAAAACTAATAAAAAAATAAAAATAAAAGTCAAAATAAAAATGTTCAGAAATTGTTACATAGTTAATACCCAAGATATACAAAAAAAATACTTCACTCTACTGTGGTGTATTGACATGTGATACCTTATTTAATAAAAATGTATTTTTATTTGCACTTCGCCAGGTTTTGAACCAGGAAGCTTCGGGCTTAGATTCACGTAGGTCGTCACGATAACATAAATGCTATGATAATATTAGATTATTCACTATACGAATATATCGAAAACTAATTTCGTTATATGATTTTGAAGGTCAGAAAACAGAATAAAAAAATAAATAATCGTTATTCCGTCTTCTTTGTAATTGTAACGAAAAGTTTTGCGATACATGAGAATATTGGTCATGATTGATTCATGATCCTGTTTCTCACGTTAATTTCGAGGCTTCGAAAAAACACCCATGAATGTACTGTGCAATGTGCATCTTGCATACTGAAAAATAGATTTGAATCTGACTTAGTACCTTTTAGTTCTAGCCTATTTAGCATGCGCTCTGTCTTTCTTACACTGCCTGACATCGGATATGATATATGATTAAACGAATGTCTGTATTTTAAATTTAAGGCTCCACAAGAATCTAGTAACAGGGGCTTGCTCGAGGTTCACATTTTAATTAATTCCCACGGATTCGTAATTATATTATTGCCAGCCACGGTTGAAAGTTATTTATATTTAGATTAATAAAGTACCTTAAAATATTCGTAAAACAGTTACAAAATTTTACGATGTATTCATTTAGACACATCTGAAATTTTAGTAAAACGTACGTTTATCAGAATTAATTAAAATAAACCCCGCGGAAACATCAATTTTCTAGGCCTGCTAAGGCAAATTCGACCGTAATTCCGTCCAATACCCCGGGCCGCGCGCCGAATATTTTTGTTCACCTCTTCTCCACTCAAGTCATTAAGATTCCGACTTTATTTAAGGGCATTAAATAATGGTCAAACTTTTGGATCACAAAACAAGCTAACATCGCATCTCTTGTTTTCTTCTTTATTCTATGATCTTGCACTTGTTGCATCTGCCTGTACCTGTTAGCAAGTTAGTTTAGTAGCAAGTATCAAGAAGTAAGAAGGGCGACCAAACCAAGAGCGAGCAATGTGAATTGAGCTTACCCCAGCAAAGCAGACCACAGCCGCAGCCGCAGTCACTGCGAGGTCGCGGGTCGGCCAGTAACGGGACACGGTGTATTGAATCACAGATCTGATGCCGCAGAGTGATCTTGAATGGAGTCACGGAGATGCTGCATGCTGCATGAGGACCAGGGCCGGGTAGATTATTACCCGCTTAATCAATATTTCGAAGGTTTTTGAGCAGATAAAATGGTGATTATGAATAATCTAATTTTGTGCACGCTAAAATAATACATACACGCACAAAATAATACAGACTGCAGTTTCAGGATCTTTTAAAGATTTACATAGGTTTTTAATTAACTCCATACAGGTTAAATGATTCCCCTCAGGGTCTATGTTATATTTGGGGTTGATGTGTGTAAGGTGTTTTTAAGTAAAGGAGGGATAGGAAATTCTGGGAAAAGAAAGGGTATCTGGGAGTAGGAATCTGAGGGTCAGTGTGTCCAGGAGTGCGTGTGAATCGATTCTTCCCACTTCCTGCGGTTCAGTGCTTTAGATCGAGAGAGTTCGGCTGGACTTTATGAAAAAGTTCAAAGGGTCAAAAAGTTTCAGAATTAATTAATTTACAGCAGAAAACCTCCAATAATAAAGTTTTCAGTTTCAAACACGATTCCCAGTTAACTGTCAAAAATAAGATCAGCAATATTAGCACCCAAAATGATTTCTAGTGGGTAGTCTTAGACCACTTACATTTCATGACATACATCAACATTTTCTCAAGTTCAATAGTTCAATCTTCTAGACAAAAAATTACAATAACAACATCAGAGAGGAATCTTCCAAACGTAATCAAGAGAAGATTAGTTGATTCTATATGGGAAAAGAATTTATGAAAGAAATAATTTTTAAGTTTCTAGAAAAAAAAAATCCGACATTAAGACGAAAGCAATTATTGTGTACACGGATTTCACGGCTAGGTGTAATTAAGATGACATTAACAAACAATTTGGTTAAACCAGTCCGCAACCGATTTGTTCCTTTTGTACGAACCACGTCAACACACTTCTATGGAAATATCTGTAGTGCAAATATTAATAAACTAAAATAATGAGCAACAAAACGTCTGAAAACTTAGTGCAGAAATTTTACCAGCTATATATCTGTTCAAATGAAAAGATCGAACGTTTTGTTTAATTCACATGTCCTTATGTCTCATCACAAAAACCAAGCGAATCGTAATGATTTTTTCTCAAAGACATTAAATTATGAATTCACTTTTATTTGCAATTAAAAAATTATTATTTATTGTAATTGTGTTTAATTCGAAGAACTCCCTTTGAGGGTATACGTAAATAATTCATAATCTGCTCTTTCATATATGGCGCTTATTAAATTATTCTAGAAAAAAACTCTATTCCAAGTTATGCTTCAAAATATTAAGATGAATTATTTGTTTGCGCCCACACATACAAATCCAATATTTTATTGCATCAACGATATAATTTTGAATTTGTATGCCTTTCTAGAAAGAATTGAGTTTGTTGGCGGACAAAACTATTTATTTATATTCGTATTGCGTATGTATAAACAAATAACTCATATTAATATTTTAAAGCATAAATTGCAAGAGCTTTTTTTTACTAAAATAATTAAATTAGCGCCTAAGAAATAGCAGATTATGAATTCTTTTAAGTATTTAAAGTAAATTAATAATTTTATTATTTAGCTTTGCAAATATTTTAGTTTTGACTATTGAGACAGCATCAAAATGTTTGATAATGGTATTGAACGCCAAAACATGAACAAAAATACTTGCAGAACTTACGATAGTATTAAATTTGATTTAACTTAAATTTTAAATCGATCATCGTTAGGCCCTGTGGTTGTTTTATACGATTTATGAACGACTAGTACGTAGTTCTCCATATTTTTAAGTCCAAATCCAACTCTGCAGTAGAACGGGACAGTCAGGTTGCAAGACGACATCCTAAGGGCAGACTGCGCACTCCAACTGCGCACTGTACTCGGCGCGGTATGCAGTCATCACACCATAGCCCATTCACTATTAGCACAAATGCACTTGGGCAAATATGCACTTGAACTAATGTACTACACAAGTGCAAACCGCGGGCTCAAATTACAAGTGGATATTTGCTCAGTTCTACAGTATTACGATGCTCTGCTTCAAAGTACAGAACGGTAAAAATAATATTTCTACAAACAAGGCAACTTCAACATAAAAAAATTACCACACACCACAAAAATAACAGTAAAATAATGTCTAACGCCCAGTTAGAAGTGTGCTATGAGCATGTTACATCGGAAGTAAGTTAAATTTTTCTTTACTATGGTGACATTGAAAAAAACGTTTTCAAATACCGAAATAGGAGTTGAAAGGAAATGTAAATTGACAAATCAGTGTTTTCTTTCAATTCCATTTAGATCACTTTTTTTTAAGTTTCTGTTAACATATAAAAATTTTATTGTATTTTTTATGTAATACCTCCATCGTTTCTACTTCCCCGAATAATTGTAACTGTTCTACAGGAAATTGAATTAATTTGGGCAGCACGTAATGAGAAATAACGTATAAAATACCGTAACTGTTTAAGGTATAATTGACGGAAACAAAGTGCCCATAGAAGAAAAGTGCACCAGAGTTTCAACTGCCCAAAGTGGAACCTTGGCAACTCCATTTAGGGAATCTTTTGTGGCTGAAGGAAGCGAGGGAGAGTATAAGAAGAGTAAAGTGATGGTTGAGAAGAACCAGGCTATTTAGTTCTGCTAACTTAACATACACATAAAATACATTTTAATTTAAAATACATTCAAAAGTAAGGAGCACCAAAACTCTCAGGCCAGTAAATCTACACAACAGCAGTAATTTACCCAACTTGTGCAACCATGAGCTGTGCAAAGTTTACATATTTTCGGTTTAAAAGCATTAATTGAAATTTGTTGAGAAAAAACACCTCTTCCCGTGGGAAGTTAATTAGGGAAACGTTACCAAAATTTTAATATTAAATTTCTTGAAAAAAAATATTTATCTCTTCCTTTGTGCCCATCTCCTCATCCACTCCTGGGCTTAGAGCTAAAACGGCTAGAAAAACGATAAAACAATCCTCTAAAATTATTTACACCCAGTACAAACATGTTCTTATAAACACTAGCTGCAGGTGCTCACCTTATAGAGTAGTAAAATAATTAGGATTTTTTAAATTTTATTTTGCATACTGTTATAATTTTAAATGTTTTATTATTTTTTAATTATTATTACCCGCACTTACAATTTTTGGAATGAAACAAGTTTTCATCAGTACCCGTATTGCCGGAAATAATAAATCGTCTATATGAATGTTCGTTTGCTCAAAATCTTAAATCTACGAATGTTCTCCACCGATTACTTTGAAATTTTGACACAATTTTGCATTAGAATACGCGTGTGTTTTTATATACCTATATTATACAGATGTCACATGTGACAAGAATTTTTTTTTTAAACAGCGCTATCTTTTGCTCTACCTGCACCGACAGACTGATACAGCAAGTAAATAAATAAATAAAATCAAAATATTCAAAGTCATTTAGAGAATCACAAATCCGTCTGTCAAGCTGCGTATGCATCTGAAATGTAGTAATATATGGCTAGTTCTAGGTAGCCACCTGCTTGAGAATGCACTGGAAATATGGGTTATTCTCTGGTTATGGCACATGAATAGCATAAGCAAAGAAGGTAATAGGCCTAACTGCACCTCTTTATCTAGAATGTGACACACCTAAAACACACACGCCATCAATAGAATGGGCCCTATTGAATAGGGAACGATTTACAGAAGATTAGCTCTATTGAATTTTAAGTTTAGCAAACTATTTCCTGAGTTCACGGTCGATTGTTCAATGCGATTAACTTCAACTTTGCGAAGCCGGGATAAATATTGTTATGCATCTATTAGTAAGCATTGTCTGCGTGCAAAAATTTGCATAATATGTTAAGTAATTTTCACTTGGCATTCTATGTAAAATGGAATTTGCATTGTTTTATAATGTCAATCATAGAAACAAATTAAGCAATTATCACGCCATTTTTCCGCAGAAGTTGGTAGAGAGTATGGAGCGTCATAACGCTATTACATGACACACACTCCTTGCTTATTCACATTCGTTCGTCTTCTCTGTCCTGTTATTCCGACTATATGTATGACCAGTGGCGGCCGGTGGTCAAAATATGTGGCGGTTCACCGGATTACAACATTAAGTCATAAAATAAATTAAATAAAGGTACATACCTATTTATAAATAAGTTCTATTCTCTGCTCCTTTTGTTTAGCGAAGACCTCTATCAATGCTTAACACTGATAGTGCGTTCAGTCTGTCCTGGCTCAACGTGTTTAGAAAAGATTTTATTCTTTTTAACATTGAGAAACATCTTTAGCTTTCAACTGAGTTCATTCCAAAGGTCATGAATGGTGCACAAAAGTTTTAGTAATTTCACAGTCTCGGGAAAGTCTTCTAATAAACAAGTACTATAAAAAATTTGTAAAATTGATAAAGCGCCGTTAGCTTTTGAAAAATCGTCGCGGGCGTAAATTGCACAGAGTTCACCTTTACTGAACTTTATTTAGGAAGTCATACGTTTTAAACGTCACATTGAAATCATGTTCTGGGAAATTTGACCTTTATCGATTTTTATTAAATAGCTCATTATGGTGTTTAACTTAGGCACGGTAGCCTGAATCCAATTGCATTCTGATGTCAACTTTTCCTAAAACCTTTAAGCTCAAAACTTTTTGTAAATGTAAATGACAGGAATTATGTTTTTTGATTTTTTAAGAAAGGTGAGTTACATCAGTAACACCGCTGATTGTCCGAACTGAATCAACATCGTAAATTAAACACGTAAAACAAAATAAACTATTCAATTGATCACATGCACAGAGCTACGAAGCTTTGTTATTAAATGATCGAGTAAACTTCTTCGATTCAGATTTTCACTCTTGTTTTATTATCAGTTCAGATTTTAGGTGGACCGGCATTTTTTATTATCACTTTGTTTTCAAAACTCGACCTATTGTTCTTAATTTATTCCACATTCAAACTCATTCTTAATTTATACTTTGAACAAACACAAAAGTAATCATAAATTAGTATAACCTGCAATTGATATACCTTATTAATAATTGATATACAAGATCGATATAACCTGCAATTAAACTTAAAAACTTTCGCAGAGTAAGAAAATTTTTTAATTCAACAGACCGTGCCCGGCAACGGCGAGTACCTACTGACTAAACTGATAATAAGTAATCTGACCATCACTCATCTCTTAATGACAAATTTTATCTTAAATGCTTGTATCGAAGATGCGAAACATTCGCTGAAAATAGCAGATGGTAAATTGAAACCACGATATCGACAATAACATTAAACATACGCGTTTTAGTTTAACTTTCTACTGAATAAACCGTTCCTTCTGATGTGGTGGTAAAACCCCGAACGCCGTCCATGATATGGTATTATTTGCAAAGAATAGTATGAACTGGTATGTACCCACGCTTTCGACTGTTCCACAGAATATGCGACAAAGCAGTTAAATTTTGGATCGCAATCGAAAACGAACTGCTACGAACATAGGCACAAGTCGGTCTGCAAGTTAAGCGCGCTTAATAAGTAGGTACCTTTTGAATGAGATATTATAACCGAACCGAGTTTCGTATTGTGATTAGTCATGTCGGAAATCTTGTTGGTTGTTCGGCGCTCGGGAGCACATATTAGCTGGCCGCCACTGTGTATGACCCAACCTAGCATTGATGCTGTTGTCTTTTTGGACATCCAAAACTTCTTCGTCCACCGACTTGGGAGTCATATAATATTATTTATTTTTTAAGACACTCCACATATCCAAAGCATCTAAGAGTATCTTTCGATTTCTTGTTCAATACGCTGACATCGGCGTTATTTCCGAATTTCCTCAATTGTATTACGGACGTCCGTAGTTTTACCCCTCGTACGTCTAAGGAATCATATTTCCACTACTTTCAGTCTACTTTCGTCACTTATTTGTGTCTTCCCATGCCTTAGTGTCAAATATTTAGTTTGGTTTCCATTATAGACTGCAAAACAACATCTCTAAAAAAAATAAAAACCAATCGTTGATCACACAATATTATTACGATATTATGTATTTAAATGTTGCTGTTTATAAATTGCGGAGTTTTAGATAAATTGTTAATTAACCCATTTTTGCAACATGTACATTATAATATTAATATTTTCGTTTTTTGTGTCTCCTACTCTTTTGAAATAACAATTTGTGCAACGGAGAATTTCCAATATCTGTACATGGCATAGACATATGAATATTAGTAGACCTGCCCTAAGTGATTAAAAGCGTATTATCCCCACTCCCCATACCGGTTCCATTGAGCCGGCTGGGCTCGCATATGGCCTCAAGTGAAATTTGAAAACGTGACGTCATCATTCTTGTGCGAACTATGGTCGAGGCATCATCGGTTCATTTTACGAAATAACACGGCAAAATGTTGACTTGTACTATGAAAACTTGTAAAAATAGATTTGAAAAAGAGAATAAACCCAATTGTCGTATTACATTCCATATATAAGCATTATTTTACTTTATTTTAAGCATATTCACATCGTATAATATAGATCAGTTTTAGAAACATATTATACTATCACATCGAGAAACGTCTGGACGCGAAACACAAAGCTGGTTGGTTGCTGGGAAGTAAATTATGAACATTTATAAAAGTGTCTTAACTAAATACTTAAACGAAATATTCGACTCTGAAAATGCAACCGAATTTTTTTGCCGAATTTGGACTTCGCAAATTTGTTCATAACGTGGCGAGTAATTTGCGCTCCCATGTAAAAATGTCTATTCATTCTAAAGCAGATTTTACTTTTAAGAAGTAAATGGTGATATTATAATGCGAGATGCCTATTTACTGTCAGATTGATTTATTGACGAATCACAGTCAGCCTTACTCCCTTCGTTCTTCAACAGTTGATTTTACCCCTCGCCATTATCTTCTCGTCTATTAATTCCTATGTCTGTGGTACATGGTCATATTTGCAATACACCTACTACAAAATATTATAATGTTTTGTTTTTACTAAACTTATTCTCGATCCCATAGATGGCATCGGCAATCAATTCTAAAGCGGTCAGTGAAAAATTATGCAAGACATTACGACTACACCAACGCATGTAGCAATGGTACAAAAATCAGAGTTTTATCAAACAGAACAATGCTTTTAAATTAGGTATTATAATTAATAGTTCGAAAATGTATGCAGATTTATCTGGATTGACTCATTGACTAATTATATCTCAATCTTGTTCATTACGCTAACTTCGGCCTTGGACTCTTTTTGAATCCACTCAATCGTATAAGATCGAAAATGGTTATACCACACATTTACCTTAATGATGTTATTTTTCTGCATTCAGTCTATTCTCGTTCTTCCTCTGCCAGTATCACACCTCAATGCTCTGCTATACACATCATGATTGATACCAGAACTCCATTGTGGGTTACCAATTTACTTACTTTACTTGACCAATTTTTAGGGACTACTGTGTTCACTAGCGTTCAGTCCTCCATAAATGGAGTTTCCTGCATTAACCCTTTTGTTAATATTATCTTTATCAGCCTTCCAGTCTTTCGCAATCATACTTTACAATATTGTCCAGATCCATCATTCACTACCATGTTAGACAGTATTTTCGTGACCTTTCTTCTAAATACCGTGACTTTCGACTTTTTTAGGTCTAGTTTTTTTATCATTAGATCGTGGTTTGGCCTTTTTCCTACAGGGTTTTCAAATAAGAGGTGTCATTTTAAACAGCCCGTTATTTTGGTAGATATTACTTTTGAAGCTGTCATTTTTTAACATTTGACAAGTAGAAACTACGCCATTAATAAAAATGGAACGATTCACGTTTCAACAACGTATTTAAATTATTAAAATTCACTTAAGTGAATCAAATGCAAATCATCTTGAGTGATGAGGCCCATTTTCACCTCGGTGGCTTCGTCAACAAGCAAAATTGTCGCATCTGGGGATCGGAAAACCCAAGATTTATTGTTAAAAAGCCTTTCTTTTCTCAACGTGTGACTGTTTGGTGCGGTTTACGGTCCGGCGGAGTCATTGTACCTTACTTTTTCGAAAATGAGGCTGGAGCAACAGTTACGGAGAATGGATTGCGCTATCGAGAGATGATTAATTATTTTTTATGGCCGGAATTGGATGGTATTGATCTGGACAACGTTTACTTTCAACAAGATGGCGCTAAGTGCCACACAAGCAACGAAACCGTTGATCTTTTACGATTGAATATCAAAATAACACCTCTTATTGGAAATCCTTTATATATACATACTACTTGAATTGAAACGTTACTTGAAATGGCCACAGCCGTGTTTGATAACCAGATCTGAATAGTCAGGTACTTCCCCCCCCCCCTTCATCTTCCCCATCTCCTTCCCCTCCCCATTACCTGTCAGCCTCACAACATGCCTCAGTTGGAAGATACCATAGTTGCACTGACTCCAGATGGTTGGAAGCAGTATTCACATAAAACTCCATAACAATCGTAACATTAAATTTATGCATTTATTTAGAACTGTGGTATGTTGGAATTATTTTATTTTTATATATTTAACGCCCAGAGGGCTTTTACATGGTTGGTAGTATAATTTTAATTTGACAGATACTTTGAAACATATAAAAATAAGAACAAAATTACATTTGATAAAAGCTATGCAACAAGTCATACAAACACAAGAAACAAAAATAGAAAATTACAGCTATTTGTAGGTTATACATATGATTGTTGAAATAAATGTTTTAAATGAGGAATAAAACATATCTTTAATAAATTGTAAATGAACCATGTTAGAGTTAGAATTGATTTCAGATTAGGATGTATAGGCAACACATTGGTTACAATAAAATATTATTAAATACTTTCATCATATATTATGCACAATTTCTCAGTTGAGTGAGTTCTAGAGATATTCGTGCGTCCTCTGAACCCTATTTGAATAGGCGGGTTTTCGAATAACCACTTGCATGGCCGGATATTGTTATAATATTGTGTACGTTATCCGATAGCTGCAGTTGCATCGCATGCAGGTAATTGGCTATTTAGTCAGGTAATTTGTCATTAACGAAACCGACTTTGCAAACTTTTTGCGTGACATCTTGCAAACATAAAATTGTGTTTCCACTGATTATAATAATTAGCGAATTGTTACTTTTATCTCTTCTGACTTCTACATACTGATTTTAATATCGCAAGACTGAAGGAACCAAAGCGCAGTTCAGTCACAGAGTTGGAAGATTGGAATATCAGTCCAGATAATACCCTAAAATAAAGCTAGGATCTTAATGACGTAAGTGAAGCAACCGCGCACAAAATTATGCGACTTACGGCCCTAGTGTATTAGACAGGCCAGAGGTTGAATTTACCCTAACAAATCTCTAAAATAAAGTGGGAATCTTAACGACATAAATTATGAAGTCGTCTAAAAACAATGCGCGGGCGGCTAAATGGAGGGACCAAAGGTTGACATATGAAAATAAATCGTATGCCTACCGCTAATTTTATAGTTATAGTTAAAAAAAGTTTTATAAAATTTTGAAACCGTTTTACACAAAATATTTTAATGGTAAAGTCCTGTTTTTATTTGCCCTTAAATACCAATAAATTAAATCCGTAGGGATCCTTCTAAAAACATTTGAGATTTAAGTAATACGTTCATCAGAAATCATTAAAATATGAGCGTCGAGCAAACCCCCGTCATCACTGTTTCACGTATTTCGTTTGAGAGTCGTTAATATTGTGTTAAATTTAAGATTACCCACCGAATTTGCAAAAAATATTGACAATATTCTAGGTACTAAATTTATGATTCTATTATTTAATAATGATTCTAAATTATTGAAACAGCTTTTAGACAGGAGAATAGATGACAAGGTTGTGATATTAAAAAACAATTGAATGGCTAATTGAACCGATGTTTAAAAAATCTAAAAAAAGATCATAAATCTACGATAAGATATAATCCAACCAGATCAATATCCGGGGAGAGGACCAAACAATGTTACGTGTTCTATTACACATTAAGTGAACTGTAAAACCAATTTATAATAAAAAAAAACGATAGTTAGAAGCTCATTCAATTGGTTCTGAATATCACGGGAATAAGTGGAATGAAGGAAACAGCCTAACTGAATTCCCATGAATCCGGGCAATACGGGCTCTCGACGCACTTGCACTGGGTGAAATTTCCTCCACAACGAGATGAACGAGAAACGAGTGAATTTTGATATTTGCATATGAATGATACGACGACGAAACTAAGGTGGCACCTTATTGTTGTACGACACGAATTCGACTCAATTTGCGACAATTATTGCAACATAAATGTTCATAATCTCCAATGTGGGTAAGGCTGTTTTTAGGGAAGGAGATGGATAGTATAGGAAAAATGGTAGGTAATGCAAAAAACTGTTTCAATACTAAACAATTACGATTTTAAGTTTTACTGATTAAGTTATTCAAATGTAAAAATATTGTTGAAAGTTATCTTTATGAGGGAAATTAGATTGCATTTAGGTGTTTTTGGCGAGGGGTTATTAATACCTACCAGTTTTATTTTCTTTTAAATTATATGACTCGCGAAACATTAGGTAGGTACCTAATTTACGTAACTTTGTTTTGAAATTGTTTTCTAGCTTTGCACCCATTTATTAACAACTGTTGCGAGACTGTTGTATCGAGTTCAGAAGGTTTTTAATGAACAAATTCTGATTTACTTAACTCTGGTAGCAGGTAGTTGTAGGTATCTACTTATTGTTTCCTTCGCCAATAATCAGCCTTCTTCGACCATTGTTTTATCTTCAACTTTCATCTTTCTTATACTGCCAACTGCTTGGTCTCAATAATTATTCACGATCTCTGGCATTAGTACATGACAACTGGCAGGAAGCATTTAAAAATATTTTAATTCGACTGAGCTCTAGCATGTCCAAAGACGTAATGACCATAAATTAACGTAATGACCAAGCGTGGTAAAATACTCAAGTCACAAGACTAGGAAAAATAAACAGGATTCAGAAATGATGTTCGTTTAAATTTTAGGATGTACTATCACCTCCTTCTCGAAAGTTTCGGACAACCTTGCAGGGTCAATCAACGGGATAAATGTGGTCAGTGACTACTTGTAGTCATTATATACGGGGAGATTTGATTTGAATACGGGAAGACTTTCGTTCACGAGAACAACATATTATATTGGTGCAGTTTTGATCACGTAAAGTCAGATGTAGTCAGATTTGATCAAATACGGGAAGACTTTCGTTTATTAGAATATACATTGATGCAATTTTGATCACATAAAGTCAGATGTAGTCGGACTGATCCCCGAGACATAAGGGCAGATTTTTTGTTCTTTTGAGTAAGGCTATCCCGAAAAATTGGCTGGAGAAGATGGTGGTACAACACTGCTTTATACATAATAATTTTGGATAGATACTCTATATACATAACTGGACTACGAACAAGATAGTGGCATTTTCGGAAAGACTTATTGAATATTTTATTTTTTATAATGTTTTCTGAAATCTTAACCAAAACTAAAAGCAATATCTCTGTACTTATTTTGGGTTCTTTCTCCGATGAATTGAATCTGGATTATGTTTATTTCAAGCTAATGCAATCATCACGCCCTTTTGCTCCTTTGACCCGATGATGTGCCCACCGCCTGCCACATCGGCAAATTGGCCTATGTGCCAATGAGGGGCCACCGACCAGCGCGGTCGTGCCTTAAATATTCATGACCATTATCGGCTGCTATTATTAGCATGGCCATTTGCATTCAGAGCGAGGAGAGTAGGTAGATGCGCTGATTATAGAGAAATGGGACTAGACAAGTTGTGCCGGCCAGAGGTCAGGCGCGGTGGTGCCGAGTGGTTGGGTAATGTGGCACAATGGAAGGCCCGTAACGGAGTTTTGGCACCACCACTTGTACGTGTAATAATTAACATTTTAATATTCTAGCATGATATCAGATTAAACTCAACAGCAATATTTTTAACACAATTGTCGATTTCAGACGTAATTTGAAGCAATAGAGATGGAACATGAACAATTATAAGTATGAAAACGTTCGTAAAAAAGTGTTTTTTGATAGCCCGTGCAGTTTGGTCATTAGTAGGCTTCCATGCCATATCTTTCTTTACTCCTTTTATTTTTATGGTCTATGCGTCTTTTGCAAAAGGTTCTCAAACTTTTTGGCTAATCAATCCTCTTACAAGAATATTTGTTCTTCAGAATATTAAACTCGCAAATTCTTTTTCACCTGCACTTACACAGACAGAATTTAGGCAGTTCATATAAGGCATAGAGGCATCTCACCAAAATAGTTATGATCTGCCTTAGTCCATGGATGCAAACAAGGTCCACGAAAAAGACAAATGCTACACAGAAAAAAATATGCAGAAAATATTTAAACAACAATAATTGACCGATTAGTGGCTTAGTTTACAAATGCGTTTTAATTCGTCATTCGAATAGGTACCATTATAATATTGAGTTACGTTTTTTTTTGCTTCGTGTATTATCGACAAAAATAATAATAAACACAATACACGGTGTCCGGAAACTCGTAGTACAAATGTGAAACTTGTGAATCTACATTACATTTCGAATCGATTTTGAGATATAACTTTTTGATTTGATCTTTCGTTTCAGAGTAAATCGAATCTAAAGCTGGAATTTTTAAGAAAATTATTAAAAAAAATTCTTTCTCTTTGGGGGTTAAGCTCGGTTGTTTGAAGTATTTTTAAATGCGTCGAAGCGAAGACACGACTCCAAAAGTTTTTTTAAACCCAAAATAATTTATGGAAAAAGGTTTAAAAAATTTTTGCGCTCCGCATTTAAAAGTGGGTTCTCTGTGTGATGTAGATTCGCCAGCGTTCCCCTTGTACGACGAGTTTCAGAACACCACAACCATTATATTTCATCGAAATTTAATATGTATCTATCTTTGAAATTTCAGACTGGTAGATATTCTCGTATAACCATTGATATTTTTTTTTGATAAAAGAGTATTATTTTTTCCATTCAAACAATTAATTTTTACTTAAAAACTATTTTCAAATTTTGTACTTGTACTATCATGTAGAATCCCCTCCTGAAATTTGTGCACTTTACCCCCGGGCACCTTGTGTATTAGGGTGGGTATACATATTCTGGGTCAGGAGTAATAAAACAATAATTAAACTTTCTTGTGATTTAAAAAAATTATAGCAGCGATGAATTGATTGTCATGTTAGAGTTAGTAAGTAGGTAATCGTCTAAGTATCTCGTTGATAAAAAACATAGTTGATTAAAAAGTAATGTAATTTTATAATCACATTAGTAAAAATAGTCCGAAAATAGCAGCCGCACGAAGGCATTACTTTGTGAGCACGTCTCTTCTTGACTTCGTGCTCATACATCGAGTGTAGGCTGTTGTAGCCATCATCGGATTCCGTTATTACATCGGTGTATTTTAAAGTACCTATTAATACGAATTTAATATTGGCCAACGGAGAAAGATGTTTAACAAATTGCTTCCTTCAGCGAGTTGCAAAACATATATGTACCTAATATTATTAACGGAACAGAGATAGCCATAAATCGAGCGGTCGTCTAAGTGGATTCATCTAAATTACTAGGTGAAATGGTATTTTCTGTAGCTTCCAAATTGCGGTAAATCCGTATCATAAATAAAAACAGCCTTTACTGTAAAATATGCTCTGCCATTTGCAACACAGACAATAAATACTTGTAAATTCCTATAAACTAATAAATCCTTCTTGTGAATTATTCTGCGTTATTACCTAATTGTATCACAGCGCCCTTGTATTTGAGGTAATTTTTCACAAAAATGGCGGTATAAAAAATTATCCAATTATTATCATTATCTTCTGATTGAATGTTGTGTTTGCAAGATGTGATCATGACTCTATTTACAAAAAAAAAACACCAAATCAAGAAATGCTTATAGTACCGAATGAAGGCTGTAAATATGTTACTTCATTCCAAAAGCGCCAATGTCAGTTTTTCAAATTACACGAGGCCTATTTGAATTTTTCTCTTTTTAGCAACTTTTAATTTTTTGAGAAGCGATTTTTTTAATAGTCCTTTCTCGAAATCGAAAGGTTCTTTTAGAATTCGGTCCGATTTCGATGTGATATCGCAAAAAACTATATACCTATCGAAAAACTGACATTGGCCATTTTAAAAGCAAAAGTCACAGAAATATTTATTTATTTATTCTTTTTTTTCTTCCCACTATCTCACTGGGTAATTCCTATGTAGATATGAGCAGCTTTACAATTATATTCAATCAAAATGAGTAACTCACATAGATCACATCGAATATAGGGCTCCTAAGAATCCTGAGGTGATTCATGACAGAAGCCACGACATGGGCAATCCAAAATCACCACTCTCAGCCAGTATGGCATTATTTTTACCAATATATTAAGTAGGTATATAATAATTATTTGTTTATTTTGTTTCAGGGTAGGAAATGTGGTGTAGAACGGTGCTGGGGGCGGGGGGAGGTGGAGTATGGTGGATCCTCCTCGCATATAGTCTGCTATCTCCATATGCTGAGGGTGCTGTCAGAAGGTAATGGTTTCTCCTATATCTTATATTATGTCCCTTTGATACTTTAGATTAGGTTTGACCTGAGGACGTATAGCTACTATCCAGTTTTGTTATCCTCCTTGGACTGGGATGCTTCACATTATTTTTTACATCCTACGTTTTTTAAAACACTTTTAAAAGTTGTTATAACTAACATAACTTTGGAATTATTATGTAACCATATTCTACATGCACACTGTACATAAACAAAAGCAAAAGAATTTTTTAGGTAAGTTATTATAGCCTTCTTGTAACTAAATTCAGTGCAGTTGAATACGTCTACTATTTATGAAAAAGTATTCGCAACTGCTTGCAATCTACTTATAAGCGAATATCTAAATGACTCAGTCCTGATATTATTGTTGTGATTAAAAATAATTTTGATTGAGTATTTCTAGTTGGTATGTGGAAAGTAACTAGGCAAAGTAAACCAGGGCTGTCTATAATACCAATAACAATTTTAAAAATATAAGTCAAGTCAGAAACAAGTCTTCTATCTGAGAGTTTTAATAATTTCAATATTTTAGAGTGGTTTCAATAAGTAGACCGAGTTTGTAGAAAATTATGGCGAATATTTCAATGGAATCAGGGTGGATTTTAAATTGAGGAGACCAGATAGAGAAATTATATTCAACCTGACTTCAAACTAAATAAGGAAATTAGAATTAGTAAGATAAGTCTCTGCCTTTATGGAGAATGAAGCAAAGCATTTTTAATACTTTATTTGTCACTACATTGATGTATGAAAATTTTTTTGATTTGGAATAAAAAATAATGCTTAGATCATCAATTCCATTGACAGAGGTGAGGGAAACATTATCAATGTTATATTGGTAGTTCAAAGGTTGATTTATTCTGAAAACTCTTATTACGTGGTATTTACTAATGCTTAGATAAAGTTTGTTAGATACATATGATTAAGCGGTATTTACTAATGTTTAGATAAAGCTTGTTAGATACATATGATTAAGCGGTATTTACTAATGTTTAGATAAAGTTTGTTAAATGTGCATATACGCCAATATTGTAATTTATTTTAATGTAAATAAGTCATCAATAGTTTTTATGAGTTTTTTTACAAGTTTATGGCGCAAAAGGGTATTTTTGAGACATAAAAAAAAGTGAAAACAATATTTTTTCTATAATCTATTTTCAGAAAACGAGACACGAAAGCTTACATCATTGATCCAGTTGGAATACCACTGTCGAGACCATCGAAAGTTCCGGCCAAAGTTGGAAGCCCTGCGGCACTCCTACAGCCAGACAGATATGAATTCTACACATTCGACGAAAGCGGTGAACTCATCAAGAGACTTATGACCCTGAGAGAGATACAGGAAATTATTGCCACGGGAGACGGAGACGATGGACACGTCTTAACCATAGCTCAGTCAGACATCACCAAACCAGCAGTCGAATTCAACTTCCAACCTCCGTCGCATACGAAGGTGCACAATATTGTCTCTAACGTACAAAATGTTCTTAAGGCTGAAATGGAAGCACAAAAAACTCATCCACCTAAAGAAAATATATTCGATACTCCAGACGTGTCTTCATCTTGGAGTATGATTTTACCAGCCATCTTTGGAAATACAGGAGGCAGCATAGCTCCAGAAAGCTTGATTTCGATGCACTCCGTACCAGAAACTGATGTCATAACCAATAACAAACAAGAAGAAACTGTGACAGAAAAACAAACGCCAGATAACGAAAAGGGCGCTTTCACAAAGCTCATTGAAAATATTACTGAATCGTATCATATTCATAATCATGATGATGAGTCTGATGACATTGACGGAGATGTAGATACCTATTCTCAGGTAGAAGATTTGATTGAAGAAGAGTTAACGAATTTCGCATCTAAAACGACCGATGGTATATTGCTAGATAACGAGAGTTCGTCATCTGTAGCATTGAAGAATCCAACAACAGTTCAAATAAAAATTGAACAAACAACAGAAGTATTTAAACCATCCACTGAAAAAATAACATCAACAACTTCTTCCAAGCCTGTCATAATGTCCACGACAGTAAAATCGGTACCAAATGTAGACAAAATAGTCGTAATCAAAAGGAGACCAGTTTCTCAAACTACAACAGAAATAATATATACAACACCAAAACCCTTTGCAACTGAAAGTGAACAGATAACTGAAGAAGTTATCCTTACAGAGGTTTCTTTAGTAACAAGACAACCTGTACTCCAAATAAATAAAAATAAAGAAACTGTGACTTCAAAGAAACCAGAAATGACAATTGAAAATATTAAACCAACTCAAAGAACAACCGTGATGCAAACTACAACGGAAATAATAAATAAAATACAATCAACAAAACCCATTGTAACTTTAAAGGCTGATCAGACAACAGTAAAGCCGAATATTTCCAACGAGAAACCATTGTTCGTAAGAAAACCAGTAAACCAATTGAATGAAAATAAAATCAGTTTTAGTACAAATGAGGATGTAGAAATTATAAATGAAAAACTTGTTGAAAGGACAACAACACCTATTTTAAAAATAAAAACCGAAAAGCCTACTGAAATAACAACGGTCAATTCAAACCCTAGCATACCTACATCAGAAAGCCTAACAACTACCTACAAACCGGTAATAAATACAGAAAAAATAATTCAATCTGTAGAAAAACCAATTCTTGTGGATGATACCACAGTGAAAACTACGCTTGGTAATAAGGTAGGTTCTGATCAACTTGATAAAGAAATAAATATTATTCCTGAGGTCACAGATAAAACAGAATCTGAAATGGATACTGAGAATTATGATTATACTACAATCAGTAAATACGGGACAAAAGAAGAACTCGAAGAAACTACTTCAGAAGTCGAAAGGGACACAGAAGTGCCAACAACAGTTATTACTGCAGCACCAATTGATAAAAACATTAAAAATGGTTCTTCTAGTATCCAAACTAAAGGCACAGCAAATACTGAAAATGTTACTACGCTAAACCCAACCACCGAAAAAAATAGTAATACAAAATCGGATGTCTTGCAAAAGGTACCTTCAACGACAACCAAAACTGAATCCACAGCTGAAAATTTAAAAGCAGCCACTAATTCAGATACCACTCAAAAATATAAAGTGGAAACAACTACTGTAAAAATTGGAATTGCACCAAGTATCGCAAATAATAATGAACCATCTGCTCAGTTGAATAATAAATTTGTACCTCCTTCAGTTGTGACCGTTGCAAATAAAGAAAAAAATAATGAAATTCAAAAAATAAAACCCAATTTGCCTCTCGAGAGTGGTGTCACAGAGATTGAAAATATTAAAGCCGACGTCAAAGTAAATTCGACAACCCAAAAAGCAGTTTTTGAAAAGAAACCAACATATCAATTTGTCAACAATCAAGTAGTTAATAACTCTTTAAGTGCCGACTCAGGTTTAATTTCAAAACCCATTGATCAAATTAATAAACCAAATGAGACTCAAACAGCCAAGACAACAACAAAACCAACCATTGACGAGCAGACGAAAATAAAACCTGTCACAGATAGCACAGTATTCGTTAAATCTACAACTCCTTTAATAAACCAAAACAAAGTTGTGATTGTGAAAGAATCAGCAAAAAATAAAACCAAAGAAACAGAGGAAAAAACTACAATAATAAATGAGAATATAAAAGCCACAACAGTTAAAATTGCACAGAACGAAAAAAATCAAAATACTCAACCAATTGGAAGTCATCTTGATGATATTAATGTTATTGCAACTACTTACAAGCCGATCGTTAAAAAGTCTTCTACAGTATCAGGGCTAACTAGCGAAGTAACGAAAAATGACTTGAAGGACGAATTCGTTTCTATTAAAGATTCAATGGACAAACTATCTGCAACTCCGTCAGATAAAAACACAACTAAAACCACCAAGCCAATGTCAGAGAATATCATGAAAGAGGAGTCAGCTGTGGTAAAAGTTTCTGGAACATTGTTTAGTGACCCACAAACAACAAGTTTATATGAACAACAAATTACACGTCGGACTACCCCTGAGAGTTTGTTTGTCAAAATAAGTTCATCCGATTCCAATGGTCTGCTTGATGATCCTGATACCAAAAGCAATGTGACTAAGCAAAATTCAAACACTTCAAGTGAACCACCGCCATCAACAAAACCGATTAAACATAATACAGTCACAGATAAACCTGCCCAAAATACAGTAGAGGCTAATCCCGGACTAGATATCTATCAATTGTTGACTCAAATATCAATGGACCTAAGAGAACCCAACAATAGTTATAAGCCAGAGAATATATCAGGAAGCCCATTTGCAAACATAGTTCAAGATTTACTAAATCCTAATGTAAGTGAAATAACAATTGGAGAAGATATAGTTCATGAATCATTCAAAACAACCACGCAAAACATTATTAACAGTGAACAAGAAAATAGTTCTAAAATATCAACAATTTCAACAACAACTAATACATTGACAAGCGGAGCATCAGTTACCAAAAAAGTAGAAAGCACCACAAAAGCGGTTAAAGGGACTTTAAGCATCACTCAAGAAACTAGTTCTGCAAAACCTGTGTCGCCAACAACAGCAGTTAAGGACAGTGTTATCACATTTCTTAGTAAGCCAATAACTGAAAAGGACAGCATTAAATCAGAATCCCTCATTAAAGCCAATACATCAAATATTGCATTAAATGGACACATTTCCGATAATACTCAATCATCAACAGCTAAAACGGAAACAGTTCCATCGCGATTAAGCACCACACCATTTGCACCCACAGAAGAAAAGAAAAATATAAATCAAGTATCAAAACCAACCACAGAAATTGTTGAAAACCTATCAGATTCGATAACCAATCTTATTTCTCAAATAAATAATGAGGATTCTCAAACAACAGTTTTTCCAACAACGTATGATGAATATTTAGACAGTGAGGAAAATACATTCACAACAATGGACTCTAGCTACTACAATGATGAAGAAAGTACGAGCGAAATTGAAATTGAAATAGATCAAACAACTATTACACCCCTAGTGCAAGCAACTGAAAAGGCGGAAGATCCAACAACACAAAAAATAATTAAAAGCACAACAACTCAACAAACCGAAGAAATGATAATAAAGCAGACTACAGAAAGAACTCCAACCAAAATAATTGCCACAACTGTAAAACCAATTACACAAGAGGAACAAATTACCACTGCTATATCTAAAACAGAAATCCCAACAACGGAAACAAATAACAATGACCAGATGACACCTTCATTGGCATTGAATCAAATAAAATCCAATCATACTAAAGAAAACATAAAAATCCATTCAACAACAGAAACCGTGATTCAAAATACTACAGAGGCACCAAAAATTAGTACGAAACATGAAGAACCTATAAAAATTGTAACTACAACCGAAAAAATACAAGAGAAGACAAAAACAACACCATCGTCAACTACCATGGAAAACACAAAAGCTACTGCCATGACAGAAGATGAAGAGCTAATGGAAATGCTAAATAAGTATAGTCAAATGTTCAAAATGCCAGAAGATAATGATAAAGGCAATGATTCAGAGAGCCCAACCGAACCTCCAAAATTATCAATGACTACCAATGAAAAGCCAAACAAAGAAACAATCAAGAAAGCTGATCAACTCCCCAAAAGCAACAGTACATTAATCAATAAAGCAAATGAAAAGATTAATCTTCTTAACATTAGTGTAACAAAAACAGGAGTCTGGGATAAAGTAAATAAAGATAATGCAGAAATTGATGAAGTTTTGTCATCAATTAAAAAGGTTACCTCGAACTTAAAATCACCTCAGATAATAAAAAATAACACTAAAGTGGCGTATGACAAAATAGCTTATACTCATGCGGAGCTACCAATCAAAGAAATTCCAAATAATAATCGACTGGTATTAAGGAAAGAAACATTAAATACTGAAGTTCCTGTTAAACAAAACATAACAAGATCAAGCACCAAAAAACCAGAATATAAAGTTGCAACAACATCAGATTCAATAAAATCTCACAATGAAATCGACGCAATAAATACTCAATTAAAAACTCTGAATGATTTAATGTCAACTAAAAAAGAAACAAGTACACTCGCAGCTATACCACAAACAAAATCTGAAGACAGTACCACATCGAAATCTCAAGTACTTCAAGAAAAAATAGATAATTTATCAAAAGACATCATAAATAAGACGCTTGCAAATCAAAATGCAAGCAATTCAGCAATTGTTGAAAAGAAGAACAACACAAATGTTGATAGTCAATGGAAACTGATTCCAACTGTTTATCCTCATAATGAAACATTAAAACCAAACATAATTAAGAACAGGGTATCTATACAAAATGTTGAACTGCCTCTAGCCTATCAGAGACCACAAAGCCCTCAAAATAATGTAAATGGTTTAAAGAATTATCAATCTCAGCATATTGGTCAAATTCACCTTCCAGGATTAAATGGAGGGGAAGGTTTAGAAAAGACAACAGCTGGACTGAGCGAAGATGTTTTCCAATTTTCAGAACTTTGCAACGAATTGGCTTTTAGATATTGGAATGCAGTTTCATCTAGTGATAATGGTATAGATCCCAAAAGAAGTTTAGCCGTGTCTCCATTTGCAATGACTTCTATTCTAGCCATGATGTTCTTGGGAGCCAGAGGAGCTACGTCAGGAGAAATGAATGAAATTTTAAAGCTCGATGATATGGTCACATTCAACCCTCACATAGTTTTCAAAAATGTCACTGAATCAATCGAAGTATCCAAGAAATCTGGGGTGGCAACATCTTGCTTTATCAGGGAAATATTCAGTGACAGGGCAAAGGGACGATTGTTGAGCTTTTATAAGGAAAGAGTTCAACAGTTTTACAGTGGACACGTTGAAGAAGTGAATTTCAAAGTTATTGGTGATGTCATCAGAAGACGAACAAATCTATTGGTAAAGAGGCACACATGGGGAAAGATACCTGAATATATTAAAGCCAATAACATGATATTACGACCACCACTATCAATTTTCTCAGCCAACATTTTCCAGGTGAGTCAAACTCTTACTAGTCCCACTTCTTCGTATCCCTTCTGGCATCCAGCTTCCCACATAGGCCTCATTCAACTATCTACAGTTGTTTCTGGCGGCTCTCATCATAAAATCACTTGTGCCCTTTATGTAAATGATTCTATTTCGATTTTCAGACGGATTGCTCTGTGGCATCAACAGATGGAAGAGACGGAGAAATGTATTTTGTTGTATCACCAACAATACGTCAGAGGCGACTGATTCCTGTTCCAGCAGTTTTATTTAGAGATAATTTCCTGGCTGGGTATGTTCCTGAACTAGACGCCACAGTGGTCGCTATAGATAAAGGTGATCAGATAGTCAGCACGATCTTCGTCATGCCGGGACAGCAAGGAAGTACAGCACAAGGAGATGACATCATTGATCTACAAAGACGGCTACTGAAATCAGCACTTAATAATAATACATGGACCACACTACTTAAGTCCCTGATTCCACGTCAAGGCTTAGAACTCCAAATCCCTAGGTTTTCACACCGATCCGTCATCAATGGATCCTCAGCACTGAAACAAATGGGACTCAAAGACCTATTTGATTCTGAAAATGCCGATCTACGAGGATTAAACGGGCAGACTAACGATTTGTATTTATCAGACATTATGCTGGTGAACACGTTTTCAACATGCGGAGAAGGAATCATCGGAGATCAACATCACGTTGAAGTGTATCCCGGTGAACCGAACAAAGTACAGCGCCGACTTTGGAGATCGCCGCACAGACCTATTATTCAGGATACCCCAAACAAACAAATGGTTAGCGAGATTTGGGACGAACCAAGGGACTATCAGAGGGCATTCCACGATCCTCTCCACGACATGAGCTATTTGAATATGCCTCTTCATCTCAGGCCGAGACAAGCGAGACTTCCTGATTCAATACCAGAACCACCGAGACTCAAGTTCGACCGACCTTTCATGTTCTTCGTCAGACACAATCCAACCGGATTAATACTGCACATGGGCAGATACAACCCAAGATTACTACCTTAGTTATATATATTAAGTGAAAAAGGACTGTTAAATTAAATTCTAGCTTTTGAGCTTCAGGAATAAATATTACAAAACTCAATGGTTTGCGAGAATATTATGAGTTATCGCTGAGATTAACGCCTAATTTAAGAAATTTCTTTTTTTGAACCAGTGAGGTAGGACTCAACTCAACTGAATGATATTTATAAAAATAAATTTCTTAATGGCGTAATAATAATATAAACAAAACATTGAGCAATCGAGTCAAGCGGATAGGGAAGGTTTGTGGGCAAAATACTATATAATTATATGCACAAAAATTCTAAAAGAATCAATGGGAATAGCTTGAAAGATTTACAAAAAAGTTTGCAAGTAAACTAAATCAAATGACAAGTTATTTGAAAAATTAGGACAAAAGTACATACATAGTAAAAACAAAATTAACTGTATTGAATACTTAGATAATTTATTTACAAGCTCAGCACTATGGGCAAACGAATCTATTCTTGGCAAGAAGTTAATTGCTAAAATGTTAAAATGTGAATCTTCCGTATTAGTTGCTTTAAGGTGAAGCAAAACATCAAATTCAGGACAAAGAAAGCATTCCATTGTCAGGAGACTATAGACCATTTTTAGACTGCTTCTACTTTACTTAAATAATAGCTGTACCCCGCCACGCATTGCTGTGGCTCAGCCTGTCTGGGCAGATAGAGAAACAATTGCATGTGTTGCTTTTATGTCCAACAGATGGCACTGTTTAAAAAAAAATGCATGTTTTTACCTGTCACAGGTGACATCTATACAGGGTGTATCGGCACGTACCCGACAAACTTTAACCAGCTATTCCTTAGCATATTTGGAGTAAAAAATCTTATGTGCACTTTGCTGTCCGGTAACGTTTTTTTTTAATAAAAAATTTAGTATTCATATTTTCACCACTGTTTTATCCTTTGTCAAAGTTTGAAAACCCATCTGGCAATATTTTATTCGAATTCCGTTGAATGATGTACGTGTGTACCTATATTGGCGCGCTTTTACAATCACAAAGAAATGGCACGGCACCATTCGTCTCATTTTTAACTATTATTATGTAGTGTGTGCGAAAGAGCGAAGACGCTTTTCGACATACATGCTTATAACAGCTGTTGAACACGAAAAGCAATGCCAATGACAGTGATGAAGTGGAGAAATTTTTAATTTTTTTGTATTTAATTGAAAAAAAAATGCTACCGGACAGCAAAGTGCCCATAACATTTTTTACTCCAAATGTGCTAAGGAATAGCTGGTTAAAGTTTGTCGGGTTAGTGCCAATACACCCTGTATAATATAGGTATAAAAAAACACACGCGTATTTGAATGCAACGTTGTGTCAAAAATTCAAAGCTATCGGCGAAGAACTTTAGGAGATTTAAGATTTTGAACGAGCGAACATTAACATTTTTATTTATATAAGATTATTAGAGAAGATATTTTGAATTTAAGTGTTCGTTATTTGTAATAATGTTGTATTTTAGAGCACTTACTCGGAATACTCTGCAATAATAAGGAGCAATTAGATATCTAATAATAATAAATTTCAATGAGTTGAGACATTGTTATCATTATTCAAATGTTAAGTTAAATTTTTTAAACCCATTTATTAATAGGTTTTTAAAAAAACGCCTCATACAATAAAACGCAAATGACATTATAAAACTATACAAAAGCACACCTAATTATTGGTAGGTATGTCTTTGCACTTAGAATGTATCTATAGTAAAATAATATTCCTAATATTATGTGTCAACTTTGTATTAATAAAAGAAAATTAAAATACACCTGGATTTCTTTGGGTATTGTCCTTCACAATTGAAAAAAAGTGAACAAATACATAATATCAAATGCCGTCATCTTATCCAAAATATATTTATAAAAATGTATATTGTACTTATAGCTAATAAAATAAGAAAATTGTTGTATTAAAAATAAATAATTTTGTTAAAACAAATTGTGTATTATTAAAAATGTACATTCATACATGACCGGTGCTACAAACCTTGAAGAGTCTTGGCAGCCTTCAGGAAACACCTCCACTTCTACTGGACTCATGCTGTCATTAAATAGAAGTCTCTTTGGTGGTCGATTTTCTCCCACTCTTGCTAAGGGTCCTGCCCAGCCGAGCCATTCCAGGTTTTATAAATCTTGTTATTGAAAAAACAGATGGTATATTCAGAATGATATTAGACAAGTTCCGCGGATGTACAAAGAAAGAAATGTCAATCTCTCCACAATTCAATATTGTTCTGCCTTACTGTTATTGTGAGAAATATGATCTAAAGGGTGTTAGGAAGAGATAACACCACGCTTTATATTCAAAATCTAGAAGTCAACTATAGTAGAATTAAAATGCACTATAAAATGAACCAAAGGTTCCAACCACAATTTAGAAAAAAAAATTAAACTTGCAACATTTTTTAATGAATTACTTTTCATATGAAACTACAAGAAAGTGAGGCAACAGTAAAATACATTTGTTTAAGCACGTCGTCCCACTGGCTCGGTAATGACAAACACCGGAGATTGTGCACAGAAAAGTAAAGTTCACCACGGTTTGCAAAGCAGCCATTGTGGGATTTTTCCGCACAGGGTCACAGGATTTTGTCGATTTCGTAACGTTACCGAGCCAGTGGGACGAAGGGTAACTAAACGATTGTTGTTTTTTGGTTATCAATAATTTTAGTTCAATGTTTAAGATGAAAAAACGTAAGGTGAGCCATTATGAAAACTTTTTAATATTTGAATATTTCAAAAATGATATGTTTATTTCTAATAGTAAAATTTGAAAGAATATTTCATCATCTTTCAAAAACAGTTTTTAGTCTTCGGATTTATTCTTAAATATTCTACTTATTCGAAATTTAATGCAAAGCGGAAATACACACAAATGAGCCAAATGACCAGAGGCCTGAGGAGCTTAAAGAGGTAAACAAACGTGTGAACTAACTATTAGATACGCAATCGGATGGAAGATATATTCAACATTTCACAAGCAGCGAACCTAACACTTGGATCAGGTTATAACAAATAACAGGAGAGTATGTATGAATATGGGTAAAGTAAAGAGTGCGTGCCAGGATAGAAATGTGTGGTATTCCACCCTTCTGACTTCCCCTGCCCGTGCCTATTATTATCATTAAAAAATTGTTTTCTCATTTTCGCATTACATAATATTATGTAGTTATATTACCAAATGAAATATAAGATTATATTAGTGCTTAGTTCACACGAAAGCCGGGTTCTATCACATTGGTGAAAACTGTCACAAGAGCGACACTGAGTTAGTTTCAGACATAAACCAACTGTTTGCCCTCATTCAACACAACACTCATCGGTCTGCAACAGTCACAGTGTGTCTGGCGTACGACCGTGGTGGGCCACAGTTTCTGCTGGAAACTATTGACCATTGCGGCACACGGCTGAGGTGTGAACGCTTTAATACATATAAATTTATTATATTCCCCACTGTACTGTGTCACAGTCGTCCATCCGTGTATGGTTTTCAAGTGTCATGACCCTGTCTGAACTAACCTAAAGATTAAAAATAGTATTATAATGCAAGTTCAATAATTTATTGGACAAAATATACAATAATCTCACACTTATTGCAAACAAATCACAGTAGTTTATCTATTCTTAGACCCTTTTTTCTTGAGTTCTTTTTCTTTGACTTTAGTGGCGGCCTGTGAACTAGGCAGGAATATTGAATGTCCAGTTTTCTTCAAGTGATCAAATAGTTTATTCTTGGAATGGAACTCAACTTTGCAAATTGCACAGCAGTGGGATGTGTCAATGCTCGTTTCATCAAATTCACCGGCTATTTGGTCTTTTTGTTTCTGAGAGAATTTCTTTACTTTGGCCTTACCGGTTTTCTTATCTGATTTTGAATCTTTGTCGTCTTTTTGGGAAGGGATTACTTCTTCATCTGGCCCAGAATCTTTTTCTTTCACTGGTTCTTTTTCTAAAGCAATGGGTTCTTCTAATACTACTTTTTCTACTTCATCATTTCCTGGCACCACTTCTGCAACTTCTGGATTCGTTTCTACCTTTTCTGCTTTAGCTTTAGATGCTTTTTCTATATTTTTAGCTCTTCTTGCTTTACGACTTCTAGGCATATTATTTAAATCTTCTAGTGAACCATCATTTTCTACATGAGAAACATTACTTCCAAAGGCGTTAAGTGTTTTTTTATTCTTCTTTTTTTTCTTCTTGCTCAGGGCTGCAGCCTAGAAATAAACAAACAATAAGAATAAGGATTTTAACCAAAATATAAAAAAGTGAATCAGCACACTGTTTCTCACAGGCAGTGGCGGTTTTCTCTAATGTGCGGATGTGTAGTGAACCTCCAAAGAATAACTATGCCAAACAAGACTCAATTGGAATATAGATTACTACAGTTTAAACAGCGTGCCACTACTAAAGTTGCTCCATCATTACATCCAATTTCATAAAAATGCGTGTCCTAGATCTGGGTCTTTTAGCAGATTTTCTTTCCTTTGTTTTAAATCGCTTTAATGTTGAACTATGATGTAGTACCGAATGACTAAGACCATGAACCGACATCGCTCACAGGATGGAATACCAAACTCGTCTGCCCTGGCACTTGCTACTATGTAGCTTCATTTGTGTAAATTCTTACACTGTCAATTTTCTAGGTTATTGTGTTTCAGATTGATTTATTCACTGTGCAAAAGAATGATAGATTTCAGTCATACACTAAAGATGTATTTTTAAGTTTTAAAACCCTTCTTAAAATAATCAGTGATCAGTTAGACGGACAGCGACCAGAGTGCGTTGAAATTGAATCAATATTACTTCCCAAACCGTTGATGGAAAAAGTGGACAAAAGCCAATAATCTAGTATGATATAGAATTACCATTGGTAAAAAAGACTTTTGACTATGTAAATAGTTAAAAATAATATTCTTACTTTTAAGAGGGCCTCATCGTCACTAGAGAGTTCATCCTGAAGATCACTGTCCCCTGTTAAAATGTCATCTAACTTATCCGAAATGATAGATTTTTCTTCATCGGAGAAATCTAATTCAGTCTCTAGCACCATGTTGGCTACATTCTCTTTGTGTTTTTTGCTATTCTCGTGATTCTCAAAAGACTTGACTGTTTTGAAGAGCTTATTGCAAGCTGTACAGTAAAGAGTCTGAGAAGAAGAGAATTTCTCTTTTGAGGTTTGGCCATTCAAGGAGCTGGCGTCAGCGGCTTTTTCCTAAAAATTTAAAGAATACATAACATAATAAAAATCAATAAAACTTCATCCCAATGGGAAGCTCTTTTGTCAATTTCGTCATACTGATTTTGCATGGAGTGGGGACGCATGAGTTGAAGCCCAGCGATTTTTGAATAATTACTATTGGTTAATTAAAATATTCAAATCTGTGATAAGTTATCTACATTCTAAAGAAAACAAATGCAATTGAACATGTTGGCACTCTAACGAAGGTTCAGAGAATTCGAACAATTCTTCAAATTTCAAAGTTAATTTTCAAGTTCTTTTCAGGTTCTGTTATTATTTCAGTTCTGTCAAGTAACTGGTCTATAATGATATAAGAACAGAATTTGAATAGGACTTTCACAGAACCCGAATTGTTCAAACTCTATGAAACAACCCATCCTAAGGCTACCATTTTACTCGAAAAATATGATAATTGTAATTCTGATTGAAAATTGTTTTAAAAGGTTCCAAGGAACTTAACAGACTAGCGCTAACTATGATGCTAAAAAGCCTCAGCACCGAGCTTTTTACTCCCGTCTGAAAAAGGCTTCATAGCAAATTATTTATTTTTGCCAATTATTATGTTAACATCATAAATTATTGTCTGGATTTAGATATTAATTAATCTATTTCGTGGACGATAGTAGATATGACAAAACATAGATACTGAATATGTAATCAGGTTCCAGGATATGGAAAGTTTTAGGAAAATCAATACCAATTTGCAAATACAGGACATCTCGATCAATCGTTCCTCCAATAATCGCTTTCTCACATTGTCATTTATTTCTCAATGCCGAATTAATTTCGTTCAAATCTCGAAAAAATAGATTGCATCGATCGTTCCTCTGTGCATTGTTTTACGACATTTACCATTTAAAGCACAAAGTTTTTGTTCAATTCTACTAAAATGATCGCTACCGGCGGTCACTTCTGACATTAGTAGTCGTTAGGCATCCAAACAAAGTGGCACGCGGGTGCGGTTGTCTTTTTACTTTCTAGTGTTTCCACCATAACCTCTGGAAAACTGTACACCAGTGATAAGAATTTTTTCCCGCTGGCAAACAGTTCATGCGCTACTGGCATTGGAATTTTGCCCTAGCTGGATTTTTGATATGCAATTTAAACCTGAATGCTATGAGAAAGTGCATACAATATTTTAACAGAATCGCTTGCACTTGAAATACTTTAGAGTTAATTTTTGATTCCATTTTTAATTTCCCTCAAAAAGGTTTTGGCATTCCAAAGGTTAAAAATAAACCACTCGATGAAAAGTGTATACTCTTCAAGAAAGACTAAAAATTGTCAAAGTGGAAGAAATACTGCTGATAAACGTGTTGATATAGGTTAAACAAAGGAATTGCGGCATTTTTATTTAAACATAAATTTTTATGTGAAATACGTATCAATTTTTAGGATATTAACACCATATAGTCTTATAGAAATCATTGTGTCTCCCTTACTATCATGGTAATAAATATGATCTAAACGGTGTTAGAAAGAGAAAACACCACGCTTTATATTCAAATCTAGAAGTTAAACACAGAAAAATTAAAATATACACCTCCATGAAACCAAAAGTTCAGACCACAATTTGAGAAACATTTATGAAACTTTACCAATTTTTCATTAATTATTTTCATATGAAAAGAAAAAAACACATTTGTCTAAAAAAACACGTAATATTTTTGTTCCCAGTAATTTCAGTTCAGTGTTTAAATGACAAAATGTAAGGTGAGCCATTTTTAAAACATTGAAAATGCATTCAAAAGTAAAATATTTTAAAAATCTTGAATAAAATTTTAAAGTGTATTTCACCACCTTCCAAAAACAGTTTTTAGTTTTGAGATACGTTCAGAATTATTCCATTTATTTGGATTTTATTGCAAAACAGAAATGCTCCGTCCTTCTGACAGAATATGCCAGACGCCTGAGGGTTTAAATAAACGTTTATGTATGAATATAGCTTTTTTTGATATGACATGACAATGGTTGTTTCCCAGATTCATAGCTCATTTCATTGGGACCCTTCAAAAACTATAGATAGATTATGTACATATTATGAGTGTCACGAGTATGTACATATTATGTAGATGAAAGAAAAAAAATGAAACAAGAAAAATACCTCAACATCATTATCATTTTCTTCCATATCGCTTGGTCCCGTTAATGTTTCCTCATCAGAGTGTCCGAATTCTCCGTCTAGATGCTTCTCTATCTGATCTAATTGATCATGGAAGTCATTCAACTTGTACACATCACTTTGTCTCTTCTTGGCCTCTTCCATCTCTTCGTGCCTCTTCACAAGTTTATCCTTACGCATCTGTTCTGCCTGAAATACATATCTAGATTTAGGTGACAGTGCCGGAATAGTGAGAAAATAAATTGTGTTGAATCTACATTATTAATATGCTAAAATGTCGTACACACTTGTCAGTATGTACTGATAAATTAAATAGCAAAAAAATATTGTTGAAGAAGTAGATAACACTGATAAATCTAACCGAAACATGAAACAGAATAAGACAAAAAAACATAAAAAGGGTCTCAACTGGGAATCGAACTCAGGATCTGTGTCTTACCTGGCAAAGTCTTTAACCACTCGACCATTGAGACCTAATTATTATATGTCATTTTTATCAATCTCATATTTTTTATTAAGATTTATTAGCATTATCTTCAATGATATATTACATTGATGGGGTATAAACTTCAAAAGTTATCAAAGAAAAGTTGCTAAATAAAAAATATTAAATCATAATTTATATTCCACTTTTCAATTGTTACTATTAAGAAAGATTATAATATATTATATTGTATGTAACTACTTGTATTGGTAATAGTATGGTGGGGATTATGAATTTATTTGGCTAGTCAATGTGTTTTTTTTTTGGTCTTTCGCCAGCTGTACAAAACATTAGTCAAAAGACAGAAGAAATTATAAAAACACAGTCAACATCAAGTTGATAAGTAAAAGAAACTGTACTTTATAATAAGAATTCAATCCAACAATATATGAAGAAAAAAAACTAAGTGATAAAAAAAACCAACATCAACTCGTACAAGTTTATTATAAAAGTCTTGCCTTTCTTTTATTCTCCACTCCTTTTTCTTGCAGGAACTTAGTATGAGCTATGACTCTCTTGTCCCTCTTGCGCACAAAGGTGACGAGCTGCCTAATCTCATCATTTCTCTCTTTCCTCGCTTTCTGCCTTATCTTGTTGTTTTCTTTCTCCAGCAGTTTAAGAACTCTCCGGTTGTCGGCCTCCCTGATGTCGTACTTGTCCAGCCAAACAAAACCTACAATCACATTAGAAAAGGGTAAGGTAAAATTCTCACATTCAATTTCAATCTTAATACGCACAAATTATTGAAATAACACTTTGTTTCAACTTAATTATTGTAATAAATAACAATGTCCGATGGGGAGGATGCCAAAAAACACAAGTTCTAATTTAATTCAAATTAATACACCTAATGCCTGAATTACACCTGCTGAGTGCTCGGTCGAGACAGTGCATTCGGACGAGTGCTCGGCTTAGTAGAGGGCAAGTGATTCAGGCGAGGCAGTGGATAGAAGCTAGGCCCAATGACCTGGTCGAGTAAGTACCGCCTCCACCTGCATAATCAACTCAGCGGTTCATTCGCTCTCCACGCCAAGTTAGAGAAAGAAAGAAAAAAATATATATTTAAATTCATTTGGAGTGTGTGATTATTATTAGTGTGTGATGTTGGTTGTTGTAAAACTCTCTTAATTTTTCTCTTTTTCCTCACAATTCTTCAACACTGCAATTGCAGAGCTTTGGATCCTAAGGGTTAAGCTAATCTCAATGAACGGACTCGCCCACTGTCTCTTCTACATGTGATCACCTCTACTATCCAATAAGTTAGGTACTTAGCCAGGTACTTCCCCACCTTCCTCTTTCCCTTCCCCACTTACCTTCAGCCTCACAACATCCCCCAATTGGGGATGCCATAGTCTCACTGGCTCCAGACGGGAGCAGTTGGGACTCTTGTGAGGTATTCACTATAAAAAAAAATAAAAAAATAAAAAGTTGCTCGGTAAATAATAATAATAACATGGAATTTATATAGCGCAGTTTAGTGTCATTTCACTTCAAGTGCGCTGGTTCAAGGTAGAGTAACAAAGCGAGTTAATTTGGTGAAGCGGGTGTAATTCGGCCTTAATGTCCTGTGTTGAGTTCACAAAATGTTGTTGTATCAGGAAAACCAATTCCGTCAAATGTCACACCTAACAAAATTTAAAATGACATCACTCTATACGATAATTCCACTGATAAAAGTATTTTTCTAAATAAAAGTATTTCTTTTTATTAAGTAAATATGATTTTTTTTTTCTAAGTAATTAAGTTGAAAGGCAGTGTTATTTTAATAATTTGTGTATATTAAGATAGAAGCGGAATACCACGGGTAAGTTTAAAGAGTTTCAGTCAAATGTTTCATATTGATCATCATCAGAACGCTAGGCACTTCTCTCAAAAGGCAACGTTTTTAACTGCCTTACAGCTTCTGTCATTTAGACATAGAAGTAGTGTTTAGATGTTTTACTGTTATTCACCTCTCAAATCAATGAAAAAATGACTTTATCGGGTACCGATTGTTCAGTGACAATCCAATCTCCATATGTACACAATAAATTAGGTGCTTTCCAGATGCATGCAATTTTTTTTAAAGTATCACTGGTTTTCTATTTAATTACCACTGGAAAGAACTATTTAAGTTGGGCGAGATGAAAAGACATGCACAAAATAGGTTATTGGGTTATTTAAATAATTTCTGCGTATTTCCTAACCTTCAAACTTATGTTTGAGAACAACTTTAATACATCTTTTACTTTCTCCACAGAAATAAATAGTTTTTTCTTGTAGTAAGTAAGTTGAAACCTGAAGAGGGTAATTTTTGAAATTTTCGCATACTAAATATATTTCAAAATTTTTTTTTATGGGCAGCGGAATTCGGCAACCATTTCAGCAAGAATCTAAAGAAAGGAAACAAATCCTAAGAAATAATAAATAGGAAAAAGAGCCATTGTTTAATAAATGCTTGGCTGCTATCGATTTTACTGGATTACCTGTTTGGCAAACTTTTACATGTTAAAAGGCCATTTTTATTCAGATTTATCCAACAAAGCATTTGAAGGCCTTTGTGGTCGAGGGGTGAGGCTCTCGACTAGCAAGCTGGAGATTGCGGGTTCAAATCTGCTCTGAAATGCGACTTTCGAGACTTTATTTATGTTTTATTAATTTATTTTTAAATTTCGACAATTTACCATGCTTTTGAAGGTTTATTCAATTAAATGTAACCTTATTCGATTAATTAGTGTTATTTCACAAATTACTAATTTAAAATAATATTTAGTATATTTGCGGCACGTTCCATAGTAGAAGATACTCTCAGTAACGCCCTGATGTAAGACCTTCACAAATGAAATGTGGTTTAATATGGCTTTAACCGTGTTTGGTGGCCAAATCTGAATAGCCAGGTACTTCCCTACCTTACTCGTCCCCATCTCTTTCCCCTGCCCGCTACCTTCAGCCTCGCAACATACCCGAATTGGGGATGCCATAGTCTCACTGGCTCCAGACACTTGGGAGCATAATACAATATGTTTTCAAATAAAACCTTTTGATTCACCCTAATTACTATGAAAGTCAGCAATCTGCATTTGTCAAATAACTTTATTTTATTTCCAAATTCCGCCAAAATAGTACCTACCTAATTTCCAAAGAGTAAATGGTAATGACATCTCTTCTAGCCACTAGTATAGTATCAGGAATTCCAACATAAGAAAATGTCATCTACAGAAATTATTGTGGCAGTCATCCCATACAATCACATATAATGAAAGCGAATGTTCATAAAAAATTAGAATGCTAAAATTAAAAATTTCCCAAATGCAGAAAGTTTCCTTTTAGAGTAATTAAGGTGAATGAAAAGATTTTATGTGGCCAGCGATCTCCATAATTACCAAAAAAATAATAAAATAAAAATACTTACTTTTAGATGTTGAAAATGACATCCAATAAGCGTAAAACTCATGGACCTTTTCATATTCAGCAGTGGAGTTTCCAAACATAGGGATATTTGCAAAGTCTTCCGGATCGTCCAAGTAATCAACCTCTTCCGCAGCAAGCTTCTTGAATACTTCCTTGTAGACTGCATAGAAACCTTTATCGTCGTCTCCGAATCCTTTGTAGCAAGACGGGGTACAGAAAGGAACCAAATCTAGACTCTCATCATTGAAGGAGCTGCCAGCACCTCGGAGTAGCTGTTCCCTGTGAGAATCGTACCTAAATACACAAAATTACGCCGTTACTTCGATGTCCAAAGATATTTTCTGTTACTTTATAAAATAAAAAGATAGAAACATAAAAAAATTACCATGCACGTTCTTGTGGATCTGAAAGCACTTCGTAAGCATTTTGCACACTTTGAAACTGTTCCTTAGCTTCATCAGGACAGTCAGGGTTCTTGTCGGGATGCCACTTCAAGGCTAATTTTCGATACGCAACCTTTATTTCAGAGTTATCAGCATCCTGGCTAATTTTTAAAACTTCGTAGTGACACTTCATGTTAATTAAACTTATTTAACTGATAAGTTAAAGACAAAATAGGTGACGTATTTCATAATATTGCGAAATATAGTTTATTTGGTTTATTGAAACTACCGCACGTGAAATTTGACAGAAAAATGCAAAAGATACAACCAGGGTTGCCAATAAACATGCTCTAAGATACCCAGAATAGACATTCAAATTCCCCACAATTCATTTACCTACAAAATGAAATAAAATTCTATTGAAATTTTAATTTTTTTTTTTTTTTTTTCTACTCATATTCGGATTTTATCTTTCGCCCAGGATTTAAAAAAAAAATGTGTTTGAAAATTTGCCGTGATAGAAAACGAAATAATAATAATATTTCACAAAAATTATACAATAAATTTAAAACAATATGTATAACACTTTTTTATTTAACAAAATAGGTATATATATATATATATATATATATATATACAGGGTGTCCGGAAACTCGTAGTACAAGCGGGAAACTGGTGAATCTACATCACATTTGGAATCGATTTTGTAGTATATTTTTTTTATTTGAGCTTTCGTTATCGAGTAAATCGAGTTTGAAGTTGATTTTTTTTTTTTTTTTTTTTTTAATCAAATTCTTATAAATTATTACTGAAGATCAAAGTACCCAACTAATTAAAACTGTTTGAAAGTAAAACAAATGAAGAAACTCGGATTTGAAGCATTATTTTGAAATCACCCTTCATTTAACCCGGTGTAATCATAAAATATTTCTGCTCTGCAGGGTTAAAACATCTGTTATTCAACCCTAAACACCAGAAAAAACTTTAACCCTAAAATTGCCGAAAAATATTTTTTTTTGGTTTTTTTTTTTTTTTTTTGAAAATGCTCAAATCAAAAAACTTTATGTTTTTTGGGGTTCCCCATGTGGTGTAGATTCTCCAGTTTCCCGCTTGTACTACGAGTTTCCGGACACCGTGTATATCAATATGTTCAATAATAAAACAATGTAATATGAAATTATGATACGAACTAAATTTGTCAATTTGTCTGGATTAACAGGATCCATTCTTAGTCAAAGTTTCCGCAAATTTTAAATAAAAATAAATAGAAGGAAAAAAGTGTCAAGATTGAATTCCTGTTAGAAGCTTTAGTTAAATATACAATTTTGTACTTTTATGAATAAGCGGAAAAATTATCTAAAAATACAAAAATTAGTATCGAATGCTTATGTTTAACAATAGATGTATATTTGGTAATTTAAATCGCTTGCGAAAATCGAAAAACAAGACCTTCTTCAAGCGTGATTACAAAATATTATACTTAGAGGGAATGACGTGTCCCCCAGCTTTAGGAGTATAATTATAGTACATTTTCTCGATTATTGTAAATATTATTTTTCAATGTGGTTAGATAATCAAGAAATTCCCAGAATCCCTGCATTTTTCCCATAAAAGTTCTCTACTCCATAGAAATTAACAAATAGTTGAAAAATCTTAGAAATTCCCGGCAATATGGGGAATTCTCTATAAATTGGCAACCCTGTATACAGCCGTTATCTAACCATAGAAAACCGTAGACGCAGACGATTTTTTTGACAGTTCTAGGGATGAGAAAACAAAAGATGATATTACAATTTATTTCGAGTCAATCTTATTAAATACATTTTCCACGAACCTTGGGCGGGGGCGTGAAACTAAACGTCAAAAATGTCTATGCTTCTGACTTCTGAGTGGTTTATTTATGGTTGAAGAGGTTATTCCTACTAGCTCGTCTCGATTCTTGGAACAACTGGTTTGAGTAAGAATAAATACTTATTCCAAATACCTGTTCCCTAGTATTTCACACTTACAAGTGATGGTGTGCCAAAATAAATTTCTGTATGGAGTAGGGGGGGATGGTGGAGAATTTCTAGCTACAATTCCCCACAAATTCTCCACATAAAATTGATTACCCACAATATTTTTTCAAATCCACGGGGGGAGGGGCAGCTAGAGAATTTCCAAACTAAAAATTTAACACTTTTTTTTCGTGTCATCTGGTACATTTTCTTTGCGGATAATCCATATTTGGGTTAGAGGAACACTCTTCTCATTAAGTGTCTTGCGTCTGGCGAGTATTGCGTATCGCGCAATACTCGCAAGACGGTATCACGAAAGTATCTTTGAGATATCTGTTCCAAACATCTGTTCTAGTATATACGCTCACCTCTAGAGAGTGGTTTATTTATGCTTCTGACTGTCTGACATTCCAATTCGAATCTACAAAATGTCAACAATGTCAACATTGTCAACCTGGCATTAAACATCGTTAAACAATAAATTACTTGCTTTGTTTTCGAATACATATTTTATTTTTGGCCTTTTACAGGCAACATGGACTACGATTACGATCATTTATCGAGCGATGAAGAAGATATTGGTGATTTTAACATTGTAAACTTTTTATGCCGGCGTCGGCGTCCGCAGCCCTCCACTGACTCTGCTCAGCGCAGGACCGCGAAGAGTTTAGGAGCCTTGTCCACCATCTCCACCGTGGAAGTTGGAGTGGGGGTCACGAATATCACGAACACGAACACCAGTAATGAGGAAACAACTGAAGAAGGATGCCGCCGTCACAGACCTCGAGTATATAAAAATAGGTCCGATCACTTCCTAGAATGGGATGATATAGATTTTTATCACAGATTTCGTCTATCCAAAAGAGTGATAAACTGTGTACTAGATTTGATAAAGGGTGATATTAAATCTCCAACGGACTGGTAAGTGGAATTGTTATAAATAGATGTACCCTATAAAAAAGCTGTTCTTGTGTGTAAATATTATGGCTTATCACTTGAAGACATAAAATAAATAAGAAAACTTAAAGTGCCTTCCACACAAACGGAAACAAAAGTGCCAATGATTTTTTTTTTATGGAGGTTTTTTTTGTATAATAACTTTTTTGGTAATAACTTTTTTGCAAATTTTTCTATATCTTTTATAGTATCTTTAGTGTGTATATAGTAGGTACGGATTCTTGTGTAATTCATCTCTTTTTCTTTTGCAGTTTATAAAGCAGAATGCGTAAGACAAAGAGACGACACAAGAAACTTTTTTAAATTCCACACCATATACACATTTAAGATAATATAAAAGTTATATAAACATTTGCAAAAAAGTTATTACCATCACAAATGAAACCTACCAAAAGAATTTTCTTATATATTCCCGTCCTTTGCCTCTTAATCCTTATCCTATATTTCCCCCTCCCCCCCCCACCCTCTTTTATTTTAATATTTTTAATATTTTCTAACTAAACAAGAAATTAATTTAAGAGAACATCTCTATGCCATTGTACACCATTGTAACACCATTAACTATTCATCAGTGGAAAGTTCATAATTGGCATAATTAATAATATTATTATTGTATCATTATATAATTAAAGATTTGCTGTCAACTTTTCCAAATAAATAAAGAAAAAATAGAAGATTCTAAACAAAATCCCCAGAAAATGTGGAAAATTTTAAAGCAAATAACCAGTTCTAATCTACCAACATTACGTCAATTGACTAGCTGAATATAAAAAATGCACCCATGTCATACCTTGATAATCCTGACCAAATTCTTGAATTCGTCATTAATTATTTCACAAATTTTACAAAGCAATCACTCAATGTGGTGCGAAGCAATACAAATAAATAAACCTCCTGAGCAAGGAAAGAAACTCAAGTTTAAACAAATAACAGCTGCTGAAATCAAAAACACAATAAAATATCTCTGTAAAGAACTTATTGTACGTCCAACATACCTAGTCAATCTGTCTATAACTGGAATTGTATTCCCCACGGCTCTCAAATAAACTACTGTTATTCCATTATGTAAACAAGGATGTAAAAATGACAAACAACTTTAGACCAATTAGCCTATTCAATACATTTTTAAAAATATTGCAGAGAATACTAAAAACAACTACCCTACGGAAGAAATTTTTTCAAATCTTCAATATAAAATTATTTTTTTTTACCTAAAAAAAAAAACATATGAATACTCCACTGCTCAACATAAATACTCAACCAGGGCAATAAGCCAAAATATATTGGTTACTCCCCGTTTGAATACATCTTTTGGACTGCGATATATTAAATTCCACGCTACGAAACTATATAATGCTGTATCAAATTAAAACAAAAAAATAACAGAAATAAATATATTCAAATCAAAAGTAAAAACATGGCTGAGAGAAGAAAGTGAAAACTTTGCCAAGCATTATGAAGGTGTAAAGGCAACTACCAACTAAATACAAAAATATTTTCAAAAAACTACAGACCGCCTCAAAAACCATAGTAAGGAGGACTGAGAATACTTTGAATTTATACTTACATAATGCTATATACTTACAAACTTTGCCATTGAAACTAATCATTAAAAAATTGAATTAGTACCTTTTGGTTCTAGACCATTTAGCATGCAGTCTGTCTCTATTACACTTGCCTGAAATTTTATATTGCTATCCCATTTGAATTTCGTAATCATGGTGAAACACAATATTATACAAGATCAAGAAACACGCCCACAAGGCACTTCTTGTGTTATTCTATATTCTACGCTAGAAGAGGTGTTTAGTGTGAGTGGTTTATTTATGTATTTAGTGAACTGTACGTATGAACACCTAAAGGTTTCAAAATTCGATGCAGCTTCATTGAGTAGTTCCTTCACCTTATGAGTATTTTTTGATATGCTGTTATTCAACTCTTCGATTGTGATGTACGCACGATTTTGCATAATTGTTTGGGGCAAACAAGGTGTTGTGAACTTTAGGGACTGAGCATTCACGCGCTGGGTCCACATTTTTGGTATGACCTGCCATTTAGTTTGACATCAGAACTAGTTTTGAAAACTTTAAAACTAAATTAAAAACATATTTTTTTTAGAAAAGTAATTAACAATGACAAATGTAAAGTATCCTTGGGGTTATTGTATCAGTAAGGGGGTTTACAGATTACGCTGTATGCGCTTATAGATTGGTCTGTCACAGGCTATTTTATGTTTTCAACAGTTTGTTTTTCATAATTTCAGGAATCATGCAGTGACACCAGCACAGCAAATCCTACTAACAATTGGATATCTCGCATCTGGCTCCACGGTGACTGTGGGTGGTTTTATCGGAGTCACCAAATCCACCGCCAGCAAACACACTTGGAAAGTTTTACAAGCAATTGCTCGTTTGCGACCCAAATTCATTAATTTAAAAAGTGATGTTGAATCTTTGGAAAAAAAACAAAGAGGATTTTACCAAATAGCACACTTTCCTAATGTGATTGGTGCCATTGATTGCACGCATGTACGTGTACAGTCCCCTGGTAAGTTAAACATCTTTTTGATATAATTAAGTAAAATGAAAATTTGCTTTCATCGTATGGGTGACAGTCATCTACAGTAAGTACTTAAGTGTGACCAGCGATCCTGAATATTTATCCTGATTTATTTTTTATTTATTTTTCACAATAAAACATAGCTACAGGGTTTTCCAATAAGAGGTGTTATTTTGATATTCAATCGTAAAAGATCAATGGTTTCGTTGCTTGTGTGGCACGTAGCGCTGTCTTGTTGAAAGTAAACGTTTTCCAGATCAAAACCATCCAATCCCGGCCATAAAAAATCATTAATCATCTCTCGATAGCGATCCATTCACCGTAATTGTTGCTCCAGCCTCATTTTCGAAAAAGTAAGGTCCAATGACTCCGCCGGACCATAAACCGCACCAAACAGTTACACGTTGAAGATAGAGAGGCTTTTCAACAATAACTCTTGGGTTTTCCGAGCCCCAGATGTGACAATTTTGCTTGTTGACGAAGCCACCGAGGTGGAAATGGGCCTCATCACTCAAGATGATTTGCATTTGATTCACTCAAGTGAATTTTAATAATTTCAATGCGTTGTTGAAGCATGTATCGTTCCATTTTCATTAATGGCGTAGTTTCTACTTGTCAAATGTCAAAAAATGACAGCTTCAAAAGTAACATCTACCGAAATAGCGGGCTATTCAAAATAACACCTCTTATTGGAAAACCCTGTATAATGGATTATTTTATGCCTGTCTCACTGGGAGATTCTTGATAACAGAACAGTGAAGAAATATAACCTAGCATTAGAATAATACTTACTTATATATTTTTATTATGTTGGGTTCTTTATTTATTTATTACACGCCCTAGTGGGCATTTCTTTAAAAAAAAAATACAAGCATTTTGTATCAGAGTAAACACTTAAATTTAATACAATAAAGAAGAATGTAAACATAATGGCAAAAATGATACCTCACGCATATAATTGAATTTAAAATATTCAACAAAACAAAATAGTGTAGAAGCGGAGAAGTTATATGGGTACATAGGTCTATTTGTGTCTATAAGAATAAAAGTGATAGAATATACAACATTTATACTGATTAGTTTTCAAATGAAATATATCACCCAGATCAGAATATTTGTGTCCGAGATTGTGAAGTCTTGGAATCGGAGAATTTTGGTAAGCTAGTGTTCTGGTGTTATTGAAGTAAAGGGGAAGAAATGTCGGCATGATTTTTTGGGAACATGGATATTGATACATTGAAGTAAATCGGGACAGTCAATTTTAAAATGCAGTATTCTTTGTAACAGTATTAAATCTGTGCTTTTTTTTTTTATAGTGAATACCTCACAAGAGTCCCAACTGCTCCCGTCTGGTGCCAGTAAGACTATGGCATCCCCAATTGGGGGATGTTGTGAGGCTGAAGGTTAGTGGGGAAGGGAAAGAGGAAGGTGGGGAAGTACCTGGCTATTCAGATCTAGTCACTAAACACGGCTAAAGCCATTTGGAGCAACGTTTCAATTCTGAATGGTGGTCTTACACCAGGGCGATACTGGTAATATCTTCCACTCTGGAACGTGCCGCAAATATACTATATATTATTTTAATTAATTAATTGTGAAATAACACAAATTAATCAAATAAAATTTATTTGCGCACGCCGGGTTCGAACCCGCGACCTTCGGAATGGCAGTCCAATGCGTTACCACTGGACTATGCCGGCCGTCAAATTGTGCTTATTCTTCTTTCTGAAAGTTTCACTAGAGACATTTTATCTAAGAGGTAATTGTAATTTATGTTTTGTATAGGAATATGCAATTTATAATTTATAAACCTTAGAAACTTCAGTTGAATCTTTTCAATGTTATCTGAATGAATATTGAAAAATGGAGACCATAACGTAGAGTTATACTCAAGTTGGCATTTATTTAAACATTTATTTCAAAAATAAATGTTTAAATTTCCATTGTTTTGTTTTTTCACTATTCTGTTTACCAAGTTCTGTTTTACCATGTTCTGTTTTACCCTGTTTATTCTGGTTACCATCATAAACACATATATTTGCTCTCTGATTTGTCTCCAACAAACATCATTGTTCTGTTTTTATCACTGTTTTGTTTTATCCATGTTCTGTTAGTTCCGGTTACCGTCCTCAACACATCAATTTGCTCTGTCTTATAACGCCAATACATATCCTTTATCTTATTTTGTATTAGTTGTTGTGTGTACCAAATAATCATACCTGTATCATTATTTTAGGAGGAAGCGATGCAACGATTTATCGTAACCGAAAAGGTTTCTTTTCAATGAATGTACAAGCCGTTTGTGACTCTGACCTGAGATTTACCGATGTTGTTGCAAGGTGGCATGGATCGGCCCCTGACTCGCAAATATTTGATAACTCAAAAATACAGTCTAAGTTTCGAAATGGCCTCTTCGGAGACTATATATTGTTAGGAGATTGTGGATACGCCTTGACAAAATATTGTATCACACCCATACGAGATTCTGAAGGTGAAGTTGAAAAGATTTTCAACGAATCACTAACTAAAACTAGGAACCCCATTGAACGTACATTTGCAGTCTGGAAAAGGCGATTTCCTGTACTTTCCCTCGGAGTGAGGCTGGACATTGTAAAGGTTCAAGGCCTCATTGTGGCCACTGCAGTTTTGCACAACATTGCGATAGACTGCAAAGAGATTGAACCGCCTCCATTATCGCTTATAATGGAAGATGCTTTAACTTTTGTAAATAGTGTACAATTTAGATTATTTAGCATCGATAAGAATATTGATGACAGAAACAAATATTTGCAATATTTTGAGGGTTATGTGAATACTAGAAACAATGAAATTAATGTGGATAACATAACAGAATCTGAAAAGTAAAATCTCATTCTATCAGTGACTAATTTTATTTTTCCCGAGTACTGCCCAACTTATTTTTATTTTTTTATAAAAACTGAGTAATCAGTTAGATCTCAGTTATTTTTATAGATTTACATACTTAATTTATTTTAATTCTATCATTTACTTGGTACGGATATAATAATATGTAACTTGATGTTTTACAGGGGTAGAATGACCTGACGTAGAATGACTGGGAATTTTATACCGCTTTATCACTGTAGAAATGTTGTGATTTCTCAACAATATCTCTTGTTGGGAAGCTGTCCAGAAGGGACAGTAAGTACAGTAAGGGAGGTAACCAGTGTTAATTGATAATCTAACTTTGCATAGTTTGATTTTTCTCTGCTGCCAATTTTAGAAACAGAGTCGTATTATCTCATTTTCATTTAGGTATGTTTTAGTTAAGTTAGACCGTAGCTATTTAATCTGTATAAAATAAATGATTCAGTTAAGATGTTGTAGAAACTGCACAAGAGTAATTTAAGAACAAAATTCTTTTTAAAAGTTTTCTATGATAGATCTTAGCTTATTACATATTATATTTACTACTAACTGACGAGAAACCCGGCGTTACTCGAGGTTATAAAGTTTTGAGTCTTCCTTGGGCACATTTGATTGGGCAAAGTGATTTTTACATTACTATCTCCCCAGGTCAACGTGCACACTGGTTCTACACACGCAACGTGTGTGACCACTTGACAAGTGGTCTCTAGTTCTAAAGTATGCGGCGCGCAGGTGGGTCAGTTGATTTGACATTTATTTTTTTATGTTATGTTTATGCGTTCCACTTGTCAGCAGATGCAATTCGTAACTTTGTCATGTCTTGCGATTCAGAGAGTGAATTTGGGGATGTTTTACTTAGTTTATTATTTTATCAATCCAACTGTCAAAACAAACAACTATAAACCAAGCATAACTAAAAAAATAAAGATGTACATTATTATAGGTAAAAGCCCTATGGGTGTTCAAATAAAATAAAATTAAAAAAAAATAACAGAAGATGCATAGATAATAACCATAACTAGATGCATAGATAATAACAATAACCACAGTGAAATAGTAATAACCCGATTGGCGGCGTAACGCCACCTCCTCCATTTTTACACGTCCAATTTCGATCTGGATAGCCCAGATCGGCGTAGCAATGGAAGTGTGGGTTGGCGTTGCGTGTCACAAGTGTTTCTAAAGCATCTATTTCTATAGAAAATGTATGGATTTCAATTAGTCCAGCTATCTTAATGACTTTCTTATGTAGCGTACATTGAAACAGTGTGTTTCTACTTTTACTCACGTGGGAAAATTGCATCATCGAACAGCGTACGACAACCTCCGTCTTCATGTCATCTCTTTCAAAATACCATTTATATTTAATTATTTATACTATTATGGATTATGAACTGCACCTGAACAACTGTTCTCATAAAATTAGCAGCAATAACAAATTACCTGTAAAGAGGTTTATTTTCCCTATGAAGTGAATATTTTTTAACGAAAGTCCCTTATTACCTCTTCCTCTTTAATTTCAGTTCACTGCTCTCCAGGAAGCCTGAGTCGCAAAGCAACAATTCTTTCAAGATTACAAATAACCTGACAACACAGTGAAACTTACCTAAGAAGTTTTCATGCCTAAGTAGTTTGGTTTTTTCGCTCCCTTAGAGACTGGATTTGAAAAATGGCCCAATTTTTCCCACATTTAACATATTTAGTATAAACCCACGCATTTTAATAGACAAATGTATTACAAACGTATTTGTCAAATTACTTTTTTTATCGTTTCATATAAAAATAATTAATAAAAAATTGTCAAAATTTTTCATATTGTGTTTGGATTCATAAAGGTGCACATTTTAATTATTCTGTGGGAACTTTTTGATTTGAAAATAAAGCGTGGTGAGTTCTCTTTCTAACATCGTTTACATCATATTTCTCACCTTAACAGTAAGGGAGGTACAACGATTTCTATGAGACCTTATAAACAAATTACCCTGAAGGGTAATTATTGGTTTTCCTGCTTTAGAAGGTTTTTTTCTGGTTCCTTGGAAAACTTATTAACACATTGTAATCGGATCACGTATTAATACGTTTTTAGCAAATTAATGCTAGAGAGCGGATCACGTATTTATACGTTTTTGATAGATTGTTAGTGGAGCGCGGGTCACGTTAAAATACGGGTTCCAATATACTTGAGTTTTCGCTATATAGCGTCTGTAGGGTTGTAGCCATGCAATAATAATTTTTATTTTACATTTAGAAATAATTTTTGTGTATAATTTGTAAAATAAAGGATGTTATGAAAAAAAAAAATTATTTTTTTCAAAACTTTCATACTTTATGTGAAATTCTGCACTAGTTTAACGATGAAGAATACATTTATAAATATAATAAAATAAAATAAAATAAATAATTCGCAAAAAGAATTATTGAAATCAAACAAATATTTTTGAAGTTATCGCAATTTTTCTAGAGGTCTACGTTAGCGCGAAATTACGCGAAAAATCCCCCTTTCCAGCACTAGTACGCGGCCGAAAACTGCCCGATCAAAATGTGTTAAGAGAGTTTTACTTTAAATTCCTTCTACTACCACAGTTAAAAACGGAAAATGTTAGAGGCTGGAGGAATTAGCTGGAAGAAGATTGAACCCGCAACTCCTTTGTGGGAACTGGGAACATAACTTTTGAGTGGGATAGAGTGCTAAATTTGAAAAATTCGACATTATTGTCCAAAAATTATTTTTTTCGAAAATTCGATATATTATGGAGACTTTCACGAAATTATAGATTGGCCGTGCGCAGCACGGATGTCCTGAAAATCTTCATACAAAATTTTTTTAGACCATCAATAGTGCCACATATTTGTAATATTACCACTCAACAGTCAAGAGCCTCCACTGGTGGGAACCCGACCCTTTGGACTACTCCGCCACTAACTGTTGATGATGAAGATCTCTAACTGACATCACTAACCTTACAGCTAGTTAGAATAAAGATGAGTCACTACTCATATTCCTACCAATGTTGGTACCTAGATAATTTAAATATTTTTTTAGGTGGTGAAAAAAAATTAAACAATTTGTCAGTTTTAACATTCATTTTCTCTTTATTTGTAAGCTTTTTTCATAGCAATTTTCTTTTGTGGCAGAAATATTATTTTGTGAAATACTGGAAATATCTACGCATGAGAGACGGATAATCTTTTAATCTGCTGTTTTTTTTTTTAAATAGACCGAACAAGTATTAGGAAGAAGGTAGGTAAATTGGGAAAGCACAAAATATTTTTCTGCCGTGAAAAACATTGTTTTGTAATAAATAATTATGATGGTAATGCTAGATTCCTCTACTGAAAACAAATATATCCAGTAATTTTTTGAAAAATGTGAACTAGATGAGTTTTTTAATTTGCAATTTAGCTGCAATAATGTGTCCAACTTATGAGCATCATCAATTATTCTTCTTGGGGACTTAACTTATATTTAAAGCAAATTCACTGTCAGAAGAGTTAAAAATTATTACGTTAATTACCTACTGGCATTTTTTCCCACCATTAGTATAGCAAATTAAATTATGACAACTAAACCATTGCAGATACTTAAATCGTTGGTTTTCACGATAACTGCACTCAATTTATTTGGTATCATTCGTATTTTATGATTAAAATTAATATTCTGACAAATTACATTTGTCTGTATATAATTTAATACATTATAGAAAAATTAATGCAATTGAGAAAACATAATATTAAATATGGAGTACCTACTTTGCATTACATTATACTTTTGAAGTGGCTATATAATATTATAATCAAGGTAAACCTTGTGGTTCCAATATCCTTAGTTTTATCCAACCATGAGTCACAAATTTATGTAGGCACATAGGCACCAATCAATGTTTGCTTCTTTGCAAAAACTAATGTGGTATTAAAATTTGTGTACCAATCATTATCATACAGATTATTTTCACTACATCTTATGGGTCATCGAGTACCTTAGGTAAACAACATGATAACCAATTTTATTAAATTAGATATGTTTAAAAAGCATCCATGAATGTTATATTTCTATTAACCTTGTAAATTCTTTCACTTCAAGAGCAGCACAATAAAATGTATTTGCTTTGAATTTTAATATGAGAATTGAACATGTATGAAAAGTATGTATGTATTATGCTAATTAATTCAAATAATGTCTATCATCAAAAAGTCACATGGGTGATAAGAAGTTTTGTATCTACTTTAAAGCGCAAGACAAGATATAACATTCTATTTCCATTCAGTTGTCCATAATGTATAGAATTGGGTAGGTTAACATTCTAATTTTGCGAAACATACTTCAAAAAAGCATATTTCTTAATGATTTCATCATCATCTCATTCGTGTTGATGGTCATATAACTAGCAAGGCTTACATTAAATTACTTTATTATTTTGGAATATACTTTAGCAAGGGTGCAATTTGTCAAATTAGGTAGGTACTTAATTAATGAAAACATGATAAAATTTAGAGAAATGTTTCATTTTGAGATATTTCCACTGCTATTCGATTAAATATTATACATAAATAGATATGTTAATATCTCATTACAGTTAACTGTACACATACAAAAAAGATGAAAATTCTACAAAACCATCATTTTATGTATTCATAAGTTTTTCCAATGTGCCAACTCCTAGAGGTAAACCTCCTGTTCCCAATTCCTTGCTAATGAAAAAGTAGTAGAGTTTGTTATAATAGTGCCATCTCCTAGAGGTAAACCTCCTGTTCCTAATCCCTTGCTAATGAAAGAGTAGTAGAATTTGTTCAAATAGTGCCAACTTCCGGAGGTAAACCTCCTGTTCCTAATCCCTTGCTAATGAAAGAGTAGTAGAATTTGTTCAAATAGTGCCAACTTCCGGAGGTAAACCTCCTGTTCCTAATCCCTTGCTAATGAAAGAGTAGTAGCGCCATCTCCTAGAGGTAAATCTCTTGTTCCTAATCCCTTGCTAATGAAAAAGTAGTAAACCCATCTTTTCTATAAAGTATAAAAAAGTTGCCTTATATATTTATAAAAAATAATTTTCACTACCTTTTTATAATCATTAATTGAAAAACGCAATTTCCAAACTACGATTATAAAAATATCACATATTTATCATAGCAATGGTCCAGCCACTCAGTTTCAAAAATACTTTGTTCCTATAGATACATATCTAAGCCAGATTCTAATTGTTCCTAGTTTCAATAAATATCTTCTAGCAGTGGAAAATCAATTGTACACTTAATGGAATTGATCTTTGGTTCACCTCCTACGTACAAGTAAAATAATAAAGGAAAATTAGAAACACTGGCCATTTTTTATAGTTAACTTAAAACAAAACGTCATTGGTGTCTTAAACAATCAGTGGAATTCAAAGCAATATTCAAATTAGCATGTTAAAGTGCATTTCTGTAATGTCTGTGGAAACTCTTATTTTATATGAATGTTGAAGTGACAGTATTTTCAACATAAGATAGATCAACGATTACATATCTTCATGGTACTTGCTACTAACTTGATACGTATTAAACAAAATGAGTTTTACTGAAGTAATATATATTAAGAGATTATCTACAATTTAAGCCACCTTAAATGATAATATTATTATACATACGTAAAGTAAAAGTTCGTAGCAAAGAATCCTAACGTTATACAACACTTTTCAATGTACCATTGAAATGGAAGAAAATCTTCAAAATCACAGACTCATTCTTATGACTGATTCTACCAAAATTTATTACCTTTTGGTTACTTGATTTGTAAAAACCACAAATATTCTAAAATTCTAAACGATTTATTGAAAAATCTGGAAATATGTATATATCTAGTGAAATAATGCATAATATAATCACATTTAGAGGAATGTTATTTTTTTTGTTTTTCGCAGCAACAGCCCCACTTGAGAATCATTTTAAACGGAATTAAAATTAATTTTATCTTATTAGTGCCACCTTCATTATTTAATTATAAATTAGGTATTGAATAGAATTATGTGCAAGGCATAATGTCAAAATAGAGCGCTACTTAGTATTCTTTTAAGATTGAAAGTTTTTTTTAACATTAGAGATTTTTGTGAGCATTAATTGTATTTAACACTCATCTGTTTATTCGTAGGTAATAGGTAGCACTATTCTTTATTCTACAAAAATATTGTAATTACAATTTTTGAAATAATGCTACGAATTCTACTTCAATTTAGCTTTAATAATAGTAAGCTTATTAGAGTTTAGTAGATATATAGGAATTGCCCGCATTTGTATTGTTTTGAACATTCATTAAAAACTGTAATTTTTCATCATTCCCAAGGTAAAAGAGTCTCAGATAAAGAAAGTGGAGAAAAATAGATTGATTAAAAATGAATTCATCTATAGAAGAACGCAGTGAGATAGCTGTGCAAAAATATACATTCTCGGTGTTACGGAGGTCATATATAAATAATTGGATCAACTCTAATACCCTTAGCCGTTTTCCGTTGTCGCTGAGCCATTTTGCTTATAATTATGCGGATGGAAGATGGCTCTAACCATTTGATAACTTCTTTTGAATCCTAACTTAGTGTATAAACTTTGAGACGCATCATTCTCTGGTCTAATAAAAACAAAAGGTTTGTAGCCTCTTTCAGTCACTTCTTTGGTTAGATATTTAGCTAAATACAGGCCGTAGCCTTTCCGTCGATACTCGGGTTTGGTTTGCATAGAGAACATAGCACCGTAGTAAGATTGCACCATCCATGCGGCCAGGTCTCCCGAGGCAAAGATGCCATAGGCCGGCAGTTCGGAGACCAGCTTCTCAAACACATCCACGCACTCCATGTCGTTGGCCGGGTACAGGTCGTGGATGGACTGCATGTGATGTGGTTTCAGGCGGCATAGCTCTATGTCACTCGGGATTCTGAAAACCAACCACACTAAAATATCTATCCGATTTACAAATGATTCATAGTGAAAAACAAATAGACAGTAAGCTTTATAGGTAACAAGAATTGATAATTTAATTTACAATTAAATTGAAAATATAAAATTTGTAATCGTTATAATCACACATTTCGGCTGGGTATTTTTTGCGCTGGCTATGCTGAGTCCGGGCGAAAATAAAGGTCCCGTGCGAATTTCTTTAATTTTTTGAAATTGCTATATCTTCGAAAATAATTAAAATATTTTAATAAAAATTTCTACATAGTAACTTAGCATACCCAAGCTATAAAAGTACTAAACGAAAATCGAATATTATTTGAAATGAAACTCAATTAACCTTGTAATATGTTTATTACGGTCTGCCTATCGGTATTTGCGCATACCTGCTTTCTTTAAATACGCCTGACATCTCTCGCTCGCTTGCACATAGTAGTTGAGTGGGTGGGAACAGAGAAAGAGATTTGAATCGGGTTTCACGGTTATAAAAACCCTCAATCCAGGAATTAAATTATTTCACTAACAAATAATATATGTACTATACTTCTGTTGAAATACTGATGTGAACGAAAGGCACGAAAATAAATTTAAAAAAAGACATGCATTACGATTCGATAATTATGTACATATAGTTGGGACCTTTATAAAGAGATTGGTATACAATATTCATGTAAAAACATTGAATAATTCCATCTTTTCTGCCATAGAAATACCCTTCCTGGCCTTAAGCATCAATCGACCGAACGGGTAGAACTACCTTTCCCAGCCGAAGTGTTTTAATATACAACCTCAAATGTGAAACTAACCAATCCTAAATAAAGTTACTTTCATTTATTCTTACAAAAAAAAATCGCATACCTACTACTGACCAGTATGAAACACACAATCAGTATGGCTCTGGTTAAAGGACAATAAGAATTGAAAGATATTTTTCTAAAACGGCTTTAGGTAAGTTAATTATGAAACCATCCCAAAATAGTCCAAGCGAAGATGTAACAATAAATTATTCTAACTTTCTCCCAACATTTCTCATTCCCCTCCCCATATTCCTTTCCTCACAATTTTCCCCAATATCTGGTATGCAATAGAAATCACATAAAAATGAAAAAGTGACATTATGAAGACTTGTATCAGAGAAGATTTAATATATAGGAAAGATAAGATATTGAACTTAATTATTTTTTAATTATCCAATATATGTCATACTCATCCATGTTGAAGTCTTTCGGTGGGTCTTCACAAATGTATACATCTCCATGCACCTTCTCCAGCGTCCCAATGTCCTGGTAAAACTCCTCAATCTTATCCACGATTGCAGAGTGAGTGAAGTTCAGGAACAGGGGATGGGTCCAGTCAATGAGCACATCTTCGGAAGTGAATAGTTCTATGCTGTCCAGGGAATCATTGGGACAAAACACACTGACACTCTCGTACAGACGTCCATTTGGCTGGAATCAAAAGAAAATCTTATGTTATTAGGTATTTGAATTGAAGAACATTTTATATTTTGGACTGTTAAATAATAATCTTTGGTTTTTTGTGTTAATACTTTTCTCTCTTCGATTTAAACCAGTTTTTGATAGAAACAACATTACTCAGATTAATATGATTTCCATGAAAAATGTGTTTCAATGCATTTTCTTCACTTTTTTCAAACATTCAAACACGTGTAAATAAAATATGTAAGATAACGCCGCCATTTATGTATACTAAATTTATTGTTTATCAGATTTATAATATTATATAGATAGGTTGATGTTATTTCAAAATATAGTGTAGGCAGTATTGGTAATAGGTAATTTATTTATTTATTTTTTACACGCCCTAGTGGGCTTTTCTTTAAAAAAAAATACAAGCATTTTGTATCAGAGTAAACACTTAAAAATTAATACAATAAAGAAGAATGTAAACATAATGGCAAAAATGAATCCTCACACATATAATTGAGTTCAAAAGATTCAACAAAACAAAATAGTAGAAGCGGAGAAGTTATATGGGTACATAGGTCTATTTGTGTCTATATAGAAGAATAAAAGTGATAGAATATACAACATTTATACTGATTAGTTTTCAAATGAAATATATCACCCAGATCAGAATATTTGTTTCCGAGATTGTGATTCTCGGAATCGGAGAATTTTGGTAAGCTAGTGTCCTGGGGTCAGCGGCGTAGCTACCTAGGGGCTACGCGGGGCAGTGCCCCGGGGCCCTCAAGCTCAGGGGGCCCTCGAATCCTTACCAGAAATCTCGATCGAACTGAACTTTTGGAAATTTCTCCCATTTTCAAAATAAATTTGACAGGTTGCAACTTGCAACCCCACTTTAATCATGACAACTCAGTTGAGAGAAATTCAAAAGTTATGCCTAGGGAATTCCCCTAAATTCTTTCTGTAGGTTGGCAGTGTTGTAATTTTAAAAAGAAGAAACCCAGTGATGCATTTAAACGCAAACAACGCCAAGAAAGAGAAGATAGTAAACAAAAATTGGCCAAAATTGACAAGTTTTTTAGTCAGCCTTCTGCAAGTACATCTGGCCAAAATATTTCTATTGATAGTGACTCAAATAATGTAGTAACTGCAGTGTTGGTTGAGAAGCCTACTGAAGAAGATTCGACAATTATTGCAGTTGGAGATACCTCCGCCGCCGATCATATGAAAGTGGATGATGTTTGCATGACACACATAAGAGCGGAGGGTTTGGAGGAACCACAGACCTCTACATTTTTCGAAAATGTGTACGAAAAATCTTCTTATGACTTGGGAAACTTCACGAACAAAATATTAAGTGATAACGAAAAACGTCAAATTCTTGATATGGGGCCTTTACAGCCTTCAGGACCTTTTCCAACAGACATCAACCAGAAAAATAGGTGTTTTTCAAAATCGTACTACTTTTCGTGTTCTAAATATGGGCCAGTTAATCGTTTTTGGTTGTGTTATTCCAAAATACTAGACGCTGCCTATTGTCAACCCTGCTGGTTATTTGCTTCACAAAGGAATAATGTTTGGTGTACGGGAATTCGAGAGTGGAAGCATTTATCAGAAAGAATTAAACAACGCAGTTGTTCGAGTGGCCATTCGGAAGCATGTGCTGTGTATGAATTTTGGAAAAAAAACGATACTAATACTATCAACAAGGAACTTGAAAATGAAATGAAAAAATCATTTTATAAACGAAGTCATTGATAATTTTGCGAAAACTAAAGCTAGGAAAAAATTGTAAAGATAATTGTTATTTAGTCAGTTGGTAGGCCCGACCTTCATATAATAAACCCTTGAATCTTCTCTATATCGTTTTATTAGCCAATACTACTGTGTATCTGTGCTTATTCTTCTTTCTGAAAGTTTCACTAGAGACATTTTATCCAAGAGGTAATTGTAATTTATGTTTTGTATAGGAATATGCAATTTATAATTTATAAATCTTAGAAACTTCCGTTGAATCTTTTCCATGTTATCTGAATGAATATTGAAAAATGGACACCATAACGTGAGTTTTACTCAAGTTGGCATCCGACAAGGGTTTTATACAAGGGCGGATCCAGCTTTGGCGCCAGGGGGGGGTCACGTAGTCGTGGTCAAGTTTTTTTTTTTTTTTTAAAGAAAGACAAACATTCCCGGGTTAAGAATAACCCAACAATAACTCCTACCACCACCACAGAAAGCCGAAAATGCTTGCTTGTGTTGTGATGGAGGACTTAGGTCCGGTCAGTTACAGTAACAAGAAGTTATAATTTAATTTTGATAATAATATATACAAGTAAAAAGTAGGTATTGTTGGATATGGTAACACTAGGTATATCATTAAGATTGTCTTTTGCTCCGCAAGCCCGGGCGGCGTAGGCTCGTGTAATGTCAATTGTCAACCAATACAGTACAGATTACAATTATTAATCGTGTTCTTATTTCACCACAATATAACATGGTGTCAGGTGTGTCTTCAACATAGTATTGTGTGTAGGAATCTTGCAACTTTTTGAATTTCCTTTTCCTCGTTGTAGTTATTCGCCATCATATATAAAAGAATGAAATTGTAATGGCATGAAATTGTACGGAGTTCTGTTCATAACATCTGTCAAAACACCGCCATCTTTAGCAAAAAGCATAAATATACCAAACCACCTACTCATGCAAAAAGTCAAATCAAAGGTTAAGTGGTTAAGTTCGCAGAGAACAAACAATAAATCTAGTGAACGTTAAACGTCAAATTCAAAAATTCGCCGGATATCAAAGTGTTGCCGTATAAAAAAAATAATCAGTGTGGAATTTTACAAAATTAAGGGAACATAATCGGAGACGGAACATTTTCATGTAAATCATTCAAAATCCACCATTAAAAATAATACTATGCATTTCTAAAAAAAATTACTAACGTTTTCGTAATCTTAGTAAAAAAATCTATCCACACTTTTAGCCTTCATTTTAATTGATTCTGAAGAATTTGTTACAAATATTAAAAATGTGTCCACTTCCGAAGTTATTAATTCATCATCTAGAAAAATAAAATCTGGTACTTACCGCTAAGTCCGCTAACTTTATAGTTATACACGGGTTATAAAGTTTTAAAATCGTTGAACGTAAAATATATTCATTGTAAGGTATTGTTTTATTAATCTAAAATATAAATAACTTGCATCCCTCGTGCGGCATAATTTTATTTTTTTTAAATTCAATTATAATTTCGCCGAAATAAATTAAAATGTTAGCCTTGGGCAAAACCTCGATGAACGAGGTTGTGTCTCGCCTTAAGAATTGCTTTAGGAAGTATAGGAAGGCTGGTAATTCGCGCGGGCGCGTTAGACCTGTCCAGACCTGTCAAAAAACTTCCGAAAGAATAAGTTCTGTAACTTACAAAAATTACGTTAAGTGACTTTTGGTGTCGTTTACATTTGGAATTTGGCCAAACTCGCCTTCAAGAGCGATTTACAGGAAAAAAACTTACGAGTCTAACCCCAGCCTTAGAACATTAACAAATAACATTTGAGTTTAAACACACATACACTGGCATAATGAAGAAACTGATTAGATTACTTACCATTTCTTGCAATGAATTGAATTTGCAGCAACAATTTTTAAGAACACTATTACTAATATTGGAACTTATTTTTTTTAACTTAGTAAACAAATAAAAGTAAACACTTTATTAATAAAGTTTAGTCGTTCCGATTGAGGTTAGGTTTTGCTAGACGCTAGACGTTAGTCGAAACAAAGCGCGCGCAAGCGTCACACGTGGTTACACGAAATGTGTCATAATAATATGAAAGGTGGCGGCCGAAGCGCGCGCCGGTGGCGGTGCGCGGTGACGCGGTAACATTCGAATTTTCGATGCGTTCGTTCCCGAATAATGCGTTTGCCGTCAAACAAAGTATTATATTAAATTAATTAAATATTGAAAGTACTTAAATAAAATTTATTTGTGACAAAAAATATATAAAAACATTATGTTTAACAATTTTAATTAGTGGTCCACCTAGGTCCTGGATGGGCCCAGGACCTAGGTAGTCATGACCCCCCCTGGGCTGGGGCCCAGGGGGGGGGGTCATGACCACCGTGACCCCCCCCCTGGATCCGCCACTGGTTTTATATAATATAATAAATGTTCCTAAATTATTGAAATCTTTTGCAGCTCTCAAAACAAAGTCAAGAGTCTTTAGGGCCTTGTTGATAATATTATTAATATGACATACAAAGGTGAGACTGTCGAACATAATGCCTAGATCAATAATTTTATTAACACAAATTAAATTAATTATTAATTAGTAATGAAATTATTAAAATAGAATACAAGTTAAATTCAAACTAATCAAAGTTAAAATGTATCATCGCTTATGAAAACGAAAGCCATTCAAAGAACATGTGAGAACTGCAAATGAAATAGCAATGTGAACGGCCCGCTAAAGTATGTCTACTGGACCTAGTTCAGTGGAATCACGCGCGTTGTCTCAGTATCATATCTTAACCCTATTTTCACCTAAGGTAAGTATGTATGTCAAAATAATTTTAAAATATTATTTTTTACGTGCTGTGCAGAATGGATTTGGTTAACTTTATTCCGTTGCATGCAAAGGCTCTTTAAAAAAACAACACTTGATATCAACTTAAATATCTAATGGAGACAAGTATATAAGTCGGGGGTTTAAGTAAACATGCACAAAATAGGGTTTAGTTTGGGTTGTTTTAATAATTTATGCGTATTTCCTAACCTTATAAAGTTTTATCAAAGTTAAGTTATAAGGTTAGGAAATACGCATAAATTATTAAAACAACACTTGATATCAACTTAAATATCTAGTGGAGACAAGTATATAAGTCGGGGGTTTAAGTAAACATGCACAAAATAGGGTTTAGTTTGGGTTGTTTTAATAATTTATGCGTATTTCCTAACCTTATAACTTAACTTTGAGAAAAAATGGAACTTATATGCATCTTTTTACCATCTCACACAACATTTCTTGTAGAAATTAAGATGAAACCAAGTGCTATTTTATATTTTTTTGCGTTCAGCGGAATTAGACAAGTGTAATGTTGATTTTTCATATTTTATTACCTAATATAATGTACATTAATAATACATCAAATAATAAGATAACAGTGTTTTCAAGGGATTATAATTTTAAAAAGTTAGGTTATGTCGGATTATTTTCTCAAATAATAATATTATTGACATGTTGTTCCTTCTAAATTAGAAAATTTTTGACAAAATTATTCAGAAAGGTAAGAACTTATTTGGAAAAAGGTACGTACCTACCTAGACATACAAATTAGCATAATGAGTAATTTTGTTAATTTGTTGAAAACCAATGATTTTTTTAATGTACCTACATAATTACTACAGTAAAGTACAAATATATACCACATGTATGCAGTCTAACTGATTAACAAAATATATTGGCCATGGCCCTCATGAAGTATTAGTTTTTGTGAATTTTCAAAATTTAGGTAACCACTAATTAAATATTTTTCAGGGATACGTACCGTGCTTGTGCAGCCAGGGAAGTGAAGGCACACCGGCTCCTCAGGCCAATTCTTAGACACGTAAAAATGAAAGTCCCAAACTCGATTATTCAAATATGTCTTTATAGTCTGGTGAAACTGAAAATAGAAAATAAGACAATTTTATTAACAGATGAAATAAACTATTTTTTACACTTTTCAAATAAACTTGCGTGTCGAATTGTAATTGACATAATTTGTCAATAAATGAATCCGACAGTATACAGGCAACTCGCTATGTAATGTAATGTAAGCTCGAAAAAAAACCTGCTTACGAATGCTAGTATTTTTTATGCATAAAAAACTTATCGGGTAAACACAAGTTAGGGCTTGTTTCCAAAATATTATATGACACTTTTACAAATGTGTTATAATTTACCCACCCCAGTCAATTTTAGCGTTGCTATGCCAGGCGATTAATTTAATAAGAAACATGCAGATCCTGCGCAGAAAAGGCCTACAATGGACAGCGCTGCAAACCTTCACCTTATTTTAGCGAACTTTACTTTTTTGTCATAGTCTGGTGAGACGAACTTTTTTTCATTCATCCGATAGGACATATAAAATTTGTGTGAATGTGAACTATTATAGTTATTTGACATCACTGAAGAGATGAACCGATATTTAGACAGGTGTGTTGTGGGTGAGTTTATAGTCAGCTCATTTTTTCCTTACTTTGGTTGAAATTGATCAGCTGTTGTATTTAAAATCGGTATAGATCACACGTCTAAGGAATGATTCCATGGATTTAAATCCCCCGACAGTCCATCTCTCGACAGTTGATCCCCTGACACAGGACCGGCACTACGCGGGCGCAATTGGAGCAGTCAGCTCCGGGCGCTTAATCGGCAAGGCGCCAAGGCTCTGATAATATCTAACACCTGACACATCGCCTTTGAATTTTTGAAGTGAAACTTCTTTACACGCGTTATGCATTTTCGAGGACCGGAGTAAAACCGACTCATGACCGTCACGAAAAACCGTGATCATTTCGCTATAGGAGCCTAGCTAATATTATATACCTAGTTTAGGTCACTCTCCAAACTCAGCTTCGCGGTCTAGAAGCAGAGCGCCCGACTCTCGTCGTGAAGAACCGAGGTTCGATCCCCGCTTTAACTATTTTTTTTTCTTTTTTTGATTTTTTTTAATACGAGTAAAAGTGATAAAATGCTCTCGTTCTGCGACTTTGTCAGGCATACATATAAGAAGATATCTACATGATTGTTGTCAAAAATGCACATTTATATTTTTTTATTGAGTAATTTATTTTTAGAATTTTTGCGATCGAACCTTCTAATTCTGTTTGAAACGATCGATTGAAGGAAGCGAATTTTGTATCGTAATATAATATCATATTATACAAACTCCGTTATAAAAATAAGCGCGGGACAAGTCAATTGAGGAGTACACGTTGTATACGCGGTTCTCGTCGCGCGAGATACCTCTCCTCGCGGTCTAGAGGCAGAGCGTTCGACACTCGTTATGCAGGACCCGGGTTCGAATCCCATATTTTTATAACTTTTAATTTTTTTATCACATGCTACTTATAAATATGTCAATAGACAGAAAAAAAGAGAGAATGAAAAGAGAGAGAGAGAGAAGAATACTAAAAGTTTCACTTCCGTCGTGCGTAGGCTTGCCACACACTGTATTTTTTTCTCATAAAACGGCGCTATACAAACACACAAATCATCTACATATTATTGATTACGGTAATCATCTACCTAGGCCGGCCCTGCCCTGACAGAAGATCCCCGGACAGTTGATCCCTCTTCCAGTTGATCGAATGTCGCAATTTGTTGTTCAGCGGCGTATCCTCTCTGCATACTCCTTCGGAGAGACGTCATAATTGTTAGTAAAATGACTTTGGTTTTGCAGCTGTATATCATATCTGTGTACGTCATCAGGAACGAAGTATAACAGAAATAATCCTTTGGAGGGGCAACTATCCGGGATTCATCTGCTGGGGGATCATCTGTGGGGGATCAACTATCCAGGGGATCAACTGTCCGGAGGATCATCTGTCGGGGGATCTACTTACTTTCCGGGGGATCATCAGTCGGGGTATCAACTGTCCGGGGACCAACTGCAGGGGGATCGAGAATCGGATCAAACTACGGAAAATGTGGTCATTGGTTGAGGTTTTGTCAGCAAGGCCTTATTATTCTTACGACTGGCTTTGCGATGTATTAGTACCATCTGTACCTACATTGTCCCTTTCACCGATCTTCCTCCTAGAACAATGCGCAATTAAATATTTCGGACGCGGGCATTCGCCATGCGGAAGTGGCACCGACCATTAGTTAATATTATTTAACCTTCCCATAAATTATTATTGGAATAAAATCGTAGCAAAACATATTATGTCAATTTTCACATTGAATTGTTGGTGGCTACATTTATTTAGAGACAAAAAAAATTATATTTACAAGACCAAAATGAGGAAGATATTTAGTTACATTAAACAATATTCACTGAAATTCTGTAATAAAATACCAAAGTAAATAAAATGACTTAATAGGGCCGGAAAATTTTGTTTGGAAAACAAAATTGTTCTATTTAGGTCAGACAAAAATTCAGGGAATATTATTTTTTTCTCGGAAACTTGATGCGCTGTTATAATTCCGTTGATTAGTGCTATTTAAGGCTGAAGCAAATTCAATATCACATGGATTACTGTTAGCAAAATTATCGTATCTAGAGTTGCGAGAAATGACTATACCTGAATAACCAGGTATTTTCCAAATTTCCTCTTATCCATCTCCTTCCCTTCCCCACCCCTTCAGCCTCACAACATACCCTGAATAAGAACGCCATAGTCCCACTGGTTCCAGACATGGGAGCAGTTCTGACACTTGCGCGATATTCAATAACAATAACTACAGATACCATCCAATACAACCACCATTCTATTAACTTCCTTTTTTTTCTCCTTTAATTTTTTGTTACGCATATTTTTATTACTATACCTCAACCTAACCGATCCCCCCCCATCCTACCCCCTCCCTATTCCCCCCCGAAATAACTTGTCTCTTGAAATGTAATTTTCCTTAGTAAATATCTCGGAATCACTACACTTGTATACAATACCTATGTGGAAACCTGTAAATGGTTTAATTATTGTAACCCAATTATTATTATGCTTTTATTAATGAAAACTGTTGGTATCCCAAATAAAATAAAATAAAATTCACATGCCTATACATATATCGTATACTCGATATTCGGTGTAGCTGTGGGAAGCGAAAAACATCTAGCGGATTTCCGCCGGGTATTTGTACGAACTTTCGCGGCTAGCGCGAAACTAGAACCCCGCAAATTCTGCCATACCACAAGGGTAGGCGGTACGGCGGTACGCTATCGCTATCCGTATCAAATATAAGATTATTTTTTTCACTGGTCACGAACGATTACAGTGTATGTATTTATTCACGGACGACACGAACACGAACGTGTCTGACTAGACAGGCGAAAATCACTTAGATTTGAACAGTGAGAATACTGCGTACCCACTCGGTTTTCGTTACCCACAGTGACAGCGAATATTGACTGTTTGTGAATAGGCCTTTTGGCCTATATTCGCTGCCACTGTGGGTAGCGAGTAACATCAAGCGAAATTCCGCCGGGTATTTGTATGAGCTTTCGCGGCTAGTGCAAAATTAGAAGTCCGCTAATTCCGCCACACCGCCTGGGTAGGCGGTATCTTTTCGCTAGTTTTGCGAAACATATGGATAGCGATAGCTATCCGTTTCAACAATTAGATGCTTTTTTTCCACTGGTCACGCAATCAGATTACAGTCTACAAGGTACGAGTATTTATTCACGGACATCAGAAGCGAAATCCGCCTAGGTTTGAACAGTGAGAATACCGCATAGGTGGCAGCAAATATCGCATATATTGGAATAGGCCTTTATATGTCCATTCTCCGTACGTGTGGTAACGTAACACTGACCAGACAATCCCTAGAAATGTCATCTATACAGATCTGAAAGAAAACTGATGTCGCTTTTCTAGAGTGTGTTGAATCGCCACTGGCAGCCATTTAACTATCTTTAGATTAGGCGCTCGTAGAGCGGGTTGTTTCACAGCATTTTCACAATTCATCAAATTTCAAAGCCAAATTCAACTTCTGTTATTATTTCATCTGGGGCCGTTTGCTTCACAGTACGAGTTGTTCAAATTTTGTGCGACAACGTGTCCTTAAATATTAAGAAATAGCAAATTGATTATTCCTGTAATTGCAAGTTCAGGACCAAACTGGTAAAAAATAAATCATATTTTGGACGTAGGCAACTCTTTCGGGGGTGTAAATAAATCAAATGGCATGGATATCTGTTATAGTCTACTCACCAGCAAGTAATTGGATTAAAAACCTACTCGTAAATTATTTTATGGGGAACTTTATGCTATTTTCCCAAAAATTAACCCAGTTTTACTACAAAAGCTTCGACCTTCCACGCCTCGCTTTGGCACAAAGCCACTGGGAAAACTAGAAAATATGCCAAGAAGCGTAAAGCTATAATTTTATCACGGTAAATTAGAAATTACGGACTTAACGAAGTGATAAATAAATTGGAATCACTATGTTTAAAAGGTTTCAAATTATCGTGAAAACCAACGCAGACCAGTTAAATTTTTTAGTTTTTCTTTTAAATTCAGTAATATTATATAATATTCAATTTATTAAAAAACAGTTATTTATAAGTTCTGCTGTGTAATTATTACTACGCGTGACAGCTGTTTCGCCTTCTGAGGGCATTATCAAACTGTCTATTACCAAATAGGTTGATAATGCCTGCAGAAGGCGAAACAGCTATCACGCGTAGTAATAATTACGCAGCAGAACCGGTTTATAATGAACGATTTTTTTTAATAAATTGAATAATAATATTATTGAATATATTAAATGAAAAACCAAAAATTTAACTTGATAACAATAAAAATTCACTGAAAAACCATAGGATATTATAATATTTGGTAAATATTCGGAATCGCTGGACACGGATTATACGAAATATTTTTTAATAAAACCTTCTGATTTACCTTAATTACTATAAAAGGAATCTGACTGCATTTGGGATATTTTTAATTTTAGCATTTTAATTTTTAATTACGTAAATCGAAAATTCACTTTCGTTGTATGGGATGACAGCTGGAATGGCTGGAATGGTTTCTGTTGATAAAATTTTATTTTGTTGGTACTCCTGATACGAGTGGCTAGATTTTTACCATATGCAAATACTAGGTAGGTACCTACTATTGCGCAGTCGAAACATTACATATGATATTAAGTTAATTTTAAATGTATTACAAAAATTTAGTCGTAGAGGCAAGAAAGTTGCGACAAACTCGCAGCCCCGAAGCAAAGTACCCGAGTCAACCGGGAACTGCACTCAAGCTACTGGCCTATTCCTTGGTTTATTACCGAGCATCCGGAATCCTCTGGCACTAGTTTAAATAACAGTGAGTAGAGTGGAATTGGAGAAATATATAGTTTTTTTGATATGAAACCGCATAAGAGGCTCAACTGCTCCCAACCATCTGAAGCCAGTGAGACTATGACTATGAATTGGCAATTTCGATCTGGTCGCGAAAAACAGAAAAGAAATTATACAGTCCAAAATACTTTGTAAAAAGGTTTGATTCTGAATGGCAATCAGGAAGATACTGGTGGTATTTCTAACCATGGAATATAAGCTAACTGATGTATTTTTGCGTTAATTTTAATTTTATTTTATTTTCTCGCTTTTCTTAAATGTATATTACCTGGCCCTGATTTTCCTCATAAACGCATTAATGGGTCAATGAATTTAATTTCAGTAGCTGATTGCAAGCCATTACACAAATTTCAGTTTTATATCAAGTCATTATACAATGACTTAAAGCTGTGTAAAAAGATCTTAAATTCAATTTTTATAACGTTTTTAAACACTATAAATTCTAACCCAACTACTTTAATGGCACTAATACTTTATATTTTAATGCGTAAACTGTCCTCTGTTTTTGCGTCGTTAAATAATATCTTTAAAATTTTGCGTAAGGCACAATGTAGGTTCCTGTACATTTTTTTCGCACCTTCATTCAAACAGGATTTTATATGTTTTAACCTTCTTTCGCTGACGTTACGTCTGTTAGACACCGCAAAATCTACGCGGAGTTGCTACGTTGCGTATCTGTCTGTCTTGCTCAGTCGCTTCCTGAGCCAGCTCTCGCCACCTGTCAGCACGGTTAGGTTAGTGAGGAAATGCAGCCGTAAGGTGTCCACGGGACGTAAGGTTATAAATCCGGTAGACGTATTGTCCGCCAGATTTATAACTGATTTAAAACTACTCACTCTACTAAGGATATTTTTAAGTGCTCTATTTTAAGCCAGGAGAAAGAAAAGATATGTTTATTTTCATATTTTCGTCATTAAATTTTTAAAGGCGGATTAAATATTATCATTTCCTGCAATAACAATTTTAAATATTTATATAAAAAAACCACTATTCAACAACAAAAACTCACAAATTCTAAAATAACAGCACCTAAATCGCAGATAGTTTGTCAGACTACTCCTTAGCAGAATGAAAACGAAAAAGTTACCTCAGTAGCAGAGGGTTAGCAAGGTGAGTTCTTAATAGAATAAAGTTTATTGAATACTGCTATAAAAACTGGATAAATTCTTGTTTCTGTAGCCGTATTGAGTTAAGGCGGCTGTGTATGTGATTCTTCACGGGGGAATAGGTACTGGGGACGATTCCCACCAGATATTCCCGAAACCGATAAAACAAATAGTCGATTCTTTGTCTTCATCGAGATGAATGAATTCTTTAAACATAAAAGAAATTATCAACAATTGAGATCTCAAGGCGACAAGCGACATGCGACCACTCCGCGTCATGTCTTGGAGCTTACATTGAACACACCACACACTAGCTAATAAATTTGAGGCCGCGGGGTGAGGAGGACGATATATGAAAAATATCAAAACCTTCATAATTTTTGTTAATAACATATCTAATACCCTGTCTCATTATTTTGTTGAAATTTTTGTTTTATTTTTCGTACATTTGTTACTAAAATTTTGTTTATTTTTGTCTACCGGTCTCGAAACAACCGTGTCATTTAACTTTTCTTTTTTGGGTTTAAATTTAATGTTATTATTATATTAAGTTAACACATACAGGGTGTATCGGCACTAACCCGACAAACTTTAACCAGCTATTCCTTAGCACATTTGGAGTAAAAAATGTTATGGGCACTTTGCTGTCCGGTAGCATTTTTTTTTCAATTAAAAACAAAAAAAATTAAAATTTCCACACTACATCACTGTCATTGGCATTGCGTTTCGTGTTAAACAGCTGTTATAAGCAAGTGTGTCAAAAAGCGTCTTCGCTCTTTCGCACACACTAAATAATAATAGTTAAAAATGAGACGAATGGTGCCGTGCTATTTCGTTGTGACTGTAAACGTGCGCCAATATAGGTACACACGTGCATTATTCAACGGAATTCGAATAAAATATTTGCCAGATGGGTTTTCAAACTTTATCAAAGGATAAAACAGTGGTGACATGTGGTGAAAATATGAATAATAAATTTTTTATTAAAAAAAAACGTTACCGGACAGCAAAGTGCACATAAGATTTTTTACTCCAAATATGCTAAGGAATAGCTGGTTAAAGTTTGTCGGGTACGTGCCGATACACCCTGTATGTAGGTATTTTTTAAATGATGAAATTGTAAAGCTGCACATCTTGATACAGGAATGTCCTAGTGAGATGTGCAGAGTATGTTTTTTATGTTAAAAACTGTTTTTTGAATAAATAAATAAATTATATTCCTCAAAAATATAACCGTTATAATTGCATAAAAAATTTGAAAAGTCAAAAAATAGTAACAATAATACCACTTATCATACAAATCAGTTAAAAAGTTTGTCATACAAGATGATTGCCAGGACATTTCCCCGAAAAGTAAATTAAATTTCGTTTCTTAAAAATCTAGGGAAAGTAAGTTAAAATTAGTTTCTTGAAAAGTAAATTAAAATAGTATCAATAATACCACTTCGCATACAAATCACCTCAAAAGTTTATCATACAAGATGGTTGCTTGGAAATGTTTGGCTGCAATGCCATTCATACAAAATCCCACTAATTCTCTGTCCAGGGCTTTTTAGGTACATATCACTAGCGCACCGTAGACCATAGATACAAAGGTTCGATGATAACTCAACACAAGTGAAAGAAATCAATCTAAAATCACTAAAAGTATTTATTTTTCGGAATGACTTTATTGAGTAAAACCTCAAATTGTAATATTTAAATATTGAAGACAATATTAGTGATTTCTAAACGAAAATCTGAAACAGAAAAATCAGAAAAGGAAACGGTCACATCTGGGACACGAACCCAGGACCCTTGTCTTTCCGTGACAGTGCTCTACCAACTGAGCTAATGGGACCCTATTCCCCTCGGTCATTTTTAACTGTATCATACTTCGAATAAGAACTACTAACATTGTCTTCATTTTTTCACCGTACATTTTTATTGGCATCTATCTTTATGTATGATCGCAAGATTCAACCCGAACTAAATGCAATCCAGACAGCGTCTTTTTAGATAAACCTATCTTATTTTTTTTTTATTATTTTTAATGTGCGACATCTGTTGAATTTTTCTGCAAGTCTAGAATGAATATTTATTTTTCGGAATGACTTTATTGAGTAAAACCTCGAATTGTAATATTTAAATATTGAAGACAATATTAGTGATTTCTAAACGAAAATCTGAAACAGAAAAATCAGAAAAGCAAACGGTCACATCTGGGACAGTCCCAGATGTGTAAAGTTTTTCAATTCAATATTTAAACAGTTCAATATTTAAACTAAAAGTATTATTTTATGAGTGACGAAAAATTGAAACAATAAAAAGCCTTTGTAAATTTTGTTTTTAGGTATTTTGTACTTTATGGGATTAATCTAAAACTAAAGCATTTTCCAAAAAAAAATTATTTTGTAATTACTTTCTGAAAGATTTTAGTTTCGGAATCATTCTGTGAACGCTATAAAACTTATAGATTATAATTTGAAATTTGGGAAATTACAATAATAATAAGTTTAACAGAAAAATATAATATTATAGCCAAACGTATAGCAATTTCATGAAAATCATATTATTTAGTAAAGAAATTGAAATTACCTTAAGCGAATCAGGCAAATACTTTTCAAGAAAGTCTAATATAGCTGGAAGCTCGTCTTCTTGAAGCAATCTGAAGTTTTTTCCCTCAAGCACGATTTCCATCTCTGTAATTAAAAAAGAAAATCTCAATTAATTAATGTTTGAATATTTAACTTCCTTTACAAATGAAACACGGGTTGATTTTGCTGTTTGTTTACCCGTGACCTCTGAAGTTCAAAATATGAATATTTCCATAAACCTTCACAGTGTTTCATACTCATAGAGTGAAACCATGTAAGTAAGTCAATGTTGTAAGTCATTTCATATTTATTCTACCATGGCCATAAGCTTGATGTTTTTCGGCGATAAGTTTTAAAAATAAAAACTACATTTTTGATTGTCAAAATAGACTGTTAGTTAGCTAAGCAATTTCTCCAACGTAAGTGGTTTATGGCGTATCACAAGGTAGCATGTTAGGTCCCCTATTTAAAAGAGATCTTCTTAAATAACATGTAAATGAACTTTCTACTTGTCCTGTAACGTAATAATGTTCTGATGGTGACGTAATAATTTTCTATGACGGTGATGATAAATGGATGCATACCTGTCATAAAATGCGGAAAATTGCATGAAGCTTATCACAGAACAATTTTATAAAAACTTACTTTAACTGAAAATACAAATAGCTAGAGGAATAAGATATGACACCATATATATAAAACATAATTTGTATTCGTGATCAAAAATATCTTTATCACAGATTCATGGCGAGGAACATTGATCTATTGGAAGTATACACAATATATACAAAATTCAGATGAAAATATATTTTTCAAATCCTTGACCAAAATAGATATCACCAATACACTGCAAAAATGAACATGACAACACTCATAAACCAAAGGTGTTCTCTCTTGTCGGAAAATTCACTACGCAGTGCACATTACTGCACATACTGCAATATTAGTGGAGGTATTTATTAATCAAAGTGTTTCTGTCGTAATGTGATGGTTAATAAATACTTTATTAAATGTGCGTTTACGCATATTGCCGCATTACCACGCTGTGACATACATTAATAGATGAAAGCAATGATTTGCATTAAAACATATTCCATATAAATACCATATAAATAAATCGATTGTATAATATGTACCCAGAAGCATAGTGTAAAATATAAAGAAATATCAAATAGTGTTAGTAATTATTTTTAATATATTCTATGTATGGTGGAAACAATAACATATGTCAAAATTGCTTACTTTTCAGGAAGCAGCACAAAAAATATGAATAATGGTGATAAAATTGAAATGGTGATATAATGAAGATAATGTTGGTAGTTCTTATTCGAAGTATGATACAGTTAAATATGACCGAAGGAGATTGGGGTCATATTAGCTCAGTTGGTAGAGCGGCGCTCCGGCAAAGCTAGGGTCCTGGGTTTAAGTCCTAGATGTGACCGTATCTTTTTATGATTTTTCTGTTTCAAATTTTCAATTAAGAATCTCTTATATTGTTTTCAATAATTAGCAAAATCTTTGACTTACGTATTTGGATCAAACATTAATATATATATATATATATATATATATATATATATATATATATATATATATATATATATATATATATATATATATATATATATATATATATATATATATATTAATTAGCCAATTCATTCTCAAAAATAATGATCAGAACATTAACAAGAGAAAATTAACATATTTGAATGAATGAATTACGTAGGTATGTATTTGAACCAAAATGGGCATTCATAGCTCTAAAATCATATAATAAATGTACATACTTTAACATGCAAATGAAAAATAATAAAACAACATGTGGCAGTCATTTCAAGGATATTGAAATGAAACAAGAGGATTTTTAATGTTTTTATCTTTACTTAAAAGACCACTCTTTCTATGAAAACGAGATTCAGAATGATTGCCATAAACGGCATGAAGATTTCTGGTTCCAGAAAAACTTTGGAAATATTCGGTTTTAACGTGTATTTAATGACGAAGAGCCTTTCCGCACCTTTACTCTTAAACGAAGTAATGTTAGAGATTTACAAGAGAATTATATTTTACAAATAATTTCAAACCACCCTTTTGCCAATGAAGTGTTGAGAAGAAAAGGGATTTGATGTCAATGATGGATTTAATGTCGTCTTTTAATGCCATCGTTCCACAAACAATGTGTAGGAAATAGACCCAAATCTTGTGGATGAAGATAATATTTATTAGTGTTTATAATCCTAATTTAGTCTGACAAAACATTAAAAAATCCTCTTGTGCCATTTCAATATCCTTGAAATGACTGTCACATGACATCCTAGTTGATACCTATCATATGGACTGTTGATCTGAGATATTTTTTTAAATTCTTTTTTAAATGACTGCTTGATCACTTTCTACCTCCATATGAGAGTGTTCAGGGACCATAAACTTGTGGTCGATGTTTTTGAGTCTGAAGTATTACAGTTATCATTGCCGCTATGTGTGAGTTCTTACTTTAACCCCCACAAGCGTCAGAATGTAAAAATAATTCTGCGGACAGTGGCAGGCAAGTTATGCAAATGTTTGTATAAACATTTTACAGCAATTTGATTTGCACCGTCCAGCAATCGCCTCATGCCACATGTAAAATGTAGATGAACATGTGAAGTCACAAACCATGGAATTACCGTGTCTTTTCTTCGGTTCCAAATTTGGCTCGGAGTTATATTCCCCTGGAGGTCTAGCATGGACGATTGATAAAGCTCTATTGCAATACAATATTGAAGAAATCCGTCATCTATGGTTAGATAGAATACTATTCTGACAGTCGGTAGACAAAAGCCGCTACTTTTAGCGCGGCCTCAAGGTGTCGGATTAGCTGTCAATATGCACAACTTTTGGAAAAGGTCGTTCGTTATGCAAAGTAACTGGCTTATTAATGAATGGAGGTGAACTAACTAAGCTCTTAGAACTGAAAGAAATCGTATACACGATCCAGACTTAATTAATTCATCTAAGAGGCGAACGACATTCCGTCATCGTGCAACAAAAGTTATTATTTACGACTAATGACCTCACGAACTAATTAATTCCCTTTTTAGTGTCAAAATGTACACGCGGACTGCCAATGTATATTAAATTTAATATTTCATTTCGACAAATTATTAGCATTTTTAACTTGTACGTAGCCGTCTAACGTTTAAGAATGTCAATTCACATAGAGATGCGCCAGTGTTGCCAGCGTATATCAATTCTAATTTATTGCGTTATCAACATCTGCTTATATATCAGCGTGACCGTGCTCGGGAAATCGGTATAAAATCATCGGTAGTTACGCCTATTGATCCGATATTTTAAAATTATCAATTTCGCTGTTCTAGACCCCCTGAATGAAACACAGTAATGCCCTAAACGCATAAGTCACATTACATTGCCAGCTACAAACAAAAAATCAGTTCCTGATAACATAAGTCTGACTTATGTGTTTATTTCCCGCTTTATCAATTGAAAAACATATTATGTTATTGTGAACATTCTCAATATGAACCTCTTAACGGTGACCTTTGAATTATATTGTTGGGGTAAAACGTGCGGTTCAATTTGGACTAAAATATTCAATTATAAAAAAATGCATTTTGTGACTTATGTTATTGTTCCCCCCTTAAGCAAAGGCGGGATGTTAATAACATGACATTAATTAGGTGCTGAATGAAACAACGAGCTTGGCTAGGCTGACAAAATGGAAAAGGTTTTATTTCATATCACAGACAAGATTATCATAGACAAGTTAAGTTTTTTATAAGTACCTAAAGACATGGTATTTTGAGCATATTATAACACATGATTTCCGTATTATTGTAAATTACAACACATATAAAACCTAACACATTTTGTGTGAAGAAAATACATGTAATACATACACGTAGATGCTTCGTTGAAAACATGTTTACCTCAAACTTGTAACTTGATAAATGTACAGGGTTTTCCAATAAGAGGTGTTATTTTGATATTTAATCGTAAAAGATCAATGGTTTCATGGCTTATGTGGCAAGTAGCGTCGTCTTATAAATAAACGTTGTCCAGATCAATTCCATCCAATTTCGGCCATAAAAAAATATTAATCATCTCTCGATAGCGCAATCCATTCACCGTAACTGTTGCTCCATCCTCATTTCAAAAAGTAAGGATCAATGACTCCGCCGGACCATAAACCGCACCAAACAGTCATACGTTGAAGATAGAGAGGCTTTTCAACAATAACTCTTGGGTTTTCCGAGCCTCAGATGCGACAATTTTGCTTGTTGACGAAGCCGCCGAGGTGGAAATGGGCCTCATCACTCAAGATGATTTGCATTTTATTCACTCAAGTGAATTTTAATAATTTCAATGTGTTGTTGAAGCATGTATCGTTCCATTTTTATTAATGACGTAGTTTCTACTTGTCAAATGTCAAAAAATGACAGCTTCAAAAGTAACATCTACCGAAATAACGGGCTATTCAAAATAACACCTCTTATTGGAAAACCCTGTATTACTAGGCAAACAAAATAATTTCTTAGTTTAAAAAATACGAGATAGAAATTAGTGTAAAGTCAATTATGATTTGTATTTAATTACAGTAATTCCCTTGTCTCAAAGTAATGAAAACCTAATCAATTAATTATCTACCAAACCTGATGACACGATCGTGACAAAAACTAATTTCAAAATAATTTGTACAAGTACTTAAAGAAATAAAAATTATAAATTGAATAAAGACAGTGAATTACTTTCCCTCTTCTTTGCGATAGAGAAATTGAATTATGAATAGTGACCAATATCGATAAATTGCTTTAATAGTAGATTGGATTCTAAAAATATTATGTAGGTACTTTATTTGTTCATATTAGGTAGGTATTATTAACTATATAGCAGAAAATATGTGTGCTAGAGCAGTAGTAAAACCCCACGAGCGGTGAACTTTGGGGTCACGAACAAAAATAGTAAATATAATTATCTTTATTTGTTCTGTATTATATTGGGTAGGTACCTCCATGAATTTTATACAGAAGCTAAATACAATCAAAAATAAAAGTTCTTTCACAGTTCACCTAACCTAACCTTGTCTAACTTCACCTGACAGATATAGCGAAGGATGGATCAGCCAAACGGGGGCATAAGAAAGAAGAGGAACGCTTTTGGGTTAGGTTAGGTTAGGTAAGAGGGACATATAGATATATTGCGATCGTGAACATGTCAATATAGTCATGCAAAAACTTTTAATTTTTCGATTGCATTTTATGATATATGATGGTTGTATTTTGGCTTGCTTCTAAACATAATAATTTCGGTTGTCGGTGCATGAGTGCGTGATTTTAAATCGTATTTATTAATCTTTTATTTTTCGAAATTGGAACTAATAAGTGCACCTAAATCATGTCAGGCAAGATATAAAGTAGGTAAAAATTATTTAATTAATTAATAATTCTTCACATGAAATGTGTATTTATTTTATTTAATATTTGGCAGATACTTATATGAATAAATGCAGTGAATATATGTTTGTCCATTGAACTAGTTCTAGTGGATATATTATTTGGCGGGCCGTTCATATAGTTCTTTCATTTGTACATATATTCGTTGAATGGCTATCCGTTGCATAAGCTGTGCCATATTTTGTGAATGTAATATTGTATTTAAGTAGTTTCATTGGCTAGATGGGATTACAGAACTTTATTGACATTCTAAATGTGAATTCTTTCAACGTATTTTCTTGTTATGAATGGCAATCATCCTGAGTCAAATATTTTTTTAATAAATTCTTTCAACTTAACAAATCACAATGAACAGAAAAAATAATAATAACAATGACAATAAAATCAGTCACCGTAAGTCGAGGATTTAACCGTTAAACATGTTATTAATGTTGCTGCAGAACCACTAAGAGAGAAATTTTTCCAACCCTTGCAAAAAATGAACAGGCAACAGTGTATCAGTACAAAATATATCTACGATAAACAAGCGCAATTTTATTTGATGGAAGTTATAAAGCTCGATATTATCGCGTGGTAACAATACGCACGCAACGTTGCGGAGTGGCTTAGCCAAGGTTACGACGAATCCAGCACGGAATTGGCACGATTCTTGCACGGATATACCCCGCGGGCACGCATCCGACACGTCGATTGCACGACAAGCCCCCGGTAAACGCTCCATTATCACTAGCCGTAAATAAATCATCACGAAGACTATTTGAATGTGATTACAAGGTGAAATAATCTAACTTTTGACTTTAAGTACCATATGGATTCAGACTTTTATTTAAAATCTAAAGTGGCGGAGATTGTCCATAAAAATAAAATTGACACAGCTTCTATCAAAATGTTCACAATTCACCGTTAAGGCGAAGCTTAATCTTTTGATTGATCTTTGTAACGAATTACTGTACATTATGAATACCAAAAATATGCTTTAGATAAATTGAAGGTTACTTCAATTTACCTACCGCTTCTCTTGAGTAGAATACAAATAAAAAAATTAATTACTCAATAAAAAATATAAATTCAAACTACTAAAATATATTTTTTCAATAGAAATGTATGAACGCATAAAGGAAACAACTTTTAAAAAATACAGTATTACAGCTAAGATCATCTGTGACAGTTTCACTTGATTAACTTTTTTCTTTTTTATAAAATTATTTACAAAATGAATTAAAACCAGTTTTTTGCTTGAAATCGAACGTTTCTAGACTCCGTTTGTCAAGCGATTGTAATGCATATTACCTACGATATAAAGTATACCTAGAACATACACATTTTTGGCCTGTAGCTTCCTCTTAATGAGAAGTCTTAATTGTAAATCGCTTCAATCACCCCTGCAAACGATCAATTGGTCGCATCATTGACATATCTAAATATTGAAATATTTTTCGACTCCTGAAACACATTTTTTGTTTCAGGTGTTTGTTTGGTGAGCAAGGATTCCGGGTTCACTGGGTGAGTTTTGTCCCAGCCTTGGTGGTGGATGAGTCTGCCCACCATCTGAATGGCGGCCAGGAGAGGTCAGTCGAGGAAGACTCTTTGAACTCTCCATTTGGACTCTCTTAACTCAACGCCTTGCACCTCAGTGGGAGGGATGGATTCACACTTACCCCCTATTTCTTACCCACCCACCTTACATTTTTTACTTCACAGAACTTTCTCTCCTTCCTTTACTTAAAAAGGCTCAAGGGTTAAATATTTTCCTCAGGGCCTCCTGTATAGAGTTAAAGTTTTTTGTAGAGTTTCAAATGCCCGAAGCCAGTCGGACTGTCGCACCCCTAATTGGAGAATATTGTGAAGCCGAATTTAAATATCACTTTTCCTGGAAGTACATTACTGAAGTGTGATTATATAACAGCTTTTTACTTTAAGACACTTGACACGTTTTATTTTATGTTGAAAATTGCCATTTAAAACCAAAAAATAATATTTTTTTAGTCTTTGGCCTCCATCTTTCAAGATAAGTATAACAAAGCTAATCTCTTAGCCATCGATTCAAGGTGTGGCGAAATGAAATCGAAGGTATGTTTTAATGTTGTTCAAGTCATTTTAAATATTGTGTGTTACACCCCAAATGAAATGACGAAGATGGTAGTTATTCCCATAATCAAATCAACCAAACTTGATCCATCCGTGATCAATAAATACCGACCAATTTCACTCTCGACCGCCCTGGCAATTATTTATTTATTTAAAAAAAAAAACATCAACGGTCGTAACAGACCATCTCAAGACAGAGGATAACCATTTCGGATTTAAATCTGCATTGTCAACATCTGTGTCAATATATTACTTAAAAGAAACCATCAGCTATTATAAAATTATAGGCAATTGATAGGCAAAGCTTCTGATCGTGTTTGTTAAAATAAACTCTGGGAAAAACTTAGGAAAAGAGCAGTTTCAGAAGATATAAAAGCGATTCTTTCAATTTGGCACACGCAACAAGAAAATGTGGTGAATTGTTCTTGCCAGTTTTCCAACCCATTTTATTTTAAAAGTTGCGTAAGGCAAGGAGGAAGCACGTCTCCCGCACTCTTCAATTCAATATATACACTGATGAACTAATTCAAATTTATAAAATAAAAATAGGTTACCATTAGGGAGTATGTGTAAATAATATTAATTACACAGATGATATAGTGTTTGTGATGAAAGGCTTTAAATCACAGTGAAAGAAAAAACAGATAAACCATAGCTGCAAGAAAATATGCAAATTATTTATGAAAACGGACATGCTAACGACATCTGGCGGAGAAAGAATTGATCCCGCTTGCTTGCAGTAGACACCTGTAATAGTTGAAATTAAATCAAGATTCCGGGACGAAAGCAGAGAGGTCGTAAAATCGTCTAGGACGACTGGTACTTCCCCTTTCTAGGCCTAAAAATAAATATTGAAGGTTGTCGACCAATTAGATCTGAACAAAGAGCTATAAAATTTTGAGTAACCAATCAGTGAGCGGAGGGGAGTGTGTCTACGACAGACAAAGGAATAAACTTTGGATCGGGCAATAAAATAGATAATTAACGACATTTCGATTCCCACAAAAATTAGAGGTGAACGCACTTTAGGGTCAACATCGACTTTCAAGGTGACAAACTCCTGGGAATGTTTACAATGACTGAGACATTCATGAGATAGCGAACCATAGAAAATCGAGTGCTTTGAAGATTTTACAAATTGAAAAACACACGCACGAAAATGCAATGGAAAATTTATAAACGTGATAGTATAAAAAAAGGACGGGAGAAGCGAAGGAAAGTTACTGGCGGAATTTCAACTTTAGTGCAATTATTTATGATAGAAGTAGGGTGTCGAGTTCGAAAAAATCGTACTAAAGAGAGGAGTGAGTGTTGGAAACAATGGAAATTAATCGTTATCAATTTAAGATGAAACGGACATATTGGTAAATCAATCTTGAATGAAAATCTCGCAAAAAAAATAGACATTTTAGAAAAGTGCGGCGACCGAATGGAAGGATAATACAGAGATTTTAGCTGCTACAAAGGTCCTAGGGACATGAAAATTGAGTATCAGAAGAAGACAGTAAAACTAAACATATAGCGATAGATTAGATTCAGGAAAAGTAGACATTTTACATAATTATTAGGTTAGATATATATTAGAGTTACCCAATATTACGGAGGGATCGAAACAAGATAAAAGGTTGGTGGTCTCATGTATATTTTGAAGGATAAACAATCGAAATTTGAACATGATTTTTATTTACGTTAAGGTAATAAACGATTGGAGAGACGATTAACTTTAACGTGGACCTTATGGAATATTTAGATTAGGCAAAAGAGATTAAAATTAATAGGTTTGAAATAAATAAAATTTACGACCATAGTACATAAAATCTGAGGCGTAAACATATGTCCAGACGTATAATTTATGTGAAATCTTGTAAGTGAGGGATGGAGAATGGGCGGAGATTGGGTCAGGCAATAAAAATGACAGATATCCCAGAGTCTAATTAGGTATATCTCCCATAGAAGTGTGGAAAATTATATATTAATTAATAATAGATGAAGTATGAAATTTCCCAGCAGACCACACACATCGGGAAAAGTGAAGAAAAGATAAAAGGAAGGGTAAAGAACGGAGATAGGAAATGATCCATGTGGAGAAAAGCGATACAATTCGAATTTATCCGTGAAATTAATAAATACGACTTGGAAAATGAGTAATTATAAGAGTTATGAGAAATGACATAAGAATCAAGAAGAAATTGTGCAAGAAAACGTCGCGGATAAAATAAAATTCAAAGATAAAGGAAAAACTCAAATCTGCGACAGGGAGATAGAAAGTACGGGTGGAAATGGAAAAGCTCATATAAGTAACAATAAAATTAAGTAGAATTTAAACAAATCGAAATTCAAAAATGCGTAGTAAAGATTTCGACATGGATTTAAACAATTTTCGCACGAGATGCATAAAATTGAGATCTGTATATATGTTATTGAGGATGGACCTATTGCGAATTGAGAAAAAAAAGGAACGCAAAATCATGAGATTTTAACTACATTTTGTATGAACGGAGGACAAAGGAAGCTTGGGCGAAAAACGCAGACTTACCCGATTCGGACCCTATCGATTTAGAGTCGTGAGATAAAAACTAACTACCGCCCAGAGCTGGACGACAGAAAATCTTATGGAAGCACAATCGATATTGATGGCAGGGATGTTCGGATTTGCGAGTTGTTAAAAGATAGAATTGATTACCAAAGGAAATTCAGATACGTCTTTTGGAACCTGAGAGGGGTATAAAATAGGGGTACACACCAGTTTTGGGACAGTCGCGCCGAGGATTTGAAAAGTTGTTACGTGGCAGTACTACGTCTATTGGTAAAATTCTAGTGAAATAATCTAAGTGTTAAATTTTGAACAAGTCTAAGTTTAAATTCTGAACAAGTCCCTGGACTTAGAAAGTTTTGTAAAAAGTCTTAAATTCAGTTTCTAAATTCCTTTGAAAACCCCACCAGTGAAGTTTTGTTAAATCAGTTTAATTTGGTTAAACAGTGAAAATAAATATAATTTAAACTCAGTGCTTAAAAGTGTTAAGTGAAGTGCAGAAAGTGATTACGGAATTAAGAATTTAATTAAAATTTAAAAATAATTATTTCATTCAAAGTGAAAACATTCAAATTAAATTTAAGAGTTTGTTATCGTTAAATTAAAGTGGATGTGCTCGTGAATTGATATTTAAAAATAGATTATAATTTTGTTTAAAATTATTAATAGTAAATACTTCATCTTAGGTTAAAAGAAACACAAAAACAAAAAAAAGGATTCGATAATAATAAACGTTTAAACCTTTGTTCTAAAATTAACAGTTAGAAAAAATTTAATTTATTAAGAGTCGAGTTAATTAAAAGTTTGCACAATTCGGAATAAATTTTCTTATCAATTTATATAAAAAGAAATTTAGAATTAATAAATTGTTCAATTAAAATCCATCGTGCGTATAGCGACAGTGTTAAAAGTGTTTGTCGTTCTAACCGGAATTTTAATCATCAGTCTATCATTTCGAAAAAGAATTTGAAACAGCTATCATCCAAAAGCCTAAACTAGAAAGGTGTTATTAAATCAACGGGTTTTCTGGATTAGGATTTCGTTCGGAAGAAAAATTAAATATCAGCTAATTTATATGATTCAAGCGAGAATAAAATATTAAATAGGAATAAATAGTCGAAAAGATTTATTTTGAAATTAGTTGGAAAATACAATTAATTAGGTAGTTTTCTTCATCAAGGTTGTTGTGTACACCCAACCGGAAATACCTTGATTGGGGTGAGTTTTCCTTTTATAAATAATTTTCAGGTCCCAGGAGACACAGAAGGGTTGTGAAGTGGAAGTATGCCAATTGAATATTAAAGTAAAAACAACATAAAGGAATTACACATTGATATATATATATATATATTGTGTATTTATCTATATAAAAGTAAAGTAAAATATTGTATATAAAGAATATATATATGAGTAATGTAATTATATATATGTATTTTATTTATTAATCGAAGCATCGAAATGGTAGCGATTTTTAATACCTACCCGAGGACATATCTATATTATTGAAAAAGAAAATATATATATATTTTTTTTTTTTTTTTTTTTTAAAAGAAAGACAAACATTCCCAGGTTACGAATAACCCAACAATGTTTGAAAATCTCCTACTACCACCACAGAAAGCCGAAAATGTTGCTTGTGTTGTGATGGAGGACTTAGCCAGCCGAGGAATCGAACACGCGACGCTCGGGTGAGACCCAAGCGCTATGCCCACTCAACCACTGACCGGTATTTATTAATATTATTATGTATTTATTAATATTCCAGACTATGTAGAATCATATATTTTATATTTATTTATTAATATATGTACTCTTATTTAACATATTTTGACAATAGAGATATGTGTACTTAAATATATATTTATATTTATTCTTCATTCAACCTAGTAAATTTACTAAATTCGGAAAATGAAAAATAGTTTAACTTCAATAAAGGAATTAAAAATATTTAAATTAACTATGCACAATAAACGGTATCATAACTGAATCACAAGGAGAGCGCGAGATATTTTAAAATAAACAATCTCACATCTGGGTTAGTGGGTCAGATGAGATGTTTACCTTGTTAAATTTGTTGATAAAACAAGGGATCACTGGAGAATTGGGTCAACCGCATAGTTTGAAAACGACCTTGGCCATAATTAGTTAGTCACAAAGGATTTTATTAATTACCCGAAACAGCTGGAAGATGCGTGTTCTCAAGTACTTATCAATCACAAACGACAATTGAAAAATCACGGGTTAGCCAGATTTATATCGAAAAATTACATGAAACATTTAAATACCATTGATTAGATAATCGCATAGATTTTTATTAATTACCCGAAACAGCTGGAAGAAGCGTGCTCACAAATACTTATCAATCACAAACGACAATTGAAAAATCACGGGTTAGCCAGATTTATATCAAAAAATTACATGAAACATTTAAATATCATTGATTAGATAGTCGCATAGATTTTTATTAATTACCCGAAACAGCTGGAAGATGCGTGCTCTCAAATACCTATCATTCACAATCGACAATTGAAAAATCACGGGTTAGTAGGATTATATCGAATAATTATTAATTATTAATTTTTTAAATTTAATAAATTAATATATTATCCTTCACTACTATCAAAAAAAATACTACAGCAAACATACATTTATGTAAAAAGAATTATTTAAGTACTAACTAACAACAACATTTATGTACACTCCCCTTCCATACACAAGCAAATGCTTTCAATGGAAGAGTAGTAAAAAAATACAAGTTGTAAAATTAATTATGTACCATGTAAACATATTATTAAAAAAATAAAAAATAATTACAAAAAAAAAAAAAAAAAAAAATTATACGAAACATTTGAATATTATTGATTGGGTGCTCATACAGAACCCCATCAGTTGCCTGAGACATTTGAGAGTCGAGTACTCTCTAATGTGGCAACCAACTACTTGAAACAATTGGAAAATCACGGGATAGGATGAACAAAAATTAATGTTGAACCCTGGAGGTAAAATTTAAAACAAATACAGTTCATCAATAGGAGGCAGTGGTCGCTCCTATAACAAGACCATTAACCAAATCAAATAGAGATGGCGATTCTCTTAAATAAAAACGTCAAAACCAAACAAACAAAAGCCTGGAGTTCGATAGCTCTCCAAAACAAACTATCAAATAAGAAATTTGTTTTTGACCACGATAGTTTTATTTTCACTCTACCGGTTTCGGAAGATCCCTTCCTTCGTCAGGAGAATATTTAAAACTTTTAAATATTCTCCTGACGAAGGAAGGGATCTTCCGAAACCGGTAGAGTGAAAATAAAACTATCGTGGTCAAAAACAAATTTATGTGTTTTTATTATAAATTATGATGAGCCACAAAGTGAATGCTTTTTACAATTACGTATCAAATAAGACCTTATTCTACTAGTATTTATTAGTATAACCTTATTCTTACGTATATATTCGGTTACCAATCCTAGAGTTTCGCAGAACTCTTCGTGCGAGATCCGAGCTCGGAATGCGAGGTAGATAGCCTCGTATTGCGAGTTATAAACCTTTCCCAAACTGTATGTATACATATATTTATTCGTATGTACTGTTTACTGGACCTGCATACAGCTTGCATTTTAGGTCTTATAGACCACTCTCGCATTTTCTTTTAAACGTGGAATGAGGATTCACGACCCGTAAGTCCACACCAACCGTGAGTATATGATTGTATATAGGACGAAACCGGTTCGCCCTAAGTAAATTGTAGTCCAAGGAGGAGTCGGAATTTGGGGGTTTCGAGACCCGAGGGGAAACTTGAAGGCAGTACATGATGACGTGGAAGGCTTTTTGGGACGCGATAACTTAGGTATCAATCAAAGAGCCGTGTCAAAGGATTGTGCAAATTTCTTGTTGACTCACGATCATCTCGTTTACTTGCAGGAGGATTTGGAGCCAAATTATGCCAGCAAATGGGCTATTCCGAGTTCGTCAAATATGCAATTAACTAATTACATTAACCTACTAAATCAATCTTTACATGTACCTTATAGCAGCAGAATCATAAAGGAGTGGCGCCACACAGACACAAGAGTTTACCAAAATCAAATTTACTAACAATTAACCATTTGAGTTATATCAAATTACCTGTCCAAATAAACATGTATAATATCTTTTATCAGCGTTTAACTACGATTTTGTTAGGGTGCAGGGAATCAGAATAATTACATTAGGAAAGTTAGCTCATTCAGGGAATTCATTTAAGTCTAGGTTTGCAATGGAAAGACCAATTAAATTGTGAAACTCAACACCTCGATCAGAACCAAGGGGGTTACCACAAAAATGAAGGTAATTAAAATCCTATATCATAAATCAAAAAAATTACACAACGTTTGATGGAATTTAATTACAATATAAATACGGAAATATTTGCGTTCAAGTTCGTAAATAACGTATTAATTAGTTAAGTACATATGTCTATAAAGATATATAGTACAAGAGAGCTTTAAGTAGCTTTCTGTAGATATCAAAGAAAAGGATCCAATTTTCATGGAGGCTTATGTGTTGTAGGGGAGGAATTTTCCATCCCTGCGAACACATATGCAAAGCCTTAGAGAAAAAATTAAATATCGGTCATAGCCAAGAGAGAAGAAACTTTTATATTGTTTTAAACAAGTAAAAGAAAATGGTGAGAAAAGGCGAAAATATTACATGTTCTAATGAAATTCTAGCGGACTAATGAAACTACTTCAAATAACTAAAAAAATTGCAAAAAATCATAATCCTTTATATGTACGTCCAAATCTATCGTTATTGTTTTCAAATGTAAAAGCAAAATCATGCAAACACCTTCAGTATGACTAGATGATGTTAGTCGTATCGTCAAATACCTAGGACATATCACAGAAGACCTGAAAGACATCGAGGATATGGAAAGACAAAGAAGAGCGATATCCGTTGGAGCAGATATGCTGTCAATGCGTTTTCACTTTTCCAGTACAAACGACAAAAGGATACTATTCAACGCATTCTGCACTGTACACGTCACAATTGTGGGTAGATTACACTGCATCCCAATGGCATAAACTAAAAGTCGCTTTAAATAATGCTTATTGCCAACTATTCCGCCCACCAAGATACTGCAGGGCTATGGAAATGATCGTGGAGGGACGAGTGGACTCTTTCAGAGCGCTTCTCCGCCACCACATGGGAAGCTTATTGCGCAGACTACGCTAATCAAATAACACAGTCATCACTGCCATGATGGCCAATGGAGTCCCCCCTGATGGCCCTCTGGAAGCGGGAGATGTTCAAATATCCTTCATAAACGGCTGCTGACACACATTTTAGTGTTTGGCCTTTTACACTTCTATTCCGCATTTTTGTGCCTACTTGTGTATTGTTATTTTGTCTCATTGTAATTTTTTTTTTTTTTATTTATTTTTTTAGTTAGTTACATTTTTTATATTATAATTTTACTGGTCTTCCATTAAAAGCCTTAGCTTGTGGATGGAAGAAGAGTTAACATTTCACATATTATGTACAAATAAAGTCACGTGTACAGTTAATACAATGCAGTTAATACATTTCATATAATTATAATTACTATTTACTATAATCATGTATTTCAATATATATGTATGTGTAGGTAATATAGACACATGGCAATCAGACCCGTTAACTAAAATATGTAAACATATATGTATTCAGTAAGAAGAAAAACAAGTAAGATTTTTAGTGTGACATTCTCTAAAATACTTTTTGATGGAGTTCAACAATTGAATTTTGTTCCTAATGCTTCTGATTTCTATTGGTAGGTTATTGAAAAAGAATTTTCCTTGGTGAGTATAATGGTGTTGTGCAAAAGAAGTGTTTAATTTGGGGCACACAAATACATGTTTAAGTCTAGTACGATTTTCAGTTATAAATGCGTATTTATCTTTTTCTTTTATAATTTGTATAATTGAATTTTTTATAAATAAGTTTTTAAATGTTGGAACTTTGAATTCTTCGAATATGCTGTCAGTTGGGAAGTCTGGAGGTTTTTTTAGTATAATTTTTATTATTAGTTTTTGAACAATTTCTATGGGGGTCAGATTAGTTTTGTAAGCTGCTCCCCAACTGATAATGGCATACTGAAGAATAGACTGTACTAATGCATAGTATATTGAGTATAGGTTTTTCGTTGATAAAAAGTTTCGTATCCGTAAGAATATATGAATTAACTTCCTAACTCTTTTTATTGTATGGTCGATGTGATCTTTCCATTTTAGGTTTTTATCTATGATTATTCCAAGATATGTAATTTTATCCGCTATTTTCAGAAGTGAACATTTTTGTTGGCAGTGATTAGTATCGTGTTGTGCGAGAGAATGATTATGTAAGAATATTTGAAGATTTGGAGGTACAATGTTAGTGTTAATTTCGAAAGGAATGACATATGTTTTATCACTATTTAACGACAAGAGGTTATTGTCAAACCATATTTTTAGATTATTTATGTCTTCTGTAGCTTTTAGATTAATTTTTTCCCAAGTTTTTTCTTTTATTATAAGGACTGTATCATCAGCGTAAGAGATAATTTGGCCATGCAATGGTTGAATAAATATGTCGTTTACATACAAAATGAACAATATTGGTCCAAGCACGGTGCCCTGTGGGATACCAAAATTTGATGTTTCTTGGTCGCTAGTTTGGTCATTTATTTTAACAAATTGTGCACGATTGTTCAAATAACTTTCTATCCATTGGACGGCTTTATCATTGATGTTATTTAATTTCAGTTTTTTGATAAGCTTTGCGTGTGAGATACTATCGAATGCTTTTCTTAGGTCTATGAATATTCCTGCGCATTTATTTCCTTCATCAAGTGCAGAGTATATAAATGATGTTACATTTGCTATTGCATCTTGTGTGCTTTTTGTTTTTAAGAATCCGAATTGATTGGAATGTAATATTTTATTGTTTTCTAGAAAATCAACAACCCTTTTTTTCACAATCTTTTCAAATATTTTTGCTATATTCGATATTAGTGATATCGGTCGATAATTTGAAACATTTTGCGGGTCGCCGGTTTTAAAGATAGGGGATATTATAGATTTTTTATAATTTGTTGGGAATATGCCTTTAGTCAGACTGAGATTGATAAGGTGGTTTAGTGGTTTCAGTAGATACATTTTCATTTCTTTAAGAATTTTCACAGAAATGTGGTCAAAACCTGGAGAGGATCCGTCTTTCATGCTTTCTATTACAAGTTGTATTTCAGTTTCGGTAGTTTTTTTAAAAGTGGATAGTGTATTTTGTTTTTGGGTATTAGTTGTTATAGTTTTTGGTGTGTGTACAGATTTAGTGATTTTATCAGCGAGATTGTTTCCTACTTTAGAGAAGTAAGAATTAAAAATGTTTGCTGTTAGTTTTGGGTCTTTGGATACATCTATGATATTATTTTCATGTTTTAAATATTTTATAGAATTATTTTTTTTTTCTTATTTTCAATTGCATAATTTACCGTTTTCCAAATAACTTTTAGATTGTTTTCTGAAGTAGAGATTATTTTTTTAAAGTAGTCGTCTTTACTTTTTTTAATTAAAGCTGTTAATTTATTTCTATATTTTTTGAGAACTATCTTAGCATTTTCATCGTGTGGATTTTTAATTGTATTTTTATATAGCCTTTCTTTTTCCCTGATAGATTTTATTAGGCCACAAGTGATCCAAGGTTTTATACGTCTGAATTTTGAATTTGTGTATAATGAGACCTCTGTTGTGGAGGTTTCAATATGATCCATAATTTGTTTTTCAAACATATTTGAGCATTGTTCGACATCGTTAGATTGTAGTATCGTACACCAAGTTTCTGCTTTCAATTTTTTCTCTAAAGTGGCAATATTTGTGGTTTTTTTAATAGTAATTGGAGCCTTAATTTGTGATTTTATTTCATTATCATACAATAATAAGCAAGTGTGGTGGTCAGTAATATTCGTTTGCCAAATCATTGTTTTGATTTTATATAGGTTTTGTAATTTTATGTTTATCCAAATATGATCTAAGCAAGACGATTTTTGTCCGTGCATTTCTCTAGTATTTTTGTTTATGCATGATTTAAAATCTAATTCAGTCATACAATTTAGGAACTCATTTTTGAAAATATTTTCTGATTTTTCGTTAATGTTAATATTAAAATCACCCGCGATAAAACAGGTTTTATTTTTAAGCGGTAGTAATATATTTTTCAGTTGAGTTATAAAATGTGAAATATTTGATTCGTGTGTTCTGTAAATGGCAATTATGTGATAAATATATTTATCGAGTTTAATTTCGATTTGAATACAGTTAGTCAGTAATATTGGGTGTTCTAAAGTCGTGACAATACTGAATTTGGTGTGAACGAATATTGCGATTCCACTATTTTTATTGATATTTATTTTAGTTGGGATGTATGTATAGTTAGGAAGTTGAAAGGCTGGTGACTCATCATTTGTAAATGTCTCTGTTAATATTATACAGTCTGGTTGTAATATTAGATTATTGATTTTAATAATAAATTCATCAAAATTTTGAAACATACTACGAATATTTTGGTGTAATATGAATAGACCGTTAAATTTGTGTGGGAAAAATTCATTACATGTCTCTGTGCTTGCACATTCGTATTCATGGATTTTGTAGAAATTTTCTATTTGGCTAGCTATAAAATCATCCATTTAAAATTAATTTTAATTCATTTAGAGCAATTGATAGCACATACATCCATAAGCTTGCCAAAACTATGAAGAATTAAATTAAAAGAATTACGCTCCGTTATTATAATTATATCGGTATCGTGTCTATTAGTGAATAAAGTGTACTTATATCTGTTGCGAATGTATAACATGAGCATATAAATAATACATAACATAAGCATATAAATAATATAAAATATAAGCATAAAGAGAAAATAAAACATGAGCTTAAAGAGATTAAAAAACATAAGCATATAAAGAAAATAAAACATAAGCATATAAAGTATACCAGTGATATATGGATTTGGTTGTTGCGGATATTTAACATAAGCGTGAAAAGTATGCATAACATTGGCATAAGTATACAGAGTATGCATATAGTTGTTGCGGGTATATATCACGAGCATATAAAGCATAAGCTTATAAAGCATATAAAATATAAGTATATAGAGAAAATAAAACATAAGCATAAGCATGTAAAGTACATAGGTGTTATAGGGATTTAGTTGTTGTAAGTATTTTACATAATTATAGCAGGCATATAGTGTAACTATGAATTGAAGATACATAGTACAAGATTTATATTGGTTAATGCTAAAACTAAATGTAGTGTTTGGGTAAAGAGATAAAAGAAAACTAGAGAAATACAAATTAAATAATTTAAATTCCCCTGTAACCATATACCTGTGCCCTTCTGTTTCATATGATAGGTTGAGATTAATAGTTAAAATAGTGATGTTAATGAATTTTGAGTAAAGTAAAAAATATTTTATAAACATAAATACAATAGTTACAGTTCTTTTACAAGTTATTGGGTGTGTGAGATAAGATGTGTTTGTTTTTGTCATTGATAATAATGACTGGTGTTCCAATATCTCTACGGACGTACACTTGCCCTCCACGGGTCCAGGCGAATTTATATAAGTTTTCCCGTGTAGCCTTACGTGCAAGGAACCATAAGTGTTTCGCACGAAACGTCAGGTGTTCCGAGACGTATATGTGAGAGCGAGGTCCTGCAATTCCGACGAGGGTGGTGTTGAGTTTTTCTTCTCTATTGTTAGCTTGTTTGTTGAACTTTTTTATGTCTGACAGGAAAACATCACGGTCAATACTGGTTTTAAATGATATGATTATGGGCCTACATTGGTCTTTAGGTATTTTTTGGGAGATGCGGTAAGCTGCTTCAATCTTATTCATTTCCACGTTTGAATTAGTAGTTTTTTGGATGTTGAATATGAGGTTATTTAAGTTTTCCCCATTATTTTCCGGGATCCCCCTGATTTCAGCGTTTTTAGACCTATTTAGCCTGTCTATTTGCTCCATTTGGTTTTCTAATACTTCAATTCTTGCTTCGAGGCCGGTGTTCTTTTTCTCAAGCTTGTTATTAGTGTCCTCAAGCTCGTGGACGCGAAGAAGAATGTCTTCATATTGCTTGCTCATCCCCGCTAGAGTGGCAAGAATTTGCGTGTTTTGTTCGAGTAGTTTGGCGAGTAGTTCACTATCAATAAGTGAACTGCCACTGGGTTTGACAGTCGGTGTGACACAAATGCATTGTTTACATTTTATGAGGGCACGCCGCTCCTTAGAGAGGCGACGGTAGGTACTTTCCGTCACACCTCCACATTGCAGATGGAATGTCTCCTTGCAGGTTACGCACACAAAAATAGACTCGTCTGAAAGTGTTGGTTCGGAACATTTTTGACAGGTATTATTCATGTTGATGATGTATGATATGTTGATGATGTTTCACTGTTATTTTATGTTATTTGTAATAGGCAGTAAAAGTTTTGCTATAAGCAGTCACAGTTCTTAGCACAGATAAACACTGGATTGAACTTTCACTGTCAAATGTCACTTGATCGAAAATTAAGAAACTTGTAATCGCTGTAGAATTAATGAATTATAACCAAGTTTGAAGTTTGTACACTAAATGTGACCCAAGGAATCACCTCCAATACATTTAATTTTCAATATGACGGTTTTAAATATAGATTTTATGATTTTATCGGTAGAGCAAATATCGTGGTATACACTGTTTATTGTTGTATTGTTAACTCTCTATTCTTTGTCTCATTTATTTTTTTGTTATTTCAAAATATGGAATGTATTGCATCGTACTACCCCTGCATACATTCTGGAACCAACTATTATTATTATTTGAAAAAAAACCGAAATGATTGTATGATTGCCTAGCATTGATTAAAAGAGTGAATTTGTATCACATTTTTTCAAATCTTCTAGGCAGTAACAAAAATCAAACTTTGTGATTTTGATTCGAAAATTTTGTTTTATTCCCCATATATTTTTGAAAAGATATATATATATTTAAATATAGTAGCTTCCCTTCGTTCTAAGCGAAAGATGAAGAAAATTCTGGAATAATAATTAAAGTGAGTATCAAACATTTACAAGAACGAGTATGTATGTAAAATAACAAACTGTTAACGTTTTAAATTCAGAAAAAAATGTATGTAGTATTATTGCTTGTATACAAAATTTATGAAATGTGTATTTTTTAGCTTGAGGATATTAATGCCAGCGGGTTCGAATCCCACAGAAGAGCGCCAAAATTTTTAAAATGTGTATTTTTGTGCTTGAGGATATTAATGTCAGCGGGTTCGAACCCCACAGAAGAGCGCCAAAATTTATGAAATGTGTATTTTGAGCTTGAGGGTATTAATGTCAGCGGGTTCGAACCCCACAGAAGAGCGCCAAAATTTATGAAATTTGTTTTTTGTCTTAAGACAAACGCAGGTTGTTGAACACGTGTTCCGATATTATAACGAATTTACCAACTTTATAAAGAAGTGGCTTAAAGTCCCGTTTTTAACAGAATGAACAATAAATTGAGGGAGATTTTCAATAAATCAGCATTAATTATTTTTCTGTGTAATTTAGACTATAAAAGGTGTCCGGAATCCGACTTTCTAGAACCGAGTCCCTGCGATTCTGGAAACTGTAAATTCTAAACTAGTCCATTTTCGATCAAGGCTGTATTGAATTTATAAAATAGGCAGCTTACTCGTACATACAATACATTAAAGATGCTTGGAAATCTAGGAACATAAAGCCGATTTATTTACGAAAGCTTTTCACTGTAAGTGTTTATATAGCTATTCATTCATACACATTTACCACAGGAACATTACTCAGAACAGAATTTATTTACCAGCCTGAAGCCAGAACCTGTTCTTTGAGTTATAAGCTCGTTTCAGCTTTAATAACGTTAAAGCTTCTAATTGCTTTTGGAATTAGCTTTCACGGAATGCAAACGCATTTAAAATAATTAAAAGTCAGTTTTACAATTGAGTGGGTAATTCGATTCAACTTACAATAGGCTCAAAACTTCTAAACGAATGCTTTATAAAACTTAATTTAAAACCTAGGTAAAGAGATTTACGAGTGTAGGTACTAATTTTCATGACTCGTACTTTAATTTCGGGTGAATACCGCACGCTTTATTATACTACTGTCCTGAGCTAGTGGGACTATGGCATCCCCAATTGGAGCATTTTGTGAGGCTGAAGAGACTAAGGAGGAGAAAGGTATGTTGAAAAGAAGGTTGAGGTGTACCCGGCTTTTCAAATCTGTTGACCAAACAAGTCTAAAGCCATTTCAAGCAAAGTTTCGATTCTAAAAGGTATTTATTTAACTAGGGTGATACTGAGAGCATCGAACGCTCTGTATATTTAAGAGATTATTCAAATCTTATATTTTATGTTTTTTTTTTCAAGAAGTTCATCAAAAATAGTAAAAAAGTCAAAAATGGATTAAAAAATGTGAAAGATAAGAGAACAATAATTTTATTTTGGAATCCTGTGGTTTCTCTCAGTATCCCCGTGATGAGAGACTATCACTCGTCTGAGTGATGTCATGTCTATGAAGACGGTTTTATTCGTATATTGTGACAAGATCTAAGTAGCCAGGTACAAGTAAATCATTTCAAATAGACCCTAGCTTGGATAGTTGTGTACTGGATAAATAAATAAAAAATAATGTAATTTCAATAATAATTTTTTTAATTATTAGGTCAGATTCTCCAGTGACCAAATGTTTTCAAAACATTGGGTCGGAGCCACGATATTTTTTTGTTTTCCATCGGCCACGGAAAAAAAGCATTTTGAACCGCCCTAATATTTCATGTTTGCGCAAACATTTAGTTCAATGTTTGTGATAATATTGTCGTTGGATAACCACCTTTAGGAAGCTGAAAAATGAAACAAAAAATAACAATATCCAATCGAATCGCGCGTCTAATAAGCATTATCGGGGTAAGAGAGAACTGTCACCGGGTATTCCAAACTGTGTTTCAAAAGTGCCCTCTTTAAAATTATTTGCCTGTACACTTCCAAACCTTGCTTCAAACTCTTTCCCATACCTTATTGGCTTCCTTCAACCTAAGAAAATTAAACGAAATAGGAATGCCATAGACCCATTAGCTACACTTAGTCGGGATTCTTGTGCGGTGATTATATTTGAAAAAAACTAGATTTATTAAATTTACATTTAGACCATAACAAAGCTAATAAAACAACATAATTTATTTACAAAAGTGCTTCCAGTCAAGCCTTTCATTATTGAGTACAATAATAATTTCATTCTGTCAAAGAGATATCTCAGAAACACTCAGTTATTTCTGATCAGAGATATTTTTTTTGAACAGATAGAATAAAAATATATATTTCCCAATCTGTATGTATGTACGCGTTATAATAGCACGTTTCGTTCTACCCCAACTCCGTTGGGAAACAATTTGTAATGTAGTGAGTTTTTCCTTTACAGTACGTACGAATTTAATATGATGGTTTTATTTTATTTACACACGAACAGAGTTTTATTTGGGAAATAAAATATTTTTATTTGGTGTTCCGTGAAACATTTCATTCTGAAACACGATGTGCCTATTTTTGCAGTATCTTTTATATTTGTTTGGTACATGTGTTATTTTTGTATCTTGTTACACTGCAATATAAATTATGTAATGCAAATAAGTAGGTTGTTTTCACCAGACCTTGTGAGGAAATTTATTTAATTCATTTCGATTGCTTTTTGATTCAGTTTACTCAATCAGGAGATAATTTATGTTACTAAACATTATGAAAAGTTTTACGAATTAATAAAAATTATGTATCTAGCGGTGATAGCTGGTGTCACTGCACAGTTTTTTTCTGACAGAATTTGAAATGTTTATTAAGAAATTTCTACTATGGAACGACAGTTAAAAAATGATTTAATACAACACGTATGAAAATACTTAATTACGATAATGTCGTTAGAACCGTACTGTGTACTTCCCCCCAGAGTTAATCAAAAGTTAGAATCTATATTTTAAAAAGATAAACGAAGATTTCACTGGGGAACCTTTTCGATTCCTTTGGACTATTCGCTTTCAGAAATTATACAGGGTGTATCGGCACGTACCCGACAAACTTTAACCAGCTATTCCTTAGCATATTTGGAGTAAAATTTCTTATGTGCACTTTGCTGTCCGGTAACGTTTTTTTTTAATAAAAAATTTAGTATTCATATTTTCACCACATGTCACCACTATTTTATCCTTTGTCAAAGTTTGAAAACCCATCTGGCAAATATTTTATTCGAATTCCGTTGAATAATGCACGTGTGTGCCTATATTGGCGCACTTTTAAAATCACAACGAAATGGCACGGCACCATTCGTCTCATTTTTAACTATTATTATTTAGTGTGTGCGAAAGAGCGAAGACGCTTTTTGACATACTTGCTTATAACAGCTGTTGAACACGAAACGCAATGCCAATGACAGTGATGTAGTGTGGAATTTTTTTTTTTGTTTTTAATTGAAAAAAAATGGTACCGGACAGCAAAGTGCCCATAACATTTTTTACTCCAAATGTGCTAAGGAATAGCTGGTTAAAGTTTGTCGGGTACGTGCCGATACACCCTGTATACAGTTTTCCAATAAGAGGTGTTATTTTGAATAACCCGCTATTTCGGTAGATGTTACTTTTGAAGCTGTCATTTTTTGACATTTGACAAGTAAAAACTACGTCATTAATAAAAATGGAACGGTAAACGCTTCAACAACGCATTGAAATTATTAAAATTTACTTGAGTGAATCAAATGGAAATCATCTTGAGTGATGAGGCCCATTTCTACCTCGGTGGCTTCGTCAACAAGCAAAATTGTCGCATCTGAAAACCGAGAAGAGAAAAGAGTTATTGTTGAAGAGCCTCTCTATCTTCAACGTGTTACTGTTTGGTGCGGTTTATCGTCCGGCGGAGTTATTGAACCTTACTTTTTCTAAAATGAGGCTGGAGCAACAGTTACGGTGAATGGATTGCACTATGGAGAGATAATTAATGATTTTTTTATGGCCGGAATTGGATGGTATTGATCTGGACAACGTTTACTTTCAACAAGACGGCGCTACGTGCCACACAAGGAAACGAAACCATTGATGTTTTACGATTGAATATCAAAATAACACCTGTTATTGGAAAACCCTGTATTTTTAAGGGGTGATATTATATATTTCTGTTTTCATGCCTTAGGCTCTACAAAGATGTGTAAAAATTGTCCGTAGCAAGGATTCCGCAAGAAAATATGTGGGTAAGACAGAGTTAAATTACTCCCCTTTCTGTTGTTTGGAACTTTTGTTTTCGAGGGGAAACTAGGGTTTTATTGTTTGTAATGCTTTATATTTAAAAAAAATGTACGGGAGTGAATCTTCATCACAATAAGTTTTGTTCTTTGTAACATTTTTTAAAATTTTGAAGTGGCGTAAAGTAGTTTTTTAGAGGGGGCTTTACATCGCCTAATTCACTGGGGACGACACACCTAGAAATGAAAAATTGTAAAAATAACATTATTTAGGCCATTAGTAGTTTAAATCTGGTCGGAAATTGATTACAGTCGAGGACAGTCAAACAATCTTCTTAAAGTTGTTAATTAGTTGAGCGGTATCATGATCATAATAATTTTAACTTATTTATGGGTGCCATAGAGGAAAAATCTGAAAACTGTCACGTAATATAAAGAAAATATGCAATTGACTCACCAGAGTGTAATCAAACTTTAAATACAATAAAGGCGCAGTTTCGCAAATAATTATAAGATCTTCTAAATTAAACTATTGTACTTGCATCAAATGATCACCACAACAAAATTCACTTGAACTCAGTAATGTAGGAGCATTTTCCTTGTTGTTTACTTTGATAGCGTCACATATATTTTTCGTAGTAATGCAGGTTTTGGAACACTGATAAATTGTTTATCAGTTGCGGTCACTGGTATATTTTTGCACTTTTGTGTAATACAATAATAGAAGTGATGAGATGCTGATATTTCACCTCGTACCAATTCAATAAATAAAAAACGTCTCGACACAAAATACAGTGCCTGTTAAGATAAAATGTAGGCTCCTTGTGACCGGTGACGTCACTCAAACATCCCACAAATTTGGTGCGATTTGGAGAAACCCGAAAGATAACAAATAAAAAATACAAGTACTCACGACGCGATAGCAAAAATAACAAACTATTTATATACGGCCCTAGATTCTGATAAAAAATGTATCGGCATATTTATAGACCTTAAAAAAGCTTTCGACAGCATATCACATAAAAAATTAATAAATAAATTAAAATCTGTAGGGATTAGTGGAAAAGTCTTAGCATGGATAACTAGTTATTTACATAAAAGACCTCAACAAGTAAAATTACTCAATCAAGTCAGCGATTCAAAATATAGCGACTTTTCAATACCCCAAGGCACGGTTTTGGGACCATTGTTATTTATTATATATGTCAATGATATATTCCATAATTCCAAATATGGAGACATTGTCTCTTACGCTGACAATACAGTCCTACTACTAAAAGCAAACACCCGGTCTTAATTAAATAACATGGCAAATACATATATCAATGAACTAAAATTATGGTTTGATGAAAACCTGTTGACTTTAAATTCTAAAAAAACTTATTATTTACCATTTTTCATTAAAAAAACAAGAAACACCTAAAGAAATAAACATAATTATCCACTCTGTGAAAAATACAGAAAACCACAAATGCAATATATTATGTACAAACATAGAAAGCAAGACCGATATTAAGTACCTAGGCATAACAATAGACCAGCGTTTAAAATAGTCCCCACATATAAATATTCTGAACGACAGAATAAGGAAATTAACATATATATTTACAATATATACAATAAATGTAGAAGAGAAATCTATAACAAAGAACTGTTGGAATACTATAAAAGATATCGGAATTGGTGTACAAAGATAATACGAACAACAAAACAAGCATACTATAGAAGAAAATTGGATGAAGTCAATGGTAACATTAAACAACAGTGGAAGAATATAAAGGAGGCTATCAACCTACAAAAGTAACAAACTACCATAAAAAAATTGAAAATTAATAATATTATTACTTCAGTGGAAGAGAGTCCAAATACAATTACTAATCATATAAATAACTTCTTCAGTGACATTGGTCCAAGCTTCGCTAACAATCTGTGCAGTGCTAATAAAACTAGTGAGATGTGTCTTGTGAATGATTTTAAATCTGAACATCACGTTACAGGGGACAATTTTTATTTTAAACCAACTAGAATTTCGGAAGTCACAAATGTGATAAATGATTTAAAAATGTCTTTCTCGTGCGGTATTGATTCTTTAAGTGTTATGGTGTATAAAATGCATGTATCCGAATTAGCTGGTCCCATATCTCACCTTGTAAATATTAGCTTCAAGAGTGGGTTGTTCCCTTCTCATTGTAAGAAAGCTAAAGTAATTCCCCTTTTTAAAGGTGGAGATCGTCTAGATGTCAATAATTACAGACCTATATCCTTACTCAATACTCTTTCAAAAGTAATAGAGAGATTGGCTAAGTCGAGATTGGTATCATTCTTAGAAACATATAATATACTCTCTAGCAATCAGTTTGGTTTCAGAGAGAATATAGGAACAAGTGATGCAGTGTTGAGGGTATTGTCCAAAGTCATTAGTGCGTTAGACTATGGAAACAAAGCTTTGGCTGTGTTCTTAGATCTATCAAAGGCATTTGATACGGTGTCCCATGGATTACTCCTCAAAAAATTATCTTCTCTTGGCATTCATAGTACAGCACTAGGCTGGTTCACATCCTATCTAAGTGATAGAACGTAACAAGTAGAGATAAATAATCATTTAAGCAATAGCAAACCAATCTCTTTTGGGGTTCCGCAAGGTAGTGTACTTGGACCAATATTGTTTTTAATCTACATTAATGATTTGTGTAATTTAGATATTCCAGGTAACATTGTTAGTTTTGCAGACGATACTGCTTTAATATTTGAGGGTAAAACCTGGAGAGATGCTTTTAACAAATGTGACTTAGGATTAAGAGCAGTAAAGAGTTCGCTGAATAATAACATCTTAACTTTGAATACAATAAAAACTAAATATGTGACATTTAGTATATCATCAAAAAGTCAGCCTTCTGACACTCATAATCTAATTATACATAATTGTCTGCTAAATTGTAATTGCCACCCCTTGGAAAGTGTAGATTGTATCATGTATCTAGGTGTAAAGATTGATAAATTTTTAAGATGGAATGACCATATCGATATGTTAACAAAAAATATCAGGAGACTTACATTTATTTTTAAAGAACTGAGACACATATTGGACAAAGAGAAATTAAAAACTGTCTATTTTGCCTTAGTCAAATCTCGACTTTCTTAAAACATAGTATGCTGGGGATCATGTCTAAAGTCCAATGTTGAACCACTAAATATTACTCAAAAATTGATCCTTAAAGTAATGTACAAAAAAAAAATTCTGTTATCCATCCAACCTACTTTATAAGGAATGTAATGTTATGTGTATAAAACAGCTATATATCACTCAAATACTTTGTCGATTTGTTATCAATATTAAATTTGCTGAAAGAACACAACAAATGCGGACAACTAGAATTAGCTCTACATTGAACTTTGTGGCTGTACATACTAAAACTTCTTTTTAAAATTAAAATTAAAATTCTTCCAAATCATATTAAGTCTACCAATTCCTTAGTTAAATTTAAAAAATTAATTAAGATTTTTGTATTGACAGACAATTGTCTTAATATTTTTTCATCCTTGTCCTTTCTTAAATAATAAGATTTTATATAAGTCCCATTTACTAAAAACTGAATGTCACCCTATCTGTCTTTATTATCTACTTTGCTTCTTCTTTCGAATAATGATTAATGATTAGTTATGGTTCAAATATTGTTACAATATACTGTCAAATTACCCATCTGGTAACACATCTAATACTTATTTTTTTCTTTAATTTTGAAATATTTTGTGTTTGTATGTAGGATTAATTTATGTTTGTGATTACTCTTATGTTTGCTTCACTATAATGTAAATTGTTAACCTCGATACAGGCTCAGTCCTAGTGAGGTTGATTTTTATGAGAAAAAAAAGTTTTTTATGTATAGTGAGATGCAATAAATAAATAAATATTTAGATGTTTAAGAGATATTTTAAACGAAAAATTACTTAGAACCACATACTTTGCTTTCTGTCAATCAATTATACAATACGGAATTATAGGCTGGGGCGGTACATATAAAAATAAAACACAAGCAATTTACATATCACAAAAAAACTATATTAAAAAAACCCTATTCATATTCGTCCGAACTTTTATTCAAACAATTTAAGGTCAGAAAAAAAGTGCCTTATACTTCTACCATGCAACATTACAAATTTATAAAAACAATATTCAAAATAAAGTTGCACCCTTTAAAAATAACAGAAATCTTAGACAAACGTCAATACTTCCTACTCCTAAATGTAAAAAAACAATAGGACAGTTTAACCATGAATATCTCGTAGTTAATTTTTTTAATTCATTACCAGAAAAAATTAGAAAAATGAATGTAAATATAAACGAATTCAAAAACCACCTTAAAAAGTATTCCGAACACTTGAACTGAATCATATCAAATTTAAACCGAAATAACAACACCCCCCATACACACAAGCCTTGCTTATTTATGGGGGTACATCAAATACTTATATTATATCATACTATATTATGTAATTAAAAACTGTTTTATATTATGTAATGTAATTCGTGTATCTTTTTTTATTAATAAATAAATAAAAAAACAACAACAACAACATCGAAATTGAAAATTTTAACTGTTAAAACTAACTATAACAAAAAAATACTGTTATTTAAGTTAGAAGGTCATTAAGTAAAAAAATTTAAAAAATACTAGAGTTCTTTATTCACTGTAAGCTAACAGAGAAATAATTTTGATATTCTTTATTCATTTAGACAAAAGATGGCATTCGATAAGAGTGTAAAAAGGCTATATTTTTCAGATTGGCTAAATAGTTACAATTTTTTATCGCACGCGTCGCCCTGAGCACATTTTTAAAACAAGTTCAAATGGGCATTCCCGAACAAATCAAAAAATGGTTTTTCAAATTTTCATGGATCGCTATTCAGTCGAACGACGATTTATGTCAATGTTTAAAAAAAAAAATTTTGCAAGAGCATAGAAAGAATAAAAACAAAGAGCATTCTCTTAATCATTGAATATAATGTTAACAACTTTTAAACTTTCATCTGATTTTTTGGTTAACACTGTCGCTTATTAAGTTATTCCAAAAATAAATTAACTTTTTTTCTGAACAAAGAAGTATTGTGATTTTTTTGTCACTTTTGTATTTGATTAACCGCTACAGTTTTTTCCCTTCTCTACTCCTACCACCCTCTTCAAGAATCTCGTTTCGGCAAGCTGGACCATAGAACACACTCTCTCGTTAATCATCCAGATATTATGTTCATAAGAAGGGTGGGACATTAAACCGACCCCACATACCTCGTATATTCCACAATCGATCTCTCCGCTTTGTCGTCGGAATTTTTTGATAATTATCTTGGATTTCAATTTCCTTCAACGAAATTTTTTTTCCTAATTCGTACCTATCTAAAATTTAATTAGGTAGGTATTTGATTCCTGGAAATGAACTCCTCGTACCCTCGAAGTGAGAGCGTTTGATTGCATTTTTTTATTGTCTTATTTACTGACATCAAATATGCTATTTTCCATCAAATTAATATTAAATTTCCTTCTCTTCCGTCACTGTTCTATTTCTCCTCAGAATCAACTCAATAACTGTTTTTCAATTAACGTTAATCATCTTCATTTGACCGAAAATATAAATTAGCTTTCTCTTTCTCCGCTTGTTGAATTAATGGCTAATTTACCATTCTTAATGGCATTTTAGTGATTTTGCTGTGTTTATGTTATGAGTGAGAACAATCCAATTGAATTTCAGTATTTATGGAGTATTTTCGTTTTTCGTTGTTTTTTTTTCCATGTGTTTCTCGACACCATGAATACAAATACCAACCGACCGATATGAGCATAGCGACGCAGAACCATAAAATTGTTTATTGTTTATTGCTTTGTATATTTCCTGCAACGGAAAAGAGTTATAATTGTAATGAATTTGCCAGAAAAACACTTAATACATGTGTTTTTTATTTTTTTTTAATAAATTAGTTAAAAGAAATATACACATTTCACTTTCTTAACTTAAAAGTACACACTAAATTAAAAATCAAATTTTTATTTTTTAAAACCAAACTTACATAAGTACATTATTGTTAACTACCTAACTTACATAAGTACATTTTTTTTATTACCTAACTTAAATAAGTATGTACTTTATTGTTTGCCCGCTGATCTTAAGAGCAAATAGTTTTTTTCTTAAATATATTCATTATATTTAGGTTTTTGTCAGGCTATTGGGAAGGAAGTTCTATATGTGTACACCCTCGCTGCCTATGTTTTTTTTTACCATTTTCAGTTTTACTAATTGACCGGTCGGTGGCCGAGTTGACATCGCGTTTGGGTCCCACCCAGGCGTAGTGTGTTCAATTCCTCGGCTGGCTAAGTCCTCCATCACAACACAAGCAACATTTTCAGCTAAATTTTGTGTTCGTGTGTATAAATTAAATTTGGATTTTGTAGATTATTTTATTTTTATTTTATTTTATTTATTTATTTAACGCCCAGAGTGCTTTATTTACAGGTATGTAGGTGGTACAAATTTAATGACAGACAGTTTTGAAACATGAGAAAGAAATTATAAAAATAAAATTACATAAAAAAATAATATATGCAAGAAAAAAAATTAAAAATAGCAAGAACATAAATTTTAAAAAAGACATCACCCAAGTATTGGTTTCCCATTGTGTGTATTGGGAAGTTCGCAATGTAATTGCGCTTATGTGTGTTGAAGTGGAATAGTGTATTTTGTCGTGTTGTGATTGTAAGTATTCGTAAGTTTATGAGTAAATATTTAAGATTAATAAGCATTTGTTATATTCGTACAGTTTTCTGATTTTCAGTAATTTCTTTTTATACTTTTTGGTGGGAGTATCTTGGTTATAATTAAAAAGTCGTTTAAATATGTAATGTTTGTTTTGTTATGTTCTTAATAAAATATAGTGTTTCTACCATTCCAAAAATGGCATGATGCCAAAAAATCTAGGAATTTACAACGGGCTCTTAAAATTAGTTTAAGATTTAGATTAGTTAAACATAGCTAAAGCCACTTCAAGAAACATTTCATTTCTGAATTGTGATCTATCTTCACGACGATATTGAAATTAACTTCATCATTCAGATTTCAAACGTTGATTGAAATGGCTTTAACTGCGTTTGGCGACCAGATCTGAATAGCCAAGTACTTCCCCACCTTCCTCTACTCCATCTCCTTCCCTTCCCCAATACCTTCTGCCTCACAACATACCCCAATAGGGGATGTCATAGTCTCTCTGACTCCAGAGCAGTCGGGACTTTTGTGCGGTTTTATATAAAATAAAAAATAAAAAAGGCATACGTGGTGTTCCGGTAGGCTAGCAGAGAAACAAAAGAACAAAAGATGAAAAAATAAAAAAAGTTGGTCTCGTATCATAAGTATTTTGAATTGAGGTATTTTTGTTCGCAAGCAAATAAAAATCTACTTCCAAAACCTTGAAACTCTTCGCAGCTATTGAATAATTGGCTTTTATTTACTGAAAAATGAGATCACAACCCAAGTGACATGAGGCCGGAACGAGTTTTATAACTTTGAACAATCAAAAAAGTCTATATCGTTTGTGATGTAATGATTTATTGGAAGTCTGTCAGCAGATATGAGTACATTGTAAATATTAAGATGCGTGGTAAGTTCATAGTGCTAACGCGTTAGACAGGGAGCTCATAAAAGTTTAGCCTAATAAAATACAAAGTAAATAATAACATCATTTTTGAGGATATCGTTAAAACTTGAACTAGTTTGAAACCAATGTTTGTGTTCCAGTCTGCTGGCTTTATACATCTTCGAATATCGCACACGATTTTACTGGCCTCCCATTAAAAACATGGAACTTATACGGTTATACGAGAAAATACATAAAGGACAAAACGGAACATTGAAGTAAGATGAATAAAAGTGTAGTAAAAAATTCCAATCTAACCTAACCTAATCATTTATAACTCCAATCTAACCCAACCTATTTATATATAATTACAACCTAACCTAATCTATTCATTTACCATTCCAATTTAACCAAACCTATTAATTTATAATTCCAATCTAACTTAACCTATTTATTTATAATTCCAATCTAACCTAAACAATTCATTTATAGTTCCAATCTATCCTAACCCATTTATGATGAATAAAAGTGTAGAAAAAAATTTGCCTACTAACCTAACCTAATCATTTATAATTCCAATATAACCTAACCTCTTGATTTATAATTCCAGTCTAACCTAACCTATTCATTTATAATGCCAATCTAACCTAACATATTTATTTATAATTCCAGTCTAACCTAAACAATTCATTTATAGTTCCAATCTATCCTAACCCATTTATGATGAATAAAAGTGTAGAAAAAAATTTGCCTACTAACCTAACCTAATCATTTATAATTCCAATATAACCTAACCTCTTGATTTATAATTCCAGTCTAACCTAACCTATTCATTTGTAATTCCAATCTAACCTAACCTATTCATTTATAATTCCAATCTAACCTAACCTATTCATTTATAATGTTCTGTTTTCAAGCTTCTGTACCCAAAAGTATAAAATGTTTACTGAGGACAGTATAAAATTTCCACATGTAATAATGCCTTTAACAATATTAATTCATATACTTCACAGATTTTTTTAAAGTTGGAATCTAGAATGCAATTTTTAATATCACTCAATTTTGATTGAAATTGCCACATTGAATAAGCTAACCTCTATAGTGAACTGCAAAGTTAAATATGTTCATAAATTATAATATAAATAAATCAAACGCATTTATACATCATTATATAAATAATCAAGAGAGTGGTATTTAACCCTTTAAGACCTGAATTAAAATTGGCAGTGATAGAATATATTTGAAACTTGATAGAACAATTGGTAGAATTATTAAAAAAAATGTGTAGTAATAACAGTTTAGAAGTTTTGACTACTTTCGTTTGTAAGAACATTAGGTCTCAGAGGGCATGTTTAACATAAAATGACAAATCTTAACTGCATACAAAAAATATGGAAATTGTATATATTTTTTTTTAAAATGAATAAAATTAAAAATTGAAAAAAATACGTTAAAAACTTAAAACACAAAAAGCCGGGAGAAAAAATTCGTTCGAGATTAAGCACAACATTTCAAAGTTTAAAAATGACTACCGCCTTAACTAGTAAATCCAATAAAAATTAGCGCGTAAAGCCAGTTATACCAGCAATTGGAAAACGAAAACCACCAAATTTATTTGCTATTAGACAGAGAGGAAAAATTCTGAAATCTATGTATTGTCAAATATGCGTCATGATCTGAAAGGGTTAATGACATTATTTATCCAGAAAGTGCTTAAAAAATTCATCACAATTTAAAAAATATAGTTTTAGTAAGACAAAAGATGTACATAACAATGCGCAAAGAAGAATCCATAAAACACAGCGCCAAGTTTTCCGCATTGTTGACGATTTCTCTGTATTTTTTACCGTAATACATTATAAGCAGAAGTCGCGGACGCCCGAGGAAGACATGGCACGATTAAGTGAATCAGATACTCTAGTCGGACCAAGTCAAGAGTCAGAATAATAGAAGAATATGTATGAGACGATCTATGAATGTGAATGAGGCAAGAAGTGTGTGCCAAGACCGAGTTGTTTGGCGGTCCGTCCTCTACATACGTGCCTACCCTGCGAGGAAACGGTGTGATGGTTTAGTTAGTTGGTTAGTTAGTCATTATTAGCTGACTAAATACCGTGCCTTTGGCGAATTCGTACTAGCACAACAAATACAATGTATAATGAGACATTAACATATTGTTATAACGAACATTACAAATTCAGTGTAATATTGTCCCTGGATCTTCCGCTAACCGGGTAACTGCCCCAAACCTCTGGGATATCGCAGTAACTTTTGAACACACTGTTATTTTCCATAACACATATATTATATTTTCTAAATTGAGATATTATCATGGTTTGAATTTTTCTGCTAAAGGTTCGAACATACAAATATTTCGAGTAAATTATAGATGTTTCCTGAGCAAAAACTCTTTTTTGTGAATACTTAACACAAGAGTCCGCTTTTTCAATTTGGTAGGCGGGTATGGGTACCGCCTCCCCGGGAAGCATTTATTGGAGTATCTACGGCCGGTAATTTAGCAATATTTATTCAGGTCTTGGCGGCGGATGCGCCTCCCCATCAGCTGCGTGGGGGACTAGATCAGGAGAGGCTGATTTAGAGAGATCCTTTGACCTCTCCAACTAGTCTCTGAGTCAACCCATCATCTTGCGCTGCAGCGGGAGGGATGGATTGATACGCTCATCACTCCTGGACCCATTGACCCCTAGATTCCTACTCGCCAGGACTAACTTTTGCTTCCCAAAACTTCTTCTCGTTCATTTCCTTAAAAAGACCCTCCACACACCCCCTAAGATAAAATATGCCATAAGGGAAATTTGCTTTCTCTGTGAGGGGTCCTCACTCATTTCCAATTTGGGTATATGGTTTGGAGTGGATGCGTAGAAAATGGGGACGATGAAGCTTGGAAATTACTTGGCGATTCAGATCTGGTCACGAAAAGCAGCTAAAGCCATTTCTAGGAACGTTTACTTTCCGAATGAGGAGGTAATTTTAGATACGTGGTTAATTTTTTTTAGAAATCACGGAAATAACATTAAAAGTAATCACATTTGAGCGAACTGAAAAGTATTAAGTTTTTTTGTTGTTGTAGGTACCTACTCTAGAAATCGGCTGATATTATGAGTGGTTTGGGTCGGGAGGGACCAAAATTGAATGGTCATTGAGTTTATCAAAAGCTTGGCCGCTAACCACAATGGAATTGTAAGACATCTCCGCCAAACACTTTTCGAAAAATCCATATTATCAAGGACGTCTTGATATCTGGTGATAATTTTCCAACCATTGTACTGCATAGATTCAATACCCGAAAAGGAATAAGATGACTTCATAACATGTTTTACGTTATGACTTCCACGAATATTTCCACGCACATTTAGGTTCAAATCACCAATACCTAACGAGTTGACTTATTGTAACACCTCGAAGTTACAATAATGTTTTTGTTGCGAGTTTTTAAAATCTGTTGAATGTATTTTCCACGCTCTACACAATATGATTGGTAATTAATAAGAAATTTTGAAAAATTTAATTCTTTTCCATTCACAACTATGATTATTCTGATAAGACAAATTAATCTAATCATTTGATTGAGCCATTTAGTTTTCACGTAAATACTCGTATTAAAAAAGTTCGTATGAAACATTTGTAGATATGTCAACATGATAAAAAGCGAATAAAAACGAGATCCCCTTTTAATCATTGATACATTTTATTTCTATCTCTTTAATGTAAGTAGGTACAAAGAGGAAAAGAGTTTTGTCACATTTTTTCGTATTCCGACACGCAATGACTCGTGAGTACCTACAGGTTAACAGGTTGTAGTCACGCGATGAATTTTGTCTGTGTAATTAATTTTAAAATTGATTCTCGTTATAATACTGCATTGATTCATCCAGTGTTTTTTGTCTATTCCTGAACCTAACACATTTCCAAAAGTACCTACTTCTAACAATTGGTATACAAAGATTATACATCTCCAGTTATCATCAGTTACATATACCTAATCTATTTGAATTTTTTTTGCACTTATAATAAACAATAAATATTGATCAGACATAATATAACATTAACCGCATTTGACAAGTTACAAGCACTGCACCAAAGCACCTGACAAGTTGTTACCTGCAGGTAATGAGGTCAAAATGTCATAAGGTTGTTGAACCTCGATGCATTGCTACAAAATATTGAGCGAAAGCGAATCGAAGTTGAAGTGAGCATAAGTATGGGTTGAAGTTTTGGGGTTGGAACGATTATTACTATACCCAGAGCCTTCAAAACAACACGGACACTCCTTAATTCTGGCAATTAGAAACATACTAGCCGGTTCTCTTACTTGGAATTGGGTTCGTCTAGCTTCGTGATGAGATTCTAGGTAACAATGCTAGCTGCCGAGGATAAACTATATAATTTACGAGAAAAACATCCAATTTTTTTATAAGAGTATATGGGTTTGAAAGTACCTTGTATTTTCATTAATCTTTGAAATGGCACGATAAAAAAGTTCGTAGTTTCCAAAGGCAACAATTTTTCTTTTTGTTTTTTTCTGACTTTCGTTTAATAGCTTAATACCATACTAGCTATCTATCTATTGTTTTATTGTGAAAAGTATGACGAGCTAAATTACGATGAAAAAAGTTTTTGACGAACATTTTCGTCATAACCTTTTATTTGAAGTTCCGATGAGTTATGTCATCGGAGGCTACTATAACCATTTTTACAATTTATTTTTATCTGTTGGAACATTATTTCAAGTTTTCTCGATTTCTTCAATCTTAATCTTAATTTTACGCTCTCTAATGAGATATAATAGAATCTCTAATATCTACGAGAGTATCCTTCAATATCGACTGTAATGTTGTTCAAAATTCTGTCTTATCTTGAAGGATTTATTTTTTAAATTTATTCATTTATTTTCGTGATAATTTATTGAGTATAACCTCAAATTGTAATATTGTTTTATTTTTATGTGAGTACCGTACAAGAGTCCCAACAGCACCGAACCGTCTGGATTCAGTTACACTATGATATCCCCAATTGGGACATGTTGTGAGGCTGAAGTGAGTGGGGAGGAAAAATACCTGGCTATTCAGACCTGGTCACCCAAAACAGCTAAAGTTATTTCATGCTACTTTTGATTCTGAATAGGGCGATACTGAAAGTATCTACCAATCTGGATCATGCTATTAATTATTTTAAATGAATAAATTGCGAAATAACACAAATTAAATTTACTTGTTTACCCCGGGGTTTGACTTCCGAATTCTTAGCCACTTAACCACGGAGGTCGTCGTTCTAAGTCGATTGCAAAAAATAAGATAAAAGATAGGGATTTCCTACTTTGATAATATTTTGTTGATTTATAAATCAAAAGCATCAACCCAAGCCGATACAACGAATACATTTCCTATAAATAACATTACAACATACCTTTTCTAGTCTTTACTGAAAATGTCAAAGATTTGAAGAATTGAGAGGCCAATGAAAGCTTCTTGCCTTTATTTTTTCTTTAAAATTGGTAACCGATTCAATTTAGTATCTACATCCAAATGAAATTACTGAAAAAACTTCCTATAAAATATAAGTAAGCTTCGGGTTTATGCTAAGTCCCCAAATTGCCATAATGCGAGAAAACGCCAGTGGAACGAGTGACCCAAAAAAGCCTGAAACGTGGCGAAAAGAGTGTGAGACGTTTTTTTTGTTCTTCCCGCAAAGTGGAAAGAGATTTATTTTTTACTGGAAGGTACTAAATGAAAAATTCGAAAGCTGACTGGTTAAAAACGCCGTCAGCAGTTTATGACCGCTATCAATATTACAGTTTCTTCAAAATATATATTTTTTTTTATCTTACGATAGGTGGAACGTTTTTTAGAAAAATTATTTCGACAAATACATAACGGAAAAATAATCCTTTTTTGTTACTCCAAGAATATCTATAACATCTAAATTTAATTGTTAGTAATTTTGTTAGTCTTAATACCCGCTTTTTGCTACGATTCAACTGTCTTTTTGATATTATTATTATTTTTTCTATCTTTTTCCAGATTTTCATTTGTTATTATTTTATGTGAGCTAAATGCGAAATTAGCTGAATAACTAAGTTCATATAACTTTGAAATTAAAAAATGAATATTGAGAGACAAATCGTGCTTACTTTATAATAATAATAATAATAAGTGTTTTATTATCTTTTTTTTGTGTAACAAATAGATATAATGATATCCTCACTGGGATCTCCCGTGCTGAGGATTTCATTTCATTTATTTTATGTATAATTTAATTATAAGGAAATTAATATTACATCAAAGTTACAAATAAATTTAATTATGAACAAATATCATGCAATATAATTTATTTATTTTTAATAATTTTAAAATAAGTAAGATGTTTTTTTGATATATATATATATATGAAGTGTTTTTTGGTATAGTTATATATATATATGAGGTGTGGCAGAGTTCTATAAAAGATTTTTTTGCGCTTTATATATTTAATTCGCACAAATTTTTCGTGTTTGAAGTGTAACTTATTTTAAAATGTGAACAAACAAAAAAATACTACCCTTCAGCCACGTCTTAGATAATGTTCCCATTCACCGCCCGTTCTTTCTCCTTCTCGCTGAAGTGACGCCCCACCCCCACTTCAACACCCAATATATTTTGTACGTATTTTGCCATGATGAAGAAACAGAGACTCCGAAACCAGTCGGCGTTACTAGTCGGTGCACTACGATGTAACGCAAAATCATGTGTTTTTGGTTTGAAAATTTGATCGTCTTTATCACCTTTGAAATAATCCAGCATTTTTTCAAAAGTCATTTTATAAGCCCAGAAAAAAACACCGGGCTTTTGAAAAACTGATTTTTACGAACCCTTTTACGTTATGGTTACGGCAAATTAAGTTTTTTTCAAAAATGAACGGATTTTTTTTTAAAATAATTGTGCCTGGACTTCACAAAATAAATAAAATAAGCCTTTTGGTGACTTTTTGTTGCATGAATCAAAACTGGCGGCTGATGTTATGGCGATGCACTACGTCCTGTAATATTTTAAATTGAGCCGCTATCAATAATAACTCTTACGTAGATAGCGATAAGGTTTAAATTCCCGCTTAACACCATCCGCCTGTTTTGATTTGTGCAAGAAAAAAACATGGCCAAAAAGTGCCTTTTATTTTATTTTGTGGATGTTCAGGGATAAGTATTTAATTTTTTTCGATTATTTTATAATTTACTTAATTTGCTACATTAAACAATAAAATCATAACCGAAAATGGGTTCGTAAGTAGGAGATTTTGAACTTTAACGCAGTTTTCATAGGTCTTATACATATTTTTTTTCTTGGCTTATAAAAAGACTTATCTAAAAAAAACTCGATTATTTCAAACGCCAAGATGTATTCTACGCGCAGTATTTAATTAAAGCTTCTGAAAAATTTCTAGGCGACCAAATTTTCAAACCAAAAACACAAGATTTTGCATTACTACGTATATGGCATCGCCTTAAACGGGAATTTAAACCTTATCGCCATCTGCATAACGAGTCAGTGGACCGATTCCCAATGTTACTCGACATGATGCATCGCTATATTGTTTCATATAATTATAATGGGAGCCACGAAATCATTTGTTGCATTCAGTTGAGTTTTTTTTCTAACGTGAAACCAAATTCTAACAATACACAAAGACGGTCCAACTACTCGTTAATAAAAGAACGCGTAGATTAGTTAATTCAATGTTCGCTTACTTACGTCAATGTCAATATTATATAGGTACACAATATTCTCAAGTGACCAATTTGGTTAAACTATAGTTACATGTCACAGTTGTCAACCAATAATCACAGTTGTGATCAATTTGATACGGTAATGGAGACGTTATCAATTCCGGCACTTAAATATTTTAACGTTTCTCCATTATGGCTTGGTCATTACTGTTGTGTACATACAGGGAATTTATTAAAACCAATTTGACTGACTTATTTGTTCCAAAATACGTATTTAATACGAAATTATATATTTTATTAGATTCTGTGTAAATAAAACATTATTTGTATTATTTTGTAATAAAAACCGAAACAAGTTTAATTTACCTTTAGATGTAAATACATAAAGTATTGCTTTTAATGAAAATTTTAAATTATTTTAGGTGAGTAAACTACTATTTTAAGTTAAGGATATTTTTAATAATCACACTGGAAGGCGGGTATGGGTACCGCCGCCCCTGGAACACCTCTGCCATAGATCACACCAAGTTGTTTGCTACGTTTGGTGACTTGGCAAGGGTGCCCTGGTTCATGGGGTGAGGTTTGTCTAGGTTTTGGCGGCGGATGCATCTACCCACCTGCCGCGTGGCGGGCCGGATCGGTAGACACCGGTTTAGGTAGATCCTTTGCCCTCTTCAGTGGGATAAATGAAATAGAACGTCCGTCACTCCTGGACACACCGACCCCCAGATTTCTACCCACCCCTCATACTAGTTGTTTTCCCAGAACTTCCACTCCTTTATTTCCTTACAAAGACTCTCCACACAGTATCCAAAGATGACAAAGACTAAGAGGGAAATTATTTTCCTCAGAGCCTCGTATGTGAAGCTTTTTTTCCCTATTAAAACATTTGAAAAATATTGCACAAACCATCGCAATCTTGTCTTATCATATTATTTCTCCACAGCTCATTATGGGAATAAGTGAAAAAGCTGTAAATATTTGCGTTGGTCGGCTAGATACCATGCGTTAGAGTCCCAGTTGCAACTGTTAACTTTTTATTTGTTTATCAGTCATATTTCTCTAGTTGTTGATATTATAGTCTACAATGATTTTTTTTTAATATGTATATTATTATATATCGTTATAAATTAATACGAGTACTCAACGTGCGTAGGTAGCCTTGCCTTTCTGTCTGTCAGAGTGAAACCCATCCTTTTATACGCCCAGAAGGATCCTCGCAATGGCAGTCTATCTACGTGGGAATGGGATTGTATTGTGCCAATTAATTACGCTACGGGTAGAGGTCAAGGCTTGCTTCATCAATCTTACCATCACCCAAGCCTTAATAAAAGCTAATAATATGGGTTTATATCGTGACTTGTTATATTCTACATTGTTACATATTATTGTACAAAAGCTGTGGTTTATAATTAAGAGAAAGCCACACAGAGCGTTGGATCTAATGCGGGCACATGAAACTTGTAACTGGGAGGAAATCACAAAATCTCTCTGTTTAGTATTGCTTCAGATCAATACAAATCATAAAATTTTTAAATTTAATGTGTTATTGTTTATCAAAGCATTTAAAAGACCAATATTACAAAAAAGGCGGACGTGGAATACTTTTTTTTACATTAACTGCACTCTGGGAAAATAATTTCCCTGTGCGCCTATGTCATCTTTTGGATGCTGTGTGGAAGTCTTTTTGAGGAGAGAAAGGAGTGAACATGGGATTTTAAGAGACCCATGTTGTAGGAAGGAGGAAACACAGAAGCCGGCAAATCGTTGCACTTACATGTGTTCGAACCAAAACACATTTTCGATAATACTTTATTCGCGAATCACTGTTTGAAATCGTCAAAATATTTAGTAAATGATCGTTTGAAATTGAAAATAATGAAGAATTCTGGTTCCCAGCCTTCTTCTTTTCTATCTTCTTGTTTTTCCCGCTTTCTGCAGCATTACAACATACGCCAAATGCGGTAATCATGGTAGTCCTGGCTCCGGGCATTTCGTACTCTTGTATGATGTTCACATAAAAATTAGATAGTTACCTAAATGTTAAAATCTGAATGTTTAAAAGAAAAATAATTTATTTTATTTTTTAGAATAACTTAATGAGTAAAACATAAAAATGTAATATTTATTTATTGAAGGCAATATTAGTGATATCTAAATGAATATTTGAAAAAGAAAAATCAGAAAAAGATAGGTAACATCTAGGACTCGAACCCAATAATTAAATAGTAAAATTTGATTTTACTCATTAAGTTAATCTAAAAAATAAAATATTCATCCTAGATATGCAGATAAAGTCAATAGATGTCGCACATTAAAATTTAAAAAGACATATTTATCTACGACACTGTCTAGATTGCATTTAGTTCGAGTTGAATCTTGCGATCATATATAAAGATAGCAGCCAATAAAAATGTGCGGTTGGAAAAATAAAGGCAATGTCGGTAGTTCTGAATCGAAGTATGATTCAGTTAAATATGACCGAAGGAGATAGGGTCCCATTAGCTCAGTTGGTAGAGCGGTGTCCCGGAAAGACAAGGGTCCTGGGTTCGAGTCCTAGATGTGACCGTATCCTTTTCTGATTTTTCTGTTTCAAATATTCGTTTACGAATCGTTAATGTTGCCTTCAATAATTATAAATTATTTTAGTTGAACATGTAAGAAGGAAGAAAAAAGAAACCGTAATAAATATGTCGTTTGTATTTTAGGAATCGTACGTCATAAATTTATGTCAAAACGTTGTGTGTGTTATTAACCGGCAGCGCGTGGCATTGAAGGTTTTTTGAGATATTCATGAATCCAAGAGAATAAAAATAATATTTAGGTATATTTTCTTTTCGCCCAATTGATGGATGTAAAATCACCGATATTTTCATAAAACAAATATGACATCTGAAAACCTATAAATAAGCTAGGAAGGAAATGCCTGAAATATTACAATTTAGAAACATAAAAAAATAACCTGTAAAAAACATTTTTTTTATTGTAATTCATCTGTTTTAAAGTGACTTCTAAGACTTAAAAAAAAAAATTTTGCCTTAGGATTGAACCTTCCTACCCAAGAACTTGAATCAACAATTCTGCCAACCTCGCCAAATGCCGATCGAGTAGGCCCGACATTTATTTCGCATATTAATATAAATTTCGTATATTAACTGCTGTAATGTCATCTGTTCTGTGTGTATGCGATTGTCACCAAAAGTTTATAGAATGCATTGAAATTGACAACGAGTCCAGCTCGATCGGATGTCAAAAAGTGAGTTCATTTCTGCTTCCAAGTTTTGTATTCTTTCATTACCGAAAACAAAAATGAATGAACAAAAACACAAAAACCGCATCAAATTTATTTTCAAGTTATAAATAACCGCGCAGAATCTTCCCTTTTGACTAAAAACAAAATCAATAGCAATAAGCGTCTGTTGAGAAACTTTCCATATTCCTTCTCAAAGAACCAATTTAACCTTGTGCCAACCCCTTCTGCGAATGTGTCCACCATATATAACATCCACTGTAGGTACTTCCCCTAGAACTTTACTAAAATTCTCAAATCTGTTTGTAATATAGTAGTGCAACCTATCTTTCAGATCGGATTGTTTCATTTTCGCTAGACCCAAACTTATTATCTCTTGTATACATATCATTGTAAACCGTTGTTTGACTATTGGTGTTTATTAGTTGTTACTTCTTTGTAATGTTAATCACAATGTAAAAAAAAATAATTTTGAAAAATGGCTCGTAGACAGCCAATTTTTTCACAATTCGACTTATGGTAGTAAATATAAAGCTTAATGTTCTGAAAATGGCAAAATAAGTTAGTTTTAGAATTAATAGTTTGGAAGTTAACAGTTAAATAAATCATTCGAATTTCGGAAGGTCTCTCCAACATGTATTTCTATTTTTGTAAATGTCAATTCGTGGTGAAATCCCATTGTAATATCATGATAAAAGCTGTTATAACTTTGTTTCCCCTGTTACGGGCATTGAGGTATATAAACAGAGCAGCTTTGGCGTTCGAAATATGGGCCACGCATATCGGATCATTGTCCGATGTGAGATATCACGGGCATCAGTCGGGTACAAGCGCTTGCCGGGCACAGGTCTCTGGCGATAATGCCGACATGCACGCTGAGATATTGTACACTGTACATCGGGAAAGCAATGGTATAACCTTTCATCAGTAAGTAGGGTTTTACCATGATCAGTACTCATGTAAATTGACTTATTAATGTTAAAAAAAACTCAATTTGAAGCATTTGGCGGCGGAGCGCGGCAGCCGGTCACCTTCGGCTCGTTCGTTGAGTTCGTTCGCGGTCGGAAGGATTCGGGCGACAGCCGCCAAACCCCTCTTCATACTTCCTGCACCCCTGTTCCCGCACGGGAACAACATTTTTTAACATTTTAACATGATTTGCAAGGAATGTAGACTTTATATAACTCTGGTCACGGGCCCCTTTAAAAAACAACCTTTGAAAATAATGTAAAACTCTTATGTAAAAATATTATATAAAATTTAAAAAAATTCTCTTTATTATAATGAAACAAGTCTCTAAACAGGTAATACTCCACTAAAGGAAATACAAAACAAAATCTACCAGTAAAAGTCACTATTTTGTAGATTTTGTTAGATTGTTTACCCATGACTCTGCTAATTTTAATACCTTAGCATCATTCTGATGGTCATCATTCTGCAAGGCTATCCGAAACGTTGGCTCAAAAAGGAGGAGGAAGCAAAACACGGTATGATAACCCAAAAATCAAACAACATAACACTACTTCTTGACCGTGAAAACTTAAAATCGTACCCCAGCAATAGTATAAAATATAACAGTCAAAATAAATACAAAGTTTCATAAATACGAGTATATAGATTTTTAAACGAAACGTCTGGTTCGTTTTTCTTTGTGTTTTGTCAACGTAACGAATTTCACAATAATTTACTGGCACCAGCGAAAATGGTAATCAGTTTTGAAAACCCATTGGCAATATTATTTATGCGTATACGGTTAAATTTGAGAAACAACAATCTTGCAAAATCGCCGTTTGTCACGAAACGCCAAGAAACGGAATAAGGAAAGGCTTACACAATCAATGGAAGGTTGTATTTACCTTCATTGCCGTCATAATAAATATTAACTCCTTTATAAATTTGCGATTCTCATTTCATTGCGAAAACCCTTAAATGTTGCCCACATAACATTATTTGTGCTTCACCAGCCTTCTCTCTCTTTCGTAAGATCTGTCAGAAGAGTTTTAATGCATAGTATTATAACGATAAAACATCAACCCCTAAAACAAAGTTTTTTTTATATCCATTTTCAAATTTCGACCTAGTTGCACTATCTTTTGGGTCAATTTAATAAAATAAAAAGTTTGATTGAGGATTGAACCTTTCTTCCCAAGGCACTGGAGTCAATACTGATAACAACACCCAAGCGAAATCCTAATTGGATAGAACCGATTTCGTACTAATGTAAATTTTAATTTTAATAGAATTTTCACAGAAAAATAGTATTGATATCTTAAAATTAATATTGATATTTGATGAATATATCCAAACTCGTCCTTAAAGTCATCGCATCTTTACAAAAATTATTGTTGCAAAAAATCTATAGAACAACCGTAATTCATTTTTATTAATATTATTTTTTTCCACTATCTACATTTAAATGAATTAACCTAACTACTATAATATTAGTTTCTTAATTTAATTATACCCTATGAAAGTCGGTAAGAAATTACACAGGCGTGAATTTCACGATTTCCATGTGATTATTCCAGATCGTTTTTTCAGATCCACCATTATTTTTTGTATGGTTTCTATTACAGTATATTTATGGATATTTAGATACGATTTCTTCCGGCGTTCTTTTTTTATTGAACTTGTGGTAAAAACGCAAGTTTCTGTGTCTGATGGTTGGTACTTGGTACTTAACCCAAATATCTCTTGAAATTGAAAGGTAATCATTTACGGGAGACATGAGTTTTTAATTAATGGTATTCGGTAATTTTAAAAACAACATTTACGTAACGTATAATAATTAGGGGTTTTTTAAAAATAAAAGTGTAATCATAATTAGCAGAGATTTGTGGGTGGTACCTTCTTGCCAAATTACAAAAGTTCAATGGAAAGTTATTTTAGGCAGTTATGTATAAAAAATGTTGGCTTTCATAGGATTCATGAAAATGAATACGAACACATAATCTGAATAAAATGATTTTGTATTCATTTTTGTGAAACCTTCCTTTTCCATCAATCTTCCTCCTTTTTGACGGACATTTGGGGAAACGGTGAGCAAAAACGTATCCATTCTTAAGGTAATTTTTTTTGTAAATCTTTGGCATGGTTGGAGGATGAAAGACATTCTTCAAAGGTTTTGTGAACGATTTTATGTCATTTCCTAATTAAATAATTAAAGTATTTATTTTCCCCCTTTTATAATTCTCATCAATTGTATTTATCTAACCTAGAACCCGACTCCAATTACCCCCCAGTCACGAGCCAATTGGCGCAAGGAGTAACATGAATTTTGGCGCCTTCTCAAAACTACGTTAAAACACTACTAAACTACATTTTTGACCAAAAAACAAATTTATACATACACAAAATATCACTAACAGACCAGTTAGACAAGCGTACAAAGAAAACATAAAAACTCCGACAGTAAATACAAGCTTTGGACAAAGACACTATCAATACCATGCTATAAAAGCATTCAACAGTCGAACACTTGTAAATAAAATTGAGGAAAGCAAAAATAAATTCAGACACAAAATTACAAAATGGATTAAAGAACATAAAAGACAATATTACCATAATTTCATAACATAAAATAATAAAACCTATACGTAACACACAAAACCAATTTAAAACACACATCATTCACAAACACACAAGATTATATATATATATATATATTTAAAGGTATTATGTACCTATTTTTTTATATTGTAAAATGAAGGCCTCAGCACGGGCAAGCCACCCAGTGAGACTCAACATTACTGAATTACTATGAAATGTACAAAAATACAATAGGAAAAGTACCATATGATATAAAGCGGGGACTTCATTTGACATTGCATGATTCTTTCTGCAATAGTTATATTATATGAGAGGCACTGAGGTGCTCTCTCGTACCGCCAACTGTATGAATCCTGGGCTTCATAGCATAGTGGTTTAACTAAGCAGTTTCCTTTTGAGAGAGATTGCGGTTCTAATATTTTCTCCACAATTAATCCACAAATCTGAATAGCCAGGTACTTCCTCTTACTCGTTTAATTCCTTTTCCCATACCCTTCAGCCTCACAGTACCTTCCCAATTGGGGATGCCATAGTCTCACTGGCTCCGTGTGAACAGGCGATAAGGCACACAGAAAAAAATTATTAGCGTTAAGCTTCGCCACGAATAATTTGACCAGATATGTAATAAGTTAACAATATTTCATAAAAGTAAGTTTTCTCTGTGCAGGCGAACTCTGTAGTTAGTAAATGGGCTTGAAAAAATAGGACGCTTCAGCAACGTACCGTCTGGAGCACAGCTTGCTGCAATTGCGCCTACTAAGCGACTACTAAGCGACTATTTCTAAGCGCTAGCAAAGCCTGATAGACAATGTAGGTCACACAATGTAATGATTGGTAATTTGAGGAAGTACAGGAGCTGAGAAAGTCATTTTTATTCATCGATTGTTCTCATGATTTGCTCGAACAATCATCATAAATGGTATATTTTCAGGATGAACTTCCTATTGAAACTCTTCAAATATGCATACATACATACATGAATATTGGATATTACAATCTGCATTAGAAGCTAATACGTCATGCATCATTTAATATTTGAATATTCCGCAAATCCAATATCGCTTGAATAAATTTAAAACGTTTGCCGTGTGGGAACAGTTTCACGTGATAAAATGCAATGGACTTCGTAAGTAGCTTTCAACAGGGCAAAAAGTTAACTTCAACAATATGTGATATTGGTGAACATGTAATATTTATATTTCGTAGAAATCCAACATGAGCCGGTAATCTTGGAGAGTTGGTAGCAGCGCAGAATAATAGTTCAACTAGAATTTGTGACCTAAATTTTGAGATTTTCAGTTCAGATTTATTTTTAAATTAATGATGTGACTTTGCTTGTAAATGCAGAGGATGGGTAAATCGAGGTGGTTACACGGAACATTAATGGGATTTTAAAGCGCTGGCATAACTATCATTTGAAAACATTTTGTTTTGACCAATTTATGGTTTTTATATGCTTTTCGACTACCACACTAGGCACATGCCTGTATTATGGTAGTCTAAATTTGTGTAAATAATTATATATATGTAATACCTGTTGATTTTTAAATTTCCTCCGTGGTCGAGGGGTAAGGATCTCAACTAGCAATCCGAAGGTCGCGACTTCAAATCCCGGCGTGCAAAAGTAAATTTTATTTGATGAATTTGTGTTATTTCACGATGAATTCATTTAAAATATTGTAAAGTCTACTTGCAAAACGTTGCAAAGTGGAATAAACTCTCAGTATCGCTCTGGTGTAAGACCACCATATTAATATTAATGTAGACAGCGGGGCTAAGCTGAATAGTTCTTGATATCCGGTAATTGACAGCTACACCAAAACTAAACGCCGAAAACCACATTAATTTAACTTATTATTATACTGAAATACCGACCCTAAGAGGATTAAAGCCAACACCGGTATCACTTCTAATTACATAACAAACTAACCTAATTACAAACACATTTCACCACAATCTACAAATCTGCCCTGATGATGGACGCTGAAAAGCTGTCAAAACTTTTAGTAAAGCTAAAAGAGGAAGCGCATCTTGGCATAATAACAAAAAAATAATTACAATAATTCTTTTGGCAGTAAAAATCTCAAATCAATAACAGTTTAAATACAAGTTAGGATGACTAATAAGTGGATTAAGAGTAAGACAAATATAGCCTTAGGGGGTATTTCACAACCTTCTCTTCCCCATCTCCACTTTATTCAGCCTCACAACGTATTCCGAATTGGGGATGCAATAGTCCCACTGCCTCTGTGCATTTGGGACTCGTGAGAGGCAGAATCAAGTGGGATTATATTGTGCAGATAGGTGGCCGTTGGAGTTACTATATCATCGAACGGCGTTCTTTGTTGAAAAATAGAAATATAGGTCATCCACATACGAGATAATTATGAGCGCCTGCGTTCAAAACTTGACGGCAAACAGCTTTTATAAAGACATTAAAGAAAAATACGGATTAATTCACTTGTTTTATGGTCTAGAAATAATATATTTAACACGCTTCTTTCCATTTAAACTAGTGCGATGTAATTTCCAATGATAATTTAAAGCAACTTGTTTTAAACATATAGGTTAACGTGGTTAACACCCTATATTCAACTGGTAAGGTAACTTTCATGCATAAAATATTGGCATACGATGCAGTTCTGAAAAGCCTTGGAAAACGGTGCAATCCTGGGTATTTAATGCGGTAAAGAACGTAGGCAGCAAGTTAAGAAGCTACAAGCCAAAATGTGCATATTCTTGATGTACCTTATATCGCAGGTAATACGCATTAAAATCGCTTGACAAACGGAGTCTAGAAACATTCGATTTCAAGCAAAAAACTGGTTTTTACTTATTTTGTAAATAATTTTACAAGAAAGAAAAAAAGTTAATCAAGTGAAACTATCACAGATAATCTTAGCTATAAAAATGTATTTTTTAAAGTTTTTTTTCCTTTACGCGTTCATACATTTCTATTGAAAAAATATTTTTTGTAGTAGTTTGCATTTATATTTTTTATTGAGTAATTTATTTTTTATTTTATTCTACTTATGGCGAAGCGATGGGAAAACCTTCAATTGAACTAAAAAAATATTTTTTGGTTTTCATAATGTACACCAATTCGTTATAAAGATTAATCAAAATAGTGATTTGGCATTAAGCTTTGCCTTAACGGTAGAGATAGTGTTAGCACCAGGATGGTATTCAGTTCCACTGGCATTTATGCATAGTAACAATGTAGGGGTGTATATTGACATGCTGGCTAGATTAACCTTAAAAATTCACTTCTTTGCGGAGACTAGATATAATGTTTTCACCTCTATGAACTTATCAGATAGTTTTGAGGACAAGTTAAATGACAGAGAGGTCTATGAGCCTAGTCTCGGCCCTGGGCCAATTAGCGCCAGCCAGATTGAACTTTGGGCGCCTTTTGAAAATAAAAAGTATTGTGATAACTACGTAGATTCCTAATTTATGAAGGTCATACTCATGAAAATACTAAGTCAGTTAATATGATTTTATATTTTTTAAAACTAGTGCTCGAGTTCCTGTTCATAAAAACACCGTGTACATAGAATATATTATAACACAAACGAAAAACGAATAATACGTCTGTTTTTCCTTTCCGCTAAAGCCAAGAGCGCTATTTCTACTCGTAAGTATATTATAGGCTATTTTACAAGTCCTTGGATATTGGCCAAATGGTAAATCTATAGGGAAAATTTGAAAGCCTTGGAGATTGTATACATTAAATTAGAACAGAATGAAAAGATTTTGTATATTAAACTATCGGTTTCAATGTTATTCAAATATAGAATAGTAATATTAAAGTAATAAATATATTTTCTAATATTAAAAAATTAACCCTAAGAGTGGGAAGTTTTCCCATCACCTTAATTAACAACACACTAACGAAGAAACTATTAGAATTATGAAACTATATTAGGTACTGTATATTTAGGAATTCGGTATAGAAAGATAAACAGTTATTACTGCCAGCCGAGAAAAGCAAAACAGAAAAGAAGAAAAAAAGAAAACTTAAAAAGAGGAAAATCAATAGGTAACAAAGAATAAATTGAATGCTGATATTGGTAACTTTGTAATATCAGTTATTTTCCGCAGTGAATTAAATTACTTAAAATTATAAGAGTAACTTCTTTTGACAAACAATGCATATTTCAGATTTGTTTTTACGGAAAACTGTTCACAACTTCCCTCACAAATATTTGAATAATACACGTTTCCTCTTGAAAGTTCGCGAAGCAGCACGTTTCTCGCTGCCATTTTTTAATTACGACTTTAAACTCTTTCTCTTTCTAAAGGGGCACTCAAGTCCTGGCAGAAATGTCGGAACTTGTTGGGTAACGCTTTAACTTAACCCTTTCTTACCTGAATTGAAAAAGCGATTAAAAAATTATACTTGACAGCTAACTACATTTGTTTAAAATTTGTTGATGATTCAGAATTTAAACAAGGGTCTTAGGATGTGTTACATAACATAAAAAAATATGATATTATAAACAGTATACACCGAAATTTAACACATAAACATACTTTCAAAACAATTTACAATGTGCGGAAATCGAGGTTAAACTGAATCGCCACCTGTTAAATAAAAACACGGCTACCACCTGAATAAGTCGCTAAAATAAAACGAAAAAATATAGCGCGCAAAGCCAGTATTCAAATTGAGCCGCCAATTTTTATTCGCTCTAGATAGGGAGGAAATTCTGAAAATGAAAGGGTTAAGGGACTGGTATTTTAAGCATCCCTTCTAACAAGTTCCGACCTAATTAAACAGCCAATACAACATCCTTTGTGTAAATGTTTCGTTTTCTTTACAACACTTGAAAATGATTTTATGCTTATTGCTAGTATTTGGGTACTACCACCTGGTATATACCTATATATTTAATACATTTTTCGGATTTTCGTTTTTGTTCTTGGACTATATTATATACCACGTATTATAATTTTTTTACAGTTAAATAAATATTTTCTCCATGGCCCATGATGGAAATAACAATTAGTAGCATTGATCTAAAAATTCCACTCTGGAAAATCTGTACAAATTTCATAACTCCAGAGTTCATTTTGTGAATGTTTTTGAAGCTTCAGAAAACAGCTTTTACGTTTTTGTCATGTATATTACCGAGGCTTCTGACTCACATAATGTTGTAATTTTTTTCCTCATCTGTTTTTAAATGACAATATTGATATATTGTCATCATAACTTTTAATGTTATTTAAATTGAATCTAGTTCTTTACGTAAGAATTCGCTTTTCATTTTTATTAAGTTTTTTTTTACATATATTAAAGAAAATCGTATTTAAAATTAAAACGGAGTTCAAAAAATTAAAATTGATACCAAAAAAAATAAAAATAGTAAGAATTCACATTCAAATATTTTCCAATTTAAATGTTCTAACAAAATTTCATGATTCAATTGATATGGCATAAAACTTGGTTGAAGCTCTTATTAAAAATGCTTTTTTGTGGGTAAAATAATGCATTGAAACATCAATTTATTTCTTTAATAAATTGAAAAAGACTTGATACATTCTACAAGAAGCAAATAACGTACGTTATAAAAACAGCATAAAATTTTAAATAAAAAAACTTTGTAATGCGCTTTCAATCCGCCAAACCAAAAGTTTAAATTAAAGAATATCACAAAATACGGGTAGGTATTTTGGTGTGAGTTGAAATGAGTCCCAGTGCGGCAAAAACAGACGTGGTTTGAAGCTTTTCGATGGAATCATAAATGGCATATTATACCGTAGTTGCGATTTTAATGTATTCCCTGAATTAGCCCTTAATTGCTGCATTGGGATTGAAATTAAAACATTTAAAGCTCGTTTTGTAAATTTAACCGCCCTTCCAAAAATCGAGCTTTCAGTTAATTTGTTATTCGAAATTATTACCTACCCTTTTAATAAACCCGTTATAAAAAAAAAACAATGTCTGTTAATTGTTTTTGCTGGTTCGGACATCCAAAATATTTTTCAAGAACCTGGTAAACACGTGTAATTGTTTTTTTATTAGGTAAAATAATCCCCTTTTTATACGGTATTTCCAATTTAAATACTTGAGAGCCTGCTTGACGAAAATCAGATTTCTTCCCTTTAATTAACGTTTTTTTGCTTCACATTCTCTTTCAGTATTTTTCTGGTGAGTATTTTCAAACATTTTTTTGATACTATCGACTATTAAAATTGCACTAGCGCAGACCCGTTAAAGTTCACGTTCTATTGTAATTTCAATTTCGAAAAAGACAATTAAAATAATATTCCGTCAAAATATTATATTATAGATACGTGGGTAACTACTTTATCATACGCAGACAAAAACTCACGGGATATTATAATTATTGAATTTTTGTGAAGCTAAAGAATTTATGAAATATTTGCTTCAGGATTACCTTTCAAAAACAAATATTGTTATTTTCTTTATTAGGTATAAAATTGTATTTATATGTTGACAAATTAGAGAAGACGATCAGAAATTTACCTTTCGGATGAACAACGTTAGGAAATATTAGTAATCACGAAATCTGTCAAAAAATTAAATAAAAGAAATATATATATATACCTACATAGTCCACTGTTCTCTTTCATAGAAGAAGTTATTCGCATTTTAGTTAATATACATAAACAAGTAGATTGAAATCTTGTTTCAAATATTCACCGCTGTACCATTCGCAGTAGGTATCCACCATATACCTTAAGGCGACATAAGACTTAATAACGGGGGTTTGCTCGACGCTCACATTTTAATTATTATTTCTGATGACCGTATTACTAAAATCTAAAATGTTTCTAGAGCGATCTCTACGGACGTAAGATATTTATATATAAGATATATAACGTTTCATTGAAATTTTTATGAAACGTATTTCGACTAATGATTTTATTTTTCTAGACGATGAATTTGTGACTTCCCTGGGGATCCCTCTAGAAACTTTTTATATTTTAGTAATACGTTCATCAAAAATAATTAAAATAAACCCCGCGGAAAGATCGACTTTCTAGGCCGGCTAGGGAAAAATCGACCGTAGTTACATCCATTACGCCGGGCCGCGCATCGAATATTGTTTTTACACGACTTCATGACTTGGGTCATTAAGATTCCAACTTTATTTTAGAGATTTATTAGGGAAAATTCAACTGCAGGTCTGTCCAATACTCCAGGGCCGCGCGTCGCATAATTTTGTACTCGTCTGCTTGTACTTCTGATTACGTTAAATTCACAACCGTTGTTTGAAACTGTTTGACTTTATTTCAAGTACCTACCGACAATTATAATAAGGTACTTCAAAGGTCAAAGATGTAATTATAAAAAATACAAAAACTAATGCATAGTCTAACTGCACAAATGATTATTAAAGTATCATTAATTTATCTAATTCAAAAGCAACCTTTCATTTCTGAATAATTTCGTTCTCTCACCAGGGTGGCACTTAGAGAACCTGTCTTTAACTCTGAGAACACAATAAGAGTAATAATATAGTTTATGCGTACTTTATTCCTGCATCAGTATTGTAAAACAGGACTGAGAACTGGTGATTACCTCGCGTGCAATTTGCTCCGCAGTCTCAAAGTGTTCAGTAATTTGATCGAGCCTCTGCATAGCGCTTCCGTCCAATCAACGATGAAATTACTGACGGTGGTCGGCGCTATTTTGTCGCAGTAATAAAACCAGGGGGCGGGTGGGGGGAATTCGAATTACAAAAACAACTTTAATTTACCCTATCCCCCAGAAGTATTATAAAATAAAATTCTACATATAAACAGATCTAAGTATTTAGATTTTGTATTAAAACGTTTTTTAATTTTTTCAGCATTAAGGTTAAAAAAAACTTTTTCATCAGGGTTTAATTAGCAATATTTTTGAGGAAGTTTTACCGCGTGCAACTCTGGATTCGATTTACTCGAAAACGAAAGCTCAAATCAAAAAAGTTATGCTACATAATAGAGTACAAATATGACGTAGATTAACCAGTTTTCCGCTTATACCTCTAGTTTCCGTACACCGTACAACTTTACTGTTTATGGTTCTTACTACAGTTCTATTTAAGCTTTAGCGTGTGTATGAATACATAATACTACATTTGTATGAAGAATTTTCTATGATTCTATAATGTTATTAAACTCTATGCTGGAATCTTTAGAAATTTGCGCAATATATTATACTTATATTTTTTCTAAAAGTATGCATCAATAAACCTTTTTCTTAACCCACTTGTCGCTGTTTACCTGTATAATAAAATCCTTTTACACTGTAGTCCTATGTGTAATAATGTCACAACGCAACATGGGCTTCTTGTACAACTGTGTCACTTAATCGCTTGTCCGTTAAAATATTTTGTTGCACTGCTTAACTTTGTCACGAGCGGCCACTTGCTCAATAGGACCTCTGCACCTGTCGCGTGATCAGTTGGTCACTGGTCACTGTGCCTGCACTGTTATGTCACTGCGGAGGTCACTACTTGCGCAACTGTGTCACTGTACTGCGCGCTTGCACACTTATGCCACCCAGTCCTTTCACACATTACTAGCCCCTAGCCTCTAGTCCCTGGCCCCTGGCATCAGTGCTAGATCTAGATAATTTTATGGGGGGTGGCAAAGTTGGTTTCTACCCTCCTACCCACCACCTGATTCCAATAAAAACATTCAGAAATATACAGGTAGAATAAGACCTATTTAAAAAGCGAAGTTTCCGTAACTAAACTTGAGGATTTTCTAATTGAATTGCTCGTAATTCAGAAGTTACCATTAGATATGTAAAAAATATGTATGTACAGTTTGAAATAACTTTTTTTGTAATTTTTAAGTTATACTTATCAATGTAATATATCATGGAAGAAAAAGAAGATAATAAATAAATCTAAACAAAACATGAAAAATTAACCACTTAAATAAAAATTCAAAATAATCATCAATCAAAAAAATAGCAGCCAAAAATAGGGAAATTTTTTTTGAAGATTATTAGCTAATACCGAATTTGAAATATGATATCGACAGTAATGACGTGAAATAATTAGATCCCAATGGCCGAGTGTTTAGATAGAGATCCTGGGTTCGATTCCCAGTTGAAACCGTTAACTTTTTATTATATCTTGTTCTGTTTCATGTTTCCTTTAGATTTAGAAATATTTTTTCTTTTTCAATATTAATACGTAGTTATTTTTTAAAAATTATAGGAAAAACTAAAGAGTTTGAAAAAATATTTTCAACTCATTTTTATTTCTCGATAAAAATATATTTGATCAAAAATTGAGTTACAGTAAATGAAAATTCTATTAAATAGCAAACGAACTTTTAATTTTTCAATTAAAAAATCAAAGGACCAAACGAGAAAACCCTTCATTTAATTCATTAAAATGTCCTAAGTACACACATACTATACACGGCAACAAGATAACATACATTTAAACACCATACATACTCACTATGGCAAGCAATCCATTGGTTACGAGGGGGCGACATGTATAATTGCCTTCCAGACGACATTAAAAATTAAATAGATCACGAACATAAAAAAAAACACTTTTATATAAGTATGTGTAATGTAATTTAAAAAATGTATTTATTTTAGTTATTTCTTGTTAAATAAGTAAAAATGTAATTTTCTTTTAACTGGAATAAAAAACTTAAAAAAAGAAGAAGTAAAACATACCATCTAATGTTATAATATTAGAAATTTAATATTGTGATAATTCAACTTTAAAAAATGAAATTGGCAGCAAGCGACTGATAGCTAGCCAAATTTTTCAAGACAGCGGATATTCCCCGGGGTACCTACTGAAAAATGTTTAACTAGAAAGTCATCATAAACTGCCAGCAGTTCAATTTATATACTTATTTGTATTATTTGAATATGCCCAGACAACAAGTAACTTTTCCATTGCAATTTTTATTTAGCCACCCCCGAATCGTGCCGCCATGACACCTTCCGCCATTTTGCAGCACCTAGATTCGGCACTGATCGCCACCACCGCGTAAGTCACTTACAATACTTAGATAACCATGTCACTAAACCGGTCATGGTCAATGTCACAGCTCACGGCGTGTCAGTGCACTATTCAACTGCATAGTGAGTGAGTCACCCTAAGGCTGCTGCCACACGCAAAGCTCACATCAAAAGTTAATGTACAGCGCATCATCTTTTCTACCGACACACGACGCTATCAAATATTTCTTCCTATGGTAGAGAGGGGGTCAGTTGAATTCGAGAGCGGCCGAGGAACATAATTTCATCTGTCAACGTGACAACATGGTGACAACTTTACTTACTGACAGCTTGAGCACGTTTTCGAAATGGATGATACTTGTCGCCTATTGCTGGATCTGTTGGACAGCTCATCCTCAGATGATGATGCCGCCAACTATATAATTATAAATGCTATTTATAAACTTTTTAGATTTTAAACAATCTGCGCGTAAATAGCGCATTTTCACATAACCTGACATAACCTCTCCGTCGAATCAGGAAATTCGCAGTTCGCACGCCGATCGACGAAAGCGACATATAATAAATTATTGTAAAATAAGCTCAAGTCGATTTCCAAAAATGTCGAAGGCAAAGGCGGCAAGGACCAACACCAGGGCAGGGAACGAGAAGAGAGCACGAGAGCTGACGAGAGCAATCAACAAACGAACAAACTAGAAGCTTCTCTATGTAGGTATCAGGCCGTCCAACTTTATCAAAAAACCGAATGATATTACCATATAAACATACTGAGTTAAAAATATGATTAATTTTGAAAGTTCAAATTCAAATATTGATTATATTTATATTTTAAATATATGTTAAGTATGTTTGGCAAATAAAGTTTTTTTTTATGTTTCTAAATTTACTAGCACACATGACGATATGAGCTAACATAATAAATAAGAAATGCATTATTAGGCTGCTTATGTCATGGCTGTCAAAGGGAACACGGAACTTAGTCGGTAGCTCCGCAATTAAAATGACCCCCTCTCCTTTTTACGGCGGAGAGGGGGACGCATAACTTTTCAAATATCGCGTCGGGAGCGGTTACGTAAAATAAATTCGGTTAGCGAAGTTCAGAACCACACTTATAGCGCGTTATCTTTTTACGTGTGTCGGGTCTGTATGGGATTGTATGGCGAGCGCTATCGTGCTTTATATTATCTGTTGATGTGAGCTTTGCGTGTGGCAGCACCATAACGGAAGACCGCATAATGGTATCTCTGCATGGCGCATGTCATAAAATATTCATGCATCGGAAAATCGCGTCGTCCTAACCTCAAAAAGAAAAATGCTCCTTTTCTAAGATACTGAACGACTGATCCTAACCTATCCTAACTTTATAGAAAATGCTCACATGAACCCACGAATTAATGAACACATGAACCCAACCTAACCCAAAAGTAAAAATGCCATTTTTCTAGGATTCAGAATACATGAACGCCATTTTTACTCGTGTTATTTTTCTATGAGATTCATCTAACTACATTATTCATGCCAGTCCTTTTTGATGTTACTAAGGACCTGCCACAGAGAGCTGCATTATAATCTCTTTTTCTGTTAAAAGTCGTCGTTTATAAGAAAGAGGGAGAGGTTACAGAAGAGTATAAAATTATGTTTTCACAATATAAAATTGAATTCCGTTACTTTGGAGTTGAAACAAGCACATCTTAATTTATATAAACATGCAAGCCGGATTCAGCTAAATCGTGTCTTTTTAGATCAGTATGATTTAAAATATTCGTTTTGATTACTTATTTATTTGAGGGTAAACCGGTTTCACCCAGTCGAAACAGTTTTAGTAGAATGAAACCGGTAGCTTAATTGAAATAAAAAAAAAACATGTCAAAAATTATAAAATATAGGTACAGTGTTTTGTAATCATAGTAAGACAATCATAGAATAAATAAAACACGTTGCAATGAATTTCAAAAGGAATTAATAATATCACAAATACAAAATTATGTGTATACGATTTTCAGCCTTTAGAAAAGCAATTTGTTACATAAATTATTTTGTACATGATTCAGACGGTAATTGAAAGCCTTAGCGTCACGTGCACACTTTTTCCATTAGCCCTTGATGTCTTGTAGGCTTCGACAGATGCAATTTCCTGTTCATTTAACCACGTGATGTAAAAATAGACAGCCATTACGTTGTAACTAACTAACTAACCATCACGCCGTTTCCCCGCAGGGGTAGGTGTATTGAACATCATATCATACAACTAGATTAAGTTGTTGCCACCCACTGCATCACTTACTTGAAGTAAAAACCTGCAAGTTTGATGGCCCTATTTTTCCAAATCAAAATATTTACCAGTTGAAAAATGCATCAATCTGTTACCAGGCAGCCAAAAAGACTAAAACAGTTCGATAACCCTATTTTCTAAAACGAAATTAAAATATTGACAAAACCAGTCGCCGGGCGGAATATTATTCGCACCTAAAAACACCTGCGTCTGGAACGGTAAACAAGTTGTGGTGATGATATTGACGTCACAAGAAGAAATTATAAATAGCAAAAAGACAACACAATATTGGGGCATTCAAGTTTCAAAAATTACCACGAGTGGACGGGACACCTTCAGTTATAACGCGATCTGTTAATTATAAATTCCTGAGTGTCAACTGAAATCTGTAGTCACTCTGTTCCTCCATCATGGCACAATCATTTAAAAGATTACAACTATGTGCAACATGCTGTTTATGGCTGGTACTCTATCAGCTGAGCCAGACGCATCTGTAATCATTACAATAATGGGGCGTCTCCGTGTGCCGGCCCTTATAATCAAATGACCATGCCGCCGCTGAATTCCTGCGACTGAACCAGCCACAGATGCTGACAACCTAAAGGCTGACGAATACCTGCTGGCTACCGACTGAACTGCCCACTGCCGCTGATCACTTAGAGGATGGCCAATCCTTGCTGCATTGATGCTGACAACCTAAGGGCTGATGAATTCCTCCTGGCTACCGACTGAACTAGCCATTGATGCTGAAAACCTAGAAGTCGGCCAATTCTTCCTGGCTACCAACTGAATTAGTCATTGATGCTGACAACCTAGAGGCCGGCCAATTCTTCCTGGCTACCAACTGAATTAGCCATTGATGCTGAAAACCTAGAGGCTGGCCAATTCTTCCTGGCTACTGACTGAACCAGCACTGATGCTGACAACCTAAAGGCTGGCAAATTCTCCCTGGCTACCGACTGAATTAGCCATTAACCTAGAGGCTGGCCGATTCCTGCTGGCTACCAATTGAACTGGCCACTGCTGCAGCAGTCGCCTATGCCATTTGCTGTATCGTATGGCGCGATGATGCACAATGTGCTCCAATTTGAAATTATCGCTGAAAGAATTCCGATTGTTTCAGTTTTCTATCTGTGTATTGAAACCAAGTAGTTGTATTGAAATACATATAACTATTTCTTGGGAATTGGGTTGACTGTAAAAAATAGGAAGTACCTACCTATAAGCTACACCCTTTGTACGTTCTGTATACCAGTAAAATACTTGTAATTAAAATGTGAATTTTGATTTGAATCGTCTTTCTTTTATGATGGTTTAGATAGAACACCTCACGGTGTTTTACTTAAATCATTACCCAGGTTGAGGACTGATGTGTGCCGGTGCTTATTATTTACAGTATTTTCTTGTGCAGGCAAACACGTCCCGTACCGTATAGAAAAAGGACCGTCAAACATCTCAGTTTTGGAACACACTCCTTGCCTCATTCACATTCATACATTGTCTCATACATACTCTTTTATCATTCTGACTCTTGACATGGCCTGACTCAAGTATTTGATTCATTTGATCGTGCCATGTCTACCACGGGCGTCCCCGACTTCTTCTGCCATTCACATTTGCTTAACATATTCTCCTTACACTCTTTTCCTCGTTACATCTGCCTTGCATTATTTGCGGATCTACACGTTTCTAACACGATCACACGTGGTTTTACAAACATACGCCTCGGGAATCTCATTTCTACAGCATACAGCCTACTTTCATCCTTTCTCTGCCAGTTCCATGACTCACTGCCATACATCAGGGTAGGTACCAACACTGCATTGTGGACTACTAGCTTCGCTCCTTTGGACAGATTTTTGCTAGCGCCCTCCGTATTCAGTCCTCCGTTTTAATAAAGTGTATGTATTAGTTCTTTTAAATCTTTTTTTTAAAGTGAAACAAACATTTCCTGTTTACGATTCCAGTATTATTGATCATACAGATAATTACGTTTAGTAATATTACGATGCAGGAGATTAGATTTTATTTTTACAGTCAAAGGTTTGATACCTGCAATCTCTTGGTCTAGAGTCAAGGAGCTTACAGACATTCCTATTTATATGTATTTCCTCCTTCTCTAGGTATTTTAAGGTATTCCATCATACAGCCCTTTTTTTAACCCTCCTCATGACGCCATAATAAGAACCCAAAATACTTCAGTATACACACAGCATTTAAAAATAAGTGTGCCAAAGGCGTATACTAGAACGTACGCATTTTACCATCGTATCTTACTCATGTTAATCTAGTATACATTAAGTCGTTAGTAAGACATAATTCAAAATAACCCAATCTAATATCGGGTTGATTTTGCATTGAAGTGGGTAATAAACACGATTAAAATTAAATGGTGGACATCAGCGTTGTGTTTATTTTAATTAACAACATCGATAGGTAAAATCTCAGATGGAGTTCAATTCACCTTTTAGGGTATTTACTCATCTATGATGAGGTGTGTTGTGCGGCTGAAGGTAGCGGGGGGAGGGGGGGGAGAAGAGTAGATGGGAAAGAGGAAGGTGCGGAATTACCTGGGTATTCAGACCTTGTCACCAAATACGATTGATTAAAGCCATTTCAAGCAACTTTTCAATTCTGAATGATGGTCTTGGAACACCAGGGGAGCATCTTCACTCTGGGACGTGCCGCAATTATACCTTATATTATTTTTAATTATCAAATTGTGAAATAAGACAAATCAATATAATGAAATTTAACTGAGCACGCCGTAATTTGTATCCGCGACCTTCAGATTTCTAGTCGAGCGCCTAACCCCTCGACCACGGAAAACGTGAGAGAGCAAACAGATTTTCGTTTAGCGAAAACTTTTAATACTAACGAGCTTTGTAACATTTCACTAGTGACTTTCTCTAGTTATCCCAAAAGAAGAAACGTGTTTAACGCCGTAAAATTATACAAAAGATTACAAATTGTATTCCTGATAATTACTGCATAATATCTTCCATTTAATATATTTCCTTCATTTTTCAGCCTAATGCACATGTAAAAGGCCACAAACATTTTTCAGCCTAACGCACATGTAAAAGTCCACAAACAGTTTTCAGCCTAACGCACATGTAAAAGGCTACGATAATGTTTCACCCTAACGCACATGAAAAAGGCCACAATCATTTTTCAGCCTAACGCACATGTAAAAGGTCACAAACATTTTTCAGCCTAACGCACATGTAAAAGGTCACAAACATTTTTCAGCCTAACGAACATATAAAAGGCCACAAACATTTTTCAGCCTAACACATATTTTTCAGCCTAACGCTTATGTAAAAGGCCACAAACAAGTATAGTTTTAAATGAGCTTCGCAAAAAGTGTAACGTTTCTACCCGGACTGAGACCAGGTGCCTATAAACGTGTCTGCTTACAAGGTGCTTACAGTAATACTATTTATGTATTCTGTAATTGGATATCAACCCAACGCACGTTTATCGTTTGTAAACATGCAGAAATTATCCACAGTGTTCATTACGATGAAAAAACAGCGGTTCGACATTGGAGGAGTTTGAATTTGTCTGAAAAATATAGCTTAACCTCCTCATGGAAAATTCTAGGCACTGTAAAAAAAAACAAATTATCTAGTGTTTTAAAATTGCGGAGGGTGGAAAAATATTTTACAATGTAATGTAATACCTATAGCCATGTAGATAGATTTATATTTCCATGGGAATTGTTTAAAGAAATAGGAAGAACCAGAGACTGTATTTTTTTAGAAATAGTGAAAATATAAAAAATACCAAAAATTTGTTTGTGTTTCTCACTAAGAAGTAGCAATGGTTGAGTCCCGGTGTCATTAAATTTGGACAGCTTTTTATGCTTCTCGATCAACAGAGTGGAAGATGCTCGCAGTATCGCCGTGGTATAAGACAACCATTCACAATTGAAAAGTTGCTTTAAATGGCTTTAGTCGTTTTTGGTGACCTAATCTGAATCTCTTTCCCCTCCCCACAAACTTCTGCCTCACAACATACACCTCAATTGGGAATGCCATAGTCTCACTGGCTCCAGATAAGTGGGAGAAGTTGGAACAGTATGGTTTCAAATAAAATATTATAATACCTATTTACAGCTCGAAAATTAATTATTATCATGTTCTATGAAACTTTGATGTAATCAGATGTGATTTAATCATAATGATATGAATCAGCTATCAATCAATAATAAAAACAGCGAGAATATAGAACATAAATAATACATTGAAATTAATACAATATCTCTTGGCTCCAAATTAACGCAGCAATCAGATAAACTTATGATAAAGTTGTAACTTGAAAGACAAACGAACATTGAACAATATATTTGAAGCACCACAAACTTCCTAATGAGGTTTTTAGAAAAAAAGTATTTCTTTCCTATAAGCAAAGAATATCAGATTGAATTGGAAAGGGAAACATTTATATTTCGTTTCCTTGATGGATTATTTTGAATTCAAAATGTAATATTTTCTGACATTGAATAAGCAAAAAATGTGTTGTCCATTTTTGTTTTTAAAATGAAGTGAATCTATTTCAACAAGTAAAGGTTCGCGATGGCATTGCTAGGAGCGCGTAATTGTGGCCTAAGACAAAATTTAAGAGTCTGAATTGTTATGTTTACTCTACAAAGAAGTGTAGATCATTATAATACCCTGGACTGAAGGAGAAACCATTATGAAAGTTTTAATCAAATGATGAAATAATAAATTGTACTAAGAATAAAAAGTAGATAAATCCAATATCTTCATTCTTCTTGACGTTATGAGAAGAGACAAACATACGTTTACCCAACTGATAGTCCAGGAAAAGCTTGGTGGAATACGTATTAAGGAAAATGCCGAACCTCATGGGACCTACGTGACTTACAAATGAAGTCTCGCCAAGTTCTTCTGTTGACTTCAGATAGGTTCGTATTTTACTTTAATTTCTGAATCGTGATAGTTAAGAAAGCAAATTTTCTAGCTTTTACTGTGGTCTTAATATAAATTGATCTTAACCTGAACAAATGGGGCAGAGACCGATGGGAATGGCAAATAATGCTGTCACGTTAATTCGCAAAATAAAGGTTTCAGCATTACCCTACGAAATTGCAAAACAAACCACTTTAAGTTACTAAAATTTCGCATTTATTTTGGCTATTATTTTGAATTCTCGTTTTCGTTGAGGAAAACTATTTGAGAAATTTTGTTGTTTCCTTTTCAAGGGTCGAAACTCTGCTAGAAAAAATGTTGGGTCGTACCAAATATTTCACCCTTAATGTTTGTTTCTGGAATGGGTGTGAACAAATGGATGATTTCATAACAAAATTAAGCAAAACTGACTAAATATTCATGCCTAATTTTTGGCAGATCTAATGAAAAGAAATTTATTGTTGTATTTGCCTTAGATAAATTTATAGTACCTATTTACGGGTACTGAGCGTACCAATAGCAAAATGAAAAGTACAAGTTCTTTTTGCAAAAATAGTTGTCATGGAAAAAGTTACCAGCAGCAAAGTGTTTTTTTTCATAATATCCTATAATATGAAATGGTAATGATGGTAACATCGGACTGAATCTTTGAAGAGATCAAACCAGGAAAATAAGTACTTGGGTGTAAATATTGACTGCCAACTAAAATGGACCAACCAAATAGAAAAACAAGTTAAGAAACTGAGATACAGCTTTACTAATAAACTTTAAAGTTTATACAACTGATAAACAATCGCTTACGAAACATAAATGGTGGTTTAAATGTTGCGTAAAATTTAAAACACGTGTATAAGTAAAGATATATGCTTATAATATTTAAGCAATTGAGTAACACAGTAAAATTATAAAATCAATGAAACTTGTTTACGATGCATTAGTTCATTAATTTATGAAAAAAATGGTTAGGTTAACTTACAATAATCAAATGAAATCCCTGGAAATTGCACATACACAGCTAAAGCCATTTCAAGCGACGTTTCGATTCTGAATGTTGTCATTTCATCAGAGTAATATTGAGAACAACTTCCTTATCCTCAGAGGTACTTTGAAGCATTGGTAAGCGTATCATAACATCGAAAATGCTTCGGGGAACCGTCTCTCACCAAACTTCAATAATAATATGCAAATTACAATCAGTAGGAATATTGCAGCACATATGCCGCGTAAAAAACTGGTCGCCATTGTTTTCTAGTGAAAATTGGAAAGTTCTCAATACCGCAACGTGCAGTGACAGTGACAGTGACCTTCATATTCCCAGCGGTGCCAGGAATACGGGAAAACTGGGCCACGTAATGGAAAGTTTCCAACCCCTAACGGTGGCTTGAACCCTGTTTTGTTAAGGGTGAAATCTGTCTTTTCGCAAAGTGGCCTTATATGAAAAGGTGGTCTATCCGGGATGTTACATATTACACAAATACTGGTTTGATGTTACTTGTTCAATTTATATGATTAGCAATGGCGTCCGTTGGCACAACTTTTTTTAAGTGAGCCAGTGAGACCATGACATCCCCAATTGGGGTATGTTGTAAAGCTGAAGCTAGGAAGGGAAAAGGAGACGAAGAAGGTGAGGACATACAACTAATCTATTTCAATCAACGCAACACTTCGATTCTAAATAGTGGTATTTTACCAAGGCGATACTGAGAGTATATAATCACCCTGTTGGATCTTGCTGGTTAACACGACATTTCTCCGCAAGGTCACCGTCACGCCAACATATTAAAACATTGACTCGATCATTTTTGAAATATTGACACATTGAAACGTTGCTTGAAACGGCTTTGGTCGTCTTTAGTGACGTCAGACCTGAATAGCCAGGCACTTACTTTTTCCTCCCCACAACCTTCAGCCTAACAACTTATCCTAATTGGGGATGCCATAGTCTCACTGGCTCCAGACGGTTAGGAGCAGTTGGGACTCTTGTGCGGATGCACATTAAAAAGAGATTGAAACTTTGGTTTTATTTGAAAGAACGCTTATAGATTATGAAGCCCAGTGTAACAACTGTTAAGGCGAAATAGGTAGACTTGACCTGAAATTTGGCATTTTTGAGGCCACTTTTAGACGTATGGAAACTTTTCTAGAAAAAAACACAAATTGATTTCGAAAGATCGTTATTTTATCTTGTAAAGTAAGATGTAAAATTTTGAAAAATAATATTATTTTCATATCATAATAAAGTGTTACCGTTGGACAATGCGCAGATTTGTTGCATTTTCAAAGGTAAAGTTGTATTATACAACACATATTTCAAATCATTGAATAATAATGTATAAACAATCAATAAATTATCTATCATATGTATGTATAAGAATTTTGTTTTTATTTCAAATAAAATTACTAATAAATAAATCCGAGCACGCGTTTTGTGACGAAAATCCCTCAATTGGACTATTTATTTATGGTCTTACAAATTGGTATAGTTCAGATTTTTTTAGAAAAATAATTTACCAAGACATAATTGAAACATTAGAAATAATTTATGACCAAAAAATATATTCTTAAAGTATATAATAGTAATTAATTTCGATTCGCGTTTGTTGTTTGAGTCTTGCCCCGGCGCAAGCCGAAATTTTATCATTCCCCGCTGCGACAGTGCGGCGAGCAGACGTCTATTCCACGCCAGTCTACTTGATAACATTTTAAAGAAATTCCTCGCTTAAAAATGAGGAGGAAAATACCCTCGAAAAAAAGTTTTATTAGATAGCACAAATTACGACATCAAAAACGTACGTGGGAGATATATTTTCAGAAAAAACAAAGGTTAGTGATATTTAATTATCCGTGTACATTGTTCGTACTTATATGCTACAGGGTCGTTCGAAAGAATCAGTCAGAATAAGCACATATTTTTTATAACATTTGGCGATAATTTTGTGTTGTTTAATTTCCAGGGAAAAGAATCAACTGTGGACAGGAGTTTATGTCTGTTATCGTTTTTTCATGTATAAATGTTAAAACTTATGCCAAAGTACGTGAAACTGTTTGTGATTGGTAGTCAAAAAGTGACACGAACCAAATGAATTTCGATTCGTGATGTGCGATTCAAATCATTTTTTTGTTCATAATTTCTATTTTATTGTCCAATTCACTATTACATTGGTATAATTCAACATATTTAATGTTTTTTGTGTTACTTTTTGTCAGTTTCATAATGTCATATTGTGAATTGAGCTTCTTGTTTTAGGAAAAAAAAACAAGGTTATTTTTGACATACAAACCTATGATTTTTACTCGTGAATTTAATAACATTTCGAAAATTAGACGAGTCAGGTCGCTCCGTTAATCATGAAAACAAATACATGAAAGCGATACAATATTATGCAATCGCATAACTACATATGTAGGTAGGTACCGTAGAAAATAGTTGGAAATAAAACCTAGTTTTAATATATAAACTACTTCAGTTGTAAGGAATAAACCCTCCTTTCAATGTCATACATATCAAATCAAGTAATACTTTGAAGATAAGTATTAGAAATAAAACTTACCGGTAATACCTTTCGGAGAAACGAATAAATAAGTAAAACAAAAGATTTTTACTCACCTTTGGAAAACTCGTGTAAAATATTAAAAAAAAAAAAACAAATTTAACAAATATTTGAAATTTTTTTTAAATGTTTATTTATATACCTACATATTTTATATCTACCATGTCAACAAACTGCATTTGTTTTTATTTGTGTTTACGCAATCCGACGTATAATTTACAAATATGTATGTAACTACTTATAAGGAAGAAAGCTACAACCAAGAATTAAACAACAATAATTGTTATTTCATCGGAACCATGCTGTAGTTTTCACTGCCGCGCGAGTGTACGGTTCGCAGCGGAATGAATTCGGTATTTCTGTCTCGGTCTAAAAAAACGTCCGATCGCGAGATCGTCTTTTAACGAAATTTGAATTCTCGTCCGCTGGTTAAATCGCCTTAAGATGTGATTAAAGAACAAGAAAAATAACTATTATTAGCATAAAAATGATAATTTGTCTGTTATGTTATTTTTCATTGTGTGATTTGATAATAATATTTAATGATACCACCATTTTGTAGTTGACCGGTTAATTTTTTTTCAACTAAATATTTATAATTTTTTTTTTTTTAATTTGGTACAATATTTTTTTTCATTTCAAAGTTTTCCAGTAATTTTGCCCTCACTGGGTGGCTTGCCCGTGCTGAGGCCTATTGGATGTAAGTTGACTTGCATAATTCTAATTATGGCAAGCGAACAAACAGGCCCTTACGAATCTACTGTTGGCTCGTCCACCAATAGCGGACAGCGGCTTTAACACAAGGGACGCGGGTTTCGGCTTTCAGATTATCGGTGCTCAGTGCCTGAGTTTGTCGGCAGCAGTTGGCGCCTAGTTGAGGACACGTAGAACGCGGGTAAAATCTGCGCCAACTGCACAGTAGCCTGACAGTAGTCAGTTTTAACGAAATTTCGAGCTCGTCAGACGATTTTTTTTTTTACTTTTGGAGAATCCTTTCTTGAAATTAAGAAATAAAACATGTGTACAGTGTTTCTTTTATCTCAGACTGGCCAGAACCACCAGAACTCGGCGTTATCGGCGAGTAGAAATTAAGAATTCACTCCGGTAAAGCTTATCGGCGCAGCTACGCGCGTACACAAATCTGAACCTGCAATCGCTATGTGCGGTACATACGTTTACATTTAGATATTCTTATCGGTGCACCTGCGCCAGTCGGCCGCCTACGCGCCGACTAATCAGAAAGCCGAAACTCGCGGCCTTTGTGTTCGTACTAGTGTACGTAACATAGTTGTCACCAGCGTCGATAGAGGCCGAGCTGGTTGAATTGATTCATTTCTGATTCTGATTGCTGACGATATGACAGCTCGCGAAATGCTCCCGTATTCGCTATCCACCTTCTCCTTAAAATATCAAATTTAATTACGACTGTTAAATTAATTGTAAATAAACTTGTAAGTAACTTTATAAGCGTTCTTATTTGATTTAGAAGCAATTTTAGACACTCATACCCATTAAAAATTGATCTGCGAAATTGCTCTCAAAAATGAAATATACATACTTACACTACTGCCATAGTGTAAGCACGCATATTTGATTTATAGAATTTAAGGTAGGTACTTAATCGCTCGTCTGGATTTTTAATTGGCTTTTCAGGCTTTTCTTCCAGATCAAAAATATTTTTTATCAAAACATCCAGAAGTAACAATTTTGAAAAGGTGACCCTCGTTCCTATGTACTTGCAAAGGAAATTACGTTTTTACTAGCGAAGACCCGTAAAAGATCACTGTATACATAAGTATTTTTTTTTAAATGTACAGGGAGAAAACTTCCTGATAAAAAAAGCTAATTTATTAAGAATATATTTAAATTATTTTTTTTCCTGTTAGAAGCGGGATTGTAGGCCATTAACGAATAAATTGATAGCGGTATCCTGATAAACTTTTACTAAAATACCAATGTTTTATCACGATGTCCGAACACGTGTTCTTACGTAGAATAAAATTTTTGGATTTCGTCAAAATATTTTTTTTTTCTTTATTCGTAAAATATATTTGTTTACAGTTTTTACATGCTTTTCGACTACCACATTAGACACATGTCCGCATTATGGTAATCGTATATTATAAAGTATAAACGTATTTTTATCCTATATATCCTCTTCTTGCAACCCAAACTAGCTATACATCATTTTTCTTATTTTTCTTATTTCTCTATTTTATACTATAGTAATGTATAGATTATATGTCCGCAAAATGTAAAATTCACCCGCCATAACACAGGGTCATCCCTAGCATGGAGGGTGAAATATCACAAAAAACCATATAAACTCTCTAAATCATGTATCAATAAAATAAAAATAAATATTATAAAGTGGTATGGTAGCCGTATATTATATATATAAGTCAAACGCAGGTGGATGAACAAGTGTTCCGATATCATTAAGAATTTACTAACACTAGATCATGAAGCGATTTGCAGTCCCGTTTTTAACAGGACTACCAATATTTTTTTAATAAGTCATCATTGCTTATTTTTCTCCACTATTCAAAAATATATAATTTTTTTTATTGAAAATTTTATATGGTCGAGAATCGAACCAGGATCGAGTGCTTGGAAGGCAACTATGATATACACCACCAACTATTTTATGAACGGAGACATAAATAAATTATGTTATTTACTGAAAATTAGAATAATGTACCTAAATATAAATAACGTGAACCGCACGCTACTGATGTCTAGTTGAATATATTGGCAAGTCGCTTTCCAGAACACATTTCGTATCGATCGCAGTTTTCCAACACGGCAGAGCTGTTTGAGCAAAAACGAACGGCCTTGTATTAATTAACATTAAACGTTACTTTACGCCACGAACAGCCTACAATATTTTCATCCGTACACCGTACATGCAATATGTGCTGCAAAATTACATGCCAAAGCTTTTAAGTACACGTTTTTAATGCTTACATATTCAATAACGCTGGGGTAGAAAACCCGGATAGAATGCACTTAATGCCAGACAATTTGTTGCAGATTCAAAGTCTAACGAAAAACTTATTTTATCTTACCTTTGAATTGAAAATATGGAAAAAATGTTTTGTTGCTATGCAAATTAAATTACGACTAGCTCACAAACAGAAAACAGATTTTCGGTTTTATAGTTAATAATATCTGTAAACATAACAGGAGATATAAATTTTCATATTCAAAATGTTCAGTTTGCTTTTGTACCTATTTTTACGAACCTAATTAAAGAATCTAGAGTTTAAAGGGGTTGTTTTTTTCTTAAATTTGATGTAAGGTACGGAAGAAGTGATAATATTAAAGTGAAATGATATTCTTAATTGAATGGTTAAATCATATTTGGTAAAATTACATTTTTTCAAGAATACCAGTTAATATCTCGTGTGTAGGTTAGCATAACACACTTTTATCTATAGGCTATATTAAATATTTAAAATTATAAGGAGATTTGCAAAATATCGAATAATTGGTATCGTATGTTAATTTAATTCAATTCTGCTATTCGTAATTCATCTGATCTGTGAAACAAGACAGAACAGCATTTATTTTAAGGTGGTGGATATACTCAAAGTGGATTCCAAACTACACGATAATCCGTACCGAAATAAGAAATTCTCTATTCTATCAAAGGTCAAAAGTATGAACGCAATGAACCAAAGTGTGAGTTGGTTTCGCTTCATCTGTATAATAAAGCATAAACTGACATTTCACGTTTCAACCCTTGTGATACGACGAAGCCCCGACAAGTGGTGGCCCAGAACCAGCAGTGATTCGGTGGAGAAAAATGATGAATTATTGATAATTTATGTACCGAAGTACGCCATAGCCACAGTTAAAACTTCATTCGCAACTCAAATATGTACATCACAATCATGATGGAACCGGTATGCTGACGACTTCAGGGGAAGGTATTTGTAAGTCATTTGTATCGTTGACGATGTTCGCTAATTTGTTGTCAACGTACGTATAGCTGCAATTAAAGGCGCTACTGCGTGCTAATATCTCGTTGAAACTTGTTCCACTATTATAAAAAGATAAGTGGTTCGCTTAGGCCGAATTCGGTAGTTTTAGTTAGAGCTTAGGGAGAGATGAAGGTCAGTTAGAGGTAATAGGCGGAACCTATTTTTTCGCTTCATGTCTCATCTAATAACAATGTCTAGGTATCGTCTTATATCGCTTGAATATATCTGCATTTGACAAATGGGCGGTATGAGACGTTGAAATAAGGGTCTAATCTTATATTATCTTTTGAAGCGACTTGCAGTAAAAATAAGTCGCGAATTGTGACAGTTCTGATAAAGGATGCGTATGTGGAAAGAGACATTTCAGACTATGATAGGCACAGGCTTCCTTTTCGGGGAACCTTGTATGAAAGTGTATAATTTTTGTGAAAAAAAGCATTACAATAATCACATGCTAGAGTGAACGGGTTGTTTCGGAGAATTTGAACAATTCACCAAATTTCAACGTTCATTTTCAAGTTCTGTGAAAGATTTTTCAAGTTCTGTCAAGCAACCAGCCTATTATGATAGGATAACAGAACTTGAATAGGACTTTCACAGAACCCGAAAATGAACGTTGAAATTTGATGAATAGTTCAAATTCTGCGAAACAACCCATCCATGAAGTTGACGAAAAATTATTACAACTACGCCATGAGGAGCTTTTTTTAAAAATAGAACTAGCTACAATAACTTTATCTGAGACAGTTAACTCGAGGTTAATATTTCATGATAGTCCAATCACAAAGAAAAAAATCTTGCGCCTTAGTTCACCAATAAAATTATTGCTATTAATATTTTGTTAGTACATATTTACATCTAAAAAAAAATATTAAAAAATCATAATTAAAAATTAAAAAAAATAATACCTACTGTTGGAACGTTAATACAAAACAAAAAACACCTAGACAAAAATGTTAATATTGAATCAGAAATAAAGTTTCCTTGGTGTATAACTAGGCCTACTCAAATAGATTGGAATAATATAATAACGGATGTTTTACATAACTTATCTATTATATACTTATACTTATCTAAGTTGCACGTACTAGATATTTGCTATATCTTTTGATTAAAAAATATATTATTCAGTTTGGTTGGATATTTTCGCCACAAATCAAAATTTAAGTTTTGTGTGAAAAAGGTCACGCAACTATTCCCCTGTTAAGGTGACACAATACCCTGATAGCGGGGATTGCCCCGACGCTCACATTTTAATTATTTCTGGTGTAAGTATTTGTAAAAACTTAAATGTTTCTAGAGGGATTCCTAGAAATGCAAGTTATTTTTATTTAAGATTAATAAAAATAGGACCTTACCATTAAATATCTTATGTAAAACGGTTTTCCAATTTTATAAGACGTTTTTTAACTTTAAGATGAGCGGGAAGCACCAGATTTTATTTTTTTAGGCGATGAATTAGTAACTTCGCGAGGAATCCCTCTAGAAAAATTTGAGATTTTATTAATGTATTCATAAGAATTAATTAAAATATACCACTCGGAAACATCCAATTTCTGTCCCGCTAAACCAAACTCCGCCGTAGTTATTTAATACTCTGCAACGCACGTAACTGTATTCGTGTGCAGGTGTTAATGTGTGCAGTGAAATACTTACACCGTTATAGTTCAGTCGCGGCCATAGCTTAAGCCGGAAAGGTCGTGTCTCTCCCGGCCCGACTGTACGGTGAATTGGACAATATCAATTTAAATAATTTTATATATCTACATTTATATAAATATGTAGGTATATACATATATGCGCAGTCGAAAAACTTGAATTGAGCAAATTGAATTCGGAGTATAAGAAGTAGATTTTGGTTTCCGGTGACATGTTTTTATTTTTACCGAAATGCATTTTTTACACCAAATGGGTAAGCTAAGGAATTGCTGGTGAAAGTAAAGTAAGCGTTTCATTTGAAAAAATATTATATTTTTATACTGTTCCGTATGTGGAACTTTTTTTTTATATCAAAATAACAACGTAAATTTTTTACCCATTAACTTCCACCTATGTATTGTAAGTTCTTCCCTTCCCAGAAAAAAAATCATTAATAATTAAAAACATGAGTTTTTTTTTTAAAGTTTCATTGGCTCTTATCAAAAGTGAATCCTGTCAAGTTGTATTTTAAAATAAATATACATTTATTAACCAAAAAAGGATTTGTGATGAATTGTCATTATAAAAAATGACATTCAATATTCAATTGTATGTGGGCTCGCACGCAAAACCGACTCGTACAGTGATCGCGGAGACATGATATCTATGGCGACAATCTGAAATGTAAAATAACTGTAATGTAAAAACTATTTTTTGTGTAAAAGTTTTATTAGTAAAACTATTATATTTTGTACTGTTTCGTATGTGAAACTTGTAATTTTGATATCAAAATACCAATTTAAAATTGTACCTATTAACTCCCACCTATGTATTGTAAGTTCCTCCCGTCCTACAGTGAGTTTTGTAACTCATCGGGATTGCTTTAGCAAGAAATAATAAAAAAAAATCATTAATAATTAAAAACATGCGATTTTTTTTTTTAGCTTTCATTGGCTTTTATCAAAAGTGTCTACCAAATAAATTTACATTTACCAACCAAAAAAGGATTTGTGATTTATAATTTTTTGGGAACCCTAACAAATTTTTCACTGTACGTAGATACCATGAATTTCCAAACACCATGCAAATTATGCAATTCATTAACTAATGCTATAAAATAATAATAATTATTATTATCGTACAAAAATTTATAATTATAAAACTTGTCCATGTGAAATCAAACCATGTCACACTGTGCAATATATGGTCCGGCGCGGCGCGCAAATGAAACTCGATACGAAATGGTTCGGTATCTGGCTCCGCCCACTTAAAGCGCGTTCACGCCCATAACTGATATTTTTTTGGCGTCTTATTTCGCCCTGAGTTAGGTTAGAAAAACAAATTTTTCGTCAATAAATTTGAAATTTCGATCCAAAAACGTAATTTTTTACAATGTTTAAATTTTTCTTTTTTTATTATATATACGCATAGTAGTTTGGGCAGGACAATTTATCTGATAATTATCATTAACTCACAAAAAATTGACAAAGTTTCAGCCAAATAATATGCCTTCACCGTTGACGTTGGCTTTATGAAAACGTATCGCTTAATCGACTCGTTTTTGCCTCTTCAAGACCCGCATTCACAAATCCCTTCTTACTGCCCCTGCCTTAACCCGCCTCACAACGCTGTCCAACCAGGTGGATAAACAATAAGTTTGAACCATAAAAATGAACAAACAAACAGAATATCTTAATCTTATTGCAATATTTTTTTAATGCAGCTGAATATTGGTTCAGCTCAAAAAATAGCAAATTCAAACTGTAATGTGACATTCAGCTAAATTGAATGTGGTATTTAATATTGATTTCTAATATACCTAACATTGGGGTATTATAATTTTGCAAACTGCTTCTGGCAACATAATTCTATAGTTGAATCCGTTTCTGAAATATAATCTTGCGTTGGCAGCGGAGTAGTTGGGGTAGGTACACACAAGTGTTTTCGGGAAATAAGATATCGAACTTCGAACAATGAAAGCTTTCGTCAAACAAATTGCTGGGAGAAAATTAACCAAATACACACATGATGTAAGATTGTTGTTACGTAATATATAATCCTGTATAAATATTTATATTATTAATATTATGGGGACGAGAGTATATTTAGAAATTTCCAAATTACTAGTATGAAAAGGGATGAGGTTTATAAGTATTTAGGATACCCACAATCAAATATTGTTTTGTATTTATTTTGCTTATATAATACACTTGCATAATGTTGATTGACTAGATGATCATTTGTTCAAAAGTGTGTGGAAGGGTTTAGTTTTTCCTATGGGGAAGATTTAACCCGGACATAAAATCGGAAAAATAAAAAAATAAAATAATTTGTACAGCGATGTTTTTGTGAAAAATCACCTCAAGGGCGCTGTAATAATTATATTAACTTCTTAAGTACCTACGTACTTAAGAACTTATATTTATAAACTAATATCATAAATCGTTAGACAAGTTTTTTGGTATTTAAACTCAAATATTTTTCCTTTTTTGTTTTTGTTTTTATTCGAAAAAATCACAAGAGTCTCAAGTGCTCAAGGGAGAAGGGAAAGAGACTGGGGAAAAGGAAGGCGGAAGTACCTGGCCATTCAGATCTGATCACCAAACACGGCCAAATCCATTTCAAGCAAGGTTTGGTGGTCTTCCACTCTGAAACGTGCTCAAATATACTATATAATATGTTTAGTTAGTAATTTGTGAAATAACACAAATTAATCATGTTTACTTGCGCACGCCGGGATTTTAACCCACGACTTCCAGCTTGCTAGTCGAGAGCCTTACCACTTGGCAACGGAGGCCGTCAAAATATCCTGATGTAATAGTGGAACTGTGAAAAATTTAACGACCTATCTTACTAAAATATTAAATTAACGTGCATAGGTGTGTAGTACATTATAGATGATAGAAACAAGGGAGATGGTCCACGAACGAGCATTAAAATGAAACCGTACGCACAGAAATGTCGGCAACATCGTTCGTAAACGTAATGCAAATCGCGTCTACGTACAATGACTATGGCACCCCCGATTGGGGTATGTTGTGAGGCCGAAAGGTAGTGTGGAGAGGAAGGAGGTGGGGAAGAGGTGGGACAGTACCTAGCTATTCATATCGGGTCACTAAACGGAGGGAAATAACACAAATTCATCAAATGCAATTTACTTGCGCACGCCTGGATTTCAATCCGCGACTTCCGTAATTGTAGCCGAGAGGCTTATCCTTCTACGATGGAGGCTATCGATTATTAGTGTATATGCAAAGCCTAATCGTGCAACTTAATTTTATACAAGTATAAACATCTTCTGTGGTTATATCTAGGTAACTTAAATAATTTAACGAATTATAATGACGATGATATCTCACTATATTATTTTATAATTTATTGTATAAAAAAACTAAAATCTCTTCACTTTATATGTTTTTATGATTCTTTTTTTCTTCTATTTATTACATATGTATGTTAAGTTTTTTATTTTTTTCCCTTTACACACGAGTTTTAGACTTTTGTAAAGGTAAACATGTTAATTTTTATTGAAATATGTTCTTACTATGTAAATTTAAATAATTATACTGTATTTTATAAAATAAATGAAACATTAAAAAAAAAACTATCCCATTTCTGTCAGTCTCCCTTCATTTTGTCTCTCTCTTCGATGCGTTATATCAGAGGTTCCCAAACTTTTTTGCCCCGTAGACCACTTGCCAAAAATTTTTTTTTCCGTAGACCCCCTGCCTGCCGAATATTGAATTTTCCTAAAACTATTAACGTCCCATGTGATAATCATTTATTGTTTTAGTAAAAAGATTCCCTTCCCTTGCCTGCCCAATAACAACCAACAACCGGGTGGCGGTATAGTTCCTCTGTCTTTACACTGTGCAGACAGTGGCGCCCTTGTGAGGTATTACACCAAATGAAAATAAAGCAGGATAAGCAACGGGAATTTCTTTCTGTAGCTGGCCCTACAGAACTGCCCCCTAAGTTCTTTGTCAGTGCTTATTCCGGTCATTTCTTCTTGTCATATGATATCCGATTCTCCAACGTTCCATTTCCATAATCAAAACGTCCTCAAACTTAGTTTTGAAGTCTGTGTGAAGTACATTTAAATGTTGAACGTCATTATTACCCTGGACGTTTTTAAAAAACAAGTTGGGGAGTTAGGAAAATTCACGGCTTCCAATATGCAATGTTTTGCTTGAATATATTAATTCTGACGAGAAAATGAACGTAGACTCTATTTACATACCTCAATTAACCACTTTACGAAATATAGTTCAGTTTTGTCTATGGACAACTTAACATCTATCAATTTTGCTCCGCAATCATTTACTCCCTATTAAATATAAAACTACTTAAAATAACAAAATAACCGCGCTAATCTACTTCGGACCGTCCCCGTGACGTGTAGAAGTATTCGCAAGGTGAGATTCCTCCATTTTACTGAGAAAAGACTCATTTTAGTTTTTAAGTTCATTCCAAACCAACATTTTACGGAAAGTGAAATTTTCATATTTTACGTGTTTTCAATTAGTGAAATAACACTCATGGGGGTGGTTTTTATCCCCTTTTTTAATGCTTTACCATTGTTAAATCTCTTGTGTACTTAATAACGTTAAAAAACTCATAAAAAATGCTACCTGTCAAAATTCAGTGACCATAGACAACTTGGAGCTTTGCGCAGAAATTGTGCAAAATTGTGCAGACTGATCTTGTCTTTAATATATCTCCATAGATATTCATAATAGACGGGTAATTTTTTCACAAATTGCAAGAATTCATAGATGTCCATCATTTAAGACCAAAATCATCAACATCCGTCAGCGCATACCTAAACTAAAAAAAGCTTTTCAGTACAAAATCGCGATTTACAAATCGCTCAAGTATGGATTCTTCAACTGAGGAAGAACCAGGTTCCGACTCGTCAGTAGCGCATGCATCTACCTCAAGTAAGCTTAAAAAACTGCTTAAACGCCAGCAGAGAGAAATTGATGATCTCACACTCAAATCTAAAACAGGATACAAACATACTATGAGACCTGAATCACCATATAGAAGCATCCAAAGTGAACGGCTAATGTCGCTAAACCAGCCCGACGTACAGAATGCACCGAGAACAAACCCTCCAGATGTAATGACTGCTCCACCTCAGCCAAACCAACCCGCTGCTCTGATTGCACCAAGTACAAGCCACTCAAATGTTGAGAGTGCACCGAAGTGTAAATCTCCGAATCAGACGAATAGGAAGCGCGCCAGAGCTGATGAGTCAATAAATAGTGACAACCTTGCTACGGAAGAGTTGGAGAACATAAATTCCGACAACATTGAACTTATTTCGTCACACCTTGATAATATTTTAAAAATTATCTCAGAGGGTAAAAATAAAGTTAATAAAGTCGACAGGACCGTCATCAGCGCCTCCATTGTTGAAATCAAAAATAATCTCGACAAAATCATGCTAGAGCACACTCGAGCAGTCTCCAGAGCGAAAGCGTTTGAAAATGTGATAGATAAAAATAACAAAACTATCTCGGAGAAACTTGACAGACTACTGACTGAGACAGTGACTGCCACCTCACATACCCCTTCCTTCATCCCTCTACCCCCCCCAAAGAGATCTTATGCTGGTGCAGCCTCCAGTGTGCCCCCCTCCAAAACTATCACAGTCGACGGAATGGAAAGACCGGTCCCTCCAAGGCAGCCAACAGTACTGTTCTACCACACAACTCCAGAGGGTAAAACATCCGAGGAACTTCAAAAGAATTTGACTACCATCCTTGACCCACGCAAGGATGGTTTCCAAGTAGTACGCACCCGTAAGATCAAAGGAGCCGGGGTAGCGGTTCAAACCACTTCTCCAGAAGGGATAATCAACATTAAAAAGGTCGAGGAGAAACTTGCGGAGAAGGGTATAAAAATTGTTGCTCCTCAGGGCCGCCTTCCCAAAATAGTAATCTACGATGTCCCAAGAGGTGAACCGTCTGCTGACCCGGCTCTTTTTAAAGAAATCTTTATTAATAACATAGACGGCAAAGCCACCGTTTCACAGGATGACCACGTGCGCACAATGCGCAGAGTTTCATTATTTGGAAAAAAGGATACAGGCACCATGAATATGGTGGTAACTTGCCATCCCGAGGTACGGAAGGCCCTTATTGACAGTGGATACTGTTTCTTGGGGTGGAATGCTTGTCGTGTCAGGGACTACCTAGGAGCCACGCGTTGCTACAAATGCCACTTATATGGGCACATTAGTAAATCCTGTTCCCAGGAATCTATCACTTGCCGTCACTGTGCCCAACCTGGACACGACTTTGAGAACTGCCCCAAGAAAACAGCACCCGGTACCTGTGCAACATGTACCAAATTCAAAAAGCCGGCAAATCATCCCACTGGTGACAGATCCTGCCCAGCCCTACGGGCTGCAGTGGAGACTCAAGTAAAAATGACGGACTATGGCCTGTAACCCCCTTCTCCAAATAGGTCAGATCAACCTGCAGAGGTCCAGAGCCGCCACACTGGAGTCACTGCAGACAATGTCTGACCTAAAAATCGACATTTTGCTTATTCAGGAGCAATACACCTGGTTTGGTAAGACACCGATAAATCCACCAGGTCTGGTGCTCGAAGTAGGCACCTCTCCAGGGGCGGGTATCCTGGTTAACTCTTCTGTGATCAGCCCCCTCCTTCTGGTGGGACTGTCGAACGAGTACCAGACCTGCGTATCTATTAGATTTGGCGAAACTGAGATCTTCTTGATCTCAGTATACTTTACGTATGGGAACCCGGTTGAACCGCATATCTTGAGCCTGACGCGCGCTCTTCACGCGCTTAAAGGTCGTAACATAGTTATAGGAGGAGACTTTAACGCTCGCTCCCCGATATGGTTCGATCATGCTGTAAGCCATAGGACGGAACGATCAGACGCCGTAGAAGATCTAATTGCGGCGCAAGGTCTTATTATATTAAATGAGCCTAACTCACTTTACACTTTTTCGAATACCCTCGGGGAGAGCAACATAGATCTAACTCTTTGCTCTGGATCTGTTGCGGCCAAGATATCGCATTGGAAGGTACATGAATGCGCAATAGCCTCCGATCATAGGCTCATTACTTTTACTGTGGGTGTCAAAAAGACTGGAACTCCGAGATCCTCCTGGAATTTCAAAACCACAATGGCGAATTGGGATAAATTTGGGGAGGCGCTACGCAACACTTTAAGGGGATTCTATGACGTAGCAGCAAGAGATCCGGAAAACTTGGGGAACTTTTTCAATGCAGCCGTAGTGTCAGCTGCCGAGTCCTCTTTGGGAAGAGCAAACCCAAGGAGGTCTACAAGGAATCCTTGGTGGTCGCCTGAGCTGACTCTGCTGAAGGGAGCCTACAAGAAGGCCTACAGGGCCTTGGGCGCTACCAAACGAGGCAGCTTTACGGAGGAGGAGATCGCTGCTCGCATGGAGCGCCTCAGGGCTGCACGTAGAACCTTCAAGTTAGCAGTCCTCTCAGCAAAACGAGCTAATTGGCATAATTGGGTTAAAGATATAGGGAACGCCAACCCGTGGGAAATCCACAGCGCCGTTGAGAAATCCGGAAAAGGCTCTGAACGGTATCTTTCGAGTGTAATTTCAAATTTTGAGGGTAGGGACGTTGAGACAGTAGACGTGGAAACCACTCTCAATACACTTCTGGGAAAGTTAGTCCCATTAGACTCAGTAATTGGGGAAAGCGACCACCATAAACAGATAAGAAATCTGTCAAGGATTCCACCGAGAACCCTCTCCCAGGAGGATAAGTTGAGAATAACTAGAGAAGAGATGGATACTATAATTAAGGGTTTGGGTCCTAAGAAGGCACCTGGGCATGACAGAATCAACGGTATAATCGTGAAGAAAGTATGGCTCTATGCCCAGGAGGAGTTCCTGCAGGTCATGGAGACGTGTTTGCGAAGAGGAATTTTCCCTTCGGTATGGAAGAGGGGTATGCTCAAGATTATACCAAAGGGATCTGACAAACCACGCTCTGATGTCAAGGCGTACCGTCCGATAACACTGCTGCCTATAATGGGTAAGGTACTGGAAAAAATAATCAGAGAACGCCTGCGCCGAACACTCACCCCTCCCACCCCGAGTCAATTCGGTTTTGTTCCCGGTAAATCTACAGAGCATGCCCTTATGCATGCGCTTGAATGGGTGAAGGTTCGACCTGAGAAGTATGTCGTGGGGATCTTTCTTGATATCACAGGTGCCTTCGATCATGCGTGGTGGCCGATGATGCTCAACAAACTCAAAAGTAGAAGCTGCCCTCCGTGGCTTTTTAAAATTTGCTCAGATTTTTTCAATAATAGAACCATAATTCTCACCTTTGGGGACTTTGTCATCGAACGTGAGGTGGACATGGGTTGCCCACAGGGATCAGTTCTGGCCCCTGAATTCTGGAACATAAAGTTTGATGACTCCTCCAGGTTACCTTTGCCTGCGGGATGTATCACGGTCGACTACGCTGATGACAAGTTTTTCTTGGTTGCGGGGAACAGTAGGAGAGAGCTTGAACGAAAGGCAGGTGAAGGTTTAAACATGATCCTCCAATGGGGAGAGAGAAATAGACTGAACTTCGCTCCCCAAAAAACCATGGGTCTCCTGATGAAAGGTTTTCTCAGCAGAGAGAGAAACCCAATCATCAAAATGGGAGACTCCAAAATCAAGTTCGTAGAGACAGTAAAATATCTTGGAGTTACTCTAGATCGATCGTCCTCCTTCTTAGCCCACGTTAAGAAAGTCTCCACTGAGGCCCAGGCCCTTTTTCTGAAGTTGAGGAGAATCTCCACTACGGAATGGGGATTAAGGACACCAGCGATCCGTCTCCTATACAGGGGGGTTTTTGTGGCGCAAGTCACTTATGCCGCCTGCGTCTGGGAACATCGTCTGGATAATGCCCTTATACTCTTGGCTCTCAAGAGGGGCCAGCGAACTCCCTTGTTGGCACTTTCTGGAGCCTATAGAACAGTCGCTTCGGACGCACTTCCAGTGTTGGCAGGTGTCCTGCCAATCGATCTAGAGATTAGGGAAGTGCTTACAAAGAAAAAGCTGACTAGGGGCCTCCCGGCCAACCACCTCGGTGTAATTATTACACCAGGCGGTGCCGGGACCCTACCCAGTCGACTTAAACAAATGCGAGAGCTGTCACTCAAAGAGTGGCAATCTCGGTGGGATAGGTCGAATATGGGAAGATGGACCTTCTCCTTCTTCCCATCAATTAAACTCAGAATGGAAGGGGCTTTCATCAAACCAGACCACTATATGGTTCAACTGTTGTCCGGACATGGGGAATTCAGGGGGAGACTTCACAGACTCTCCCTGTCACCCCATCCCAACTGCGCCTGTGGCAATACGGACCAAACCGCCGAGCACATTCTGTGGCACTGCGAGATAATGACGGATGCGAGGGATGAATTACTGAGAGGCCTAGATGTAATCACGAGACCGGTTTGGAACGCCGATCTCGTTTCGAACAAGACAAATTTCGAATGTCTGAGGAAGTATGTCAAGTCATGGGTTGAGAGATGGCCAGCTTTGAGAGTCGCTGACTAGAGTAAAATCAATCATAACCTGGTGTACTTGCTCCTGACTTCCTTGACCATGATTTGTATACTCTTTTACACCCTCGCCAGATTTTGCTGATAATTGTTCTTCACCCAGCTCAGATGATAAACACCAGACCCAGGAGCAGCAGCTCCCAACTTTGTGGATACCTTGGAATGATATATATATATTATTTTATTTTTTTGCTATGGAAATTGTAGCTTCTACCAATTCTCCGTTCTTTCATACTTTTGTTTTATTTTCGCTTCATAATTTTCTTTATAGTTTCCTCACATTTCTCTTCTGCTTTCTTTTCTTATATTTTGTTATTCAGGTTATACACCCATATAGAAGACATCTTTAGGGGCAACACGAGTCCGGGATGAAACTGAACATCAATGTTCTGTCAATGTCCATTTTCCCCACAAGGGGGTGGATAAACCTCGTCCCCTCATACGGCCAACGGACAGACCCCGGAAACAGGATATCCACAAACCTACCGCGCCTCCCCCGAGGACAGTAGCAGGTTTGAAGGATGGTCGGTCGACCTTAGGGGATCTTCCTCCCCGCCTCCGACGACTCGACGCATCTCTCCCTAAGGTCTTCGGGTATCCACTCCCCCATCTCCCAGTTACACTTTCTTCAGGGCACCACCGAGAAATCGGCTAAGGGGAGCGGTCCCCTGACTTCGTAACCGATCAACCCAATCACCAACTGACTCGCCTCGGGACCGCCGAAAAGAATGTGGATTATTCCTCTCCGGACCAGCACCAGATGTTTTTCGTTTATACTTTTGTTTTCTCTAAATTACTATGCACATACTATGTAGACAAACAGTCTACACCAGTTGTTTTTATTTTTGTATTTATTTGTTTCCCCTTCTACTAACATAGAAACAGAGGCAAGTACTCTACTAACAAACTAACACTGTACACAGTAAGCACTCGCAGACTGCTTCCCTAAAAACGTATGCGGGGACATTCGAGGTTTAGCTTCGTTCTTATTAAATGTAGAGTCGTTCTTAACAAAAAAATTAGCGTCCTTGCAAGAGCCCTGAAGGGGTAACCATAAGTTACCTATACCGGGGCGGGTAAGTGGTGGGATCCTCGAATTTACGAAATATAAAAAAGCAAATATCAAATAAGTAATTTCTCAGTCTATTATATTTGTGTTAGGTCTATTGTGTCATTTACGGAACTCCTAAATGTTGACTTGAGGTAAATGGGGTCCACTCGTATGTACCCCCATTTGAATCTCGTGGACCCCCAAATTTTTTTCTCGCTGACGTAGACCCCCAGCAAGCCGATATCGACCCCTGGGGGTCCATATAGACCACTTTGGGAACCTCTGCGTTATATGATCAGACTTTCAAAATATACAAAACAAAAGAAAGGGGTACGTAAAGGGCACTCCACGCCAATACAAGACTACCCCCAACCAAAGAAAATACTTTTTTATTTGTTCTTTTATCGAGAAATCTATTAATAAATTCAAATATTATATGACTAGGGTAAAAATACTTTTTTTATGGCAATTTCTAAAGGGATTTGATCACGTTTTCAAAAAAAACTTGACAGGAGCCCAACTGGCAGCAACAATAATAAAAAAAAACTTGCACGTGCGTTCACATTTACGTTCGGCAACCTACATAAACGTTATTTTATACACCATTACATATATACGGAACAGAACGTTGACGAAAGAGAAAATTATGAAAAGTGAAGAAAAATATACCTCCTATTTTAATACATAACCTTATATTTTATCGAGTTCTATATTATACCAATCCGCAGGGGTAGGCACAGAGGACGGACCGCTAAAACTAATCGGTCTTGGCACATACTTCTTGCCTCATTCACATTCATACTCTTCTATTATTACAACATTGGCATGGCCCGACTCAAGTATCTGGTTCACTTGATCGTGCCATGTCTTCACGGGCGCCCCCGACTTCTTCCACCATTCACATTCTCGTCATATAGTCTCTTTACACTTCTTTCTTTGTTCTGATCTGTTTAATCCTTATTCTGTTTTAACCGGTTACCTACCAAGAACAGACCATAACCAGCGATTCCTGATGTTATTGTAAGTGAAAAATGTAGGAAGTGATATTTACATAATATGTTTATATTTATTTATTTAGACATACATCGCATATTTTTCTACAAGTGATAAGATAGGAATAATAAATTTTATTTATTGTACGCCCAGAAGGCCTTTTACAAACATTTTACACATACAGGGAGTCCGGGAGTAAAGCGCTAATTTCGTGAGGTGATTTCTACTTGATGGTACGTCGAAATTTCGAAGTATATAATGATTAAGTGGAACATTATTAAAGAAGTAAAATTAGAAAGTACAACCCATTCACCATTATAATAAAAGCTTAAATTGATATTTATTTATGAGATATATTATTATATGCTTCTTGTAACTAAATTCCGTGCAGTCAAACACATATAAATTTCCGAGTAAGTATTGAAGTATTTTAAATAGTTAAAGTAGCCACCTATTACTTTTGTCAATAAATAATTTCTTATGACTGGGCATTTATCTTAACCAATGAATATGGGTATTAATAAATAAAATAAAAATAAAAATGGAGAAATAATAATAAAAGTAAAGATAAAGGAAGAAAGTGCGTGTAGATATTTAGGGAAAATTTTAAATCATGAATTATATGCTTACAAATTGTAATTTACTATTTAAAAGATTTTAGGGAAAATGAAGTAGTTTTAAATCAATTTGTATCACGGCAAAATAGTTTATAAATTATTTTTAAATTTTAGCAAGCATATAATATATTATCATAATAATAAATTTATAAGAATGGGTTAATTTATGTTAGTTTAGGTTATGCAACAAAAGAAATCATCACTTTTCTTTTTGTTTCATGACTTTTTCAATTCTGTCACTGTTCTGTTCTGCCTTGGAACCGTCTTGTTACACCCTTCAAACTTTTTTTTAGATCTCGTAATGTCCCAGGTCATTAGCGTTTTGTACTCACACTAAAACTTTCACAATTGTGTAGTCGTATATGCAGCGAAGCTCCGTGAAGCGAATGTAATGAATATTTTATTGTGGAATCTACGGACTCACAAAGAGCACAATGGGCAATGGTCGTGAAAAGAACTGCACAAAAACGATGAATGCACCGAGGAATACCTTTGAAAAGGGACTACTGTGCAATCAGAGATCATCAAAGTACAGCCCTAGGATTTTTTTCTTCCTTTTGATGTCTGAAGTATTGGGTTTTATTGGGGATATCTATCTAACCACTGGAGTGGTTGGTATCATATATATTATATACCATACCATATTATTCAATTAATACTTTTCCTCGAAATATTAATATGAATCTGCTCAATGCGGCTTAAAGCTAATGAATCCACCTATATTTCACCGTTTATCTTATATTTTTAGGTTCTATAAAAATGGCATTATGACAAGCGATCACTCAAAACGTTTTTGCAAAATATACCAAAAATCACTCCGGTTGCTAAGGTATATTGTCTTAAAATATCTTTCACATCAAATTTTATGGTTAATATTTGTTTTCAAGTGTTGAATAAACGAGTACGTATTGAAAAGGGAAGTAAATTATTATTTAAATAGTTTTGTGATTATTCCACATCCCATTGTCCTGTTTCTGTTTAGATCGTAATTTCTTTCGTTTCCTCTCCTACCTAAAACTCTTACATGGGAAGAAAAACCGACACCAGTGATATTCAATTGATATTAACACATGTATGTTATTTCTTTTTATTCGTAATAATTTCGTGTTGAATCCCCAAATTCAATATTGTCGCGTAGTGAATTAAAACATAAACATGTTGTGGAAAAATAACAAAAAATTTGATTGTATGAGGTATACACACCTTTAAACTAAGAAAATAACTTTCTTTATTGTGGAGCGAGCCAATTTGTTCATGAACTCACCCGTGGGGAGAGCAACGTCCTTCCTAAATGAAGTTGATCAAAAGATCGATATGTTTTTCGTGTCCTACAATGCACTTACAAGAATTTTGTCACTGGCAAATACATTGTTTAAACGGCACAACTATAACGATCTAGACCCCAACCAATGTAAAAAATGTACAAAATGAATTAAATAAATAAACAAATAATGTTAGGGTTCCTTTAAATTTCTCGTCGTATTACCAGTGATTTTAATACGATCGAATGAACTTCTCCCTTTCATTTACGTACAGTTCATTTTAAAAGCCATTTGACATCAAACAATTAGAATAGTTTTCAAATACGGTAAAATATTCTTATAAGAGCTATGTTTCTAAAACGTGTTACAGTACAGTGAGATACATTAGCCGGAAATCACATAAATAAATATGTAGGTGCATCAGGTTTTTTTATTATATTTCCTTTCATCTTTTATAGTAGTTTGCACAATAAACAATTTAAAAAATAATCATTGCATTCAACAGCAAAAATTGAATGTAAAATTTTTACTACGTCTTAACACTAGAAATATCGAAGCCGTCATTCTGACGGCTGCCCAATGTAATGTGACGTTATTTTTCTTAAAGTTTATTGTATTTATTTGATTTATTTTACTTTTCATGATTCTTGATTTAACGACTATGGTGAAAAAAACAGGCGCGTGTCTTATTTACTTTTTTTTAAATATAACGGTTTATACCTAAAAATACCGCCGCCGTCAATGTGACGGTCCTTCCCATTCGACCTCGAAAAATGATAGTACTAATCTGTCTGTCTTTTTCTTTTGTCATTGTATATTATTCGAATTCGACCTGTACGTTGATTGTTCACCGTCTTTTTTATGTCAGTTGTTAGTATTCTATCTTATATTGATCTCTGCGCACGTATTTCAAGTCGCCGAATATTCGTTACGTTTTTGTTTTCGTAAATTATATTCTACCAAATTAATACCTTATTAAATAAAGTGAGCTATTTCAATAAAATTGTTTTATTTATTTTATATTATACCAAAAATTACAGTCCCATGTCGAGGTCTTTACAGGTATGGAGCAGTACCCGGTCGTTCTAGTGTTAAATACCTGTTCAGATTGGGATTATTCGCATCACTCTTTCGATCAATCACCACATACTTATCCCCCCAAAGGGGAAACGACAGAATACATAATTCCAGCATCCCAGTGAATCTCAACATTTTACCTAGATTTTCTAACATGATTTTAGTAATTCAAACATGAATCTCGTAAAGCGAACACGTTCTTCGTAAATTTAATTCGATTCCTGGAGCAATGAATTCACTGATACATAATTTATTACAAAAACATTTTTAACCCTGCATTACACAATTATGCGCTTGTTATAAACGTTGGTCGATTCGATAAAAATAATGATAAATACATTTTTGAATTTATAAAGGATATGCATTAACTTAACATTTTTTTCAGTGAAGCTTATTCATTTAAATTATGTATTTAAAATAGTCAAAATAAAGTACCCGTTACGTAAAAATAATAATAGGGGACCCACTGATACTAAATATTAAAATAATAAATATCTGACAAATCGGAAACTAGTAAGCGAATGAGAACTATTAGTAGATGACGAACGGAAATTAGTGAACGAATGAGAACTACTATTATATGACGAATAGAAACTAAGAAACGAATGAGAAACTAGTGAACGAATGAGAACTACTAATAAATGACAAATGAGAAACAACTAGGGAACGAATGAGAACTACTAGTAGATGACGAATAGAAACTAGTGAACAAATGAAAACTACTATTAGATGACGAATGGAAACTAATGAACGAATGAGAACTACTATTAGATAACGAATTGAAACTAGTGAACGAATGAGAACTACTAGTAAATGACGAATGAAAAACTAGTGAACGAATGAGAAGTACTAGTAGATGACGAATGAGAAACTAGTGAACGAATGACAACTACTAATAGATAACAAATGAGAGATTTAAAAAAAAAACACTTGTGAATCCATAAAAAATACGACGAATAGTAAATTGTGAATTTATTTTAAAAATTAAACCAAAAAAAATCACACACATTTCACATTGCATATGTGACCATAAACATTTACTCTTCTAGTTAACCAGCTTTCAAATTTTTGTCATATGCAATAATTTATATATTTTTTTAAATATATTGAAATTCATTTCAATTTTCTTTCAAATATATTTTTAATCTTTCAGTTTATTTTTTATTTTCATTAACATTGTGGTTTATGAATGTACTTTTTTTTCTTAAATGTGTTTTTTGTGTCCGTAATTTGTTTCTAGAAATTATTGTTTTCCCAGTTCTTACATTATAATTTAAATTATATAATTTATCAATTAAAAAAATCAAATTTAATTGTGTTAGTTCTGTTAATTTGATTAACTTAAATTTAAAAAAAATCATAAATTAAACCCAATGACAATTCCAATAATTGTTTCGGCTTATTCCATTCGACGATGTCAAAATAAAAAATTTTAAGGTTGGCACTGGCTTTATTACAAGTTGCTTGTTGGCGTTTTTTTGTTATTGACTTGTTTACTCAAAATAAATTGCTAGATTTTGGTAAATAATGAATCAGGAAATAAAGGTATATGTTATTTTCCATTTAAAATATAAAAGATATTCTATTAAATCTGCTTTACAAGGCAGAGTGATTTTAAAAAGAAATACGAAAACACGGAGAACCTTTCAAGAATTCGGCGAATAAATGTCTCTTAATGGGAATGGCATTATACATCAGAACGGAAAAACATTATAATTCTAGAGTAATTACATTAAATTAATAAAAATAAATAAAAATTCAAGGGTACTGGCCACCAGTGTTTTAATATTTATCAGAAAAATACAACTTTTAAAAGTGATCTCTGACATTTTACTTATAACGATAATAATATTAATTAACTGACTAATGGTAACAATACAGGGTACTTAAGGCCCCGTAGTAAGCGTTCAAAGATGGTTTGCAAGGGAGATATGTAAATACGAATGTTAGAGGGAGCACGCTAATATTTAAAAAAAAAAACGATAATAATTAAGCGATAATGGTGAAAATATTTAATAAAACGCGACCCCTTTGAAATAGAGCAAAAATCTCTCAACAAATGCTTTAGTAATATTTAAAGATACACTGTGAATTTTTTCATGCCTATAACATACTAAATAATATTAATTAATATAAAATATTAATTTACGGAGCTTACTTTGATATTTTGTTCTATCGAAGGAATTTCATATAGTTAAAGTTTCTTCATTACAAATGTATAGATATTATCTTCAAAAATAATATTTTTATTGGAACTTAAAAATTTAAAGAGTTTTATTTTATTTTTTATTTTTTTATTTATTGAAACATATAAACAAGGTTACATTTTTTTTAACAATATAAACACCAATATATCAATCACTCTCCTAATAAAGCAGCTGCTTGTGTTTAGGAGAGGACAACAAAAATATTTTTACATTTGTTTAAATTAAACAAAAAATATTAGTAATAAAACAAAAAATAACACAAAAAATAACAATAAAAGTAATAAAAATATAGGTTAGTTAATAAATGATTCAAAGAATTTAAAAGGCAAAAACATATTTCTAAACAATAAGTAAAGTTATGAGGTGGTACAAGAGTATTTTAATTTAATTTTTTTTTATATTTTTCGTAGTTTTCTTCCGATCGTATATCAAGGGGTAATTTATTAAATAATTTTACACCCTTGAATATATAGTGATGTTGTGCTGTTGTGGTTCGTGCTAGTGGCACGGTTAGTCCTCCAACAGATATTATTCTTTTGCTAATATTCAATTGTGGTAAATTATTTTTACTAAAGAAATCTTTATGTATTTGTAGAAGTGCAATTTTGTCATAAATTTTTGTAAGTGGGGGAACCGGGAAATCTTGAAAAACATTTATAGTTGGGTAGTAATATGGCTTTTTTAAGATGATTTTTATTAGTATTTTTTGAATAGTTTCCAGTGGGAGTAGGGATGATTTATATGCACCCCCCCAAGCCACGATTCCATATTGTAGGACAGAGTGCGCCAGTGCATAATAAATATCTTTTAGTATTTTTAATGATACAATATTTCTTAGTCTAAAAAATATATAGATTAGTTTTCTCATTCTGTCTACTGTGGAATTTATTTGACTTTTCCATTTAATGTTATTATCAATAATTATTCCAAGATATTTTATTTCTTTTTTACTACTAATGTTTATACAGTTTGAATTACAGGGTGCGAATTTAAGGAGGCAATTTCTTTCGTGAATTTTTATGTTTAGATTTACATTTGAGTTATTCCCTGTTAGGCTATAAGGTATAAAATGGGTTTTTTCGACATTCAGTGTCAATAAATTTTCGTCAAACCATAGTTTAACGATATTTAATGCATTATTAGCTGATACTACGACCTCATTCCATGAATTTCCTTCAATAGTTATAACTGTATCATCTGCGTAAGATATGATGTTTCCAATGATTGGGAGTTGAAAAAGTTCATTAACATATAATATAAAAAGTAAAGGTCCCAAAACAGTTCCTTGTGGAATTCCAAAATCTATATTTTCTATTTCACTTAATTCGTTGTTTACTTTAACCTGTTGAGTTCTTTGATAGAGATAACTTTTTAACCATGTTTTAGCTTTGCCAGTAATTCCTATATTATTTAGTTTATTAATTAATTTTGAATGTGAGACACTATCAAAAGCTTTACTGAGGTCAATGAATATACTTAAGCATTTTTTGCCTCTATCTAATGTTTTGTAAATAAGCTTAGTTAATTCTGCAATTGCGTCTTGTGTGCTAAGTTTATTTCTGAAACCGTATTGACTAGGGTTAATACTTTTTTGGTTATCTGTATAATCAGTAATTTGTTTTTTTTATTACTTTTTCGTGTATTTTTGCAATGTTGGATAATAAGGATATTGGGCGGTAATTGTTTACTTCTTTTGAATCTCCGGATTTATATACTGGGATTATAATGGCTTTTTTGTAGTTAGACGGGAATATTCCGTATTTAGTACTTACATTAATTATATGCGTAATCGGTTTGGTTAGAAAATTGCAGTATTTTTTCAAGATTTCTGTAGTTATACCGTCGTATCCTGGCGCACTACCATTTTTAAGTGATTGTATTATGTTTTCAATATTTTTTTCTGAAGTCGGTTTAAAAATTGAAAGATTGCTATTTGTTATTTTATCTTCATGTATGTCATCAGGTTGATAATTGTTAACGAGAAACTTGTTATAAATCGGTAGAAATCGGGTATGCGGGGCTTACGACGACCGCTAAGTTTTCTGTCTAATCTTTGTATCAATCCAAAGCACTTCTTTCATAAATTTATTTTTTAATGAACTATGGAACTTTGAAATACGCATTTAACTGGCAAAAAATCAACACATAAAAAACATTTCTAATACATCTTTTTTTTAAATTTTCGACCTAATAGAGCCACATCTTGGGCTGGCTAGTAGCCAATTTAAAATAGGTTTTTTTAGTTTGACTGAGGATTGAACCTTTCTACCAGGAACTTACTCTTAAACTGCTGTGAACTGTATTAAAATTTGTTTTAAAAAAATGAACCTTTCTCCCCAGTGACTGGAGTCAACCGTGCTAACCACTACGTCATATCTTGATTGGGTGGGACCGATATTTATTTCGCATATTGACTTTTGTAAATTTATAAATATAATGTCATCTAATTTCAGAAAAATGCGTAAATATCTGCGAAATTCGAAAAGTGAAAGAACTCGGATAAAAGAGACAATCTATGTTAGCCTCAGTAACACTTTTCAAACGGTGAGTTTTGGCATCATGAAATTCGGACGGCAGCAATTGGAACTATTTTCAGCTCGCAACGATATTTCCACCTTTTTTTTCAATGTTTTTTAAGCGTAAAAACATTACGTTGAAATTAATGTTGATTATGAATACTGAATAATGTAACATTATACATTTTTCGCAATAGTAAATACTGCTTCGGAATGAAATTGAATAGTATGCTTAGTAAATATTTAAAGTAAAATATCATTCAACTTCTGTTCACGTGTTCTTTGCAACGTCCAAATCCATTTAATGTCTATCCGTTTAGTTTATCAGCTATGTTTCAATAAAGTTGACAATGCAAATTGAGTTTTTACCTCGTTTTCTTGACAGGTGTAGACACGCCACTGAGTAACAATGTGTCTTTCATTTGACATCCAATTATACCACAACGGGTGACAGCTTTGTCATTTTTATTGAATGGAAAGGTTTTACTTAACATTTATGATAATCATACGAATTAAATAGATTATACGTAGACGTCTCTATAGTGTAAATTGTATTAAGCATTTTGTTTGGATAACTTTAGCCGCTTAGCCATAAAATGAGCTTAATTTTACCGATAATTAAATTCAATGAATTGGAACGAGCTATGAAAATTAATGTTAAAACTTACAAAGTAACAAAATTTTCACTTATAAATTGATTATTTTTGTGATTATGTATTTTTTATGTTTATATTATGGTCCTTTAAGATCTCCTTGATTCCAATTCACTATAGAGCATTAGTAAAAAAGAAAAACGTGTCATACTTTTAAGGATATCAAAATCTCATGATAAAAATGGGGTTGCTAGTTGAAAATATTTGCGATGAAAGCTTTGCAAATTTTGTGATGTCAGAGCTCCGCGTTTGAGATTCTTAGTTTATGACAATTTTAAGAAAATTTCTATTCTCCGTAGCTCGTGATGGAATTGGCGATCACCTAAAATTTAAGATTAAAAACGGTAAAATTTTCATGACTCCGTAACTTACCGTTTGAGAGCTTTACTGAAAGAAACAAAAAGGTTTTCGGCTTCAAAGGCATAATTTTAAATTATTTGCAAGTTTTGTATTCGTCCTCCATCGTTGTTGAAAAATATTCAGATCTTTCCATTCGCTCTATTTTTGGCTCAGTCTGAAGTAAGTCCCAAAGGAAAACCCCGACATAATCAAGTGGCCCCAAAACTCTAAAATACCATTTTTACAGCCTTAACAAGTTTTGCAACCTTTACTGTGAAAAGCCGGTGATTTTTATTTACCTTTAAACGAAACAAACCCATCTACTCAAAAGATTTAGACTGAAGCTTACATTCACACAAAATCACACAAACTCGGTAACCTGCTTTTAGATTATGAATTTTTTGAAGAATAGTTTATTCTTTCAAAATCTGTGCTCTTTCTTTCAAAGTCATTCGAGTGGGTCGTACCACTCGTTGTTCGAGTGGAATGACTTTTGAGGTTTGGAGTATGTAATTATGTACCTTCGGCGAGACTCGGGAATAAGAACGTCGACCAATGTATGTATTTTCGACGGGGATTGCGAGCGGCCTGGATTTGAGAATCGATACCCTGGCATGAAAATATATTTTATACGTGGTCTAATTACAGCTTTCAACAATCAACTAATTTAAGCTTGCATTTAGATGAAACATGGCGACGTTTTCATTAGCTCAGTATCATGCAGAGCTAAATTCTAGTCAAAGAAAAAAAATATTTAAATGCTAGAAATTGATTTTTTACCTGTTCCATCTTGAAAACATTTTATCAATTATAATATGTGGATGTATGATTTATTTATACTGTATTGTGGTCTCCATAAGTCGGTTATGCACCAAATTATAAAAATTACATTACATTACAACAAAGTCAATAATGTAACAGAAAAATTCACTTGTAGATACAGGGTGTCCGGGTCAAAGTGCACATATTCGGGAGGTGATTCTACTCGTACTTTGTAACATAATCTCGTCCTCACTTTTAAAATACTAATTTTGGTTGTGACTTTGTCTGTAACTACGGTTCAATGTACTCTAGAACTTTTGCTTCGAATTCAAATTTTTCAAAATTGAAAGTGTTCGTTTGGGGAATTCAAACAAGCGATTTTTTTAACAAAAACATGTTTTAATTCTTGTTTACAAAATTGAAACTGATTTGTCAAGAATCAATCGAGACTACTTTCATTGATGTATTATATTTAGAGATATTTTATATTTAAAAAAAATTGGTTAAAAATTTACCTCCAATTTAACTTATTATATTAATACAAGGAGAAAAATGAATACGGCTTTTTAAAATCAAGATACTGTTAAAAGTTTGACTGCATGATTATTTCCTAATAAAATATTAGTCATTCAGAATATATCTGAACACATGTGCAACGCGGGTGGCCTTGTCCAAATAAATACAATGGACGAAATACGAAAGTATTATTATTTTGAAGAGCACGTGTTCCAACCTCCTCATCACACAATCGTGCTTTACTGATAGTTTGTTATGAAATTTGTCAAATCATCCGTAAAAGGCCTCTAATCCTGCTTTTAACAGGAAAACGACAATTTGACAAGATTTTTAATAATGTAACAATATTTCATATCAGTAAGATTTCTCCGTGTACCGATGGAACATTTTTTGCACAGTTGAAAATAATTTCAGTAAAATATTAAGGTACTTATGCCGACGTTAACAATTGCAAAGGGCCATTAAGTAAAAAAAATTATATCTGAGCCATCAATTAACATTTTTCCGAGCTAAATGTTAATTTCCTACGCTTAACTGAATACATTTTTATTTCACTCTCCCGAATAAATTAGGATTTTGCCGACTAACCCGCTAATCTCAGGTAGGGGTAATCAATCATTTGGACTGAAACATTTTTTCAAGCGTTCACCTACCGCTAAAAAACGCGATATTTAATCAATGAATTAAGTATTTCTGCTTTATTCATCCTACTTACTTGCTTTCTTACATTTATGAAAAAAAATTGACTATTTTTTTTTTTTTACCTCTTATACACAAGTCACTGTAAATCTCAACGCCAACGTATGAAAGCCAATATCACTAAAAATGGTTCCCGAAAAACCTGGTTAGCTATCATTAATTAATTTAAGTATCACAAAACTTGTTTATCATATGTTTTTGGTTTGAAAATTTGATCGCTTATAAATATTTCAGAAGCTATAATTAAATACTGCGAGTAGAACACTTCTTGGTCTTTGAAGTAATCTAGCATTAATTGAAAAAGATTTTTTTTTAAGCCCAGAAAAAAATAAAGAATTATTTTAATTTTAAGTTCCAAATCTCCTACTTACGAAACCATTCTCGGTTATGGTTTTATTGAACAATGTGGAAAATTATGTTCTTCTTAAAATGATTTTAAAACATTTGTGCCTTAATTTCGCAAAATAAAATAAAACACATTTTTGGCGATGTTTTTTTTCTAGTATAAATCAAAACAGGCGGCTGAGGTAAAGCAGGAATTTAAACCTTATCCTAATCTACATAAGGAGTGTTATTGTTCGATTCCAAATTTTCCACTACGTGGTGCATCGCTTTAATATTTATCACACCCCAAAGTATTTGCTTCCATCGAAAAAATAATAAAATAAACATCTTCCTATGCCTGTTTCTGCAGTGGGTATTGTAAAATAATTACACGTTTGTTGATAATTAACCCGCTGTAACAATAATTCAATGGCAACATTATACACACTGAAACTCTTAATACACTTAAAATGATCTAACAAAATACCTCAAATCAATGTCAACGCACGAGCAAACTAGGAAAAGTATAAAACAGTGTCTCTCAGTTGATACTTTGTGGTCTCGAAAACCTCATTGGTCAAATAAAACAAAGTTAAATAAGCAACAAAGCTTTTCTCACGACAACGCGCGGTTGCGAAACTAAAGTACGAGTGAACAACAGATAATAAAATCTGTCAAAATAACTAACAGATAATAACTACTCCAACCTAAATATTTCGTATTCATTTTCATGCTTTCGACTAGGAATGGTTCGTTATTGTGTTTTTTCTATTCTACTGTGAGGCTTAAAAACCTGGACATCAGTCCAATCCTTGGACAAGGAAGATAAAGCTTTTGATAAATTAATCTGTAGTCTATAGGAGTATCTTTCGAATATCCTGGACAAATAGGGTGACAGAAAATATAGTTAGGTAATTTTACTTGATAAAGAAGAAACCTTTTTATGTGAATACCACACAAGAACCAGTAAGACTATGGCATCCCCAATCGGAGAGTTTTCTGAGGCTCAAGGTAATAGAGAGGGGAAGGAGACGGGGAAGACGAAGGTTGAGGAGTACTTGGCTATTCAGATCTGGTCTGGTTTTTAACCGGATTAACAATGTTTTGAAAATATTGTTAATAAATTAACAATGCTCATTTATCTCTATATATGTAACTAAACTGACGTTAAGTAAAAATTGATTGTTATTTACTTTTAATAAAAAAATACCCCAAAAATAATAATAACGCTTTGTTGTAATGGGCCAACCTTTGTGTTTTATTAGTGTGGCCAATACATTTAGGTGGTTTCAAAAGATAACCCCGGCGACTAGTGAAAAATTTAGCTATGTCAAATAGATGTATCTGCCAAATATGTCAAGTAAAATTAAAACATCAATATGATTATGAAAAATAATACAAAATTGTGTTGGGCTGCTAATTACGCATCTTTTCATAATTATCTATGATAATAACCCTGTCCAGGTTTACAACCGATTTTAAACTTTGCTTTTGTTTTCTCGTAAAATTATGTCAATAACAGATAAAACCCTTTGCCATATTACTACCGAGTTATTTAATAGTGATTTTTTTTCTAGCAACTTTACCAATTGTAAGTTATATCTTATATCTACATCTCGAAACAATAAAAGTCCTGTGCCTACACGCTCTTGTGAAAATGTCGGGAACATTAAACTCTTTTTTATTAGATCAGGAATACAGATTACAGATAGACCGTTCAGAAGGTTAGGTTCTGTAAGCAAATCAGTTTTTCTTCCTCGGTAATGCTAACCCAGCGTACAAGTCAGAAAGGCTGACGGAAATAACCAGGGGAAAAAACGCAGAAAAATACATATATATCTAGGAAACTTATTTTGTACTTCTACCATTAGAGAGTAAGTAATATAAACTGATCCTCATTTTATTGAGTTGCTTTCCAGAATGCTACATACTAAGCTATAGTATTGTACCTTGTACCTACATACAATATTCGCGGCCCAGCTGCAAAAATGCTTGGAGTTGCTTAGCGCAAATCCCAGCACTCTCAAAGCTTTCCCGCAAATGTGATTACCTAATCTTTCGAAATAACTAGTGCTTGCGAGTTAAACGAGATATCGTTTTGTTTGATTTGGTGTAGCACATAATATAAATTAAAGACACAGGACCGTATTTGCGCGCAACGGGCAACCATTAATTGGTTTTTAATCAATTCATTAATAGACTCAAATAAAAGTATCGTTTTGTTTTAATTAAATTTAATTTACCACATAAAAATAAGTTTACTAAATAAAATAAGCACTACTAAATAAACTAATTTTAACTAAACTCATATAAGTCAATACTAACTCCGACAACTCATAATCCTACCGAACCGTTTATTACTACGAAGTTATTTCCAAGTAAATTTATAATTAAGGTTCTAATAAGGTACAATTTCCAAATAATACAATTATAAGCATTTTATTTAAACAAAAAAAAATTATTTTTGTATGTTTGGGAATAAAGACACGAATCTTAGCTTTGTGTTCCTTTTTTAAATAAAGTTGTTCGTAGCAATCTTAATAAATCGTGTTGAATACCTTAGCACAGTGGTTTTTTTTTGGTGTGCACAAAAACATGCTGCATTAAATTCTACTGTGGTCGAAAAATTTCTTGTAATTTCAGCAGACCGGATATTAAAATTAAAATTTGATTCATACATATTCGACCAATTCTGGATAAAACAGATAAATAAATATCCGGAAATTACAATGGAAGCCTTGAAAATATTAATTTCCCTTTGCTACGTCATATCTACGTAAGCTCATATTTTCTTCCATGGTCATAATAATGTTCCGTGAAATTACAACCAATGTATGATTGTTATAATAAAGTTAAAAATAATATAATAATTTTAAATATTGGCATATCGCTTCCCCAACTTTGTAAAACCACTGCCTTGGTGTTTTATAATTCTTCTTATTTTTATCCAATCATTTCATCAATTTTTAATATTTTAATCATGTGTAGAAAAATGACCAACAATCTCTTCTAAATGAGTCGTTTAATTTCTATACCCGCTATATCAAATTTCATTGATTTGGAGAAAACCGCAAAAAAACTGTCACATCTCTAGCGTACATAAGTAATTGCATTACAATTTTTTATATAATGAATTGGAGTAATAAAATTTTGAAAAGCATTTATTTTCTATATATGTCTAGCAATAATTAAGTAATTTCGATAAATAAAATGGATAAAGCGGATTTCGATACTCACTTCGTGATATAGAGGCTTTTGAAAGTCAACTGAGCCGACATGGCGGGTTTAGAAACACACGCGTAGATCATTTTGACACACGAGCGTGGCGTCAGAGCGGCGGCCATATTGTATTTTGGCAAAATAACTGCTTGTGATTGGTTGAATCCGATATAGCGCGTTTTGATAGTAACTTTCTGTATGATATAGCGGATTTGGTTTCTCACTCGCAGTTTTAACATGGTTTTTGGTCGTGATAAGGAGGGTTTTGAAACTCAATTTTAGGTTCCTCTTGTTGCTCGCAAAAATGTGAACAAGATGTCATACTCAGATAATTTTGTCAAAAAATCGGATATAGCGGGTATAGAAATTATAGGATTCAAATACTCGTAGTATAAAATAAAGTCGCCATCCACGCCTGTCTGTTTGTGCGCTTAGTTATTCTAAACTACGTAACGGATTTTATTAGGATTTTCACTATCATTTAGAAAATTTCTTCCGAAACGTTTATATGAATAATACGTGCATACTTTATTTATAAAAAGTAGAGAAAAGACGATGTTTTGTAATCAAGTCGTAAAATATATTTTTGGGCGCCTACGTTTCTAACGCTGGCTAAACCTTATGGGATAAAAGTACATCAAAATAATGCAATAGGGAATTAAATAATATTTAATTAATAAATTTAAAAAAAAAAAATTCCAATTGAATTAATCTTAAGAATAACTCATTTCAAATAACTTTAAAATCATTTTATTTTTAATTACTTACTTATTGTAATAAAACAATATACACTCCTCTTCCAGCCACAAGCTAATGCTTCTATGGAAGAGGGGTCTTGAAATATTTGATCATATATTGTAACAAATAAACAAAAATGAACTTATATAATAAATAATAAAATAATAATAATAATAATATCTTAAAAAGAACTCACAAACTCTAAAGTTTACCCCAAAACATTTACAAGTCCCCGAACTACGCCGAATACAAGTCAGCTAGTTTGCCAATATATGTTTCTTTTTCGTTTTTATAAAATTGATAAGAAATGTCATTTTTCAAATCAAAAATATTTTTTTTTATATTAACTCCACACAGGAGGCCCTGAAGAAAATAATTTCCCTCAGGGCCTATGTCATCTTTGGGGATGCTGTGTGGAGGGTCTTTTTGTGGAGAGGAAGGAGTGAGCATGGGTCTTGAAGAGAAATATGTGTTCATCCTCCTGTTATACGGAGGTTATGGATTACCCCCAGACCCCCGATAGGACCACAAGTTCAGCGTCGCGTAAGAGTCTACAGATCCTAAATACGGCCCTGTGAAGAGTAGGTAGTAGTAGTACTACGTAGTAGGTGATGAAATCGTACATAATGACTTCGAAACTTACGTGCAGAATACATTGCAAAAATTTCCCTGCTGATGGCCAACCTTCGATAGGACAGTGCACCAGAAGAAGATTACAAAAAATGCTACGTAGGAAAAATTAGTAGTTTTACATCAAATTTTGTTATTTTTGTAATTAATCCAATAAAACGTTCAAATATCGCACATGATATTGACTTCATATAATTTTATTCAGATTTGTGAGTCATAGTTTTCAAAATTTATGGGGTGAGTCAGTAAAGCTCAAACGCGAAAGTATGTGGACAATCGTAAATGTCCAACGGACATGTCTGGAAACATACCAATGTTCCATTAAAACAATAATTCATTGGTTAAGAGCTTAAAAACAGTTCTGAATATGAGTCAGATCTTCTTAAATTTGTTGAAAATATATTCACCTTGTTTATTTACTAGTACTTGCTAGTAAATATGATTAAATGATGTTGAGATTAGAAAATTTCAGCAAAAAGAAAATTTGTGCAAGATTCCTGAAGTCAAAACGCACCGTTCGGGAGCTTTTAAAACTTAAATCCTTGTAGTAATAAAAACTCAATAGCTCATGATGGTAATAACGTTTTGAGTTGAAAATAAAGACGTTGACCTTGAAAATCAAATTACTAAATTATTAACCTTTCAATACTCTAGAACCGATCGTTCCGAAGTTCTGTGAATGTTCTATTCAAGTTCTGTTGTTATTTCAGTTTTGTGAAACAACTGGCCAATGATGATATAATAACAGAGCTTGAATAGAACGGTCACAGAACTTGATATCAACTTCGAAATTCGTTGAATTGATCAAATTCTGTGTTTCAAAGTTTGGATTACGATTAAATTAATAGCAATAAAGTTTAAAGAAAGTCACATGTGTTTAAATATTAAAGCGTGTTACGTTTTGAAATTTGGAAATGAATAATGTAATAATACTGAAAAGATTCCGCATACCCTTGCACGATATTATGACTGAATATGATTTATTCTCAACGGAAATATAATGTTCTTTTCTTGCTCATGAATAATTTATTTTGTTTCGCAAAAATTAAAAAAAAAGTATGTTATACCTACTCGTATACATGGTGTCCGGAACCTAGTGGTAAAAACGAGAAACCGGGTAATCTACTTTCACATAAAGAACCTAAAAACAACTTTATTTTTCGATCTGAGATTTTTGTTTTGTGTTATTTTTTATTTGTATTCGGAGACTAAAGGGTTATGAAAAACTTTTGAAACCAGATCTACGCTTCGATGAATTTTGGAAGACGGTAAAAAGATAAAAATAACCGTTTTTTTTCAACATCGACTTGAATTTTCTAACTAAAATCCATAAAAATTGTGGACTCGATTTACTCGAAAGTGAAAATGTGAAGTAGATTCACTTGTTTCTTGTTTACATCACTAGTTTTCTGAGGCCACGTATGCGAATACGTTTAGAAATTTACGAAATGAACTAAAAATTATTTATATCTTAGAAAAGTACATATTTTTTAAGTCCGTGACAATATCGTGCAAGGGTTGAGGGTTAGGCAAATCCTTAACCATATTAAAAGAATAAGCATATTAAAAATGTTAAGAAAACTAATAATAAAGTCGTAAAATAACTATTGCACGCATACTTATAAATCGTGTTTATATAAGTGTAGATGCTACATTACTACACGAATCACGTTTATAGCATTAGCAAATCGATCTGTCAGACTGTGTTCAAATATTACAATGCACTTGTAAACTGTACTCATAAAAGCTATTACCTCCCGATTTAAGTTAATATCAGATAAGTCTACTTAATATCAACAGATTGCGGGTTGATTAGCTCTTTGTAATTAGTACATAGACTTATTAAGGTGCTTTTATAAGTAGGTACAAATAAGTACCCAGTTTATAGCAGAGCAGCTGTGCTCGAGGCGAACGAGTAAAAATGTCAAATTGTCGCTTTTCGTCCTTTTTCAGACGCAGTACTTTGTGTTTTCCTGCTGACGGAAAACCACTTCGGCAATGCGTAATGCATTAAAGTAGACGATTTAATATATTCTGAGAGTAGTCTGGGATTTTCTTTGAAGAATTACAGATATAATCAACTGTATTTTTGTGCGAGCGGTTCTTTGACGCAAAACTAAACTTTTTACGATTTTGCAGGTATTGGATAGTAAAGAATCTTTGCGGTTCTAAAAAATCCTGATGAATTTAGAAAAGTACGCAGTAAGACAGTGAACATAGACACATATAGTTAGATGTAATATTATTTGATGTGATTTTGATGCACTCATTAAATTTTGGCGACGGATTAATCAACAACAATGAACCAATGTGATAATTATAACATCATGCATGACTAAGCTTTTACTTTGGGTAGGTTCATTATGTGAGAAAGGTAGGTAATGATGGAAAGGTGCACCACCACCGTGAGCGCGCCCCGTGCAATGCAGGGGTTGTAATGAATGCAGCTGGGGGGTGACAGCAGACAGGATAGGGGTAGTACTTGTTCAACAGACCTTTCATCCGTGCGGTGATCTGGCTGCCTGTTCACTAGTAAACCGACGCGAGTTAGACGTCGCGAGCGTCACTACGGCGGATTCAGACGGATCAGTCGCTGTAGTCCTGAAAGCTAAGAGGCAACCAGTCAACTGAAGTGAGCGGAGATCGTGTTGCGCTGTGTGCGCCCGGCAAGGGTAGAACGTGCGAACTGCGGACGGCCCGGCACCGCGCTTCGGGCAGACCGCAGCGACACTGGCGCGTAGGCGCTTTCATCGCGAACCCAGCCCCCCTGCCGGCGTCCCATCCCTCCGGCACCCCCTCGGCTTCCCCCCACATTAACCCCCCAAGGCCCCCAGCGCCCCTGACGACGGCGTTGCGCAATTCAGCACGTTGGGGTCGCCACTGTTTGCGCCCGAGGGGGGAATCACTGGAATAACAATAGCTTTTGCCCTAATTCAGAAAGACGGCAAACACGTTTTTTGATCGAATGATGTCCGCTAATGTAAATGAATTTTTAATAGGAACAGGAAAAAAAATTCCTTAGTATGTTTCCTACACAGAACATACATCTTTAGTATTTTCTTATAGTAATCCTCGTATCCTTTCAATTAAAACTCATTTCAGATTTTTTTTTTATTTCGAACAAATATTTACATCTCTTGCTATTTCATTTAGCTTGTAACGTGTATTATAGAGGAAAATATAATATGTACTCCAAAATGAAATATAATAATTAACACAAAAATAGTACAGAAGTCAATACAATGTACGAACAGTTTCCAAAAATTTCAGCATCAACAAAAAAATAATATCAACTGATTTGCTCACAATTCAAGAACAAATTCCGTACATTTTTTCAAGATATACCTATAAAAATAAATGATAACAAAAACCCGTTAATCTTTTTTCATATACATGCATGCAAGTTGACTACGTTTTATGTAAAATTTTCAATTAGGTACTGTTCCTGGAAAAAAATCACCCCTTCCGATGAGCAAAAATCCTGTAAGTAAATTAAATATTTACATGTTTTCAATAAAACTGACGTTGTCAATTAACCTAATATCTTTCGACTCACAGCCATTAAAATTGATAATCTGTTCAAGAATTCAAAATTCAAAATCAAAATTGAATTATCTTCTTGAAAGTAGCCTTACTTTTCTGTTACAAATGAATTATATAAATGTTTAGAGGTACATAATAATTGTAATTAAATATTATGGACTGAGCTTTTGTTTATCCAGTGAGACTATGGCATCCCCAATTGGGGTATGCTGTAAGGCTGAAGGTAGTGATGGGGGAAAGAAGAGCAGGGAGAGGAAGGTGGGGAAGTGCTTGGCTATTAAGATCTGGTCACCAAACCGACTAATGCCATTTCAAGTAACTTTTCAATTCTGAATTTTGGTGTTACACCAGGGCGATACTGAGAATATTATATTATATATTAGAAAACTTCTGTTTTAACTCGATTGTTTTGCATTTGGTCGATCTGTGAATTTTGTTTGTATGCTCCGTTTCAGTATGGTGGCCGTACTGTATTTTTAACCCTGCTGCTTTATTAGGAGAGTGATTGAAATATTGGTGTTTATATTGTTATAAAATTGTAACCTTGTTTATATGTTTCAATATAAAAATTTAAAAAATCCCGCCAGAGTTCGCACAAGCGTGAATCCTTCTACGAGCTGTCAAATCGGAATAATCAAATGTTACATAAAATATATATTGCGGTTTTTAATTACGTGGGTAGGTATTTAAATACCTACTTACTAATCTTATAATTTCAGAGAAAATTTTTATTTTGTTTTGATGTAAGAGAAATACAGAAACATTATTTTTTTACGCAAGGTCTACTAACCTTTCGCAGAACTAATAGTGTAGTTCATACAATTAATACAATCTACATCTAGATGTCAATACCGTATTGACGAAGCTCGTCTATCTATTGACCATCACCCTTTCTGCAAAGCCTACAAATAAGAAAAAGTTATCTTAATTTTTGCCGCAATACAGATCAACAGCGATAAACATTGGTCGCCCCAATTAATTTGCTCTGCTCGGCACGACCCGCAGACTAAGCCTCTACGTCGCTACGCCAGAGGGCGCGACTGCTCTACGCCGGACGGAGCACTTACGCTCTTCCATCCTCAAACACTTCCCGTAGCGGCTAACTACACACACAAATAAAACCGACAGTTGGCAGCGGTACTTATACATATGTACTTATATTTATATACTATATTTATATATTATTTCTCTGCCAAAAGTAGTACCTACGCCTATTTCTCTCACACATACAAACAATTCGCGGAACAAAGGAGTTCGATATTAGGATTTTTTTCGCCTTACTTTGTGCTTTATTCTGCAGGATTTGAGTTTGCAGCCGGGTGTACTATAGGTCGGATTATTAGCTGGTTTTGATATTAAGGTGAAGGCCATGTATGGATCCTGCGCCACAATGATGCACTGCACCCCTGTGCACTAATGCACAGCCTTCAACCCCCATCCCTCCTACACCCGTAGTGTGTTTGGCCTATGTCTATTGCGACATTTGTGTCATTGAACGTGTTTGATTATGCAATGAAAACACGGAATTATAACTACGTAATCACACTGTATATATATTTTATCGTCTCTTTAAGATGTTGAGTCCGTTGAAAGAGAGATTAGTTTCCTCACTTAGGTACAATACTCAATGATGCGTCTCGTGATACGTAGATGCATGTTCGTCGATTATCTGAACTCTTGACAGGTGATGTGACGCGGGGTTACTACGCCCCATATGCTTTTTATACTAGGGGGTACTATGCTTTTGAAAGGTGACAAAAAATTACACAATCTTCCTTCTCCCATTCCCTTCCCTTCCACAGTTCCTTCAACATCATTACATTCCCCAAATGGGGATGCCATAGGTCCACTCGCTCCGCTCCGGTAAATTGTCTTCATGAAATATCTAAGGAAAACTGTTAGATGTTCAGATAAAAAAGAACTTAAAAGAAGAAGAAGATAATACTAACACATCCAAACGAAACATGACACAGAAAATAAAAAGATAACGGTCATAATTAGGAACCGAGCCCAGTCTTTTTAACCGCTCGATCATTGGGTTGATATCTCTGTCAAATTTGTCGATTTGATATTTAAAATTCAGAATTAACAATATCATCTTGCAACTAATTTTTCCCATTTTTTGGCAGCAACCTTTTTAAATGATTACAAATTTCTAATGAATTAGTGTGTTACGTAGATAGTGTCTCGGATAAACATATCCGATTTTTATTTATGGGATACCTATTGACCTTTTCTAAAAGTCGAAATGAATATTTAGGTATATTAGTATTATAATTAATATAAATATTATAATATTTATTACATCATTAGAAATACAAATACATGACGCTTAATAATTAGATCCCAGTGGTCGAGTCGTTAAGACGCTGTCCCGATGAGACAGGAGTTTCTTGTTTCGATTCCAAGTTGAAACCGTTATCGTTTTTTAATTTGCTGTGTCTTGTTTCGTTTAGATTTGGTAGTATTATCTTCTTCTTCAATGATATATTACACCAATGGGTAAAACCTTCAAAAAACTTAAAGAAAAAATTGTCCCTAATTAAATTTAATTTGCCGCTGGTAAGAGTTTGAATAAATAAACCATTAATTCCCGATCAGGGTATCTAGAACGGTAGATCGTTATGGTTTTATCCGAAAAATATCGGTAACTTGTCATCGTTCCCAAGCATGACTGTAGTTCTACGCCCAGAGTAAACCTGCTCGCTCCACACGCTCTTCTGTGCAGTTCAATTTAGATCAATGCAATAAAAACTGTAAACAAAACTCTTGCTTGAATAGGCCATGTAATAATTACAATAAAATAAAATTAAATGTAAAACGTTTCAGTTGGGAAATAAACAATATAAAAAGTCATCAAAATAGTTTATTTCTGATATTCCATGAATTACTTTTCAGTTCTTAAATTTGTTTTATTTCTATCGATTATTGTAGAAATATATTATATATTTGGACAGCGCCCTCGGGGATATTTCACAAAACCGGCGCTATAAAAATCATCCAAATATTATTAGGTAAAATATTAATATAGGTAATTATTAATATTATGATTAAACTAGAAAAAATGTTTTTCTGAATTATTATTATTACCTCGAGTGAGTTTTTGTTGTCGTTTTAATTTTATTTTATATATTCTGTCTTCTTCTTACCTATATTATAATATTTTTGTTTTTCGTTTTATATAATTCTGTTATACCAATTCCATTAATTTCTTAATACAAGGAGGAAATCCGCAACTGTTTATATTTTTGGATTAATGTAAAGTTGAAAAAATTATATTATTCAACTGTTCATTTCCCTAACTAAAATAAATTTAAAAAAATGTTACTTGCCATTGAGTTTATATCTCCCGAAAATAATGACAACATTACTTTTACCCACATTCTTGTGAGGCTGGTATCACTGTGAACCTGCGCACGATACCTCGCGCGGCAAATAATTCATTCTATCTCCAGTGGTCTAGCCGCCGGTTTAGCTCTAAAATCTCCTCTAACATACTCGATCTATTTTTTTCATAAAATTATTGTAACGTGAGTTTTGTTAAAATAAATACTAAATTGAAAATATCCGAATTCTCATTTTTACACACCGAGAGATTGGAGAACCACAGAATAATTCAGCCAACAAATCATTTAAATTGGCGATAATCACAATCCTCCAAATCATTTAACTGTACCTACCTATCAAAAATCTACCACCTGTCCACCACAATATTCATTTCGCCAATAAAAATAGTGGTGCAACATAAAATTGTTTTTTATTAACATTCTTAAAAACATCAGAAATATTCCTCATAAAGGTGGCACAAATAGGTTAACGTTTTTCATAAAATCCATAAGAACGTGCGTTTTTTATACCCTCCAAGTTCATAATCACGAATGGGTAGAATTGTTGAATAACAATGTTATGCAAATTACGATTATATTTTAATTACAGGTCACGCGAATTTTTGCACGTTATAATTAATAATATTCAAGCACGTAATATAAATTTACAGGTAAAATAATTTTTGTAGAAATATTTCATATGAAAACAAAGAACTATTGGATTACAAAATACGGATATGTAAAATTATATGAACTTGAGTGTAAAAAATTATAGCTTAAAAAACCTAATACACTTTTTTATACAGATCAACAAACGCTGATTCTGAATATATAAGTTTTATTGTATTCTAGTGGATCCCCCGCAATACGTCGCTATTGCTAATGTCTTTCTCGGGCACCTCCGACTTCTTGTTGTATACCACAATGTTACTGTTAAAAAACTACATTACATCGACTTTAATTCCACTCCGTATCTCATTACGGTGCAGAGATATTGCGTTAAGTATTCATCGGGTGTCCCCGACTTCTTCTTCCATTTAAACATATCTAAACACTCCACAACACCAAACTTTGAAATTTTCAGCGATATCGGTAGACTACTTTTCGAGTTTTGCGAGCATAAATTTACGCAGGCTGAATTTGTATACATTAAGATTAAAACCGTAAAAGATTTAAACGCTCATCGATCGGAGGGTTCTGACAGAACTTACATCGCTACCTCACGAGTCAGCCGGCAGCCGAAATTTTGTGCCAAATTTGCTCTGCGCAGACTCACGCGGTTCACCTCAGCGGTATACAAATTATTTCAAAAGAATTCATGTTTTTAGAAATCATGCTAAATATTTTTATTGGGATTTGTTCATTTCATACCGATCCGAGTATGATAATGGACAACATTACTGTTAATGGACAAAACGGAGGTACGTCTCGCGTACCCCGTCAGATTAATTTATTTAATGTGAACATTCTTTAAAAATTTAATGTTTTTTCTTAGAACGGTTCTTAGCAAAGTCGCATATGAAAAGATCAAACTCCAGACAGAAGATATCAATAAACGATAAATGGCGTATTTCGTATTATAAGATATAAATAAACTATAAATTACTTATATCCTATAAGAAAGCGATTATTATTAATTTCGCATTTGACAAGCGCATGTGACCCCGAGGAACATCTCAATCTTAAAACATCTTTATTTTTGTCGCTATTTGGCGGTAGTAGTTTATTCGCGAACTTGTTTATTGATATCTTAACATTTAACATGTTACAACTGCGTATAGCTACACTGTCATTCACCATATGGAAATATGTTAGTAAAACAATCAACAATAAAACGGTAGGACGATTAGAGAAGACAATTGGTTCGATAAAAACCTCCTCTCATTAAATACTGAAAAAACAAAATGTATTCCATTCTCTATCAACAAATTTAAATCAATACCAGAATTAAAAATTATAATACATCAACTTAAATGTAACAGAACTAATTGCAATCAAGAATGTTCTATACTTAGTCTAACTTCTGAAATTAAATATCTTGGTATATATATAGATTAACATTTTAAATGGAAAAAACAAATTTGTGAACTTGTCAAAAGAATTAGAAAATGTATTTATATATTGATAAGACTTAGAAATATTCTTAGACTAGAAAACCTAAAAAGAGTGTACTATGCAATTGTTTATTATTATTTTTTTTTATTTTTTATTAGGAACATTAACAGGTTTATAACATAACATGCATAGAGAGAGAGAAAAAATAAGTAAAAGAATTAGGTTACAACCCAATAACCAATGTTCACATCATGCAATAAAGATAAAGAAGGTTAAAAAGCAAAAAACAAACAAAGAAAGGTTAAAAACAAAGAAAAATCTATATTACAATATGGTATTATTGGCTGGGGAGAAACTTATAACAGTATATTAAGTCCACTTAAAATAGTTCAAAGATTGATAATTAAAGTAATATTGAAAAAACCATCCAAATTTTCTACTGAGATTCTCTTTTCAATATTCAATGTACCCACAATAGACAATATATATAAAAAATATTCAATTCTACAAATTTATAAAGAAATACAGTTAAATAACTTACAATTCAATTCATCAGCAAGATATCAAAAAACTATCAAAATCCCGAAACTTAATACAAAGCACACACAAAATACCTATCTCTATCTAGGTATAACATATTTTAACATCCTTCCATTATATCTAAAAAATATTGAAGATATTCAGGAATTTAAAATTAAATTAAAAAATTACCTAAAACTACTATAAAAGTCCATATCTTACTCTTATTATTATTTCCTTCAAATCTTGAAACTGTATTATTGATAAATCTTGCCTATTTCTTACTTATCCCTTTGGTTTTGCAAATATATTATTTACTTACTTACATGATTCCATATAATTGAGCTAGGATTCACTCACCAAACACAAGAGCCTCGTCTCTTTATGGTGAGGAAAAGCTATTATTATTTACCTTTATAACACTGTATAATATGTATATTTAATTATTTTCACTTGTAGTGTACCAAAATAATTTGTCCACCAAAGATTCTTTCTCATTTGTAAAGAATTACTCTTGTTCATTTAATTTTTTTTATTGTATATATCGATGGTACCTACTTGCCTAAAAATAGATTTGATATTTATTATTAACCGTTTGTAAGTTTGTTATAGTAAAGCGCACTTGAAATGAAATGACACTAAATTGCCGTGTAAACATTTTAATATTCTTTAAACACGATTTCTGGCTAATTCTGTTACTATCACTTACTTTTTTTTCCAATTATTTCTGGCTTTCACTCTTCAATTTCAAATTATGGAGAGAGGGAAGGTGAATTCATATACCTATTTCGTTTAAATGGGAAAATTTTGAAATTATATGGAAGATTGGAGTCCAATTCAGACTGAAGAAGAGATGAGATGTTGAATGGAGGGGAGGTAATTTTAAATAAAGATTAAGGATCCATACAAAACAAATCAAATTTGACGACATAATACAATTTGACTTTATTTTAAATTTGCTTTGCTTGGCTTGGTGGCGCTTAGGACGGTGCTCGTTTCCTGAATGGAATGTCGCGGGTTAGAATCCTTTTCGCGACAGGTTGTCCCATTTTTCACTACACATAAGCGCTTAACTTGATGTGGAAATAGGAAGCTGAAATAATGCATTCTTGTGCAATTTTACATGTTTTTTCTTTACATAATAATTTGCGTTCGGAGCTAGTAAAACTCCACTACACATATTATTTTGAAATAAAAATAATAGAATTCCGAAAAATAAGAACGGTAGACAAAACTATATTTTCATTTTATATTAGATTGAACAGAAATATAAATATCTTTCTTCTCGTCGGCTACCAGTGGCTACCTTTTTGTGATTGGTAGAATTTGCATCGTCAACTGCTTAGTAATAAAGGTATTATTTTTGTTAAGAAATACAATAATTCTTTTACATTAGCTCCACCCAGGAAACTACATATATTACCTATATATAAAAAGACTCCCACTGTGGTGCAAGGTGAGGGGTCGAGAGAGTCTGGCTAGATAGGTCAAAAGGTCTCCCTAAACCAGTCTCTCTTGATTCGACAAACCGGTGGGCAAACCGCATCCTCCGCCAAGACCAGCACTGTTAAGGCGATGCCATACGTAATAATGCAAAATCATGTGTTTTTGGTTTAAAAATTTGGTCGCCTAGAAATGTTTTAGGTGCTTTAATTAAATACTGCGAGTAGAATACATCTTGGCCTTTGAAATGATCGAGTATTTTTTAGATAAGTCTTTGTATAAGCCCAGAAAAAAATAATGTATAAGACCTATGAAAACTGCTTTAAAGTTCAAAATCTCCTACTTACGAACCCATTTTCGGTTATGATTTTATTTTATAATATGGAAAATTAAGTTATTTATAAAATGATCGAAAAAAAATTTAATATTTATGCCTGAACATCCACAAAATAAAATAAAAGACACTTTTTGGCCGTGTTTTTTCTTCCATAAATCGTTAATTTAAACCTTATCGCCATCTACGTAAGGGTTGTTATTGATAGTGGCTCAATTTAAAATATTACACGACGTAGTGCATCGCCTTAAGTTACCAAACGTAGCTTGCCACTTGGGGTGACCTATGTCAGAGTTGTTGGTTATCCAATAAATGGTTCTTGGGGCAGCGGTACCCATACCCGCCTCCCAAATTCGGGTTACGGTGACAACATTTTAAAATCTCCTACTGCCATCAATATAAGCGGACGATGTTTGCTAATTATCCTGTGATGGTGGACCTTGAACTCTCTGCGGGTTTGAATAAAAACAGTAAAAAGATTGACAGAAAAATAATTGTTCTAGGCTTAGAAATAACCAAAAAAAAGTCGGGGCTCGAGCGAACTATACAAAGTAAATGCTACTTCAATCAACAAATTATATTATTAGATTAATAATAAATTAATTCTGATCGTCTTGGCCGGTTAATTACAAAAGGTTAACACAGCCAAAACACTTTTTCTTTTCTAAAACGTTTATTAAAAAAAAATCAAAACTGTATTGATTAAATGTAGGTAGGTATCAAATACAATAAAAAATGATCACTTATGGTGAATTAGTTTACCAATGATAAGCGTTTTATTGTAATACTAATTTATTTATATAATTCGGGGGGCGGGTATGGGTACTTCCGCCCCGGAAACCATTCATTGGATAACCAACACTTCTGCCATGGGTGACCCCAAGTTGTTCGCTACGTTTGGTGACTTAGCAAGGGTGCCCGGAATACCTGGGATGAGGATTGTTTAGGTCTTGGCAACGGATGCTTCTGCCCACCTGAAGAGACTAGTTGAAGGATATGTTTTTGCATTTTTTGCAGCAGGACTCTGTCGATCTATCGCCCTGCATGGCAGTGGGAGGGATGAATTCAAACGTCCGTCATTCCTGGACACACTGACCCCAGGTTCCTACCGTCCCCTCCCTCATACCTTTTTCCATCCCAGATCTTCCCCTTCTTAATTTCCTTTAAAAAACCCTCCACTCAGCATCCCCAAATATGGACGTAGGCCCCGAGGGAAAAATTTTCCTCCAGGAATATGTTTAATGTATTTATAATATCTTACGTCCATGTTTACAATCCATTTTATTAATCATTTTCGCATCTAATTTCGAACTAGGGGGACCCTGCGTTTATAGCCCATGGTTAATTGATTTTTAGATTGGCAGTACCTACCTATCGTTTCTCACATCGATCAGCTTCCACATTGATTTGTCATAAGTAAGGTTTTACGCGTGTATTAATATTTACGAAAATAAAATGAAATAGCACTATTTTCCAAAATCGTAAATGCAAATAGACGAATATTATTGTCGTTAAGAAGAAGCTACAAGCCAAAAATGTTTATATTCTTGGTAAACCTTATATCGTAGGTAATAGGCATTAAAATCGCTTGACAAACGGAGTCTAAAAACGTTCGATTTCAAGCAAAAAAATGGTTTTGATTTATTTTGTAAATAATTTTTTAAGAAAGCAAAAAAGTTAATCAAGTGAAACTGTCACATAATCTTAGCTATAATACTGTATTTTTAAAAAGTTGTTTCCCATATGAGTTCATACATTCTATTGAAAAAATATTTTTTTAGTAGTTTGCATTTATATTTTTTATTGAGTAATTTATTTTTTATTTGTATTCTACTCAAGCGAAGCGATATGAAAACCTTCAATTTATCTAAAGCATATTTTTTGGTATTCATAAGGTACACCAATACGATATAAAAATTAATCAAAATAGTGGCTCAGTAACAAGCTAAAACTTAGGAATTTTAAATTTGAAAATTCAAAACGTTGCACAGAATCGTATTTGCACGATCTACGCGGCCAAAACTATGTTTATACTGAATTGGTATCTAAACAATGTAAATAAATTAAAAAACAAATTTTCACAATAATTATATATATATTCAAGATTATATACATTATATATTTACAAAAAATCAAAAAAGTGCAATTTTCGGTCTGTACAAAGGGAAATAACAATAAAAATGCTAGTTTATTGACATTCTTCATCACTCTCCGATGAACTTTCTGATATATTGGGGTCTGCAAGTGCAAACATGGCCAAAGTTTCAGGTAAAAATGTTCCAGATTTCCTTTTTTTTACAGTCCGCATGCTACTTAGCATAGGATCAGAAGTAAGTAGAAGGCGATTAAAAATATCCTGATTACAGCTTTCCCTTGAAAATTTCCTCGCATAATCTTGGCGGTAACATCTAAAATGTTTGTTGCGAGCCTCAGCTGCTTCCTCGGAAAGCTGTCCGATTGGTAATAATGCCTTTTTGATGATGACTGCGCCATGGACTAAAAGCTTGTGCATTGTTGGCGTCATAGGGTGCCAATCATATAGGTCCACATAAACGCGAGCAGTTTCTGAAGCATATTGTTCATACTTTACGGGATCAATTTTGAATCCGCTTGAAATTGCTTCCAATATGACTTTTAGTGTGTAAATTAGCTCATAGCTGATGCCAGTTATTTTCGCAGCTAATTTGGGGTCCTCAAAAAACCTTCTGCTGGTATTTCCATCATTGGTATTACCGAAATTGAACTTATGCATATCTATTATTGGCCCTGTTTCATTGCGAAACCTTCTTTGTATCTCTTTCTTGGTTTGCTCTTCTGGGTCTTTCTCCTCCTTCGATTTCCTTTCCCTGTATTTTTGTACTTGGAGTTTATAGGCTAAATGTAGGATACATTCAAAAATTCGAATTCTGGCGTGCAACACCGATATGCCGAATTCAAGGGCTGCAAAATTCACTCCTCTTGTGTAGTCCAATTTATTGAAATCTTTCGAGGTTGCTCCACATATATAGCACCTACTTGTGGACTTTGTACCTGTGGCGGCATTGCAGACCTTTCCGTCGACCATGGTCAGTACAAATGTGTGCTTTATTAAAAAAAAATTCTCCGCTATATTGACCTCTGTTGGGACTAACGAGTTAATGGCGCTTTTAACATGTCTTATTTCCTCTTCAGTAACATCTGTTGTTTCCTTGACAAAACGGAATCTTATTGGTCGACAAAATCGCGGTGAAGAGGGCGTTGGATTGTTCCATAAAACTTTATTATCTCCACAAATCAATTGGACAGCTACAAAGCAGTTTTGAAATATATTTGCATCCGAATCGGTATCATTTTGTAGTTTTTGCTTAAACTGTGATTGCTGGGACCCATCGCAACCCCATTTACTTATGAGAGCTAGGCATTCACGCTCTTGATCCTTTAAAGTCTCCAATAGCTCTTCTAGGTACTCCGTTAAACGCCTAGCGGTAACATCCATTAGAGGCTGCAATTGAGCTTCGGCACTAGTACTTGTCACCGTAATCGATTCTTGAGGTGGGTAAATTGTCTGCTTGGCTTTTAGTTAGCGGCTATAGCATGGAAAAAACTTTTTATTGGTCTTTCTTACAATTTCGTACTGTCCAATTGCTTTTTACTTGATTTTGTACAGTAAAATGCCTTTTTATATTTAGTTGCTCGTGTCGGAGTACTGGTAATATCTTTTAAGATATTTGATGCATCTTTTTTACCAGATTTTCCCAGTTCCACTGTCGCAGCATGGATTTTGATATCCTTTTCAAAATTAGAACGAAGTTCTTCAGTCTTTCGCCTTTTGCTCTTCTCACTTAAGTCTTCGAACGACTTGAATGGCCGACCTGGCCGTTTTGTGTCTCAACTACAGGTATTTCAAAAGTACCTTCTAGCCAAGATTGGTTGTATTAGAAAATTAGCTTCTTTATAATGAGCTTTGACCCACCTTTGTTTCAGTTCTGATTTGAAAAAGGCAAAACCACGTTTCAATTTAATAATTTGGTCTTCATTATAATTTTCACATGACAAAAGTTGATCTTTTAGATAGTTTAGATTTGCATCTAAACTAGGCAAATTTTCCTTCTTCATGCGGTCGAATAAGTATTGTCGAGTCACAATCTTTACTCCTGATGCACCCTCTGAACCTAAAACAAACATACATTAAGTTAAAAGACACTAACAAATATTTCCAATTTTATACGAAATTTCGCTACATATCTTTAACGCCTCAAAACTATATTTATCCGGAAGTTTCCGGACACGATTTTGATACTAATTTTAAGGAAAAGGATCAAATAACAACCTGTAATAATAACCATAGCCCGATCTACCCCTATACATGAACAAAAACACTAGTAAAGAAAAATATTGAAGGAAATCAGGGTACGAAAAAGACATTTTTTATAAGTTGAAATAATAATCTTGTTTTGTAGTTAACCATGACTTTTATAATGTAATTTGTAAGTTTCTTACCTTCTTCATTAGAATCCATCACTTTCAATTTGTAACAATAACTTGTTAACATAAAAAACAACTTAGGAAGTTCGTATAATAAAGCGCGTCGCCGAGAACAGATACTTGCACTAGGTGAAACGGTTCAATTCCGACTGACGAAACGGGTGCGCGGTGCGCATTACAAGGTAGAACAGGGACGGGTTCTGTTCACGGGTTAGTCTTTTGTTCGGGGAACCGGTTTTTATGAATAGTATTGTTATTTTGAGATTGGGACTTTTGGCCGCGTAGATCGTGCAAATACGACTCTGTGCGTTGTAAAGACTATTCGTGGATTGAACATTTTTTTGTTTGTATATTGCATTTTCTAATTTTTTTTTTAGTTTTTGGTAAAAAATTGTGATTGTACCCTATCGAAATGCATTTTATAATATAAGACGTTGTATTACCACAAACCGCCTTCTGTGTTGGGAAGTTAAAATTTGTGTTTATATGTGTTTTTTGATAAGAAATTCGATAAAAAACGAGTTTAAAACTATCCTATATTTCAAGTTGGAACCAACCATACACATTCACAAAATTTAATAGAAATCGGTTGGGTGGTTTCGTAGATCAACGTTCACAAACACAGTGACACGTGACTTTTATATAGAAGATAATTTATGTTCTATCTTTATAAATAAAAATGTAAGTGTTCGTTTGTTCAAAATCTTAAATCTCCGAAAATTCTTCACCGATTTATTTAAAATTTTGACACAGCATTACATTCGAATACGCGTATGTTTTTTTATATGCCTATACTATATATCACCTGTGACAGGTAAAAGCATGTTTTTTTTTAAAGAGCGCCATCTGTTGGAAGTAAAAGAAACACGCGCTAGTGTTTATCTCCCTACACAAAGAGACTAAGCCATAGCAGCGCATTGCGGGGTACAGCTAGTTCTCATAATAAAAACATGATCTCTCAATAAAGACCTGACGTCACTGATTTTATTGAATGTTGCTTCGGGAGACATAGATTTTGCGTTATCTGTGTGAACGTGAACATACGACATAACCAAGTAAGAAATTATCTATGACATCAAACATTCCATAGAATGCGTGTACCGGTCTTAATGAAGTTTCCTTTTGTCAGATTAATTTGTGATAATTTTAGTCATTTTAGTGTATATTTAGTACTATATATATCCATAACTGTGATTGAAAACGATATTACCAGAATTATTTCGTTTTTGGTGTAGGTTTCCTAAGCCCATGTTCCGTGTCAACTAAAATCAAACCGATTTACTCGGAAGTGTTGGGAGACATGGCTGAAACAATAAATGTCCTGTCTAACAAAAATCAACTAAAGAAAGAGAAGATTTCCGCGCCACCTTTGAAGTCATCAACAGAAATCTTATCTGAACTTTTCCGCCAATTCAACGCGGCGCCTCCAGAAATTTCACTGCGTTTAGATAGTGACAAACCCGAAAAGAAGTCTAAGAAAAAGAAGAAACACAAAGAAAAGAAGAAAAAGAAAACAGAGAGACGAGGAAGAAGCAGCTCTGATGATAGTGCCAACGGTGATAAGGAAGTTACAAGAAAGAAGAGCAAAAAGAGCAAGCACAAGAAACACAAAAAAAGGTCAAAAAGCTCTGATTCCGATAATGGTTATGTCGGTAAAAAGAAAAAACGCTCTTATAGCCCAGACTCGCCCCTTCCAAATCTAATCCTGCAAACTCTACGCAAAAGTGATGCTAATGAACGTAGGGTAACTAGTCTTGATATGGGCAACTTTACAATTCAAGTAGACAATGAACGAAGTGTTCAGAAACCGTTAGTATTACCTGAAGACCTACCCGATATCAAACCGAACATTATTACTCTTTCAAATACAATAGATCATATCCCTATACCAAAAACGCCAGATGTGTCTAAAATTAAATTACCAGATGAATTTTCTACAAAATCTACCGATGCTAATAATAAACCGTCTGACAGCGCCGATAAAAATAAAGTTGGAATAAATAAAATACAAATTAAAAATTTGAAATTCAGTTCTGTTTTTGAAGCCAATGTTAAACAAGCAGAAGAAGAAGCGAGGAAGAAAGCTGAGAAATATGAAGATGGGGAATTGTCCTCAGACTCTTCGAGCTTAGATTCCATGAAAGTTCCTTCTGACGTAGAGTCTGAAGACAATGTGCCTACATCCGATCTCAGAGAAAAACTCAATACTCTGGCTAGACATAACTCGGAGAGTGATACGGGCACCAAAGTCTCAAAAAGGTATTTTCAATATACTCTAAGTATGGGTTCTTTCACAGAATTTGAACAATTCATCAAATTTCAAAGTTAATTTTCAAGTTCTGTGAAAGTTGTACTCATATTCTGTTATTATTTCTGTTCTTTGAAGCAACTGTTGTCGAAATATAATAAACATAGATTATACCTCTTACGCCTAAATTTCAATCTAAAAATAATACCACGTAGGAGTAATTTTATTATACAACTCCCCATTGAATTCCGATTACTCGCTTCGAATGCCTTTAGTTTCTTGCAGTATAAAACCGAGCACAAAGTTATTGCTCAATCCCATATTGTAATTTGTTCATTTTATCGGCCATTAGCAGGCCTGAAAGACATAGCGCACAAGAAATAGAGGTAAACTTAACAACCCTTTAGATTTAAACTTGTCGTGAAACGAAGATCATTCATTTTGTGGCAAAAGTGTAGTCATCATTTGTTTTGTTGGCTATGTATAAAGATAAACATTTCTATCTATAAAGAAATGTTACATTTTTATCAATTGTTTCTTTAATCGTTCTGCCTCGAAGCTATCTATGAGGTACTTAACTTACTGGAAGACAAATTTTAAAGTTACATTAATTTTTTTATAGCATTCCACTTATCCTTCGAGGGTTTGTTTGAATTATAAACTTTCTTTGTTGCCCAAATCAAAATGACTTGATATTTGTATCGTGACTCCAGTTTAGATAAATTTAAATGTATTGTGTATTTTACCTTTTTGTACAATTTGACATAATCTAATGTATTATGATGAAGACATATTGAAGAATAGTCTAATCAATTAGAATATTAACTGCATATAAATATGCTATATAAATAAAAATGTAAGTTCTTCATTACCGATTGCCTTGAAATTTTGACACAACGTTGCATTCGAATACGCGTGTGTTTTTATATACTTATATTATACAGAGTGTCCGGGGGCAAGGTGCACTAACTTCGGGAGATGATTCTATATGATAGTACAAGTAAAAAGATATAATTTTTTAGAAATTGCAACTTTAAGGTGTGCTTTTCATGTAAAAAGGTAAAATTGGTTCAACGTACAACGTGTCAGGTACATTATTTTGCGTTGTTGCCAAACTACCGTCCCTTGCCAACTGCCGGTTCCCTCAATCAATCTTGAATTCAATGAATACCGTGCATTGTATTTTATTCGCAAAGTTAAAATTGTGAATTTTTATCGTAATTTTGTTAAAAAGTGCTACAAAGCCAGAATTTACTAAGATTTATTAACGAAGAAAGGGCAGATATTCATTATGTGTGCGGGCTTCATGAGGGAAACACAAACGCCGCCTGTCGGGAGAATATGCGCGTCGTTTTCCAAATCGAAAATTGCCAACACTCGGTTGTTGTTAGGTTAGATTTTTAGATTTTTTCTTTTGGGGTGCGATGAAGGACAAAGTTTACGCCAAAGAAGTTAATACCGTCAAATAGTGATGTATAAATATCCGGGAATTTATTTCTGGGGAATATTCCCCTGGACGGGTAATTTTATTTTAACAACATAATACCTCAAAAAGAATAATATTTATTAAATAAAAAATAAAATATACACACATATGGTACATATAGAGCAGGATAGATCCATAAAAACTATTCCAATCTATATAGAAATAGGATCCAAGAGAAAAATAACAAAAAAAAACACCGATCAAAATTATTTTAAAGTGAGTAGTATCTCTATATAATTGTATACTGTACATTATTAGTAGCCTATATACACTTTATGCTAGTAAACGGTACATATAAAAAATCAATCGTAAAAATGACTAATGCTGTCGAACTTTCAGCTAGAGGTGCACTTTCAGATAGAGGCGTAGGCCTACTAACCATCATGATCCTAATATCAGTTTCAGAATCTCCTGCCAACAGCCTTTTCACTTCAACAGGACACTTCACACAACTTTGTATATGTTTCACCATTTTTGTGGCATTTTTAATTTTGTACACAAAATTGCAATACTTGCACAATCCACCAGCTCCAGTACTTCTAAAATATGTCCAAACATTGCTCCTGTCCCTGCCCATATTATAGAAATTTTTGAATTATTAATCTCAAACCACACACAACCTTTCAGCAGCTACACAATAACACTGAGCAGAGAGACCAGGATCCAGTATGTTATATAGCAAATCTAAGGGAGTTCCCATCGAGGAAACCCAATACCTCTTAAGGGGGGGCTAGGGTTAATTCGTACGAAAAAAGGCATTTTTTGTGAATTTTTTGTGACAACACAGTTAAAATCTCTTTATTAAATCTAATAGGACAGTAAAGTATGACATTTTAAGAATGTTGTATAAAATTTTCACGGAGAAATATTAAAAAACACGGCAATGGCAGCAATTATTCGGATGTGTCTCAAAAAAAAGTAGAATGGCGGTGCCCCTCATAACTCGGTGCTGAGTCATCTGAAATCAAAAAATCAAATTTCATTCGTTAGATAATAGTTTTTCCTAGGTAACGCTGGGAGGGTTTTTCGAAATTTTAATTTTTCACTTTTTTGGAACACTGAAAGGAAAAACGCTATTTTTATTGAAAAAAATCGGCTAATTTGTTATTGTAAAATAATAATTATTAACAAATTTGAAAAAAATCTCCAGCGTTACCTCGTAAATTATGTACAGAAATAGTTTTCAAAATTTCAAAAGGATCGGTGCAGTAGTTTTGAAGTTATGACGGGCACCGACTTTGAAAACGTGAGTTGTGGGAAAAACGCTATAAAGTTTTGAACACTAAAAAATCTGGTATTAAACGTTTATAAGCAAATTTTATCGGCTTACCTCACACTGAATCATCAATGCCAGGTCCATAATGGATGTTGCTATCATCCATGATGTCTAAAGCACCTTTTTGCTCCTGTCTATGACGAATCCTGCCTTCTTTAGTTTGTCTCTCAGCTTCCTGCTCTGCTCGGCTTATACGTATGGTCGGGTAGGGATTAAAATCCGACAGGTATAAAAATACTCGTAACTTCGTCAATTTTGCTCCAATCAACTTGAAATTTGAACACAATATTCTTAACATATTAAGCATTTATTTTAAAAAAATTATCAAAAATGCAAAAAAAAAAATTTTTAAACCCCCCCTTAAAGGAAGTCCTTAATCAGGAAAGCCCCTAAACAGGGTACCCCCTTAGGGAATCCCTACATGGGATACTCTGGTCTGCAAGGACTTCCCTAAGGGGGGGGGCATAAGTGGTGGAGAGGCCCTAGATCAGGGGATGTCGTCTTAGATAACTGCTAACACTCGATAAAGCATCCAAGAGAAGTGTAGAAACCATTTTGCTAAAAATAAAATAAATTCCCCGTTTTCGGGAATTTATTTCAGGTCGGGGAATATTCCCGGGTCTACATCACTACCGTCAAAGAACTTCGGTTACGTATTCACAAAGCTGCAGATGCGATACGCCACAACGTACGAATTGTTAATAGTATTACTTTACGTTTACATGCCTAAAAATTTGTACAGTTCTCTTTTTGAATTTGGTTTACAACAAACAATGATTTTGTAGCTTATTGTAAATGACAAAATCTAGATTTTATTTTATTGTTTACAAGCGTTTTCCATGGATATGGGCTAATCACAAATATGCGACGTTGCCACGGTGAGCTTACAGCGAATTTATCGTGTAAGTTTGTACCTCACACTGAGGAATTTTAGTAGGTATGTCTTTTTGTATGAAAAAAAAACAGTTATTTCGGAATAAGTTATTTATCTTTTTTACTCCTACCATCATATATAATCACATCCCGAAGTTAGTGTACTTTACACCGGACCCCCTGGTATAGATGTCACCTGTGACAGGTAAAAACATGCTTTTTTTAAAAAAAACAGCGCCTGTTGGACGTAAAAGCAACACGCGCTATAATTTCTCTATATGCATAGACAGAAGAGCCACAGCAACGCGTGGCGGGGTACAACTAGCTTTAAATATAAACATACATTTACATAATAAACGCACAACAACTTTAGTGGACTTCATATAAATGTGTTAATAAAGAATAGGACAATGATAATATCTGCATTATTTGTAATAATTTTACAATCTCTTCTTTTCAGTGATAAATCAAATAAAACTAAGTTATCGGACGGGAAATCAAAAGACAGTCGAAGTAGGACTAAGAAAAGATCTCGTAGTAGATCGAGAAGTAAATCACATAGAAGGTAAGTAACATTATGTGTTATTTTTCTATACATAGTAAAAAATTTATTCGACTGTTGCATTTTTTATTACATTCCATTAGTTATTTTTTCGTTCTGTTTTCAGGTCACGCAGTAGGTCAGGGTCATATAGTCGCTCACGAAGAAGATCGGGTAGCAGAACAAGGCACAGACATAGAAGAGCATCGAGACATGGCTACGATGATGAAAAAAGGCTTGTTAATCTTTCTTTTTTAATGCTCCGTTGTCGAGGGGTAAGGCTCTCGACTAGCAAGCCGAAAGTTGCGGGTTCAAATCCCAGTGTGCCTAATTAATTTTTACTCAATTAATTTGTGTTTTTTCACAATGTTTTCGTTAAAAATAATATCCAGTATACTTGTGGCAAGTTCCAGAGTGGAAGATACTCCCAGTATCGCCCTGGTAAGACCACCATTCAAAATTGAAACATTGCTTGAAATGGCTTTAGCCGTGTTTGGTAACCAGATTTGAATAGCCAGGTACTCTCTCACCTTCCTCTTCCCCATCTCCTTCCCCTCCCCACTACCTTCAGCCTCACAACATACCCCAATTGGGGTTGCCATAGTCTCACCGACAGTTGTGACTCTTGTGCGGTGTTCACAAAAAAAAAAAGACTCCCGATTGCTCCTAACCGCCTGGAACCAGTAAGAGACAATAGCATCTCGAATTGGCGTGTGTGGTGAGGCTGAAGGACTTGGCTATTCTGATCTGGTCACCAAACACGGCTGAAGCTATTTCAAGCAACTTTTCAATTCTGAATATGAATATTTTCAATCTGGAATGTGCCGCAAATATACCTTATATTATTTTAATGATTAAATTGTGAAATATCGCAAATCAATGGAATATAATTTACTTGTCCACGCCGGGATGTTAACCTGTGGCCTCCGGATTGCTAGTCGAGAGCCTTACACTTCAAACACAGCCTCCGTGGTTGAGGGGTATGTTGAGACTCTCAAGGAAGACACTGTGTTGTTATTTGCCACGGCAGTATAAATCACACTTCTGGGGATTATCTGTTGGAACATAATATACTATCCAAATGTAACCAAATTTAACCCAAAAAATTGATGCATTCAAATAAGTAACATTAAAATTGATGCATTTCAATAAGTAACATTAAAATTGATGCATTCCAATAAGTAACATTAAAATTGATGCATTCCAATAAGTAACATTAAAATTGATGCATTCCAATAAGTAACATTAAAATTGATGCATTCAAATAACTTTTTTTTTTTTTATATTCAATAATATTGTTATTGGGTTTATAAAAACACTTTATTTTTAATCAAGTTCTAAACTTTCTAAAACTTTCTAAATAAAAATTTCTAAACTTTCTAAACAAGTTCTAAACATTCTTAAAATAAACTGTTTTTATAAACCCAATAACAATATTATTGAATATATAAAAAATAAAAAATTAAAATGGAGTTCTACAAATTAAACTTAATAACAATAAATACATTCAAATAAGTAACATTAAAATTGATGCATTCAAATAAGTAACATTAAAATTGATGCATTCAAATAAGTAACATTAAAATTGATGCATTCAAATAAGTAACATTAAAATTGATGCATTCAAATAAGTAACATTAAAATTGATGCATTCAAATAAGAAACATTAAAATTGATGCATTCCAATAAGTAATATGTATTAAAATTGATGCATTCAAATAAGTAACATTAAAATTGATGCATTCCAATAAGTAATATTATAATTGATGCATTCAAATAAGTAACATTTAAATTGATGCATTCAAATAAGTATCATTAAAATTGATGCATTCAAATAAGTAACATTTAAATTTATTTTTACAATTTTACCATACTTCTTTAAAATTTTTGCATATTCTTACTAAATACTAGTATTTTTTATTAATTTTCACTATGTACATGTAGGTATGCGTACAATTTATGGGTTGTGTGGGATTGTACTTACCTACGAACATTCCAAAATAAATTAAAAATATTAATGTTGTATTTTATTCTAGAACAAGCCGCAGCGACCACCGCAAGACAAAAGACACAGAGAGTAATCGCCACGGCATTGATAAGAAGCGCCTGTTGGAGATTGCCAGGAAGAACGCCATCACAATGCTGCAGAATGGGGCCTTGCCTGCCGCCGTGTCCCTTGGACCTCTGGCACAGCAAAAGGTCATCTCTGCTATCAAATCTGGAGGTATGATTTCAATGGACTTCGTCATCAATTTTGAGCTCGGATTTTTATTGGGCAAACAAAACAAGTCTTGATAAATTACATTATTGCATTACAATGACGTAACATAATAGCAATAATATATTAACACAATATCATAATAGATTTATTATAACAATAATATATTTACAACCAGTATTGATATCTGCCTAGATTAATTAGCAAAAAAAATATTAATAGAAAAAGTAGGGTATGAATATAGTCAATATTGATATAAAAAACTAATTTACAGATTATATATAGTAAATAGTGGACCCGGGCAGATGTTGTCCTGCTATAGACCACCTTCTATGTAGGAGAGCTAAAATTTGTGGTTGTATGTATTTTTGAATGAGAAATCTGAAAAAAAAATCGTTGAAAATTTTTTGATCTCGGCAACAAAACTATCCTATATTTCAAGCTGGAACCTTCCATACACATTCACAAGCTTTCACAGAAACATTGTAGTATACAGTAGTATTAACTATAGTTATAAATTGTGGAAGGATACAAATAACTTTGTCTATTTTGATAAATGCAAGAATTATGCAAGAAAACCCGCCAGTGTCCAGAACAGGAAGATGATTTTCGATAACGAAAGCTCAAATCATAAAAAGTTGATTAATTTGTTTTATTTCACAATATAATGTCAATCCAATAAAATACTTGTACTGTAAAATGGGGTTACTTTGATCAATTTTTAATTTTTTAACTAATTAAAAGTATCTACCAATCTGGAAGATGCTACAATATTCAGATCTGGTCTGCAAACACGGCTAAAGCCACTTCAAGGAACGTTTTGAACCTGCATGGTGGTCTTTCGCCAGGGCGATATTGTAAATATCTACCAATCTATGCATAGCGATGAAATCTATTCTATCCAAGGTCATGGAACTTGTAATCAACGACAAACTGCTCACATACCCTTTTGAAGAACAAAATTATTAACGAACGTCTATAAGGATTCCGGCGGAATCGCTTGTGCGTTGATCTTCTCGTGTATGTGATGCATGTTTGGGGGCGGATCCAAGCAGTTTCACTGGATATTTTCAAGGCTTTTGACCAAGTTCGGCACCGAGAACTTGTCAACAAACTGCCTTCTTACTGACTTCCCGCATTCTTGTGTACGTGGATTGCGGACTTTTTGATGGAAATTTTTTTGACAATGCTTGCGTTGCTCTTTTGAAATGTCGTACAGTACTACAATAGCTCAAAATTCCCTCCCGCTATCCGCTACACACCTCGCTCGCTTACTTCATTGGAGCGGGACACACACTCCCCTTAAGAGGATACGATAGGCATAGTGGTGCGATTTGACAGAAAACAGATACCTAAGTCCCGCTAAAACTATTGTTCATATGACATTCTCAGACTTCATATTTTTTATTATCAAAGAATGTACTCTTGTGTTTCACTTTACTGTTTTTTTTCTCATAATTAATTTAGGCATTCGACCATAATAAATAGAACATTGATACACAGTAAAAAATTTACACATTTACTTCGATCTATAGTTTATTGCATCAATAATGATTTTAGACAATATTTTAAAAGAAAGACAAACATTCCCGGGTTACGAATAACCTGACAATATTTGAAAATCTTCTACTACCACCACAGTAAGCGGAAAATGTTGCTTGTGTTGTGATGGAGGACTTAGCCAGCTGAGGAATTGAACACACTACGCCTGGGTGGGATCCAAATGCGATGTCAACTCGGCCACCGACCGGTCCGATATATACATAATACACAATTTTGTATAATTACGGCCTTTTATTGTCGTTATCATATCTAATTATTATATTTTTGGTAAACTAATGTTTAAGACAAGATTTTTTATGCATAGCACAAAGGGTAACAATTATTTTATAAGCAATAATTATTAGCCTGAAACACTCATCAACATTGAAAAATCTCCTGATAAAAGATACATGACGCCAACGGGACTTGAACCCGTGTCCTTTCGATTTCCGGTCGACAGCTCTGACCACTGAGCTATGGCGGCTTATCTCTTATCATCTCTTATCCGCGAAATAATTCAATATATACTAGTATTTCATTCAACAATTACTGCTTGTTACATTTTTTCACCTGAAAACAACCAACTTTATTTTATATGAGCTTATTCGCTTATCCGCGAAATAATTCAATATATACTAGTGTTTCATTCAACAATTACTGCTTGTTACATTTTTTCACCTGAAAACTACCAACTTTATTTTATACACGGGTTCAAGTCCCGTTGGCGTCATGTATCTTTTATCAGGAGATTTTTCAATGTTGATGAGTGTTTCAGGCTAATAATTATTGCTTATAAAATAATTGTTATCATATCTGTTGACATAAAGAATTAAATAAATATATCGTTTGGTGCCAATATTTCAACGAACACTGCGCCATTTGTGATGAAGTTGGCGGCTTACGGCCCGGTTTTTGGCCCGTATAGACGAAAAACACCATGTAAACACCCTAGGTAACAGATCTTATAGGATCATTCCAACCCACTTAAATCTTTGCAATCTTCTAAGAAGGCTAGAAAATCAGTTAGTTTAACAAAACATCTGAAAATATGTGACATTATGGACAAGTTTATGTACTACAGACAGCCACATTGTTTGAAACCAGAGATGTGCTTTATTTCAAATAAATCCATTTCAAATGGAAATGCAAAATGCAAAATAGGTATTTTCCATTTTGCATTTTAAATGCTTTTCTAAAAACCATTTTGCATTTTGCATTTTAAATGCTTTTCTCAATGCATTTTCCATTTTAAATGCTTTTTTGCAACATTCTTCCTACTATCTCCACTCATCTTTTTTTCATAAGCCCCAAATATCAGTCGGTCCTCAACCTCGCTATGAGAGATAATTTCCATTTGTCAAGTTGCTCCCCGGTAGGAGCCCTGGCAATTGAGTGTAATACCATTACAAAAAATACTGATTCAAATACTGAACATGGTGCCATGACGCTCTAATATTAAATAGCAGTTTCTATGTTTTTACGTTGGCAACATTAGTTCCGCGCAAATTTTTCGTGGTTTCATAATCTGTAGTCGTGGTGTTTTTGGATTTACCATCATGTAAATGATTTGCCATCATAATATGTTTGTTCTACATTGATGTCTATTATTAAATGACAAATTTTTAAAAAATTCTATAATTATTTTAATTGTTTGAATGAGAAACCATTTTGCATTTTCAATGCATTTTGAAAATAGGTATTTTGCATTTTGCATTTGAAATGCTTTTCTAAAAACCATTTTGCATTTTCAAATGGAAAAGTTTTGACCCATTTCCATTTTGCATTTCAAATGGTTTTGGGTACCCATTTTGCACATCTCTGTTTGAAACACATTAAAACGATCCTTTAATGTGTTTAAACCACCATATTGTGATACGTACAACGTGCTTGTATGCCGTGAACGAGTGATCTGCAAATGTCCGTCGAGTTTCACAAACGTGCACTGGAGATCAATGCCGCTGGCGCCTTAGAGCAGGCTCCATTGAAATACCTTTGAAGGTACACCCACCCTGTCCCACCCCGGTATAGGTGACTTATGGTCACCCCTTCGGAGCTCTCGCATGAATCTAATTTTTTTGAATAAACGGCTCTACAATTTATATAAATGAAGCTAGGCCTTCAAAGTCCCCGCATACGGTGTTATGAAGCGGTATGCAAGCGCTTACAAGTACTAAACTAAGGACAACACAGAAAAATAAACAACAAAACAATCAAGTTCAAGTGTCAGGCAGATAGTTGGTGGAGGGGACCCACACTCCAGTACCTGTAAACACATAAAAGTAAAGTAAACAATAGAGTGACGGGGGAGTTTCGCCGAACCACGACTGGCAGTCCTGTTGAGAAATTGGTGGTGGTTGGGGCGACTGGTGCAGGTCAGGACTTCCACACCCCTTAGCCGACCACCCGGTGGTGCCCTGAAGATAAGTATTGGAAAAAGAGGGATAAAACCCTAAAGAACCTAGGGGAAAGAAGCGTCAGGAGGTTGGAGGCAGGGTGGAGGTTACCCCAGCCCGCACAGTCACCCCTCTGACCACCAACGCTCATCAGGGGTGGCGCAGGTGATTGGCGGAGTCCCATTGAAATACCTGCTGAACAGACTCATCATGGCCACATGGCGTCTGTGCATTAGAGATAGCAATCGGCCTGTTAACAATGGATTGTTAATCAGACGGGCCGCCCTCCTTTGCACAGAATAAAGTAGGTTTATCAAGTATTAAAGGGGCTCCAGCACAGAGGTGACTCCCAAATTCAATTGTTGGGCATACTTGAGATTTGTATAGGGTTAGCAACTGGTCACTATTGAAGAATCTGCTAGCTACATACGAGACCCCCAGTTTCTTGAAAGCCTGATTTACTCGGGCTTCTGTAGAGCCCCGATACTTAATAATAATAATAATATATATATCTTTATTTAAGAAAGTTTGCAACATTACAACTATATGTAAATGCATATTATGGTGTATATTGTACATTGATTTGTAACTTTTTTTTAAGGTTATAAAATTAACAGAAAAATACAAACATAATATGATGAAGTTAAAAAGAAAATAAAAGTACAGTTAGTTGAGGTTTCTCAAATACCGCCTCACTAGGCTAGCCTGTGTTGAGGCAGAATTTTTCATGCTGGTCTGATAAACTTGCTCTAAGCATTTCAAACTAATTTTTATTGGGGAGGGTACTTCCATCGAATTGCACCAGACAGTCATTTTTTTATTTTTTTTTTTTCTTTCTTTTTTCATAAAATATATTTGAATACAGGTTTTTACATGCTTTTCGACTACCACCCTAGACACATGTCCGTATTATGGTACATTAATCTCCCTCTTTGCCGAAATCAGACAGGCTTTGGTTTTTGAGACGTTGAAACTATCCAGGTTGGCTTTACCCCAGACACGAACCTTCCTGAGGTGGTGGTCAACTATTTGTCTCAAAACTTCCTGATGCTTTCATCAGCGTAACAAAGAATTAGTACACATTCAACGAGATTGTTGATGTGAAACAAAAACAGACTTGATGACACCTTGTGGGATCCCTGCATTGATTTGGTGCAGATAGGATTAAGAGCCATCATCTATGGTTTGAATTGGTTTCTAAATAATGCCTTTAACAGTCCAGAATTGCTTTCCTTGTTGAGCTTTCAGATTCCTCTACGTAATACTAGAAGTCGAGATCTATTTCAGTGCAGAAATTCTGATACCAACTACCATATGTATTCCTCATTTCCCAGAATACTTATGGAGGGAAATAATTATACTGAGTCAGTTGACATCTTTATCACTTAAAAAATACAAAATATTGTTACTGAGCCAGTTTAGTTATGTAAAATAAATATGTTATGTTCTGTATTAATATATAATTTTAATTTTTCATATGTAAAAGCCCCTAAAAAGAATGTTAATAAATAAATTCTTCTTCCCCTGAGAAAATCCCCAATCAAACTGTGCAGGATTGCATAGATCCCATTCGATTGTTACTTTTTTTAGAAATTAACCAAAATGTGTTATTTTTTCAGGCAAATCTGTTGATGAACTGACTGACTTTTGTAAGAACTTATCCAGACAAGAAGCATTAGGAGAACTTTCCTCCGTATCTGAAGATTCAGACAATAGTGAGATTAATGAAGCCGAGAGACCTTTCCATCACCCGTTCCTAGTCAAAGATAAAGCTCCCATTGTGCTGAACATTAAAGTAAGTTGAACATGCCTATTACATTCTTCCAAAACCAATCATCATTTGGCTCTCAGATGAAATTGTGTAGTCATTATTATGTTCAGTGGTTCTCTTAAATTCTTTAAAGACATTCTCCTTATAACTCCATCGTAACCCAAAGGTGACTCCAGGGGTCCAGAAGTGGAAGTTCAATCGAAAAAAAATGAATATGAAATGTTACATATTGCTAATACGTTATGAATATTATAAAAATGCCAATGTATGTAATTGATTTTCCAGTACCCACCTATTCTGAAACCGGTAGTACAATATTGTTTAATTTAAGATTATTTATTTACACATATAACTAATTAATGTTTTCTTTTCTTTTAAAGATCTTTTCCTATTAAAAGTTTTAATTTTAATTTGTATTAACTCCAAACTCAGTCCATTGTTTATCAGTAGACTCAAAAAGTAAACAATGAAAGCAAAAATGCACTGATAAAAATTATATCCTTTGTTTTTAACCTCTTTATTTTTCTCTCTTGTAAACTAATTGCCATTTTATTTGAATATGTTTGTCATGATTCAATATTTTATTTCGATATTTTATCCACCTAATTTGAGATTTTAAATTATTCAAAAAACTTACGACTGACACTTTTTCACATCTCCCTCTAATACCTTAATAATCTTAGGTCGTAGATATCTCTATCTCACCATATATATTTATTATAAAAAACATTTTATTTATAAACAAGTTCTGCTGTGTAATTATTATTACGCATGAGAGCGTAAAGTAGTTTGATAATGTCTTCAGAAGAAGAAACAGCTGTCACGTGCAATAATATTTACACAACAGAATTTGTTTATAAATAAACTGTTTTTTTATAAATTGAAAAATAATATTATTAAATATTTGAAAGAAAAACTTCAAAAACAAAACCAAATTTTACTTCATAACACTTCTCCGTGGGCGCCATCAATTTATTCTGTAGTCATTAGAACTTTTGTGTATACTTTCAGGGTGGAATAGCACTGCCAACCCACACCTTTCAGGAGAAGACTATGGAGCAGTCCAAGGTGCTGCGACTGCAGTTTCCAGTGTCATCGGGAAGCCAGCACCGCGGGGCCGAGGGTGAATGGAGGCCAGTTTCTCCGTCAGCGCTTCCCCCGCTGCCCAAACATGTGCCCAATCCTCCCCTGGTCAAACTTGGTGGCAAACCGTAAGTTGAAAAAATCAAGTATTTGTCTTCACACATTCCCTTATCTACAGGAGTCATAATACTGTTGATTTGAGGTTAGGGAACAAAGAGAATTTGTTGACAATAAAAGATAGAATTTCTCTAGGCAAAATAAAATCATTTCAAAATCACTCCACTAGTTCCGAGGAAACATATCGTCGACGAATAAACAATACCAGCGGAACACCAAAAATCTAATTGTGCAGGAGAAACAAAAAACTTTTGAGGAGTTGAGGGGAATCTAATTTCCGTGGCCCCTCAAAACTATGTTATGATGGAAGTATTTCATTAAAAATGTAACGGTTGTCTGGTATTGCTGTGTACGTTATCTAGTGGTAGTATTATGAACTATTAACTATGAACTAACTATGTATTTCATCACCTTTTAAAAACAAATTTTATTTTTCAGATACATTCAGAAATATTCCATTTATTTGGATTTTATTATAAGTGAAAAAAGTACCTTCTGTCGAAATATGGTCGAGACCTGCGGAGTTAAATTAATCATTTATCACAAAATTATTGTTAACTGTTCAAACTATTGACCCGGTTATTCAAGGCATGATTGGTTTGGTGAATATCAGCTCTTTTGCATGGTAATGATAGTAATGGATGAAGACCTCTTCATAAGAATATTGGTATAATGCATATAAAATTGATCGATGGCTGAGTTGGCATCGCGTTTGGGTCCCACCCAGGCGTAGTGTGTTCAATTTCTTGGCTAGTTAAGTCCTTCATCACCAATACAAGCAACATTTTCCGCTTACTGTGGTGGTAGTAGGAGATTTTCAAATATTGTCAGGTTATTCGTAACCCGAGAACTTTTATCTTTCTTTATAAAATAGACAAGATAAAGGAGCCTTCTCTGGTGTTAGAGACATTATAAAATGATCTTTTTGCATGGAAATTTTCAGACATTATTACCTTGCAGGAATGTGAGGTGAAAACACCACAAATTCTATTCGATTGTGAGGTCTGATCATTAGCTGTGACAACCTACGGCAGATTATTGTAATAAAGGTAATAAATAAGGGTACAACATTGAATTTCCACCCTTAGCAGTTGAAATGTGCAACGTATTAGTAAAAATTGTGCAGGAATCACCGTCTATAGTTAGGCCTGAAGGCATAGGAAAATATTTATAATACCTTTATTTGAAACTGAATGTTATTTATTAATGCGGGAACAAGTTACAAATTGAAAATTTACTAATTATTATTGAAATGTCACTTTTTCAGTTTCACAATTGCTTTTATTCATTTCAACAAACTTGCATTTTTGTTATTATTTTTCTCCCCCATTTATCCTCCTACAAAAACTGAAATGCCTTTTTCGTTTATGTTTTGAAAAATCTTGAGAATAATGATGTATCACGCATCTTATTGACCCAAAAAACCCGTATAAAATCGTAATTTCGCTAAATAATCCAATATATTTCAGAAGAAGCCCTGAAAATTGATTAAAAAAAACTTTTCGTGTTATTTTTACTCAATATAATAATATCGATTATAAAAATCTGTACAATAAATTATTATACATTCACTTATAAATAAAAATAATTTCACAGGTTTGCTCTCAGTGTATTAGTGAATAGTTGTGAAAAAGCAATCGAACGATGTTAGTCGGTTTGCCTCCCCTGTCCTCAGAAATTCTTGTTTAAAATTCAATATTTTATGCAAGCAAATCTTTAAAAAAAATATTTTCTTAAGACGTACAAATGTTCAATTACAAGGTACATACTGGAATTTTAAGAACATTATATTTTCACCCATTTGTGAGATTTCATGAAAAAAAGGTTGAAATTTATGATTTTCGCATTCGCATAAATCGACAGGTTGCTGTATAAATGAATGATATAATGCGTCTTTTTTTGCTATTACAATTTGCAAATCCAAAAAAAATTCCATACAATGTCACTCCGGCCTATTAGCCCAGTCAATCTAGACAAAAAATCGACCCAATTGAAAGCTTAATTTTTGCAGGTTAATAGTACTTACTGCAGGGAGTATTTTCACAAAAGTCCCCACTCCTCCCCCGCTTGCTTCCTCCCCGGTGCCCCCTGAAACATTTAAATTGAAGATTTTACTAAAGCCATTATATCTCCTAAACTGAAACATATATCAGAAAATTATTTCCAGATATTTCTTATTAACCTTTTGAACGCGTTAATTTGCTCCGTTTTATCTATACCCGTACGCGATACATATTTTCAAATACCTATGCGCGCAATTAAATGTAAAATTATAGCATTCTGGCATGATTTATTGGACTATATAGACAGAACAGATTATTCTCCACAATATGAAAACAAATCCTCGTGTGTCAACACTCTTAGATGTTTCATACAAAGACGTACCGTATCTTTTGAATGTGGTCCCGCCATTCCCTCGGCGTGTGTGTACTTAGGCCACTGCGTTGATAGACACAAGTGGGACACCATGATCACTTATCATTTTTAGTCATAAAAAGTTGTGAATGACATACTAGTACTAACGCCATCCGTTGACAAAAATGTAAACTACAGGACTAAAAGGCGCGAAGAGGCGCACTTGAAATACAATTTTATTTTTGAGAAATTCTTGTAGATGTCAGCATCGTGATAGTTCTACGAATGTCCAAGTGAGCAAGAAATACATTTATGACGAAAGAGCGCTGGAATATCGGCCGTCAAAGTTTCCGTATCAACTGTTGATACAGCCTCGTGTGAGTATAGACTTTTTGCCGTAACAACAGTTGATACGGCCGCGTGCAAAGAGTTAAATTACCTAAAAGTAATGTGAAAGAAGATTCGTTTTATGTGGAAATATGTCGTATTTTTACGAATTTACACCAAATGTCTGAGTTTAAAGTTTTGGCCGCGAAATTTAGATTTACGCGTAAATATATCATATTTTTACGAATTTATTTGGAATATCTGAATTTGAAAAACCGATTGCGAAATTTCAATAATATATACCCGATTATTTAAAATTTTTACAAATTTACTTTGAATATCTGAGTTTAAAGGATCGGCCGCGACGGAAATCGGCGGCGTATTTTCGATTTACGCTGAAATATATTGTATTTTTATGAATTTGCTTCGAATAACTGAACTTGAAGGGCCACCCGAAAATTTCAATTTATGCGGAAATACATAGTATTTCTACGAATTTACTTTGAATATGTGAATTTAAAAGGCCGGGTGTGACTGAATTCGGCCGAGGAATCTTGATTTACATGGAAATATATCATATTTTTATGAATTTGTCGTTGAATATCTGAATTTAAAGGACTGTCCACAGCGGTAATCGGCCGCGAAAATTTGATATATGCTGAAATGTGTGGTATTTTTACGATTTTACTTTGAATGACTGAACTTGAAGGGCCGTCCGCGGCTATTAAAAAAAAGAAATCGATTTACACGGGAATAATTTGCATTTTTACGAATTTACTCCAAATATATTACCCGAATTTAAAGGAGGTGTCAAGGAACTTTTTTCGGCTTTTTTTTTTTCATAGAATTTTGAATTGCGTGGGAATTTGTTAATTCGGGACATAAAATTTGATTTTTTGATGTCTAGTGGATTTCGAATTAACCAGGTTTTACTATATCTGAAAAAGAACTTGCTCTTCGAAAATGCTGAACATTTACTTTTAATTTTGTACATATTGTCGAAATATTAGAACCTTGATGAGGTTAGATATTTTAATTTTAAGCAATTAAAAATTTAGATGTCTCTTAAATCTAAAGTTGATTTGGCAAGATTTTTGCCAAAAAAGAATGCGGCCCTCCAGCATCTCATAAGGACGCTCCTCTAGGTTCAACATGGCTAGGAAATGAACAAGCATCTAATTTTGACTAACATAATACGGACATGTGTCTAGTGTGGTAGTCGAAAGGCATGTAAAAAACTGTATACAAATATATTTTACGAATAAAGGAAAGGAAAAAAAATTAAATAAAAATAGGATGGATGGATAAGTAGAGAATATGGGTTAACACCAATAAATATCAATAACATGTCCCGCGGCTAGAAATGAACTTTTCATGCTGATTTCTTGTAACTGCAAAACCTCGAGCGTAAAGCCATGTAGCTAACGGAGGGCAGTTTATTAGAGTGTTCTGTTGGCCACTGTAATGGTTTATCCTGCAGCAGCACATCTAAAATAATGTTGAACTATTATACTACATTGTTGACACGGGACTCTTATGAAAATACTCTCTGGGGTAGTAATACTCTCTATTCACCTGCACCTGTTTTTTCTTAGTGGGACATCAGGAGCCAGTGGCAGCCCCCTGGCTATATGCGCCCCACCAGATCCCACCAGCCCTCCCACAGTCCTGGCCACAAGTTAGTATATTTATATAGTTCTTTTATAAGTTCAGCATCATTAACCTTTGGAATGCCAGTGAATCTGCACTTGCCTCGTGGTATTTTGAACCATAACAAATGCCCCTAGTGTACTAAAATTAATGAGAGGAAATAATGTATCTTAATTGCTTAGTTGCTTAACTGCTTATTTTAGCTTGTCGTTTCGTCACTTGCAAACATTTATCTGTGAAAAAGTGCTTTGCAAATTCCATGTCAAATTTCATTTTCATTTTCAAAATTTGTACTGCATTTATTACATCCATTATGGTTTAACTTATTTTATGTGTTCTACTTTGATTGAAGCACTAGCTAACATCTTATCGACTGCCTCTGTTAATGTTGAATGTTTTTCAGTACCTGGCATAATGCAGCCTGCGATTGTTCCTGCCACCACCCCAGGGCCACAAGTATTTCCTACTGACACCAACGTTACCGTAAGTTTCAATCAATATAAATTTTTGGCGGTTGAATGAATTTGAATGACTTTCCGCTCGTTTGTGAGGATGAACACCACCCTACACTCTCATTTCCTGATACTACAAGTTAATCACAGACGAAAGAAAAAATTTTACGACTAGTTTTATTAAATATGGGTGTTTACGAATAAACTGGTGACAAACGGTGTCTGCCACGTATTAAATCCTAATAGTCTCTCATGTTGCTAACCTGTTTCCTCGCCTTATTTATTTATGTACGTATTTACAATTCTAGTTTAATAAGCGCTTTAAGTCTAATGGTTTTCTTTTGTTATTATTTCAGACCATTGATATAGGATCCATTGTTTCACAAAGGCTGACTGCTATCAGGAAACTCCAGCAGAATCCTAATGATGTCAGCGCTATTAGCCAAATGTATCAAGTCAACAAAGAGGTAAGCACCAATAAAACAATCAATGTATTAGTATCAACAGCTTTTTATGGTGCATATTAAAGTGTGAACTTTACATAATATTTACTACGGTGAGACCTAAACGGTCGCACTAGACATATCCAAAGCCTTTGACCGGGTCTGGCACCGAGGACTTGTCAACAAATTGCCCTCTTACGGACTTCCCGCATCCCTGTGTACGTGGTTTGCTGACTTTTTAAGGGATAGGTAGATTCAGGCGGTTGCTGACGGTTTCACCTCTTCCTCGCACTCTATAAATGCTGGCGTCCCACAGGGATCGGTTCTGTCTCCGACTTTGTTTTTGTTGCACATCAATGACCTTTTGACATGTGCACCGATTCATTGTTACGCGGATGACAGTACAGTTCATGATAGCTTTTTGTTTGACAGGCCCCCAAAGGGCACACAAACTCCAACGGCTCGGAGGGCTTTGAAGCAGAGAATGGACGGTTATCTCGAGAGTATTTCCTCCTGGGGTAAAAATAATCTCGTCGAATTTAATGTTTCAAAGACCCAATCCTGTCTGATTACGTCTAAAAGGGATCCAAATGATAATCTAGTCTCCTTCAACGGAAGCAATCTTCCGAACAGGCCTTCCATTGATATGCTTGGTGTAACTATAAGTGACCAGCTCAGGTACGGGGGCTCCATCGAAGCCAGAGTAAAGTTGGCCTCTCAGAAGCTGGGCGTACTGTACAGAGCCCGCAGATACTTTAATAGTACACAACTGCTGACCCTGTACAAATCGCAAGTGCGCCCTACTGTCGAATTTGGCAGCCATCTCTGGTCCGGAGCCCCAAAATACCTGAAAAAAACCCTTGACTCTGTGCAGAAACGGGCGGTCCGTTTGATAGATTCCCCAATCTTAACAAACATACAGCAATCTTTAGAGCACAGGCGTCAGGTAGGTATGCTGTCCTTGTTCTATCGGTATTACAATGGAAGATGCTGTGAGGAACTAGCGTCATTAATCCCTTCGGCACCGGTGCGTAGTCGGGATACACGCCAAACGCGCGCCCAACATTTCTACACGGTTGACATTTGTCACATGAGAACGGGTCGCTTCTACGATTCGTTCTTAGGTTCAACAGCTCGGCTGTGGAACGAACTGCCGGCCTCTGTGTTTCCTCCCTCCTACAACTTGGGACTCTTCAAGACCCATGTTCACTCCTTCCTCTACACAAAAAGACCCTCCACACAGCATCCCCAAAGATGACATAGGCCCTGAAGGAAATTATTTTCTTCAGGGTCTCCTGTGTGGAGTTAATATTAAAAAAAAACTTATGTTTTACAGATGTCAAAGTGGGCCCAGTCCAAACAAGAGCCAGGGCAGTTCACTGGAAGTACGGGGGCCCAGATTCTCACCCCCAGGGAGTTGGCCAGCGGTTATCAAGCATGGGCCAAAAGGGTAAGATATTTCACTTTTCTTATGTTTTCGCTATTTCCTTGTTATGTTTATACAGAACTGATTTTAAAAAATGAGCATTGTATAAAATCTTACTGATTATCATCGACATCCAAATTGATAGACCAGCACATCGGGGAAAGGGGAACAAACCAAGTTTCGGGGAAGAGGCCTGACCATCTCCCTTTCTGTGATTTGTCAATAGATGAATCTGACAGTGTACAGGCAACTCTCATTGTAACATCACTATTTAGTTCTCGAAAATAAAATCTGCTCATGAATACTAGTCCTTTTTAAAATGGCTGCGTAAAAAACTTAAAAATTAATCCCAAATCGGGTGAACAAAAGTTTGGGTTTTTTCTTAAATTTAATATTTGTTGCACTAATTAGTTAGACACTTTTACAAATGTGTTAAAATTTATCCACCTCGCTCATTTTCAGCGTCGTTACGCTAGGCAGTTCAATTAAAAATGAATACATATTCAGATCCTGTGCAGAAAAGTCCCACAATGGACTGCGAGGCAAACCATTGTCTTACTTTAGCAAACTTTACTTTTCTGCGCAGGGTCTTGTTATTTCAATGTGCGCTCTTCGACGGTCAATGTACCACTGATGTCCTAGTTTATTCAAAACATTTTCAACACCTGGAGCCAAAAATATGGTCATGTGGCTTGCCTCCAGTTGGTCGAAATGATATCCAGATTTCATGTTAGGGTAAGTCTATCAATTTGGATGTGATTATAATACTACTAACCACAAATTAAATGACCTACTGAAAAAGGTTAATATGGTTTGATAAGTTAGCAATAGTAAATATAAGTTAAATTTCAAGTTCTGTGAAAGTTCTATTCAAGTTCTGTTATTATTTCATCATGGGCCTGTTGTTTCACAGTATTTGGATAATATGGACTTTCACAGAACTTGATTATTAATTGAAAACAACCTGTCGTAAATCTATCGTGACAAGGGAACATCTTTCTCGGCACGGGATTTCTTCCAGCGCAACCATTATAATATTTTTTGGTATTCTTAAGTAATTTATGAATCCTGGCTTTGTCGACTTATTAGAATTCATCATTGGCAAAATTCTAAAGAAATCATATAGATGTGGCAACGAAAAATCTGACGTGTCTAAATTTCTTTTTATATTTCAAGCGCTAAAGATGCCTATTTTTTTTCTTCGTATATGAACCTATTATTACTTATTTCATCTGACGAAAACCGAGTAGTTTCTTTCGGTAACATTTTAAAAACTCAACTCAACATCGAATGAATTCCTTATGATATTGGGTTCCTTACTCTTCGCCAGATAAAATTCATTAATTCGACTCGATGGGTCTTTTTCGCCCTTGCCTACATGTTATACACGGTGTCCGGAAACTCGTAGTACAAGCGGGAAACTGGAGAATCTACACCACATGGGGAACCCAAATAAACATAAAGTTTTTTGATTTGAGCATTTTCACAAAAAAAAAAAAAAACAAAAAAAAATATTTTTCGGCTATTTTAGAGTTAAAGTTTTTTCTGGTGTTTAGGGTTGAACAACAGATGTTTTAACCCTGCAGAGCAGAAATATTTTATGATTACACCGGATTAAATGAAGGGTGATTTCAAAATAATGCTTCAAATCCGAGTTTCTTCATTTGTTTTACTTTCAAATACTTTTAATTAGTTGGGTACTTTGATCTTCAGTAATAATTTATAAGAATTTGATTAAAAAAAATAAAAAAAAATCAACTTCTAACTCGATTTACTCGATAACGAAAGCTCAAATCAAAAAAAAATATACTACAAAATCGACTCCAAATGTGATGTAGATTCACCAGTTTCCCGCTTGTACTACGAGTTTCCGGACACCCTGTATATGGACTATTTACTTGCCCATTATTAAATGTAACACTACATTTGTTTTATTTTATTCGCCAAGGGAAAAAAAATAGGTCGTAAAATTTATCTTTTATCAGCATATCAAGACAAAACTTGCCAATTATGCATCAGGTATTTTATTTTTTAAATAATTATTTTAAATTTGCTTTGCTAAATCTTCCATATATTTTTATCAAACATAGGTACTATATTAATCATTTGATCTTTTTATGGAATAGTTTAAAAATGTCTGATTATTACTGTATACACTTCTTATTGAGATCTTGCTACTCTGCGTTTTTTATTATTTGAATACCTGGAACATAATTGGTGCATTCATTGTTGAATGATGACGAAATACTTACTTTTCTTTCAGTGATCAGTGTTCAAGGAGAAGATTCTGCTTTTGTGCAATTTGTTTTCATGTTGCCCTCGTACAAAATATATTTATTGTTTTGCATAAGGGCAACCCAATCCAAAAAATCCAGGCTAATCTTTTGCAATATTAAAATTGCAAAGTTTTGGTCTGACTTCTTCAAGAATCATTATTTTGTCACTTTAGTAAGACAAGGTTTCATCTCGACACTGCACTGTCTTGTGATAATGAGCTCTAAAATTATTCCCTCTAGAGTTCACTTTCTGAAAGTAGTGCTATGTCAGATGAAACCTGATGTTTATAATCCAAAATATTCAGAGATGTGCTTTATTTCAAATAAATCCATTTCAAATGGAAATGCAAAATGGGTATTTTCCATTTTGCATTTTAAATGCTTTTCTAAAACCCATTTTGCATTTTGCATTTTAAATGCTTTTTTGCCACATTCTTCCTAATATCTCCACTCATCTTTTTTTCGTGAGCCCCAAATATCAGTCGTTCCTCAACCTCGCTATGAGAGATAATTTACATTTGTCAAGTTAAGAGCCCTGGCAATTGAGTGATACCATTACAAAAAATACTGAACATGGGGCAATGACGCTGTAATATTAAATTTTAGATAGCAGTTTCTATGTTTTACGTTGGCAACATTAGTCCGGGGCACTTTTTTGTGGTTTCATAATCTGTAGTCGTGGTGTTTTTGGATTTACCATCATGTAATATGTTTGTTCTACATAGATGTCCATTATTAAATGACAAAATTGTTTAAAAATTCTATAATTATTTTAATTGTTTGACCTGAGAAACCATTTTGCATTTTCAATGCATTTTGAAAATAGGTATTTTGCATTTTGCATTTGAAATGCTTTTCTAAAAACCATTTTGTATTTTGCCTTTTCAAATGGAAAAGTTTTGATCCATTTCCATTTTGCATTTCAAATGGTTTTGGGTACCCATTTTGCACATCTCTGAAAATATTCGACTTATAATACTTAAATTTAAGCATTTGGATGACAAATAATGATGCTTGAAAAGTATGTATTTGTGTTTAACGCACATTTTTAATTTATTTCAAAGAAATTTTTAATAGCAGTTAGCAAACTGTAAATCTTCAAAGTATTCTAACAAATGTTCAGGTGTTCTTTGCAATTAGACACAGATAGATTTTCTTGTAATGTATGATCCGTTTTATGTACAGTTGTGTTTAAAAATATGTTGTTTTTTTCAAAGGGTTAAATGTTTTAAAAATTCAATAGAAGTTTTAATCACAAACATTCTCTATACATTAGTATTTTAGAAAAATAAATACATATATGGTTGGCCTGTACATCATTATTTTTCAAGCAGCCATGTTTTATCAGTGTTTTGAATATGTAGTAATATTTTTATCAGAAAATTTATAAGTGTCTTTTTGTGAATATGATCCTAGCAAGTGTAATTGTATGGAGCTTTGGCAGCAAACAATATCATTCTGAATGCTTTCATTTCAACCTAATCTAATAATTTCACTCTTCTTTATATCATTATAAAACTACTTAAACTTTCTGACCTTGGCCAGTTTTTTGTAAGGAAACCGAAATGTTAAAAAAGTAATGTCTCACAATTCATAATCTATATGTTAGGATGACAAAAGGTTACTTGGATGGACTTTTTCTTTTCAGTGTTTCCCTCTGTCATTACCTTTTATATGACACATCAAATGTTTTGTCCATGGATTCACGCTATGAGGCTATTAGCAGTCTAGGTGTGCCGCTCTGTGGATAGAGAATTAACATCAGGAGAATGAAATGAAAATAATATAATTCTTTAATAAAAAGCAAGAGTGCAAGGTTTGTTTACAAGATGATCTCAATGTTATTGCAGTTGTCATTTGAAAAGCACACGGAATGTGTTTTTGTAAAATATCTATTTTGGAAATGTTGGATTGAGTTGAAACGAGATGTTGTTTGCTGTGTTTAATTTCTGTCTATTGAGAGAGAAACAAAGCACACCTGGATATTTGTTACAGGCGTCTTTCAGTGACAGGCTTCCTTTACCCACACGAGTACCGGGGTAATGTAATGCTCGTTAGGTGAACACGCTAACTGTGTGAGGAGAGTGGGACATGCCAGCCTGCTGTGGTAGGTGAGTTCCTCTGTTGCGATAGCTTTGTCCCCCTCTCCCCACCACACCACTACCCCCACCATCCCCCGCCACACCCCGCCACCCCGGGACAAAGCTGGCAACACAGGTTTCAAAACAGATCTTGTACTATTTGTCAGGGGAACCCCAATCTTCAGACAAATAGTTGAGGCAATATTTGTCCGAGGAACTAACCTGTGGCCAATATTGCATGTTTTGATTTTATTCTGATTTAGGTGTTAAGGAAATGCCTTTTTTATTCCGACTATTTATTATAAATAAATGCACCATCATATATTTTTTTATCAATTATTGCGAACCGAGCTCTTCAATTATTAAAGTTCATTAAAATGTGTAGGTGTTTTTTTTTATGTGATTTTTTCTTTTATTTTAAAGTTTATTTAAGTATTTTAGTTCTTCTTGTAAATTTGGATTATTTTTTTGTTTTATGTGATCTCATAAGTTAAAAATCGTTAACCCTAATTCTTAAATATTACCGTAAGACGGGGTTAAATTACTCCACTTTTTTCCGTTGTTTTGAACTTTTTGTTTTTGAGGAGAAATTAGATGGGGTTTTATTGTTTGTAATATTTTATATATATTTTTTTAATAATTCTGAAATGAACCCGTATAGTTAAAATTATTTTTATACTTCGGTAACAATTTTTATATTTGAAAAAGTGACGTAAAGTAGTTCCTAGGAGGGGGTTACTTAACATCACTTTATTTACTTCGTTGCGGAATTTAAAGTAGTTTTGTGAGCACTGGGTACAGTTTAAATCAACAGAAAAAATATTACACCATTAAACAGTAACAAGAAATAAAACATTGAAAAAATAACAAAATAAACATGGATCGTCATGTTGTAAGGTTGCAAAATGCGAGATGTTGCAAATGGTCAGATCCGTAAGGATTGTATCGTTCAAATTTTTACAACAAAACTTGGCAACTCACTTCAAAACGATCCGCTTCTGTCAAATCATGCAAAAACGAATTGAAGCTTGTGGAAGAAATGCTTTACGGTCAATTCACTATGATTTAAAAGTGAAATAATGTTGATATTCTTTATTCATTTACAAATAGATGGCATTAGAGAATTCAAGTTTAGTTAATTTGCGGGCACGTAAAGTAGCCCCGTCCTACGGTATGTGTATGTTTAGCATTTGAATTATGAAATTTATCATAAGTTATGTTGCATTTTGATTAATTTCTTTATAAAATATAACGTCGTTTTATAATGTTGCAAAGAAGTGGACATCTGAGTGGGTTTGTTTGACATAGGATCAGCTACAGACTGCGGCTCCGGTGAGTGGAGGAATGGGCATGCACCTGCTCCAGAAGATGGGATGGAAACCCGGAGAAGGCCTCGGGAAGGAGAAGAACGGATCTCTCACTCCGCTGCTCCTAGAAATTAAATTAGACACCAAGGGACTGGTGGCCAAAGAAGAGGTATTTATCAACATTGAATCTTATGTTAGACCCTCTGCTCAATTCTATACCTAATTTACATACTTACTCTGGAATCCCAAGAAATCCATAGCCAGTTTTTGACGTTTGCTAGCATATCCATAGCTAATGTGTTAGTGGCTAACAGCTCTTGCCTCGATGCTATGGTAATTTGTACCTTAGAAAATTCACTTTGCAAGGAAATATTGTCTTACCATTATTCTAGCTTGTCATTTTATCACTTGCAAACATTTTTATTTTATCTGTGAAAAGGAGTGTCGCAAATGCCACGTCAAATGTAATAATTCCAATTTTCAAAAGTCATAGTATTATATTTATTTACAGGAACGCCTCACATTACCTATTTTTATTATAAAGAACGCTTATTTAACTGAAAAATATAAGAATACTCAAATATTTTCGTATTTCTTCAATAATTATAATAGTTTTTTATGGCATTAGAGAGAAAAGAAACAATTACAATAAACACATTACCTGATAAGATGGTACAGTTTGCAACAACCTCATTTTGCAATAAACAAGTAAGTTATTACGAAAATAGTGTCAGCCGGCACATGGCGTGAAGCTTGGCGTTTTACCCCGGCAGACTCTAGGGTAGTACAAGGTCTTGGTAGCCTGGTATTCCAAGTGTTGGAGTATTTACTTAATTTAGTAGCGTGCTTGTAATTCTCAGTCGAAGCAACGGAACCCCGCCCGGAGGGGGGGCCCCGCCACAGTGAAGACCCTCTCGGGAAAGCACCCCGTCTCCCTGCTGGGAGAGTTCTGCTCCAAGAGGAAGTTTGGAGTGCCCTCCTATACGCTGTGCTTTGAGTGTGGACCAGATCACAAGAAGAACTTCTTATTCAAGGTAGGCACTTTGTAAGATTGCTTTTTTTTGCTATTCCAATTACATATTGATCTCAATGTGTTTAAATTGTGTGCAAAAAAGTTATGTTTGATTGTTGTATTATTTTCACTCAAATTGAAATTAGCACTAGAAGTTTTATACATGTTGAACTTATGTGAGAGTACTTTTCAAAGATAGTTTTAAACGTGACGCGATTTAGTGAGTTTCGATTTTAAGGTGTCACGGTGTCGAATCTGTCAGCAAACACAGCTGATACCATTTCAAGCAACATTTCGAATCTGAATGGTGGTCTTTACAGGGCGATAGTGAGAGCATCTACCACTCTGGGAGTATTTAGTACTCAATATCCTTACACCCTCAACACTTTACAGGGCGATAGTGAGAGCATCTACCACTCTGGGAGTATTTAGTACTCAATATCCTTACACCCTCAACACTTTACAGGGCGATAGTGAGAGCATCTACCACTCTGGGAGTATTTAGTACTCAATATCCTTACACCCTCAACACTTTACAGGGCGATAGTGAGAACATCTACCACTCTGGGAGTATTTAGTACTCAATATCCTTACACCCTCAACACTTTACAGGGCGATAGTGAGAGCATCTACCACTCTGGGAGTATTTAGTACTCAATATCCTTACACCCTCAACACTTTACAGGGCGATAGTGAGAGCATCTACCACTCTGGGAGTATTTAGTACTCAATATCCTTACACCCTCAACACTTTACAGGGCGATAGTGAGAGCATCTACCACTCTGGGAGTATTTAGTACTCAATATCCTTACACCCTCAACACTTTACAGGGCGATAGTGAGAGCATCTACCACTCTGGGAGTATTTAGTACTCAATATCCTTACACCCTCAACACTTTACAGGGCGATAGTGAGAACATCTACCACTCTGGGAGTATTTAGTACTCAATATCCTTACACCCTCAACACTTTACAGGGCGATAGTGAGAGCATCTACCACTCTGGGAGTATTTAGTACTCAATATCCTTACACCCTCAACACTTTACAGGGCGATAGTGAGAGCATCTACCACTCTGGGAGTATTTAGTACTCAATATCCTTACACCCTCAACACTTTACAGGGCGATAGTGAGAGCATCTACCACTCTGGGAGTATTTAGTACTCAATATCCTTACACCCTCAACAATTTTTTAGATGATGTCTTTAGGGCAGTAAACTATTGTTGCCAGCAAAATAATTATTATTTATAAATACATTGTTATTTGCAGGTGACTGTCAATGGAATTGAATACCAACCAAATGTGGCGAGCGCCAATAAGAAACAGGCAAAGGCAGATGCTGCTCAACTCTGTTTACAAAAACTAGGCCTTTTACCCAATTAAATTAACTGTCTTGAATTGACAGATCAGCAACATTTTAATTTTTTTACATTTAAATGGTCTCCATTAAATGCCAACCCCTCAGTCATTTCAAATTTTGACCAATCAGCACTCAAGCATACCTGTATTATGCTTGTCAGCTGATATTAATTTGAGCAAAAGTTCATAAAATCAGTGTTTAACGGGGATAGTACAACTGTCAAAAATTTAAAACGACGCTGATTGTTGATCAGATGGTCAACAAATGTAATGGCATTTGAAGTACCACAACCTTCATAATATTAAACAACAGATTATTATTTCGAATTATGTACAATTTTATTTTTTAAATCTGATAAAATTACAGATTAGTTTTATAATGCTAGTCTCACCAGAGCACTATACTCTCATACGGCTTTTTTTAGTGTGGCCTATATGTATTATATATTACGCTTCCTCTCCCCCTCTAGCATAAGGGGGGGGGGTAGTAATATTATAACTTCTATATGAGACTAGAACATAATCTATATATGTAGGCCACGGCCAAATACTACACAAGTATAGTTGTCACGTGAGACTAGCGTAATTTTTTTTTTCACCTATTTTGCCCTGCTAAAGCAAATCTCTGTTTGAATACCATTTTACCTAATTCAGTTGAAAATGTTAAAGAAGGTTTTAGATTCTACTTATATTCTGGCGCGATAATTGCGACTCTCAAGGAAGATACTGTGTTTTTACTTACCGCTGCAGTAATGTGTGCCGTTGATTGACACACAATAATCAAACACTATGAATGCACTCACTATACACTTTTTACATAAAAATGTGCATACACATACTACTTATGTATTATTCCCATTTTCATTGGACATCACAGCGGTTTTGAAGCATTCACTTTACTGTGTGAATTAGTGATATCTGTGTACATATAGTAAGCATATACATATACATGTTTTATTTAATAAGACTTATGAAAGTATATTTTTTTCTTCACAATGCTTTACCAATAATGTAAGGCATCTTCATTTTATATCTAATGAAGTATGTATAATAATGACTGTTATCGTACCAATAACACCACGGAGAAGAATAATAAAGTACCTATTAAAGTAAAACCCTCTTACAAGATTTTCCAAGGTACCTGAAAAAAAACTTCTCATATGGGAAAAATTTGTATTATGTGGGATAAATTGGGCTATTTTTTAAATATGTAGGTACATCTATTTGAATTACACTTTTGTTTTCTTGAATAAATGTATGAATGAAGTGGAAATTAACCAACTTTCCGATATCTGATCAAACTGAAACTCGCCAGATAAGACTCGTTGTCGATGACAATACATTCTATCAACTTGTGGCCATCACGCGGACGGATACGCATTTCTCTGAAAATGGATGACATTACACTCTCAATTTGGGAGGTGGGGTACCGCCGCCCCGGGAACCATTTATTGGACAACCAACACCACTGGATTGGTGTAAAAATAGATTTACACCAATCCAAATTTTAAATTACCACCATCAAGGAAATAAAAACAGAACTTCTCAGCCATGAAAACTTCTTATGTCGAATCTTGAAAGTGGGTTTCACTGTATTCAAATTATTGTTGTACAATAAGGAAGTTGAGTGAAAAATATTTTGACTTATAAAAAATATGTTCATGTAGATAAAAAAATATCGATTCTAAAAATATAAATATATTTCTATATTATTATTCTTAGAATTAGTTAAACGTTCTTGAAAAAGCATTCAATAGCGATAGACTGTAGACGCTCCACGATTGGTCGAAAGAATTCTGACGTCACATGTGTCGTGACTTGTACGTTCAACGGATCACCTATGGTGCATCTCTTTCTATTACATGAGAGATGGTCGGTTTAGATGAGAGAGGTGTATAGGCCAAAGGTTTATTTGGGTTTGTCAAATATATGTACGTATTTGTTGTTATTATTATATGAAATGGATTTCTAAAGATACATATTCGTATAGTGCTTTATAATAATATGTTGTTTATTGCATAACTTAGAAGTTTTTATTATTATACATGTCACATAGCATGTGATACACTTCAGGCCGCCGGCCGCCCTGAAAGGTCTCACAGTGAACTGGGCTGTAAACCGTTATTTTACTTTTGGTCTTTACTTTTCTGCGCGGTGGTCCTGAATTAGCGCGTGGAACGTCAACAAGTAGCCACGGCAATACCGTACAGTACCGTACCGGGCGGGAAAAGCAAATATTCTAACTTAAAATATTAATTTAACTATGAAATCTTAAACAATTTTCTTTTTTTTTTTAATAACATCAATTCTAATAGACGGTTAACATTGGTAAAAAAATTACTGGAATTCCTTGTTGAAGAATTAAAATTTTTTCCATACAAAATGCTTGAGCGTCGTGGTTTTCACAGTTCTAATGACGTCACACCACACCCCGCCTCTTACCGCTCGGATTCCGCTCGTTTTGGCGGGCTTAATAAAATTTAAACTTTGAGAATTAATTTAATTATGAAAACAAACTTTAAAAAAAAAAAAAAAAATACCGGTATTTAAGTTTGAATGCGAACATTGATAAAAAAAAATAAAAAAAATGGACTCAACTTCCTTATTGGTAAACCTTTTTTTGTTTGCATAAATATGAATTGCATTTAGTGTTTATATGCCATATTAATACTTGGAAAAACGCTAACTCCATCCTTGGTTCAAAATGAATCCACCAAGTTTTATCGCTATAAAAATATCCTGTATGTTGCCATAAAAATTCAAGACCTCAGCTTTCTCCGCCAATCTGTCAAAATTTTATGGTTTATTAAGTTAGTTTAAGAAATTTTTGATTGCTTTAAAATAAATGTGTGCACAAAGAAAAATTTAATAAAAAAAAAAACAATTCATCTCTTTTCTGTAAAATTAACCAAAGTGGAGTGAAGCAGATATAAGCACATGTTTTCAATCATTTCATTACTACGAGAAGAAACCGTAAAGTTAGTACATAGTAATAAAATGAAGAAAAAAAAATGCTTTTGTAAAATTTACACTAAACTCTTGGCAATATCCTATGATGTATTATACATTTTTTTGTAAATAAACATGAAATCATAAACCACATTTTTGCATAATTTATTTCAACTTTTATATATTTTTTCCAATAGAGAGGGCACCAGAATTGATCTTGAGTTACAAATAACCTGACAATATTTAAACTCTCCCTACACCCATTACGAAAAGGGTGAAATTGTTGCTTGTGCGGTGATGGGAGGACTTGCAGATGATTATACCCGCAATATCTGGGGGCAAATGCAACACTTTAGGCGTGGAGGAAAGGGTAACGACATGTCACTAGGGCAACTGTCCAAAACACATCAAACAAGCTGAACTAGGCGTGGCTTACTAGGCCACATAAATGAACCACTCACTAGATCAATATCTTCGGGTTTTTCGTACTGAGCCCATGGGTCCTAAAGTTTGCCATAGATAAAAGTCTGTAACTGAAAAATATACGTCAATACACGACATACTCACCATCGACTAGGATAGAAACTATAAAAAAGGCGTAACCATAGACAATATAATTCACAAATTTTTAATGCGTTTTGTAGTAACATACTTCTTTGTACAGCAATTTTATGCGGTAATGGGCTTTGAAGAAAGTTGCATTAAAGGTCACAATTGCATCGTTTTGTAAAGATCAACTTTTATAAAATATATAAGCCTTGTTAGTTAAATTTTCCCATAGGAAATGTTCTTATGACTACCTCTGCTCCCTTCCTTTCTTCGTGACCTTAGGTAAAATAAAACAAAATCAGAATTTTCAACTACAAACTTATTTATTTACATGATAAAAATATTTTTAGTCTGAAGAATACAAAATCAAGATCGATCGTAGCGGAATAAACTATCCATAATCAGTACATTCAAATCATTGCTGATCAATGATTATTATCTCTTCTCTTTCATCAACCAACTTTATCTACATTACATAAATATAATATATTTAAACTTGATAACTTTTATATTTTGCATACTAATGAGAAACCAACTATTTTGAAACTATTACATTTTGCGTACTAATGAAAAACAAACTATTTTGATTATACTTAAACCCAATTTGGGAATCAAATTTTCAATGATTGGCATTTATTAAAATCAGCAATATCTTCTTTTTAATACTAATATAAAGCTATTTGGTATATGGCAAGTCCAAAACATTTCTAAATTTTGTTTCAGATTATTACGAAGCACTGAATGAGAAAATTTTAGGTGCGTTGGTCTTGAAGGTGGGTAGTAATCATTTATTTATTTAAATTTGATCTTTATTCGGGTTTCTTCTGTTTGATCCTGTAGTCTGATAAAGCGGCCCTAATCGCATCTTCAGCAAGCACTGGAAATTACAAGGAATATTAGGATCCAATTGTAGGTAGATTCAAAACTAAAAGGGTTTATTCTGTAAAAGTAAAATCCACCAAAATCAATTAGAATCTGGCGGTAAAATAATGCAGGCAGTAACTATTGTAGAAAAACCTTAATAATCATATTCAAGGGCAAAAATAAACAGTTACTCGGAAACATAAAAACAATAGTGATGCGCATTCTGTCAGACTCGCTGAATCTGCTGGAAAAAACTCATTGTGTGCCTTCTGCCGGACTCGCAGAAACTGGTGGAACACCACATGGTTCGGAAACGATAGAAGTTACAAGAGTTAATGAACTTATTTTATTTGACACGGAATCAGAATCAATTCATCGATCGGTGTCGAGTCGAGTAATGCTCATAAAACATCAATCACTCAAACAGTAATTTATACTTGACGTAAAAATAAATGCTGTCGATTTTAATAAACCAACACTTTGGTTTCGGCGTCTATTTTAAGATGCACTCCACACACCCTGTCCAGATATTGTTGTCATTGTTTGTCGATGGTTGAAACAGTGTGAGTAATTCTGGAATCATTCTATTATATTTTGCGAACTCGGAGTGAGTCAAACGCCTTCGGTATCAGATTCATTCCGGCCGGAACGACTCACTCCTATTATGAGAGAAAAGCATAGCAATCAAAAGTGGCTGATGACTCAAGAATATCGTGTAGAAATCCAAACTGCCAATGGTCTTTAACTCCTCAGGCTAATTTGTTCGGTTTTGGGAACAAACCGCTATTACCCGTAGAGTCCATTTGTTCGCTTTTCAGAACAGCTCATATTGTCTCATAGAAATTGTTGTATCTCCCTTACCGTAATATTTAGAAATAAAAACTAAACCCCAAGCTTTATATTGAAAACTAGCTGGCGTTATCCTTAGGAGATACTATCGCAAACTTTTTAAGATATACAATTCTGTAGTATATTATTTTGTTGTATCGCAAAAGGTTTAGCCAGAGTTAGCAATGTAAACCCCAGAAAATATTTCTTTTACGACTTGATTACAAAACATCAACTTTTCTCTACTTTCTATAAATATCCTTCCGAAACTTCTAAATTCTCTAAATAAAAGTGAAAATCCGTTGGGTAGTTTAGAAGAAGTAAGCGCACAAACAGAGAAGACGCGGATAACTACTTTGTTTTATACTATTTAGATATAGAAGTTAACCACAGAATAATTCAAATTTTCACCAACAAAAGGTTCCAACTACTATTTGATGAAACTTTGTGAAATTTGATTTAAAATATATGTATTTTTTTTTCATTTCATTTCAGTTCAGTCTTTAGATGAAAAAACATAAGTTGAACCATTTTTAAAAACTTTTTATTTGATTTCAAAATTTTAATATTGAATAAATTATTTATGTTTATTTATAATAATAAAATTAGAATTGAAGACCCCAAGGCAAGAAGTTGTTAACTTACATTTTCGTAAAAAATGAGTTAGAATGCTCTCTAAACTAATTCGCATACGCTCTTTCCAATGAACACCATGCCAGAGCTTAAAAACGGCAAGAACATGCTTAAATCAATGTGATGAACATGTTAACTACGTGTTTCTGTGACATTAAGTTGATAAAATAAGGGCAAGAACTTGTTAACTACTAAGTTAGCAAGTTCTTGCCGTAATTCTGTAATTAACAACTTCTTCCCATCTACATTGGCTTAGATTTTTATGGTTAACATGTTATTCACTCACTTTGACGTTTACCTTGGTGGTTTTAAAAAGTTTTGCAGTGCACGTTTTTTATTTAAAAATCATCGAAAATGAGTTCCAGAGGTGAAAAAATGGTGAAGATGTGTCAAAAATTGATCAGGGAATCAGGTAAGCTGTATAAAACATTATCGCTCATCTTAATTTATCCTTAAAGTAGTTTGAAAATGGGTGGATCATTTTTGTTTTGGTGTTTTTCTGTCTAAAAGTCAACAATTTTTTATTGTAATGCTTATTAATTTGTTTCAGGAAGTGTTCAAGAGTCCACTAATTTAGTACAACCTGAGAAGCATTTAGAAATACCTCAAAATAATGTAATTTTAATGGATGGTAAATGCAAAAAAAAAAGTTTTACTCTGTGACTCTGAATATTCTTTTATGTTTTCTTATGTTTTGAATTCCTTCATTAATGCTTTACAATATTTCGTTTCAGAAAGTGTTCAAGACTCTTTGACTGGTGTTGAGTTTGGGATATTATTAGGAATACCTCAACATGATGTCATGTTAATGGAAGGTAAACTTAAAAATACTTTATTGTGACACTAAATTCTTTTGAACATTGAACTAAAAATGATTATTTTATTGTACTTTGTATTTTCAGAAGATAATCAGAGGAGTCTAGAGTATATCGCTACTACCACTGGTACAGGAGATATAATTTTGGAATACGTACAACAAGATGAGATACTCAATACTTTAAATCAAACTGGTGAGGATAAGGCTTTATAACTTGAATTGAATTTTATTTTACTGATTTGAATGTAATGAAGATTAAATTATTATTTTCAGATGCAGCTCTTGCTGTGGAAAGCAGTGTAGGACAATATACTGAGGACGCTGAAAGCGAAATTGAAAACAATTTAAACGTTTCTGATATAGAAAACAGTCATTAAGAAGGTAATTTGTATTGCTGTACCTAGGTATATAATTTCAGATTAACTTAAAAAAAAATCATTTTTGACTGTTCGCTAACTGATATGAATGTGTGTATTATTTTCAGGCACTAAAAAGAGTAGGAAGAGGCCCAAGCTAGGGCGAGCAAGAGAAATAGCGCGGGACGCTAGGATGAGAGGTGATTCTTATGTTAATTATAAAAAAAGCCTTAAACCTGCTAAAACACCAAAACTGGAAGAAAATCTTTGTGTTAGCAACTGCAGATTGAAATTTAATTCAAGATTTAATGCCGAAGTTAGGCAAAAACTCTTTCTAGAGTTTTATTCACTACATTCAGAAGCCCAATCAACTTTGTTATTGAGATCGATGAATATTAAAAATATAACCAGGATCACTTCGGCCAAACGATCCTGCAATATTACTTACTCTGTTTCAATACAAGGAATTAATGAACAAGTTTGCAAACCAGCCTTACAATCCATTTGCCAAATAGGTAGAGGCAGATTAGATATTTCGAGGAGAAAAGTAGCTGCAGGAGTTTTATCACCAGCAGTAAGTCACAGAGGTCGCCACTGCACGAGGCCTAACAAAACACCAGATAACCAGCTTAAAGAAGTAAGAGAACACATCAATATGTTCCCTGCAGAAGCTTCACATTATTCCAGGAACAAAAATCCCCATAAATTGTACCTCGCATCCGATTTGTCAATCCCAAAACTGTATGAGCTCTATAATATGTTTTGTGGAGAAAAAGAGTATGCCCCTGTTTCGTTGAATCGTTACACTAGGATCTTTACAGAGGATTTCAACTTGTCGTTTGGTGTGCCTAAGACAGACACTTGTGGGACTTGCGATAGCAAAAAATCTGACCAAGTTCATGTAAATATGTATAAAGCTGCATTTGAAATGCAAAAACATGATAAGAAAAAGGCATCTGAACTTTATACACAATACAAAAAACACTATCGGAAAAAAGGTTAACTTTCAAATAGGAATTCGCTGGATAAGAGTGGAGGAATTCGGGATTTATAAATATCGAAAATCACTCTCCGAAGAAGAGCCTTGGAAAGAAGTTTAGAAGAGAAAGAAGAAGGATCTTAAAAAAAAAAGTTTGAAACATTATCTTCCCCGCCAATGCTGTCATCAAAAGTGAGAGATAACAAAGAAATCGATGCGGCCAAATGGAATGTTATCCAAAAATTGTAACCATACCTGGATGAGTTTTATCGTGGATTTTTTAAAAGTCTCACATGCAAAAATTTTAAAAAATTGACACATGCTCTGCTACCTTTTCTTTTCAATAATAATTATTATTTAGTTAGGTACTTTATATCAAAAAAAAGTTTAATTTGTTTGATTAAATAAAACAACAAGAATTTAACATGTTCTTGCCTTTCAATTCTGTATCTTCCTCACCTATCCCTGAAGATGGCATGAACATGTTAACTACATATTTTTGTAGAAAACATGTTTATTTTAACTTTTAGACTGCAAAACTACTTAATATTACTAAATGTAATGTAAATTTGGTTTGTTTACTACACCATGAAGGATCAGCACATTGTATATGACATTCAAATAAAAAATTATAAGTCAAAACGCAAAAGTCTAAATATCTCAGAATGCCTTCAATGTAAGTTAACAACTTCTTGCCTTGGGGTCTTCAATTGTATTTCACTTTTCAAAATCATTCTTTTAGGACAGGTTGTTTCGGAGAATTTGAACAATTCATCAAATTTCAACGTTCATTTACGGGTTCTGTGAAAGTCCTATTCAAATTCTGTTATTATATCATTATAGGCTAGTTGCGTGACAGAACTGAAATAAAAACAGAACTTAAAAATATCTTTCGCAGAACGTGAAAATTAACTTTGAAATTTGAAGAATTGTTCAATTTCTCCGAAACAACCCGTCCTTAGTTTTTGGAAAAATTCAGAAATATCCTATTTTTGGATTTTATTGAGAAGTGAAATATACACAAATTCTCAAATTTTCCTACAGCACCTTTATAAAATTATACCGGTCAATATGCCAGAGGCCTGTAGGGTTAAACAAGTTTTGAAGTTGAACATAATACCAGTAAACAAAGTCACTGGCTACCATTGATGTATGAAGATCATTTTACTTACTGGAGCAATGCAACTTTACAGGAGGCAGGGACAGTTCTTTGGCAATATCTGTATTTTTGAGTTTCAATGCCTCATCAACTGTTTTTCCCTTCACCCATTCTGTTGCTAGAGAGCTGGAGGCGATAGCGGAACCGCAGCCAAATGTCTTGAACTTGGCATCGATGATCTTGCCATTTTCATCAACCTTAATCTGCAGCTTCATGACATCACCGCAGGCAGGTGCGCCAACCAAACCAGTGCCGACATTCTTGTCTTTCTTATCCAGGGAGCCAACATTACGGGGGTTTTCGTAGTGTTCCAAAACCTGAGATAGCAAGAGTAAAAATTTAAAAACTAATAACTGACATTCCCACAATCATTATAACAAAATTTTCACAGCATAATTTTTATTAATTGGAAAATGTAAATTTCAAAACTATCGTCACTTATAAAATAGTAAATTTAAGCATTTCTTATTTAGAAACAAATCAAGGTAAATAGCCAGAATTATGGAACATTACGGTTAATAATCACAAATGATTTAAAATAATAAAATAAAAAAACACTGAATCAATTTAATAACATTGAGAAACTTTTAATATCAATCACCGGAAATGGTGTAGCATTTTGCCAACGGGTAATGTCAGAAGTTCAAGGTATTATTAATATTATAGGCTATTGGCTTAAACTATGGTTTATATACACAACATTTGAGGGGGGGGGGGGTAAGCAGGGATGGTATGTACAAAGGTTTTATTACAATTTTATGGATTTTCCTAACTTCGTTTCACAGCTGAATTTACAATTATTTGGTTACCTCGGTTTTATATATTAATTTACTATTTACAAATAGTGTAAACAGTTGTTTCGGTAAATATACAGAAAATATTGACAATCTTAATACGCACATTTTGTTTTAAAAATACTTTGTAGTAGTTATATAATAATGAGAAGTAAGTATTTAATTTTCCAGAAATGGAAAAGAAGCATTTTAATAGTTATTTTGTTCAAATTAATACCGATTTTTACTTGGCGACCATTGTTGTTGATGTTTTATTTTATTTTATTTGGTTTTACGGCCAGCCGGGCTTTTAGATGCATTTTAAAACCAGTAAACACATAGACCTAATAAGCCCTGGCCGGAACTATTCGTGAAACTTTTGAAGCTGCGAGGTGAGGGGGAGGATGTATGAAAAATGCCAAAACTACTTAAATAACATATCCCATTTCCCGTCTCATCAAATACAAAAAAAAAATCATAAGCCGTTTTAATTTCATTAGCAATACATAAATAAAAATATAATAGTTCATTGTATACCAATTTGCACACAAATCATTTAAAAAATTTGACATACAAGATACGAGGCTTCAATGCCGCTTATACAAAATTGCACTAATGCTTAATCCAGGGCTTATTACAGGTCCATGAGTAAACTTATGAAGAGTCAAAAACATTAACGGAGAAATAAGTCCAGTAACCACAAACACCGAGATATACCTAACGCCATATTATGTATGACGACGATACGGGAGACAGGGTTAGTTGAGTGGGTACCCACACATCGGAAGCGCGCTAGCTGAGCAGAGTGAAAGCAAGTGCTTTTTAAAATACCTATTTTTCTAACATCTCAGCGCCCGGCTTTACTGTCCCATGTCCCTATTTTCTTTAGATTTACCAATAATTACCGGAAGTAATATTCATATTCATATCCGTATTGAATTGATTGTATAATAAAACACCTTCTACGAAAAACTTGGTTTATAAATAATCTCCGATCCATTTATATAGGTCAGGTCAGTTCACAAATATTGATTTCAGGTAAATACGACGATAAATGCAAATTTCGTAATGATAGTAGTAGTAGTAGTGTAAATTCGTAAACCTTTGGAGTTTCAATTGAAAATACTGAAATAGGAGAATGAAAATATTATGAAACAGTCCGGATATCGCAAGCGTGCGACGACCTTCACCTCGAATCTATCGGAAACAAAAATATAACCAAACTTACATTCGCATGGTATGAAGCAACTGGAATAGCGGCAATGTTATTCAAGCTGACAGTTCTACGCACACTAAGGGCTGTTCTTAAAAGAGCCATTTTGGTATTTGAATCAATCAAGTATCTAATTCACAATATAATTTTGAACCGTCAATTTTTTATCTGCGCGTTACAATGCTTCTAGAATCGGAAATCAGAATGAAATAATGAAAACTTCGCAGTTGACAACAAACGTCTGAAAAAGTCCAATAACCATAGATTTTTATTTCATAGAAACAGAATCACTCAAAAAATCAGTCTAGTGATGGGCAGGATCGAAACATCAAAGTAATCGAGTGATTAATCGATTTAATCGCTCGGAGTTCATCGGAAGAGGGTTGTATAGACTGTATAGAGTCGTATAGAGTATAGATGGTACATTCATTCACAAATAAAAAAAATGTGTATTTCGGACTGGTTGAGTTTTTCACAACAATTACAAACATAACCTCAAATTACATGTTAATCCTAGATTCTTCATAGTTTTGTTAATCCGAGATTCTTCACGGGTTTTTCACAAAAAAAGTCATGCAGTTCGTAACACGTCAATGCACTCGTGGGGAAAATATCTCGTTTATTAAGCAATCTGTGTCCGAGATATTTTTGACGTAGATTATCGATGAATTCTGACCAATGACGTGACTGCTTTTATATTGATTAATTCTGACTAATGACGTGACTTTTGTAGTTTTGAATGATTTTTGACAGAATCGATTCCTTGTTCGATGACATTTCAAAACTATTGTCTCGGACTGTGTGATGATTTTCGATAGAATTGATTACTTGTTCGATGACGTTGACTGCGATGATTTTTGACAGAATCGATTTGTCCATTGCAATGAATCGAAATATTTCGAAGATCAAAAAGATCGAGTAAATCATCGATTGTCCCCATCGCTAGTATATCTATGATGTGAAATGTCAAACGCATGTCAAACGTTTCTCACTTCTGTTGCTCTGTTTGATTCTAAAATTCCCACAACTCACAACACTACACAAAATAATTTATTGATATTTTATAGAGTATATTTTTATTTCTCAGGTATGTTTTGTTCATGTTTGATTAATAATTCGCTATCTATGATGGATGTCATAATTTTAACGTGCTAATTAATTTTATTTGTAGATCCGCGGTTCTAATTCAAATGTCGAGGAGGCGAAATTTCCCGCACGATAATGTGCAATACACGCGGCTCTCTGGGGCGGAGAGCGATTATTTGGATGAACAATTTGATTACCCTCCGCCAAAGGTTCCTTGGAAGGCCATAATTCTTTCAACAATCTTGAGTATCGGTGGATTTATTCTGCTTCTCGTTGGAATTCTCATCGTGACAGGACATATAGACGCCCAGTACCAGGACAGGATGCATTCAATGATAGTTCTGGGTGCCATCATGTTTTTGCCGGGAGCATACCATCTAAGAATTGCCTTTTGTGCCTTTAGAAATATTCCAGGTTATTCGTATGACGACATTCCTGAATTTGATTGATGAATTAATAAGACTTGTCATATCCACAAATAATTTAATTGTATTATTATTGATATTATTTAATTTTTATCTAGTTTTACAGACTTATTCAGTTCTGTGTACTTATTACTGCTCTGACTGATGTGTCAGTTTGAAAGACTTGATTATTTTTTACTATTACCAAATATAAATTTGTCATTTTTATGAAATTTTTTTGAAACCTGGCAAATTAATCAGTATATAAGGTATGAAGGGTTGAACATCAATTGGTTGGAAAAGAAAATTATGAATATTTTGAAGTGGTAACCGAATGAAGATTTCGATTTCGACCACAACCAGAAATACTACAAAGGTTCTGGAGATGGTATGTATATCCGCAGGGCCGGCCCTGAGCTAAATGGCGCCTTGTTGCGAGTAAAATTTTGGCACCCCTTGTCAAAACCAACAGACTAGGTAGATGATCACTGTAATCAATATTCAGATGATTTGTATTTTGGGGTAGCGCTTTTTTATGAAAAATAATTTGAAGGGCAATGTATTAAGACTGTTAGATGTTAGGTATTAATCAGCGCCTTGGCAATTCAGGGCCTCGAGCGGACTGCTCCAATGGGGCATAGGTTCAATGATTCACAGGTAGGGCCTTAAAGAGTCGGCGATGAGTGAATGCAGTGAGGTGCAGACCACCGAACATGTGGTCAAAGAATACAGGCCTCATTCATTCCAGGGCGGGATCGATGAGGACCACAGGTCTATGACCCTCCCACCTCTGACCTCTGACTCTTCCCCACCAAACGAAAGAAGAAGAACAAGGTGAACTCCTAGCGCGGAGGAAAATAATATACAATCTCTGTAAATAAACAGGTGTATCTGTTGATATTTAGGTGTATCTGTTGATACAACTCGGTTAATAAAACTATGTCTAAATTAAGATAATATCTTACATACACATTTTAGTCTTAACTTCTTGATCGCCTATGCCCAATTTACCCCGTGACTGTTACTGTCTTACCAGATAATGTGCTTTATATTTATAAAAATAGTATGTAATCTACCAGATAGTAGTTTAAGTATTTTTCCCAGAATAGCTGGTTATATTCAGAGAATTTTTTTTTTTATAATATCCTTAACCCTTTAAGGAGGCTCTAACACGAGAGTGCACTTTCAATTATAAAATTTCCACGCTCTACCGAATCAACTTTGCAGATCGAAGACGGCGCCAAATGATTGTGCTTGAAATTAACTGCACATTAGTTTGGGCTATTCGCATGGTATACCGGTAAGTTGACATTGGTGAAGCGACCAAGATGTCAACTTTTTTTGTCGATGGGAGCGGTAGACGTAAATAATTTTTTTATTGATACTTCAAGCAATTGTTATTAGTTTCTTGTATAATGCTTGTGGTTTCATTTCACTAGTATTTACTTTGAAAACTTGAGATTTGTAAGTAGAATCCCACAGTTTAGATAAGAAGTCACAATCATCACGGTTAGGCCCAACTTCACTTTAGGCAGTTTTATTAATTGGAAAAATCTTTCTTCGATATAATTGCTATTATTTCTATTTTTGGCAGAGAGTGAGCTGTCTAGTGATTTGGTACTGCAACTACCAAAGGAGCTGGCAACAATTCAGAAGTGAATGGCATGGATGACGGTGAAGAATTGTCTACCCAAATGCCATGTAGTTTTGTTGCTGAAAAAAGTTCACCAATGCCGACCCCGTCTCAACCTCGACGCAGGATTGTGGGCCAAAGAAGCGTCGTCCCAGTTAGAAGAAGACTGTGGAGAGAAGTGCCTTTTACCCTGAAAGAACATAGTTACCCGCACCGACCTAGGTTTAATCAGAGAAATATTTTGAAGACTAATTCTATGATGAGTTTTTGAACACTTACACTGTTTTGTTACACTGGCCATATCTTAAATACAAATGTATCAGCGTAGGGAGTGTGGCAAACCCATCGCTCAAAGTGAAAACACGATCTGCAATGGCCATCCCAAGCTAAGGTATGAGCTACCATCCTCAGGCTTAATGACTTGAGGAACAGTGTCACCAACAGTGCCCCCGAGAAACAGGGTCACATCTCACAGTATTTAGAACTTACTGCAGCACTCGGGGCTCTGCTGGAGTGGATATTGTATTTCCCTGAAAATTGGACCTTTCGAAAATTCCTTCTTCCCTCATGGGGCCTTCAGGGAACCAAGGGGGAGTGGAGAGGAGAGAAGATGCCCTCTTAGTTGTGGTGCCTTCAGGGAACCAACATGGAGTAGAATCTTCCCCCATGGGTCATTCAGGGCACCAAGGAGGAGTGGAGAGGATAGATGAAGCCCTGTTCCCTCGTGGGACCTTCAGGGAACCAAGGGGGAGTGGAGAGGAATAATGAGGCCACCTCCGTGAACTCTTCCTTTGTGGGGCCTTCAGGGAACCAAAGGGGAGAGGAGAGATGAGGCTCTCTTCCCTTGTGGGGCCTTCAAGGAACCAAGGGGGATAGAAGAGGAGATATGAGACCTGGGAGGACTGGAACCAGAAGACATAGCCACATATCCAATGACAATGTGGGATATACATATCAAAGATATATATTTAAAGACAAACATACTTCCTTTTACGGTTCTACCTAAATACAATATCACTTGTACAATATTACAAATCATACATAGATCCTCACACACTAACATCAAACCAGCATTTAATTCAGACATACACCAGCACAAAACACGGTCCCAAAATCTAATACACCTAGCATCGTCTACCCACACAACAAAATTTGGTATTAACTCATTACAATATATTGCATATAGACAATACAATGCATTACCTAATGAAATAAAGCAATCAGTAACTAACAAAAAAATATTAGTTAAAACGCTTAAAGATTATTTCCTGAAAATGTTTTTAAACCAGTGAATTTTCGTTCGCTTTCATATGTTGGTTTACTATGTTTCATGTGTATAGATGTCTCTCAGTATTTCTAAAATCTCTATTCTTAACAATGTATTTTTCCTTTTTTATTTATTTTTCTTTTCCTTTTCAATATGTTGTATTTTTTTAAAAGTGTAATATCCTTGTAAAATGTATTTTATGTGTCTGTACTTCCCGTAATGAGTTTTATCTCAACTCATTGGGAATAATGTGTTACTTACCATGTTTTTTGTAATACATTATAAATAAATAAAAAATAAAAAAAACCCTGGTGAACTTTATAAAAGGGATCGAGTGACTGTTAAAGGAATGAGGTAAAATGGGAGATGGGAAACACAATGGGCTTATGGCCTAAGTGCTCATGGGAACATACTGGCGAGAAGGAATGCGATTGGGTTTAGTATGCGGACATAATGGCTAGAGACTGGTTCAAGACTCTGCGTACAGCATCACACATTGTTGGCAGTGGTACACCTCCACCAGGGAATACCAACTCACTTTGGAAAGTACAACCTTTACCAGACCAAGTTAAAGCATGTGATAGATTTGAAAGGCTGCCAGTATTTGATTCTATAGACGAGCAAATGATCCCTTTCAGTGGTGCATCTCTGCGTGGACTGAGGCAGGTCATCAAAACCAAGCCACGACCCCAAGGTCTAAAAGCTTTCGTGGCCACCACTCGAAATGGGCTCATGATTGATTTTGAAGTCTATTGAGGTGTCAACACTCCGATGTGGGACAGATCCTTAAGAGTCGTGGCCAAAAGTTCTCCAAGAGGAAGTTGCATTTATTTTGACCGCTACTTCTCGTCCATACCTTTACTTGAAAACTGAACGCTATGGGACTGCATGACACAAGGACGCTAATAATGACTCTGATGGTGACCGGATAAATCATCAAAATGATAATTCATCACATCTTTAAAAAGTTATATAAAGTCATGGAAAGTAATGAAACAAAAACTTTATTAACTGGGTTAAGTAGGTTAGGTTAGGTTTAATTTTTTTTTTTTATAGTTTCTAATGACTTTATATCACTTAAAAGGTGTGTTGAATTGTCACTGTGTTGATTTATCATGGAACCGAATCGGATGCCTGAGTGGAAAACCAAATCTATATATGTAAATAAAAACGATTGTTTGTTCATAATATTACATCTTCGAAAGTTCTTCATGGATTCCTTTGAAATTTTGATACAACGTTGCATTCGAATACGCATGTGTTTTTAAACACCTAAATTATATACAGGGTGTCCGGGGGTAAAGTACGCTACTTCGGGGGATGATTCTACATGATAGTAAAAGTAAAAAAGGAAAATAACTTTATTCGAAATTATAACATTTTAAGTTAGTTTTTATGTAAAACAATAGAATTGTTGTGTATGGTAAAATAAATATTCTTCTATGGAAATATATTTTTGTATGGGAAAATAAACATTGGAATTTCGGAAAAAGTTATTTATCATTTTTACTTCTACCATGGTGTAGAACCACCTACCAAAGATAGCCTACTTTGCCACCGGCCACCCTGTATATGTTACCTGTGACAGGTAAAAATATGCTGTTTTTTTTTAGAACAGTGCCATCTGTTGGACGTTAAAGGAACACGCGCTATTGTTTCTCTATCTGCACAGACAGACTGAGCCACAGCAACGCGTGGTGGTGAACAGCTAGTTTTAAATAAGATTTCATGCAGTGCGGTAAATCTCAGCAGTCGCATGTATCTAAATTAGATGATATAACTCTCATCTACAATACTCCTACGTCTAATCATTGGCTGGATTATCCATTCTGCCTAATTGAGCCAAAAAAAAATCCATGACAGTCAAGGACTCATCTCCAGGTCTCTAGGTTATACCTTACAGTGTAATCAAAAATAGTAATGATAATGTTCTAAACCACTTCTTAAGCGTCTTAAATAAAATCTTCCAGACTGGCATAATGCCTGATGACTAAAATCTAATAAATCACCCAATTCTGGATCCAACTACAGACCAATCGCACTTTAATACACACCAGTAAACTTTATGAAAAATAGACTAAAATAATTAACTTGAAATAACTTAGTTTTTAATACCACTTTAATGTATATATTTTCAATATATAAAACCAACCAATTTCGGTTCACCCAAAACCTTCATCAGGGTTATTATATAAAAACATTATTATGGCTCACTTTAAAGGGTCTCGAACTCGGGTCCAGAAGAGTCAGTGTCACTTTCTCAAACTGTCATAACTCTGCCTGTTCAAATTTTATTTAAAAACTCTCCAATCCTCCAAAGTTAAATTTTTGGGAGTAACATTTGATACGAAATGTAAATGGTTTTCCCATATTTATAAAATAGTTACTAAATGGGAAAGAAAAATTAAATATTAGATCATTAACTGGCTTTTGCTGGGCTACCCTTCTTGCATTAAGTGCTTTACAAATGCCCTTATTCTAACCCATCTCGAGTATGCTTGCCCACTTTTTAGTACTGCATCATAAAATGTATGCAGTAAATTAGACAAAATTCATTCTAAATCATTGCGAATAATAACTGGAGCGATGCAATCATCGCCCATCAATTCTTTTCAAGTAGTGTTCTGTTCCCCCGCTTTATTTAAGGCGGAAACTATGTCGTCAGGTTATCCCCCGAGTCTCATTATTATTATTCAATGACCCAACACATTCGTCTACTACAATCAGAGCTCGAACTAAACCTCTTCCTGCCATCTGTAAAATTTTTCAGTCTCTCTCAGATCTTAAAATTATCCTAAATGATCATCTTCCCTTATACAAATTAAAATGTAGTCACCTCACCCTATTCCCAACAGTTTTAGAAGGGATCGTCATCCTTAAAAGCCATTCCAATCTCCCCGGCCCAAACTGTCAATAATATGTCCAATTACATTATTTCATCTAAATGGCCCAACTCCTCTCATTTATTTGCTGGTGTCTCCAAATCTCCATCGTATACAATATAGTACAAACCATTCACAAAGCATACCCTATATTCCAAAAAAAGAATTGTCTCCCTCTACGGCGTTGGAAATCAGTCCGTCTGACGGCTTGCTTACTATTTTACCCAATCCATCTCAAATATTTATCGTTCCGGCGTAGGAATTAGGGAAAGCAAGTATGTATGTACATAATTCAGGTTCACAAAATAAAAAACAAGTTGTGTGATTGAAAACATTATAAGGATATTTATTTTAATAATTATCATTGCATAACTAAATATACATTAACATCCTACAGAAATAAGTCAACATATAAATAAAATATTTTGTGCAAAAGCTATCAAAAATTTCTTTGGTGATTTTTAATTTATACAAATTTACATAATTTTACTTAAAAAAAACGTGGGCGAAAATACATATTTCTGCTTTGAAATTTTTAAGATAATGTCTTAACAAGAGTAATATCGATTTAAAAGCAAAATGGGATAGTAATTTATTCTAATTAGGGTTGTAATATTCATTATAGTATTGATAAAATATGCATATAGTTAGTATACAGAAGAAAAATAGTGGGAAAATGGCGTCAATAAAATATTTCAAACTAGAACAGTGTACCTATGTATGTTATATCAAGTCGCAAAATTCTCCTTTGGGAGTTGTGATCAAAAATACAAAAAAATAACGATTCTAGTATCACACAATATATTATTAAAATACTTTGAGAGAGTAAAGAAAACATTGAAATGCGTTGAGGTTATGTGAAACATGCGGCTACCAATATTTTTCGAGATGTTTGACCAAATCTTTGGGTTCTGTTGTGGGCCCGTGCCTGTCTACCGGTTTACCATCCTTATCTATAATAAATTTGGTGAAGTTCCATTTGATGGAATCTCCTAGAGTTCCTCCTTGTTTGTCCTGAAAATAAAATAAGATTAGAAAATAGGAAATACGATTATATAACATGAGAACATCAATGAGAAAATATTAAATGGATTTTTTTTTTAATCCAGGAGCCGGCAAGAATATTCAATATATAAAAATAAATTTTTGTTAAGGCCAACATGAAGATGAAGTGACATTTTGATTTTTGTGTTTAACAAACCCAGTAGAAGTAATATCCAAAGACAAAATGAATGTACAAGGTCGACACTGCAATTGCAGTGTTTTGTTATATGCGTGGGCACAATTCTTCGACACTGCAATTGCACAGCTCTGGCTCCTAAGAGTTAAAGAAAGAAACATTTCCAGGTTATGAATAACCCGACAATATTTGAAAATCTCCTACTACCATCACAGTAAGCAGAAAATGTTGCTTGTCTCATGATGGAGGACTTGCCAGCCGAGGAATTGAACTTACAACGCCTGGGTTGAAACCAGGCGCGATGCCAACTCAGCTAGATTAACAGTAGTAATAAAAATAACCAATTCTATTTGTAATTGTGAAAAAAATAAATGAATACAGGTCGACTGGAAGTTAATGCAAAACATTGATAAAATATGGACATAATAGAGGAAACAATCAACAAATTTCACAAGTGTCAAATCTCAACAGTAGTTGAGAAATAATGACTTGAAAAAAGCAGGACTTGGAATGCAATAGCTCAGTGATGGGCAACCTTTTTAACAGGAGGGCCTATTTATCCATTTTCAATTTATTTGCAGGCCGTAGGGTAGGGTACATACAGCTTGACATAGGTAGTTAACTTGGCAGTCAGTCGTGGCGCTAACCTATTTATATTGTTTAAAACCATAGTTTTTTTTAGTAAAAAATAATAGAACGTTAAAATGAAGCGCTGCAGGCGAAAATTTTTGTTTCCAAGGCTAAACCAAAACATACTGTCGATTTTGTCATTCTGAAATACTAAAGAACACATAAAAAAAAACTTGTAATTTAGGGCTGCTGATTCAAAATAGACAGACAGAATTTTGCTGCAAAACCCGTTCTCATTTGTATTACAGATTTTGAAAATGTAAAATAATATGCAAACTTTCCTGAATGTTTCCTCTAATATATACATCCAATATTTTGTATCAAGTACCAGCCCTATGTATAAATCGGAATCAAACAAAAAAGTTGATTGGTGGAAAAATAAATTTTTGCAACAACAAATTACATTATACAATCGATTTTGGAATTTATGACTTAAATACAAAACTGAGCAAAATTCAATAGAGCTGATAAAGAGAAAGACAAAAGGAAATCAAAAACAATATGAGCTACCAATATTTCTCAAGGTGTTTGACCAAGTCCTTGGGCTCGGTGGTAGGACCGTGCCTTTCCACGGGAATACCATTTTGGTCGATGATGAACTTGGTGAAGTTCCACTTAATGAAACTTCCCAGGGTGCCTCCTTGCTTCTCCTGAAAAGGATGTTTAATGGTTAGACTACCAAACGTGCTTTACACCACCGAGAATTTGTTGCTCCATTGCTGTGGTGAAAACACATTTGCACAAAATGATAGTGTGATTTTTGAATTAGCATACAAATACATATTTGCACCAGTGACACAATTTTTGGTTTCCAGCAGTATAAATTTTAGATTAATTTGGAAACTTAGAGGCTTATCTTTTTAAAAATGTGGATACAACATTGTCCAGAGAGACAGTGGGACTACGGCATCCCCGATTGCGATATATTTTGAAGCTGAAGGGAAAGGGGAAGAAAAGGAGGCAAAGAGGAAGATTGGGAAATACCGAGCTATTCAGATCTGGTCACCAAACATGACTAATGCCATTTCAAGAAATGATCAATAATCTCAGTTTCTGGTTTTCCTATCATCAGTCTCGATATCCTCATTCTGTTCAATAATATCTTGTACTAGCTGATGTGTACTCAGCGTTGCTTGACTTTTCTCTGCTCTCTATAAATATAATGTATATGCATGTATCATATAAATATAAACCCTCCGAAAGAAAATCTCTAAATTATAGTGAAAACCCTATCAAAATCCGTTGCGAAGTTTAGAAGCGCACAAACAGACAGACGCGGATAACGATTTTGTTTTATACTATTTAGAGATTATCCTTGCTATAGTCATTATCATTGTCCGTAAATATTATGGTTGGTTATTATTAAATTTATTGGCTTTATCATGAATATAATTAATCAATTGATCTACAGCCCCTGGGTGATCTTTCACCAGGGCAATACTGAGAGTATCTAGGTATCTACCAGTCCTCTCTCTTAAATTATGCAAAAAATAAATATGTATGAAGGTGTCATCTATAGTATTGAAAATTAAGTGAAATCCGAAACAATACATTAAAAAAATAATACAAATTTACAGTAACATCGAGCAATACTGAGGACTACAAAATAAAATTAAGCAGAAAATTAACTTACGTAAGGTAGGTGTTAAAGTGATTGGTTTTAATAAAATATCAAAAAATAGATTATTAATAAAGATGTTCGACAAAAGATGATGCGGAAAAAATGAGTAAAGTCCACTTGGAATGAGTTTATAGACATAAATGCCACAGAGATTAAGAAGAAAAAACCAACAATAATACTAGGACATTGATAACGACTATAACATATGTAATACAAGATATTATTGAACAGAATGAGGATATCAAGGCTGTTATAATAGGAAAACCAGAAACTGAGATTATATTAAAAAAGGTCTTAAAGAATAAATATAATAACACATCTAATTACATGATAAGTAAAAAGACTAATTTATACTAGAAAAATTTATATGGGGTACCAGATAATACAAGTGAAGGATACTTATCCTCTAGTGCAATGCTATCACTGCTTGGGCTTTAGAAATACTTCTGTCAGATGTCTTCATAAAGAAAAGGAGAAACCGTTGTGTATACCCACTGTGCTGGTGAACATTTTTGCAAAGATTGTGTAAATAAGTATACAGATCCAAAGGGTAAAAACTGTGATGACAAAAATAATAAAAATGAATTGCAATATAGACACCAGGCATACAGCGAACGACAAAATTAAATATAGTGTGAATATCTAAGTAAAATAAAAAATAGAATATTGACTACTAATCTAATTAAAACTGTCAATTTGCAATTAACTCTTCGAGTGCTATTCAATGCTGTCGCGCTGCAAGAGTTAGTCATGAAAGTGTCATGCTTTTAGTGTGCTTTTGTCGGTCCTCGGGAGAGCGCGTATTACATTTGAGCGCAGTGCAATGCGGTTGGCGCGTGTCTTGATAAACTGTATTTATTGTTTATCCTGTTAAAATAAATACACCCTAAAGTGAACCGATTTTTTTCACCATGTCGGATGTTAGTTCTATTGCGGACGATGTATCAAATGTCAGAGACACTACTAACTACGAGATCTTTGTTTGAAATTCCTGAACCTAGACGCGCTCGTTTTTCTGGTGCAAAACAAACAGATTATTTCAATTTATTTTCACCTCCATACTTCTTGAAAATATTCTCAAATAAACCAATCGTTATGCTGCATAATTTTTGAACATAGGAAATTTGAAAGCGAATTCACGGGTAGAAGAGTGAACACCAACTACTTTTAATGAAATAAAAGCATTCATTGACGTCTTACTGGAAATGGAAAACAAGAATAACCACCATTTTGCTTATTAAAAAGGGGATGCCAATGAGATAAGGCGATCCAACCTCATATGCGCTCGCAGTAAAAAGGGATAACATGGACTTTGTACAGGAAAAACATAATTTAATATTTTTTGTAGTCGTAAATGTGTAGTTTTTATTTATTACAAGCATAAAATATCATTCTTTACTTATTTAATATTTAACTTATGAAAAAGAATCATTAAAATTTGTTGATATTCGTTATTATTATAAGTTATTGCATTTTTATTTAATACCCTACTTTTTTTAATCTTAAAACTGTTGCAATTTATATACATATTTGCAAAATAAGCATAGCATTAAAAGGGATAATACTATTAATCTCATGTACAATACAAAAACTTATTTTACATTATATTGTAGGAAATAATCACTGTATAAAGACACTGGCTCACCAAATATCGTTAATTTCTATGGTAGAATAAAATATTTTCTAATAAAGTCATTAATCCTCACACAAAGGATCTCTCCATTCACACAGGTTCACAAAGAATGAAGGCATGCTTGTTCCCAAAATATAATAATAAATACGGATAGCGTGCCCAAAATGTTGAACATGTTATCAAAGAATAATAAAAATTGCGAATTCCGATATAGATTCAGATATACGCTGAAAACATGAAAACTTTTAAGTAAAGATACTCTATACTAGTTATCACTATCAATCAATAGTTGTTATTCATTAGGATGTAGATTTAGTGTTATTTTAGATTATGTATGTAAATAATAAAAATCTGTGTAGTATATGTATTATGTATATTTATAATTAGTAATAATATTATGTATATTTATATACATTGTTATTAAAGATATTCATCCTGATGACAAACTGCTTAATTATAGTTTAATGGATAGTACTTCGAAGACCAATTAAAAAAATATATATAATATCCTAATTAATAAAAATTTACCTGTGAAAATTCGCATTATCGCAAATGCAAATCTTTATGTGGAAAATTCGGTGAAAAATGCGAATTTTTCCATTTTCATAAGAATAATTCGCAATTTTCGGGTGAATAATCTGAATTTTAGGATGGGTTGTTTCACAGAATTTGAGCAATTCATCAAATTTCAACATTAATTTTCGGGTTCTGTGAAAGTTACTTTCAAGTTTTGTTACTATATCATTATAGGCTAGCTGCTTGACAGAACTGAAATAATTACAGAACTTGAAAAAATCTTTCGCAGAACTTGAAAATTAATTTTGAAATTTTAAGAATTGGTCAAATTCTCTGAAAAAACATCACATCCTTAGAATTTTTCATGCTATTTTTTATGCTAAATGATGATAGCCTAACCTAGTTACTTATAATAGCTGTGTTATAGATATTGTATAATTTTGCACATTTGTGTGTCACGCTCTAAATTTTGCATGAAATCGATAAATCACTATGAAGATCAATGGTTATAACAGGCTTTGAATTTACAATTCATGTTGCTGTTATGAAATGCTAAAAAAGGGATAAAAACTATGAGTCTAAAATCTAGGAACTAGTAGCATTAATAATTTATGTGATAGGCAAATATTTTACATTTTTGTTTCAAAAAATAATGCAGATGTGTTTACTTTGTTTAGTAATGGAAAGAACAAATTGTCACACTAATAAAACTCAAAACTCACTTAAAAGAATCTATGATGGGAGAACTTTTGAAGTTCTGTTTTCCAATGGGTAGTGCCCAAAAGAATAAGTGATTTATTATGAAAAAAAGTTACCAAAAACAATGTCGTTCCTTAAAAATTTACTTTTAAGAACAATTTTTACCTATTTGCAATTCACAAGTAAACCAAAAAAACTTTCCAGTTTTGTATTCAAATGCGTCAACAAACAAAGAATGAATGAGTATTGTGCGATAACAGTTAAAATTATGCTAATAGCCGATTTACAAAAAAAAGTTTGTGTGAAAAACGTTTTGTTGAAATCTGGCAAATAGCTATTTTTGCTAGGCGATGACGTTACGCTCTTCCAAAAGGTTCACAAGTCCTCCCATCATAATATTTAGTTATTATTGACTATGGATGTTTCTGATTCTAAAATCAAAACTAAAAAAAACTCTAGATCTAATATTCAATTCAAACCAAAAATACGAAAAGATTGTTATTATGTTTACCTTCAAGAAACTCCACAACGGATGCGCATTCTTTCCGTTGACATCAATCTTATCGAATAAGTCGAACTTGACTTTCCGTTCTGCAGCAAAACAGACTATTTCCTCGGCATTCCCTGGTTCCTGTCCATTAAACTGGTTGCAAGGGAAAGCCAGAATACGAAGTCCTGAAACAAAAATAACGTTAGTAACATAGTTAAGACAATGATGGAGTTCTAATACCAACCCTGAAGTATGGTAGGGAGGAATAGAACTAGCAGAGGAAAACCAAACTAAACTGAATGCCATATAAGTGAATAATTGAAACAAGGAAGATGGGTCATGAAACATTATAAGCATGAAACTGTGCGCACAAAAGTGTCGCCAATATCGTTAACTCATACTACTGCAAATTGCATCTACGCACAGCTACGCCCCGCCTTTGTTTCTATCTAAACAACTTTCATTGCATCAGCCGCTTTGATAGTCCATGCAGTTTGGTTGTGGTGACAGTCTGCACGCTTCCATTTCATATCTCCCTTTATTTCTATTATCTATGGGTATGTATGACCGTATTACGGTTGTGGACATTTAAAATGCAATGTCTGGGTAAGCGTAATGAATAAGATCAAGCCTTAAGTGACGTCGTGGGTCCTTGGTACCCACATTCAAACTCCCCCCTTCTAACTTTCTGATCCTATTCACCACTGAGCCCAGCGCATCTGAAAATCTTTAAATTTCAAAGAAACACTTTCACCCGCCAATATAGCAGTTACAAAGACGGGAGAACTTTTGAAATAATTCCGATTAAAAAAATATATACTCTTAAAATTGGCTACATTTTGGCCAGCGTAAGCTCAGGGGTTTTCAAGTTGGCCAAAAGATGGTCAAATAAGCTTCAGTGGAGCCAGGAGCAAAAACGATGAAATCGCAAAATAAAAATCATGCAAATATTGCAAACTTTATTTATTTTGTGCACGTCTTGTACTCCTTTCCCAGTATCAAAAAGAATCGTAAGAACCCATGTGCATGTAACTCCAGTAACTGAAAACTGAAACAGCAGTAACAATTCATTTTTCAATTTCAGATTAACCATTTCTATTTCTGTGTTGCAAGAATGATACTTGAGTCCCTCGAGACGCTCGGTCTACACAATATCATATTTATGGCATGTTCTAACAGTTACAGGACCTACTACCTACCTAAGTCAAACGAAAGTGAAAGTAGCCACGTGACGGGTAATCGGGTTGCATATGATCTGGCACGGTGGCAGGCCTTTACCCGTAAGTCGTGTAAATTGTCATTATTTTTATTTTCCAAAGTTGTTGTTGTTTGGTGTACACGAGATTTAAAAGTTTGTCATGTATTACACGGAAACATGATTTTTAGAAACCAAAATGTCATATTTTTGTACATTTTCGCTGTCTCAAGTCGAACAGTGAAAATACTAGGTAATAAATTTTTTTGTATTTTATCTCCGATTTGTTGTAAAGATTTGCAATATATATTATATATATTTTTTTTTTACCAATTTTTACATTAATTACATACAATATTATATAAATCAATACGAATAATGGGAACCCACTAAGGCGCAGCTTGTGGGTGGGTAATATATTTAAGTTATTATATTATTGTTAATTGATAATTTAATTTTTTTTTAAATATATATATATGTATATACATATATAACCTATAACTTCAAATTAGTTTTGAAAAATGTGGGTCCCCGGGACTCACAAGGTCACTTACGTAAGTCAGGGTTAAGAAAGGGAAACTTTGTTTTGGTTTGTTGATTTGAACATGACGGAGAAAGGAGTGTCAGGAGAATGTATGGAAGCATAAGTAAATGAAAAGAGATGTCGACAATTTTGCAGAATCAAGAAAGTGAACCAGATACTTGATAAGAGTCATGTTAAAAGTCAGTTATACATACTAAAGTTTATGTATGAGACCATGAATATAAGAGAATGAAGAAACCAACCTACCAAACAACAACTCGAATGCGTCAATTATTCAGAGATACTTGACGTGAATAAATCAATACCATCGAATAATGAATGTGTTGGGAATTTCATAAATTTTAAATTCATTTTAAATAAACTTTTACAATTGCGGGCAACAGGAAAATAAAATTATTATAATTTATTTAAATGCCTTCAGTGAACAAAGGTGTCTCAGTATTTTTACACATTAACGTTACACGATTTTTCACATAAACAAGCTAGTATTATGTACTTGACATTACGTGTCGATTGGAATTTAGCACAAATGTATCTAAAACTACAGATATATAGGGTGTAGCAAAACAGACAGTGCAGTTTTGAAGGGCCGGTGCATCCCGTGTGTTGGGGGTAGGAACCTGGGAGGGGACTCATTGTGTCGGGAGAGTCGTGCTGTTTTCAGTCGTTATCATGGTTTATTACGGACAACACCGGGGATTCGCAAACCCCATGTTTCTTGAAAGTGGCCATTCTTTCGTCGCCACCCAGTGAGCCTTCCATCTCTGTGGAGCAGTGCATAAACAAAATTTATGGTACTGGGCTGAAAGTAACCCAAGGCAACTTCACAAGAGACCTCTCCACACCCCAAAAGTAACCGTGTGGTGTGGCAAATTCCAAATTTGGGGTGATTGTGCCTTATTTTTTTGAGGAGAGCTGAGAGCCGAACCGTGACTTTCAACACTCAACGTTGTTCCATGTTGGAAATTTATTTTTTAAACCTCAATTGGATGAACTAACAGAAGAAACAAATCTGGTTTCAACTAGACGGTGCTACGGCTTATACTGCTTGAGTTTCAATGACGAAACTGTGACAGATGTTCACCGCGTGCCTCGTCTTTCTGAGGGGTGAAATGGTGTGGCCCGCGCGTTTACCTGCTTTGAGCATTTGAGACATCTTCCTGTGGGGCTATCTGAAGAAAAATGTTTTTAAATATCGGCCTCACACCTTTGAAGAACTCAAGAATCGAATTCAAGAGGAGATCGCCACTATACGTGTCGAGATGTTCCAAAATGTGTCTGAAAATTTCAGAAATCGCCTTCATCAATGTACCACTGCTAGGGGCCATCATCTTTCTGATGTCATCTTCAGGACTTGATGCATATACATAACAGCATGATGTACCGAATAAAATAAAATAAACCCCATTTCTGTAAATTGCACCATTTTTTTTAATAGCCCTTTAAAACTGCACTGTCTTTGCCGCACCTGTTTAATGTTGCTGGGACTTAAATACTGTTAAAAGTATAACAATCATTGAATCATATTAACTTAACATTGAAGTGTCAGAAAATATTACAAATGCATAACTATATATATTCTTAATACAAAACACAATGTTTTATAGAAAGCAAATATCTATTTTCGGTATTTCAGTACCAACAATAAATTATACATTCAATAATTACTTTAGTATCATCGATAAAATTCACGACAGAATTAGCTTTGCCAAGTAAATTATTAAAACATGAGGCAATCTATATAAATAAACATGTAAATGTTTGTTTGTTCAAAACCTTAAATCTCTGAAAGTTATTCACCAATTGCTTTGAAATTTTGACACAACGTTGCATTCGAATATGGATGTGTTTTTACATATCTATATTCTATAGATGTCATCTGTGACAGGTAAAAACATTTTTTGCCTGCCAGCCCCATCTGTTGGACGTAAACGCTATTGTTTCTTTATCTGCACAGACTTAGCCACAGCAATGCGTGGCGGGGTACAGCTAGTAATTAATAAAAACGTTTGCTTCTCGCAATGTTCAAGAATAAAGAAAACCGAATAAAGAAAACCTATTTCTAAAGCACAATCTTTCTAGAACAATCTAGACTTATTTTTTGATCCATTGAAGCAACATTCTTTACCATCGCACAATAATGGTATTGTTTATAGGTTTTAAGAATCGTAATGACTTACCGTTATGTTCTGGTTATCTACGTACAGCCTACTACTACATCCAAATGCACCCAGTACATACCTTTGGTCTCACTGTATTGGTCATACAATTCATTGAGTTGTTTGTAATTATTGGCAGTAAGTCCACATTGCGATGCAACATTCACAATGATGGCGACATGGCCTTTGTAAGTGTCCAACTTCACCGGGTTCCCTTTGATGTCCAAGACGGTGAAATCGTAGATAGAAGTCGCCGTATGGAAGTCAGGGTTTTCAAGTGTTACTGATGCCATGGCTCTGCAATCAATGCAATAAGAAATCAATAGGACGCAAAATAAATGCATTAACTACTCAGGCTAATTTGTTCGGTTTTTTGAAAAAACAGTAATCTGTTTAGTCAATATGTTAGCCTTTTGTAACAGCTCATATGGTCTCATAGAAATTGTTATGTCTCCTTTCCCGTCATAGTTAGAAATATGAACTGAACAGTGTTAAAAAGAAAAAATACCAAGCTTTACATTCAAATGTAGAAGTTAACCAAAGAATAATTGGTATGTACAGCTCTATGAAACCAAAGTTTCCGACTGCAATTCAAGATAAATTTATGAAACTTTATAATTAATTTTTTTTTATATGAACCTACAAAAAAGTGAGGTGGCGGTAATGTTTATAATACATTTTTCTAATAAAATATGTGTTTGTTTGCTATCAGTAATTTCAGTTCAGTGTTTAGACGTAAAACGTAAGGTGAGCCATTTTTGTTTTGTTTCAAAATGTTAGTATGAAAAAACAAAAATGATTATTTTAAATAATAATATTGAGGCGGATTTCATCACTTTTCAAAAACAGTTTTCAGATAAATTTAGAAATATGTATCTGTAACGGTCAATATGCCAGAGGCCTGGAGGGTTAATATAAAAGTTAAAGTATTTAATCACACTACCTGCTATAAAGGCTAAATGTTACTACAAACAACTTCTAAAGTTATCAGAAGATTCATAATAATTTGTGCATGACCTTACACAAGTCAAAGTAATACAAAGTTCAAGCGATACCGGCAAAAATAGTTCCAGACATTATTAGATAAGGATAGGTATTTTTGTCAACATTTTTTCAGTATGAGAAATGCAATGAATGATTGATTAAATAACTTACCGGGTAGCAGTCAATGCAAGACAAGTAGCCGCAAACAATTTCACTCCTGGAATGCGAAGGTTTAGAAGGCTCATTTTGTAGCGCGCAACAAATGCCGCGCCTGTCAGAAATTATAATTGTCGCAGTGTTGCTAGAAAGAAAAACATTGTCCGCCATTACTAAATATTACCGAGCTTGGGTAATAATGTGAAAAATCGTTATTTTATGTATATAAAACAATATAAATTCTATCACATAAATTAAATTATGCAATAATTATTCGGAATCGCTGGACACGGATTATGAGAAATATTTTTAAATAAAACCTTCTGATTTATCTAGGAATCTGACTGCATTTGGAACATTTTTAATTTTAGCATTTTAATTTTTAACGTACAAAAATTCTCTTTCGTTTTATGGGGTGACAGCCGGAATCATAAATAAACCAATCACGCCGGAATAATTTCTGTTGATGACATTTTATTTTGAAGGTATTCCTGATACGAGTAGCCATAAATAAAGCACAAAGGCAGAGGCCGATTTGCAGTCTTGGCCGCCCTAGGCCCTAAGGCCCCAGACCATGTAGCCGCCCCTTTCTCAGTACCCATCATATTGACCAGGAGTATCCAAACTTTTCAGTAAGTTCCTAGGATCAAAACCGTTTTAATTTTCCTGCCATTATCATTCATGGTTCATGTTTACGTCTGCCCACCTGCTGCGTGGCGGGCCGGATCGAGAGAGACTGGGTGAGGGAGGCCTTTTGACCTTTCCAGCCGGACTATCTTGACCCATCGCCTTGCACCGCAGTTGGAGGGATGTATTCATACGTATGTCACTCCTAGACACACTAATTCCCAGATTCCTACCCACCCCTCATACATTTTCCTTTTCAGAACTTCCTATCCTTCCCTTCCTTAAAAAGACCCTCCACACAGCATCACCTAAGATGACATAGGTTGTGAGGGAAAATATTTTCCTCAAAGCCTCCTGTGTGGAATTAATGTAAAAAAATACGCTTGGTAAATTCGCTAGTTCAATTACTGTATAATTGTCGATTGTCGTGCGCTGTGTGCTGTGTGTGAACACGCTCTTGCATATCGCTATTTCGTACGTAGAATATTTAGGTACTTAGGAAGTAATTTCTTGTTATCATCTGTGACTTTTTTGTCACGATTGGCCGCCCCTAATATCTGGCCACCCTAGGCCCGGGCCTACATAGGCCTAAGGGCAAATCCGCCTCTGCACAAAGGTGCTATGCATAAAAAATCTTGTCTTAAACATTAGTTTACCAAAAAAAAAATAATACTATCCGACAGTGTTGCCAACGGATCTTGGCCTAATGTCGCCGTTTTTCAAACATTTAGTAGCCTAATGTAGCCGAATTTCAGTTTCAGTAATTCTGCCCACATATTCCCCACATATTCCCCACAAATATTCTACGTGAGCTTGATTCCCCCTTTTTTATTATTCAAAATCCATGGGGGGGGGTTGTTAGAGAATTTCTGTAAAACATAATTCCCCACAAAAATTTCAAAATAAGTACTCCCCACAAAATATTTGAAATCCATGGGGGGGGGGGTTGTTACAGAACTTCGCTGAAAAAAATTCCGCACAGCCAAAAACATTGTATGATTCCCCACAACAAATTTTGAAATCCATGGGGGGGGGGCTACGGAATTGAAAAATTCCTCACATTTTTCCAAAATTTGAGGTAGCCTAATCGGCGACCGGTCGCCTTTTAAATTTTTACGTCGCCGATTCTCGTTCTGAGTGGCCTAAATGGCGATAAATCGACTTCGTTGGCAACACTGCTATCCAAAGGCTTGATTCCGTACTGCGACTACCGACATCTGTTGAAATATTAAAAAAAGATTTTAGTAACTGAAAATTCCGTCGGATTGGCGCTAAGGTACGATAAGAAAATTAATTAAATAATCCTGAAACTCTTCTTTAGATGGTGATTTAAAAATTAAATTATTATTATTTTTTTTTTAAAGTAGAGCAAAATTATAGCAATTCTTTGACGTACCTTTTTTAAAATTAAACCTATTCAATTCGCACTTCAAAAAACTTCGGAAAAAGCTCATATTTCTGATTTGATTTTGATAAATGCCCATGTAAATTTTAAAAATATATTTTTTTTGCTGTTAAAAACTTTATGTTTATCGTGTTGTGTAATAATATTTAAATTATTTCGAATTAAGAAAATAATGGCACTCCACCTCTGTCGTATTTAGGAATGCTATGAAAATGGTATGCATTGAGGACACACGACTTGGAAAATAATATTTCAACAGGACCCCAACGCCGGAGGGGCCCCTGGTAAGGTACCAAAATGATACACATTGAGGACACGGGACACAACACGGGTAAGTGGAAAATGTTCTTATTCAATATATGCTAGGACTTAGCTAGCAGTGGTTTGAACTCGCGACACCTGGGTGGGAATCGGACGCATTTGTCCACTCGGCTACTAGCCGGTTAAGCTCATATGTTTTAAAGGCTTACATTTTAAATAATACAAAAAAAATTTCGCTTAAAAAAATACTAAAATATTTTCGTCTATATATTTTTGGGATACCGACTCTCATTGGCTTGATAATATGACGAAATGTCAGAATATGTGTTCCGACATCGTGATAGGATATTCGTAATTTACTGAAAGTTTGTCAGGAAACTTGTTAGGTAATGTATTCGTAATTCATGTAATCCCGTTTTTAACCGGATTACCAATAATTTGAAGAGATTCTTAATAAATTAGCAATACTCATTTTTCTCCCTGTATCTATGTCAATAGTTCTTTTAGAATTCTACATTTTTGCCTAGTAACGAAAGTTTCAAAAAGTACTTAGATATCAAAAGAAATAATGGCGTACCTATATCAACCATCAAACATTAAGAAATTAACCACTTCTTGCTTATCGCTTATCGATAATAATCAATCTACTCGCAGCTAGGCAGTGCTATCGTTAATGCAAGTATTCGAATCAGAAAGATTGGAAACGTTTGTATTTTTGAAGCATTTAATGGAGTAACTCACGAAAATATAATGAAAGAATACCACAAAAGACAAAGTTTATTAAATTCACACGAAGTTATACAATGGCGTTAAAATGACTAACACCCTATAGGGTATTTATAAAATCCCCTAGTACAATAGAGGATCAAGAAAGTAATTATTCAGTAACATGAACATATATCTAAAAGTAGGTAATTAATTGTCCAAGACAAGAGACTAACTATTTATTTTTTATGGAATGTTAGTTCGGTAGTCAGGTACAAATATATTTTATGTATGATTATTCCCAAGCGCGATGATACTATGTGCAAGATTTATCAACAAAATTATACTGAAACCATAGACATATGAATATTAGTAGACCTGCCCTAAGTGATTAAAAGCGTATTATCCCCACTCCCCATACCGGTTCCATTGGAGCCGGCTGTGCTCGCGTATGGCCTCAAGTGAAATTTGAAAACGTGACGTCATCATTCTTGTGCGAACTATGGTCGAGGCATCATCGGTTCATTTTACGAAATAACACGGCAAAATGTTGACTTGTACTATGAAAACTTGTAAAAATAGATTTGAAAAAGAGAATAAACCCAATTTTCGTATTACATTCCATATATAAGCATTATTTTACTTTATTTTAAGCATATTCACATTGTATAATATAGATCAGTTTTAGAAACATATACTATCACATCGAGAAACGTCTGGACGCGAAACACAAAGCTGGTTGGTTGCTGGGAAGTAAATTATGAACATTTATAAAAGTGTCTTAACTAAATACTTAAACGAAATATTCGACTCTGAAAATAGAACCGAATTTTTTTGCCGAATTTGGACTTCGCAAATTTGTTCATAACGTGGCGACTAATTTGCGCTCCCATGTAAAAATGTCTATTCATTCAAATGCAGGTTTTACTTTTTAGAAGTTAATGGTAATATTATAATGCGAGATGCCTATTTACTGTCAGATTGATTTATTGACGAATCACAGTCAGCCTCACTCCCTTCGTTCTTCAACAGTTGATTTTACCCCTCGCCATTATCTTCTCGTCTATTAATTCCTATGTCTGTGACTGAAACATTCTTCGACTTCATTCGTACTTCGCAATTAACTGACTTCACTACTCATAATAATATTTATGTTACTACTAGCTGTACCACTCCAGGTTTTTATGTGCAGATAGAATAACAGTAGGTATATAAAAACACACGCGTATTCTAATGCAAAGTTGTGTCAAAATTTCAAAGCAATCGGTAAAAAGCTTTCGGAGACTTAAGATTTTGAACAAACGAACATTTTTATTTATATAGATAGAAAATTTCAAAATGCAAAAGCGCATAAACTAGTGGCGTGCTGCCATTTATTATTAATAAATTGGTAAAATTTCGATCGCGCTGGCCTCGCTTATTATGAATATTTTTTAGATAAAACCTTTAGATTCACCTTAATTACTGTACGACACAACTTTTAACCTTCGGGGAGGTGGAAAATATTGCAATAAAAATTTCAATTACGTAAAATTAAAATTAGCTTTCGTTTTGTGAAACGAGACCGTCCATTTTCAAACTTTACTGTCAAACGTCATTTTGTTTTGTTGGTATTTCTGTTACTATGGGGCGAAACGAACGGCTAGAAGTGGCTAGAAACATAATCGCGCGGGCGTTTTTTTTAATATTAAAAAATTCCGTCAAATTAGTATTTACCTAATATGCATGCATTGTGTGCGTTGTGATTGAATTTTATTAGCTGGATTTTATTTTTTTACGTTCAAATTTTATTTAAGTAAACTATTTCTGCGATGTTGAGCGGCTACGCTAAGTTTTTGTAACATAGTTTATGATGAAAAAGAAAATGCCCCTTTATACCGCCTGCTCGCGTCAATGCAAGAAAAACATCCCAGTTTTCAATTAGTTTAGCGGCTACGCTAGGTTTGTGTAACATGGTTTGTGATTCAAAAGAAAGTGTCCCTTTTATACCGCCTGCTCGCGTCAAGGCAAGAAAAACATCCCAGTTTTCAATTAGTTTAGTGGCTACGCTAGGTTTGTGTAACATGGTTTTTGAGATATATATATATATATATATCTATATAAAATATATATCTATATATATATATATATATATATATAAAACTACAACAAACCTAGCGTAGCCGCTAAACTATTTTAAAACTGGGATGTTTTTCTTGCCTTGACGCGAGCAGGCGGTATAAAAGGGACACTTTTTTTGAATCACAAACCATGTTACACAAACCTAGCGTAGCCGCTAAACTAATTGAAAACTGGGATGTTTTTCTTGCCTTGACGCGAGCAGGCGGTATAAAAGGGACACTTTCTTTTGAATCACAAACCATGTTACACAAACCTAGCGTAGCCGCTAAACTAATTGAAAACTGGGATGTTTTTCTTGCCTTGACGCGAGCAGGCGGTATAAAAGGGACACTTTTTTTGAATCACAAACCATGTTACACAAACCTAGCGTAGCCGCTAAACTAATTGAAAACTGGGATGTTTTTCTTGCCTTGACGCGAGCAGGCGGTATAAAAGGGACACTTTCTTTTGAATCACAAACCATGTTACACAAACCTAGCGTAGCCGCTAAACTAATTGAAAACTGGGATGTTTTTCTTGCCTTGACGCGAGCAGGCGCTATAAAAGGGGCACTTTTTTTTGTATTACAAACTTAGCGTAGCCGCTCAACATCGCAGATATAGTTTACTTAAATAAAATTTGAACGTAAAAAAATAAAATCCAGCTAATAAATTTCAATCACAACGCACATAATGCATGCATATTAGGTAAATACTAATTTGACGGAATTTTTTAACATAAAAAAAAACGCCCGCGCGATTGTCTCTAGCTACTTCTAGCCGTTCGTTTTGTCATATAGTAACAGAAATACCAACAAAACAAAATGACATTTGACAATAAACAAATAAAAGTTTGAAAATGGACGGTCTCGTTTCACAAAACGAAAGCTGATTTTAGTTTTACGTAATTGAAATTTTTATTGCAATATTTTCCACCTCCCCGAAGGTTAAAAGTTTTGTCGTACAGTAATTAAGGTGAATCTAAAGGTTTTATCTAAAAAATATTCATAATAAGCGAGGCCAGCGCGATCGAAATTTTACCAATAAATTATTAAAATGGAGGAAACAAACCTGCTGTATTTTTGGTTTGCCGACTGAAACTTTGAACTATTATTATTTATACGTACGCGGAAATTATTTTCTCTCAGCTTCATCTATTATAAGGCTGTTGATTGAACGAGAAGTCATAGGTCATATTGTAGTAACGTTCACGTTATATTATATAACTTCAAGTTGTATTTTGACAGTAAGATTAGTTATGTAGTAAAACGTTACAGTATTATTAATCTAAAGAGTACTTACTTACTAACTGTTGTATTGTAGATTGCAGGCAAGCCAAGTCAACAAAATGTACACTATTATTTATAGACACGAGCTAATGATTGAGGCGCTAATTAAAAACTGTCACGCTTTTTCTTTGTGTCATGGACTGTGATACCAACAAAAAATGTCTTGGTTTTACAACAAATTTAGGTACTAATAGTTTGAGTAGGTAATAAGTCGTGATGTTGAATCATTATTTCTGTTATTATGCCTGGCAATAACTTACTAACTGTTTAGGTACTTTTATTAAATAATACAACTGCAGTATAATATAATATTGTTGTTTTGTGAGCGGTACTTACCCGGAAGGTTGTTGTGTTGTTGTAGTCCCAGGAGAGTGCGAAAAATACTACAAAATTGTTAATTTTTTGTATTACTTTTGGTTTACAAGTTATACTGTCTGTTTGATATTATCACACAAAGGAACATGATCGAATCTTCAATATTATTTACTGATTAGATTACCTCACATCAGTGTCGGCCAAACTTTTTTTCTTCACGGCACACTTGTGAATGGAATTTGTTTCGGGGCACACCAAACAAAAATGCCTTTGAAAATAAATTACTTTATTAACATGAATAAAGGAATTCAATAGTGTAGGTACATTTTAAATTTTTAAAATAAAATACTACAATAATAATAGGAAGAAATTAAATATCTAGGTGTTATTATAGACTCAAAATTGAACTTCTCAAAAAATGCAGACTATACAATTAAAAAAATTGCAAAAAAAATATCATTTCTTGGTAGAATCAGAAACAAAGTAAATAAAGAAACATGCCAGATAATATACAATACAATTATATCACCACACTTTAATTACTGTTCAAGTATTCTTTTTCTCTGCAATAAAGAGAAAATGAAAAAAATGCAAATACTGCAAAATAAAGCAATGCGAATAATACTTAAGCGCAACATATACACACGGATAAGAGACATGTTAAAGGAGCTGAATATTTTGACGGTGAAGCAAACTGTGTATTTGAATGTACTTATTTTTATACATAAAATTAACTTAGGGATGATGTCTAAGGAACTGAAAAGAAAAATAAATTACAATAACGAGATACACGGACATGGGACGAGAAATTCTAAGCAAATTAGATTGCCAACAAGAAAAAAAACAAGCACCCAAAAATCTCTGATGTACCAGGCCGTTCAACTCTATAACAAAATCCCGAAGGAAATTGCTGTGATAGAAAATATTAATAAGTTCAAAAATGAATTAAGAAAATATGTCTATCTCAATTATTAATGTTTCTTTTTTTGTGACTTTATTGAAATATTTAAAGAAAGATTATGTTTGCCAAACAATGTACATGTTTATATGTTTATAAAACTATTAGCACACACGAAGATGTGAGCTAACTTAAGATTAATAAATAATAAAATAAATACTTTCAATCGAGTGACAGCTGTGTATTTCTCTGCTCCCGAAATTAGTTGATAATATTAATGAACATAAATGAACATAAAGTTCAGTACATAAATCTGTCAAAAATAATTAGAATATTTTACTATTTTATCGACATATTTATTAGAGAGAAGAATGCAATCGATTGTTAGAAAGAATTTTGTCAAAACGCAGCTCTAAAGTAACTAAACAAACAATTTACTATCTGTGACCACTCTCGTTTATTGAATTTCATTTCCACAAGCGTTGAAAAACCAATTTTGCGAAGATACGACGATCCAAACGGCAACAGTGTTAATTGCCGTGGTAGCCAATCTACCATCAACCAATTCACCCATTGATGTACTAATACCTGTTTCGGAGAATCTGAACAATTCATCAAATTTCAACGTTCATTTTCAAGTTCTGTGACAGATTTTTTCAAGTTCTGTTTTTATTTCAGTTTTGTCAAGCAACTAGCCTACAATGATATAAGAACAGAACTTGACTAAGTCTTTCACAGAACCCGAAAATGAACGTTGAAATTTGATGAATTGTTCAGATTCTCCGAAACAACCCGTCCCTACGGGTTGTCTATGATATTCACCCGAAAGCGATATTCAAAATGCTGACAACTCTAGCTCAGAAAGTGAGGCTATATGCACGGTGTCATTATCGAGATGTATTAAAATTTTCTCCTCTTTTAGTGTCATTCAACTGTCAATTGTTCCCGTGAAAAAATCATATCCCATATTCCGAGAAAGAAATTATATCAGCTACCAAAGAGATAAATCGCGATAGTACTTTTCCTTTTAAGAGCCAACGTACATATGAAGATTCCTAATCCATATTTTCCCACAGTGATGTAATAAGTCTGCGACGGAGGGATTGATTTTGATGCACATGTGCCAGCGTGTCAGCGTGTCTGTGTAGCGTCGACCGCTATGTACGAACGTGACAAAGATTTATTTGATTATGTAAATATTGAATTTATTTAAAAATGAAGACATTTTAAATTAATACGAATTATTTAAAATTAACAATATTGAGGCATCACAAGCGTACCACGGCACACAGTTTGGTCGGCACTGCTTTACATTAGAACTCTGTTTATAGTAATAAACACGATTTAAATACAAATGTTTTCAGATTCTAGGGAACTTTTCACCACCTGATTTCAGATAGTAATCGAAATGTAAAGTGAAAACCATTTGACTCGATTCATTTTACATTGTTGGTGCTAAGTCAATTGTAGATAATAATGAGTCAGTGATTTTTTCGATTTTCATGGTTTATAGAACGGATAGGTTAAGCTTGGTATTTTTAATGAAATTGAAAAGATTTTTTCGAAGTAAAAAGGGTTCCGTGATAACTCGTCAAAATGACAATTCAACACACCTTCAAAAAGTGATGTAAAGTCATCAAATGTGAAGAAACAAAAACTATGTTAAATCGTTTCCTATGCAACCTATTTAACCTAGTTTTTGTTTTATCACTTTTCATGACTTTAAAGGTGTGTTGAATTGTCTTTTTGATAAGTTATCCGGACACCGATTTTATTATACAGAATTTATTATTTACATATTCTTTTTTAGTTATATTTGTTTTTAATACACATATTAATGACTGTATGCACGTACGAACATACTTGATTTATATATAACACTTGGATTTATTTACCATTTCAGGAACTATTATTGAAATTCGATATTAATTAATTGATTTTACTTTTAACCTCCAGTTTAATTTGACCTGCAACGCTCTAATGCCGAAAGACTGGAAACTAAATCCTAGACGAAAATTTGAAATAATTTGAAGAATGATACAGTTAAATGTGACCGAAGGAGATAGGGTCCCATTAGAACAGTTCAAGACAAGGATCCTGGGTTCAAGTCTTAGATGTGAACGTATCTTTTTCTGATTTTTCTGCTTCAAATTTTCGTTTAGGAATCGCTAAAATTGTCTCCAATAATAACATAGTATTAGTATTTGAATTATTCGTTTTATATAATTATGCTATTATCTACGTATCCTGTTGTTACACTTACATACAAAATTTGACAATTTTCCTTGCAAAAGCCCGATAGGTCGTCAATGAATAATAAATAAATACCTATTTCTTTTAAAAACGAATAAAACACCATAACATTAAAATACCGTTTTGTTGGTACGAATGAATCAGCCATTCCGACATCACAACCAGTCTACACGAGTAATATATCTATTGTCTACAATGTCTACATCTGAACCGGTGAAAGTGTGTGAATTTTAAAGATCACATTTTTGTTTCAGTGTTGATGGAATTGAAACATTATTTAGACGCCTGTAATAATCTATATTTTATAAAATAATGATAGTGATAGGTATTGATGTACAATTGACCAACGGTGATAGGTCAAAATAACACAATAATATTTGTATGGTAATCTGCTTATCATAGTTGATTATAATTATGCGAACATAATAGGTCCCACACAGGAAAAATTTTTGAAACTATCCTGTAATTTAAAAATAAAATATACAATTGAATCACAAAATGTAAACACACTTTAAATACAATATAGGTTAAATTTATAGCAAACATTTATTTGACCACCTAAATTAAAGTATTGTACTTGCACCAAAATGATCCCAGAACAAAATTCAGTTGAATGGATAAAGAAGCATTTTTATAATGGTTAGTTTGATGTCGTCACACTATTTCTTTCGTAGTAATGCAGGTTTTTAAATTTGTTTTTCATGCACGGTCATGAATGAATTTTTGTACTTTGGTTCAATAAAATGACATTAGTAACGAGATGCTAACATTTTACTTAATGTAGTATTTCAATCTTGAAAGAGGATAATATTGAGAATAAAGAAACGTCTAGACTCGCATACAAAATATAACTCATGTTGAAAAAAAATGGTTGAGACTGGGACGTCGCACGTCACGTCCATAGATTTGGTGCGACTTTGGGAGACCCGAAAAATGAAAACTTTGAAAATTATTTTGACCATAGCAATAAAAAAATATATACTGGTATTTAAGTTAGAAGATCATTATTATAAAATAAAAATTAGAAGGGATTAGAGTTATTTATTACTGCGTAACTAACTGATTATTCACCACCTAGGGGATGGGCAGAGAAGATGAAACGCCAAACAACTCTGTCTCATACCATATGTATTATTTGGTTATTCACACTCTAACCATGTCTTCCTTTTCTTCTCTTATATTTTCTTGACACTCCTTATCCGTCCATCTATTCAACATGTACAATCTTGACACTAGGCAATTGCTCTTTCTATTATAAAAGTTTTTATTAGGTGAGGCTAACTTTTTTTAATACCGCACAAGAGCCCTGCCGACTGCCCGAAGCCTAGGCATCAAGACCTCCACAATTTGAGGTATGTTGTGAGGTTGGTATGGAAAGGAGATGGGTTTGGGTACCGCCACCCCGGGAAAATTTTATTGGATAATTAACACCTCTGTCATAGGTCATCGCAAGTGGTTCGCTACGTTTGGTGATTTAGCAGGGGTGCCCGGGTTTATCGGGTGAGGTGTGTTCAGAATGCGTACCAGCCTACACACTAGCGGCGTGGTATGCCGGATCGGGAGAGGTTAGTTTGGGGAGACCTTTTGTCCTCACCAACTGGTCTCTCGACCCGTCGCCTTGCGCCGCGGTGGGAGGTATGTATTCTTATGTCCGTACACATTGATCTCTAGATTTCAACAGAACCCTCGTACATTTTATTTTCCCAGATCTTCTCCTTCCGTTCCTTAAAAAAGACCCTCCAAACACATACAAAAATATGACATAGGCCCTGAGGGAAATTATTTACCTCTGGGCCTCCTGTGTGGGGTTAATATATTTTTTTAAATGGGTGGAGAAAGGTTGGAAAATGCTTGGTCACTAAAGTCATTTAAAAAACATTTCTGCACGGAATAAGTAGTACCTACCTGTATTAATTAAGCAATTTTTAAGAGAGTTTCTTTTCAACTTCAAATTTTCCCGGGTTTCTCAGCACTCCCTTAGCTTCCAAGTTTCTGGCGTAATAAAAAAATCCTACCATCATTTGCTTGATAAAGACTCCCTCCTGATTCGCCAGCGTTCTGGCACTTTTTATTTCTTTCCCACTTTTTCACAAAACTTTTCAATCTCCAACCCTCTGAGACCCAAAGTGAGTTATATTCGCACAGCAACGTGAAATTTTTCGTCAAAGCTAACATGTTGACGATAAAAAACGTTTAATCATCACCAAACACATTTATTTATATTGTGGGTCTGTCTGTGACTGATTGTAACTCCAGTTAAATGAACTCGGATTTGTTTTGAACAAGCGTCATTTCAAAATTGGAACTGATTGTGTCAAGAATTCAGACATAACTAATAAAGAAAAAACAATATCGAAAGGTAGTAATTTTCTTAATTATTCTGTAGCAATTGTCTTTGTTGTGATGGGTTCTTTATGTACACGGAGAAAAAATTGGTTATTTACTACAAACCTCTTCAAATTATTGGTATTCCGGTTAAAAACGGGATTGCAGGCCGTTTCCAAATAAACTTTTATTAAATTCCCAATATATCGGAATACGTGTTCATGTACTTGCGTGTGCCTTCACAATGCACAATGCACATATACAATGACGAAATGCGGAAATATTAAGATTTTCATGAACACGTGTACCAACATCGTGATGATTCATTCGTATTTTACTAAAAGATTACCTACTAGGAAACCTAACAATCCATTCGATAAGGGCCTGTAAACACGTTTTTAACCGGATTGCAAATGATTTGAAGAGATTCTTAACAAGGTATCAATATTCAACACTAGCTTGTAACCCGCCACCCGTTGCTGTGGTTCAGTCTGTCTGTGCAGATAGAGATACAATATTTCGTGTTGCTTTTACGTCCAACAGATGGCGCTGTTTTAAAAAAAACATGTTTGTCCAACAGATTGTGCTGTCACAGGTGACATCCATAAAATATAGGTATACTAGTGGGCCCGGGCAGAGGTTGTCCTGCCACAGATCACCTTCTATGTAGGAAGTTAAAATTTGTAGTTATATCTATTTCTGGATGAGAAATATGAAAAAAAAAATCGTTTAAATTATTTCACTAATCGACAAAAGCGCCACCTATCGAGTCCAAAGCTATTCTATATTTAAAGCTAGAATCAACCATACACATTCATAAAATTCCATTAAAATCGGTTGGGCGGTTTCGGAGATAGCATGTACGAACACGGTGACACGTGATTTTTATATATTGAAATAAAAACACACGCGTATTCGAACGCAACGTTGAGTCAAAATTTCAAAGCAATCGTTGAAGAACTTTCGGACATTTAAGATTTTGAACAAACGAACATTAAAATTTTTATTTATATTGATAGATTACTAATTTTTTTTCCGTGTAATATTAAAATATACTTACTGCCCGCAGAGATAAGCTGTATGTCAAACTGTACAGCTCTATAATTTTATCTCTGCACGCGGCCAAAAGCGAAAGACTAAAGACGTCATGTTTTTTGTTATATTCAAATCATTTTCAGTTGGAGTGTTTCAAAGTTTTCATTTTTTAAATGAATAAAAGATTTATACAGAAAGCGTAGGGATGGAAAGAAGAAAGAGAATTGAAAACACAGGAAGAGTCCGGCTTTTGAAAATTCCTTACTAAACATAGTTAAACCATTTATTACAAGCAAATATTCGTATGAATTAATAAAATTGAATTTTCTGTCTTACTTATCAGGTTTTGAAATTACGATCTATGTGTCCCGGGCAACAGTTCTAATCCTGTGTAAAAATAATTCGTCATTAATTTTTTTATCAACACAATCAAAATAAATATTTTTCTTCCTATTTCTAAAAGTTAGACTATTATAACGAATGATTATCATTCAATAAATCATTGATATCTGGTATAGAAAGCTAATCTCCTAAAAAGAGTGTTTATCTCCCAAAACAAAAGAAAAGTTATGCATTTGGCAGAAGCTTTTGTTAACACTGAAAGGTTTTTTAGTTAAGTTCGTTTGGCATTGTTCCGACTTATCCACCTTCTACATCTGCATGGCCTTTTAGAAAAATTGAGGTTACTACAAATCCGTCATTAAAAATCGGAAACGGTACCTAATTTATTTTGTCATTACTGTCGATTATGTAAGGTCAGGACAGTTGTAGATTCACTTAAAATTAATTAATTTAAAATGAATCCAGTAAAACCAAAGCCTTGAGAAAAATGATTATGATATTACTTTCTAAAAGTTTTCATATATAACTATTTTTATACGCTTCTAAAATATACAATGTATTGGGACATCTAAAGTCAAATAATTCTACATAACTTTTAACTATCCGCGTTCAACACTTTTTTAAAACAATGCATGAATTCCTAACCCTGTTTAAATTAAAAAATATCACTATCATTTCCATTTTTTTTCAATTCAAAAGTGACAAAGTGACCGTAAACAGTACTTTAGTAAATTATTTAAGACCCACCACGATTAATCTGCATTCAAAATATTTGATGTAAAATACTTGGTATAATTTTAATCTGCTTTTAATATATTGATTTTTATTTCTATTATGGTTTATATAATAATGTGTGCTTTGTTTTTATTTTTTATTATACGGCCTTTTCCCTTGTGTTTTATTGTTTGCTTTTATAAAATATTATTTTCCTAGTTCTTACATTATAATCTAAATTATGTACGACTACCATAATACAGGAAAAGCCTAGTATGATGGTTGAAAAAATATAATTTGTAATTTTTTTTTAAATATACCTAAATGGAGAAAAAAAAACAAAAACATCAAAGTATTAACCACATAAATAAAATTAAAAAATATTACCGTTAACGAATTTTGCTTGAAGATTTAACCATGACGTAGTTTTATATAATAATGTTGGGAAAGGAATGGTGCCTACTCACAATTTACCTGAATTTTAATAAAGGAGCTCTTTCTCGAGTATTTATATTAAATTCCGTGAAAATGTTTGTTTTATTCCTATCGTTGAATGGTAAAGGTTGTAATGCGGTTCTTAAGAAAATAACCTTTTCAAGTATTAAATTACTCTCTTATTTACTTGTCTTTAATTACATTTAATACTTACATCTTCATTACATTTTATTTACATCAGACATAGAAGTAATAATAATGAACCTTATCGTCTCCTTTATTTTTTTATTAGTTTCAATGGCAAGGTTTATACATGATGTGGTATAAAGATAGTATAAACATAAATTCAATTTCTTTCGCAATCCTCCTCACTAGGGTTTCCTGTTCTGAGGCGGCCTGTTGTTTTTAAACTTTTGTATTTAGTTTCAAGTTGTCTTTACATCGTCTTTGTCTAAGTTTAAAATAATCAGTAAAAGTATGTAAATGGTAAGTAGTTCACCAGGAGAACCTGTTTTGAGGTGTTCATATATTTTTGAAATACTTTTATTGTATGTTGGGTTAATAACAGTCAAAATGACCTAAATCAACTGTTTTGCTTTGTTTAGTACACTAAAAAATGATTTAAAGGTTAAGCTGGGTCCAGACATGTTCTTTTGCCCGTACCGTACCTCCGTTTCGTACCAGCGTCGCGATCCAAAAACTCTGGACGCATCATCTTTTGTCCGTACCGTACCTCCGTTTCGTATCCGCGTCGCGATCAAGAGCCCGTATCTCCGTAACGTCGCTGCGATCATCGCGTGTTCATTTCCTCCCACCATGTCAATTTTATGCCTTTTGTTCCATTTCTTTCATTTCAAACCCAGCCAATAAAGCATCCATCTTCTTCTTCATATCGTCGACACCGCACTCCATTTCGAAAGACAGTTCCTCCCATGCATCTTGCTTTATATTTTTACTGTAATAATTCCTGTTTCCGGGATCCCTCAGAACTTCCCTGGCCCTATATCCATCGATAAGCTTCACAATATTATAGTTATCCCACTGCATGCTGATTCGGGTAGTGACAGAGAACACGACCAATGCACGCCCCGAACACGTCCAGACTGGCGCAGACCCGTACCGTATCGCCTTTGAACGGGTCGAAAAACCGACTCGCGATGGATCGGAGCTTACCTCTATCCGTATCGAGACGCCGTACCACCGTACCGTACCGAACGGGCGTCCAAACTAGCGTTCTTGATCGCGACGCTGATACGAAACGGAGGTACGGTACGGACAAAAGAACATGTCTGGACCCAGCTTTAGATATAAAAAATGAGCTACTAAAATAACAATAATTAACATTAAAATCATTGAACCAACAAACATTATTTATGTTAATTTTCTATTGAAACTATGAATATGGCATATTTCTAACATGCAATATTAACTGCGTTTTTATCTGTTTTTTTTTAGCTTAATGCAACTATTTCAATTCGTGGAACTTGGAAATGGAACGTGGAACTTTACTGGTAATGTATTCGAGAATCTATATACGTATAAATATAAAACTAAATATTCGTTTGTTCAAAATCTTAAATCTCCGAAAGTTATTCACAGATTACTTTGAAATTTTGACGCAACTTAGCATTTGAATACGCCTGAGTTTTGTTTTATGAGAGGTAAAGAAATGCGTTTTTTTAAAAATCAGCGTAATCTGTTGGACAAAATATTTAAAAAAAATAAAAAAGCAACATCTATTTGACGTAAAATCAGCACGCGTAATTTTTTTTCTATCTGCACAGACAGACTAACCCATAGCAACGCGTGGCGGGGTACAATTAGTTTTCAATAAGAATAGAGATTACATTAGAGAGTGTTAAAAATACCTTGTAAAAAATACGCTTTGCTTCAGTACAACTACGGGTGCTAATTTATACATATATTATAGAGTAATAATTGGATAATTTGTATAGTGCCTTTCAAAAAATTACCTCAAGAGTTCGAGTATCATGCTGTTAACAAGTATTAGACAGTAATTCACGATTTTATAAACTACTAAGGTATCTACTCGTATCCTGTATGTGTGAATGTGAATTAAACGCAGAACAATGATAGTGGTAATTGAATCGTGTTGGCTAGCGGTTACGCCGACCGCAGTTAGGTCATGGCTTCATATTCATGTTGTCCTGGTTTTGTGCAGGTTTTTGACGTAACCGAGTAATCGTAACCGTAATCCATTCAATTTAAAACTTTACCACCTACCAACTCTTAAAAAGTAAAAGTTTATTGAAAGTGTCGGTACTGAAATGGAAAGAGATGATATCTGTTCAATGGGACAAACTGAGGGTGTGATATTATATCACTGATATATAACCATGCATACAGGCAACTTATGCAACTATCAAGGTTCTTCAGTGCCTCCACGATGTTCACAGAGGGGAGGGTGCACTCATTCCCCGCCTTACTTTGCCATCAACTAGCTAGAAGCTGGGGCAGGAGGTTTTTTTTTCATTAGCTCCACGCAGGAGGCCCTGATGAAAATAATTACCCGTAGGGCCTATGTCGTCTTAGGTGATGCGGTGTGGAGAATTTTTTTATGGAAAGGAAGGAGAGGAGAGGGAAGGAAACAGGTATGAGTGGAGGGTTGGAATCTGGGGTCAGTCTGTCTAGAAGTGACGGACGTTTGAATCCATCGGTCGAGAGATTCCTTCTAGAGAGGCCAAAAGTCTTCTTTCAACCAGTGTCACTCTATCTAGACGCATTCGCCGCCAAGACCCAGGAAAACCTCACCCCATGAACCCATTACGGCAGTACCTCCCAAATTGAAAGTCAAAGTCAACCATTGTCACTGTCGTAGCTGCATCCGTGTGGTTCTGCTCTCCACTCAATGGGCGAGGGTTGCAGATGATGTGGCGACCTCCCTACCCGATGGACGATCCCTAAATAAGTGACGGTTGCAGATGATGCGGCGATATCCCCACCTGATGGACAATCCCTAAATAAGTGACGGTTGCAGATGATGCGGCGATCTTCCCACCTGATAGACGAACTCTTAATGAGCGATGGCTGCAGATGATGTGTTGACCTCCCCACCTGATGGAAGATCCCTAAATAAGCGATGGTTACAGATGGTTCAGCGATCTCCCCACTTGATGGACCATCCCTAAATTTACAGTCATATTTAATTTGAATTATGTATATGTTGTTTTCGTATTATGTTAAAATGGCCTATATTTTTTTTATAATTGAATTTTTCTTATATACTTCTATATCTCATGTAATATGGGTGGCTAGGATTGCACTATCCTTCCAGTCCGGCTGGATTCAAAACTTAAATAAATAAATAATTAACATTTTTATGTGAAACCGCACAAGAGTCTTTGCTCTGCTCCCAAACGACTAGAGCCAGTAAGACTATGGCATCCCCGCAGTGCCGGACCTGAGCCAAACGGCGCCTGGCGCGATTAAAATTATACCTAGGTAGGTGATTACTATAATCAATAATGTTAGTACTGTTAGGTTTTAGGTATTATCAGCGACTACTCTAATTGCGCCCGCCTGGGGCCGGCTCTGCATCTCGTAATGGGGTATGTTGTGGTAGTGGGGAGGGGTAGGGGAAAGAGGAAGGTGGCGAAGTACCTAGCTATTAAGATCTGGTCACCAAACGCGGCTAAAGCCATTTCAAGCAACGTTTCAATTCTGAATGGAGGTCTTACAGCAGGGCGATACAGAGAGTATCTTCCACTCTGGAACGTGCAGCAAATATCCAATACATTATTTTAAATTAGTAATTATATGAAATAACACAAAATAATCATACGAAATTTACTTGCGCACGCTGGGATTCAAACCCGTGACTTCCAGCTTGCTAGTCGATAGCCTTACCCCTCGACCACTGAGGCCGTCAAACAATCTGTTGAACATCTGAATTATTTTGTAGTGATTTTGACATCGAAAATAATATTTGTTCATGGATAGAACGAAAAATTCGATTCGTAATTTATAAGTTCCATTGTACATAGTTATCCATAGACATTTACAAATTGACCTTAAAACATTGGAAAACAAACAGATCTAATCGCTCCGCCTCAACTCTTACGAAATATTATATAACTTCCTGGGACGCTGTAGCTTGAAAGGCAAGGTTGAAAGAAATGTGACGCCATCTGAGACTAAATCCTCTGTCGCTATTTAACACCTTAATTATTGGACTGTTTTACGAGATATGAAAATAGACTAATAGAGCAATCTCATTTTGCTGGTTAAATACCTCAATCATAATGTGAACATTTTGGCGCTTTGCAGTTTTGCATAGAAGCAGCTGAACGTGAATACAAGATAAAGTACCGAAAATAATTATTCACTTTACTGTTAAATAGTTCACAAGTTAATTAAATTAACTAAATGGTTTGAAAATTCACTTATAAAACTTATTTTCCGAATCTTTGTAGAGAACTTCGCTACATTCTCAATATGATAAGATCGTGATATTACTTAGTTAAAGTATATTAACTATCTTAATTATAAAGCTTAAAGTTTGTTTCAGAACATGCACTCAAATGGTGATTAATGGGTTTTTGAAATATGTAAATTTAACGCTAATTAGATATTTTTGAAAATTATTATTATATTTTTTGGTAGGTACTAGGTAGGATAACTTAGTTCGAAGTCTTCAATAATTATTGTCATTGTTTTCACCCGCTCCTGCATTAGTAAATATTTGCTTTAACTAAAACAACACACTATGTTTGGTTAAGAACTTAAGCGGAATCTGCAAAGTTCGCACGAGTAGCTGTTGTTAGATTTTAGTAGGTAACTACGATAATTGATATAATTTGTGACAAAACTATAAGGATAACACAAACCTAATGTTTACATTGCTGAAAAATGTACTGTAAATGGTGCCTTAGAGACGAAAAACCTTCATTAAAAGAGGATAGCAATATTAACTCAAACTATCCTCAATCTGCGCATTTGGACAATAGAAAAGCTGATAATACAGGATTTTCCAATAAAAGGTATTATTTTGAATAGCCCGCTATTTTGGTAGATGTTACTTTGAAGCTGTCATTTTTTGACATTTGACAAGTAAAAACTACGCCATTAATAAAAAATGGAACGATACACGCTTCAACAACGCATTGAAATTATTAAAATTCACTTGAGTGAATCAAATGCAAATCATCTTGAGTGATGAGGCCCATTTCCACCTCGGTAGCTTCGTCAACAAGCTAAATTGTCATATTTGGGGCTCGGAAAACCCAAGAGTTATTGTTGAAAAGCCTCTTTATCCTCAAAGTGTGACTGTTTGGTGCGGTTTATAGTCCGGCGGAGTGATTGGACCTTACTTTTTCGAAAATGAGGCTGGAGTAACAGTTACGGTGAATGGATTGTGCTATCGAGAGATGATTAATGATTTTTTATGGCCGGAATTAGATGGTATTGATTTGAACAACGTTTAGTTTCAACAAAACGGCGTTATGTCCCACACAAGCAACGAAACCATTGATCTTTTACGATTGAATATCAAAATAACACCTCTTATTGGAAAACCCTGTACATAAGATATAGCGAACTAATTTGCTGACTTTTTCAAAAACGTTTATGACAAAAATATGCTTGATGATATAATACAATTATATTTATAAAAAACAGTCTTATTGTAGTAATGCAAAAGCCCCATGGGCGTATAAAATTGTAAAAAATTATAATTTTGTGTAGTGTGAAGATGACACATTGGCGTCTCAAGTAGTAAAAAATAAAGATATTAAACGTATTGAAGAAATTAATATGAAATGATAAAACGTAAATTTAAGGCCAAAATATCAATTCCAAAACCGAATAATTATTTTTTAATCAAAAGGTATGTCGAATTTATAGTACTGATATGTACGACTTTATTTGCATGTTAAATTATAAAATATAGACGGTTAAAGTATTAATTTTTTTGATTTATTAATTTATTTTTATTTTTTAAATTATCAGTTATAATTAATTATTAAAAAATAATCTTGCCCAACCTACTATATAAATAAAATGATATTTAAAAACAATAAAACATTGTAAAAAAGCGTTACAAAAAAATGTGTTCAAAAATAAACCGGTCGTTTGAAATTTAAATTTAAGCCCTTCAAAATATATTTTTTAAAATTTTAAATGTTTTTTTTTTATATTTCACTATGTTGATATACTGGGAGGGATTTTTTTAGAAATCGAATTTTGAAAAATCGATTTTTTTATGGCTTATATTTTATAGTTTGAAACACAAGTATTTTGGCACCAAATCCAAATTTAAGTTGTATGTGAAATAGTTCGAGCAGCCGTTTCTATTACGAAACTAAAATAATTAATGCAACAAATCTTAGTGTGATAGTTACTTGGATATATATAAAAGTATTTTAAAAAATAAGAAAACAATGTTATCACTTTTTTACAGAAATAATACTAGGAATTAGTGGCGTCTGGCGGACGGAAAATGTATGAAGAATCGCCGATAGCAAGATTTATAAAACTAGGACGCAAAGAAACCGAGAAGTTTGTTTATAGGTGAGCCTGCACTAGAACTATAATATTCTTCTTTAAAAAAGGTTTGGAAATAAACCAAGCATTGACAATTGAGTAATATAAGAGTAGAAGCTTTTGAAATGTAAATATATGAGTACACCGTATTAAGGGTGGAATTTAATTTTATTCGTTATAATCATGTGATTAGCGCAGATCCGTGAAATTCATGGGATAATCACAGAGGTACTATTGCGTACTGATATCTCATCATCTCGTCTCGTATTTTCCTGTCTTTCGGCGTTAGGAGCGTTTGAGCTCACATTTGACTAATAAAACAGTGGGACCGATTTTTCACTTCTTGTCTCATCAAAGGTGGGAGCGGGTGCGGGAGGAGAAAATTGCCTGCCGTAGCCGGCGCATCCACTGCAGCCCACGCAAGTGCCTCTTACGTCACATCTCACGCAGCCGTGCGTAGCTATGTGTACATATGTATGGTAGCTCATAGGCCCGGTATATCGATTGATTTAAATCTCGGCGTGGTTGGAATGTAGAGCTTAGCGCGGCTTGAAACATAATCCGTATGTAGGTCGGAAGCCTAGATGTCAGCAATATTACACGTATTGTCAATGATTTTATTAAAGTGTTCGATTTTCTATGTTGCGTGAGTGGTATATCTATGCCCTACGTCATCGGGAGATCGAGAAATTTCAAAATGTCAAATGTTTTAGGGTGGCTAATTTAAGAGTTGATTGTTGATAAAGTTTCCCCCTTCAATCAGCATAGTGCTATACGCGAGGATACTAATTTTAATTATTATTTGTTTTGCTGTAGTCAATGCACTATTCATGAAATGATGATAATAATATGTATTGACGTTGAAAAAATCCTCGTTAATACCTTACCAGACTATTTGTCTATCTTAGACTGATTGTACGTAATTTCTTACGTATATCAAATTTGATATTTTTTACTGCTACCGCCTAGGTGTATAAAGCGGGAACTATTCTGCAGCTTACCAAGGCTTCAGTGGTCGATTTAGCCCGCTTACATTTGCGTGAGGAATGTCCCACATAGCGAGGGTACGGACTGACTGATATACCGGGCCATAGTGAACGAAGCTAAAGCCACGTATGAAACGTAACCGTGCGCTGCTATCTGCGGCCCGCTTTCGTGCCGATAGCGGTGTGCTGATATTATCATATTTTGAGGAGCAACAATCATAAGCCCATCTGATGTACCAGGGGGATATACCAAACGAAGACGCCACACACGGAGAAAACTTTCTGATATTTTAAAAAAACCTTGCGCACAACACGTAATATTGAAAAAGCAACACTTGTGCAAGGAGAAAAATAAGTATTGCAAAAGTATTAAGAATCTTTTAAATCTTTTACGCTAAATGATCCATGTGACTTTATATACCTAAAGTTTGTCGGTGGGTAGGTACGTACATTCTTTCTATAAGCGATTTAGGCGAATAACGGTGGTGTTTTGAATAATTTACATTTCGTTACATTTTCGTTGTACTTTTTTTTTATTAGAATGAAATTCGTAGGTCAAAATATTTTCAAATTACTTTTCTAATGTAAACATTAATTCGCTAAAAACCCGTGGCGACGATAATCATAACAAAGATTTTTTAATATACTATCTATATTAAAATATAGGTATTTAAGGTAGCATAAGTCGGGGACGCCCGAGGAAGACATGACACGATCAAGTGAATTAGATACTTGAGTCGGGCCATGTCAAAAGTCAGAATAATAGAAGAGTATGTATGAATGTGAATGAGGCAAGGGGTGTGTGCCAAGACCGAGTTGTTTGGCGGTCCGTCGTCTCTTCCTACCCCTGCGGGGAAACGGGGTGGCGTTTAGTTATTTAAGTAGAAAGCACAATCTCCTTCTTCTCCTAAGCACATCCTCCTCGGCAATATTTTTTTCTTATTGACCATTGAAAAATATGTATGCTAAACGAAAACTTGAAAAAGATCCTTAGCTCATGATACCAATGACTTTGCGAACTAAAAGTACTTATCTAGTTGAACATCCTAAAGTTAGAAACTGTATACTTACAGAAAAGTCACAAATTTCATGACGCTAGTGTTCAACGTTCGAAGATTTTTAGATGGTCACAACTTCAATAGGTATTTATTAGGTATGCTCTATTAATTGTGTCAACATAATAGGTAGGTAACAATTATAATATCGAAAAACTATAATGCATATATTATTAAAATATTAATTATCTACCCACTATAAATCAATATGTATAACTATATGGGAAGTATGGGGTTGCACTAACCTCCCCACATTCTGGAACAAAATTATAATAATATTAATTATTATATGAATAATTAACGAATCTTTGTCGGAACACCATGGAATATTTCTGTTCAAAAAACTTACTTGACATTTTAGACTCATTTTGATAACTATCCAATTTAAAGAAAAATACCACCCATTATCATTAAAATGATTTTTAGTAATCTTTTAAACATGAATTAAATAATCGAACAAAACGAGTGGAACAACTTAGCTAGATAATATTTTATATTCGGAATTGAACTTACACATGGATGTTTTTATTCAATGCAATAATATGAATGAAGTAGTAATCCTGCGAAAGCTTTCTTATCTTTGATAAAACCTAGGATAAAGCTGCTCAGAGACGAGTGTAGTGTTATTCTAACAGATGTTGCGGGGGCTGGGGGTGGTGTAGGATGCAGCGCCCTCCGTATGTATGCCCTCCGGTGTAGAGATGTGGGCAGGGGTGGAGGGTGATCGGGGGCGAGTTGGGGGCGAGCTGGGGGCTAGGGCGGTAGTGCGCATGGCAGAGAGGGCCGTATTGATCAGAGTCGGTGAGCCGCGGCCCCGACTGGGAAGACAGATGCTGACAGCCTCCGCCAGAGAGGGACAGACTCTTATAATGCACGCAATAAACTTTCCCACCACATATCAACACGTACTTTCCCCGCGACCTGCTGACCCATTGCAAATTTAATAATTAACTGAGGAAAGTATAATCGCAGGATGTGGTCGGACTGGGTTCAAGTTTAGCGATCGTAACGTGATCGGCCGCCGAGCGAAACACCCGCACCTAGACCTAGTCGCACTCGCAACTGGCTACTGTCAGCCAGCATTAAGCAGCACAGTACAGCACGGCATAGCAAAGCCAGTCACTCAGTCAGCCAGTCACTAGCCGGCTCGTGCGGGAGGAGGTCGTGTCTTCTTGGCTGACCCGATGTCGACAATCGCGAGTGTTTCTCATCAGTCTGCCACAGGTATGCTGGCGTGAGCGGAGTTGAGAGTGTGACTGTGGATCGTACACAAGTTCCGAGTGCAATAATAATATTCGAGTTAAGTGAAAAGTTTCAACGCAAATCTCAGCATGGCGGAAAATTCCACGGTATTTCCTTCCACGGTGGAATTGAACGTCGGAGGAGTCTTCTACACGACATCTCTGAGCACCCTGGTAAAGGAAGCGGACTCGCTGCTGGCGGCCATATTTACCGGAAGAACGCCAGTGACCAGAGACGCCAAGGGGAAGTATTTCCTGGACCGTGATGGGGTCCTCTTCCGGTATGTTCTGGATTTTCTCAGGAACGACTCTCTCGTGCTGCCGGAGAGCTTCCGCGAGGCTGAGAGGTTGCGGAACGAGGCGGTACACCTGAAGCTGGGGTCCATGGTGGAGGCGCTCACGGGCCAGTTTGGCGCGGAGCTGACCAAGAACAAGGAGAAGGGTAGCATTACCGTTGGCTACAGGGGGAGTTTCGCCTTCGGCCGAGACGGCCTGGCAGATGTTAAGTTTAGGAAACTTTCACGTATTTTGGTTTGTGGGAGAGTGACCTTGTGCCGAGACGTATTCGGAGAGACCCTGAACGAGAGTCGTGACCCGGATCACGGCCTGACCGACCGCTACACCTCGAGGTTCTTCCTGAAGCACTCGTTCATCGAGCAAGCTTTCGACATGCTGCAGGAACAGGGCTTCAAGATGGTGGGCAGTTGCGGAAGTGGAACTGCGGGCAGCGCAGCGGAACTGAAGCCGGGGGTGGACTCCGAAGAGAACCGCTGGAACCATTACAATGAATTCGTCTTCATCAGAGATTAATCACCAGTTGACTTTGACCGAACAAATCCATTGGCTATGATATGCGAGTAAATAATGTAGCGTCTTCAGCACCCGGTACGATACCATGCGAAACGTTGGAAAGAGCTGTGATCATCAAATGAGTTAACGGCGGCATAAAAATATTCTAAGCTTTTATTTTTCAGAGAGCAATAAATTAAATCAATGTTTATGGGTTCGTATTTTTGTCCAGAGAAAGAAAAACATCGACTCTTTATTTTGTAAAAACGACTAATAGAATACATCCTTATTTCATGAAATCATCAAACAAAATGGTAAAAAAATACATCGCTTATTGTTGTTTAGCGTATAATATTATACAATATATTCCCCTGTTTGACTATACATAGGATTCATTAAAATAATAAATAGGGGAATTGAAGAGATCCGCTTGCAGTATAGAACATAATGTAACTCTACAAACACCCTTTCACTGTGTCTCTCATCAACACGTAAAGTAAACAACGCGTCACAGGTGACAGCGTGTAATATGTACAGGTATTATATACCTCGTAGGCTCGATGTTATTGTACTTACTACTGTCTTTCACTAATAATACAGAAGATTAGTTAAGTTATTAGGTGTCTGCGATATAGTGCTATCGATTGGCATCTCCATACACGGCGCACAAGGCACAATAGTTGGTCGCCTTGCCGGGCAATGTTTTCCACCTGTCGCTTTTCTGTTTGTTTATGTTTGTTTATGTAATATTATATTTCCTTTGGCTGAAGCTGGATTGCGCGAGGCGTGACCTTCTCCACCGAACGAATTATAATGTGCCTTTACAAACCATATAGACATAATAAAAACGTATTTTTGACGTATCTTTTTAGTTTATTATACCACAAAGCAATTTAAATTGAAGCCCATTGATTTCCTGTGTCTAACCATAATTTATTAATCATTTAGTAAAACAGGTACATTTTTTCCATATTAAATTATTTTGATTCATTTCAAATTGCATTTATTACAGTAAACAAATGCAAAATAATGCTTTATCAGGAAAATCTAATGAAAACAACCTCAAAAGTTTTTTTATTAACGACCATATAATAAAAGATATGATAATGTTTGTTTACCTCGACGAAGAGTTTAAATAAATATCCAGAATTATTGTACACAAATTTTTTTATTTTTTTAACTGCGTATTGATTTTTAATGATTTTTATGAAAATTCATTCACCCCGATGTTTTGTGGTATGCTCGTGAAACACTGTGTATAAAACGGAGACCATAGAAAATAGGTGATGATATGAGACATTAAAAAAGGATCTAATTTCTTAGCTAGGTAGATAGCACCCTGAAATATGTTTGTAATATCTTCAATGTCAACATAAACATTTGCGTCATGTGAAATTATTATTTGCAGTAAACATGTTACGCGTGGAATTTATGACTCTGTTGTGAGATTTAAACATGTTTTCATAGCGGCAGAAACCTTTTAGCAAATTGAAAAGGCATTTATTATTCAGAATTATAGACTTCGGTGGAGAACATTTATATTAAACACATTCATCATCGTTATCAACAAAACAATAAAATAGAGATGATTATTTACGCAGGTCTTGAATCAAAAACGACTAAAAACCTTTATGCTTTCAATATCAAAAATACTTTAAATAACTAGCCACCGGGTAAGACAGAGTCTAAAATCGAAAACGTCTAAAAACCTTCATGCTTTCAATATTAAAAATACTTTTAATAACTAGCCGCCGGGTAAGACAGAGTCTAGAATCAAAAAAGACTAAAAACCTTCATGCTTTCAATATAAAAAAATACTTTAAATAACTAGCCACCGGGTAAGACAGATTCTAGAATCAAAAACGACTAAAAACCTTCATGCTTTCAATATCAAAAATACTTTAAATAACTAGCCAGCGGGTAAGACAGAGTCTAGAATCGAAAACGACTAAAAACCTTCATGCTTTCAATATAAAAAATACTTTAAATAAATAGCCTCCGGGTAAGATAGAGTCTATAATCGAAAACGACTAAAAACCTTCGTGGTTTTCAAGGTTTAATTTTATTTATTTATAAATACATGACATTTGACATAGACATTTACAGATAATATATATTTAAATCACCGCACTAGGCGGCTGCCTGTTTAATGGTACTTTAATAACTAGGCCACCGGGTAAGATAGAGAGAGACAACTCTATCAGTATGCACTCCTTGCATAATATTTATAAAATATAAAAATATTTTTTCTTGATACCTTTATGAATTTTAAATAGTCTGAGAAATTTAGACAGTTTTTGCTCAGTGAAAAACAGCATAGAAAATCTTCGAAATCTCGATTAATTTTCAATTCTTAAGATTTCTTTGCTAAAACTGTACTCAGATATTTATGAATACATGATTAATGAAATTTAGATTCTATACAACCAAACAGCGTCAATAGAGTTCGTTGACAAGTCGACATATTGATATATTACAGATCAAAGGAAATGATGACATGACCAGAAAATTGCTTATAAAAACAAACAATAAATATATAGCTGTTTGTTGAAAGTCGATCACGAAAGTTTATGAAATAGACAAAGAGTGATGCTCAGGTTTTGTCATTTTAAATAGAAAAATGTTAGAAAGCTTTGTACAAATTTACTGAAAAACAAGAGAAACAAACGACACGTTCCTAATTTTTATGGAAACAATTTTATTTATATTACTCCTGATTCTTAATTATTATTGAAACAATATTATTTATATTACTCCTGATTCTTAAGTATTATTGAAACAATGTTATTTATATTACTCCTGAAGTAATACTTTTGCAGTTTAATTCAGATCTGAATCTTTGCAAATACTGACGAAAAAAGTTATGACTATTTCATAAGAATTTAATTAAAACTTCATGAAAGGAAAGTGAAGAGAAGGAAAACCTAACTTTTCCTTGCACAAGGTTTTTAATACGTTTTTACTCGGTATATTATATTTCATAGCAGCATTTTGAATTTTGCAACAACAGATTTCTATTGAATCCTACAGCGAGGTTCCATAGAAAAATCGTTTTATAAACCCCCTGGGCGGAAGAAGTACTGTACCGTGAAATAATCAAGCGAGGTACATATTTTATTAGAGAAACTCCCCTTCAGTCTTCCGCAACAAATAAGTCATTTTATATTACGAAGTTTAATGCAAGACAAAATACAATGGTTAAGTTATTACATTATAAAACATGTCAGAATTAGACACTTTGGTTCAAGATCATACCGCGAAATTAAGGGGTTCAAAAATGTTAAAATATTTACTTAAATTCAAAAAATGTACCTTCTTATTACAATTTAATAATAATTTTGTTACTAGGTCGGTATTTAACTTAGATCAGTGTTTCTCAACCTCATTTGCACCATGAAATACCCCACCCAAACAAAAGAAATGATGAACAGCAACGTTAAACGAACGATAAACCTAGCGTTTCATTAATTACGAATAATAGATAATATATTTTTTAACTGTATTTATTGTTTATCACAGAATATAAAGCATCATTTTTACAATAATAATCAACCTCACTAGGCCTATATCGAGGTTAACCATTTACACACTTGAGTAAAACAACATGTAATCACTATATCATGTATAAACACGCAATAATAGTACGATCCCACCAACACAGAATTGACTATAACCCCATAGCGCGCCGGGTTGACCTTTATGCTAGTGTAGCCATTTTTTTTCTCAGAAAGTCACAATGCATCCCAAAACAATCACATTGCTTTCCACGTTGAGAAACACAGTTCTAGGTATTTTCCGAACACGATCAATTAGTGCTAAACGCGATTGATGTGCGTAACCGCCGTAAGTAAAAAAGCAAAGATGAAAATTTTCTTTTTCGTTTGAATGAGTCCCTAAAGTTTCGCGCATGAAATTCAATGTTTACAAATATATATTGCGATGGAAATACAGAATACACCGAAAATCGGCGTATTTATGAGAATTTATGGGAAACTCGTATGTTATAAAAGGAAAACAGTGGGTTTAGCAAGATAATAAACTCGACTTCCATTCTGAAATAATAGTAAAATCTGAATTTTAAATGATATTTATCTTATTTTACAAGAACTCCGAATTCAGTTTTTCCGTGAAATACGTAAATATTCATCATTGTTATTCGATCAAGTATAGTGGGTCCAATTCAAAATGCGGGGTAAATAAAGATTTGCTTTGCTGAAAGGAAAGATAATTTATTTTTGTAAAATATTTCTTTTAAGCTTTTGATTTGCAATCATGTAATTATGTAAACTCATATCCATTACCCAAGGATTCGTTGCTCTCCTCAAGAGAATAAACATGTAACGTGTTATACACGAGTCATTTACAATATTAGAGTATATGATAACAACACTTATCTGAAGTCCTCTATCATATTACAAAGTATATCAAATTTCTTCCATTATTATCTAATTTATGTTGTAGTGGAAAACAAATATTATCCGCCTGTGTCTGCATATTAAAAATATTGGCTTAGAATATTGTTATTATATTTTCCTATCGATTATGTTATCCTAAGATTATCATAGTTAAGAATATTTATATATTTTATCCTGATATGTTTTTAAACTTCATTTACATAGTCATTGGTTTAAGAAAGTTTAGTCGTATTTATTATTAAAAAATGTTGATAATATTGGATTTTGGTCCAATAGCTGGTAACTCTTATAGACTATATTTCTATGTTAATTTGTATTAAGGAAAAAAATTAAAGACTAGATACCTACTCAAAGAAAAAATTATTAAAAAATATATTATTGTAAAACTTTTTTGCTTATTGAAAAAACGAATCATAAAATGTTTTATTTTTATTTTACTATTATTCAATAAATAAAGTTTTTTAATTAGGAAGGCATATGAGTTGGTAATCTGGAAAATAAGTTTTATGAAATTAGACTGTATTAGTGCCAATTTGATCTGTTTTATTTGAATAAAATAAAATAAACCCACTCTCACAATGATAATATAACAATGAATTTTTAAGCTTCACACAATGTATAATATTCAATTCATATCGTCACTAAAAATTCTTTTTCATTCAACAAAAACACTCACTTAAATTTTTTTAATTAATTTTAAATTATTTATTTTAACTGAGAGAGTTGTAAAAAATCTATGTAGTTCAAATATTTTAAACGTTTAATTAGGGAATCACAACCCTTAATGAATGAAACAAAAACATAATAATAACATAGCTATCTTTGTAGGTAATCATTACAATGTACGTAGTTTTATGTGTGATTTTCCTTAACAAAGCGTTTAACTTTGTAAAGATTTATGAAAATTCTTCATTGAATAAAAGTATCCAGACAGACTTTATGTATAATAAATAATATTCTCCATTTCATATTAGATTTGATTGAGATTACGTCACACGTATTTGTAATAGAGACATAATATAATATTATATTCATTATTATAATCCATAATATATCTGTAAATAAATATAGATTCATGTAAGAATAAATCAAATTGTCGTAAAAAACATGAAATAAATAATATAAAATATTCACCGGAACTTTTTATTTATTACAATAATTATTTCTACCATTTAAATTATAAAATTTTTGATCACGAATTGCACAATAAGTGTAATTATAAGAATAAGAATAATTTTGTATTAAAATAAGTTAAGTAAGTAAGACAAAACTACAACGCAGTGACGGCTCGTAAATTTTGGCTCGTGAAAAAATCGTTTTCAGCTGCAACAACATCAATAATGTAATTTTTTGTAATATCAGCACTCTAGTACACCCAAAAGTCACGAGCCGCCACTGCTACAATATACCTAAACTTTAAACTACATCAGCACTAAAACAATTCATATATCTTGCTCTAAACCTCCTCCCTAGTTACAAAAAACCGAAACTCAACTCCATACTTTTAAAACACAGATTTCTTATTTCAAATCAAATCAAATCAAATCAAAAATTATTTATTGTAAAATTAAAATTACAAAAGGTATAGCTTATGGGTAGACCCCATTTCTTCCAGCTAACCACATTTATTTAATTACAATGTTTATACAGATAAAATAACAATCAACCAATGAAAAAATAAAAAAATACAAATATATATACCAATAAAAATAGGTGTTTCATTTACGTGAGGTATTCACTCAACGTGTAGTGACATTTATTAACAAGGAAAGTGTTTAGTAACGTTTTGAATTTGTGTGTATCTTGTATTTGTTTAATGTTATGTGGAAGGTTGTTATATACTTTAATGGCCATGTAGTATGGTCCTTTTTGGAATATTGTTTTGTTTGCTTTTGGTATTAGTAAGTTTTCTGTGAGCCTTGTAACGTATTTATGTGTTGAGTTTTTTAGTGGGAACTTGTCTGTAGATGATCGCACTAACATGCATAACTCCAATATATATATGTCTGTGACTGTCAGAATTTTCAGATTTTTAAACATAGTTCTACATGAATCTAAACGATCAGAGTTTGTAATTTTTCTTATGCATCTCTTTTGTATGATGAAAACATCTTTAGCGTTTACCGAGTTTCCCCAAAAAATAATACCGTATTTTATTATTGAGCATACATAACCATAGTATGCGGCTATTACTGATTCGGTGTTTAATATTTTTCTTAAGGTACCCAGAACATAAGAAAAACTACTGATTTTTGCTACAATTTTTGAGACATGTTCTTTCCAGTTTATGTTTATATCTAATTCCATTCCCAGTAGTGAACAGGTTTGGGAAGGTTCGATAATATTATTATTAATGTTTACATTTATATTTATCGGTGTAGCTTGCACTGGACAAAATTTTAAAATTTGGGTTTTGTTTGTGTTGAGTGATAGATGTTGCGATAACAGCCAGTTTGCTATTAATTGGCAAGTCTCGTTAACTTGTTTGTTAAATTCGTCAACGTCTCCATTACATTCAAACAACAAAGCGGTGTCATCAGCAAACATTGAACATTCTGTGCCAGCAATTATTGGAAGTTCGTTTATATAGATAAGGAAGAGGAGAGGCCCAAGAATGCTTCCTTGTGGCACACCCTTGTTTATTGTTCTCCATTTGGATTCTACCATGTACTGGACCATTTTTTCATTGATATTTGAAATTTGAACTTTCTGCTGACGATTTTTTAAGTACGATTCAAACCATTTTAATGCTAGACCTCTAATACCCACATGTTCAAGTTTAGTTAGAAGAAGCTCATGATCAACATTGTCGAATGCTTTTGAGAGGTCGAGAAAGATACCTACAGTTTTTTTACTAATATTAATATTTTCTAGAATTTTGTTCAAAAAATTGAAAACTGCCTGTGTTGTTGAACGGCCTTTACGGAATCCAAATTGTTGTGGACATATTATCTCAAAGTTTTCGAGAAAGTTATAAATGCGATTGTACATGGCTCTTTCAAATATTTTTGAAAAGTTTGGTAATAAGGATATCGGTCTGTAGTTTGAGATTTCCTGTTTAGGACCCTTCTTATACAAAGGTACAATAATAGATTGTTTTAATTGTTCTGGGAAGGTTCCTGATTCAAAAGATTTGTTAATTAATATTTCCAACGGGTAACTTAACGCTTCTGCACATGCTTTTATAATTTTTATAGGGATTTTGTCAGTGCCGACACTGCTTTTATTTTTCAGTTTTACGATGATTTTAATAATTTCCTCCCTGTTTACAGGCGTTATAAAGAATGATCGCGACTGTTTGTTTTTCACTGTTTTGGCAGATTGTGGATGTAGAGATGTGTTTTGTGGTGGTGGCGGTGGTGCAAAGAAAATGTTAAATTCATTTGCAATGTTTTTTGGTTCTGATACCAGGTTATCATTTATTTTAAGACAGATTTTTGGTTTACTTTTAGAATTAGAATTATTTGAGTTCTCTTTTATTATGTTCCACGATGTTTTGGTTTTATTTTGCGCGTTTTGAATTCGTTTACTATTGTAATTCCGTTTAGCTACCTGTTTTACTTTACTGAGAATTTTTTTGTATTGTTTGTAATTGTTTATGATTGTGAGGTCATTTGTGTTTTTTTGTTTCATGTACAGATGTCTTTTTTGTTTAAAAGATATCTTAATACCAGTCGTTACCCAATTTATTTTGCGTTTTTGGGGATATTTATACTGTTTAAAGGGGAAACAAAGCTTCATACCATTATTTATTTCATTAATGAAGTATTCGTAGCTGTCATTAATGGATTCAAAGGATTTCAGTGGTTCCCAATCATAACACGCATACATTCTACACTTTAACCACACACTCCCTTCACACATCTCTCACATTCCTTATCCAATTTACTTAATAGAATATTTATAGTTAAATCTGAATTGTATAATTTAATTACAACATGAAAAAATTTATCTGTGTACCTACTTCACCCGCTATGACAGAGCATGGTAAGTCCCTAGCACGGCGGGTGAAATAACATAAAAAAATGGATGCACTGTAATTTTTTTCTTGAAATGAATATTAAGAGTAATTAATATTTTAAAAGCAATCACTTCGTGGTTTGACATTATGCCTGAAGTAAAGTAATTACTTTGTATCAACCAATTTATTAATGTATTAATTTGTTGTCCAAGGTTGATAATATTCTAATCTAATAAAGCCTACTCATAAAAAGCGAAAAATGTAATATTAATAAATGGTTCATACAAAGCGACAATTTATTTATTTGATAATGTCTGGAGGTATTGGATCTATCGGTTCCATGACAATTCAGGAGAGTGACAATTCAAAACACTTTTGAAAAGTGATATAAGTCATTGTAAGTGACGAAAAACAACTATTCATTCAAATCCCGGCGTGCGCTAGTAAATATCATTACATTCATTTGAGTTATTACACATTTTAAATTAAAAAAAAAAAAAAGTATTATAGTGGGCCCGGACATACGTTGTTCTGCCATAGACCGTCGTCTACATAGACCGCATTTTTTATAGACTTCATTTTATATTGACCGCCTTTTATCTGGTGACCCTGTTGTAGAATATTTTAAGCATTTGACATACATAGAATACATGTGCAAGTCACACGCATCGTAGATATTGATTTGACGTTTCACTTGATAGCGATCATTTCAGCATATTATGATTATTGTTCAGTACGATAGAAAATATAAAAAAAATTATTACTCTTAAAACTGCCTTGAAGTACAGGGTTTTCCAATAAGAGGTGTTATTTTGATATTAAATCGTAAAAGATCAATAGTTTCGTTGCTTGTTTTTGTTGAAAGTAACGTTGTCTAGATCAAAACCATCCAATTCCGTCCATAAAAAATCATTAATCATCTCTCGATAGCGGAATCCATTCACCGTAACTGTTGCTCCAGCCTCATTTTTAAAAAAGTAAGGTCCAATGACTCCGCCGGACCATAAACTGCACCAAACAGTCGCACGTTGAGGAAAGAGAGGCTTTTCAACAATAACTCTTGGGTTTTCCGAGCCCCAGATGCGACAATTTCGCTTGTTGACGAAGCCACCGAGGTGGAAATGGGCCTAATCACTCAAGATGATTTGCATTTGATTCACTCAAGTGAATTTTAATAATTTCAATGCGTTGTTGAAGCGTGTATCGTTCCATTTCTATTAATGGCGTAGTTTCTACTTGTCAAATGTCAAAAAAATGACAGCTTCAAAAAGTGACATCTACAGTGTGACAGATTGCTGTATGAATACGATCTATAAAAAACACTCTCGGTGAAAATTTTTTATTTCATTCTTTATTCATCTCATATTCAAGTGTATTAAATAAAATGAAAATTCTTAATTGATAACGGGTAAAATATAAGTAAAAAAAATAGTTCTCGACAACCGCGCCACCTATCGGGTCCAAAACTATCCTATAATTCAAGCTGGAACCAACCATAAACATTCACAAAATTTAATTAAACACGGTTCGGCTGTTTGAGAGATAAGCGTGTACTAACACAGTGACACGTTATTTTTATATATTAAGATTAGCGACACGTTCCAGATTGGTACACACTTTCAGCATCGCCCTGGTCGATGGTCGTTGTCCATTCAAAATCGAAACATTACATGAAATAGCTTTAGCCGCATTTGGTGACGTTCCTCTTTCCCGTCTCCTTTCCCTCCTCACTACCTTCAGCCTCACAACATACTCCAAGTGAGGATGCCATAGTCTCACCGATTCCAGACGGAAAACATGAAACAATGGATATATGTGAGTACCGCGTTGGTATTGACCGTGTCTGCTATACCATTTTTTTGTGTGTAATCGCCATATTTATTTATTTTGTAAGAAACAAAAGCTTTTATATAATATACAATGATAGATATAAATATACGAGTTAACTGAAGTCATGCCACAGAAGTTTCTTATGTTAAAGTGCATTAGAAATGAAGTTTTAGTTTTAGTATACATAGCACTCTTTTTAGGGTGAATTGCCTAATACAAAAAAAAGTTTTAGTATCTTAAAATTAATTTGGTGTTAAAGGAAGGGGAGAGGAAGAGGATAGGAGATGCTGCCGATACATTCCATACTCTCATATTAATAATCGATCGTACGCATTACTTCATATTTCTTTAGGTTATTACCAAAAATGTCAATGCTGTAAAATTTTGTATTATATTGTGCACATATACGAGGAATTGGGGAATTTTTTCGAATGTTTGTTCTACACAAGGGTAGATAAAAAAAGTGGGTGTGTCAAGCCTACGCAAGACAGAAGTGAAACTTCTAGTATTCCTCTCTCTCTATTTTCATTTCATCAAAAATTAAATGAATTAATTAAATGAACTACAACTATAAATGTAAATGTAAACGCAACACAAAACGCGAACACAACTTATCACAGCGGGAGCACGCTGCTAACTGATTCACTGGCCGTGGTGGGCGTGGCCGCGCAAGTGCGCTACCGGCCGACCTGCTAAACCGAACTCGTATCTCGCTCGTAACTCAAAGCAAAACGTTCGTGAGCGGCTCCCCCACCTCAACAAGCGCATATGGTGAGAGAGGGACAGTGAACGGTGAGCGGTGGTGGGGGTACCCGCATTTTCGTGTCGATCCTGACTCGGTTTTACTCCGTCCCCGAAAATCCATTACGCGCCTAAAGAAGTTTCACTTCAAAAAGAATTCAAAAAAAAAATTTTAAACGACGCCAATTCCCTTCTGAAGGCCCGAGAGACAGGGACATGCAGACGCGAGACAAGCCGCTGAACGCGGGTGGGTGACCAACCACGCATAAGCGGCTAGGCCGAATGCAGAGTTATTGCAGATTTACTCTACCTCTGGAGAGACAGAACCACGCCATGAAGACTTAACAAAAACATCACGTCGAGACCTGATCAGTAACCAGAGCGTCCCATCGATTCCACGCCGTAAGCTCTTTCCATAAATGGTACCTTTAAAATAATCACACAGAGCTCATAACTTTCAGCCTGGAATTGTTCCATGCAATAGGTTTAAGAATATTCCGTAATAACAAGCATATCTATCTTCATCAATAAACGGTACATCAGTAATATCTGTAAATAGTATTTTCAATTGAGATGATTCCTTGAGAGATGGTCCATACCCACCCTGAGAGTCTACAAAATGGCTGCCGGCAAACAGAGGCGAGAGAGTAGCCGAGGTAAATGTTAATATGTTTTTTGTTTAATCTCTCCTACATGCTCGCTCCCGATAATCTAACCATCTCGCAAATAGTACTTTCAAATGTTTTTATTGTAACAGTACGTATTCATTTAATTCCTGAAAACACAGAAGTGATTTGAATGAAAGTAATCGGAGTAATTTTGACAAATGTTTAACATACAACAAACTGATTTAACTATTCAAATTTAATATATTTCAGTCATACTCCGATGCTTTACGATCTAAGGTTTAACCACCCACAAAACTCCCTAAAAGTCTGTTATCGTGTTACAGACACAACAATAAGTCCTTGTTTATAACTTTGGTAAACAGTTCGTGAAGAATAATTACAAAGGAAGAGATGAAATATAAAATAACACTTTGTTGTAAGAAAATTAGTTATTTCTTGTACTTAAGCTTCAAAGAGTATTCTTGGGAGGTTCTTCTAGTCTTGCTTAGAACAGATTAGGCTGTAAGTCTTTAATATCCAAAAACTACTTAAAACTTTTCAGTATCTACTCAAAGATGTCGTAAATTAAAAAAATATATATATAATGCTGGTAAAATTATAATCATAATATAACATTTACATTAGTGAAGTATTTCAAATGAAGATAACTTATCTTTAGACAGCTTTGCCAATAAACTAATGAAAATTATTATGAACATCAATAATTCAGCTGTGAAATTTTACTGAAAATTATTTTCCTCAAGGCACAATATAAACATTATGTAATTTAAACAAACTATATTTTAGCTATAATATGAATTTTAAAAAGTCATAAATATGAATATTACACAGGATTTAAGATTAATATTTGTATAATGTGAATGAAGTATGTTAATTTATTATTTTATTGTACACTGAAAAATAATGTAATATATGCAAACAAAAAATAATACTACCTTATAAAAAAAAAAATATATATTTATATATTTATTTATTTTCTAAGACACAAACAGCTTTTATATAATATGCAGTGATAGATATAAATATACAAGTTAATTGAAGTCAAGCCACAGAAGTTTCTTATGTTAAAGTGCATTAGAAATGAAGTTTTAGTTTCTTAAAATTAATTTGATGTTAAAGGAAGGGGAGAGGAAGAGGAAAATAGGAAGAGGATAGGAGATGCTGCCGATACATTCCATACTCTCATATTAATGATCGATCGTACGCATTACTTCATATCGATATTTCTTTAGGTTATTACCAAAAATGTCAATGCTGTAAAATTTTTTATTATATTGTGCACATATACGAGGAATTGGGGAATTTTTTCGAATGTTTGCTTACGAGGGTAGATAAAATAAATCAGATTGTCGGGTTGATCTAGACTGAATAATATGAAGATTTATTAAATTGGTAAGTTCTGGTGAGTCCAGACCATTATTTAGGATTTTAAATAATAGGATTTGATCAAAAATTAGACGTCGTGTTTGGAGGGAGTTAAAAATATGAAATTTAATGGATTCGGTATAATTTGAGAAGTGTAAGTTTAGTTTATAATTTATGTGTTTAAAATTTTTTTTTTGAATTCTTTCTATTCTTTCGATATGGGCTTGGTATAAAGGAGTCCAGATCGGTGTACAGTGTTCCAGGTGTGGGCGAGTATATGAGGTGTAAAGGGAATATAGAGTGTTTATGTTGTGGAAGGGTTTTGCTATGCGAATTATAATTATATATGTATAAATATATATTTAAAATGGCACATGATAAACGTATATAGCTATGAGGGGGTAATTTTTAAGGTTGGTTTTAAAAAAGTGGCGTTAAAAAGTCTAATGTGGCTCCAAGTATGCGTTACATACACACACATATAAACATATTTAAGACTTTGTAATAAGCGTTCAAAAGCAAGAAACAGATGATTTGAAAGGGAGGTGTCCAAGTGAGTTCCCCACAGAGTTCCGTACAGACCATCCGAAAATTGTGAAAATATTTTATAAAACACGACTTGCTTAAAATAAAGCAAAATTTGTCAAGTTGCGTTTGAAGAAACACTTTGAATTTTTTCGTAACCATAATATGTTAAATAACAGAACAAATTGTGTTTTTAATAATTTTTTAGCAACTTTTGAAAGTCATAATCATCTATATAATATTTAATCATTGAAGAAAAATATGATGTATGTTAAAACAGATATCCTGGGTTTAAATCCCGGTTGCGAACGATACATTTTTATTTTTTGTGCCTTGTTCGGTTTCATGTTTCGTTTAAATTTTTTAATATTATCTTTTTCTTCAATGATGAAGCATTTTTATAATAATAAATTGTACAAGAATTTTTTTTTCAAAAAACTCAAGAAATTGCATTTTTTTAGTAATGCATTTTACTAATTGATATTTTTTGAATGATTTTCTAGTCTCTTCGCGAGCGAAATGTTACATAAGTGATTTTTAAAATATCCATCTTTTCATATGACATATTATATTTGTCAAAACCAAACATAAGACGACGAGGCAAATAAAAAGTGGGTGTGTCAAGCCTACGCAAGACAGAAGTGAAACTTCTAGTATTCCTCTCTCTCTATTTTCATTTCATCATCTCTATTTTCTCTCTTAGGTTAGTTTGAAAATTAGAGGTTAAATAATTCAACGACGAAGCATGGATTTGCTTTTTCTAATATTTTCTTATAGATGAATGACGTTCGATTAATGTATAGTTCCAAAAATTTTCAATTTATTCACAAGTATACAATATTACATAAATAACAATATTACAATTAAAAATTACAAAGAAATTACAATGACAATGATGTGTTCATCACCTCTATCTCGTCACTACTCATTTTTAACACTGAAATTCTGTACCAAACCGTATGAACCACAATCAATTACGTATTTCACTCGTATTACACTCACGACGCAGTATACTAACCAAGCAGCTGATGCTTGGCGTGGCGCAGTTCGCTGGTGTCTGAGAGAGAGGAAAGAAGAGAAGAGAGAGAACGTTCGTGATCGGCTCCCCCACCTCAACAAGCGCATATGGTGAGAGAGGGACAGTGAACGGTGAGCGGTGGTGGGGGTACCCGCATTTTCGTGTCGATCCTGACTCGGTTTTACTCCGTCCCCGAAAATCCATTACGCGCCTAAAGAAGTTTCACTTCAATAATTAAAATACACATTTTTAAAATGCTGTGGAATTATAAGGCATTTCGTTTTCACATTCCACATTTTTTTTAAATGAAAAAAAACTTAATAAGGAGTATACTTATCTCGAGACAGCTTTTTCCGTTTGTGAACAATGTTGAAAAATGAAAGAAAATAATGTTTTCAGCGTTTTTTAAACAGGGTTTTCCAATAAGAGGTGTTATTTTGAATAGCCCGCTATTTCGGTAGATGTTACTTTTGAAGCTGTTATTTTTTGACATTTGACAAATATAAACTACGCTTAATAAAAATGGAACGATACACGCTTCAACAACGCATTGAAATTATTAAAATTCACTCGAGTGAATCAAATGCAAATCATCTTGAGTGATGAGGCCCATTTCCACCTCGGTGGCTTCGTCAACAAGCAAAATTGTCGCATCTGGGGCTCGGAAAACCCAAGAGTTATTGTTGAAAAGCCTTTCTATCCTCAACGTGTGACTGTTGGGTGCGGATTGTGGTCCGGCGGAGTCATTGGACTTTACTTTTTCGAAAATAAGGCTGGAGCAACAGTTACGGTGAATGGATCGCTATCGAGAGATGATTGATTTATGGCCGGAATTGGATGGTATTGATCGGGACAACGTTTACTTTCAACAAGACGGCGCTACGTGCCACACAAACAACGAAACCATTGATCTTTTACGATTGAATACCAAAATAACACCTCTTATTGGAAAATCCTGTACAACTGAATTCATGAAAAATGAATTCGAAAATTTAATTCATGGGCTGCGTATTCGTATTTGAATTTTCTCAGGACAAACAATACTGGAATGAAAAAAAATTGCATAATTTTTTTAAATAATCATTAACGTTTTCTTTCATCAATACTGATTATATAATTTCCTTTCTTGTATTGTTGATAATTTTTGTCTTGCTTGTCTATTAAGCTGATGATTATGCGTTTTGCGTACAGAATCATTAATCGATACTACTCATACCTTGACAAAATACCAAATCTTTACCAAAATATTTGTACTCACATTATACATATTAACTTACATTACTGGACGGTGTGCAGATAACGCAGAACTCCTTGGCAAAAGGAACAGAGTGGAGACAACCGGTGGCGGTTTGTGGGGAGGCACAAATTTGTGAAAGCAACATGTGGCTGGCTAGTATGATGAGTTACATAATCACAAAAAGAAAACCAGTCCTAGTGAAAATTTAAATGTGTATTAATGAAATTGAAGTTACCTTAACTAATAATTCAGTAATATTCATATTGATGTACATATCTTTAAGGCTTATACCTACTGTATTTTGTAAGTATAGTATGGGATACGTGCATCTTTTTCCCCTTTTCTGCTTTATTTTTGTAGTGGAAGCACAACCTATATCCTACTCTCTGCACGAACCGACAATGGAAGATGAAATCGTTCCCCAAACCCAGTTTCGGTTTCAACGCCGGTTAGGGCTTTATCTCATGGTAACACAGGGTACTTAAATAGGTTGATATCGCGTGTATGAGAACTTCGTAAAGATGAAATCGGGATCTGTGAAATAGATATTGGGACCACAGAAAGCTGCTCAACCACATTGTTGCTCTGATTTGATATATCTCCTTTTCACGAGGAATTTGCTACAGCATTATTGAAGTTTATTCAGGAAGCATACAGTTATCCGTACATAAATTATTTTAACATTTAACCCCTCAGTACTTCACATTTTTTCAGTTTCCAAGGTATTCTGTGTATTCAAAATTAGCTATATACATCTTATTTTTTAATATTCCGTAAAAAAATACTGTTTTAGAATTAAAATAAAATTATCTTTCTGGTGAATGCATTTAAACTAAATATTACTATTTCTAAATATTAAAATTTTAATACCAAACGTGAAAAATATATATTTTTTTGTTGTTTGTTTTTGGGGTGTTATGCCGTGTTGCGCTAACTCCTTCTTTAGCCGAAGTAGTTAAAAATATATTTTTCAAAAACGCACATTTAACACATTTTACTTATTTTTTACTCCAATCATAGAAAAATTGAAAGAAGTCAATATTTCCAAAACACATTTGTTTTTTTTTGAGGAATTTGTAAGAAAACTGTACCTTCACTTCTACCTCGTTCATATAGTAAAAAAATATTTTTTAAGTTAAAACGATTGTTACGATATCGGTTCGAAATATGAATTATTCATTTCGGCTATTTTTAGGATTTTTTTAAAATTTTTATAGTGAATACCTCACAAGAGTCCCAACTGCTCCCGTCTGGAGCCAGTGAGACTATGGCATCCCCAATTGAGGGGTGTTGTGAGGCTGAAGGTAAGTGGGGAAGGGAAAGAGGAAGGTGGGGAAGTACCTGGCTGTTCAGATCTAGTCACTAAACACGGCTAAAGCCATTTGGAGCAACGTTTCAATTCTGAATGGTGGTCTTACACCAGGGCGATACTGGTAGTATCTTCCACTCTGGAACGTGCCGCAAATATACTATATATTATTTTTAATTAATTAATTGTGAAATAACACAAATCAATCAAATAAAATTTATTTGCGCACGCCGGGTTCGAACCCGCGACCTTGTATTGTTGATCGTAGATCGTATATATATTAATTAATCGATTTGAAAAGAATAATTATTTTTCTTTCTAACGTCAAAAAAGTTATATATTTATGCATTATAGAAAAAAGATAAAAGTACTTTTATAAAATATGGACGCCCGGTCATATATGACTTTAAAACGCAGAAAGGGTTAATGATGAATATAAAATAAACCAAAGACAAGTTCCATTTACGATAATTTTTCATACGGTTACAGATTAGGAAGAAAGCAGATATTAAAAGTTATAATATTACATAGTACAAGTAAAAAATGAATGAAAAGAATAAATAAACAATAAAGAAATAAGAGTTTTGGATTCATTAAATTGATTTTAAACGTTTTAAGGGTCCAATGGAAAATATCAATATCTCTTAGGTATTGTAGGATTTTCAGAAACGTTGGAGGAAAGAGTTTTGTGTGTATTTCAATTTAAAATGTTGTACATAGAATACGCTTTTGGATCGGGTATTGCCATCAGGCAAAAATGCAATCTCTTCCAATAGAGCCGGTGAATTAATAAGGAAGTTTACAATCTTATATAGAAACAACACATAATTTTTTTTATCCGTTCAAATAGTAATAAGATTAAATTGGTGATTTTCAAAATGATAGCACTGGGGTTTCAAAAATTTTGTTCAAAATATTTTCAATTCGGTCGATATAAGTTTGGTATTGAAGATTCCAAATGACAGACGCAAAATTCGAAGATAGAGTATGAGATGATCTTCTTGGACTGAATCATGTATTGCGATCATTAACCTCGCAGTTAATTCCAAGTTTCAAATGATTGGGCACTAATTTGTTTTGGAGCAGATTTGGACCAGTTAGACCAAGCAACCTGCTCGTGGTTTGTTTAAGTGCCCACACACCTTAGAGACTAGGGTATAGTTGATTAAAATCTAGTTTATATTATAAATTAAAATTTTGACAATACATGTATTATTATTATTATTATTTATTGGATAATTTGTGTAGCGCCGCTTTTGTGAGATATCACCTCATATATAGCATTATACTCACCTTATCAATATAAAATTATGTATATTGGATTTGTACAAAAGACAATTCTTTGAAGCTTAATAGAACCTGGAGTCACTCAGATAAAATCCGATCGGAATTCATTTGAAATATTCATTGGTATTTTTATTCATGGAAATAAGCTTTCAGGTTCCGTGGCAGTTCAGATTACGTTTGTCACGTGAGATGTGAGATTGTATCAGCTTTGGGGATAGATAATAAATATGTAAGTGCTCAGAAATAATCTCGGTAAAAGAAAAGGAAAAGGCCGGAATAAAATACTTACCCGAAACCTTATTTCTTCATGGAATACGTATTGTACGTACGTTGTAGCTGTACTGTACGCGAAGATAGCAGTGTTCCGGAATAAGTAATGTACGTACGTTGTAGCTATACTGTATGGAAAGATAGCAGAGTTCCGGAATAAGTCATGTACGTACGTTGTAGCTGTACTGTACGCGAAGATAGCAAAGTTCCGGAATAAGTAATGTACGTACGTTGTAGCTGTACTGTACGGAAAGATAGCAGAGTTCCAGAATAAGTAATGAACGTACGTTTTAGCTGGACTGTACGCGAAGATAGCAGAGTTCCGGAATAAGTAATGTACGTACGTTGTAGCTATACTGTATGAAAAGATAGCAGAGTTCCGGAATAAGTCATGTACGTACGTTGTAGCTGTACTGTACGGAAAGATAACAGGGTTCCGGAATAAGTAATGTACGTACGTTGAACCTATAATGTACGGAAATATAGCAGAGTTCCAGAATAAGTAATGTACGTACGTTGTAGCTGTACTGTACGCAAAGATAGCAGAGTTCCAGTCATCACATCACACTTTTTCGTCATCGTAGCATACAGTGTATTTTTCTTATCCCAACAGAGTCCTATTTATTTTCTTAGGATCATCATATCATAAGAACTTAGGTTATGGTGTGGGTGATCAAACCACAGTTACGTGTTGCGTTATTGTTTAGGTAATTACAATTCATTTAGATTCTTTTTAGAATCATGAAACCATACTTGTTACTATTTGGGTCATCATCCTACATTATTATTGTGTTTCGGTAATTAATTCATTAATAATAATAATACAGGATATGATTTATTTTTGGAATAATTTAAAAAGTAAAACCTCAAATTTAATCAGTGAGGACAAAATAAGAAAAGAAAATTTGAAACAGAAAAATCCGGTCGCATGAGCACAGCCCCGGCAAGAATGAGGTGCTGGGTTTTTGGATGCGACCTAATCTTTTTCTGTTTAAAATTTTCGTTCGAGAGTTGCTAATATAGTTTTCAATTATTGGATATATTATAATTATACAGATTTTTTATTGTTTCTAATCACACGCTTTTTTCTGGCTCATTTATAGTAAACAGTGGTTTATTGTTTGTAATCACTTCACTAATATATTGTTTGGTTATCACAACACACTCGGATTGTTGTTTGCAATAGTTTGAGTCATCATAGCATACATACTTTAACGTACATCATCACAGCAGACGTGGAAAATTTAGTGGAAAGCGTACGTAACAGACTTCCACATCAATTATTACTTAGCCTTTCTACGAGATTTCATATCATCATACCTGTTTGTACGCGAACATATGTTTAATGTTAATTAATTTTCCAGGGTGAGGTAATGCTTCCTGTCGTGTGGATCTGGCACGAGGGAGTGTGTGGAAGATGGATGTTCGGGATTTTATACATATTCAAATAAAGCAACTAAGCAAGCAAAGTTTCTGGTTTGAATTGTGATCTTGGACCATACGTGAACGAATATCGAAAGTAAATCCTCTCGTATTGATATTTAAATACTTTAAAACCCTGATAATTTACGGAAATCCCACGATGTAGCTTATAAGTAAGCCACACATACCTATGTAGTTACGCTGGCTCAATACTTAACGTTTATTTTGCGGTTGCGTGATAAAAACAATAACATTGGGTGGCCTAATAATGCTAGGATTAGAAAAAAATGGAGTGGGAAATTCCACAGAAAAACATTTATCCGCTTCATGCTTCACAGTGTCTCTTCTTTGGTCAGTATAATTGTCTTTCAAACACATATGATAATGATACACATATTTACTACCGCGGGTTTCATGAAACCCGTTTTCCAAGACGGCGCGTTCACCGGCGGGACGGGAGTGATGTTCGACCAATATTCAAATATTTGCGTTTGCGTTCACCAAAAAGAACATATTTGCATACATTGAGGTTTTTCTGTGGTTGTAGGGGTTTCGGAAACTCAACTACATATAAAACTAATTAATATAACTATGCCACATTTTATAATATGATGTTGTGGGAAAATAATGTTTGTGTTCAAAGGATAATTAACAGCAATGACACGAATAAATAGCATGACATCCCAAGGATAGTGAATAATATTCGCAAACCAAATTTTAAAATTTGTACGTATTAATTGTAAGCCTGTCTCGAGGATAAATTTATTAGTATATCATTGTTGTACTACATTGTGGCATTTAATGTTATTCTACATAAACTGTTGTTACGTAATACAGTCTCCCTATTGTTAAATAGGGCATGGTTGCCCCAACTTCCCCTCACCGCGTGTGTCGAACACGCCGCCAGATGGTCAAAATACGTGACCGGCACAAACCACACGCAGCGCCGCGGCCACAAGCTAATCGCCTGGCCGCGCTCCGACAGTCTAGCTCCGACCTCGGCCTTGACCGCATGGTCGCTCGCGGAAACGATCTACCCGCCAATGACTTGCATAAATTACGCAATAACGAACGCGATCTCGTAACAGTTTCCAAACTAGAGGCATTTCGCTAATCGACTTACAATCATGTTTACTATTACGGCTCGAGCTAACTCAATGGAGTCCCGTTCCCGTGTAAAACCCCGAGTGCATATCTCTGCCTCAACTGTCCCGCCGCCTGTGAGCGCGGGAACGTCTGGCTCAACATGATGCCCCATACCACTCCTCAAGACGAATCGTAAGCTTTCAACCTATCCCCTTTTCTTGTGTTCAATTCTCGTAAACTCATGTAGAATCCACGCTTGATCCGGTCGTCATAAATTAGTAGAGAGAGTTAGTAGGGAGATCTATGTCAACCTGTATTTCTCGAGACATTTAATATACCTTGTGCCTTACTACCCATGTGTTATTATTATGTGATAAACCTACCCTTTGACCTCCTAACCGATGGATGAGCCTGATGACCAAAGAAGCTGCCCGCCCCTGATAGTACACGAGTCGCCTGCTCTACCATTTTATCTGAGCTTAGCCAATTTAATAACCAGGTTCGATTCCCGGTTTAACCATATGTTAGCACTGGCGCAACGTGGGTTTTTTTTGGTAATTAATCGTCCATCGGGAGGTCAAATTGGAAATAATCTTGTACTCCTTCACTCTGTTTTCATGCCTTGTTGTATTAACCTTTGAATAACAATGTTTTCTTCCAATAAATCATAGCTGTTCTACAAACCATAGCGTCAAATCTAAAACAACTGTGTCACATTAAAGCCATTCGGTGTTAAATTACAAGTTTTACGAATCATCACTCGACAAATTTTAAGTACCGGTATTCTATCACAAAGTGCGCAATCGACGTTTATTTCTTTTCGGACATCTCAAACATCACATAGTGATCCAAAACCACAATGGTTTACTTTCCAAGTGCAACTATTAGAGAGAATGAGCAACAATAAAAATACAATTCAACAGTTTCAAATCTTGTTCATGATACAAAATAAATTCCTTGTTAGTGGAGCCATAAGCCAGCATCGTTCTGCAAAATACATAGACAAGGAAAACTAACGCCCTTCTGTCATTTGATAATTCCGCTTTATATGTAATAAAGGTGGGTAGAGTATCCTTTTTGAAAGAAAAGTCTTGAAAGCCGACTTACCCTTTACATATAATTGAGATTCGCGATTGACGTAAACCCGGACTCTCGGCGCTTCTCCGCAATGGCCTGTCGATTGTCCAAGGGAAAGGGAATTTTACGAGTAAATAACCAAACACTGGTTCTGCTTAAATTCAGACAATTTGTCACGAATCACAAACAAACCCTCCAATAATTGTTGAAAAAACAAACAATACTCTCTCGAAATCTGCACTTTGAATTTTTGTTTTTTTCGGAAGAAATTTTTTTCAAAAATTTTCTTCACTAGGACTTTGAATTTTTTTCGGAAATTTTTTTCAAAACGCACAATCTCAGGGACTTTTCCACTAAAATTGCAAGGAAGCCCCTGGCCGTTTTGTTTTCACAAATCATTTTTTTTTTTTTTTTTTTTTTTTTTTTTTTTTTTCAAAAATTTTCTTCACTCATCTAGGACTTTGAAATTTTTTCGGAAATTTTTCAAAAACGCACAATCTCAGGGAATTTTCCATCAAAAACACAAGGAAACCGCTGGCCATTTTTTTTTTCCATAATTGGAACTTTGGAAATTTTTCAGAAATTTTTCAAAAACGCACAATCTCAGGGACTTTTCCATCAAAAACACAAGGAAACCGCTGGCCATTTTTTTTTCCATACTGGGACTTTGAAAAATTTCACAAAATTCTTCACCTACCACCACAAGCAAACCCCTGGTATTTTTTTTTTTGAAAAACAACCAGCCACACACTCATACAATTCTTTTTCTTCTCACAAAGTCTAAATCAACTTCCACAAAATGAATCCTCAAAACAACACCTTAGGCATAATAGCCAACATCTGCTCTCAAAGTACTCAAAGCTTAGAAAAGGAATTAAAAGACAGGAATATTTCTCCTTTCAACAAAACCAAAAACGTACTGATTAAGTACGCAACATTTTACAACAGGAAATACATAAAAGGGCTGCAATTTCAACCCGGCAGTATAATTGCTGACACAAACAGACACAATCTACGCAGGAAACATGTTACCTTTAAGGAAAACGACACAGTTTGGAGACGCAACAACACACTCTCACAAGGTGCTTTGTACTTCTCTGCAAAACTGGCTCCTCGCTTTGTTAAAGCAAAAGTGCTGAGAAAAATCTCAGATGTAGTATATACCCTATCGGACGCCTCTGGTAAACACATCGGTAACTACCACGTGAAAGATGTTGTCAAACTAGGAAGCGTGGACACATTGGACATCACCTTCACTAGGTCACACACACATAGCTAACAAACTTTTGGCTCTACCTTTGTCCCACGAGATTTGGCCCTCGTGCAGACAAACAGCATGTCTTATCGCGTTAGTTTCATATAAAAACTCGCATTTCGACCTCTGCAAGGTAACCTTCTCATTTTTTCTAAAAACACAGAAGTGTCAACTGTGGCTTTTAATCATTTCTCACCCATACATGCACTACTATGCTCTTTTGTATAAACCTTTTGTTATTTTTGTTTCTTTGTCACACCTCACCGTGTAATGTATATAAATTGTACTCATATTTTGTACATATTCTTCTCTGGAACTGATCATTCCAGTCAAGAGACTTTTTCCACCTCCAAAACGATTGATGCTCCCGGAGTCATGACCCTGGACATCAGTTGTCAGTCGTCACCATTCTGACACTTACGACACTAAATACATAACTATTTTTTGTCATAACTACCACAAAAGTCACGTACAACATTGTATGTAAATGTTTTTTAATTCTCTCATGTTATCTGTTATTCACATTGTTTTTTCACATTGTTCTTTCACATTTGTTCGTCACATTTGTTCCATTGGGCTCCATCGTACATAAAACAATGACCCTTTGCAACATACACCCAATTGAGGTGAATTTTCTACCCCTGTAACTTGTAATCATAATGCGTGTGTAAATTCCAGTTTGGTATCGTCATTTGATTCATGTTTACAAAGGTGTAACAAATAAAAGTTACAATTACCTTTTTTAAAGTTTTTTCAGTTTTGTCTAAAAAATTGAATGGCGCTCAATATTCCCATTTGCTCTAATTTGTTGTTTTTTCAGAATTTGATATTGACACGTCAATTCTGAAAAAGGTTGTTGTAAAGGAGAACAAACGCCGTTTTGTCCTCCTCATCAATAACAATAACACCTTTCGGTCACATTGAGTATGTAAAGTCTTAAGATCTCAACTTTCTGACCCCAATTTGTTATATTATGTACTATATTTTGACTTAAATGACATTAATTTGCCTTGTCAAATACACCGAGCCAGGTCACTTATATTAAGTCATCCTGTGTCTCTAGGTGCCACTTGTATCAATTTGTATCATAAAGTTCACAACATTCGTGTTTGTGGCAATTTTGGCAACACCAAGTGTGTTCCCCGTTTTGTGTTTGGTCATTTTAAGTAAGTAAAACCCTAAAAGGTCTTAAATAAACCACTACAAACCTTTTTGTAAGCAAAGAGTAAGTAAAACCAATTAGGTCTCTTTTGCTATATGTGTGTCTTGTTTAAGACATCCTTATAGGCATATGTTTTGTATTATTGCCAACTTAAAGCATAAACCCAACCAAAGGTTATGCCATCGTCTTTTTGATAATACCAATAGCCACTACTTTATTGTTTTTGACATTGTGTATGTATCTTTTTTCCGGTATTGAAATGGTACTTTTTTTATTATTGAACGTTGATATGTTATTTTCATGATACATGAGAATGTTACAATATCCACCATGAGACGAGGGATCGTTATAAAACCTAACACTATACATGAGAATGTTATAATATCTACCGTGATACGAGAAGTTCGTTATAATTACTTTTTTACTGGCTCACATACACTGTGGCCAAAGAGATAATTTGTTCCATAAATGGTTATAAATATCTATGTTGTACCGTCCTTTCAATACTAGGGTTCTTTCGTAATTCGTTCAATTTCTACATGAGACGTGGAAACGTTATAATATTTACCATGATTCGTGCGAACGATACAATATCTTGTTGTTGTTTTCTTTAAATAAGTTGACACTATGTACTTGTTCTACCAGACGTAGATCATTTTACCCTGACTTGTCGCCCTTAATTGGGACCCTTTTGTATTACTCATGACACTGAGGGAAATGTCCTTCACTGTAGTGAGAATTTTTTGTTCTCTTCAAACAAACATGAAGCTGTGCATTCAGCAATTTTTTTACGCTAACTGATACCTGTGGACTTCTTGTCAAGCGGACCCAAGAACCATCCACTATCCATTGACCATGGACTGGCCATCAGCTTCACTGTTGGTTATGAGGTATCGTGTCGTGGGAGTTAATTGAGACAGTGACACAAAACCACCTAACTCGTTGTCTGGGAGACGAATAAGAAAAACTCCCAGGTTTGTGAAGCTTGAGCAAGGGTCTGTCATGTTCTCACAAACTGTAGAAGATTAAAAACGACCCCTAATCTTTCACCAAATACACGTGAAAGATTAGATTGTTATTACTGTGTATTCTCCTTCACCTTTTCATCAAATTCATGTATATGTGTAAAGAGTTAGGAAATTTGCTGGTTGATATATTTCGTCCTCACATGGAGATCGAATTGAGAATTAGCTCAGTCACTATCAATTTTCGCTGCTCAAACCCTCCATCCTTCACCCTTCCATCAAACTCATGTATATTTGTAAAGAGCTAAGAAATCTGCTGGTTGACCACATTTCGTTCTCTGAAAAAGATCGAACGGAGAATCAGCTCCATCACCAGCAGACCTTCTCGCTCAACGCCATTTTTTCCTCATCCCTCATTATTCTTGAGGTTAATTTCATGAATCTGGAAGGTGTACCCTACGCACATAGCGTATCGTCTGTCTTTAAGACAATCTTTATCCATGAAATCTGCTTCAAAAACTTCCTCTTCACCCCATTCCTAGGTAATCAACACATTTCTTGTAATTTTGAAAGTCGTAAGTTGTTATCGCTCAAGCGCTAACACCGGCCATGAAAGGCCAACTTCTTTCAGAAACTTGGTGTTACTACGGCACAACCACCTACCTGTACCTTGTAAATCAAATAGGTAACTTCACGCCAGTCGTGATAGTTTTTTTGTCTCCCCAATCTCGGGATACTCATGGTATAGTCAGCATAATAGATCTCTCTCTACTCTCTCCTCTCTAACCAACAACGTTTTTTTGTCTTTTTGTCTTTTCTCTTGAACACAATTTGTTTCTCTCCAAACGTTTTTTCATCATTGGTCTACCAGGCAGGTAAACTTCAAGAATTTTGACTATAATAATAACCTGTCCCCGGATTAAAAAGAAGACCAGCAGCCCTCCTCATCACCTGCAAGCTGAGCTTCACTTTTTTGCCGCCTTCACTTCCATCACTCACTTCTCTCCAATCTCTGCGTACCAAAAAACACCCGACCGCACCCAAATTAGGTGTGAGTCGTGCGTGCAGTAGCAAATCAAGTTGTCTCATCATTCAAACCACATTCAAAAGAACCAACCTCAGAGCATGCCAGCTCAAGGTTAGTTATGTTCCTGCAATCAACTACCTGCCGTTTGTACAAATCAACCATTTGCCGTTGTGCAACCAACCACTTGCCGTTGTGCAATCAACTATTTGCCGTTGTGCAATCAACCACTTGCCATTGTGCAATCAACTACCTGCCGGTTGTACAAATCAACCACTTGCCATTGTGCAATCAACTACCTACCGTTTGTACAAATCAACTACTTGCCATTTGTACAGATCAACTACTTGCCGTCGTACAATCAACTACGGGCCATTGTACAAATCAACCACTTGCCGATGCGCAAACTCAACATAATAGCCATCACACGCATCAATCATCAATCAACTTACTGGTATTACTCCATGTCTTTACCAACTTCATTTCACCTTGACAACCACTGCCCCACCACATCAGCATAATGGAATTCACGCTGGTACAACATCAGAACCCGGACACTTCCGGCCCTCAGCATCACCATCTCTCAACCACAACCAAGAAGCACAGTTCAATTTCTATGGCCCTAGTGATACTTGAGTGCAATCTCAAATGGGTCAAGTTACAGTGAAAGTGTAACTTAAATAACTTCAGTGAAATTACGTCTACTTGGTACTCAACGAACACTACGCTCTTCAAACTTAGCTTACAGACCAATGAAATTTTAGAGTCAGGTTGTTGTCTTTTCATCACTGCATAACCTTGTATGTTTGTCTTTTCATCACTGCATAACCTTGTATGTTTGTCTTTTCATCACTGCATAACCTTGTATGTTTGTCTTTTCATCACTGCATAACCTTGTATGTTGTCTTTTCACCATTGCATAACCATGTACTCTTTCTTCTTTGTTTTTTTTTGTAAATCAACTTTTTTTCTCTCTCTACTCACCTCACGACAAGATGAAGAGGATTTTTAGCGCCTAAAGCTTCATTACCACGTCGCCTTTTACTGGCGGAGGGGGAATGTGTTACGTAATACAGTCTCCCTATTGTTAAATAGGGCATGGTTGCCCCAACTTCCCCTCACCGCGTGTGTCGAACACGCCGCCAGATGGTCAAAATACGTGACCGGCACAGACCACACGCAGCGCCGCGGCCACAAGCTAATCGCCTCGCCGCGCTCCGACAGTCTAGCTCCGACCTCGGCTTTGACCGCATGGTCGCTCGCGGAAACGATCTACCCGCCAATGACTTGCATAAATTATGCAATAACGAACGCGATCTCGTAACAGTTTCCAAACTAGAGGCATTTCGCTAATCGACTTACAATCATGTTTACTATTACGGCTCGAGCTAACTCAATGGAGTCCCGTTCCCGTGTAAAACCCCGAGTGCATATCTCTGCCTCAACTGTCCCGCCGCCTGTGAGCGCGGGAACGTCTGGCTCAACATGATGCCCCATACCACTCCTCAAGACGAATCGTAAGCTTTCAACCTATCCCCTTTTCTTGTGTTCAATTCTCGTAAACTCATGTAGAATCCACGCTTGATCCGGTCGTCATAAATTAGTAGAGAGAGTTAGTAGGGAGATCTATGTCAACCTGTATTTCTCGAGACATTTAATATACCTTGTGCCTTACTACCCATGTGTTATTATTATGTGATAAACCTACCCTTTGACCTCCTAACCGATGGACGAGCCTGATGACCAAAGAAGCTGCCCGCCCCTGATAGTACACGAGTCGCCTGCTCTACCATTTTATCTGAGCTTAGCCAATTTAATAACCAGGTTCGATTCCCGGTTTAACCATATGTTAGCACTGTATAAATATCTTAACAGCACGTTTTGTGTGGGATTTGTATGTATTTTTGAATGGAACAAAAAACGTTGTGTCATTTGTAATTTATTGAAAGTTCAATGGATATTTCAATGCTCCATAGGTAATATTTGAGAAGACATAATAATTTATGCAAAAACTATTCACAGCTTGTTTCTAATTTGTAGAAAAAACATAAAATATTTTGTTACAAATTTCGATACCAGTGGTTTTTTTATGTAGAAAAAATGGTGCGGAAATTCACATAGCTAAATTCGTAGGTTGATACTTCCTGTATCGCCCTTCTGAAAGACCACTACCGAAAGTCCATACATTGTTTGAAATGTCTTTAGGTGTGTTTGGTATACAGATTAGATTATCCAGGTAATTCCCAATTTTTCTCCTCATCTCCTTACCCATTTCCTTCAGCCTCACAATACACTCCAATTGGATTTCATATAATCACTGGATCCGCCAGTTGGGAGCAGTTGGGACTCGTCCGGTATCACATAATGTACTTTTTATTTAATTTTAGGCTTTTACGAAATAATTTGCAATAACCATATAATAAGAACTTCTAAACCGGCAATCTTCGCTCTCTGAATATTTACCAAGCAAAAAAACTCATTTGTTTAACTTTCAGATGGCGCAATTATCAATAGACTTTTCAAAACTCAACATAAAATCAAAAAGTACTCATAAACCGGTGGAAAATTTATGGACATAGGCGTCAGGACGCCATTCCGACGCCTTCCAACACGAAAAACACCGAGGAAACTATTTATGGTAGAAGAGAAGGAAGTAAGTACTCAGGGATGAAATAAATATCTTCAAATAGAACGTAGAACATCCAAGTATAAACGAAAGTGCTTAAATCAGAACTAATAATAAATTCAGTAGGAGATAGCATGTAGGAACGAGTGTTTAAATAATACAAATGACGTCATAGACTTTTACTGTCTACTCCAATATGGTCTGGGATCAACATACAAAAGGCTACTTTGCCCGGATCTTTGTGGTGCGGAACCATGAATATAAATATGCTCATTCGTAAGTAATATTACGACTACCGAGCGAAGTCAGTTAAATGTATTAATATTGCACACGGTAACGTACAATGTGATACATGATGACTATAACTGATGTAAAGCTTAATATAGTTAACTTTTCAGGTCAAAAGAGGAAGTAAAAAACGATGTTTTTGTAATTTTTTTAACAAAATGTTTTGTATCGTCAAAACTTTTGTGTTTCTGTTTTTACCAGAAAAAGCGATACAAATCAGAATTCTTAAAAAAGGTGATGCACGGATCAATATTCTAAAGTTTTTGTTTTTCTTCGCGTAGTTTAACCCCACAGACCTCTAAAATATACTGTCAGAAAGTCGGAGATAGAAAGTATCTTTCAAAAGATGCTTTCTAATATTTATTATCAGAAATAAAAATAAAATTGTTTAAATATTTAAAAATTTACTGGAAACATAAAAAAAAGTTTTGAAAAAGGCTCACGTTTTTTGACACTGAATTAAATTACTGATAAGAAAAAAACGCATCCTTTATTAGACAAATGTATTGTTAACATTAGTGTCACATCCTTTTTTTGTCGTTTCACATAAAAATAATTAGTAATAAATTCAAGAAGTTTCATATATTTTTTTAAAATTGCTGTCAGAACCCTTGGTTTCATAATTATTCCGTGGTTAACTTCATATAAAGAAATATTTTTTACATTTTCAACATAATTTAGATATTTTTTCACAAAATGACGTTAAGGGAGACAATGATTTCCATACGGGCATATGATATGTTCCCAAAAGCGAAAAAATAGATTGTTCTCTTATCTAATCACCTAAGAAAAGAGTTGGTTATTCCTACTTGTTTACTTTCACTTGAAGTGTTGTTTAGCGTGTCCGTGTGACCGAAGTAAGGTCAATTTCATCTAACTTTGAATAAAATGATAAAAACTTTGAAACATGAACTCTCATGAAAAAAAGGAACAAACTAAGTTGCGAGGAGCGGGAGGACGGCGTGACTTTCTGTGATTTGTTAATAAATGAATCTGCCAGTAGTCCTCGAAAATAAAATCTACGTACGCATTATTAGTCCTTTTTACAATAAAGCCCACTGGAGCGACCACGCGAAGTAAATAATTTTGCCTCGATTGCTCGAGATATCCAGACGATCATTTTTTTAATTTTTCGCCAACATAAAAAAACATAACATAGAATTTTTAAATGTAGTCATACAAACTTGTTATGATGCTATATAGCCAATGAGTTAACCTGTGTTTTACCGTTTGTTTCATTTTTGCAGGCTTTGAGATCACGAGATAATTTGCAATTTTTTTCAATAAAGCAATCGGAGGCATTTAAATTGGTGCATTTATATTACCAAAAGCAATCCAGTGGTTAACTGGCTACGTGAAAAACCCAAATCCGTTAACCGAAATTTCAGGCTTGCTTCCAAAGATGAATATTTTGTAACACTATTTAGTCGCTTTTACAAATGTGTTATTATTTATCCACTTCACTCATTTATATCAAAGCTACTCTAAGCGGTTCGGTTAAAAAGGAGCATTCCTGCGCAGAAAAGTCCCACAGTGGGCTGCGCTGCAAACCGTTGCCTTACTTCAACGAAATTTAATGTTCTGCGCAGGATCTGGTTATATCAACTACTTATGACTGATATTGTAGTTTACTCAAAGCATTCTCGAACCCTCCTGGCGCCAAAAATATGGTCACGTGGTTTGCCTCCAGCTCTTCGAAATAGTACCCAGATATCATAATTGGGCAATTCTATCAATTTGGATGTCTAAGGCCTAGTGTAATTTGATGAGATCGGTTTTCTTTAAAATCGGTACAGATCAAATTTCTAGGAATTTACTGCCCGGATGTTCAAAAATTAAAGAACCCCAATTGTAAATTAACCATGGATTGTGAAGTTGTAACAATATTACTATTGCATAAGGTAACGTACAATGCGGTTAACGATGGGTCATGACTTTACTAACTTTATTATATATATTTAGCTCAATATTTTCGTACGGCTCAAAGAGTCGACTCAATTGAATTACGGCTCAATTGAACAGGAGCCCTGAGCTTAGAGAGTAAGAGCAAAGTGCTCGTTTGAAATACTGTGTTGGCCCAATACGACTCATCGTATAAGGCTCCCTGGTGCGGCTCCCCCGCTACTCTTCTCCGATACGGCTCCCCCGACACGGCTCCCAGCCCCCAGCACGCAGTTGTGGGCGCAAGTGTATGAATGACCTTGCAACTCTTGGTACCGGTACGCCGCCTTGTAAACGAGAAAAATAATTATAATAAAAATAAAATATGCTAGGTAGTTAGTGTAAATCCAGATGCCGGACTGTCAAACGTTGTTCGCGTCTCTTAGTAAGTAATAACAATATTAATACTTGCATCATTTTATATTGTAAGATATTTTTTCTAAAATCTATCCTGATAAAAAGAGTAACCGTTCGATTGAGCCGTGGTACCGGGTGTCGTTCGAATACGACTCATCAAAAAGAACCAGATCAATTGTGCGGCTCGTTCATAAACGACCCATCGCTAAATGTGGTGCGCTGATACGTGTGGTAACTACGTATGATATAAACGGCCGCACAGACCGGTATGGCGTTTGGGGGCAATATAATTAATAATGGGCTTACGTTGCGGTTGATGCACGTGTGTCTGCGCCCATTCCATCAACCATATTAAATGCTGTGTGTGTCAATCATCAGCACTACGTACGGAGTTATTTAAAGGTTAGATTGTTGAGTCTAAAAATATCCTTTCATGAGAATTTCAATGGCAGTTAAATAAATAAACTTTTGTGGATGATCGTTTCTACGTTTCTAGTGTAAGAGAGCAGGAACCTACCCACATAAAGCCACATAAAAGTATTTTTATTTTTTATGTTTTTAGAAAACGGTGTCTGAAGATTATTTGACGAATACTAAAAAAAAACATGAAATATACAAATGTTTATTATTTTTTATAAATATTTTCAGAATAAAAATATGCCTAAAATTAATAATATAATACATTAGCAAAGAAATATAGGTAACTACCAAAAACCATAAAATTATACGAATAGCAGTCGTTGTCTTCTACACGACAAAGTTGGTGAATCACGGATATGTTTTTACGTTTTTCACTTTTTAGATTTAAGAATTTTTTTCGCCCTATCTAGAGAGAATAAAAATTGACGATTTTAATATCTATATTTGCTCGTTTAATTGGCTACGCGCCCTTTGGTATTTGGATTTTAGCTAACAGTTTAGACAGTAGCCATTTTTGTATTTGGTAATGTGATTTGTTCAATCTTGACAAATTTTTTTTTCAAATGATAAGGACGGTTTGTTTTAGAGAATTAGAACAATTCTTCAAATTACGAAGTTAATTTTCAAAGTTCTGTGAAAGATTTTTTCTAGGACTTTCACAGAATCCGAAAATGAACGTTGAAATATGATGAATTGTTTAAATTCTGCGAAACAACCTATCCTCGGCATAAGTTTTTCTCAATGTTTCATTTTTTATAAAACAGGCCCTCTGAAATAAGCAATAATTTCAAACCAATTGTTATTAAGTACCGAATACATTCCACAACTGCCAGTTTTAATTCAGGTCTGAAAGGGTTAAATCAAAATTACCATTTTCACACATGTGGTGCTTTTGAATCACATGAGCGGTAATTTTAATTTATTTCGAATTAACGGCACAAGTGACATTTAGACGCATGAAAGTTATTGACAGTCAGAGTACAATATGGAAAGAATGGAAGAATTATATAAGTAGTACTTATTCAGTTCTCTCATCACTTTTGTTGCAATTGCAATGTATTCTGTGTATTTTAAATGCTCTATATACATCTTATTTTTTTTATTTACCGTAAAACATATCTATGTTTTAGAAACTAGAGAAAATTATTTTCCCGGTGTATGCATTTAAAATAAATATAACTTGTTCCAAATAATAAAATGTCAAAAATGCTAACAACATTGAAATTTTTTTTAACTCCATTCGTAGAAAAATTGAGAGATCTGTCACTTCACTATTATCTCTTTTATCTCTTTCAATAAAAAATATATTTTTTAAAGTCAAACCGATTGTTACGATAGCGACGCGAAATATGAATTATTCATTTTGGCTATTTTTAGGATTTTATTAATGGCATCCAGTATAAATATTTGAGGCAAACTGGAAAGAATTATAATTTCTGTTTCTATCGTCGTATTAAGTAGAAAAAAACGAAAAAGACGAATGGTCATATATGATCTCAAAACGCTTTACCTGAGAGGTTAAAAGACGAATGGTCATATATGATCTTAAAACGCTTTACCTGAGAGAATATTAAAATACTAGAACAAGAAATGCACACCAACTACTAATACCAAAAACCAATACATCCTTTGGACAAAAACACTACAGATTCCAGGCTATAAAACTATACAATTCACTTCCAACACAATATAAAACATCTAATTTTATAGAATACAAAAAACTCATATGGAACTGGCTACAATCATTTTAAATATTTAATTTTGTTATATTTCGCATTTGTTTTTGTTAAAACTATGTAAAAATTATATTTTAATTTTTATTGTTTCTCTGTGTAACTAATCTCCACTATTGTTTACTATTATATAACTTTACAATTGAAAAAGTCCTCCACAACACAGGTGAACTCCTAGCGTGGAGGACAAGTACTTACTATACGTTGTAATACTAATTTATTTAAGAATAAATAAAAAAAAGCCAGAAATATTTTTATATTTCCATAGAGATATATTAAAAACATCAGCTTACATAGCAAACGATTTACCAGTAGCCTGAAATCGTAGAATAATTGTTACAATAATACATACAAGGGAACCTTGATCTAATGGTAGGAACGTGAAAGTGAATCAAAATTATTATTTCAATATGATATATTATTAATATATCATATAAGTGACGTTTTCGCTTTCAACACGTATCAATCCAATTAATCTATAGTAGTAATTTGATCGTTAATACATGTTAAATATAGTGTTCAGAGGTTCTTAAAATAGAAACATAAAATTAAAAATAGAAAATTATACTATAAGAGTATTAATATTATAATAAAAAAACTAAGAAAGTTCTTCCCGATTGCTTTTAAATTTTTACACAACATTGCATTAGAAAACGCGTGTGTTTTTATGTACCTATATATATAGGGTTTTCCAATAAGAGGTGTTATTTTGATATTCAATCGTAAAAGATAAATGGTTTCGTTGCTTGTGTGGCACGTAGCGCATCTCGTTGAAAATAAACGTTGTCCAGATCAATACCATCCAATTCCGGCCATAAAAAAATCATTAAATCATCTCTCGATAGCGCAAGCCATTCATCGTAACTGTTGCTCCAGCCTCATTTTCGAAAAAGTAAGGTCCAATGACTCCGTCGGACCATAAACCGCACCGAACAGTCACACGTTGAGGATAGAGAGGCTTTTCAACAATAATTCTCAGAGTTATCTAGCTGTCCATTCTAGGAATATCGTGATTTTAATGTTCCCTTGATGCGTTACGTATCCGATCAATTTACACCTTTTCGCTGCCCGCGACATCTCTAAATAACACAATATGTAAATATCAATGTTAGTTTACCTTCTAACACTTCGCTAAATCCATGCAATTCACCATTATAGTGAAGAATTTTCCAATATTTGAAAAGAACTCTTTAGGTAACAATTCGTGCAATTTTATATTTCGAAAACGTAGACATGATTTCACTATACCTACATATTTTATCAAATGTTACTAACATGGTGCTATTTTTAACGATTCATTTTTAAACTGACTGTATCCCGTAACGTGTTGCTGTGACTCAGTCTGTCTGTGCAGATAGAGAAACAATAGGGCGTGTTGCTTTTACGTCGAACACATGACACTGTTTTTCAAAAAGAGCATGTCTGTCCAAGAGATGGCGCTGATTTTTTTTTTAAATAAAGTTTTTAGCTCTCAAGGTAATACAGGTACATAAAAATACACGCGTTCTCTAATGCAAAGTTGTGTCAAAATTTAAAAGCAATCGATGAAGAACTTTCTTAGATTTAAGATTTTTAACAAACGAAAATTATTATTTTTATTTATATAGTACATAAAATAAATTGGTGTTTTACTAATGAGTGCAGCCAGTATACAGTGAAGCGGGCCACAGACAGCTGCGCATAAAGTCCACGGCCACGATTGAAACGATATCTACGATATGTATGTGCGCAGTTGTCTGTGGCCCGCTTTAGCATAAAATACACCAATTTGTAAATGATATTGAAGTTCTTCGTGGTTGAGTCATTGTGATTATGATCCCCACGTAGAGAGTTCAAATCCCGGTGTGCGCAAGTAAATGTTATTTGAATAATTTGTATTATTTCACAATTTATTCAAATAATATTTACTTGTTATTTTAAAATACTATTCATGACTTATCAGCGATGCCCGCATTTATAGGGTGAGGTATGTCTAGGTCTGCGTAGACGCGTCTACCCACTTACTGCGTGGTAAGCCGGACCGGGGAAGACTGGTTGCGGGAGACCATTTGATCTCTTCAGCAGGACTGTCTCAACCCATCGCCTTGCATCACCACAGTGGAATTATGCGTCCATCAATCCTGGGCCTACCGATCTCCAGATTCCTACCTACCCCTCATACCTTTTTCCTTCCCAGAACTTCTTCTCCTTCTTTTTCTAAAACAGCCCTCCACACAGCATTCTCAAAGATGATATAAGCCCGAGGGAAATTATTATATACATTTATATATATATCATACACCTATGAAATGAATGTCAAACAGTGTTATAAAAACCAAATAAAGTTCCCCAAGATGATAGAGATACATTTAGGTTCCATTTATTAGTTATGGAATTACCGTGTTATGAAAAAGTTCCCTCTCATTTCCTCCCAGTTCACTATAGATTTAGGGTAGCAAAAAACCACAAAATTAAAAACATTTCTTCATTAGTCGGCTTATTAAAAAACCCACATCAAATTTCCACATTGCCAGTTTTACGAACAAAGAAAAGCCTGTGAAAATTTCATGAAAGTAAACAAAACGATTTGCTTTCATTCACGAAGCGTACCTAATCGACATTTGTATTCAATGGGAATGATTCGATGGAAGTTCCCTTTCGAAACGGCAGAGTATTTTCCATCTCGGTGGAGCAGGTATATAATACGGGGTGTATAATGTGTATATACCTGTAAGTGTGTACTGTAAACAGTGCCATTCCCTTTACTGCCTGTCAGTTACAAGTACGTTACTTAATCTGGCACCTATAATCAGCTGCGGCGCAGTGTTCTCAAGCGCAACTCTCGTTATTTAATTTAATTATTATTATTTTTTTGATAAATTAATGTTTTTAAGACAAGATTTTATTTATGCATAGCACTATATTTTACACATTATATTTTATTTTATTTATGCAAAATAATTTAATTATATTTAGGAATCAAGATAGTCACACTGAAAGTATTACAAATGGTAGACCAAGTAAGTTCCATTAATTATATGAGTATTTAAGCAATTATACAAACGTCAATAGAAACAATATGATATTATAAGAATAGAGAAAACACTCAAAATGAGTATGTATTTCCGTGTCATGTGATAGATAACCCGTTTGAATTTATAAGTTTTCAAGTTACTGTCGAAAATGTCTACATCTCGTAGGGATGGCGGGTGTTGATAGTTTTGCAGATAGTCCCATTCATAAATATTACTAGATTTATAAGGTGGAATACTGAATAACTCATTTTATCTATTGTGGCGTTCAGGGCGATTGATGAATCAACGACAGTTCACAATTTTGTATAAGAATAACGCATCAATGATTTTTCTATGTTTAAATAGAGCAATAGAATTAAATTGATGACTACGAAGGCTACTTTGCAAATATCGTTCATGTTAACTATAAAATAGAAACAATGTACGTATGTGAAAATATTGTGACGTCTTGAAAAATCATCTCTACTGTCCAGATTATATAAATTCGAGATGTATCTTTTCACTTCATTTTTCATCAATACGGAGTTACGGAATTTAGAATCTATTGAAACTATCAAAAATTCATGTTAATTTTAAACGGATATAAAAAACAACTATTTTAGAAAAAAAAAAGTTGAATTCGTGCTAGGCCCGGTAATTTTAACACATTTTTTTAATGAAATTACATATATTTTTATGATCAACATGCATGCAGAATGAATATCAAAATTATATTTTAGTTGTCAGAATTAAATCTTAATACAAAACCGTACACACAAACTATAACAAAGGAGTATTAAAATAGAAAGGAAAAGTTTGACTTGAACGATGTAGGTATACACTAGGAGTTCTATAAAGAAAAGCTTGACTTGAACGATGTAGGTATACACTGGGAGTTCTATAAAGAAAAGCTTGATTTGAATGATGTAGGTATGCACTAGGAGTTTTATAAAGAAAAGTTTGACTTGAACGATGAAGGTATACACTGGAAGTTCTATAAAGAAAAGTTTTGATTCTTATTCAGAAATCCTAAAGCAATACTACAGTATCCCAGAGGGGAATAGAATAATATATAATCTACCAGGAAAAGAGCCGGTCTTCCCTTACCAGTCCTGAGTATGATGTACGATAATAATTTCCATACTCTAGGTAGATATTTCCTTCTGGATAGGGCATAAGGCTTATATTGCCTACTCCGTATATTCATATTCCATTAATGTTTCAGTGTTAGCTTTCCACAGTTCCCTGGCAGTAATGTATTAAGTATTCACTTCGGATCAATTCCAATATGAGAATATTCCGTTGCCCCAAGCACTTAGAATAATTACCTTCTCGCTACTTCTGTACTCCTGGTATTAATGTTGACCTTTATCTCGTTTGCCTGTTGTGTGAGACTGAGTTATTAGCGTTTTCTGACTTCCGGCGGATCAATAAGTAAGATAAAACAATGATTGATGATCTACAAAGTTGCATAAAATTAGGGCAATTTATCTCGAAAGCGATCGGAAAACACTCCGCGAGTTCCAGGGGGAAAATTCACCAAGGAAATTAAGTTAACGCAAATTTAACGGCAGATGTGTTCGCATTTAAAAAAGTTAATTTTTTTTTCAGAACCGCATTAGCGCATTTTACAAAATTATTGATTAAATGCTGGTAAAGTGGTTTTGAGGTGAGAACACCTGTATTACAAACGAATTTCATTATCTACCCTGATGATGGACTGGTAGCCTTGCTTCATATCACACTAACGAAAAACAATTCATTATTAAGGAATGTGTAAAGAGTAATTATTATTTCATTAATGGTGATGTATAACCATGTTTGATTAATATGAACAGCCGCAATTATGATTATCATTTGTAATATCAGAACACAATCGGACGTTATAATTAATTGCAACTCACACAGTCATAATATTATAATCAATACCTTTAGAAGTAGTCTGTCTACCAGTGGCGTACGATTAAGGTGAGAATACACTGGACCCGCGTACGTAATGTACGAAATACTACACTACCAATACGGCACGTGCACACTTGTCCCACGCACGATTGGGTTATAATATGTACATATTTGTTTAGGTTTTAGCAAAAAGATTTAAGCGTGTTTATGCTTTTGGACATTAAAATATGATGCTATGGCTAGCCTTACACTTGTAAGTTTTTTCGTAAATTTACGACTTTTAGCCAATGGGCATATTGCATTTTAAAAATCCAATACGCCCATTGGCTAGAAGTCGTAAATTTACGAAAAAACTTACAAGTCTAAAGCTAGCCTATGAATAAGACAAACTAGTTCGAAGAATCACCACTAACCAATGGCGCGAGTGTCCAAAGCTAATCACATATATAAAATGGAGAAGTTTATTGTAATACAGAAGCTGTGGCATATAAATTTATATTATGTGATCAAATATGACGTAAACGTCAGTTCTATGTTGACAAGTTTTAGCGATGCAATGTGAAGTGAAAATTTTATCGGTTAGAAATTTTATAGATGCTTTCGTTAAAACGAGTAGAGTAGAATAACTTGGCTTTGTTTAATATACCATTTTCTTCCTTTTTACAAGCATAGAAAAAAAATGAAGTATCTGATGAAAAATATTAAGTGCTATATGTCCCGAACCCCTTTGTGGTTATGTTTTTTTGTATAATGTTCTTTGGTCATGAACAGAATTTTTTTGAATTAATTGTGACTGTAATATAACAAAATAAAATAAAACTTGCATTTGGCAAACAGGCGGCCGGTTTTAAGTGGGGATATCAACCCTATCGCCATTTGCGATTCCGATCCGCTTGATTTCGTCCTATTCAGAATGTTACACGTCGGGGTGGATAGCCTTATTATTTATTTTTATTTTGAGTCAATATGAATCAAACGCACATAATGTAACAGTTACTATGGAAGCCACTGCTTTGTATAGTCTATTCACATCAAACACGCACATTCCCGATTCATAATAGATCGCACCACAAGAACACCGTGTGTGAGTCATTACTTTGTTATTACGGTTACTTTTATTACTATTTCCAAATCATTGTACAAAGTACGGACAAGAATAACCGATTCCAATGATGAATTCATTTTTTACAAATCCCTAAAAACGAACCGACTATTCTTTTTATTTTCTCATTATTTCTATCCCTTTTCCGTACTTCAACTACTTATCATTCTCGTTTCTATTATTTATCATATTTTGATGTTCTCACGAAAGTAATAAGATAAAGAAACACTGCTGAAAAAAATATGAGAAAAGTACTGGGTGTTTCCGAAATTCTATTATGAAAATAATAAGTTGAAACTCAAAACAGCTCCGCTCTACAACGCTTCTTTTTAACTCGTAAAAAGAATATAGTCCTGAAAACTTCGCTGAAAATGGACAAATCCGCGTCGCCTGAAATTCGGGCAGCAAGCTTCTGTTGTATTATTGTTAATTGCGAGGTTTTTTAGAAATCTGCCCGACTTTGCTTTGTAGTTAATTAAGTTACTTGGACTGTTATGAAATAATAACGGCTTATTTATAAACAGGAAAAGCCACTTAATTTGCAGGATAAATTATTCAACCGGACGGGGACGCTTTGAAAGGGACGAGGTAATAATAATTGGTGTTAATTAGATTAGCTTGACGTTTTACGGAAATGTTTGGATACGACTATTTAAACACTGAAGTCGAATTTGGAATACTCTTATATACCTACACGATTAACCACTGCATTTTTATAAGAATCTAGATAACCTTACAGAGGGAGTATGGACATTATATTTTAGTATACTTGCTCTCGTGCTTTCGCCAACTGACGTCTTGCACTATTTTGAAACTTGAATGAATAATCATTACACTAAATGAATTATAAAAACACCTGTGAAAAAAGGTTTTTGTCACCCCCGGGATTCGAACTATTAATATAACCCAGGACCATTCGCCACTCGCAAACATTTAGCACAATTTTTGTACAAATTTAATATTTACAAAACAATACTGTAACATTAAAATTATACTTATCCTTCCAGGCGGCCACAAAACTATGGCAAATATATACATTGATATAATATATTCTTTTGAAGTATGACCTAGATACGAAAAACTTTTGTTTTTGGGGTATTATGTCGTGTTGCACTTTACGTATATTGTTAATTGTGTGTTTATGTATGTAGAAGTGATACAGTTTACGCACGTCAATCATCTTAGGGCCGGTATTTCAGCATAAAAAATATTTAAATTTATGTGGTTTACGGCGTTTAGTTTTGGTAAAGTCGTCAAATACCGGACACCAAGGAGGAAGAAGGAAGTGGCAAAAATAAAAAAAAGTTAATTTAAATACATATGAATATACCTACACTTATATTATAATATAAACGCTCAATATTTTTGTTAGATCAATAATTTCAAATTTGGGTGAGGGCACCGGTAAAGGCCCTGTTTTTACTTTTAAAACAAATTTTAATGTTCTTTTTGAAAGTGCTTGTTTGAGTATCACATTTTTATGTTCTCTGGAAGAGTATTGTCCAATCTATGAATTACAGGAATTCGGAGTAAACCTTTGTTATTGTTTCAAGTACAGCGAGAATTTAAACTTTTTGTGTAGTACTTATGTATGTTTGTATATAGGTGATATGATACATCGACTTTGTGTGTTAAAAATATCTACAGTGGCGACGACCCCGTCTGCACAGATAAGATTGCACACTTGTTCACACTCCAAAGTATTTAAAAAATTTTGTCAAGTCTTTCTAATAACAATAATAACGTCAAATATTATTTTTATCCCTGTTTATCATCCCCAAGTTACACTTAATATGTCACTTCCAAATCACAGCTTCTAACCTCGAACCAATCTCAATGTTTTTCTCTCCCATTAGAAAGGGCAAAAGCAGTTCCGCAGCAAATGTCAACTGTCACCTGTCGCTAGGGATTATTAAACGAAGTGAAGTGCGGATGGAACACCGAATAGACAACTACTAGATACGTGATCAATTTTCTGTATTTAAAAAAAATGTGATAACCACACAAGAGTCCTTACTGCTCCGTTAGCCAGTGGGTCTATGGCATACCCAATCGGGATAAGTTATGAGACTGAAGATGGCGGGGAGGGGAAGAAGAAAGGCAAGAAAAAGTTGAAGAAGTACCTATTAGATCTGACTATTTAGATCTGGTCACCAAACATAGCTAAAGACATTTCAAGTAACGTTTTAATTGTGAACGGTTGTCTTTCACCAGGGTTATACTGAAAGTATGTACCATTCTGGAACGTGCCGCGTATATACCATATCTTATTTTTAAATAAATAAATTGCAAATAATAATTAAAAAATATTCATAAAATAGCCAGGGATAACCAACCACGGAAGCAACCACTCAACCATATATCTTGAAAGAAAACTAATGTTGCTAATTATCCTTCGGTGTTACAGAATAGTACATATTGAAATAGTACATGGTGAAATACAAAACATCAGAATCGAAACGATGACATGTATTTTACCATTCTGGTGACCAGATCTGAATATGAAGGTGCTTTCCAACCTTCCTTCTTCCCATCTCCATTCCTTTCATACTCCATTCAGCTTCACAATATACCCGAATGGGAGATGCCATATTCCCAATGGCTCCGAACAGATGGGAACAGTGGGGACATTTGAGTAGGAATTAACACAAACAAAATCAAAGAAACACCTTTCGATTGACATATTAAACATGTAAATAAAGTGGACTGTGTTGAAATTATGTTAAATTAAACGAATTTAAATGAAATATAAAGAAATAACGTAAAGTAGTAAACATAAAATATTTAAGGCAGTTATAAAACTAAGCAATATGTATGTCTATTGGACCGTGTATAATGTGTACTATTTATGCATATTTTTTGTACTTTTTAAAATTATTTTATTTTGTTATGTAGCTTTTTTTGTTCCTTAATCTATATCTTAATTTTGTGTGTGAAATATTTTCTGTTTCCCTGATTTTTTGATGCAATTTATGTGAAAAATTTATCTTAGTTAGGGTTTAAGGACACGCCAACAATACACTTCTATCGGTTTATCTCTTCAGTGGGATGGAAAGATAAATGCCACTGTCAAAGCCGATTACTTGTTAAATGTGTACACCATGAATTGAATGTAATTATGTTCTTTTAGTGATATTAAATCAATGATTAAATAAAATAATTCTATCTTCAATGTATTAAATAAATGTCTAAATAAAATACCTTATATTATGTTTTAATAAATCACGTCACGCGACTTGGCACTAACCTAAAAAAAATCAAATTAAATTAAATAAATAATTAGCAAACATGCAAAAACCGCTTAGAAAGCATAATGTGACTATCCACTATAGAAAATATTATAATAAATTGTTTTATAGTCTACTAGCAGACGTCCGCGTTGTTGCCTGAACATTACGCAGAGATTTTTGAAATTAGATGAAGGCAGCCATTTCATCTTGATTTTAGTCTCCAGTGTGCAGTGTCATCAAGAATCATAACAATCCTGCTTTGGGGTGGGAAAAGGGGATGGGTGGTATTTGAAAGCTAATGCAGACACTGGCCATCCTCTTGTTTTGAAGATCAAGTGTTTAAATTTCCACGATTCTTGAAATAAAACTGTATCTTTGTATAAAAAACATAGCCACCCGCCCGCCACAGATGTTCGCTCTTCTTTATGTAAATAGATGTATCAGATCTAACAAGAGCCCGGCTTAACTATTCTTTCAGTTTTTTGTTTGAGGAGTTGGAAATGTGGAATTGACAATAAGACAATAAGGAAGTTGAGTGAAAAATATTTTGACTTATAAAAAATATGTTCATGTAGATCAAAAAATATCGATTCTAAATATATAAATATATTTCTATATTATTATTCTTACAATTAGTTAAACGTTCTTGAAAAAGCATTCAATAGCAATATACTGTATACGCTCCACGATTGGTCGAAAGAATTCTGTCGTCACATGTGTCGTGACTTGTACGTACAACGGAACACCTATGGTGCATCTCTTTCTATTACATGAGAGATGGTCGATTTAGATGAGAGAGGTGTATAGGCCAAAGGTTTATTTGGGTTTGTCAAATATATGTACGTATTTGTTATTATTATTATATGAAATGGATTTCTAAAGATACATATTCGTATAGTGCTTTATAATAATATGTTGTTTATTGCATAACTTAGATGTTTTTATTATTATACATGTCACAAAGCATGTGATACACTTCAGGCCGCCGGCCGCTCAGAAAAGTCTCACAGTGAACTGGGCTGTAAACCGTTATTTTACTTTTGGTCTTTACTTTTCTGCGCGGTGGTCCTGAATTCGCGCGGGGAACGTCAACAAGTAGCGACGGCGATACCGTACAAGTACCGTATCGGGCGTGAAAAGCAAATATTCTAACTTAAAATATTAATTTAACTATGAAATCTTAATCAATTTTCTTTTTTTTTTAATAACATCAATTATAATAGACGGTTAACATTGGTAAAAAAATTACTGGAATTCCTTGTTGAAGAATTAAATTTTTTTCCATACATAATGCTTAAGCGACGTGGTTTTCACAATTCTAATGACGTCACACTACACCCCGCCTGTTACCGCTCGGATTCCGCTCGTTTTGGCGGGCTTAATAAAATTTAAACTTTGAGAATTAATTTAACTATGAAAACAAACTTTAAAAAAATAAAAAAAAATACCAGTATTTAAGTTTGAATGCGAACATTGATAAAAAAAAATAAAAAAAATGGACTCAACTTCCTTATTAATTTCATGGAAATTACGCCACGAGCTAAAAGTCACGTCGCGTGTCGACGCCAGAGCTTTTCGTTTGAGAATTTTTTGCTTCTGCAGACGGACATTTTGCTTTATAGTAAAACATATATATTTCTTTATTATAATTCAAACCTTATATAGTTTTTTTAGCAGGTACCGTTTTATGTAGTAACATGGTACATTTTCGAACGGTATGATAATGATGATGATAAACTAACAATTAAATCAATGGGTTACACTAACAGAATAGTGTACCTAAGTATAAATAGCATTATAAGAATTATATAGCAAAACAAGCTCAAATTAACAATAACATCAATCATATAAATAGTTTAATAGATATAGATAGGTACATGAGGTATTACAAGAATTTATAAGTCGTAATGTGAATTCCTATTAGCAATACCAGGCTTCAGTAGGGCACAGTGGCGGCTCTTCTATGAAGGTCATCTGAACAATGACCTCCTAAAATATGCTGCAATAGTATTAATATAAAAAACAATTTGACAAACTAACTCTTTAAATTTAGTTTTAATATCCGTGCATATGGGTACGGAAATAGCGGTTTCCAGTGCCATCTAGCCTCCTAATGAAAAGCTTTTTTATGTGGGTCACTCTAAATTTTGTCCCAAAACTATCTCCTATCTTTCTCTTTGATACACAGACAAAGGAGGTTAACACTATCATGTCTGACGTATGCTTAGTATCATACAAAAATTAAGGGGTTTTTGGACATGACCGCAGTGAGATGAAGATATCTACGACCTAAGATTATTAAGGAATTAGAGGGAGATATGAAAAATGACAGTCGAAAGTTTTTTGTATGATAAACGATAGCCATCTTGAACTTGAATATTAATTCGCAAAATAATTAAATTTTTTAAAACTGTCTATAGGTATCTTTTTGAAGATTATAAAACCTTTGCAAAGCTGGGAAAGGACATGTATCAAAAGTATAATGCAGGTATAACATATTCTTATAAAACTTTAAATTATTTGTTTCTCGAAATTTAATATGAGCATTTAAACTTTAGGTATGTTCTATTTTTACATTTTCCTTCCAGAAACGGAAGGAGTTGGTTTTGACAGCTCATTATTATTAAAAAGTAAACGCAGATTGATTGGAAAACGAGTTGGAGAAACCAGACGGATTGAGAATAATAATTATTTTGTAAAAATAATATAATGTAATGCAATTCATTCAGTAAATATAATTCCAGAATAATAAACAAGAGAAAGAGTGATAATGTAATTCTTACATTAATCAAAGGAACCATGTAGGATGTAGGTACAATAATAAACACGTAACAATATTTCCCAATATCATTAATTGTTTGGATCTTTTGCTGAAATACGTTTCGAAAAAAAGCAGCGAAAGTAATAATATTTCTCGTTAATAAAGATTAACCCTTCGCGGCTGAAGTTACGTCTATCAGACACAGCAAAATCAGTGTGCAGTTGATATGTTGCCATTTCACGACACATCTTTTCTGCTCGCCCAGTACCTTCATGAGCTATTGATTACTGGGTCTAGATTATGTTTATAATAAATGTAGAGTCATTTAACCAAAAAAAAATTAGAGTTCTTGGGAGAGTCCTGAAGGAGTAACCATCTGTTACTTATACCAGGGGGGGTAAGCGGTGGATAACCTCCAGTACCTTCCTGAGCCGGTTCAATGATAAATCAACACAGTGAAAATTCAACAGACCTTAAAAAAGTGATATAAATTCATTAAAAGTTATGAATCAAAAACAAGGTTATGTAGTTTCCTACATAACCTATAGAGCTAGCTCCCGCCACCCGTCATCGTGGTGATGGTTGCCGCGGTGATCGCACATGAGGAGTTGCAGTTGTTAGGTGTCCACAGGACGTAAAATCAGTTATAAATCTGCTCGAGGTGTTGTCTATCAGATTTATAACTTATTTAAAATAACTCTTAGGGTGTATTTAAAAGATTTGAATGTGTTATTTTAAGCCAGGAGAAAGCAAAGATATATTTTTCAATTTTTTTTAATACAAGCATATTTTTAAAGATGGTTGCGCCCAATGTTCCATGTTTCCAAAACATACATAAATACTTAATATTTTTTTTATAAATGAGTTTTATTATATGATTTCCTACAAAAACTACTGAAATACATATTAAATATTTACAAAAAAATCACTTTTCAACAATAAAACTTATAACTTCTAAAATGATAGAACCTAAAATTCACTTTCAGACTACTCTTCAGCAGAACACCTCACTGGCAGAGGGTGGTCATTTATCTCAGTTTTGGAACATATCCCTTGCTTTATTCACACTCATATATATTTTAATATTATACCATCTTATCATAATTCAATTCAAGTATTTGATTCACTTGTTCACGGTCTCATATATTTTTCACATAGGCCTTAAGGACCTCACTTTACCAACATCAATCAACTTCAGTTACCTAAACCCCAGCACCCTTGAGGTGATTTGTCACAAATCATCCAAATATATATGTATATATATTAGTATTGTAATTATCTACCCTTCCATTTCTTACGCAGAACTTAGAAGTTATTAAATGTATAATTAAATGAAATTAGACACATTTTCACATGTAAATTTTGGTAGAAATAACGATTATGTTGGTGCTTTGTCTTTCATTAATACCAACTATATTACATTATGCAACAAAATATAGCAGGAACGTGTTATAATATGAAAATTCATTATTAATTTTAAGGCAATCAAGTGAACACCTGCAACTCTACTTTGCTTTAATATAATTTCACCGGCGTAATTACACCTTATTGCCCCCCGGCGCCGTGGATATATTTATATTCATGGAAGGAATTAGACCCCCGGCCCCGGCGGTCGGGCAAACGAGAAAACGACGTATAAAAATTAAAACCCTCTTTCTATTTAAGCCCTCTCAAACCTAAACACGTCGTTACGTGCAAAAATGAGTTTTGTAATGGTCTGTGCCATTGATATAAAATGTGATAGATAGTCCTTGCCAGGTTACATAATGGGCGCATTTAGCAGTTTAAGAACTCAATGTTTATGTAGAATTATTACTTAGGGCACATCGAATTGATATCATCAGTTTGTGATATAAGATTTCTCTATATATTTTATATTTTAAACCCGAGACCTCTGAGTTCACCGCACTTCGCAAACAGTCACTCCGTTTTGCACTGCCCTCACTATACAGCAATGCGAATTTCCCTTTAAACTACAACGGTTGACTGCAAATGCCTGAGATGGGTAATTTCTAATACTTCGGTATAAAATATTATTTTACTTTTGATTTTTACAGTGAATTGAACCCACGATCGGACGAATTAAAGTCAAATTATTTTATTTAGATAGATTAGATACAAAATCTACATGTTTCGCGAACTATTTTCAGTATTTCAAGGATGAGTTGTATACTAATCTTAATCAGTAGGTGTGTGAACGGTGAATGTAATGTTGATTATTACGATTTGATAGCTCGTAACGCTCATGCGAACTCTGGCGGAGTAAAAAAGTACTAACGAACAAGACTGACAGGATTTACGGGACACGAAACACCCAAACAAATTTTGGAGTGGAAGTGGTAGGAGGGGGAGTTTATTAGGGAATTACTGGTCGTTAGGAGGGTAAAATGATTAATTGGGAAAAGTACAAAAGATGTTTACAAATTTTTTCTGATTATTTAATTATATTTGACATTAAATTAAAGTACTGTAATCAGGGGTTATTTTTTAATGTAAATTAGACCATTCCCGTGATACTTTTATCATAGTTCTTCTCAAAGGAAAACTGAGGCTGTTTTACAGGCCAATTAAAGCTGCTTTTATATTCAAAGAGTTAAACTGTTAGTGGCAGAATGAATAAATGAGTTTTATATGCGCCGTCCAGATTACAACTCTGCCAAGTCGCGTTTCAAAGGAAAATATCAAAAAATGTCTGCAGAGGAAAAATTAATTCACTTTTAAATTATTATAGTATCCCTTAATATTAAGAAAATTTTCAAAAAACCTATATATACCGAGCATAATATAGCGTGTAATCAAAAACCTGCAAAACATCATACTTTGGTCCAGTAATAACCAAATGGTTTATTGGCTTGGGTACAGAGGAGTCTGAAAAAATGTTAACTACAATTACTACAATATTTAAATGTAATAATTCAGAAGAAATAAAACTCAAATACAGGAAAAAAAATTGAAAACTAATTAAAAAATAATGAACAAATTTAAAAAAATGTGAAAGTGCAATTTGGGAGGCGAGTATGGGTACCACCGCCCCGGAAACCATTTAGTCACCCCAAGTGGTTCGCTATGTTTGGTGACTTAACAGGGGTGCCCAAGTTCATGGGGTGAGGTTCGTCCGGTCCCTAAGTGCCTATGTCATCTTTAGGGATGCTGTGTGGAGGGTCTTTTATCCTCCTATCCTGTCTTTTTTAGGATAGGAGGATAAAAGACCTCCACACAGCATCATACCTATATAAATAATAATATAGGTTATATATATACGTATTTTAAACATATTCAACGTAATCAATATTTTTAATTTCAATATTCTCTACTATTCAGCAGAAAATGTAACTGTGAATTCTGGTATCGTGAAATTTCCACTGTTATTTCTGTCTGGCATTTATCGGTCATCGGACTTCGGCTATGTTCAGTTTGCTGTTCTATCTGGTACAATGGATGCCATGCATTGGTTCGAATAATTTGAATTTTTTGACTTACAACGTTTAATCTTTCTACCCGTTCATCAAAATGTTCAAATTAAATTTCGAAAAATTTGCGATCACTAACGAAATTCATAAAAACTCTAAAGTATGGAAAATCAATTTATTTAAGAACATGAAATAAAATATATTGGGTAGGTCTTGCGAGTTTACAAAAGTGACCCATTTAACAATTAAATGAGGAATGTTCATTTTGAATTACACAATGTTGATGGTATCAGTTTGTGATGTTTCACCAAAACAATGAACAAAATTACTACTAAATACGTACCAAAAATGTTAATTAATTAAACAACTTGACACTCATGATTTCTTGTTATCATAATGCTATTTTCATGGATGTTGTACTTACATAATAAAGCTAATAAGTCTCACTGGTTACGATAGATGAAAAACCTACCACATTGAATGGATCCTCTTTCATTGTATATGGTTCGTTAGGAGTAACTATCAAACGTAATTTCTTTCGGTCGTAAAAATAAAAGAAAAAACCATGTAAGGCCTTTCCCGGGTAATAAAATAAATAAGTCTGAAAGCGTTCTAATAGGATCGGTCTCGCCTTCTTATAGGGCAAATAATAAATAAGAAGTAGAAAATATGAATGCCCCAAAGTTCCGTACGTTTCAGGAATGTGAGGCGGCAATGGTCTCATAAATTTTCTTTTTGCGCCTTGCCTTATGTCAGTTTTTTATAAATCCTAAAAATTAAATAATAATAGAAAGGGTTAAAACCATAAAGCGAAATATAATATGAGGACAGTGAGAATTATGTAAGTAATTCTCTCCAAGTACAAGTACACACGTACAAAAGGACGGCAGGTCTTTCGAAGTGGTGGTTTTACTTTATAATATTGTGTTTATTCAATTTATATTGCCATTCAAATGTACTATTGAGCAGTGGTGGCTCGTGACTTTTGAGTGCTAATATTTCAAAAATGTCATTCATTATGTTGTTGTATCCGAAAATGATTTTTATTTTTTTTCTGAATCTCGGTTTTTTGTATAAAGATTTTCAGGAAATTTCAGTTTGACCGTTCGCCGCATGGATATCCTGAAAATCTTCATAAAAAAAACCGAAATTTCAAAAGAAAAAAAAAATCACTTTCGAATACAACAACACCAATAATGTCGAATTTGTCAAACTTAGCACCCTATCACACTCAAAAGTCACGAGCCACCGCTGCTATTGACTGCAGTTATACTGAGGCATTCCGAGTGGTATCCTCAGAGTAAAGGAGTAAAGATTGTCCCGATGATAGCCTAACTTTGATGACATTGGTTCCCAATCATGGACTCCTGCCAAAGTTTAAATAACAATGGCAATATCTCAAAAATTCATGGAAAGTGACATCATTTTCGAACATTTGGTTTTATTTATGAAGATTTTCAGGATATCGGTGCAGCGCACTGCCAAGCTAAAATAACATTTTTTTCAAATTTATTTAAAAAAAAAAAAATCGTTTTGAACTAAACAACCAAAACCAGAACCAAACTTATAGCACTCTATCACATATCAAAAGTCACGAGCCGCCACTTTCCCTGGAGTCTCCCTGCCAGATAGAAAGATGAGTGTATTAGGTTAGGAGCCATACAAAGGTAACTGAAATTAACGTCACAAATTCCACAATCAGTATAGTGGTACTATGCTGTTGTTACTAGGCTATTAGTGGTTGGTTCCCTATATTATTGAAATATCAATATCATTGGATGATATGAACTTGATTGTACCATTTCAAAAACCATTCGGGTTGGTCTTCGGATGGGCGATGGCTGCCGTTTTCGGAAAAAAACTGTGGACATTTGATAGAGATCAGTTACAGACGTCAAAGCTGGGAAATCAGCTGTTGAAGCTGTTCAAGATGCACCCAAGATGCACCCAAGATGCACCCAATATGCACCAATCCTGCAGTGGATCGAGCCAACTCAAGTGAAGAAGAGGCATCATGGGTCTCCACAGATTTTTATTATTATGAAATTGCTGTATTATTTGCTGATGGCTTACGACAAAATAAAAGCTTTTTACAACACTTTTGTATATACGTTTTGCAAATATTTCACAAAATTCTACGATCGATACACTTTTTCCGTTATTCAAGAACAATAAATCGTTTTTCACTCGCAAACGGTTCATTGTTATTGACTTATTATAATAAGTCAATAACACATTGTATTTAAATAGTTTCGATTCATCAAACACGGGACATGAAAAATCTTTTCTTATGTTGGGCATTTTTTAGTAAATAAGTGTGGCATCAAGATGTGGTGCGCGGGAGGGATTTTGAGTTTCACGCGCTTCGCGTCTTAGAAAATTTACGACTGTTTGTTTCAACGGAAGTCATTAGAATGATTTGCAAGAGCGAAAAAAGTAGACCAACACGTGCCACCAAAAATAATAATTATAACAGTTACTTTAATTGCGCTTTGTGAGGAGCTGTAAATTTAGGGTTAACCGCGATACGTAAATAAAATTTTGTATTTTTTCTCATACTATATAGAGTCAATAATTAAACTTATATGGATTTTGAAATTGTAAAAACAAACAAAAAAATCATTCCGGTCTAACCTATGCGATCTTTTTCAGTTCACGATATTCAACAGACTACTTCCATAAATTAACAATAAATAAATCCCGCGAGTCGTTAGAATCGTCTAAACAACCTTGACTGACAGCATGATGTTCATCTATTTCTAAGAAATGCTAACGTAGACCCCTGAAAATCACGATTTATTATAATTGTAGGATTTGTGAAGCTGAAAGAATTTATAAAAAATATTTGCCTCAGGATCATTGCCTTTTTAAAAGAAGGAATTTGCCTATCGAATGTTTGTAAACTTACATAATTATGACAAATATCCAATGACATTATAAAAAAACAAGATAATTTATATTCATACTAATCGAACAAATAAAGCAATCCGTAAGATTCAACAAATGTGGCGATAAAGTATATCCACTGAACCTAATTCAGTAATCTCAGTAATGTATCTTCAATCTATTAATACATTTAACCATCTGTCAAGCGTTTTTGAACAAAAGAAATCTGCATTTTTAAAAAAGAAATATTAATTCATAAAACATATTGGTTACCACTGTACTCATCACAATTGAAAGTTCATTGAACTTGAATAATGTTACGCATTACGCAGGAATATTTCACTTATCAACTTACTCGGGCAATTAAAACTGAAATTAGTCTGTTATATAGCAAGAATGTACGCTTCCCATTTAAAATAATACTGAGCATTTGAGTGAAATTTTTGGAGAAAAATAAACATTATTTGATCTAACTTCTCCATTAATCCTTTGACGTGATATTACTATTCCACGAATTTCGCAAAGTTACGTACATTTAATTTATAATTTCTCTTTTTAGCTTTTTTTGAGCCCCATCCTATTTGGGGAGACTGAAGGAAGTGGTCGATAGTAATACAAGAGAGAGAAGGATTGGGAAGGAACTGGCAATTAGATTATGAATGGTGGTAAACAAATTTTATTTGTATTATCATTATTTAATTTATTTTCCTTGGATGTGAATCCATGATTCATGGTTCGATAAAACAAATAAAAAAAACGTTCAAAGAAAATCACATACAGCATTAATACGGAAAACCCTCCATATTTCACATTTGTGTAAAAATCAAATAAAATCAGAATTTTATACAAAGCGAAGTCAATATTTTAAAGGAGATAAAACCAATATCGTTTATCTTCTTTCAATAGATTGAGCAATCGGAATGAATTGGTTATATTCTAGCGTACAAGTATTCAAACGTAACATCAAACAAACTATGGACTTATTATCATTATTTGATGTATTCAGAAAGTTGTTACGTAACTCAATGTTTATATTATGCTGTCAACCAAGCAGCTGTCATATCATTTTGAAATATGAAGGGAAATTACTCAGGAACTTGAAAATTCTATCGATTGTTATGATTAAAAAACTTTATAACTTCCGCGAATTTTTAGAATAAGTTGAACAGATTAATAAAGTTTTGTTAAACATAATATATACAGTTTGAAAAACAACTAATGGTTGTTGTATAATTAGGATTTTAAAGTAATACCATAATAGAGAAAAATGACTATTACTAATGTTGCGGCCTGAATGGACTGTAATTGCGGTATTTGTGATATTGTTTGATTGACTTACCAATATCTCCAAGCTGTCGGCACCTTCCACTTTGCTCTGCTTTAATCACCGGTAGGGTAATTGTTAGTATTGGAGGAGGTCAAGGAAAGGGAATAGTGATATTGGATTTGCGAAATGGTCAATGCGTTATAGATTGCTATTTTTATGCACTATTTCACGGCGATATTTTGCAGTATGACATTTGCCGTTTACAGCGCGGCGCGGTGGTTTTAATAACTCAAGATAGGTTATGCGGAAGCAGTTGTACTTGCGGCGCGGTTACTTAAACAACTGACTCATGTAGGTAAAAGGCGCGGAACGCGGGTGGGAAACAACAGAACCAAATACTTTGCAACAATAACTGGCCCGAGCATGCCCCCCGCCTTGACCAATGGTCAAAGTCACTAATACAACAAAAGAAACACGTTATGAAAGGATTCAATAAACAATACTGAACCCGCGGTAGAACTAAATTCTAAATTAACTAAATCTAAGATAACGTTAAAGTTATTGTGTAGGCAGGGGACAGAGTTTAACGACTGCCCTGCGATATGTTCCGGAGTTAGTCTTAACGTCCGCAACGCGGATCACCCCATCTACGCCGGGGTGGACGTTTACCACTACGCCAATAGGCCATTGTAGTGGTGCGATATTGTCACTCTTAATTATTACCACGGTGCCTTTCGTTATTGGATTCGAATTTGTATTCCATTTCTGACGCGATTGCAGCGTGTTCAGATACTCCATTCGCCATCGATTCCAGAAAGTCTGGACGAGACGATCGACAAGATGTTTTCGTTGCAGCAAATTTATTGGCACATCTGACAAATCAGCAGCGGGTAAAGATTGTAATGGAGTGAGCGTTAAAAAATGCGCGGGTGTTAAAGGCAATGGAGCCGAAACATCGGTAACGCTGAGCACTGATAATGGGCGTGAATTTAGAATAGCTTCAATCTGATGAAGAACCGTTTGCATCTCTTCGTATGTGAGAAGAAATGTACCCACAACTTTATTTAAGTAACATTTAATGCACTTAATGTTACTCTCCCAGATCCCACCGAAGTGGGGTGCTTGTGGAGGATTCATCTTCCACTCAATCCGGTTTTCCAACAAATTTTCTGAGAATTCTTTCTTGTAGTCCGGTGACTCTAAAAGTTCGAATAAAGCCTTCAAATGCGATTTAGCTCCTACGAAATTTGTCCCATTTTCAGAATACATTACCTTTACAGGCCCCCGACGGGATAGAAAACGTTTGAACGCGTTGAGAAAGACTTCGGTTGAGAGGTCTGAAGCGAGTTCATTGTGAACCGCGCGGGTCACCAGACAGATAAATAAGCAAATGTATGCCTTTTGGCTTCTAACACCCCGACGTCTATGCGGGATTATTTGAAGCGGCCCAGCGTAGTCGACCCCCGTGTGCAGAAAGGCCTTAGCTTCGCGGACGCGGCAAGCGGGTAAATCTCCCACTATTGGGAATTGCGGTTTGGGATTGACTTTATAGCATGTATTGCACTGATGCACGCGTTTCCGAATCAAATTGCGCGAAGAAAGTATCCAAAACCTTTGCCTCAACAGAGACATAAGTAAAGTGGGTCCCGTATGCAAGTTCTTAGTGTGGTAATAATCTACTATTAAATCAACTATATGATCATGAGCGGGTAATAAAATAGGATGACGACTATCAAATTCGAGTTCGGCGTTTCTCAATCTGCCTCCTACTCTTAGGAGACCGTCCTGAATAAATGGATTTAATTTAGCAAGAACTTGCCGTACTTTCTTGCCGTCGTTCACTGACTTCATATCATCGGAAAAATGTACTTGCTGAACTGCCTTTATAATAGCGATTTCTGCAATGTCAATATGGCTTAACTCAAATTTACGCGGCAATTTCCTAGTGAAGCGAAACACGTAAATGACAATTCGAATCAATTTCGACCACGAATGAATGCGAGAAGCCAATGTGCATAATAAAGGTGACACGATTGTCTTGAGGCGTTAGGTTTCATTTTGGGTGGATCAGCTACACGAGAGCACAAGCCAAAAGTAGTTGGCTGTTCATACTGATTGGGTTTCAATTCCGGTAACTGTTCTGAATTTGCGTGCTTAAATGGTGAAATAGGCCACTCGAAATGCGGCTGGCAAAGCCATTTTGGACCATTCCACCAAATGTCATTTGCTATCAATTGCGATGGTAGCATACCTCTTGACAGGCAGTCGCTAGGGTTATCAGCACCTGCGACATGATAAAAATGACTACTGTTTAAATTTTCGTGTATTTTTGCTACACGATTGGCAACAAAGGTTTGCCAGCGGTGAGGTGATGAATGAATCCAACTTAAAGTTACAGTCGAATCGGAAAAGGCAAATGTTGAATGAATAGTAAACATAGCGGAGTAATTATCAATTACTTTTTTTAACAGGTGCGATAACAATAATGCAGCGCATAATTCTAGGCGTGCTAAGGAGACGATTTTTAGCGGCGCTACTTTTGATTTTGCGCAAACTAATTGAACCTTAATTCGGTTATCAGGAGTGGTCACATGAGCGTATACCACTCCTCCATATGCCTTTTTGCTGGCATCCGCAAATCCAACAAGTATTAACGTGCATCCTTCCGTGACTCCTATATGACGTGGAATACGAATCGACGATATTGACGGCAATTCCGCGTTGAACTGCTGCCACTGTTGTGATATCCTTGCGGGTGGGATTTCGTCCCAATCGATTTTCAAATTCCACAGCTCCTTTATTAGAAGCTTGGCTTGTACAATTATAGGTGCTACCAGACCCATCACGTCAAAGAGTCTAGCGACAGATTATAAAATATTGCGTTTCGTACAAGTTCGATTGTCTGGAGTAACTTCAAATGCGAAAATGTCATCCGAAGGATGCCATCGTAGCCCAAGGATTTTTAGTGATGCATCATTATCGAAAGTTACACTTTGCGACAGGCGAAGTTCCAATGGAACGTTTTCTAAAACTGTGCTGGGATTGGATGCCCACTTAGCGAGTTGAAAACCTCCTGACTGGAAGAGCTCAATCAACTCTTCAGCCGCGCGGATAGCTTCTTGCTCATTTAAAGCAGAGCTAGCGATGTCGTCTACATAAACATCTCTATTAATAATATCCTTTGAGGGAAGCGAGCGTCTTCATCTAACATTAATTGTTTGATTGTTCGAAGGGCTAAGAACAGACTACATTGAAGACCGAATGTTACGCGATTGTATTGGTAAGCCTTAAGCGGCTTTTGCGGATCGAATCTATATAAAATTCGTTGATAACGACGATCTTCTTTGCGAACATTTATACATAAATACATTTGACGAACGTCTGCGGATATTGCGATAGGAAAAAGGCGTAAATTCAGAAGAATGCAAAATAAATCATTCTGTAGGCTTGGTCCCGTGTGTAAAATATCGTTCAAAGATAAACCAGTTTTTGTCTTTGCGCTTGCGTCCAGAACCACTCTCACCTTTGTTGTCATTTTATCTTCACGCCTAACTGCGTGATGCGGGATGTAGTATGCGTTTTCTGACGGTAAGGCTTCCACCTGGGACAGATAACCTTTATGAATATGTTCTCTTATCACTTCATCATAAAGCGGTTTTAGTTCTGGCAGATGATTAAATTTTCTTTCTAGTGCATAAAACCGATTTTGCGCAGCTTGCAATGAATCACCTAAGTCACAAGGGTTGCTTTTGAATGGCAAAGCCACTTCATAAGAACCGTCCTCGAGGCGAGTTGTGGTGCCTTTAAAAATGTCTTCAGCTTCTTTTTCTTCGAGGCTGTGAACTGGTTCCGAACCTCGATTTTCGATTTTTGAACGAACTTCGATTTCCCAGAATTTTTGCATTAAGTTCTCAATTTCGTGCGTAGCGCAGAAAGTTAATGCGGTGTTTGGTTGAGAATTTACTGGGGCGTCACCCATAAAAACATAACCTAATGTGGTTTGAATCGCGACTGAAAAACCGGGGGTGATTATCTTATTTGGTAGCAACAGTTGAGAGAACAGACTAACGCCAATTAGCAAATCGATTGGGCCTGGCATTGCCCAGGTGTCGTCTGCCAGCGGAACATTTATAAATTTATATGACGTCAAGTCCACCTTGCAAGTAGGTAAATGAGCGGTAATTTTTTCTAAAACTAGAGCGGTTATGGAGTATTTGAAGTAGGGATCAATCCTAGATTGAATTGTCAATGTGACACTTCCTCTTATTGATTGCGTTTTGCCACCTAAACCCTGGACTGCGAAGCGCGTTCCTGAACTGACTGCCAGGCCTAATTTTTCACAACATTATGAAGTTATATAATGTTTTTGTGAGCCTGGGTCTAGAAGACAGCGGACGGTATTCTCTTCACCGTTTCGATCAACAGTGTGAACTTTGGCGGTAGCAAGAACTTCAGTGGTTGCCCCTTGTCGCGTGGTTGCTGACATAGTACATATCGGCGGTTCTGCATCGTTAGGTTGAGTTTCTCCATTGGATGTGGAGGCGTTTGCTTGACTGGGTTTATCAAAATGAAGAAAAGTATGGTGCTTTTGATTTACATTTTGTAGATGTATGTTGCGGGCTCAAGCAATTAAAACACAAAGATTTTTCCTTTGCGAAGGAAAACCTTTCCTTTGGTGATAATTTTAAAAATTGTGTACAAGTGTACAGTTGCGTGTGGTTCTCATTTTGACAATAAAGGCATTTTGATTGCGTACTCGTGTAAGTATGATGTGTGCGGAGTTGAGCTGTGCGACCAGTTCCACCGGAACTGGTTGAATGTGTGTTGGCGGTGTTAGGTCCACGAGTTGTTGAAGTTCGTTGCAGAATTTTGACCTGATCTTGCACAAACGACACCAATTGCTTGCAGGTGGGAATCTCAATTTCTCGAACTGAGAGCTCAAATGCTTGTGCAGTTTGCGACTCTAACTTCTGCAAAGCGCATTGTAGTAATATAAAATCCGAAAGGTCTTCTATTCCCAATTGTTTTAGTGCGGCGATAGATGCTGAATATTTTTCTATAAAAACTGTCAGATTGTTTGCGTTGTGAGCTACGGTTTTTGAATGAAATATGTTATTCAGGTAATAAGTGGCAAGAGATCGCTTATCTTGATATTTATTGACTAGCGTATCCCAGATTATTTTATATGTGTCTCCAGTTGGCACTAAACCTGACATAACATTTTTCGCGGTTCCAGTTAATTTTCCAATTAAATATTGTACGCGTTGCGAATCAGATAGTTGTGAATTTAAATGAACATTTGTTTTGAATGTTTCATAAAATAGGTGCCAATTTTCCATCCGTCCATCAAACGTAGGTAATTCTATAGCGAGTAACTCAATAAAATTATTATTATAAGTCGTAGCAGCACACGCAGATGTAGATGTTTGCGGTTTTGTAGCTAAATTTGGTTTTAAATTATTTCGTGCGCGAATAATACGTGTGTATAATTTTTCAAACTGTTCCCAGCTTGAATAATCCGGTTCAGAATTCGGGTCTGACGTAAGAGTATTCTCGTTAATTTGATCAATAATTAATTCAAATTTATTTTTAATTTCTAAAATACTTTCAGATTCCGACATAAATGCCTCACCTGAGCGTGACGCTTTGAAATTAATTGGCAAATTATTTGCAAGCAAAACTAAATTTTTAACCCTTTTTAAAATAATATCTCTTTTACCTTTTAGTAAAACTAATTGTCTTTTTAGTTTGTCTTCCATTTTTAGAATTATTTGCAAACTAAAAGTTTAATTATTTATAAAATAATGCGCAAGAAACACAAGTGTACTGGGCGACAATTTGTACTGACGAATTATAGTGGAGAAGTTATTTTCCAAATAATTAAATATATTGAGCGATACTCAAAGCGATGTTTACGTACGTACTTAGGTTGGCATTAATACATATAGACGAATATATATTACGCTGTAGTATCTTTGCGATTTGCACCGAATAAATTTGCTACAACAACATCGATAAATAATTTAATTACCCAAGATATCAAGGAGTACCTATACCTAGGCATGTAATTTCAAATAGCGGACGAGTATTGCTAACTGAATTCTTACACAAAATGAATGCGATTTGCGATTGAATAGGAACAAATATGGTTCTAGAATTACCAAAATGTAATTCTCAATTTAAATAATGCGGCTCGAATAGGACCAAATGTTGCAGCGTGAATGGACTGTAATTGCGGTATTTGTGATATTGTTTGATTGACTTACCAATATCTCCAAGCTGTCGGCACCTTCCACTTTGCTCTGCTTTAATCACCGGTAGGGTAATTGTTAGTATTGGAGGAGGTCAAGGAAAGGGAATAGTGATATTGGATTTGCGAAATGGTCAATGCGCTATAGATTGCTATTTTTATGCACTATTTCACGGCGATATTTTGCAGTATGACATTTGCCGTTTACAGCGCGGCGCGGTGGTTTTAATAACTCAAGATAGGTTATGCGGAAGCGGTTGTACTTGCGGCGCGGTTACTTAAACAACTGACTCATGTAGGTAAAAGGCGCGGAACGCGGGTGGGAAACAACAGAACCAAATACTTTGCAACAATAACTGGCCCGAGCAACTAATTTATTAAGAATCTCTAAAAATTATTGGTAATCTGGTTAAAAACGGGATTGCAGACCGTCTCTTGAAATAAATAAATTCCTTTTATATTGAAACACGCGTTCATGCACCTGCATTTGCCTTAATAGTATATAATGACGAAATGCGAAAGTATTAGGGTTTTTATCAACACGTGTTCCGACATCGTAATAACATATTCAAATATTGCTAAAAGTTTAACAGAAAACCTATTAATTCATTCGTGCCTGCAATCCCGTTTCCAACCGAATTACCAATAATTTGTTACTATAGCGTCAGCATTCATGATATAATAAAATTACATATTTTTTATTATTTTGCATACTTTAATATGAACTAAAGGAAATAATGTACTTATGATTCCGTAAATGACATGGGATATTAGCTGACCTTTAGCCAATATGGTTTCGTTTGATTTACGGAAGATTGATTTGTATTTTTTTGATTTGTGTGTTTGAGGCAAGACCCAAATGTCCATTGCATTCAAAATGATTGATTGTGCAATAAACATGAAGGCAATGTAGGTAAATTAAGTTGAAGTTAATTTTTATTGTTACAATGGAAAAACACTGTAGTAATTAATAAATGCACTAAATACCTACCTAAATATATTGATCCTAAAACTTATTTATTGAAGCGATGCACAACGTAACAAAACAAGTAACTCGAAATGGGAAGAAAAATGTAAATTATAAGTTAATTCATTTATACGAGGTGGGTTTGTGTACCGCCACCCCGGAAAACATTTATTGGATAACCAATACCCCGGCCATAGGTCGCCCTAAGTGTTACGCTACATTCGGTGACTTAGCAGGGGTTCCCGGGTTCATCGGGTGAGGTATGTTCAGGATGCGCCTACCCACCAGCTACACGGCGCACAGTGGGGCCAAATCGCCAAAACGTGGCGGAAACCCCGAAAAATGAATGTTCGATTCGGGGTATTTCAAGGAATGAAGCGGGTGGGGGAAGGATTCGTGCATCTCACTCCGAACGGATAGGTCCCTACCTTCGGGATCTGTCAAACCATTTCAGTTCGAAGTTGACCTTTGTCAAGAGCACACGTGTCGCTGTCGAAACTAGTCAAATTTACCCTCGATTAGTGAGTTCATAATTAAGTAGTGAAGTAAAGAATTACAATTCTACAAAATGGAAACGATTGCCTCAGGTATGTAGAAAATATTCATATACTAATAAGTTTTAAATCTAATGGTTATCCTATTTATATTACACATATTTCGACGCTTGTACAAAAATAGCATGATTTTCTGTACTTGTATTTTCAACTAGAGCAAAAGTAGCATTTTTTGCAATATCATGCGGAATTACAACTCCCAGACTATAGAATAATCAATTATCTGATGGAATTGACAAAAATCAGCTGCCTAAATCTGCCTATTCTCTTGTATAATGAATTTTTCTTCGAGCGTGTGCGTCCCAAATAACGTATCACAACATGGCGGTGCACCGCGGTCGATGTAGCGCGCGGTGCGGCAGGCTTCAGAACTATTTTTCCCATGCAGCACGCTTACGATATTTGATTATTTTTCTGTAATTAATTTGTTGCTAATGCTAAAGTAATATTTTTCATACAGATTCGGATGAAGAGTGTGTGAAATTCACTCGGCAAGAAATATTCAACATCGTTAAACACCGGTTGAATGATGGCCTACCTGAAATAATCCCTTTTCTGGAGGAACAACTTTCCGGAAAAATTGATCGACCGTTGCAGGTACCTGAGGACATGAGAGTCTCGCTTTCTATATTGTTTAATCAAATGAGAACAAGGTGGCAAAAAGCTAACAGGACAGAGAATCCCTTTTTGAAACGGAATAATGAATGGCTGAATGCATCCGTTTCATTTCCGGCACCTATTGTTAGTGGCAATTATCAAGCTGACTGTGATCTGCCATCAACTAGTACGTGCAGTGGTCGTCCTTCTGGGGATTTTGAATTATTGAGCAAGAGGTCGAAACGCGAAAGAACCCAATCAGTTCGCGAAACTTTGACGCCACAAGAGTTAGCTTATGCTACTCAAATGAGCCTGCGCTCTGCAGGTAAATTGGATGCTTCAAAGGTTCTTTATGAAATAACAATGACAAGTCCATCGAGAGCTTTGAAGTATCGACAGGGTTTCCAATTGACCGCGACAAGCGAGAAAACTTTGTCCTCCGAAGCCGCACTTTCGTTATATATTGAGTACAAATTCACAAAGAATCAATATCAGGGATTGAGAATAACAAGTAATGAGAATAACTGCAAGCTGTATCCTTCATACAAGAAATTGGCAGAAGCGAAAAAACGTTGCTATCCACCTAATACTGCTATCACCATTACAGAAAGCATGGCTGAAGTTCAGCTACAAGCTTTATTGGATCATACAACCGACCGTATTTTACTATGCCAAGAAGATATCATTCGCAGTTTGGATCAAGCGAATGTTAGCCACATGAAATTCATTTTCAAATGGGGTTGTGACGGAAGTTCAGGACAAAGTGAATATAAACAACTTACTTAAACACAGAAATGAGTTGTAAGGTAGTACCCTTACAACTGTAATGATCTGACCTTTCTACTTCAAATTTTTATTATTTATTTATTAAAGTCCCATTAAAGTCCCATAGGTAGCTTTTCCATAAGGCTTTGAATATGTGTTCGCAGGGATGGAAAATTCCTCCCTTCCGTCTTTCAAGCCTTTGCTCCTCTATTTATTACACACCCCTTCAAGGGTGTACATCCTAGATTGTCTACGTGACGTACGACCTTGAACGTACTCATTTCACGTGACGGGTAAGTATAAAAAGGCTTCACCGAACGTTGTGTTGGTTTTTTGTTTCTCGGTTTAGAATCCTAGTTATGTATGTATGTGTGGTACCCCTCGGTTCTTTTGAGATAGAGTGAGTTGAATCCATTACCGCTGTGTTTTAAAACCATTTCATAAACCCTATCTTCTAAGTCGCCTGCTCCCCCAACTAGCTACGTGATTCTACCTGTCATAGGGTTATGTGAGTATAATAAAGTGTTAGATTTTATATATGTGATATACATACGATAAATTTATGGTGTTAGTTGTCGGCGCCATCCATGTATATATTTTGGGAGGGGAAGGAGAGGAAAGGAAATGAATTTTTTCAAGTTAAGATTGACTCCTCCTCTTACCAAACAAAACTGATGGATGATAATTTGAGCAAGGCGATCGATATCTGCGTGTCTGGATATCACAACCGGCCGGGTCTCCCCTTGTTCCAAATCGGCAACCTTCACGCCAGAATAAAGAAAACCAGGTCTCATCACCAATTTCAGAATTGCCCCAATCTCAAACACCTCCAGGAAAATCTACTTTACTGAGTGTAGAAGGGGAAAACCATGACATCCCTTGTCACGAATCTAGTCGCGAAAATGTGACACGCAAGGTCCTAAGTTACGTGCCACCTCCAGAAAACGTTGTAACTCCCACGCCGTCGGGGATTTACATCCCTTTCTAGGTCAATACATAGATAACACACGACGATCTTGTCGACATTTTGCCTGCTTATTAACGATAGGTTGTGTGCCTACCCATTCAGCCAATTATCATGTGAGATATATGTAAGGTCTACTCGAAATGCCAAATTTGGGATGAGGACTGTCTGTATTTTAATATTTGGTTCCAGTATTTATTTTATGAGGTTACTAGCATCCTCGTGTATTAGGTATGGGTAACTTCTACTGAATACCTATCCTCTCAGGTAAGGTATAAACGGATAATTGGTTTGATTTTTTTGCATTTAATTTAAAGAGGCTGCCTACCTCTCGAAAGATACCTGTTGAGAAAAGTTGTTCGGTTGGTAGTTTTATTTCGGAGATTACCATCTCCCTCTTTCGACTTTAGATTTGTTTTTGTGCATCCCAATTCGTAACTCAGAAAGTCAAATAATAGATGAAAAGTATTAAATTAGAAAGTCAAATAACAGAAGAAAAGTTTTCATTTTGTTCCGTCTGGTTGCATCCGATCGCTTTCAATTCGGGACGGCATACGCTAGCAAAACTTCCCCCTTTGACTGACTGTACCTGCGTCTTGTCCTATATATGAAAAGGTCGTTGACTCGTCTCTCGCTCACAGCTGATTGACGGTTCGCCTAGCACATCCCTGTTAATGATAACATTATTTGGACGGCAGGTGTCGTAAACTTAGTTCCTGTACCTCGGTTGTATCCGTCTTTTAAAAGGTCCTCTGAAATTTAATAAATAATATAAAAACTCACCCAGTTAGGCACCTCTCATTCTCAGCGTGAAGCTTACCTGGTTACACTATATAGCTAAATCACTTTAATTTTCGACCTCCTCCCTACGCTTATAAAAGGGTAATTAAATATTCCTGTAAATAAAATTGTACCTCCCTAATCTGTTAGGATTCGAACCCACAGTTAATAATCTATTTGATTCTCTGGTTTTCGGTCTCCGTGGATAGAATGCCATCTCGCCAAATCAATAACTTAGCCCGATTAAACACTTCCTGCCTTTAAGTACATTCACTCTATTTTAAAAACGCAATCATTATTATTATTATTTTCATGTTTTTAAGACAAGTAATTTAGTTTGAGCTACATATTTACGAAATCACGTTTAATTTAACACATTTTATAACACAATCGCGATTGCACAACACCTGGCGCCCCTGAGGTGGGTTTTTACAAAACGGCGCTCTACAAATTATCCAATTATTATTATTGTCATTATTATTAATTGTTTTCTCACTGAGTCGAACCACTTTCACTTCACACAAACACCGGATCAATAATCTTTCACTTTAATTCAATATTCCGCAATATTCTCTAATACCATTTGAATTCAATAATTAACTGTAATTTCAAACAACACTTCTGATTTGTATCCATTTCATGGAGCTGTCAACGCACTCAAGTTCCAAACCTGACTGTCCCTCCGGTCTCTCCTTTCCCGTGGGAATCTGTTTACTCCAGGCCTGTCTGTCAATAAATCTTCCGTCGTTGTTTAAACAAAAAAATTTTTTTGAGCACGTTCGTTTATTATTTATCGTTTATTTTTGTGGATATTCAAAACATCACACAACTCATTTCTGTGGATCCAAAATCAGAGGCAGTAGTCGTGATTTGGAAGAATCCTAGACCATCGTCTCCTCGATTTTGTAGACCACTGAGACTACAATTTTTGCACAAAAGTGCAGAATCTACGGTCAGTGAGGTGCAATATATTGAAGAGCAGATAAAGTCACTTGTTCCCTTTGAGAATATAATATATGGGAAAGAAATCTCGGTTTCGTACAATATGGCGTTCACAATGATCGATGGCAAAGTATGCAACGCAGTCGCATCCATAAACTCTACGCAACGATGCTATTTATGTGGAAGTACTAGCAAAGATTTCAATAACATCGATGCTGTTTTGCAAAAAGAAGTCAAAGAAGAGAATCTGAAGTTTGGACTTTCAATATTACATGCTTGGATAAGGTTTTTTGAATGCTGCTTGCATTTGTCGTATAAACTTGGCTTAAAAAAATGGCAAGCACGCAGTGCCGAAGAAAAAGAGATGGTAGACACGCGCAAGAAGATCATTCAAAAGGGATTCAGATCAAAACTGGGACTTATTGTCGATCGTCCGAAACCTGGTTACGGAAATACCAATGATGGAAATACAGCTCGACGCTTTTTTGAAAATTCGAAGACATCTGCTCTCATAACATCATTGGACATAGATTTGATAGAACGGTTTCACGTCATCTTACAAGTCATTTCGAGTGGACATGAAATCAATTCTGATAAGTTCCATAATTATACGCTGACAACTGCGAGGAAATTCGTTGAGCTGTATCCATGGTATTATATGCCTACTTCGGTGCATAAGTTATTGATTCACGGTCCACAAATTGTAGCTCACGCATTGCTACCAATCGGTCAGTTATCCGAAGAAGCACAGGAAGCGAGGAACAAGGATATTAAAAGATATCGCGAAGACTTTTCCAGAAAGTGTTCGCGAGTAAAAACAATGGAAGACGTTTTCAAGCGGCTTCTGGTAACTTCCGATCCATACATCTCCAGCATCAGAAAACTGCCACAGAAGAAAATGAAAAGTTTATCAAAGGAGGCAATAGGATTATTACTTTCTCCTGAAATTCAAATCGCACCACGACTGAACACGGAAGACTCTGATGTGGATTCTGACTCTGAGGACTTCGAGAGCGATACTGATTCGGATAGGGCATAGGGTTAATCAGATTAAGTTTTGAATTTTAAGACAACAATGCTTCGATATATTTTCGACTGATATTCTGTTATTTAGTTTAATAAACAATGACGTTTTCAGTATGTTAATTGTTGTAATTATTGATCTCCTACTGTCTATATATTTTCGGGTTTTCATGCGTCTCGTTGCTATATTGGATCCACCATTGTGTTTGGATAATTTTTAACTTCAAATTCGTAATCAGCGACCTCAAAAACCCCTGAGTGATGAGTTTTGTTTGAATTAAACGTCGTTTCGGGGTTTCCGCCACGTTTTGGGGGTTCGGCCCCACTGTGCGGCGTGCCGAAAAACTGGTTTGGGGAGACCCTTTGACCTCTCTAATTGGTCTCTCGACCCATCGCCTTATTACGCAGTGGAAGCGATATATTCATATGTCCGTCACTCCTGTTCACACTGATCCCTAGATTCCTACACAACCGTCACACATTTTACCTTCCCAGAACTTCATTTTCTCTTTTCCTCAAAAAAGACACTCCACACAGCATCCCAAAAGATGACATAGGCCCTGAGAGAAATTGTTTTCATCAGGGTCTCCTGTGTAAGGTTTACGTAAAAAAGGACGGTATATGATAGCAAAGATAAAAAACAGAGATAAACACAAGTAAAAAGAAGTGACAGTTTAAGTCAGTACCTCGCTAGTATAACGAATCACTCCCTATAAATGTTAGTAACCTCCATTACTGAATTCCCAAAAAAGCCGTTCATTAATGGACACCAGATGCCACAAATCACAGAGATTTGTGTATAACGTACTCCAGGGACGGGGAAATGTGAACCTGGGCGAACTTTGGAAAACCGACGGTGAAAGTGGAGCTTGGACCATCGGAAAGGACCTAATAATTACCAACAGAACTTGTTTGTAGATAAACTGTTTTTAAAATTTAATGAAAACATAAAAAACGGACTTCAACTAAAGTTCTTATACACCTGCCCCCGAAGTTATAAATATCTCAAAACTGAAAATGTCGAAATTCGATTTGTTATAATTTTAGGACGTTCCTACTTGAATGCAGAGGTAAACCAAGATTGTTTACAATTTTTATCACACATTTGTAGATACACATCTTTGATCTACAAAACACAGTCTCAACATAGCGGATGTTGAATGAACATAAATAAATTCAAGGTCTCCAGAGGTAAAGAAGTGCAGTAACTTCAGGAGATGATTCTACATGTTTAGTACAAGTGAAAAAGATAAATAACTTACGAAACTTCAAAATTCAAATGTTTTAAAATAAACTGTATATTTTTGTGTGGGCAAAAAACGGAATTACTAAAAATATGTTACTTGTACTGTCATAATCATAAATAATATATAATCACCCTCCAAAGTTACTGTACTTTACTTCCAGAAACCTGTATATTATTACCTCGCTCTTTGAAATGGTACCTGTACAGTATATTTATATACATACATATTTTAATCTACCCTTTCCTGTTACTAAATAGGATGTAATAGCACGTATTAGAAGGATTTTAACCAGCGATTTCTATGCATATTATATGCGGTTAAACACGTAGATGTCGTTTTGTTGCCCGATGATTTTTTTCTTCAATTTAAAACTTAAACAAAAATTCATCACACTGTGCCACTGAGTGGTTGGATACAGTCTAGCGAGTTTGTCTCGTTCCAGCAGAATGATCTACAGATGAGACAGAGCGCGTATCACGAGATCCACCGCAACGTGTAGCAGGGTAATCAGTGTGATCAGTGGCGACATGTGAGAGATAAAAATAATTTCAGTTTTTAAATGAACTAAATATCTGTAAAAAATCTACATTTTTATTTCAAATATGCCCAGGAATCACTGATTAAAATCCTCCGGGTATGTGCTGTTATACCCTGTGTATTATTTTTATTCCAAATATGCCCAGGAATCACTGATTAAAATCCTCCGGGTACATACTGTTATACCCTGTGTATTATTTTTATTCCAAATACGCCCAGGAATCACTGATTAAAATCCTCCGGGTATGTGTTGTTATACCCTGTGTATTATTTTTGTGTGTTTTTTTTAAATGAATTCTTATTTAAACTAAATACGTGAATTAATTATTGAATTATTCCATTCTTATTTTACGTGAGTCAAATTATATTTCTGATTTCAATAAATATTGACTAATGACGTTATATTGCTTGGTATTGGATCGCCTAGTGATCTCAGCTTTCAGAATAGAAAACGCTACTTGAAATGCCTTTGACTATGTTATGTGTGGCCTGATTGTTACACGGAGAAAAATGAGTTAATAAGAATATTTTTAAATTATCGGTAATCCGGTTTGAAACAGGATTGCACGCCGTTTCCTGAAAAACAAATTCCAAATATATAGGAACACGTGTTCATGCACCTGCATTTGTTTTGTTGACTTGTAATGACGAAATGCTAAAATATTAGGGTTTTTATGAACACATGTTCCGATATCGTGATAATACATTGGTGTTTTACTGATCAGGAACATTCGGGAAAAAATCATTCGGTAAGGGCCTGCAATCCCGTTTTTAACCGGAATACGAATAATTTGAAGAGATTCTTGATAAATAAGCAATATCTACTCATTTTCCTCTGTGTACTTCCACGGTATAACTAAAGGGGTGGTTTATTCCAATCTATATGTACTTTGACAAATAAAAATTTTAACTACTTTCTAAGTCATAATTGGGTTTGTGCAGGATAATATGAAAATGATTCAATTATTAAAGTATTTTCATTGTCGTTTCCCCTTGTATACTGAAGTATTATGGCTCAGTCTGCAGATACAGGGTCGAAGGAGCTATCGATTCCCATTGTGTCTGTCACATCCCTACGTCAATCAATAGCCTGGACTATTCAGCCAGTGAGGGATGTTGACCCAGATGCCTACGCTGTAGAGCCGTTCAAGTATACCCGTAGTCCCGTAGAGACAGGGCTCCGGTGATGAAAGAACGATAACAGAAGGTACGGATATTATAGTTCAGTTTATTGTTATCCTCGAAATAATATTATATATCCCTATACGCAGCTCGTTTCATTACCCACGTACATTGAATATTCTCTTGAGTATTTATTCAACAAATTTGATTACAAAATGAACAATTATTTAGTAGCTCGAGGTGGCTGTAAATAATTTATCATTGTTTTCAGAAATTTTGTTTGTTTAGCATCATTCGATTTAAAAAAAAATAAAGGTGAGTATTAACTGTACATATTTTTTCTAGCTTTCTTATTGCTCTTGGAGTAAATAGTTTTTTTTTTGTTTTTCAGATTTACAGCACAAAATTAAAAAGAATGCCGTTCAACGCTCACGTAGAAAAATGAGTAGGTAAGTTATTAAGACTCTATTGAAATTATAGGTAATCCGTTAAAAACGAGATTGCAGGCCTTAACATATACGTATAAATTTTTTACAGGTTTCCTGTTATGACGGAACACGTGTTCATGAAAATTCTAATATTTTCGCATGTCCTCGTTACACATTATCAAGGAAAATGTACGTGCGAATACGTGTTTTGGTATCATAGGAATTTTCTAAAAGTTTATCAGGAAACAGATTGCAATCCCGTTTTTGACCTGATTGAAAAAAATTGAAGAGATTCGCAATACTCACTCTGCATAATTCAGAACTGTGGTAATATTACACTGCATCCTAATGGCATAAGCTAAAAGTCATGTACAATAATGCTCATCACCATCTAGTATAATACATCAGTGCTCATCACCAACTATTCCGCTTACACAGATACTGTAGCTTTACGGAAATAATCCTGGAAACACGAGTGCACTCTTAAAGAGGGCTTCTCTGCTACCGCATGGAAAGCGCATGCAGCAGACTGCGCCAATCCAAGAATACCATAATCATCATGCCCTGGATGGAGTCCCACCCGATTTCCCGATATTGAGGCGTGAGAGGGTTAAATTTCTTTCATAAACGACTTTGCACAATTTGTAATTAATATTTTTTCACTTATTATCTGTTTATTTTATATATACTGTTATGTTTTTCATCTTTTTTCATCTTGTTTCTCTAAAAAAAAGTTGATGTTTTATCTTTAATATATTACATTCAATCATATGCATCTTATTTCCAGAGGTAAAGTAATGTTTATTTTTACTTAAGCAAGAAATCGTTAAAGATTGAAATACACTTTTCAAGAAATTTCGTCAATTCAATCAACATTCACAGCACCTTGTAGAAATTCACCAGATTCTCTAAATGCCCATTTCCCAAGTTCTGTTTTCTCACCTGACTTTTAATTTCTTTGTAATTTTCTGCATCCTCCACTGTCACTTATCTAAAAGTTCAAGTACATTCGTAGCAGCGTAGAGCCTCGGAATCGTGTTCCTGCCTTACCTACGTTCGTAGCGGCGTAGCAGAGTAGTCCTGTAATAATATAGCGGAACATTCGTAGCTGGTGCAGCGTAGGCGGAAGAGGGTTTGGTGTATTAATACCAGCTCCAAATGCGGTATATTATATTAAATTCTAAACTTAACCTACCGAGAAAACCGGAGACATAAAACTGAGCACGCTGCCTAGCGGAGGTAATATTAAATTGCCAACTTATTACCCTGAAATAGCTAAAAGATAAAAAAATGAAACGATCTTATGCGGGATAAACGTGAACTTGGCAAATAGAATCAAGGAATTACTGTATTATATAACAAAACTGAAAAGGATATATTCCTAGTTTTTGCAATATCACAACCAAGGCTTTTCTTAAAATAAATAGTTAATTATTTGGGAGAATAAATACAATCAAAGTAAATTTCTCATTCTTCTGGGGTCTACATTTTCTTAATAAAACTTCATTGACTTCAATTTGCAATAAATATTTATTTAACACAATGCTACGTCTCAACTGATATAATAAATATAATGTTATGAATTGTAAATTTCAGGAGATGAATAAATAAATCACTTCGTGGTTTGACAGAGAATTTGCAATAAATAAAGCAGATGGTAAGCACATAATTTTGATTTCGAGTTCACACTATTTGATACGTTGCCGTTTATTTAGTTATAGTGACTATTTATCACTGTCATTTAAATTGTCAATTCAATTTGTTTATTCCTTTAAAAACATTACAAAATTACATTTTAATTAGTTTTTAAGTACATTTGTAACATCTTATTACACAATAAGTAAGCGGTGTATCAACTATACCAGCATCAATAGAGCTTGCCTTTTTAATGGAGCTTCGCCGATGCTAAATATGTCGATATCCGAATTGATTCTGTTCAACAGCAAGACTGCTCTCCCCACCGGCATGACCATTGGAAAGTTAGTCCTGCAAGCCGGGAGATAAAACAGTCTATGCTGTCGGTGACGGAGATAACCATCAGGAACATAGAGACTAATACTCTACATGATAGTCGAATTTTTAAACCATCCACGAATCAGATTGAAGAAGTGTTATTCAATATGCACATCTTTTCTGACCCGTAGATGGTTCATACCGATCATGCCCAAGAGAAAGTCAGTAGGATAGAGCCACGGGTAGTAGCCATACTCCCATTCTGGTGGTGTGTCAATTAAGCTATTATATTTAGTCATAGTAATTCGACATCTATTTGAAAAAGTGAAATTAAATCTTGCTAACGGATTTATCATGTCAGTAAAAAAAGCACTGAAGGCAAAGAAAACGCAAACATTGTCATTATGGGAATGTCAATCAAATGATTATTTTCACAATAAAATGATTTATTGCGAAGAAAATTAGTATTTAAACTTCAACAATTCTAATAGATTTCACGTTTTAATTTTACTAATGAAACAATTTCGAAATGCTTCCTAATGAACAAGTAATTACTTTGAGATAATAGTTAAAGTAATCACGTATACTGAGGGCTTATCATTTCAAGTTCCCATGTCTCATGAATGTTATCATAATTATAACGTATATAATTAACTTTCTTTTTAAAAAAATTAAAAAAAAGAAATACACATCTCAAACTCAGAATTATAAAATTTTTATTGTAACAACTTTTCTTTAACCTTTTAAGGTTATATTCATCAATGTAATATATCATTGAAGAAAAATATAATACTAACAAATCAAAGGATAACGCTCTCAGCTCTGAATGGAACTCAGGATCTTTGTCTTACCGGGAAAATGTCTTTATCTACTCGACCATTAGGACCAAATAAGTCTACATCATATTTTAAATTCAGAATTAACAATATCTTTCAACACATTTTTTTTGGCAGCAATGGGTGGGACCTTCAAATGTAAAAGAGGAGTTTTTTTAATAAAAATTGAAAATATATATACAGCCTTACTAATAAAAAATCACTCCCCAACCGTGAATCGGCGTTTTTGTTACACATTGTACAAATACTGTACAATTTCTGTTTCAAAGTGTTACTAATAAATGCCCTTCTTTACTGTTCAAAATTATAAGTGATTATTTTCGTAACAGAAAGGTTGTTGTGATGAACGGTGATGTTTTCATCATATGCGACGTTGACGTGGGCTGTCTACAAGGGTCCTGATCCTGACCCGTGGAACATACTTTATGACAACTCCTCTAGTTTACCCTTGCTTGAAGGATGCATATCGGTCGACTACGCAGATGATAAGCTTATTTTGGTCTCAAGGGATAGCAGAATAATAATAATACTTGGATGAGTTGTATAGCGCCGTTTTTGTGCAAAAACACCTCAAGGGCGCTGTACAAACTTATAATACATTTCTACAGTGATCTATGTTATTACTTAACTATTTATGGAGAAAATATACAGTACAATACTTACCTGGTAGGTCACTTGAGATTAACACTTAATTAACATAAAGTAATTGTTTATTGGCGAAATTTAGATACAGGATTTAGGACTTAATTGAAAAATTGAATATAACTGGACTTTCTCTTAGGAATGGTATATTTAATTTAAGGGTACGACAGCTTAAAAAGGTAAGTTTTTAGTTTAGACTTAAATTCTGTTTGACTTGTTATGGATCTTAGTTCCGGAGGGAGTTTATTCCAAGCCTTCGGCCCAGATACTCCGAAAGCGCGATCACCAAACTAGTATTTGGCTTGCGCTTAGGTTCTATCAGTCTGCCTACAGCTGATGATGTTGCTGATCTAAGAGTTGACTGCCTCAGACCAGTGTTTTCCGGGACGCATAGTTCAGAGATGTAGGGTGGGGCCATTTCATTGATGGATTTAAACACCATCCAGCACAGTTTGTACTGGATTCCTTCAGGGCACTTGAGCCAGTGAAGGTTACGAAGGTGTGCTGAAATGTGCGAATATTTTGAAACCCCGGTTATGAGCCGTGCTGCTGCATTAAACACTGATTGAAGTTTGTCAATTTGATATTTTGGAAGGCTGGCATAAATGCCGTTGCAGTAATCGAGAATGCAAGTGGAGAATAAAGCAGAAGAAGGTCTGCGTGAAATTCTTGAATGGGGTAAGAGAAACAGGCTTAACTTTGCTGGCTATAAGACCGTAGGACTCTTGATGAAGGGTATGTTCAGTCGTGCCAGAAAATCTTCCTCCAGAATGGGAGGCTACATTTTTAGTTTCGTTGAAAGCACCAGGCGGTTATTTATTATTATTTAGGCGTCACTTTAGATATATGCTTTTCGTTTCTAGCGCAAGTCAAGAGCGTTTCTAGCAGGGCCGAGGCCCTATTCTTGAAATTGAGAAGGCTTTCAACGGCTGACTGGGGATTACGGACTCCGAAATTTCGCCTCCTATAAAGGGGTGTGTTTCCACGAGCGGGGCTTATTTTGGCGCTTTCGGGCGCATATAGCACTGTGGCTACATGCGAAATGCATTGCCGGTTCTGGCCGGCATACTGCGATTGACTTGGTGATTACGGAAGTTTTGACAAAAAAGGCATTGACAAGAAGTTGGGCCGCTGTTCACCTGGGAGTCGAACTGGCACCAGGCGGAGCGGTGCCCTTCCTGGCTTATTGAAAACCATTCGAGATAGAACGCTGAGTGTATGGCAAGAGCGATGGGATAGGTCAACGATGGATAGATTGACATTATTTCTTCCCTTCAGTTAAAAGCAGAATGGAAGGGGCGCACATAAACCTGGTTCACTAAATGACTATCAGGGACTCAGGAGCTCAGGGGGCGGCTTCATAGCTTACTTTGTCTCCTCATCCGAACTGTTCATGTGGTGACACTAACCAGACAGCCGAGCACATTCTGTGGCACTGCGAGTTAGTTAGTTTAGAGTTACTTTCATGTTTTTGGAAAAAGGTAGGTTTTTTTAGAAATTTTTATTTTTAATTTACCGAGTGAATCTAATAAAAAATTCATGAAAGTGATATTTTTTAATAACATAAATGCTTTATGCTTATTTGGATAAATACAAATCTAAGAAATCAACGTTTGTATTGTGTAAAAATGAATCTTTAGTAATTTTTGGTTATTATCTGGGAATTATTATTATTAATTTGAATAATTTTTTATTGTATGAACGATTTGAAAAGTGAAGTGACATTTTAAAAATTCTTTAAATATAAGATAATATTTTTAGAATTATGATTTCTCTGAAATGTTCTAATTAAAATATTGCACTTTTTAAATGTTAAGTTATATTTCAAATAGTAAATGCAAAAGATAATTTTATTTAGTTTCTTAAAGGGTATTTGTTTATGACATCTTCAAAATTAAAAAAAGAACGTTTAAAATACCTTGGAAAAATTTCAATGAGAAATTATTATTGTTTCAAGTTTACAAAACAGATAGACAACCCCCCTTGGCTGGATAAGCAATATATACATTTTACAAATCGTTCCATGAACTATTTTACGCTCCAATTAGTAAGGTTTTCACATTCACGCCTTTATAAATTTATTTTTTTAGGAACGTTGTTAGACTTTTAGAAAAAAAATCGATAACTATTCCAATAATTGGAATTTTGTATATTAGTAAAAGAGACATGAAACAGTTTATTTTTAACTAAATAATTATGTATTTTGAAAATTCTTTTTTAAAAGATTTGAAACATTATTTTTTAGCTAAGTTATTTCAAAACTGGTCTATTCATTTTACTTTTTAGTAAAGAGATGTGTAGATAAAATCCAGATTCAACTTTTATTCGTACAAATAATAATGTTCAGTTATAAATCAATGTTTGCCTTTCAGAAAAGTTTTTACTGTCTATTATGATAACCGTTCATTGAAAAAGCAATTAGTTCGTGTTTGCAGAACGCGAATATTGTATCTCAGCGATACATCAGTGTCATGAAATTGTAATTCATCACGCTACATAAATAAAACGAGCTTTTATCTTGTTGATACAAAATTGCGATAAAACAGCACCTGGACTTTCAAAGCTCTAGCTTATTCAACACAAGGACTCTTGTATCCGGTAAAGCGGCATAATCGTTTGACTCAACATCTTTGCCTCAAAAACCCGTGAAAATTTTGTGAAAACAACAACTTATCACGAGAAAAATTGCAACGTTACTGTAATACTCGAATGTTTAAGTCAAAATAGACTCAATTCAAGACATTTTGTGCTGGGTTTATCTTATTTCTCTAATCTCTATTCCATGGATACGGTCATGAATGAAATACTTCTATGAAATATTATTATGCTCTTTTATATATTATATTGTTTATGTTTACTTTATTTTAGTTATTACACATTAAAGTTTACAAATTACGAATTATAACTTACATATGGCTTAATGTGGTTCTTACAATCTATTTTAAATTTATTAATTAGTGTAATTTTTATGGTTTCCGGGAGCGCAAGATAATATTTTATTCCTTGTAGAATAAACTGTTTTGCGTATTGACTTTGTCTTTTTAGGAAGTCTGATTTTATTGCAGTTCCATGTGTTAGTTTTGTGATGTCCGTGCGCATTATAATTAACATTAAGATATAACATTATTGTAAAGTATTGTTTGTAAGGTATTTATTATTAGTATAAATATCATCGAGTTAAATGTGAACACCCGTTTTACTATTAGCCTTTTTCGCTCCTTTGACATTGTAGTTACCTTTAAACATCTGCGTTGATTCTTTGTTTAGTTCTGTGGTAATAGGTCTTCATTAGCTTATAAGAATATGGAAAACGGTTTGCTGAAACTATAAGAGGAAAGGCTGCGCGGCCTTTTCAAAAATAGTACATGTTTAGTATATTTGCGACACGTTCTAGAGTGGTAGATAATTTCAGTATCGCCCTAGTGAAGAATTACTATTCAGAATAAGAATTTAAAATAATTTCAGTCGTGTTTTGTGATAACATATTTATAAGTAGCATGTGATAAAAAAAATTAAAAGTTATAAAAATATGGAATTCGAACCCGGGTCCTGCATAACGCATCCTGCATGTGTCGAACGCTCTGCCTCTAGACCGCAAGGAGAGGTATCTCGCGCGACGAGAACCGCGTATACAACGTGTACTCCTCTTTTTCGTTTTCGTTTTCAAACACGGCAAATGAATAATATCACATAACGTCTCGTTAACGCTTTATATAGGGTCGAATCGAAGATATATCCGCAGTGTGAAGTCATATCTGTCGTTATCGGCCTTGATTAGTAATTTTAATGATTCAAAATAAAAATAATTAATCAAAATACAGAGCGACTCTACCGGCTCGATTTGTAAGCTATATTTCGACCAAAATATCATATAGGTACCGACCGTTAATTCTAGCCAATTACTCTAGTGAACACCTGCCGGTCTAGAGTCTCACTAAATGGATTTCGACATTTCGGGAGACTCTCGGTTAAAATTAACAAATTTATGTAATTTTTTACTACATTATTACAAATTATGTAGATATCTTCTTATATGTATGCCTGACAAAGTCGGAACACGAGAGCATTTTATCACTTTTCCTCGTATTAAAAAAATCACAAAAAGAAAAAAATCCCAAAAAGAAAAAAAAAATAGTTAAAGCGGGGATCGAAGCTCAGTTCTTCACAAAGACAGTCGGGCGCTTTGCCTCTAGACCGCGAAGCTGAGTTTGGAGAGCGACCTAAACTAGGTATATAATATTAGCTAGGCTCCTATAGCGAAATGATCACGGTTTTTCGTGACGGTCATGAGTCGGTTTTACTCCGGTCCTCGAAATTGCATGACGCACGTAAAGAAGTTTCACTTCAATAAAATAAAATATCTACTAATCGGGCCACTTCAAGAGTCAGCATAATAGAATATTACCTATATTTGTGATCTTATATCGAGACAGAGTAGCGGTCCATCTTCTTTGCCTACCCCCATGGAAAAACCACAAGATGGTTAGTTATTAAGCTGATGTTCCTTTTTTGAGGATGATTATTATTATCGCACCATTCGCATATTATTTGTCGTTTCACTAAGAGTCGCCTTAACCTATTTATTTCATATCAAATTGATCATAAATTAATAACATTTCAATTGATCAAAAAATCAAACATTTTATATAAACCAGTAATTTAACTTTATTTAACCAGAGATCCTTTAATTTACTGATATTCACTTATTGTGGTGAAAGACGGAAAAATTGGGAGGAGCATCAGCGCTGCCCTTTTCGTACAGACTTTGAAGGTGCCGAAAATATACTGTACATGAATTATTTTTAATTTAATAAATTTTGAAAAAATACAAATTTATCAAATAATATAAATTTACATGTTATATTTAATTCATTTATTTCAGTTACTGAACCCGCGATCTCGACCAAACGATTTTAACCACTCCACCACGGAGGCTGATTTGATTCTCTTAATTTTGCCATGTCTTCCTCTGGTTTCTCTGATTTCCTCTACCATTCCCTTTCTTTATTCATTCGCCGTGTTTTAAAAAACTTTATGTACATTTGCTGATGTGTTTGGTTCATTGTCCATTTTCCGCAAAAAAAAAGTTGCCCTTTTCGTACAGACTTTGAAGGTGCCGAAAATATACTGTACATGAATTATTTTTAATTTAATAAATTTTGAAAAAATACAAATTTATCAAATAATATAAATTTACATGTTATATTTAATTCATTTATTTCAGTTACTGAACCCTAGGCTATTTTGACAGCAATCTTTATTTTTTAAGCTGTTTCGTCGTTCCGTTTTGTAATATGCTTGCGGTAAAACAACACAAAGTAACGACGAGTATCAACAGTAATCACCGCTATTTGCAAACTGTCATTGCTCGATGGCACTGACTTGATCACATGTATGACACTTCAAAATCCGAGTCGCACAAAGGCCTGTTTTGTAGTCGGCTTTTGTGGCCTTTCTGTCCTTGTTATTATCAAAGTTTTTATCGCGAATGTTTCTTCTGGGATTTTCTGGCTTGGTTGGTTGGTTATCTCCCCATACACTGCGACCCGAAGGTTACATTCGGCCGTTAAGCTCCTCATCAAAGCTTCAGTTTATGCTCCAGTTCCGCTGTGCTTCCAAACTCAAGCGTGTCAACTTTAAGCCGTATTATGCATATTATATGTATCGTTCAATAACATATACGTTGAGAATAGATTTCTTGACTGAGATGGGTAGTATTGTTAAAACACTCGTAAGAAGCCTTGTAAAATCTATTATAAAAAATAAAATAAATATTAAAAAAACAGTTGGTCAGGTGTAGTTTGGCACATATTTTATTTAAATTCGTTAATTTGTTCTTAACATTTTAATATTTTTAATTATTCTGTGTTTTAAAATTATTATTATGAATAATAAAATTTAAATATCGAGTCTTTCCCGGCCTGAGATCGTAAGCGTAAAAATTGCATTGTACGGAAGGAAGTTTTGTCTAAATATCTACGTATGTGTTCACTGAATGAATTTAAAATTAAAAACGTATAAATATTATTTAGTAACGTAAAATCTATAGTATTCAAATTATATGCCCATACGGTCTTTTATAAATATAGGATATGCAATAATGATTGTTTGGAACAGATAATTAATTTGGAAGGTGGTCAATTAATTTGGGAGGTGGTCAATTAATTTGGGAGGTGGTCAATGGGTACCGCCGCCCCGGGAACCATACTCTGGGTTACCAACACCTGTGCCACAGGTCACCTGAGTGGTTCGCTACGTTTGGTGACTTAGCAGGGGTGCCCGGGCTCATGGAGGGTTGTGCGTTTTGGATCACACTGATGAATGGGTCGGCCTACTTACTACGGGGCGGGCCGGGCTGGGAGAGGCCAGTTGAGGGAGATCCAGTAAACCGGTTATCACAATGCATTACAACAAAGTCAATGACAGACGTCAAGTATAATTTTGCTCCGTATAAAATAGTGGAATAAAACGCAAAAACTTTATTTTAAACATTATATAACTTGTGTATCTGTGCATCATAGTGCGGCGGAAATTCTGGAACTAATTTTATGTATGTACTGAACTGCATTCTTAAGAGAAACTCACTTAAAAAATTTTAAAAACTGAGATTTTAACAAATTATTTGGATACACTACCTACATATGGCATATTTATTCTACTAGTCAATAGATGTCAGTAAATACCTACATGCATTAAAATTATAAAATAAACTGAGTTACGCCTATGAATCAATAGATGGCAATGTTTGCACACTTGTGAAGGAAAATATTTTTAATTCAACTATTGCCCAATAGATGGTGATAGTGTTTATAAACATCAAAATAAAATTTTATTTTATTTTTATAAAAAATAGAAATCAAAGTTTTTATTGCACATTGGATCATTTACTAACCTTATGTCCAAACCAACTAAAACATGGAAACAAGGTCTAACAAAAATACCAAAGATGACCCAATATTCGAATTCATCAACTCAAAATTCGAAGAAATGAAAACAATTATGTTTAAAAAAATAGAAACTGAGCTTCAAGAAATAAAAACGTTTAACAGCTTTATTAACGATAAATATGATGACATCATTCTCAAACTGTCACAAATCATGGATTCACCAAAACAAATAAACAAACTTAAGGAAGAAATGGCAGAAAAGATTGGCTGCGATGGAGATTCACCTGGCAGATATTGAACAATCAGGCCTATTAAACAGTATCGAAATAAGCGGCCTTAAATTACAAGAAAACATACCCCCAGCCCATACTGTAACCCAGATTGCTGAGCTCGCAGGAGTCACCATATCACCTGAGGATTCATTTAAAATTACAACTACCAAACCAAATAACCAAAAAAAAATTACAATTAATTTTGCAGACAGCAAAAAAATTCACATCATGTTAGCAGCGAAACATACTGACCCGATAAAAAAATTCAACGGGAAAGAAGACCAATACGTCTATCTAAATCCGGCATTAACCCAGTATTACAAAAATTTACTTTGGAACACCAAACAAAGAGCCCTAATAAAAGAATATAAATATGTTTGGGTGAAATCGGGAAAAATACTTATAAGAAAAACTAAAGATTCAAAGGTTGTCGAAATAAAACATCTTAACGATATACCTACTAAGATGATTTAAACAAATAAAAAAAAAACCTATAGACACTTCATCTACTCTATATCTTTATAATGGCCTCTTTCACAACGGAAACACTTGAAAAACTGATACCTAACCCAATAATCACCACAAATACCTGCATGTTAAACCGTATAATCCAGGACGAGTTACCGATCCTGAACATAATTCATCAAAACATTCGAAGTATTAACAAAAACTTCGAAGATTTCACTGTGCTGATAAATGAATTATATTTAGAACCTGACTTATTAATCCTTACAGAATGTTGGATAAATTCCTCAAAATATGTGCATAAAAACATCAACAACTACAAAGTCTTCAATACTAAACTTCACAAACATCAAAACGATGGAGTAATTGTATATTGTAAAAATAAGATGGAATGCAAAATAGAAGAAATCGAACTACAAGACGCAAACTGTTTGAAAGTAAAACTTGATCAAGATACATGCATCTTCGCTATCTACAGATCCCCTTCATCTACAAATTTGTCACCATTTCTTGAATCACTAGACTCCATTCTACTTCAAGAACGAAACATCAGAAACTTGTTCATCATAGGGGACATCAACATTAACATATTGGATACCGGAAGGCAACATCCACAAACACAGGAATACCAATTACTACTCCTCTCCCACGGGATGACTGCCGCTGTAAGGGAACCAACAAGAGTGGATCACAAAATTAATAAATCAATCCCCTCGCAAACCTGCATTGACCACATAATGACAAAAACAAATAAAAAATACTCCACAATCATACATCAATCCACTATCACTGATCACTACACTTTAATTTTTAACATCCATGCAAAGGAAAATCGACCATCGACTCAAAATTTAACGGGGAATAGACATGTTATAGACTACAACGAACTAAAAAATTCACTAAAAACTGAAACCTGGGAATTAATATATAAAGCTGAAGACCTTGAAGATGCTTGGAAATTATTTATTAAACTATTGCAATTAAAAATACATAACCACACCTCAATAAAAACTTACACATATCCACACAATAAAATTATCAAAAAAGCATGGATCACACCTGGCCTACTAAAATGTATAAGAAAAAGAGACAAGATCCATCAGCAAGTAAAAAACTATCCATACGACCTTTCCTTAAAACTATTTTACAAAAATTATAGAAACATCTGCTCCAATCTTACTAAATCGGCCAAACAAAATTACTACAGATCTAAAATTCATCAATCCAATAATAATCCAAAACTTCTCTGGCAAATAATTAAAGAAATCACCTACACAAATCAAAACAAAGCAAACCCATTGGAAGAAATCAACACAGAGAACGGCACACTCTCGCTCAACAAAAACGTACATCAACTAATTAACTACACAAACAACTTTTTTGCAAACATAGGCTCGAACTTAGCGAATAAAATAACCAAACCCCAACACTATAACCCAAAAATAAACAAACACCCAAATCCACAAAGGTTTAAATTTGCTCTAAAACAAATCACTAAACAAGAACTAATACTAATATTTTCTAAATTCAAACCAACATCTTCATCTGGTAGTGATGAAATCACAATGAAAACATTAAAATTTATACAAGATGAAATTACCGAACCGATACTCTTTCTAATAAACAAATCTATTACGGAAAGCAGATTTCCATCACAACTCAAAATAGGGACTATTACACCAATCTTTAAATCAGGAAATCGTACAGATATCAATAACTACAGACCAATCACAATTCTGAACACATTATCTAAAATCTTAGAAATAACAGTTAAAACTCAACTCATCGATTACCTAGAATCAAATAAACTATTATCACCAAAACAATTTGGTTTCAGAAAAAATCTAGGAACATCCAACGCCATAGCTTTAGTAATTGAATATATTAAAAATTCTCTAGATTCACATAAAAAATGCATTGGAGTATTTCTCGACCTTTCTAAAGCCTTCGACACAATAAATCACCAACATCTTTTTGAAAAACTAGTTAACATAGGGATCACTGATAATGAACTGATATTCTTTAAAAGCTACATGGGAAATAGAAAGCAAACTGTGAAACTTAACAACATAACCAGTGAGTGTATTGATGTCAAATGCGGGGTGCCTCAAGGAAGTATTCTGGGTCCGATTCTGTTCCTAATTTACATTAATGATCTATGCCACATAGAATGTGACGGTGAAATCATAAGTTTTGCGGATGATACTGTTCTCCTTATAAATGGGAATAATTGGACAGAAACATTTAAGAAAGCAGAAGACACACTAAACAGGATTAAAAAATGGCTAGACTACTATTCACTTACACTAAATGCTAATAAAACCAAATTCATCACTTTCAAAATAAAAAATACAAAAAACTCTGAAGAAAACCATAACTTGAAAATTCATAGCCCGCATCACTTAAATGAACATTGTAATTGTCCCTCATTAGAAAATGTTGACCACATAACGTATCTAGGTCTAAAAATAGATGGAAATTTAAAATGGACCAATCACATTAGCTATTTAGATAATAAAATTAAAAAACTAAGTTATTTTTTCAAAACTATCAGGAATGTGCTCATTAAAAAAGACTTAATCAAAATCTACATGGCTCTCTGCCAATCACTGTTAGAATACGGTATTATCGGATGGGGCAGTGCAAATAAAAACATACTAAATCCACTTATTAAATCTCAAAAAGCCATAATGAAAATTATACTGAAAGTTCCTGTAAGAACTAGCACTAACGAAATCTTCACCAATCTTAACATCATGTCTATTAAACAACTATATTCTAAAACTATACTCATTTACATTCATAAACACAAAACACAAGAAATAACAACAAACACGTACAATAGAAACACTAGATCTCATGATCAAAAACTTATCCAACAAATAATTACTAATACAACTTTTGGGCAAAAAAGCTTCTTATATCACAGTATTAAACTCTACAACAAAATACCACTCACACTCAAAAACCTCAACACTTTAACATTTAAATCTGAAATAAAAAGCTGGATACTTAACATAGGAAGATCTGAAATAGAAAATTTACTGAAATCAAACACAGACTAAAACAGAATCAACTGAACTATACCAAAAAACAGTACCTTACTTATTTTAAAATTACTTAAAAAATATATATATACTACATTATACTTTGTTGTAATATTAATTTCTTATAATTAAATTATAATATGTAAATGACATCCTCAGCACGGGAGATCCCAGTGAGGATATCATTATATCTATGTGTTAATAAGAAAAGAAGACAATAAATCATTATTATTATTATTATTATTATTACTGTCCGGGCCGCTGGATAGGAAAAAACCCTGCCGCTGATGTTGTGTCGGTTTGTGACCGGTGAGGACCCAGCATCCAGCGTTTGGGGCGCACTGGGCGACCTCCACCGCCGGACTCTCCTGCCCATTGCCTGGAACCGCAGTCAGAAGAACATAGGGTAAACCACCCAATTATTGGCACTTTAAGCAGCTACTTCACAAAACCGGTAAAATTTGCATGTAAAAATATATTTTAACAAAGAGAAAAGCATTAATATTGGTCTTCTAATCTTTGCAGAATATTATAAAGTACTTATCATTAATAAATTATATCGTTTTCTTCAATATAGTGTACCTTTTAAAAAAAATACCTCAAATACCAGTTGCTGGCATAGCCAAACCTTTCATTGGCAGTGATTATTACCTATTATTGTCACTGTTCTCCTGAGACTGAAAAATAGCTGCTAGGTCTTATGTAGGGGTTTTAAAATGTATTATACCTACATCGTCTATGTTGGTACCTATTTTAAGATAATTCATAATAGAAATAAACAAAATAAAATCCTTTGTTAAGAAAAGTAACATTTATTTGTATAGGAACATACCATATCAGTTGAAACGCTTATAGTTAAATAAACTTTCCATAAAGTATTAAAACAAAACCAAAAAAGCCTTCTACCTAGGCTTGAACAAAAAATAGAACAATTTTAGCTTAAGACTATTTAACTTCCTTAATTATATTTAATTAAATCACAATTTAATTGATTAAGATCATAAGTAATTCTTAAGTCACGTTAGTCATCTGAATCCTCAGTCAACATTTTTTCTATCTCAGCAGCACTGCAATTTTCGCTAGTACTTGCTTTTTGGTTTTTTTTGTTATTATTTTTAAGTACAGCTTCCAATTTGCTATTGTCAAGTTTATAGAAATCTTCCGAAAACAAAATTTTAGACACGTTGTCTTTGGCTTTAGTTTGTTTTTTGTTTTTCTTTACCATTTGTTTCTCTTTTTCCAATTTCTTTTGTTCTCTTTCTTCTTTTCTATTTTTAACACCTTCTGCTTTCTCTTCTTTAATTTTAATTTTTTCATTTTCCTGTGCTTTCCATTCGGCAGATGTTAGTACAAAAGGCGTCTTCTTGGTATTTTTTATCCCTTTTCTTTGTGGAGTTTTAGGAAGTACCAAAATATCTTGTAATTTTAATATATTATCTTCCTTAACCGGTGGTACTTTCAGTTGCATAAACTTATTTTGATCCGCACCTATTTTGACATCTCCAGTTACTCTGATAGACGGTTTTTGGGGAGTTGAATATATTGATGATTGCTGCTGACTGCTAACGGACGCTTCGTAGATAGATGTTTGTTGAACAAATGTTTGTTGTGTGGATGGTTGTTTGTTGCTTGGTACGTAAGTGAATGATGGCTGTAAGATCGAAGCATGCTGTAAGGAAGTAGAGGCTTTTTGGGAGGATACTTGCTCTATGGATTCTGGCTGATTGAATGCTTGTTGAGTGGGTGAAAGATGATTGTGTGGTTGTTGGCTAACTGTTTCTGGAATAGGTTCTTGTAGGGTTGATGTATCTTCTATAAAATAATTTAATTCAGAGCATTGGACTATTTCCTCAACATCTTGTGAAACAAAATCGAAACTTTGCTCAGCAACATTTTTGTTTGGAGAGTTATTGATAATTATCTCCATATTTTCAATATCCAAATTCCCTATATTGTCATTCTGACGCTCTGTGTCTAATCTTGAGCTATTCTGCAAATCATTTTGAGACGTGGTAAAGAAATTCCAGATTTTCAATAAACACTCACTTGACTCCTCTGGCCTCAATTCTCTTTTAACAATTTTATGTATTGCACTTTCTCCCAAAAACTTCATAAAGTCATATTTGGTGAGCACCCGATTGTCTGTTACATGCTTGAGTTGCGCTATGGTAATGTTATTTTTATTTGAAGTTCCTAGGCACTTGGAATAGTCCACTGCATCTTCATTAAAAGGAAAAAGTCCAGTTGCTCTAAAACCATTTATAATTGTTGACGGGTTAAGACTTTTTTCTATAGTATCTTTAAGTAATGGCACAAATTGAGTTTTCGTTAACGCTTGAGATGGATTATTTCTTCGCCATTCTAGGACAGTTTTCTGCCATTGTGTTTTTAATGGTTTAAATGCGGCGACGTCTGCAGGTTGAAGGAGCCTAGTGCAGTTAGGGTATAACGCTATGAGAATTATACCTAAATTAGTACATAATTCACTGGTAGCATACGTCAAGTGCGATTTGTGGCCATCTACAAAAAGAACTACAGGGAATTGTGTGCCAGTTTTTACGAGGTGAGGATGTAAAACGTTTTTGATGTACTCAAAAAATACCTCAGAATTCATCCATCCGTTGTCACTTAAGCCCACGCCCCAATCTTCAGGAATCTTAGAAGTTATCTCTGCAGGTAATCTTTTATATGGAAAAATTACCATTGGCGGAGTAACTTGACCATCTGCACCAAAAGTAAACATGACGGTTAGTGAAGTTTTGGCTTGGGCGTGGTCAATTTCGTAAACGTTTTTTTCTCCCTTAGAGCTTAAAACAATACCTGTTTTTGGACATAGAACAAAATTCGTTTCATCGCCATTGAATACTCTTGATGGGTCTGCTAAGATGTTATAGTAGCTATTTTCAGTCATGTAAATCCTTATTTGTTCAAACCAGCCTCTTACATCAGATGCAGAGACTGTGGAGCTGGCAGCTGTTACGGCTTCTGGTGTTCGAAATGTAACTGTTGGATTTCTAGCTAAAAACAATTTAAACCACTTCTCACCATTCTTAAAACTGCTGGCTCTCCCCGATTTATTGATAAAGTCTGAAACACTCTTTATCAAATCTTCTTTCCTCTTTGGAAACCCTTTTTTGCTACTGATTTTTATCCAGTCAACAAAAAGCTGTTCTTCTCCGTCAGTTAAAATTGTGGACGGACCGGGCTTAGAGCGATGATCAGGATGTTTCAATCTGAATTGTATAGTAGACCGTGGTACGCTGAAGGTTTTTGCAGCAAGTTTTTTGCTCATGCCTTTTGATATTTCGTGGAGAGCTTTTTGTAGGTTCTCTTCTGTATAAATTTTTCGTTTAAAACATTTTTTACTATTTTTTTCTCTAGACTTCTTCTGACTAGGCTTCATTTTGAAAGTGGCTGAAAAGACAATATTTTTATTGGCACGTTTTTACCCAATGTTTGACACCCGTGCCAATAAATGGATTTTATATAATTGGCAGTGGGCCAACTTTTGGATTGGTGTGTCCAAAACGTTAGAAAATATTTTCAATGCAATTTAAACTCAATTTTGAGACAAACAAGGTATGATTTTTAATAAACTCAAATTATTTTAAATGCCCTTTTATTGGCATGTGTGCCAATAAAATGGATAAACCGATTTTACGCATACCAAATGTTGGCACCCCACAAATAACTAAAAGTTGGCGGTTAAATTATAAAATAATGTTTTAAAAAGGGAGTTAATATATTCAATAATAAAACAAAATGATTAGGTATAAGAAAAACAAAATAGATTTGCAATTTTTAAAAGATTACGATAGCTCTTACCTTAGTAAAAAACGAATATTTTGATTGTTTTTGTCGCACAGGTTCCGGCTTGTCAAACAGATGGTAAATGCGCCGCCATGTTTGAAAAAAATTAAAACGTGTGTTGCCAGTTGAGTAATAAATGCTACTACTGTTTAATTTCTACTAAAAAATATAAGATCTGGCTACAAAAAATCTTAATTTTCTTAAAAAACTAGAGCATGCCAATAAATTGGTGGAGTGCCAATGATAGGGTGGTTTACCCTACCTTACATTTGGTGTATCCAGTTGCTCCACTCTCCAACTCCCCACCCAACCTTTTTAACCTAATCCTTCCCAACCCATCCTAAATCCCACAAACAAATAAAACAAACTTAAAAACTATGAACTCACAACCAATTAATATAAGCTCAGCGACAGCGAACAGTAGGAGTCCTCAGTGTGGACCAAGGATGAAGGTGAATTTCGCTAACATTCGCGGTCTGCACACCAACCTAACTCCCATCCACCACCACCTTCTCTCACAAAATCCCTATCTCCTCTTCCTTACGGAAACACAGATTGCCCCCAGATACCTCCTATCTGAACTGCCCAGGATATCATCTTGAAAGCCTTTTCAGGCCAAAAGGTGGTGTCTGCCTTTACAGCCGTGCTGACATCAGCTGCGCTCGTCTCGCAAATATCGAGAGCCCAAAACACGAAGTGTTATGGGTACGTGTGGATCTCACCGGTATGATGAGAATTTATGCGTTCCTATATCGCTCACCAAACCTTGCCGAATCAGACACTGTTGAGTTGTTTAAATACTTGAGTGACACTGTAGATATTCTCTTGCCCCGTTACTCATCGGCCGAGTTTGTAATCCTGGGGGACTTCAATGTTCATAATGAACAATGGCTGAAGTTCTCGGGCCCAACAAATTCTGCCGGCAGATCAGCGGAATCCTTTGCTCTTATCCATGGACTAAGCCAACTCGTAGAATCTCCGACCAGAATACCAGACATCCCATCACATCGAGCCAACCTACTCGATCTGTTTCTCACTAGTGAGCCACTCGGGTACAGAGTGGAGGTGAGCCCCCTTAGGATCCTCTGACCACTGCCTGATTACCACCTCTGTCCCATCCTCCATGAACCGTCAACCCGACAAACATGTAAAGAGGAAGGTATGGCACTACAGGGCAGCAAAATGGGACGGCATGCGGTCTTTCTTCGGCACCTTTCCTTGGAGTACTGTATGCTTTAGCTCCGAGGACCCATCAATTTGTGCACGCGAGGTAGGAGAAGTAATCACATCAGCAATGGATTGCTACATTCCCTTCTCCGTCAAATCCTCTGGAGCGGGCACAAAACCGTGGTTTGACCATCGCTGCGCTGTGCTGAAGCTGTCAGACTCAAAAATACGGCTTTTAATGCACTCCGGAAGATTAGCTCCATGAATAACCTTTCGGAATACCGAAAACAGGCAAGGGATTGTAAGAGAGTTCTAAATAGAGCTAAGAGCGATCACGACCAGAGAATTGCGAAAAAGCTGGCTGACTGCCCCACAGGTAGCCGTGTTTTCTGGTCACTAGCTAGCTCGATCGGAAGAAATTTCTGCAGAACCACTTTCCCACCTCTGACCAAGCCTGACGGTCGGCTGGCTAACTCGGCCCGCGAGAAAGCTGAATTATTAAGCAAAATTTTCGCGGAAAATTCAACTCTTCAAGATAACGGAGAGACTCCCCCTTCCATTCCCGCACTGCGGTTTTCAAATGGAGGAACCAAAGATCCGGAACAGAGAGGTTCTCCGAGTCTTGAACGAGCTGAAAGTCGACAAAGCCAGTGGGCCGGACGGAATACCTGCCTTGGTCCTCAAGAGGTGTTCTGCAGAAATGACTCCAGTGCTCGCGAAATTATTTAGGCTCTCTCTCAAAGGTGGAAAGGTGCCAGATCTTTGAAAAAAGGCAATCGTCCACCCAATCCCAAAAAAGGGGGACCGCTCCGACCCTTCTAACTACCACCCCATAGCCATAACTTCCATACTCTCGAAGGTATTAGAAAGAGTGGTTAACAACAAATTGCTCACATATCTCGAGAATAACAATATCCTAAGCGATCGGCAATATGGATTTCGTCGAAACCGATCGTGTGGCGATCTACTCGGATATGTGACGCATATTTGGGGCGGTACATGGAACGTTTTGGTGAAACTCAAACCGTTGGGTTGGATATCTCCAAAGCCTTTGACAGAGTCTGGCACCGGGCGCTTATCAGGAAGTTACCATCGTATGGGATCCACCCAACCCTGCATAGTTGGATTGCAGACTTTCTGAGTGGAAGAAAAATTCAAACCGTGGTTGACGGCTCTTCTTCCACCGCACTAAATCAATGCGGGGGTGCCACAAGGATCTGTGCTGTCTCCGACGCTGTTTTTATTGCACATCAACGATCTCGTTGAATGTGCACCAATTTACTGCTACGCTGATGACAGCACCGTTCACGAGGGTTATCTTTTTGACAGGCCCCCTTCCACCTATGATGTCCGAACAGCTCGGGAAGTTTTGAAGCAAAAAATTGACTACCACCTCGAGATGGTTCGTGCCTGGGGTAAGGCCAACTTGGTCAGTTTCAACGTCTCAAAAACCCAAGCGTGTCTGATTTCGGCAAAGAGGGAGATCAATGACTGTCTGGTGCAATTTGATGGGAGCACTCTCCCCAATAAAGACTCCATTGAAATGCTTGGAGTTACTATATCAGACCAGCTCAAGTATCGGGGATCCATAGAAGCCCGAGTAAATCAGGCCTCCAAAAAGTTGGGCGTCTTGTACAGGGCTAGGAGATTCTTCAACAGTGACCAGCTTCTGACCCTGTACAAGTCTCAAGTCCGCCCAACTATTGAATTTGGGAGCCACCTTTGGGCTGGTGCCCCAAAATACTTAATAAACCTGCTTGAATCTGTGCAAAGGAGAGCGATCCGTCTGATTGACAATCCGTTGTTAACAGACCGATTGCCTTCTCTAATGCATAGACGCAATGTAGGCATGCTGTGTCTGTTCTACAGGTATTTCAATGGAACCTGCTCCAAGGAGCTAAGACCGGTGCACGAAACTCGATGGACACGAACTGAACACCCGTTCACGGTTGACGTTGGCTTCATGAGAACGGGCCGTTTTTACGACTCGTTTTTGTGTAAGTCGGCTCGTATGTGGAACGAGCTACCGGCATCTGTTTTTCCTCCCTCCTATAATCCGAGCCTCTTCAAGGCCCGCATTAACAAATCCCTTCCTACAGCCCCTACCTTATTCCGCCTCACAACGCCGCCCAACCGGGTGGTGACATAGTTCCCCTGTCTGTACACTGCACAGGCAGGGACACTCTTGTGAGGTGTCACATAAAAAAAAAAAGATAAAATTTATAGAACCCAATAAAACACTTCAATAATAGTATGCTAACATTCATTATTATTGTAGCTTGTAGTATGTTATTGTAGCCTTCTTTTATTTTTATTCCGTCCATTGAAAACATCTTTTATTTATAAAAGACTAATAAGACTACGAAAACATGTACTTTTTGTGAAAAATACAGACATCATTTGAATATGACATGTGCGTCATTTCGCATACTTAACGTATCTGTTTGCCCAAAGTGAGCTCAATTTTAACTCATTTGTGTTAAAAAATTTCAACCTTTTCGAACACTGAAATTATTTTGACTGATTACTTTAACTGATAATATATTTCATTGGCCTGTCATGGGCTTGGCAAGTCGAAATGACTTATTTTAATTGAAGGTATAATTTATTTTCAAATTGATTAATACCATACTTCTGTTGATTTTATGTTCAGTGACAGTAAAAGGCCTTACACACCTCCCTGCAACCGGAGGCGATTTAGGGAGGTGTTGTTAGTGGTGGTAAAATTGGCGACTTCTTTACACACCCGCCTTTACTGCAGTGTGAAACTGTGCAGCAAAGCGCTCATCGATCAAGATGGCGCCAACAATACCCAAACGCTAGAAAATAGGAACGGCTCTGGCGATCTCATGCGTGCAATTAAGTTTAAAAAAATACGGAAAATGACGATTTAGGTGAAAAACTGGCTAATGAATTGTTTGCAAGTAAACTGACGCCAAAATATAAATTATCTCACTACACACTGGATGACTAAACGCTAGCCGAGTTGATATCGTGGGGTCACTGGTCCCGATTTCGGAGTTATGGCCGATGTGTTTACTCAAGTGGTGATCAAGGTAGCGATCTAGGGTGCTCCCCACCACTCCCCCAATATTGCCTCAGATTGCTGGGAGGTGTGTGAGGCCTTTAAAGCAAGAATCGATTATTGTAATGTGTTTAAGTAACGGAACTTATAATAATGGTCAAAATCGACTAAGCAAATAAAACCTTTCCAATAAAAATTTTCCAACATATTTTCTTAGGACGGGTTGTTTCGGAGGATTTGAACAATTCATCAATTGACTTCATAAATTGCTAAAATAAATGAAATTCATTTGATTTTCGTAATTATAAATAAAAAAATTTAGTATAATTTTCCATTGTGTTCCAAATTTGAACAGGTCATGTCAGTAAAAAAATTACGCTGTAATTTTAATCTACTCTTGTGGTTTTGACAGGTGCTTATCGAAACATAAATAATAAACCGTTCAACCTACATTTATATTCAATACAACGTTGTATAGTTATATAATTATAGATGTCGTTATTGTTAACCATAAAGCTACATTATAAATTAATGTTTTCCATAAAAGCGCAATAAAAATTGCGTGAGATTGAGCACTCATTTTAAGCTTGTGGGTTAACATAATTATTTAAACACTATTGTGTATTTCATTCTATGACTAAATTATAAAACATTTAGGACGGGTTGTTTCGGAGAATTTGAACAATTCATCAAATTTCAACGTTCATTTTCGGGTTCTGTGAAAGTCCTATTCAAGTTCTGTTATTATATCATTGTAGGCTAGTTGCTTGACAAAACTGAAATAAAAAAGAACTTGAAAAAAATCATTCACAGAACTTGAAAATGAACGTTGAAATTTGATGAATTGTTCAAATTCTCCGAAACAACCCGTCCTTAATAATTCAAGTAAATATTAAAATGTTTTTATGACAAAATTTTTATGATCAATCTGCGATTTTCAGGGTTTAGATAAAACAAAAAATAACCGTTTCGAACGTTGGTAATTCGATAAACAGGTAAAAAGGTTTAAATTGTAACTTGTTAAAAATATATAATCAAAATGGTTTAAAAAATTGGAACGATTTGTCCAGAACTCAGACTAACGCATGATTTTAGCTAGTTTCAAAATAAATCTAATCTAATCTAACAAATTTTGAACTAACACCATATAATATTCTATAAATCCGAAGGAATAAAATATTATTAATGTAGTTTAATACTTAGTTTAATCAGATTAACAAACCACTTAATTAACGTTAATACGTACCAAATCCAACTTAATATAGACCTCAAAATTAGAATGTATAGCATTCCATTCATGAGGTTATTCCAAGAACAGAACCTCATAATTGTGATAATAATTGAGTTTGGGAAATCTATGCAATTTGAATACAACCCGATTTCACCACCACGGCAATATTTCAATGTCAAAAGAAGCTTAAATTAACTTGGTAAACCAAAAGATTAACAGATTTTTGAGGATTTGTTTCCATTTAGATTATGTTGGGGTGTTTTTGCTCAAAAGGTTTGGGCATTTTACGCGAATGAACGAGGAAAAGAGTGTAAGGATAATATAAGACGCAAATATGAATGGTAGAAGAAGACGCCGTGTCAAGTGTCAGAATAATAGAAGAGTATGTATGAGACGATGTATGAATGAATGAGGCAAGGAGTGGATGCCAAGAGCGAGTTGGTTTGGCGATCCGTCCTCTTTGCCTACTCTGCTAAGAAACGGTTTGATGGTTAGTTAGTTAGTTAGTGCTTAAGAAATTTATCAAACTAGCTTTAGGATTGTTAGATTTCTTATTTCCAGCTGCTCTAATTGATCGAGCTTACAGCAGTTATTTAGTATATGTAACTGAGTGGGTTTATTATTATTATTTTTATTTTTAAACGATTGCATGTGTTCTTCGAATCTAGTATTAAAAGACCAGCCAGTTTATTTCTGAAATGCGACGTTGCCAGTTCTTTCAGAGCTCAGTTAAAGATATATTTTTATTAGTACCAACTCGAATCTAAACTTTTACAGTCTTTATACAGTGTTTAACAAAAAACCGTTTTACGGTTGCAAAGTGATATATTTTTTTTAATTAGAAATAATTTTGTTATTTAGTAAATTATCCTTTGAATATGGAACATGTCTATTATATTTCATATAAATGTAAAAATAATGCCCTGCTGCGTACTCAACAGTTATATGACCAAGGATCCTCTATTATGCATACAGATTGTGAGAATGGTTCTAGGGAAAAGAATTTATTGTAGCGGTCCGCAAAAATCGCTTAGTAAATGCTTTCACATTCATGAGAGTTTTTAAGGATTATTAAGAGAAAAGTAGAAATATATTTTTTTGGACGCGAGATCTGTTGTTCACAGAACTACTAGTTATACAGGCAATATCAGATACAATATACATCATTATTTGAGATACCTAATTGAATATAGGTTGCCCATCTTGACATGGAACCCCTACTTTATAATTTTTTTTAGATGTTGTGGCTTTCACATGTAGATACACAGAATGCTGGTACATCGAATTCCGCACAAAATACTGGGAAGAGAAAAAGGCGAATATTAAAAATCAAGGAAGAAGTCCAGTTCTCCTCCCTAGGTAAAAGGCTGGGTAAACCAACTCCGCGGGCTTTGCAAGGAGAGGACAAAAGCGACGAAAAACGTATTATCCTCCTTAACTTGCAAAATTCTCTTCATGAAAATTGTTACGTTTTCAACTCAGTTTCTATTTATACTGTTAATTAATCAAAATGTTAAATATTTCCAAACGCTTTAAATATACGAACCATAAAAGCTTTACATACATTAAAGCAAGGGACATACAGGTAAGTTTTATTGGGTTCACAAACACTGGTAAACTTTGTATCTGACGTCATCATTCTAGTATATTCTGTGTTTTTCGTTTCCACACTGTGAGAAGGATTTTTTTTGTCGATCGCCTACGTATGACTTCTCTTTGGGACTTATATACAGGAAAATAAATTTGAAGAGGACACGTTTGAATGTATTTGTGCAACCATTTTGAAAAAGTTTTTTGAACTAGTTTGGAACACCCGCCCGCAGTCATCTCTTGCCAGCAAATACCCAATTATACTGGGAACGGTACACTACACAAGCAAAAGTCTCTTTTACATTATCTTGATAACTTTGCGTCTCTAGTGACGAGCGAATACACCATTTACCTAAGCTGGAACAAACTGAAAGTTATGAACTTAATTAGAAGCTTTTGCGCCACCTGCTTGGAATACGTGTTGTATTCAGAATGCTGGAAATGGAAGATTACTTTATTAAATGCGAAGTAAGATTTACTTAAATACTTTAGTCAAATACGTTGAAATAATTATCTTAACCAAAATTTTATTAAAATTAGGACCAACTGATTGTTTTGCTATATAATTAATCAATTTCAGCCTTGAGAAAAATTTTAGGTGTTCGGTTTGGAAATTTACAACCCTCTTTCAAAAAATAATACCTCCTAATTTTAGTATGGAGACAAATAAACTGGTAATAATATTAGAGAGCCATTGAATGCATCTATATTCAAACATTCATTCCATATTTTTAGGATTTATAAAAAAAGTTTAAAAAATCGTTAAATTTATGAACACGTGTTTTCTTCGTATCATTTACTTTAAAATTGCCGATCGTTGTACCTACTAGAAGCAATTTTAAATATTATGACTTACATGTGTTGTCTATGGCCTAATTAATATTTACAGATATAAATTTTAATTCGAACATGCATTTTTTAATATGTAAACATAGATCAATAATTTAAAGATGCGAGGCATCTTTTGTTAACGTGTGAAACTACTAAGTTATCTTTGTTCTCATGTAAGTTTTCAAAGCATGCGAACTTTTAAAAGAATTCCAATAAATGTTTGAAAATATGTCTACAAATTGGCAATATTTCGGCCAGCGGACGCTCGCGGATGTACGCAAATTGGCCAAAATGTGCCCGAAAACGCTACATTCTTATACGCCGGTTCAACGTTAGTATGGTAAAGCCTTGTATAAGGCCGTTTCAATAACATAGAAACACCGTAGTAATTAGTCAATTTTTCACTGTTCCGACCTTACGCGCCGCCTAATATTTAAGCAGCGTTTATAAGTGAAGGGGTAAGTAGTTTTTTAATTTCCACGTTTTGTCAAAAAAAACTTAGGTTAGCGAATAAACACCCTTAATTATTAGGGTTTATACAAACAAAACTTTTAAAAAATAAGAAAAATATTTAAAACAATCCTTATTGCCGGAAGAGTGTTTAGTTTTAGATTGATGTACCCTAATAATATTTCATAAAAAAATGGGTAACTTTTTAAATAAAACCTCAAAAATTCGGTAATTCAATAAAAGCTTTCACCTCTGATTTTCGTATGAATTTTATATTTGATGACAAAAGTTCGTTTTTCCCACAAACGTGAAAAAGTTTCCATTTAAACTGCAACATGATGCTGTTACTCTGAAGAGAACTCTGAGCTTAGTGAGAACTTTAGTGCTTTCTCGCGAAACAAGCTTACAAAACTGTGCTTTATTTTCAACTTCTAAGGTACATCATAAAGTACTTATTTTAATGTTGCAAGAACCGTGTGTATCTGTACTTTATACGTAAACTTATGAGCAAACTTACATCTTTATTTTCGTGATATTTATGAACTGATCATGAGAGAAATAAATTTTAAATAAAATACTGTGATTTTTTTACACTGTGCTTTGATTACGATTTTTAATACATTTAAAGTATGACAGATCAGCCATCACACATGATGGCAGTACGCTGCGAGGAATTATTATTTACTTAGTTTGTACGCCCGAGTGAGCATTGGCACAGAGAGCATCGCAGAGTCCAATAAAAATCTGTTAAAAAGTATGATGCCCTAAAAAAGAAAACTAAATGTATGGATATGTGATATCGCGATTTATTATATTTTCATTTAGGTAAGGGGTCCTCTTCCCCTGAAAATTATTTTCAAAGAACTCTATGAAAAGTAGTGTAGTGTAATTTCGTAGGAACTTGACAGATATTATTTTTAACATTAAAACGATAGTTGCAGGATAATTTTCCTAGGATAACTTAAGTTATAAAGTATGTGATTTAAAAATTAACTTGGATATGGCACAAATTCTTGTTTGAAAGATATTATTTTTAGTTTATTTTTACCTTTCGGAGCGGGAGATTCAGAATAAGTATATTCGGAACAAAGATATGTTTATTTTAAATTCTACTTATTCGTCAGTAGAAGATTCACGCCACACCGGAAGGTTAATAATGATTTACGAGTTGGTGGAAAACAAGCAATTCTTTCACCATTTTTAAAGTTTGACGATTTGACCGCACACCCAACATGAGACATGGACAACAACTGTCCAGCTAGCCAAGTCACGCTCGTGGAATATTGCCACGATATTCCATGTCGCCTTGCACTCTGGAAGTTTTCAGTCAAATTGAATAATACACTAAAATGGACTCAACTTTATTTTGCTCTTGGTTTTATACTTGAATTTTGTATATCTCTACCTCATTTATTAAGCACGTCGTTATGTTGCGAGCTGTGAAAATTTTATTTACAAAGTTTTTTGACAAATTGTGTGAATAGTATTTTTTCAATTTGTTTAAGTTTAGTGCGATTCGTTAAACCAAAGAACATAGAATGTCCAGCATAATAAAATATTACTCTCCAAATATTTCTTCTTCAGATTTTGACATATTATTCTGCTTAGTTTTCAACGGTCTTCGAAAAAAAATCTTTTAATAACGGCTCTTCAAACTTATTCTGCCGACTTAGTGAAGATTTTTTTACTATCCGATTTATTAAACCGTGGAGTGGGAAAAGTGATATTATTTTAGGAACCAACTGCTTGCAAGCAATGTTGAAATAATAATTATAAATAGTTCATAGATTCATAAATCAACACAAAAAATTAACTAGTAGAAATTTTTTCGCATACCGAAACATGAGTCCAATATTTTTTCTAAATGTTTTAAAATGTGACTACTGCACAAAAGTCCCGTCAGCTCCCAACCGTCTGGAGTCAGTGAGACTACAGCAACTGGGGTGTTATGAAGCTTGTGATGATGAAGGTGGTGAGAAGAATTTTGTAAATTCTTAAATTGGCTTTGTGCTTATGTGTATATCCCTGTTTGTTTTTTTTCTTGTTCTTTCTACTTAACCTTTCTTTTCCTATTTTGTACTGCTTTGTACGTGAACATTATAATATTGATATCAAAATACCAATGAAAAATTGTATCTACTAAGTCCCACGTATATTGTAAGTTCCCCTCCTTCCTAAAATGAGTTTTGTAACTCATCGGGAAAAGGAAGATTTGGAAGTATCTCGCTATTAAGATAAGATCACCAAACACAGCTAAAGCGATTTCAAGCAACGTTTCAACTAACTTTGTTAGTCTTCTTCACTAGGGCGATACTGAGAGTATCTTCCACCCTGGAACAATAAACTACTACTAAAAATATACAACTTATAATAATAACTTTTATTATTTTAATGAATAAATTAGTGAAGTGAGAGTGTAAATTAGTGAAAGAAAGTGTAACAATATTTTTTTTATTACAATTTCCTTGCGCACGCCGGCATTTGAACCCGCAGTCTCCGAATTCGTAGTAGAGAGCCTTACCTCACGACCACGTATGCCGTTAATGAAATCAAAAAGAACCGAAACCAAGTAAATTTAGTTCCAAGGAAGCGCTTTTCAAGCCATGTCACATATTTTATCTGATTTTCCCTTTTTACATACATTATTGAGTCTATGATCTACCATCTATCTCTCTATTAAAATATCCCATTCAGAGATGCTGCAACTTGGCTAGAAATGAAGCGCTTTCCGCTTTTTTTTTCCTTTTTCATTTAGGAACGAAGCGAAAGCTCTTATTTCTATAAAGGTATTTCTTTCTCGTCTAAAGTAGTTGTATGGAAGAGAAGCTTTTAACGCTAACTGCGCTCCTGCGACTCAAAGCATTATACCCATCAGGAATATTACAATTTAAGATAGTAGACATTTAAAATAACGCTTTGAAAAATGATTCTATAAACTTTATATACCTTAATTTAATATTATAACCACGCGGGTAACTTCATAGCAAATTAATGTAAACTTCTTAGAAAAAATATACCATGGCGGTGAAAATTAATTTCATAATCAATGTGAACAATGAGAACATGGGGGTATTTTCTTAAAGTCATTAAGTAACCGAGATGTGCATGCATTTTAATGTATCCCTGCTTATGGTGCTTTGAACATCTATAAAAAAGTGTCTAAAATGTTCAAAATGTTATGTTATTCATATTATGGAGGTTATTCTATAGTTATATCCCTTATTTCGACAGGGCACACGTAAAGGCCAAATGGTGATTACACTAAACCGACAGAACGGGTTTTTCTTAAGTATTTTCAACATTAATAAGTTATCTACTTCCTGGTTTTCCCTGAAATACGATATGAAATTATGCCAAAAATTTGTTTTTTTCTCATATATATTTGATGCTCAGTATATTATCAAAGCTTAGTTGTTTGTATAGCATAATGATTGTAAAATAGTAACGTTAATCTACAGATTTCCCACGTAAAAAGCTATGCAATTTTCATGATGCGAGAGCTCACAGTTCGAGAGTTTTGGCTGTGTCATTTAATAAGGTTTTGCTTTAAAACTAAGAGAACAATAACTAAACATCCACACAGAGATTACAATTATAATTTTATCTAGAAACTCACTCTAATTTAAACACAAGTGCATACAATTGGAGTGGGTTTAATTTAAACAACCCCACATTACGTACATGCCGCGGTCAACATCTGCAATTCCAATGCATACTGCAGCAATACAAAACTCGTTAAGCATTCCGTATCTCGTAGTGTACTATTTGTTGTGTTTTTATGTCTGTCATATTGTACATTGTGCAGTGTTCTCTTCATGAATATAAATTTGTTTGCATCGTCGGTGTATCTCTCAAATGTGCATCGGGGCAATGATGTTTTAATTGTTAACATGCCTGCAATACAACAATACGCCCCACTCTGTGTGCTCTCATATAACAAACGTTTATTGCCAATCATCTAATTCATTTTGTGAAAATATGACTGATATTTATGTGACGCGGTTCTTCAATACTAATAATATTGCAACAATTATTATGCACTCACCGTCAACTGTTTTATCTTTTGATTTTCACAGTTTTAATGAATAAATTGGATGATAAACATATACAACACGTACTTACAAGAAGAGGGTATGTGGATGCGTGGCTTTGTTATTTATAAAAGTCAACAGTTTTATTAAGAAATTAGTGATTTTTTTAACAATTGACCTTCAAAGCAAGAGGAAGGTCTGTGTCTACATAGGGTTTCTGAAAACGACCCCATACCTTTAAGCAAAATAAGTCCGGGCAACGCAGGGCACTTCTGCTAGCTAATAATACGATATTTTTTGAAAACATAAATCGTCCCTCACAAAATTATATAGTTGTGTTATTTTACAATACACAGGAACAAATGCGCAACCTTTTTTAAACTTAAATTAAAATTTGACGTCAAAATACCCAACCAAACTGAATAGTTATTTTAAAATCAAAAGTGTATTTACGGATATGTGCTATTTTATTTAATTGTGTTTAATTTTATGAAATATAGGCCATTAAAGAATTCAATTTGACACGATTTTAGAGACAATTTGTCAATTTTTGTGAGTTAATTATAGTAAGTAAAAATACAATCCTTTCTAACTTGCTGTGTAATAAATTTTATTAATATTGTCTGGTTCAGTGTTTATTAGTTGTTTCTTCGTGTTCTCCATAAAACAGTTATACACCAAAATGTTACTGAGAAGATTACAAATTTGAGATAAATGTAAATATAAAAAGGTCACGGGGGCAGTTTTACTATTTTCTGACATGCGTTAAAAGATAGTTTGCTGAACTGTCTGTAAGTGACGTTGAAAATGTACATGGTCAATGCAGAATCATTTAGGAGTTCCGTTGACTGGCGCGTTCTCACTTTCGGAACATAAAAAGTACATGGGAGCTCACACCAGTGTACTTATTAGGGATACATAAGCTGACCTCTTTCAAAATATGTGGATTAAGTATAGTTCCAGACATTAACCTTAAAAAATGTGTTCCTCAAAGTATTTGTCGGCGGGCTTCTAAGGTGTTGAATTAAAACATCACTGTTAAGAACAAGGATGGATCCAGGAACGGATAGTTTGTATATTCCCTCTAATAGAATGCAGGTAACGCGTAAACCTCTCATATACTCTTTCTATTTCCAGTTTGTTCAGAAGAGGCCCAAATAATGGATCTATATTCCAAGATACTGCGAAAAAGTACTTCATATTTTGTTATAATAAACAATCAATAGCTCTAATAAAACCCAATCTTTACTTCTAGTCTCTCGTCGGGGGGATATGAACTCAATTTTATTTATTCCCTTTTTGTAACAAATAGAGATAATGATATCACTGGGATCTCCCGTGATGAGCATACCATTTTCAGAATATAAAAATTAAGCAGTATGAATAAAATGAAGTAATTTTAAATAAATTAGCTAGACTTTTTTTCCGATATATTATAAATATATTTACTCGGCGTTTTTTAATATAGTGGAGTGGTTTTTGTTATGTATCCAGTTTTTTTGTTTGAGATTTAAATGTTATAATATTGTTAGTACCATAGTATAGGAAACTTTTTTGTCCGAATAATGTATTTGTAGTTGCTTGTTGGAAATATTTTTGACCCCTGAGATCTAGTTTTCTAATATAATTGTCATTTCTTGTGTTTTAAATTTATGGATTACAGGTATTGTTAATCCCACTAGAAAGTTTTCTTGGTTAACCGCTTACCTACGAGCCAATATCATATCATATTTTTAATAACTGATTATGTACTCTACTCCTATGTAGCATAGTTTTAACCTCTGATGACCTATAGTAAGCAAGCGCTTACACGGAAAGTTGTTTGACGAACCGCAAATTATCGAGTCGTTGGTGGCCGGGAAAGCTCCTGTAACCGGCGTCGTCCCATTATAAACGATAGTGATGTACTTAACGCCATTTTCACGGCCAATTAGCTGGAAACCAAGATAATCGAATCTCTGTTAGGTTCATGCTCTATTGGGCTCTGGCTGAAAATATCATCGCTATATTGATGTGAGGAAACACGGGAAAATTATATGATAACCTCGTGCGTCATTCTTTTATTTTTGTAAATAAAGACCTTCGATTATTATGTTAAAATCATTTCAATTTTTTTGAATATCATTCTAGCATCTGCTAAATCTGTCGATAATGGAATCGTACTAGAATTAATAGAGGGAAAGGATAAAAACATAGTTCATCACTAAAAGGAAATCTCAAGTAAATATAAAAAGAAGCATTATATCTCTGTCTGGAGAACAGTTTGAAAATTTCAACTTCCATTGACTCTAAAACAAAGCGGAAAACTGAAACTTGGTTTGTGCTTTTAAAGTTAAACTTCCTGCTCTAAGAAGCTAGCAGCATTGATCCCCGGTGCAACGGTGAACGTGCGTAAAACTCGACGATAACGAGCGGAAAACCCGTTCAAAGTTGGATTCACGAGAACTGCACGCTTCTTCGACTCGTTTTTGTGTAAGACAGCTAGTGTGCGGAACGAGTTACCAGCATCTGTTTTTCATCCTTCATATAACTTAAAGAGCTGCATTATAAAATCCCCTCCCACAGCGCCTACTTTAACCCGCCTCTCTACGCTGCCTAACCGGTTGGCGACATAACCCCCCTGCATTTTCACTGTACAGATAGGGGCGCTCTTGTGAGGTTTTACATAAAAAAAAAACAATGCCATGTACATAAATATTTTTTATTTACAGTTTTGATACTATAGTTATGTACATAATGAACAGTTATATACACAGACAAAGACTGTGCGTGGCTTTTAATTATTATCACAATTCGATTGTAAGAATAAAACTGAAAATTTAGACGTACATTTTATATGAAGATAAATAATATAAAATTAAGCTATCAAATGAGAAATAATAAATGAAGTGAAAATAAATAAAAATTGACATGACAGAAATTTTAAACCAGACGTAAAAATAAGGAGCAAATTTATTCAAATAAGAGGATTTAAAAATATAAAAACATACTGGTGGATCCCCGCAATGCTTCGCTATTGCTTATAACTTCTTTCACCATTCACTACTGTACACAATAATGTTACCGTTAAAAAAACTACATTACATCGATTTTAATTCGACTCCGTATCTTATTACGGTGCAGAGATATTGCGATAAGTATTCCTCGGGCGTCCCCGACTTTTTCTATCATTTAAACATCTCTAAACACACGAAATTTTCAGCAACATCGGACTACTATCAAAATAAAAGAAAAAATCTCACAATTATGTAAGTATTTTATTACCTATATTAACAATTAAACAAAGCACGAGCGAATTATAAAAACAACCGTTATTACGAACCTAATGCATCGCCTCTTTAATGTATATTACCAAAATGTAGTCATAAATAGATCACCTATAATATATATTAAAATATGTAAGTATATATATTTAAAAAAAAATCATTTTGATTTCTATGATTAACTATAATAAAATAAAGAATATGTTTCACATAATATCATTTAAATACATGGAAGAAAATGAACCCAAAAAACTCACGCCAACAGTTTAAATGTCAGAAAATGGACTACTATTTTCAAGTATTTGATATAACTGAAAAAATAAGATAGGAAATCTCGTATATTTTTAATTTATGTATTATTATTATACTAGGTTTTTTGAATCTCAGTTGAATCCGTATAGTATAGCTAAAGAGTGGGAGCTCATTTCTTAAATTCCTTCCTCGTGTTTTCATAATATATACATAATTTGCAAAATAATTTAAAATATCAACATTACGAAGCGCAACCTTAATAATTGTTTACTGGGTATTATCTAATTTCTCAAAATTTAAATTCTTTTTACTTCACGAGTTGTAACTACAGGAGAATGAAGAAATTTAACACACCCTAAAATACAGTATTTTTTTAAATGTTTAATTCTATTCTGGTACGGATTCCTTTGAGGCTTTGACCGGTCCAAATTTCAGTGGTAATTGCAATACCGGAAAATTCGAAAAGAACAAGGAAAAGCTGGAAAATAACTGGTAATTTATTATTTATTCTAAGGCCGTTTGACGGAAAGGCCTGCTTTAGAGACATTTCATTAAACAGACTGTAAAGGCAGTAATCCGTGGGTGGCGCGGGTTCAGCCCCTTTGACGCTTTGGTCGCTCCCACGATTTTATCAAATAAAGTTCAGTTTACTGCTTTTGCTATTAAATCCGCCCACGTGTTGGCGAAATCGATAAAATAGACAAAATAGTTATACATACCTTTGCATAAAATAATCTGCTTCTGTTATCTATCTTCTATGTTTGTTCAATATCTTAAATCAGCGAAATTACTTCACCCATTGCTTTGAAATTTTGTCATAACGTTGCTTTCGAATACGCACGTGTTTTATACACCTACACTATATAGATGTCACCTGTGACAGGAAAAAACATGTTTTTTTTTGTTGAACAGCGCCATCTGTTGGACAAAAATGCTTTTTTGACAAACAGCGCCATCTGTACGTAAAAGCAAAATGCGCTATCGTTTCTCTATTTGGGCAGATTGAGCCACAGCAATACATGGCGGGGCACACCTCGTATTATATATAATTGGAGTTCCGACATTAAAGTGAGTATATTTTAAATTTTCAGATATTGCAGTGCATCCCAGTACCTAATCAAGTAACTTATCCATCCTACATGCGAAGAAGAAAAATAATTGTTTACCTAGTTATTTGTTTTTATTTATAGTAAAAATGAAAATATAACATACTGAAATGATATATTGCTAATTTATTTAAAATCTGGTCAAATTACAAATATTCCGGTTAAAATGGGACTGCAGACTGTAACAATTGATGTTAACACATCTTGTCCGCAGCTAGCTCAGAATCATACTTAAATATATTGCTGTTTTTATACTTACCAATTCGTATGTTCTGCCTTCTCACCAATTCGGGTTGCTTGGGTGTGGACTAGGGAGGTGAATTTAATTAAGAACATGTAATAATTATAAGTCTCGATTTTAATTAGGTTTTTCAAATCTCAATACTAAATCTAAATTATGCTTATGTCTACTTACATCTAAATCTTAACTAATTGTCATATGGATCGGATACAACTAACTTCGTAGAATCTTCTGTGTTCCGCGGGGGCGTTTCCAGGCGCGGTGTCGTCCGAATGCAACAATGGGGTTGTGGCGGTGAGCAGTGGGTGGCGCGCAGTGTTTATTATTTTGGTTTATCACCATTTAATGTTCACAAGATACATCGGCACTTTGCAGCACTATCCGTTGAACTGTTAGTTTTTCAATGTTTGGTTGACACTTTAAATCGCAACAGCACTTTACAATACGTTCGTTTATTATCCTCTTTTAGTAATGTCCATTTCACTTTTTAGTTTAACCGGCGATATCGATTGTCCACTTTGTACAACTCACTTTCTTTGTTTCTTAGGAACCTCTTCCTAACTAGCTCGTCTCTCTCCTGTCTCCCTATATACTGTCTTTCTTTCTTGAGCTCGTAGGACCTGTCGCCCTACCCCGCACTTCTCACTTCTTTCTTCACAACCCCCGTCTGTCAACACTTTCTTTGTCTTTGGGCGCACACTGCGGGACATACCTAGTTTAACGTTCATATTTATTTGTGACGAAATTTGATTCGTCACAATACCCCCTTCGTTACCAAAGAAAATTATGGTTTCCTACAAACATAATTTTCTATTTCCCTTTTCCCATATGACAACCTTCTTATCTCTAAACATGGTATATCTTAAATTATAAACAATTCAATATTCTAAATTTAACATTTCTTATCATTACTTATCCTCATCATTTTTTTTTCTTTTTCATCATATCTCATTTTCAACGACAATCCTTTTCGCTACACGCTCTTTCAAACCCACAACAAAACTCAAGTCAAAACATTTAGCCTATCAACATAAAATAACATGAAAACAATAAAAGTGACAATAAAACACATTAAAATCAACGATGAATACTAACACCTCGACTAACATAAACACTTCTTATTTTAACCAAGCGATCCAATCCTCTCCAGACACTTGAGGATATAAACCCTTTCAATTTTTGTTTACAAATTTCTTCCCAAGCATGTGACCAAAAACTAATGACAAGATTTTAAATGACAACATGAAATGACAACATTATTAATGACAATATTATTAATGACAACATAAAATTTTCAAAATATCAGGATAGGGAAGGAGTTGGGAATTCATACCTACCACTTCAGTTTAATCTCCCCTCAGTTCTGCTGGCATGTCTGAAGTATAATAGAATTCCATACTTACATACGCATAACTCCTTATCAATACACGTTGATCACTTAAACCTAAACCTTAGTTGTACTTTGCAAAAAAGGCCGTTACTAATCTTTATTCACTCCTCATTTACCTTAATCTATTATTAACGCCTACATCTTCGATAACAAAAACAAGAAATCTGGTGTACATACAAAGTACATCTGAAATGAAATGAATGATAAAAAACTAAACAATATATGGCAACAGAGTTGTAGTGTATCTCCCGACGTGATACACAATGGAAAATTGAGCGCCAGATAGTTTCTATTACACGGAGAAACCACCAAAACCGGATACTCTGTCTCTCATTCAACCGCTTTTAAGATGCAACCTCAACATGTCACATTTTATCATCCCTGCTGGCCAATGCTTCAATGCATCATCCCATTTTATTTAAATTTTTCGCACTTTTACATATTTTACGGTCTTTTATCACGCGCGCAGAATTCTTTTCAGATATGGAGACGTTTAGGTACACACATACTAATTCCAACGAACGCGCGTATTTGTTCCACTCAAATCATGGAACGTTCAGTGCTCGCTTTTGTTTTCGCATTTTCGCTTGTGGACGCACTTCTACCAATACCGGTCTTTTATCACGCATGCAGACTATTCAGATATGGAGACATTTAGGTACTCTCATAGTAATTTCGTCAAACATGCATATTTGTACCACTCAAATCGTGGAACGTTCAGTGCTCCTTTACGTTTCCGTTCGCATTTCACATTTTTTAACTTGTGAACGCACCTCTACCAACACCGGTCTTTTATCACGCACGCAGATTACTTTTTAGATATGGAGACATTTAGGTACTCTCATACTAAGTTCATCAAACGTAAGTATTTGTACCTCACAAATCGTGTCGGTGGTAAGTGCTCCAATTCGTAACTAACGCAGTTCGTCATCACATTCGCACGCGCCCTTTTATTTTCTCATCTGCGCAGACTACTATCCGAAACATTGCGAGACTTTAGATACAAGATAATGTACGGTTTCGCCGAACGAAGATATTTGTTTTTCTCAAATCGCGTTAAGTGAATGCGCCTAACCCTTTCTCTCCCCTCTCTATCGGTCGCCTTCCGCCATCAATTTTTAATTATCGGATTTTTACCGAACACATAAAATTGATCGAAATTGTGGTATGAAAATGAATTTCTCCGAATGACATATAGAAAATACATTGTTATTTTTATGCCGTTCATACACAGCAAATTTTTACTAACTTGCACTATATGAATGCGCTACAAAATCCTTTTGTATCATCTTCGCGGTTGTTCTATTTTTACAGTGAGATATTACAAAGTATCGCGTTGTACGTTACAACATGTTGAAATATAAAATGGAAATTTAATCTAGCCAAAACTTAAGTGTAAAAATGGACTAAATATATATAACTTACTCTAACCTATTTTTCCGATCTCCACCGTGTCACATCACAATCGTGGGTAGCTCCGATTTCACTAGATCCTTAATGTGATATCTACCTGTCTCCTTTCCGTTTGTATCCGCTAGAAGATATAAGACGTCGGAATTTTTTTCTTTTACGACGTTTTGGATGAATCTTGGAGCTAATTTACTTGAAAAGTATGCAGCAGCATCAGAGTGCACGAAATTTTTTCTCCACACGACGTCCCCCGGCTTATAAATTACTTTTCTTCTACGTAAGTTGTATGCACCTGCATTTCGTTGGAAAGCTACCAGCAAATTATCCCGCACTATATCGAAAACAGTTTGGAGTTCCTTTAAGGATGATCCATAGAATTGTGTATCGTTTATTCTAAGGCCAGTTTTAGATTCTGATGTCACATTATTACTCTGCGGGTGAAAACCTCCGTTCAGCATTTGTTCTCTGCCGTGAAATAGAAAATACGGTGTAAATCCGGTGGAAAAATTTACCGTGTTATTCATTGAAGTCTGTACCATTGGCAAGTGAGAGGTCCACGCCCGCTGATCCTCCTTGATCATTATGCTTAATGTCGTCTCAATTGTCTTATTGTAAGCTTCAACTACATTTGATTGAGGAGCGTAGTATGCGTTGTAGAACAAAATAGGTACATTGTATTTTCTCGTGAATTCTTTCAACTCTCGAGATATGAATTGCTTCCCATTGTCCATTTGTAGCACTCTCGGAGTCCCTAATGGTAAGAATATACCAAATTCCAAACACTTTATGATGGCCGCGGAGGTAGGTTTACGTAGGGGAAACAACCAACAGTACTTTGTAAATACGTCGATGCAACTCAATATATACGAGTGTCCAGACCGGCTGCGAGGTAATGGGCCAACTAAATCTATGGAAATCATTTCCATGGGGGCGCTGACTGACTTCGGAGTGGACATTTGACCTAAAGGCGCCCCTGTTGATGGTTTGTACGCCTTGCAGGTTCCGCATTTTCTAACATATTTTTTAATATCTCTGTACATCCCTGGCCAATGAAATCGCAATCGAGCTTTCTTAAATGTTTTAAATGTTCCCGGGTGACCTATTGTAGGAGAATCATGACATTCTCTTATCGCTTCTTCTCGTTTAGCATAGGGTACAACCCTTTTCCACTCGAAATTTCCCGTCAAGGGGGTTTCACTTTCAACATTATAGTAAAGAATGTCTTTCTCAATACGATAACGTAAATTTGCAGCCGGATCATTTAAACATTTTTCATATAAATCCGTGTACCAACAATCTTCGTTTTTCTGAGACGACTTTTCTTTTATCTCGCCGACTTCCATCCGAGATAAACCGTCGGGCACAATATGTTGGGATCCTTTCCGATGTATAACTTTAAATTCATATTGAGAAAGTCTGGTGGCCCATCGAGCCAATCGGCCAGATGGATTTTGTAGGCTGTGCAGCCATTTAAGACTCAAATGATCAGTGACCAATGTAAATTCCTTGCCATCTACATAGGATCTAAAATGATATACCGAGTCCAATGCAGCAAGCAATTCTTTTTCGGTGGTACCATAATTTTCTTCGTGTTTATTTAGGGATCTAGAATAGTAACTTATAGGGTGTTCTCCGTCCTCAAAGATCTGAGTCAACACTCCTCCTATTCCTAAGTTACTGGCATCCGTATGTATGGAGAACGGTTTCTCGAAGTCAGGGCATCGCAAGATCGGTGCGGACGTTAGCGTATTTTTTAGTGCTTGAAACGCATTCTCGGTTTCATCAGTCCACTTAAACTTAGTTTTTCCATTTTTAGCACCCGTTATTTTAGTCAATGGTGACGCTATAGTAGAGAAATTTTTGATAAATCTCCTGTAATAGCCACAAAGGCCAAGGAAACCCTTTAATTGCTTTGAATTTTTGGGTGTAGGATAATTTTGTACACTTTTTATCTTAGCTGGGTCCGTTTTAAGTCCGTTAGCATCTACCAAGTAACCTAAAAAACGCAGCTCTTTTTTACAGAATTCGGATTTGCCCAGATTAATAGTTAATCCCGCTTCATTGATCCGATCGATGGTTTTGTGTAGTAGTTGCTCGTGATGTTCGAAGTCAGGTGAAACGATTATGAGGTCGTCTACGAAACAGAAAACGTGATCATCCCATTGAGGTCCAAACAACTGATCTGACAGCCTTTGTAATTCAGCCCCAGCATTTTTTAGGCCAAATGGCATGCGCTTGAACTCGAACAATCCCCTCCTTGGTACTACAAACGCGGTTTTTTCCCTTGACTCTGGGGTGACTGGTATTTGCCAGTAGGCTTTTGATAAGTCTATTGATGATATGTATTTTGCGTTGCGCAAGTTATCAAGGATTTGCTTAGTGTGTGGAAGTGGGTAGGAATCACGACGGGTAACGGAGTTGAGCAATCTAGAATCAAGGCACAGTCGTGTAGATCCATCTTTCTTGGCCACAATCACAACAGGACTCGACCATGGTGAACGCGATGGTTGAACCACCCCCATCTTTAGCATTTCTTCTAATTCTTCCTCCAATTGTTTTTGTCTGACCGGTGATAGTGGGAAGTATCTTTGCTTGATGGGCGGTCCCTCAGTCTGAATCGAATGTGCAATAAGATGTGTTCGTCCTAGTCCCTTCTCTTCAAATGAAATGTTTCGCGCTTTTTCAGTAATCAACATCATCCTCCTTGCCTGATCCGGTGTTAAGTCGACTCCATTTTGACTCTGCGCCACGGTATCAATCGCATTTTCATCTGACGTGCACTTAATATGCTTAAAAAGGTTAGGTGCAACGTCGAAATCAACCCAAAAATCTACTCCCAAGATAAGTTTGGTAGTTAATGTGGGGACAATGTAAAATGTCAATAATTTGGTAACGCCTTCACATGAGGCAGGAAATGTAATGCATCCGTCATTTCTTTGTTGTTTTCCGTCGGCGGTAAATATCTTATGGTGCGATTCACTCTTCTAGTATTTGTTAATGTTCAAACTCTGATAAGTACTACCATTCATGCAATTTACTGAGGCTCCGCTGTCTAACAGTCCTGTAAATTTTTTCCCATCTATTTCGATATCAACATGAGGACGGTTATCATTTCCTCTGATGCACCGTATAGGTTCACATCTTGCATTTAAATAGAACAGCCTCACGAATTCTAGCCAGCTTTTCCACTCCCGATTGGCTTGTGCTGCTCCGGGCCGATCGGTTACTCGTTTTTTATGATCTCTTGGGTCACTTCACAAGGGGTTGCACTGGCTGGCACCGACTCTCTGAACTCCAGAGCTTGTAACTCGTAGCGGGGTGCATTGGTAGTCCTGTACGAATCTCTCTTCGGTTTTCTACATTCCCTGCTAATGTGGCCTACTTCATCGCAGTTATAGCACTTTGGACTATTCTCCCCTCTCCTCCAGTTTGCACGTGGTGGTGCTGATCCGTACGTCTGTGAAACTCTTTCTCTACGTGGTGCTATATCCGTTCTGTGTGAATATATGCCCGCCCTTGGCAATCCTCTTCTTTCTATAAGATTAGGAGAGAATGTTTCGAGATCATTGCACACCTGCACCAACTCGTCTATATTATTGACGCGTGCTCCCGCTACAGTGCTGGCATATGCTGAGTGTAAACCCTTTTTCAAAATGTATATAAGTTCCGACTCAGATAACGGGTTGTCGAGGCGATAGTTTTTAGCTTGCGTAATTAGCACAAACTCCGCAGCGCTTTCTTCGTCTGCCTGACGTGAATCGTACAGCTTCAAACGCGCAGTAATTTGTGAATCGGCTCTTTCAAATTGCTTTAACAGTTTGGTCTTCAAGTTTTCCCATGTCAGTTCCGAAGATTTAATAGTTCTGTACCAAATAAGAGCGACCCCTTCAACTAACTCAACAAACCCCTGAGTGATGTCAGTTTCTGAAAATCCTCGGGCAGAGCTGATTTCTTCTAATCTTTGAATGAAATCTCGTACGCATGTTTTGCCATTGTATTTAATCAGAAATGTACTCAAATTAATGTATTTTGTCTCTTTAATCACGATTTTTGATACCGCTTTTGGGAAATCTTCTATTTCCTGGTCCTCTTTTGTAATTTTTGGTATATTTTGATTAAATTTTATTGCCTGTTGCCTCATTTTTCGGATGGTTTTCTGGGGGGTTAAATTTCTGATTTTCAATTCGGAGATCAGATCTTCCTTGGAGAGACCGTTCGGGTCATGGATCTCCTTCGTATTTGATTCGTAGCTAACGGAAGACATTATGATGATCTATTTTATGTCGCAAATAGCGGTAATCCTAAATACCTTACTTTTGAAAAATTTTAAAGCTTTTAACTATTTTATCTTACTTGTGTCCTATAAAATATAACATTTCAGAAAATATCGATCGGTGACGAGAGGGTTAACGATCTTCAGGTACCTACAGTCCCAAATGTTTCAAACCGCCTAGTTTGTTTTAAAATGATTTAACTGCCCCCTGACAAAAAATAGCACTTGACATGAGACGCATAGCATCTGACTTATCACAGTACATTTGTTAACGCTGTACAAAAAAAACGAAACACCCAAATAACGGTAGGAAACTCGAGACAAAACATGACAAGAGCGAGAAACAGTGCAGAAGATTAAATATAATAAGAACATGCAAATATTTACCTTGTTTTCAGGGATGAGTTTTAGGAATGTCAATAACATTAGTGATAGATATAGTAAAATATCTAAAACCGCCCCACGTTGGGCGCCATTTGTAACAATTGATGTTAACACATCTTGTCCGCAGCTAGCTCAGAATCATACTTAAATATATTGCTGTTTTTATACTTACCAATTCGTATGTTCTGCCTTCTCACCAATTCGGGTTGCTTGGGTGTGGACTAGGGAGGTGAATTTAATTAAGAATATGTAATAATTATAAGTCTCGATTTTAATTAGGTTTTTCAAATCTCAATACTAAATCTAAATTATGCTTATGTCTACTTACATCTAAATCTTAACTAATTGTCATATGGATCGGATACAACTAACTTCGTAGAATCTTCTGTGTTCCGCGGGGGCGTTTCCAGGCGCGGTGTCGTCCGAATGCAACAATGGGGTTGTGGCGGTGGGCAGTGGGTGGCGCGCAGTGTTTATTATTTTGGTTTATCACCATTTAATGTTCACAAGATACATCGGCACTTTGCAGCACTATCCGTTGAACTGTTAGTTTTTCAATGTTTGGTTGACACTTTAAATCGCAACAGCACTTTACAATACGTTCGTTTATTATCCTCTTTTAGTAATGTCCATTTCACTTTTTAGTTTAACCGGCGATATCGATTGTCCACTTTGTACAACTCACTTTCTTTGTTTCTTAGGAACCTCTTCCTAACTAGCTCGTCTCTCTCCTGTCTCCCTATATACTGTCTTTCTTTCTTGAGCTCGTAGGACCTGTCGCCCTACCCCGCACTTCTCACTTCTTTCTTTACAACCCCCGTCTGTCAACACTTTCTTTGTCTTTGGGCGCACACTGCGGGACATACCTAGTTTAACGTTCATATTTATTTGTGACGAAATTTGATTCGTCACAAGACCTATAACAAATGTATTGGCAAGTTTCCTAAAAAACTGTGAGTAAAACAAGAATATATTGGAGATGTCAGAACACGATTCACAAAAATTCTAATATTGGCGTATTACATCATTATATGCATGAGGAAAAGCACAGCTACAGGAACACGTATTCCGATATATTCTGAATGGACTGATATTATATTAGGAAATGGATAGCAATCACGTTTTTAACAGTATTTAAATAAATAGACCATACTAAGTTTTTCCGTGTGGTTCGGTATCCAAATAAGTACCTACATGACAATATTACAAAATTAATTCGTTCATTAAATTAACGAAGTAATATATTTTTTAACATACCTATATTTACTTATTTTTAATGTCATCATCTGTAAATTGACCAATGGATTCCTTGCCATATCTTATATGTATGGTGATTAATTCAATATTGTCATGTTAAAGTGTGTATGTACTTGTGACGATTTATTAAAAAAAATTAATTAAAATCAAATTTAATAAAATAATTATTAAGTTCTGCAAAGTATTTTTTAGTTTTTGTTATTGTTACAGCTGTTTCGGCTTTCAAGGCCATTTTCAAACTGTGGTTTAAGCCACGTTTAGACGACTTATTTATACGATTCATTTTACCCCCTCCCAATTTAAAATGATTTATTACCGGTTAAACAGATTTACTGATAAAATAATTGTGACAATAGATTTCATATTTTGTGGGGGTATTTTAAAGTCTGTTTTCACCACATTAATGATATCTTAATTGTTTGATAATTATGTGGCAGTTATTAAATGGAGTTCTACGAATTAAACACAAAAACAATAAATGTGACGTTTTAGTGAATTCTGTGCAAGTATGTATGAGTTTATTAATAATAATAATTGTATAAGCGCCGTTTTTGTGACAAATCACCTCAAGGACGCTGTACAATGTATTGCAAGTTACTAGTCTCCATCTAATATTATTATTTACAAACAGGTTCAGAAAAAGCTAAAAGAAAATTTCATATTATATTATATTCGGACAGTTTTAAAGTCTTTCGTTTCCCATTTTCATTATTACACACAAATTGTTTTAAGGCGATCCACTACATAGTGTAATATTTTAAATTGAGCCGCTATCAATAACAACCCTTACGTAGATGGCGATAAGGTTTAAATTCCCGCTTAAAACCATCCGCCTGTTTTGATTTATGCAAGAAAAAAACATGGCCAAAAAGTGTCTTTTATTTTATTTTGTGGATGTTCAGGCATAAATAATAATTTTATAAATGACTTAATTTGCCACACCATACAATAAAATAATAACCGAAAATGGGTTCGTAAGTAGGAGATTCTGAAAATTAAAGCAGTTTTTATAGGCCTTTACATTATTTTTTCTGGGCTTATAAAAAGACTAATTTAAAAAATACTCGATTTTTTCAAAGGCCAAGATGTATTCTACTCGCAGTATTTAATTAAAGCATCTGAAACATTTCTAGGCGACCAAATTTTCAAACCAAAAACACATGATTTTGCATTGCTACGTATGGCATCACCTTAAGTTTAATCTTTATTTCCCGATTTTCAGTTGTATTATTCTACAAATGAAAAATGAAAATATATTATATCCAATAGATAATAATGATTGTTTGGACACGGTACTTTGAGTGTTCAAAACTAGTGGAGGTTTCCTAGAGTTTCGAACTGATCTAAACCGATACTTTTCTTAATGTCTTACTTTATTTTGGGCCAATATCCACTTGCGCCACTCCGGAATATCTTGAACGGTCAATCGTCAAAGAGGTTTTCCATAAAGTCGATAACTTTTCATCGATACCAAGCACGACTGCAAATCGCTAACGTTAAAGCAACAGTTTACGTCGAAAAAATTAAGATCATTTAGTCGTTACGAACTTTTGTTTGTTCGTTGGCAATCTGCATGCTCGGGAACGATGACAAGTTACCGATATTATCGATAAAACCTTTATCGATCGACGGTGCTAGATGCCCATGGTGGTAATCAATATAGTGTTATGTATAATATAAATCTACGACATTCCTTTATCTAAAAATGTCAGTAAACGAATACTTTATTTACCTAAGTAGTTACTGCATTTTGGGAATCGCATTGTACCTAATCGTATTCACGCCTACGAAGTGTTCTATATAGACATTTTTTTTAAGAAAGACAAATATTCCCGGATTACGAATATCCTGACAATACTTGAAAATCTCCTACTACCACCACAGTAAGCGGATTGCTTGCGTCGTGGTGGAGAACTAAGCCAGCCTAGAAATTAAACTCATGACGCCTGGGTGTGACCCAGACACGATGTCAACTCATGCACTGACCGATTTATATATACGCAACATGTACTTCAGCTGCTTACACATGTACTATAGTTTTCTTAGATTGAAATTGTGTAAGGGGTTAATTATACACATTATAGTAGAGATTCTGTCAATATAGCCAGGGGCGTCGATTATCGACTTCTAGTTCTAGTGGAATGACTTTTGACGTTTAGCGTATGTAAGTATGTACCTTCTACAAGACTCAAGAATAAGAACTTCGATCAATGTATGTACATTCGACGACGATTGCGAGCGGTCTGGATTAGAGAATCGATACCCTGGTGTAATGACGACCGTCTAAGCCCCTTTGACTGTTATTCCAAGGGCAGAATATGGCAGAGGGGTGGGAGTGGGGAGTGGGGAAGTTAAGGCAGCAAATATTAACACAGCCAAGGGATTACGTTTCTTTAAATAAATTATGAATGGTCCCGCGGAGTTAGCGGTGCGCGTATATGGAAATGCAGACATTCGGGTGCTTGGTTTCCTCTTAGGTAAAGGGAAAAATTCATTAAAATATGCCCACGGATCCTACCCTTTGAATTAATATTGTTGTAAATAGGCTTCTAAAATGATATTCTAGTTCATTATTAAGAATAATTTCTACTAAAAATACTTAGCTATTAGCTCAGTTGGTAGAGCGCCCCCCCGCAATGCGAGGATCCTGGGTTCAAGGCTTAAATACGACTGAATCTGTTTCTAATTTTTCTGTTTAAAATTTTCAAAAAACGCTAATATTGTCTTCAATAATCAAAAATACTTAGAACGGGTTGAATCAAATCAAATTTCAAAGACAAGTTTCAAGTTCTGTGAAAGTCCTATTGAAGTTCTGTTATTATATCAACATGGGCCAGTTGCTTCACAAAACTGAAATAATAATAGAATTTGAATAAAACTTTCACGATCCTTGAAAATTAACTGAAATTTGATGAATTGTTCAAATTCTCTGAAACAACCCGTCCTTAGAGATATTTGTACTTAGTACCCATTGGTATTTCGTATAGTGTACTGTAATATTTTTGTTTTCAATAGACTCACTATGGATATGAATTGTGGGCGTGTCCGTGTGCCCAAAAAAGATCAATTTTTCTGCTGAAAATTATAAAACATTTTCGTCTATCAAAAATCTCTATTAAGTAGACAAACAATGTCATTGGCTAATCTGGGGTTCAGGAGTTCAAAGGTTTTATGTGAAATGGCAACATTATGTTTAGTCTATTGTAATATTAATCTAGATCTGGAGATTGGCTGTTTAACGGGTATCGCACATGATACCAAGGTCCCCGAAGCCAATGAGACTATAATTATCAAATTGTGAGGTTGATGATACTTGGGAAAGTGGAAAGGAAGAGGAAGGCTTGGTATATTCCTGACTAATCAGAGTAATTAACAAAGCAACATTTTTGTAGGGCTGGGACAATCCCCACCAGCTGTTCCCGAAATCTACTCAAACAAAATAATAATCGATAAATTGTCTTCACGAAAACTAAACAATTTTATAAACATTAGACCAATTACTATTTACAGAAATAAATTGAAAAAAATGTAATTTGAATCATTTTCAAGTTCAAATTTTGACGAGAAAACAAAGCGACACATTCAAATATATTTAATATGGCAACTAAAGCAGTATCAGGGCATCAAACGGCGCATGGCGCTAGTAAAAACCTCAAGTCCGCACTATTAGGGTGCGTATACAAATTTTCGCAAGCCGAGCCACGAATTACACAAAGCAACCGCAAGCGGCGTTTGATTGCTTCAAATGCGCCTGCACAGGAGCCTGTGATAATGTTATTATGCCTGAGCAGCATATTAATGACATTATATTTCTTTCGAATGAATGATATTCGTATACAAATTGTACACGAATATCATAAAGATAATATGATTTCAATACAAAACCATGCCCATTAGCTGAGAGATTTTTTTTCTTCACAATTACATTGCGTGCTAGTAACGAAAAGTTGTCTTTATACTCCTCTTATCTTCAGGTTCCTTTGATGTTTGTATCTTTAGACTCCCCTTATCTTCGGGGTCCTTTGAAGTTTGTTTCTTTAGGCTTCCCTTATCTTCGGGGTCCTTTAAAGTTTGTTTCTTTAGGCTCCCCTTATCTTCGGGGTCCTTTGAAGTTTGTATATTTAGGCTCCCCTTATCTTCAGGGTCCTTTGCTGAATATTTGATGTTTTCATCTCTTTATAAAATATTCTGTTACGGTTAAGTGATGTTTATTTATGACATCTTGTTTAAAAAAGTCTATAGATTTTCCAGATATAAAAACCATTTGTTATTTTTGTATTTATACTATACTAAAACACGTCTGCCCGCAGTTCCCAACCCCACCATCGCCTGAGCCGCGTGCCCTCCTGTATTTGCTTTAGTTGCTCTGACTCTCCGAATGTCAGCAAAAAAAAGTCTTTTACAGTTCTCTTTAAGATCTGTGATACAGGTATCGGGTCGAGCTGGTGTAGCAATCACTTCTGCCGTCTTATGATTTTAATATAATCTCGAACAATAAAACAACACAAGTATGTACCAGATCTAAACTCATGAAATTAAAGACTTGGGATAAAATAAGTACATTATTTTTTGATGATCCAGATATGCCAATCACATATCTTTGACAAGTTACCCTATTACACACATTCAGTTGAACTTGTGTGAAGGTTGTGACTGCAGCACCTTAAAAAGTATGTGGCAACAGGGAAGCTTTTATTGCTACCACCATAAACTCTTGAAAAAATAAGCCAAAAATTGAAACAAAACGTTATTTGATACCGAAATCATAAATAAAATTTAATAATTGATGCATTTCTTAATGCTGTAACTATTTTTAATTATAAATAAAGTGTTATTGTTTGTATTGAAATTATAACTCTTTCGCCAGATATTGCTTGGAAAACTAATTTTCAATCGGTTGGGGGAACATAAGGATAAAAACTTTTTATCAGTATTGAAACAAGACTTTTTTCGCCATACTGTAGTGGCCCGCACTAAAAGCCATACACCAATTCTCGTTGAAAACTATGAGTCTGCGGCACATGATAATACGCCTTCCAATTTCTCCAAAGTTTGAATCTCAAACGAACTTCATCTACAAGAAACTTACGGCGATGCCATACGTAGTAATGCAAAATCATGTGTTTTTGGTTTGAAAATTTGGTCGCCTAGAAATGTTTCAGATACTTTAGTTAAATACCGCGAGTAGAATACATTTTTGCCTTTGAAATAATCAAGTATTTTTTAGATAAATCTTTTTATAAGCCCAGAAAAAAATAATGTATCAGGCCTACGAAAACAGCTTTAAAGTTCAAAATCTCCTACTTACGAACCCATTTCGGTTATGGTATAACGTGGCAAATTAAGTTATTTATAAAATGATAGAAAAAAAATTAAATATTTATGCGTGAACATCCACAAAATAAAATAAAAGGCACTTTTTGGCCATGTTTTTTTTCTTGCATAAATCAAAACAGGCGGATGGTGTTAAGCGGGAATTTAAACCTTATCGCCATCTACGTAAGGGTTGTTATTGATAGCGGCTCAATTTAAAATATTACACAACGTAGTGAATCGCCTTAATTCACTTTCCAACACAACATTAAGGCTATTATAGATTGTATCACTACTATCTTAAACGAACTGTAACACCTTTACAAATTTGTTTCCCTTTGTTGATTTAGACTTCATTGAACTCTATGCTATTATATAATTTGAAGAATAGATATGTCCTTTGTCTTTCAACTTGTTCTTCTTCGTATATTTTCAATTAGATCTGACAGACTTTGATGTCTATAGTCTAACTTTTACTCTATAAACGTCTCCATAATTAAAGAAAATACAAACGGAATATTGCTAACGGTATAACGGCCTCAGAAAACCGCAAAGGAAATGGAAGGGTGAATAGAATATGCCTCTAGAAGGGAAGGAATTCAAATTAAAGGTTTTAGTTGATTGCTGGTATACCCGGTTGGACTGGGAAGTCTTATTTTTTGTCCCCGGTTTTGTACGGCTGGTTTGTCATTATGACCGAGTCTGTAATTCAGTAAGCTTCTATCGATTCAGCTTTTAACAAATTGACAGATGTCGCCAAGAAAAAATCAGCGACCTTATTCAATCCAAACCAAATTGGTCTTAATGTTGTTCGGTGGCAGAATGATCGATAATGATTCAAGGTAATCAATTTAAACAAATTTGCGCGAATAGTAATTTTTATTACAGTTGACGAAATGATTGCTTAAAACAGTATTTACTTTGAGAATACAGTTTGAATAAGCAGAAAATTATTCCAAATTTTACGCACAGAGACCTGAGCAAATTTCGGCGCCCTTGAGAAAACCAGGAGACGCCTAGGTAGGTGATCACTGTAACCAATAATATTTGAATGATTTGTATTTTTTTATGAAAAAAATCTTAAGGGCGATGTGTTATGACTGCTAGGTGTTGGGTATTATCAGCGCCTTGGCGCCTTAGCAATTCGGCGCCCGGAGCGGACTCTCAAATTGCGCCCGCGTAGGGCCGGCCCTGGTTACGCGCATTTGATTATTTCAAAACGGCTCGATCTAGAGCCTCGGTTATCAGTACACGTGTTGCTGTGTTTTACTTCGAAGTCTGTGCAAAATGTGAAAGGTCAGTAAAATGCAAGGTGTGACACCCCGTACGTTTCTTACAAACGTTTTCAATGTGAATTATTTAAAAATTATTATGTTGATAACATAATAAATAAAAATACGTTGAATGTATGCACGAGAGAATTTACAGTCACTCACATTTAAAATTTACTATTATAATACACACCTTCTTACTTCTTACCTAATATCTTTTTAAATAGTTTTATGAATGTTTTTTTTATCAGAAGTTGCAAAACAAAAAAAAATATTGATATTAACTGGCTGGGTTGATCGAACAATCTGGTGGCAATCGAAATAAATATTTTATATATTACAGATACAAAAATATTCAATCGCATAAAATAAGATACGCAAATACAGTAAATTATTGAACACAAGTAAGTATTAAGAAACGCAGAATACCGTTATAAATTAAAGTGTTTTGGTTGGTGGGTCTAATAATTATTATCGTGTTATTAGATTGAAGTTACTTAACTTTCGGCTTTGGTGTTTTTCGATAGTGGTTGGTTGGTTTTCGAAAATTAAAACCATCAATCAACTGTAAGTACTTCTCTTTTCTAGGAAGTTTCATTAACGAAATGTAAAAAAACATTTATTACTATGCCATTCCGATCACTCTAATTAACACTTATTTGCCTCTCTAAAGAAATTTATTACTCCGCGGCCATACTCGATCAGCTGATTGATTAAAACCTCCTCTTCCACATTTTTTCAATACGGATTGATATACTACATGCCACGACGTACAGTTAGTTAAGGTTGTCATTCTGAGAATCAAAAAACCCACACAATGATTATTGTACAATATAAACAAATAAATATATCATTTACCACTTAATTACACTCAACCCGTTTCAGAAGTACACTTTCTTCATCAGGAGAATATTAAAACAAAGTTATAAGATATACAGAGGTGAGCGAAGGGGAATGAGGTAGTTACGGGATTTCTGGGAAGAACAGAGCGGCTTACTGAAAATATGTGTAGAATTGAACTAAAAGATACATTGTTATTTGATTATTCAATAAACTAGAGTTATTATTTATGAATTTACTGATTTCCAGTGCTTATAAGCGTGTGTACTTATAAAAAGCATGATCGGTGGAAATGATATGATTGGGAAACTATGGAAAATTGTTGTTATTTAAGCATCTTAAATGTTCGGTGACTCTAATATATATATTTCTAGTTGTCTTACCTGTATCTAAATTTTTAATGTGAAACATCTTTTGACATGCCTAGGGGGGAGAAACCGACTGTGAGTGGTTTATTTGTGAATTCACTCTTGCATAGCAATCCTGGGAAGACGGGACGACGCTCTTGCACGGAACTACGCTTCATTCAACCAGCTTCTGAAATACTCATTCTCAGCCTCTCCCGGCCGCCAAAACTCTGTGTAATATATTTGCTTCTATTCTCACTAAAATTGACAACGGATCAATTCTAAATTCTAGATTTGTAGTATATTTATTTGTGTATATTTTAATACAAATATAAAAATTGTATTATTTCAAAAATATAAATACTTGTATACTTAAATTTTCAATTCCTTCAATAAAATATCAATTTCGATTTTAATTTTAATTTTTGTATATATGGTATAACCATGTATGATCGTGTGAGAAATGTGGATATCCGCAAAGAGTGCAAGGCTGATGTAAGCGTGATGAGTAAGATCATTAAAGGGACGCTTAGATGGTTTGGGCATGTAGAGCGAATGAGCGAAGAAAGGAGTGTAAGAAGAATATATGATGCAAATGTTAATGGTAGCAGAAGTCGGGGACGCCCGAGGAAGATATGGCACGACCAAGTGAATTAGATACTTGAGTCGGACCATGTCAAGAGCAAGAACAATAGAAGAGTATGTATGAATGTGAATGTGGCAAGGAGTGTGTGCCAAAACCGAGTTGTTTGGCGGTCAGTCTTTTCTGCCTACCCTTACGGGGAAACGGCATGGTGGTAAGTTAGTTTGTTATATCTGCCAAGCTATTTAAAAAAAAAATTACGTAACAGTCATTTAACAGTAGTTTAAATTCATAATCATTAGGCATTTAAAAGTTAAGTTAATTATATCCATTTTTCTTAATCTCTTGTCACGATCTTCGTCACACATTATTATTTATGCAACATTAAATAAAACCTCATAAAATCCATAACCCATTTGAAATCTGCCTTCGATATTGCAGGCCGTTATAAAAATATGGAGTTTAATAAGTCACCCGGCTTCAATTATTATTTTCAAAAACAGTTTTGAATTCTTGCATTACGAGTATACATGATAATTCGATATTATCGAGCCTCGCTTGAGAACAAATTTTTACAAATTAAAAAACTTTGAAAATGAAGTCTCGTCTTATTTTTGGAGCAAATGGACATTGTGAGCAAAATATAGTTGCAATGATCAAAACAGAGAAAAACTGTGAACATTTTGGTGACGTCTGAACTTATCATTCGAAAAGTGATGTACACAAACAAATTTTCTTCTTTATGTTCTTGATATGAAGTGTAAAGCTTAAAGATTTTCAACTAAATTGAAAAATTATTAAGAGGACCATTCAAAGAGTTGTAAAACTTTGCGGTTTTACGGGATTTTCTGATGTTTGTAAAAATCTTGTTTTATATCTCGTTGCTATAATAACATAATAAGGATCCTTGACACACTGACCTCTATTCTGTCATGGGTCAGTGGGATTTATCATCGAGGCAACTTATTATCCTCGTCAATCTTAGGGATTTGCTGATCATATTATTAATCCATGGTTTATGATTTATACTCATTATCAGATTCCAATATCAAATTAGTGTTCACATCACGGATGTTTAGTCGCCATGTTGCGACAAGGCTCCAACTGAATATTATATTATTGTGAGTTATGAGGTTGGAAACATTTGATTTTATTTTTTTATTTGGTACAATACATATATTTGAACACATTATTTTATAATGATTTACCCGTGCTGAGCCCCATTTTTCAGATTGAGAAAAAATGAATAAAAGGATGATGTAAAAAGAAATAATAAATTGAAAATAAAATACAGATAATCAAGGCGGTAATAACCTTCTATGAGGTACGGTTGTACATAATGATGAGTGATGGTGTTGTGTATTATGTATAGTATATGTTTTATTATTTAACGTTGTGATATTTTTGTTTATCTTTGAAACTTTTTGTTTTCCTCGTTTTTATATCTATTAGAAGATTGTTGTGTGCTTTTATTACCAGTGGTGTCTTAGTCCAAACCTTGTGTAGTTTTTTTATGTTTTTTTATACGCTAGTCTCATTAGTTTGTTTGTGCTTTTTTTTGTTTATTGAAGTTAATTAAAATATTAATATATTTATAATTGACATAACAATGCCATTTTCTCCCCGGTGTATAATATAACAATAGCAGATTTTATGGTTGGTTCTAATATATTATAGTGTTCTTGTTGTTAATTATAAATAAAGAAATATTTGAATTAAATGTATATTTTAGAATCTAAAATATATATCTAGTTGTGAAGCACAGGAGATATACACTGAAAAAATTACTTATATAAAATATTGATAATATTTGATAATAACGAAAAAATTACTTATATAAAATATTGATAATTTATTAAAAACCTGGTCAAATTATTTGTATTTCTGTTAAAAATGGGACTGCAGGCCTTAAACGAATGAATTGACAGGTTAAACACAAATAAGTTAATGAAATGTTGGAACACGTGTTCATAAAAAAATCTAATATTGTATTATATTTATCAGGAAGTGGAAATCTGCATGAACACTTGTTTCCATATAGTCCTGAAATGACAAATAATTTATTAGAAAATTGATTGCAATTATGTTTTCAACAGGATTTCAATAACACAGCCATACTCATTTTTCTCCGTGTAAGACTCAAAAAGCAGTCAGCAAACATAACGAAGGGGTCCTTGAAAAGGTGGGGGTCAGTTTTGAATGTGATTTTCATGCAAAAATATTCACAGAAAAACGCCTTTTCACAATCACACCAAATTTGGGGGCATATTTTGAAAGCCATAAACCTACAGAAAAACAGTAAATTTCATTTTTTTTCTTTAATTTTATAGAAGGGGTTCATACAAGACAGTTTCATGACACCTAATAGTGATTTGGAGATATGTGAGTCTTTAAAGAAATAAACGGTATCCAATTCAAATGTCATTTGAGTCCGAAATGTCAGTTAGAACCTTATGAAACCAAAGTAGCGGAATGTTTACGGGTTAACCTATCTTTCAAATCAAAATAACGATTTTGAATGCATTGGTATGGATTTAGTCGCGAGTTAAGTTAAGCTAGTTTTATTTTTTTCTTAACCTGAAGGGTCGTATCAGGATAGAGGTTTCCAAAATATTGTGGGGTAGGTTTTCCCGTTAAACCCATTGAATACACAATTCAACAGAATGAAGTTTAAGTAAGCAAAACATTGTAAAAAAGGTAAAGTGACGAATTTATGAAAATACTTAAGAAAATTCCGAATATCATGACAACGTGGATGCCCCACTGCGGGGCGAAGTGACTGAGCGGACGGAGCTAGAATGCAGAAAAAACTCCTTTGTAAGCGTTCAAAAAGAAGAAGAAGATGGTTTGAAAAGGAGATTTGTAAATACAAATCTTAGAAGGAGCGCGCTAATTATAAATGATAGGCATAAACGAAAATATTTCATGAAACACGACTTATTTCAAATATAGCAAAAATCTCTCCACAAATGTCGTAGCATTTTAAAAATCACTTTCGGATAGGGCAATGTATCAGATTGCCTTAAAATATAACGTATATTTTTTTAAGAGATTAAAAACTTTAATTATTTAAGGGAAATATGTCATACATTGATAGAAATTCGGAATGCGGAGTCTTAAAAACTGTAACCAGTGTAGAAAAGTAGTAACAAAGACAATATCTCACCCCTTTTGCTTTGTTTTTGCAAAGACATTTTTTGCTTTGTGTCCTCAAAATGATTAATTTTACTTCCTCATTGATCGGTAAAATATTTCATTTTTTATACTGCATTAATTATTTTCTACGTTGATTAAAGTGCACGGATTAAAGAGTTTTTCTTTAACACGCAACCATTCCTTAACGTGTGACAGTTATATATTATGGTGAACACTACACTTCTTTTAAAAGCATTAAAGCAACACACCACCATATAGCGTGAATGAATAATTATTGTAGTAAAGCCCCGAACACAAATCTCATTCCAGAAAACCTTTTTATGTCAAATTGGTTTAATATTTTCACGTTTGCGCACGTAAACCTGACACTTCAGTTCACGCGAACCACAATCTGATTTGGAAAGCAAAGTGCTATTTTCTTTTTGTGTCACGTAAATGCTAATCAAGCCATTACATAACAGGGTTGTTCTTTCAATTTCAAAAAACGTTAAAAGGTTTATATTTTAATTACCTCAAAATTCAGTCGTGATTTCGTCCCCACTATTTCAGGGACAAATATTTTGCTGTGTATTTGTACCAATAAATTCTGTCAGATATGAATTAATCGGTTTATCATGTCAGTTTGGAATCGGATTCCATGTGGACTCTATATCAGCATTACCAGACGTTGTTTAGAAACATTTACTTGGTTTTAATGATGTCTTAGCGTTTGTGCTGAAAAAACACAATATAAAATCTGGAGAGGTAGTATTATAGGTACCTATTTAAAAAAAATGTATGGTATTTGTACTACTTTTAATAATTACGTAATTTTTTTAAACTTGTGTGTTATATGTAATATTGACAGTAATTTTATAAAACCTAATTGGGTGTCATTTACCGCGACTTCACATTTGATGAATTTAATTTGGGGTTTGGAATTATTTCAAGTTCCGACAAATTAACGGTTCATTTTGAATTTTTCGTAATATATGTTCCAGGCTGCAGCCTACATGTTACAGCCTACATTGTCCTGATGATAACCAACTCCGATAGAGAGAGGCCACCAGAAGAAGAAAATGATTAAGGGTACTTAATAAATAATATTTTGTATTATGAAACAAATATTTTATAAATACCTATGAAAAATATAAATATCTGATAAAAGTGTTGCAATCTTTCAAGAACCAAAAACACTTAGAAAAGGGTACAACTTAACAAGAAGCGGGAAATAAAACTAGTGTTGGATTCAGGTTTAAGGTGTCACAACACTTACTCCCGAAGGAAAAACAATTATTTCTTCATATGAAGCGGTTACTTTGTGATGTGACATTATAATTTAAAATTAAACAGTAACTTTGTAAACTAAGATGCTTAAACAGTAATGGATTCTCCGAATTTGCAAATCACCTCATAGCAACAAACCATACGTTCGACAAAAATACTGGCGTCAGCCTATTACATAAAAACGGAATAGGTCTTAGGTTGGATAACTTAGAAGCGTTAGAGTTAAGGAAAGCCATAAACGTCAATAGCAAAGTCATCAACAACCAAATAAACCTAAATAAAAGCCCTATACTCAGATTGTTCCCTATTGACAAAGAACACTCGCCTCCCAATCTCCCAACTATCCCTACCTCTTCCACTGTAGCTCAGACTGTCCACCTACCGTGATATCTACACATGTTAATTTAATTTTTAGATTTTTAGTATTATACTGCCCTGATGAGGCTACGGTTGTAGCGAAACCCGGTCGGCATTAAGTATTTACCCATAAGTGATGTTTACAAAGTTACTGTTTAATTTTAAAGAAAAACAATTAGTTTTTTTTGTATTAGATTAGAAGGGCAGGATATAAAGATGACCGACTTATCGTGGTGATGTACGCATTGAACATAGAATCACGTCATTATTATTATGTCAATTACGTCGGTCCAATGCCAAACTCGCGAATCTGCATTATTGCTAGTTTTGGGTTAAATATACGAGGCGTATCCAGAAAGTAAGTGTCACGACCGAATGAATTTTATTTTTGACATGTTGGCTACACTTACGTGTAGCCTGACTCTTCTCCTCCGCAACAAGACCAGTTCAAGGTCAGTACGTTGAGAAGTGTCGACGCGACAACACGTTTCGTGAAAAATGTCAATCCAATCTCCCGCCAAGTGCGAAATACGCGGCGTCATCCGTTATCTCGTTTGGAAGGGAAAACCTCCGTTTGAGGTTTATAATGAGGTGAAAACTGCATTTGGTGATAAAGCTATGAATCGTACGAGTGTGTACAAGTGGTATCGCGAGTTTAGAAACGGTTCTCACCTCTTCACCCTCCGCCAAAAAGTTCAAAACCACAATTTCAGCCAAGAAAATCATGGCATCCGTGTTTTGGGACTGTCAAGGCATAATTTTGATTGAATATCTGCCTCAAAGGGAGACCATCAACTCGAGATACTGTGAGACCCTAAAAAAATTGCGGAAGGCGATTCAAAACAAGAGGAGAGGCACGTTGACAAAGGGAGTCATCCTGCTGCACGACAATGCCAGACCTCACACGGCCAACGCCACGAAGGAACTGCTTGCCTCGTTTAAATGAAATGTCCTGAACCACCCCGCGCAATCCCCTAACCTAGCACCTTCAGATTATTATCTCTTTACCTCCCTGAAGCTGTACATGGGTGGAAAAAGGTTTTCAACCGACGAGGAGGTAAATGAGGAGGTGGAGAAGTGGATGAAGGAGTTGGCGGGAAACTACGTCGAGGAAGGCATCAAAAAGTTGATCCCCCGCTTCACCACCTGCATTGAGAGGAATGGCGACTAAGTCGAAAAATAGCTTACATGTACTACGGTATTCAGTACACTTACTTTCTGGATACGCCTCGTACTTACAATTTTCAATTTAAACAGAGCATACACTGCAAAAATAGCAAGCGGTAGTTGAATAGAGCATTTACGGAGCTTTAATTTTAACCTTGAAATTTGATTAACTGTTCAAAAAATTAAGTTCTTAATTAAGATTAAAAAGTTTAAGTTTCAAGGAGACTAGATTCTCATTTAGATCCCTTTTAGACGTAATCAGACATGATTTAGTCTTTGAAACAATAAATTCGACTAGGTTATTCTTACCCCACGAGGAAACCCTCTCGAGGTAAGAGTCCATTCTCTGCTTCAAAGACCATAACGTTCCAGACACCGCCGCCAAACATGCGTCACATAGGCGAGAAGATCATTGCACGACCGGTTCCACCGAAATCCGCATTGACGGTCTTTATTAATTTTATTATTATCGAGGTAGGTGAGCAGTTTGTCGTTGATCACACGTTACATTACCTTGAATAGAATAGATGTGATCGCTATGGGGCACAATTGGTCGGGTTAGAGCGGTCACCCTTCTTTGGAATGGATGAATGCCCGCTTTCAGTGGGTGACTTCCAAGTATCAAAATATTGATTCATCAAAGCAGATTCAATCTCCGCCCAAAAAAGAGAACATTGAAAATATAGGGAAAAACATTCCCAAGCTAAAAACATTTGAACATGAATCTTACATACTGCACACCCAATGTTGCCCACTCCTTGAAGTGGAAAAGATAAGCATAAATGCAATACTTTTGATTGGGGAAAACAGAAAATTAACATATACTTCGTCAATTAAAAGCAAATTTCTGAATGGACTAACAACTGCAACATGTAAATAAGCATACGGATAGATTACCTAGAAAAATGACCGCTATCGAAAATCCTTGTAAAAGTAAGTGTTACCTAATTTATCTGTTGGTGATGAAAAGCATTTTTGTCGGGGACGATAAGTTGAAATTAAATCAAGCTGGAAATGGTGATAGATAACGTTTTGACGGATTTTTACCATTTTTTGTCAATTCGGACTTTATAGACATTGTTTTTCTAAAATTAACGATATTTGAAAATTTTGAACATCTGTATCTCAAACACTATTAAGTTCAAAGATTTTTTTTGATTTGATTTTTAACTATAGAAAATGTAGTCTACTATTTGTCAAAAACTGAAAAAAGTAAAAAACTTCTGGAGGTCATGAAAAAATAACAAAAAATCATTACATCCTACAAGTGATGCAAGGTAACAACCCCCCTTTTAAGTGATAAATTGACTGCATTAATATTACATTTGGGGCTTCTATAACCCCACCGGCTTCAAAAGATAGAAGCAGTTGGGACTCTTGTGTGGTATTCAAATAAAGAAGGAAAAAAACACGCTTGGTGGCTGGGTCTAAGAACCATCTACTTTTCTACCACACTCTTTCCCAATTCCTTACCTTCCTCACTTTTTTTAACCTCACAGCGTACCCCAATTGAGAATGCCATAATCCCACTGGCTTAAAAAGGTGAGAGAAGTTGGGACTCTTGGGTGGTATTCACATAAAGAAAGAAAAACACGCTCGGTGGCCAGGTTTAAGAGCCATTTACTTTTCTACCACACTCTTTTCCAATTCCTTACCTTCTGTTGGTACCTAGGATGATTATACCTTATACCTTTCCTTTTGATTCCTACCTCCAAAATTATTGTTGTCCACCTTTCTAATTCCTACCTTTATGCCGATTACAACGTGTGTGTGGTTCAGTTGAAATTAAAAAGTCATCCTATCAACCTGTGTTTGATTACGGATATCCCTGCCGACAGTGTTGACATCAAAAGCCTTTGCGCTCGAGAGTTTGTGGCTGTGAAAAGTGAACTCTAATGAACCAGCGCAATTAAAAAAGCAAAAGAAGAAAACAACGATAAGTCGGCCTACCAGATTTCCAATCCTCTTCTATCCGCTGTGCGACGGTGACTTGATTCCGTCCCCATTCGGTTCCTTACTCCCTTCAACCACACAGCATGCTTCCATTGGGGATGCCGTCACCCCACTGGCTTCAAAGAGTGAGAGCAGTTGGGACTCTTGTATTGTATTCAGATGATAAAACAATATTTTTTTACATTAAACTTTAGTTTCAGAATCTAACTGAAGTTACAAATAATTATGTCATCGAATAATCTTCTGGTTATCTTAGATACAAGTTTTAAGCGGTGACAAAACGTAAAGTTCTACGCAAATATAGATCGTATTCGTATGAAGCACTAGGTAAACAATCAATAGAGGGGTTGCTTTATCATTGAGCTACGGAAGTTATTATGTGGGGGTGTGTTCGTAGGGTGTGCCAGGGTTGCATGAGTGCTTTGTGTAACACCCATATTGTTTGGCGCTACACACAATATTAATGTGTTGGGGTTCGGAAATTCATTTAAAATCCATTCCAATAATACCGCCAGTCTTGTAAGTCAAATTAAATAGTTTCTACCCTCCCACATTGATGTAGATTTCTCCCTGCATGTGTTTCCAGATATCGTTTTATTCATTGATATTAATGTTATTTAAGAACAGGGCCCGACTAACTATATTCAAATTTATTATTGAGATAATTGTGGTTTATTAAAAAAAAGATCTTGAATCATTTAATATTTTTTTAATAATTTTATTGAGTAAAGGTTAATTTAGAAATCTTTTATTTTTAATTTTTTTTATGTGGTACGCCAATTGGGGTATGTTGTGAGTTTAAAGGGAGTTAGGAAGGTAGGGAGATAGAAAAGAGGGGGGTTGGAAAGTATCTGCCTCTTAGATCTAGCCACCGAATATGTTTTTCCTTCTTTATATGTGAATACCACACAAGAGTCCCAACTGCTCTAACTTTTTGAAGCCAGTGGGATAGTGGCATCCTCAATTGGGGTATAAATACAGAAAATTTATCACTTAAAAGGGGGTTACCTTGCATCAGAGTTAGGTAGTTATCATTTTGTTCATGACAAAATCCAAAAAACTGCAATTTTGATATCTTTTACAGTGGTGTTTGAGACATATCTCTTCAAGATTACCATAAATTTTCATATTGTGTCAATATAAACAAAACAATTTTTTTTTCTTGTTTATGAATACAAGTAAGTTTACAAGTATCTGAAATTAACAAAAAATGGTATAAATAAATAAAAAAACGTTGTTCATTACCACTTCTAGTTTGGTTTAATTTCAACTTAATGGGTTTGGATTAATATTTGAATACTCATCTTCCCTTCCTTTTCGTCTGCTGCACTTCAGCCTCCCTCTGCCGATTCCCCTTCCTATTCCCATTCCTCTTTTTATGATTAACATATTTGTAATTTGATAAAATATAAAACGTTGTGCGGGAGCCAGGATCGGTGTATCTCGGACATGCTACGCCATTGTCTAGGATTGCTAAACATAAAAAATGCTATATTTTCTCTTTCGACGAAAATTTTCAAGTGGAGAAAAAACATTCAATTGGTTTTGCCGCAAAATTGGCCCGATAAATAATTTTTTTATTTTTATTTTTTTATTTTTTATTTTTATGTGACACCTCACAAGAGCGTCCCTGCCTGTGCAGTGTACAGACAGGGGAACTATGTCACCACCCGGTTGGGCGGCGTTGTTAGGCGGAATAAGGTAGGGGCTGTAGGAAGGGATTTGTTAATGCGGGCCTTGAAGAGGCTCGGATTATAGGAGGGAGGAAAAACAGATGCCGGTAGCTCGTTCCACATACGAGCCGACTTACACAAAAACGAGTCGTAAAAACGGCCCGTTCTCATGAAGCCAACGCCAACCGTGAACGGGTGTTCAGTTCGTGTCCGTCGAGTTTCGCGCGAGGTGCGTCAGGAATCAATGCTGCTAGCTCCTTGGAGCAGGCTCCATTGAAATACCTGTAGAACAGACACAGCATGCCTACATTGCGTCTATGCATTAGAGAAGGCAATCGGTCTGTTAACAACGGATTGTCAATCAGACGGATCGCTCTCCTTTGCACAGATTCAAGCAGGTTTATTAAGTTTTTTGGGACACCAGCCCAAAGGTGGCTTCCAAATTCAATAGTTGGGCGGACTTGAAACTTGTACAGGGTCAGCAGCTGGTCACTGTTGAAGAATCTCCTAGCCCTGTACAAGACGCCCAACTTCTTGGAGGCCTGATTTACTCGGGCTTCTATGGATCCCCGATACTTGAGCCGGTCTGATATAGTAACTCCAAGCATTTCAATGGAGTCTTTATTGGGGAGAGTGCTCCCATCAAATTGCACCAGACAGTCATTGATCTCCCTCTTTGCCGAAACCAGACACGCTTGGGTTTTTGAGACGTTGAAACTGACCAAGTTGGCCTTACCCCAGGCACGAACCATCTCGAGGTGGTGGTCAATTTTTTGCTTCAAAACTTCCCGAGCTGTTCGGATATCATAGGTGGAAGGGGGCCTGTCAAAAAGATAACCTTCGTGAACGGTTTTGTCATCAGCGTAGCAGTGAATTGGTGCACATTCAACGAGATCGTTGATGTGCAATAAAAACAGCGTCGGAGACAGCACAGATCCTTGTGGCACCCCCGAATTGATTTGGTGCGGTGAGGAAGAAGAGTCGTCAACCATGGTTTAAATTGTTCTTCCCCTCAGAAAGTCCGCAATCCAACTATGCAGGGTTGGGTGGATCCCATACGATGGTAACTTCCCGATAAGCGCCCGGTGCCAGACTCTGTCAAAGGCTTTGGAGATATCCAACCCAACGGTTTGAGTTTCACCAAAATGATCCATGTACTGCCCCCAAATATGCGTCACATATCCGGGTTTCGACGAAATCCATATTGCCGATCGCTTAGGATATTGTTATTCTCGAGATATGTGAGCAATTTGTTGTTAACCACCCTTTCTAATACCTTCGAGAGTATGGAAGTGATGGCTATGGGGCGGTAGTTAGAAGGGTTGGAGCGGTCCCCTTTTATGGGATTGGGTCTAAGATTGCCTTGATCTGGCACCTTTCCACCTTTGAGAGAGAGCCTAAATAATTTCGCGACCACTGGAGTCATTTCTGCAGAACACCTCTTGAGGACCAAGGCAGGTATTCCGTCCGGCCCACTGGCTTTGTCGACTTTCATCTCGTTCAAGACTTGGAGAACCTCTCTGTTCCGAATCTTCGGTTCCTCCATTTGAAAACCGCAGTGTGGAATGGAAGAGGGAGTCTCTCCGTTATCTTGAAGAGTTGAGTTTTCCGCAAAAATTTTGCCTAATAATTCAGCTTTCTCGCGGGCCGAGTTAGCCAGCCGACCATCAGGCTTGGTCAGAGGTGGGAAAGTGGTTCTGCAGAAATTTATTCCGATCGAGCTAGCGAGTGAGCAGAAAGCACGGCTACTATTGGGGCAGTCAGCCAGCTTTTTCGCAATTCTCTGGTCGTGATCGCTCTTAGCTCTATTTAGAACTCTCTTACAACCCCTTGCCCGTTTTTGGTATTCCGAAAGGTTATTCATGGAGCTAATCTTCCGGAGTGCATTAAAAGCCGTATTTTCGAGTCTGACAGCTTCAGCACAGCGATGGTCAAACCACGGTTTTGTGCCTGCTCCAGAGGATTTGAGGGAGAAGGGAATGTAGCAATCCATCTAGAGTAGAAAAGATACTTGGAAAGCCGCTGAAATGTCTTATTTGTCAGCTATAGACCAACGAACTACCATTTCGATTGGCAACATCTGCTGCCTTCTTTCGATGGTTTGACCAATTGGAAAATAAAACTTTGTGCGGTTTGTTCCAAATGGATCTTCCTCAGAAAAATTAACGTAATTAATTAGGCACCCTTAAAAAGGTATGAAAATATGCATATGGCCTATAGCTACTCGAAAACTTAAGAATAAATTAAATTAATTTTTATTTTTAACTTCCAATAATGGACGGAATTTTAAAAAAAAAGATGAGAAATGATTTGAAAAAAAAAAAAAATAATTGGTCACATATTTTTAGCAAACTTTTTTTTATTACATAGCTACAGGACAAAGGCACAACATTAAATTGTTTTGGAGTTTTTGAATGGGGGTTAAAATATAAACTTATTGACTGATTTTATTTATTTATTATTAGCATTACAATGATTACACGGAGATAATGAGTAATGCCAAATTTTTTTTAATTTTTCACATTATTGGTAAACCTGTTAAGAACGAGACTGATAGCCACTTCCTGATAAAGTGTTAGTAAATACATAAGAATGTCGGAAAACGTGATTATACCCTTGTGATTGTCTAAATAAAATATCGTAACTTAAGTTTATTTATGGCCATCAATTCACTCGCTAATGGCCTACTATCCCGTTTTTAACAGGAATATGAATAATTAGAAGAAATTTTAAATAAATAAGGAATATTTTTTACCAGGAAGTTTTCTCCGTGTACAAAGATTTGAAACTTTAATAAATTGACCATTAAAATTGAAACTTTAAAAAATTGACCATTGACCAGTCTATGATTATACCTACTACCTACAGTATTAATTTCTGCTCCCAGTATAAAAACAGTAAAAAAATAATAAAATTAAACTTTGTGTTATAAAACTTGTTGGTTTAATATACTTGATTACTCCCGACGGTGTCAAAGTATTTATTCTGCTGTGAAACTTGTTTTGAAATTCGTAAACAGTGCAAACAAATAATATCTGACAGTTAGAATAATTGTCAGTCCATAGATAAAGTCCGAAAAAAGAAATACTTTATCAATTACATACCATAAAGCAAAACCGGGGCAACTTGCATCCTTTTATTTTATTCCAACAATATGGCTAATACACGTGCAGGTAAAGTAAATAATGCACCGAAAAATGAAGATAAAACTATGGAAAAAATAATTCAATATATCGACAAAAACGACGATATCATAAGAAAATCAACCTGGCAAATGAATATAACCGAAAAATAAAAAATGAATTTGAGATTATTAAAAAACAGCACACAGAACAGAACATAACAATAAAAAAATGGAAATCCGAGTCACGGAACTGGAGTACAAATCTAGATCCAATATCTTAGAGATAGCGGGTATCCCCCAGAAAAATGGAGAGCAACCCATTGAAATAGTAAGGAGAGTTGCTGCTGCAGCCGGTGTAAAAGTTCAGCACTCTGACGTCGGTGAAGTAACCAGAATTACAGACCGGCGCAACCAGGCACCCACCAAATTGCTTGTGAAGTTTTTAGACACAAGAATAAGAGATGTACTTTTAGAAAAAAGAAAAGACATTAATTACAATTCAATTCAAGATCTTAAAGATTGGCTATAGACTCGATATTTATTGGAGAGGACATAAGTCCATACCATAACAAATTTTTATGGAAGGCGAAACAAATAGCAAAAGAAAAAAAATATCAGTACGTATGGATAAAAAAGGGACAGATAATGCTACGCAGGGCCCAGAATGAAAAAAATGTATACATAAAACACCTAGATGACCTGAACAAAATTATCTAATTAAATGTTTCTCCATATACTACATACCAAAAATAATAATTTACCAAAATGGATGAACAAATAACTATATCTAAACCAGAGAAAATAACATCACTTAAACATAATTTTAACATTTAAAAAAAAAACATAATGAGCATTAATAAAAACTTCAATGAACTACAAGTACTAATAAAAAGTTTAAAATTAAAATGGGACATAATTATACTTACCGAATGCTGGATAACCGATAAATACTATGCTTTACAAATTGACAATTACATCCTTCACTCAACGTTAATGAATAAGGGAAAAAGTGATGGTGTAGTTGTATACATTGATGAAGATATAGAAGTTAATGTTAAAGAGATCAGTATAAATAAGGCAAACTGCCTAAAATTATCAATTGGGAACGGTACAGCCATACTAGCAATTTATCGATCGCCCTCAACCAAAAACATAGAACCTTTCCCTCATTCTCTATCTCAAGAACTAAATCAACTCAAAAACATTAAAAACGTTTTTGTTATTGGTGATATTAATATTGATATTCTTCAAAATGGACACCCAAAAAAATTTTACTATATGCAGACGCTTGCTTACCATGGATTCAAAAGCCTCATAAATGAACCAACTCGAATATCAAATGAATGCAAAACTTGCATCGATTATATCTTCAGTAAGACCAATAAACAAACTCAAGGCATCATATATACATCCACCATTACAGACCATTACTCAACAATTCTCTCCATTAACAAAAATAAAACAGGAAAAATCCAAAATCATAAAATTGTACTGCAAATATCAGAAACCAATTGGAAGGTGGTAAAAAAAAAATTACAAAATACTGAGTGGACAAACCTTTATGAAACAGACGATACAAATTCTGCTTGGAGCTATTTCAATGAAATTATACAACATACAATACTATCAAATACCACATTAATAGAAAAAAAGATAACCCATAAAAATAAGCACATCAAACCTTGGATTACACAAAACATCATCAACTGTATAAGGAAAAGAGATGAAATACATTTAAAAGTTAAAATAGACCCTTACGATATACTTAAATTAAGATTCTATAAAAGATACAGAAATATAAGTAAAAAATTTATTCGCAACGCCAAAGAAAACTACTATAAAAGTAAAATAGAAGAATGTAACAATGACTCCAGAAAAATATGGAAGATTATAAAAGAAATCACTAACTCTGAACCCTCCTACAACAAGAAAATGATTGGAGAATTAAACAATTGACATGATTCTAACTTTTTTTGCAGAGCATCCTGACAAAATTCTTGAATATATTAATACTTTTTTCACTAACATAGGCTCGAAATTAGCAAATAAAATCACAAAATCAATTACTAATGAAAAGAAAATAGAAAATAATGAAGTCTCAATCCAAGATAGCACACTAAATCTAAATCAAATAACTAGCAACAAACTAAGAAAAGTGATTGCTTCACTAGATAACAACACTTTTTCAGGAAATGATCCTATCTCAATCAAAACTATAAAACATCTCCAAGAGGAGTTGATCCTCCCCCTGACATACCTTATAAATCTCTCTATATCAAAGGGGATATTTCCTTCTTGTCTAAAAAATGCTACAGTTTTACCAATTTATAAAAATGGAAACAAAACTGCTACAGCAAATAAATTAACCACTCAGATATTTCCCAGAAGAGCATTATAAAAACCATACTAAAATTACCCATCAGAACCCCCTCAAAAGATATTTTTAAGTATTTTGACATTCTAAATTTAAAACAAATATATTCCAAGAATATTTTAATACATCATTTTAAAAACAGAAAATCTCCTAATGAAACTCGGATACATGATACAAGAGCCCCAAAAAGGGATATACGAGATGTTCCAAAATTCAAGACAAGTTTTGGCCAAAGAAACCACATATATCTGGCAACCAAACTTTACAACATCCTTTCTCCAAGTTTGAAAAATATAGAAAAGATAAATAAACTTAAGGAAAAAATCAAAACATGGGTGAAAGAAATTAATGCAGACATACTAGAAAATGTATTAAAAACATCATAGAAACTAAATAACAGAAAATCAAAGAAATCTACCAGTCCGCCTCAGCACAGGACTACCTAGTGAGGAGGACTAAGAACAAACAGATGAAATATTATAGATTATCATATATTGTAACTCTCATCAAACCTGTAAATAAATAGACACTAATAAAAAAAAAAAATTAATATAATATTAAAATGCTTTATAAAGGGGATATTTACGATTTTTAAAAATTTATTATTCTTGCTGACTCCTTACAATGATTTATAGATATCATGATGAATTCTAGGAATGATAAAATCAGAACACATCTTCAAAAGATGTTTATATTTTTCTTTCTTCCTAAAAGTCCACCATAATCCTAGATCAGTTCTCTTGAATTTAACTTTTTTTAGAGTCCGAGGTTTACTTCATAAAACTCATCGTCGTACGTCGTCTTTAATTATCCGTACTTGTTCCGGTACTGTAACCAGAAAACATGGGTACAAGGTAATTTAAATGATGGTTTTCGGTAAAATACTTTTTGATACTCTGAATACTTTTCGGTATTTTTTGAATGAGACAGGTAAACACAAATATAATTTTTTTTTGTAAAATATTGCTTAGAACCAGATTTGCGGCGGAGATCGAAGCTGCATAGATGGATTTTGTAATCCACTATAAGATGTCTCTGCCGGTTGTGATACTTGCAATTCACCCACCAAATCAATGGAGTGAAGGTGTCTCTGCCTGGTAGCATACTTGTAATTCACCCCCTAAAGTCTAAATCAATGATGTGATGGTGTCTATGCCTGGTGAGATACTTGTTACTTACAAATATTCTTGTAATATTTCCATATAACCATAAAAAAACAAGAATGTTGCGTCAATAGTTATCGGTACAGCTTACAGATTGTCTAAAATGATCATTCTTAATACAAACCAAGGGCGCCTCTAGCGGAAATTGTCAACAACAAAGAAGTTTACAATACGAAAATCACGAATTTGTCACATTCGCCTTGTCATTTTTGCATTGTCGTATTAAAGGCAAAAGAACAAAATATACTCAATGCCAAAAACACGACAATGAATATTAGCGAGGTTGGAATTGCAGTAGGTATTTAGTCAGATTCGTGAATTGGTGGGTCCTCAGTTTCCGCCATGTTATACGAATTCACATTGTCTGTTTTTGCAGCTTATGCTCAAATATGATTTAAGATTTTCACGGCCAAAAGTATTTTAGTTATTTGTTTTTGGGGTGTTATGCCGTGTTGCGCTAACTCCTTCTTTAGCCAACGTTTCGGACAGCATTGCAGTGTCCATCATCAGGGCAGATGTGTTATTTAACTTAAATAACACATCTGCCATTTAATTTAAATAACACATCTGCCCTGATGATGAACACTGCAATGCTGTCCGAAAAGTTGGCTAAAGAAGGAGTTAGCGCAACACTGCATAACACCCCAAAAACAAATAAAAAAAGCTTATGCTCAGTTTAAAATGAATTTTTTTGTTTATTTTAACCTAAAATTTGCCGAAATTCAGATTCGCGAGTTTGGCACTGGACCGACGTTTGTGCTAGTCGGTGATTAGACACGCAACTCCAGATTTTATATAAAAAGCGTATATCAGGACGATAAGTTGGTCATCTTTATTTCCTATCTTACTAATCTAATGAAACAAGCCTGCTTGCGTGTTCTCACATGATTTAACGGTTTCCAAGTTTTTCCCTTGGGATTAAGTGTTATGACGCTATCTTTAACCTGAATACAAACACTATTTTGATTTCTCGCTACTTTTTAAGTTTTACCTTTTTTGAAGTGTGTTTGGTGCTTCGAAAGATTGAAACACTAAAAAATTTTTACTAAAATAAAATAAACATTTTATAAAATATTTGGTAATGTTGTATTTATAATATAATATATTGTTTACTTAGTATCCTACATCATTTTCTTTGACTTATCCCATAGGAGGTTTGCTATTATCAGGACAACCTTCACCCTTGTAATGTTTTTAAGCTTCTACTCTAGCTTTTTAACGAATTAATATTTTGTTACGTTTGATTTGCAACTTCTCGCGGTTTATCAACCCTTCAATCTTAACAAATTAATATGTCACGTTGTGTAATTTTTTTGTTTCGACAGTGATTAATTCATTGAAGGATCCTTTTAATTGGTTGTGGTAACTTTGGTTCTTTTTAGATGAGGCGTGTTACATTCTGTATGGTTTGAAAATAAGACAATGACCGACTACCCTGATTTTAACTACCTTTTCCTACCTTGTTTGCTCGCCCAAACGGTTCCGGTTGCTGCAGTCGATAATGTGCTAATATAATGAGACAATTAATTACAAGTACATGAAATTCGCTATAGACAATTCAATTCAAGATGCACAAGATTCTAGGTTAGTGATTTGACTATGGATTGTTAGTTTTGTGAGTTATTTCTATGAGTAGGTATTTTCGGGAATAGCTAGAGACAAAACATGTGTTGCTTTCGATTGGTCTCCGTCCAAATCCCATCCATCAACGTGACCAGCTCGAGAGCAGCCAAGTTGATGGTCCAATCCCAACACCTCCAGAAATTAATTGAATATCGCTCAGCGACAGATGAAATAATGACATGTTTTGCCTCCTACCGGAGGGTGATGAAGGTGGGATGTGGGTCCTTGGTGGTAAATGATGATGTTGATTGATGAAGATTCATCTTATACCGTTAGATATAAGGAGCTGCTCCGGTCCGGTGGCATGATAGCCTGATGTCAGGAACCATTTGGGTCACGTGGGTAGCGCGAGGTCTAGGTCGCGTCAACCTCCCCCAAATTGATGATGAGTTAAGCTTCGCCAGTATGCCGAAAGTTAGGAGTCCACTCTACTCACCTCAAACATAAACATATACTGAAGTGGTTTGCATCAGCAACGTCAGGAGTTCGGGAGTCCCGTGAATACCCCTCTGGTTTACGCTCGTAAGGATAATGATGAATTCAGCTTCAGTTTGTTCGGCTTCGCCTCTGCAGTCACGCTACTCCAAATAGCTCCCGGCTCCAGTCTATACAGCTTCTCGTTCCAGTAGAGGTAATGACACATATTTATCATATGTACAATACAGAACATACTTCAAGTCTTTCGTCCACACTCAAAATAGTCATGTCAATATTTAATTTGGATGAGGGCGTCCATCCGACATAACGAATGTTTCCGAGACGGGAGATTTTACCCCACTTCAAAGTCATGGTCATTCGCTCTATCGTTTGTTACCCTCCGTTCGCTTCAAATATCAAAGAATGGTAGAAAATGATATCCTCGACTTCCGGCGCTAAGGATCAGGGATACTGGAATCATCAGGTCGTGAATCTGAAATCATCCGATCTCCGTCAGCTCAAACGGTTCCAGTCAGAGTAAATTTCCAACCTAAATTCTGGATGACTTCTCCTCCTATAGTGGGGTAAGTATTTATTGAATTTGACAGGAAGGACGTCAGAAAGCGCCAAAACAACTTCATATTCGTCACGATTCCTTCGTTCTGTCAGCGAGAAAATCCTCCCCATACGCCAGACAAGAATAGCATAGCCATTACCCGCTTCGTTCCTTCGTCTACCAAGCCAACTCAAGTAGGAAAGCCCATTAGCAATCTTCGTTCCCTTCGATTGGAACTCCGTGAAAGCATCCTCTCACCAGCTGAAAATACTCGAGACAGGGGTCTATTCAGGGTAACTATCTCAGGTTGGTCCTCCAACACCTTCGACAGAAACCGGTGCCTTTACGGGAATAACTCAACCACACCAATAGCAGGGGAAAAAGCCGGCGCTGCTATACTAAAATAGACGTTATCTCGGTACCCAGGGTTATCGACTTTGCTAACACAAAAGTCCCTATTAGGCAAGCCAATCACAAATTTCGTTCCCTTCGCCTTTGTCGCTTAGATAAGATAGGACAGCCTACGGAAAATTCGTACACTTCGTCCCCGCCAAACTTATGAAAATGAAAATCTCACTTGACAGAATAGGAATGCCAGACAGATGAATTCTCTTGGCGGCTAGCTTCAATCCGCTGCGTTATCCCGATTCAAAGATGAATCGGAAATTATATGCTAACAGAGAAACCCCTGTAATAACTACAATACACCGTAGCCTTCACAAAGTTCGTAAAACGGGCTTGGAAGTAGGTATTGGTGATACGTAGGTATACGCACGTGGCTCTAATAGTTGAAATAATGGTGCACTCGCTGTACATGGCTAAGTGAGAGTGATGTTTGAATGAGTTATATTTAATTAAATATATTTTATGAATTCCGTATAACCTAATCGTTAAATATTATTACTGGAGAATTTTTAAATCATTTTAAATTGCATAAAATAGTCCAACTCATGACTCAAAATAATGCGCATTGTTCGATAATCCAAAGTTAAAACTAATCCAGTGCCCAGGCGGTCTTAACACAATAGGTGATTTATGGCATCTTCTGCTAAAAGGGTCCGCACTCTATTATTCTGTTGAAGATTTTATTCTATAGTATTCAAGTTAAATACTCTTACTTCAAAATACAATTGAATTATTTGGTTTACATTAGGGAAATAAGTGTTAATAATTAGATTATAATAGACTTACCGATACATCTTAGTGTCAACAATCCAAACAATTATAAGAAACAACCACACACACATGCAGTAAAATACTCATGCTGTTAGAAAAATCACTCCTTCTACACTAAATGACTTTAGCCGTGTTCGCGTCCCGACGATTAATTCTTGTTGACGCGCTTCCTAGTTTTTACTGACTCGACTATCTTAAAATGCTGACCGATCCTGATTATTCCTGACCGTCTCCCAGACCTTGAAACTCTGACCCCCTTGACTGTATTTTATCGTCTCCCAACGTTTTCAAAACCTGACTATCTTGAACCGCTCTTTCTAACCACGACTATCGACTTCCTTCCCCCGTTCTTCAACGCTAACTGTCTCGACCGTCTCCCCGCGCTTTCAAATCCAGACTCCCTTCCCAAACCAACCCCCCAAATCGCCATATGCGATTTCTAATTTATGTTCTTTTGAATTCTGAATGCTTTTTGTATAAAAAGACAGAAATGCACTAAAGGAACACATCAATTATGAGCTCTAGGACCCGTCACATTAATTTAAATCGTTTCAAAACCAATAAATTGTTACTTCTCAAGTAAAATGTCCAATTCTTTGTTCAAAAGAATGTAACAAGACTCTTCCAGTCCAGTGGCGTGTCTGCCTACCAGTTTGTTCGGCTCCCAAATTATCAACCTAATTCTGGAATGTAGTAAATAATTATGATGTGATAGTTTTATTTTTAAATCTTCTTGCGAGATTTTAATTTACTTAGGCAAATTCCAAACTCGTCCTGTTAAAATGTTATTTACCTCGCTATTCATAATTATAATTCGTCTAAATCCTTAGAAAATTACGTAACTATATTTAACGGCGTATTTCATACTTAGAAAGTCACTTAGTAGCATTGCTCAACCTAGTTGAATTGTTTCTTATTGATTTTGTTAGGGTTTTTTTTCTATCCGCCCCTTACACTTGGCAAACCCATTAATACTGCACTGGACTAAATCTGAGAATTTTAGCACCACCCCGGAGATCTCTGACGATACAGTGCATGTTCCTATTTTTTTCTCTAGTACCATAATAATCTAAACACTTGTTTTAAAATCATTTGTCCAACATTTGGTAATTTCCTATGTCGTGAGACCAACTGAAAATTTCTTTCCCACCATAATAAATCAACAATAAAAAAAATTATCCCAGGGCGAGTCCATCACACCCTGTAGGCTGCAGTCCTGAACCACTTTGTTTGCTTTACGCTCATAGGTACCAGTCATGTATATTACTAAAATATTAACCGTGCAAAACTTGTAAGATAATTCACAACCGAAAATTATATTTAACAAATATGAAATCGGCATAAGTGACATCTAATTTAGTATTACAAAATTGCTATTTTTAGAACATATTCCACACAAATATATATATTTTTAAGTTGCCTTCAGTACTACTTCTAATTTCATAATCTTGCGTTTTTTCAGCGCAAATGCTAACATAACATTAAAACCAAATAATGTTTCTAATCAAAGTTTGGTATTACTGATTGAGACCCCACAGGGAATCCGATTCCAAAGTGATATGGAATTACCCCATTAATTAATATCTGGCAGGATTTATTGGTACAAATACCCAGCAATGTATCTTACTTTGTCCCTGGTAAAGTGGAAACTAAATCACGACTGGGTTTTTTACGTAATTAAAATTTAAACCTTTTTTAAAATTGAAAAAAAATCTTTGATATCTAATAGCTGATTGGCATTTACGTGATACAAAAAGAAAATAGCACTGTAATCAGATTGTTGTTCGCGTGAATTGAGTGTTAAGTTTACATGCGCAAACATGAAAAATATTATACCAATTTGACATAAAAAGGTTTTCTGGAATGTGAATTGGGTTCAAAGCTGAGCTAAAATAATGAATTATTGATTCACGTGGTGTTTTTTTAATGCTTTTAATAAGATATAACTGTCACATCTTAAGGAATGGAAAAACCCGAAGTAACTTCTTAATCCGTGCTCTTTAATCAACACAGAAAAGAATCGTTGCAGTATAAACATTGAAATATTTTACTAGTGTATTAGGAAGTAAAATTAATAATTTTGAGGAAACAAAGCAAAATTTAAAAAAAAACTTTTACAAACCCTTTTTTAACGAACTCACGATTTGATATGACTTCTTTCTCACAATCACGGTGCTACTTCCAAGGTTGGGATTTTTTCACTATATTTCTCCACTGGCTAAAGCCCTTAAGCCCCTACATTCAAACTTCTATCAATTTATGATATCCCTTGATAGTTCAAGTTTGTAAGCTCATAAAAAAAGATTTTTTTTGATGATATCTATATAGTTGCCCAGTCGATTTGTATGAAATTTCCTCGATAGAAAAAAAAACGCTCCAAAAATTATAAAACGCATGCCTGTGTAAATTGCTGTCTTACAGCCGTTCATCCCAATCCTACTGATCAACTGCTGAGCCGAATTTTTTGCTCAATACTGCTCAAACGCACAACTATGCTCTTTCCAACGAAAAAGTGACAACTGAGTGATCAACCAATTTAAGGAAGCCAAACTACTGGATTAAACTTGCCTCAGCAAATGACTACTTATAAAAAGTGTCAACAGAGTGAAACATATTTGCGAGGCCAAGTCACGGTGGCATTAAAGTCAAGCTAATACTTTATTTTTTAACATATTTTACACGCTTAAATATTAAATATCGGTTTACGTATTACAGTACTTAAAAAATATACGCATTAATAATAAACACAATAATCAATTCGTCAATGTTAATTTAGCATTGAAAGTTTTAACTTTGATGTCATTTTATTGTCTATGATAGTAGGCATGGCCACTTAAGGTAATCAACAGTAAAGATGTTTGGAAACAGGCGAATCGAACGAAACTGAATAAATCACTTGGCTGATTGGACCCTGAGATTGATCATTCGAAATGTTGGGAACAACGGCCGTTAGTAATTTAGTGATCTAAGAAAAACTAAAAACTGATTTTTTAAAACTTTTGATATCCGCGGGATGCTCCGAGGAAAATAGTTTCTTTCAGGGCTAGTACTATCTTTGGGATGCTGTGTTGATGGTCTTTTTAAAGCAATGAAGAAGAGGAAGTTCTGAGGGGGTACGAATATGAGGGATGAGTTAGGAATCTGGAGGTCAGTATGATTCAGGTCGAAGGGTCTCCCTCAACTTGATTCTCGCCAGAGATGGTATGCCCAAAAAAAATGCCTGCATTTTAGATCAAAACTTCTCATTTCAGAATGAGTTTCTATTGTTATGAATGGGAGCCTCATTGGATCGAGATAGACCTCCAGTCAGTGAGGCCTCAATTAACAAATAATGTTTTATAAATAAATACTGCTGATGTGTCAATAAAAAATAGTATTTGGAAACACCTGGACAGACCTTACCCCATGAACCCGAGAACTCCTAATATACGAGTATAAACATGTGAAATTTATCGCCTGCCGAGCCACGAATTATGGGAAAGGAACGAAGCAACAGCAAACAGCGTAAAAAACCGCTTGCGGTTGCTTCGTTCCTTTAACATAAATTTCTCCTGTTTTAAAGGCAGAGGAGTGGTTATCCAATGAATGGTTCCCGGGCGGCGGTAAACTAATTGAATAATTGCTGATGATTATTTCGTGTTCCATTTTAGTCGCCTTTGAATTTTATTGATCATCATGACGATTATCGATTTCGCTCGAATTTTTAAAATAATATATTCTATAATGACGTTGAAAATATATATAAAGCTTAGTTTAACTGTACATGTCATGAATATGATTTTCGAAACACACAAGGCACATTGTCATTATGCAAAGCTCGTAAATGTGAAAACAAACTTTGGGAGTAGTTTGAGAGCTTCTAAACATCTCGAGCGTAGTTTAAAGTTTTGCAGCTTTTTCTAAAGACATTTTTAATATTCCATCACACATTTTATTCACAAGGTTCAAATTCATATTTGAAACTTTCACATAAGCTCTGCTTAGACGGGAAACTTTTATTCGCTTCGGCAGTTTTGATGGTATTACGAAGCTTCAGCAAAATAATAGCATTATTTACATACGATCCACGCAAATATTCTGCAACATTATACTGTAAAACTGATATTTATTTATTCCAGCATGTCCGTGGAATAAATAAATATTTCAAAATTTTTTTTTTCGTGACAAAAATATTACGTTTAAAAATTAATGATGTGATAGATAAGTATATCCGGTAGTCATTGCAGTTTTTCATTTAGGGAAATATTGTTAAGTGGATAGAAAATATAAATAGTGATGGAGGAGTGTGAGTAGATTTATGGATGTATTCTTTAGTTAGTTTAATTAGTTGATCTGATTACCATTATAAAAGTTATTGTTACATAAAGAACATAAAGTGGTAAAATCAATAAATAAACAAACTTAAGTTATTTCTGTGAATGTACCCGGTAAGTGACATCTGAAATTATTATATAAGAAACATCTTTATTTTCCCCTGCATAGTTGACTCACCATATGTGGCAAATAGTTGGCTTTGAGCTCCTCGTTCTTTGACGAGCCATCGTCTCTGTGACTACATATTTTTTTATAAAACATTATTTGCTAATGTGAGCCTCACTGGGTGCTTACCCGCAATTATAAATAACAATTTATAAATTATCGAAGGAAGCAAACACTTTGTGGCTTGACATTATTACACAAATGAAAGAATATCTTTGTTTTAAACCACTTTATTACATTTATAGACGTCGACCGGTTTCGGTTGAACTCAACCTTCATCAGGACAGTACAAATATAAACTAAAATATAATACAGAGGAAGATTATTAAGTAAACAATAAAGAAAGAGAAAGTATATAAATGTGAGGGAGAGAGCATCAGGGCAGCGGAGTAGGTAGTGGGGTCGGGGAGGGGTGGGGATTACCCAGGGAGAAAAAACTTCGCCGAATCGCAACAAATAAATTTCTATATAATGCTCTACCAACTATTAATAATAATAATTTAACTACCCAATGGCGTAGAATTTTGTTCATAAGTAAATTCTCTTCCCTTTGCACATCTAAACTTCCATCAGAAATTAGGCCGGCCTTCTATACTAATAATAACTTAGCCAAATTTTTAAATAATTGTAAAGATAAAGAAGATACGTTTAGCCACTCTGGGATCTACAAACTTAATTGCAACGATTGCCCGGCAATATATATTGGTAAAACCGCGCGTAATGTAAATATTCGAGTAAAAGAACATGTCAGGTGTTTAAAAAATACCGGTTTTTCAGAATTCGCCGAACACCTAATTAACACTAATCATACATTTAATAGAACGACAGGAGTTCAAATACTACATAAAAATAAAATAGGAATACGTCTCAATAATCTAGAATCATTGGAAATCTCAAAAGCAAGTAAAGATAAAAATAATTACCCAATTTTAAACAAACAGATAGAACTCACTAAAAGCCCGATTTTAAAGCTGTTTTCTTTCTCCCTGGGTAATCCCCACCCCTCCCCGACCCCACTACCTACTCCGCTGCCCTGATGCTCTCTCCCTCACATTTATATACTTTCTCTTTCTTTATTGTTTACTTAATAATCTTCCTCTGTATTATATTTTAGTTTATATTTGTACTGTCCTGATGAAGGTTGAGTTCAACCGAAACCGGTCGACGTCTATAAATGTAATAAAGTGGTTTAAAACAATGATATTCTTTCATTTGTGTAACAATTTATAACTTATTCTGAAATCTAGGAGATTTTTAATCTGAAATCTAGGTATTTTTTGTTTGTTTTAGGCATACTATCTCCGGGGAGATCACAGTTGAAGGAGGCATTTTGACCTCCCCAGCTGAAATTTATCGCCTCATCGTCTCGCACCGCAGGGGAAATAATGGATTTATAAGTCTATCACTCCTAGACATGCTGACACCCAAGACTCCTAAACCATTCCTCATACTTTTCCTTCTTCAAAACTTTTTCTCCATCCTTTTCTTCTTCAAAACTTTTTCTCCATCCTTTCCTTAAAAGTATCATCAACCCAGCATCAGATGATACAGGCTCTAAGAAAAACTATATTCCTCGAACAGCGGTGATTAAAAGTAAAAAAAATCAGCATGTTATTTTTTTATATCTCTAAATTACTTAATACAATTTTAGTAATTGATCACCTTAAATAATTTTGCTTAGGAAAAATAATAAATACTATGAACTCTTAGATAATCTCAGTACCAACCTGGTGTAAGATCACTGTTGAGATACAAATGGTTACTGGAATGCTTTTAGTCGTGCTTGGTGACTAAATCTGAATAACCTTGTACTTCATAACTCCCTCTTCACCAATCTGTCTCCTTCTTCTTCAAAATCCTTCAGCCACAACATTGGAAAGAAAAGATGCACACTAATAAAAGGCGTCATTAATGCAATTCGAGTACAGTATAACCAGGCATGCAGAGAGCTGTACGGCCTCCCTTGGCGTTGCAGCGCCTCATAGATTTTTGCAGAGGGAAGGCTGCATGGGTTCGCTACTTTGAGGCACCACAACACTCTAACTTGTCAAGGCAGTTGCTCAGTGGCAGAGCGCGCCCATACACCATTCATGGAAAGTTTCGCTCAAGCCACCTAGTACAGGTGTTAATTAAATGTCAACTACTTTATTTTATATATCCTATATTTAATTTGAATCATGTATTTCATTTATATATATGCTTTTATATGGCAGACAGAGTATTACACTCATCGCTTCTTTCAGTTGAATTAAACAAATATATCATTAGTGCCTCTGACTCCGAACACTTAATTATTACCGTGTTCCTAATTGGACCCCAAACATGTGATTTCCTTTCCAAAATAAAATATTATAAGCAAACAGATTCATCTCTCGAAAATAAAATTCTCCCGAATGGGTTTTTTTCCAAATCAATACATTATATTATCTCTCTCGTTCTAATTGAAACAACCTCAGCGCGATCCGCGATAAATCCTTTAATAGCCGGAAATCCATTCCAATCCAAATTTCTGTACATTGGGATTCAATTTATAACAATCAGATAAACTTTATCGCTTTACGGAGGGTGAAAACATATTTACGAGTCATAAATTATTGTAGGCGAGAGTAAATTCTATTCAAAAACAATTTAAAATACGGACAAAAATCTGCAATACGAAACACGTTTTCTTACCTACACGCAAGATGTATTATACTGATGAGCGTAATGTCAATGGTTCCTTTTACATGCAACGCACTGAGATACTTCCAACTAGCAAAAAAGCAACAAAAATATTTGACAGTTAGTGGACTATTTTTAACAGTAAAAATAATATTTCAAAGCTCCCTAGCTAAAAAACTAAAACCTAGCCTTGACCTAAAATTGATTTGAAAATTTTATGACTCCAGAGCTCACCGTTGGAGAGTTTTTGCTGCGTCAGACAACAGACAAACAGGTTATCTGCTTTAAAGTTATGGCTTTTATTTCTTTAGTATTATTTTAAGCATAATAAAACAAATTTTGTTATTCTATCATCAGGGCAGATGTGTTATTTTGATATAAATAACACATCTGCCCTGATGATGGACACTGCAATGCTGTCCGAAACTTTGGCTAAAGAAGGAGTTAGCGCAACACGGCATAAAACCCCAAAAACAAATAACAAAAATACTTTTGGCCGTGAAAATCTTAAATCATATATAATAAAACAACATTAATAAGGAATTTGGCTCGAAATAGTCCCCTCGGGACTAAAAATTTTTCTGAATAAAACATTTTGCACCCAACACTTAACTCGTGATTCACGGTTTAGTGTTGGAATGGTTGAGAAAAATGAGATCAGTGCATCTTGCGGAACATTCTCGGAAATCAAGGGGTGTTCAGGAGTTCATTTGACTTCAGAACACGTTTGCGGGACGTTAATCTCACCCAACAAACATCCCGTTATTCTTTACATTGTATATTGTATCACATTTCCAATGTGGCGTGATGCTACTACACTTAACGGAGATGCAATGATAAATAATTTGCTAGATTAACCCCCTTTATGATCTATTAACGCACAAAAAAAAATATGGTTGAAATACCAAATGTACTGAATAAAGAAAAAAAAATAACAAATAATCAAAATGGTTGGCTTATACCTACGAAGGAAAGATTTTTAAACACAAAAAAAAATTAAGGCTGAAATACCAAAGAACGAAATATCAAAAGGGTTGGCAAAGGAGAGATTTTTAAATAATGTTTATTTTTCATTTATTTATTTTTTTAATGTGTCTGGAGAAAGTGAGCATCCGAGCATGTTAGTGGCATTTCCATTTGGGGTATGTTGTGAGGCTGAAAGTAGTGGGGAGGGGAAGGAGATGGAGAAGAGGATGGTGGAGAAGTACCTGGCCATTCAGATCTGGTCATCAAATACGGCGAAAGCCATTTCAAGCAATGTTCCAAATAACGGCGATAATGAGTATTAGTATATTTGAACCGGCGACCTCCAGCTTACCACTCTAGAGCCTTACCCCTTGTCTGCGGAGGCCGTCAAATAAATAGGGTTCTCCATAAGACTACTAATCTTTCTTGCTAGCTATCTTGCAATCAGGATCTTGGTGTACCTCAAGGCTCTAAAGTAGGCCAACTCCTGTTTACCATATTTATTAACGACATTTCAGAAGTAATTCTGGACTCTAGATTTCTTATCTTTGAAGAAACACAACTTTTAGATACTAACTTTAGAAAACTGAAATCTACTCCAGTCTGACACTGGTAGAATTTTTGATTGGAGTTAAAGGACTTCGATTAAGTTTAATGTTTCTAAATGTTTAATTTTATCATTCATTAGGTCGAGTCGTACCTGATATTACCGGTAAACAATGGACGCTCCAAATTTAAAACGTGTCTCAACCATGAATTATCTTGGAATCATGTTTGATAGTAGGCTGACATTTCATGCTCATATTGAGATCGCTCGTAGCACTTCATTGAGAATGCTGGGCTTTGTTCTACGCACTGCAAGGAATCTCCCTATTTATAGGTTCCCGGGTTCTTATACTATTATTCAATTCCTTGGTAAGGAGTAGACTTGAAAGTTGGTCTGAAATTTGGAGTCCACACCGAGTAAAGTATGCTCTCATGTTGGAGAGAGTTCAGAAGAAATTCTTGAATTTCTCTACATGAGCATGGCTACTACCCGTGGCTCTATTCTACATACTGTATTTTGGGTATGCTTGTTATGAACCTTCATTGCTACACATTTCTTCGGATGGATTGGATTGTTTGAAAACTCGGTTATCATGGAGAGCATTCATTTCAATGTTCTCAATTGTTATCTCTTTCACCCACAACATAAATTGTTCCGTCTCCTAGTCTGCAGGACTGACTTGCCAATGTCCGTGCTGATGGGGAGATCAATCTTGCAGTTGAATAGAATCAGTTCGGATATCGAAAATCATAGCATCAAAGGCTGCTTTTAAAACACAAGATCGGTTATTAATCGACATTAAAATAACCAATTTTCTACTGTTTTTAAAATTAATAAAGAAATTGATTTGTATTGAATAATATAATACAAAATAACAATATAGAACTAGAATTACGCACTATTATAATACTTAACGTTGAAGGTACATTTATACCTTTCTTGGATTTCATATTAAATAAGCGATAATAAATGCTCGTTCACATGCTTCCGATTACGTATTATATCTACATTTTCATAAAAGCTCATAAAGGCTTCCACTTTTGAATTATAAAACTTATGTACGAAATAGCTCACGTTTTGCCCGCAGAAGGATACAAGAACGTGAAATATTTTCATACTGGACTTTAGAAAAATGTCAAATAGTGACAAAAAGCCACTCTTGTGGAGTTTATTCCATTTAGGGGGAGGTTGGACACTGGACAGTCGGCGACACATCAAATAAAAACAAAAAGATTGTGTGAGAAAAGTTAAAAGCTTTTTTTGCGCGTATGGGTTAGCACTTTTCTTGGAAGTAGAAACGCGTTACACAATTTTCTTTGTTGACTTTTAGACTGGCTGCTGCAATGATGAAATAAATTGTAGCTGGGGATAAAAGACGAACGGGATTTTTATTAAATCTTATACATAAAAAGGTTATATTGTTTTATTTACATTTTGACATAAGAATACATTTTTTATCATTGAAAATATTTACATAATCAATTCAATTAAAAACGATTTAAGAGGTATTGTTTCATTATTATTTAAAAAAATTGTATAATGTGGATTACGTTTTAACTACCAAACTAACCATCAAGCCTTTCCACATGATTAGGCAGAGAACTCGGTCTTGGCACACATTCCCTGCCTCATTCACATTCATACATCTTCTCGTACATACTCTTTTATTATTCCGTATCTTGACCAGTGGCGGCTCGTCACTTTTTGTAGTAATAGAGTGCTAATATTAAAATAATATGACATTAATAATATGTTGTAACCTAAAACTTATTTATTTTTTTGAAAATTCAATATTTTGTATGAAGATTCTCAGGATATTTCAGTTTGGAAATGCAATGCACGGATAACCTGAAAATGTAAAACTAACCCACTTCCCGACATCCGACCGAGCAAAAGCTCGGCAGATAAACTCGTTGTCGATGACAATGCATTCTTTCAACTTTTCGTGGCAATCTTGCCTACGCACGTATTTTTGAATTTGGTACATTAAATTTAATAAATTAAAATTCACAACATTTAATAATATAAATTCAAAATAAAAGTCAAATTATACAAATTTGACTTAAGTGTTGGCGTCATTATTTTCAGTCGATGGGAGGAATCTTAAATCGTCAGTAAAATATAATAAACATTAAATAGCCTATTAATAAAAATAGATGTATTATATAACAAGGCTTTTTTTTTCGAGTTGTTATTTTATTTGACGATTTTAAATGAGTTTACATAATGTGAAAGGTTGCATCCACATCAGCATCAGCGTCCACCAAACTTTAACTAAAGGATGTATTTATGTTGTTAGTTGGAATTTTTCAATAATTTTATGTTAAAAATACTTAACAATACACGGATGTTTATAATTTATTAGAATGTACCTACATAAACTTTTGAATAGCATCTTATATCTGTAATAGTTACTCGTTAATAGAAAATATGGATAAGATTGTTTCTTTTCACTTTTTCATCTTAGGTCAGCAGTACCTACATAAGATTCGCTTGTAACCATTTTTTGTTGGCTTCTTTTCGGTCAAGCTTTTGTAAGCCTTGGTGTCTAGATCCACTAAACTAACAATGTATTCGAATCCACACACGTTTTAGATTACAAGTTGCCTTTTAGGCTTAGGTAATATTTATAAAAGAGATCGACATTTTCAAAATTATTTCGATATTTAAATATGTACCGCAGTAAGAACTGGGTATTTTCCGATATGTCATAATTCTATCCAATAAAAATACAGGATGGTTAAAATAATCCTTAAAAAATTTAATGAAACTGAAAAAGACATGAATGTGAAATTATAATAATTATATTTTCCAGAAGGTATGCAGGGGCAGTGCAATGCAACACAGTCCGCATTTAAGAGTTATAAAGTAGACTAAATGAGCTAAATAACACACAGAATAAAAACAGAACAGGGAGGAAAATATGAAATATAATTTTTAAATTATGCTAATGGTAAATTGATTATTCTATATTTGATCATCTCAATACAGGCAGCCATGTCAGTTATGGTAGTGTTATTAGATTAGTTAGTCTGCACCATAAGCTTCCCATGTCATTCATTTCAAATTTACTGAAAGGTCAGTTTAATTCCATAATTCACATATTCTTCCGTTTACTCCGATCTGATTTCCTGATACTCGACATATATTGGTTTTATCAAACATTCGCCTCAAAACCAAAATAATTTCAAGTGCATTCAGTTTTTTCTCCCCCTTTCCTTTGCCAGTTCCGTGCCTCACTGTCGTACAACAAGGTTTAAATCCAAAAACGACTATTGGACTATTATTCTCGTTTCTTTTGATTTATTTATTTAGCGACTAATGCATCAAGTTTTTTATTCGATTCTTTTCCTGTAATTGCCTTTCAACTAGTTTCTTATCAGCCCTCAATCTTTTAATTCTCTCGCGATAACCGAACCTAGGTAACGTATATATTTAACATACTAGTATCTAGACGCAAGTATGTGTATTATTTAGTTTGTTTATCCAATAGTTAACGCAACAATTTCATAAAATATACTAGACAGATTACCTTGATTTGTGTACGTATCAATCTTCTCATGGCATTTCAGCAAGAGATTTTTCTTGAAGTTGATTGATGGCCAATAAAAAAGGTAAGATGCTGTGCTTACAGAAGACGATAGGGAAATAGGTTTTTTGTTGTAATATGAACAAAGTTAGAAGGGTGTACGCATTATTCATAGGAAAATTCAATAAACATGTTGAACGATAATGGAAACAAAACATAAAAGTGATTTATTTTGGCAGAAACTTGAAACAAACACATTTTTTTGATAGAGTGATTTTATTTTACCATAATATTCATATTTGGAGAATATATCGCATGAACAAGGTCGATGAAAAATAAAATCTTTTACAGTAAAGATTTTTAAAGAAGAATTGTTTCCATACAAATAATTTAACGTTTTTAACTTTACCTTAAAACTTTGGAATTTTGAAAAAAGTTATTTACCCTTCTTTACTTGTTACTATCATGTAGAATCACGTGCCGAAGTTAGTACACTTTACTCCCGATACATTGTACATTAAATCATAACCCAAGAAATTAAATCTTTCTTGAAATTCAATGGAATGACCCAATGCATCAATCGACATTGTTCGATGACCTCCGTCGCAGATCGGCAAGTTCCTCGGTTCAGAGCATCCGGAGGTTGCAGTTTAGCTTTATAGTATAACTTATGTTGTAAATATAGCGCATTATGAACTTGTAATGAACAGATTGCACCATATTGTAACATATTTACACCACGTTTCACAGTGATAGGTATTTACAGTATCGCCCTGTTGAAAAACCAACGTTCCGAATAGAAATGTGGCTTAAAATAACTATAACCGTTTTTAGTGACCAAATCTGGAAAGGGAATAGTCCATAGTGACAGATATATTCAGTGTCGCCCTGATGAGAGTACATCTTTCAGAATGGAAATGATGTTCGTAACCAGATTTGAATAGCGAGGTACTTCCAACATTCCTTTTTCTCGTCTCCTTCGAAACCCAACTGATTTCAGCCTCACAATATTCCCCAAGTAGGGAATTTCATAATACTCCAATGAGACTCCAAGAAATTGTGAGATAACCATAAAAAAATTTCATATTGAATTTCCATTAAAAATTCTCATAAAGTTGTAATAAATATTGTTCACCGAACAATCCCCCGCAATCTCATGCATCGGAAGTTTGTTCAGAAATCCAATATAAAAGTTTTTATCGAATATTTTCCAATTTATTTGGAAATAATAAGCCAACCCAATAAACGCTTGGAAACTGGGTAACTCAATAAAAGCTTATAGGACGTAGAAAACGGATATTTGATAAGTCTATCAAAATGCTATTAGATAAAATTTTTGAAAAACACATTTGATTTTTTTTCAATTTTCCTTTTTTTATCAAAAAAATTTTTTTTTTACACATACACACAATTTTATAAATAAAAAACAGATACGTATTAAATTAAGTTAATGGAACCAACAAAGGCAACCTGTGCGGGGGTAATATAACAAAATACCAATAAAATAAGAACCAATAAACATCAAGAAAGTTGTAATGTAAATATTAAGGTACCTGTATGGTAATTTAATTTTATTGTTATGAAGTGAAACATAAAGACCTTTTTGATATTTTAAAGAAGCACTGTCTCATTTGCTTGAAAGCATTGAATCTCTGGAATTCCCATTTAGAGAGAAATTACGAACCTCTAGGAAGTGGAGTAAGGGAAAGAGAATGGGATGATGGTCTTTTGCCATAATAAACTTTTTTAATGTGAATACCTCACAAGAGACGCAAGGGGCTATGTCATCCCCATTGGGGTATATTGTGAGACTGAAGGAAACGGAGAGGGGAAGAAGATGGTGGAGAGGAAGAATGGAAATTCATGAGTCACCAAATACGGCTATAGCCATTTCAGGCAACTTTTTAATCTTGAATGGTGATTTTTTACCAAGCAACATTTAAAGCGTGTTTCGCATTACAATATTTGTTTCTCAAGCACCAATAATTCTGAATGTGTAAGCTAGGCGTATAATGAAAATCAAAAAAACATGTTTGTAATATTTATAGGTTTATCCAATCATTTCCAGCTCATAAGGTGATTTTAAATATCAATTTGTGAGTGAAAATATAAGATTTAATATAAGAACACGCCTCAAATATGACCTCTGCCAAGCTTTTCATTGGTACAAATGTGACCTGTGCCAAGATTTTCATAGGTACAAATATGACCTGTGCCAAGCTTTTCATTGGTACAAATATGACATATGCCAAGCTTTCCATTTGTACAAAAAAAGGAAAAATTGTTTTGAAACCGGGTATAAAATACTAGTTGATAATTTGAAAGCATTGCGGCGAAAATCATTTAATTACAACGATGCCCATTATTTCATTTTAAAGGTTCCAGTCAAATTCGTACCAAATAATTATTGAATTGTTACCACCCCGAGAAAAATAAATGAGGTTTATTAATGATATATTAGTCTATTCAGAATATATCGGAACACGTGTTCATGCAATTGTGATTTTCCTGATAATAAAAAGACAAATTGTTGAAATACAAGATTTTTTTATAAACACGCGTTCCGACATCCCAATAACATACCAACATTTTTTTTTGGAAACCCGTCAATTCATTCGTTGAAGACCTGCAGTCCCGTTTTTATCAGGAATACGAATAATTTGACCAGATTCTTAATAAATTAACAATATTTTATATTAATTGCACAAGAACTCTACATTAATTATATACATACTGCTGAAAGTAACATGAATGGTAATCCTAAACTCTTCTGGAATCATTTCAATAATATGAAAAAAACACAATCGTCCCTTCCAAGGACGATGCATCTAGATGACAAAAAAGCTGAAAATGGCCAAGATGTATGTAATATTTTTATGGAATATTTCCAATCAGTTTACATTGTCTTCTTATGGTTATGGTTATGATATGATTTATATGCACAATATTGTTTGTATTCTTATGGTTACCAATGTATCGATAATCTTTTATTTTATATAAATTTTAGTTTTTTTTTTCCCCTTTATTTTTGTTGTATTATTTTGTTCTATTATTTTATACAATTCTTTTATTTTATATAATTATAACTTCACATTTCTCATAAATTTAATTATTTCTTCTAATGCTGTCTTACGTAAAGTCACAAGGAGGAAATCCGTAATTGGTTTTATTTTGGCTATTTCACTTATGTACAATCTGTAAAAATATAAACTGTTGATTTCCCAAAAAATGAATAAATAAATAAATAAATAAGTAAGTTTTCTGCTCGCAGGAGTTCAGAATCTACCTGAAGGTGTGATGTTGTTCATTCTGTAAATGCGAGAGTACGCATAACGAGGCATTAAGAATTTTCCATTAGACGAATACTTCATCATGTCCAAAGTGGGTGCCCCACATTTCTGTTCCAACTTCCGCAATTTCCACATCCATTTCCTCGGGGATATCGGTTATCGAGTTACTATCTATCTAGTGCGATCCTAGTTGGACGTTTTAATTTAACACCAACAACAATATTTAACATTATAGTGTTTAGTTCAAAGAACTAAATTTACTTTATATTAATATAAAGTTATTCTAAATTAATACGTAACGATATTATTAAGTCGTGCAAGAATTTTAGTTTTTATTATTGTGACAGCTGTTTCGGCGTTTTATTCAAACTGTGGTTATGCAACGATGAGACGACTTATTTGCAGTTACTTACGACTTTTATGTTAACCGCGCAAGTGACAAGCACTGTGGCAATTCAATACACTCTTGAAAAGAGATATAAAAAGTTATGACAAGTGATTAAAAAAAAACAAGTTGAGTAGAATACGTTAGACTAGGTTTGTAGGCCTTTTTTCAGTCACTATTAATAACTTTATATTGCTTTTATAAATTGAGTTGAATTGCCACTATCTTGAGTTGCCATGGAACCGTTTTTATTTACATTATTTATATTTGTATGATGAGTGATGTATTAATATTATCGGTAGAAACCGATGCTCTTAGGATGAGTCGTTAAGCAGAAATTTAACAATTCATCAAATTTCAAAGCTGATTTTCAAGTTCTGTTAAGGTTCTACTCAAGTTCTGTTACAATATCATTATTGGCCAGCTATTTCACAAAACTGAATTAATAACGTAACCTTAATAGAATCTTAACAGAATTTGAAAATCAACTTTTAAATTTAATGAATCATTCTACTTCTGTGAAACAACCCCTCCTTAGAAAATCAATGTATTGTACCATAGTGGAATCACATGTTTTATCCAATTATCTGTGGTAACAACAATCCATTTTGACATAGGTTAGGTAGATTAAGTACGACTAAAAACTAAGTACAAAAATATAAAACTCATGCCGCCTCAGAACAGGAAACTCAAGTGAGGAGGACAATGAAAACTGTTTACTATTATTTCGCTTATTTTTTATTACGCTTCCTACTTACACCATGTATCAACTTTGCCGTAAAAACTATTAAAATAAATTGAATCATACTCTAGTATATAGGTATTTTATTCAAGTGTGCAATCTCGGATTTTGTATTGTTTATACAAAAGTCTTAACTTATGAAAAGACCTTAGTTTCAGGCCCTCCAAAACCATCCCCAAAGATGGCATTAAAAAGTAATGATAAAAACATTTATGTTATAATTACCTATAATACACATCATTTACTTTGGCCCTGGAGTTTAAAACAAAGTATTATCACCGACATAATGTATTTTTAATAATAAGAAAAAGCTTCGAACCTTACGGCTGGTATATGGCTAATGGATAGTTCGATGTTTTGGGGTTTGCAGGTGAACAATGTGACAAGGGTACCTGTCATTCCAAGCGAAGCTTTTGGGAAAAGTAAGTTTAATACTTTACTTAAGTTTCAGCAGGAGAAAAGAAAGGGCTCTTATTTTTGCTTTATGTATTCCTTAAATGGAGTGAGATCTTTACTATTTCAACTATCTTTTTAGTGGGGATATTTTTTCCCTGGTTATACACAATATTGAAAGAGGGACTTATGTGATGTGGTACCTATATTAAAATAATACATATCGATAACCCACGTACATGTCTACTGATTTACAACCTTGTTAAATCAGTTTAAAACAAGATGAAAAAGAGTAAGGATTATTATTGCAGCTGCCCGATATATAAAGATTTAAATTGGTTTCAGCGTGGTATGGAATGTGAACTCAAATTTAAAAACAAAAAAAAATATTTGCCGGATGAACTCGCTCTATAAAAAGATCCCGTCTTTTTATCAATTTGAACTGAAATATTAGACATTTATTTCTTATAAAAAGAAGATGAAAATAAAAATTCCACAAAATCAAAATCTATAATTGATTTAGCGACCTGCGTCATAAAAGAAGACCATTTGTTTCCATAATAAAAAGGTCTCAGATCTTTAGAAAACGATAAAATATGTATTGAAAAAAAAATTGTAACTTGCTAAAGAAAAAGTGTTGATAGCTTCATAGCTTCAATTTTTAGTGGAATAAGTTTTGTTTCTTGTTTCTCCGAAGATAAAAAAAGGTAATTAAAAAAGAGTATATTTTTAGGGTTGATGTTTGTCTGGGTCTTATACATTTGCCAACCTACTGTATGGCGGGCCGGATCAGGAGCGACTGGTTGAGGGAGACCTAATGACCTCTCCAGCCGCACTCTCTCTCGACCCATCGCCTTGCACCGAAGTGAGAAGGATGGATTCATAAGTCCGTCGCTCCTGGACACATTGACCCCCAGATTCCTACCCAACTCCCATACCTTTTTTCTTTCCAGAACTTTCTCTACGTCCTTTTCCCAAAAGACCATCCACACAGCATCCTCAAAGATGACATGGACTCTGATTTAATGTTGATGAGGAAATAAATATAATATTTTTAACCATGTGATAAGTAAAATATTTACTAACTATGAACTAGTTTGGTTGGGAGCTGTTCTATTTAAATTTAAATATTTCCTACTATGTATTTAGCTTTAAGACTTGAACTACAATCCGATGACGACACCTACAGCACCTTGATGATAAGGGCCGAGTTATCCGCAAACCTTTTACTTAATAGTTTGACTTTTTCTTATCTTTATTAACAATGCTTTCGTTTAACAAATTATTCAATTTCGATGGTCTGATTAAGTCACATTCTTCTTCAAATCGTGGAGGAGAGAAGGTGAAGGTCAAATTGGGAAGCTGATGTCACTCGAAAATCGCTTGGTTCAGCGATGGTCCGTAAAACTAGCGAGGGCAGAATTGTCTCCACATAAATAACCATTTTGGCTGAATCAAAACTTCTATCATCTATTTATTTACCAAGCCACCCTTTAAATATGTTTGAATTCCAAAATATGCGCATTTTTATTCCATCCTAATTCCTAATCCTTTTTAAATCGTCCTTTAATATTCTCCAAACAAGACCAGGCGTCAGTTGGCGAAAGCTAATTTATTTTATAAGCCAGCTTTTAATTTGATATAATTGCCATCTCATTTTCCAACAAAATCTTCATTCTTGACCTTTTAACTTTCGACTTCCACTCAAAGAGGGCATTATGTACCTACCATTAATTTCTTACAGAAATTTTCCGGTTGTTTTTATAAAGTCAGCTTCCTTAATTTAACAGTTTCTTACCAATATTTTTTATAATAAAATTAAAAATCAAATATTTATAAGCACTCTTTGGTTATTGTGCCACAAAGCAATATCTGTGTTGTTTTAACAATAATAATAATAAGAATAATTTATTCCAGAACGTATGCAGGGGTAGTGCAATGCAATACATTCCATATTTGAAATAGTATACATAATAAGTAATAAAAATAATAATAAGGTAGGTAATAACATAGATGATTCCGACAGGCACAAAAAAGTGGAATTTAAGTGAAAAAAGATAAAATATAAACACAAAAATGAGTGTGAACAGCCGTTTATGGAGGATATTTGCACATCTCCCGTCTCCAGAGGGCCATCAGAGGAGACTCCATCCAGGCAACCATGGCAGTGATGATTTTGTTACTTGATTGGCGTAGTCTGCGCCATAAGTCTGCGCCTATTCCCAAGTGATGGCGGAGAAGCGCTCTGAAAGAGTGTACTCGTCCCTCCAGGAACATTTCCGTGGCGCTGCAGTATCTTGGTAGGCGTAATAGTTGGCGATAAGCATTAATGTAAGCGACTTTTAGCGTATGCCATTGGGATGCAGTGTAATCAACCCACAGTTCTGACGTGTACAGCAAAGTGCAAAATGCGTTAAAAAGTATCTTTTTCACGTTTGTACTGCAAAAGTGAAAACGCCTTGACAGCATACCTGCTCTAACGGATATCGCTCTTCTTTGCCTTTCCATATCCTCGATGTCTTTCAGGTCGCCTGTGATAATATGTCCCAGGTATTTGACGCTACGACTAACATCCATTTTCCGTCCATCTAGCCATACTGAAGGTGTTAGCATGTTTTCGTTTTTGCATTTGAAAACCATAACTATTGATTTGGACGTAATTTTAACGTTTTAATTTCACAACTACAAAACATAAAAATGTGTTTATTGTGAAATTATTAAATAACAAAAGAATTTATGATTTTATAAATAGTATGCGTGCTTTGTATTTTAATAACGTTTTTACTACCCAACAGAAGTATTAAAAATTATATGAGGTTACAATGAACGCTACCGAAAAATGTGTAAATAAATCATTATTTTAACGCGAATTGCAACATTTTCACTAGCGAAGTAATGAACATCCATGTTATCAAGTTTAACGTAATCGCCCATGGTAAAGGTTTCTCTAAGGAAATATGAAAAGAAAAATAAATTTTAATAACTTTTTGTTAACTTTGTTTTTGTGAAGATTTTTTACGTCATCAATACGTTGTTTTGTTCCTTAGAGAACAATAACAAAGTTATGAGGGTTAAAAAATACGAGTTTACAAAAAAAACCTCTTTTAAATTACAATTTATTTTTACAGTCTAGTGATTATTACTATAAATCGAAACTAATTTTTTGATTTAATAATTGGTTTAATTTGTAGAACTCCATTTTATTTATGTTTTTATTTTATGTATTCATTTTACAAAAACTCTTCATTAAAACATATATATCTGGAACATAAGTAAGATTTATTGAAATTATCGCAATGATGATAATTGAGTTTATTTTACTCGTATTGGGAATTTAATAACAGAAAAAAAATAACATTTAAAATTCCGTGATGCCAGATCACACAAACATATTTTTTGCTTGAAAATAAATAGAAAGCTTATCGGTTAGAATGTATCTCTTTCTTTCATAAGTCACTCTGGAATTATTTAATGAAATATTACTATAATTTTGACTGGGGAAATTAATTTCTTTCATTATCCTAAAAATAAAAAAAGTCAATATTATTACCTAACTTAACTTACAAAAAAACGCAGAAGGGTTATTATTTGATGATACTTGAATAACATTGCTGAAACGACCTTATCCTTTTTTTCAATTGAAAGGTAAAATAAAAACTTTCATCTTTGAGGTAATATAATATTAACTTCTGAAATATATCATTTTCAAGTGAGGAAATGTGATTTAAATTCATAATGTCGAATTAAGAGGGTTTAGGTATATTTTGTGGGGAACATAATTTTAAAACTTTTTTAGAGATTTTCGTCATTTTTTACAAGAAATTTTTTCTATATTACTTTAGGCAGGCGGTCGGGAAATAACTTATCGTCTACTCTTCAAGCCATATTTCATCTACTTGGCACTAATATAATATAATTTCTAACATAACGCCCGCTGAAAAGGCGAATATTTCAACGAAATATTGTAATTATTATAAGGATTCACACAAGAACATACTTCGGAAGGATTTTCATGCTGAAAATAGTTATAGAAAGAGTAGGCAATAATAAATTTACATTCGTCTAAAAACTTCTCACAATGCACGTGAGCCGTCCCCAACTAGCAAATAAATAAATAAGCAGTCAAAGAGGTTAAATAAAGCGTACGGAATCAATTGTGACTAAAATAATGTATTCGGGCCTCTCTATCTCTTCCCATCAATCTTCAGGTATTTATTGACTTACTTGCTAGTTGGGAACGTGAGTTATGTGGAGTGTCTGGCAGAAATGATCGACGAATTAAAATTGTAGTCTCATCCATGTTTAAAGCAACAGGTTTCCGGAAAAACTATTATCCTATTGTAAACTAAAAACTAACTAACCATCTCTCCGCTTGTCCGCAGGGGTAGGCAGAAGGGATAGACCACCACACAACTCGGTCTTTGGACACACTACTTGCTTTATTCAAACTCATACGTCGTATCATATATACTTTTGTGTTAGTCTGACTTTTGATATGGCCCGACTCAAGGAATTTGAATTTTTCTTTATCCATAATATATGTTTTTGTGCACAGTTTTTTACATGCTTTTCGACTATCACTTAACATAATTAAATACGAAAATTTGTTTATGTAATTATATATAATGTAATATAATATAAACTTCTGTAAAAAAATTATATTTATATATGTATATATATTTATAATTAATTGGGAAGCATGGAATGAGGACAGTTTTTCGAGCGCGCTTATACTTCGAGGACATTTGGAAAGTTTGGGAATAGGCTCAAAGTAACTGTCATTTAACATTTAACATAAAATTATTCGTGGTAATTTTTTCAGAATACTGTTTTGTTAAATACAATGTTTTAGTGTATACATCTATAATTGGTTTCTCAGTTAAGCTAATTGCACATGTACAAACAAGCATTATTATTGTAAACTGTTTATTTTCATTAAATAGAAATAAATAAATAAATTACTTTACTTGTTGAAAGAAAGGAATTATAGATATATCTTCTCGAGCGATTGGTGTTATATATATATATATATATATATATATATGTTATGGTTAAGGTTTTCACGGGTGTAAGATGTAGAATAATGTTCTCGGTTTACCCGCGTAAAGTAGTCCTTAAAAGGACTTTTTAATTTCTGACGTTTCGGACAGATCTCACTGTCCATCTTCAGAGGCCTTATGTCCTGAATTTCGTCTCAAACTGAACGCTTTCGCGTGTCTGTTCGGTCCGGAAGTCAAGATACAAGTGGGTGCTTATCAATTCTTATGTCTAGGACGAAGTATGCGTGTTGATGGTGATTTGACGGTAGAGGGGGTGGGGGCGGGGTTGGCAATATCAAGCAGTATGTGTGTAGCGACCTGATTGGGTTGTTTTGAACTTGTTGGAAGTGTTTCTGAGAATTTTGGAAATGTCGGTTTTGGGTTATTTTGGTCAATTATAACTTTCCAGGTGTTGGGAATTCTAATTGAGTCATTTCTGGTATTCATATTATTTTTATGTTTATGAATTTCAATTGCTTCGCGGTAAATTCTTTTTGGCTCATTGTATATGCTAGCTATTGTTGTGGTATTATTAAAGTCCATTTTATGACCTTCATTAAGGACATGTTGTACTATGGATGAAGTTAAGCGTTTATTAGTGACATCTACCTTGTGTTCTGCAATTCTACATGATATTTTTCTGTTACACCGTCCAATATACACCTTCTCACATGCCCCACAAGGTATTTTATAAATACCATGAGACTCAAGTGGAATGTGGTCTTTCGGACTTCTTAATAGAGATGAGATTTTATTTTCCGATTTATAAATTGTTTTGATTTTATTGCTTTTGAGGATACGACTAATTTTATCTGTTGAGCCTTTGATGTATGGGAGAATCGCTATAGAAAGGGGGGGTTCTTCTTCCGTTTTAGGATCAGTTTTTTTGCGTCTATTTATGGATTTGTCTATTAAATATTTGGAGAAGCCATTTGCTTGAAGAGCGCTGCTAAGAAGATCTAGTTCTTCGTGAATATGATCTTTGTCCGCTAGTCGTTGTGATCGGGTAACTAAGGTATTTATAACTGATGATAATTGAGATGGATTGTGATTTGAGTAAGCGTTTAAGTATCTATTTGTATGTGTCGGTTTACGATATACGGTATGGCCAAGGCTGCCGTTATTTTTCTTTTTAACTAAAATATCGAGAAATGGGAGACAACCGTTTTCTTCGATTTCCATGGTAAATTTAATATCTTCGTGGATACTGTTCAAATGAATAAGAAAGTTATTTAATTCTTTAATTCCGTGTTGCCAAATAATGAAGGTATCATCTACGTACCGACGCCACAGTGAAGGTTTCAGAGGAGCGCTCTCTAGTGCCTTTACTTCAAAGTACATCATATAAATATTAGCGATTACTGGGCTAAGGGGGGAACCCATGGGAGCCCCAAGGATTTGTTTATGTATTTGTCCCTCAAACTGAAAGTAGGTATTCTTAAGGCAATGTTCCGTCAAAGTGATAAAATCAGCAGGAACGTCTAGTTTTGTTTTAATTAACTCTAATGCTTCAACGATTGGTATTTTTGTAAACAAAGAGACTACATCGAAGCTAACTAAAATGTCCCCTTTTTTTAGAGTTATATTAGAAAGTATTGAAACGTTGTTATATTAGAAAGTATTGAAAGTATTGAAAGTATTAATTATATTAGAAAGTATTATATTAGAAAGTATTATGAAGTTTTTTTAGAGTTATATTAGAAAGTATTGAAAATTTAATTATATTAGAAAGTATTGAATATATTTTAGAGTTATATTAGTTATATTAGAAACTAATTTGTGATTTAACCTTTCTGCGCCGGTGCCGTGATAAAAATATCGTTCCATGTGCTTTTAAACTTAAACCACGCTCCAACCAACGCCGTGCTACTCTCAACATCTTGGATAAAGCCGGTCTAGCCCTCGTCCGAGAGGAGATCCGTACCATTCGATACCAACTTGACGTTGTCAGCAAGCAAATCAGTGAGTCCTTTTTTAAATTATCTTCTTTAATACATCACATTTTGTGGGACCAATTAGATATGTTGATTCAAAAACGCGTAGATACCAATACTGAACTAACGACAGCACGCCAAATAAAGAAATTCAACTCTCTCTACCGCGCACCTCCATCCTCTAAAACACACGCTTTAGACATAGATAAAGTCGTTCACAATTTGTCAAACTTTCCCCTTGATAACGCCACTAAATCAGTACTTGCAAAAGGTTTCAATTTTAGTGTAACACCTTCAAAAATTCCAAAAGAAGATATTATCACCGCAGTAGAATCATCCATCTCAAAACTTCCCTTAAACAAAGCCGAAATTATCCGACAAGAAACTTGTCATATTCTTAGAAAAGCCGTTCAACCCAATAAAAATATTACACTAGAAGAATCTAAAGCCCTTAAGGCACTTCGTTTGAATAAAGAAAGTATAGTCTTACCGGCAGATAAAGGCAACGCGACAGTAATAATGAATACAAGCGATTATAGCTCAAAAATGCGCGAAAAATTTTACTTGATCCTGTTTACAAAGTAAATAAAAATGACCCCACTACATATCTTGAGAAAACAACAAAAAGTAAAATCATGGCCTCCAAACTCGATGATGAAATCAAGAAGATACTTATCCCTAGAGAAAAGTCATCACGCTGTCCAAAAATGTATGGTCTTCCAAAGATTCATAAACCTAACGCACCCCTCAGGCCTATTGTTAGCTCGTGTGGTTCACCCACCCAGAAATTAGCAAAATTTCTAGCCCAACGCTTTCAGCCTTTTGTTGAAAAAGCTGATTCTTACGTGCGTAATGCTGAGCACTTTACTTCAATACTTTCTAATATAACTCTAAAAAAAGGGGACATTTTAGTTAGCTTCGATGTAGTCTCTTTGTTTACAAAAATACCAATCGTTGAAGCATTAGAGTTAATTAAAACAAAACTAGACGTTCCTGCTGATTTTATCACTTTGACGGAACATTGCCTTAAGAATACCTACTTTCAGTTTGAGGGACAAATACATAAACAAATCCTTGGGGCTCCCATGGGTTCCCCCCTTAGCCCAGTAATCGCTAATATTTATATGATGTACTTTGAAGTAAAGGCACTAGAGAGCGCTCCTCTGAAACCTTCACTGTGGCGTCGGTACGTAGATGATACCTTCATTATTTGGCAACACGGAATTAAAGAATTAAATAACTTTCTTATTCATTTGAACAGTATCCACGAAGATATTAAATTTACCATGGAAATCGAAGAAAACGGTTGTCTCCCATTTCTCGATATTTTAGTTAAAAAGAAAAATAACGGCAGCCTTGGCCATACCGTATATCGTAAACCGACACATACAAATAGATACTTAAACGCTTACTCAAATCACAATCCATCTCAATTATCATCAGTTATAAATACCTTAGTTACCCGATCACAACGACTAGCGGACAAAGATCATATTCACGAAGAACTAGATCTTCTTAGCAGCGCTCTTCAAGCAAATGGCTTCTCCAAATATTTAATAGACAAATCCATAAATAGACGCAAAAAAACTGATCCTAAAACGGAAGAAGAACCCCCCCTTTCTATAGCGATTCTCCCATACATCAAAGGCTCAACAGATAAAATTAGTCGTATCCTCAAAAGCAATAAAATCAAAACAATTTATAAATCGGAAAATAAAATCTCATCTCTATTAAGAAGTCCGAAAGACCACATTCCACTTGAGTCTCATGGTATTTATAAAATACCTTGTGGGGCATGTGAAAAGGTGTATATTGGACGGTGTAACAGAAAAATATCATGTAGAATTGCAGAACACAAGGTAGATGTCACTAATAAACGCTTAACTTCATCCATAGTACAACATGTCCTTAATGAAGGTCATAAAATGGACTTTAATAATACCACAACAATAGCTAGCATATACAATGAGCCAAAAAGAATTTACCGCGAAGCAATTGAAATTCATAAACATAAAAATAATATGAATACCAGAAATGACTCAATTAGAATTCCCAACACCTGGAAAGTTATAATTGACCAAAATAACCCAAAACCGACATTTCCAAAATTCTCAGAAACACTTCCAACAAGTTCAAAACAACCCAATCAGGTCGCTACACACATACTGCTTGATATTGCCAACCCCGCCCCCACCCCCTCTACCGTCAAATCACCATCAACACGCATACTTCGTCCTAGACATAAGAATTGATAAGCACCCACTTGTATCTTGACTTCCGGACCGAACAGACACGCGAAAGCGTTCAGTTTGAGACGAAATTCAGGACATAAGGCCTCTGAAGATGGACAGTGAGATCTGTCCGAAACGTCAGAAATTAAAAAGTCCTTTTAAGGACTACTTTACGCGGGTAAACCGAGAACATTATTCTACATATATATATATATATCGAGCGCGCTTATACTTCGAGGACATTTGGAAAGTTTAGGAATAGGCTCAAAGTAACTGTCCCCAAATTAACATTTTACATAAAATTATTCGTGGTAATTTTTTCAGTATACTGTTTTGTTAAATACAATGTTTTAGTGTATACATCTATAATTGGTTTCTCAGTTAAGCTAATTGCACATGTACAAACAAGCATTATTATTGTAAACTGTTTATTTTCATTAAATAGAAATAAATTAATAAATTACTTTACTTGTTGAAAGAAAGGAATTATAGATATATCTTCTCGAGCGATTGGTGTTATATATATATAAATATATATATATATATATATATCGAGCGCGCTTATACTTCGAGGACATTTGGAAAGTTTAGGAATAGGCTCAAAGTAACTGTCCCCAAATTAACATTTTACATAAAATTATTCGTGGTAATTTTTTCAGTATACTGTTTTGTTAAATACAATGTTTTAGTGTATACATCTATAATTGGTTTCTCAGTTAAGCTAATTGCACATGTACAAACAAGCATTATTATTGTAAACTGTTTATTTTCATTAAATAGAAATAAATAAATAAATTACTTTACTTGTTGAAAGAAAGGAATTATAGATATATCTTCTCGAGCGATTGGTGTTATATATATATATATATACTTACCATATTATTTTATTTATACCATTCCTCAAAATATGAATGGGGAAACATATTAAACTATTTACTGCGGTTTAAAGCCAATGAATCCATCTAGATTTTACTGCTTGTACCATATATTAGGTTTTATAAATTATGTACGTTATGGCAAGCGATCGTGCATACTTTGTTTCAAACTTGGCATACTATACGAAAAATCGCTAGAGTATAATAAGAATGTAAAAAATTAACAAAAAAGCAAATTATGTAACTAAATGGTAAATTTTTAAATAGTTCCTTCACTTTATAAATAACCGATTCTGAAGACTTATGGTAAAAGATTATCTATCAGTTTTAGATCACTTAGTGTCAATACTCAGTGAGTTGGACATTTTGGGAGCAATATAAGAGAACTGTCATTGGGCGAAAGCTATTTTCATGGGAGGAATTATGCATTTTAGATGTGACGAGTAATTGATTCACTTGATCGTGCAATTTATTCTCCTCCACACCGTCATATAATATTCTTCCAATTCCAACGTCCTCCTTATTCCCTAAATCTTCTAAAAGTTTATTTTCAATTTCAATAACTTAAATTATTTTATGTACCTATTTAGCTGCTCTGAGTGACGTTGATTTTTAATGGCTAAATCTGTATTAATGTGTGTACATTGATGATTGAAAACAAAAAACAATTTCTTAAAAATTCTTAGAATTTTGTTTGACAACCGCTCTCTTTTAACTAACCCTTGTAATTTCGTTATATCAGAAGTGCAAATATTTATTCAGGAACCCTACAAAGAGATATTTTCATCGCTAAATTTACAAAACGTTACCAGATCAAAGCATATTTCCGTTAGTACACAATTAGTCAAAGTAATTTTAAAAGATGTTTTGTCATTTTTTTATTTGCACACGTTTTGCTATACTGTGTTTACCTACAAATGAACGTTTAAACTATTTGAGGTGAATTGCTAAATTTATACTGCATGGCCTCATTCACAATCAAGTAATTAAGTTCAGCGCCGAGACTATGTGATGCTCGATCATTGATTCAAAAAGTTGAGCACTTTTTTGTGAACGTCCGGTCAGCTTACTTTAGGATTTGCACATTGAGCAAACGACGCCAACGTTTTTATTCAAACGAAAACGTTACTACCGACATTTTAAAGTTAGGACAGTTAATTTAGTCTTTATTCACTGATGTAGCTGAAAATCGTTGCCTCAGAAATTTCACAAAAAATTGAATTAATTTAATGAATCAATTTCGAGAGTTTGTACGGTTTCACACAGATTTCTGATTTAAAGTTGAGATTGTCGAGCAATTTAAGAGTTACAGTTAGGTAACCGACATTTTACAGCTAGGCCAGTTAATTTAGTCTATATTCACTGATGTAATTAATCGTTGCCTCAGAAATTTCATAACAATATTGAATTAATTTAATGAATTGATTTCGAGAGTTTTTACGGTTTCACACAGATTTTTGATTTAAAATTGATATTGTCGAATAATTTAAGAGTTAGTTTTGTTTAAAAAAAAATTATATATTTTATAAAAAGTTTACTTTGGACCAATGCCGATACTGATCCTGCTCTCCAACTCATTAAACAGAATGCAATATGTTAACTTAGATAACAAAAACAGTCAACACAATAACATAAACTTTGGAGTTCCTCAAGGATCCATATTAGGGACACTCCTTTTTCAAATACATATAAATGATTTATGGCAATCAAACCTAAATGGCGAAATTTTCTTATACGCAGATGATATTGCTATATTTTTTTTTTGCAAAAACATAGAAAACTTATTAGAAAAATTACAACTGGATCGTAACATATCATTAGAACTGGCTAATTAAAAAATATTATTAATTAATATTTTAAAAACGAGTTACATGATTTAAAGCTCACCAAAAAGAAAAACGCCATCTTATAAACCATTGCAAATAGAAGGAAAAACCTACAAATTTCAGATGGTCAAAAAAATAACAAAGGTAATTTGAAGAGTTAAGTTAAGGTTGAACATTTTTTCATTGATTAATTCAAGTAATTTCAGTCTTCTAGTTTACAGCAGGCAAAAAAACCTCATATAAAATAATGGTGGTGAATATATTACTAGCCAGATCTTGCCAAAGACTCATTGTGAGAACGACCTATTTTAAATTATTTGCGACGCGAACAAGGATGGTGTAAGTGAAATGAAAGGAAGCTTTCGCGCTACCAAAGTTTCCTTGTTTCGAGAAAGTTCGGCGAAAGCTTATGCGGGTGGAGCAATCGTAGAGACTTCACGCGATGAATAACGTAAGAATGTACTAGTATAAAACTTACATAGGTTGATAAAAAAATACTCAAGATGGCTTATATAAGATTAAATTGAGTGCTGGGTTATTTTCAATTATCAGAATACGTTTTCAGATAGTTCCATTAAAAAAATGACTATTAAATTTAAGCCTGCACGAACGGCAGCATCATATTTTGTCTCTCGTTCAACCACATAATATGTATGTCAATCGTAGGTATTAGAAAGAAAATAGCTACTTTTATGCTCGTAATGCATAATTTATTCTTTGCAAAGCTTAATTCCTAAAACAAGATTAAAATACTGATATTTTTCGGGTGATGAACAACTTATTAGAAGAAGATGCCATACTTTAGGTATGACTTGGGTACATTACTTTTTGTCTGATTTATTGTGAAAATTAACAAGAGTTGGCACACGGTTTTTGGATAGTTGTATATATCATATATTAAAAAAAAAATTGTGTTGTTTCACAATTTATTCATTAAAAATATTATATAGAGTACCTTCGGCACGTTCCAGACCATAATTCAGAATTGAAACGTTGCTTGAAATGGCTTCAACCGTGTTTGGTGATTTGAATAGGCAGGTACTCACCCATCTTCCTTTCCCCATCTCCTTCCCCTCACCGCTACCTACAGTTTCACAACATACCCCGATCGAGAACGCATAGTTACACTGGCTCCAGACGGTTGGGAGCATTTGGGACTCTTGTTCAAAAACTTTATTATGAAATAAGAAAAAAAGTTGTAAGAATGGAATATTGAAGATATACCAAAAATGTATGCAAAATAAAAGACTACAAGACAACAATCAATACAAATTGACAATATGTCCCGCGTTAAAATAAATGCCTCCGAAATATTCAATTTGTATTGATATTTGAGGCGACTAATTACACTGGTCAACACATTTTTTGTCCCTTTAACAAAAGTAGCCAAATCTGACAGGAAATTTCACGCTGATTTCAGATATGTGATTAGTTTTTTTCTATCACGTCAGGTTTTTATGGGTTTTAAGTTTTACTAAAATGTGTATTAATTCATATTTATTCGTGAGTTATCATTGATTTTTTTTATAAAATGGCAAAACTAGGCTCGAATGTCATTTGAATCTCACAAAAATAAAGAGAACTATGACAACATGAAGCTGCTGTTAACAAAAATTAAATATGTAGAATACGAATGGAAAATATGTGGTGATATAAAAGTAATAGGGCTCCTACTAGGACTGCAAGCGGGATACACAAAGTATTGTTGTTTTCTGTGCGAGTGGGACAGAAGAGACAGGAAAGACCAAGGACTGGCCTACTAGAAAGCACCTTAAACCTGGCACGAAGAATGTTCAACATGCTCCCTAAGTAAAATCTAAAGATATCTTACTTCCACCCTTACACATTAAATTGGGTTTGATGAATTTTTTTTAAAGGCTTGTCTGAGGATGGAAATGGCATGATTTACTTACAGCAAAAGTTTCCTAAGATCAGCGACGCAAAAATCAAAGAAGGAATATTTGTGGGACCACAAATAAGGGAGATCTTGACTGATCCGAATTTTATAACAGTGTTGAGAACAGTCGAGCTAGCCGTTTGGTCAGCCTTCAAGAAAGTTGTCGAGAACTTTCTTAGAAGTCATAAAAGTGAAGACTATATCAGCATTGTATCTGAAATTCTCATGGCCTTTAAAATTTGGGATGTAACATGTCACTAAAAATACACTTCCTTCACTCTCATTTGAATTTTTTCCCCGAAAATATGGGAGATGTCAGTGACGAGCACGGCGAACGATTTCACCAGGACATTGCGGCTATGGAAAAGCGATAGCAAGGAAAGTGGAGTCCATCTATGCTAGCAGACTATTGCTGAACCCTGCAGAGAGACTCTCAAGATACTCACAAGCGCAAATCAAGAGCAAAAAAAAAAAAAATTGAATTAGTTTTGAAATTTTGTTAAGTAAGTACCCGTCATACTAAGGAAGAATTATGTAAAAAAACATTGTTAATTAATAAAAAAACTTGACCTATAAATTTTTTTTTTGTTTCATTTCGTGTTTATGGATACTAAATACATATAAAAAAATTAGCTTTGCTAAAGGGACTGCACTTAAAAAAATAAATGTCGACCAGTGTTATTGCTTATACTAATTTGTTATCGTTTGTGCTATGCATAAAAAAACCTTGTCTTATAAACATCAGTCTATCATTAAAAAAATAACAATTATTTCTTAATCAGTAGCCGATATTTTTAACTGATTATTTAATATCCGAGACAACAAATAAAATAATTTACTATCTTCGTACTCGAATTCATTGTCTGTTGAAAATTCAAAGAAAACTGCTAAGACAACTACAAAAACGTCTTGCGCTTGTTTAAATGGCCTAACGCCAACGCTAAAAACGATTCGACGCCGAATCTCTTTACTTGTCTATATGCGCCCACAGCTTACATTAGTCTATTGGTACGATTAGAATTAATTAAGTCCGTGCTGATATTAAGCTGTTGTTTTAAATATACGATCATATATATGTTTACTACGAAACAGCGAAAACAGAAAAAAAATCCCTGCAGCAACCATTCATGCAGCTGGGAATAAAAATATTATTATTTATTTTATTTGTATTATTCGTACGTATGTGCATAAAGTTGATTTATTTAGTTCCAATCTTATTTTTTATATCCTATTATTGCTAAATATATACTGCCAATATGGATACATTGAATTACAAATCACATTCATACAGCTGGGAAGAACTAGAAGATTATCAAGTTTGCATCAATTATTACGTGGATAATAGTGCTGATAATTTATCTTTATTTTTTATTAATTCACGCTTTGAAAGCTTTTAAATATTTACATTATAATCGGTTAGACGATTCAGGAGTACAATAATATGTGAATAATACAAAACATAAAAAAAACTGAATTTGAACGATATAAGCAGGTGCAATATAAGTAAAAGGAGTTCAATAATTGTATATAATAACAAGAGTATTTTTTTTTTTTTATTACTTTATTTTCATTTCTTTACACATATTATACATATTAATAGATAGTATATAATAACATAATATATAATGCCAAATAGTATACACAAGAAATGAAAACCCACTAAGGCACTGCCTGAGTGTGGGTAATATAAAACGATTACTATATTTCAAGTACCTAAGTATAATATATATAAGTAGAAAAAGTTTATTTTTTTGTTGTTTATAGTTATATAATATTAGTATATATAATATATTGTGCAGACTGGCTCATTTTTCCGGCAATTTAACAGTTTTTGTTCGTGATTTGGGATGTGTGATTCATATCATGTTTGTGTTTATTATTTCTATTCTAATGACAAATTCTCTAGGATATTAGAATAATTCAATATATTTACTATGTACGCGGAACCGAAATGTAGAAACGTTTTTAAAAGTATTTTTATGTAAATTATTTTAACCGTCGATGACACTTTACTTTTCATTGAAACGTCATTTAACACATTGGAATATATTAAACGTAATAGTTTTGTATGAATAACCTGGTGAATATAGTGTGGAAATCGTAGGTCAATACTTTTTCTCACAACTTCACTTCAATCATACTCTTGTTATAATAGAAATACCCATTTAACTATCGAAAAATTAAGGAAAGGGAGAAACGGTGTTTGCTTTCACATTTTTTATCTGTTAAATAAGAAAAAAATACATTTAAAAGGATTAAATATCTGAGAAAGTTGGGTTTATTATAATAGAGGAATAATATCTTCTCCAAGATTAAGTTCAATTCGCTCTCTCAACGGATTAAAATGCCACATTTTGTATATTGTTTTAATTGTCGACAGCTTACAGGATTTTGTTAATTAAAAGAATTTAGTTAATTTACAGAATTTATTTAATTTACAGAATTTAGTTAATTTATACGAATGTTTCTCATAAGTATCTTTATACTACATCTATTACATATTATTTCGATGTTAAGGTGTCTCTCTCTAAACGGGTCCTCTCCGTAAGCGCCTCCATTCGTATTCACGTCAACCCGACCTCAAATTTATCAACCCTTCCCGCCCCTCTCCACTTCCTCCACTCGATGTCGACACCAGAGTTATATCATTTACTCCCACGTTTAAAGGGTTCATTTTTCATATTGTTTCATGGATATTAAATTAATTTAGGTATACTTAAACAACTCAATATATTTTTTTTGCGGTAAACGAGAGGGCAGATGTTGAAATGGATATTGGGTTCAGAAATAAAACGGGATAAATAAATGGGGCGAGATCGCTAGCATTAGAAAACTTTTCAGTTTTAAGAGTTTTAATTATTTGTATATATTTTAATTGTTTATCTGAATATTCAATATCAGAATCTGGCAGGCCCATGTAACATGTATTTTGATTGAATAAAATTTTCTTTGACTTTAACCATAGAAATTTGTGCAGAGTATCAAATAACTAGGCCTAAACTTGGCCTAAACCTAAACCTATTCACAAGACATTATTTTTTTAGCTGTTTTCAGTCGAATTTTGATATGTAATTATTTCAATTTATAAAGAGAATAGTAAAAGTGATTTTTCAATAGCTCGTGTTGTAAGTGATATTGCAGGCTAAAAATATGTGTGTGTCGAATATTCATGATATTAGTACATACCGTACGTGGGTTCTCGCTGCTTCGTAAAAAATACAAAAGTGCCTTTTATTTTAGGTGAAAATGTGAAAATAATTACTCGTTTCTACCTACCTTCAATAATTTGTGTAAATAAACTGTCGGCACTCAAGTTTCAAGTGGTGTAATATTTAAATTATGTACGAAACGAGCTTTTGCCTCATCCCCTCGTTTGTAACGGTGCGTTATAAAAGGCATACAGAAGCTGCCATCATCAAGCTTGCATCAATTATTACGTGAGTAGGTACTAGTGCTGATAATGTATTTATTTGTTTATTAATTCACATCTTGATGGCTTTTACATGTTTACATTGTTATAGGTAAGATGTTCAGGAGTACAATAATAAGTGAATAGTACATAAAATAATAAACTGAGTGTGAACGATATACGAACGTCATAAATAATAAATTATTATTTAAATTATTTTTATAAGCAATAATTGTTCGCCTGAAACACTCATCCACATTGAAAAAATCTCCTGATAAAAAATACATGACGCCAACGGGACTCGAACCCGTGTCCATTCGATTTCCGGTCGAAAGCTCTGACCACTGAGCTATGGGGGCTTATTTCTTACCCGAGAAAATATTCAATATATGCTAGTGTTTCATTCAACAATTACTGCTTTTTACAATGAATAATTTTACAATTTTTAAATTGAATGGACACGGGTTCGAGTCCCGTTGGCGTCATGTATTTTTTATCAGGAGATTTTTTCAATGTGGATGAGTGTTTCAGGCGAACAATTATTGCTTATAAAAATAATTGTTATCCTTTGTGCTATGCATAAATAAAATCTTGTCTTTAAAACATTAATTTATCAAAAAAATAATAATTAAATTATTATTTAATTATTTTTTAAAAATATTTTTATTTATAAATAATGTATTGTGCAGACTGGCGCATTTTGGCGATGTGTGATTAAAATCATGCTTTTGTTCATTATTTCTATTATAATAACAAATTCTCTATGATATTAGAATAATTCAAAATATTTACTACTATTTGTGTTATTTTTTATCAGTTTTAAACCATTAATTATTTCATGTTATATGGCTTTTAGCGCGAAAAATTCATGGAAGTTGTGTTTATTATTAACATAAATAAATGTCTTAATGTGTACTTAAATACAAATTTAAAATGTCCACATTTATATTGAGAAGAAATGTTTCGAACAGGTCATATTTTTTTGGGTTATTCTCAAGGAATAGTTATTTTTTTATTTGACTGAGATAAAATGACAGGTTTCTTGCAAACTCCTAAAATAAAAAAAGTGTTGTTTCTTATTAAATTTTGATATCTCTGATACTTTACGAAGTTTTGATTAAAAATATTTTATGAAAAGCTTTTTTCAACTTTTTTCATATTTGAAATTAAAAATATATCCACCTTTTAGATATTAAAGTATATTTCAAGTACGAAATCTTAAAAATGATTTTTACCTAGTTTCTAAAATGATATTTTTTTTTACAATATCTTTAAAGGGAAGGAATATACATAACACATTTAAAATAAATTTCAAAATTCGATGAGAAATTATTATTTTTAAAAGTATGGACAACACAGAAAACAACCCTCTTTGGCTGAACAAGCAATGCATATATATTATCTTTTCATTAACTATTTTATGTCACTTTATATAATATTAAGGTTTTCCCATACACACTTGTTTATCAATAGAATAAAAATTTCACCACGTTATTAGTAAGGCTGATAGTATATATAGTTTAATCACTTTTACTGAAATGTAGTTCAATATTGTCATTGTCGAGAGGGTTTGAGGTCTTTGCAGAGGACCCCTAAATGACACGCATATAATATAATTTGGAACTATTTGCGATCAATCAGCTTTATAATCTTATCAATTGACAGATAACTGACATAAGACAACGATATTGATGAAGTGATGAGTTTTGATTTAGTAGAGAGATCACACGAATTATTACTATGTCACATGTATTTGTGCCAGTAATATTCATTAAAGTTGACAAATGCTATTAGACATGTTATTGTGATTTTACAGTTTATTAATAAAAATAAATGTATTTTATTCTAACTTATTTGTCACAATAGGATATTTTTATTCTCGAAAAAATCTTTTTTATTACTCATGAATAAAAACATTTACGACAGTGAAGGTTTTTTATTTTACTTTTTTGGTGACGATTCCTGTCTTACCAGAAAATAAAAGATGAGCCAATCACTAATTTACCCACCTCACTCAATTTTAGTGTCAATACGCCAAACGATTCTGCGCAGAAAAGTCCGACAATGGACAAAGCTGCAAAACTTTGCCTTACTTTACTTTGCATGGTCCGGTTTTATATCAACGTGCAATGATATTATAGTTTATTCAAAGCATTCCCAAACCCCCCTGGTGCCAAAAATATGGTCACGTAACTTGTTTTCCTTATGATGTTGTAGCCAGTTGGAATATATGGTTTTAATAATTATGAATGGATATATTGAAATTACGCATTTTTAGTAAGATGATTAGGATCAGGAAATTTTTTTTAAAATCTTTGATACATTTTTAACGGTATTTAGTTTGAGAAAATACCCCATTTAGATAGTGATATCTCTCTCTGGTTTCAATCCTGGGATTGGTTTGCAGCAATTTCATCTAATCTCCTCTTCCATTCTTCCCTGTCTTGTACGGCTCTTTTGACTTCTGCATATGATGAGCAGCGCACGTCCACCAGCAGGTCCTCCAGGTACTCTCGGCGTGGGCGTCCCCTAGAGTTGGTCCCCTCGGTCATACCCTCCATTATGACATGCAAGAGGCCTTCTAGTGTAGATTAGTATCTTTCAAATAGTGATAGCCTCAGCTAAATGGACATGTCTAAAGTCCAAACCCTATAGCAGATAATAAAAATCATCCACCGTCGACCACGACTACGACCACGAAATTGATCTGAAAATCATTGATCAAGACCAAGGACTTCAAAACAAACTTTATCTTTGTTTCATTGGAAATTTCATGACGCCATATTTCTCCATTTACTCATTCTTGCTGTTTCGCGCAATCAAACATCTGATTTAGGGATCTCTCTTAAAATCTTAGATTATTAAATATAAAATTAGTAAAAAACGTGATAGGAAAAATATTTTTTATTGCAAGGGTTAGTGTCAGCATTACCAAATTTGTCATAAACCACTTGGCCTTTCACTCGAAAATGTCAACAATTTTGGGTTAGGTGCCAAAATGATTAAATCCTGTGTTAATAATCAAACCTTAATGTGATTGATGTAATTATCTCCAGATTTGACCTCCGCTCGAAATTAATTGAATTAATTTAAATGTGCGGAGTCTGTTTTTGACACTTTGACATTTTTGCACAAAATTAATTTAAAATCATGATTTTTCGATGAGTTTGCTCTTAAGTGACATTCATTCAATTAAGCATTGTGTTGAGTATGTTGAGTATCTGCAGCCTTAGTTCCAGACGGGACGTCGCATTATTGTTGATGGCTTACAAGCTTCTGAATGGTTTACTATCAATTCCAGACATTCTGTCAATAATAGGACTTTATGTCCCGGATAATTTAACGAGAGGCCGCCAACACAGGCTTTTAATTCTTCCCAGGTCCAGAATTAACTTACCAATGGTGATGCCCCTGGGAAGACTCACTAGGTTAATTAACTCCCTTCCAGCTAACTTGGATATTTTCCATATGTCCTACAACGACTTTAAGCGCGAAATATTGTATTTATTTTAACTGTATACTTATGTATAATTTTTTTTCCATATTTTTTTTACCGCTTTTGCATATGTTTTAACTGTATAGGTACTTATGTATAAAATTTTCTTCCATAATTTGTTTACCGCTTTTGCAATGTATTGGTTTTTGTACTGTTTTTGCAAATAAATAAATAAATAAAAGCTCAATTGAAACCTCTTTCAACTAACTAACAGAGAGAGGTAAGCAGAGAGGATAATCCGCTACAACACTCCTTCTTGGCATTGGCAGATTCCTTGTTCTATTCACATGCATGCTTCTTCCCATCAATACTCTCCTATTATTCTTACTCTTGATATAACAAGTGTTTGATTCGCTTGATCTAGCCAAAATTGAGGCGCCCCTGATTTCTTCAACCATTCAGTTTTTATTAACTCGTTTCTTTGTTTTCTTTCTATCCTCTATCTCTGTCATTTGTATGAAAGAGGGAGTAGTAGTAACATAGTTATCAACGGTGTGCCTTAAACAACATTAATATTTTTTTGCATACATTCATAAAGGACAAAGTTCCATTTATGGCCTGTTCAGACACGGCGATAACCGCGCGATTGATAAAATCGTGCGGTTTGAACCGCAAAAATGTTGACTGTTCAAACATCGGCGGTTAGTTAGCGATTAGCGATCAGTTTCAAGATGGAAGTCGAAGAGGAACTAGCGTGTCTGTGGCTGCTCCAGAAAAAAATAAAAAAAGAAGGAAAAGGCAGTATTGGGTGCATCCAATATTAAGGGATCGACTGACACATGGCCGATTCGTAACGCTATATCCCAATTTAAGAATGTTTGAGAGGAAATTTTTTGACTATTTAAGAATGTCAATAAAATCTTTTGATGAACTAATTAAACTAATCAGGGAAGATATTTTGAGCTCTGAAACACATATGAGGGCAAGCGTGTCACCAGAAGAAAAACTCGTAGTAACTTTGAGGTAAGATATTTATTTATTGTTCATTAAAATCAGCACATATATTTTCTATTATTGTAGAAGACTGCGAGGCAGTACTATATTGAGATGATGGCGATGGTGACCCAGGCGGAATAACAGCAGAAGTTGATCCATTTGTAGTAAAATATCCTTGCGGAGTTGTATACTGTTGATTTTGCCAATACGATGTATTAGGTATTATCTGGTGAGCACTGATGCGAACAGAGGGTGGTAAAGCTTGTCCTTTTTGTATAACTTGAAGCAATTCAATTTTGGTCGCTAAACGTCGATTTTCTGGTACTTTTTTCAGTTCTTTGTATAATGATAAACAAAAAAATTTATCGTCATCTTGTCTGGAAATATTATTTTCTTGAAGTCCTTTTTCAAAACTTTGTCGTGACTCAATGCTTTTTTCAATTAAATCACTTATTCGTTCTTCTGGTATATTTCTTTTCTTTCGTTTAGGGGGACCTACTTCAGTGGCTTCGGTTGCATTGGCGTTTAATTGATGTGTCTCATTATTGTCTTCGTCTATTATTACATTTGACTGTTCATTCATACTATTAGTAGTTTCATCGTTGTCTACACTCTTCTGCAGGAAAGAAAGCCTTGAAAAATACATATATTGGGCTCCTTTACGAGCACCTGAACCGGAAGGAGTTGTTTTCAGTTTTTTGTATTCTTTATTGTAACAATCCCGTATGTTTTTCCATTTTTTTTGGAGTGTTGTACCTGAAAATAATGTCATTATTAATTTTCTTGTTTTAGGTATCTTGGTACGGGTTGTTCATTTGGAGAATTAAGCTACAACTATCGCCTTGGAAAATCTACGATTACAGGAATTGTCCGTGAAATGTGTAAATCGTTGTGGAAAAAGTTGGTTAATAAAGTTATGGCCGAACCAACCGAAGATTTCCGGAAGAGAATAGCTCAAGAGTTTGAGAGATATGCGAATTTTCCAAATTGCATTGGTGTTATAGACGGCAAGCATATCCGAGTTATAAAACCTGTCGATTCGGGATCATTCTATCATAACTACAAACATTTCTTTTCTATAGTGCTCTTAGCAGTTTGCGATGCCAATTATTGCTTTACTTATATTGACATTGGGGCTTATGGCAAAAAGCAGTGATTCCGCAATATTCAAAAATTCTTTATTTTATAAACGACTGATAGAAAAATCATTAAATATACCACAACCTAAACCAATATCTAATGTAGATTCAACACCACTGCCTTATGTCATAGTTGGAGATGAAGCCTTCGGTTTATCAGAAAATTTAATGCGGCCATATGCAGGCAAATGTTTATCACATGAAAAAAGGATTTTTAACTATAGGTTATCGAGAGCCCGACGTAACATTGAGTGCACTTTTGGTATTTTGGCTAACAAATGGCGTATCTTTCATAGGCCTATAAATGTGAAAATAGACTTTGCCAAAGACATAATAAAAGCCTGTTGCGTTCTACACAACTATGTGAGGAGTAGAGATGGTATAAAATATAAGGATACTTTATATACTGCACCAATGACTAGTCTCAATACCTTGCATGCAGGAAGAGGGGCACCGTCATCTTTAAATATCAGAGATAAATTCGCTCATTACTTCGTGAACGAAGGGAGTGTTTCATGGCAAGATTCAAAAATATAATAATGTCAATAAATTTTTCTTACCTAAAATAGCCTTTTTTTCCAACGTGTCTTCACCATTTCCAAATATTTCCACCAACTCTTGCCATACTCGGTTCTTTGCAATTTTATCCGAATAATCCGCACACTGAAGATTCCATATTACAGGTCTTTTCTCCATTTCATCAATAAATAACTCTGTGTCGAAGCGATCCATAGCTAGCTCAGGCGTGCTCTCGTTGTGACGTGTTGATCGCGCGGTGCCCGCAACGCTACTGAACGCTGAGGAAGATCTCCATAGTAATAAAACCGCGTGGGCGCCGCACGATTCTATTTTCTAGCGGTTGAGTTGCGGTAATCGCGAGGTTGGACTAACCGCGCGATTATGTCTGAATGATTGTATAAATACCTGCGTAAATAAGACCCACGCGGTTCCCGCGCGATTCTCAAACCGCGCGGTTCCCGCCGTGTCTGAACTAGCACTTAGTCAGATTTACAAAGACATAGAAAATCATAAGTATTTAGTGTAAGTAAAATTAAATTAAAAATTAATCGAAATACCTTACTTTACAAGCAAAAATTTGAATTATATTTCTATACTTAGAACGTTGACGTGTGTTTGAATCCCACCACAACACATTTCGTAAAATCGTATTTCGATATTAAAAAAATAATTTTTCGGCTGCAACAATAAGAATAATGAATTCGCAGAAAGTAATCACTTTATGCTGTGACATATATTTTTAAATAATAACGACGACAACGAACGGCTTGAACAAACAACGTGAAAATAAACAACGTTATTATTTTATTTCATAATAATAATGTCGCAAATTTCATCTTAGCCCTCAGAGGGCCTCCATTGGTTTCTGAGCAACTTTTCTAATAATATAATATAGCGTTTTTGAAAAAAAAACAAACATTTAAATTGGTTGTTTGATTAATAGACTCGACATCAATAATTTTATGAAATTTCAGTAGAAGGGACAAAAAACCTGGCATCGCAAATATTGTCTTCGAATTAATTTGTATTTTATATCTAAAGTTAACTGTAAAAAATCTTTGACATAACTGTTGGGGTAGCTCTGGTTAACAGTTAGAATTGGAAAGTGTTTACTTACCCTTGGTCTTAGTTATACGTCTTGTTGCAAATCGATTTAATGGCCTTGAGGGACATGCGGGTGATCACTGGATAAGCTTCCATAATAGACTTGAAATAAGCTGCACAGGTTTTCTTAACAGACTAGTGATGAATAATTAATCATAGCGACGTCATTGATTTAGATATGTAGATACACCACGCTACCAGACAGGTACAGGTAATTGAGTGGAGGAATGCATGAACGTATGTTAAGGGGAGATGATTATAGTTGCGCTAACAAACACAATGACTCGTATCTATGAATATTTCGAAAAAAAGCGTACACAAACATTCCCACTAAAAGAATACTAGCGAAAAATGTTGTTTGTGCAACGATGGAGGACTAAGTTAACTAGCATAGGAATTAAACCCACAATGCCTGGGAAGAAACCAAGACGATAGCCCACTCAGATACAAACCGATCTAAAATCATTCAAAACTACCTTTTACGTTATTGAAATATCCAAAAGCGACCGAGGCCAGATGCGAAAAACAATAATATATCCAATATTGTGGAACACCCATCGAAACCCACTTGCCACCAGCTGACGAATGCTCTTGTTGACATGGTCCTTGGTTGACATATTCGTAAAATGTTTCCAAATATGTATCAGCATTCCAATTGAAACAAAAGATTTTCAAATAATTTCTGTACATTGAGAACTATGAGAATGAACTTTTATTCCAAACATAACAAATATTTTATTCAACAAATTTTAAACTACAGCCGCCTTTGAATGCAAAGCTCAACTTAAGTGGGCAGATTTTCTGATATGAATAAAAAGTGAATAGTCAACTAAAGTGTACAAAATTAAAAAAGTTATGTGTTAGGGTTTTGGGAAGTTTCTAACTGACAATTCAATGACACTTCAGTGACAAATCAGTTCTTATGAGAAAAACTTCATTCTGCGTGTAGACTTTCGCAAATAATTATTTTTAAACATCGAAACTTTTTCAGCGTGCTTAATAAAATCTTAAAAACAAAAACAAGATAACTGTTTAATAAATATGAAAATTTTAATTAACTTGCATCAGATCTTCCGATATGGACTCTTTCGAACCATTGGCATTGCCTTGCACCGCTGTGGGATGTATTATTCATCCGTCCCTGGACACACTGACCCCCAGATTCCCACCCACCCTTCCTCATACCTTTTCCTTCCAAGAACTTCTTTCCTTCCTTAAAAAGACTCTCCACACAGCATCCCCAATTATAACATTGACTGTTAAGCAAATTGTTTTCCTTATGGCCTCTTGTGTGGTCAACGTAAACATTAGATTTAATGAAATATTTAGTTGTAGTTTTGGATTCAGGATCCGAAATTCAAATATGATAATACAAATAAAATTTTACCTAGGCACTGAAGAGAAACACCTGCTAGACATGTGTTGTGGGCGTATCCGTTTTCCCGAAGAAAGCATTATTTTTCGTCACCTCTGCTGAAACTCATCAAATGTTTTCAAAAATCGAAATTATTTCTGGAACAGATTATCTAATTAATTGGCCTAAAGGAGTAGAATGATCTTTCAATTTAGTAATAGTTCCACTTCTTGGAAATTCTTGAGAAACTTCTGTTCATTGGCTGCGGCTTACTTCTAATAGTTACCTACTGTGTATCCGAGAATAAAAGTATCCAAGTAATAGTATCCAAGAAAGCGTAATTTTTTTGCAACCCTTTAATTTCGGTTGTCCGTGATGATATGCGTGATGTGAAATATTTCTCCGTAATGTAATGCGTAAAATTATTCGTGATCAATTAAATTAAAATTTTCAAATTAAGAGTTAATTGTTAAAATGTAAATCCATGAAATCAGAGGTTCCGACCTCAAGACGAAAAAAAAATGAAGCTATGTGAATTCTTTGAAAAATATCACAAAGTAAAGTAACCGGAATGTTTGTAATACATTTGTCTAATAAAATTTGTTTTTTTATCAGCAATTTTAATTCAGTGTTTAGACGAAAAAAAGGTAAGGTGCTATTTTTAAAATTTTTATCTTCCAAAAACAGTAATTAGTTTTCGGATAAGTTCAAAAATATCAAATTTATATGGATACACACAATACACACAAATTCTCCGTCTTTCTGGCTGCATCTTGAGCGGTCAAATGTAACGGCCAATATGCCAGAGGTCTGAAAGGTTAATAATTCAATACTTGAAATGTGAATTTTGTTACATAAAAGATTTGCAACAAGGTGGGTGGATCCTTTTACATATTTTATGTCTATTGTTTCAGTGTGTGGCACCTCCAGCATTTACGGATTGGCAATTGTGCATTGGTCAGATGCCAACCCTGGAATTTTCTTGGGATGCATCGGTTGCCCAACCTGCGATCCAGTCAAAACCTGATGGTTCAAATCGGAACAATAACACATTCCTAGTTCAACAGCCCAGAGCAGTGGGCACCCTTTTGGCTTGGGACCGACGAATCCGTTCGATAATTTCGTCATCACATATTATTTAAATTCCTTGAGAATCCAAATACATCGTCCGATCCTAGACTTTTACTGGCTCTTGTCTTGGGAACAACTTTCACAAGGCCATTCTAAAATGATCCAGAGGAATATTTGTGTTCAATCAAGCTGAAGCGATTTGCCACTGACAAGTTGTTTTTCAACCACCCTTCAAACGATAAATACCATTCCGTAACTAAACAAGCACCCTTTGCCAGACAGCAGCAATTCAGGATTTACTTTGCAATGTAAGTCTTAAATAAGTAACCCTTTTTAATTCTATATACTAAAACCCCACCGCACAGATCAGATTTTAATATTTTATGTTAGAATAATCATGGATTTATTTTAGCAAACAAACACTTTTATCAAATTACTCCGTAAATTAGCATTGGTTTTCCATAATAATTTTATTTTAAATTGTTGCCACTTAATCCCACTGTAACAATTTCTTATGTAATATTTTTTGACAGATGTAAATGAATATGTTAAAAATTGACAGATCTAAATCTGAATAGCGAAAGGAAAATTTTTATGGTTTTCTTTTTTTTGGTAAGCAATGATCCTGAAGACAATATTTTATAAATACTTAGCATGTGATCATCGCATTAAGGGATTTTCACGGGTTAGCGCAGACCCAACAATTATCAGAAAACTGGAATGAAAAATATAAAATTTCCAATCAATGTTGGTTGAATATTTACGAAAATCGTGCTCTATTTGATGAAAATAGTTATCACAAACACATAATGGGTTCTCAAAGTAAACAACAGAATGTAAATTACCAAGCAATAAATATTTATACGGGGCATTATGTAAGATAATTGAAAGCTTATAAATATTTATCACCTATCTAGAAATACTAATGCACTGTTTTTACTATGTAGTTATGTTCGGTATACTTTTTATTAATAAATAACTACGAAATTTGACTGAAGCGGTTTTTAATAATACAGGGTTTTCCAATAAGAGGTGTTATTTTTATATTCAATAGTAAAAGATCAATAGCTTCGTTGCTTGTGTGGCACATAGCGCCGTCTTGTTAAAAGTAAACATTGTCCAGATCAATACCATTCAATTTCGGCCATAAAAAATCATTAATCATCTCTCGATAGCGATCCATTCACCGTAACTTTTGCTCCAGCCTCATTTTCGAAAAAGTAATGTCCATTGACTCCACCGGATCATAAACCGCACCAAACAGTCACACGTCGAGGATAGAGAGGCTTTTCAATAATAACTCTTGGGTTTTCCGAGCCCCAGATGCGACAATTTTGCTTGTTGACGAAGCCACCGAGGTGGAAATGGGCCTCATCACTCAAGATGGTTTGCATTTGATTCACTCAAGTGAATTTTAATAATTTCAATGCGTTGTTGAAGCGTGTATGGTTCCATTTTTATTAACGGTGTAGTTTCTACTTGTTAAATGTTAAAAAATGACAGCTTCAAAAGTAACATCTGCCGAAATAGCGGACTACTCAAAATGACATCTCTTATTGGAAAACCCTGTACATCCGAAAACAATAAATAAACGTAGAAAATATAGCAAAATGATTTACGAAAGGAAGGTTCGAGAATGTTCCGAAGCGCGTCACGTAGGCGAAATAATTCGATCTCGATGTTGCAGTTGCTGGTACTGTACTGACCATTTCGTTCACGTTGTCGCTTATCTAGGTGGAAAATAAAATTAATTCTCGAACATTCCAGTTGCTACAGAAACAAATATTAAAAAAAATAAAAGAAAATCCAAGAAGCTTGTTTGAAAACTTCTAGAATAACGTTCGAGTCAAGTAGTAGCGTACCACTACAACTATGACCACGGAATTTATAGATGAAGCAAACAAATTCGACTGCTTAGTTACACAATCAAGAGGTCAATAACCGGAGTTCATCTATTTCTCTCAAAGAACTAAAAGTTAACACAAGAGATGATTAAATTTCTGTAAATTACAATTTAACCTTACACACCACGGGGTACAGAATATTCACACGAAAAAAAGACAACATAATAATATATTCGTAAATAATGTGTTTTCGTATTTATTTTAAATGAGAAAGATCTTTTCATTTCGAAGAGTATCTATTGCTCCCAACTGTCCGGAGTCAGTAGGACTATGGCGTCCCCAATTTGAGTATTTTAAGAGGCCGAAGGGATTTGAGGAAGGAAGAGAAAGGTTGGGATGTTCCAGATTATTCAAAGCATTCTCGAACCCTCCTGGTACCAATTTGGTCACATGGTTTGCCTCCTGTGTGTCGAAATGATATCCAGATTTTGTGTTAAGGCAAGTCTATCAATGTGGATGTCTATGATCATCATTAAGATGTTGTATTAACCATGTGCCATCTTACTTTCCCTCCTCTGTTATTTCGGTCCTTTCTGGCCATATAATTCCAATATAATTAATTATCTTTTTTACAAGCGTTTGCAAATTTCTCCCGGGGAAAATTCTATACGAATATCTGTGAGCTTGTCAAATCTGCAAATTATTGAAAGTGACTGATTACAGATTTCAACAAGTTTTAAATAAATATTAAATATACTTGGTAATATATCATAGGTCAGGTACAAATAAACCTTCACATTTGAGTCCGGAATACCCCTTCCTCGTCTCCTTGAACTGCACTCGTGCCTGTCGCGCTAATTAGGAAAAGAATTTCTAAGTTAGTCACATTGTTTTGGTGTTTATGCTCGTTAATACATTCCAACTTTCCTCTTCCTCATCTCCTTCTTTCTCCCACTACTTTAAGTATTACCCATTTGGGGATTCTAGAATGCCCGCAGTTCTAGTGGCTCTTATGACCATAGTGAGCAGTTGGAAATTGGGACTCTTGCTGTATTAACTTTTAAAAGATTCCTACGCCCGAGGCTCTCCGTTTCAAGTTAATGCTTTGTTTAGCTTATATATAGAAAGTTCTATTAAACATTTATTTTATGGTACCTACTAGAGCAATACACGTAAATTATTATTAACTTTCTCCGTTAATTATGCTTAACATTGAACAAACTATTTGCAACGATTTATGGACTTCTTCAACTGAGACTACTCGTTTTACCAATATAATTAGTAGTTGAAAAATCCCTTGTTATGGTAAAAAGATTCCAGAAATTAGTTTTTACTAAAAAATGTGTAATTTATATATTTTCTGGAAGTTCCATTCTTTGTATTCAAAGACAAAGCGGTATATCCGAAATTTTACTCTTCAACATTCTTTGAATCAAAACTCCAACCCGTGCACTTTAAATTCTTGAGCAAAAGTTATTTAATCGTAAGAAAAGGCAAAAAATTTTAATGTACACTGAAAAATTCTTTTAGAAAGCTGTAAGTGAAGAGCATTGTAAAAAGATAATTTAAAGCACACTTTTTTATTTAATGAACGAAACGCAGTTTTAAACGATACCCAGCTTAAAGTGGTACAGGAATTTACTCTGGATGCAAAGTTTGAGAGTTCAATTAGCGTGAAAAAAGTTGGCCATACCGTATTGCTTTAGGAATCATTTTCATCAATCTTTATTGAATGTGATGTGTAATGTCAAACAGGAATAACATTAGAATAAAGTTTGAGTAGATTTTCATCCGACAGTGAAGATAAAATCACTGATATTGATGGTAAAATTAATTTACAAAATCATGTGATAAAAACGAAAGAGAAATAAATATCAACGATTCTAAACTTTGTAAACAGATAAAGAAGTTTTTTTACAAAACAACCCAAAGATTTCGCAAAAAGATCGGAAAATAATTTAAACTTTAAATCAAATCGACCGTTGAATCAGTATCACAGAAGTTTGCACGATTGAATGCTAAAAACTTTAACGAAAGTACGTTCAAGGTAAAATCTTTACCTTTAAAAAGTATGTAAAAGTTTCTGTGGAAAATCGTTGTGATTTTTTTATGTGCGTCGATTGCAAATAATTTTCTGCAGATTTAAAGTTTTAAAAAATCCACTACAAAAATTGTTTAAAACTCGTGTTCCGCCTCTTTTTCCCAGAGTCTCTCGCGGAAAGCAATTTAACTTCAATAGAAAAAATAATGAAGACTCCGAGCAATCTGCCACAAAAAGAATGAAGACATTCTTTAAATCTTTTCACCAACTTCTCACTGGAGCTTTTTAAGTGATTTATTTTTGACTCTCAATGGAATTAAATTGCGAAATTTAATTTCGATGTTATCGTTCCAGGGGTGTTGAAAGAATACTCTTGGGGAACTATACACATGAGTGTAGCTTCGTTGACCTTAGTAAGGGTGGGTTCAATTATTGATCCTGCTAATACTGTTGCGCGTGTTTCACGTAGACTGTTTTAGCAATCTGTTGATTTTTTACGTCAAAAGCCGAGGATTTTAAACGGAAAAGCAATTTTTCAAACTGACAGAACATCCGAACAATGCGACGGTATTTCTTATATCTAGGAGGTTTTATTAACCATTTATTTTATGATACCTACTCGAGGAATAAACGTAAATTATGATTAAATTTCTCCGTTAAAAACGCTTATCATTGAACGAACTATTTGCAACGATTTATTGACTACTTCAACTGAGACTATTCGTTTGAACAATATAATCAGTAAATGAAAAATCTCTTGTTATGGTACGGTTGTGGTAATTCACTCGAAAGGCATGTTTGTAAAGCTGAGTATTTTCTTCAGACAATAATGTAAATCCTATAAAATAAAACTTTTGTGCCAAGTTTTTTCAGTTTACTTTAAGTAGTTAACAAAGAGGTGTCACTCTTTTAATTGATTATTTGTTTTTATTTTAAAGGTTTATTTTGTATTCATAGTATTGTAAAGATACTACAGAGGTAAGTTTCCATTAAAAATTCATTGATTTGGCTTTAAAGAATATATCTAATTTCTTTAAGAAGAAAACATATATTACATGACAATAAATAGAAAAATTTTGTAATTAAAATTTTAACCGTATTACGAAAATACTACAAGCTAAAGCAACACAAACTCTCGCAAGTTGGTGTCATAAAATGTTCACAATATTTGTGTTGGAACGACAACTTTTAACTCACAACGACATTTGCATATGTGTTTCATATTGTCGAATAACCTGACCGAAGCGGAGTACCATATTTATATAAAAAATTATCAACATAAGACCCTAACAAATTTTGAAATCATACGTAGTATTATTCGTCTTTTCTTAATATTATTTAACGTCTATCTTAGTCTATTTTATTTAAAATGCTGTAACTCTAAATTCGACTGTTTCGAACACCTGAAACTCATAAAACTACGCATACCCACAAGAAAAAAAATACACTATTTAACGCATCAATTAAACCTACGCATACCTACACGAACAACATACACTATTCAACTCGTCAACTTAACCTACGTATACTCGCACCAGTGGTGAAACTATAGGGTGGCAGGGCTGGCAAAATGCCACGGGCAGGTAGCAAGTAGTGTAGCAGAAAAGTGGTCCATCAACCCTGAAATTTCTAAAACCCGTCAGAGGAAGGTGAAACGCCATTTTGACGAAATTTGCGAAGATGAGCATCTCCAAGATCCGGAAAGGTTGTTTAAAGTGAACATATTTTATCGAGTATTGGACATCATTAGAAAACTGCAATCGCGTTTCCTTCCAATGAATGAAATTGTTTCCAATTTCAGTGTTTTGCAACCTGCCACTTTGTAAAATTTAAATGACACTGATCTCTTAAAAAAAAGCTCTAGAATTTGTTGATACATATAAAAAAGACATATCTGAATCATTTGCCAGGGAAATTCTCAGTTTTCGGTCCACCTTCAGAGACGAAATAGAAAAGGCTTCGTGTATTAGAGGACTTGCTGATTTTTTAATAATAAAGAATCATTTTATGTCGTGCAGCTTTCTTAGTTATGTACTACTTTAATGTTATTTGTTACAATTCGTGTGATTAAAATTAATAAAAACATATTTAAGAAACTCAATAGGACAAGACAGGCTAAGTAACTTGGCTAGTCAGTCTATTGAAAATTCAATGGCCCGATCTTTAAACTTTGATGAAGTTATTGATATTTTTGCGCAACAGAAAGCTCGGAGAAAAGAATTTTATTAATAAATATCTTGTAAAGACTAAATTGTTTTTTCATTATACCTACATATGTAATATGCTAGTGAAAATAAAAATGCACACAATATTAGAAATGCAGTTGGGTAACTTCTTAAGTTATTTATAAAAAATCAATTACAACGCGACTGTGATTTTTACTGGGGGGGCCCATCCAATGAATTTGCCACAGGCCCCCGATGGCATAGTTTTGCCACTGACTCGCACGAACAACATACACTATTTAACTCATCAACTTTACCTACGCATTTCCAAACGAACAACATACACTATTCAACTCATCAACTGCAACATGGGTATGTACGCAAAACCACCTTTCTCATCCCTAATTCATGAGAAACCTATTTTTCTTAACGTGGCTAATATTGACATGTTTAATGTTGGTGAATTTTGTGGACCACATTAAATACTTATTTCAATCCTATTTTTAAACCTTCTGTTGTCGTTTTATAAATCTATCTGACCGCTACATTTAACCCTTTCCTTACCAGAGTTCTTCTGGAGAAACACGAAGGAAAAAAAATAATCTCTCTTGATTTTACGAAACAAATAGCCCCGTATTATGCATATCGCTTGAGGAAGATATTTTTTATAAGGAATATAACAAATCTCGTACTGGCAACACATAATATTACTGTTATTTCGAATCAGGGGGGTATAATTCCGATACTTTTTTGGTTTTTTGATGACGTCTTCACAAGACTATCCAATGTAAAGCCTTCGTGGTTTAGTCTCTCACTCTCTCCCATATAACAGAGAGAGGGGCTACGCTCCATTTCCCCCGGAAACGATGTGACGCCATTTTTGCGTCATGGTTGCGTCATTCTGACATATTCAGATTGTTTGCGTGAGTGGTTTATTTATGTTGCATGAAAGGCTGTACAGACAGACAGTCCACTCGTCATAAATACCCAAAATAGGGAAGTTACAAAAGTACAAAAGAAACAAAAATGCCAATGTCTCTACCCGGCATTGGTAGTTATCCACATTTAAGACAGTATCGGAACCGTTATGACGAAAATACAGGTGTGAATATCCCTTTTTTTGTCTTCAGTGTTCCATGTAATGTGTAACTTAATTTCACCTAAGAATTGAATTTATTTTTAGACCCCATCCGTGTTCCACCAGGACGGTATGATGTCTTAAAGACCATAATTACATGCAATATAATATGTTTAGTTCACGAACTTTGGTTAACCCGATAAATATGTTTATTTCAGAGCTTGATAATATCTTACCGGGTACCAGCGGTGTGGTTCCTTCTGCCAAAAAGATCATGGAAGATTACAAAGGTAAACATCTGTTTTATGTTACTTGCTATCCAATATGCAGATCTTTTCTTTCTTTCCTTTGACCACTAAGATCATTTTGTTTTCAGACATCAGTGTTCCTGTTCCTGTGGGACCCAGCGGCAGTAATTCAGTCGCTACACGGAAACACGATGCTCCCCTGCGTAAGAATATTTATAGTTTTATGTACACATTTAAGGTGTGTTTTGTGCTCATGAATTCTGTATTCATATTATTTTTTGAATAACTTCATGATTAAATCCTCAAATTAAAATATTTAATCATTTAAAACAATATTAGCGACTCAAATGAATATTTAAACCAGAAAAAGCGTCAGTCGCAGACTTGGTACAAATTTAAAATGTGTTTTGTGCTTATAAATTTATTTATTTCTGTTTCTGTTATCTTACTGAAATAAAATAAAAAATACTTCACAACATGTAACAAAATTTTAATTTTTCTGATAAACAGAGAAATGTTGACATTCAATGCTGTCGTAGAAAAACGCAATCATTGTTTGAAAATGTTTTTCCTTTTAAAGTAAAGTAATTCAAATTTCAAGTAATTTTTAACTATTTGTACGACGGCCTCGGGACGACAGATTTTCAACTTACAAAACGCCGTCCTGAGAAAATGTGCCGTAAGAAAAGATACCTTATGGCTCATTTTCGCAGGACCGCACTCTGTGAGTTGGAGCCTTGTCGTCCTGAGAGAATCTGTTGACATTTCTAACATTTATTTTTAAATAATATTTTAAGCTGATGAATAGCATGGCCGCGCTTTTTTTTATTGTCTCCTCTGCTTTGCTGAGTGGTTTGTTTATGACTCAAGTCTTGTAATGACGTCATCGGTGGACAAAATTTCTCCCTACTAAAGGCCAAAGTTATCAATCTAGTGATTGGTTTATTTATGTTTCGAATTAAAAACGCGTGTTTGGCAGCTTTTAACGGTTTGACATTTCTCGGATTTCAACATAATTTTAAAGGTATCGCATATTTCTGTTGAAAATAATGATTATATTGTATATACATGTCTAATCTGATATGTAAATATGATTTTCATTCAAAAACATTGGTTTTTCATTTGGTTTTCGGTAATAAAATTCATGCTCCTGAGCTGGCACTTTCGTTGTTCGAGGATGTTTTTCATAGAAATCTTTCTTTGGCCTTTAATATTGTTTTACTTGTTTTTATTTGATTCTTTCAAGATATATTAATTTATTTTATTATTTTCCGGTAGACTTTAACTTATTTTAATCATTTTTTATAGATGGAGCATCGTGGTTTGACACATGAGGAGATCACCGTGATGCTGGAAGGAGATATTTCCGACGTGGAGTTGGAGTTGGAAGATGAAGATGAAGAGGGCTGGTCAGTTGAATATTTAGAAGATTTACAGGATGCTGCAGAGGAAAACAATGGGGAGGCATTGAGCCAAGCTCTAGGAATGCATGTGGAAGTCCATGTAAGTACTTTTGTCATTATTTCTTATTGTTATATTACAGCGATTATTGGGTTTGATGTTGATTTAAGTATTAACGAATTTGTGTTTTAAATGAAACCATAAAGTATATATATTTTAATTATAGACTTTGGAAGAAAGGCAGCAGCCAGTGGAAGGCGAGCCAGAGTCCTGCATCGTGCCGCAAGGACAGTCCAGTGAAGCCTTAGCTTCCCATGGACGGAGAACCGATCTACGGTAAATCAAGAAAGATGTCTATCATGTGCACTCCTATTGTGATGTTACTTTGTCAAACCCACCACTGGATATGTCTGCTCTACAATATTTTTCATGTTTCATAGATGAAAATATTATAAAAAATATTGTTGAGCAGACAAATTTGTATTCAGTTCAAGAGAATAGCACCAGCGTGAAAACCTCGGTCAATGAAATGAAACGATTTCTAGGAATGCAAATCATGATGGGTATCCTTAAGTATCCGGCATTCCACCTTTACTGGGCCAATGATACGAGGCTCTCTCTCATCGCTGATATCATGCCTAGAAATCGTTTCACTAAGTAACGCTCGTGTCTTCATTTAAATGACAATGGCTCGTTGATTCCGAGAGGACAAGAGGGTTACGACAAATTATTTAAAAAAAGGCCGTTGGTAAATGCCCTCCTTGAAAATATGGCCAAGATCGAACCTGAGGAATTCAATACTGTAGACGAACTCATGATACCGTTCAAAGGGAGAAGTAATTTGTAACAGTATTTAAAAACAAGCCACACAAGTGGGGCATCAAAGTCTTCTCCCGAGCGGGAGCAAGTGGGCTCGTCTATGATTTTGAAATTGACACGGGCAAAGGAACGAATGTGGGTGAGAATACTGCCCTCGGTATTATTGGAGACATTGTTTTAAGATTGGTAAAGGGTATTCCTCTAAACCGTAATTTCAAAGTCTCTACTGAAAATTGGTTCACTTCTCACGCACTTATGGTTGCTTTGAAATCAGTAGGCATATTAGCCGTGGGAACAGTAAGGACCAATCGCTTGCCTGGTTGTGTGTTTTTCGCTGACTCCTTACTCAAATCCCAAAACCGTGGCTCGTATGACTACCGATGTGAGAGGCAATCCAATGTTTTTGCCCTAAAATGTCTCGATCGGAAGCCTGTTCATGTTGTATCATCATATCTGGGACACAACCCCATTACGGTTGTGAAACGATGGTCCCAGGCAAATTCAACACATGTTGATGTACCATGTCCCGCTATCATCGCTGAGTATAATAAATACATGGGCGGGGTTGACTTACATAATATGTTGGTGGAATTATATCGTACAGACATTAAAACCAAGAGGTTTTATCTTCGAATTGTATTTCATTTAATTGATATGAGTGTCGTCAGTGCATGGCTGTTGCATGGCTGTTGCATGGACGACATTTAAACCAATTAGGTATGAAACACAAAACGTTGATTGAATTTCGTGCGGAAATCGCCAATGTCCTAATTCGTCCTATTCTGAACATAAAAGAAAGGGTCGAATGGCCCTTGGGTGGATGAAGCGGGGCCTAGCATGATCAAAAAACGTGCCCTGCCTGTACCACGTCCAATCGCTGATATCAGATAAGATGGTATTGGCCATGAACCAAGGTTCATGGGTTAGTCGTAGAGATGCAGGCTGTGCATTAAAATGAAGACTTTTTTGAAATGTGGTGTAGCTCTGTGTCTCAAAAGAGAAAGAAATTGTTTTGTTTTAGTTCAGCATTAATAGTTTTTGTTTTATTTAAATTGTATTTGTTTGTCTTACGTTAATTTAGGGTAGTGGTCTGTTTTAAAAAAAAATATACATTATGATTTTTTCTTTTGTACTAAAATTATTATAGCGTAATATTAAATTGCAATTTAATATGCTTGCCTTTATAGTTTAATAGTATTGATTTTTGTGTATTTATTTTCTATTTAAACAATTAAAAACACTTTAAAATTATCTATGCTCCTTGTACTACCCTTTCTTTGACTTACACCCCCTAAGCCCCAATGTTCTTCCTCAGGAACATGAAATATTTCGAAAACCGTATGGAAATTTTTTTTTTTTTGTAAAAATATTGAAAAAAATCACAGAACTCAATAATGTAGAAAAATATTTTTTTTGTTGGCTGGAAAAAGTCTGGTATTGAAAGGGTTAAAAACAAATTATTTCATATTATTTAAATAGATTCTTATTGTTTCTTTCTCGTCTTAGTTGTACTTTCCATTTGTAAAAGCCCTCTGGGCGTTAAATAAATAAGTAATATTTCTAAAAACCTCTCACAAAATGAACTGCTTTGGCACAAATGCATAAATAGCAAAAATGGGTCTCATTCGACACGTAACCTACAATAAATAAGAAGAAGAAAAAAATGGTTTGCAATCACAAAATACGTTGCGCTGAAATTTAACATGAAACTATGTCGTGCCGTCAGCCATAAAATTTCCAGCAACACGAAAACCTTAGTTATTTATTTCCGGCTTCGGCGTTTACAATCTCAAGTGTATCACACGGTTAATCCATGCTGTAGTTTTTCATGCCAACATGTCGTATAGCTCCGGGGCTCGCCATTAGCAGCTCGGTTTAACAAGAAGCAGAACACGAAAGTTATCCGATTAAAACTTGTATGTTTTGAATGTTTGAGGAGTGCTGCCGAATAGAGTCGAACTGGGATGGTTAGCAAATATCCCGGAAATTGGCGAAGATTTGGCCCACTTTTCAGAGGCTATTATAATTATATAACTCAATCTAGAAAACAATGAAGAGAGATTGATTTGAAATCCGAACCATAACTTAGTCATTTGCCGATGTTCGTAAGAAACTTTTATGCCACACATGCCTATCAATAATTTCAAATCAATCAATTTCCTATGTTTTTTATGCAGAATTCAGTTGTTTATGAATCTGAATATTAATGTTTATCGATTAAAATTTAAAAAAATTGTTTTTAATGTTTATTTCTACCTTGTTTGGGCATATTTGGCTTTTGTATAAACCTTTCTTTGTTAACGTAATTTTTATTTTTAATTACCTAATTTATTATCATTAAACCACACACTTTTACCTGTTTCTCATTTAAAAATTCGTTGTATAGGCTCATTTGGCTATTTCTCATCTATTTATTTATTTTATTTTATTTGGTACAATATTTTTTTACATTTTAAGTTTTCCATTAATGTAGGCCTCACTGGGTGGCTTGCCCGTGCTAAGGCATTCATTTTATAATATGAAAATATAATCTACATAATACATTTAAAATTAAAAATACATAATCTATGAAAATTAAATTAGTTTCTGGCTACTGTTGGTTCTCATTTCTGTACAATAAAATTCATATTATATCATTTACACCATTCCGACATATTTTATTCATTCCCACATACATACATGTTATACCACAGCGTAATTAAAAGTAAAATTAAATAAAGTGATATGTATGACGAAAACCTCATTAGACATTAATGTTTTCGCGCCAAAGAAGATAAACAGAAGCTTCTTGACTTGTAGTGAAAGAAAACAAAACAAAACAAATTAATCAAAATTATTGTGCGCGTGATAAAAGGTAACCCCTCAGGGCATAGAGTATCGGATTCCATCTCAAGGTAGACCTTTCTCTGATATTCAATTTGAGAAATATGTATTTAAATAAACCTGTTTCTAGTAATTCGCAAAGCCCACGGGGCAAGTGGGTCCCTGGCATTGAGCAACAGAGAAATACTGCAAAACTTTCCAAGCTTACGGGGGAGTTTTCTGCGAGGATTTGCATCGAACAAACTTCCCAAGAACATAAAACTCAGCCGTTATAATAATATATCACCGTAATTTATTCCTCAAATTGAAAATGTTTCCAGCGTAATGTCTCGTCTTGTGGCAAAGAGTATGTAAAAATAAGTCGATTCTCCGCTTCCCGGAGGTGAAGTAAACAAGCGGAACCACTCAATAAATGGGTCCATGATAACTCAACAGTGACAATTCAACACACTTTTGAAAAGTGATATAAAGTCAATAGAAACGATGAAATTTTTTTTTTTTAAACCTAACCTAACCTAACCTACTTAACCCAGTTAATAAAGTTTTTGTTTCATCACTTTCCATGACTTGACATAACTTTTTAAAGATATGATGAATTATCATTGCGATTATTTATCCGGTCACCTCCATAAATATTGGAATTCGATTGAGAGAACTTTGTTTTATCGCTTTTAAGTAAAAATTTTCCACGCAAAGTTTTTATCTTGACAACTTTTTAATAATCATTAACATTAGCGAACAGATTTTTAACATTTTTTCCCTTTCAATTACGACCCACTAAAGACATTATGCTGGAAACTTTTAATGGTCTGTAAAATATTGATTAGTAATACCGTTTAAATTAATCTGTTCCTAAATTTTGTTCCAGAACAAGCATTTTTATGTGAAAAAATATCTTACTACACAATGCTTCGTACGATTATCAATACTCTTTTTTTCTTATTAAACTTTTTAAAATATTGAACAAATAACATGGCGTCTTATCTTACTTTTAACAGCAAGGTGGATATCACGTATTAATTATTGGGTAAACTTATCGAATTCCGCTGCACGCAAAGGCTCTTTAAAAAATCCACACACGATTTAAACTCAAATTTCTAATGGAGACCACTATTTAAGTCGGGGGTTTTTAGGGTGTTTGGGTTATTTTAAAACTTAATGTGTATTTACTAACCTAAAAATGGATATTTATTGCATCTTTTACTATCTCCCACGACATTAACGGTTATTTCTTGTAGTAATTAAGTTCAAAGCATGCAGCGGAATCCGACAAGTTTATCAAAAATGGTACAATAATTTCTGCCAGCTTTAAAGTTCTGACGATATAAAGTTATGGGCTACGCCGTCCCGGAACCATACATTCACCCCAAGTGGTTTTCTACATTTGGTGACATAGCAGGGTTACTCGGTTCATGAGGTGAGATTTGTCCAGTGGCGGGCTGGTTGGAGAAAGACCGGTAGTGGGAGACCCTTTGACCTCACCTACATCTCTCTTTCAACCCTTCGCCTAGCATCTCTGGGAGAGGGATGGATTTATACGTCACTCCTGGTCACACTGATCCCGAAATCTCCACCCATCTCTCATACCTATACCTTCCCAGAACTTCCTCTCCCTCCTTATAAAGACCCTCCTCACAGCATTGTGTGAAATGAATGCTAATAAAATACAAGCACCGAGTTTATTAATGTAGACTGAATTTTTTTTTAATATAATTTTACAAATTTAAAGGCAATATATTTCATGTTAGAATAAAGTAAGTTTTATTGTTTAATATTAAAAAAAAGGTATTTGAATTCTTTGAATTCTATTTTTGTTAATTTTCGTCATAATTTCCAACAATAAATTTCTGATTTAACTGCTTTTTGGCACGTAACTTTAAACTTATTGCGTTAAATGCTTTGTTTATCTCAAAGTTGGCATTTTGTTGCTTGGAAAATAATATCATTTAAAGGGGAATAAACAGAATGTACGTAATGGCGTAACGGTACAGGATGGAGAAATGCGGTGTTTCACGATTAAAAATTACGAACAAAGCTCAGGCATAATCGTAAATGTTAAGTTTACGTAAACAAATTGATCTGTAACGTATGTTAACTCTACATACTCAATAATAACAATGCTTGTATTATAATATTTATTTGAAAGAAGACTATCACGGTTCTGGACTGAGAGGCTCATTCCCGCTCATACGATCTCTTATATACGTCTCGTACTCGCTGTCTCGCTCTCATGCTGTCCCCCTTACACACATACACCACACCCCCACACTTAAATCATAATTACATCTTTTTATTTTTACAAATTTATATAAGCCAAATATATTTAATTATTTCCATTATGTATTTAATTTCCAATTTATATGTAATTATGTATGTTCTTGACTCTTCATTCGGTGTAGCATGGGCGTTGTCCTCGAGGGCGTAACCTCCCCTCCCATGGTGTAGGCGACCTGCAAAAATCAGAGGAATTAGGAAACTTGGTCATGTCCACGTCCGAGAGTGGACCCAGGTCCAGCAAATCATCAGACCTGTCACTCTCCCCCCACCTAACCTTCCTCTCTGAAATTTGATCATGGTGGCGTTTCCACACTTGTCCTGTAGACATAATTTTTACTAAATAAACCCTATTCCCCAATCTTTTATAAATTTCTCCTAAAATCCATTTGTTTTTATCACTTCTCAAATCCCTGGTTAAAACTTTAGATCCAACATCAAAGTACTTTTTAATTTTTTTTCCTCTATAATACTTTTTTTGTTTTTGCTGACTCAATACCATCTTATCTTTAATCGTGTTATCAATCCCTTTAAAACCTTGACCTTCAACATTATCTAATATTGGAATGATTGTATTAAAAATTGATCTAATTTTCCTTCCCAAAATTAATTTACTAGGTTCAATCCCCGTAGACATAGAAGGCGTATTCCTAATATCAACCAAAAATGTTAAAAGTTTATCCTCAAAATCAGCAGGCAATTTATTATTTATCATAATTTTTTTTTAAAAATTCTTTACCGTTCTAACCCCATTTTCGGCAAGTCCGTTAGAAGCTGGATGGTTGACAGGAGATGTCAACGATTTAATATTAAAATTATGACAAAATTCCTTAAAAACTGTTGAAGTGAACGCTGTACCATTGTCACTTACTATCTGCTCCGGAATTCCGAAATTAGAAAATAATCTTTTCAAAACTTTTATTGTACAAAACGAATCTACTTTATTTACGATGTGACAGTCTATCCATTTTGTAGTTGCATCAACGATTATCAAAAAATTGTAACCACCAAAAGGTCCCATGAAATCAATATGCAATCTATTCCATATTAATCCACTGATTGGCCACGGCTGTAACTCAACTTTACATGGAGTGGGTAAACACTCCAAGCATCGAACGCACTGCTTCACAGTTGCTTCTACCTCTGAGTTCATACCTAACCAAAAAAAATAATTTCGAGCAAGATTTTTAGATTTAACAATACCTAAATGCGATTGATGTATGAAATTCAATATGATTTCCCTTAATTCCCTCGGAACCACAAATTTATTATTATAAAATAAACACGAGTCATAAGTCGATAATTTATTTCTAAAATACCAGAATTTTAACAAGTCATCCTTTAAAAACTTTTTATCCGGCCAACCATTGATTACGAACCCAGTAATGCTTGCTATGTTTACATCTTTAATCGAAAACTGCTTCATCGTTTCTTTTGAAATTGTCGTTTCCGCCTCAATTATATTTAAAAAATCCGATTCAATCTTATCAACGTTCAGACTACCAATATAATTTAAGAAATATTCGCCACCGTCGACCTCGTCGATACAATCACTTAAATTATTATTACTATTAACCGGCAATCTAGATAAGAAATCCGCTTTGTTCTCACCCGACTTGACATATTCTATATTATAGTCAAATGTTTGTAAAATCAACGCATAGCGCTGTAGCCTATTTGCCGCTAGTATTGGCACTTGTTTTTCAGTGTTCAAAATATGTACCAAAGCTTTATTATCACAAGTTAGAACGAATTTATTACCATATAAATATTGAAAGAATTTTTTTAAACCAAATATTATTGCACACGCTTCCTTATCTAGAATGGAATACCTCAATTCCGTTTTTGACAATAAACGGCTAGCGAATGCAATCGGTCTTTCCATGCCATTCTCATATACGTGACATATAATAGCAGATATACCTATATCACTCGCGTCTGTAATTAGCTTGATAGGTAATTGTGGGTCAAAATGCACCAAAATATTGTCTGACGTCCTTCGAGGACTGATAGTTGTACTTCATTGCTAATTTTTTTGTATCTAATTTTTCTACAAAAACATGTATATCTTTATGGGACGTGTGGAATCGCACTAACCTCCTGACATCCTGGAATGAAAATAAGTTTTATTGTGATTAACTAATTTTGAACCGCTTGGGGGAACCTATAGACGATAAAATTAAGTATTTATACATTTTTACAGTTCTTCACCTACATTAATATCCACGTTTTACTAAGTTTAACTACGTCAACTTCTACGACGTTTTTTTATGGGACAACGCATGTCAAGGATATCTATTCAGTTTCCGGTATTTAATTCATTAAAAAAATGCAATCTTTTATGTTCATAATTTACGGTGTGTAACTACGTTGACCGTGTTTACTCAATTTTATAGTGTTTTACCATGTTTTTCAAGGTTTAACTGTGTTTTGTCGTCTCCCACTCTATATATTTAAGCAACTTGTCATCTCTTAACATAATGTTATCATATTTTCTAGGTTTTACCATCTTCTGTCACATTAAGCATGTTTACCAATTTAGTTTTGGAATTTTCAAGTTCATTTTCCGTGTTTTAGAATATTTTAGCATATTTTACATGAATTTATAGTGTTTTAGCATGTTGTGTACCTTTTGGATTATGTTTTACCATACTTCCTACATCTTTTAATGATTTTCAACGAATTATCAAATTTTCAAGCTTTTATCCATGTAAGAATTGTTTCACCATCTACCACCATAAATTTAATTACGTTTTAAATGATATTTTATGATGTTTTACCTCGTTTTATCACATTTACTCTCGTTTAACCACATTTATCACGTGTTGTGACGTTTTTTAGTATCTCACCACGTTTCATCATATTGAACCATGTTTTTATGATTTTTAACACGTTATTTGGTGAAATGTGGTGATAAATTCAAAACATCACCTCGGTTTATCACATTTTCCACGTTTTGAAACGTTTACGGCGTAATATATCGTGTCTTTTAGTATCTTACCGCGTTTGATCATATTTTACCATGTTTTTATGTATTTTTCTTCGTTATTTGGTGAAATATGTTGAAACATAGTGAAATATGGAAAACAATTAAAAATATACTTATAACATAAGAAAAATTGGAAAATCTCGCCAAAAATTAGTAAAATATGCCTAAAGGCCCTTAAAACCAGGCTAACCAAGATAACAATTTAAAAAAGGTTAAATATGGCTGTTTAGTCGAAAATGCGGTTAAAAGTTTAATGAATGGCAAAAGTTGGCATAGCACAGTTAAAATTCTCGAAGATGGAAAATACTGTCCGATCGGAAATTTTATATGTCCAGTAGGACGTCGAAAATCGTAAACTTCCGTAAAGAATGATAAAATGTGTTCAAATAATGTAAAATACGGTAAAAAAGATAAAATGTGGTTAAATAATGTAAAACACGGTAAAAATGATACAATGGGAAAAAAAATTATTTTACGATGTTTTAACTTCTTTTATGTCATTTTGCCATGGTTTGCCACGTTTTCCACGTGTTGTGACGTTTTTTAATATCTTACCACGTTTTTTTATATTGACTCATGTTTTTATGAATTTACCACGTTAATTGGTGAAATATGGTTAATTTTCGAAACATCACCTCTTTTTATGACATTTTGCCACGTATCGTCCTATTCAACCATGTTTTTATGTGTTTTACCTCCTTATTGGGTTATACTTGGTAAAACATTGAAAAAATCAATAAGATATGTAAAGCAATGAAAAAAATCGGAAAAATTTAAATCTGTTTAAAATCAGTGAAATATACCTGCAGGCCCTTATAGACCAGGTTTACCTCGTTTAAAAATTTAATAAAAAGCTAAATGCTGTCAATGATTTAATAAATAGCAGTATATGGCAAAAAATGTAAGATTCAGAAAATCATACCTTAAAACTAGGTTAACACGTAAAAACCGTGAAATGTGTAAGCGTAAAAGTGGTACAATGCAGTTGTGTGGACAAAGACGTAAAATGCCTGTTTAAAATGCAGTAAAAATGCAATAAGTAAGTTGAGACGCGAAAACATCAATACACGTTAATACTCGCTAAAACAATTGTTATACAATTAAAGACAATATATATTCATAATATTAAACCATGTTTTTATGAGTTTTGTATGAAACACCGTAATACATGGAAAAAAATCATAAAATAATGTAAATCAATGTAAAAATTGGTAAAACACGCTAAAACAAAGTAAATAGTGATATAATATGGTAAAACAAAACGAAACGTGGTTAAAACGTAAAACATTGGAATTCATTGTGAATGTCAAACAAAAAATTGAAAAATTGATCAAACACGGTAAAACAAGGGATGAATTGTGTTTAATATGCTTAAACAAGAGAAAGCACAGCAAAATTGAGAAAACATGGTATACTAACTAAAAGACTGTATTTTTTACCATGTTTTATGATATTTTACGGTAGTTGCGATTCTCCATCATATTTGTGCTTCTGCATTTTTACAGTATTTTGTCCTTTTTACCATTATTAACCATTTTTATGCTTTTAAGCGTATTTAGTGCTAGTTGCGTTTCTCTATCATATTTGAGTTTCTGCATTTTAACAGTATTTTATCCTTTTTACCATTATTAACCATTTTAATGCTTTTAAGCGTATTTAATTCATATCATCATATTTTGGTTTCTGAATTTTTACATTATTTTATCCCTTTAACCATTTTAATGCTTTAAAGTGTATTTAAATGCTTATTGCTTTACTCTATCATATTTGTTTTTCTACAATTTTAAAGTATTTTATCATTTTTACCATTTTATGCCATTTTTATGCGTTTATTCTGATTTTTTTAAGAAATCAATTTTTATTTAATTTAATTTATCTCTTTACTTTTAACCACCTTTTTACAATAAAGTAAGAGTTATTTAACGTTGGACATTATTACTGCATTTTACTTTATTGATTTAGTAACTCTTTGCCGTTGCTATTTTTAACGCCATTTACCGCATTTCAACTTCTAAGCGTAATTTCTCATTACTACGCGTTAGTATGTTTATTGTTGAACGTATGCATTGACGCATCCCTTTGAAAAATTGTGGAGAAAATTTTGAATTTATCAAAAGAATTGTAATTCTACAAATTATTGTATTGACAGATGGACAGAAATGTCCTAACAAAAACATCCGACGTAGCAGTTGTCTAAAGTGTTGTCCAATTGGATAAAGTTATTCCCATCGGACAATACTTTGTCCGATCAGACAATACTGTGTCCGATCGGACAAAACTGTGTCCGATCGGACAAATAATTGTCCGATCGGACAAATAATTGTCCGATCGGACAATACTTTGTCCGATCGGACAAAACTGTGTCCGATCGGACAAATAATTGTCCGATCGGACAATTCTTTGTCCGATCGGACAGGTCTGTGTCCGATCGGACAAGGCTGTGTCCGATCGGACAAGTCTGTGTCCGATCGGATAAATTATTGTCCAATTCTGATGGACACAGACTTGTCCAATCGGACACAGACTTGTCCGATCGGACAAAGTATTGTCCGATTGGACAAAAAATCGTCTGATCGGACAATTATTTGTCCGATCGGACACAGTTTTGTCCGATCGGACACAGTATAATGTAAATTAATTTAATTTATTTCCAAATGAACATAAATCTTTTAAAAGAAATATTCGATGTGGACACAAAATATAGTAAAAAAGAGGAAAAACATTCTTAATGGCCTATAATTAATAAAATATAGTTTAAAATGGTGTAAATTGTGGAAAATCTTGGATATACTGTTTTACTGAATCTTATACATTTCCTATCCCCTTAACATACGAGTATTATAGACTCTCGTGAAGGTAAACATGTTCAATTATAATTTGAAATATATTCTAATTTTGTAAATTTAAATAATTATACTGTATTTTATAAAATATATAAAAAAAAAATATTTCGCCAACTTAAAACATTTTTTCTATTTTATGTTTTTAAGGCCTTCAACGAAATTTAACTGAATTTCATGCGATTAATCGTCTTTTGCACTTTTCCGATGTGTGATATTGTTAAGTCAATTATCCACTTTTTTATTCTTCATTTTATATAGTTTGTAAGTTTTCCCGTTCTACTTCCTATTCTATATCTATTCCGTTCATTTTTTAAAAAATCTCATCTTTGAAATTTTTTGAAAAATCTCATCTTTGATATTTTTTGACACTATTATCCGTTTTTCGCCAATTTTCTGGATTGTTCTTTGCGATTTTTTACCAATTTAAACTTACCGTTTACCATTTTTACGTGTTTTTCAGCACTTTTACTGAATTATTTTTTTTCACTGTGTACAATGATTTAGTCTGCTCACGAACTTTCATTATCGTGAACATTTCGCCGATATTGGGTTTCTCTTGCATGAAAACCTATTTTCGATGCTTTTAATATGTTAATTTAGCTGTGCTCAAGAAAATATCACCAAGTTTTACAAATTTTAACATTTTTCAACTTTTCCTACTTAATTTCGTCATTTTTTGCTAATCTTACCTTTATTAAATTATTTAACCATGTTTTCGCTAGGTTTCAACGAATTTTACCATTTTTTCACATGTTTAACTTGTTTTAACTTGAATTGTGAGTGTTCTAGCTTTTAACACATTTTACCATGTATACTATGTTTGGCAGTCTTTTAGACAGCGTACCGTTTATCAACAAATTCCTAATTTTTTGCCATGCTTTGTCATCTTTAACCACATTTGACAATTTTTCACCATACTGGTCGTGTTTTTCCATGTTTAAGCGTATTAACTCTTTTTCGACCATTTTTCTTAGTTTTATTTATATAATTTTCACAAAAGTTCTAATGGTTAACCTGTTCCTCATTTTTCGTCGTGTTTTTGTCATCTTAAACCATAATTTACCAACGTTGTAAAACACATGCAAATATGGTTTAACAAAGTAAGATACTAATATATATCTTTAAAAACAGTCAATGGTGGAAAAACAAAGCGAAGGTTCATAAATGACATTTAATCAATTGATGATGTGATGAATCATTATTTAACATGGGAAATACGGTATAAAAAAATGAAACAGTTCCAGCGTAGAAAAATACTGTGAAGAATGAAAACATGTGCTAAAATAATCTTAAACACGGTAAAAATTCTAAAATGGGATAAAAAAGGGTAAAACATACAAATGTATGCTAGAAGACGGAAAAATGTGGTAAAACATACAAATATGTGGTGGACGACGGTAAAATGTGGTAAAACATACAAATATGTGGTGGAAGACAGTAAAATGTAGTAAAACATACAAATGTATGGTGGAAGACAGTAAAATATGGTAAAACATACAAATTGTGGGTGGAAGACGGTAAAATGTGGTAAAACATACAAATATATGGTGGAAGACAGTGAAATGTGGTAAAACATACATATATATGGTGAAAGACGGTAAAATGTGGTAAAACATACAAATATGTGGTGGACGACGGTAAAATGTGGTAAAACATACAAATATGTGGTGGAAGACATTAAAATGTGGTAAAACATACAAATGTATGCTGGAAGACAGTAAAATATGGTAAAACATACAAATGTTGGGTGGAAGACGGTAAAATGTGGTAAAACATACAAATATGTGGTGGAAGACAGTAAAATATGGTAAAACATACAAATTGTGGGTGGAAGACGGTAAAATGTGGTAAAACATACAAATATATGGTGGAAGACAGTGAAATATGGAAAAACCTTGAAAATCTGATTTTCGGGTGGAAGACAATAAAATGTGGTAAAACATACAAATATGTGGTGGAAGACAGTAAAATGTGGTAAAACATACATATATATGGTGAAAGACGGTAAAATGTGGTAAAACATACAAATATGTGGTGGACGACGGTAAAATGTGGTAAAACATATAAATATGTGGTGGAAGACATTAAAATGTGGTAAAACATACAAATGTATGCTGGAAGACAGTAAAATATGGTAAAACATACAAATGTTGGGTGGAAGACGGTAAAATGTGGTAAAACATACAAATATGTGGTGGAAGACAGTAAAATGTGGTAAAACATACAAATGTATGGTGGGAGACCGTAAAATATGGTAAAACATACAAATGTCTGGTGGAAGACAATAAAATGTGGTAAAACATACAAATATGTGGTGGAAGACAGTAAAATGTGGTTAAACATACAAATGTATGGTGGAAGACGGTAAAGTGTGGTAAAACATACAAATATACGGTGGAAGACAGTGAAATATGGTAAAACCTTGAAAATCTGATTAAATTATTGTAAAAAAGGCCTCGTCTGCAATCAACTCATCAAAATGATAGAATACCGTAAAAATATTCCGATTAATTAATTAATGGTCGTAAAATATGGTACAATATCATTAAAAACCGTTTAATGTAGTCAAATGTATGGCAGAAGTCTCTAAAAGAGCAAACAGCATGCTAAACCTTTAAAAACATTGTCAAATATTGTAAAAAAATCATTAAAAACCGTAAAAACTAGTCTTATATATGACGGAAGACGTTTTACATGATGAAAATGACCTTAAAAAACAAAAAATGTGGAAAATATCACAAAAACCAGTAAAATATATGGTAAAACATGATTGATCTTTGAAAAGCATTGTGAAATATGGTAAACCATCATTAAAAATCGTAAAACATCGTAAAATATGATAAAACCATGAAAAACATAGAAAAATGTGGTAAAACGGCTCTTAAATCAGTTAAACGTAGTAAAAAGACAATAAAACATCGAATAACATAATTAAAACTTGAGAAACACAGTGAAATATTGTTAAATACAATTCAAAACCATAAATTAAAGTCAAGTTTATGGCGACAGACGATAAATCATCGTACTACGTGATAAGACCTTGCAAAACATAGTAAATACACATCGAAAGGTAGTAGGAAACATAAAGACACATTGAAAGACATTGTAAAACGTATCGTGTAAGATAGTCTAGACTGTCTTTTAAGATTGCCAAACATTTTCTTCCTACCACGAAGTTGACTATGCCTTGCAATGTGTTTTATAATGTTAGGAGTAGGCGGAAAGTAGCTCCACGGTTAGGTAGCATGGGCGCAATCGGGAAATAGCTTGACGATTGATTCACGATGTTGAGAGATATACGCTACATACGTTTACATATTATGTAACCGTGTGTCCCCGAAAGGGAAGGAGAGAGGGTTTACTGCTATGACAAAAGTCGATAAACTTACATTTGCAGGCGTCTTGAGTGGAAATTTACTAGACAAATATTTTTTCAATCAAAAATTCTCTTTCCCCGTAGGAATATGCAGTGAGGATGTACCGCCGAATAACAAAATACGACATATTTTTGTAGCCTGTTTACCAAAGTAGGTTTTGTTTAAGCACTGCCATTGACATAATCAAGGTGAAAATATTATAATTTGCTTGTCAAAATATTTCTAAGAATTAAAAACATCGCTCTTTTTTTCGAGGTTCGACAGTTGCGTAACTGAGGATAATATTCCAAACTTTATCAATAGTAAAATAGAATAAGTATCATTTACGGGGGACGAATCTGGGATATAAATGTTGACCATTCGTTTTCAACAAAAATTGTAAAGGGAGGGATATATATTAATAGTTATGTAATATCAGATACAACAGCTTCTACTTTCTGAAAATTATTGGAGAGAGTGTGGAAAATAATTTGTTTAAAAGGGATAGAATTATGTATAATAAAAGCAGTGCCACCTTTGCCATCCAGTCTATCATGTCTTAGACAGTGATATCCAGGAATTTTAAATTGGTATGAGGGTTTTAACCAGGTTTCGGAGATGGCAGCAACTGAAATATTATGTTCATCAAGTAACTGTACAAGATCAATTTGCAAATAGACTTCTACTATTCCATTGAAGTATTTTGCTCAGTTGCGGATACATCGGGAAGGCTAGAGAGTAAAGATTTCATATATTCGGCAGCGCTGGACGGTACTTTATTGTTATTTGAAAGGATCGTAATTAATAGGGTAATTAAAGTTTGAATAAAAAAAGAATTTTCAATCATGACCTTAGGGAAGATATCGGAAGTGGAAAAGTTTTTTAAGGCAGTCCCATTGGGAGCCTGGGATTTATTATTCCCCTTCGGGTTAAGTAAAAGATCATTATGTAGTTTTTTATCGAAAGAAGGAATAAATTTTGGATTAGATTTTATCGGTTTGAAAATTGTTTCTTTGTGGGAAGGTGAAAGAAGGGATTTAGGGGAAGAAAAATGAAAAAGAGAAGCGTTAGTCGTTATCTCTGCAATAGATTTTTTTGTGGGAGGGAATAATTGAGAGGCCTGAAAGTAGGAAATGTTGTCTGCAGCCATTGTCTGTTTGATATTTCTCTGTCTAGATAACTCTGGACAGGCCACACTAACAGCAGTTTGGTTGCCCTTACAATTAATACAAATAGGGTTATTCCTTGAATTTTGACACTGTTTGAAGGGATGATCCTCTCCGCAATGGAAACAATAAGGAGGGGAACGACAAATAGGTTTAATTTCCAAAACGGCAACAGTTGAAACATTGGATAGTCGGGAATCTGTATATTTCAACGGTAAGAGCGTTTTAATAAATAAAAAGGTTTCTATATAGTGGTGCCGGTGGAAGTATCCTTGAAATTCAAACGACGTGCTTTTAAAACTTTTGGAGTTAATTGAGAGTCATTAAGAGCGTCTACTATTACTGTTTCTGATAGATCGGTTGGGATTCCTCTTACTCTGCCTATTCTGGTTAAATTAAAAGTAATTCTATGGATAGTTTGTATCGACCTTCCGGTTTTATTGATCCATTTATAATACCAAGGTTATTGAGTTTTGAGCTAAAAATAAATTTACCAAAATCCAGGGGATGAATTATTTTCCCCTGTTCAGTCCTTTGGACATTGACAGTAAATGGAGCTGAAGATGAAATAGAATGCATAAGCTCAATAGCTTTTGCTTCTCGAGGAATGGTATCATTATAACTTCCATGAGAAATTGGGGCTTCGTTTGATTGTGAAAGAGATTTAATTTTAGGAGGTACATTAAGGCAAAGCGGTGGTCGTCGTTTTCGGGAGGAATGGTTACAGAAGTCTGAATATCATCAGAATCGTAGTCGTCTACAATATAAGAAATGGACTCAGGGTCCGGAGGTCGATTTTTGTCCTCCGCCATTTCAACAAATTACAAAAAAAAATCAAACAATAGTTATTTATTGTTTTTGTGTTTAATTCGTAGAACTCCATTTAATTTTTTTTTATTATAAATTTAATTTAGATTAAATTTGATAATATTATTATTAAGTTCTGCAAGTGTTTTAGTTTTTTATTATTGTGACAGCTGTTTCGGCTTACAAGGCAATTTTCAAACTGTGGTTAGTCCACATTGAGACGACGTATTTATACTATTTCAAATGTAAATTTTGAAGGTGCATACATTGATTTATTACTGGTTAAACCGATGACATGATCTATTGTTGGTTAAACCAATCTATATTTTCCCCTCAGTAAATGGTAATGAGTTCTTAATTATTTACTAATGACTTTATTGCTATGAATTATTTGGGTGCATAATACTGCTTGGGTTTTGTGAAAATACTGAGAAGTGGTGAGTAAATTATTTTCCGTACTTTATTAATTAGTGTTAAATTTGGGTCATTCGTTCGTTTATTGATTTCTAATTGTTCAAGTAAATTTAATCTAATGCCCTTTTTTTCTATATGCAATGGTTTAGGACCCTTGTTGTTAAGTGGGGTATGATTATTCACCAAGAGAAGTTCTGCGAATTTTGAGGATGTTCGGATGGTCTAAATTAAATTTATAATAAAAAAAAACAAACAATACTTATTATTTAAGAAATAATAAATGATAGAAATAATACAAGCAACTGCGTCGTAAACCAATAAAACAAACAAAAATAATGAATAAGAAAAGGTAACAAAAAATAAAACGTATCTGTACGCCACGCCGTCAGCAAGCCGTCAAACACAGAGCACTGGATGAAAACACAACTCTAGCGTATATCTCTCAACATCGTGAATCAATCGTCAAGCTATTTCCCGATGGCGCCCGTGCTACCTAACCGTGGAGCTACCTTCCGCATAATCCTAACATTAGAAAACACATTGCAAGGCATAGTCAACTTCGTGGTGGGAAGAAAATGTTTGGCAATCCTAAAAGACGGTCTATAGGCTATCTTACACGAAACGTTTTACAATGTCTTTCAATATGTCTTTATGTTTCCTACTACTTTGCGATGTGTTTTTACTATGTTTTTCAAGTGTTATCACATAATACGATAATTTACCGTCTGTCGCCATATATTTGACAAATTTTTCTGGTTTCAAATGGTATTTGACCATATTTTACTGTGTTTCTAAAGTCTTAATTATGTTATATGATGTTTTACCGTCTTTTTACTACGTTTAACTGATTAAAGAGATGTTTTTCCATATTTTTCTATGTTTTTCATGGTTTTATCATATTTTACGATGTTTAACGGTTTTTAATGATGGTTTAGCATATTTCACAATGCTTTTCAAGGATCAATCATGTTTTATCATATACTTTACTGGTTTTTAGTGATATTTTCCAAATTTTAGTTTTTCAAGGTCATTTTCATCATGTAAAACGTCTTCCGTCATATATTTGACTATTTTTTAAGGTTTTTAATGATTTTTTACAATATTTGACTATGTTTTTAGAGGTTCAGTATGCTGTTTGCTGTTTTAGAGTCTTATGCCATACATTTGACTACATGAAATCGTTTAAAATGATATTGTACCATATTTTAAGACCATGAATTAATTAATCGGAATATTTTTACTGTATTCTATCATTTTGATGAGTCGATTGCGGACGAGGCCTTTTTTACCATAATTTAATCAGATTTTCAAGGATTTACCATTATTAACCGTCTTCCACCATATATTTGTATGTTTTACCATATTTAACCGTCTTCCACCATATATTTGTATGTTTTAACACATTTTACCGTCTTCCATCATACATTTGTATGTTTTACCATATTTAACCGTCTTCCACCATATATTTGTATGTTTTAACACATTTTACCGTCTTCCACCCTACATTTGTATGTCTTACCACATTTTACCGTCTTCCACCATATATTTGTATGATTTACCAAATTTCACCGTCTTCCACCACATATTTGTATGTTTTACCACATTTTACCGTCTTCCACCCTACGTTTGTATGTCTTACCACATTTTACCGTCTTCCACCATACATTTGTATGTTTTACCACATTTTAACGTCTTCCTCCATACATTTGTATGTTTTACCACATTTTACCGTCTTCTACCATACATTTGTATGTTTGTCACATTTTACCGTCTTCCACCAAACATTTGTATGTTTTACCACATTTTACCGTCTTCTACCATACATTTGTATGTTTTACCTCATTTTACCGTCTTCCACCATACATTTGAATGTTTTAATACAATTTACTGTCTTCTACCATACATTTGTATGTTTTACCAAATTTTACCGTCTTCCACCCTACATTTGTATGTCTTACCACATTTTACCGTCTTCCTCCATACATTTGTATGTTTTACCACATTTTACCGTCTTCTACCATACATTTGTATGTTTGTCACATTTTACCGTCTTCCACCAAACATTTGTATGTTTTACCACATTTTACCGTCTTCTACCATACATTTGTATGTTTTACCACATTTTACCGTCTTCCACCATACATTCGAAAGTTTTAATACAATTTACCGTCTTCTACCATACATTTGCATGTTTTACCACATTTAACCGTCTTCTACCATACATTTGAATGTTTGACCACATTTTAACGTCCTCAACCATATATTTGAATGTTTTACGGAAAAATACGGTAAAAATAGTGAAAATAGGTTTCACATAGTTAAACCTTGTGAAGAATGAAAACACGTGCCAAAATATTGTTTAACAGAGTAAAAATGCTAAAATGGGGTAAAAGAAGGTAAAACACAGAAACTTGTGGTGACGGACGGAAACAGACGGTGAAATATGGAAAAAAATGGTCTAAAAAAAATAAATTTTAAAAAAATGTTGTACACTGTACTTCAAATACTCAAAAACGTAAAATACTGTCTGATCGAACATTTCGGATGTCCGAAAGGACATTTTTAGTGTCCGATCGGACATTTCTAGTGTACGATAGGACATTTAAATGTCCCATCGGACATTTCAATGTCCCATCGGACATTTCAATGTCCCATCGGACACTTCTAGTGTCCCATCTGACATTTCTTGTGTCCTATCGGACATTTTTTGTGTCCGATCGGACATTTCAATGTCCCATCGGACATTTGTAGTGTCCCATCGGACTTTCTTGTGTCTGAACGGACATTTCTAGTGTCCGATAGGACATTTCCTTGTCCGATAGGACATATCTGGTGTCCGATCGGACATTTAAATGTCCCATCGGACATTTCTAGTGTCCGATAGGACATTTCTAGTGTCTGATAGGACATTTCTATGTCCGATAGGACATTTCTAGTGTCCGATCGGACATTTCAATATCCCATCGGACATTTCTAGTGTCCCATCGGACATTTCTAGTGTCTGATAGGACATTTCTATGTCCGATAGGACATTTCTAGTGTCTGATAGGACATTTCTATGTCCGATAGGACATTTCTAGTGTCCGATCGGACATTTCAATATCCCATCGGACATTTCTAGTGTCCCATCGGACATTTCTAGTGTCCCATCGGACATTTCTTGTATCCGATCGGACATTTCTAGTGTCCGTAAGGACATTTCTATGTCCGATCGGACATTTAGTGTCCGATAGAACATTTCTATGTCCGATAGGACATTTCTAGCTATCATTTTTTTGAGTTTATATCGGCTTATAATTATAAGTTTTTTTTATGGTACAATATCATACAAAACCGTTTAATGTAGTCAAATGTATGGTAGAAGACTCTTAAACAGCAAACAGCATGCTAAACCTTTAAAAACATAGTCAAATATTGTAAAAAATCATTGAAAACCGTAAAAACTAGTCAAATATATGATGAAAGATGAAAACTTTCTGAAAATGACCTTGAAAAACTCAAATTTGGAAAATATAACTAAAAACCACTAAAGTATACGGTAAAACATGATTGAACCTCTAAAAACATTGTGAAATATGGTAAACCATCATTAAAAACCGTAAGAAATAGAGAAAAAAGGTCAAAAATAAAAATAAAAACACTGTGAAGAATGATAAATTGTGCCAAAATAATTCAAAACACGGTAAAAATTCTAAAATTGGATAAAATAGGTAAAACAGAGAAAATTATGGTGGAAGACGGTAAAATGTGGTAAAACATTCAAATGTATGGTGGAAGACGGTAAAATGTGGTTAAACAAACAAATAAATGGTAGAAGACGGTAAAATGTGGTAAAACATACAAATGTATGGTGGAAGACGGTAAAATGTTGTAAAACATACAAATGTTTGGTGGAAGACGGTAAATATCGTTAAACACACAAATGTATGGTGGAAGACGGTAAAATGTCTAAAAACAATCACATGTATAGTGGAAGATGGTAAATTGATGTAAGACATACAAATTAATGGTGGAAGACGGTTAAATGTGGGAAAACATACAAATGTTTGGTGAAAGACGGTGGATTGTGGAAAACATGCAAATGTATGGTGGAAGACGGTAAAATGTTACAAAAACATAAAAATATATGGTGGATGACGGTGAAATTCGGTAAAACATACAAATATAGGTAGAAGACGGTGAAATTTGGTAAAACATACAAATGTATGGTGGAAGACGGTAAAATGTGTTAAAACATACAAATTTATGGTGGAAGACGGTAAAATGTGGTAAAACATACAAATATATGGTGGAAGACGGTGAAATTTGGTAAATCATACAAATATATGGTGGAGAAACGTAAAATGTGGTAAAACATACAGATGTATGGTGTAAGACCGTAAAATGTGGTAAGACATACAAATGTAGAGTTGAAGACGGTAAAATGTGGTAAAACATACAAATTTGTGGTGGAAGACGGTGAAATTTGGTAAATCATACAAATATATGGTGGAGGATGGTAAAATGTGGTAAAACATACAAATGTATGGTGGAAGACAGTAAAATGTGGTAAGACATACAAATGTTGGGTGGAAGACGGTAAAATGTGGTAAAACATACAAATAAATAGTGGAAGACGGTGAAATATGGTAAAACCTTGAAAATCTGATTAAATTATTGCAAAAAAGGCCTTGTCCGCAATCAACTCATCAAAATGATAGAATACCGTAAAAATATTCCGATTAATTAATTAATGGTCGTAAAATATGGTACAATATCATTAAAAACCGTTTAATGTAGTCAAATGTATGGCAGAAGTCTCTAAAAGAGCAAACAGCATGCTAAACCTTTAAAAACATTGTCAAATATTGTAAAAAAATCATTAAAAACCGTAAAAACTAGTCTAATATATGACGGAAGACGTTTTACATGATGAAAATGACCTTAAAAAACAAAAAATGTGGAAAATATCACAAAAACCAGTAAAATATATGGTAAAACATGATTGATCTTTGAAAAGCATTGTGAAATATGGTAAACCATCATTAAAAATCGTAAAACATCGTAAAATATGATAAAACCATGAAAAACATAGAAAAATGTGGTAAAACGGCTCTTAAATCAGTTAAACGTAGTAAAAAGACGATAAAACATCGAATAACATCATTAAAACTTGAGAAACACAGTGAAATATTGTTAAATACAATTAAAAACCATAAATTAAAGTCAAGTTTATGGCGACAGACGATAAATCATCGTACTACGTGATAAGACCTTGCAAAACATAGTAAATACACATCGAAAGGTAGTAGGAAACATAAAGACACATTGAAAGACATTGTAAAACGTATCGTGTAAGATAGTCTAGACTGTCTTTTAAGATTGCCAAACATTTTCTTCCTACCACGAAGTTGACTATGCCTTGCAATGTGTTTTATAATGTTAGGAGTAGGCGGAAAGTAGCTCCACGGTTAGGTAGCATGGGCGCAATCGGGAAATAGCTTGACGATTGATTCACGATGTTGAGAGATATACGCTACATACGTTTACATATTATGTAACCATGTGTCCCCGAAAGGGAAGGAGAGAGGGTTTACTGCTATGACAAAAGTCGATAAACTTACATTTGCAGGCGTCTTGAGTGGAAATTTACTAGACAAATATTTTTTCAATCAAAAATTCTCTTTCCCCGTAGGAATATGCAGTGAGGATGTACCGCCGAATAACAAAATACGACATATTTTTGTAGCCTGTTTACCAAAGTAGGTTTTGTTTAAGCACTGCCATTGATATAATCAAGGTGAAAATATTATAATTTGCTTGTCAAAATATTTCTAAGAATTAAAAACATCGCTCTTTGTTTCGAGGTTCGACAGTTGCGTAACTGAGGATAATATTCCAAACTTTATCAATAGTAAAATAGAAGGAAGTAAAATCCAAGTAGAAAAAATAATACAACGAAATCCCACCCAATTTGGATCTTTCAAGTTAACTATACCAAAGAAAGATTTCAAAACCTACACGAACAAAGAATTTTGCAGACTGGTAATGTTTTAAGTTATAAAAGAAACATCAACTTCATTATAGATATGTGCGATATCTACGATGTAATACTTTTGCAAGAAACGTGGTTATTACAAAACGAAACATCGAATCTATCCAATTATCCGAACATCCAGGGGTGGGGTACCTCTGCTGTAGATTGAACAAACGGACCACTACGGGTCCGACCCTACGGAGGAGTCGCAGTACTTTAATACGAGCTGCAGAAGTAAGAATATCGCTGGTATTCAGTCAACTACCAACGGAGGGACGATAAGCATACTGACTGTCTACATGCCGGTATGTCATGCGGACAACCTTACCGACTTCACCAACTACCTTTTCAAAATAAACACGATCATTCAATATAACACACACTCTGAAATCATTTTAATGGGAGATTTTAAGGCTCAACCCATATTTGGGAAAGAACTTTAGCATTTCGACACCGAAAATAAGTACAGTTGTATCGATATTGAAAGACTGACAAATGGCGCATATACATTTATTAGCGATGCAAACAAAACAATTTCCTATGAGAGTACTTCTTAGAACTAAGTGATGCCTTCGACAGGGTCTGTCATAAAACATTATGGGAGAAATTGAAAGCTAGGAATATACCTACCATATATATAAACAAACTATCCCGATGGCAATCCCATCAGGAAAATGTTATACGGTTTGTCATGTACATACTCTCATCCGATACTCAAGACCACGCCCTACATAGTTGTACTTCATTGCTAATTTTTTTGTATCTAATTTTTCTACAAAAACATGTATATCTTTATGGGACGTGTGGAATCGCACTAACCTCCTGACATCCTGGAATGAAAATAAGTTTTATTGTGATTAACTAATTTTGAACCGCTTGGGGGAACCTATAGACGATAAAATTAAGTATTTATACATTTTTACAGTTCTTCACCTACATTAATATCCACGTTTTACTAAGTTTAACTACGTCAACTTCTACGACGTTTTTTTATGGGACAACGCATGTCAAGGATATCTATTCAGTTTCCGGTATTTAATTCATTAAAAAAATGCAATCTTTTATGTTCATAATTTACGGTGTGTAACTACGTTGACCGTGTTTACTCAATTTTATAGTGTTTTACCATGTTTTTCAAGGTTTAACTGTGTTTTGTCGTCTCCCACTCTATATATTTAAGCAACTTGTCATCTCTTAACATAATGTTATCATATTTTCTAGGTTTTACCATCTTCTGTCACATTAAGCATGTTTACCAATTTAGTTTTGGAATTTTCAAGTTCATTTTCCGTGTTTTAGAATATTTTAGCATATTTTACATGAATTTATAGTGTTTTAGCATGTTGTGTACCTTTTGGATTATGTTTTACCATACTTCCTACATCTTTTAATGATTTTCAACGAATTATCAAATTTTCAAGCTTTTATCCATGTAAGAATTGTTTCACCATCTACCACCATAAATTTAATTACGTTTTAAATGATATTTTATGATGTTTTACCTCGTTTTATCACATTTACTCTCGTTTAACCACATTTATCACGTGTTGTGACGTTTTTTAGTATCTCACCACGTTTCATCATATTGAACCATGTTTTTATGATTTTTAACACGTTATTTGGTGAAATGTGGTGATAAATTCAAAACATCACCTCGGTTTATCACATTTTCCACGTTTTGAAACGTTTACGGCGTAATATATCGTGTCTTTTAGTATCTTACCGCGTTTGATCATATTTTACCATGTTTTTATGTATTTTTCTTCGTTATTTGGTGAAATATGTTGAAACATAGTGAAATATGGAAAACAATTAAAAATATACTTATAACATAAGAAAAATTGGAAAATCTCGCCAAAAATTAGTAAAATATGCCTAAAGGCCCTTAAAACCAGGCTAACCAAGATAACAATTTAAAAAAGGTTAAATATGGCTGTTTAGTCGAAAATGCGGTTAAAAGTTTAATGAATGGCAAAAGTTGGCATAGCACAGTTAAAATTCTCGAAGATGGAAAATACTGTCCGATCGGAAATTTTATATGTCCAGTAGGACGTCGAAAATCGTAAACTTCCGTAAAGAATGATAAAATGTGTTCAAATAATGTAAAATACGGTAAAAAAGATAAAATGTGGTTAAATAATGTAAAACACGGTAAAAATGATACAATGGGAAAAAAAATTATTTTACGATGTTTTAACTTCTTTTATGTCATTTTGCCATGGTTTGCCACGTTTTCCACGTGTTGTGACGTTTTTTAATATCTTACCACGTTTTTTTATATTGACTCATGTTTTTATGAATTTACCAAGTTAATTGGTGAAATATGGTTAATTTTCGAAACATCACCTCTTTTTATGACATTTTGCCACGTATCGTCCTATTCAACCATGTTTTTATGTGTTTTACCTCCTTATTGGGTTATACTTGGTAAAACATTGAAAAAAATCGGAAAAATTTAAATCTGTTTAAAATCAGTGAAATATACCTGCAGGCCCTTATAGACCAGGTTTACCTCGTTTAAAAATTTAATAAAAAGCTAAATGCTGTCAATGATTTAATAAATAGCAGTATATGGCAAAAAATGTAAGATTCAGAAAATCATACCTTAAAACTAGGTTAACACGTAAAAACCGTGAAATGTGTAAGCGTAAAAGTGGTACAATGCAGTTGTGTGGACAAAGACGTAAAATGCCTGTTTAAAATGCAGTAAAAATGCAATAAGTAAGTTGAGACGCGAAAACATCAATACACGTTAATACTCGCTAAAACAATTGTTATACAATTAAAGACAATATATATTCATAATATTAAACCATGTTTTTATGAGTTTTGTATGAAACACCGTAATACATGGAAAAAAATCATAAAATAATGTAAATCAATGTAAAAATTGGTAAAACACGCTAAAACAAAGTAAATAGTGATATAATATGGTAAAACAAAACGAAACGTGGTTAAAACGTAAAATATTGGAATTCATTGTGAATGTCAAACAAAAAATTGAAAAATTGATCAAACACGGTAAAACAAGGGATGAATTGTGTTTAATATGCTTAAACAAGAGAAAGCACAGCAAAATTGAGAAAACATGGTATACTAACTAAAAGACTGTATTTTTTACCATGTTTTATGATATTTTACGGTAGTTGCGATTCTCCATCATATTTGTGTTTCTGCATTTTTACAGTATTTTGTCCTTTTTACCATTATTAACCATTTTTATGCTTTTAAGCGTATTTAGTGCTAGTTGCGTTTCTCTATCATATTTGAGTTTCTGCATTTTAACAGTATTTTATCCTTTTTACCATTATTAACCATTTTTATGCTTTTAAGCGTATTTAATTCATATCATCATATTTTGGTTTCTGAATTTTTACATTATTTTATCCCTTTAACCATTTTAATGCTTTAAAGTGTATTTAAATGCTTATTGCTTTACTCTATCATATTTGTTTTTCTACAATTTTAAAGTATTTTATAATTTTTACCATTTTATGCCATTTTTATGCGTTTAAGCGTTTTATCCCGTATTCTGATTTTTTAAGAAATCAATTTTATTTAATTTAATTAATCTCTTTACCTTTAACCACCTTTTTACAATAAAGTAAGAGTTATTTAACGTTGGACATTATTACTGCATTTTACTTTATTGATTTAGTAACTCTTTGCCGTTGCTATTTTTAACGTCATTTACCGCATTTCAACTTCTAACCGTAATTTCTCATTACTACGCGTTAGTATGTTTATTGTTGAACGTATGCATTGACGCATCCCTTTGAAAAATTGTGGAGAAAATTTTGAATTTATCAAAAGAATTGTAATTCTACAAATTATTGTATTGACAGATGGACAGAAATGTCCTAACAAAAACATCCGACGTAGCAGTTGTCTAAAGTGTTGTCCAATTGGATAAAGTTATTCCCATCGGACAATACTTTGTCCGATCAGACAATACTGTGTCCGATCGGACAAAACTGTGTCCGATCGGACAAATAATTGTCCGATCGGACAAGTCTGTGTCCGATCGGACAATACTTTGTCCGATCGGACAAAACTGTGTCCGATCGGACAAAGAATTGTCCGATCGGACAATTCTTTGTCCGATCGGACAGGTCTGTGTCCGATCGGACAAGGCTGTGTCCGATCGGACAAGTCTGTGTCCGATCGGATAAATTATTGTCCAATTCTGATGGACACAGACTTGTCCAATCGGACACAGACTTGTCCGATCGGACAAAGTATTGTCCGATTGGACAAAAAATCGTCTGATCGGACAATTATTTGTCCGATCGGACACAGTTTTGTCCGATCGGACACAGTATAATGTAAATTAATTTAATTTATTTCCAAACATAAATCTTTTAAAAGAAATATTCGATGTGGACACAAAATATAGTAAAAAAGAGGAAAAACATTCTTAATGGCCTATAATTAATAAAATATAGTTTAAAATGGTGTAAATTGTGGAAAATCTTGGATATACTGTTTTACTGAATCTTATACATTTCCTATCCCCTTAACATACGAGTATTATAGACTCTCGTGAAGGTAAACATGTTCAATTATAATTTGAAATATATTGTTATTTTGTAAATATAAATAATTATACTGTATTTTATAAAATATATTAAAAAAATATATTTCGCCAACTTAAAACATGTTTTCTATTTTATGTTTTTTAGGCCTTCAACGATATTTAACTGAATTTCATGCGATAAATCGTCTTTTGCACTTTTCCGATGTGTGAAATTGTTTAGTCTATTATCCATTTGTTTTTTCTTCATTGTATATAGTTTGTAAGTTTTCCCGTTCTACTTCCTATTCTATATCTATTCCGTTCATTTTTTGAAAAATCTCATCTTTGAAATTTTTTGAAAAATCTCATTTTTGACATTTTTTGACACTATTATCCGTTTTTCGCCAATTTTCTGGATTGTTCTTTGCGATTTTTTACCAATTTAAACTTACCGTTTACCATTTTTACGTATTTTTCAGCACTTTTACTGAATTTTTTTTTTCACTGTGTACTTTGATTGAGTCTGTTCACGAACTTTCATTATTGTGAACATTTCGCCGATATTGGGTTTCTCTTGCATGAAAACCTATTTTCGATGCTTTTAATATGTTAATTTAGCTGTGCTCAAGAAAATATCACCAAGTTTTACAAATTTTAACATTTTTCAACTTTTCCTACTGAATTTCGTCATTTTTTGCTAATCTTACCTTTATTAAATTATTTAACCATGTTTTCGCTAGGTTTCAACGAATTTTACCATTTTTTCACATGTTTTACTTGTTTTAACTTGTATTGTGAGTGTTCTAGCTTTAAACACATTTTACCATGTATACTATGTTTGGCAGTCTTTTAGACAGCGTACCGTTTATCAAAAAATTCCTAATTTTTTGCCATGCTTTGTCATCTTTAACCACATTTGACAATTTTTCACAATACTGGTCGTGTTTTTCCATGTTTAAGCGTATTTACTCTTTTTCTACCATTTTTCTTAGTTTTCTTTATAAAATTTTCCCAAACGTCTAATGGTTAACCTGTTCCTCATTTTTCGTCTTGTTTTTGTCATTTTAAACCATAATTTACCAACGTTGTAAAACACATGCAAATATGGTTTAACATAGTAAGATACTAATATATATCTTTAAAAACAGTAAATGGTGGAAAAACATAGCGAAGGTTCATAAATGACATTTAATCAATTGATGATGTGATGAATCATTATTTAACATGGGAAATACGGTATAAAAAAATGATACAGGTCCAGCGTAGAAAAATACTGTGAAGAATGAAAACATGTGCTAAAATAATCTTAAACACGGTAAAAATTCTAAAATGGGATAAAATAGGGTAAAACATACAAATGTATGCTAGAAGACGGAAAAATGTGGTAAAACATACAAATATGTGGTGGAAGACGGTAAAATGTGGTAAAACATACAAATATGTGGTGGAAGACAGTAAAATGTAGTAAAACTTACAAATGTATGCTGGAAGAGAGTAAAATATGGTAAAACATACAAATGTTGGGTGGAAGACGGTAAAATGTGGTAAAACATACAAATATGTGGTGGAAGACAATAAAATGTGGTAAAACATACAAATGTATGGTGGGAGACCGTAAAATATGGTAAAACATACAAATGTTGGGTGGAAGACAATAAAATGTGGTAAAGCATATAAATATGTGGTGGAAGGCAGTAAAATGTGGTAAAACATACAAATGTATGGTGGGAGACCGTAAAATATGGTAAAACATACAAATGTTGGGTGGAAGACAATAAAATGTGGTAAAACATACAAATATGTGGTGGAAGACAGTAAAATGTGGTAAAACATACAAATGTATGGTGGAAGACGGTAAAGTGTGGTAAAACATACAAATATATGGTGGAAGACAGTGAAATATGGTAAAACCTTGAAAATCTGATTAAATTATGGCTAAAAAGGCCTCATCCGCAATCAACTCATCAAAATGATAGAATACCGTAAAAATATTCCGATTAATATAATTTATGCTCGTAAAATATGGTACAATATCATTAAAAACCGTTTAATGTAGTCAAATGTATGGCAGAAGTCTCTAAAAGAGCAAACAGCATGCTAAACCTTTAAAAACATTGTCAAATATTGTAAAAAATCATTAAAAACCGTAAAAACTAGTCTAATATATGACGGAAGACGTTTTACATGATGAAAATGACCTTAAAAAAACAAAAAATGTGGAAAATATCACAAAAACCAGTAAAATATATGGTAAAACATGATTGATCTTTGAAAAGCATTGTGAAATATGGTAAACCATCATTAAAAATCGTAAAACATCGTAAAATATGATAAAACCATGAAAAACATAGAAAAATGTGGTAAAACGTCTCTTAAATCAGTTAAACGTAGTAAAAAGACGATAAAACATCAAATAACATAATTAAAACTTGAGAAACACAGTGAAATATTGTTAAATACAATTAAAAACCATAAATTAAAGTCAAGTTTATGGCGACAGACGATAAATCATCGTACTACGTGATAAGACCTTGCAAAACATAGTAAAAACACATCGAAAGAGTCTAATGTAATGCAATTTTTTGAAGTGAAACTTCTTTAGGCGCGTAATGGATTCGGGGACGGAGTAAAACCGAGTCAGGATCGACACGAAAATGCGGGTACCCCCACCACCGCTCACCGTTCACTGTCCCTCTCTCACCATATGCGCTTGTTGAGGTGGGGGAGCCGCTCACGAACGTTCTCTCTCTTCTCTTCTTTCCTCTCTCTCAGACACCAGCGAACTGCGCCACGCCAAGCATCAGCTGCTTGGTTAGTATACTGCGTCGTGAGTGTAATACGAGTGAAATACGTAATTGATTGTGGTTCATACGGTTAATTTGAAAATAGAGAGAGAGGAATAAATTAAATTTGAAAATAGAGAGAGAGGAATACTAGAAGTTTCACTTCTGTCTTGCGTAGGCTTGACACACCCACTTTTTTTTTCTATATGCAATGGTTTAGGACCCTTGTTGTTAAGTGGGGTATGATTATTCACCAAGAGATGTTCTGCGAATTTTGAGGATGTGTTTTTATTAACAGAGGATGCCGTTGAAGTAGGTGTTATAGCAGGTTGAGGGTCTACTTCCGATTTGCCCTTTCTAATCTAATGCAATTTTTTCTCACAGAGAGCTCGTGGGACACAGTCTCCGTGAGGGCGGTGACTGCGTACTTGCTGGGGGAGTAGATACCGGCGTTAAAGCCCTGGTGGCGAGGGATCTGGTGGCCCACAATGCTGAAACACACACATAACATGTATTTATTCATATGTTCCTTACAATAATTTCTGAACAATAAGTACAAATTAATCTTTTTTCAAATATTTTAATGTTTATAAATAATTTTTTTATGCATAGCACAAAGGATGACAAGCCTGAAACACCCGTATTGTATAAATTGAAAAAATAAATGCCGCTGACGGGAATTGAACCCGCAGCTTTCTGATTGTCGGTCAGATTCTCTACCATTGCGCTACGTCGCGTCGGTTTATTCTAAACCCGCCAAATAATTCAATGTGTACACGTATGTTTCATTCAACATTTATTGCTTATTTGATTTGTCACCTGAAAAATAACCGAGATTTTCAGTGATGAATGCGTGTCTTTTATTCTCGAGATGTTTTTGCGAACGTTGACGAAGCACTATTATTTATTCAATTATTTTAGAAATGTGTCTTAGTGGAGTAAATGAATTGCGGTACCCCAACTAATCAACGTGCTACACCTATATGAAATACTAAGTACATTTTAAAACTGGAATGCACTGCTGGCAATCTTTAAATCTGAATCTGATACAGAACCTCTTGCTTCAAAGTGAAGTATGCTTCATCATTTCTTCCTTAATCTTTTAACATTGTGAATTATTTTTATTGATGAGTATGATAATAAGTCGAAAGTTGAACCTGTTGATATTGATTATCTGACCATCATCTCCTCGAGTCCTCATGCTCTTCAGGGCCTCCCGAGTAGCGATGCTCAGCGCTATCACATTCATGTTCAACACCGTCGTCCAATCTGATGTCTTTCCATCTAGAATCAAACAACAGACATTATGTAAACTGAAGAGAGACAATACTTTCAATGTCTGACATTTCAGCTTATGAGATTGGTTCCGAAAACACCTAGTCAGCAATAAGAATTTTAAAACTGTACTTCAAACTCAAGAATGGTTTTCTCTTTAAATGCGTCCGCAGATAAATCCACAAATAAATTAACAACTATAATTTTATCTGGAAGCGAGTCCCCAGCTTAATAAGCATTGCACTCATACTTTTTTATCACACATTTAATTTTTTATTATTTTATTTTAATTAAATTAGCCCACATCAACTTTCCCACTGTTCTGATGGCAGTATGCTATACTAGCGCGTCTTAGCAGCGAGCCTTCGTCGGGTTGGTTTCCTTTATAATAATAATTGTCATAACTGCCTTGTTGGTTTCAGACCTTAAATAATTTTACACTTATATAATAATTATATTTATTCCGGACTGTGGGGAGGTTGGTGCGATCCCAAACATACCATAGAGAGCATAAATATATATGTAAAGAAAAATATAATTTTCTTTAATTCAAGGCAATGCCGAGCTTGTCTTGTCATTGTGGCAGTGTGTGTCGTGGACTGTCACTAGCTGGATGTGCGCCACAGTACCTACACAGTCGACTCGATATTTCGTAATCTATGGTTTAAGACATAGTAAATGTAATCTATGGGTTGTGACAAGGCAGATTGATGGGAATAATTTCAATAATTTGTAATTGCTATCGTGATTGTGATTAAGGAATTGACATAACAATTAATAACATTAAATGTCGTTTCTTTCCTTACAGGTAATGTTTTGTTACTGAATGCTTTTCTTTATGTAAATCTTATGAGATTAACACAATAAACCTCTTCTTTCCTTACAGAGAAACTCAACTGTATATTATATTATATTATATTATATTCAACAAGGAGTGAAATTTATAATGTTTTTACAGTATTTACATTTTTGAAATCACTAGATACCCTTAAAATAAATCCCAGCATTTTCAAAGCTTTATTGGTAATTATTTCAATATGCTTGATAAAGTTAAGTTTCGTGTCAAACCAAATGCCTAAGGTATATGACGAACCGAATTTTTTTAAATAGGACCATACGGATGACTGGGGAGATTCATTCATCCAGACCGCTTTTTGTTTTTCAAAACGCGTTTCGCTTCTGCCTGGACGCGTTTCACAGAAAGGTAATTTTCGAAAGACATACATTTACGGAAAATGGAAAATGCTTCTCTTCTGGATTTAACGACACTAGTGCATTCTTCATCCCACAGTGGGGTGGTTTGTTTTATCTTAATGTTAACATTACGTTTTTTAAGTGTTAATTCTGCAGCTTTTACTATCATGTTAGGAAATAATTCACATTGTAAACTAGTGTTGACAAGGGAAGACTTAGATGCTTGAACAATGGAGTCTAATTCTGAAGAAAAATTTCTCCAATTCGCGTCTTTCGTTGTAAATTTAAAACTATTGTTTATCGAAAAGGAATGCGTGGAAGATAGATGGTGGAAGGTAATTATTATAGGAAAATGGTCACTGGAAAGGGGATTTTTAAGAATATTCCGAGAACATATGGGAATCACCGAAGATGAGCAAAAAGATAAATCGACTCCACTTTTCCGATGTTGAGGGGCAGTAAAACGAGTTGGAGATCCGTCATTAAGAATACATAAATAATATGTATCCATAAAATCTAATAGATTATGGCCAGAACGGTTTGTTAACTCACTGCCCCAAGAAGGAGAATGAGCATTGAAGTCCCCAAGTATCATTTACGGGGGACGAATCTAGGATATAAATGTTGACCATTCGTTTTCAACAAAAATTGTAAAGGGAGGGATATATATTAATAGTTATGTAATATCAGATACAACAGCTTCTACTTTCTGAAAATTATTGGAGAGAGTGTGGAAAATAATTTGTTTAAAAGGGATAGAATTATGTATAATAAAAGCAGTGCCACCTTTGCCATCCAGTCTATCATGTCTTAGACAGTGATATCCAGGAATTTTAAATTGGTATGAGGGTTTTAACCAGGTTTCGGAGATGGCAGCAACTGAAATATTATGTTCATCAAGTAACTGTACAAGATCAATTTGCGAATAGACTTCTACTATTCCATTGAAGTATTTTGCTCAGTTGCGGATACATCGGGAAGGCTAGAGAGTAAAGATTTCATATATTCGGCAGCTCTGGACGGTACTTTATTGTTATTTGAAAGGATCGTAATTAATAGGGTAATTAAAGTTTGAATAAAAAAAGAATTTTCAATCATGACCTTAGGGAAGATATCGGAAGTGGAAAAGTTTTTTAAGGCAGTCCCATTGGGAGCCTGGGATTTATTATTCCCCTTCGGGTTAAGTAAAAGATCATTATGTAGTTTTTTATCGAAAGAAGGAATAAATTTTGGATTAGATTTTATCGGTTTGAAAATTGTTTCTTTGTGGGAAGGTGAAAGAAGGGATTTAGGGGAAGAAAAATGAAAAAGAGAAGCGTTAGTCGTTATCTCTGCAATAGATTTTTTTGTGGGAGGGAATAATTGAGAGGCCTGAAAGTAGGAAATGTTGTCTGCAGCCATTGTCTGTTTGATATTTCTCTGTCTAGATAACTCTGGACAGGCCACACTAACAGCAGTTTGGTTGCCCTTACAATTAATACAAATAGGGTTATTCCTTGTATTTTGACACTGTTTAAAGGGATGATCCTCTCCGCAATGGAAACAATAAGGAGGGGAACGACAAATAGGTTTAATTTCCAAAACGGCAACAGTTGAAACATTGGATAGTCGGGAATCTGTATATTTCAACGGTAAGAGCGTTATAATAAATAAAAAGGTTTCTATATAGTGGTGCCGGTGGAAGTATCCTTGAAATTCAAACGACGTGCTTTTAAAACTTTTGGAGTTAATTGAGAGTCATTAAGAGCGTCTACTATTACTGTTTCTGATAGATCGGTTGGGATTCCTCTTACTCTGCCTATTCTGGTTAAATTAAAAGTAATTCTATGGATAGTTTGTATCGACCTTCCGGTTTTATTGATCCATTTATAATACCAAGGTTATTGAGTTTTGAGCTAAAAATAAATTTACCAAAATCCAGGGGATGAATTATTTTCCCCTGTTCAGTCCTTTGGACATTGACAGTAAATGGAGCTGAAGATGAAATAGAATACATAAGCTCAATAGCTTTTGCTTCTCGAGGAATGGTATCATTATAACTTCCATTAGAAATTGGGGCTTCGTTTGATTGTGAAAGAGATTTAATTTTAGGAGGTACATTAAGGCAAAGCGGTGGTCGTCGTTTTCGGGAGGAATGGTTACAGAAGTCTGAATATCATCAGAATCGTAGTCGTCTATAATATAAGAAATGGACTCAGGGTCCGGAGGTCGATTTTTGTCCTCCGCCATTTCAACAAATTACAAAAAAAAATCAAACAATAGTTATTTATTGTTTTTGTGTTTAATTCGTAGAACTCCATTTAATTTTTTTTTATTATAAATTTAATTTAGATTAAATTTGATAATATTATTATTAAGTTCTGCAAGTGTTTTAGTTTTTTATTATTGTGACAGCTGTTTCGGCTTACAAGGCAATTTTCAAACTGTGGTTAGTCTACATTGAGACGACGTATTTATACTATTTCAAATGTAAATTTTGAAGGTGCATACATTGATTTATTACTGGTTAAACCGATGACATGATCTATTGTTGGTTAAACCAATCTATATTTTCCCCTCAGTAAATGGTAATGAGTTCTTAATTATTTACTAATGACTTTATTGCTATGAATTATTTGGGTGCATTATACTGCTTGGGTTTTGTGAAAATACTGAGAAGTGGTGAGTAAATTATTTTCCGTACTTTATTAATTAGTGTTAAATTTGGGTCATTCGTTCGTTAATTGATTTCTAATTGTTCAAGTAAATTTAATCTAATGCCCTTTTTTTCTATATGCAATGGTTTAGGACCCTTGTTGTTAAGTGGGGTATGATTATTCACCAAGAGAAGTTCTGCGAATTTTGAGGATGTTCGGATGGTCTAAATTAAATTTATAATAAAAAAAAACAAACAATACTTATTATTTAAGAAATAATAAATGATAGAAATAATACAAGCAACTGCGTCGTAAACCAATAAAACAAACAAAAATAATGAATAAGAAAAGGTAACAAAAAATAAAACGTATCTGTACGCCACGCCGTCAGCAAGCCGTCAAACACAGAGCACTGGATGAAAACACAACTCTAGCGTATATCTCTCAACATCGTGAATCAATCGTCAAGCTATTTCCCGATGGCGCCCGTGCTACCTAACCGTGGAGCTACCTTCCGCATAATCCTAACATTAGAAAACACATTGCAAGGCATAGTCAACTTCGTGGTGGGAAGAAAATGTTTGGCAATCCTAAAAGACGGTCTATAGGCTATCTTACACGAAACGTTTTACAATGTCTTTCAATATGTCTTTATGTTTCCTACTACTTTGCGATGTGTTTTTACTATGTTTTTCAAGTGTTATCACATAATACGATAATTTACCGTCTGTCGCCATATATTTGACAAATTTTTCTGGTTTCAAATGGTATTTGACCATATTTAACTGTGTTTCTAAAGTCTTAATTATGTTATATGATGTTTTACCGTCTTTTTACTACGTTTAACTGATTAAAGAGATGTTTTTCCATATTTTTCTATGTTTTTCATGGTTTTATCATATTTTACGATGTTTAACGGTTTTTAATGATGGTTTAGCATATTTCACAATGCTTTTCAAGGATCAATCATGTTTTATCATATACTTTACTGGTTTTTAGTGATATTTTCCAAATTTTAGTTTTTCAAGGTCATTTTCATCATGTTAAACGTCTTCCGTCATATATTTGACTATTTTTTAAGGTTTTTAATGATTTTTTACAATATTTGACTATGTTTTTAGAGGTTCAGTATGCTGTTTGCTGTTTTAGAGTCTTATGCCATACATTTGACTACATGAAATGGTTTTAAATGATATTGTACCATATTTTAAGACCATGAATTAATTAATCGGAATATTTTTACTGTATTCTATCATTTTGATGAGTCGATTGCGGACGAGGCCTTTTTTACCATAATTTAATCAGATTTTCAAGGATTTACCATTATTAACCGTCTTCCACCATATATTTGTATGTTTTAACACATTTTACCGTCTTCCACCATACATTTGTATTTTTACCATATTTAACCGTCTTCCACCATATATTTGTATGTTTTAACACATTTTACCGTCTTCCACCCTACATTTGTATGTCTTACCACATTTTACCGTCTTCCACCATACATTTGTATGTTTTACCAAATTTTACCGTCTTCCACCCTACATTTGTATGTCTTACCACATTTTAACGTCTTCCTCCATACATTTGTATGTTTTACCACATTTTACCGTCTTCTACCATACATTTGTATGTTTGTCACATTTTACCGTCTTCCACCAAACATTTGTATGTTTTACCACATTTTACCGTCTTCTACCATACATTTGTATGTTTTACCTCATTTTACCGTCTTCCACCATACATTTGAATGTTTTAATACAATTTACTGTCTTCTACCATACATTTGTATGTTTTACCAAATTTTACCGTCTTCCACCCTACATTTGTATGTCTTACCACATTTTACCGTCTTCCTCCATACATTTGTATGTTTTACCACATTTTACCGTCTTCTACCATACATTTGTGTGTTTGTCACATTTTACCGTCTCTCACCAAACATTTGTATGTTTTACCACATTTTACCGTCTTCTACCATACATTTGTATGTTTTACCACATTTTACCGTCTTCCACCATACATTCGAAAGTTTTAATACAATTTACCGTCTTCTACCATACATTTGCATGTTTTACCACATTTAACCGTCTTCTACCATACATTTGAATGTTTGACCACATTTTAACGTCCTCAACCATATATTTGAATGTTTTACGGAAAAATACGGTAAAAATAGTGAAAATAGGTTTCACATAGTTAAACCTTGTGAAGAATGAAAACACGTGCCAAAATATTGTTTAACAGAGTAAAAATGCTAAAATGGGGTAAAAGAAGGTAAAACACAGAAACTTGTGGTGACGGACGGAAACAGACGGTGAAATATGGAAAAAAATGGTCTAAAAAAAATAAATTTAAAAAAAATGTTGTACACTGTACTTCAAATATTCAAAAACGTAAAATACTAACTGATCGAACATTTCGGATGTCCGAAAGGACATTTTTAGTGTCCGATCGGACATTTCTAGTGTACGATAGGACATTTAAATGTCCCATCGGACATTTCAATGTCCCATCGGACATTTCAATGTCCCATCGGACACTTCTAGTGTCCCATCTGACATTTCTTGTGTCCTATCGGACATTTTTTGTGTCCGATCGGACATTTCAATGTCCCATCGGACATTTGTAGTGTCCCATCGGACTTTTTTGTGTCTGATCGGACATTTCTAGTGTCCGATAGGACATTTCCTTGTCCGATAGGACATATCTGGTGTCCGATCGGACATTTAAATGTCCCATCGGACATTTCTAGTGTCCGATAGGACATTTCTAGTGTCTGATAGGACATTTCTATGTCCGATAGGACATTTCTAGTGTCCGATCGGACATTTCAATATCCCATCGGACATTTCTAGTGTCCCATCGGACATTTCTAGTGTCCGTTAGGACATTTCTATGTCCGATAGGACATTTCTAGCTATCATTTTTTTGAGTTTATATCGGCTTTTAAGTATAAGTTTTTTTTATGGTACAATATCATACAAAACCGTTTAATGTAGTCAAATGTATGGTAGAAGACTCTTAAACAGCAAACAGCATGCTAAACCTTTAAAAACATAGTCAAATATTGTAAAAAATCATTGAAAACCGTAAAAACTAGTCAAATATATGATGGAAGATGAAAACTTTCTGAAAATGACCTTGAAAAACTCAAATTTGGAAAATATAACTAAAAACCACTAAAGTATACGGTAAAACATGATTGAACCTCTAAAAACATTGTGAAATATGGTAAACCATCATTAAAAACCGTAAGAAATAGAGAAAAAAGGTCAAAAATAAAAATAAAAACACTGTGAAGAATGATAAATTGTGCCAAAATAATTCAAAACACGGTAAAAATTCTAAAATTGGATAAAATAGGTAAAACAGAGAAAATTATGGTGGAAGACGGTAAAATGTGGTAAAACATTCAAATGTATGGTGGAAGACGGTAAAATGTGGTTAAACAAACAAATAAATGGTAGAAGACGGTAAAATGTGGTAAAACATACAAATGTATGGTGGAAGACGGTAAAATGTTGTAAAACATACAAATGTTTGGTGGAAGACGGTAAATATCGTTAAACACACAAATGTATGGTGGAAGACGGTAAAATGTCTAAAAACAATCACATGTATAGTGGAAGATGGTAAATTGATGTAAGACACACAAATTAATGGTGGAAGACGGTTAAATGTGGGAAAACATACAAATGTTTGGTGAAAGACGGTGGATTGTGGAAAACATGCAAATGTATGGTGGAAGACGGTAAAATGTTACAAAAACATAAAAATATATGGTGGATGACGGTGAAATTCGGTAAAACATACAAATATAGGTAGAAGACGGTGAAATTTGGTAAAACATACAAATGTATGGTGGAAGACGGTAAAATGTGTTAAAACATACAAATTTATGGTGGAAGACGGTAAAATGTGGTAAAACATACAAATATATGGTGGAAGACGGTGAAATTTGGTAAATCATACAAATATATGGTGGAGAAACGTAAAATGTGGTAAAACATACAGATGTATGGTGTAAGACCGTAAAATGTGGTAAGACATACAAATGTAGAGTTAAAGACGGTAAAATGTGGTAAAACATACAAATTTGTGGTGGAAGACGGTGAAATTTGGTAAATCATACAAATATATGGTGGAGGATGGTAAAATGTGGTAAAACATACAAATGTATGGTGGAAGACAGTAAAATGTGGTAAGACATACAAATAGTGGGTGGAAGACGGTAAAATGTGGTAAAACATACAAATAAATAGTGGAAGACGGTGAAATATGGTAAAACCTTGAAAATCTGATTAAATTATTGCAAAAAAGGCCTTGTCCGCAATCAACTCATCAAAATGATAGAATACCGTAAAAATATTCCGATTAATTAATTAATGGTCGTAAAATATGGTACAATATCATTAAAAACCGTTTAATGTAGTCAAATGTATGGCAGAAGTCTCTAAAAGAGCAAACAGCATGCTAAACCTTTAAAAACATTGTCAAATATTGTAAAAAAATCATTAAAAACCGTAAAAACTAGTCTAATATATGACGGAAGACGTTTTACATGATGAAAATGACCTTAAAAAACAAAAAATGTGGAAAATATCACAAAAACCAGTAAAATATATGGTAAAACATGATTGATCTTTGAAAAGCATTGTGAAATATGGTAAACCATCATTAAAAATCGTAAAACATCGTAAAATATGATAAAACCATGAAAAACATAGAAAAATGTGGTAAAACGGCTCTTAAATCAGTTAAACGTAGTAAAAAGACGATAAAACATCGAATAACATAATTAAAACTTGAGAAACACAGTGAAATATTGTTAAATACAATTAAAAACCATAAATTAAAGTCAAGTTTATGGCGACAGACGATAAATCATCGTACTACGTGATAAGACCTTGCAAAACATAGTAAATACACATCGAAAGGTAGTAGGAAACATAAAGACACATTGAAAGACATTGTAAAACGTATCGTGTAAGATAGTCTAGACTGTCTTTTAAGATTGCCAAACATTTTCTTCCTACCACGAAGTTGACTATGCCTTGCAATGTGTTTTATAATGTTAGGAGTAGGCGGAAAGTAGCTCCACGGTTAGGTAGCATGGGCGCAATCGGGAAATAGCTTGACGATTGATTCACGATGTTGAGAGATATACGCTACATACGTTTACATATTATGTAACCATGTGTCCCCGAAAGGGAAGGAGAGAGGGTTTACTGCTATGACAAAAGTCGATAAACTTACATTTGCAGGCGTCTTGAGTGGAAATTTACTAGACAAATATTTTTTCAATCAAAAATTCTCTTTCCCCGTAGGAATATGCAGTGAGGATGTACCGCCGAATAACAAAATACGACATATTTTTGTAGCCTGTTTACCAAAGTAGGTTTTGTTTAAGCACTGCCATTGATATAATCAAGGTGAAAATATTATAATTTGCTTGTCAAAATATTTCTAAGAATTAAAAACATCGCTCTTTGTTTCGAGGTTCGACAGTTGCGTAACTGAGGATAATATTCCAAACTTTATCAATAGTAAAATAGAAGGAAGTAAAATCCAAGTAGAAAAAATAATACAACGAAATCCCACCCAATTTGGATCTTTCAAGTTAACTATACCAAAGAAAGATTTCAAAACCTACACGAACAAAGAATTTTGCAGACTGGTAATGTTTTAAGTTATAAAAGAAACATCAACTTCATTATAGATATGTGCGATATCTACGATGTAATACTTTTGCAAGAAACGTGGTTATTACAAAACGAAACATCGAATCTATCCAATTATCCGAACATCCAGGGGTGGGGTACCTCTGCTGTAGATTGAACAAACGGACCACTACGGGTCCGACCCTACGGAGGAGTCGCAGTACTTTAATACGAGCTGCAGAAGTAAGAATATCGCTGGTATTCAGTCAACTACCAACGGAGGGACGATAAGCATACTGACTGTCTACATGCCGGTATGTCATGCGGACAACCTTACCGACTTCACCAACTACCTTTTCAAAATAAACACGATCATTCAATATAACACACACTCTGAAATCATTTTAATGGGAGATTTTAAGGCTCAACCCATATTTGGGAAAGAACTTTAGCATTTCGACACCGAAAATAAGTACAGTTGTATCGATATTGAAAGACTGACAAATGGCGCATATACATTTATTAGCGATGCAAACAAAACAATTTCCTATGAGAGTACTTCTTAGAACTAAGTGATGCCTTCGACAGGGTCTGTCATAAAACATTATGGGAGAAATTGAAAGCTAGGAATATACCTACCATATATATAAACAAACTATCCCGATGGCAATCCCATCAGGAAAATGTTATACGGTTTGTCATGTACATACTCTCATCCGATACTCAAGACCACGCCCTACATAGTTGTACTTCATTGCTAATTTTTTTGTATCTAATTTTTCTACAAAAACATGTATATCTTTATGGGACGTGTGGAATCGCACTAACCTCCTGACATCCTGGAATGAAAATAAGTTTTATTGTGATTAACTAATTTTGAACCGCTTGGGGGAACCTATAGACGATAAAATTAAGTATTTATACATTTTTACAGTTCTTCACCTACATTAATATCCACGTTTTACTAAGTTTAACTACGTCAACTTCTACGACGTTTTTTTATGGGACAACGCATGTCAAGGATATCTATTCAGTTTCCGGTGTTTAATTCATTAAAAAAATGCAATCTTTTATGTTCATAATTTACGGTGTGTAACTACGTTGACCGTGTTTACTCAATTTTATAGTGTTTTACCATGTTTTTCAAGGTTTAACTGTGTTTTGTCGTCTCCCACTCTATATATTTAAGCAACTTGTCATCTCTTAACATAATGTTATCATATTTTCTAGGTTTTACCATCTTCTGTCACATTAAGCATGTTTACCAATTTAGTTTTGGAATTTTCAAGTTCATTTTCCGTGTTTTAGAATATTTTAACATATTTTACATGAATTTATAGTGTTTTAGCATGTTGTGTACCTTTTGGATTATGTTTTACCATACTTCCTACATCTTTTAATGATTTTCAACGAATTATCAAATTTTCAAGCTTTTATCCATGTAAGAATTGTTTCACCATCTACCACCATAAATTTAATTACGTTTTAAATGATATTTTATGATGTTTTACCTCGTTTTATCACATTTACTCTCGTTTAACCACATTTATCACGTGTTGTGACGTTTTTTAGTATCTCACCACGTTTCATCATATTGAACCATGTTTTTATGATTTTTAACACGTTATTTGGTGAAATGTGGTGATAAATTCAAAACATCACCTCGGTTTATCACATTTTCCACGTTTTGAAACGTTTACGGCGTAATATATCGTGTCTTTTAGTATCTTACCGCGTTTGATCATATTTTACCATGTTTTTATGTATTTTTCTTCGTTATTTGGTGAAATATGTTGAAACATAGTGAAATATGGAAAACAATTAAAAATATACTTATAACATAAGAAAAATTGGAAAATCTCGCCAAAAATTAGTAAAATATGCCTAAAGGCCCTTAAAACCAGGCTAACCAAGATAACAATTTAAAAAAGGTTAAATATGGCTGTTTAGTCGAAAATGCGGTTAAAAGTTTAATGAATGGCAAAAGTTGGCATAGCACAGTTAAAATTCTCGAAGATGGAAAATACTGTCCGATCGGAAATTTTATATGTCCAGTAGGACGTCGAAAATCGTAAACTTCCGTAAAGAATGATAAAATGTGTTCAAATAATGTAAAATACGGTAAAAAAGATAAAATGTGGTTAAATAATGTAAAACACGGTAAAAATGATACAATGGGAAAAAAAATTATTTTACGATGTTTTAACTTCTTTTATGTCATTTTGCCATGGTTTGCCACGTTTTCCACGTGTTGTGACGTTTTTTAATATCTTACCACGTTTTTTTATATTGACTCATGTTTTTATGAATTTACCACGTTAATTGGTGAAATATGGTTAATTTTCGAAACATCACCTCTTTTTATGACATTTTGCCACGTATCGTCCTATTCAACCATGTTTTTATGTGTTTTACCTCCTTATTGGGTTATACTTGGTAAAACATTGAAAAAATCAATAAGATATGTAAAGCAATGAAAAAAATCGGAAAAATTTAAATCTGTTTAAAATCAGTGAAATATACCTGCAGGCCCTTATAGACCAGGTTTACCTCGTTTAAAAATTTAATAAAAAGCTAAATGCTGTCAATGATTTAATAAATAGCAGTATATGGCAAAAAATGTAAGATTCAGAAAATCATACCTTAAAACTAGGTTAACACGTAAAAACCGTGAAATGTGTAAGCGTAAAAGTGGTACAATGCAGTTGTGTGGACAAAGACGTAAAATGCCTGTTTAAAATGCAGTAAAAATGCAATAAGTAAGTTGAGACGCGAAAACATCAATACACGTTAATACTCGCTAAAACAATTGTTATACAATTAAAGACAATATATATTCATAATATTAAACCATGTTTTTATGAGTTTTGTATGAAACACCGTAATACATGGAAAAAAATCATAAAATAATGTAAATCAATGTAAAAATTGGTAAAACACGCTAAAACAAAGTAAATAGTGATATAATATGGTAAAACAAAACGAAACGTGGTTAAAACGTAAAATATTGGAATTCATTGTGAATGTCAAACAAAAAATTGAAAAATTGATCAAACACGGTAAAACAAGGGATGAATTGTGTTTAATATGCTTAAACAAGAGAAAGCACAGCAAAATTGAGAAAACATGGTATACTAACTAAAAGACTGTATTTTTTACCATGTTTTATGATATTTTACGGTAGTTGCGATTCTCCATCATATTTGTGTTTCTGCATTTTTACAGTATTTTGTCCTTTTTACCATTATTAACCATTTTTATGCTTTTAAGCGTATTTAGTGCTAGTTGCGTTTCTCTATCATATTTGAGTTTCTGCATTTTAACAGTATTTTATCCTTTTTACCATTATTAACCATTTTTATGCTTTTAAGCGTATTTAATTCATATCATCATATTTTGGTTTCTGAATTTTTACATTATTTTATCCCTTTAACCATTTTAATGCTTTAAAGTGTATTTAAATGCTTATTGCTTTACTCTATCATATTTGTTTTTCTACAATTTTAAAGTATTTTATCATTTTTACCATTTTATGCCATTTTTATGCGTTTAAGCGTTTTATCCCGTATTCTGATTTTTTAAGAAATCAATTTTATTTAATTTAATTAATCTCTTTGCCTTTAACCACCTTTTTACAATAAAGTAAGAGTTATTTAACGTTGGACATTATTACTGCATTTTACTTTATTGATTTAGTAACTCTTTGCCGTTGCTATTTTTAACGTCATTTACCGCATTTCAACTTCTAACCGTAATTTCTCATTACTACGCGTTAGTATGTTTATTGTTGAACGTATGCATTGACGCATCCCTTTGAAAAATTGTGGAGAAAATTTTGAATTTATCAAAAGAATTGTAATTCTACAAATTATTGTATTGACAGATGGACAGAAATGTCCTAACAAAAACATCCGACGTAGCAGTTGTCTAAAGTGTTGTCCAATTGGATAAAGTTATTCCCATCGGACAATACTTTGTCCGATCAGACAATACTGTGTCCGATCGGACAAAACTGTGTCCGATCGGACAAATAATTGTCCGATCGGACAAGTCTGTGTCCGATCGGACAATACTTTGTCCGATCGGACAAAACTGTGTCCGATCGGACAAAGAATTGTCCGATCGGACAATTCTTTGTCCGATCGGACAGGTCTGTGTCCGATCGGACAAGGCTGTGTCCGATCGGACAAGTCTGTGTCCGATCGGATAAATTATTGTCCAATTCTGATGGACAGACTTGTCCAATCGGACACAGACTTGTCCGATCGGACAAAGTATTGTCCGATTGGACAAAAAATCGTCTGATCGGACAATTATTTGTCCGATCGGACACAGTTTTGTCCGATCGGACACAGTATAATGTAAATTAATTTAATTTATTTCCAAATGAACATAAATCTTTTAAAAGAAATATTCGATGTGGACACAAAATATAGTAAAAAAGAGGAAAAACATTCTTAATGGCCTATAATTAATAAAATATAGTTTAAAATGGTGTAAATTGTGGAAAATCTTGGATATACTGTTTTACTGAATCTTATACATTTCCTATCCCCTTAACATACGAGTATTATAGACTCTCGTGAAGGTAAACATGTTCAATTATAATTTGAAATATATTGTTATTTTGTAAATATAAATAATTATACTGTATTTTATAAAATATATTAAAAAAATATATTTCGCCAACTTAAAACATGTTTTCTATTTTATGTTTTTTAGGCCTTCAACGATATTTAACTGAATTTCATGCGATAAATCGTCTTTTGCACTTTTCCGATGTGTGAAATTGTTTAGTCTATTATCCATTTGTTTTTTCTTCATTGTATATAGTTTGTAAGTTTTCCCGTTCTACTTCCTATTCTATATCTATTCCGTTCATTTTTTGAAAAATCTCATCTTTGAAATTTTTTGAAAAATCTCATCTTTGACATTTTTTGACACTATTATCCGTTTTTCGCCAATTTTCTGGATTGTTCTTTGCGATTTTTTACCAATTTAAACTTACCGTTTACCATTTTTACGTATTTTTCAGCACTTTTACTGAATTTTTTTTTTCACTGTGTACTTTGATTGAGTCTGTTCACGAACTTTCATTATTGTGAACATTTCGCCGATATTGGGTTTCTCTTGTATGAAAACCTATTTTCGATGCTTTTAATATGTTAATTTAGCTGTGCTCAAGAAAATATCACCAAGTTTTACAAATTTTAACATTTTTCAACTTTTCCTACTGAATTTCGTCATTTTTTGCTAATCTTACCTTTATTAAATTATTTAACCATGTTTTCGCTAGGTTTCAACGAATTTTACCATTTTTTCACATGTTTTACTTGTTTTAACTTGTATTGTGAGTGTTCTAGCTTTAAACACATTTTACCATGTATACTATGTTTGGCAGTCTTTTAGACAGCGTACCGTTTATCAACAAATTCCTAATTTTTTGCCATGCTTTGTCATCTTTAACCACATTTGACAATTTTTCACAATACTGGTCGTGTTTTTCCATGTTTAAGCGTATTTACTCTTTTTCTACCATTTTTCTTAGTTTTCTTTATAAAATTTTCCCAAACGTCTAATGGTTAACCTGTTCCTCATTTTTCGTCTTGTTTTTGTCATTTTAAACCATAATTTACCAACGTTGTAAAACACATGCAAATATGGTTTAACATAGTAAGATACTAATATATATCTTTAAAAACAGTAAATGGTGGAAAAACATAGCGAAGGTTCATAAATGACATTTAATCAATTGATGATGTGATGAATCATTATTTAACATGGGAAATACGGTATAAAAAAATGAAACAGGTCCAGCGTAGAAAAATACTGTGAAGAATGAAAACATGTGCTAAAATAATCTTAAACACGGTAAAAATTCTAAAATGGGATAACATAGGGTAAAACATACAAATGTATGCTAGAAGACGGAAAAATGTGGTAAAACATACAAATATGTGGTGGAAGACGGTAAAATGTGGTAAAACATACAAATATGTGGTGGAAGACAGTAAAATGTAGTAAAACTTACAAATGTATGCTGGAAGAGAGTAAAATATGGTAAAACATACAAATGTTGGGTGGAAGACGGTAAAATGTGGTAAAACATACAAATATGTGGTGGAAGACAATAAAATGTGGTAAAACATACAAATGTATGGTGGGAGACCGTAAAATATGGTAAAACATACAAATGTTGGGTGGAAGACAATAAAATGTGGTAAAGCATATAAATATGTGGTGGAAGGCAGTAAAATGTGGTAAAACATACAAATGTATGGTGGGAGACCGTAAAATATGGTAAAACATACAAATGTTGGGTGGAAGACAATAAAATGTGGTAAAACATACAAATATGTGGTGGAAGACAGTAAAATGTGGTAAAACATACAAATGTATGGTGGAAGACGGTAAAGTGTGGTAAAACATACAAATATATGGTGGAAGACAGTGAAATATGGTAAAACCTTGAAAATCTGATTAAATTATGGCTAAAAAGGCCTCATCCGCAATCAACTCATCAAAATGATAGAATACCGTAAAAATATTCCGATTAATTAATTTATGCTCGTAAAATATGGTACAATATCATTAAAAACCGTTTAATGTAGTCAAATGTATGGCAGAAGTCTCTAAAAGAGCAAACAGCATGCTAAACCTTTAAAAACATTGTCAAATATTGTAAAAAATCATTAAAAACCGTAAAAACTAGTCTAATATATGACGGAAGACGTTTTACATGATGAAAATGACCTTAAAAAACAAAAAATGTGGAAAATATCACAAAAACCAGTAAAATATATGGTAAAACATGATTGATCTTTGAAAAGCATTGTGAAATATGGTAAACCATCATTAAAAATCGTAAAACATCGTAAAATATGATAAAACCATGAAAAACATAGAAAAATGTGGTAAAACGTCTCTTAAATCAGTTAAACGTAGTAAAAAGACGATAAAACATCAAATAACATAATTAAAACTTGAGAAACACAGTGAAATATTGTTAAATACAATTAAAAACCATAAATTAAAGTCAAGTTTATGGCGACAGACGATAAATCATCGTACTACGTGATAAGACCTTGCAAAACATAGTAAAAACACATCGAAAGAGTCTAATGTAATGCAATTTTTTTTCTATATGCAATGGTTTAGGACCCTTGTTGTTAAGTGGGGTATGATTATTCACCAAGAGATGTTCTGCGAATTTTGAGGATGTGTTTTTATTAACAGAGGATGCCGTTGAAGTAGGTGTTATAGCAGGTTGAGGGTCTACTTCCGATTTGCCCTTTCTAATCTAATGCAATTTTTTCTCACAGAGAGCTCGTGGGACACAGTCTCCGTGAGGGCGGTGACTGCGTACTTGCTGGGGGAGTAGATACCGGCGTTAAAGCCCTGGTGGCGAGGGATCTGGTGGCCCACAATGCTGAAACACACACATAACATGTATTTATTCATATGTTCCTTACAATAATTTCTGAACAATAAGTACAAATTAATCTTTTTTCAAATATTTTAATGTTTATAAATAATTTTTTATGCATAGCACAAAGGATGACAAGCCTGAAACACCCGTATTGTATAAATTGAAAAAATAAATGCCGCTGACGGGAATTGAACCCGCAGCTTTCTGATTGTCGGTCAGATTCTCTACCATTGCGCTACGTCGCGTCGGTTTATTCTAAACCCGCCAAATAATTCAATGTGTACACGTATGTTTCATTCAACATTTATTGCTTATTTGATTTGTCACCTGAAAAATAACCGAGATTTTCAGTGATGAATGCGTGTCTTTTATTCTCGAGATGTTTTTGCGAACGTTGACGAAGCACTATTATTTATTCAATTATTTTAGAAATGTGTCTTAGTGGAGTAAATGAATTGCGGTACCCCAACTAATCAATGTGCTACACCTATATGAAATACTAAGTACATTTTAAAACTGGAATGCACTGCTGGCAATCTTTAAATCTGAATCTGATACAGAACCTCTTGCTTCAAAGTGAAGTATGCTTCATCATTTCTTCCTTAATCTTTTAACATTGTGAATTATTTTTATTGATGAGTATGATAATAAGTTGAAAGTTGAACCTGTTGATATTGATTATCTGACCATCATCTCCTCGAGTCCTCATGCTCTTCAGGGCCTCCCGAGTAGCGATGCTCAGCGCTATCACATTCATGTTCAACACCGTCGTCCAATCTGATGTCTTTCCATCTAGAATCAAACAACAGACATTATGTAAACTGAAGAGAGACAATACTTTCAATGTCTGACATTTCAGCTTATGAGATTGGTTCCGAAAACACCTAGTCAGCAATAAGAATTTTAAAACTGTACTTCAAACTCAAGAATGGTTTTCTCTTTAAATGCGTCCGCAGATAAATCCACAAATAAATTAACAACTATAATTTTATCTGGAAGCGAGTCCCCAGCTTAATAAGCATTGCACTCATACTTTTTTATCACACATTTAATTTTTTATTATTTTATTTTAATTAAATTAGCCCACATCAACTTTCCCACTGTTCTGATGGCAGTATGCTATACTAGCGCGTCTTAGCAGCGAGCCTTCGTCGGGTTGGTTTCCTTTATAATAATAATTGTCATAACTGCCTTGTTGGTTTCAGACCTTAAATAATTTTACACTTATATAATAATTATATTTATTCCGGACTGTGGGGAGGTTGGTGCGATCCCAAACATACCATAGAGAGCATAAATATATATGTAAAGAAAAATATAATTTTCTTTAATTCAAGGCAATGCCGAGCTTGTCTTGTCATTGTGGCAGTGTGTGTCGTGGACTGTCACTAGCTGGATGTGCGCCACAGTACCTACACAGTCGACTCGATATTTCGTAATCTATGGTTTAAGACATAGTAAATGTAATCTATGGGTTGTGACAAGGCAGATTGATGGGAATAATTTCAATAATTTGTAATTGCTATCGTGATTGTGATTAAGGAATTGACATAACAATTAATAACATTAAATGTCGTTTCTTTCCTTACAGGTAATGTTTTGTTACTGAATGCTTTTCTTTATGTAAATCTTATGAGATTAACACAATAAACCTCTTCTTTCCTTACAGAGAAACTCAACTGTATATTATATTATATTATATTATATTCAACAAGGAGTGAAATTTATAATGTTTTTACAGTATTTACATTTTTGAAATCACTAGATACCCTTAAAATAAATCCCAGCATTTTCAAAGCTTTATTGGTAATTATTTCAATATGCTTGATAAAGTTAAGTTTCGTGTCAAACCAAATGCCTAAGGTATATGACGAACCGAATTTTTTTAAATAGGACCATACGGATGACTGGGGAGATTCATTCATCCAGACCGCTTTTTGTTTTTCAAAACGCGTTTCGCTTCTGCCTGGACGCGTTTCACAGAAAGGTAATTTTCGAAAGACATACATTTACGGAAAATGGAAAATGCTTCTCTTCTGGATTTAACGACACTAGTGCATTCTTCATCCCACAGTGGGGTGGTTTGTTTTATCTTAATGTTAACATTACGTTTTTTAAGTGTTAATTCTGCAGCTTTTACTATCATGTTAGGAAATAATTCACATTGTAAACTAGTGTTGACAAGGGAAGACTTAGATGCTTGAACAATGGAGTCTAATTCTGAAGAAAAATTTCTCCAATTCGCGTCTTTCGTTGTAAATTTAAAACTATTGTTTATCGAAAAGGAATGCGTGGAAGATAGATGGTGGAAGGTAATTATTATAGGAAAATGGTCACTGGAAAGGGGATTTTTAAGAATATTCCGAGAACATATGGGAATCACCGAAGATGAGCAAAAAGATAAATCGACTCCACTTTTCCGATGTTGAGGGGCAGTAAAACGAGTTGGAGATCCGTCATTAAGAATACATAAATAATATGTATCCATAAAATCTAATAGATTATGGCCAGAACGGTTTGTTAACTCACTGCCCCAAGAAGGAGAATGAGCATTGAAGTCCCCAAGTATCATTTACGGGGGACGAATCTAGGATATAAATGTTGACCATTCGTTTTCAACAAAAATTGTAAAGGGAGGGATATATATTAATAGTTATGTAATATCAGATACAACAGCTTCTACTTTCTGAAAATTATTGGAGAGAGTGTGGAAAATAATTTGTTTAAAAGGGATAGAATTATGTATAATAAAAGCAGTGCCACCTTTGCCATCCAGTCTATCATGTCTTAGACAGTGATATCCAGGAATTTTAAATTGGTATGAGGGTTTTAACCAGGTTTCGGAGATGGCAGCAACTGAAATATTATGTTCATCAAGTAACTGTACAAGATCAATTTGCGAATAGACTTCTACTATTCCATTGAAGTATTTTGCTCAGTTGCGGATACATCGGGAAGGCTAGAGAGTAAAGATTTCATATATTCGGCAGCTCTGGACGGTACTTTATTGTTATTTGAAAGGATCGTAATTAATAGGGTAATTAAAGTTTGAATAAAAAAAGAATTTTCAATCATGACCTTAGGGAAGATATCGGAAGTGGAAAAGTTTTTTAAGGCAGTCCCATTGGGAGCCTGGGATTTATTATTCCCCTTCGGGTTAAGTAAAAGATCATTATGTAGTTTTTTATCGAAAGAAGGAATAAATTTTGGATTAGATTTTATCGGTTTGAAAATTGTTTCTTTGTGGGAAGGTGAAAGAAGGGATTTAGGGGAAGAAAAATGAAAAAGAGAAGCGTTAGTCGTTATCTCTGCAATAGATTTTTTTGTGGGAGGGAATAATTGAGAGGCCTGAAAGTAGGAAATGTTGTCTGCAGCCATTGTCTGTTTGATATTTCTCTGTCTAGATAACTCTGGACAGGCCACACTAACAGCAGTTTGGTTGCCCTTACAATTAATACAAATAGGGTTATTCCTTGTATTTTGACACTGTTTAAAGGGATGATCCTCTCCGCAATGGAAACAATAAGGAGGGGAACGACAAATAGGTTTAATTTCCAAAACGGCAACAGTTGAAACATTGGATAGTCGGGAATCTGTATATTTCAACGGTAAGAGCGTTATAATAAATAAAAAGGTTTCTATATAGTGGTGCCGGTGGAAGTATCCTTGAAATTCAAACGACGTGCTTTTAAAACTTTTGGAGTTAATTGAGAGTCATTAAGAGCGTCTACTATTACTGTTTCTGATAGATCGGTTGGGATTCCTCTTACTCTGCCTATTCTGGTTAAATTAAAAGTAATTCTATGGATAGTTTGTATCGACCTTCCGGTTTTATTGATCCATTTATAATACCAAGGTTATTGAGTTTTGAGCTAAAAATAAATTTACCAAAATCCAGGGGATGAATTATTTTCCCCTGTTCAGTCCTTTGGACATTGACAGTAAATGGAGCTGAAGATGAAATAGAATACATAAGCTCAATAGCTTTTGCTTCTCGAGGAATGGTATCATTATAACTTCCATTAGAAATTGGGGCTTCGTTTGATTGTGAAAGAGATTTAATTTTAGGAGGTACATTAAGGCAAAGCGGTGGTCGTCGTTTTCGGGAGGAATGGTTACAGAAGTCTGAATATCATCAGAATCGTAGTCGTCTACAATATAAGAAATGGACTCAGGGTCCGGAGGTCGATTTTTGTCCTCCGCCATTTCAACAAATTACAAAAAAAAATCAAACAATAGTTATTTATTGTTTTTGTGTTTAATTCGTAGAACTCCATTTAATTTTTTTTTATTATAAATTTAATTTAGATTAAATTTGATAATATTATTATTAAGTTCTGCAAGTGTTTTAGTTTTTTATTATTGTGACAGCTGTTTCGGCTTACAAGGCAATTTTCAAACTGTGGTTAGTCCACATTGAGACGACGTATTTATACTATTTCAAATGTAAATTTTGAAGGTGCATACATTGATTTATTACTGGTTAAACCGATGACATGATCTATTGTTGGTTAAACCAATCTATATTTTCCCCTCAGTAAATGGTAATGAGTTCTTAATTATTTACTAATGACTTTATTGCTATGAATTATTTGGGTGCATTATACTGCTTGGGTTTTGTGAAAATACTGAGAAGTGGTGAGTAAATTATTTTCCGTACTTTATTAATTAGTGTTAAATTTGGGTCATTCGTTCGTTAATTGATTTCTAATTGTTCAAGTAAATTTAATCTAATGCCCTTTTTTTCTATATGCAATGGTTTAGGACCCTTGTTGTTAAGTGGGGTATGATTATTCACCAAGAGAAGTTCTGCGAATTTTGAGGATGTTCGGATGGTCTAAATTAAATTTATAATAAAAAAAAACAAACAATACTTATTATTTAAGAAATAATAAATGATAGAAATAATACAAGCAACTGCGTCGTAAACCAATAAAACAAACAAAAATAATGAATAAGAAAAGGTAACAAAAAATAAAACGTATCTGTACGCCACGCCGTCAGCAAGCCGTCAAACACAGAGCACTGGATGAAAACACAACTCTAGCGTATATCTCTCAACATCGTGAATCAATCGTCAAGCTATTTCCCGATGGCGCCCGTGCTACCTAACCGTGGAGCTACCTTCCGCATAATCCTAACATTAGAAAACACATTGCAAGGCATAGTCAACTTCGTGGTGGGAAGAAAATGTTTGGCAATCCTAAAAGACGGTCTATAGGCTATCTTACACGAAACGTTTTACAATGTCTTTCAATATGTCTTTATGTTTCCTACTACTTTGCGATGTTTTTTTACTATGTTTTTCAAGTGTTATCACATAATACGATAATTTACCGTCTGTCGCCATATATTTGACAAATTTTTCTGGTTTCAAATGGTATTTGACCATATTTAACTGTGTTTCTAAAGTCTTAATTATGTTATATGATGTTTTACCGTCTTTTTACTACGTTTAACTGATTAAAGAGATGTTTTTCCATATTTTTCTATGTTTTTCATGGTTTTATCATATTTTACGATGTTTAACGGTTTTTAATGATGGTTTAGCATATTTCACAATGCTTTTCAAGGATCAATCATGTTTTATCATATACTTTACTGGTTTTTAGTGATATTTTCCAAATTTTAGTTTTTCAAGGTCATTTTCATCATGTTAAACGTCTTCCGTCATATATTTGACTATTTTTTAAGGTTTTTAATGATTTTTTACAATATTTGACTATGTTTTTAGAGGTTCAGTATGCTGTTTGCTGTTTTAGAGTCTTATGCCATACATTTGACTACATGAAATGGTTTAAAATGATATTGTACCATATTTTAAGACCATGAATTAATTAATCGGAATATTTTTACTGTATTCTATCATTTTGATGAGTCGATTGCGGACGAGGCCTTTTTTACCATAATTTAATCAGATTTTCAAGGATTTACCATTATTAACCGTCTTCCACCATATATTTGTATGTTTTACCATATTTAACCGTCTTCCACCATATATTTGTATGTTTTAACACATTTTACCGTCTTCCACCATACATTTGTATGTTTTACCATATTTAACCGTCTTCCACCATATATTTGTATGTTTTAACACATTTTACCGTCTTCCACCCTACATTTGTATGTCTTACCACATTTTACCGTCTTCCACCATATATTTGTATGATTTACCAAATTTCACCGTCTTCCACCACATATTTGTATGTTTTACCACATTTTACCGTCTTCCACCCTACGTTTGTATGTCTTACCACATTTTACCGTCTTCCACCATACATTTGTATGTTTTACCAAATTTTACCGTCTTCCACCCTACATTTGTATGTCTTACCACATTTTAACGTCTTCCTCCATACATTTGTATGTTTTACCACATTTTACCGTCTTCTACCATACATTTGTATGTTTGTCACATTTTACCGTCTTCCACCAAACATTTGTATGTTTTACCACATTTTACCGTCTTCTACCATACATTTGTATGTTTTACCTCATTTTACCGTCTTCCACCATACATTTGAATGTTTTAATACAATTTACTGTCTTCTACCATACATTTGTATGTTTTACCAAATTTTACCGTCTTCCACCCTACATTTGTATGTCTTACCACATTTTACCGTCTTCCTCCATACATTTGTATGTTTTACCACATTTTACCGTCTTCTACCATACATTTGTATGTTTGTCACATTTTACCGTCTTCCACCAAACATTTGTATGTTTTACCACATTTTACCGTCTTCTACCATACATTTGTATGTTTTACCACATTTTACCGTCTTCCACCATACATTCGAAAGTTTTAATACAATTTACCGTCTTCTACCATACATTTGCATGTTTTACCACATTTAACCGTCTTCTACCATACATTTGAATGTTTGACCACATTTTAACGTGCTCAACCATATATTTGAATGTTTTACGGAAAAATACGGTAAAAATAGTGAAAATAGGTTTCACATAGTTAAACCTTGTGAAGAATGAAAACACGTGCCAAAATATTGTTTAACAGAGTAAAAATGCTAAAATGGGGTAAAAGAAGGTAAAACACAGAAACTTGTGGTGACGGACGGAAACAGACGGTGAAATATGGAAAAAAATGGTCTAAAAAAAATAAATTTAAAAAAAATGTTGTACACTGTACTTCAAATACTCAAAAACGTAAAATACTGTCTGATCGAACATTTCGGATGTCCGAAAGGACATTTTTAGTGTCCGATCGGACATTTCTAGTGTACGATAGGACATTTAAATGTCCCATCGGACATTTCAATGTCCCATCGGACATTTCAATGTCCCATCGGACACTTCTAGTGTCCCATCTGACATTTCTTGTGTCCTATCGGACATTTTTTGTGTCCGATCGGACATTTCAATGTCCCATCGGACATTTGTAGTGTCCCATCGGACTTTCTTGTGTCTGATCGGACATTTCTAGTGTCCGATAGGACATTTCCTTGTCCGATAGGACATATCTGGTGTCCGATCGGACATTTAAATGTCCCATCGGACATTTCTAGTGTCCGATAGGACATTTCTAGTGTCTGATAGGACATTTCTATGTCCGATAGGACATTTCTAGTGTCCGATCGGACATTTCAATATCCCATCGGACATTTCTAGTGTCCCATCGGACATTTCTTGTATCCGATCGGACATTTCTAGTGTCCGTTAGGACATTTCTAGCTATCATTTTTTTGAGTTTATATCGGCTTATAAGTATAAGTTTTTTTTATGGTACAATATCATACAAAACCGTTTAATGTAGTCAAATGTATGGTAGAAGACTCTTAAACAGCAAACAGCATGCTAAACCTTTAAAAACATAGTCAAATATTGTAAAAAATCATTGAAAACCGTAAAAACTAGTCAAATATATGATGGAAGATGAAAACTTTCTGAAAATGACCTTGAAAAACTCAAATTTGGAAAATATAACTAAAAACCACTAAAGTATACGGTAAAACATGATTGAACCTCTAAAAACATTGTGAAATATGGTAAACCATCATTAAAAACCGTAAGAAATAGAGAAAAAAGGTCAAAAATAAAAATAAAAACACTGTGAAGAATGATAAATTGTGCCAAAATAATTCAAAACACGGTAAAAATTCTAAAATTGGATAAAATAGGTAAAACAGAGAAAATTATGGTGGAAGACGGTAAAATGTGGTAAAACATTCAAATGTATGGTGGAAGACGGTAAAATGTGGTTAAACAAACAAATAAATGGTAGAAGACGGTAAAATGTGGTAAAACATACAAATGTATGGTGGAAGACGGTAAAATGTTGTAAAACATACAAATGTTTGGTGGAAGACGGTAAATATCGTTAAACACACAAATGTATGGTGGAAGACGGTAAAATGTCTAAAAACAATCACATGTATAGTGGAAGATGGTAAATTGATGTAAGACATACAAATTAATGGTGGAAGACGGTTAAATGTGGGAAAACATACAAATGTTTGGTGAAAGACGGTGGATTGTGGAAAACATGCAAATGTATGGTGGAAGACGGTAAAATGTTACAAAAACATAAAAATATATGGTGGATGACGGTGAAATTCGGTAAAACATACAAATATAGGTAGAAGACGGTGAAATTTGGTAAAACATACAAATGTATGGTGGAAGACGGTAAAATGTGTTAAAACATACAAATTTATGGTGGAAGACGGTAAAATGTGGTAAAACATACAAATATATGGTGGAAGACGGTGAAATTTGGTAAATCATACAAATATATGGTGGAGAAACGTAAAATGTGGTAAAACATACAGATGTATGGTGTAAGACCGTAAAATGTGGTAAGACATACAAATGTAGAGTTGAAGACGGTAAAATGTGGTAAAACATACAAATTTGTGGTGGAAGACGGTGAAATTTGGTAAATCATACAAATATATGGTGGAGGATGGTAAAATGTGGTAAAACATACAAATGTATGGTGGAAGACAGTAAAATGTGGTAAGACATACAAATGTTGGGTGGAAGACGGTAAAATGTGGTAAAACATACAAATAAATAGTGGAAGACGGTGAAATATGGTAAAACCTTGAAAATCTGATTAAATTATTGCAAAAAAGGCCTTGTCCGCAATCAACTCATCAAAATGATAGAATACCGTAAAAATATTCCGATTAATTAATTAATGGTCGTAAAATATGGTACAATATCATTAAAAACCGTTTAATGTAGTCAAATGTATGGCAGAAGTCTCTAAAAGAGCAAACAGCATGCTAAACCTTTAAAAACATTGTCAAATATTGTAAAAAAATCATTAAAAACCGTAAAAACTAGTCTAATATATGACGGAAGACGTTTTACATGATGAAAATGACCTTAAAAAACAAAAAATGTGGAAAATATCACAAAAACCAGTAAAATATATGGTAAAACATGATTGATCTTTGAAAAGCATTGTGAAATATGGTAAACCATCATTAAAAATCGTAAAACATCGTAAAATATGATAAAACCATGAAAAACATAGAAAAATGTGGTAAAACGGCTCTTAAATCAGTTAAACGTAGTAAAAAGACGATAAAACATCGAATAACATAATTAAAACTTGAGAAACACAGTGAAATATTGTTAAATACAATTAAAAACCATAAATTAAAGTCAAGTTTATGGCGACAGACGATAAATCATCGTACTACGTGATAAGACCTTGCAAAACATAGTAAATACACATCGAAAGGTAGTAGGAAACATAAAGACACATTGAAAGACATTGTAAAACGTATCGTGTAAGATAGTCTAGACTGTCTTTTAAGATTGCCAAACATTTTCTTCCTACCACGAAGTTGACTATGCCTTGCAATGTGTTTTATAATGTTAGGAGTAGGCGGAAAGTAGCTCCACGGTTAGGTAGCATGGGCGCAATCGGGAAATAGCTTGACGATTGATTCACGATGTTGAGAGATATACGCTACATACGTTTACATATTATGTAACCATGTGTCCCCGAAAGGGAAGGAGAGAGGGTTTACTGCTATGACAAAAGTCGATAAACTTACATTTGCAGGCGTCTTGAGTGGAAATTTACTAGACAAATATTTTTTCAATCAAAAATTCTCTTTCCCCGTAGGAATATGCAGTGAGGATGTACCGCCGAATAACAAAATACGACATATTTTTGTAGCCTGTTTACCAAAGTAGGTTTTGTTTAAGCACTGCCATTGACATAATCAAGGTGAAAATATTATAATTTGCTTGTCAAAATATTTCTAAGAATTAAAAACATCGCTCTTTGTTTCGAGGTTCGACAGTTGCGTAACTGAGGATAATATTCCAAACTTTATCAATAGTAAAATAGAAGGAAGTAAAATCCAAGTAGAAAAAATAATACAACGAAATCCCACCCAATTTGGATCTTTCAAGTTAACTATACCAAAGAAAGATTTCAAAACCTACACGAACAAAGAATTTTGCAGACTGGTAATGTTTTAAGTTATAAAAGAAACATCAACTTCATTATAGATATGTGCGATACCTACGATGTAATACTTTTGCAAGAAACGTGGTTATTACAAAACGAAACATCGAATCTATCCAATTATCCGAACATCCAGGGGTGGGGTACCTCTGCTGTAGATTGAACAAACGGACCACTACGGGTCCGACCCTACGGAGGAGTCGCAGTACTTTAATACGAGCTGCAGAAGTAAGAATATCGCTGGTATTCAGTCAACTACCAACGGAGGGACGATAAGCATACTGACTGTCTACATGCCGGTATGTCATGCGGACAACCTTACCGACTTCACCAACTACCTTTTCAAAATAAACACGATCATTCAATATAACACACACTCTGAAATCATTTTAATGGGAGATTTTAAGGCTCAACCCATATTTGGGAAAGAACTTTAGCATTTCGACACCGAAAATAAGTACAGTTGTATCGATATTGAAAGACTGACAAATGGCGCATATACATTTATTAGCGATGCAAACAAAACAATTTCCTATGAGAGTACTTCTTAGAACTAAGTGATGCCTTCGACAGGGTCTGTCATAAAACATTATGGGAGAAATTGAAAGCTAGGAATATACCTACCATATATATAAACAAACTATCCCGATGGCAATCCCATCAGGAAAATGTTATACGGTTTGTCATGTACATACTCTCATCCGATACTCAAGACCACGCCCTACATAGTTGTACTTCATTGCTATTTTTTTGTATCTAATTTTTCTACAAAAACATGTATATCTTTATGGGACGTGTGGAATCGCACTAACCTCCTGACATCCTGGAATGAAAATAAGTTTTATTGTGATTAACTAATTTTTAACCGCTTGGGGGAACCTATAGACGATAAAATTAAGTATTTATACATTTTTACAGTTCTTCACCTACATTAATATCCACGTTTTACTAAGTTTAACTACGTCAACTTCTACGACGTTTTTTTATGGGACAACGCATGTCAAGGATATCTATTCAGTTTCCGGTATTTAATTCATTAAAAAAATGCAATCTTTTATGTTCATAATTTACGGTGTGTAACTACGTTGACCGTGTTTACTCAATTTTATAGTGTTTTACCATGTTTTTCAAGGTTTAACTGTGTTTTGTCGTCTCCCACTCTATATATTTAAGCAACTTGTCATCTCTTAACATAATGTTATCATATTTTCTAGGTTTTACCATCTTCTGTCACATTAAGCATGTTTACCAATTTAGTTTTGGAATTTTCAAGTTCATTTTCCGTGTTTTAGAATATTTTAACATATTTTACATGAATTTATAGTGTTTTAGCATGTTGTGTACCTTTTGGATTATGTTTTACCATACTTCCTACATCTTTTAATGATTTTCAACGAATTATCAAATTTTCAAGCTTTTATCCATGTAAGAATTGTTTCACCATCTACCACCATAAATTTAATTACGTTTTAAATGATATTTTATGATGTTTTACCTCGTTTTATCACATTTATTCTCGTTTAACCACATTTATCACGTGTTGTGACGTTTTTTAGTATCTCACCACGTTTCATCATATTGAACCATGTTTTTATGATTTTTAACACGTTATTTGGTGAAATGTGGTGATAAATTCAAAACATCACCTCGGTTTATCACATTTTCCACGTTTTGAAACGTTTACGGCGTAATATATCGTGTCTTTTAGTATCTTACCGCGTTTGATCATATTTTACCATGTTTTTATGTATTTTTCTTCGTTATTTGGTGAAATATGTTGAAACATAGTGAAATATGGAAAACAATTAAAAATATACTTATAACATAAGAAAAATTGGAAAATCTCGCCAAAAATTAGTAAAATATGCCTAAAGGCCCTTAAAACCAGGCTAACCAAGATAACAATTTAAAAAAGGTTAAATATGGCTGTTTAGTCGAAAATGCGGTTAAAAGTTTAATGAATGGCAAAAGTTGGCATAGCACAGTTAAAATTCTCGAAGATGGAAAATACTGTCCGATCGGAAATTTTATATGTCCAGTAGGACGTCGAAAATCGTAAACTTCCGTAAAGAATGATAAAATGTGTTCAAATAATGTAAAATACGGTAAAAAAGATAAAATGTGGTTAAATAATGTAAAACACGGTAAAAATGATACAATGGGAAAAAAAATTATTTTACGATGTTTTAACTTCTTTTATGTCATTTTGCCATGGTTTGCCACGTTTTCCACGTGTTGTGACGTTTTTTAATATCTTACCACGTTTTTTTATATTGACTCATGTTTTTATGAATTTACCACGTTAATTGGTGAAATATGGTTAATTTTCGAAACATCACCTCTTTTTATGACATTTTGCCACGTATCGTCCTATTCAACCATGTTTTTATGTGTTTTACCTCCTTATTGGGTTATACTTGGTAAAACATTGAAAAAATCAATAAGATATGTAAAGCAATGAAAAAAATCGGAAAAATTTAAATCTGTTTAAAATCAGTGAAATATACCTGCAGGCCCTTATAGACCAGGTTTACCTCGTTTAAAAATTTAATAAAAAGCTAAATGCTGTCAATGATTTAATAAATAGCAGTATATGGCAAAAAATGTAAGATTTAGAAAATCATACCTTAAAACTAGGTTAACACGTAAAAACCGTGAAATGTGTAAGCGTAAAAGTGGTACAATGCAGTTGTGTGGACAAAGACGTAAAATGCCTGTTTAAAATGCAGTAAAAATGCAATAAGTAAGTTGAGACGCGAAAACATCAATACACGTTAATACTCGCTAAAACAATTGTTATACAATTAAAGACAATATATATTCATAATATTAAACCATGTTTTTATGAGTTTTGTATGAAACACCGTAATACATGGAAAAAAATCATAAAATAATGTAAATCAATGTAAAAATTGGTAAAACACGCTAAAACAAAGTAAATAGTGATATAATATGGTAAAACAAAACGAAACGTGGTTAAAACGTAAAATATTGGAATTCATTGTGAATGTCAAACAAAAAATTGAAAAATTGATCAAACACGGTAAAACAAGGGATGAATTGTGTTTAATTTGCTTAAACAAGAGAAAGCACAGCAAAATTGAGAAAACATGGTATACTAACTAAAAGACTGTATTTTTTACCATGTTTTATGATATTTTACGGTAGTTGCGATTCTCCATCATATTTGTGTTTCTGCATTTTTACAGTATTTTGTCCTTTTTACCATTATTAACCATTTTTATGCTTTTAAGCGTATTTAGTGCTAGTTGCGTTTCTCTATCATATTTGAGTTTCTGCATTTTAACAGTATTTTATCCTTTTTACCATTATTAACCATTTTTATGCTTTTAAGCGTATTTAATTCATATCATCATATTTTGGTTTCTGAATTTTTACATTATTTTATCCCTTTAACCATTTTAATGCTTTAAAGTGTATTTAAATGCTTATTGCTTTACTCTATCATATTTGTTTTTCTACAATTTTAAAGTATTTTATCATTTTTACCATTTTATGCCATTTTTATGCGTTTAAGCGTTTTATCCCGTATTCTGATTTTTTAAGAAATCAATTTTATTTAATTTAATTAATCTCTTTACCTTTAACCACCTTTTTACAATAAAGTAAGAGTTATTTAACGTTGGACATTATTACTGCATTTTACTTTATTGATTAAGTAACTCTTTGCCGTTGCTATTTTTAACGTCATTTACCGCTTTTCAACTTCTAACCGTAATTTCTCATTACTACGCGTTAGTATGTTTATTGTTGAACGTATGCATTGACGCATCCCTTTGAAAAATTGTGGAGAAAATTTTGAATTTATCAAAAGAATTGTAATTCTACAAATTATTGTATTGACAGATGGACAGAAATGTCCTAACAAAAACATCCGACGTAGCAGTTGTCTAAAGTGTTGTCCAATTGGATAAAGTTATTCCCATCGGACAATACTTTGTCCGATCAGACAATACTGTGTCCGATCGGACAAAACTGTGTCCGATCGGACAAATAATTGTCCGATCGGACAAGTCTGTGTCCGATCGGACAATACTTTGTCCGATCGGACAAAACTGTGTCCGATCGGACAAATAATTGTCCGATCGGACAATTCTTTGTCCGATCGGACAGGTCTGTGTCCGATCGGACAAGGCTGTGTCCGATCGGACAAGTCTGTGTCCGATCGGATAAATTATTGTCCAATTCTGATGGACACAGACTTGTCCAATCGGACACAGACTTGTCCGATCGGACAAAGTATTGTCCGATTGGACAAAAAATCGTCTGATCGGACAATTATTTGTCCGATCGGACACAGTTTTGTCCGATCGGACACAGTATAATGTAAATTAATTTAATTTATTTCCAAATGAACATAAATCTTTTAAAAGAAATATTCGATGTGGACACAAAATATAGTAAAAAAGAGGAAAAACATTCTTAATGGCCTATAATTAATAAAATATAGTTTAAAATGGTGTAAATTGTGGAAAATCTTGGATATACTGTTTTACTGAATCTTATACATTTCCTATCCCCTTAACATACGAGTATTATAGACTCTCGTGAAGGTAAACATGTTCAATTATAATTTGAAATATATTGTTATTTTGTAAATATAAATAATTATACTGTATTTTATAAAATATATTAAAAAAATATATTTCGCCAACTTAAAACATGTTTTCTATTTTATGTTTTTTAGGCCTTCAACGATATTTAACTGAATTTCATGCGATAAATCGTCTTTTGCACTTTTCCGATGTGTGAAATTGTTTAGTCTATTATCCATTTGTTTTTTCTTCATTGTATATAGTTTGTAAGTTTTCCCGTTCTACTTCCTATTCTATATCTATTCCGTTCATTTTTTGAAAAATCTCATCTTTGAAATTTTTTGAAAAATCTCATCTTTGACATTTTTTGACACTATTATCCGTTTTTCGCCAATTTTCTGGATTGTTCTTTGCGATTTTTTACCAATTTAAACTTACCGTTTACCATTTTTACGTATTTTTCAGCACTTTTACTGAATTTTTTTTTTCACTGTGTACTTTGATTGAGTCTGTTCACGAACTTTCATTATTGTGAACATTTCGCCGATATTGGGTTTCTCTTGTATGAAAACCTATTTTCGATGCTTTTAATATGTTAATTTAGCTGTGCTCAAGAAAATATCACCAAGTTTTACAAATTTTAACATTTTTCAACTTTTCCTACTGAATTTCGTCATTTTTTGCTAATCTTACCTTTATTAAATTATTTAACCATGTTTTCGCTAGGTTTCAACGAATTTTACCATTTTTTCACATGTTTTACTTGTTTTAACTTGTATTGTGAGTGTTCTAGCTTTAAACACATTTTACCATGTATACTATGTTTGGCAGTCTTTTAGACAGCGTACCGTTTATCAACAAATTCCTAATTTTTTGCCATGCTTTGTCATCTTTAACCACATTTGACAATTTTTCACAATACTGGTCGTGTTTTTCCATGTTTAAGCGTATTTACTCTTTTTCTACCATTTTTCTTAGTTTTCTTTATAAAATTTTCCCAAACGTCTAATGGTTAACCTGTTCCTCATTTTTCGTCTTGTTTTTGTCATTTTAAACCATAATTTACCAACGTTGTAAAACACATGCAAATATGGTTTAACATAGTAAGATACTAATATATATCTTTAAAAACAGTAAATGGTGGAAAAACATAGCGAAGGTTCATAAATGACATTTAATCAATTGATGATGTGATGAATCATTATTTAACATGGGAAATACGGTATAAAAAAATGAAACAGGTCCAGCGTAGAAAAATACTGTGAAGAATGAAAACATGTGCTAAAATAATCTTAAACACGGTAAAAATTCTAAAATGGGATAACATAGGGTAAAACATACAAATGTATGCTAGAAGACGGAAAAATGTGGTAAAACATACAAATATGTGGTGGAAGACGGTAAAATGTGGTAAAACATACAAATATGTGGTGGAAGACAGTAAAATGTAGTAAAACTTACAAATGTATGCTGGAAGAGAGTAAAATATGGTAAAACATACAAATGTTGGGTGGAAGACGGTAAAATGTGGTAAAACATACAAATATGTGGTGGAAGACAATAAAATGTGGTAAAACATACAAATGTATGGTGGGAGACCGTAAAATATGGTAAAACATACAAATGTTGGGTGGAAGACAATAAAATGTGGTAAAGCATATAAATATGTGGTGGAAGGCAGTAAAATGTGGTAAAACATACAAATGTATGGTGGGAGACCGTAAAATATGGTAAAACATACAAATGTTGGGTGGAAGACAATAAAATGTGGTAAAACATACAAATATGTGGTGGAAGACAGTAAAATGTGGTAAAACATACAAATGTATGGTGGAAGACGGTAAAGTGTGGTAAAACATACAAATATATGGTGGAAGACAGTGAAATATGGTAAAACCTTGAAAATCTGATTAAATTATGGCTAAAAAGGCCTCATCCGCAATCAACTCATCAAAATGATAGAATACCGTAAAAATATTCCGATTAATTAATTTATGCTCGTAAAATATGGTACAATATCATTAAAAACCGTTTAATGTAGTCAAATGTATGGCAGAAGTCTCTAAAAGAGCAAACAGCATGCTAAACCTTTAAAAACATTGTCAAATATTGTAAAAAATCATTAAAAACCGTAAAAACTAGTCTAATATATGACGGAAGACGTTTTACATGATGAAAATGACCTTAAAAAACAAAAAATGTGGAAAATATCACAAAAACCAGTAAAATATATGGTAAAACATGATTGATCTTTGAAAAGCATTGTGAAATATGGTAAACCATCATTAAAAATCGTAAAACATCGTAAAATATGATAAAACCATGAAAAACATAGAAAAATGTGGTAAAACGTCTCTTAAATCAGTTAAACGTAGTAAAAAGACGATAAAACATCAAATAACATAATTAAAACTTGAGAAACACAGTGAAATATTGTTAAATACAATTAAAAACCATAAATTAAAGTCAAGTTTATGGCGACAGACGATAAATCATCGTACTACGTGATAAGACCTTGCAAAACATAGTAAAAACACATCGAAAGAGTCTAATGTAATGCAATTTTTTTTCTATATGCAATGGTTTAGGACCCTTGTTGTTAAGTGGGGTATGATTATTCACCAAGAGATGTTCTGCGAATTTTGAGGATGTGTTTTTATTAACAGAGGATGCCGTTGAAGTAGGTGTTATAGCAGGTTGAGGGTCTACTTCCGATTTGCCCTTTCTAATCTAATGCAATTTTTTCTCACAGAGAGCTCGTGGGACACAGTCTCCGTGAGGGCGGTGACTGCGTACTTGCTGGGGGAGTAGATACCGGCGTTAAAGCCCTGGTGGCGAGGGATCTGGTGGCCCACAATGCTGAAACACACACATAACATGTATTTATTCATATGTTCCTTACAATAATTTCTGAACAATAAGTACAAATTAATCTTTTTTCAAATATTTTAATGTTTATAAATAATTTTTTATGCATAGCACAAAGGATGACAAGCCTGAAACACCCGTATTGTATAAATTGAAAAAATAAATGCCGCTGACGGGAATTGAACCCGCAGCTTTCTGATTGTCGGTCAGATTCTCTACCATTGCGCTACGTCGCGTCGGTTTATTCTAAACCCGCCAAATAATTCAATGTGTACACGTATGTTTCATTCAACATTTATTGCTTATTTGATTTGTCACCTGAAAAATAACCGAGATTTTCAGTGATGAATGCGTGTCTTTTATTCTCGAGATGTTTTTGCGAACGTTGACGAAGCACTATTATTTATTCAATTATTTTAGAAATGTGTCTTAGTGGAGTAAATGAATTGCGGTACCCCAACTAATCAATGTGCTACACCTATATGAAATACTAAGTACATTTTAAAACTGGAATGCACTGCTGGCAATCTTTAAATCTGAATCTGATACAGAACCTCTTGCTTCAAAGTGAAGTATGCTTCATCATTTCTTCCTTAATCTTTTAACATTGTGAATTATTTTTATTGATGAGTATGATAATAAGTTGAAAGTTGAACCTGTTGATATTGATTATCTGACCATCATCTCCTCGAGTCCTCATGCTCTTCAGGGCCTCCCGAGTAGCGATGCTCAGCGCTATCACATTCATGTTCAACACCGTCGTCCAATCTGATGTCTTTCCATCTAGAATCAAACAACAGACATTATGTAAACTGAAGAGAGACAATACTTTCAATGTCTGACATTTCAGCTTATGAGATTGGTTCCGAAAACACCTAGTCAGCAATAAGAATTTTAAAACTGTACTTCAAACTCAAGAATGGTTTTCTCTTTAAATGCGTCCGCAGATAAATCCACAAATAAATTAACAACTATAATTTTATCTGGAAGCGAGTCCCCAGCTTAATAAGCATTGCACTCATACTTTTTTATCACACATTTAATTTTTTATTATTTTATTTTAATTAAATTAGCCCACATCAACTTTCCCACTGTTCTGATGGCAGTATGCTATACTAGCGCGTCTTAGCAGCGAGCCTTCGTCGGGTTGGTTTCCTTTATAATAATAATTGTCATAACTGCCTTGTTGGTTTCAGACCTTAAATAATTTTACACTTATATAATAATTATATTTATTCCGGACTGTGGGGAGGTTGGTGCGATCCCAAACATACCATAGAGAGCATAAATATATATGTAAAGAAAAATATAATTTTCTTTAATTCAAGGCAATGCCGAGCTTGTCTTGTCATTGTGGCAGTGTGTGTCGTGGACTGTCACTAGCTGGATGTGCGCCACAGTACCTACACAGTCGACTCGATATTTCGTAATCTATGGTTTAAGACATAGTAAATGTAATCTATGGGTTGTGACAAGGCAGATTGATGGGAATAATTTCAATAATTTGTAATTGCTATCGTGATTGTGATTAAGGAATTGACATAACAATTAATAACATTAAATGTCGTTTCTTTCCTTACAGGTAATGTTTTGTTACTGAATGCTTTTCTTTATGTAAATCTTATGAGATTAACACAATAAACCTCTTCTTTCCTTACAGAGAAACTCAACTGTATATTATATTATATTATATTATATTCAACAAGGAGTGAAATTTATAATGTTTTTACAGTATTTACATTTTTGAAATCACTAGATACCCTTAAAATAAATCCCAGCATTTTCAAAGCTTTATTGGTAATTATTTCAATATGCTTGATAAAGTTAAGTTTCGTGTCAAACCAAATGCCTAAGGTATATGACGAACCGAATTTTTTTAAATAGGACCATACGGATGACTGGGGAGATTCATTCATCCAGACCGCTTTTTGTTTTTCAAAACGCGTTTCGCTTCTGCCTGGACGCGTTTCACAGAAAGGTAATTTTCGAAAGACATACATTTACGGAAAATGGAAAATGCTTCTCTTCTGGATTTAACGACACTAGTGCATTCTTCATCCCACAGTGGGGTGGTTTGTTTTATCTTAATGTTAACATTACGTTTTTTAAGTGTTAATTCTGCAGCTTTTACTATCATGTTAGGAAATAATTCACATTGTAAACTAGTGTTGACAAGGGAAGACTTAGATGCTTGAACAATGGAGTCTAATTCTGAAGAAAAATTTCTCCAATTCGCGTCTTTCGTTGTAAATTTAAAACTATTGTTTATCGAAAAGGAATGCGTGGAAGATAGATGGTGGAAGGTAATTATTATAGGAAAATGGTCACTGGAAAGGGGATTTTTAAGAATATTCCGAGAACATATGGGAATCACCGAAGATGAGCAAAAAGATAAATCGACTCCACTTTTCCGATGTTGAGGGGCAGTAAAACGAGTTGGAGATCCGTCATTAAGAATACATAAATAATATGTATCCATAAAATCTAATAGATTATGGCCAGAACGGTTTGTTAACTCACTGCCCCAAGAAGGAGAATGAGCATTGAAGTCCCCAAGTATCATTTACGGGGGACGAATCTAGGATATAAATGTTGACCATTCGTTTTCAACAAAAATTGTAAAGGGAGGGATATATATTAATAGTTATGTAATATCAGATACAACAGCTTCTACTTTCTGAAAATTATTGGAGAGAGTGTGGAAAATAATTTGTTTAAAAGGGATAGAATTATGTATAATAAAAGCAGTGCCACCTTTGCCATCCAGTCTATCATGTCTTAGACAGTGATATCCAGGAATTTTAAATTGGTATGAGGGTTTTAACCAGGTTTCGGAGATGGCAGCAACTGAAATATTATGTTCATCAAGTAACTGTACAAGATCAATTTGCGAATAGACTTCTACTATTCCATTGAAGTATTTTGCTCAGTTGCGGATACATCGGGAAGGCTAGAGAGTAAAGATTTCATATATTCGGCAGCTCTGGACGGTACTTTATTGTTATTTGAAAGGATCGTAATTAATAGGGTAATTAAAGTTTGAATAAAAAAAGAATTTTCAATCATGACCTTAGGGAAGATATCGGAAGTGGAAAAGTTTTTTAAGGCAGTCCCATTGGGAGCCTGGGATTTATTATTCCCCTTCGGGTTAAGTAAAAGATCATTATGTAGTTTTTTATCGAAAGAAGGAATAAATTTTGGATTAGATTTTATCGGTTTGAAAATTGTTTCTTTGTGGGAAGGTGAAAGAAGGGATTTAGGGGAAGAAAAATGAAAAAGAGAAGCGTTAGTCGTTATCTCTGCAATAGATTTTTTTGTGGGAGGGAATAATTGAGAGGCCTGAAAGTAGGAAATGTTGTCTGCAGCCATTGTCTGTTTGATATTTCTCTGTCTAGATAACTCTGGACAGGCCACACTAACAGCAGTTTGGTTGCCCTTACAATTAATACAAATAGGGTTATTCCTTGTATTTTGACACTGTTTAAAGGGATGATCCTCTCCGCAATGGAAACAATAAGGAGGGGAACGACAAATAGGTTTAATTTCCAAAACGGCAACAGTTGAAACATTGGATAGTCGGGAATCTGTATATTTCAACGGTAAGAGCGTTATAATAAATAAAAAGGTTTCTATATAGTGGTGCCGGTGGAAGTATCCTTGAAATTCAAACGACGTGCTTTTAAAACTTTTGGAGTTAATTGAGAGTCATTAAGAGCGTCTACTATTACTGTTTCTGATAGATCGGTTGGGATTCCTCTTACTCTGCCTATTCTGGTTAAATTAAAAGTAATTCTATGGATAGTTTGTATCGACCTTCCGGTTTTATTGATCCATTTATAATACCAAGGTTATTGAGTTTTGAGCTAAAAATAAATTTACCAAAATCCAGGGGATGAATTATTTTCCCCTGTTCAGTCCTTTGGACATTGACAGTAAATGGAGCTGAAGATGAAATAGAATACATAAGCTCAATAGCTTTTGCTTCTCGAGGAATGGTATCATTATAACTTCCATTAGAAATTGGGGCTTCGTTTGATTGTGAAAGAGATTTAATTTTAGGAGGTACATTAAGGCAAAGCGGTGGTCGTCGTTTTCGGGAGGAATGGTTACAGAAGTCTGAATATCATCAGAATCGTAGTCGTCTACAATATAAGAAATGGACTCAGGGTCCGGAGGTCGATTTTTGTCCTCCGCCATTTCAACAAATTACAAAAAAAAATCAAACAATAGTTATTTATTGTTTTTGTGTTTAATTCGTAGAACTCCATTTAATTTTTTTTTATTATAAATTTAATTTAGATTAAATTTGATAATATTATTATTAAGTTCTGCAAGTGTTTTAGTTTTTTATTATTGTGACAGCTGTTTCGGCTTACAAGGCAATTTTCAAACTGTGGTTAGTCCACATTGAGACGACGTATTTATACTATTTCAAATGTAAATTTTGAAGGTGCATACATTGATTTATTACTGGTTAAACCGATGACATGATCTATTGTTGGTTAAACCAATCTATATTTTCCCCTCAGTAAATGGTAATGAGTTCTTAATTATTTACTAATGACTTTATTGCTATGAATTATTTGGGTGCATTATACTGCTTGGGTTTTGTGAAAATACTGAGAAGTGGTGAGTAAATTATTTTCCGTACTTTATTAATTAGTGTTAAATTTGGGTCATTCGTTCGTTAATTGATTTCTAATTGTTCAAGTAAATTTAATCTAATGCCCTTTTTTTCTATATGCAATGGTTTAGGACCCTTGTTGTTAAGTGGGGTATGATTATTCACCAAGAGAAGTTCTGCGAATTTTGAGGATGTTCGGATGGTCTAAATTAAATTTATAATAAAAAAAAACAAACAATACTTATTATTTAAGAAATAATAAATGATAGAAATAATACAAGCAACTGCGTCGTAAACCAATAAAACAAACAAAAATAATGAATAAGAAAAGGTAACAAAAAATAAAACGTATCTGTACGCCACGCCGTCAGCAAGCCGTCAAACACAGAGCACTGGATGAAAACACAACTCTAGCGTATATCTCTCAACATCGTGAATCAATCGTCAAGCTATTTCCCGATGGCGCCCGTGCTACCTAACCGTGGAGCTACCTTCCGCATAATCCTAACATTAGAAAACACATTGCAAGGCATAGTCAACTTCGTGGTGGGAAGAAAATGTTTGGCAATCCTAAAAGACGGTCTATAGGCTATCTTACACGAAACGTTTTACAATGTCTTTCAATATGTCTTTATGTTTCCTACTACTTTGCGATGTTTTTTTACTATGTTTTTCAAGTGTTATCACATAATACGATAATTTACCGTCTGTCGCCATATATTTGACAAATTTTTCTGGTTTCAAATGGTATTTGACCATATTTAACTGTGTTTCTAAAGTCTTAATTATGTTATATGATGTTTTACCGTCTTTTTACTACGTTTAACTGATTAAAGAGATGTTTTTCCATATTTTTCTATGTTTTTCATGGTTTTATCATATTTTACGATGTTTAACGGTTTTTAATGATGGTTTAGCATATTTCACAATGCTTTTCAAGGATCAATCATGTTTTATCATATACTTTACTGGTTTTTAGTGATATTTTCCAAATTTTAGTTTTTCAAGGTCATTTTCATCATGTTAAACGTCTTCCGTCATATATTTGACTATTTTTTAAGGTTTTTAATGATTTTTTACAATATTTGACTATGTTTTTAGAGGTTCAGTATGCTGTTTGCTGTTTTAGAGTCTTATGCCATACATTTGACTACATGAAATGGTTTAAAATGATATTGTACCATATTTTAAGACCATGAATTAATTAATCGGAATATTTTTACTGTATTCTATCATTTTGATGAGTCGATTGCGGACGAGGCCTTTTTTACCATAATTTAATCAGATTTTCAAGGATTTACCATTATTAACCGTCTTCCACCATATATTTGTATGTTTTACCATATTTAACCGTCTTCCACCATATATTTGTATGTTTTAACACATTTTACCGTCTTCCACCATACATTTGTATGTTTTACCATATTTAACCGTCTTCCACCATATATTTGTATGTTTTAACACATTTTACCGTCTTCCACCCTACATTTGTATGTCTTACCACATTTTACCGTCTTCCACCATATATTTGTATGATTTACCAAATTTCACCGTCTTCCACCACATATTTGTATGTTTTACCACATTTTACCGTCTTCCACCCTACGTTTGTATGTCTTACCACATTTTACCGTCTTCCACCATACATTTGTATGTTTTACCAAATTTTACCGTCTTCCACCCTACATTTGTATGTCTTACCACATTTTAACGTCTTCCTCCATACATTTGTATGTTTTACCACATTTTACCGTCTTCTACCATACATTTGTATGTTTGTCACATTTTACCGTCTTCCACCAAACATTTGTATGTTTTACCACATTTTACCGTCTTCTACCATACATTTGTATGTTTTACCTCATTTTACCGTCTTCCACCATACATTTGAATGTTTTAATACAATTTACTGTCTTCTACCATACATTTGTATGTTTTACCAAATTTTACCGTCTTCCACCCTACATTTGTATGTCTTACCACATTTTACCGTCTTCCTCCATACATTTGTATGTTTTACCACATTTTACCGTCTTCTACCATACATTTGTATGTTTGTCACATTTTACCGTCTTCCACCAAACATTTGTATGTTTTACCACATTTTACCGTCTTCTACCATACATTTGTATGTTTTACCACATTTTACCGTCTTCCACCATACATTCGAAAGTTTTAATACAATTTACCGTCTTCTACCATACATTTGCATGTTTTACCACATTTAACCGTCTTCTACCATACATTTGAATGTTTGACCACATTTTAACGTGCTCAACCATATATTTGAATGTTTTACGGAAAAATACGGTAAAAATAGTGAAAATAGGTTTCACATAGTTAAACCTTGTGAAGAATGAAAACACGTGCCAAAATATTGTTTAACAGAGTAAAAATGCTAAAATGGGGTAAAAGAAGGTAAAACACAGAAACTTGTGGTGACGGACGGAAACAGACGGTGAAATATGGAAAAAAATGGTCTAAAAAAAATAAATTTAAAAAAAATGTTGTACACTGTACTTCAAATACTCAAAAACGTAAAATACTGTCTGATCGAACATTTCGGATGTCCGAAAGGACATTTTTAGTGTCCGATCGGACATTTCTAGTGTACGATAGGACATTTAAATGTCCCATCGGACATTTCAATGTCCCATCGGACATTTCAATGTCCCATCGGACACTTCTAGTGTCCCATCTGACATTTCTTGTGTCCTATCGGACATTTTTTGTGTCCGATCGGACATTTCAATGTCCCATCGGACATTTGTAGTGTCCCATCGGACTTTCTTGTGTCTGATCGGACATTTCTAGTGTCCGATAGGACATTTCCTTGTCCGATAGGACATATCTGGTGTCCGATCGGACATTTAAATGTCCCATCGGACATTTCTAGTGTCCGATAGGACATTTCTAGTGTCTGATAGGACATTTCTATGTCCGATAGGACATTTCTAGTGTCCGATCGGACATTTCAATATCCCATCGGACATTTCTAGTGTCCCATCGGACATTTCTTGTATCCGATCGGACATTTCTAGTGTCCGTTAGGACATTTCTAGCTATCATTTTTTTGAGTTTATATCGGCTTATAAGTATAAGTTTTTTTTATGGTACAATATCATACAAAACCGTTTAATGTAGTCAAATGTATGGTAGAAGACTCTTAAACAGCAAACAGCATGCTAAACCTTTAAAAACATAGTCAAATATTGTAAAAAATCATTGAAAACCGTAAAAACTAGTCAAATATATGATGGAAGATGAAAACTTTCTGAAAATGACCTTGAAAAACTCAAATTTGGAAAATATAACTAAAAACCACTAAAGTATACGGTAAAACATGATTGAACCTCTAAAAACATTGTGAAATATGGTAAACCATCATTAAAAACCGTAAGAAATAGAGAAAAAAGGTCAAAAATAAAAATAAAAACACTGTGAAGAATGATAAATTGTGCCAAAATAATTCAAAACACGGTAAAAATTCTAAAATTGGATAAAATAGGTAAAACAGAGAAAATTATGGTGGAAGACGGTAAAATGTGGTAAAACATTCAAATGTATGGTGGAAGACGGTAAAATGTGGTTAAACAAACAAATAAATGGTAGAAGACGGTAAAATGTGGTAAAACATACAAATGTATGGTGGAAGACGGTAAAATGTTGTAAAACATACAAATGTTTGGTGGAAGACGGTAAATATCGTTAAACACACAAATGTATGGTGGAAGACGGTAAAATGTCTAAAAACAATCACATGTATAGTGGAAGATGGTAAATTGATGTAAGACATACAAATTAATGGTGGAAGACGGTTAAATGTGGGAAAACATACAAATGTTTGGTGAAAGACGGTGGATTGTGGAAAACATGCAAATGTATGGTGGAAGACGGTAAAATGTTACAAAAACATAAAAATATATGGTGGATGACGGTGAAATTCGGTAAAACATACAAATATAGGTAGAAGACGGTGAAATTTGGTAAAACATACAAATGTATGGTGGAAGACGGTAAAATGTGTTAAAACATACAAATTTATGGTGGAAGACGGTAAAATGTGGTAAAACATACAAATATATGGTGGAAGACGGTGAAATTTGGTAAATCATACAAATATATGGTGGAGAAACGTAAAATGTGGTAAAACATACAGATGTATGGTGTAAGACCGTAAAATGTGGTAAGACATACAAATGTAGAGTTGAAGACGGTAAAATGTGGTAAAACATACAAATTTGTGGTGGAAGACGGTGAAATTTGGTAAATCATACAAATATATGGTGGAGGATGGTAAAATGTGGTAAAACATACAAATGTATGGTGGAAGACAGTAAAATGTGGTAAGACATACAAATGTTGGGTGGAAGACGGTAAAATGTGGTAAAACATACAAATAAATAGTGGAAGACGGTGAAATATGGTAAAACCTTGAAAATCTGATTAAATTATTGCAAAAAAGGCCTTGTCCGCAATCAACTCATCAAAATGATAGAATACCGTAAAAATATTCCGATTAATTAATTAATGGTCGTAAAATATGGTACAATATCATTAAAAACCGTTTAATGTAGTCAAATGTATGGCAGAAGTCTCTAAAAGAGCAAACAGCATGCTAAACCTTTAAAAACATTGTCAAATATTGTAAAAAAATCATTAAAAACCGTAAAAACTAGTCTAATATATGACGGAAGACGTTTTACATGATGAAAATGACCTTAAAAAACAAAAAATGTGGAAAATATCACAAAAACCAGTAAAATATATGGTAAAACATGATTGATCTTTGAAAAGCATTGTGAAATATGGTAAACCATCATTAAAAATCGTAAAACATCGTAAAATATGATAAAACCATGAAAAACATAGAAAAATGTGGTAAAACGGCTCTTAAATCAGTTAAACGTAGTAAAAAGACGATAAAACATCGAATAACATAATTAAAACTTGAGAAACACAGTGAAATATTGTTAAATACAATTAAAAACCATAAATTAAAGTCAAGTTTATGGCGACAGACGATAAATCATCGTACTACGTGATAAGACCTTGCAAAACATAGTAAATACACATCGAAAGGTAGTAGGAAACATAAAGACACATTGAAAGACATTGTAAAACGTATCGTGTAAGATAGTCTAGACTGTCTTTTAAGATTGCCAAACATTTTCTTCCTACCACGAAGTTGACTATGCCTTGCAATGTGTTTTATAATGTTAGGAGTAGGCGGAAAGTAGCTCCACGGTTAGGTAGCATGGGCGCAATCGGGAAATAGCTTGACGATTGATTCACGATGTTGAGAGATATACGCTACATACGTTTACATATTATGTAACCATGTGTCCCCGAAAGGGAAGGAGAGAGGGTTTACTGCTATGACAAAAGTCGATAAACTTACATTTGCAGGCGTCTTGAGTGGAAATTTACTAGACAAATATTTTTTCAATCAAAAATTCTCTTTCCCCGTAGGAATATGCAGTGAGGATGTACCGCCGAATAACAAAATACGACATATTTTTGTAGCCTGTTTACCAAAGTAGGTTTTGTTTAAGCACTGCCATTGACATAATCAAGGTGAAAATATTATAATTTGCTTGTCAAAATATTTCTAAGAATTAAAAACATCGCTCTTTGTTTCGAGGTTCGACAGTTGCGTAACTGAGGATAATATTCCAAACTTTATCAATAGTAAAATAGAAGGAAGTAAAATCCAAGTAGAAAAAATAATACAACGAAATCCCACCCAATTTGGATCTTTCAAGTTAACTATACCAAAGAAAGATTTCAAAACCTACACGAACAAAGAATTTTGCAGACTGGTAATGTTTTAAGTTATAAAAGAAACATCAACTTCATTATAGATATGTGCGATACCTACGATGTAATACTTTTGCAAGAAACGTGGTTATTACAAAACGAAACATCGAATCTATCCAATTATCCGAACATCCAGGGGTGGGGTACCTCTGCTGTAGATTGAACAAACGGACCACTACGGGTCCGACCCTACGGAGGAGTCGCAGTACTTTAATACGAGCTGCAGAAGTAAGAATATCGCTGGTATTCAGTCAACTACCAACGGAGGGACGATAAGCATACTGACTGTCTACATGCCGGTATGTCATGCGGACAACCTTACCGACTTCACCAACTACCTTTTCAAAATAAACACGATCATTCAATATAACACACACTCTGAAATCATTTTAATGGGAGATTTTAAGGCTCAACCCATATTTGGGAAAGAACTTTAGCATTTCGACACCGAAAATAAGTACAGTTGTATCGATATTGAAAGACTGACAAATGGCGCATATACATTTATTAGCGATGCAAACAAAACAATTTCCTATGAGAGTACTTCTTAGAACTAAGTGATGCCTTCGACAGGGTCTGTCATAAAACATTATGGGAGAAATTGAAAGCTAGGAATATACCTACCATATATATAAACAAACTATCCCGATGGCAATCCCATCAGGAAAATGTTATACGGTTTGTCATGTACATACTCTCATCCGATACTCAAGACCACGCCCTACATAGTTGTACTTCATTGCTATTTTTTTGTATCTAATTTTTCTACAAAAACATGTATATCTTTATGGGACGTGTGGAATCGCACTAACCTCCTGACATCCTGGAATGAAAATAAGTTTTATTGTGATTAACTAATTTTTAACCGCTTGGGGGAACCTATAGACGATAAAATTAAGTATTTATACATTTTTACAGTTCTTCACCTACATTAATATCCACGTTTTACTAAGTTTAACTACGTCAACTTCTACGACGTTTTTTTATGGGACAACGCATGTCAAGGATATCTATTCAGTTTCCGGTATTTAATTCATTAAAAAAATGCAATCTTTTATGTTCATAATTTACGGTGTGTAACTACGTTGACCGTGTTTACTCAATTTTATAGTGTTTTACCATGTTTTTCAAGGTTTAACTGTGTTTTGTCGTCTCCCACTCTATATATTTAAGCAACTTGTCATCTCTTAACATAATGTTATCATATTTTCTAGGTTTTACCATCTTCTGTCACATTAAGCATGTTTACCAATTTAGTTTTGGAATTTTCAAGTTCATTTTCCGTGTTTTAGAATATTTTAACATATTTTACATGAATTTATAGTGTTTTAGCATGTTGTGTACCTTTTGGATTATGTTTTACCATACTTCCTACATCTTTTAATGATTTTCAACGAATTATCAAATTTTCAAGCTTTTATCCATGTAAGAATTGTTTCACCATCTACCACCATAAATTTAATTACGTTTTAAATGATATTTTATGATGTTTTACCTCGTTTTATCACATTTATTCTCGTTTAACCACATTTATCACGTGTTGTGACGTTTTTTAGTATCTCACCACGTTTCATCATATTGAACCATGTTTTTATGATTTTTAACACGTTATTTGGTGAAATGTGGTGATAAATTCAAAACATCACCTCGGTTTATCACATTTTCCACGTTTTGAAACGTTTACGGCGTAATATATCGTGTCTTTTAGTATCTTACCGCGTTTGATCATATTTTACCATGTTTTTATGTATTTTTCTTCGTTATTTGGTGAAATATGTTGAAACATAGTGAAATATGGAAAACAATTAAAAATATACTTATAACATAAGAAAAATTGGAAAATCTCGCCAAAAATTAGTAAAATATGCCTAAAGGCCCTTAAAACCAGGCTAACCAAGATAACAATTTAAAAAAGGTTAAATATGGCTGTTTAGTCGAAAATGCGGTTAAAAGTTTAATGAATGGCAAAAGTTGGCATAGCACAGTTAAAATTCTCGAAGATGGAAAATACTGTCCGATCGGAAATTTTATATGTCCAGTAGGACGTCGAAAATCGTAAACTTCCGTAAAGAATGATAAAATGTGTTCAAATAATGTAAAATACGGTAAAAAAGATAAAATGTGGTTAAATAATGTAAAACACGGTAAAAATGATACAATGGGAAAAAAATTATTTTACGATGTTTTAACTTCTTTTATGTCATTTTGCCATGGTTTGCCACGTTTTCCACGTGTTGTGACGTTTTTTAATATCTTACCACGTTTTTTTATATTGACTCATGTTTTTATGAATTTACCACGTTAATTGGTGAAATATGGTTAATTTTCGAAACATCACCTCTTTTTATGACATTTTGCCACGTATCGTCCTATTCAACCATGTTTTTATGTGTTTTACCTCCTTATTGGGTTATACTTGGTAAAACATTGAAAAAATCAATAAGATATGTAAAGCAATGAAAAAAATCGGAAAAATTTAAATCTGTTTAAAATCAGTGAAATATACCTGCAGGCCCTTATAGACCAGGTTTACCTCGTTTAAAAATTTAATAAAAAGCTAAATGCTGTCAATGATTTAATAAATAGCAGTATATGGCAAAAAATGTAAGATTTAGAAAATCATACCTTAAAACTAGGTTAACACGTAAAAACCGTGAAATGTGTAAGCGTAAAAGTGGTACAATGCAGTTGTGTGGACAAAGACGTAAAATGCCTGTTTAAAATGCAGTAAAAATGCAATAAGTAAGTTGAGACGCGAAAACATCAATACACGTTAATACTCGCTAAAACAATTGTTATACAATTAAAGACAATATATATTCATAATATTAAACCATGTTTTTATGAGTTTTGTATGAAACACCGTAATACATGGAAAAAAATCATAAAATAATGTAAATCAATGTAAAAATTGGTAAAACACGCTAAAACAAAGTAAATAGTGATATAATATGGTAAAACAAAACGAAACGTGGTTAAAACGTAAAATATTGGAATTCATTGTGAATGTCAAACAAAAAATTGAAAAATTGATCAAACACGGTAAAACAAGGGATGAATTGTGTTTAATTTGCTTAAACAAGAGAAAGCACAGCAAAATTTAGAAAACATGGTATACTAACTAAAAGACTGTATTTTTTACCATGTTTTATGATATTTTACGGTAGTTGCGATTCTCCATCATATTTGTGTTTCTGCATTTTTACAGTATTTTGTCCTTTTTACCATTATTAACCATTTTTATGCTTTTAAGCGTATTTAGTGCTAGTTGCGTTTCTCTATCATATTTGAGTTTCTGCATTTTAACAGTATTTTATCCTTTTTACCATTATTAACCATTTTTATGCTTTTAAGCGTATTTAATTCATATCATCATATTTTGGTTTCTGAATTTTTACATTATTTTATCCCTTTAACCATTTTAATGCTTTAAAGTGTATTTAAATGCTTATTGCTTTACTCTATCATATTTGTTTTTCTACAATTTTAAAGTATTTTATCATTTTTACCATTTTATGCCATTTTTATGCGTTTAAGCGTTTTATCCCGTATTCTGATTTTTTAAGAAATCAATTTTATTTAATTTAATTAATCTCTTTACCTTTAACCACCTTTTTACAATAAAGTAAGAGTTATTTAACGTTGGACATTATTACTGCATTTTACTTTATTGATTAAGTAACTCTTTGCCGTTGCTATTTTTAACGTCATTTACCGCTTTTCAACTTCTAACCGTAATTTCTCATTACTACGCGTTAGTATGTTTATTGTTGAACGTATGCATTGACGCATCCCTTTGAAAAATTGTGGAGAAAATTTTGAATTTATCAAAAGAATTGTAATTCTACAAATTATTGTATTGACAGATGGACAGAAATGTCCTAACAAAAACATCCGACGTAGCAGTTGTCTAAAGTGTTGTCCAATTGGATAAAGTTATTCCCATCGGACAATACTTTGTCCGATCAGACAATACTGTGTCCGATCGGACAAAACTGTGTCCGATCGGACAAATAATTGTCCGATCGGACAAGTCTGTGTCCGATCGGACAATACTTTGTCCGATCGGACAAAACTGTGTCCGATCGGACAAATAATTGTCCGATCGGACAATTCTTTGTCCGATCGGACAGGTCTGTGTCCGATCGGACAAGGCTGTGTCCGATCGGACAAGTCTGTGTCCGATCGGATAAATTATTGTCCAATTCTGATGGACACAGACTTGTCCAATCGGACACAGACTTGTCCGATCGGACAAAGTATTGTCCGATTGGACAAAAAATCGTCTGATCGGACAATTATTTGTCCGATCGGACACAGTTTTGTCCGATCGGACACAGTATAATGTAAATTAATTTAATTTATTTCCAAATGAACATAAATCTTTTAAAAGAAATATTCGATGTGGACACAAAATATAGTAAAAAAGAGGAAAAACATTCTTAATGGCCTATAATTAATAAAATATAGTTTAAAATGGTGTAAATTGTGGAAAATCTTGGATATACTGTTTTACTGAATCTTATACATTTCCTATCCCCTTAACATACGAGTATTATAGACTCTCGTGAAGGTAAACATGTTCAATTATAATTTGAAATATATTGTTATTTTGTAAATATAAATAATTATACTGTATTTTATAAAATATATTAAAAAAATATATTTCGCCAACTTAAAACATGTTTTCTATTTTATGTTTTTTAGGCCTTCAACGATATTTAACTGAATTTCATGCGATAAATCGTCTTTTGCACTTTTCCGATGTGTGAAATTGTTTAGTCTATTATCCATTTGTTTTTTCTTCATTGTATATAGTTTGTAAGTTTTCCCGTTCTACTTCCTATTCTATATCTATTCCGTTCATTTTTTGAAAAATCTCATCTTTGACATTTTTTGACACTATTATCCGTTTTTCGCCAATTTTCTGGATTGTTCTTTGCGATTTTTTACCAATTTAAACTTACCGTTTACCATTTTTACGTATTTTTCAGCACTTTTACTGAATTTTTTTTTTCACTGTGTACTTTGATTGAGTCTGTTCACGAACTTTCATTATTGTGAACATTTCGCCGATATTGGGTTTCTCTTGCATGAAAACCTATTTTCGATGCTTTTAATATGTTAATTTAGCTGTGCTCAAGAAAATATCACCAAGTTTTACAAATTTTAACATTTTTCAATTTTTCCTACTGAATTTCGTCATTTTTTGCTAATCTTACCTTTATTAAATTATTTAACCATGTTTTCGCTAGGTTTCAACGAATTTTACCATTTTTTCACATGTTTTACTTGTTTTAACTTGTATTGTGAGTGTTCTAGCTTTAAACACATTTTACCATGTATACTATGTTTGGCAGTCTTTTAGACAGCGTACCGTTTATCAACAAATTCCTAATTTTTTGCCATGCTTTGTCATCTTTAACCACATTTGACAATTTTTCACAATACTGGTCGTGTTTTTCCATGTTTAAGCGTATTTACTCTTTTTCTACCATTTTTCTTAGTTTTCTTTATAAAATTTTCCCAAACGTCTAATGGTTAACCTGTTCCTCATTTTTCGTCTTGTTTTTGTCATTTTAAACCATAATTTACCAACGTTGTAAAACACATGCAAATATGGTTTAACATAGTAAGATACTAATATATATCTTTAAAAACAGTAAATGGTGGAAAAACATAGCGAAGGTTCATAAATGACATTTAATCAATTGATGATGTGATGAATCATTATTTAACATGGGAAATACGGTATAAAAAAATGAAACAGGTCCAGCGTAGAAAAATACTGTGAAGAATGAAAACATGTGCTAAAATAATCTTAAACACGGTAAAAATTCTAAAATGGGATAAAATAGGGTAAAACATACAAATGTATGCTAGAAGACGGAAAAATGTGGTAAAACATACAAATATGTGGTGGAAGACGGTAAAATGTGGTAAAACATACAAATATGTGGTGGAAGACAGTAAAATGTAGTAAAACTTACAAATGTATGCTGGAAGAGAGTAAAATATGGTAAAACATACAAATGTTGGGTGGAAGACGGTAAAATGTGGTAAAACATACAAATATGTGGTGGAAGACAATAAAATGTGGTAAAACATACAAATGTATGGTGGGAGACCGTAAAATATGGTAAAACATACAAATGTTGGGTGGAAGACAATAAAATGTGGTAAAGCATATAAATATGTGGTGGAAGGCAGTAAAATGTGGTAAAACATACAAATGTATGGTGGGAGACCGTAAAATATGGTAAAACATACAAATGTTGGGTGGAAGACAATAAAATGTGGTAAAACATACAAATATGTGGTGGAAGACAGTAAAATGTGGTAAAACATACAAATGTATGGTGGAAGACGGTAAAGTGTGGTAAAACATACAAATATATGGTGGAAGACAGTGAAATATGGTAAAACCTTGAAAATCTGATTAAATTATGGCTAAAAAGGCCTCATCCGCAATCAACTCATCAAAATGATAGAATACCGTAAAAATATTCCGATTAATTAATTTATGCTCGTAAAATATGGTACAATATCATTAAAAACCGTTTAATGTAGTCAAATGTATGGCAGAAGTCTCTAAAAGAGCAAACAGCATGCTAAACCTTTAAAAACATTGTCAAATATTGTAAAAAATCATTAAAAACCGTAAAAACTAGTCTAATATATGACGGAAGACGTTTTACATGATGAAAATGACCTTAAAAAACAAAAAATGTGGAAAATATCACAAAAACCAGTAAAATATATGGTAAAACATGATTGATCTTTGAAAAGCATTGTGAAATATGGTAAACCATCATTAAAAATCGTAAAACATCGTAAAATATGATAAAACCATGAAAAACATAGAAAAATGTGGTAAAACGTCTCTTAAATCAGTTAAACGTAGTAAAAAGACGATAAAACATCAAATAACATAATTAAAACTTGAGAAACACAGTGAAATATTGTTAAATACAATTAAAAACCATAAATTAAAGTCAAGTTTATGGCGACAGACGATAAATCATCGTACTACGTGATAAGACCTTGCAAAACATAGTAAAAACACATCGAAAGAGTCTAATGTAATGCAATTTTTTTTCTATATGCAATGGTTTAGGACCCTTGTTGTTAAGTGGGGTATGATTATTCACCAAGAGATGTTCTGCGAATTTTGAGGATGTGTTTTTATTAACAGAGGATGCCGTTGAAGTAGGTGTTATAGCAGGTTGAGGGTCTACTTCCGATTTGCCCTTTCTAATCTAATGCAATTTTTTCTCACAGAGAGCTCGTGGGACACAGTCTCCGTGAGGGCGGTGACTGCGTACTTGCTGGGGGAGTAGATACCGGCGTTAAAGCCCTGGTGGCGAGGGATCTGGTGGCCCACAATGCTGAAACACACACATAACATGTATTTATTCATATGTTCCTTACAATAATTTCTGAACAATAAGTACAAATTAATCTTTTTTCAAATATTTTAATGTTTATAAATAATTTTTTATGCATAGCACAAAGGATGACAAGCCTGAAACACCCGTATTGTATAAATTGAAAAAATAAATGCCGCTGACGGGAATTGAACCCGCAGCTTTCTGATTGTCGGTCAGATTCTCTACCATTGCGCTACGTCGCGTCGGTTTATTCTAAACCCGCCAAATAATTCAATGTGTACACGTATGTTTCATTCAACATTTATTGCTTATTTGATTTGTCACCTGAAAAATAACCGAGATTTTCAGTGATGAATGCGTGTCTTTTATTCTCGAGATGTTTTTGCGAACGTTGACGAAGCACTATTATTTATTCAATTATTTTAGAAATGTGTCTTAGTGGAGTAAATGAATTGCGGTACCCCAACTAATCAATGTGCTACACCTATATGAAATACTAAGTACATTTTAAAACTGGAATGCACTGCTGGCAATCTTTAAATCTGAATCTGATACAGAACCTCTTGCTTCAAAGTGAAGTATGCTTCATCATTTCTTCCTTAATCTTTTAACATTGTGAATTATTTTTATTGATGAGTATGATAATAAGTCGAAAGTTGAACCTGTTGATATTGATTATCTGACCATCATCTCCTCGAGTCCTCATGCTCTTCAGGGCCTCCCGAGTAGCGATGCTCAGCGCTATCACATTCATGTTCAACACCGTCGTCCAATCTGATGTCTTTCCATCTAGAATCAAACAACAGACATTATGTAAACTGAAGAGAGACAATACTTTCAATGTCTGACATTTCAGCTTATGAGATTGGTTCCGAAAACACCTAGTCAGCAATAAGAATTTTAAAACTGTACTTCAAACTCAAGAATGGTTTTCTCTTTAAATGCGTCCGCAGATAAATCCACAAATAAATTAACAACTATAATTTTATCTGGAAGCGAGTCCCCAGCTTAATAAGCATTGCACTCATACTTTTTTATCACACATTTAATTTTTTATTATTTTATTTTAATTAAATTAGCCCACATCAACTTTCCCACTGTTCTGATGGCAGTATGCTATACTAGCGCGTCTTAGCAGCGAGCCTTCGTCGGGTTGGTTTCCTTTATAATAATAATTGTCATAACTGCCTTGTTGGTTTCAGACCTTAAATAATTTTACACTTATATAATAATTATATTTATTCCGGACTGTGGGGAGGTTGGTGCGATCCCAAACATACCATAGAGAGCATAAATATATATGTAAAGAAAAATATAATTTTCTTTAATTCAAGGCAATGCCGAGCTTGTCTTGTCATTGTGGCAGTGTGTGTCGTGGACTGTCACTAGCTGGATGTGCGCCACAGTACCTACACAGTCGACTCGATATTTCGTAATCTATGGTTTAAGACATAGTAAATGTAATCTATGGGTTGTGACAAGGCAGATTGATGGGAATAATTTCAATAATTTGTAATTGCTATCGTGATTGTGATTAAGGAATTGACATAACAATTAATAACATTAAATGTCGTTTCTTTCCTTACAGGTAATGTTTTGTTACTGAATGCTTTTCTTTATGTAAATCTTATGAGATTAACACAATAAACCTCTTCTTTCCTTACAGAGAAACTCAACTGTATATTATATTATATTATATTATATTCAACAAGGAGTGAAATTTATAATGTTTTTACAGTATTTACATTTTTGAAATCACTAGATACCCTTAAAATAAATCCCAGCATTTTCAAAGCTTTATTGGTAATTATTTCAATATGCTTGATAAAGTTAAGTTTCGTGTCAAACCAAATGCCTAAGGTATATGACGAACCGAATTTTTTTAAATAGGACCAAACGGATGACTGGGGAGATTCATTCATCCAGACCGCTTTTTGTTTTTCAAAACGCGTTTCGCTTCTGCCTGGACGCGTTTCACAGAAAGGTAATTTTCGAAAGACATACATTTACGGAAAATGGAAAATGCTTCTCTTCTGGATTTAACGACACTAGTGCATTCTTCATCCCACAGTGGGGTGGTTTGTTTTATCTTAATGTTAACATTACGTTTTTTAAGTGTTAATTCTGCAGCTTTTACTATCATGTTAGGAAATAATTCACATTGTAAACTAGTGTTGACAAGGGAAGACTTAGATGCTTGAACAATGGAGTCTAATTCTGAAGAAAAATTTCTCCAATTCGCGTCTTTCGTTGTAAATTTAAAACTATTGTTTATCGAAAAGGAATGCGTGGAAGATAGATGGTGGAAGGTAATTATTATAGGAAAATGGTCACTGGAAAGGGGATTTTTAAGAATATTCCGAGAACATATGGGAATCACCGAAGATGAGCAAAAAGATAAATCGACTCCACTTTTCCGATGTTGAGGGGCAGTAAAACGAGTTGGAGATCCGTCATTAAGAATACATAAATAATATGTATCCATAAAATCTAATAGATTATGGCCAGAACGGTTTGTTAACTCACTGCCCCAAGAAGGAGAATGAGCATTGAAGTCCCCAAGTATCATTTACGGGGGACGAATCTAGGATATAAATGTTGACCATTCGTTTTCAACAAAAATTGTAAAGGGAGGGATATATATTAATAGTTATGTAATATCAGATACAACAGCTTCTACTTTCTGAAAATTATTGGAGAGAGTGTGGAAAATAATTTGTTTAAAAGGGATAGAATTATGTATAATAAAAGCAGTGCCACCTTTGCCATCCAGTCTATCATGTCTTAGACAGTGATATCCAGGAATTTTAAATTGGTATGAGGGTTTTAACCAGGTTTCGGAGATGGCAGCAACTGAAATATTATGTTCATCAAGTAACTGTACAAGATCAATTTGCGAATAGACTTCTACTATTCCATTGAAGTATTTTGCTCAGTTGCGGATACATCGGGAAGGCTAGAGAGTAAAGATTTCATATATTCGGCAGCTCTGGACGGTACTTTATTGTTATTTGAAAGGATCGTAATTAATAGGGTAATTAAAGTTTGAATAAAAAAAGAATTTTCAATCATGACCTTAGGGAAGATATCGGAAGTGGAAAAGTTTTTTAAGGCAGTCCCATTGGGAGCCTGGGATTTATTATTCCCCTTCGGGTTAAGTAAAAGATCATTATGTAGTTTTTTATCGAAAGAAGGAATAAATTTTGGATTAGATTTTATCGGTTTGAAAATTGTTTCTTTGTGGGAAGGTGAAAGAAGGGATTTAGGGGAAGAAAAATGAAAAAGAGAAGCGTTAGTCGTTATCTCTGCAATAGATTTTTTTGTGGGAGGGAATAATTGAGAGGCCTGAAAGTAGGAAATGTTGTCTGCAGCCATTGTCTGTTTGATATTTCTCTGTCTAGATAACTCTGGACAGGCCACACTAACAGCAGTTTGGTTGCCCTTACAATTAATACAAATAGGGTTATTCCTTGTATTTTGACACTGTTTAAAGGGATGATCCTCTCCGCAATGGAAACAATAAGGAGGGGAACGACAAATAGGTTTAATTTCCAAAACGGCAACAGTTGAAACATTGGATAGTCGGGAATCTGTATATTTCAACGGTAAGAGCGTTATAATAAATAAAAAGGTTTCTATATAGTGGTGCCGGTGGAAGTATCCTTGAAATTCAAACGACGTGCTTTTAAAACTTTTGGAGTTAATTGAGAGTCATTAAGAGCGTCTACTATTACTGTTTCTGATAGATCGGTTGGGATTCCTCTTACTCTGCCTATTCTGGTTAAATTAAAAGTAATTCTATGGATAGTTTGTATCGACCTTCCGGTTTTATTGATCCATTTATAATACCAAGGTTATTGAGTTTTGAGCTAAAAATAAATTTACCAAAATCCAGGGGATGAATTATTTTCCCCTGTTCAGTCCTTTGGACATTGACAGTAAATGGAGCTGAAGATGAAATAGAATACATAAGCTCAATAGCTTTTGCTTCTCGAGGAATGGTATCATTATAACTTCCATGAGAAATTGGGGCTTCGTTTGATTGTGAAAGAGATTTAATTTTAGGAGGTACATTAAGGCAAAGCGGTGGTCGTCGTTTTCGGGAGGAATGGTTACAGAAGTCTGAATATCATCAGAATCGTAGTCGTCTACAATATAAGAAATGGACTCAGGGTCCGGAGGTCGATTTTTGTCCTCCGCCATTTCAACAAATTACAAAAAAAAATCAAACAATAGTTATTTATTGTTTTTGTGTTTAATTCGTAGAACTCCATTTAATTTTTTTTTATTATAAATTTAATTTAGATTAAATTTGATAATATTATTATTAAGTTCTGCAAGTGTTTTAGTTTTTTATTATTGTGACAGCTGTTTCGGCTTACAAGGCAATTTTCAAACTGTGGTTAGTCCACATTGAGACGACGTATTTATACTATTTCAAATGTAAATTTTGAAGGTGCAAACATTGATTTATTACTGGTTAAACCGATGACATGATCTATTGTTGGTTAAACCAATCTATATTTTCCCCTCAGTAAATGGTAATGAGTTCTTAATTATTTACTAATGACTTTATTGCTATGAATTATTTGGGTGCATTATACTGCTTGGGTTTTGTGAAAATACTGAGAAGTGGTGAGTAAATTATTTTCCGTACTTTATTAATTAGTGTTAAATTTGGGTCATTCGTTCGTTTATTGATTTCTAATTGTTCAAGTAAATTTAATCTAATGCCCTTTTTTTCTATATGCAATGGTTTAGGACCCTTGTTGTTAAGTGGGGTATGATTATTCACCAAGAGAAGTTCTGCGAATTTTGAGGATGTTCGGATGGTCTAAATTAAATTTATAATAAAAAAAAAACAAACAATACTTATTATTTAAGAAATAATAAATGATAGAAATAATACCAGCAACTGCGTCGTAAACCAATAAAACAAACAAAAATAATGAATAAGAAAAGGTAACAAAAAATAAAACGTATCTGTACGCCACGCCGTCAGCAAGCCGTCAAACACAGAGCACTGGATGAAAACACAACTCTAGCGTATATCTCTCAACATCGTGAATCAATCGTCAAGCTATTTCCCGATGGCGCCCGTGCTACCTAACCGTGGAGCTACCTTCCGCATAATCCTAACATTAGAAAACACATTGCAAGGCATAGTCAACTTCGTGGTGGGAAGAAAATGTTTGGCAATCCTAAAAGACGGTCTATAGGCTATCTTACACGAAACGTTTTACAATGTCTTTCAATATGTCTTTATGTTTCCTACTACTTTGCGATGTGTTTTTACTATGTTTTTCAAGTGTTATCACATAATACGATAATTTACCGTCTGTCGCCATATATTTGACAAATTTTTCTGGTTTCAAATGGTATTTGACCATATTTTACTGTGTTTCTAAAGTCTTAATTATGTTATATGATGTTTTACCGTCTTTTTACTACGTTTAACTGATTAAAGAGATGTTTTTCCATATTTTTCTATGTTTTTCATGGTTTTATCATATTTTACGATGTTTAACGGTTTTAAATGATGGTTTAGCATATTTCACAATGCTTTTCAAGGATCAATCATGTTTTATCATATACTTTACTGGTTTTTAGTGATATTTTCCAAATTTTAGTTTTTCAAGGTCATTTTCATCATGTTAAACGTCTTCCGTCATATATTTGACTATTTTTTAAGGTTTTTAATGATTTTTTACAATATTTGACTATGTTTTTAGAGGTTCAGTATGCTGTTTGCTGTTTTAGAGTCTTATGCCATACATTTGACTACATGAAATGGTTTAAAATGATATTGTACCATATTTTAAGACCATGAATTAATTAATCGGAATATTTTTACTGTATTCTATCATTTTGATGAGTCGATTGCGGACGAGGCCTTTTTTACCATAATTTAATCAGATTTTCAAGGATTTACCATTATTAACCGTCTTCCACCATATATTTGTATGTTTTACCATATTTAACCGTCTTCCACCATATATTTGTATGTTTTAACACATTTTACCGTCTTCCACCATACATTTGTATGTTTTACCATATTTAACCGTCTTCCACCATATATTTGTATGTTTTAACACATTTTACCGTCTTCCACCCTACATTTGTATGTCTTACCACATTTTACCGTCTTCCACCATATATTTGTATGATTTACCAAATTTCACCGTCTTCCACCACATATTTGTATGTTTTACCACATTTTACCGTCTTCCACCCTACGTTTGTATGTCTTACCACATTTTACCGTCTTCCACCATACATTTGTATGTTTTACCAAATTTTACCGTCTTCCACCCTACATTTGTATGTCTTACCACATTTTAACGTCTTCCTCCATACATTTGTATGTTTTACCACATTTTACCGTCTTCTACCATACATTTGTATGTTTGTCACATTTTACCGTCTTCCACCAAACATTTGTATGTTTTACCACATTTTACCGTCTTCTACCATACATTTGTATGTTTTACCTCATTTTACCGTCTTCCACCATACATTTGAATGTTTTAATACAATTTACTGTCTTCTACCATACATTTGTATGTTTTACCAAATTTTACCGTCTTCCACCCTACATTTGTATGTCTTACCACATTTTACCGTCTTCCTCCATACATTTGTATGTTTTACCACATTTTACCGTCTTCTACCATACATTTGTATGTTTGTCACATTTTACCGTCTTCCACCAAACATTTGTATGTTTTACCACATTTTACCGTCTTCTACCATACATTTGTATGTTTTACCACATTTTACCGTCTTCCACCATACATTCGAAAGTTTTAATACAATTTACCGTCTTCTACCATACATTTGCATGTTTTACCACATTTAACCGTCTTCTACCATACATTTGAATGTTTGACCACATTTTAACGTGCTCAACCATATATTTGAATGTTTTACGGAAAAATACGGTAAAAATAGTGAAAATAGGTTTCACATAGTTAAACCTTGTGAAGAATGAAAACACGTGCCAAAATATTGTTTAACAGAGTAAAAATGCTAAAATGGGGTAAAAGAAGGTAAAACACAGAAACTTGTGGTGACGGACGGAAACAGACGGTGAAATATGGAAAAAAATGGTCTAAAAAAAATAAATTTAAAAAAAATGTTGTACACTGTACTTCAAATACTCAAAAACGTAAAATACTGTCTGATCGAACATTTCGGATGTCCGAAAGGACATTTTTAGTGTCCGATCGGACATTTCTAGTGTACGATAGGACATTTAAATGTCCCATCGGACATTTCAATGTCCCATCGGACATTTCAATGTCCCATCGGACACTTCTAGTGTCCCATCTGACATTTCTTGTGTCCTATCGGACATTTTTTGTGTCCGATCGGACATTTCAATGTCCCATCGGACATTTGTAGTGTCCCATCGGACTTTCTTGTGTCTGATCGGACATTTCTAGTGTCCGATAGGACATTTCCTTGTCCGATAGGACATATCTGGTGTCCGATCGGACATTTAAATGTCCCATCGGACATTTCTAGTGTCCGATAGGACATTTCTAGTGTCTGATAGGACATTTCTATGTCCGATAGGACATTTCTAGTGTCCGATCGGACATTTCAATATCCCATCGGACATTTCTAGTGTCCCATCGGACATTTCTTGTATCCGATCGGACATTTCTAGTGTCCGTTAGGACATTTCTAGCTATCATTTTTTTGAGTTTATATCGGCTTATAAGTATAAGTTTTTTTTATGGTACAATATCATACAAAACCGTTTAATGTAGTCAAATGTATGGTAGAAGACTCTTAAACAGCAAACAGCATGCTAAACCTTTAAAAACATAGTCAAATATTGTAAAAAATCATTGAAAACCGTAAAAACTAGTCAAATATATGATGGAAGATGAAAACTTTCTGAAAATGACCTTGAAAAACTCAAATTTGGAAAATATAACTAAAAACCACTAAAGTATACGGTAAAACATGATTGAACCTCTAAAAACATTGTGAAATATGGTAAACCATCATTAAAAACCGTAAGAAATAGAGAAAAAAGGTCAAAAATAAAAATAAAAACACTGTGAAGAATGATAAATTGTGCCAAAATAATTCAAAACACGGTAAAAATTCTAAAATTGGATAAAATAGGTAAAACAGAGAAAATTATGGTGGAAGACGGTAAAATGTGGTAAAACATTCAAATGTATGGTGGAAGACGGTAAAATGTGGTTAAACAAACAAATAAATGGTAGAAGACGGTAAAATGTGGTAAAACATACAAATGTATGGTGGAAGACGGTAAAATGTTGTAAAACATACAAATGTTTGGTGGAAGACGGTAAATATCGTTAAACACACAAATGTATGGTGGAAGACGGTAAAATGTCTAAAAACAATCACATGTATAGTGGAAGATGGTAAATTGATGTAAGACATACAAATTAATGGTGGAAGACGGTTAAATGTGGGAAAACATACAAATGTTTGGTGAAAGACGGTGGATTGTGGAAAACATGCAAATGTATGGTGGAAGACGGTAAAATGTTACAAAAACATAAAAATATATGGTGGATGACGGTGAAATTCGGTAAAACATACAAATATAGGTAGAAGACGGTGAAATTTGGTAAAACATACAAATGTATGGTGGAAGACGGTAAAATGTGTTAAAACATACAAATTTATGGTGGAAGACGGTAAAATGTGGTAAAACATACAAATATATGGTGGAAGACGGTGAAATTTGGTAAATCATACAAATATATGGTGGAGAAACGTAAAATGTGGTAAAACATACAGATGTATGGTGTAAGACCGTAAAATGTGGTAAGACATACAAATGTAGAGTTGAAGACGGTAAAATGTGGTAAAACATACAAATTTGTGGTGGAAGACGGTGAAATTTGGTAAATCATACAAATATATGGTGGAGGATGGTAAAATGTGGTAAAACATACAAATGTATGGTGGAAGACAGTAAAATGTGGTAAGACATACAAATGTTGGGTGGAAGACGGTAAAATGTGGTAAAACATACAAATAAATAGTGGAAGACGGTGAAATATGGTAAAACCTTGAAAATCTGATTAAATTATTGCAAAAAAGGCCTTGTCCGCAATCAACTCATCAAAATGATAGAATACCGTAAAAATATTCCGATTAATTAATTAATGGTCGTAAAATATGGTACAATATCATTAAAAACCGTTTAATGTAGTCAAATATATGGCAGAAGTCTCTAAAAGAGCAAACAGCATGCTAAACCTTTAAAAACATTGTCAAATATTGTAAAAAAATCATTAAAAACCGTAAAAACTAGTCTAATATATGACGGAAGACGTTTTACATGATGAAAATGACCTTAAAAAACAAAAAATGTGGAAAATATCACAAAAACCAGTAAAATATATGGTAAAACATGATTGATCTTTGAAAAGCATTGTGAAATATGGTAAACCATCATTAAAAATCGTAAAACATCGTAAAATATGATAAAACCATGAAAAACATAGAAAAATGTGGTAAAACGGCTCTTAAATCAGTTAAACGTAGTAAAAAGACGATAAAACATCGAATAACATAATTAAAACTTGAGAAACACAGTGAAATATTGTTAAATACAATTAAAAACCATAAATTAAAGTCAAGTTTATGGCGACAGACGATAAATCATCGTACTACGTGATAAGACCTTGCAAAACATAGTAAATACACATCGAAAGGTAGTAGGAAACATAAAGACACATTGAAAGACATTGTAAAACGTATCGTGTAAGATAGTCTAGACTGTCTTTTAAGATTGCCAAACATTTTCTTCCTACCACGAAGTTGACTATGCCTTGCAATGTGTTTTATAATGTTAGGAGTAGGCGGAAAGTAGCTCCACGGTTAGGTAGCATGGGCGCAATCGGGAAATAGCTTGACGATTGATTCACGATGTTGAGAGATATACGCTACATACGTTTACATATTATGTAACCATGTGTCCCCGAAAGGGAAGGAGAGAGGGTTTACTGCTATGACAAAAGTCGATAAACTTACATTTGCAGGCGTCTTGAGTGGAAATTTACTAGACAAATATTTTTTCAATCAAAAATTCTCTTTCCCCGTAGGAATATGCAGTGAGGATGTACCGCCGAATAACAAAATACGACATATTTTTGTAGCCTGTTTACCAAAGTAGGTTTTGTTTAAGCACTGCCATTGACATAATCAAGGTGAAAATATTATAATTTGCTTGTCAAAATATTTCTAAGAATTAAAAACATCGCTCTTTGTTTCGAGGTTCGACAGTTGCGTAACTGAGGATAATATTCCAAACTTTATCAATAGTAAAATAGAAGGAAGTAAAATCCAAGTAGAAAAAATAATACAACGAAATCCCACCCAATTTGGATCTTTCAAGTTAACTATACCAAAGAAAGATTTCAAAACCTACACGAACAAAGAATTTTGCAGACTGGTAATGTTTTAAGTTATAAAAGAAACATCAACTTCATTATAGATATGTGCGATACCTACGATGTAATACTTTTGCAAGAAACGTGGTTATTACAAAACGAAACATCGAATCTATCCAATTATCCGAACATCCAGGGGTGGGGTACCTCTGCTGTAGATTGAACAAACGGACCACTACGGGTCCGACCCTACGGAGGAGTCGCAGTACTTTAATACGAGCTGCAGAAGTAAGAATATCGCTGGTATTCAGTCAACTACCAACGGAGGGACGATAAGCATACTGACTGTCTACATGCCGGTATGTCATGCGGACAACCTTACCGACTTCACCAACTACCTTTTCAAAATAAACACGATCATTCAATATAACACACACTCTGAAATCATTTTAATGGGAGATTTTAAGGCTCAACCCATATTTGGGAAAGAACTTTAGCATTTCGACACCGAAAATAAGTACAGTTGTATCGATATTGAAAGACTGACAAATGGCGCATATACATTTATTAGCGATGCAAACAAAACAATTTCCTATGAGAGTACTTCTTAGAACTAAGTGATGCCTTCGACAGGGTCTGTCATAAAACATTATGGGAGAAATTGAAAGCTAGGAATATACCTACCATATATATAAACAAACTATCCCGATGGCAATCCCATCAGGAAAATGTTATACGGTTTGTCATGTACATACTCTCATCCGATACTCAAGACCACGCCCTACATAGTTGTACTTCATTGCTATTTTTTTGTATCTAATTTTTCTACAAAAACATGTATATCTTTATGGGACGTGTGGAATCGCACTAACCTCCTGACATCCTGGAATGAAAATAAGTTTTATTGTGATTAACTAATTTTTAACCGCTTGGGGGAACCTATAGACGATAAAATTAAGTATTTATACATTTTTACAGTTCTTCACCTACATTAATATCCACGTTTTACTAAGTTTAACTACGTCAACTTCTACGACGTTTTTTTATGGGACAACGCATGTCAAGGATATCTATTCAGTTTCCGGTATTTAATTCATTAAAAAAATGCAATCTTTTATGTTCATAATTTACGGTGTGTAACTACGTTGACCGTGTTTACTCAATTTTATAGTGTTTTACCATGTTTTTCAAGGTTTAACTGTGTTTTGTCGTCTCCCACTCTATATATTTAAGCAACTTGTCATCTCTTAACATAATGTTATCATATTTTCTAGGTTTTACCATCTTCTGTCACATTAAGCATGTTTACCAATTTAGTTTTGGAATTTTCAAGTTCATTTTCCGTGTTTTAGAATATTTTAACATATTTTACATGAATTTATAGTGTTTTAGCATGTTGTGTACCTTTTGGATTATGTTTTACCATACTTCCTACATCTTTTAATGATTTTCAACGAATTATCAAATTTTCAAGCTTTTATCCATGTAAGAATTGTTTCACCATCTACCACCATAAATTTAATTACGTTTTAAATGATATTTTATGATGTTTTACCTCGTTTTATCACATTTACTCTCGTTTAACCACATTTATCACGTGTTGTGACGTTTTTTAGTATCTCACCACGTTTCATCATATTGAACCATGTTTTTATGATTTTTAACACGTTATTTGGTGAAATGTGGTGATAAATTCAAAACATCACCTCGGTTTATCACATTTTTCACGTTTTGAAACGTTTACGGCGTAATATATCGTGTCTTTTAGTATCTTACCGCGTTTGATCATATTTTACCATGTTTTTATGTATTTTTCTTCGTTATTTGGTGAAATATGTTGAAACATAGTGAAATATGGAAAACAATTAAAAATATACTTATAACATAAGAAAAATTGGAAAATCTCGCCAAAAATTAGTAAAATATGCCTAAAGGCCCTTAAAACCAGGCTAACCAAGATAACAATTTAAAAAAGGTTAAATATGGCTGTTTAGTCGAAAATGCGGTTAAAAGTTTAATGAATGGCAAAAGTTGGCATAGCACAGTTAAAATTCTCGAAGATGGAAAATACTGTCCGATCGGAAATTTTATATGTCCAGTAGGACGTCGAAAATCGTAAACTTCCGTAAAGAATGATAAAATGTGTTCAAATAATGTAAAATACGGTAAAAAAGATAAAATGTGGTTAAATAATGTAAAACACGGTAAAAATGATACAATGGGAAAAAAAAATATTTTACGATGTTTTAACTTCTTTTATGTCATTTTGCCATGGTTTGCCACGTTTTCCACGTGTTGTGACGTTTTTTAGTATCTTACCACGTTTTTTTATATTGACTCATATTTTTATGAATTTACCACGTTAATTGGTGAAATATGGTTAATTTTCGAAACATCACCTCTTTTTATGACATTTTGCCACGTATCGTCCTATTCAACCATGTTTTTATGTGTTTTACCTCCTTATTGGGTTATACTTGGTAAAACATTGAAAAAATCAATAAGATATGTAAAGCAATGAAAAAAATCGGAAAAATTTAAATCTGTTTAAAATCAGTGAAATATACCTGCAGGCCCTTATAGACCAGGTTTACCTCGTTTAAAAATTTAATAAAAAGCTAAATGCTGTCAATGATTTAATAAATAGCAGTATATGGCAAAAAATGTAAGATTCAGAAAATCATACCTTAAAACTAGGTTAACACGTAAAAACCGTGAAATGTGTAAGCGTAAAAGTGGTACAATGCAGTTGTGTGGACAAAGACGTAAAATGCCTGTTTAAAATGCAGTAAAAATGCAATAAGTAAGTTGAGACGCGAAAACATCAATACACGTTAATACTCGCTAAAACAATTGTTATACAATTAAAGACAATATATATTCATAATATTAAACCATGTTTTTATGAGTTTTGTATGAAACACCGTAATACATGGAAAAAAATCATAAAATAATGTAAATCAATGTAAAAATTGGTAAAACACGCTAAAACAAAGTAAATAGTGATATAATATGGTAAAACAAAACGAAACGTGGTTAAAACGTAAAATATTGGAATTCATTGTGAATGTCAAACAAAAAATTGAAAAATTGATCAAACACGGTAAAACAAGGGATGAATTGTGTTTAATTTGCTTAAACAAGAGAAAGCACAGCAAAATTGAGAAAACATGGTATACTAACTAAAAGACTGTATTTTTTACCATGTTTTATGATATTTTACGGTAGTTGCGATTCTCCATCATATTTGTGTTTCTGCATTTTTACAGTATTTTGTCCTTTTTACCATTATTAACCATTTTTATGCTTTTAAGCGTATTTAGTGCTAGTTGCGTTTCTCTATCATATTTGAGTTTCTGCATTTTAACAGTATTTTATCCTTTTTACCATTATTAACCATTTTTATGCTTTTAAGCGTATTTAATTCATATCATCATATTTTGGTTTCTGAATTTTTACATTATTTTATCCCTTTAACCATTTTAATGCTTTAAAGTGTATTTAAATGCTTATTGCTTTACTCTATCATATTTGTTTTTCTACAATTTTAAAGTATTTTATCATTTTTACCATTTTATGCCATTTTTATGCGTTTAAGCGTTTTATCCCGTATTCTGATTTTTTAAGAAATCAATTTTATTTAATTTAATTAATCTCTTTACCTTTAACCACCTTTTTACAATAAAGTAAGAGTTATTTAACGTTGGACATTATTACTGCATTTTACTTTATTGATTAAGTAACTCTTTGCCGTTGCTATTTTTAACGTCATTTACCGCTTTTCAACTTCTAACCGTAATTTCTCATTACTACGCGTTAGTATGTTTATTGTTGAACGTATGCATTGACGCATCCCTTTGAAAAATTGTGGAGAAAATTTTGAATTTATCAAAAGAATTGTAATTCTACAAATTATTGTATTGACAGATGGACAGAAATGTCCTAACAAAAACATCCGACGTAGCAGTTGTCTAAAGTGTTGTCCAATTGGATAAAGTTATTCCCATCGGACAATACTTTGTCCGATCAGACAATACTGTGTCCGATCGGACAAAACTGTGTCCGATCGGACAAATAATTGTCCGATCGGACAAGTCTGTGTCCGATCGGACAATACTTTGTCCGATCGGACAAAACTGTGTCCGATCGGACAAATAATTGTCCGATCGGACAATTCTTTGTCCGATCGGACAGGTCTGTGTCCGATCGGACAAGGCTGTGTCCGATCGGACAAGTCTGTGTCCGATCGGATAAATTATTGTCCAATTCTGATGGACACAGACTTGTCCAATCGGACACAGACTTGTCCGATCGGACAAAGTATTGTCCGATTGGACAAAAAATCGTCTGATCGGACAATTATTTGTCCGATCGGACACAGTTTTGTCCGATCGGACACAGTATAATGTAAATTAATTTAATTTATTTCCAAATGAACATAAATCTTTTAAAAGAAATATTCGATGTGGACACAAAATATAGTAAAAAAGAGGAAAAACATTCTTAATGGCCTATAATTAATAAAATATAGTTTAAAATGGTGTAAATTGTGGAAAATCTTGGATATACTGTTTTACTGAATCTTATACATTTCCTATCCCCTTAACATACGAGTATTATAGACTCTCGTGAAGGTAAACATGTTCAATTATAATTTGAAATATATTGTTATTTTGTAAATATAAATAATTATACTGTATTTTATAAAATATATTAAAAAAATATATTTCGCCAACTTAAAATATGTTTTCTATTTTATGTTTTTTAGGCCTTCAACGATATTTAACTGAATTTCATGCGATAAATCGTCTTTTGCACTTTTCCGATGTGTGAAATTGTTTAGTCTATTATCCATTTGTTTTTTCTTCATTGTATATAGTTTGTAAGTTTTCCCGTTCTACTTCCTATTCTATATCTATTCCGTTCATTTTTTGAAAAATCTCATCTTTGACATTTTTTGACACTATTATCCGTTTTTCGCCAATTTTCTGGATTGTTCTTTGCGATTTTTTACCAATTTAAACTTACCGTTTACCATTTTTACGTATTTTTCAGCACTTTTACTGAATTTTTTTTTTCACTGTGTACTTTGATTGAGTCTGTTCACGAACTTTCATTATTGTGAACATTTCGCCGATATTGGGTTTCTCTTGCATGAAAACCTATTTTCGATGCTTTTAATATGTTAATTTAGCTGTGCTCAAGAAAATATCACCAAGTTTTACAAATTTTAACATTTTTCAATTTTTCCTACTGAATTTCGTCATTTTTTGCTAATCTTACCTTTATTAAATTATTTAACCATGTTTTCGCTAGGTTTCAACGAATTTTACCATTTTTTCACATGTTTTACTTGTTTTAACTTGTATTGTGAGTGTTCTAGCTTTAAACACATTTTACCATGTATACTATGTTTGGCAGTCTTTTAGACAGCGTACCGTTTATCAACAAATTCCTAATTTTTTGCCATGCTTTGTCATCTTTAACCACATTTGACAATTTTTCACAATACTGGTCGTGTTTTTCCATGTTTAAGCGTATTTACTCTTTTTCTACCATTTTTCTTAGTTTTCTTTATAAAATTTTCCCAAACGTCTAATGGTTAACCTGTTCCTCATTTTTCGTCTTGTTTTTGTCATTTTAAACCATAATTTACCAACGTTGTAAAACACATGCAAATATGGTTTAACATAGTAAGATACTAATATATATCTTTAAAAACAGTAAATGGTGGAAAAACATAGCGAAGGTTCATAAATGACATTTAATCAATTGATGATGTGATGAATCATTATTTAACATGGGAAATACGGTATAAAAAAATGAAACAGGTCCAGCGTAGAAAAATACTGTGAAGAATGAAAACATGTGCTAAAATAATCTTAAACACGGTAAAAATTCTAAAATGGGATAACATAGGGTAAAACATACAAATGTATGCTAGAAGACGGAAAAATGTGGTAAAACATACAAATATGTGGTGGAAGACGGTAAAATGTGGTAAAACATACAAATATGTGGTGGAAGACAGTAAAATGTAGTAAAACTTACAAATGTATGCTGGAAGAGAGTAAAATATGGTAAAACATACAAATGTTGGGTGGAAGACGGTAAAATGTGGTAAAACATACAAATATGTGGTGGAAGACAATAAAATGTGGTAAAACATACAAATGTATGGTGGGAGACCGTAAAATATGGTAAAACATACAAATGTTGGGTGGAAGACAATAAAATGTGGTAAAGCATATAAATATGTGGTGGAAGGCAGTAAAATGTGGTAAAACATACAAATGTATGGTGGGAGACCGTAAAATATGGTAAAACATACAAATGTTGGGTGGAAGACAATAAAATGTGGTAAAACATACAAATATGTGGTGGAAGACAGTAAAATGTGGTAAAACATACAAATGTATGGTGGAAGACGGTAAAGTGTGGTAAAACATACAAATATATGGTGGAAGACAGTGAAATATGGTAAAACCTTGAAAATCTGATTAAATTATGGCTAAAAAGGCCTCATCCGCAATCAACTCATCAAAATGATAGAATACCGTAAAAATATTCCGATTAATTAATTTATGCTCGTAAAATATGGTACAATATCATTAAAAACCGTTTAATGTAGTCAAATGTATGGCAGAAGTCTCTAAAAGAGCAAACAGCATGCTAAACCTTTAAAAACATTGTCAAATATTGTAAAAAATCATTAAAAACCGTAAAAACTAGTCTAATATATGACGGAAGACGTTTTACATGATGAAAATGACCTTAAAAAACAAAAAATGTGGAAAATATCACAAAAACCAGTAAAATATATGGTAAAACATGATTGATCTTTGAAAAGCATTGTGAAATATGGTAAACCATCATTAAAAATCGTAAAACATCGTAAAATATGATAAAACCATGAAAAACATAGAAAAATGTGGTAAAACGTCTCTTAAATCAGTTAAACGTAGTAAAAAGACGATAAAACATCAAATAACATAATTAAAACTTGAGAAACACAGTGAAATATTGTTAAATACAATTAAAAACCATAAATTAAAGTCAAGTTTATGGCGACAGACGATAAATCATCGTACTACGTGATAAGACCTTGCAAAACATAGTAAAAACACATCGAAAGAGTCTAATGTAATGCAATTTTTTTTCTATATGCAATGGTTTAGGACCCTTGTTGTTAAGTGGGGTATGATTATTCACCAAGAGATGTTCTGCGAATTTTGAGGATGTGTTTTTATTAACAGAGGATGCCGTTGAAGTAGGTGTTATAGCAGGTTGAGGGTCTACTTCCGATTTGCCCTTTCTAATCTAATGCAATTTTTTCTCACAGAGAGCTCGTGGGACACAGTCTCCGTGAGGGCGGTGACTGCGTACTTGCTGGGGGAGTAGATACCGGCGTTAAAGCCCTGGTGGCGAGGGATCTGGTGGCCCACAATGCTGAAACACACACATAACATGTATTTATTCATATGTTCCTTACAATAATTTCTGAACAATAAGTACAAATTAATCTTTTTTCAAATATTTTAATGTTTATAAATAATTTTTTATGCATAGCACAAAGGATGACAAGCCTGAAACACCCGTATTGTATAAATTGAAAAAATAAATGCCGCTGACGGGAATTGAACCCGCAGCTTTCTGATTGTCGGTCAGATTCTCTACCATTGCGCTACGTCGCGTCGGTTTATTCTAAACCCGCCAAATAATTCAATGTGTACACGTATGTTTCATTCAACATTTATTGCTTATTTGATTTGTCACCTGAAAAATAACCGAGATTTTCAGTGATGAATGCGTGTCTTTTATTCTCGAGATGTTTTTGCGAACGTTGACGAAGCACTATTATTTATTCAATTATTTTAGAAATGTGTCTTAGTGGAGTAAATGAATTGCGGTACCCCAACTAATCAATGTGCTACACCTATATGAAATACTAAGTACATTTTAAAACTGGAATGCACTGCTGGCAATCTTTAAATCTGAATCTGATACAGAACCTCTTGCTTCAAAGTGAAGTATGCTTCATCATTTCTTCCTTAATCTTTTAACATTGTGAATTATTTTTATTGATGAGTATGATAATAAGTTGAAAGTTGAACCTGTTGATATTGATTATCTGACCATCATCTCCTCGAGTCCTCATGCTCTTCAGGGCCTCCCGAGTAGCGATGCTCAGCGCTATCACATTCATGTTCAACACCGTCGTCCAATCTGATGTCTTTCCATCTAGAATCAAACAACAGACATTATGTAAACTGAAGAGAGACAATACTTTCAATGTCTGACATTTCAGCTTATGAGATTGGTTCCGAAAACACCTAGTCAGCAATAAGAATTTTAAAACTGTACTTCAAACTCAAGAATGGTTTTCTCTTTAAATGCGTCCGCAGATAAATCCACAAATAAATTAACAACTATAATTTTATCTGGAAGCGAGTCCCCAGCTTAATAAGCATTGCACTCATACTTTTTTATCACACATTTAATTTTTTATTATTTTATTTTAATTAAATTAGCCCACATCAACTTTCCCACTGTTCTGATGGCAGTATGCTATACTAGCGCGTCTTAGCAGCGAGCCTTCGTCGGGTTGGTTTCCTTTATAATAATAATTGTCATAACTGCCTTGTTGGTTTCAGACCTTAAATAATTTTACACTTATATAATAATTATATTTATTCCGGACTGTGGGGAGGTTGGTGCGATCCCAAACATACCATAGAGAGCATAAATATATATGTAAAGAAAAATATAATTTTCTTTAATTCAAGGCAATGCCGAGCTTGTCTTGTCATTGTGGCAGTGTGTGTCGTGGACTGTCACTAGCTGGATGTGCGCCACAGTACCTACACAGTCGACTCGATATTTCGTAATCTATGGTTTAAGACATAGTAAATGTAATCTATGGGTTGTGACAAGGCAGATTGATGGGAATAATTTCAATAATTTGTAATTGCTATCGTGATTGTGATTAAGGAATTGACATAACAATTAATAACATTAAATGTCGTTTCTTTCCTTACAGGTAATGTTTTGTTACTGAATGCTTTTCTTTATGTAAATCTTATGAGATTAACACAATAAACCTCTTCTTTCCTTACAGAGAAACTCAACTGTATATTATATTATATTATATTATATTCAACAAGGAGTGAAATTTATAATGTTTTTACAGTATTTACATTTTTGAAATCACTAGATACCCTTAAAATAAATCCCAGCATTTTCAAAGCTTTATTGGTAATTATTTCAATATGCTTGATAAAGTTAAGTTTCGTGTCAAACCAAATGCCTAAGGTATATGACGAACCGAATTTTTTTAAATAGGACCATACGGATGACTGGGGAGATTCATTCATCCAGACCGCTTTTTGTTTTTCAAAACGCGTTTCGCTTCTGCCTGGACGCGTTTCACAGAAAGGTAATTTTCGAAAGACATACATTTACGGAAAATGGAAAATGCTTCTCTTCTGGATTTAACGACACTAGTGCATTCTTCATCCCACAGTGGGGTGGTTTGTTTTATCTTAATGTTAACATTACGTTTTTTAAGTGTTAATTCTGCAGCTTTTACTATCATGTTAGGAAATAATTCACATTGTAAACTAGTGTTGACAAGGGAAGACTTAGATGCTTGAACAATGGAGTCTAATTCTGAAGAAAAATTTCTCCAATTCGCGTCTTTCGTTGTAAATTTAAAACTATTGTTTATCGAAAAGGAATGCGTGGAAGATAGATGGTGGAAGGTAATTATTATAGGAAAATGGTCACTGGAAAGGGGATTTTTAAGAATATTCCGAGAACATATGGGAATCACCGAAGATGAGCAAAAAGATAAATCGACTCCACTTTTCCGATGTTGAGGGGCAGTAAAACGAGTTGGAGATCCGTCATTAAGAATACATAAATAATATGTATCCATAAAATCTAATAGATTATGGCCAGAACGGTTTGTTAACTCACTGCCCCAAGAAGGAGAATGAGCATTGAAGTCCCCAAGTATCATTTACGGGGGACGAATCTAGGATATAAATGTTGACCATTCGTTTTCAACAAAAATTGTAAAGGGAGGGATATATATTAATAGTTATGTAATATCAGATACAACAGCTTCTACTTTCTGAAAATTATTGGAGAGAGTGTGGAAAATAATTTGTTTAAAAGGGATAGAATTATGTATAATAAAAGCAGTGCCACCTTTGCCATCCAGTCTATCATGTCTTAGACAGTGATATCCAGGAATTTTAAATTGGTATGAGGGTTTTAACCAGGTTTCGGAGATGGCAGCAACTGAAATATTATGTTCATCAAGTAACTGTACAAGATCAATTTGCGAATAGACTTCTACTATTCCATTGAAGTATTTTGCTCAGTTGCGGATACATCGGGAAGGCTAGAGAGTAAAGATTTCATATATTCGGCAGCTCTGGACGGTACTTTATTGTTATTTGAAAGGATCGTAATTAATAGGGTAATTAAAGTTTGAATAAAAAAAGAATTTTCAATCATGACCTTAGGGAAGATATCGGAAGTGGAAAAGTTTTTTAAGGCAGTCCCATTGGGAGCCTGGGATTTATTATTCCCCTTCGGGTTAAGTAAAAGATCATTATGTAGTTTTTTATCGAAAGAAGGAATAAATTTTGGATTAGATTTTATCGGTTTGAAAATTGTTTCTTTGTGGGAAGGTGAAAGAAGGGATTTAGGGGAAGAAAAATGAAAAAGAGAAGCGTTAGTCGTTATCTCTGCAATAGATTTTTTTGTGGGAGGGAATAATTGAGAGGCCTGAAAGTAGGAAATGTTGTCTGCAGCCATTGTCTGTTTGATATTTCTCTGTCTAGATAACTCTGGACAGGCCACACTAACAGCAGTTTGGTTGCCCTTACAATTAATACAAATAGGGTTATTCCTTGTATTTTGACACTGTTTAAAGGGATGATCCTCTCCGCAATGGAAACAATAAGGAGGGGAACGACAAATAGGTTTAATTTCCAAAACGGCAACAGTTGAAACATTGGATAGTCGGGAATCTGTATATTTCAACGGTAAGAGCGTTATAATAAATAAAAAGGTTTCTATATAGTGGTGCCGGTGGAAGTATCCTTGAAATTCAAACGACGTGCTTTTAAAACTTTTGGAGTTAATTGAGAGTCATTAAGAGCGTCTACTATTACTGTTTCTGATAGATCGGTTGGGATTCCTCTTACTCTGCCTATTCTGGTTAAATTAAAAGTAATTCTATGGATAGTTTGTATCGACCTTCCGGTTTTATTGATCCATTTATAATACCAAGGTTATTGAGTTTTGAGCTAAAAATAAATTTACCAAAATCCAGGGGATGAATTATTTTCCCCTGTTCAGTCCTTTGGACATTGACAGTAAATGGAGCTGAAGATGAAATAGAATACATAAGCTCAATAGCTTTTGCTTCTCGAGGAATGGTATCATTATAACTTCCATTAGAAATTGGGGCTTCGTTTGATTGTGAAAGAGATTTAATTTTAGGAGGTACATTAAGGCAAAGCGGTGGTCGTCGTTTTCGGGAGGAATGGTTACAGAAGTCTGAATATCATCAGAATCGTAGTCGTCTACAATATAAGAAATGGACTCAGGGTCCGGAGGTCGATTTTTGTCCTCCGCCATTTCAACAAATTACAAAAAAAAATCAAACAATAGTTATTTATTGTTTTTGTGTTTAATTCGTAGAACTCCATTTAATTTTTTTTTATTATAAATTTAATTTAGATTAAATTTGATAATATTATTATTAAGTTCTGCAAGTGTTTTAGTTTTTTATTATTGTGACAGCTGTTTCGGCTTACAAGGCAATTTTCAAACTGTGGTTAGTCCACATTGAGACGACGTATTTATACTATTTCAAATGTAAATTTTGAAGGTGCATACATTGATTTATTACTGGTTAAACCGATGACATGATCTATTGTTGGTTAAACCAATCTATATTTTCCCCTCAGTAAATGGTAATGAGTTCTTAATTATTTACTAATGACTTTATTGCTATGAATTATTTGGGTGCATTATACTGCTTGGGTTTTGTGAAAATACTGAGAAGTGGTGAGTAAATTATTTTCCGTACTTTATTAATTAGTGTTAAATTTGGGTCATTCGTTCGTTAATTGATTTCTAATTGTTCAAGTAAATTTAATCTAATGCCCTTTTTTTCTATATGCAATGGTTTAGGACCCTTGTTGTTAAGTGGGGTATGATTATTCACCAAGAGAAGTTCTGCGAATTTTGAGGATGTTCGGATGGTCTAAATTAAATTTATAATAAAAAAAAACAAACAATACTTATTATTTAAGAAATAATAAATGATAGAAATAATACAAGCAACTGCGTCGTAAACCAATAAAACAAACAAAAATAATGAATAAGAAAAGGTAACAAAAAATAAAACGTATCTGTACGCCACGCCGTCAGCAAGCCGTCAAACACAGAGCACTGGATGAAAACACAACTCTAGCGTATATCTCTCAACATCGTGAATCAATCGTCAAGCTATTTCCCGATGGCGCCCGTGCTACCTAACCGTGGAGCTACCTTCCGCATAATCCTAACATTAGAAAACACATTGCAAGGCATAGTCAACTTCGTGGTGGGAAGAAAATGTTTGGCAATCCTAAAAGACGGTCTATAGGCTATCTTACACGAAACGTTTTACAATGTCTTTCAATATGTCTTTATGTTTCCTACTACTTTGCGATGTTTTTTTACTATGTTTTTCAAGTGTTATCACATAATACGATAATTTACCGTCTGTCGCCATATATTTGACAAATTTTTCTGGTTTCAAATGGTATTTGACCATATTTAACTGTGTTTCTAAAGTCTTAATTATGTTATATGATGTTTTACCGTCTTTTTACTACGTTTAACTGATTAAAGAGATGTTTTTCCATATTTTTCTATGTTTTTCATGGTTTTATCATATTTTACGATGTTTAACGGTTTTTAATGATGGTTTAGCATATTTCACAATGCTTTTCAAGGATCAATCATGTTTTATCATATACTTTACTGGTTTTTAGTGATATTTTCCAAATTTTAGTTTTTCAAGGTCATTTTCATCATGTTAAACGTCTTCCGTCATATATTTGACTATTTTTTAAGGTTTTTAATGATTTTTTACAATATTTGACTATGTTTTTAGAGGTTCAGTATGCTGTTTGCTGTTTTAGAGTCTTATGCCATACATTTGACTACATGAAATGGTTTAAAATGATATTGTACCATATTTTAATACCATGAATTAATTAATCGGAATATTTTTACTGTATTCTATCATTTTGATGAGTCGATTGCGGACGAGGCCTTTTTTACCATAATTTAATCAGATTTTCAAGGATTTACAATTATTAACCGTCTTCCACCATATATTTGTATGTTTTAACACATTTTACCGTCTTCCACCATACATTTGTATGTTTTACCATATTTAACCGTCTTCCACCATATATTTGTATGTTTTAACACATTTTACCGTCTTCCACCCTACATTTGTATGTCTTACCACATTTTACCGTCTTCCACCATATATTTGTATGATTTACCAAATTTCACCGTCTTCCACCACATATTTGTATGTTTTACCACATTTTACCGTCTTCCACCCTACGTTTGTATGTCTTACCACATTTTACCGTCTTCCACCATACATTTGTATGTTTTACCAAATTTTACCGTCTTCCACCCTACATTTGTATGTCTTACCACATTTTAACGTCTTCCTCCATACATTTGTATGTTTTACCACATTTTACCGTCTTCTACCATACATTTGTATGTTTGTCACATTTTACCGTCTTCCACCAAACATTTGTATGTTTTACCACATTTTACCGTCTTCTACCATACATTTGTATGTTTTACCTCATTTTACCGTCTTCCACCATACATTTGAATGTTTTAATACAATTTACTGTCTTCTACCATACATTTGTATGTTTTACCAAATTTTACCGTCTTCCACCCTACATTTGTATGTCTTACCATATTTTACCGTCTTCCTCCATACATTTGTATGTTTTACCACATTTTACCGTCTTCTACCATACATTTGTATGTTTGTCACATTTTACCGTCTTCCACCAAACATTTGTATGTTTTACCACATTTTACCGTCTTCTACCATACATTTGTATGTTTTACCACATTTTACCGTCTTCCACCATACATTCGAAAGTTTTAATACAATTTACCGTCTTCTACCATACATTTGCATGTTTTACCACATTTAACCGTCTTCTACCATACATTTGAATGTTTGACCACATTTTAACGTCCTCAACCATATATTTGAATGTTTTACGGAAAAATACGGTAAAAATAGTGAAAATAGGTTTCACATAGTTAAACCTTGTGAAGAATGAAAACACGTGCCAAAATATTGTTTAACAGAGTAAAAATGCTTAAATGGGGTAAAAGAAGGTAAAACACAGAAACTTGTGGTGACGGACGGAAACAGACGGTGAAATATGGAAAAAAATGGTCTAAAAAAAATAAATTTAAAAAAAATGTTGTACACTGTACTTCAAATACTCAAAAACGTAAAATACTGTCTGATCGAACATTTCGGATGTCCGAAAGGACATTTTTAGTGTCCGATCGGACATTTCTAGTGTACGATAGGACATTTAAATGTCCCATCGGACATTTCAATGTCCCATCGGACATTTCAATGTCCCATCGGACACTTCTAGTGTCCCATCTGACATTTCTTGTGTCCTATCGGACATTTTTTGTGTCCGATCGGACATTTCAATGTCCCATCGGACATTTGTAGTGTCCCATCGGACTTTTTTGTGTCTGATCGGACATTTCTAGTGTCCGATAGGACATTTCCTTGTCCGATAGGACATATCTGGTGTCCGATCGGACATTTAAATGTCCCATCGGACATTTCTAGTGTCCGATAGGACATTTCTAGTGTCTGATAGGACATTTCTATGTCCGATAGGACGTTTCTAGTGTCCGATCGGACATTTCAATATCCCATCGGACATTTCTAGTGTCCCATCGGACATTTCTAGTGTCCGTTAGGACATTTCTATGTCCGATAGGACATTTCTAGCTATCATTTTTTTGAGTTTATATCGGCTTATAAGTATAAGTTTTTTTTATGGTACAATATCATACAAAACCGTTTAATGTAGTCAAATGTATGGTAGAAGACTCTTAAACAGCAAACAGCATGCTAAACCTTTAAAAACATAGTCAAATATTGTAAAAAATCATTGAAAACCGTAAAAACTAGTCAAATATATGATGGAAGATGAAAACTTTCTGAAAATGACCTTGAAAAACTCAAATTTGGAAAATATAACTAAAAACCACTAAAGTATACGGTAAAACATGATTGAACCTCTAAAAACATTGTGAAATATTACCATATTTCACAATTTTGGATGGTTTACCACCATCATTAAAAACCGTAAGAAATAGAGAAAAAAGGTCAAAAATAAAAATAAAAACACTGTGAAGAATGATAAATTGTGCCAAAATAATTCAAAACACGGTAAAAATTCTAAAATTGGATAAAATAGGTAAAACAGAGAAAATTATGGTGGAAGACGGTAAAATGTGGTAAAACATTCAAATGTATGGTGGAAGACGGTAAAATGTGGTTAAACAAACAAATAAATGGTAGAAGACGGTAAAATGTGGTAAAACATACAAATGTATGGTGGAAGACGGTAAAATGTTGTAAAACATACAAATGTTTGGTGGAAGACGGTAAATATCGTTAAACACACAAATGTATGGTGGAAGATTTGATTCAATTGATTCAATTGAACTTTGTCCATTTAGACATTGATACAATTGAACTTTGAACAATAGAATCAGGTACAACTACACCAAAAACAGGATTAAGAAGTCGGGTACAACTGAATACTCCGTGGTTTGATTCCAAATTAAAAAAAATTAATCAAAGAACGAAACCAGATTCACAAGCAGTGGAAACAAGACCCTGGTACAATGATTGATACAATTGAACTTTGTCCATTTGGACATTGATCCAATTGAACTTTGTCCATTTGGACATTCATCCATTGGAACTTTGTCCATTTGGACATTGATACAATTGAACTTTGTCCATTTGGACATTGATACAATTGAATTTTGTCCATTTGGACATGGATACAATTGAACTTTGTCCATTTGGACATTGATACAAATGAACTTTGTCCATTTAGACATTGATCAAATTGAACTTTGTCCCTTTGGACATTGATACAATTGAATTCTGTCCATTTGGACATTCATTCATTGGAACTTTGTCCATTTGGACATTCATTCATTGGAACTTTGTCCATTTGGACATTCATCCATTGAAACTTTGTCCATTTGGACATTGATCCAATTGAACTTTGTCCATTTGGACATTGATTTAATTGAACTTTGTCCATTTGGACATTGATACAATTGAACTTTGTCCATTTGGACATTGATACAATTGAATTTTGTCCATTTGGACATTCATTCATTGGAACTTTGACCATTTGGACATTCATTCATTGGAACTATGTCCATTTGGACATTCATCCATTGAAACTTTGTCCATTTGGACATTGATCCAATTGAACTTTGTCCATTTGGACATTGAAACATTTGAACTTTGTTCATTTGGACATTGATACAATTGAATTTTGTCCATTTGGACATTGAAACAATTGAACTTTGTCCATTTGGACATTGATTTAATTGAACTTTGTCCATTTGGACATTGATACAATTGAACTTTGTACATTTGGACATTGATACAATTGAACTTTGTCCATTTGGACATTGATACAATTGAACTTTGTCCATTTGGACATTGATACAATTGAATTTTGTCCATTTGGACATTCATTCATTGGAACTTTGTCCATTTGGACATTGATACAATTGAACTTTGTCCATTTGGACATTCATTCATTGGAACTTTGTCCATTTGGACATTGATACAATTGAATTTTGTCCATTTGGACATTGATATAATTGAACTTTGTCCATTTAAACATTGATACAATTGAATTTTGTCCATTTGGACATTGATATAATTGAACTTTGTCCATTTGGACATTGATACAATTGAATTTTGTCCATTTGGACATTGATATAATTGAATTTTGTCCATTTGGACATTGATATAATTGAACTTTGTCCATTTGGACATTGATACAATTGAACTTTGTCCATTTAGACCTTCATTCATTGGAACTTTGTCCATTTGGACATTGATACAATTGAACTTTGTCCATTTGGACATTGATACAATTGAACTTTGTCTATTTGGACATTGATACAATTGAACTTTGTCCATTTGGACATTGATTCAATTGAATTTTGTCCATTTGGACATTGATATAATTGAACTTTGTCCATTTGGACATTGATACAATTGAATTTTGTCCATTTGGACATTCATTCATTGGAACTTTGTCCATTTGGACATTGATACAAATGAACTTTGTCCATTTGGACATTGATACAATTGAAATTTGTCCATTTGGACATTGATACAATTGAACTTTGTCCATTTGGACATTGATACAATTGAACTTTGTCCATTTGGACATTCATCCATTGGAACTTTGTCCATTTGGACATTGATACAATTGAACTTTGTCCATTTGGACATTGATACAATTGAATTTTGTCCATTTGGACATTGATACAATTGAACTTTGTCCATTTGGACATTGATACAAATGAACTTTGTCCATTTGGACATTGATAAAATTGAACTTTGTCCCTTTGGACATTGATACAATTGAATTTTGTCCATTTGGACATTCATTCATTGGAACTTTGTCCATTTGGACATGCATTCATTGGAACTTTGTCCATTTGGACATTCATCCATTGAAACTTTGTCCATTTGGACATTGATCCGATTGAATTTTGTCCATTTGGACATTGATATAATTGAATTTTGTCCATTTTGGACATTGATATAATTGAACTTTGTCCATTTGGACATTGATTTAATTGAACTTTTTCCATTTGGACATTGATACAATTGAACTTTGTCCATTTGGACATTGATACAATTGAATTTCGTCCATTTGGACATTCATTCATTGGAACTTTGACCATTTGGACATTCATTCATTGGAACTTTGTCCATTTGGACATTCATCCATTGAAACTTTGTCCATTTGGACATTGATCCAATTGAACTTTGTCCATTTGGACATTGATACAATTGAACTTTGTCCATTTGGACATTGATACAATTGAATTTTGTCCATTTGGACATTGATACAATTGAACTTTGTCCATTTGGACATTGATTTAATTGAACTTTGTCCATTTGGACATTGATACAATTGAACTTTGTCCATTTGGACATTGATACAATTGAACTTTGTCCATTTGGACATTGATACAATTGAATTTTGTCCATTTGGACATTGATACAATTGAACTTTGTCCATTTAGACCTTCATTCATTGGAACTTTGTCCATTTGGACATTGATACAATTGAACTTTTTCCATTTGGACATTGATACAATTGAACTTTGTCCATTTAGACCTTCATTCATTGGAACTTTGTCCATTTGGACATTGATACAATTGAACTTTGTCCATTTGGACATTGATTCAATTGAACTTTGTCCATTTAGACATTGATACAATTGAACTTTGTCCATTTAGACATTGATACAATTAAACTTTGTCCATTTGGACATTGATACAATTGAACTTTGTCCATTTGGACATTGATACAATTGAACTTTGTCCATTTGGACATTGATACAATTGAACTTTGTCCATTTGGACATTGATTCAATTGAATTTTGTCCATTTGGACATTGATATAATTGAACTTTGTCCATTTGGACATTGATACAATTGAATTTTGTCCATTTGGACATTCATCCATTGGAACTTTGTCCATTTGGACATTGATACAATTGAAATTTGTCCATTTGGACATTGATACAATTGAACTATGTCCATTTGGACATTGATACAATTGAACTTTGTCCATTTGGACATTCATCCATTGGAACTTTGTCCATTTGGACATTCATCCATTGGAACTTTGTCCATTTGGACATTGATACAATTGAACTTTGTCCATTTGGACATTGATACAATTGAATTTTGTCCATTTGGACATTGATACAATTGAACTTTGTCCATTTGGACATTGATACAAATGAACTTTGTCCATTTGGACATTGATAAAATTGAACTTTGTCCCTTTGGACATTGATACAATTGAATTTTGTCCATTTGGACATTCATTCATTGGAACTTTGTCCATTTGGACATTCATTCATTGGAACTTTGTCCATTTGGACATTCATCCATTGAAACTTTGTCCATTTGGACATTGATCCAATTGAACTTTGTCCATTTGGACATTGATACAATTGAATTTTGTCCATTTGGACATTGATCCATTGGAACTTTGTCCATTTGGACATTGATACAATTGAACTTTGTCCATTTGGACATTGATACAATTGAATTTTGTCCATTTGGACATTGATACAATTGAACTTTGTCCATTTGGACATTGATACAAATGAACTTTGTCCATTTGGACATTGATAAAATTGAACTTTGTCCCTTTGGACATTGATACAATTGAATTTTGTCCATTTGGACATTCATTCATTGGAACTTTGTCCATTTGGACATGCATTCATTGGAACTTTGTCCATTTGGACATTCATCCATTGAAACTTTGTCCATTTGGACATTGATCCGATTGAACTTTGTCCATTTGGACATTGATATAATTGAATTTTGTCCATTTTGGACATTGATATAATTGAACTTTGTCCATTTGGACATTGATTTAATTGAACTTTTTCCATTTGGACATTGATACAATTGAACTTTGTCCATTTGGACATTGATACAATTGAATTTCGTCCATTTGGACATTCATTCATTGGAACTTTGACCATTTGGACATTCATTCATTGGAACTTTGTCCATTTGGACATTCATCCATTGAAACTTTGTCCATTTGGACATTGATCCAATTGAACTTTGTCCATTTGGACATTGATACAATTGAACTTTGTCCATTTGGACATTGATACAATTGAATTTTGTCCATTTGGACATTGATACAATTGAACTTTGTCCATTTGGACATTGATTTAATTGAACTTTGTCCATTTGGACATTGATACAATTGAACTTTGTCCATTTGGACATTGATACAATTGAACTTTGTCCATTTGGACATTGATACAATTGAATTTTGTCCATTTGGACATTGATACAATTGAACTTTGTCCATTTAGACCTTCATTCATTGGAACTTTGTCCATTTGGACATTGATACAATTGAACTTTTTCCATTTGGACATTGATACAATTGAACTTTGTCCATTTAGACCTTCATTCATTGGAACTTTGTCCATTTGGACATTGATACAATTGAACTTTGTCCATTTGGACATTGATTCAATTGAACTTTGTCCATTTAGACATTGATACAATTGAACTTTGTCCATTTAGACATTGATACAATTAAACTTTGTCCATTTGGACATTGATACAATTGAACTTTGTCCATTTGGACATTGATACAATTGAACTTTGTCCATTTGGACATTGATACAATTGAACTTTGTCCATTTGGACATTGATTCAATTGAATTTTGTCCATTTGGACATTGATATAATTGAACTTTGTCCATTTGGACATTGATACAATTGAATTTTGTCCATTTGGACATTCATCCATTGGAACTTTGTCCATTTGGACATTGATACAATTGAAATTTGTCCATTTGGACATTGATACAATTGAACTATGTCCATTTGGACATTGATACAATTGAACTTTGTCCATTTGGACATTCATCCATTGGAACTTTGTCCATTTGGACATTCATCCATTGGAACTTTGTCCATTTGGACATTGATACAATTGAACTTTGTCCATTTGGACATTGATACAATTGAATTTTGTCCATTTGGACATTGATACAATTGAACTTTGTCCATTTGGACATTGATACAAATGAACTTTGTCCATTTGGACATTGATAAAATTGAACTTTGTCCCTTTGGACATTGATACAATTGAATTTTGTCCATTTGGACATTCATTCATTGGAACTTTGTCCATTTGGACATTCATTCATTGGAACTTTGTCCATTTGGACATTCATCCATTGAAACTTTGTCCATTTGGACATTGATCCAATTGAACTTTGTCCATTTGGACATTGATACAATTGAATTTTGTCCATTTGGACATTGATACAATTGAATTTTGTCCATTTGGACATTGATTTAATTGAACTTTTTCCATTTGGACATTGATACAATTGAATTTCGTCCATTTGGACATTCATTCATTGGAACTTTGACCATTTGGACATTCATTCATTGGAACTTTGTCCATTTGGACATTCATCCATTGAAACTTTGTCCATTTGGACATTGATCCAATTGAACTTTGTCCATTTGGACATTGATACAATTGAACTTTGTCCATTTGGACATTGATACAATTGAATTTTGTCCATTTGGACATTGATACAATGGAACTTTGTCCATTTGGACATTGATTTAATTGAACTTTGTCCATTTGGACATTGATACAATTGAACTTTGTCCATTTGGACATTGATACAATTGAACTTTGTCCATTTGGACATTGATACAATTGAATTTTGTCCATTTGGACATTGATACAATTGAACTTTGTCCATTTAGACTTTCATTCATTGGAACTTTGTCCATTTGGACATTGATACAATTGAACTTTTTCCATTTGGACATTGATACAATTGAACTTTGTCCATTTAGACCTTCATTCATTGGAACTTTGTCCATTTGGACATTGATACAATTGAACTTTGTCCATTTGGACATTGATACAATTGAACTTTGTCCATTTAGACATTGATACAATTGAACTTTGTCCATTTAGACATTGATACAATTAAACTTTGTCCATTTGGACATTGATACAATTGAACTTTGTCCATTTGGACATTGATACAATTGAACTTTGTCCATTTGGACATTGATACAATTGAATTTTGTCCATTTGGACATTCATTCATTGGAACTTTATCCATTTGGACATTGATACAATTGAATTTTGTCCATTTGGACATTAATATAATTATGACGGACGCAACGAATGTAGCGGGATATATATATATATATATATTTATATTTATATTTTTTTTTGTTATTTCTTAATATTTTCTCATTATACTTGTAATCACAATTTTACAATTGTGTATTTTGTACCTTCTTTACAATGGATTACATCTATTTACTGTCAGTATCTCCTGCATAATATAGATATTCTCCGATGTACACTGCATCATGTATCACTTCTATGTAAAAGCCTTTTTATGCGTATATATAAATAAATAAATCAATATGTAACTATTTAATCTAGTTTTTTTTGTTAAACAGGTTACATATGCAACTATTTAACCTAGTTTTTGTTAAATAGGTTATATATGTAATTATTTAACCAAGTTTTTGTTAAATAGGGTACATATGTAACTGTTTAACCTAGTGTTTTTTTCATCACCTTTCATAACTTTATAGCACATTTTATAGGTGTGTTGAATTGTCATTTTGATGAGTTATCGTAGAACCATAACATTGATGGGTATAAGTAAAAACAAAATGTTCCCGAATATTCTATTTTGGTTTTAATTCTAATTAACCGGTAAAAATCAATTAGTGTATCGCCCAGTAATTTATCGGGGTGAAATCCCAACGGATCGGAAAGGAAAAGTTACGGGTGACAGTTGACACGATTATCCGATTAGCCCATCATTCAAATACCCTCGCAATAGCATTATTAATTTTATATCACCCACCTATCTCTGTCATATCAAATGCTATTCGAGCCCGAGTCGAGTGTCATGACTTCTTTAAAAATATACCATAAGAATATTCCTTGTCAGAATTTTGTTTATTATCTGTACAGAATACGAAGTGAAAATTCTGAGAAAAGCTGTTTAGTGACGATTTTAGCCTTTCAGTTGACAAACTCTAAAACTTCCTTCCAATCCCAAGATGGCACACATTTATATATTTGTATTTAACACATTTTTGTGCGGAATAGTTCAGATATTATAACGATTTTGGTTGTTCGTGATACAATAAGTGTGATATATTCAGAATTAGATATTGTTGAAGTATTTCTGAGATCAAAGAATGTTTCAATGTGAAGAAATAAAACTTATACTTAATCATATTTAGAAGTGTTTTTATTAAAATTAATAGAAGGCTTTGAATTTAAAACTGTGTATCTAAGGTGAAGTATGAATCTGACACAATGCAAAGAGTTTGTTAGTATCAGTCACAAATTTACTTTCAAACAGTCATTCAAGCCGCCGCGCTTAGTAACTTACAGCCGATGTATCTTTTTAGTAAGCAACATTGCAACAACAAGCTGTAACTTACAGCCGATTTATCTTTTTAGTAAGCAACATTGCAACAACAAGCTGTAATTTACAGCCGATTTATCTTTTTAGTGAGCAACGTTGCAACAACACTAAATCCACGTTCACACAAATACGACAATGGAAATGCTATTAGAAATCGTTGAATAACCGACCATAACATATATATGTTACTATAGATTCGCTTCTCCAGCCAAAGTTTTTGGTAGCCATTCTTGAAGTTAATGTTTAATTCTTTGTTTGTTGTCAGTTTTATAAGTTGTTCTTCTAACTGGGTTGATCCTGTTGTGTCTATGTGATGTCTGTATGAATTTGTGTGAGTGCAAGCGAGATAGCATGCTTACGAGATGCTATAAAAGGCGATGCACGTTAGTTGTGCGCCCTCTTTTGTTACAAGCAGCTCCCCAATAAATATCAGTACAAGATCAAGTATCATTATTGTGTACGACCTTCACCCGCTACAATACTCCATACATTACAGTTGATATTTGAAAAAGGATCCAACACCCAGTCTGGTATGTTAATATCCATGTCGGAAGTCGTTCCTTAAAATCATCGTGTAGATTATTATTTAAGTCTGTATTCTGTCAGATTGTTATAGATGGAATTGGTCTGCCGTCACCCTCTAGATTTCCATATCCAGATACCCCTGCTTGCATTCGTATAAATTGTAATACATAGTTAGTGTTCCCAACCATCTGGTCTAGCGCAGAATGTAACCGAAGCCCATCGGTCGCACAAACAACGCACCCCAATGCTTTTTAAAGAGTTGGGTATATTTTTAAAGTAAATATATTTTTCAAACAAATGCATTCAATACTGTTATATATATTTCATTGAATCTGACAAAGATTTCAATAAATTTACAAATTAAGCCATTTTAACATAACAATAATATTTTATCTACATCGATTGCATTCGAAAATATTATTTTAAAAAATAACATCACATTGACAAATTTGTGGAAAACTGTTAAGATATAGATAAATGAATGATAGAAGTATGATAAAAAGACATGGCACGATCAAGTTAATCATATACTTGAGCCCAGTCAATAGTCAGAATAAAATAAGACGTTTGTATTGTAATGTTTATACGTGAAGTAAGGATTGTGTTTCGAATAAGGTGGTGTGGCGGTCTATCCTGGATACACTTATTTTCGCGTAAAACAAAGTAAAACAAGTTTAAAATGTAAAAATTACGTACAGAATATTATTTATATATAAATATTATATTTAATTTAATTATAAAAAAAAATTATAATTAAAATTAATACTTTTAAAATTAGTTCTGCAAATTAAAGAACTATCAACAAAACACACTTTTTTAAAGAACTAACACCCCACATTACTTCACTTAAATTATATGTTATAAAAAAAACCTGTATTGTTAAAGACAAATTTCCTTCTCATGTTCGTCATACTTTCCTTTCAGTTCTTTCCCTACTTTCTCAGTGGTTCGTGTCTCTGACGAATGTAAACACTTAACCAGTGGCTGTTCCTCACAGGAGGACGGTCGCGGTGGGACAAACCCCACCAGATATTCCAGAAACCTACTAAAAGAATAAAAAAAACATTCGATGCTTTGTCTACATGTAAATAAATGAATTCTACAAACATAAAAGCAATTAATATTTATAGAAATATAATATTTTCAAGTGAAATGCAACCGCTCCGCGCCACGTCTGTAACTAGAACCAGCGACAAGCGACCAACCGATGCGCGCGTCCGTTGTTGCATTTCTCAGTTCACATAACGTAGCGTGAAGAGGGGATAATCCGAGATGTCACTTCAGACATTTGGGTATTTTATTTGCGATTGTTTCGCAAATTTCAAATGCCGTGGGGAAAGTCCGTTAAATCAAGACCTCCTAGATATAAAAGGTTTTGATTAAATCCCCTACTGCCGTACTTGTGAACCGTTTGTTTAGTTCAAGAAAGTTACTATTTTTTATGATAAACATCAGTTTATAAGACAAGATTTCTTATGCATAGCACAAAAAATAACAAATTTATATTAGCAATAATTAATCGCGTGAAATATCCATACAAATTGAAAATATCTCCTGAGTAAAAATAAATGCCATCGACGGGAATTGAACCCGCACCTTCCTTTTAAAAATAAAGTTTGTTGATTACAGGTGAAAAAATCAGTAATTGTTGATTGAAGTCCTAGTACATATTGAATTATTTGGCGTGTAAAATAAGCCGACGTAGATCAGTGGTTCAGAGCACCTGACCGGACATCAGAAGGTGCGGGTTCAATTCCCGTCGGCGGCATTTATTTTTACTCGGGAGATATTTTCAATTTGAATGGAGCGCCCTTGAGGTGATTTTGCATTTATACAAGTCATCAAATTATTATTATTATTTAATTATTTAAGACAATATTAGCGATTTCTAAACGAAAATCTTAAGTAGAAAAATCAGAAAAGGATACGGTCACATCTAGGACTCGAACCCAGGACCCTTGCCTCGCCGGGGCACCGCTCTTTACGACTGAGCTAATGGGACCCTATCCCCTTCGGTCACATTTAACTGTATCATACTTCGAATAAGAACTATAAACATTGTCTTCATTTGAAATCGCTAATATTGTCTTCAATAATTAAATATTACAATTTGAGGTTTTACTCAATAAAGTTATTCCAAAAAAATAAAAATTATTATTATATTTCAAGCGACTAATTATTTATTGCTTATAATAATTTGCAAGAAAGTTACGTAGTTTCGAGCGACGGAAATCAAATGGATGATAATCTTGCAAGTTATTGCGTTATTTTTATTTTACTATGTTATGTGAGCACAAACATATAAATTTTAATTTATTTTGTGTTTAGGCGTCTGATTAGGTGCACGCGTCGACCAAACATTGTCTATATATCGATGAGTGCATGACTCGTCTATGAACATTTCAGTTTAAAATATCTTATATTATAATCTCCGGGAAGTGAGATTTCAGTACACTACATGTAAAAAATGTCAGTACACACCATCGAAGAAGTGCTCGAGCCGCCACTGTACTTAAGTATGTTGGGCTATACGGATGAAGAGATGTAGGGATGTAAGTCGGTGTGGTGGTATGAATGTGGGAGAAACAGAACCAGTAGCAACAATACCAACAAATTTCATTTTAATTAATAGTTTATACATTCTTGTTCGCGCAGTTGTATATGGAAGTAGCTACGTATGTATTCGCAAAGACTTGATGGATAGAAAACCTCTTATCAAATCCCGAAAAACAGATGCCGGTAGCTCGTTCCACATAAACCAACACTCTTCCACTGAGCTAGGAGACCTGATTATTTTTCCGATTTTTTTTAAGTCTCATATTTCTATTTATTTATGTAGTTATAATTTTTTTCATAAAATAATTCATTTTTTGCTGCTATATTTTTTTTATTTTAAAAATGTTCTACCTCAATATATTTGTAGCTCAGATAGTGTATCAATTATACCCATACGATTTTTTCATTTATATTCGACACTGGTTGACTTTTCTACAAGTCTTGAATGAATGTGATCTATTTACTGATAATTTCTCAAATTTTTCATCTTCTTATAATTCTCTAACTTCTCTATCCTCTTTTTGCAACCCAAACTAGCTATAATCTCATTTTTCTAATTTCTCTATTTTATATTATGGTAATGTATAGATTCTATGTCCGCAAACTGTAAAATTCACCCGCCATAACACAGGGTCATCCCCAGCATGGAGGGTGAAATATCATAAAAAACCACATGTACTCTCTAAATCATGTATCAATAAAATAAATAAATAAATCATCTATTTATTGGAATAACTTTCGAAGGTTATATAATTCAAAGTGATTGACTAAACGTAGCCTATTTAACTCGATCTTTTGCATTTCTTCTGTCTGTAAAATTTGTTAGCATGTTCCGTTTCAAGATGATGTCCGTTTTAATGGTTTGATTGCTTTTTTAATGTAAAATTTTCGTATTTATCTGGACTTTTGTATTTGCATTTTTTTTTCAATATTATGGTACCACCTACCTGCCTGACAAATTTGAAAAAAATAATTATCAGTGAGAAAGTTAAGTTTATTTGGACAAATCGTATAACTCTGCATTTGATTTGATTTCAATTTCACATAGGTCTTTATATTTAAGTATCTACTTACACAATCTTTATCATGTTTGCATAAACCAAAAAATTGTATTTATTAATAACTCTTTTACATCGTTTCTTTCCAGATTCTAGAGTGGAATTCGCTTTAGTTGTGGAAAAGTTGTTGAGTTAAACCTTCGCTTGCAGCTTGCATAAGGATACAGAAGTCCGCTACATAGAGCGAGCTCTAATGGGGTATATTGTAATTTACTTGTATTCTCATATCCGATTTTATTTGAATTTTATTTTATCTTTTGTATTTTTGCCCATGGGTACTGGACCCTTAGTCTGTTATTATAATTTTATGTTTAAGTGAAAACCTATCATTATATATTATTTGTATTTTTTTCAACTTCCGATTTAGTTGTCCGGGTTAAATCTTCCCCAAGGGAAAAAGTTAACCCTTCCACTCACTTTTCCACAAATGATCATCTAGTCAATCAACATTATGTAAGTGCATTATATAAGCAAAATAAATACAAAACAATACAAGAACAACACGTCAAATCACCAGAGATCAAATGGGAAAATAATTCACCGACTCCAGATATTTTCATATCAGAGGGTTCGGCTCGGTAGAACTTCTAACAGGGCCTATAAATCCTACTGATCCCTCAACATAAATATTTAAAAAGTCTTTTGTTATCCTACATGTATTCAAAATGACCGACTTTTGCATCTTTATAAATAATTTTTTTGAAAGATCTAATACGCCTAAATTTTTAATTAGAGAGCTAGGTATAATGCCAGTAGCCGAAATAACGAATGGTAATATTTTTATAGTCTGAGAATGCCAAATTCTTTTTATTTCATTTCCTAAATCTGTGTATTTTCTTATTTTTTCGCTAATAGATTTTTGAATATTACAGGAATTTGGTATAGCGACATCAATGATATAAGTTATTTTTTTAATTTTGTCATGTAAAACTATATCGGGTCTATTATGACTAATCGCTCGGTCTGTTAGTATAGTTTTATCATAATATATTTTATAAAATTCGTTTTCTAAAAATTTTATCATAATATATTTTATAAAATTCGTTTTCTAAAAATAAATAATAAAAATAATAATAATTCGTTTTCTAAATTTTTTTTTATTTTTTTTTATTAAATATCAAAATAATATACAAAAATCAAAAAGTCCCAATAAACTACTTTAAAGTAGTTTGTCATTGGGTGCTTTTACATATATTATATATAATAATATTATCATTTACAACTCAACACACCTTAAGTGATATAAAGTCAAGCGATGAAAAAAACTTACATAAACCTTAACTAATTTTTTTTCACTTTTCAATAAAGGTCTGTTAAATTGTCATTTTGACGAGTTATACGGTATAACCAAAAAATGTGTATTGCATTTTGTCTCCAGTGACATTTTACAGTGTAATATTCTTTAGCATTTGGAAAGATCAAATAAAAAACTTTTTTAATAATAATTATAATGCTCTGGCCAGGGCTTTTTAAGTCCATATTTAATCGCTTAAATATAGAAATAGAGAAGATGATAGATAACAACACGGCACATTAAATTTTAAGAAACTATGTTTTTACTTATAGAAAAAAAAGTACTGCATTTTTACTTACCAACAGCGATGAATAAATGGAAGCGCAAAATTTTACATTAATTTTTTTTGTTTATAATAATTTTTGATAAGCCGAATTCAGAAAACATGGTATGAAAATTCATTCCAGTTGACCAGCATATGGGGGAGACGGACAAGGACCTAAGGTTGGGTTAGGTTAGGTTAGGAGAGCTGATATGAAAATGAATGTTACCATTCCTTCTGGCCAGGATGTAGGGGGAGATAGAACAGGACCTGGGATTGGGGTCTGCCCCATGCTGTAGCAGCCACTGCACCAGCCGGTGGTTGCCAGCGCGGGCGGCGAGGTGCAGAGTGGATTGGTATATGTTCTGTTGCTCGTTTACTGTACAACCTTCAAAAGATAACAAACTAAAGGGTATGGAAAATAATTTGAATTACTACAAACATAAAACAATGGTTCCATGATAACTGAACACATTTAATAATAATAAGAATTTATTCCAGAATGTATGCAGGGGTAGTGCAATGCAATACATTCCATATTTGAAATAATATACAAAATAAGTAATAAAAATAATAATAAGGGAGGTAATAACATAGGTGATTCAGACAGGCACAAAAAAGCGGAATTTAAGTGAAAAAATATAAAATATAAACACAAAAATGAGTGTGAACAGCCGTTTATGGGGGATATTTGCACATATCCCGTCTAAAGAGGGCCATCAGAGGGGACTCCATCCAGGCAACCATGGCAGTGATGATTCTGTTACTTGTGTGATGAACTTGCCCTGGGATAAAATTTTTTTATTATTGATTTATTACGGTTAGAAAGAATTTTTCAGTTGATTTCACGACATAGGGGATTACCAGATGTTGGCCTTAAAGCTGTTTTAGAAACAAGTGTTTAGATTTATTAGGGTAGAGAAAAAAATAGGAACATTGACTGTATCGTCACAGACCTCCGTGATGGTCGTCTGAATTCTTAGATTTTATTCAGTGGAGAGCGAATTTGGGCTGGAAGAGTCTTGTTACATTCTTTTGAACAAAGGATTGGACATTTTACTTGAGAAGTAACAATTTATTGGTTTTGAAACGATTTAAATTAATGTGACGGGTTCTAAGAGATGATAATTGATGTGTTCCTTTAGTGCATTTCTGTCTTTTGAATACAAAAAGCATTCAAAGTTCAAAAGAACATAAATTAGGCGTCGCCACATGGGGAAAGGGGAGTTGGCTTGGAGGTGGAAGATGGTCTGGATTTGAAAGCGCGGAGAGACGGTCGAGACAGTTAGCGTTGAAGAACGGCAGAAGGAAGTCGATAGTCTGGATTGGAAAGCGCGGAGAGACGGTCGGGAGAGTTAGCGTTGAAGAGCGGGAGAAGAAAGTCGTGGTTAGAAAAAGCGGTTCAAGATAGTCAGTTTGAAAGCGTTGGGAGACGATCAAATAGAATCTAGAGGGTCAGAGTTTCAAGGTCTGGGAGACGGTCAGGGATAATCAGGATCGGTCAGCGTTTTAAGATAGTCGAGTCAGTAAAAACTAGGAAGCGCGTCAACAAGAATTAATCGTCGGGGCGCGAACACGGCTAAAATCATTTAGTGTAGAAGGAGTGATTTTTCTAACAGCATGAGTATTTTACTGCATGTGTGTGTGGTTGTTTCTTATAATTGTTTGGATTGTTGACACTAAGATGTATCGGTAAGTCTGTTATAATCTAATTATTAACACTTATTTCCCTAATGTAAACCAAGTAATTCAATTGTATTTTGAAGTAAGAGTATTCAACTTGAGTACTATAGGTAATTATGTTAAAGTCTTGAACGGAAGAACTTACGACAATAGTCCGGACCCGTTTAGCCAGGGCCATAAATCACCTAGAGGGCCGACCGGGACTCGGCCATTTCAAAACTCAAAAAAAAATAACCGGCAGATTATTCAACAATAGACATTGTTTACGAGTAAGGTACCTTTCGTTATTTAACATGAATTCTAATAATTCTCCGGTAGTTATATTAAGCGTCCAAAAATTTATTAAATATAAACCATTGTACTAATGCAATGTTTTTATAATCCGGCGAACGGTTATTAGTCGAAACAATCAGATACCTATAGGCAGAGTAGTAACGGATAGAACGGTAAATTATATGCTTCAATTTTATTATTTAACAATAAGTTATCGTATCCTCCTTGGGATTTCATTCATATTTCGCGGAATTAATACAGCGGATTGAAGTTAGTCGCCGAAAGAACACATCTGTCTGGCATTCCTATTCTGTTAAGTGAGATTTTCATTTTTCATAAGTTTGGCGGGAACGAAGTGCACGAATTTTCCGTAGGCTGTCCTATCTTATCAAAGCGACAAAAGCGAAGGGAACGAAATTGGTAATTGGCTTGCCTAATAGGGACTTTTTGTGTTAGCAGAGTCGATTATAGTCGACTTTATCCATTCGGACATTGATCCAATTGAACTTTGTCCATTTGGACATTGATACAATTGAACTTTGTCCATTTGGACATTGATACAATTGAACTTTGTCCATTTGGACATTGATACAATTGAACTTTGTCCATTTGGACATTGATACAATTGAACTTTGTCCATTTGGACATTGATACAATTGAACTTTGTCCATTTGGAGATTGATACAATTGAACTTTGTCCATTTGGACATTGATTTAATTGAACTCTGTCCATTTGGACATTGATACAATTGAACTTTGTCCATTTGGACATTGATACAATTGAACTTTGTCCATTTGGACATTGATACAATTGAATTTTGTCCATTTAGACCTTCATTCATTGGAACTTTGTCAGTTTGGACATTGATACAATTGAACTTTGTTAATTTGGACATTGATACAATTAAATTTTGTCCATTTGGACATTGATACAATTGAACTTTGTCCATTTAGACCTTCATTCATTGGAACTTTGTCCATTTGGACATTGATACAATTGAACTTTTTCCATTTGGACATTGATACAATTGAACTTTGTCCATTTAGACCTTCATTCATTGGAACTTTGTCCATTTGGACATTGATACAATTGAATTTTGTCCATTTGGACATTGATACAATTAAACTTTGTCCATTTGGACATTGATACAATTGAACTTTGTCCATTTGGACATTGATACAATTGAACTTTGTCCATTTGGACATTGATGCAATTGAATTTTGTCCATTTGGACATTCATTCATTGGAACTTTGTCCATTTGGACATTGATACAATTGAACTTTGTCCATTTGGACATTGATACAATTGAATTTTGTCCATTTGGACATTGATATAATTGAATTTTGTCCATTTGGACTTTGATATAATTGAACTTTATCCATTTGGACATTGATACAATTGAACTTTGTCCATTTGGACATTGATACAATTGAACTTTGTCCATTTGGACATTGATACAATTGAACTTTTTCCATTTGGACATTGATACAATTGAACTTTTTCCATTTGGACATTGATACAATTGAACTTTGTCCATTTAGACATTCATTCATTGGAACTTTGTCCATTTGGACATTGATACAATTGAACTTTGTCCATTTGGACATTGATACAATTGAACTTTGTCCATTTGGACATTGATACAATTGAACTTTGTCCATTTGGACATTGATACAATTGAATTTTGTCCATTTGGACATTGATACAATTGAACTTTGTCCATTTGGACATTGATACAATTGAATTTTTTTCCATTTGGACATTGATATAATTGAACTTTGTCCATTCGGACATTGATACAATTGAACTTTGTCCATTTGGACATTGATACAATTTAACTTTGTCTATTTGGACATTGATACAATTGAATTTTGTCCATTTGGACATTGATACAATTGAACTTTGTCCATTTGGACATTGATTCAATTGAACTTTGTCCATTTGGACATTGATACAATTGAACTTTGTCCATTTGGACATTGATACAATTGAACTTTGTCCATTTGGACATTGATACAATTGAATTTTGTCCATTTGGACATTGATACAATTGAACTTTGTCCATTTGGACATTGATACAATTGAATTTTTTTCCATTTGGACGTTGATATAATTGAACTTTGTCCATTCGGACATTGATACAATTGAATTTTGTCCATTTAGACCTTCATTCATTGGAACTTTGTCCATTTGGACATTGATACAATTGAACTTTGTCCATTTGGACATTGATTCAATTGAACTTTGTCCATTTGGACATTGATACAATTGAACTTTTTCCATTTGGACATTGACACAATTGAACTTTGTCCATTTGGACATTGATACAATTAAATTTTGTCCATTTGGACATTGATATAATTGAATTTTGTCCATTTGGACTTTGATATAATTGAACTTTGTCCATTTGGACATTGATACAATTGAACTTTGTCCATTTAGACCTTCATTCATTGGAACTTTTTCCATTTGGACATTGATACAATTGAACTTTGTCCATTTGGACATTGATACAATTGAACTTTGTCCATTTTGACATTGATACAATTGAACTTTGTCCATTTGGACATTGATACAATTGAACTTTGTCCATTTGGACATTGATTTAATTGAACTTTGTCCATTTGGACATTGATACAATTGAACTTTGTCCATTTGGACATTGATACAATTGAACTTTGTCCATTTGGACATTGATTTAATTGAACTTTGTCCATTTGGACATTGATACAATTGAACTTTGTCCATTAAGACCTTCATTCACTGGAACTTTGTCCATTTCGAAATTGTACAATTGAACTTTGTCCATTTGGACATTGATACAATTGAACTTTGTCCATTTGGACATTGATACAATTGAACTTTGTCCATTTGGACATTGATTCAATTAAACTTTGTCCATTTGGACATTGATACAATTGAACTTTGTCCATTTGGACATTGATACAATTGAACTTTGTCCATTTGGACATTGATACAATTGAATTTTGTCCATTTGGACATTGATACAATTGAACTTTGTCCATTTGGACATTGATACAAATGAACTTTGTCCATTTGGACATTGATAAAATTGAACTTTGTCCCTTTGGACATTGATACAATTGAATTTTGTCCATTTGGACATTCATTCATTGGAACTTTGTCCATTTGGACATTCATTCATTGGAACTTTGTCCATTTGGACATTCATCCATTGAAACTTTGTCCATTTGGACATTGATCCGATTGAACTTTGTCCATTTGGACATTGATACAATTGAATTTTGTCCATTTGGACATTGATATAATTGAACTTTGTCCATTTGGACATTGATTTAATTGAACTTTTTCCATTTGGACATTGATACAATTGAACTTTGTCCATTTGGACATTGATACAATTGAATTTCGTCCATTTGGACATTCATTCATTGGAACTTTGACCATTTGGACATTCATTCATTGGAACTTTGTCCATTTGGACATTCATCCATTGAAACTTTGTCCATTTGGACATTGATCCAATTGAACTTTGTCCATTTGGACATTGATACAATTGAACTTTGTCCATTTGGACATTGATACAATTGAATTTTGTCCATTTGGACATTGATACAATTGAACTTTGTCCATTTGGACATTGATTTAATTGAACTTTGTCCATTTGGACATTGATACAATTGAACTTTGTCCATTTGGACATTAATACAATTGAACTTTGTCCATTTGGACATTGATACAATTGAATTTTGTCCATTTGGACATTGATACAATTGAACTTTGTCCATTTAGACCTTCATTCATTGGAACTTTGTCCATTTGGACATTGATACAATTGAATTTTGTCCATTTGGACATTGATACAATTGAACTTTGTCCATTTGGACATTGATTTAATTGAACTTTGTCCATTTGGACATTGATACAATTGAACTTTGTCCATTTGGACATTGATACAATTGAACTTTGTCCATTTGGACATTGATACAATTGAACTTTGTCCATTTAGACCTTCATTCATTGGAACTTTGTCCATTTGGACATTGATACAATTGAACTTTGTCCATTTGGACATTGATACAATTGAACTTTGTCCATTTGGACATTGATACAATTGAACTTTGTCCATTTGGACATTGATACAATTGAACTTTGTCCATTTAAACCTTCATTCATTGGAACTTTGTCCATTTGGACATTGATACAATTGAACTTTGTCCATTTGGACATTGATACAATTGAATTTTGTCCATTTGGACATTCATTCATTGGAACTTTGACCATTTGGACATTCATTCGTTAGAACTTTGTCCATTTGGACATTCATCCATTGAAACTTTGTCCATTTGGACAAAGTTCAATTATATCAATGTCCAAATGGACAAAGTTCCAATGAATGAAGGTCTAAATGGACAAAGTTCAATTGTATCAATGTCCAAATGGACAAAGTTCAATTGTATCAATGTCCAAATGGACAAAGTTCAATTGTATCAATGTCCAAATGGAAAAAGTTCAATTGTATCAATGTCCAAATGGACAAAGTTCCAATGAATGAAGGTCTAAATGGACAAAGTTCAATTGTATCAATGTCCAAACGGACAAAGTTCAATTGTATCAATGTCCAAATGGACAAAGTTCAATTGTATCAATGTCCAAATGGACAAAGTTCAATTAAATCAATCTCCAAATGGACAAAGTTCAATTGTATCAATGTCCAAATGGACAAAATTCAATTGTATCAATGTCCAAATGGACAAAATTCAATTGTATCAATGTCCAAATGGACAAAGTTCAATTGGATCAAAGTCCAAATGGACAAAGTTTCAATGGATGAATGTCCAAATGGACAAAGTTCTAATGAATGAATGTCCAAATGGTCAAAGTTCCAATGAATGAATGTCCAAATGGACAAAATTCAATTGTATCAATGTCCAAATGGACAAAGTTCAATTGTATCAATGTCCAAATGGACAAAGTTCCAATGAATGAAGGTTTAAATGGACAAAGTTCAATTGTATCAATGTCCAAATGGACAAAGTTCAATTGTATCAATGTCCAAATGGACAAAGTTCAATTGTATCAATGTCCAAATGGACAAAGTTCAATTGTATCAATGTCCAAATGGACAAAGTTCAATTGTATCAATGTCCAAATGGACAAAGTTCAATTGTATCAATGTCCAAATGGACAAAGTTCCAATGAATGAAGGTCTAAATGGACAAAGTTCAATTGTATCAATGTCCAAATGGACAAAGTTCAATTGTATCAATGTCCAAATGGACAAAGTTCAATTAAATCAATGTCCAAATGGACAAAGTTCAATTGTATCAATGTCCAAATGGACAAAATTCAATTGTATCAATGTCCAAATGGACAAAGTTCCAATGAATGAAGGTCTAAATGGACAAAGTTCAATTGTATCAATGTCCAAATGGACAAAATTCAATTGTATCAATGTCCAAATGGACAAAGTTCAATTGTATTAATGTCCAAATGGACAAAGTTCAATTGTATCAATGTCCAAATGGACAAAGTTCAATTAAATCAATGTCCAAATGGACAAAGTTCAATTGTATCAATGTCCAAATGGACAAAATTCAATTGTATCAATGTCCAAATGGACAAAGTTCAATTGTATCAATGTCCAAATGGACAAAGTTCAATTGGATCAATGTCCAAATGGACAAAGTTTCAATGGATGAATGTCCAAATGGACAAAGTTCCAATGAATGAATGTCCAAATGGTCAAAGTTCCAATGAATGAATGTCCAAATGGACGAAATTCAATTGTATCAATGTCCAAATGGACAAAGTTCAATTGTATCAATGTCCAAATGGAAAAAGTTCAATTAAATCATTGTCCAAATGGACAAAGTTCAATTATATCAATGTCCAAATGGACAAAATTCAATTGTATCAATGTCCAAATGGACAAAGTTCAATCGGATCAATGTCCAAATGGACAAAGTTTCAATGGATGAATGTCCAAATGGACAAAGTTCCAATGAATGAATGTCCAAATGGACAAAGTTCCAATGAATGAATGTCCAAATGGACAAAATTCAATTGTATCAATGTCCAAAGGGACAAAGTTCAATTTTATCAATGTCCAAATGGACAAAGTTCATTTGTATCAATGTCCATGGTTTCCCTGTAAATATTTTAACAGATTTTTTAGTTCCGAGGCAAATAACACTGACCCATTAAACAACAATTTTGGGAGGTATTCTGTTATGAAAATAATTACTTTGATTTTATAAATAATTATTTTCGTAAGTAAAGTTAGTAATGTTTCATATTACCCCGGGTAGATTGCAGTCAGTTAATGGTAATTGACTGGCTATTAACAGTTGCACTTTTTCTCCGGGAATAGTTTAAGATTTGAACTCCAGAGGGTTATTGGTCGTTCGGGTCACTTTTTGGGAACGCGCCGACAGGGCACGGCACGTTACCGACTGGTCACCAAAATGTGGATTTTTATTAATAAAGTGATACGGATCGGTGTGCTAATTAAAGTATCATGTGATCGTTAAGTTTACAGCCGGTCGAGGAGCGACCGCGCTGATTTAATTGTTTTATCGGGAAATTCAGGTTCAGAATTCCGGTTATAATGGCGGGCGGTGATACCGTCTTTGTAACATTCATATCCGCGGGATATTTAAGTCATCCGACCATGTTCGAGCTACACAGCGGAGGAATAAACGTCACATCGCATTACCGTATCTTTGTTTCCGCTTATTTGTAGAATTTGGGGATTCCACCGACCTCATGTCGAGGGTCCACGCGCACACCAGCCAGAGGGAGGAAAGAGCTACAAGACCAGACGCTGATGTCATGAGGAGGGAGATGGAGGGCTCCTTAGGCCCGGGGAGTCTCCATCCCGTTTTCCAGGAACCCGAATCGTCGCATCGAGTGATCTTAGGTACTAGATAGATAGCTCAGGTGTAGAATTGGTCCACAGGTCCACAAAACAAAAAAAAACCCACGCGAATACCTTTCTTTCCCGCACATGTACATAAAAGACAAAGCTAGTAGAAATAAATAAGTTTTTACAGAAAACCATAAAACTAAACAAGTTATAAACCAAGAAAACGAAAAGAGAAAACCAATTCGCAGATTGGTGTTGCACAACCGTTATTATTATCAATATTTACATGAGGATTGTACCTTCACTTTTATATCTCTAATATGAGATTCGCAAACACTTACTCACTTATCGAGAGACAATCTCTCTGAGACACCAGTGAGTATGGAGAACTCAAGCTCCCACTTTATTCTTTGAAGAAGAAAATAAAAACACATATATATTTTCAACAGAAAATAAATAAAATAACTACCTAAACTCTCTTTCTCTGCCTATGTTTATATAAAATAAATTTACCATTCTAAGACAAAAACTTGAAACAATAGAACTTAACAAAATAAAAAAATAAAATCCACTAAATCTCTAAGAGATCTTCACAAAATCAAATACAAAATTGATGTAAAAAAAAAATGTTCAGAGCAGGGTTTACATAACGTAATGCCAAGAATTTTAGATGAGGTTTTACAATCAGAAGATAAACCTGTCTATCGTGGTTGAATCAGGGTTTACATATTTTAAAAAATACCTATTCCTCAAAAATTTAGCTCAGGTTTTATGAAAACACAAATAAATACTTGTCTATCGAAAGTTGGTTAGATTAGGATTACTTTTTCAAAATACCTAGCATATTCTCTTCGAATGAACATTGCTTGCTCAAGAAATATGACTATGGAAGTAACCTAGATGGCATTCTAACAAAAAATTCACTTACCACGTAAGCAAAGAGTCGAAATTTCTTGGACAAACAAAATATAATTGGTGTTCAACTATGTGCTTTAGATAATTGACACAGGTTACGAGGTGTACGAGCACAATTCAAGAGATCGACACTTGTAGTACAAAATTTACAGCATAACACTGGTACTAGCAATGAGATACTTATGCATATATTACTTATAACTAACCAAATTGTACTTATGACTAACAAAACTGTACAAAGACACACTCTTACGTAGCAGAGGTAAAGTGATAATATCCAGACGGAATTATTTAATAGGTAAGCACGCCAAGCAGTATGTACTTCCCTTTGTTTGAAACAACACAATTGAGAATTTCCTTAAGAAACTAAGACTTAAAAATATATATATTAAACTAAATATATTTAACCATAAAACTAGTACATTGAACAACTAAAATAGAAATTATATAATCTTGTGTATGAAAAATTGCTCAATTCTTTCACACACAAAAAAAAATAAGAATCCTTCTTTCCAAGTCCCCTGGAGACTCTTTGGATACTAATAAAACTTCGATACTTGACAAAAGTATAAGAAAACTCCAATGAACTTGTGAAAGAAGGGTTCAGACCAAAGGATAATGACAACCAAACTTATAACCATAATGTTGACGGAACGTACCAATGTGTGTGTGTGCGCGTGTGTGTGCGCGTGTGTGTGCGCGTGTGCGTCGCACTAATAAGCTCACAACAGTAAGAAGACGAATCGTCTCATTTAAAATGAAAATTACTCAAAACGTAAATAAGAATAAATCTCAGTAAAGTTTAAGTGATAATAAAGAATTAAGATCTAAACTAAATTAATGGGCGCCACTGATCACACGGATCAGAGGAAACGACATTCATTACAAACGACGTCTCCTAAAAAAAATTCATTAGAATTTGGGAAAAAAAAAAATATATATATATATAAATATATATTTATAGAAATTAAAAAGTCCTTTTAAGGACTACTTTACGCGGGTAAACCGAGAACATTATTCTACATATATATATATATATATATATATGAGATAGTAAGAATGAGGAAATTTTGTGAAATTCTAGTCACAACCTCTTGAGGGTACCAAGCCTCAAAAGCAAGTCACTAGAAAAACACTGACGAAACAAACGGAATAGTATGCAGGGTTGGTAGTCCCGCACACCATCACGTTGATTTCATCTACTTATAAAGTGTAAAAAAAATATATATTTAATCAATCCGAACAATATCCTTTACATGAAAATTTCCTACAATTTTACCGTTCATATCAGCTAGTGTAGAACCAAATTAGAGACTTTAGCTTTAACAACATTGCGAACGAATCTAGGGGCCAATTTGTGAGAGAAATAATTCGGTCCACTGGATTGAACGAAATTCTTCCTCCAAACTACGTCGCCTACTTCATAATTAACCGTCTTACGGCGCAAATTGTAGTGTTGGGCATTTTTCTTAAAAGCTTGTAGCAAAGCGTTAGAAACTTGTTCATAAATAGGAACCAAGTCTTCCAACTTTTTAGCAAATTCGTTCCTAGATTGCTGCAACGTAGTGTCTACGACACCAGAAGATAAGTTATTTTTATGAAAGTTACCATCAATGATCTGTTCCCTACTATGCATAAGGAAGAAGGGCGTGAAACCTGTTGCAAAATTAATCATATTATTGAGAGCTGATTGAATTTGAGGCAGATATCTGGACCAATTACGCTGGTCAGATTCGGTTAAAATAGACAAAGCAGTTCCAATAGTTTGGTTAAAGCGTTCCACAACATTATTTTGGGGGGTGTAATAGGCATTATAAAAAGGCGGAGGTACATTATACTCTGCTAACAATTGTTTAAAGTCTTTTGAAATAAATTGTTTCCCGTTGTCGCAGACGCATGTTTGCGGCACTCCGTGCATAAGGAATATGTATTGTTCAATGTTTTTAACAATGCTTTTAGTAGTTGCATTTCTAAGTGGAAAAATCCAGGTATATTTAGAAAAAACATCAACAACCGTCAAAATGTACATGAATCCTGCATAGCTACGCGAAAGAGGACCGACAAGGTCAATAGACAGCATTTGCATAGGTCTTGTGACTATTTTCGGGTTGGTAGAAATGCCTGCCGGCGGAGCAGTATTAATTTTATGTGCCTTACACGTTTTACATCTATTAACAAAAATTTTGACGTCATTATACAACCCTGGCCAAAAATAATGAAGTTGAACCTTTTTGTAAGTTCTAAAAACTCCTGGATGACAGGAAATATCCGACTCATGTTCTTTAGAGCGAACAGCGCTACGGTCCTCGAAAGGAACAACAAGCTTCCAAGCTGTGTCCTCCTGCAGATCGAAACGAGACACTGTGACGAAACAGTTTATTTTCTTTAATGTGAAAATTGTTAAAACGTTGTGGATTTGATTTACAATTAGAAAATAAGGAAGTATACCAAGTATCTGTACTCATGGGAACGGAGTCAATAGTAGAGATCAAGGAAACGTCTTTACGTGAAAGAACGTCCGGAACCGTATTTAATTTACCCTTCCTGTGTATAACGTCAAAAGAATACTGTGACAAACGAGTAGACCAGCGAGCAAGTCTACCTGTTGGATTAGATAGTGATACTAACCATTGTAAACTAGAATGGTCAGTTACCACAGTGAAATGGGCGCCTTCTATGTAGGGCCTGAAGTGGTTGACCGAATCCAACACTGCTAACAGACCTTTATTGAAAAGTGAAAAAAAATTAGTTAAGGTTTATGTTAGTTTTTTTCATCGCTTGACTTTATATCACTCAAGGTGTGTAGGTATATAGGTATAATAATATTAAATATATGTAATTATAATAATAAAATTTAGAAAACGAATTATTATTATTTTTATTATTTATTTTTGGAAAACGAATTTTATAAAATATATTATGATAAAATTTTTAGAAAACGAATTTTATAAAATATATTATGATAAAACTATACTAACAGACCGAGCGATTAGTCATAATAGACCCGATATAGTTTTACATGACAAAATTAAAAAAATAACTTATATCATTGATGTCGCTATACCAAATTGGAAGCTTATGGCTAGAGATGGCAAAATTTAGCATTAATTTTCAGATTTTTTAGCATTAACAATTGGAAATTTAGCGTTTTATAGCATTTGTAGGCATAATTTAGCGTTTTGTAGCAAAATAGAAAAAAATGTATTTCCTGAATGTTTTTAGCGCATATTTTAAGTATTTTTGGTAAAATATATGTTTAACCTTCATTTGCAAGTATTTCCATGTGAAAGATAATAAATAATTAATTTTTATATTTAATTAATAAGGAAGGAAACTCTAAGTACGGGTCAAACACAAACACAACAAATGCAGATTGCTATTAACATCAATAGGCGTAATTTATTTCGCACAATTTGTGCAATGTCAAAAAGCAATTTTAGCCTACAGTACAAAAATATTAAATATTTACACATAAAATAGTAACAAAATTATAAAAAATCGTAATGTAAATATAGATTTTTTGAAATTCTCACATATTATTTTAATACCCGGTATTTTCGGGAAATTCGCGCCTATTTCGCTAAATAGAATAATTTAGCTGAAATACGGCCAAAATCACGTTTTTCGCGTTAATTCGCGAAATGGAAATCACTGGAAAAACTTTCAAATGCCTTGAAACGCAAAGAAAACTTACAAATGCCCTATTTTCGAACCATAAATATTTTTTCGCGTTTTTAGTTAAAACGAAATTTTGCCATCTCTACTTATGGCACAGACTACGCCAATCAAGTAACAGAATCATCACTGCCATGGTTGCCTGGATGGAGTCCCCTCTGATGGCCCTCTGGAGACGGGATATGTGCAAATATACCCCATAAACGGCTGTTCACACTCATTTTTGTGTTTATATTTTTCCACTTAAATTCACAACCACCAACCACCGCTGGTGCAGTGACTTTTTAACATTTTACCATTGTTTTTTTTAATAATATAAACTATAAAATTCACTGCATCCCAAACCAAAGTGTTGTGTACAACGGATAAAGTGCGCGGATTGGCCGCTTTAATTATGAGCTCACCTTTCAGGGCTCCTATTGGTTGCGTTTGTGTTGTGAATTTGTGATACCCCATGTTTACAATCGAAACTATCTAAATCATCTGTATTAAATCCTTTTAAAGTGACAATTGTGCGTCGAAAGAGATTACTCTCATCTCGCAAAATACTTTTTAGTATATTTTTGTGTATTTTTTCTTTTAAATAAAATTATCCAATACCTACAAAAAAACATATCCGATAATTTCGTGAATAAAACAGAAACTTTTCGGTAGAACCGATAGTGGATTTCGTAGATACATTTCAGGCGCAAAGCTGAACAGAACCTAATACTTTGTTTCAAACATTGTTTTTTTTTTATGTGTCCTTATAAATTAGTGTTTAATAATGAATCGTCCTAAAAAACGACACATAAGCACCATGATGTCTCCTAGTCCAGAGGATATAGGAGGAAAGTGCGTCACGATTGAGGATGCGGATGAAAACAGCTCGGTTACGTCATCCAAAGGCTCGGACGTCACCGAAGCGGAATATCCTTGCGCTTCAGGAGTAGATGTGCTCAATGAAACCCAAGCACATTTGACAGCTCTTCAACTTGTGTTAGCAGAGAAGCAATCTAAGGTCTCAAAAGACCAGCAGCTGAGGATCGCTAGAAACGTATCGGAAGTTTTCAGATCCGTATCTCAGCTGTTGTTGGAGCGCGAGACGATGCGTGGCGGATTTAGCTACAGTTACAGCACAACTTAGAATGGCAGAAATAAAAATACGCCACGAGAAGAGGGAAAAAAGGCACCTTGAGCAAAAAATCATACAATTAGAGTCTGATCTCGGGCCTGTAATGCGGAGAGTGGCAGTGGCAACGGAGGCTACCCTCTCCTTTGCTGACATCGCCCAAAAACAGCCATATGATGCTCACCAACCCCCACCAATCACTCAACAAGGACATCGCGTCGGACCACCAAGACCTGCCGTTTGCATCTTTCCAACGGATTCGGACGCCACAAAGGACAGTGACGGTACGAAAAAAATGATTGAAGATACAATTCGGCCATCTGAACTAGGCGTTCGGGTCACGGGAATAAAAAAAATAAGAAATAAAGGTATCTTGATCAATACGGCAACCACGGGCGAACAACAAAAGCTATTAAATGCACCTTGCTTCGACAACTCGAGCAAACTGAAGGCCCGACTACCGTCAAAGCGTCTACCGAGACTGATATTCTTTAATGTTCCCCGGGACCTGACCGACAAAGATTTTTTAAGGATGGCTCTCACTAGTATTCCCAACGTTGAAGACATTGAAGAAACTATTGCAGGCTGTAAACTAAGTCACCTGGCTGGTGCTCGCACAGGTAACGCTTGTCACCGTATCTACGCAGTACCCGCTACCGTACGTAAATTTCTAGTCGAGCAAGTGAAAGTATTTATAAGCTGGACTATTTGCCGCGTCCGAGATTTTATTGGCCTTACTGTCTGCACCAAATGCCACATGATTGGTCACTCATACAAGTATTGCAGAGATACCAAACCCACATGTGGACATTGTGCTCAACAGAATCATACTGGTGAGTCCTGCCCAAATTCCACCATCAAACCAGTTTGCGCGACATGCACCAGATTTGGTAATCCTGCTGATCACTCAACTGGAGATAGGGACAACTGCCCGGCCTACATTGCTGCACTCAAGAACGACCTTGCAACTATAGATTATGGAGTGTAACATACATGAGCATAAGTGCCTCACCATCGAGAATTATAATCCCGTGACGAACTGTCTACGAATAATGTATATGAACGCGAGAAGCATCCGTAATAAGTTTGATGAGATCGAAGAAAAAGTAAGAAGTTCGCGGTACATTGTACACGTGCTCGTCATTACGGAAACGTGGCTTAAGATTGGAGAGGAAAAGTTTTACTCCCTGAATGGTTACAAAAGTGTTTTTGCTTCTCGCCCCAACGAAGGAGGAGGCGACGTAGCAATATATGTGATTGATACTATGAAGTGTGCAATTATTGAAAATTTCTCAAATGAAAATTCCTTTTTAGGTATAACGCTTAGTAGCAGTGATAGGAAACCAGTTAACATCTATGCTATCTATCGAAAACCCAACACAAATATGCAGGATTTTCTAATACATCTAGAAAAAATACTGAACGAAAGTAGACAAGATACATTAATATTCGGAGACTTTAACATTGACGTATCCATATCCCCACACTCTTCATTAAATTTTTGCAACATCTTACAATCTTACAATTTTTCAATACATAACAAAACATTTCCCACGAGAGTCACTGATACAAGCTGCACCTTAATAGATCACATCTTATCAAATAGGCAAAACATTCAGACTACTATATCGAATATTGATGATCCACTTAGTGACCATAATATACTTATTGTTGATTATAAGAACAACTTAAAAAAATGTTTTAATAATAGAACCAAATCCCGGATTACGAGACCTATCATCAACAGTATGTCAGTAAAATCCTATCTTCTTGATAACAATTTCACGATCAACTTAAGCAACTCAGAAGACCCTTTTAAAAGTTTCAATTATCACATTAAAAAGGCAATAGAATCAGGTACAACTACACCAAAAACAGGATTAAGAAGTCGGGTACAACTGAATACTCCGTGGTTTGATTCCAAATTAAAAAAAATTAATCAAAGAACGAAACCAGATTCACAAGCAGTGGAAACAAGACCCTGGTACAATGATTGATACAATTGAACTTTGTCCATTTGGACATTGATCCAATTGAACTTTGTCCATTTGGACATTCATCCATTGGAACTTTGTCCATTTGGACATTGATACAATTGAAATTTGTCCATTTGGACATTGATACAATTGAACTATGTCCATTTGGACATTGATACAATTGAACTTTGTCCATTTGGACATTCATCCATTGGAACTTTGTCCATTTGGACATTCATCCATTGGAACTTTGTCCATTTGGACATTGATACAATTGAACTTTGTCCATTTGGACATTGATACAATTGAATTTTGTCCATTTGGACATTGATACAATTGAACTTTGTCCATTTGGACATTGATACAAATGAACTTTGTCCATTTGGACATTGATAAAATTGAACTTTGTCCCTTTGGACATTGATACAATTGAATTTTGTCCATTTGGACATTCATTCATTGGAACTTTGTCCATTTGGACATTCATTCATTGGAACTTTGTCCATTTGGACATTCATCCATTGAAACTTTGTCCATTTGGACATTGATCCAATTGAACTTTGTCCATTTGGACATTGATACAATTGAATTTTGTCCATTTGGACATTGATACAATTGAATTTTGTCCATTTGGACATTGATTTAATTGAACTTTTTCCATTTGGACATTGATACAATTGAATTTCGTCCATTTGGACATTCATTCATTGGAACTTTGACCATTTGGACATTCATTCATTGGAACTTTGTCCATTTGGACATTCATCCATTGAAACTTTGTCCATTTGGACATTGATCCAATTGAACTTTGTCCATTTGGACATTGATACAATTGAACTTTGTCCATTTGGACATTGATACAATTGAATTTTGTCCATTTGGACATTGATACAATGGAACTTTGTCCATTTGGACATTGATTTAATTGAACTTTGTCCATTTGGACATTGATACAATTGAACTTTGTCCATTTGGACATTGATACAATTGAACTTTGTCCATTTGGACATTGATACAATTGAATTTTGTCCATTTGGACATTGATACAATTGAACTTTGTCCATTTAGACTTTCATTCATTGGAACTTTGTCCATTTGGACATTGATACAATTGAACTTTTTCCATTTGGACATTGATACAATTGAACTTTGTCCATTTAGACCTTCATTCATTGGAACTTTGTCCATTTGGACATTGATACAATTGAACTTTGTCCATTTGGACATTGATACAATTGAACTTTGTCCATTTAGACATTGATACAATTGAACTTTGTCCATTTAGACATTGATACAATTAAACTTTGTCCATTTGGACATTGATACAATTGAACTTTGTCCATTTGGACATTGATACAATTGAACTTTGTCCATTTGGACATTGATACAATTGAATTTTGTCCATTTGGACATTCATTCATTGGAACTTTATCCATTTGGACATTGATACAATTGAATTTTGTCCATTTGGACATTAATATAATTATGACGGACGCAACGAATGTAGCGGGATATATATATATATATATATTTATATTTATATTTTTTTTTGTTATTTCTTAATATTTTCTCATTATACTTGTAATCACAATTTTACAATTGTGTATTTTGTACCTTCTTTACAATGGATTACATCTATTTACTGTCAGTATCTCCTGCATAATATAGATATTCTCCGATGTACACTGCATCATGTATCACTTCTATGTAAAAGCCTTTTTATGCGTATATATAAATAAATAAATCAATATGTAACTATTTAATCTAGTTTTTTTTGTTAAACAGGTTACATATGCAACTATTTAACCTAGTTTTTGTTAAATAGGTTATATATGTAATTATTTAACCAAGTTTTTGTTAAATAGGGTACATATGTAACTGTTTAACCTAGTGTTTTTTTCATCACCTTTCATAACTTTATAGCACATTTTATAGGTGTGTTGAATTGTCATTTTGATGAGTTATCGTAGAACCATAACATTGATGGGTATAAGTAAAAACAAAATGTTCCCGAATATTCTATTTTGGTTTTAATTCTAATTAACCGGTAAAAATCAATTAGTGTATCGCCCAGTAATTTATCGGGGTGAAATCCCAACGGATCGGAAAGGAAAAGTTACGGGTGACAGTTGACACGATTATCCGATTAGCCCATCATTCAAATACCCTCGCAATAGCATTATTAATTTTATATCACCCACCTATCTCTGTCATATCAAATGCTATTCGAGCCCGAGTCGAGTGTCATGACTTCTTTAAAAATATACCATAAGAATATTCCTTGTCAGAATTTTGTTTATTATCTGTACAGAATACGAAGTGAAAATTCTGAGAAAAGCTGTTTAGTGACGATTTTAGCCTTTCAGTTGACAAACTCTAAAACTTCCTTCCAATCCCAAGATGGCACACATTTATATATTTGTATTTAACACATTTTTGTGCGGAATAGTTCAGATATTATAACGATTTTGGTTGTTCGTGATACAATAAGTGTGATATATTCAGAATTAGATATTGTTGAAGTATTTCTGAGATCAAAGAATGTTTCAATGTGAAGAAATAAAACTTATACTTAATCATATTTAGAAGTGTTTTTATTAAAATTAATAGAAGGCTTTGAATTTAAAACTGTGTATCTAAGGTGAAGTATGAATCTGACACAATGCAAAGAGTTTGTTAGTATCAGTCACAAATTTACTTTCAAACAGTCATTCAAGCCGCCGCGCTTAGTAACTTACAGCCGATGTATCTTTTTAGTAAGCAACATTGCAACAACAAGCTGTAACTTACAGCCGATTTATCTTTTTAGTAAGCAACATTGCAACAACAAGCTGTAATTTACAGCCGATTTATCTTTTTAGTGAGCAACGTTGCAACAACACTAAATCCACGTTCACACAAATACGACAATGGAAATGCTATTAGAAATCGTTGAATAACCGACCATAACATATATATGTTACTATAGATTCGCTTCTCCAGCCAAAGTTTTTGGTAGCCATTCTTGAAGTTAATGTTTAATTCTTTGTTTGTTGTCAGTTTTATAAGTTGTTCTTCTAACTGGGTTGATCCTGTTGTGTCTATGTGATGTCTGTATGAATTTGTGTGAGTGCAAGCGAGATAGCATGCTTACGAGATGCTATAAAAGGCGATGCACGTTAGTTGTGCGCCCTCTTTTGTTACAAGCAGCTCCCCAATAAATATCAGTACAAGATCAAGTATCATTATTGTGTACGACCTTCACCCGCTACAATACTCCATACATTACAGTTGATATTTGAAAAAGGATCCAACACCCAGTCTGGTATGTTAATATCCATGTCGGAAGTCGTTCCTTAAAATCATCGTGTAGATTATTATTTAAGTCTGTATTCTGTCAGATTGTTATAGATGGAATTGGTCTGCCGTCACCCTCTAGATTTCCATATCCAGATACCCCTGCTTGCATTCGTATAAATTGTAATACATAGTTAGTGTTCCCAACCATCTGGTCTAGCGCAGAATGTAACCGAAGCCCATCGGTCGCACAAACAACGCACCCCAATGCTTTTTAAAGAGTTGGGTATATTTTTAAAGTAAATATATTTTTCAAACAAATGCATTCAATACTGTTATATATATTTCATTGAATCTGACAAAGATTTCAATAAATTTACAAATTAAGCCATTTTAACATAACAATAATATTTTATCTACATCGATTGCATTCGAAAATATTATTTTAAAAAATAACATCACATTGACAAATTTGTGGAAAACTGTTAAGATATAGATAAATGAATGATAGAAGTATGATAAAAAGACATGGCACGATCAAGTTAATCATATACTTGAGCCCAGTCAATAGTCAGAATAAAATAAGACGTTTGTATTGTAATGTTTATACGTGAAGTAAGGATTGTGTTTCGAATAAGGTGGTGTGGCGGTCTATCCTGGATACACTTATTTTCGCGTAAAACAAAGTAAAACAAGTTTAAAATGTAAAAATTACGTACAGAATATTATTTATATATAAATATTATATTTAATTTAATTATAAAAAAAAATTATAATTAAAATTAATACTTTTAAAATTAGTTCTGCAAATTAAAGAACTATCAACAAAACACACTTTTTTAAAGAACTAACACCCCACATTACTTCACTTAAATTATATGTTATAAAAAAAACCTGTATTGTTAAAGACAAATTTCCTTCTCATGTTCGTCATACTTTCCTTTCAGTTCTTTCCCTACTTTCTCAGTGGTTCGTGTCTCTGACGAATGTAAACACTTAACCAGTGGCTGTTCCTCACAGGAGGACGGTGCACAGTGTGTCGAATCCCAATCTAGCTCCCCTTTATTCATTCCCATACTCTAAAATCATTTGTTTATAAGATACCAAACTTACAGAATTACAAAATACGTCATTTTAAAGTTAATTAAATAAGGAACAGTTTACAGAAATCGCATAATTTAAAAAAAATATTTACGTAGAAAGGCTTCAATTTTAATACTGAACAAATTAATACGTATTGGAGTGCGTTGATGTCTCTTTCACAACTTCTAAAGAATTATGATTTTTAAATAAGATATCATTAATACTACTTTGCATTTTAAGTCATTTTGAAGATTATTAAATACAAAAGTATTTAAAAAATAAAACGTATATAAACATTAATTTTAAAGCTTTTCGCATGAATAAGAAGAGATTAAATTTTTCTTGTCTTTTCAATAAAAAATCTTCCCAATACTCCAATTTCAATTGAACAACATAAGATACTTATAGCCTTATAACCTCCGTCATTTTGAAGGTAATTAAATGTGAAAGTGTTTAAGAAAAAAAATTACTTAAAATATTATATAGGTAGGCAGTGTAGGCACCGCTTTAAGTACTATACTAATATTAATACACGTTAGAATATTTTTGTCCTTTCAATAATTTACCCTTCTACTCCATTGTCGTTTTTGTGAACAAGTTAGCATGTTTCGAGTCTTACGTCATTTTAAATGTAGTTTAAAAAGAAGGAGTTTTGTGTAATAATAAATTTCTAATTATTTTTTACACTGGCAGGCATCAATTTAAATATTGTTTGTACCTACAAAAACTTAATTGTTTTAGTATAATATTTATGTAAATATTTACCTATCTGTGTATTTTGGTATCAATCAGATTCCCGGTCGTCACTTTCTTCTGATAAAGTAGTCTCGGATCTCAAAGGAGCGGATGGAGTTGACAGCAATGCCAACACATCTGGTGAGAATCTCGTACTTTTTCCATTGGGTGATTTCCGCAAACTGGATATTAGTGGATCTGACGAAATTAGCAATATATGCAAGAGGTCCATATTCGTGTCAATCCGGGAAGTCTTCCTTGTATCAGGGTCAGGATAGCAAGCAGTTTTAGCCTTTTTAACTAAATAATATGAAGGATAAAGTGGACTATTTAGTTCTCTTGCCTGTTTCCTAATAAGTTTATATTGATTAGTAGTTAACTTAGCATTTACGATCAAAGACAGGGCTTGATTTGCCGTCAATGTTGCTTGTGTGGAACAAGGTATATTATTTTATTTTTTATTTTTGTGGCATATCGCGGCGATGATGAAAATATTTTGCCCACCATTGAAGCAGCATTTTTTTTACCAGAAGCCCGTAGAGATGCTTGAGCCACCATGGATATTTGTGTTTTGTTGGAGAACTGAAGGATTTTTTCAATTCTTTTGCTGTGGTTTTTTCGCAACAATCCCCAAAAAGTTTTTTTGGGCGACCGCGTCTGGAAGCACTTGTAACGTTTAACGTTGTATTGTAACTACAAGAAGGTATTGCACCATAAACAATATCACTAAAATTAATGTCTTTGTTGAGCCAAACGGAATAATTGTTCACAAATTTATGAGCATGTCTTCCACTTTTCTTCCAACGCATGTGAATTCCAATGGTCACTACACTAATCGAATGTTAAAGTGATTTCAAAATATCGTCAGTAGGATCTACAAAACCAAAATGTCGAATAACATGACGTAATATCTTGTTTGCTCGGTCTTCCTTCGGGTTTCGTAACCAAATATCGAATATCGTTCGGTTAGAAATTGATGGCTGTATCACTGGAATGTGAAGAAATGGCATGAAAACGCAAACAGATGCAGAAAAATTTTTAACCAAATGAAATAAAGATGAGTCAACTTTACGACAAAATTTTTTTGGAATCATAGAAATGCATAGAAATAAACTTTCAGACCATGTAAACTTTTGAAACCAGATAAATGAATAAATATTGCTTTATGTTATTTTTGATTAAATCTTACATGCAATCTGGAAAATATAAACGGTCTAACACGATGAAAAAAATTAATGCATACCTTGATTTGTCGCCTCCATTTCACAGAAAAATAATAAAATTTCACACAAATAAACCACAACCATTCAGCGCAGACGTTCAAAACAGACTGTTTATTGGGGTACAGCGCGGCGGCTCAAGTACAATGGACTTTAAATGTGATCAAACCTACCCCAAAGGCAATAAAAATAAAAATATTTTGCAGTTTTATCTACCTGGGATATTTAACAACTCAATGCTGAATATTTAAAAAATATTTGAAATACACCAATTTTGTATTAAAGGGGAGCTAGATTGGGATTCGGCACACCGTGCGGTGGGACAAACCCCACCAGATATTCCAGAAACCTACTAAAAGAATAAAAAAAACATTCGATGCTTTGTCTACATGTAAATAAATGAATTCTACAAACATAAAAGCAATTAATATTTATAGAAATATAATATTTTCAAGTGAAATGCAACCGCTCCGCGCCACGTCTGTAACTAGAACCAGCGACAAGCGACCAACCGATGCGCGCGTCCGTTGTTGCATTTCTCAGTTCACATAACGTAGCGTGAAGAGGGGATAATCCGAGATGTCACTTCAGACATTTGGGTATTTTATTTGCGATTGTTTCGCAAATTTCAAATGCCGTGGGGAAAGTCCGTTAAATCAAGACCTCCTAGATATAAAAGGTTTTGATTAAATCCCCTACTGCCGTACTTGTGAACCGTTTGTTTAGTTCAAGAAAGTTACTATTTTTTATGATAAACATCAGTTTATAAGACAAGATTTCTTATGCATAGCACAAAAAATAACAAATTTATATTAGCAATAATTAATCGCGTGAAATATCCATACAAATTGAAAATATCTCCTGAGTAAAAATAAATGCCATCGACGGGAATTGAACCCGCACCTTCCTTTTAAAAATAAAGTTTGTTGATTACAGGTGAAAAAATCAGTAATTGTTGATTGAAGTCCTAGTACATATTGAATTATTTGGCGTGTAAAATAAGCCGACGTAGATCAGTGGTTCAGAGCACCTGACCGGACATCAGAAGGTGCGGGTTCAATTCCCGTCGGCGGCATTTATTTTTACTCGGGAGATATTTTCAATTTGAATGGAGCGCCCTTGAGGTGATTTTGCATTTATACAAGTCATCAAATTATTATTATTATTTAATTATTTAAGACAATATTAGCGATTTCTAAACGAAAATCTTAAGTAGAAAAATCAGAAAAGGATACGGTCACATCTAGGACTCGAACCCAGGACCCTTGCCTCGCCGGGGCACCGCTCTTTACGACTGAGCTAATGGGACCCTATCCCCTTCGGTCACATTTAACTGTATCATACTTCGAATAAGAACTATAAACATTGTCTTCATTTGAAATCGCTAATATTGTCTTCAATAATTAAATATTACAATTTGAGGTTTTACTCAATAAAGTTATTCCAAAAAAATAAAAATTATTATTATATTTCAAGCGACTAATTATTTATTGCTTATAATAATTTGCAAGAAAGTTACGTAGTTTCGAGCGACGGAAATCAAATGGATGATAATCTTGCAAGTTATTGCGTTATTTTTATTTTACTATATTATGTGAGCACAAACATATAAATTTTAATTTATTTTGTGTTTAGGCGTCTGATTAGGTGCACGCGTCGACCAAACATTGTCTATGTATCGATGAGTGCATGACTCGTCTATGAACATTTCAGTTTAAAATATCTTATATTATAATCTCCGGGAAGTGAGATTTCAGTACACTACATGTAAAAAATGTCAGTACACACCATCGAAGAAGTGCTCGAGCCGCCACTGTACTTAAGTATGTTGGGCTATACGGATGAAGAGATGTAGGGATGTAAGTCGGTGTGGTGGTATGAATGTGGGAGAAACAGAACCAGTAGCAACAATACCAACAAATTTCATTTTAATTAATAGTTTATACATTCTTGTTCGCGCAGTTGTATATGGAAGTAGCTACGTATGTATTCGCAAAGACTTGATGGATAGAAAACCTCTTATCAAATCCCGAAAAACAGATGCCGGTAGCTCGTTCCACATAAACCAACACTCTTCCACTGAGCTAGGAGACCTGATTATTTTTCCGATTTTTTTTAAGTCTCATATTTCTATTTATTTATGTAGTTATAATTTTTTTCATAAAATAATTCATTTTTTGCTGCTATATTTTTTTTATTTTAAAAATGTTCTACCTCAATATATTTGTAGCTCAGATAGTGTATCAATTATACCCATACGATTTTTTCATTTATATTCGACACTGGTTGACTTTTCTACAAGTCTTGAATGAATGTGATCTATTTACTGATAATTTCTCAAATTTTTCATCTTCTTATAATTCTCTAACTTCTCTATCCTCTTTTTGCAACCCAAACTAGCTATAACCTCATTTTTCTAATTTCTCTATTTTATATTATGGTAATGTATAGATTCTATGTCCGCAAACTGTAAAATTCACCCGCCATAACACAGGGTCATCCCCAGCATGGAGGGTGAAATATCATAAAAAACCACATGTACTCTCTAAATCATGTATCAATAAAATAAATAAATAAATCATCTATTTATTGGAATAACTTTCGAAGGTTATATAATTCAAAGTGATTGACTAAACGTAGCCTATTTAACTCGATCTTTTGCATTTCTTCTGTCTGTAAAATTTGTTAGCATGTTCCGTTTCAAGATGATGTCCGTTTTAATGGTTTGATTGCTTTTTTAATGTAAAATTTTCGTATTTATCTGGACTTTTGTATTTGCATTTTTTTTTCAATATTATGGTACCACCTACCTGCCTGACAAATTTGAAAAAAATAATTATCAGTGAGAAAGTTAAGTTTATTTGGACAAATCGTATAACTCTGCATTTGATTTGATTTCAATTTCACATAGGTCTTTATATTTAAGTATCTACTTACACAATCTTTATCATGTTTGCATAAACCAAAAAATTGTATTTATTAATAACTCTTTTACATCGTTTCTTTCCAGATTCTAGAGTGGAATTCGCTTTAGTTGTGGAAAAGTTGTTGAGTTAAACCTTCGCTTGCAGCTTGCATAAGGATACAGAAGTCCGCTACATAGAGCGAGCTCTAATGGGGTATATTGTAATTTACTTGTATTCTCATATCCGATTTTATTTGAATTTTATTTTATCTTTTGTATTTTTGCCCATGGGTACTGGACCCTTAGTCTGTTATTATAATTTTATGTTTAAGTGAAAACCTATCATTATATATTATTTGTATTTTTTTCAACTTCCGATTTAGTTGTCCGGGTTAAATCTTCCCCAAGGGAAAAAGTTAACCCTTCCACTCACTTTTCCACAAATGATCATCTAGTCAATCAACATTATGTAAGTGCATTATATAAGCAAAATAAATACAAAACAATACAAGAACAACACGTCAAATCACCAGAGATCAAATGGGAAAATAATTCACCGACTCCAGATATTTTCATATCAGAGGGTTCGGCTCGGTAGAACTTCTAACAGGGCCTATAAATCCTACTGATCCCTCAACATAAATATTTAAAAAGTCTTTTGTTATCCTACATGTATTCAAAATGACCGACTTTTGCATCTTTATAAATAATTTTTTTGAAAGATCTAATACGCCTAAATTTTTAATTAGAGAGCTAGGTATAATGCCAGTAGCCGAAATAACGAATGGTAATATTTTTATAGTCTGAGAATGCCAAATTCTTTTTATTTCATTTCCTAAATCTGTGTATTTTCTTATTTTTTCGCTAATAGATTTTTGAATATTACAGGAATTTGGTATAGCGACATCAATGATATAAGTTATTTTTTTAATTTTGTCATGTAAAACTATATCGGGTCTATTATGACTAATCGCTCGGTCTGTTAGTATAGTTTTATCATAATATATTTTATAAAATTCGTTTTCTAAAAATTTTATCATAATATATTTTATAAAATTCGTTTTCTAAAAATAAATAATAAAAATAATAATAATTCGTTTTCTAAATTTTTATTTATTTTTTTTTATTAAATATCAAAATAATATACAAAAATCAAAAAGTCCCAATAAACTACTTTAAAGTAGTTTGTCATTGGGTGCTTTTACATATATTATATATAATAATATTATCATTTACAACTCAACACACCTTAAGTGATATAAAGTCAAGCGATGAAAAAAACTTACATAAACCTTAACTAATTTTTTTTCACTTTTCAATAAAGGTCTGTTAAATTGTCATTTTGACGAGTTATACGGTATAACCAAAAAATGTGTATTGCATTTTGTCTCCAGTGACATTTTACAGTGTAATATTCTTTAGCATTTGGAAAGATCAAATAAAAAACTTTTTTAATAATAATTATAATGCTCTGGCCAGGGCTTTTTAAGTCCATATTTAATCGCTTAAATATAGAAATAGAGAAGATGATAGATAACAACACGGCACATTAAATTTTAAGAAACTATGTTTTTACTTATAGAAAAAAAAGTACTGCATTTTTACTTACCAACAGCGATGAATAAATGGAAGCGCAAAATTTTACATTAATTTTTTTTGTTTATAATAATTTTTGATAAGCCGAATTCAGAAAACATGGTATGAAAATTCATTCCAGTTGACCAGCATATGGGGGAGACGGACAAGGACCTAAGGTTGGGTTAGGTTAGGTTAGGAGAGCTGATATGAAAATGAATGTTACCATTCCTTCTGGCCAGGATGTAGGGGGAGATAGAACAGGACCTGGGATTGGGGTCTGCCCCATGCTGTAGCAGCCACTGCACCAGCCGGTGGTTGCCAGCGCGGGCGGCGAGGTGCAGAGTGGATTGGTATATGTTCTGTTGCTCGTTTACTGTACAACCTTCAAAAGATAACAAACTAAAGGGTATGGAAAATAATTTGAATTACTACAAACATAAAACAATGGTTCCATGATAACTGAACACATTTAATAATAATAAGAATTTATTCCAGAATGTATGCAGGGGTAGTGCAATGCAATACATTCCATATTTGAAATAATATACAAAATAAGTAATAAAAATAATAATAAGGGAGGTAATAACATAGGTGATTCAGACAGGCACAAAAAAGCGGAATTTAAGTGAAAAAATATAAAATATAAACACAAAAATGAGTGTGAACAGCCGTTTATGGGGGATATTTGCACATATCCCGTCTAAAGAGGGCCATCAGAGGGGACTCCATCCAGGCAACCATGGCAGTGATGATTCTGTTACTTGTGTGATGAACTTGCCCTGGGATAAAATTTTTTTATTATTGATTTATTACGGTTAGAAAGAATTTTTCAGTTGATTTCACGACATAGGGGATTACCAGATGTTGGCCTTAAAGCTGTTTTAGAAACAAGTGTTTAGATTTATTAGGGTAGAGAAAAAAATAGGAACATTGACTGTATCGTCACAGACCTCCGTGATGGTCGTCTGAATTCTTAGATTTTATTCAGTGGAGAGCGAATTTGGGCTGGAAGAGTCTTGTTACATTCTTTTGAACAAAGGATTGGACATTTTACTTGAGAAGTAACAATTTATTGGTTTTGAAACGATTTAAATTAATGTGACGGGTTCTAAGAGATGATAATTGATGTGTTCCTTTAGTGCATTTCTGTCTTTTGAATACAAAAAGCATTCAAAGTTCAAAAGAACATAAATTAGGCGTCGCCACATGGGGAAAGGGGAGTTGGCTTGGAGGTGGAAGATGGTCTGGATTTGAAAGCGCGGAGAGACGGTCGAGACAGTTAGCGTTGAAGAACGGCAGAAGGAAGTCGATAGTCTGGATTGGAAAGCGCGGAGAGACGGTCGGGAGAGTTAGCGTTGAAGAGCGGGAGAAGAAAGTCGTGGTTAGAAAAAGCGGTTCAAGATAGTCAGTTTGAAAGCGTTGGGAGACGATCAAATAGAATCTAGAGGGTCAGAGTTTCAAGGTCTGGGAGACGGTCAGGGATAATCAGGATCGGTCAGCGTTTTAAGATAGTCGAGTCAGTAAAAACTAGGAAGCGCGTCAACAAGAATTAATCGTCGGGGCGCGAACACGGCTAAAATCATTTAGTGTAGAAGGAGTGATTTTTCTAACAGCATGAGTATTTTACTGCATGTGTGTGTGGTTGTTTCTTATAATTGTTTGGATTGTTGACACTAAGATGTATCGGTAAGTCTGTTATAATCTAATTATTAACACTTATTTCCCTAATGTAAACCAAGTAATTCAATTGTATTTTGAAGTAAGAGTATTCAACTTGAGTACTATAGGTAATTATGTTAAAGTCTTGAACGGAAGAACTTACGACAATAGTCCGGACCCGTTTAGCCAGGGCCATAAATCACCTAGAGGGCCGACCGGGACTCGGCCATTTCAAAACTCAAAAAAAAATAACCGGCAGATTATTCAACAATAGACATTGTTTACGAGTAAGGTACCTTTCGTTATTTAACATGAATTCTAATAATTCTCCGGTAGTTATATTAAGCGTCCAAAAATTTATTAAATATAAACCATTGTACTAATGCAATGTTTTTATAATCCGGCGAACGGTTATTAGTCGAAACAATCAGATACCTATAGGCAGAGTAGTAACGGATAGAACGGTAAATTATATGCTTCAATTTTATTATTTAACAATAAGTTATCGTATCCTCCTTGGGATTTCATTCATATTTCGCGGAATTAATACAGCGGATTGAAGTTAGTCGCCGAAAGAACACATCTGTCTGGCATTCCTATTCTGTTAAGTGAGATTTTCATTTTTCATAAGTTTGGCGGGAACGAAGTGCACGAATTTTCCGTAGGCTGTCCTATCTTATCAAAGCGACAAAAGCGAAGGGAACGAAATTGGTAATTGGCTTGCCTAATAGGGACTTTTTGTGTTAGCAGAGTCGATTATAGTCGACTTTATCCATTCGGACATTGATCCAATTGAACTTTGTCCATTTGGACATTGATACAATTGAACTTTGTCCATTTGGACATTGATACAATTGAACTTTGTCCATTTGGACATTGATACAATTGAACTTTGTCCATTTGGACATTGATACAATTGAACTTTGTCCATTTGGACATTGATACAATTGAACTTTGTCCATTTGGAGATTGATACAATTGAACTTTGTCCATTTGGACATTGATTTAATTGAACTCTGTCCATTTGGACATTGATACAATTGAACTTTGTCCATTTGGACATTGATACAATTGAACTTTGTCCATTTGGACATTGATACAATTGAATTTTGTCCATTTAGACCTTCATTCATTGGAACTTTGTCAGTTTGGACATTGATACAATTGAACTTTGTTAATTTGGACATTGATACAATTAAATTTTGTCCATTTGGACATTGATACAATTGAACTTTGTCCATTTAGACCTTCATTCATTGGAACTTTGTCCATTTGGACATTGATACAATTGAACTTTTTCCATTTGGACATTGATACAATTGAACTTTGTCCATTTAGACCTTCATTCATTGGAACTTTGTCCATTTGGACATTGATACAATTGAATTTTGTCCATTTGGACATTGATACAATTAAACTTTGTCCATTTGGACATTGATACAATTGAACTTTGTCCATTTGGACATTGATACAATTGAACTTTGTCCATTTGGACATTGATGCAATTGAATTTTGTCCATTTGGACATTCATTCATTGGAACTTTGTCCATTTGGACATTGATACAATTGAACTTTGTCCATTTGGACATTGATACAATTGAATTTTGTCCATTTGGACATTGATATAATTGAATTTTGTCCATTTGGACTTTGATATAATTGAACTTTATCCATTTGGACATTGATACAATTGAACTTTGTCCATTTGGACATTGATACAATTGAACTTTGTCCATTTGGACATTGATACAATTGAACTTTTTCCATTTGGACATTGATACAATTGAACTTTTTCCATTTGGACATTGATACAATTGAACTTTGTCCATTTAGACATTCATTCATTGGAACTTTGTCCATTTGGACATTGATACAATTGAACTTTGTCCATTTGGACATTGATACAATTGAACTTTGTCCATTTGGACATTGATACAATTGAACTTTGTCCATTTGGACATTGATACAATTGAATTTTGTCCATTTGGACATTGATACAATTGAACTTTGTCCATTTGGACATTGATACAATTGAATTTTTTTCCATTTGGACATTGATATAATTGAACTTTGTCCATTCGGACATTGATACAATTGAACTTTGTCCATTTGGACATTGATACAATTTAACTTTGTCTATTTGGACATTGATACAATTGAATTTTGTCCATTTGGACATTGATACAATTGAACTTTGTCCATTTGGACATTGATTCAATTGAACTTTGTCCATTTGGACATTGATACAATTGAACTTTGTCCATTTGGACATTGATACAATTGAACTTTGTCCATTTGGACATTGATACAATTGAATTTTGTCCATTTGGACATTGATACAATTGAACTTTGTCCATTTGGACATTAATACAATTGAACTTTGTCCATTTGGACATTGATACAATTGAATTTTGTCCATTTGGACATTGATACAATTGAACTTTGTCCATTTAGACCTTCATTCATTGGAACTTTGTCCATTTGGACATTGATACAATTGAATTTTGTCCATTTGGACATTGATACAATTGAACTTTGTCCATTTGGACATTGATTTAATTGAACTTTGTCCATTTGGACATTGATACAATTGAACTTTGTCCATTTGGACATTGATACAATTGAACTTTGTCCATTTAGACCTTCATTCATTGGAACTTTGTCCATTTGGACATTGATACAATTGAACTTTGTCCATTTGGACATTGATACAATTGAACTTTTTCCATTTGGACATTGATACAATTGAACTTTGTCCATTTGGACATTGATACAATTGAACTTTGTCCATTTGGACATTGATACAATTGAACTTTGTCCATTTAGACCTTCATTCATTGGAACTTTGTCCATTTGGACATTGATATAATTGAACTTTGTCCAAATGGACAAAGTTTCAATGGATGAATGTCCAAATGGACAAAGTTCTAATGAATGAATGTCCAAATGGTCAAAGTTCCAATGAATGAATGTCCAAATGGACAAAATTCAATTGTATCAATGTCCAAATGGACAAAGTTCAATTGTATCAATGTCCAAATGGACAAAGTTCCAATGAATGAAGGTTTAAATGGACAAAGTTCAATTGTATCAATGTCCAAATGGACAAAGTTCAATTGTATCAATGTCCAAATGGACAAAGTTCAATTGTATCAATGTCCAAATGGACAAAGTTCAATTGTATCAATGTCCAAATGGACAAAGTTCCAATGAATGAAGGTCTAAATGGACAAAGTTCAATTGTATCAATGTCCAAATGGACAAAGTTCAATTGTATCAATGTCCAAATGGACAAAGTTCAATTGTATCAATGTCCAAATGGACAAAGTTCAATTAAATCAATGTCCAAATGGACAAAGTTCAATTGTATCAATGTCCAAATGGACAAAATTCAATTGTATCAATGTCCAAATGGACAAAGTTCCAATGAATGAAGGTCTAAATGGACAAAGTTCAATTGTATCAATGTCCAAATGGACAAAATTCAATTGTATCAATGTCCAAATGGACAAAGTTCAATTGTATTAATGTCCAAATGGACAAAGTTCAATTGTATCAATGTCCAAATGGACAAAGTTCAATTAAATCAATGTCCAAATGGACAAAGTTCAATTGTATCAATGTCCAAATGGACAAAATTCAATTGTATCAATGTCCAAATGGACAAAGTTCAATTGTATCAATGTCCAAATGGACAAAGTTCAATTGGATCAATGTCCAAATGGACAAAGTTTCAATGGATGAATGTCCAAATGGACAAAGTTCCAATGAATGAATGTCCAAATGGTCAAAGTTCCAATGAATGAATGTCCAAATGGACGAAATTCAATTGTATCAATGTCCAAATGGACAAAGTTCAATTGTATCAATGTCCAAATGGAAAAAGTTCAATTAAATCAATGTCCAAATGGACAAAGTTCAATTATATCAATGTCCAAATGGACAAAATTCAATTGTATCAATGTCCAAATGGACAAAGTTCAATCGGATCAATGTCCAAATGGACAAAGTTTCAATGGATGAATGTCCAAATGGACAAAGTTCCAATGAATGAATGTCCAAATGGACAAAGTTCCAATGAATGAATGTCCAAATGGACAAAATTCAATTGTATCAATGTCCAAAGGGACAAAGTTCAATTTTATCAATGTCCAAATGGACAAAGTTCATTTGTATCAATGTCCAAATGGACAAAGTTCAATTGTATCAATGTCCAAATGGACAAAATTCAATTGTATCAATGTCCAAATGGACAAAGTTCAATTGTATCAATGTCCAAATGGACAAAGTTCAATTGTATCAATGTCCAAATGGACAAAGTTTAATTGAATCAATGTCCAAATGGACAAAGTTCAATTGTATCAATGTCCAAATGGACAAAGTTCAATTGTATCAATGTCCAAATGGACAAAGTTCAATTGTACAATTTCGAAATGGACAAAGTTCCAGTGAATGAAGGTCTTAATGGACAAAGTTCAATTGTATCAATGTCCAAATGGACAAAGTTCAATTAAATCAATGTCCAAATGGACAAAGTTCAATTGTATCAATGTCCAAATGGACAAAGTTCAATTGTATCAATGTCCAAATGGACAAAGTTCAATTAAATCAATGTCCAAATGGACAAAGTTCAATTGTATCAATGTCCAAATGGACAAAGTTCAATTGTATCAATGTCAAAATGGACAAAGTTCAATTGTATCAATGTCCAAATGGACAAAGTTCAATTGTATCAATGTCCAAATGGAAAAAGTTCCAATGAATGAAGGTCTAAATGGACAAAGTTCAATTGTATCAATGTCCAAATGGACAAAGTTCAATTATATCAAAGTCCAAATGGACAAAATTCAATTATATCAATGTCCAAATGGACAAAATTTAATTGTATCAATGTCCAAATGGACAAAGTTCAATTGTGTCAATGTCCAAATGGAAAAAGTTCAATTGTATCAATGTCCAAATGGACAAAGTTCAATTGAATCAATGTCCAAATGGACAAAGTTCAATTGTATCAATGTCCAAATGGACAAAGTTCCAATGAATGAAGGTCTAAATGGACAAAATTCAATTGTATCAATGTCCGAATGGACAAAGTTCAATTATATCAACGTCCAAATGGAAAAAAATTCAATTGTATCAATGTCCAAATGGACAAAGTTCAATTGTATCAATGTCCAAATGGACAAAATTCAATTGTATCAATGTCCAAATGGACAAAGTTCAATTGTATCAATGTCCAAATGGACAAAGTTCAATTGTATCAATGTCCAAATGGACAAAGTTCAATTGAATCAATGTCCAAATGGACAAAGTTCAATTGTATCAATGTCCAAATGGACAAAATTCAATTGTATCAATGTCCAAATAGACAAAGTTAAATTGTATCAATGTCCAAATGGACAAAGTTCAATTGTATCAATGTCCGAATGGACAAAGTTCAATTATATCAATGTCCAAATGGAAAAAAATTCAATTGTATCAATGTCCAAATGGACAAAGTTCAATTGTATCAATGTCCAAATGGACAAAATTCAATTGTATCAATGTCCAAATGGACAAAGTTCAATTGTATCAATGTCCAAATGGACAAAGTTCAATTGTATCAATGTCCAAATGGACAAAGTTCAATTGTATCAATGTCCAAATGGACAAAGTTCCAATGAATGAATGTCTAAATGGACAAAGTTCAATTGTATCAATGTCCAAATGGAAAAAGTTCAATTGTATCAATGTCCAAATGGAAAAAGTTCAATTGTATCAATGTCCAAATGGACAAAGTTCAATTGTATCAATGTCCAAATGGACAAAGTTCAATTGTATCAATGTCCAAATGGATAAAGTTCAATTATATCAAAGTCCAAATGGACAAAATTCAATTATATCAATGTCCAAATGGACAAAATTCAATTGTATCAATGTCCAAATGGACAAAGTTCAATTGTATCAATGTCCAAATGGACAAAGTTCCAATGAATGAATGTCCAAATGGACAAAATTCAATTGCATCAATGTCCAAATGGACAAAGTTCAATTGTATCAATGTCCAAATGGACAAAGTTCAATTGTATCAATGTCCAAATGGACAAAGTTTAATTGTATCAATGTCCAAATGGACAAAATTCAATTGTATCAATGTCCAAATGGACAAAGTTCCAATGAATGAAGGTCTAAATGGACAAAGTTCAATTGTATCAATGTCCAAATGGAAAAAGTTCAATTGTATCAATGTCCAAATGGACAAAGTTCCAATGAATGAAGGTCTAAATGGACAAAGTTCAATTGTATCAATGTCCAAATGGACAAAATTTAATTGTATCAATGTCCAAATTAACAAAGTTCAATTGTATCAATGTCCAAACTGACAAAGTTCCAATGAATGAAGGTCTAAATGGACAAAATTCAATTGTATCAATGTCCAAATGGACAAAGTTCAATTGTATCAATGTCCAAATGGACAAAGTTCAATTGTATCAATGTCCAAATGGACAGAGTTCAATTAAATCAATGTCCAAATGGACAAAGTTCAATTGTATCAATCTCCAAATGGACAAAGTTCAATTGTATCAATGTCCAAATGGACAAAGTTCAATTGTATCAATGTCCAAATGGACAAAGTTCAATTGTATCAATGTCCAAATGGACAAAGTTCAATTGTATCAATGTCCAAATGGACAAAGTTCAATTGTATCAATGTCCAAATGGACAAAGTTCAATTGGATCAATGTCCGAATGGATAAAGTCGACTATAATCGACTCTGCTAACACAAAAAGTCCCTATTAGGCAAGCCAATTACCAATTTCGTTCCCTTCGCTTTTGTCGCTTTGATAAGATAGGACAGCCTACGGAAAATTCGTGCACTTCGTTCCCGCCAAACTTATGAAAAATGAAAATCTCACTTAACAGAATAGGAATGCCAGACAGATGTGTTCTTTCGGCGACTAACTTCAATCCGCTGTATTAATTCCGCGAAATATGAATGAAATCCCAAGGAGGATACGATAACTTATTGTTAAATAATAAAATTGAAGCATATAATTTACCGTTCTATCCGTTACTACTCTGCCTATAGGTATCTGATTGTTTCGACTAATAACCGTTCGCCGGATTATAAAAACATTGCATTAGTACAATGGTTTATATTTAATAAATTTTTGGACGCTTAATATAACTACCGGAGAATTATTAGAATTCATGTTAAATAACGAAAGGTACCTTACTCGTAAACAATGTCTATTGTTGAATAATCTGCCGGTTATTTTTTTTTGAGTTTTGAAATGGCCGAGTCCCGGTCGGCCCTCTAGGTGATTTATGGCCCTGGCTAAACGGGTCCGGACTATTGTCGTAAGTTCTTCCGTTCAAGACTTTAACATAATTACCTATAGTACTCAAGTTGAATACTCTTACTTCAAAATACAATTGAATTACTTGGTTTACATTAGGGAAATAAGTGTTAATAATTAGATTATAACAGACTTACCGATACATCTTAGTGTCAACAATCCAAACAATTATAAGAAACAACCACACACACATGCAGTAAAATACTCATGCTGTTAGAAAAATCACTCCTTCTACACTAAATGATTTTAGCCGTGTTCGCGCCCCGACGATTAATTCTTGTTGACGCGCTTCCTAGTTTTTACTGACTCGACTATCTTAAAACGCTGACCGATCCTGATTATCCCTGACCGTCTCCCAGACCTTGAAACTCTGACCCTCTAGATTCTATAAAAAAATAACTTATATCATTGATGTCGCTATACCAAATTCCTGTAATATTCAAAAATCTATTAGCGAAAAAATAAGAAAATACACAGATTTAGGAAATGAAATAAAAAGAATTTGGCATTCTCAGACTATAAAAATATTACCATTCGTTATTTCGGCTACTGGCATTATACCTAGCTCTCTAATTAAAAATTTAGGCGTATTAGATCTTTCAAAAAAATTATTTATAAAGATGCAAAAGTCGGTCATTTTGAATACATGTAGGATAACAAAAGACTTTTTAAATATTTATGTTGAGGGATCAGTAGGATTTATAGGCCCTGTTAGAAGTTCTACCGAGCCGAACCCTCTGATATGAAAATATCTGGAGTCGGTGAATTATTTTCCCATTTGATCTCTGGTATTTTCCATACCCTTTAGTTTGTTATCTTTTGAAGGTTGTACAGTAAACGAGCAACAGAACATATACCAATCCACTCTGCACCTCGCCGCCCGCGCTGGCAACCACCGGCTGGTGCAGTGGCTGCTACAGCATGGGGCAGACCCCAATCCCAGGTCCTGTTCTATCTCCCCCTACATCCTGGCCAGAAGGAATGGTAACATTCATTTTCATATCAGCTCTCCTAACCTAACCTAACCCAACCTTAGGTCCTTGTCCGTCTCCCCCATATGCTGGTCAACTGGAATGAATTTTCATACCATGTTTTCTGAATTCGGCTTATCAAAAATTATTATAAACAAAAAAAATTAATGTAAAATTTTGCGCTTCCATTTATTCATCGCTGTTGGTAAGTAAAAATGCAGTACTTTTTTTTCTATAAGTAAAAACATAGTTTCTTAAAATTTAATGTGCCGTGTTGTTATCTATCATCTTCTCTATTTCTATATTTAAGCGATTAAATATGGACTTAAAAAGCCCTGGCCAGAGCATTATAATTATTATTAAAAAAGTTTTTTATTTGATCTTTCCAAATGCTAAAGAATATTACACTGTAAAATGTCACTGGAGACAAAATGCAATACACATTTTTTGGTTATACCGTATAACTCGTCAAAATGACAATTTAACAGACCTTTATTGAAAAGTGAAAAAAAATTAGTTAAGGTTTATGTAAGTTTTTTTCATCGCTTGACTTTATATCACTTAAGGTGTGTTGAGTTGTAAATGATAATATTATTATATATAATATATGTAAAAGCACCCAATGACAAACTACTTTAAAGTAGTTTATTGGGACTTTTTGATTTTTGTATATTATTTTGATATTTAATAAAAAAAAATAAAAAAAAATTTAGAAAACGAATTATTATTATTTTTATTATTTATTTTTAGAAAACGAATTTTATAAAATATATTATGATAAAATTTTTAGAAAACGAATTTTATAAAATATATTATGATAAAACTATACTAACAGACCGAGCGATTAGTCATAATAGACCCGATATAGTTTTACATGACAAAATTAAAAAAATAACTTATATCATTGATGTCGCTATACCAAATTCCTGTAATATTCAAAAATCTATTAGCGAAAAAATAAGAAAATACACAGATTTAGGAAATGAAATAAAAAGAATTTGGCATTCTCAGACTATAAAAATATTACCATTCGTTATTTCGGCTACTGGCATTATACCTAGCTCTCTAATTAAAAATTTAGGCGTATTAGATCTTTCAAAAAAATTATTTATAAAGATGCAAAAGTCGGTCATTTTGAATACATGTAGGATAACAAAAGACTTTTTAAATATTTATGTTGAGGGATCAGTAGGATTTATAGGCCCTGTTAGAAGTTCTACCGAGCCGAACCCTCTGATATGAAAATATCTGGAGTCGGTGAATTATTTTCCCATTTGATCTCTGGTGATTTGACGTGTTGTTCTTGTATTGTTTTGTATTTATTTTGCTTATATAATGCACTTACATAATGTTGATTGACTAGATGATCATTTGTGGAAAAGTGAGTGGAAGGGTTAACTTTTTCCCTTGGGGAAGATTTAACCCGGACAACTAAATCGGAAGTTGAAAAAAATACAAATAATATATAATGATAGGTTTTCACTTAAACATAAAATTATAATAACAGACTAAGGGTCCAGTACCCATGGGCAAAAATACAAAAGATAAAATAAAATTCAAATAAAATCGGATATGAGAATACAAGTAAATTACAATATACCCCATTAGAGCTCGCTCTATGTAGCGGACTTCTGTATCCTTATGCAAGCTGCAAGCGAAGGTTTAACTCAACAACTTTTCCACAACTAAAGCGAATTCCACTCTAGAATCTGGAAAGAAACGATGTAAAAGAGTTATTAATAAATACAATTTTTTGGTTTATGCAAACATGATAAAGATTGTGTAAGTAGATACTTAAATATAAAGACCTATGTGAAATTGAAATCAAATCAAATGCAGAGTTATACGATTTGTCCAAATAAACTTAACTTTCTCACTGATAATTATTTTTTTCAAATTTGTCAGGCAGGTAGGTGGTACCATAATATTGAAAAAAAAATGCAAATACAAAAGTCCAGATAAATACGAAAATTTTACATTAAAAAAGCAATCAAACCATTAAAACGGACATCATCTTGAAACGGAACATGCTAACAAATTTTACAGACAGAAGAAATGCAAAAGATCGAGTTAAATAGGCTACGTTTAGTCAATCACTTTGAATTATATAACCTTCGAAAGTTATTCCAATAAATAGATGATTTATTTATTTATTTTATTGATACATGATTTAGAGAGTACATGTGGTTTTTTATGATATTTCACCCTCCATGCTGGGGATGACCCTGTGTTATGGCGGGTGAATTTTACAGTTTGCGGACATAGAATCTATACATTACCATAATATAAAATAGAGAAATTAGAAAAATGAGATTATAGCTAGTTTGGGTTGCAAAAAGAGGATAGAGAAGTTAGAGAATTATAAGAAGATGAAAAATTTGAGAAATTATCAGTAAATAGATCACATTCATTCAAGACTTGTAGAAAAGTCAACCAGTGTCGAATATAAATGAAAAAATCGTATGGGTATAATTGATACACTATCTGAGCTACAAATATATTGAGGTAGAACATTTTTAAAATAAAAAAAATATAGCAGCAAAAAATGAATTATTTTATGAAAAAAATTATAACTACATAAATAAATAGAAATATGAGACTTAAAAAAAATCGGAAAAATAATCAGGTCTCCTAGCTCAGTGGAAGAGTGTTGGTTTATGTGGAACGAGCTACCGGCATCTGTTTTTCGGGATTTGATAAGAGGTTTTCTATCCATCAAGTCTTTGCGAATACATACGTAGCTACTTCCATATACAACTGCGCGAACAAGAATGTATAAACTATTAATTAAAATGAAATTTGTTGGTATTGTTGCTACTGGTTCTGTTTCTCCCACATTCATACCACCACACCGACTTACATCCCTACATCTCTTCATCCGTATAGCCCAACATACTTAAGTACAGTGGCGGCTCGAGCACTTCTTCGATGGTGTGTACTGACATTTTTTACATGTAGTGTACTGAAATCTCACTTCCCGGAGATTATAATATAAGATATTTTAAACTGAAATGTTCATAGACGAGTCATGCACTCATCGATACATAGACAATGTTTGGTCGACGCGTGCACCTAATCAGACGCCTAAACACAAAATAAATTAAAATTTATATGTTTGTGCTCACATAATATAGTAAAATAAAAATAACGCAATAACTTGCAAGATTATCATCCATTTGATTTCCGTCGCTCGAAACTACGTAACTTTCTTGCAAATTATTATAAGCAATAAATAATTAGTCGCTTGAAATATAATAATAATTTTTATTTTTTTGGAATAACTTTATTGAGTAAAACCTCAAATTGTAATATTTAATTATTGAAGACAATATTAGCGATTTCAAATGAAGACAATGTTTATAGTTCTTATTCGAAGTATGATACAGTTAAATGTGACCGAAGGGGATAGGGTCCCATTAGCTCAGTCGTAAAGAGCGGTGCCCCGGCGAGGCAAGGGTCCTGGGTTCGAGTCCTAGATGTGACCGTATCCTTTTCTGATTTTTCTACTTAAGATTTTCGTTTAGAAATCGCTAATATTGTCTTAAATAATTAAATAATAATAATAATTTGATGACTTGTATAAATGCAAAATCACCTCAAGGGCGCTCCATTCAAATTGAAAATATCTCCCGAGTAAAAATAAATGCCGCCGACGGGAATTGAACCCGCACCTTCTGATGTCCGGTCAGGTGCTCTGAACCACTGATCTACGTCGGCTTATTTTACACGCCAAATAATTCAATATGTACTAGGACTTCAATCAACAATTACTGATTTTTTCACCTGTAATCAACAAACTTTATTTTTAAAAGGAAGGTGCGGGTTCAATTCCCGTCGATGGCATTTATTTTTACTCAGGAGATATTTTCAATTTGTATGGATATTTCACGCGATTAATTATTGCTAATATAAATTTGTTATTTTTTGTGCTATGCATAAGAAATCTTGTCTTATAAACTGATGTTTATCATAAAAAATAGTAACTTTCTTGAACTAAACAAACGGTTCACAAGTACGGCAGTAGGGGATTTAATCAAAACCTTTTATATCTAGGAGGTCTTGATTTAACGGACTTTCCCCACGGCATTTGAAATTTGCGAAACAATCGCAAATAAAATACCCAAATGTCTGAAGTGACATCTCGGATTATCCCCTCTTCACGCTACGTTATGTGAACTGAGAAATGCAACAACGGACGCGCGCATCGGTTGGTCGCTTGTCGCTGGTTCTAGTTACAGACGTGGCGCGGAGCGGTTGCATTTCACTTGAAAATATTATATTTCTATAAATATTAATTGCTTTTATGTTTGTAGAATTCATTTATTTACATGTAGACAAAGCATCGAATGTTTTTTTTATTCTTTTAGTAGGTTTCTGGAATATCTGGTGGGGTTTGTCCCACCGCACGGTGTGCCGAATCCCAATCTAGCTCCCCTTTAATACAAAATTGGTGTATTTCAAATATTTTTTAAATATTCAGCATTGAGTTGTTAAATATCCCAGGTAGATAAAACTGCAAAATATTTTTATTTTTATTGCCTTTGGGGTAGGTTTGATCACATTTAAAGTCCATTGTACTTGAGCCGCCGCGCTGTACCCCAATAAACAGTCTGTTTTGAACGTCTGCGCTGAATGGTTGTGGTTTATTTGTGTGAAATTTTATTATTTTTCTGTGAAATGGAGGCGACAAATCAAGGTATGCATTAATTTTTTTCATCGTGTTAGACCGTTTATATTTTCCAGATTGCATGTAAGATTTAATCAAAAATAACATAAAGCAATATTTATTCATTTATCTGGTTTCAAAAGTTTACATGGTCTGAAAGTTTATTTCTATGCATTTCTATGATTCCAAAAAAATTTTGTCGTAAAGTTGACTCATCTTTATTTCATTTGGTTAAAAATTTTTCTGCATCTGTTTGCGTTTTCATGCCATTTCTTCACATTCCAGTGATACAGCCATCAATTTCTAACCGAACGATATTCGATATTTGGTTACGAAACCCGAAGGAAGACCGAGCAAACAAGATATTACGTCATGTTATTCGACATTTTGGTTTTGTAGATCCTACTGACGATATTTTGAAATCACTTTAACATTCGATTAGTGTAGTGACCATTGGAATTCACATGCGTTGGAAGAAAAGTGGAAGACATGCTCATAAATTTGTGAACAATTATTCCGTTTGGCTCAACAAAGACATTAATTTTAGTGATATTGTTTATGGTGCAATACCTTCTTGTAGTTACAATACAACGTTAAACGTTACAAGTGCTTCCAGACGCGGTCGCCCAAAAAAACTTTTTGGGGATTGTTGCGAAAAAACCACAGCAAAAGAATTGAAAAAATCCTTCAGTTCTCCAACAAAACACAAATATCCATGGTGGCTCAAGCATCTCTACGGGCTTCTGGTAAAAAAAATGCTGCTTCAATGGTGGGCAAAATATTTTCATCATCGCCGCGATATGCCACAAAAATAAAAAATAAAATAATATACCTTGTTCCACACAAGCAACATTGACGGCAAATCAAGCCCTGTCTTTGATCGTAAATGCTAAGTTAACTACTAATCAATATAAACTTATTAGGAAACAGGCAAGAGAACTAAATAGTCCACTTTATCCTTCATATTATTTAGTTAAAAAGGCTAAAACTGCTTGCTATCCTGACCCTGATACAAGGAAGACTTCCCGGATTGACACGAATATGGACCTCTTGCATATATTGCTAATTTCGTCAGATCCACTAATATCCAGTTTGCGGAAATCACCCAATGGAAAAAGTACGAGATTCTCACCAGATGTGTTGGCATTGCTGTCAACTCCATCCGCTCCTTTGAGATCCGAGACTACTTTATCAGAAGAAAGTGACGACCGGGAATCTGATTGATACCAAAATACACAGATAGGTAAATATTTACATAAATATTATACTAAAACAATTAAGTTTTTGTAGGTACAAACAATATTTAAATTGATGCCTGCCAGTGTAAAAAATAATTAGAAATTTATTATTACACAAAACTCCTTCTTTTTAAACTACATTTAAAATGACGTAAGACTCGAAACATGCTAACTTGTTCACAAAAACGACAATGGAGTAGAAGGGTAAATTATTGAAAGGACAAAAATATTCTAACGTGTATTAATATTAGTATAGTACTTAAAGCGGTGCCTACACTGCCTACCTATATAATATTTTAAGTAATTTTTTTTCTTAAACACTTTCACATTTAATTACCTTCAAAATGACGGAGGTTATAAGGCTATAAGTATCTTATGTTGTTCAATTGAAATTGGAGTATTGGGAAGATTTTTTATTGAAAAGACAAGAAAAATTTAATCTCTTCTTATTCATGCGAAAAGCTTTAAAATTAATGTTTATATACGTTTTATTTTTTAAATACTTTTGTATTTAATAATCTTCAAAATGACTTAAAATGCAAAGTAGTATTAATGATATCTTATTTAAAAATCATAATTCTTTAGAAGTTGTGAAAGAGACATCAACGCACTCCAATACGTATTAATTTGTTCAGTATTAAAATTGAAGCCTTTCTACGTAAATATTTTTTTTAAATTATGCGATTTCTGTAAACTGTTCCTTATTTAATTAACTTTAAAATGACGTATTTTGTAATTCTGTAAGTTTGGTATCTTATAAACAAATGATTTTAGAGTATGGGAATGAATAAAGGGGAGCTAGATTGGGATTCGACACACTGTGCACCGTCCTCCTGTGAGGAACAGCCACTGGTTAAGTGTTTACATTCGTCAGAGACACGAACCACTGAGAAAGTAGGGAAAGAACTGAAAGGAAAGTATGACGAACATGAGAAGGAAATTTGTCTTTAACAATACAGGTTTTTTTTATAACATATAATTTAAGTGAAGTAATGTGGGGTGTTAGTTCTTTAAAAAAGTGTGTTTTGTTGATAGTTCTTTAATTTGCAGAACTAATTTTAAAAGTATTAATTTTAATTATAATTTTTTTTTATAATTAAATTAAATATAATATTTATATATAAATAATATTCTGTACGTAATTTTTACATTTTAAACTTGTTTTACTTTGTTTTACGCGAAAATAAGTGTATCCAGGATAGACCGCCACACCACCTTATTCGAAACACAATCCTTACTTCACGTATAAACATTACAATACAAACGTCTTATTTTATTCTGACTATTGACTGGGCTCAAGTATATGATTAACTTGATCGTGCCATGTCTTTTTATCATACTTCTATCATTCATTTATCTATATCTTAACAGTTTTCCACAAATTTGTCAATGTGATGTTATTTTTTAAAATAATATTTTCGAATGCAATCGATGTAGATAAAATATTATTGTTATGTTAAAATGGCTTAATTTGTAAATTTATTGAAATCTTTGTCAGATTCAATGAAATATATATAACAGTATTGAATGCATTTGTTTGAAAAATATATTTACTTTAAAAATATACCCAACTCTTTAAAAAGCATTGGGGTGCGTTGTTTGTGCGACCGATGGGCTTCGGTTACATTCTGCGCTAGACCAGATGGTTGGGAACACTAACTATGTATTACAATTTATACGAATGCAAGCAGGGGTATCTGGATATGGAAATCTAGAGGGTGACGGCAGACCAATTCCATCTATAACAATCTGACAGAATACAGACTTAAATAATAATCTACACGATGATTTTAAGGAACGACTTCCGACATGGATATTAACATACCAGACTGGGTGTTGGATCCTTTTTCAAATATCAACTGTAATGTATGGAGTATTGTAGCGGGTGAAGGTCGTACACAATAATGATACTTGATCTTGTACTGATATTTATTGGGGAGCTGCTTGTAACAAAAGAGGGCGCACAACTAACGTGCATCGCCTTTTATAGCATCTCGTAAGCATGCTATCTCGCTTGCACTCACACAAATTCATACAGACATCACATAGACACAACAGGATCAACCCAGTTAGAAGAACAACTTATAAAACTGACAACAAACAAAGAATTAAACATTAACTTCAAGAATGGCTACCAAAAACTTTGGCTGGAGAAGCGAATCTATAGTAACATATATATGTTATGGTCGGTTATTCAACGATTTCTAATAGCATTTCCATTGTCGTATTTGTGTGAACGTGGATTTAGTGTTGTTGCAACGTTGCTCACTAAAAAGATAAATCGGCTGTAAATTACAGCTTGTTGTTGCAATGTTGCTTACTAAAAAGATAAATCGGCTGTAAGTTACAGCTTGTTGTTGCAATGTTGCTTACTAAAAAGATACATCGGCTGTAAGTTACTAAGCGCGGCGGCTTGAATGACTGTTTGAAAGTAAATTTGTGACTGATACTAACAAACTCTTTGCATTGTGTCAGATTCATACTTCACCTTAGATACACAGTTTTAAATTCAAAGCCTTCTATTAATTTTAATAAAAACACTTCTAAATATGATTAAGTATAAGTTTTATTTCTTCACATTGAAACATTCTTTGATCTCAGAAATACTTCAACAATATCTAATTCTGAATATATCACACTTATTGTATCACGAACAACCAAAATCGTTATAATATCTGAACTATTCCGCACAAAAATGTGTTAAATACAAATATATAAATGTGTGCCATCTTGGGATTGGAAGGAAGTTTTAGAGTTTGTCAACTGAAAGGCTAAAATCGTCACTAAACAGCTTTTCTCAGAATTTTCACTTCGTATTCTGTACAGATAATAAACAAAATTCTGACAAGGAATATTCTTATGGTATATTTTTAAAGAAGTCATGACACTCGACTCGGGCTCGAATAGCATTTGATATGACAGAGATAGGTGGGTGATATAAAATTAATAATGCTATTGCGAGGGTATTTGAATGATGGGCTAATCGGATAATCGTGTCAACTGTCACCCGTAACTTTTCCTTTCCGATCCGTTGGGATTTCACCCCGATAAATTACTGGGCGATACACTAATTGATTTTTACCGGTTAATTAGAATTAAAACCAAAATAGAATATTCGGGAACATTTTGTTTTTACTTATACCCATCAATGTTATGGTTCTACGATAACTCATCAAAATGACAATTCAACACACCTATAAAATGTGCTATAAAGTTATGAAAGGTGATGAAAAAAACACTAGGTTAAACAGTTACATATGTACCCTATTTAACAAAAACTTGGTTAAATAATTACATATATAACCTATTTAACAAAAACTAGGTTAAATAGTTGCATATGTAACCTGTTTAACAAAAAAAACTAGATTAAATAGTTACATATTGATTTATTTATTTATATATACGCATAAAAAGGCTTTTACATAGAAGTGATACATGATGCAGTGTACATCGGAGAATATCTATATTATGCAGGAGATACTGACAGTAAATAGATGTAATCCATTGTAAAGAAGGTACAAAATACACAATTGTAAAATTGTGATTACAAGTATAATGAGAAAATATTAAGAAATAACAAAAAAAAATATAAATATAAATATATATATATATATATATCCCGCTACATTCGTTGCGTCCGTCATAATTATATTAATGTCCAAATGGACAAAATTCAATTGTATCAATGTCCAAATGGATAAAGTTCCAATGAATGAATGTCCAAATGGACAAAATTCAATTGTATCAATGTCCAAATGGACAAAGTTCAATTGTATCAATGTCCAAATGGACAAAGTTCAATTGTATCAATGTCCAAATGGACAAAGTTTAATTGTATCAATGTCTAAATGGACAAAGTTCAATTGTATCAATGTCTAAATGGACAAAGTTCAATTGTATCAATGTCCAAATGGACAAAGTTCAATTGTATCAATGTCCAAATGGACAAAGTTCCAATGAATGAAGGTCTAAATGGACAAAGTTCAATTGTATCAATGTCCAAATGGAAAAAGTTCAATTGTATCAATGTCCAAATGGACAAAGTTCCAATGAATGAAAGTCTAAATGGACAAAGTTCAATTGTATCAATGTCCAAATGGACAAAATTCAATTGTATCAATGTCCAAATGGACAAAGTTCAATTGTATCAATGTCCAAATGGACAAAGTTCAATTGTATCAATGTCCAAATGGACAAAGTTCAATTAAATCAATGTCCAAATGGACAAAGTTCCATTGTATCAATGTCCAAATGGACAAAATTCAATTGTATCAATGTCCAAATGGACAAAGTTCAATTGTATCAATGTCCAAATGGACAAAGTTCAATTGGATCAATGTCCAAATGGACAAAGTTTCAATGGATGAATGTCCAAATGGACAAAGTTCCAATGAATGAATGTCCAAATGGTCAAAGTTCCAATGAATGAATGTCCAAATGGACGAAATTCAATTGTATCAATGTCCAAATGGAAAAAGTTCAATTAAATCAATGTCCAAATGGACAAAATTCAATTGTATCAATGTCCAAATGGACAAAATTCAATTGTATCAATGTCCAAATGGACAAAGTTCAATTGGATCAATGTCCAAATGGACAAAGTTTCAATGGATGAATGTCCAAATGGACAAAGTTCCAATGAATGAATGTCCAAATGGACAAAGTTCCAATGAATGAATGTCCAAATGGACAAAATTCAATTGTATCAATGTCCAAAGGGACAAAGTTCAATTTTATCAATGTCCAAATGGACAAAGTTCATTTGTATCAATGTCCAAATGGACAAAGTTCAATTGTATCAATGTCCAAATGGACAAAATTCAATTGTATCAATGTCCAAATGGACAAAGTTCAATTGTATCAATGTCCAAATGGACAAAGTTCCAATGGATGAATGTCCAAATGGACAAAGTTCCAATGGATGAATGTCCAAATGGACAAAGTTCAATTGTATCAATGTCCAAATGGACATAGTTCAATTGTATCAATGTCCAAATGGACAAATTTCAATTGTATCAATGTCCAAATGGACAAAGTTCCAATGGATGAATGTCCAAATGGACAAAGTTCAATTGGATCAATGTCCAAATGGACAAAGTTCAATTGTATCAATCATTGTACCAGGGTCTTGTTTCCACTGCTTGTGAATCTGGTTTCGTTCTTTGATTAATTTTTTTTAATTTGGAATCAAACCACGGAGTATTCAGTTGTACCCGACTTCTTAATCCTGTTTTTGGTGTAGTTGTACCTGATTCTATTGCCTTTTTAATGTGATAATTGAAACTTTTAAAAGGGTCTTCTGAGTTGCTTAAGTTGATCGTGAAATTGTTATCAAGAAGATAGGATTTTACTGACATACTGTTGATGATAGGTCTCGTAATCCGGGATTTGGTTCTATTATTAAAACATTTTTTTAAGTTGTTCTTATAATCAACAATAAGTATATTATGGTCACTAAGTGGATCATCAATATTCGATATAGTAGTCTGAATGTTTTGCCTATTTGATAAGATGTGATCTATTAAGGTGCAGCTTGTATCAGTGACTCTCGTGGGAAATGTTTTGTTATGTATTGAAAAATTGTAAGATTGTAAGATGTTGCAAAAATTTAATGAAGAGTGTGGGGATATGGATACGTCAATGTTAAAGTCTCCGAATATTAATGTATCTTGTCTACTTTCGTTCAGTATTTTTTCTAGATGTATTAGAAAATCCTGCATATTTGTGTTGGGTTTTCGATAGATAGCATAGATGTTAACTGGTTTCCTATCACTGCTACTAAGCGTTATACCTAAAAAGGAATTTTCATTTGAGAAATTTTCAATAATTGCACACTTCATAGTATCAATCACATATATTGCTACGTCGCCTCCTCCTTCGTTGGGGCGAGAAGCAAAAACACTTTTGTAACCATTCAGGGAGTAAAACTTTTCCTCTCCAATCTTAAGCCACGTTTCCGTAATGACGAGCACGTGTACAATGTACCGCGAACTTCTTACTTTTTCTTCGATCTCATCAAACTTATTACGGATGCTTCTCGCGTTCATATACATTATTCGTAGACAGTTCGTCACGGGATTATAATTCTCGATGGTGAGGCACTTATGCTCATGTATGTTACACTCCATAATCTATAGTTGCAAGGTCGTTCTTGAGTGCAGCAATGTAGGCCGGGCAGTTGTCCCTATCTCCAGTTGAGTGATCAGCAGGATTACCAAATCTGGTGCATGTCGCGCAAACTGGTTTGATGGTGGAATTTGGGCAGGACTCACCAGTATGATTCTGTTGAGCACAATGTCCACATGTGGGTTTGGTATCTCTGCAATACTTGTATGAGTGACCAATCATGTGGCATTTGGTGCAGACAGTAAGGCCAATAAAATCTCGGACGCGGCAAATAGTCCAGCTTATAAATACTTTCACTTGCTCGACTAGAAATTTACGTACGGTAGCGGGTACTGCGTAGATACGGTGACAAGCGTTACCTGTGCGAGCACCAGCCAGGTGACTTAGTTTACAGCCTGCAATAGTTTCTTCAATGTCTTCAACGTTGGGAATACTAGTGAGAGCCATCCTTAAAAAATCTTTGTCGGTCAGGTCCCGGGGAACATTAAAGAATATCAGTCTCGGTAGACGCTTTGACGGTAGTCGGGCCTTCAGTTTGCTCGAGTTGTCGAAGCAAGGTGCATTTAATAGCTTTTGTTGTTCGCCCGTGGTTGCCGTATTGATCAAGATACCTTTATTTCTTATTTTTTTTATTCCCGTGACCCGAACGCCTAGTTCAGATGGCCGAATTGTATCTTCAATCATTTTTTTCGTACCGTCACTGTCCTTTGTGGCGTCCGAATCCGTTGGAAAGATGCAAACGGCAGGTCTTGGTGGTCCGACGCGATGTCCTTGTTGAGTGATTGGTGGGGGTTGGTGAGCATCATATGGCTGTTTTTGGGCGATGTCAGCAAAGGAGAGGGTAGCCTCCGTTGCCACTGCCACTCTCCGCATTACAGGCCCGAGATCAGACTCTAATTGTATGATTTTTTGCTCAAGGTGCCTTTTTTCCCTCTTCTCGTGGCGTATTTTTATTTCTGCCATTCTAAGTTGTGCTGTAACTGTAGCTAAATCCGCCACGCATCGTCTCGCGCTCCAACAACAGCTGAGATACGGATCTGAAAACTTCCGATACGTTTCTAGCGATCCTCAGCTGCTGGTCTTTTGAGACCTTAGATTGCTTCTCTGCTAACACAAGTTGAAGAGCTGTCAAATGTGCTTGGGTTTCATTGAGCACATCTACTCCTGAAGCGCAAGGATATTCCGCTTCGGTGACGTCCGAGCCTTTGGATGACGTAACCGAGCTGTTTTCATCCGCATCCTCAATCGTGACGCACTTTCCTCCTATATCCTCTGGACTAGGAGACATCATGGTGCTTATGTGTCGTTTTTTAGGACGATTCATTATTAAACACTAATTTATAAGGACACATAAAAAAAAAACAATGTTTGAAACAAAGTATTAGGTTCTGTTCAGCTTTGCGCCTGAAATGTATCTACGAAATCCACTATCGGTTCTACCGAAAAGTTTCTGTTTTATTCACGAAATTATCGGATATGTTTTTTTGTAGGTATTGGATAATTTTATTTAAAAGAAAAAATACACAAAAATATACTAAAAAGTATTTTGCGAGATGAGAGTAATCTCTTTCGACGCACAATTGTCACTTTAAAAGGATTTAATACAGATGATTTAGATAGTTTCGATTGTAAACATGGGGTATCACAAATTCACAACACAAACGCAACCAATAGGAGCCCTGAAAGGTGAGCTCATAATTAAAGCGGCCAATCCGCGCACTTTATCCGTTGTACACAACACTTTGGTTTGGGATGCAGTGAATTTTATAGTTTATATTATTAAAAAAAACAATGGTAAAATGTTAAAAAGTCACTGCACCAGCGGTGGTTGGTGGTTGTGAATTTAAGTGGAAAAATATAAACACAAAAATGAGTGTGAACAGCCGTTTATGGGGTATATTTGCACATATCCCGTCTCCAGAGGGCCATCAGAGGGGACTCCATCCAGGCAACCATGGCAGTGATGATTCTGTTACTTGATTGGCGTAGTCTGTGCCATAAGTAGAGATGGCAAAATTTCGTTTTAACTAAAAACGCGAAAAAATATTTATGGTTCGAAAATAGGGCATTTGTAAGTTTTCTTTGCGTTTCAAGGCATTTGAAAGTTTTTCCAGTGATTTCCATTTCGCGAATTAACGCGAAAAACGTGATTTTGGCCGTATTTCAGCTAAATTATTCTATTTAGCGAAATAGGCGCGAATTTCCCGAAAATACCGGGTATTAAAATAATATGTGAGAATTTCAAAAAATCTATATTTACATTACGATTTTTTATAATTTTGTTACTATTTTATGTGTAAATATTTAATATTTTTGTACTGTAGGCTAAAATTGCTTTTTGACATTGCACAAATTGTGCGAAATAAATTACGCCTATTGATGTTAATAGCAATCTGCATTTGTTGTGTTTGTGTTTGACCCGTACTTAGAGTTTCCTTCCTTATTAATTAAATATAAAAATTAATTATTTATTATCTTTCACATGGAAATACTTGCAAATGAAGGTTAAACATATATTTTACCAAAAATACTTAAAATATGCGCTAAAAACATTCAGGAAATACATTTTTTTCTATTTTGCTACAAAACGCTAAATTATGCCTACAAATGCTATAAAACGCTAAATTTCCAATTGTTAATGCTAAAAAATCTGAAAATTAATGCTAAATTTTGCCATCTCTAGCCATAAGCTTCCAATTTGGTATAGCGACATCAATGATATAAGTTATTTTTTTAATTTTGTCATGTAAAACTATATCGGGTCTATTATGACTAATCGCTCGGTCTGTTAGTATAGTTTTATCATAATATATTTTATAAAATTCGTTTTCTAAAAATTTTATCATAATATATTTTATAAAATTCGTTTTCCAAAAATAAATAATAAAAATAATAATAATTCGTTTTCTAAATTTTATTATTATAATTACATATATTTAATATTATTATACCTATATACCTACACACCTTGAGTGATATAAAGTCAAGCGATGAAAAAAACTAACATAAACCTTAACTAATTTTTTTTCACTTTTCAATAAAGGTCTGTTAGCAGTGTTGGATTCGGTCAACCACTTCAGGCCCTACATAGAAGGCGCCCATTTCACTGTGGTAACTGACCATTCTAGTTTACAATGGTTAGTATCACTATCTAATCCAACAGGTAGACTTGCTCGCTGGTCTACTCGTTTGTCACAGTATTCTTTTGACGTTATACACAGGAAGGGTAAATTAAATACGGTTCCGGACGTTCTTTCACGTAAAGACGTTTCCTTGATCTCTACTATTGACTCCGTTCCCATGAGTACAGATACTTGGTATACTTCCTTATTTTCTAATTGTAAATCAAATCCACAACGTTTTAACAATTTTCACATTAAAGAAAATAAACTGTTTCGTCACAGTGTCTCGTTTCGATCTGCAGGAGGACACAGCTTGGAAGCTTGTTGTTCCTTTCGAGGACCGTAGCGCTGTTCGCTCTAAAGAACATGAGTCGGATATTTCCTGTCATCCAGGAGTTTTTAGAACTTACAAAAAGGTTCAACTTCATTATTTTTGGCCAGGGTTGTATAATGACGTCAAAATTTTTGTTAATAGATGTAAAACGTGTAAGGCACATAAAATTAATACTGCTCCGCCGGCAGGCATTTCTACCAACCCGAAAATAGTCACAAGACCTATGCAAATGCTGTCTATTGACCTTGTCGGTCCTCTTTCGCGTAGCTATGCAGGATTCATGTACATTTTGACGGTTGTTGATGTTTTTTCTAAATATACCTGGATTTTTCCACTTAGAAATGCAACTACTAAAAGCATTGTTAAAAACATTGAACAATACATATTCCTTATGCACGGAGTGCCGCAAACATGCGTCTGCGACAACGGGAAACAATTTATTTCAAAAGACTTTAAACAATTGTTAGCAGAGTATAATGTACCTCCGCCTTTTTATAATGCCTATTACACCCCCCAAAATAATGTTGTGGAACGCTTTAACCAAACTATTGGAACTGCTTTGTCTATTTTAACCGAATCTGACCAGCGTAATTGGTCCAGATATCTGCCTCAAATTCAATCAGCTCTCAATAATATGATTAATTTTGCAACAGGTTTCACGCCCTTCTTCCTTATGCATAGTAGGGAACAGATCATTGATGGTAACTTTCATAAAAATAACTTATCTTCTGGTGTCGTAGACACTACGTTGCAGCAATCTAGGAACGAATTTGCTAAAAAGTTGGAAGACTTGGTTCCTATTTATGAACAAGTTTCTAACGCTTTGCTACAAGCTTTTAAGAAAAATGCCCAACACTACAATTTGCGCCGTAAGACGGTTAATTATGAAGTAGGCGACGTAGTTTGGAGGAAGAATTTCGTTCAATCCAGTGGACCGAATTATTTCTCTCACAAATTGGCCCCTAGATTCGTTCGCAATGTTGTTAAAGCTAAAGTCTCTAATTTGGTTCTACACTAGCTGATATGAACGGTAAAATTGTAGGAAATTTTCATGTAAAGGATATTGTTCGGATTGATTAAATATATATTTTTTTTACACTTTATAAGTAGATGAAATCAACGTGATGGTGTGCGGGACTACCAACCCTGCATACTATTCCGTTTGTTTCGTCAGTGTTTTTCTAGTGACTTGCTTTTGAGGCTTGGTACCCTCAAGAGGTTGTGACTAGAATTTCACAAAATTTCCTCATTCTTACTATCTCATATATATATATATATATATATATGTAGAATAATGTTCTCGGTTTACCCGCGTAAAGTAGTCCTTAAAAGGACTTTTTAATTTCTATAAATATATATTTATATATATATATATTTTTTTTTTTCCCAAATTCTAATGAATTTTTTTTAGGAGACGTCGTTTGTAATGAATGTCGTTTCCTCTGATCCGTGTGATCAGTGGCGCCCATTAATTTAGTTTAGATCTTAATTCTTTATTATCACTTAAACTTTACTGAGATTTATTCTTATTTACGTTTTGAGTAATTTTCATTTTAAATGAGACGATTCGTCTTCTTACTGTTGTGAGCTTATTAGTGCGACGCACACGCGCACACACACGCGCACACACACGCGCACACACACACATTGGTACGTTCCGTCAACATTATGGTTATAAGTTTGGTTGTCATTATCCTTTGGTCTGAACCCTTCTTTCACAAGTTCATTGGAGTTTTCTTATACTTTTGTCAAGTATCGAAGTTTTATTAGTATCCAAAGAGTCTCCAGGGGACTTGGAAAGAAGGATTCTTATTTTTTTTTGTGTGTGAAAGAATTGAGCAATTTTTCATACACAAGATTATATAATTTCTATTTTAGTTGTTCAATGTACTAGTTTTATGGTTAAATATATTTAGTTTAATATATATATTTTTAAGTCTTAGTTTCTTAAGGAAATTCTCAATTGTGTTGTTTCAAACAAAGGGAAGTACATACTGCTTGGCGTGCTTACCTATTAAATAATTCCGTCTGGATATTATCACTTTACCTCTGCTACGTAAGAGTGTGTCTTTGTACAGTTTTGTTAGTCATAAGTACAATTTGGTTAGTTATAAGTAATATATGCATAAGTATCTCATTGCTAGTACCAGTGTTATGCTGTAAATTTTGTACTACAAGTGTCGATCTCTTGAATTGTGCTCGTACACCTCGTAACCTGTGTCAATTATCTAAAGCACATAGTTGAACACCAATTATATTTTGTTTGTCCAAGAAATTTCGACTCTTTGCTTACGTGGTAAGTGAATTTTTTGTTAGAATGCCATCTAGGTTACTTCCATAGTCATATTTCTTGAGCAAGCAATGTTCATTCGAAGAGAATATGCTAGGTATTTTGAAAAAGTAATCCTAATCTAACCAACTTTCGATAGACAAGTATTTATTTGTGTTTTCATAAAACCTGAGCTAAATTTTTGAGGAATAGGTATTTTTTAAAATATGTAAACCCTGATTCAACCACGATAGACAGGTTTATCTTCTGATTGTAAAACCTCATCTAAAATTCTTGGCATTACGTTATGTAAACCCTGCTCTGAACATTTTTTTTTTACATCAATTTTGTATTTGATTTTGTGAAGATCTCTTAGAGATTTAGTGGATTTTATTTTTTTATTTTGTTAAGTTCTATTGTTTCAAGTTTTTGTCTTAGAATGGTAAATTTATTTTATATAAACATAGGCAGAGAAAGAGAGTTTAGGTAGTTATTTTATTTATTTTCTGTTGAAAATATATATGTGTTTTTATTTTCTTCTTCAAAGAATAAAGTGGGAGCTTGAGTTCTCCATACTCACTGGTGTCTCAGAGAGATTGTCTCTCGATAAGTGAGTAAGTGTTTGCGAATCTCATATTAGAGATATAAAAGTGAAGGTACAATCCTCATGTAAATATTGATAATAATAACGGTTGTGCAACACCAATCTGCGAATTGGTTTTCTCTTTTCGTTTTCTTGGTTTATAACTTGTTTAGTTTTATGGTTTTCTGTAAAAACTTATTTATTTCTACTAGCTTTGTCTTTTATGTACATGTGCGGGAAAGAAAGGTATTCGCGTGGGTTTTTTTTTGTTTTGTGGACCTGTGGACCAATTCTACACCTGAGCTATCTATCTAGTACCTAAGATCACTCGATGCGACGATTCGGGTTCCTGGAAAACGGGATGGAGACTCCCCGGGCCTAAGGAGCCCTCCATCTCCCTCCTCATGACATCAGCGTCTGGTCTTGTAGCTCTTTCCTCCCTCTGGCTGGTGTGCGCGTGGACCCTCGACATGAGGTCGGTGGAATCCCCAAATTCTACAAATAAGCGGAAACAAAGATACGGTAATGCGATGTGACGTTTATTCCTCCGCTGTGTAGCTCGAACATGGTCGGATGACTTAAATATCCCGCGGATATGAATGTTACAAAGACGGTATCACCGCCCGCCATTATAACCGGAATTCTGAACCTGAATTTCCCGATAAAACAATTAAATCAGCGCGGTCGCTCCTCGACCGGCTGTAAACTTAACGATCACATGATACTTTAATTAGCACACCGATCCGTATCACTTTATTAATAAAAATCCACATTTTGGTGACCAGTCGGTAACGTGCCGTGCCCTGTCGGCGCGTTCCCAAAAAGTGACCCGAACGACCAATAACCCTCTGGAGTTCAAATCTTAAACTATTCCCGGAGAAAAAGTGCAACTGTTAATAGCCAGTCAATTACCATTAACTGACTGCAATCTACCCGGGGTAATATGAAACATTACTAACTTTACTTACGAAAATAATTATTTATAAAATCAAAGTAATTATTTTCATAACAGAATACCTCCCAAAATTGTTGTTTAATGGGTCAGTGTTATTTGCCTCGGAACTAAAAAATCTGTTAAAATATTTACAGGGAAACCATGGACATTGATACAAATGAACTTTGTCCATTTGGACATTGATAAAATTGAACTTTGTCCCTTTGGACATTGATACAATTGAATTTTGTCCATTTGGACATTCATTCATTGGAACTTTGTCCATTTGGACATTCATTCATTGGAACTTTGTCCATTTGGACATTCATCCATTGAAACTTTGTCCATTTGGACATTGATCCGATTGAACTTTGTCCATTTGGACATTGATACAATTGAATTTTGTCCATTTGGACATTGATATAATTGAACTTTGTCCATTTGGACAATGATTTAATTGAACTTTTTCCATTTGGACATTGATACAATTGAACTTTGTCCATTTGGACATTGATACAATTGAATTTCGTCCATTTGGACATTCATTCATTGGAACTTTGACCATTTGGACATTCATTCATTGGAACTTTGTCCATTTGGACATTCATCCATTGAAACTTTGTCCATTTGGACATTGATCCAATTGAACTTTGTCCATTTGGACATTGATACAATTGAACTTTGTCCATTTGGACATTGATACAATTGAATTTTGTCCATTTGGACATTGATACAATTGAACTTTGTCCATTTGGACATTGATTTAATTGAACTTTGTCCATTTGGACATTGATACAATTGAACTTTGTCCATTTGGACATTAATACAATTGAACTTTGTCCATTTGGACATTGATACAATTGAATTTTGTCCATTTGGACATTGATACAATTGAACTTTGTCCATTTAGACCTTCATTCATTGGAACTTTGTCCATTTGGACATTGATACAATTGAATTTTGTCCATTTGGACATTGATACAATTGAACTTTGTCCATTTGGACATTGATTTAATTGAACTTTGTCCATTTGGACATTGATACAATTGAACTTTGTCCATTTGGACATTGATACAATTGAACTTTGTCCATTTAGACCTTCATTCATTGGAACTTTGTCCATTTGGACATTGATACAATTGAACTTTGTCCATTTGGACATTGATACAATTGAACTTTGTCCATTTGGACATTGATACAATTGAACTTTGTCCATTTGGACATTGATACAATTGAACTTTGTCCATTTGGACATTGATACAATTGAACTTTGTCCATTTGGACATTGATACAATTGAACTTTGTCCATTTGGACATTGATACAATTGAACTTTTTCCATTTGGACATTGATACAATTGAACTTTTTCCATTTGGACATTGATACAATTGAACTTTGTCCATTTAGACATTCATTCATTGGAACTTTGTCCATTTGGACATTGATACAATTGAACTTTGTCCATTTGGACATTGATACAATTGAACTTTGTCCATTTGGACATTGATACAATTGAACTTTGTCCATTTGGACATTGATACAATTGAATTTTGTCCATTTGGACATTGATACAATTGAACTTTGTCCATTTGGACATTGATACAATTGAATTTTTTTCCATTTGGACATTGATATAATTGAACTTTGTCCATTCGGACATTGATACAATTGAACTTTGTCCATTTGGACATTGATACAATTTAACTTTGTCTATTTGGACATTGATACAATTGAATTTTGTCCATTTGGACATTGATACAATTGAACTTTGTCCATTTGGACATTGATTCAATTGAACTTTGTCCATTTGGACATTGATACAATTGAACTTTGTCCGTTTGGACATTGATACAATTGAACTTTGTCCATTTAGACCTTCATTCATTGGAACTTTGTCCATTTAAACCTTCATTCATTGGAACTTTGTCCATTTGGACATTGATACAATTGAACTTTGTCCATTTGGACATTGATACAATTGAATTTTGTCCATTTGGACATTCATTCATTGGAACTTTGACCATTTGGACATTCATTCATTAGAACTTTGTCCATTTGGACATTCATCCATTGAAACTTTGTCCATTTGGACTTTGATCCAATTGAACTTTGTCCATTTGGACATTGATACAATTGAATTTTGTCCATTTGGACATTGATACAATTGAATTTTGTCCATTTGGACATTGATACAATTGAACTTTGTCCATTTGGAGATTGATTTAATTGAACTTTGTCCATTTGGACATTGATACAATTGAACTTTGTCCATTTGGACATTGATACAATTGAACTTTGTCCGTTTGGACATTGATACAATTGAACTTTGTCCATTTAGACCTTCATTCATTGGAACTTTGTCCATTTGGACATTGATACAATTGAACTTTTTCCATTTGGACATTGATACAATTGAACTTTGTCCATTTGGACATTGATACAATTGAACTTTGTCCATTTGGACATTGATACAATTGAACTTTGTCCATTTAGACCTTCATTCATTGGAACTTTGTCCATTTGGACATTGATACAATTGAACTTTTTCCATTTGGACATTGATACAATTGAACTTTTTCCATTTGGACATTGATACAATTGAACTTTGTCCATTTAGACATTCATTCATTGGAACTTTGTCCATTTGGACATTGATACAATTGAATTTTGTCCATTTGGACATTGATACAATTGAACTTTGTCCATTTGGACATTGATTTAATTGAACTTTGTCCATTTGGACATTGATACAATTGAACTTTGTCCATTTGGACATTGATACAATTGAACTTTGTCCATTTAGACCTTCATTCATTGGAACTTTGTCCATTTGGACATTGATACAATTGAACTTTGTCCATTTGGACATTGATACAATTGAACTTTTTCCATTTGGACATTGATACAATTGAACTTTGTCCATTTGGACATTGATACAATTGAACTTTGTCCATTTGGACATTGATACAATTGAACTTTGTCCATTTAGACCTTCATTCATTGGAACTTTGTCCATTTGGACATTGATATAATTGAACTTTGTCCAAATGGACAAAGTTTCAATGGATGAATGTCCAAATGGACAAAGTTCTAATGAATGAATGTCCAAATGGTCAAAGTTCCAATGAATGAATGTCCAAATGGACAAAATTCAATTGTATCAATGTCCAAATGGACAAAGTTCAATTGTATCAATGTCCAAATGGACAAAGTTCCAATGAATGAAGGTTTAAATGGACAAAGTTCAATTGTATCAATGTCCAAATGGACAAAGTTCAATTGTATCAATGTCCAAATGGACAAAGTTCAATTGTATCAATGTCCAAATGGACAAAGTTCAATTGTATCAATGTCCAAATGGACAAAGTTCCAATGAATGAAGGTCTAAATGGACAAAGTTCAATTGTATCAATGTCCAAATGGACAAAGTTCAATTGTATCAATGTCCAAATGGACAAAGTTCAATTGTATCAATGTCCAAATGGACAAAGTTCAATTAAATCAATGTCCAAATGGACAAAGTTCAATTGTATCAATGTCCAAATGGACAAAATTCAATTGTATCAATGTCCAAATGGACAAAGTTCCAATGAATGAAGGTCTAAATGGACAAAGTTCAATTGTATCAATGTCCAAATGGACAAAATTCAATTGTATCAATGTCCAAATGGACAAAGTTCAATTGTATTAATGTCCAAATGGACAAAGTTCAATTGTATCAATGTCCAAATGGACAAAGTTCAATTAAATCAATGTCCAAATGGACAAAGTTCAATTGTATCAATGTCCAAATGGACAAAATTCAATTGTATCAATGTCCAAATGGACAAAGTTCAATTGTATCAATGTCCAAATGGACAAAGTTCAATTGGATCAATGTCCAAATGGACAAAGTTTCAATGGATGAATGTCCAAATGGACAAAGTTCCAATGAATGAATGTCCAAATGGTCAAAGTTCCAATGAATGAATGTCCAAATGGACGAAATTCAATTGTATCAATGTCCAAATGGACAAAGTTCAATTGTATCAATGTCCAAATGGAAAAAGTTCAATTAAATCAATGTCCAAATGGACAAAGTTCAATTATATCAATGTCCAAATGGACAAAATTCAATTGTATCAATGTCCAAATGGACAAAGTTCAATCGGATCAATGTCCAAATGGACAAAGTTTCAATGGATGAATGTCCAAATGGACAAAGTTCCAATGAATGAATGTCCAAATGGACAAAGTTCCAATGAATGAATGTCCAAATGGACAAAATTCAATTGTATCAATGTCCAAAGGGACAAAGTTCAATTTTATCAATGTCCAAATGGACAAAGTTCATTTGTATCAATGTCCAAATGGACAAAGTTCAATTGTATCAATGTCCAAATGGACAAAATTCAATTGTATCAATGTCCAAATGGACAAAGTTCAATTGTATCAATGTCCAAATGGACAAAGTTCAATTGTATCAATGTCCAAATGGACAAAGTTTAATTGAATCAATGTCCAAATGGACAAAGTTCAATTGTATCAATGTCCAAATGGACAAAGTTCAATTGTATCAATGTCCAAATGGACAAAGTTCAATTGTACAATTTCGAAATGGACAAAGTTCCAGTGAATGAAGGTCTTAATGGACAAAGTTCAATTGTATCAATGTCCAAATGGACAAAGTTCAATTAAATCAATGTCCAAATGGACAAAGTTCAATTGTATCAATGTCCAAATGGACAAAGTTCAATTGTATCAATGTCCAAATGGACAAAGTTCAATTAAATCAATGTCCAAATGGACAAAGTTCAATTGTATCAATGTCCAAATGGACAAAGTTCAATTGTATCAATGTCAAAATGGACAAAGTTCAATTGTATCAATGTCCAAATGGACAAAGTTCAATTGTATCAATGTCCAAATGGAAAAAGTTCCAATGAATGAAGGTCTAAATGGACAAAGTTCAATTGTATCAATGTCCAAATGGACAAAGTTCAATTATATCAAAGTCCAAATGGACAAAATTCAATTATATCAATGTCCAAATGGACAAAATTTAATTGTATCAATGTCCAAATGGACAAAGTTCAATTGTGTCAATGTCCAAATGGAAAAAGTTCAATTGTATCAATGTCCAAATGGACAAAGTTCAATTGAATCAATGTCCAAATGGACAAAGTTCAATTGTATCAATGTCCAAATGGACAAAGTTCCAATGAATGAAGGTCTAAATGGACAAAATTCAATTGTATCAATGTCCGAATGGACAAAGTTCAATTATATCAACGTCCAAATGGAAAAAAATTCAATTGTATCAATGTCCAAATGGACAAAGTTCAATTGTATCAATGTCCAAATGGACAAAATTCAATTGTATCAATGTCCAAATGGACAAAGTTCAATTGTATCAATGTCCAAATGGACAAAGTTCAATTGTATCAATGTCCAAATGGACAAAGTTCAATTGAATCAATGTCCAAATGGACAAAGTTCAATTGTATCAATGTCCAAATGGACAAAATTCAATTGTATCAATGTCCAAATAGACAAAGTTAAATTGTATCAATGTCCAAATGGACAAAGTTCAATTGTATCAATGTCCGAATGGACAAAGTTCAATTATATCAATGTCCAAATGGAAAAAAATTCAATTGTATCAATGTCCAAATGGACAAAGTTCAATTGTATCAATGTCCAAATGGACAAAATTCAATTGTATCAATGTCCAAATGGACAAAGTTCAATTGTATCAATGTCCAAATGGACAAAGTTCAATTGTATCAATGTCCAAATGGACAAAGTTCAATTGTATCAATGTCCAAATGGACAAAGTTCCAATGAATGAATGTCTAAATGGACAAAGTTCAATTGTATCAATGTCCAAATGGAAAAAGTTCAATTGTATCAATGTCCAAATGGAAAAAGTTCAATTGTATCAATGTCCAAATGGACAAAGTTCAATTGTATCAATGTCCAAATGGACAAAGTTCAATTGTATCAATGTCCAAATGGATAAAGTTCAATTATATCAAAGTCCAAATGGACAAAATTCAATTATATCAATGTCCAAATGGACAAAATTCAATTGTATCAATGTCCAAATGGACAAAGTTCAATTGTATCAATGTCCAAATGGACAAAGTTCCAATGAATGAATGTCCAAATGGACAAAATTCAATTGCATCAATGTCCAAATGGACAAAGTTCAATTGTATCAATGTCCAAATGGACAAAGTTCAATTGTATCAATGTCCAAATGGACAAAGTTTAATTGTATCAATGTCCAAATGGACAAAATTCAATTGTATCAATGTCCAAATGGACAAAGTTCCAATGAATGAAGGTCTAAATGGACAAAGTTCAATTGTATCAATGTCCAAATGGAAAAAGTTCAATTGTATCAATGTCCAAATGGACAAAGTTCCAATGAATGAAGGTCTAAATGGACAAAGTTCAATTGTATCAATGTCCAAATGGACAAAATTTAATTGTATCAATGTCCAAATTAACAAAGTTCAATTGTATCAATGTCCAAACTGACAAAGTTCCAATGAATGAAGGTCTAAATGGACAAAATTCAATTGTATCAATGTCCAAATGGACAAAGTTCAATTGTATCAATGTCCAAATGGACAAAGTTCAATTGTATCAATGTCCAAATGGACAGAGTTCAATTAAATCAATGTCCAAATGGACAAAGTTCAATTGTATCAATCTCCAAATGGACAAAGTTCAATTGTATCAATGTCCAAATGGACAAAGTTCAATTGTATCAATGTCCAAATGGACAAAGTTCAATTGTATCAATGTCCAAATGGACAAAGTTCAATTGTATCAATGTCCAAATGGACAAAGTTCAATTGTATCAATGTCCAAATGGACAAAGTTCAATTGGATCAATGTCCGAATGGATAAAGTCGACTATAATCGACTCTGCTAACACAAAAAGTCCCTATTAGGCAAGCCAATTACCAATTTCGTTCCCTTCGCTTTTGTCGCTTTGATAAGATAGGACAGCCTACGGAAAATTCGTGCACTTCGTTCCCGCCAAACTTATGAAAAATGAAAATCTCACTTAACAGAATAGGAATGCCAGACAGATGTGTTCTTTCGGCGACTAACTTCAATCCGCTGTATTAATTCCGCGAAATATGAATGAAATCCCAAGGAGGATACGATAACTTATTGTTAAATAATAAAATTGAAGCATATAATTTACCGTTCTATCCGTTACTACTCTGCCTATAGGTATCTGATTGTTTCGACTAATAACCGTTCGCCGGATTATAAAAACATTGCATTAGTACAATGGTTTATATTTAATAAATTTTTGGACGCTTAATATAACTACCGGAGAATTATTAGAATTCATGTTAAATAACGAAAGGTACCTTACTCGTAAACAATGTCTATTGTTGAATAATCTGCCGGTTATTTTTTTTTGAGTTTTGAAATGGCCGAGTCCCGGTCGGCCCTCTAGGTGATTTATGGCCCTGGCTAAACGGGTCCGGACTATTGTCGTAAGTTCTTCCGTTCAAGACTTTAACATAATTACCTATAGTACTCAAGTTGAATACTCTTACTTCAAAATACAATTGAATTACTTGGTTTACATTAGGGAAATAAGTGTTAATAATTAGATTATAACAGACTTACCGATACATCTTAGTGTCAACAATCCAAACAATTATAAGAAACAACCACACACACATGCAGTAAAATACTCATGCTGTTAGAAAAATCACTCCTTCTACACTAAATGATTTTAGCCGTGTTCGCGCCCCGACGATTAATTCTTGTTGACGCGCTTCCTAGTTTTTACTGACTCGACTATCTTAAAACGCTGACCGATCCTGATTATCCCTGACCGTCTCCCAGACCTTGAAACTCTGACCCTCTAGATTCTATAAAAAAATAACTTATATCATTGATGTCGCTATACCAAATTCCTGTAATATTCAAAAATCTATTAGCGAAAAAATAAGAAAATACACAGATTTAGGAAATGAAATAAAAAGAATTTGGCATTCTCAGACTATAAAAATATTACCATTCGTTATTTCGGCTACTGGCATTATACCTAGCTCTCTAATTAAAAATTTAGGCGTATTAGATCTTTCAAAAAAATTATTTATAAAGATGCAAAAGTCGGTCATTTTGAATACATGTAGGATAACAAAAGACTTTTTAAATATTTATGTTGAGGGATCAGTAGGATTTATAGGCCCTGTTAGAAGTTCTACCGAGCCGAACCCTCTGATATGAAAATATCTGGAGTCGGTGAATTATTTTCCCATTTGATCTCTGGTATTTTCCATACCCTTTAGTTTGTTATCTTTTGAAGGTTGTACAGTAAACGAGCAACAGAACATATACCAATCCACTCTGCACCTCGCCGCCCGCGCTGGCAACCACCGGCTGGTGCAGTGGCTGCTACAGCATGGGGCAGACCCCAATCCCAGGTCCTGTTCTATCTCCCCCTACATCCTGGCCAGAAGGAATGGTAACATTCATTTTCATATCAGCTCTCCTAACCTAACCTAACCCAACCTTAGGTCCTTGTCCGTCTCCCCCATATGCTGGTCAACTGGAATGAATTTTCATACCATGTTTTCTGAATTCGGCTTATCAAAAATTATTATAAACAAAAAAAATTAATGTAAAATTTTGCGCTTCCATTTATTCATCGCTGTTGGTAAGTAAAAATGCAGTACTTTTTTTTCTATAAGTAAAAACATAGTTTCTTAAAATTTAATGTGCCGTGTTGTTATCTATCATCTTCTCTATTTCTATATTTAAGCGATTAAATATGGACTTAAAAAGCCCTGGCCAGAGCATTATAATTATTATTAAAAAAGTTTTTTATTTGATCTTTCCAAATGCTAAAGAATATTACACTGTAAAATGTCACTGGAGACAAAATGCAATACACATTTTTTGGTTATACCGTATAACTCGTCAAAATGACAATTTAACAGACCTTTATTGAAAAGTGAAAAAAAATTAGTTAAGGTTTATGTAAGTTTTTTTCATCGCTTGACTTTATATCACTTAAGGTGTGTTGAGTTGTAAATGATAATATTATTATATATAATATATGTAAAAGCACCCAATGACAAACTACTTTAAAGTAGTTTATTGGGACTTTTTGATTTTTGTATATTATTTTGATATTTAATAAAAAAAAATAAAAAAAAATTTAGAAAACGAATTATTATTATTTTTATTATTTATTTTTAGAAAACGAATTTTATAAAATATATTATGATAAAATTTTTAGAAAACGAATTTTATAAAATATATTATGATAAAACTATACTAACAGACCGAGCGATTAGTCATAATAGACCCGATATAGTTTTACATGACAAAATTAAAAAAATAACTTATATCATTGATGTCGCTATACCAAATTCCTGTAATATTCAAAAATCTATTAGCGAAAAAATAAGAAAATACACAGATTTAGGAAATGAAATAAAAAGAATTTGGCATTCTCAGACTATAAAAATATTACCATTCGTTATTTCGGCTACTGGCATTATACCTAGCTCTCTAATTAAAAATTTAGGCGTATTAGATCTTTCAAAAAAATTATTTATAAAGATGCAAAAGTCGGTCATTTTGAATACATGTAGGATAACAAAAGACTTTTTAAATATTTATGTTGAGGGATCAGTAGGATTTATAGGCCCTGTTAGAAGTTCTACCGAGCCGAACCCTCTGATATGAAAATATCTGGAGTCGGTGAATTATTTTCCCATTTGATCTCTGGTGATTTGACGTGTTGTTCTTGTATTGTTTTGTATTTATTTTGCTTATATAATGCACTTACATAATGTTGATTGACTAGATGATCATTTGTGGAAAAGTGAGTGGAAGGGTTAACTTTTTCCCTTGGGGAAGATTTAACCCGGACAACTAAATCGGAAGTTGAAAAAAATACAAATAATATATAATGATAGGTTTTCACTTAAACATAAAATTATAATAACAGACTAAGGGTCCAGTACCCATGGGCAAAAATACAAAAGATAAAATAAAATTCAAATAAAATCGGATATGAGAATACAAGTAAATTACAATATACCCCATTAGAGCTCGCTCTATGTAGCGGACTTCTGTATCCTTATGCAAGCTGCAAGCGAAGGTTTAACTCAACAACTTTTCCACAACTAAAGCGAATTCCACTCTAGAATCTGGAAAGAAACGATGTAAAAGAGTTATTAATAAATACAATTTTTTGGTTTATGCAAACATGATAAAGATTGTGTAAGTAGATACTTAAATATAAAGACCTATGTGAAATTGAAATCAAATCAAATGCAGAGTTATACGATTTGTCCAAATAAACTTAACTTTCTCACTGATAATTATTTTTTTCAAATTTGTCAGGCAGGTAGGTGGTACCATAATATTGAAAAAAAAATGCAAATACAAAAGTCCAGATAAATACGAAAATTTTACATTAAAAAAGCAATCAAACCATTAAAACGGACATCATCTTGAAACGGAACATGCTAACAAATTTTACAGACAGAAGAAATGCAAAAGATCGAGTTAAATAGGCTACGTTTAGTCAATCACTTTGAATTATATAACCTTCGAAAGTTATTCCAATAAATAGATGATTTATTTATTTATTTTATTGATACATGATTTAGAGAGTACATGTGGTTTTTTATGATATTTCACCCTCCATGCTGGGGATGACCCTGTGTTATGGCGGGTGAATTTTACAGTTTGCGGACATAGAATCTATACATTACCATAATATAAAATAGAGAAATTAGAAAAATGAGATTATAGCTAGTTTGGGTTGCAAAAAGAGGATAGAGAAGTTAGAGAATTATAAGAAGATGAAAAATTTGAGAAATTATCAGTAAATAGATCACATTCATTCAAGACTTGTAGAAAAGTCAACCAGTGTCGAATATAAATGAAAAAATCGTATGGGTATAATTGATACACTATCTGAGCTACAAATATATTGAGGTAGAACATTTTTAAAATAAAAAAAATATAGCAGCAAAAAATGAATTATTTTATGAAAAAAATTATAACTACATAAATAAATAGAAATATGAGACTTAAAAAAAATCGGAAAAATAATCAGGTCTCCTAGCTCAGTGGAAGAGTGTTGGTTTATGTGGAACGAGCTACCGGCATCTGTTTTTCGGGATTTGATAAGAGGTTTTCTATCCATCAAGTCTTTGCGAATACATACGTAGCTACTTCCATATACAACTGCGCGAACAAGAATGTATAAACTATTAATTAAAATGAAATTTGTTGGTATTGTTGCTACTGGTTCTGTTTCTCCCACATTCATACCACCACACCGACTTACATCCCTACATCTCTTCATCCGTATAGCCCAACATACTTAAGTACAGTGGCGGCTCGAGCACTTCTTCGATGGTGTGTACTGACATTTTTTACATGTAGTGTACTGAAATCTCACTTCCCGGAGATTATAATATAAGATATTTTAAACTGAAATGTTCATAGACGAGTCATGCACTCATCGATATATAGACAATGTTTGGTCGACGCGTGCACCTAATCAGACGCCTAAACACAAAATAAATTAAAATTTATATGTTTGTGCTCACATAACATAGTAAAATAAAAATAACGCAATAACTTGCAAGATTATCATCCATTTGATTTCCGTCGCTCGAAACTACGTAACTTTCTTGCAAATTATTATAAGCAATAAATAATTAGTCGCTTGAAATATAATAATAATTTTTATTTTTTTGGAATAACTTTATTGAGTAAAACCTCAAATTGTAATATTTAATTATTGAAGACAATATTAGCGATTTCAAATGAAGACAATGTTTATAGTTCTTATTCGAAGTATGATACAGTTAAATGTGACCGAAGGGGATAGGGTCCCATTAGCTCAGTCGTAAAGAGCGGTGCCCCGGCGAGGCAAGGGTCCTGGGTTCGAGTCCTAGATGTGACCGTATCCTTTTCTGATTTTTCTACTTAAGATTTTCGTTTAGAAATCGCTAATATTGTCTTAAATAATTAAATAATAATAATAATTTGATGACTTGTATAAATGCAAAATCACCTCAAGGGCGCTCCATTCAAATTGAAAATATCTCCCGAGTAAAAATAAATGCCGCCGACGGGAATTGAACCCGCACCTTCTGATGTCCGGTCAGGTGCTCTGAACCACTGATCTACGTCGGCTTATTTTACACGCCAAATAATTCAATATGTACTAGGACTTCAATCAACAATTACTGATTTTTTCACCTGTAATCAACAAACTTTATTTTTAAAAGGAAGGTGCGGGTTCAATTCCCGTCGATGGCATTTATTTTTACTCAGGAGATATTTTCAATTTGTATGGATATTTCACGCGATTAATTATTGCTAATATAAATTTGTTATTTTTTGTGCTATGCATAAGAAATCTTGTCTTATAAACTGATGTTTATCATAAAAAATAGTAACTTTCTTGAACTAAACAAACGGTTCACAAGTACGGCAGTAGGGGATTTAATCAAAACCTTTTATATCTAGGAGGTCTTGATTTAACGGACTTTCCCCACGGCATTTGAAATTTGCGAAACAATCGCAAATAAAATACCCAAATGTCTGAAGTGACATCTCGGATTATCCCCTCTTCACGCTACGTTATGTGAACTGAGAAATGCAACAACGGACGCGCGCATCGGTTGGTCGCTTGTCGCTGGTTCTAGTTACAGACGTGGCGCGGAGCGGTTGCATTTCACTTGAAAATATTATATTTCTATAAATATTAATTGCTTTTATGTTTGTAGAATTCATTTATTTACATGTAGACAAAGCATCGAATGTTTTTTTTATTCTTTTAGTAGGTTTCTGGAATATCTGGTGGGGTTTGTCCCACCGCGACCGTCCTCCTGTGAGGAACAGCCACTGGTTAAGTGTTTACATTCGTCAGAGACACGAACCACTGAGAAAGTAGGGAAAGAACTGAAAGGAAAGTATGACGAACATGAGAAGGAAATTTGTCTTTAACAATACAGGTTTTTTTTATAACATATAATTTAAGTGAAGTAATGTGGGGTGTTAGTTCTTTAAAAAAGTGTGTTTTGTTGATAGTTCTTTAATTTGCAGAACTAATTTTAAAAGTATTAATTTTAATTATAATTTTTTTTTATAATTAAATTAAATATAATATTTATATATAAATAATATTCTGTACGTAATTTTTACATTTTAAACTTGTTTTACTTTGTTTTACGCGAAAATAAGTGTATCCAGGATAGACCGCCACACCACCTTATTCGAAACACAATCCTTACTTCACGTATAAACATTACAATACAAACGTCTTATTTTATTCTGACTATTGACTGGGCTCAAGTATATGATTAACTTGATCGTGCCATGTCTTTTTATCATACTTCTATCATTCATTTATCTATATCTTAACAGTTTTCCACAAATTTGTCAATGTGATGTTATTTTTTAAAATAATATTTTCGAATGCAATCGATGTAGATAAAATATTATTGTTATGTTAAAATGGCTTAATTTGTAAATTTATTGAAATCTTTGTCAGATTCAATGAAATATATATAACAGTATTGAATGCATTTGTTTGAAAAATATATTTACTTTAAAAATATACCCAACTCTTTAAAAAGCATTGGGGTGCGTTGTTTGTGCGACCGATGGGCTTCGGTTACATTCTGCGCTAGACCAGATGGTTGGGAACACTAACTATGTATTACAATTTATACGAATGCAAGCAGGGGTATCTGGATATGGAAATCTAGAGGGTGACGGCAGACCAATTCCATCTATAACAATCTGACAGAATACAGACTTAAATAATAATCTACACGATGATTTTAAGGAACGACTTCCGACATGGATATTAACATACCAGACTGGGTGTTGGATCCTTTTTCAAATATCAACTGTAATGTATGGAGTATTGTAGCGGGTGAAGGTCGTACACAATAATGATACTTGATCTTGTACTGATATTTATTGGGGAGCTGCTTGTAACAAAAGAGGGCGCACAACTAACGTGCATCGCCTTTTATAGCATCTCGTAAGCATGCTATCTCGCTTGCACTCACACAAATTCATACAGACATCACATAGACACAACAGGATCAACCCAGTTAGAAGAACAACTTATAAAACTGACAACAAACAAAGAATTAAACATTAACTTCAAGAATGGCTACCAAAAACTTTGGCTGGAGAAGCGAATCTATAGTAACATATATATGTTATGGTCGGTTATTCAACGATTTCTAATAGCATTTCCATTGTCGTATTTGTGTGAACGTGGATTTAGTGTTGTTGCAACGTTGCTCACTAAAAAGATAAATCGGCTGTAAATTACAGCTTGTTGTTGCAATGTTGCTTACTAAAAAGATAAATCGGCTGTAAGTTACAGCTTGTTGTTGCAATGTTGCTTACTAAAAAGATACATCGGCTGTAAGTTACTAAGCGCGGCGGCTTGAATGACTGTTTGAAAGTAAATTTGTGACTGATACTAACAAACTCTTTGCATTGTGTCAGATTCATACTTCACCTTAGATACACAGTTTTAAATTCAAAGCCTTCTATTAATTTTAATAAAAACACTTCTAAATATGATTAAGTATAAGTTTTATTTCTTCACATTGAAACATTCTTTGATCTCAGAAATACTTCAACAATATCTAATTCTGAATATATCACACTTATTGTATCACGAACAACCAAAATCGTTATAATATCTGAACTATTCCGCACAAAAATGTGTTAAATACAAATATATAAATGTGTGCCATCTTGGGATTGGAAGGAAGTTTTAGAGTTTGTCAACTGAAAGGCTAAAATCGTCACTAAACAGCTTTTCTCAGAATTTTCACTTCGTATTCTGTACAGATAATAAACAAAATTCTGACAAGGAATATTCTTATGGTATATTTTTAAAGAAGTCATGACACTCGACTCGGGCTCGAATAGCATTTGATATGACAGAGATAGGTGGGTGATATAAAATTAATAATGCTATTGCGAGGGTATTTGAATGATGGGCTAATCGGATAATCGTGTCAACTGTCACCCGTAACTTTTCCTTTCCGATCCGTTGGGATTTCACCCCGATAAATTACTGGGCGATACACTAATTGATTTTTACCGGTTAATTAGAATTAAAACCAAAATAGAATATTCGGGAACATTTTGTTTTTACTTATACCCATCAATGTTATGGTTCTACGATAACTCATCAAAATGACAATTCAACACACCTATAAAATGTGCTATAAAGTTATGAAAGGTGATGAAAAAAACACTAGGTTAAACAGTTACATATGTACCCTATTTAACAAAAACTTGGTTAAATAATTACATATATAACCTATTTAACAAAAACTAGGTTAAATAGTTGCATATGTAACCTGTTTAACAAAAAAAACTAGATTAAATAGTTACATATTGATTTATTTATTTATATATACGCATAAAAAGGCTTTTACATAGAAGTGATACATGATGCAGTGTACATCGGAGAATATCTATATTATGCAGGAGATACTGACAGTAAATAGATGTAATCCATTGTAAAGAAGGTACAAAATACACAATTGTAAAATTGTGATTACAAGTATAATGAGAAAATATTAAGAAATAACAAAAAAAAATATAAATATAAATATATATATATATATATATCCCGCTACATTCGTTGCGTCCGTCATAATTATATTAATGTCCAAATGGACAAAATTCAATTGTATCAATGTCCAAATGGATAAAGTTCCAATGAATGAATGTCCAAATGGACAAAATTCAATTGTATCAATGTCCAAATGGACAAAGTTCAATTGTATCAATGTCCAAATGGACAAAGTTCAATTGTATCAATGTCCAAATGGACAAAGTTTAATTGTATCAATGTCTAAATGGACAAAGTTCAATTGTATCAATGTCTAAATGGACAAAGTTCAATTGTATCAATGTCCAAATGGACAAAGTTCAATTGTATCAATGTCCAAATGGACAAAGTTCCAATGAATGAAGGTCTAAATGGACAAAGTTCAATTGTATCAATGTCCAAATGGAAAAAGTTCAATTGTATCAATGTCCAAATGGACAAAGTTCCAATGAATGAAAGTCTAAATGGACAAAGTTCAATTGTATCAATGTCCAAATGGACAAAATTCAATTGTATCAATGTCCAAATGGACAAAGTTCAATTGTATCAATGTCCAAATGGACAAAGTTCAATTGTATCAATGTCCAAATGGACAAAGTTCAATTAAATCAATGTCCAAATGGACAAAGTTCCATTGTATCAATGTCCAAATGGACAAAATTCAATTGTATCAATGTCCAAATGGACAAAGTTCAATTGTATCAATGTCCAAATGGACAAAGTTCAATTGGATCAATGTCCAAATGGACAAAGTTTCAATGGATGAATGTCCAAATGGACAAAGTTCCAATGAATGAATGTCCAAATGGTCAAAGTTCCAATGAATGAATGTCCAAATGGACGAAATTCAATTGTATCAATGTCCAAATGGAAAAAGTTCAATTAAATCAATGTCCAAATGGACAAAATTCAATTGTATCAATGTCCAAATGGACAAAATTCAATTGTATCAATGTCCAAATGGACAAAGTTCAATTGGATCAATGTCCAAATGGACAAAGTTTCAATGGATGAATGTCCAAATGGACAAAGTTCCAATGAATGAATGTCCAAATGGACAAAGTTCCAATGAATGAATGTCCAAATGGACAAAATTCAATTGTATCAATGTCCAAAGGGACAAAGTTCAATTTTATCAATGTCCAAATGGACAAAGTTCATTTGTATCAATGTCCAAATGGACAAAGTTCAATTGTATCAATGTCCAAATGGACAAAATTCAATTGTATCAATGTCCAAATGGACAAAGTTCAATTGTATCAATGTCCAAATGGACAAAGTTCCAATGGATGAATGTCCAAATGGACAAAGTTCCAATGGATGAATGTCCAAATGGACAAAGTTCAATTGTATCAATGTCCAAATGGACATAGTTCAATTGTATCAATGTCCAAATGGACAAATTTCAATTGTATCAATGTCCAAATGGACAAAGTTCCAATGGATGAATGTCCAAATGGACAAAATTCAATTGTATCAATGTCCAAATGGACAAAGTTCAATTATATCAATGTCCAAATGGACAAAATTCAATTGAATCAATGTCCAAATGGACAAAGTTCAATTGTATCAATGTCCAAATGGACAAAGTTCAATTGTATCAATGTCCAAATGGACAAAGTTCAATTGTATCAATGTCCAAATGGACAAAGTTTAATTGTATCAATGTCTAAATGGACAAAGTTCAATTGTATCAATGTCTAAATGGACAAAGTTCAATTGAATCAATGTCCAAATGGACAAAGTTCAATTGTATCAATGTCCAAATGGACAAAGTTCCAATGAATGAAGGTCTAAATGGACAAAGTTCAATTGTATCAATGTCCAAATGGAAAAAGTTCAATTGTATCAATGTCCAAATGGACAAAGTTCCAATGAATGAAGGTCTAAATGGACAAAGTTCAATTGTATCAATGTCCAAATGGACAAAATTCAATTGTATCAATGTCCAAATGGACAAAGTTCAATTGTATCAATGTCCAAATGGACAAAGTTCAATTGTATCAATGTCCAAATGGACAAAGTTCAATTAAATCAATGTCCAAATGGACAAAGTTCAATTGTATCAATGTCCAAATGGACAAAATTCAATTGTATCAATGTCCAAATGGACAAAGTTCAATTGTATCAATGTCCAAATGGACAAAGTTCAATTGGATCAATGTCCAAATGGACAAAGTTTCAATGGATGAATGTCCAAATGGACAAAGTTCCAATGAATGAATGTCCAAATGGTCAAAGTTCCAATGAATGAATGTCCAAATGGACGAAATTCAATTGTATCAATGTCCAAATGGACAAAGTTCAATTGTATCAATGTCCAAATGGAAAAAGTTCAATTAAATCAATGTCCAAATGGACAAAGTTCAATTATATCAATGTCCAAAATGGACAAAATTCAATTATATCAATGTCCAAATGGACAAAGTTCAATCGGATCAATGTCCAAATGGACAAAGTTTCAATGGATGAATGTCCAAATGGACAAAGTTCCAATGAATGCATGTCCAAATGGACAAAGTTCCAATGAATGAATGTCCAAATGGACAAAATTCAATTGTATCAATGTCCAAAGGGACAAAGTTCAATTTTATCAATGTCCAAATGGACAAAGTTCATTTGTATCAATGTCCAAATGGACAAAGTTCAATTGTATCAATGTCCAAATGGACAAAATTCAATTGTATCAATGTCCAAATGGACAAAGTTCAATTGTATCAATGTCCAAATGGACAAAGTTCCAATGGATCAATGTCCAAATGGACAAAATTCAATTGTATCAATGTCCAAATGGACAAAGTTCAATTGGATCAATGTCCAAATGGACAAAGTTTCAATGGATGAATGTCCAAATGGACAAAGTTCCAATGAATGAATGTCCAAATGGACAAAGTTCCAATGAATGAATGTCCAAATGGACAAAATTCAATTGTATCAATGTCCAAAGGGACAAAGTTCAATTTTATCAATGTCCAAATGGACAAAGTTCATTTGTATCAATGTCCAAATGGACAAAGTTCAATTGTATCAATGTCCAAATGGACAAAATTCAATTGTATCAATGTCCAAATGGACAAAGTTCAATTGTATCAATGTCCAAATGGACAAAGTTCCAATGGATGAATGTCCAAATGGACAAAGTTCCAATGGATGAATGTCCAAATGGACAAAGTTCAATTGTATCAATGTCCAAATGGACATAGTTCAATTGTATCAATGTCCAAATGGACAAATTTCAATTGTATCAATGTCCAAATGGACAAAGTTCCAATGGATGAATGTCCAAATGGACAAAATTCAATTGTATCAATGTCCAAATGGACAAAGTTCAATTATATCAATGTCCAAATGGACAAAATTCAATTGAATCAATGTCCAAATGGACAAAGTTCAATTGTATCAATGTCCAAATGGACAAAGTTCAATTGTATCAATGTCCAAATGGACAAAGTTCAATTGTATCAATGTCCAAATGGACAAAGTTTAATTGTATCAATGTCTAAATGGACAAAGTTCAATTGTATCAATGTCTAAATGGACAAAGTTCAATTGAATCAATGTCCAAATGGACAAAGTTCAATTGTATCAATGTCCAAATGGACAAAGTTCCAATGAATGAAGGTCTAAATGGACAAAGTTCAATTGTATCAATGTCCAAATGGAAAAAGTTCAATTGTATCAATGTCCAAATGGACAAAGTTCCAATGAATGAAGGTCTAAATGGACAAAGTTCAATTGTATCAATGTCCAAATGGACAAAATTCAATTGTATCAATGTCCAAATGGACAAAGTTCAATTGTATCAATGTCCAAATGGACAAAGTTCAATTGTATCAATGTCCAAATGGACAAAGTTCAATTAAATCAATGTCCAAATGGACAAAGTTCAATTGTATCAATGTCCAAATGGACAAAATTCAATTGTATCAATGTCCAAATGGACAAAGTTCAATTGTATCAATGTCCAAATGGACAAAGTTCAATTGGATCAATGTCCAAATGGACAAAGTTTCAATGGATGAATGTCCAAATGGACAAAGTTCCAATGAATGAATGTCCAAATGGTCAAAGTTCCAATGAATGAATGTCCAAATGGACGAAATTCAATTGTATCAATGTCCAAATGGACAAAGTTCAATTGTATCAATGTCCAAATGGAAAAAGTTCAATTAAATCAATGTCCAAATGGACAAAGTTCAATTATATCAATGTCCAAAATGGACAAAATTCAATTATATCAATGTCCAAATGGACAAAATTCAATCGGATCAATGTCCAAATGGACAAAGTTTCAATGGATGAATGTCCAAATGGACAAAGTTCCAATGAATGCATGTCCAAATGGACAAAGTTCCAATGAATGAATGTCCAAATGGACAAAATTCAATTGTATCAATGTCCAAAGGGACAAAGTTCAATTTTATCAATGTCCAAATGGACAAAGTTCATTTGTATCAATGTCCAAATGGACAAAGTTCAATTGTATCAATGTCCAAATGGACAAAATTCAATTGTATCAATGTCCAAATGGACAAAGTTCAATTGTATCAATGTCCAAATGGACAAAGTTCCAATGGATGAATGTCCAAATGGACAAAGTTCAATTGTATCAATGTCCAAATGGACAAAGTTCAATTGTATCAATGTCCAAATGGACAAATTTCAATTGTATCAATGTCCAAATGGACAAAGTTCATTTGTATCAATGTCCAAATGGACAAAGTTCCAATGAATGAATGTCCAAATGGACAAAATTCAATTGTATCAATGTCCAAATGGACAAAGTTCAATTATATCAATGTCCAAATGGACAAAATTCAATTGAATCAATGTCCAAATGGACAAAGTTCAATTGTATCAATGTCCAAATAGACAAAGTTCAATTGTATCAATGTCCAAATGGACAAAGTTCAATTGTATCAATGTCCAAATGGACAAAGTTCCAATGAATGAAGGTCTAAATGGACAAAGTTCAATTGTATCAATGTCCAAATGGACAAAGTTCAATTATATCAATGTCCAAATGGACAAAATTCAATTATATCAATGTCCAAATGGACAAAATTCAATTGTATCAATGTCCAAATGGACAAAGTTCAATTATATCAATGTCCAAATGGACAAAATTCAATTGTATCAATGTTTAAATGGACAAAGTTCAATTATATCAATGTCCAAATGGACAAAATTCAATTGTATCAATGTCCAAATGGACAAAGTTCCAATGAATGAATGTCCAAATGGACAAAGTTCAATTGTATCAATGTCCAAATGGACAAAGTTCCAATGAATGAATGTCCAAATGGACAAAATTCAATTGTATCAATGTCCAAATGGACAAAGTTCAATTGTATCAATGTCCAAATGGACAAAGTTCAATTGTATCAATGTCCAAATGTACAAAGTTCAATTGTATCAATGTCCAAATGGACAAAGTTCAATTAAATCAATGTCCAAATGGACAAAGTTCAATTGTTTCAATGTCCAAATGGACAAAATTCAATTGTATCAATGTCCAAATGAACAAAGTTCAAATGTTTCAATGTCCAAATGGACAAAGTTCAATTGGATCAATGTCCAAATGGACAAAGTTTCAATGGATGAATGTCCAAATGGACATAGTTCCAATGAATGAATGTCCAAATGGTCAAAGTTCCAATGAATGAATGTCCAAATGGACAAAATTCAATTGTATCAATGTCCAAATGGACAAAGTTCAATTGTATCAATGTCCAAATGGACAAAGTTCAATTAAATCAATGTCCAAATGGACAAAGTTCAATTGGATCAATGTCCAAATGGACAAAGTTTCAATGGATGAATGTCCAAATGGACAAAGTTCCAATGAATGAATGTCCAAATGGACAAAGTTCCAATGAATGAATGTCCAAATGGACAGAATTCAATTGTATCAATGTCCAAAGGGACAAAGTTCAATTTGATCAATGTCTAAATGGACAAAGTTCATTTGTATCAATGTCCAAATGGACAAAGTTCAATTGTATCCATGTCCAAATGGACAAAATTCAATTGTATCAATGTCCAAATGGACAAAGTTCAATTGTATCAATGTCCAAATGGACAAAGTTCCAATGGATGAATGTCCAAATGGACAAAGTTCAATTGGATCAATGTCCAAATGGACAAAGTTCAATTGTATCAATCATTGTACCAGGGTCTTGTTTCCACTGCTTGTGAATCTGGTTTCGTTCTTTGATTAATTTTTTTTAATTTGGAATCAAACCACGGAGTATTCAGTTGTACCCGACTTCTTAATCCTGTTTTTGGTGTAGTTGTACCTGATTCTATTGTTCAAAGTTCAATTGTATCAATGTCTAAATGGACAAAGTTCAATTGAATCAATTGAATCAAATCTTCCACCATACATTTGTGTGTTTAACGATATTTACCGTCTTCCACCAAACATTTGTATGTTTTACAACATTTTACCGTCTTCCACCATACATTTGTATGTTTTACCACATTTTACCGTCTTCTACCATTTATTTGTTTGTTTAACCACATTTTACCGTCTTCCACCATACATTTGAATGTTTTACCACATTTTACCGTCTTCCACCATAATTTTCTCTGTTTTACCTATTTTATCCAATTTTAGAATTTTTACCGTGTTTTGAATTATTTTGGCACAATTTATCATTCTTCACAGTGTTTTTATTTTTATTTTTGACCTTTTTTCTCTATTTCTTACGGTTTTTAATGATGGTGGTAAACCATCCAAAATTGTGAAATATGGTAATATTTCACAATGTTTTTAGAGGTTCAATCATGTTTTACCGTATACTTTAGTGGTTTTTAGTTATATTTTCCAAATTTGAGTTTTTCAAGGTCATTTTCAGAAAGTTTTCATCTTCCATCATATATTTGACTAGTTTTTACGGTTTTCAATGATTTTTTACAATATTTGACTATGTTTTTAAAGGTTTAGCATGCTGTTTGCTGTTTAAGAGTCTTCTACCATACATTTGACTACATTAAACGGTTTTGTATGATATTGTACCATAAAAAAAACTTATACTTATAAGCCGATATAAACTCAAAAAAATGATAGCTAGAAATGTCCTATCGGACATAGAAATGTCCTAACGGACACTAGAAATGTCCGATGGGACACTAGAAATGTCCGATGGGATATTGAAATGTCCGATCGGACACTAGAAACGTCCTATCGGACATAGAAATGTCCTATCAGACACTAGAAATGTCCTATCGGACACTAGAAATGTCCGATGGGACATTTAAATGTCCGATCGGACACCAGATATGTCCTATCGGACAAGGAAATGTCCTATCGGACACTAGAAATGTCCGATCAGACACAAAAAAGTCCGATGGGACACTACAAATGTCCGATGGGACATTGAAATGTCCGATCGGACACAAAAAATGTCCGATAGGACACAAGAAATGTCAGATGGGACACTAGAAGTGTCCGATGGGACATTGAAATGTCCGATGGGACATTGAAATGTCCGATGGGACATTTAAATGTCCTATCGTACACTAGAAATGTCCGATCGGACACTAAAAATGTCCTTTCGGACATCCGAAATGTTCGATCAGACAGTATTTTACGTTTTTGAGTATTTGAAGTACAGTGTACAACATTTTTTTTAAATTTATTTTTTTTAGACCATTTTTTTCCATATTTCACCGTCTGTTTCCGTCCGTCACCACAAGTTTCTGTGTTTTACCTTCTTTTACCCCATTTAAGCATTTTTACTCTGTTAAACAATATTTTGGCACGTGTTTTCATTCTTCACAAGGTTTAACTATGTGAAACCTATTTTCACTATTTTTACCGTATTTTTCCGTAAAACATTCAAATATATGGTTGAGGACGTTAAAATGTGGTCAAACATTCAAATGTATGGTAGAAGACGGTTAAATGTGGTAAAACATGCAAATGTATGGTAGAAGACGGTAAATTGTATTAAAACTTTCGAATGTATGGTGGAAGACGGTAAAATGTGGTAAAACATACAAATGTATGGTAGAAGACGGTAAAATGTGGTAAAACATACAAATGTTTGGTGGAAGACGGTAAAATGTGACAAACATACAAATGTATGGTAGAAGACGGTAAAATGTGGTAAAACATACAAATGTATGGAGGAAGACGGTAAAATATGGTAAGACATACAAATGTAGGGTGGAAGACGGTAAAATTTGGTAAAACATACAAATGTATGGTAGAAGACAGTAAATTGTATTAAAACATTCAAATGTATGGTGGAAGACGGTAAAATGAGGTAAAACATACAAATGTATGGTAGAAGACGGTAAAATGTGGTAAAACATACAAATGTTTGGTGGAAGACGGTAAAATGTGACAAACATACAAATGTATGGTAGAAGACGGTAAAATGTGGTAAAACATACAAATGTATGGAGGAAGACGTTAAAATGTGGTAAGACATACAAATGTAGGGTGGAAGACGGTAAAATTTGGTAAAACATACAAATGTATGGTGGAAGACGGTAAAATGTGGTAAGACATACAAACGTAGGGTGGAAGACGGTAAAATGTGGTAAAACATACAAATATGTGGTGGAAGACGGTGAAATTTGGTAAATCATACAAATATATGGTGGAAGACGGTAAAATGTGGTAAGACATACAAATGTAGGGTGGAAGACGGTAAAATGTGTTAAAACATACAAATATATGGTGGAAGACGGTTAAATATGGTAAAACATACAAATGTATGGTGGAAGACGGTAAAATGTGTTAAAACATACAAATATATGGTGGAAGACGGTTAATAATTGTAAATCCTTGAAAATCTGATTAAATTATGGTAAAAAAGGCCTCGTCCGCAATCGACTCATCAAAATGATAGAATACAGTAAAAATATTCCGATTAATTAATTCATGGTATTAAAATATGGTACAATATCATTTTAAACCATTTCATGTAGTCAAATGTATGGCATAAGACTCTTAAACAGCAAACAGCATACTGAACCTCTAAAAACATAGTCAAATATTGTAAAAAATCATTAAAAACCTTAAAAAATAGTCAAATATATGACGGAAGACGTTTAACATGATGAAAATGACCTTGAAAAACTAAAATTTGGAAAATATCACTAAAAACCAGTAAAGTATATGATAAAACATGATTGATGCTTGAAAAGCATTGTGAAATATGCTAAACCATCATTAAAAACCGTTAAACATCGTAAAATATGATAAAACCATGAAAAACATAGAAAAATATGGAAAAACATCTCTTTAATCAGTTAAACGTAGTAAAAAGACGGTAAAACATCATATAACATAATTAAGACTTTAGAAACACAGTAAAATATGGTCAAATACCATTTGAAACCAGAAAAATTTGTCAAATATATGGCGACAGACGGTAAATTATCGTATTATGTGATAACACTTGAAAAACATAGTAAAAACACATCGCAAAGTAGTAGGAAACATAAAGACATATTGAAAGACATTGTAAAACGTTTCGTGTAAGATAGCCTATAGACCGTCTTTTAGGATTGCCAAACATTTTCTTCCCACCACGAAGTTGACTATGCCTTGCAATGTGTTTTCTAATGTTAGGATTATGCGGAAGGTAGCTCCACGGTTAGGTAGCACGGGCGCCATCGGGAAATAGCTTGACGATTGATTCACGATGTTGAGAGATATACGCTAGAGTTGTGTTTTCATCCAGTGCTCTGTGTTTGACGGCTTGCTGACGGCGTGGCGTACAGATACGATTTATTTTTTGTTACCTTTTCTTATTCATTATTTTTGTTTGTTTTATTGGTTTACGACGCAGTTGCTTGTATTATTTCTATCATTTATTATTTCTTAAATAATAAGTATTGTTTGTTTTTTTTTATTATAAATTTAATTTAGACCATCCGAACATCCTCAAAATTCGCAGAACTTCTCTTGGTGAATAATCATACCCCACTTAACAACAAGGGTCCTAAACCATTGCATATAGAAAAAAAGGGCATTAGATTAAATTTACTTGAACTTTTAGAAATCAATAAACGAACGAATGACCCAAATTTAACACTAATTAATAAAGTACGGAAAATAATTTACTCACCACTTCTCAGTATTTTCACAAAACCCAAGCAGTATAATGCACCCAAATAATTCATAGCAATAAAGTCATTAGTAAATAATTAAGAACTCATTACCATTTACTGAGGGGAAAATATAGATTGGTTTAACCAACAATAGATCATGTCATCGGTTTAACCAGTAATAAATCAATGTATGCACCTTCAAAATTTACATTTGAAATAGTATAAATACGTCGTCTCAATGTGGACTAACCACAGTTTGAAAATTGCCTTGTAAGCCGAAACAGCTGTCACAATAATAAAAAACTAAAACACTTGCAGAACTTAATAATAATATTATCAAATTTAATCTAAATTAAATTTATAATAAAAAAAAATTAAATGGAGTTCTACGAATTAAACACAAAAACAATAAATAACTATTGTTTGATTTTTTTTTGTAATTTGTTGAAATGGCGGAGGACAAAAATCGACCTCCGGACCCTGAGTCCATTTCTTATATTGTAGACGACTACGATTCTGATGATATTCAGACTTCTGTAACCATTCCTCCCGAAAACGACGACCACCGCTTTGCCTTAATGTACCTCCTAAAATTAAATCTCTTTCACAATCAAACGAAGCCCCAATTTCTCATGGAAGTTATAATGATACCATTACTCGAGAAGCAAAAGCTATTGAGCTTATGTATTCTATTTCATCTTCAGCTCCATTTACTGTCAATGTCCAAAGGACTGAACAGGGGAAAATAATTCATCCCCTGGATTTTGGTAAATTTATTTTTAGCTCAAAACTCAATAACCTTGGTATTATAAATGGATCAATAAAACCGGAAGGTCGATACAAACTATCCATAGAATTACTTTTAATTTAACCAGAATAGGCAGAGTAAGAGGAATCCCAACCGATCTATCAGAAACAGTAATAGTAGACGCTCTTAATGACTCTCAATTAACTCCAAAAGTTTTAAAAGCACGTCGTTTGAATTTCAAGGATACTTCCACCGGCACCACTATATAGAAACCTTTTTATTTATTATAACGCTCTTACCGTTGAAATATACAGATTCCCGACTATCCAATGTTTCAACTGTTGCCGTTTTGGAAATTAAACCTATTTGTCGTTCCCCTCCTTATTGTTTCCATTGCGGAGAGGATCATCCCTTTAAACAGTGTCAAAATACAAGGAATAACCCTATTTGTATTAATTGTAAGGGCAACCAAACTGCTGTTAGTGTGGCCTGTCCAGAGTTATCTAGACAGAGAAATATCAAACAGACAATGGCTGCAGACAACATTTCCTACTTTCAGGCCTCTCAATTATTCCCTCCCACAAAAAAATCTATTGCAGAGATAACGACTAACGCTTCTCTTTTTCATTTTTCTTCCCCTAAATCCCTTCTTTCACCTTCCCACAAAGAAACAATTTTCAAACCGATAAAATCTAATCCAAAATTTATTCCTTCTTTCGATAAAAAACTACATAATGATCTTTTACTTAACCCGAAGGGGAATAATAAATCCCAGGCTCCCAATGGGACTGCCTTAAAAAACTTTTCCACTTCCGATATCTTCCCTAAGGTCATGATTGAAAATTCTTTTTTTATTCAAACTTTAATTACCCTATTAATTACGATCCTTTCAAATAACAATAAAGTACCGTCCAGAGCTGCCGAATATATGAAATCTTTACTCTCTAGCCTTCCCGATGTATCCGCAACTGAGCAAAATACTTCAATGGAATAGTAGAAGTCTATTCGCAAATTGATCTTGTACAGTTACTTGATGAACATAATATTTCAGTTGCTGCCATCTCCGAAACCTGGTTAAAACCCTCATACCAATTTAAAATTCCTGGATATCACTGTCTAAGACATGATAGACTGGATGGCAAAGGTGGCACTGCTTTTATTATACATAATTCTATCCCTTTTAAACAAATTATTTTCCACACTCTCTCCAATAATTTTCAGAAAGTAGAAGCTGTTGTATCTGATATTACATAACTATTAATATATATCCCTCCCTTTACAATTTTTGTTGAAAACGAATGGTCAACATTTATATCCTAGATTCGTCCCCCGTAAATGATACTTGGGGACTTCAATGCTCATTCTCCTTCTTGGGGCAGTGAGTTAACAAACCGTTCTGGCCATAATCTATTAGATTTTATGGATACATATTATTTATGTATTCTTAATGACGGATCTCCAACTCGTTTTACTGCCCCTCAACATCGGAAAAGTGGAGTCGATTTATCTTTTTGCTCATCTTCGGTGATTCCCATATGTTCTCGGAATATTCTTAAAAATCCCCTTTCCAGTGACCATTTTCCTATAATAATTACCTTCCACCATCTATCTTCCACGCATTCCTTTTCGATAAACAATAGTTTTAAATTTACAACGAAAGACGCGAATTGGAGAAATTTTTCTTCAGAATTAGACTCCATTGTTCAAGCATCTAAGTCTTCCCTTGTCAACACTAGTTTACAATGTGAATTATTTCCTAACATGATAGTAAAAGCTGCAGAATTAACACTTAAAAAACGTAATGTTAACATTAAGATAAAACAAACCACCCCACTGTGGGATGAAGAATGCACTAGTGTCGTTAAATCCAGAAGAGAAGCATTTTCCATTTTCCGTAAATGTATGTCTTTCGAAAATTACCTTTCTGTGAAACGCGTCCAGGCAGAAGCGAAACGCGTTTTGAAAAACAAAAAGCGGTCTGGATGAATGAATCTCCCCAGTCATCCGTATGGTCCTATTTAAAAAAATTCGGTTCGTCATATACCTTAGGCATTTGGTTTGACACGAAACTTAACTTTATCAAGCATATTGAAATAATTACCAATAAAGCTTTGAAAATGCTGGGATTTATTTTAAGGGTATCTAGTGATTTCAAAAATGTAAATACTGTAAAAACATTATAAATTTCACTCCTTGTTGAATATAATATAATATAATATAATATACAGTTGAGTTTCTCTGTAAGGAAAGAAGAGGTTTATTGTGTTAATCTCATAAGATTTACATAAAGAAAAGCATTCAGTAACAAAACATTACCTGTAAGGAAAGAAACGACATTTAATGTTATTAATTGTTATGTCAATTCCTTAATCACAATCACGATAGCAATTACAAATTATTGAAATTATTCCCATCAATCTGCCTTGTCACAACCCATAGATTACATTTACTATGTCTTAAACCATAGATTACGAAATATCGAGTCGACTGTGTAGGTACTGTGGCGCACATCCAGCTAGTGACAGTCCACGACACACACTGCCACAATGACAAGACAAGCTCGGCATTGCCTTGAATTAAAGAAAATTATATTTTTCTTTACATATATATTTATGCTCTCTATGGTATGTTTGGGATCGCACCAACCTCCCCACAGTCCGGAATAAATATAATTATTATATAAGTGTAAAATTATTTAAGGTCTGAAACCAACAAGGCAGTTATGACAATTATTATTATAAAGGAAACCAACCCGACGAAGGCTCGCTGCTAAGACGCGCTAGTATAGCATACTGCCATCAGAACAGTGGGAAAGTTGATGTGGGCTAATTTAATTAAAATAAAATAATAAAAAATTAAATGTGTGATAAAAAAGTATGAGTGCAATGCTTATTAAGCTGGGGACTCGCTTCCAGATAAAATTATAGTTGTTAATTTATTTGTGGATTTATCTGCGGACGCATTTAAAGAGAAAACCATTCTTGAGTTTGAAGTACAGTTTTAAAATTCTTATTGCTGACTAGGTGTTTTCGGAACCAATCTCATAAGCTGAAATGTCAGACATTGAAAGTATTGTCTCTCTTCAGTTTACATAATGTCTGTTGTTTGATTCTAGATGGAAAGACATCAGATTGGACGACGGTGTTGAACATGAATGTGATAGCGCTGAGCATCGCTACTCGGGAGGCCCTGAAGAGCATGAGGACTCGAGGAGATGATGGTCAGATAATCAATATCAACAGGTTCAACTTTCAACTTATTATCATACTCATCAATAAAAATAATTCACAATGTTAAAAGATTAAGGAAGAAATGATGAAGCATACTTCACTTTGAAGCAAGAGGTTCTGTATCAGATTCAGATTTAAAGATTGCCAGCAGTGCATTCCAGTTTTAAAATGTACTTAGTATTTCATATAGGTGTAGCACATTGATTAGTTGGGGTACCGCAATTCATTTACTCCACTAAGACACATTTCTAAAATAATTGAATAAATAATAGTGCTTCGTCAACGTTCGCAAAAACATCTCGAGAATAAAAGACACGCATTCATCACTGAAAATCTCGGTTATTTTTCAGGTGACAAATCAAATAAGCAATAAATGTTGAATGAAACATACGTGTACACATTGAATTATTTGGCGGGTTTAGAATAAACCGACGCGACGTAGCGCAATGGTAGAGAATCTGACCGACAATCAGAAAGCTGCGGGTTCAATTCCCGTCAGCGGCATTTATTTTTTCAATTTATACAATACGGGTGTTTCAGGCTTGTCATCCTTTGTGCTATGCATAAAAAATTATTTATAAACATTAAAATATTTGAAAAAAGATTAATTTGTACTTATTGTTCAGAAATTATTGTAAGGAACATATGAATAAATACATGTTATGTGTGTGTTTCAGCATTGTGGGCCACCAGATCCCTCGCCACCAGGGCTTTAACGCCGGTATCTACTCCCCCAGCAAGTACGCAGTCACCGCCCTCACGGAGACTGTGTCCCACGAGCTCTCTGTGAGAAAAAATTGCATTAGATTAGAAAGGGCAAATCGGAAGTAGACCCTCAACCTGCTATAACACCTACTTCAACGGCATCCTCTGTTAATAAAAACACATCCTCAAAATTCGCAGAACATCTCTTGGTGAATAATCATACCCCACTTAACAACAAGGGTCCTAAACCATTGCATATAGAAAAAAAATTGCATTACATTAGACTCTTTCGATGTGTTTTTACTATGTTTTGCAAGGTCTTATCACGTAGTACGATGATTTATCGTCTGTCGCCATAAACTTGACTTTAATTTATGGTTTTTAATTGTATTTAACAATATTTCACTGTGTTTCTCAAGTTTTAATTATGTTATTTGATGTTTTATCGTCTTTTTACTACGTTTAACTGATTTAAGAGACGTTTTACCACATTTTTCTATGTTTTTCATGGTTTTATCATATTTTACGATGTTTTACGATTTTTAATGATGGTTTACCATATTTCACAATGCTTTTCAAAGATCAATCATGTTTTACCATATATTTTACTGGTTTTTGTGATATTTTCCACATTTTTTGTTTTTTAAGGTCATTTTCATCATGTAAAACGTCTTCCGTCATATATTAGACTAGTTTTTACGGTTTTTAATGATTTTTTACAATATTTGACAATGTTTTTAAAGGTTTAGCATGCTGTTTGCTCTTTTAGAGACTTCTGCCATACATTTGACTACATTAAACGGTTTTTAATGATATTGTACCATATTTTACGAGCATAAATTAATTAATCGGAATATTTTTACGGTATTCTATCATTTTGATGAGTTGATTGCGGATGAGGCCTTTTTAGCCATAATTTAATCAGATTTTCAAGGTTTTACCATATTTCACTGTCTTCCACCATATATTTGTATGTTTTACCACACTTTACCGTCTTCCACCATACATTTGTATGTTTTACCACATTTTACTGTCTTCCACCACATATTTGTATGTTTTACCACATTTTATTGTCTTCCACCCAACATTTGTATGTTTTACCATATTTTACGGTCTCCCACCATACATTTGTATGTTTTACCACATTTTACTGCCTTCCACCACATATTTATATGCTTTACCACATTTTATTGTCTTCCACCCAACATTTGTATGTTTTACCATATTTTACGGTCTCCCACCATACATTTGTATGTTTTACCACATTTTATTGTCTTCCACCACATATTTGTATGTTTTACCACATTTTACCGTCTTCCACCCAACATTTGTATGTTTTACCATATTTTACTCTCTTCCAGCATACATTTGTAAGTTTTACTACATTTTACTGTCTTCCACCACATATTTGTATGTTTTACCACATTTTACCGTCTTCCACCACATATTTGTATGTTTTACCACATTTTTCCGTCTTCTAGCATACATTTGTATGTTTTACCCTATGTTATCCCATTTTAGAATTTTTACCGTGTTTAAGATTATTTTAGCACATGTTTTCATTCTTCACAGTATTTTTCTACGCTGGACCTGTTTCATTTTTTTATACCGTATTTCCCATGTTAAATAATGATTCATCACATCATCAATTGATTAAATGTCATTTATGAACCTTCGCTATGTTTTTCCACCATTTACTGTTTTTAAAGATATATATTAGTATCTTACTATGTTAAACCATATTTGCATGTGTTTTACAACGTTGGTAAATTATGGTTTAAAATGACAAAAACAAGACGAAAAATGAGGAACAGGTTAACCATTAGACGTTTGGGAAAATTTTATAAAGAAAACTAAGAAAAATGGTAGAAAAAGAGTAAATACGCTTAAACATGGAAAAACACGACCAGTATTGTGAAAAATTGTCAAATGTGGTTAAAGATGACAAAGCATGGCAAAAAATTAGGAATTTGTTGATAAACGGTACGCTGTCTAAAAGACTGCCAAACATAGTATACATGGTAAAATGTGTTTAAAGCTAGAACACTCACAATACAAGTTAAAACAAGTAAAACATGTGAAAAAATGGTAAAATTCGTTGAAACCTAGCGAAAACATGGTTAAATAATTTAATAAAGGTAAGATTAGCAAAAAATGACGAAATTCAGTAGGAAAAATTGAAAAATGTTAAAATTTGTAAAACTTGGTGATATTTTCTTGAGCACAGCTAAATTAACATATTAAAAGCATCGAAAATAGGTTTTCATGCAAGAGAAACCCAATATCGGCGAAATGTTCACAATAATGAAAGTTCGTGAACAGACTCAATCAAAGTACACAGTGAAAAAAAAAATTCAGTAAAAGTGCTGAAAAATACGTAAAAATGGTAAACGGTAAGTTTAAATTGGTAAAAAATCGCAAAGAACAATCCAGAAAATTGGCGAAAAACGGATAATAGTGTCAAAAAATGTCAAAGATGAGATTTTTCAAAAAATGAACGGAATAGATATAGAATAGGAAGTAGAACGGGAAAACTTACAAACTATATACAATGAAGAAAAAACAAATGGATAATAGACTAAACAATTTCACACATCGGAAAAGTGCAAAAGACGATTTATCGCATGAAATTCAGTTAAATATCGTTGAAGGCCTAAAAAACATAAAATAGAAAACATATTTTAAGTTGGCGAAATATATTTTTTTAATATATTTTATAAAATACAGTATAATTATTTATATTTACAAAATAACAATATATTTCAAATTATAATTGAACATGTTTACCTTCACGAGAGTCTATAATACTCGTATGTTAAGGGGATAGGAAATGTATAAGATTCAGTAAAACAGTATATCCAAGATTTTCCACAATTTACACCATTTTAAACTATATTTTATTAATTATAGGCCATTAAGAATGTTTTTCCTCTTTTTTACTATATTTTGTGTCCACATCGAATATTTCTTTTAAAAGATTTATGTTCATTTGGAAATAAATTAAATTAATTTACATTATACTGTGTCCGATCGGACAAAACTGTGTCCGATCGGACAAATAATTGTCCGATCAGACGATTTTTTGTCCAATCGGACAATACTTTGTCCGATCGGACAAGTCTGTGTCCGATTGGACAAGTCTGTGTCCATCAGAATTGGACAATAATTTATCCGATCGGACACAGACTTGTCCGATCGGACACAGCCTTGTCCGATCGGACACAGACCTGTCCGATCGGACAAAGAATTGTCCGATCGGACAATTATTTGTCCGATCGGACACAGTTTTGTCCGATCGGACAAAGTATTGTCCGATCGGACACAGACTTGTCCGATCGGACAATTATTTGTCCGATCGGACACAGTTTTGTCCGATCGGACACAGTATTGTCTGATCGGACAAAGTATTGTCCGATGGGAATAACTTTATCCAATTGGACAACACTTTAGACAACTGCTACGTCGGATGTTTTTGTTAGGACATTTCTGTCCATCTGTCAATACAATAATTTGTAGAATTACAATTCTTTTGATAAATTCAAAATTTTCTCCACAATTTTTCAAAGGGATGCGTCAATGCATACGTTCAACAATAAACATACTAACGCGTAGTAATGAGAAATTACGGTTAGAAGTTGAAAAGCGGTAAATGACGTTAAAAATAGCAACGGCAAAGAGTTACTTAATCAATAAAGTAAAATGCAGTAATAATGTCCAACGTTAAATAACTCTTACTTTATTGTAAAAAGGTGGTTAAAGGTAAAGAGATTAATTAAATTAAATAAAATTGATTTCTTAAAAAATCAGAATACGGGATAAAACGCTTAAACGCATAAAAATGGCATAAAATGGTAAAAATGATAAAATACTTTAAAATTGTAGAAAAACAAATATGATAGAGTAAAGCAATAAGCATTTAAATACACTTTAAAGCATTAAAATGGTTAAAGGGATAAAATAATGTAAAAATTCAGAAACCAAAATATGATGATATGAATTAAATACGCTTAAAAGCATAAAAATGGTTAATAATGGTAAAAAGGATAAAATACTGTTAAAATGCAGAAACTCAAATATGATAGAGAAACGCAACTAGCACTAAATACGCTTAAAAGCATAAAAATGGTTAATAATGGTAAAAAGGACAAAATACTGTAAAAATGCAGAAACACAAATATGATGGAGAATCGCAACTACCGTAAAATATCATAAAACATGGTAAAAAATACAGTCTTTTAGTTAGTATACCATGTTTTCTCAATTTTGCTGTGCTTTCTCTTGTTTAAGCAAATTAAACACAATTCATCCCTTGTTTTACCGTGTTTGATCAATTTTTCAATTTTTTGTTTGACATTCACAATGAATTCCAATATTTTACGTTTTAACCACGTTTCGTTTTGTTTTACCATATTATATCACTATTTACTTTGTTTTAGCGTGTTTTACCAATTTTTACATTGATTTACATTATTTTATGATTTTTTTCCATGTATTACGGTGTTTCATACAAAACTCATAAAAACATGGTTTAATATTATGAATATATATTGTCTTTAATTGTATAACAATTGTTTTAGCGAGTATTAACGTGTATTGATGTTTTCGCGTCTCAACTTACTTATTGCATTTTTACTGCATTTTAAACAGGCATTTTACGTCTTTGTCCACACAACTGCATTGTACCACTTTTACGCTTACACATTTCACGGTTTTTACGTGTTAACCTAGTTTTAAGGTATGATTTTCTGAATCTTACATTTTTTGCCATATACTGCTATTTATTAAATCATTGACAGCATTTAGCTTTTTATTAAATTTTTAAACGAGGTAAACCTGGTCTATAAGGGCCTGCAGGTATATTTCACTGATTTTAAACAGATTTAAATTTTTCCGATTTTTTTCATTGCTTTACATATCTTATTGATTTTTTCAATGTTTTACCAAGTATAACCCAATAAGGAGGTAAAACACATAAAAACATGGTTGAATAGGACGATACGTGGCAAAATGTCATAAAAAGAGGTGATGTTTCGAAAATTAACCATATTTCACCAATTAACGTGGTAAATTCATAAAAATATGAGTCAATATAAAAAAACGTGGTAAGATACTAAAAAACGTCACAACACGTGGAAAACGTGGCAAACCATGGCAAAATGACATAAAAGAAGTTAAAACATCGTAAAATATTTTTTTTTCCCATTGTATCATTTTTACCGTGTTTTACATTATTTAACCACATTTTATCTTTTTTACCGTATTTTACATTATTTGAACACATTTTATCATTCTTTACGGAAGTTTACGATTTTCGACGTCCTACTGGACATATAAAATTTCCGATCGGACAGTATTTTCCATCTTCGAGAATTTTAACTGTGCTATGCCAACTTTTGCCATTCATTAAACTTTTAACCGCATTTTCGACTAAACAGCCATATTTAACCTTTTTTAAATTGTTATCTTGGTTAGCCTGGTTTTAAGGGCCTTTAGGCATATTTTACTAATTTTTGGCGAGATTTTCCAATTTTTCTTATGTTATAAGTATATTTTTAATTGTTTTCCATATTTCACTATGTTTCAACATATTTCACCAAATAACGAAGAAAAATACATAAAAACATGGTAAAATATGATCAAACGCGGTAAGATACTAAAAGACACGATATATTACGCCGTAAACGTTTCAAAACGTGGAAAATGTGATAAACCGAGGTGATGTTTTGAATTTATCACCACATTTCACCAAATAACGTGTTAAAAATCATAAAAACATGGTTCAATATGATGAAACGTGGTGAGATACTAAAAAACGTCACAACACGTGATAAATGTGGTTAAACGAGAGTAAATGTGATAAAACGAGGTAAAACATCATAAAATATCATTTAAAACGTAATTAAATTTATGGTGGTAGATGGTGAAACAATTCTTACATGGATAAAAGCTTGAAAATTTGATAATTCGTTGAAAATCATTAAAAGATGTAGGAAGTATGGTAAAACATAATCCAAAAGGTACACAACATGCTAAAACACTATAAATTCATGTAAAATATGTTAAAATATTCTAAAACACGGAAAATGAACTTGAAAATTCCAAAACTAAATTGGTAAACATGCTTAATGTGACAGAAGATGGTAAAACCTAGAAAATATGATAACATTATGTTAAGAGATGACAAGTTGCTTAAATATATAGAGTGGGAGACGACAAAACACAGTTAAACCTTGAAAAACATGGTAAAACACTATAAAATTGAGTAAACACGGTCAACGTAGTTACACACCGTAAATTATGAACATAAAAGATTGCATTTTTTTAATGAATTAAATACCGGAAACTGAATAGATATCCTTGACATGCGTTGTCCCATAAAAAAACGTCGTAGAAGTTGACGTAGTTAAACTTAGTAAAACGTGGATATTAATGTAGGTGAAGAACTGTAAAAATGTATAAATACTTAATTTTATCGTCTATAGGTTCCCCCAAGCGGTTAAAAATTAGTTAATCACAATAAAACTTATTTTCATTCCAGGATGTCAGGAGGTTAGTGCGATTCCACACGTCCCATAAAGATATACATGTTTTTGTAGAAAAATTAGATACAAAAAAATAGCAATGAAGTACAACTATGTAGGGCGTGGTCTTGAGTATCGGATGAGAGTATGTACATGACAAACCGTATAACATTTTCCTGATGGGATTGCCATCGGGATAGTTTGTTTATATATATGGTAGGTATATTCCTAGCTTTCAATTTCTCCCATAATGTTTTATGACAGACCCTGTCGAAGGCATCACTTAGTTCTAAGAAGTACTCTCATAGGAAATTGTTTTGTTTGCATCGCTAATAAATGTATATGCGCCATTTGTCAGTCTTTCAATATCGATACAACTGTACTTATTTTCGGTGTCGAAATGCTAAAGTTCTTTCCCAAATATGGGTTGAGCCTTAAAATCTCCCATTAAAATGATTTCAGAGTGTGTGTTATATTGAATGATCGTGTTTATTTTGAAAAGGTAGTTGGTGAAGTCGGTAAGGTTGTCCGCATGACATACCGGCATGTAGACAGTCAGTATGCTTATCGTCCCTCCGTTGGTAGTTGACTGAATACCAGCGATATTCTTACTTCTGCAGCTCGTATTAAAGTACTGCGACTCCTCCGTAGGGTCGGACCCGTAGTGGTCCGTTTGTTCAATCTACAGCAGAGGTACCCCACCCCTGGATGTTCGGATAATTGGATAGATTCGATGTTTCGTTTTGTAATAACCACGTTTCTTGCAAAAGTATTACATCGTAGGTATCGCACATATCTATAATGAAGTTGATGTTTCTTTTATAACTTAAAACATTACCAGTCTGCAAAATTCTTTGTTCGTGTAGGTTTTGAAATCTTTCTTTGGTATAGTTAACTTGAAAGATCCAAATTGGGTGGGATTTCGTTGTATTATTTTTTCTACTTGGATTTTACTTCCTTCTATTTTACTATTGATAAAGTTTGGAATATTATCCTCAGTTACGCAACTGTCGAACCTCGAAACAAAGAGCGATGTTTTTAATTCTTAGAAATATTTTGACAAGCAAATTATAATATTTTCACCTTGATTATGTCAATGGCAGTGCTTAAACAAAACCTACTTTGGTAAACAGGCTACAAAAATATGTCGTATTTTGTTATTCGGCGGTACATCCTCACTGCATATTCCTACGGGGAAAGAGAATTTTTGATTGAAAAAATATTTGTCTAGTAAATTTCCACTCAAGACGCCTGCAAATGTAAGTTTATCGACTTTTGTCATAGCAGTAAACCCTCTCTCCTTCCCTTTCGGGGACACATGGTTACATAATATGTAAACGTATGTAGCGTATATCTCTCAACATCGTGAATCAATCGTCAAGCTATTTCCCGATTGCGCCCATGCTACCTAACCGTGGAGCTACTTTCCGCCTACTCCTAACATTATAAAACACATTGCAAGGCATAGTCAACTTCGTGGTAGGAAGAAAATGTTTGGCAATCTTAAAAGACAGTCTAGACTATCTTACACGATACGTTTTACAATGTCTTTCAATGTGTCTTTATGTTTCCTACTACCTTTCGATGTGTATTTACTATGTTTTGCAAGGTCTTATCACGTAGTACGATGATTTATCGTCTGTCGCCATAAACTTGACTTTAATTTATGGTTTTTAATTGTATTTAACAATATTTCACTGTGTTTCTCAAGTTTTAATTATGTTATTCGATGTTTTATCGTCTTTTTACTACGTTTAACTGATTTAAGAGCCGTTTTACCACATTTTTCTATGTTTTTCATGGTTTTATCATATTTTACGATGTTTTACGATTTTTAATGATGGTTTACCATATTTCACAATGCTTTTCAAAGATCAATCATGTTTTACCATATATTTTACTGGTTTTTGTGATATTTTCCACATTTTTTGTTTTTTAAGGTCATTTTCATCATGTAAAACGTCTTCCGTCATATATTAGACTAGTTTTTACGGTTTTTAATGATTTTTTTACAATATTTGACAATGTTTTTAAAGGTTTAGCATGCTGTTTGCTCTTTTAGAGACTTCTGCCATATATTTGACTACATTAAACGGTTTTTAATGATATTGTACCATATTTTACGACCATTAATTAATTAATCGGAATATTTTTACGGTATTCTATCATTTTGATGAGTTGATTGCGGACAAGGCCTTTTTTGCAATAATTTAATCAGATTTTCAAGGTTTTACCATATTTCACCGTCTTCCACTATTTATTTGTATGTTTTACCACATTTTACCGTCTTCCACCCAACATTTGTATGTCTTACCACATTTTACTGTCTTCCACCATACATTTGTATGTTTTACCACATTTTACCATCCTCCACCATATATTTGTATGATTTACCAAATTTCACCGTCTTCCACCACAAATTTGTATGTTTTACCACATTTTACCGTCTTCAACTCTACATTTGTATGTCTTACCACATTTTACGGTCTTACACCATACATCTGTATGTTTTACCACATTTTACGTTTCTCCACCATATATTTGTATGATTTACCAAATTTCACCGTCTTCCACCATATATTTGTATGTTTTACCACATTTTACCGTCTTCCACCATAAATTTGTATGTTTTAACACATTTTACCGTCTTCCACCATACATTTGTATGTTTTACCAAATTTCACCGTCTTCTACCTATATTTGTATGTTTTACCGAATTTCACCGTCATCCACCATATATTTTTATGTTTTTGTAACATTTTACCGTCTTCCACCATACATTTGCATGTTTTCCACAATCCACCGTCTTTCACCAAACATTTGTATGTTTTCCCACATTTAACCGTCTTCCACCATTAATTTGTATGTCTTACATCAATTTACCATCTTCCACTATACATGTGATTGTTTTTAGACATTTTACCGTCTTCCACCATACATTTGTGTGTTTAACGATATTTACCGTCTTCCACCAAACATTTGTATGTTTTACAACATTTTACCGTCTTCCACCATACATTTGTATGTTTTACCACATTTTACCGTCTTCTACCATTTATTTGTTTGTTTAACCACATTTTACCGTCTTCCACCATACATTTGAATGTTTTACCACATTTTACCGTCTTCCACCATAATTTTCTCTGTTTTACCTATTTTATCCAATTTTAGAATTTTTACCGTGTTTTGAATTATTTTGGCACAATTTATCATTCTTCACAGTGTTTTTATTTTTATTTTTGACCTTTTTTCTCTATTTCTTACGGTTTTTAATGATGGTTTACCATATTTCACAATGTTTTTAGAGGTTCAATCATGTTTTACCGTATACTTTAGTGGTTTTTAGTTATATTTTCCAAATTTGAGTTTTTCAAGGTCATTTTCAGAAAGTTTTCATCTTCCATCATATATTTGACTAGTTTTTACGGTTTTCAATGATTTTTTACAATATTTGACTATGTTTTTAAAGGTTTAGCATGCTGTTTGCTGTTTAAGAGTCTTCTACCATACATTTGACTACATTAAACGGTTTTGTATGATATTGTACCATAAAAAAAACTTATACTTATAAGCCGATATAAACTCAAAAAAATGATAGCTAGAAATGTCCTAACGGACACTAGAAATGTCCGATCGGATACAAGAAATGTCCGATGGGACACTAGAAATGTCCGATGGGATATTGAAATGTCCGATCGGACACTAGAAATGTCCTATCGGACATAGAAATGTCCTATCAGACACTAGAAATGTCCTATCGGACACTAGAAATGTCCGATGGGACATTTAAATGTCCGATCGGACACCAGATATGTCCTATCGGACAAGGAAATGTCCTATCGGACACTAGAAATGTCCGATCAGACACAAGAAAGTCCGATGGGACACTACAAATGTCCGATGGGACATTGAAATGTCCGATCGGACACAAAAAATGTCCGATAGGACACAAGAAATGTCAGATGGGACACTAGAAGTGTCCGATGGGACATTGAAATGTCCGATGGGACATTGAAATGTCCGATGGGACATTTAAATGTCCTATCGTACACTAGAAATGTCCGATCGGACACTAAAAATGTCCTTTCGGACATCCGAAATGTTCGATCAGACAGTATTTTACGTTTTTGAGTATTTGAAGTACAGTGTACAACATTTTTTTTAAATTTATTTTTTTTAGACCATTTTTTTCCATATTTCACCGTCTGTTTCCGTCCGTCACCACAAGTTTCTGTGTTTTACCTTCTTTTACCCCATTTTAGCATTTTTACTCTGTTAAACAATATTTTGGCACGTGTTTTCATTCTTCACAAGGTTTAACTATGTGAAACCTATTTTCACTATTTTTACCGTATTTTTCCGTAAAACATTCAAATATATGGTTGAGCACGTTAAAATGTGGTCAAACATTCAAATGTATGGTAGAAGACGGTTAAATGTGGTAAAACATGCAAATGTATGGTAGAAGACGGTAAATTGTATTAAAACTTTCGAATGTATGGTGGAAGACGGTAAAATGTGGTAAAACATACAAATGTATGGTAGAAGACGGTAAAATGTGGTAAAACATACAAATGTTTGGTGGAAGACGGTAAAATGTGACAAACATACAAATGTATGGTAGAAGACGGTAAAATGTGGTAAAACATACAAATGTATGGAGGAAGACGGTAAAATGTGGTAAGACATACAAATGTAGGGTGGAAGACGGTAAAATTTGGTAAAACATACAAATGTATGGTAGAAGACAGTAAATTGTATTAAAACATTCAAATGTATGGTGGAAGACGGTAAAATGAGGTAAAACATACAAATGTATGGTAGAAGACGGTAAAATGTGGTAAAACATACAAATGTTTGGTGGAAGACGGTAAAATGTGACAAACATACAAATGTATGGTAGAAGACGGTAAAATGTGGTAAAACATACAAATGTATGGAGGAAGACGTTAAAATGTGGTAAGACATACAAATGTAGGGTGGAAGACGGTAAAATTTGGTAAAACATACAAATGTATGGTGGAAGACGGTAAAATGTGGTAAGACATACAAACGTAGGGTGGAAGACGGTAAAATGTGGTAAAACATACAAATATGTGGTGGAAGACGGTGAAATTTGGTAAATCATACAAATATATGGTGGAAGACGGTAAAATGTGGTAAGACATACAAATGTAGGGTGGAAGACGGTAAAATGTGTTAAAACATACAAATATATGGTGGAAGACGGTTAAATATGGTAAAACATACAAATGTATGGTGGAAGACGGTAAAATGTGTTAAAACATACAAATATATGGTGGAAGACGGTTAAATATGGTAAAACATACAAATATATGGTGGAAGACGGTTAATAATGGTAAATCCTTGAAAATCTGATTAAATTATGGTAAAAAAGGCCTCGTCCGCAATCGACTCATCAAAATGATAGAATACAGTAAAAATATTCCGATTAATTAATTCATGGTCTTAAAATATGGTACAATATCATTTTAAACCATTTCATGTAGTCAAATGTATGGCATAAGACTCTAAAACAGCAAACAGCATACTGAACCTCTAAAAACATAGTCAAATATTGTAAAAAATCATTAAAAACCTTAAAAAATAGTCAAATATATGACGGAAGACGTTTAACATGATGAAAATGACCTTGAAAAACTAAAATTTGGAAAATATCACTAAAAACCAGTAAAGTATATGATAAAACATGATTGATCCTTGAAAAGCATTGTGAAATATGCTAAACCATCATTTAAAACCGTTAAACATCGTAAAATATGATAAAACCATGAAAAACATAGAAAAATATGGAAAAACATCTCTTTAATCAGTTAAACGTAGTAAAAAGACGGTAAAACATCATATAACATAATTAAGACTTTAGAAACACAGTAAAATATGGTCAAATACCATTTGAAACCAGAAAAATTTGTCAAATATATGGCGACAGACGGTAAATTATCGTATTATGTGATAACACTTGAAAAACATAGTAAAAACACATCGCAAAGTAGTAGGAAACATAAAGACATATTGAAAGACATTGTAAAACGTTTCGTGTAAGATAGCCTATAGACCGTCTTTTAGGATTGCCAAACATTTTCTTCCCACCACGAAGTTGACTATGCCTTGCAATGTGTTTTCTAATGTTAGGATTATGCGGAAGGTAGCTCCACGGTTAGGTAGCACGGGCGCCATCGGGAAATAGCTTGACGATTGATTCACGATGTTGAGAGATATACGCTAGAGTTGTGTTTTCATCCAGTGCTCTGTGTTTGACGGCTTGCTGACGGCGTGGCGTACAGATACGTTTTATTTTTTGTTACCTTTTCTTATTCATTATTTTTGTTTGTTTTATTGGTTTACGACGCAGTTGCTGGTATTATTTCTATCATTTATTATTTCTTAAATAATAAGTATTGTTTGTTTTTTTTTTATTATAAATTTAATTTAGACCATCCGAACATCCTCAAAATTCGCAGAACTTCTCTTGGTGAATAATCATACCCCACTTAACAACAAGGGTCCTAAACCATTGCATATAGAAAAAAAGGGCATTAGATTAAATTTACTTGAACAATTAGAAATCAATAAACGAACGAATGACCCAAATTTAACACTAATTAATAAAGTACGGAAAATAATTTACTCACCACTTCTCAGTATTTTCACAAAACCCAAGCAGTATAATGCACCCAAATAATTCATAGCAATAAAGTCATTAGTAAATAATTAAGAACTCATTACCATTTACTGAGGGGAAAATATAGATTGGTTTAACCAACAATAGATCATGTCATCGGTTTAACCAGTAATAAATCAATGTTTGCACCTTCAAAATTTACATTTGAAATAGTATAAATACGTCGTCTCAATGTGGACTAACCACAGTTTGAAAATTGCCTTGTAAGCCGAAACAGCTGTCACAATAATAAAAAACTAAAACACTTGCAGAACTTAATAATAATATTATCAAATTTAATCTAAATTAAATTTATAATAAAAAAAAATTAAATGGAGTTCTACGAATTAAACACAAAAACAATAAATAACTATTGTTTGATTTTTTTTTGTAATTTGTTGAAATGGCGGAGGACAAAAATCGACCTCCGGACCCTGAGTCCATTTCTTATATTGTAGACGACTACGATTCTGATGATATTCAGACTTCTGTAACCATTCCTCCCGAAAACGACGACCACCGCTTTGCCTTAATGTACCTCCTAAAATTAAATCTCTTTCACAATCAAACGAAGCCCCAATTTCTCATGGAAGTTATAATGATACCATTCCTCGAGAAGCAAAAGCTATTGAGCTTATGTATTCTATTTCATCTTCAGCTCCATTTACTGTCAATGTCCAAAGGACTGAACAGGGGAAAATAATTCATCCCCTGGATTTTGGTAAATTTATTTTTAGCTCAAAACTCAATAACCTTGGTATTATAAATGGATCAATAAAACCGGAAGGTCGATACAAACTATCCATAGAATTACTTTTAATTTAACCAGAATAGGCAGAGTAAGAGGAATCCCAACCGATCTATCAGAAACAGTAATAGTAGACGCTCTTAATGACTCTCAATTAACTCCAAAAGTTTTAAAAGCACGTCGTTTGAATTTCAAGGATACTTCCACCGGCACCACTATATAGAAACCTTTTTATTTATTATAACGCTCTTACCGTTGAAATATACAGATTCCCGACTATCCAATGTTTCAACTGTTGCCGTTTTGGAAATTAAACCTATTTGTCGTTCCCCTCCTTATTGTTTCCATTGCGGAGAGGATCATCCCTTTAAACAGTGTCAAAATACAAGGAATAACCCTATTTGTATTAATTGTAAGGGCAACCAAACTGCTGTTAGTGTGGCCTGTCCAGAGTTATCTAGACAGAGAAATATCAAACAGACAATGGCTGCAGACAACATTTCCTACTTTCAGGCCTCTCAATTATTCCCTCCCACAAAAAAATCTATTGCAGAGATAACGACTAACGCTTCTCTTTTTCATTTTTCTTCCCCTAAATCCCTTCTTTCACCTTCCCACAAAGAAACAATTTTCAAACCGATAAAATCTAATCCAAAATTTATTCCTTCTTTCGATAAAAAACTACATAATGATCTTTTACTTAACCCGAAGGGGAATAATAAATCCCAGGCTCCCAATGGGACTGCCTTAAAAAACTTTTCCACTTCCGATATCTTCCCTAAGGTCATGATTGAAAATTCTTTTTTTATTCAAACTTTAATTACCCTATTAATTACGATCCTTTCAAATAACAATAAAGTACCGTCCAGAGCTGCCGAATATATGAAATCTTTACTCTCTAGCCTTCCCGATGTATCCGCAACTGAGCAAAATACTTCAATGGAATAGTAGAAGTCTATTCGCAAATTGATCTTGTACAGTTACTTGATGAACATAATATTTCAGTTGCTGCCATCTCCGAAACCTGGTTAAAACCCTCATACCAATTTAAAATTCCTGGATATCACTGTCTAAGACATGATAGACTGGATGGCAAAGGTGGCACTGCTTTTATTATACATAATTCTATCCCTTTTAAACAAATTATTTTCCACACTCTCTCCAATAATTTTCAGAAAGTAGAAGCTGTTGTATCTGATATTACATAACTATTAATATATATCCCTCCCTTTACAATTTTTGTTGAAAACGAATGGTCAACATTTATATCCTAGATTCGTCCCCCGTAAATGATACTTGGGGACTTCAATGCTCATTCTCCTTCTTGGGGCAGTGAGTTAACAAACCGTTCTGGCCATAATCTATTAGATTTTATGGATACATATTATTTATGTATTCTTAATGACGGATCTCCAACTCGTTTTACTGCCCCTCAACATCGGAAAAGTGGAGTCGATTTATCTTTTTGCTCATCTTCGGTGATTCCCATATGTTCTCGGAATATTCTTAAAAATCCCCTTTCCAGTGACCATTTTCCTATAATAATTACCTTCCACCATCTATCTTCCACGCATTCCTTTTCGATAAACAATAGTTTTAAATTTACAACGAAAGACGCGAATTGGAGAAATTTTTCTTCAGAATTAGACTCCATTGTTCAAGCATCTAAGTCTTCCCTTGTCAACACTAGTTTACAATGTGAATTATTTCCTAACATGATAGTAAAAGCTGCAGAATTAACACTTAAAAAACGTAATGTTAACATTAAGATAAAACAAACCACCCCACTGTGGGATGAAGAATGCACTAGTGTCGTTAAATCCAGAAGAGAAGCATTTTCCATTTTCCGTAAATGTATGTCTTTCGAAAATTACCTTTCTGTGAAACGCGTCCAGGCAGAAGCGAAACGCGTTTTGAAAAACAAAAAGCGGTCTGGATGAATGAATCTCCCCAGTCATCCGTTTGGTCCTATTTAAAAAAATTCGGTTCGTCATATACCTTAGGCATTTGGTTTGACACGAAACTTAACTTTATCAAGCATATTGAAATAATTACCAATAAAGCTTTGAAAATGCTGGGATTTATTTTAAGGGTATCTAGTGATTTCAAAAATGTAAATACTGTAAAAACATTATAAATTTCACTCCTTGTTGAATATAATATAATATAATATAATATACAGTTGAGTTTCTCTGTAAGGAAAGAAGAGGTTTATTGTGTTAATCTCATAAGATTTACATAAAGAAAAGCATTCAGTAACAAAACATTACCTGTAAGGAAAGAAACGACATTTAATGTTATTAATTGTTATGTCAATTCCTTAATCACAATCACGATAGCAATTACAAATTATTGAAATTATTCCCATCAATCTGCCTTGTCACAACCCATAGATTACATTTACTATGTCTTAAACCATAGATTACGAAATATCGAGTCGACTGTGTAGGTACTGTGGCGCACATCCAGCTAGTGACAGTCCACGACACACACTGCCACAATGACAAGACAAGCTCGGCATTGCCTTGAATTAAAGAAAATTATATTTTTCTTTACATATATATTTATGCTCTCTATGGTATGTTTGGGATCGCACCAACCTCCCCACAGTCCGGAATAAATATAATTATTATATAAGTGTAAAATTATTTAAGGTCTGAAACCAACAAGGCAGTTATGACAATTATTATTATAAAGGAAACCAACCCGACGAAGGCTCGCTGCTAAGACGCGCTAGTATAGCATACTGCCATCAGAACAGTGGGAAAGTTGATGTGGGCTAATTTAATTAAAATAAAATAATAAAAAATTAAATGTGTGATAAAAAAGTATGAGTGCAATGCTTATTAAGCTGGGGACTCGCTTCCAGATAAAATTATAGTTGTTAATTTATTTGTGGATTTATCTGCGGACGCATTTAAAGAGAAAACCATTCTTGAGTTTGAAGTACAGTTTTAAAATTCTTATTGCTGACTAGGTGTTTTCGGAACCAATCTCATAAGCTGAAATGTCAGACATTGAAAGTATTGTCTCTCTTCAGTTTACATAATGTCTGTTGTTTGATTCTAGATGGAAAGACATCAGATTGGACGACGGTGTTGAACATGAATGTGATAGCGCTGAGCATCGCTACTCGGGAGGCCCTGAAGAGCATGAGGACTCGAGGAGATGATGGTCAGATAATCAATATCAACAGGTTCAACTTTCGACTTATTATCATACTCATCAATAAAAATAATTCACAATGTTAAAAGATTAAGGAAGAAATGATGAAGCATACTTCACTTTGAAGCAAGAGGTTCTGTATCAGATTCAGATTTAAAGATTGCCAGCAGTGCATTCCAGTTTTAAAATGTACTTAGTATTTCATATAGGTGTAGCACATTGATTAGTTGGGGTACCGCAATTCATTTACTCCACTAAGACACATTTCTAAAATAATTGAATAAATAATAGTGCTTCGTCAACGTTCGCAAAAACATCTCGAGAATAAAAGACACGCATTCATCACTGAAAATCTCGGTTATTTTTCAGGTGACAAATCAAATAAGCAATAAATGTTGAATGAAACATACGTGTACACATTGAATTATTTGGCGGGTTTAGAATAAACCGACGCGACGTAGCGCAATGGTAGAGAATCTGACCGACAATCAGAAAGCTGCGGGTTCAATTCCCGTCAGCGGCATTTATTTTTTCAATTTATACAATACGGGTGTTTCAGGCTTGTCATCCTTTGTGCTATGCATAAAAAATTATTTATAAACATTAAAATATTTGAAAAAAGATTAATTTGTACTTATTGTTCAGAAATTATTGTAAGGAACATATGAATAAATACATGTTATGTGTGTGTTTCAGCATTGTGGGCCACCAGATCCCTCGCCACCAGGGCTTTAACGCCGGTATCTACTCCCCCAGCAAGTACGCAGTCACCGCCCTCACGGAGACTGTGTCCCACGAGCTCTCTGTGAGAAAAAATTGCATTAGATTAGAAAGGGCAAATCGGAAGTAGACCCTCAACCTGCTATAACACCTACTTCAACGGCATCCTCTGTTAATAAAAACACATCCTCAAAATTCGCAGAACATCTCTTGGTGAATAATCATACCCCACTTAACAACAAGGGTCCTAAACCATTGCATATAGAAAAAAAATTGCATTACATTAGACTCTTTCGATGTGTTTTTACTATGTTTTGCAAGGTCTTATCACGTAGTACGATGATTTATCGTCTGTCGCCATAAACTTGACTTTAATTTATGGTTTTTAATTGTATTTAACAATATTTCACTGTGTTTCTCAAGTTTTAATTATGTTATTTGATGTTTTATCGTCTTTTTACTACGTTTAACTGATTTAAGAGACGTTTTACCACATTTTTCTATGTTTTTCATGGTTTTATCATATTTTACGATGTTTTACGATTTTTAATGATGGTTTACCATATTTCACAATGCTTTTCAAAGATCAATCATGTTTTACCATATATTTTACTGGTTTTTGTGATATTTTCCACATTTTTTGTTTTTTAAGGTCATTTTCATCATGTAAAACGTCTTCCGTCATATATTAGACTAGTTTTTACGGTTTTTAATGATTTTTTACAATATTTGACAATGTTTTTAAAGGTTTAGCATGCTGTTTGCTCTTTTAGAGACTTCTGCCATACATTTGACTACATTAAACGGTTTTTAATGATATTGTACCATATTTTACGAGCATAAATTAATTAATCGGAATATTTTTACGGTATTCTATCATTTTGATGAGTTGATTGCGGATGAGGCCTTTTTAGCCATAATTTAATCAGATTTTCAAGGTTTTACCATATTTCACTGTCTTCCACCATATATTTGTATGTTTTACCACACTTTACCGTCTTCCACCATACATTTGTATGTTTTACCACATTTTACTGTCTTCCACCACATATTTGTATGTTTTACCACATTTTATTGTCTTCCACCCAACATTTGTATGTTTTACCATATTTTACGGTCTCCCACCATACATTTGTATGTTTTACCACATTTTACTGCCTTCCACCACATATTTATATGCTTTACCACATTTTATTGTCTTCCACCCAACATTTGTATGTTTTACCATATTTTACGGTCTCCCACCATACATTTGTATGTTTTACCACATTTTATTGTCTTCCACCACATATTTGTATGTTTTACCACATTTTACCGTCTTCCACCCAACATTTGTATGTTTTACCATATTTTACTCTCTTCCAGCATACATTTGTAAGTTTTACTACATTTTACTGTCTTCCACCACATATTTGTATGTTTTACCACATTTTACCGTCTTCCACCACATATTTGTATGTTTTACCACATTTTTCCGTCTTCTAGCATACATTTGTATGTTTTACCCTATTTTATCCCATTTTAGAATTTTTACCGTGTTTAAGATTATTTTAGCACATGTTTTCATTCTTCACAGTATTTTTCTACGCTGGACCTGTTTCATTTTTTTATACCGTATTTCCCATGTTAAATAATGATTCATCACATCATCAATTGATTAAATGTCATTTATGAACCTTCGCTATGTTTTTCCACCATTTACTGTTTTTAAAGATATATATTAGTATCTTACTATGTTAAACCATATTTGCATGTGTTTTACAACGTTGGTAAATTATGGTTTAAAATGACAAAAACAAGACGAAAAATGAGGAACAGGTTAACCATTAGACGTTTGGGAAAATTTTATAAAGAAAACTAAGAAAAATGGTAGAAAAAGAGTAAATACGCTTAAACATGGAAAAACACGACCAGTATTGTGAAAAATTGTCAAATGTGGTTAAAGATGACAAAGCATGGCAAAAAATTAGGAATTTGTTGATAAACGGTACGCTGTCTAAAAGACTGCCAAACATAGTATACATGGTAAAATGTGTTTAAAGCTAGAACACTCACAATACAAGTTAAAACAAGTAAAACATGTGAAAAAATGGTAAAATTCGTTGAAACCTAGCGAAAACATGGTTAAATAATTTAATAAAGGTAAGATTAGCAAAAAATGACGAAATTCAGTAGGAAAAATTGAAAAATGTTAAAATTTGTAAAACTTGGTGATATTTTCTTGAGCACAGCTAAATTAACATATTAAAAGCATCGAAAATAGGTTTTCATGCAAGAGAAACCCAATATCGGCGAAATGTTCACAATAATGAAAGTTCGTGAACAGACTCAATCAAAGTACACAGTGAAAAAAAAAATTCAGTAAAAGTGCTGAAAAATACGTAAAAATGGTAAACGGTAAGTTTAAATTGGTAAAAAATCGCAAAGAACAATCCAGAAAATTGGCGAAAAACGGATAATAGTGTCAAAAAATGTCAAAGATGAGATTTTTCAAAAAATGAACGGAATAGATATAGAATAGGAAGTAGAACGGGAAAACTTACAAACTATATACAATGAAGAAAAAACAAATGGATAATAGACTAAACAATTTCACACATCGGAAAAGTGCAAAAGACGATTTATCGCATGAAATTCAGTTAAATATCGTTGAAGGCCTAAAAAACATAAAATAGAAAACATGTTTTAAGTTGGCGAAATATATTTTTTTAATATATTTTATAAAATACAGTATAATTATTTATATTTACAAAATAACAATATATTTCAAATTATAATTGAACATGTTTACCTTCACGAGAGTCTATAATACTCGTATGTTAAGGGGATAGGAAATGTATAAGATTCAGTAAAACAGTATATCCAAGATTTTCCACAATTTACACCATTTTAAACTATATTTTATTAATTATAGGCCATTAAGAATGTTTTTCCTCTTTTTTACTATATTTTGTGTCCACATCGAATATTTCTTTTAAAAGATTTATGTTCATTTGGAAATAAATTAAATTAATTTACATTATACTGTGTCCGATCGGACAAAACTGTGTCCGATCGGACAAATAATTGTCCGATCAGACGATTTTTTGTCCAATCGGACAATACTTTGTCCGATCGGACAAGTCTGTGTCCGATTGGACAAGTCTGTGTCCATCAGAATTGGACAATAATTTATCCGATCGGACACAGACTTGTCCGATCGGACACAGCCTTGTCCGATCGGACACAGACCTGTCCGATCGGACAAAGAATTGTCCGATCGGACAATTATTTGTCCGATCGGACACAGTTTTGTCCGATCGGACAAAGTATTGTCCGATCGGACACAGACTTGTCCGATCGGACAATTATTTGTCCGATCGGACACAGTTTTGTCCGATCGGACACAGTATTGTCTGATCGGACAAAGTATTGTCCGATGGGAATAACTTTATCCAATTGGACAACACTTTAGACAACTGCTACGTCGGATGTTTTTGTTAGGACATTTCTGTCCATCTGTCAATACAATAATTTGTAGAATTACAATTCTTTTGATAAATTCAAAATTTTCTCCACAATTTTTCAAAGGGATGCGTCAATGCATACGTTCAACAATAAACATACTAACGCGTAGTAATGAGAAATTACGGTTAGAAGTTGAAAAGCGGTAAATGACGTTAAAAATAGCAACGGCAAAGAGTTACTTAATCAATAAAGTAAAATGCAGTAATAATGTCCAACGTTAAATAACTCTTACTTTATTGTAAAAAGGTGGTTAAAGGTAAAGAGATTAATTAAATTAAATAAAATTGATTTCTTAAAAAATCAGAATACGGGATAAAACGCTTAAACGCATAAAAATGGCATAAAATGGTAAAAATGATAAAATACTTTAAAATTGTAGAAAAACAAATATGATAGAGTAAAGCAATAAGCATTTAAATACACTTTAAAGCATTAAAATGGTTAAAGGGATAAAATAATGTAAAAATTCAGAAACCAAAATATGATGATATGAATTAAATACGCTTAAAAGCATAAAAATGGTTAATAATGGTAAAAAGGATAAAATACTGTTAAAATGCAGAAACTCAAATATGATAGAGAAACGCAACTAGCACTAAATACGCTTAAAAGCATAAAAATGGTTAATAATGGTAAAAAGGACAAAATACTGTAAAAATGCAGAAACACAAATATGATGGAGAATCGCAACTACCGTAAAATATCATAAAACATGGTAAAAAATACAGTCTTTTAGTTAGTATACCATGTTTTCTCAATTTTGCTGTGCTTTCTCTTGTTTAAGCAAATTAAACACAATTCATCCCTTGTTTTACCGTGTTTGATCAATTTTTCAATTTTTTGTTTGACATTCACAATGAATTCCAATATTTTACGTTTTAACCACGTTTCGTTTTGTTTTACCATATTATATCACTATTTACTTTGTTTTAGCGTGTTTTACCAATTTTTACATTGATTTACATTATTTTATGATTTTTTTCCATGTATTACGGTGTTTCATACAAAACTCATAAAAACATGGTTTAATATTATGAATATATATTGTCTTTAATTGTATAACAATTGTTTTAGCGAGTATTAACGTGTATTGATGTTTTCGCGTCTCAACTTACTTATTGCATTTTTACTGCATTTTAAACAGGCATTTTACGTCTTTGTCCACACAACTGCATTGTACCACTTTTACGCTTACACATTTCACGGTTTTTACGTGTTAACCTAGTTTTAAGGTATGATTTTCTGAATCTTACATTTTTTGCCATATACTGCTATTTATTAAATCATTGACAGCATTTAGCTTTTTATTAAATTTTTAAACGAGGTAAACCTGGTCTATAAGGGCCTGCAGGTATATTTCACTGATTTTAAACAGATTTAAATTTTTCCGATTTTTTTCATTGCTTTACATATCTTATTGATTTTTTCAATGTTTTACCAAGTATAACCCAATAAGGAGGTAAAACACATAAAAACATGGTTGAATAGGACGATACGTGGCAAAATGTCATAAAAAGAGGTGATGTTTCGAAAATTAACCATATTTCACCAATTAACGTGGTAAATTCATAAAAATATGAGTCAATATAAAAAAACGTGGTAAGATACTAAAAAACGTCACAACACGTGGAAAACGTGGCAAACCATGGCAAAATGACATAAAAGAAGTTAAAACATCGTAAAATAATTTTTTTTCCCATTGTATCATTTTTACCGTGTTTTACATTATTTAACCACATTTTATCTTTTTTACCGTATTTTACATTATTTGAACACATTTTATCATTCTTTACGGAAGTTTACGATTTTCGACGTCCTACTGGACATATAAAATTTCCGATCGGACAGTATTTTCCATCTTCGAGAATTTTAACTGTGCTATGCCAACTTTTGCCATTCATTAAACTTTTAACCGCATTTTCGACTAAACAGCCATATTTAACCTTTTTTAAATTGTTATCTTGGTTAGCCTGGTTTTAAGGGCCTTTAGGCATATTTTACTAATTTTTGGCGAGATTTTCCAATTTTTCTTATGTTATAAGTATATTTTTAATTGTTTTCCATATTTCACTATGTTTCAACATATTTCACCAAATAACGAAGAAAAATACATAAAAACATGGTAAAATATGATCAAACGCGGTAAGATACTAAAAGACACGATATATTACGCCGTAAACGTTTCAAAACGTGGAAAATGTGATAAACCGAGGTGATGTTTTGAATTTATCACCACATTTCACCAAATAACGTGTTAAAAATCATAAAAACATGGTTCAATATGATGAAACGTGGTGAGATACTAAAAAACGTCACAACACGTGATAAATGTGGTTAAACGAGAATAAATGTGATAAAACGAGGTAAAACATCATAAAATATCATTTAAAACGTAATTAAATTTATGGTGGTAGATGGTGAAACAATTCTTACATGGATAAAAGCTTGAAAATTTGATAATTCGTTGAAAATCATTAAAAGATGTAGGAAGTATGGTAAAACATAATCCAAAAGGTACACAACATGCTAAAACACTATAAATTCATGTAAAATATGTTAAAATATTCTAAAACACGGAAAATGAACTTGAAAATTCCAAAACTAAATTGGTAAACATGCTTAATGTGACAGAAGATGGTAAAACCTAGAAAATATGATAACATTATGTTAAGAGATGACAAGTTGCTTAAATATATAGAGTGGGAGACGACAAAACACAGTTAAACCTTGAAAAACATGGTAAAACACTATAAAATTGAGTAAACACGGTCAACGTAGTTACACACCGTAAATTATGAACATAAAAGATTGCATTTTTTTAATGAATTAAATACCGGAAACTGAATAGATATCCTTGACATGCGTTGTCCCATAAAAAAACGTCGTAGAAGTTGACGTAGTTAAACTTAGTAAAACGTGGATATTAATGTAGGTGAAGAACTGTAAAAATGTATAAATACTTAATTTTATCGTCTATAGGTTCCCCCAAGCGGTTAAAAATTAGTTAATCACAATAAAACTTATTTTCATTCCAGGATGTCAGGAGGTTAGTGCGATTCCACACGTCCCATAAAGATATACATGTTTTTGTAGAAAAATTAGATACAAAAAAATAGCAATGAAGTACAACTATGTAGGGCGTGGTCTTGAGTATCGGATGAGAGTATGTACATGACAAACCGTATAACATTTTCCTGATGGGATTGCCATCGGGATAGTTTGTTTATATATATGGTAGGTATATTCCTAGCTTTCAATTTCTCCCATAATGTTTTATGACAGACCCTGTCGAAGGCATCACTTAGTTCTAAGAAGTACTCTCATAGGAAATTGTTTTGTTTGCATCGCTAATAAATGTATATGCGCCATTTGTCAGTCTTTCAATATCGATACAACTGTACTTATTTTCGGTGTCGAAATGCTAAAGTTCTTTCCCAAATATGGGTTGAGCCTTAAAATCTCCCATTAAAATGATTTCAGAGTGTGTGTTATATTGAATGATCGTGTTTATTTTGAAAAGGTAGTTGGTGAAGTCGGTAAGGTTGTCCGCATGACATACCGGCATGTAGACAGTCAGTATGCTTATCGTCCCTCCGTTGGTAGTTGACTGAATACCAGCGATATTCTTACTTCTGCAGCTCGTATTAAAGTACTGCGACTCCTCCGTAGGGTCGGACCCGTAGTGGTCCGTTTGTTCAATCTACAGCAGAGGTACCCCACCCCTGGATGTTCGGATAATTGGATAGATTCGATGTTTCGTTTTGTAATAACCACGTTTCTTGCAAAAGTATTACATCGTAGGTATCGCACATATCTATAATGAAGTTGATGTTTCTTTTATAACTTAAAACATTACCAGTCTGCAAAATTCTTTGTTCGTGTAGGTTTTGAAATCTTTCTTTGGTATAGTTAACTTGAAAGATCCAAATTGGGTGGGATTTCGTTGTATTATTTTTTCTACTTGGATTTTACTTCCTTCTATTTTACTATTGATAAAGTTTGGAATATTATCCTCAGTTACGCAACTGTCGAACCTCGAAACAAAGAGCGATGTTTTTAATTCTTAGAAATATTTTGACAAGCAAATTATAATATTTTCACCTTGATTATGTCAATGGCAGTGCTTAAACAAAACCTACTTTGGTAAACAGGCTACAAAAATATGTCGTATTTTGTTATTCGGCGGTACATCCTCACTGCATATTCCTACGGGGAAAGAGAATTTTTGATTGAAAAAATATTTGTCTAGTAAATTTCCACTCAAGACGCCTGCAAATGTAAGTTTATCGACTTTTGTCATAGCAGTAAACCCTCTCTCCTTCCCTTTCGGGGACACATGGTTACATAATATGTAAACGTATGTAGCGTATATCTCTCAACATCGTGAATCAATCGTCAAGCTATTTCCCGATTGCGCCCATGCTACCTAACCGTGGAGCTACTTTCCGCCTACTCCTAACATTATAAAACACATTGCAAGGCATAGTCAACTTCGTGGTAGGAAGAAAATGTTTGGCAATCTTAAAAGACAGTCTAGACTATCTTACACGATACGTTTTACAATGTCTTTCAATGTGTCTTTATGTTTCCTACTACCTTTCGATGTGTATTTACTATGTTTTGCAAGGTCTTATCACGTAGTACGATGATTTATCGTCTGTCGCCATAAACTTGACTTTAATTTATGGTTTTTAATTGTATTTAACAATATTTCACTGTGTTTCTCAAGTTTTAATTATGTTATTCGATGTTTTATCGTCTTTTTACTACGTTTAACTGATTTAAGAGCCGTTTTACCACATTTTTCTATGTTTTTCATGGTTTTATCATATTTTACGATGTTTTACGATTTTTAATGATGGTTTACCATATTTCACAATGCTTTTCAAAGATCAATCATGTTTTACCATATATTTTACTGGTTTTTGTGATATTTTCCACATTTTTTGTTTTTTAAGGTCATTTTCATCATGTAAAACGTCTTCCGTCATATATTAGACTAGTTTTTACGGTTTTTAATGATTTTTTTACAATATTTGACAATGTTTTTAAAGGTTTAGCATGCTGTTTGCTCTTTTAGAGACTTCTGCCATACATTTGACTACATTAAACGGTTTTTAATGATATTGTACCATATTTTACGACCATTAATTAATTAATCGGAATATTTTTACGGTATTCTATCATTTTGATGAGTTGATTGCGGACAAGGCCTTTTTTGCAATAATTTAATCAGATTTTCAAGGTTTTACCATATTTCACCGTCTTCCACTATTTATTTGTATGTTTTACCACATTTTACCGTCTTCCACCCAACATTTGTATGTCTTACCACATTTTACTGTCTTCCACCATACATTTGTATGTTTTACCACATTTTACCATCCTCCACCATATATTTGTATGATTTACCAAATTTCACCGTCTTCCACCACAAATTTGTATGTTTTACCACATTTTACCGTCTTCAACTCTACATTTGTATGTCTTACCACATTTTACGGTCTTACACCATACATCTGTATGTTTTACCACATTTTACGTTTCTCCACCATATATTTGTATGATTTACCAAATTTCACCGTCTTCCACCATATATTTGTATGTTTTACCACATTTTACCGTCTTCCACCATAAATTTGTATGTTTTAACACATTTTACCGTCTTCCACCATACATTTGTATGTTTTACCAAATTTCACCGTCTTCTACCTATATTTGTATGTTTTACCGAATTTCACCGTCATCCACCATATATTTTTATGTTTTTGTAACATTTTACCGTCTTCCACCATACATTTGCATGTTTTCCACAATCCACCGTCTTTCACCAAACATTTGTATGTTTTCCCACATTTAACCGTCTTCCACCATTAATTTGTATGTCTTACATCAATTTACCATCTTCCACTATACATGTGATTGTTTTTAGACATTTTACCGTCTTCCACCATACATTTGTGTGTTTAACGATATTTACCGTCTTCCACCAAACATTTGTATGTTTTACAACATTTTACCGTCTTCCACCATACATTTGTATGTTTTACCACATTTTACCGTCTTCTACCATTTATTTGTTTGTTTAACCACATTTTACCGTCTTCCACCATACATTTGAATGTTTTACCACATTTTACCGTCTTCCACCATAATTTTCTCTGTTTTACCTATTTTATCCAATTTTAGAATTTTTACCGTGTTTTGAATTATTTTGGCACAATTTATCATTCTTCACAGTGTTTTTATTTTTATTTTTGACCTTTTTTCTCTATTTCTTACGGTTTTTAATGATGGTTTACCATATTTCACAATGTTTTTAGAGGTTCAATCATGTTTTACCGTATACTTTAGTGGTTTTTAGTTATATTTTCCAAATTTGAGTTTTTCAAGGTCATTTTCAGAAAGTTTTCATCTTCCATCATATATTTGACTAGTTTTTACGGTTTTCAATGATTTTTTACAATATTTGACTATGTTTTTAAAGGTTTAGCATGCTGTTTGCTGTTTAAGAGTCTTCTACCATACATTTGACTACATTAAACGGTTTTGTATGATATTGTACCATAAAAAAAACTTATACTTATAAGCCGATATAAACTCAAAAAAATGATAGCTAGAAATGTCCTAACGGACACTAGAAATGTCCGATCGGATACAAGAAATGTCCGATGGGACACTAGAAATGTCCGATGGGATATTGAAATGTCCGATCGGACACTAGAAATGTCCTATCGGACATAGAAATGTCCTATCAGACACTAGAAATGTCCTATCGGACACTAGAAATGTCCGATGGGACATTTAAATGTCCGATCGGACACCAGATATGTCCTATCGGACAAGGAAATGTCCTATCGGACACTAGAAATGTCCGATCAGACACAAGAAAGTCCGATGGGACACTACAAATGTCCGATGGGACATTGAAATGTCCGATCGGACACAAAAAATGTCCGATAGGACACAAGAAATGTCAGATGGGACACTAGAAGTGTCCGATGGGACATTGAAATGTCCGATGGGACATTGAAATGTCCGATGGGACATTTAAATGTCCTATCGTACACTAGAAATGTCCGATCGGACACTAAAAATGTCCTTTCGGACATCCGAAATGTTCGATCAGACAGTATTTTACGTTTTTGAGTATTTGAAGTACAGTGTACAACATTTTTTTTAAATTTATTTTTTTTAGACCATTTTTTTCCATATTTCACCGTCTGTTTCCGTCCGTCACCACAAGTTTCTGTGTTTTACCTTCTTTTACCCCATTTTAGCATTTTTACTCTGTTAAACAATATTTTGGCACGTGTTTTCATTCTTCACAAGGTTTAACTATGTGAAACCTATTTTCACTATTTTTACCGTATTTTTCCGTAAAACATTCAAATATATGGTTGAGCACGTTAAAATGTGGTCAAACATTCAAATGTATGGTAGAAGACGGTTAAATGTGGTAAAACATGCAAATGTATGGTAGAAGACGGTAAATTGTATTAAAACTTTCGAATGTATGGTGGAAGACGGTAAAATGTGGTAAAACATACAAATGTATGGTAGAAGACGGTAAAATGTGGTAAAACATACAAATGTTTGGTGGAAGACGGTAAAATGTGACAAACATACAAATGTATGGTAGAAGACGGTAAAATGTGGTAAAACATACAAATGTATGGAGGAAGACGGTAAAATGTGGTAAGACATACAAATGTAGGGTGGAAGACGGTAAAATTTGGTAAAACATACAAATGTATGGTAGAAGACAGTAAATTGTATTAAAACATTCAAATGTATGGTGGAAGACGGTAAAATGAGGTAAAACATACAAATGTATGGTAGAAGACGGTAAAATGTGGTAAAACATACAAATGTTTGGTGGAAGACGGTAAAATGTGACAAACATACAAATGTATGGTAGAAGACGGTAAAATGTGGTAAAACATACAAATGTATGGAGGAAGACGTTAAAATGTGGTAAGACATACAAATGTAGGGTGGAAGACGGTAAAATTTGGTAAAACATACAAATGTATGGTGGAAGACGGTAAAATGTGGTAAGACATACAAACGTAGGGTGGAAGACGGTAAAATGTGGTAAAACATACAAATATGTGGTGGAAGACGGTGAAATTTGGTAAATCATACAAATATATGGTGGAAGACGGTAAAATGTGGTAAGACATACAAATGTAGGGTGGAAGACGGTAAAATGTGTTAAAACATACAAATATATGGTGGAAGACGGTTAAATATGGTAAAACATACAAATGTATGGTGGAAGACGGTAAAATGTGTTAAAACATACAAATATATGGTGGAAGACGGTTAAATATGGTAAAACATACAAATATATGGTGGAAGACGGTTAATAATGGTAAATCCTTGAAAATCTGATTAAATTATGGTAAAAAAGGCCTCGTCCGCAATCGACTCATCAAAATGATAGAATACAGTAAAAATATTCCGATTAATTAATTCATGGTCTTAAAATATGGTACAATATCATTTTAAACCATTTCATGTAGTCAAATGTATGGCATAAGACTCTAAAACAGCAAACAGCATACTGAACCTCTAAAAACATAGTCAAATATTGTAAAAAATCATTAAAAACCTTAAAAAATAGTCAAATATATGACGGAAGACGTTTAACATGATGAAAATGACCTTGAAAAACTAAAATTTGGAAAATATCACTAAAAACCAGTAAAGTATATGATAAAACATGATTGATCCTTGAAAAGCATTGTGAAATATGCTAAACCATCATTAAAAACCGTTAAACATCGTAAAATATGATAAAACCATGAAAAACATAGAAAAATATGGAAAAACATCTCTTTAATCAGTTAAACGTAGTAAAAAGACGGTAAAACATCATATAACATAATTAAGACTTTAGAAACACAGTTAAATATGGTCAAATACCATTTGAAACCAGAAAAATTTGTCAAATATATGGCGACAGACGGTAAATTATCGTATTATGTGATAACACTTGAAAAACATAGTAAAAAAACATCGCAAAGTAGTAGGAAACATAAAGACATATTGAAAGACATTGTAAAACGTTTCGTGTAAGATAGCCTATAGACCGTCTTTTAGGATTGCCAAACATTTTCTTCCCACCACGAAGTTGACTATGCCTTGCAATGTGTTTTCTAATGTTAGGATTATGCGGAAGGTAGCTCCACGGTTAGGTAGCACGGGCGCCATCGGGAAATAGCTTGACGATTGATTCACGATGTTGAGAGATATACGCTAGAGTTGTGTTTTCATCCAGTGCTCTGTGTTTGACGGCTTGCTGACGGCGTGGCGTACAGATACGTTTTATTTTTTGTTACCTTTTCTTATTCATTATTTTTGTTTGTTTTATTGGTTTACGACGCAGTTGCTTGTATTATTTCTATCATTTATTATTTCTTAAATAATAAGTATTGTTTGTTTTTTTTTATTATAAATTTAATTTAGACCATCCGAACATCCTCAAAATTCGCAGAACTTCTCTTGGTGAATAATCATACCCCACTTAACAACAAGGGTCCTAAACCATTGCATATAGAAAAAAAGGGCATTAGATTAAATTTACTTGAACAATTAGAAATCAATTAACGAACGAATGACCCAAATTTAACACTAATTAATAAAGTACGGAAAATAATTTACTCACCACTTCTCAGTATTTTCACAAAACCCAAGCAGTATAATGCACCCAAATAATTCATAGCAATAAAGTCATTAGTAAATAATTAAGAACTCATTACCATTTACTGAGGGGAAAATATAGATTGGTTTAACCAACAATAGATCATGTCATCGGTTTAACCAGTAATAAATCAATGTATGCACCTTCAAAATTTACATTTGAAATAGTATAAATACGTCGTCTCAATGTGGACTAACCACAGTTTGAAAATTGCCTTGTAAGCCGAAACAGCTGTCACAATAATAAAAAACTAAAACACTTGCAGAACTTAATAATAATATTATCAAATTTAATCTAAATTAAATTTATAATAAAAAAAAATTAAATGGAGTTCTACGAATTAAACACAAAAACAATAAATAACTATTGTTTGATTTTTTTTTGTAATTTGTTGAAATGGCGGAGGACAAAAATCGACCTCCGGACCCTGAGTCCATTTCTTATATTGTAGACGACTACGATTCTGATGATATTCAGACTTCTGTAACCATTCCTCCCGAAAACGACGACCACCGCTTTGCCTTAATGTACCTCCTAAAATTAAATCTCTTTCACAATCAAACGAAGCCCCAATTTCTAATGGAAGTTATAATGATACCATTCCTCGAGAAGCAAAAGCTATTGAGCTTATGTATTCTATTTCATCTTCAGCTCCATTTACTGTCAATGTCCAAAGGACTGAACAGGGGAAAATAATTCATCCCCTGGATTTTGGTAAATTTATTTTTAGCTCAAAACTCAATAACCTTGGTATTATAAATGGATCAATAAAACCGGAAGGTCGATACAAACTATCCATAGAATTACTTTTAATTTAACCAGAATAGGCAGAGTAAGAGGAATCCCAACCGATCTATCAGAAACAGTAATAGTAGACGCTCTTAATGACTCTCAATTAACTCCAAAAGTTTTAAAAGCACGTCGTTTGAATTTCAAGGATACTTCCACCGGCACCACTATATAGAAACCTTTTTATTTATTATAACGCTCTTACCGTTGAAATATACAGATTCCCGACTATCCAATGTTTCAACTGTTGCCGTTTTGGAAATTAAACCTATTTGTCGTTCCCCTCCTTATTGTTTCCATTGCGGAGAGGATCATCCCTTTAAACAGTGTCAAAATACAAGGAATAACCCTATTTGTATTAATTGTAAGGGCAACCAAACTGCTGTTAGTGTGGCCTGTCCAGAGTTATCTAGACAGAGAAATATCAAACAGACAATGGCTGCAGACAACATTTCCTACTTTCAGGCCTCTCAATTATTCCCTCCCACAAAAAAATCTATTGCAGAGATAACGACTAACGCTTCTCTTTTTCATTTTTCTTCCCCTAAATCCCTTCTTTCACCTTCCCACAAAGAAACAATTTTCAAACCGATAAAATCTAATCCAAAATTTATTCCTTCTTTCGATAAAAAACTACATAATGATCTTTTACTTAACCCGAAGGGGAATAATAAATCCCAGGCTCCCAATGGGACTGCCTTAAAAAACTTTTCCACTTCCGATATCTTCCCTAAGGTCATGATTGAAAATTCTTTTTTTATTCAAACTTTAATTACCCTATTAATTACGATCCTTTCAAATAACAATAAAGTACCGTCCAGAGCTGCCGAATATATGAAATCTTTACTCTCTAGCCTTCCCGATGTATCCGCAACTGAGCAAAATACTTCAATGGAATAGTAGAAGTCTATTCGCAAATTGATCTTGTACAGTTACTTGATGAACATAATATTTCAGTTGCTGCCATCTCCGAAACCTGGTTAAAACCCTCATACCAATTTAAAATTCCTGGATATCACTGTCTAAGACATGATAGACTGGATGGCAAAGGTGGCACTGCTTTTATTATACATAATTCTATCCCTTTTAAACAAATTATTTTCCACACTCTCTCCAATAATTTTCAGAAAGTAGAAGCTGTTGTATCTGATATTACATAACTATTAATATATATCCCTCCCTTTACAATTTTTGTTGAAAACGAATGGTCAACATTTATATCCTAGATTCGTCCCCCGTAAATGATACTTGGGGACTTCAATGCTCATTCTCCTTCTTGGGGCAGTGAGTTAACAAACCGTTCTGGCCATAATCTATTAGATTTTATGGATACATATTATTTATGTATTCTTAATGACGGATCTCCAACTCGTTTTACTGCCCCTCAACATCGGAAAAGTGGAGTCGATTTATCTTTTTGCTCATCTTCGGTGATTCCCATATGTTCTCGGAATATTCTTAAAAATCCCCTTTCCAGTGACCATTTTCCTATAATAATTACCTTCCACCATCTATCTTCCACGCATTCCTTTTCGATAAACAATAGTTTTAAATTTACAACGAAAGACGCGAATTGGAGAAATTTTTCTTCAGAATTAGACTCCATTGTTCAAGCATCTAAGTCTTCCCTTGTCAACACTAGTTTACAATGTGAATTATTTCCTAACATGATAGTAAAAGCTGCAGAATTAACACTTAAAAAACGTAATGTTAACATTAAGATAAAACAAACCACCCCACTGTGGGATGAAGAATGCACTAGTGTCGTTAAATCCAGAAGAGAAGCATTTTCCATTTTCCGTAAATGTATGTCTTTCGAAAATTACCTTTCTGTGAAACGCGTCCAGGCAGAAGCGAAACGCGTTTTGAAAAACAAAAAGCGGTCTGGATGAATGAATCTCCCCAGTCATCCGTATGGTCCTATTTAAAAAAATTCGGTTCGTCATATACCTTAGGCATTTGGTTTGACACGAAACTTAACTTTATCAAGCATATTGAAATAATTACCAATAAAGCTTTGAAAATGCTGGGATTTATTTTAAGGGTATCTAGTGATTTCAAAAATGTAAATACTGTAAAAACATTATAAATTTCACTCCTTGTTGAATATAATATAATATAATATAATATACAGTTGAGTTTCTCTGTAAGGAAAGAAGAGGTTTATTGTGTTAATCTCATAAGATTTACATAAAGAAAAGCATTCAGTAACAAAACATTACCTGTAAGGAAAGAAACGACATTTAATGTTATTAATTGTTATGTCAATTCCTTAATCACAATCACGATAGCAATTACAAATTATTGAAATTATTCCCATCAATCTGCCTTGTCACAACCCATAGATTACATTTACTATGTCTTAAACCATAGATTACGAAATATCGAGTCGACTGTGTAGGTACTGTGGCGCACATCCAGCTAGTGACAGTCCACGACACACACTGCCACAATGACAAGACAAGCTCGGCATTGCCTTGAATTAAAGAAAATTATATTTTTCTTTACATATATATTTATGCTCTCTATGGTATGTTTGGGATCGCACCAACCTCCCCACAGTCCGGAATAAATATAATTATTATATAAGTGTAAAATTATTTAAGGTCTGAAACCAACAAGGCAGTTATGACAATTATTATTATAAAGGAAACCAACCCGACGAAGGCTCGCTGCTAAGACGCGCTAGTATAGCATACTGCCATCAGAACAGTGGGAAAGTTGATGTGGGCTAATTTAATTAAAATAAAATAATAAAAAATTAAATGTGTGATAAAAAAGTATGAGTGCAATGCTTATTAAGCTGGGGACTCGCTTCCAGATAAAATTATAGTTGTTAATTTATTTGTGGATTTATCTGCGGACGCATTTAAAGAGAAAACCATTCTTGAGTTTGAAGTACAGTTTTAAAATTCTTATTGCTGACTAGGTGTTTTCGGAACCAATCTCATAAGCTGAAATGTCAGACATTGAAAGTATTGTCTCTCTTCAGTTTACATAATGTCTGTTGTTTGATTCTAGATGGAAAGACATCAGATTGGACGACGGTGTTGAACATGAATGTGATAGCGCTGAGCATCGCTACTCGGGAGGCCCTGAAGAGCATGAGGACTCGAGGAGATGATGGTCAGATAATCAATATCAACAGGTTCAACTTTCAACTTATTATCATACTCATCAATAAAAATAATTCACAATGTTAAAAGATTAAGGAAGAAATGATGAAGCATACTTCACTTTGAAGCAAGAGGTTCTGTATCAGATTCAGATTTAAAGATTGCCAGCAGTGCATTCCAGTTTTAAAATGTACTTAGTATTTCATATAGGTGTAGCACATTGATTAGTTGGGGTACCGCAATTCATTTACTCCACTAAGACACATTTCTAAAATAATTGAATAAATAATAGTGCTTCGTCAACGTTCGCAAAAACATCTCGAGAATAAAAGACACGCATTCATCACTGAAAATCTCGGTTATTTTTCAGGTGACAAATCAAATAAGCAATAAATGTTGAATGAAACATACGTGTACACATTGAATTATTTGGCGGGTTTAGAATAAACCGACGCGACGTAGCGCAATGGTAGAGAATCTGACCGACAATCAGAAAGCTGCGGGTTCAATTCCCGTCAGCGGCATTTATTTTTTCAATTTATACAATACGGGTGTTTCAGGCTTGTCATCCTTTGTGCTATGCATAAAAAATTATTTATAAACATTAAAATATTTGAAAAAAGATTAATTTGTACTTATTGTTCAGAAATTATTGTAAGGAACATATGAATAAATACATGTTATGTGTGTGTTTCAGCATTGTGGGCCACCAGATCCCTCGCCACCAGGGCTTTAACGCCGGTATCTACTCCCCCAGCAAGTACGCAGTCACCGCCCTCACGGAGACTGTGTCCCACGAGCTCTCTGTGAGAAAAAATTGCATTAGATTAGAAAGGGCAAATCGGAAGTAGACCCTCAACCTGCTATAACACCTACTTCAACGGCATCCTCTGTTAATAAAAACACATCCTCAAAATTCGCAGAACATCTCTTGGTGAATAATCATACCCCACTTAACAACAAGGGTCCTAAACCATTGCATATAGAAAAAAAATTGCATTACATTAGACTCTTTCGATGTGTTTTTACTATGTTTTGCAAGGTCTTATCACGTAGTACGATGATTTATCGTCTGTCGCCATAAACTTGACTTTAATTTATGGTTTTTAATTGTATTTAACAATATTTCACTGTGTTTCTCAAGTTTTAATTATGTTATTTGATGTTTTATCGTCTTTTTACTACGTTTAACTGATTTAAGAGACGTTTTACCACATTTTTCTATGTTTTTCATGGTTTTATCATATTTTACGATGTTTTACGATTTTTAATGATGGTTTACCATATTTCACAATGCTTTTCAAAGATCAATCATGTTTTACCATATATTTTACTGGTTTTTGTGATATTTTCCACATTTTTTGTTTTTTAAGGTCATTTTCATCATGTAAAACGTCTTCCGTCATATATTAGACTAGTTTTTACGGTTTTTAATGATTTTTTACAATATTTGACAATGTTTTTAAAGGTTTAGCATGCTGTTTGCTCTTTTAGAGACTTCTGCCATACATTTGACTACATTAAACGGTTTTTAATGATATTGTACCATATTTTACGAGCATAAATTAATTAATCGGAATATTTTTACGGTATTCTATCATTTTGATGAGTTGATTGCGGATGAGGCCTTTTTAGCCATAATTTAATCAGATTTTCAAGGTTTTACCATATTTCACTGTCTTCCACCATATATTTGTATGTTTTACCACACTTTACCGTCTTCCACCATACATTTGTATGTTTTACCACATTTTACTGTCTTCCACCACATATTTGTATGTTTTACCACATTTTATTGTCTTCCACCCAACATTTGTATGTTTTACCATATTTTACGGTCTCCCACCATACATTTGTATGTTTTACCACATTTTACTGCCTTCCACCACATATTTATATGCTTTACCACATTTTATTGTCTTCCACCCAACATTTGTATGTTTTACCATATTTTACGGTCTCCCACCATACATTTGTATGTTTTACCACATTTTATTGTCTTCCACCACATATTTGTATGTTTTACCACATTTTACCGTCTTCCACCCAACATTTGTATGTTTTACCATATTTTACTCTCTTCCAGCATACATTTGTAAGTTTTACTACATTTTACTGTCTTCCACCACATATTTGTATGTTTTACCACATTTTACCGTCTTCCACCACATATTTGTATGTTTTACCACATTTTTCCGTCTTCTAGCATACATTTGTATGTTTTACCCTATGTTATCCCATTTTAGAATTTTTACCGTGTTTAAGATTATTTTAGCACATGTTTTCATTCTTCACAGTATTTTTCTACGCTGGACCTGTTTCATTTTTTTATACCGTATTTCCCATGTTAAATAATGATTCATCACATCATCAATTGATTAAATGTCATTTATGAACCTTCGCTATGTTTTTCCACCATTTACTGTTTTTAAAGATATATATTAGTATCTTACTATGTTAAACCATATTTGCATGTGTTTTACAACGTTGGTAAATTATGGTTTAAAATGACAAAAACAAGACGAAAAATGAGGAACAGGTTAACCATTAGACGTTTGGGAAAATTTTATAAAGAAAACTAAGAAAAATGGTAGAAAAAGAGTAAATACGCTTAAACATGGAAAAACACGACCAGTATTGTGAAAAATTGTCAAATGTGGTTAAAGATGACAAAGCATGGCAAAAAATTAGGAATTTGTTGATAAACGGTACGCTGTCTAAAAGACTGCCAAACATAGTATACATGGTAAAATGTGTTTAAAGCTAGAACACTCACAATACAAGTTAAAACAAGTAAAACATGTGAAAAAATGGTAAAATTCGTTGAAACCTAGCGAAAACATGGTTAAATAATTTAATAAAGGTAAGATTAGCAAAAAATGACGAAATTCAGTAGGAAAAGTTGAAAAATGTTAAAATTTGTAAAACTTGGTGATATTTTCTTGAGCACAGCTAAATTAACATATTAAAAGCATCGAAAATAGGTTTTCATACAAGAGAAACCCAATATCGGCGAAATGTTCACAATAATGAAAGTTCGTGAACAGACTCAATCAAAGTACACAGTGAAAAAAAAAATTCAGTAAAAGTGCTGAAAAATACGTAAAAATGGTAAACGGTAAGTTTAAATTGGTAAAAAATCGCAAAGAACAATCCAGAAAATTGGCGAAAAACGGATAATAGTGTCAAAAAATGTCAAAGATGAGATTTTTCAAAAAATTTCAAAGATGAGATTTTTCAAAAAATGAACGGAATAGATATAGAATAGGAAGTAGAACGGGAAAACTTACAAACTATATACAATGAAGAAAAAACAAATGGATAATAGACTAAACAATTTCACACATCGGAAAAGTGCAAAAGACGATTTATCGCATGAAATTCAGTTAAATATCGTTGAAGGCCTAAAAAACATAAAATAGAAAACATGTTTTAAGTTGGCGAAATATATTTTTTTAATATATTTTATAAAATACAGTATAATTATTTATATTTACAAAATAACAATATATTTCAAATTATAATTGAACATGTTTACCTTCACGAGAGTCTATAATACTCGTATGTTAAGGGGATAGGAAATGTATAAGATTCAGTAAAACAGTATATCCAAGATTTTCCACAATTTACACCATTTTAAACTATATTTTATTAATTATAGGCCATTAAGAATGTTTTTCCTCTTTTTTACTATATTTTGTGTCCACATCGAATATTTCTTTTAAAAGATTTATGTTCATTTGGAAATAAATTAAATTAATTTACATTATACTGTGTCCGATCGGACAAAACTGTGTCCGATCGGACAAATAATTGTCCGATCAGACGATTTTTTGTCCAATCGGACAATACTTTGTCCGATCGGACAAGTCTGTGTCCGATTGGACAAGTCTGTCCATCAGAATTGGACAATAATTTATCCGATCGGACACAGACTTGTCCGATCGGACACAGCCTTGTCCGATCGGACACAGACCTGTCCGATCGGACAAAGAATTGTCCGATCGGACAATTCTTTGTCCGATCGGACACAGTTTTGTCCGATCGGACAAAGTATTGTCCGATCGGACACAGACTTGTCCGATCGGACAATTATTTGTCCGATCGGACACAGTTTTGTCCGATCGGACACAGTATTGTCTGATCGGACAAAGTATTGTCCGATGGGAATAACTTTATCCAATTGGACAACACTTTAGACAACTGCTACGTCGGATGTTTTTGTTAGGACATTTCTGTCCATCTGTCAATACAATAATTTGTAGAATTACAATTCTTTTGATAAATTCAAAATTTTCTCCACAATTTTTCAAAGGGATGCGTCAATGCATACGTTCAACAATAAACATACTAACGCGTAGTAATGAGAAATTACGGTTAGAAGTTGAAATGCGGTAAATGACGTTAAAAATAGCAACGGCAAAGAGTTACTAAATCAATAAAGTAAAATGCAGTAATAATGTCCAACGTTAAATAACTCTTACTTTATTGTAAAAAGGTGGTTAAAGGCAAAGAGATTAATTAAATTAAATAAAATTGATTTCTTAAAAAATCAGAATACGGGATAAAACGCTTAAACGCATAAAAATGGCATAAAATGGTAAAAATGATAAAATACTTTAAAATTGTAGAAAAACAAATATGATAGAGTAAAGCAATAAGCATTTAAATACACTTTAAAGCATTAAAATGGTTAAAGGGATAAAATAATGTAAAAATTCAGAAACCAAAATATGATGATATGAATTAAATACGCTTAAAAGCATAAAAATGGTTAATAATGGTAAAAAGGATAAAATACTGTTAAAATGCAGAAACTCAAATATGATAGAGAAACGCAACTAGCACTAAATACGCTTAAAAGCATAAAAATGGTTAATAATGGTAAAAAGGACAAAATACTGTAAAAATGCAGAAACACAAATATGATGGAGAATCGCAACTACCGTAAAATATCATAAAACATGGTAAAAAATACAGTCTTTTAGTTAGTATACCATGTTTTCTCAATTTTGCTGTGCTTTCTCTTGTTTAAGCATATTAAACACAATTCATCCCTTGTTTTACCGTGTTTGATCAATTTTTCAATTTTTTGTTTGACATTCACAATGAATTCCAAATGAAACATTTTCAATTTGAGGAATAAATTACGGTGATATATTATTATAACGGCTGAGTTTTATGTTCTTGGGAAGTTTGTTCGATGCAAATCCTCGCAGAAAACTCCCCCGTAAGCTTGGAAAGTTTTGCAGTATTTCTCTGTTGCTCAATGCCAGGGACCCACTTGCCCCGTGGGCTTTGCGAATTACTAGAAACAGGTTTATTTAAATACATATTTCTCAAATTGAATATCAGAGAAAGGTCTACCTTGAGATGGAATCCGATACTCTATGCCCTGAGGGGTTACCTTTTATCACGCGCACAATAATTTTGATTAATTTGTTTTGTTTTGTTTTCTTTCACTACAAGTCAAGAAGCTTCTGTTTATCTTCTTTGGCGCGAAAACATTAATGTCTAATGAGGTTTTCGTCATACATATCACTTTATTTAATTTTACTTTTAATTACGCTGTGGTATAACATGTATGTATGTGGGAATGAATAAAATATGTCGGAATGGTGTAAATGATATAATATGAATTTTATTGTACAGAAATGAGAACCAACAGTAGCCAGAAACTAATTTAATTTTCATAGATTATGTATTTTTAATTTTAAATGTATTATGTAGATTATATTTTCATATTATAAAATGAATGCCTTAGCACGGGCAAGCCACCCAGTGAGGCCTACATTAATGGAAAACTTAAAATGTAAAAAAATATTGTACCAAATAAAATAAAATAAATAAATAGATGAGAAATAGCCAAATGAGCCTATACAACGAATTTTTAAATGAGAAACAGGTAAAAGTGTGTGGTTTAATGATAATAAATTAGGTAATTAAAAATAAAAATTACGTTAACAAAGAAAGGTTTATACAAAAGCCAAATATGCCCAAACAAGGTAGAAATAAACATTAAAAACAATTTTTTTAAATTTTAATCGATAAACATTAATATTCAGATTCATAAACAACTGAATTCTGCATAAAAAACATAGGAAATTGATTGATTTGAAATTATTGATAGGCATGTGTGGCATAAAAGTTTCTTACGAACATCGGCAAATGACTAAGTTATGGTTCGGATTTCAAATCAATCTCTCTTCATTGTTTTCTAGATTGAGTTATATAATTATAATAGCCTCTGAAAAGTGGGCCAAATCTTCGCCAATTTCCGGGATATTTGCTAACCATCCCAGTTCGACTCTATTCGGCAGCACTCCTCAAACATTCAAAACATACAAGTTTTAATCGGATAACTTTCGTGTTCTGCTTCTTGTTAAACCGAGCTGCTAATGGCGAGCCCCGGAGCTATACGACATGTTGGCATGAAAAACTACAGCATGGATTAACCGTGTGATACACTTGAGATTGTAAACGCCGAAGCCGGAAATAAATAACTAAGGTTTTCGTGTTGCTGGAAATTTTATGGCTGACGGCACGACATAGTTTCATGTTAAATTTCAGCGCAACGTATTTTGTGATTGCAAACCATTTTTTTCTTCTTCTTATTTATTGTAGGTTACGTGTCGAATGAGACCCATTTTTGCTATTTATGCATTTGTGCCAAAGCAGTTCATTTTGTGAGAGGTTTTTAGAAATATTACTTATTTATTTAACGCCCAGAGGGCTTTTACAAATGGAAAGTACAACTAAGACGAGAAAGAAACAATAAGAATCTATTTAAATAATATGAAATAATTTGTTTTTAACCCTTTCAATACCAGACTTTTTCCAGCCAACAAAAAAAATATTTTTCTACATTATTGAGTTCTGTGATTTTTTTCAATATTTTTACAAAAAAAAAAAAATTTCCATACGGTTTTCGAAATATTTCATGTTCCTGAGGAAGAACATTGGGGCTTAGGGGGTGTAAGTCAAAGAAAGGGTAGTACAAGGAGCATAGATAATTTTAAAGTGTTTTTAATTGTTTAAATAGAAAATAAATACACAAAAATCAATACTATTAAACTATAAAGGCAAGCATATTAAATTGCAATTTAATATTACGCTATAATAATTTTAGTACAAAAGAAAAAATCATAATGTATATTTTTTTTTAAAACAGACCACTACCCTAAATTAACGTAAGACAAACAAATACAATTTAAATAAAACAAAAACTATTAATGCTGAACTAAAACAAAACAATTTCTTTCTCTTTTGAGACACAGAGCTACACCACATTTCAAAAAAGTCTTCATTTTAATGCACAGCCTGCATCTCTACGACTAACCCATGAACCTTGGTTCATGGCCAATACCATCTTATCTGATATCAGCGATTGGACGTGGTACAGGCAGGGCACGTTTTTTGATCATGCTAGGCCCCGCTTCATCCACCCAAGGGCCATTCGACCCTTTCTTTTATGTTCAGAATAGGACGAATTAGGACATTGGCGATTTCCGCACGAAATTCAATCAACGTTTTGTGTTTCATACCTAATTGGTTTAAATGTCGTCCATGCAACAGCCATGCAACAGCCATGCACTGACGACACTCATATCAATTAAATGAAATACAATTCGAAGATAAAACCTCTTGGTTTTAATGTCTGTACGATATAATTCCACCAACATATTATGTAAGTCAACCCCGCCCATGTATTTATTATACTCAGCGATGATAGCGGGACATGGTACATCAACATGTGTTGAATTTGCCTGGGACCATCGTTTCACAACCGTAATGGGGTTGTGTCCCAGATATGATGATACAACATGAACAGGCTTCCGATCGAGACATTTTAGGGCAAAAACATTGGATTGCCTCTCACATCGGTAGTCATACGAGCCACGGTTTTGGGATTTGAGTAAGGAGTCAGCGAAAAACACACAACCAGGCAAGCGATTGGTCCTTACTGTTCCCACGGCTAATATGCCTACTGATTTCAAAGCAACCATAAGTGCGTGAGAAGTGAACCAATTTTCAGTAGAGACTTTGAAATTACGGTTTAGAGGAATACCCTTTACCAATCTTAAAACAATGTCTCCAATAATACCGAGGGCAGTATTCTCACCCACATTCGTTCCTTTGCCCGTGTCAATTTCAAAATCATAGACGAGCCCACTTGCTCCCGCTCGGGAGAAGACTTTGATGCCCCACTTGTGTGGCTTGTTTTTAAATACTGTTACAAATTACTTCTCCCTTTGAACGGTATCATGAGTTCGTCTACAGTATTGAATTCCTCAGGTTCGATCTTGGCCATATTTTCAAGGAGGGCATTTACCAACGGCCTTTTTTTAAATAATTTGTCGTAACCCTCTTGTCCTCTCGGAATCAACGAGCCATTGTCATTTAAATGAAGACACGAGCGTTACTTAGTGAAACGATTTCTAGGCATGATATCAGCGATGAGAGAGAGCCTCGTATCATTGGCCCAGTAAAGGTGGAATGCCGGATACTTAAGGATACCCATCATGATTTGCATTCCTAGAAATCGTTTCATTTCATTGACCGAGGTTTTCACGCTGGTGCTATTCTCTTGAACTGAATACAAATTTGTCTGCTCAACAATATTTTTTATAATATTTTCATCTATGAAACATGAAAAATATTGTAGAGCAGACATATCCAGTGGTGGGTTTGACAAAGTAACATCACAATAGGAGTGCACATGATAGACATCTTTCTTGATTTACCGTAGATCGGTTCTCCGTCCATGGGAAGCTAAGGCTTCACTGGACTGTCCTTGCGGCACGATGCAGGACTCTGGCTCGCCTTCCACTGGCTGCTGCCTTTCTTCCAAAGTCTATAATTAAAATATATATACTTTATGGTTTCATTTAAAACACAAATTCGTTAATACTTAAATCAACATCAAACCCAATAATCGCTGTAATATAACAATAAGAAATAATGACAAAAGTACTTACATGGACTTCCACATGCATTCCTAGAGCTTGGCTCAATGCCTCCCCATTGTTTTCCTCTGCAGCATCCTGTAAATCTTCTAAATATTCAACTGACCAGCCCTCTTCATCTTCATCTTCCAACTCCAACTCCACGTCGGAAATATCTCCTTCCAGCATCACGGTGATCTCCTCATGTGTCAAACCACGATGCTCCATCTATAAAAAATGATTAAAATAAGTTAAAGTCTACCGGAAAATAATAAAATAAATTAATATATCTTGAAAGAATCAAATAAAAACAAGTAAAACAATATTAAAGGCCAAAGAAAGATTTCTATGAAAAACATCCTCGAACAACGAAAGTGCCAGCTCAGGAGCATGAATTTTATTACCGAAAACCAAATGAAAAACCAATGTTTTTGAATGAAAATCATATTTACATATCAGATTAGACATGTATATACAATATAATCATTATTTTCAACAGAAATATGCGATACCTTTAAAATTATGTTGAAATCCGAGAAATGTCAAACCGTTAAAAGCTGCCAAACACGCGTTTTTAATTCGAAACATAAATAAACCAATCACTAGATTGATAACTTTGGCCTTTAGTAGGGAGAAATTTTGTCCACCGATGACGTCATTACAAGACTTGAGTCATAAACAAACCACTCAGCAAAGCAGAGGAGACAATAAAAAAAAGCGCGGCCATGCTATTCATCAGCTTAAAATATTATTTAAAAATAAATGTTAGAAATGTCAACAGATTCTCTCAGGACGACAAGGCTCCAACTCACAGAGTGCGGTCCTGCGAAAATGAGCCATAAGGTATCTTTTCTTACGGCACATTTTCTCAGGACGGCGTTTTGTAAGTTGAAAATCTGTCGTCCCGAGGCCGTCGTACAAATAGTTAAAAATTACTTGAAATTTGAATTACTTTACTTTAAAAGGAAAAACATTTTCAAACAATGATTGCGTTTTTCTACGACAGCATTGAATGTCAACATTTCTCTGTTTATCAGAAAAATTAAAATTTTGTTACATGTTGTGAAGTATTTTTTATTTTATTTCAGTAAGATAACAGAAACAGAAATAAATAAATTTATAAGCACAAAACACATTTTAAATTTGTACCAAGTCTGCGACTGACGCTTTTTCTGGTTTAAATATTCATTTGAGTCGCTAATATTGTTTTAAATGATTAAATATTTTAATTTGAGGATTTAATCATGAAGTTATTCAAAAAATAATATGAATACAGAATTCATGAGCACAAAACACACCTTAAATGTGTACATAAAACTATAAATATTCTTACGCAGGGGAGCATCGTGTTTCCGTGTAGCGACTGAATTACTGCCGCTGGGTCCCACAGGAACAGGAACACTGATGTCTGAAAACAAAATGATCTTAGTGGTCAAAGGAAAGAAAGAAAAGATCTGCATATTGGATAGCAAGTAACATAAAACAGATGTTTACCTTTGTAATCTTCCATGATCTTTTTGGCAGAAGGAACCACACCGCTGGTACCCGGTAAGATATTATCAAGCTCTGAAATAAACATATTTATCGGGTTAACCAAAGTTCGTGAACTAAACATATTATATTGCATGTAATTATGGTCTTTAAGACATCATACCGTCCTGGTGGAACACGGATGGGGTCTAAAAATAAATTCAATTCTTAGGTGAAATTAAGTTACACATTACATGGAACACTGAAGACAAAAAAAGGGATATTCACACCTGTATTTTCGTCATAACGGTTCCGATACTGTCTTAAATGTGGATAACTACCAATGCCGGGTAGAGACATTGGCATTTTTGTTTCTTTTGTACTTTTGTAACTTCCCTATTTTGGGTATTTATGACGAGTGGACTGTCTGTCTGTACAGCCTTTCATGCAACATAAATAAACCACTCACGCAAACAATCTGAATATGTCAGAATGACGCAACCATGACGCAAAAATGGCGTCACATCGTTTCCGGGGGAAATGGAGCGTAGCCCCTCTCTCTGTTATATGGGAGAGAGTGAGAGACTAAACCACGAAGGCTTTACATTGGATAGTCTTGTGAAGACGTCATCAAAAAACCAAAAAAGTATCGGAATTATACCCCCCTGATTCGAAATAACAGTAATATTATGTGTTGCCAGTACGAGATTTGTTATATTCCTTATAAAAAATATCTTCCTCAAGCGATATGCATAATACGGGGCTATTTGTTTCGTAAAATCAAGAGAGATTATTTTTTTTCCTTCGTGTTTCTCCAGAAGAACTCTGGTAAGGAAAGGGTTAAATGTAGCGGTCAGATAGATTTATAAAACGACAACAGAAGGTTTAAAAATAGGATTGAAATAAGTATTTAATGTGGTCCACAAAATTCACCAACATTAAACATGTCAATATTAGCCACGTTAAGAAAAATAGGTTTCTCATGAATTAGGGATGAGAAAGGTGGTTTTGCGTACATACCCATGTTGCAGTTGATGAGTTGAATAGTGTATGTTGTTCGTTTGGAAATGCGTAGGTAAAGTTGATGAGTTAAATAGTGTATGTTGTTCGTGCGAGTCAGTGGCAAAACTATGCCATCGGGGGCCTGTGGCAAATTCATTGGATGGGCCCCCCCAGTAAAAATCACAGTCGCGTTGTAATTGATTTTTTATAAATAACTTAAGAAGTTACCCAACTGCATTTCTAATATTGTGTGCATTTTTATTTTCACTAGCATATTACATATGTAGGTATAATGAAAAAACAATTTAGTCTTTACAAGATATTTATTAATAAAATTCTTTTCTCCGAGCTTTCTGTTGCGCAAAAATATCAATAACTTCATCAAAGTTTAAAGATCGGGCCATTGAATTTTCAATAGACTGACTAGCCAAGTTACTTAGCCTGTCTTGTCCTATTGAGTTTCTTAAATATGTTTTTATTAATTTTAATCACACGAATTGTAACAAATAACATTAAAGTAGTACATAACTAAGAAAGCTGCACGACATAAAATGATTCTTTATTATTAAAAAATCAGCAAGTCCTCTAATACACGAAGCCTTTTCTATTTCGTCTCTGAAGGTGGACCGAAAACTGAGAATTTCCCTGGCAAATGATTCAGATATGTCTTTTTTATATGTATCAACAAATTCTAGAGCTTTTTTTTAAGAGATCAGTGTCATTTAAATTTTACAAAGTGGCAGGTTGCAAAACACTGAAATTGGAAACAATTTCATTCATTGGAAGGAAACGCGATTGCAGTTTTCTAATGATGTCCAATACTCGATAAAATATGTTCACTTTAAACAACCTTTCCGGATCTTGGAGATGCTCATCTTCGCAAATTTCGTCAAAATGGCGTTTCACCTTCCTCTGACGGGTTTTAGAAATTTCAGGGTTGATGGACCACTTTTCTGCTACACTACTTGCTACCTGCCCGTGGCATTTTGCCAGCCCTGCCACCCTATAGTTTCACCACTGGTGCGAGTATACGTAGGTTAAGTTGACGAGTTGAATAGTGTATGTTGTTCGTGTAGGTATGCGTAGGTTTAATTGATGCGTTAAATAGTGTATTTTTTTTCTTGTGGGTATGCGTAGTTTTATGAGTTTCAGGTGTTCGAAACAGTCGAATTTAGAGTTACAGCATTTTAAATAAAATAGACTAAGATAGACGTTAAATAATATTAAGAAAAGACGAATAATACTACGTATGATTTCAAAATTTGTTAGGGTCTTATGTTGATAATTTTTTATATAAATATGGTACTCCGCTTCGGTCAGGTTATTCGACAATATGAAACACATATGCAAATGTCGTTGTGAGTTAAAAGTTGTCGTTCCAACACAAATATTGTGAACATTTTATGACACCAACTTGCGAGAGTTTGTGTTGCTTTAGCTTGTAGTATTTTCGTAATACGGTTAAAATTTTAATTACAAAATTTTTCTATTTATTGTCATGTAATATATGTTTTCTTCTTAAAGAAATTAGATATATTCTTTAAAGCCAAATCAATGAATTTTTAATGGAAACTTACCTCTGTAGTATCTTTACAATACTATGAATACAAAATAAACCTTTAAAATAAAAACAAATAATCAATTAAAAGAGTGACACCTCTTTGTTAACTACTTAAAGTAAACTGAAAAAACTTGGCACAAAAGTTTTATTTTATAGGATTTACATTATTGTCTGAAGAAAATACTCAGCTTTACAAACATGCCTTTCGAGTGAATTACCACAACCGTACCATAACAAGAGATTTTTCATTTACTGATTATATTGTTCAAACGAATAGTCTCAGTTGAAGTAGTCAATAAATCGTTGCAAATAGTTCGTTCAATGATAAGCGTTTTTAACGGAGAAATTTAATCATAATTTACGTTTATTCCTCGAGTAGGTATCATAAAATAAATGGTTAATAAAACCTCCTAGATATAAGAAATACCGTCGCATTGTTCGGATGTTCTGTCAGTTTGAAAAATTGCTTTTCCGTTTAAAATCCTCGGCTTTTGACGTAAAAAATCAACAGATTGCTAAAACAGTCTACGTGAAACACGCGCAACAGTATTAGCAGGATCAATAATTGAACCCACCCTTACTAAGGTCAACGAAGCTACACTCATGTGTATAGTTCCCCAAGAGTATTCTTTCAACACCCCTGGAACGATAACATCGAAATTAAATTTCGCAATTTAATTCCATTGAGAGTCAAAAATAAATCACTTAAAAAGCTCCAGTGAGAAGTTGGTGAAAAGATTTAAAGAATGTCTTCATTCTTTTTGTGGCAGATTGCTCGGAGTCTTCATTATTTTTTCTATTGAAGTTAAATTGCTTTCCGCGAGAGACTCTGGGAAAAAGAGGCGGAACACGAGTTTTAAACAATTTTTGTAGTGGATTTTTTAAAACTTTAAATCTGCAGAAAATTATTTGCAATCGACGCACATAAAAAAATCACAACGATTTTCCACAGAAACTTTTACATACTTTTTAAAGGTAAAGATTTTACCTTGAACGTACTTTCGTTAAAGTTTTTAGCATTCAATCGTGCAAACTTCTGTGATACTGATTCAACGGTCGATTTGATTTAAAGTTTAAATTATTTTCCGATCTTTTTGCGAAATCTTTGGGTTGTTTTGTAAAAAAACTTCTTTATCTGTTTACAAAGTTTAGAATCGTTGATATTTATTTCTCTTTCGTTTTTATCACATGATTTTGTAAATTAATTTTACCATCAATATCAGTGATTTTATCTTCACTGTCGGATGAAAATCTACTCAAACTTTATTCTAATGTTATTCCTGTTTGACATTACACATCACATTCAATAAAGATTGATGAAAATGATTCCTAAAGCAATACGGTATGGCCAACTTTTTTCACGCTAATTGAACTCTCAAACTTTGCATCCAGAGTAAATTCCTGTACCACTTTAAGCTGGGTATCGTTTAAAACTGCGTTTCGTTCATTAAATAAAAAAGTGTGCTTTAAATTATCTTTTTACAATGCTCTTCACTTACAGCTTTCTAAAAGAATTTTTCAGTGTACATTAAAATTTTTTGCCTTTTCTTACGATTAAATAACTTTTGCTCAAGAATTTAAAGTGCACGGGTTGGAGTTTTGATTCAAAGAATGTTGAAGAGTAAAATTTCGGATATACCGCTTTGTCTTTGAATACAAAGAATGGAACTTCCAGAAAATATATAAATTACACATTTTTTAGTAAAAACTAATTTCTGGAATCTTTTTACCATAACAAGGGATTTTTCAACTACTAATTATATTGGTAAAACGAGTAGTCTCAGTTGAAGAAGTCCATAAATCGTTGCAAATAGTTTGTTCAATGTTAAGCATAATTAACGGAGAAAGTTAATAATAATTTACGTGTATTGCTCTAGTAGGTACCATAAAATAAATGTTTAATAGAACTTTCTATATATAAGCTAAACAAAGCATTAACTTGAAACGGAGAGCCTCGGGCGTAGGAATCTTTTAAAAGTTAATACAGCAAGAGTCCCAATTTCCAACTGCTCACTATGGTCATAAGAGCCACTAGAACTGCGGGCATTCTAGAATCCCCAAATGGGTAATACTTAAAGTAGTGGGAGAAAGAAGGAGATGAGGAAGAGGAAAGTTGGAATGTATTAACGAGCATAAACACCAAAACAATGTGACTAACTTAGAAATTCTTTTCCTAATTAGCGCGACAGGCACGAGTGCAGTTCAAGGAGACGAGGAAGGGGTATTCCGGACTCAAATGTGAAGGTTTATTTGTACCTGACCTATGATATATTACCAAGTATATTTAATATTTATTTAAAACTTGTTGAAATCTGTAATCAGTCACTTTCAATAATTTGCAGATTTGACAAGCTCACAGATATTCGTATAGAATTTTCCCCGGGAGAAATTTGCAAACGCTTGTAAAAAAGATAATTAATTATATTGGAATTATATGGCCAGAAAGGACCGAAATAACAGAGGAGGGAAAGTAAGATGGCACATGGTTAATACAACATCTTAATGATGATCATAGACATCCACATTGATAGACTTGCCTTAACACAAAATCTGGATATCATTTCGACACACAGGAGGCAAACCATGTGACCAAATTGGTACCAGGAGGGTTCGAGAATGCTTTGAATAATCTGGAACATCCCAACCTTTCTCTTCCTTCCTCAAATCCCTTCGGCCTCTTAAAATACTCAAATTGGGGACGCCATAGTCCTACTGACTCCGGACAGTTGGGAGCAATAGATACTCTTCGAAATGAAAAGATCTTTCTCATTTAAAATAAATACGAAAACACATTATTTACGAATATATTATTATGTTGTCTTTTTTTCGTGTGAATATTCTGTACCCCGTGGTGTGTAAGGTTAAATTGTAATTTACAGAAATTTAATCATCTCTTGTGTTAACTTTTAGTTCTTTGAGAGAAATAGATGAACTCCGGTTATTGACCTCTTGATTGTGTAACTAAGCAGTCGAATTTGTTTGCTTCATCTATAAATTCCGTGGTCATAGTTGTAGTGGTACGCTACTACTTGACTCGAACGTTATTCTAGAAGTTTTCAAACAAGCTTCTTGGATTTTCTTTTATTTTTTTTAATATTTGTTTCTGTAGCAACTGGAATGTTCGAGAATTAATTTTATTTTCCACCTAGATAAGCGACAACGTGAACGAAATGGTCAGTACAGTACCAGCAACTGCAACATCGAGATCGAATTATTTCGCCTACGTGACGCGCTTCGGAACATTCTCGAACCTTCCTTTCGTAAATCATTTTGCTATATTTTCTACGTTTATTTATTGTTTTCGGATGTACAGGGTTTTCCAATAAGAGATGTCATTTTGAGTAGTCCGCTATTTCGGCAGATGTTACTTTTGAAGCTGTCATTTTTTAACATTTAACAAGTAGAAACTACACCGTTAATAAAAATGGAACCATACACGCTTCAACAACGCATTGAAATTATTAAAATTCACTTGAGTGAATCAAATGCAAACCATCTTGAGTGATGAGGCCCATTTCCACCTCGGTGGCTTCGTCAACAAGCAAAATTGTCGCATCTGGGGCTCGGAAAACCCAAGAGTTATTATTGAAAAGCCTCTCTATCCTCGACGTGTGACTGTTTGGTGCGGTTTATGATCCGGTGGAGTCAATGGACATTACTTTTTCGAAAATGAGGCTGGAGCAAAAGTTACGGTGAATGGATCGCTATCGAGAGATGATTAATGATTTTTTATGGCCGAAATTGAATGGTATTGATCTGGACAATGTTTACTTTTAACAAGACGGCGCTATGTGCCACACAAGCAACGAAGCTATTGATCTTTTACTATTGAATATAAAAATAACACCTCTTATTGGAAAACCCTGTATTATTAAAAACCGCTTCAGTCAAATTTCGTAGTTATTTATTAATAAAAAGTATACCGAACATAACTACATAGTAAAAACAGTGCATTAGTATTTCTAGATAGGTGATAAATATTTATAAGCTTTCAATTATCTTACATAATGCCCCGTATAAATATTTATTGCTTGGTAATTTACATTCTGTTGTTTACTTTGAGAACCCATTATGTGTTTGTGATAACTATTTTCATCAAATAGAGCACGATTTTCGTAAATATTCAACCAACATTGATTGGAAATTTTATATTTTTCATTCCAGTTTTCTGATAATTGTTGGGTCTGCGCTAACCCGTGAAAATCCCTTAATGCGATGATCACATGCTAAGTATTTATAAAATATTGTCTTCAGGATCATTGCTTACCAAAAAAAAGAAAACCATAAAAATTTTCCTTTCGCTATTCAGATTTAGATCTGTCAATTTTTAACATATTCATTTACATCTGTCAAAAAATATTACATAAGAAATTGTTACAGTGGGATTAAGTGGCAACAATTTAAAATAAAATTATTATGGAAAACCAATGCTAATTTACGGAGTAATTTGATAAAAGTGTTTGTTTGCTAAAATAAATCCATGATTATTCTAACATAAAATATTAAAATCTGATCTGTGCGGTGGGGTTTTAGTATATAGAATTAAAAAGGGTTACTTATTTAAGACTTACATTGCAAAGTAAATCCTGAATTGCTGCTGTCTGGCAAAGGGTGCTTGTTTAGTTACGGAATGGTATTTATCGTTTGAAGGGTGGTTGAAAAACAACTTGTCAGTGGCAAATCGCTTCAGCTTGATTGAACACAAATATTCCTCTGGATCATTTTAGAATGGCCTTGTGAAAGTTGTTCCCAAGACAAGAGCCAGTAAAAGTCTAGGATCGGACGATGTATTTGGATTCTCAAGGAATTTAAATAATATGTGATGACGAAATTATCGAACGGATTCGTCGGTCCCAAGCCAAAAGGGTGCCCACTGCTCTGGGCTGTTGAACTAGGAATGTGTTATTGTTCCGATTTGAACCATCAGGTTTTGACTGGATCGCAGGTTGGGCAACCGATGCATCCCAAGAAAATTCCAGGGTTGGCATCTGACCAATGCACAATTGCCAATCCGTAAATGCTGGAGGTGCCACACACTGAAACAATAGACATAAAATATGTAAAAGGATCCACCCACCTTGTTGCAAATCTTTTATGTAACAAAATTCACATTTCAAGTATTGAATTATTAACCTTTCAGACCTCTGGCATATTGGCCGTTACATTTGACCGCTCAAGATGCAGCCAGAAAGACGGAGAATTTGTGTGTATTGTGTGTATCCATATAAATTTGATATTTTTGAACTTATCCGAAAACTAATTACTGTTTTTGGAAGATAAAAATTTTAAAAATAGCACCTTACCTTTTTTTCGTCTAAACACTGAATTAAAATTGCTGATAAAAAAACAAATTTTATTAGACAAATGTATTACAAACATTCCGGTTACTTTACTTTGTGATATTTTTCAAAGAATTCACATAGCTTCATTTTTTTTTCGTCTTGAGGTCGGAACCTCTGATTTCATGGATTTACATTTTAACAATTAACTCTTAATTTGAAAATTTTAATTTAATTGATCACGAATAATTTTACGCATTACATTACGGAGAAATATTTCACATCACGCATATCATCACGGACAACCGAAATTAAAGGGTTGCAAAAAAATTACGCTTTCTTGGATACTATTACTTGGATACTTTTATTCTCGGATACACAGTAGGTAACTATTAGAAGTAAGCCGCAGCCAATGAACAGAAGTTTCTCAAGAATTTCCAAGAAGTGGAACTATTACTAAATTGAAAGATCATTCTACTCCTTTAGGCCAATTAATTAGATAATCTGTTCCAGAAATAATTTCGATTTTTGAAAACATTTGATGAGTTTCAGCAGAGGTGACGAAAAATAATGCTTTCTTCGGGAAAACGGATACGCCCACAACACATGTCTAGCAGGTGTTTCTCTTCAGTGCCTAGGTAAAATTTTATTTGTATTATCATATTTGAATTTCGGATCCTGAATCCAAAACTACAACTAAATATTTCATTAAATCTAATGTTTACGTTGACCACACAAGAGGCCATAAGGAAAACAATTTGCTTAACAGTCAATGTTATAATTGGGGATGCTGTGTGGAGAGTCTTTTTAAGGAAGGAAAGAAGTTCTTGGAAGGAAAAGGTATGAGGAAGGGTGGGTGGGAATCTGGGGGTCAGTGTGTCCAGGGACGGATGAATAATACATCCCACAGCGGTGCAAGGCAATGCCAATGGTTCGAAAGAGTCCATATCGGAAGATCTGATGCAAGTTAATTAAAATTTTCATATTTATTAAACAGTTATCTTGTTTTTGTTTTTAAGATTTTATTAAGCACGCTGAAAAAGTTTCGATGTTTAAAAATAATTATTTGCGAAAGTCTACACGCAGAATGAAGTTTTTCTCATAAGAACTGATTTGTCACTGAAGTGTCATTGAATTGTCAGTTAGAAACTTCCCAAAACCCTAACACATAACTTTTTTAATTTTGTACACTTTAGTTGACTATTCACTTTTTATTCATATCAGAAAATCTGCCCACTTAAGTTGAGCTTTGCATTCAAAGGCGGCTGTAGTTTAAAATTTGTTGAATAAAATATTTGTTATGTTTGGAATAAAAGTTCATTCTCATAGTTCTCAATGTACAGAAATTATTTGAAAATCTTTTGTTTCAATTGGAATGCTGATACATATTTGGAAACATTTTACGAATATGTCAACCAAGGACCATGTCAACAAGAGCATTCGTCAGCTGGTGGCAAGTGGGTTTCGATGGGTGTTCCACAATATTGGATATATTATTGTTTTTCGCATCTGGCCTCGGTCGCTTTTGGATATTTCAATAACGTAAAAGGTAGTTTTGAATGATTTTAGATCGGTTTGTATCTGAGTGGGCTATCGTCTTGGTTTCTTCCCAGGCATTGTGGGTTTAATTCCTATGCTAGTTAACTTAGTCCTCCATCGTTGCACAAACAACATTTTTCGCTAGTATTCTTTTAGTGGGAATGTTTGTGTACGCTTTTTTTCGAAATATTCATAGATACGAGTCATTGTGTTTGTTAGCGCAACTATAATCATCTCCCCTTAACATACGTTCATGCATTCCTCCACTCAATTACCTGTACCTGTCTGGTAGCGTGGTGTATCTACATATCTAAATCAATGACGTCGCTATGATTAATTATTCATCACTAGTCTGTTAAGAAAACCTGTGCAGCTTATTTCAAGTCTATTATAGAAGCTTATCCAGTGATCACCCGCATGTCCCTCAAGGCCATTAAATCGATTTGCAACAAGACGTATAACTAAGACCAAGGGTAAGTAAACACTTTCCAATTCTAACTGTTAACCAGAGCTACCCCAACAGTTATGTCAAAGATTTTTTACAGTTAACTTTAGATATAAAATACAAATTAATTCGAAGACAATATTTGCGATGCCAGGTTTTTTGTCCCTTCTACTGAAATTTCATAAAATTATTGATGTCGAGTCTATTAATCAAACAACCAATTTAAATGTTTGTTTTTTTTTCAAAAACGCTATATTATATTATTAGAAAAGTTGCTCAGAAACCAATGGAGGCCCTCTGAGGGCTAAGATGAAATTTGCGACATTATTATTATGAAATAAAATAATAACGTTGTTTATTTTCACGTTGTTTGTTCAAGCCGTTCGTTGTCGTCGTTATTATTTAAAAATATATGTCACAGCATAAAGTGATTACTTTCTGCGAATTCATTATTCTTATTGTTGCAGCCGAAAAATTATTTTTTTAATATCGAAATACGATTTTACGAAATGTGTTGTGGTGGGATTCAAACACACGTCAACGTTCTAAGTATAGAAATATAATTCAAATTTTTGCTTGTAAAGTAAGGTATTTCGATTAATTTTTAATTTAATTTTACTTACACTAAATACTTATGATTTTCTATGTCTTTGTAAATCTGACTAAGTGCTAGTTCAGACACGGCGGGAACCGCGCGGTTTGAGAATCGCGCGGGAACCGCGTGGGTCTTATTTACGCAGGTATTTATACAATCATTCAGACATAATCGCGCGGTTAGTCCAACCTCGCGATTACCGCAACTCAACCGCTAGAAAATAGAATCGTGCGGCGCCCACGCGGTTTTATTACTATGGAGATCTTCCTCAGCGTTCAGTAGCGTTGCGGGCACCGCGCGATCAACACGTCACAACGAGAGCACGCCTGAGCTAGCTATGGATCGCTTCGACACAGAGTTATTTATTGATGAAATGGAGAAAAGACCTGTAATATGGAATCTTCAGTGTGCGGATTATTCGGATAAAATTGCAAAGAACCGAGTATGGCAAGAGTTGGTGGAAATATTTGGAAATGGTGAAGACACGTTGGAAAAAAAGGCTATTTTAGGTAAGAAAAATTTATTGACATTATTATATTTTTGAATCTTGCCATGAAACACTCCCTTCGTTCACGAAGTAATGAGCGAATTTATCTCTGATATTTAAAGATGACGGTGCCCCTCTTCCTGCATGCAAGGTATTGAGACTAGTCATTGGTGCAGTATATAAAGTATCCTTATATTTTATACCATCTCTACTCCTCACATAGTTGTGTAGAACGCAACAGGCTTTTATTATGTCTTTGGCAAAGTCTATTTTCACATTTATAGGCCTATGAAAGATACGCCATTTGTTAGCCAAAATACCAAAAGTGCACTCAATGTTACGTCGGGCTCTCGATAACCTATAGTTAAAAATCCTTTTTTCATGTGATAAACATTTGCCTGCATATGGCCGCATTAAATTTTCTGATAAACCGAAGGCTTCATCTCCAACTATGACATAAGGCAGTGGTGTTGAATCTACATTAGATATTGGTTTAGGTTGTGGTATATTTAATGATTTTTCTATCAGTCGTTTATAAAATAAAGAATTTTTGAATATTGCGGAATCACTGCTTTTTGCCATAAGCCCCAATGTCAATATAAGTAAAGCAATAATTGGCATCGCAAACTGCTAAGAGCACTATAGAAAAGAAATGTTTGTAGTTATGATAGAATGATCCCGAATCGACAGGTTTTATAACTCGGATATGCTTGCCGTCTATAACACCAATGCAATTTGGAAAATTCGCATATCTCTCAAACTCTTGAGCTATTCTCTTCCGGAAATCTTCGGTTGGTTCGGCCATAACTTTATTAACCAACTTTTTCCACAACGATTTACACATTTCACGGACAATTCCTGTAATCGTAGATTTTCCAAGGCGATAGTTGTAGCTTAATTCTCCAAATGAACAACCCGTACCAAGATACCTAAAACAAGAAAATTAATAATGACATTATTTTCAGGTACAACACTCCAAAAAAAATGGAAAAACATACGGGATTGTTACAATAAAGAATACAAAAAACTGAAAACAACTCCTTCCGGTTCAGGTGCTCGTAAAGGAGCCCAATATATGTATTTTTCAAGGCTTTCTTTCCTGCAGAAGAGTGTAGACAACGATGAAACTACTAATAGTATGAATGAACAGTCAAATGTAATAATAGACGAAGACAATAATGAGACACATCAATTAAACGCCAATGCAACCGAAGCCACTGAAGTAGGTCCCCCTAAACGAAAGAAAAGAAATATACCAGAAGAACGAATAAGTGATTTAATTGAAAAAAGCATTGAGTCACGACAAAGTTTTGAAAAAGGACTTCAAGAAAATAATATTTCCAGACAAGATGACGATAAATTTTTTTGTTTATCATTATACAAAGAACTGAAAAAAGTACCAGAAAATCGACGTTTAGCGACCAAAATTGAATTGCTTCAAGTTATACAAAAAGGACAAGCTTTACCACCCTCTGTTCGCATCAGTGCTCACCAGATAATACCTAATACATCGTATTGGCAAAATCAACAGTATACAACTCCGCAAGGATATTTTACTACAAATGGATCAACTTCTGCTGTTATTCCGCCTGGGTCACCATCGCCATCATCTCAATATAGTACTGCCTCGCAGTCTTCTACAATAATAGAAAATATATGTGCTGATTTTAATGAACAATAAATAAATATCTTACCTCAAAGTTACTACGAGTTTTTCTTCTGGTGACACGCTTGCCCTCATATGTGTTTCAGAGCTCAAAATATCTTCCCTGATTAGTTTAATTAGTTCATCAAAAGATTTTATTGACATTCTTAAATAGTCAAAAAATTTCCTCTCAAACATTCTTAAATTGGGATATAGCGTTACGAATCGGCCATGTGTCAGTCGATCCCTTAATATTGGATGCACCCAATACTGCCTTTTCCTTCTTTTTTTATTTTTTTCTGGAGCAGCCACAGACACGCTAGTTCCTCTTCGACTTCCATCTTGAAACTGATCGCTAATCGCTAACTAACCGCCGATGTTTGAACAGTCAACATTTTTGCGGTTCAAACCGCACGATTTTATCAATCGCGCGGTTATCGCCGTGTCTGAACAGGCCATAAATGGAACTTTGTCCTTTATGAATGTATGCAAAAAAATATTAATGTTGTTTAAGGCACACCGTTGATAACTATGTTACTACTACTCCCTCTTTCATACAAATGACAGAGATAGAGGATAGAAAGAAAACAAAGAAACGAGTTAATAAAAACTGAATGGTTGAAGAAATCAGGGGCGCCTCAATTTTGGCTAGATCAAGCGAATCAAACACTTGTTATATCAAGAGTAAGAATAATAGGAGAGTATTGATGGGAAGAAGCATGCATGTGAATAGAACAAGGAATCTGCCAATGCCAAGAAGGAGTGTTGTAGCGGATTATCCTCTCTGCTTACCTCTCTCTGTTAGTTAGTTGAAAGAGGTTTCAATTGAGCTTTTATTTATTTATTTATTTGCAAAAACAGTACAAAAACCAATACATTGCAAAAGCGGTAAACAAATTATGGAAGAAAATTTTATACATAAGTACCTATACAGTTAAAACATATGCAAAAGCGGTAAAAAAAATATGGAAAAAAAATTATACATAAGTATACAGTTAAAATAAATACAATATTTCGCGCTTAAAGTCGTTGTAGGACATATGGAAAATATCCAAGTTAGCTGGAAGGGAGTTAATTAACCTAGTGAGTCTTCCCAGGGGCATCACCATTGGTAAGTTAATTCTGGACCTGGGAAGAATTAAAAGCCTGTGTTGGCGGCCTCTCGTTAAATTATCCGGGACATAAAGTCCTATTATTGACAGAATGTCTGGAATTGATAGTAAACCATTCAGAAGCTTGTAAGCCATCAACAATAATGCGACGTCCCGTCTGGAACTAAGGCTGCAGATACTCAACATACTCAACACAATGCTTAATTGAATGAATGTCACTTAAGAGCAAACTCATCGAAAAATCATGATTTTAAATTAATTTTGTGCAAAAATGTCAAAGTGTCAAAAACAGACTCCGCACATTTAAATTAATTCAATTAATTTCGAGCGGAGGTCAAATCTGGAGATAATTACATCAATCACATTAAGGTTTGATTATTAACACAGGATTTAATCATTTTGGCACCTAACCCAAAATTGTTGACATTTTCGAGTGAAAGGCCAAGTGGTTTATGACAAATTTGGTAATGCTGACACTAACCCTTGCAATAAAAAATATTTTTCCTATCACGTTTTTTACTAATTTTATATTTAATAATCTAAGATTTTAAGAGAGATCCCTAAATCAGATGTTTGATTGCGCGAAACAGCAAGAATGAGTAAATGGAGAAATATGGCGTCATGAAATTTCCAATGAAACAAAGATAAAGTTTGTTTTGAAGTCCTTGGTCTTGATCAATGATTTTCAGATCAATTTCGTGGTCGTAGTCGTGGTCGACGGTGGATGATTTTTATTATCTGCTATAGGGTTTGGACTTTAGACATGTCCATTTAGCTGAGGCTATCACTATTTGAAAGATACTAATCTACACTAGAAGGCCTCTTGCATGTCATAATGGAGGGTATGACCGAGGGGACCAACTCTAGGGGACGCCCACGCCGAGAGTACCTGGAGGACCTGCTGGTGGACGTGCGCTGCTCATCATATGCAGAAGTCAAAAGAGCCGTACAAGACAGGGAAGAATGGAAGAGGAGATTAGATGAAATTGCTGCAAACCAATCCCAGGATTGAAACCAGAGAGAGATATCACTATCTAAATGGGGTATTTTCTCAAACTAAATACCGTTAAAAATGTATCAAAGATTTTAAAAAAAATTTCCTGATCCTAATCATCTTACTAAAAATGCGTAATTTCAATATATCCATTCATAATTATTAAAACCATATATTCCAACTGGCTACAACATCATAAGGAAAACAAGTTACGTGACCATATTTTTGGCACCAGGGGGGTTTGGGAATGCTTTGAATAAACTATAATATCATTGCACGTTGATATAAAACCGGACCATGCAAAGTAAAGTAAGGCAAAGTTTTGCAGCTTTGTCCATTGTCGGACTTTTCTGCGCAGAATCGTTTGGCGTATTGACACTAAAATTGAGTGAGGTGGGTAAATTAGTGATTGGCTCATCTTTTATTTTCTGGTAAGACAGGAATCGTCACCAAAAAAGTAAAATAAAAAACCTTCACTGTCGTAAATGTTTTTATTCATGAGTAATAAAAAAGATTTTTTCGAGAATAAAAATATCCTATTGTGACAAATAAGTTAGAATAAAATACATTTATTTTTATTAATAAACTGTAAAATCACAATAACATGTCTAATAGCATTTGTCAACTTTAATGAATATTACTGGCACAAATACATGTGACATAGTAATAATTCGTGTGATCTCTCTACTAAATCAAAACTCATCACTTCATCAATATCGTTGTCTTATGTCAGTTATCTGTCAATTGATAAGATTATAAAGCTGATTGATCGCAAATAGTTCCAAATTATATTATATGCGTGTCATTTAGGGGTCCTCTGCAAAGACCTCAAACCCTCTCGACAATGACAATATTGAACTACATTTCAGTAAAAGTGATTAAACTATATATACTATCAGCCTTACTAATAACGTGGTGAAATTTTTATTCTATTGATAAACAAGTGTGTATGGGAAAACCTTAATATTATATAAAGTGACATAAAATAGTTAATGAAAAGATAATATATATGCATTGCTTGTTCAGCCAAAGAGGGTTGTTTTCTGTGTTGTCCATACTTTTAAAAATAATAATTTCTCATCGAATTTTGAAATTTATTTTAAATGTGTTATGTATATTCCTTCCCTTTAAAGATATTGTAAAAAAAAATATCATTTTAGAAACTAGGTAAAAATCATTTTTAAGATTTCGTACTTGAAATATACTTTAATATCTAAAAGGTGGATATATTTTTAATTTCAAATATGAAAAAAGTTGAAAAAAGCTTTTCATAAAATATTTTTAATCAAAACTTCGTAAAGTATCAGAGATATCAAAATTTAATAAGAAACAACACTTTTTTTATTTTAGGAGTTTGCAAGAAACCTGTCATTTTATCTCAGTCAAATAAAAAAATAACTATTCCTTGAGAATAACCCAAAAAAATATGACCTGTTCGAAACATTTCTTCTCAATATAAATGTGGACATTTTAAATTTGTATTTAAGTACACATTAAGACATTTATTTATGTTAATAATAAACACAACTTCCATGAATTTTTCGCGCTAAAAGCCATATAACATGAAATAATTAATGGTTTAAAACTGATAAAAAATAACACAAATAGTAGTAAATATTTTGAATTATTCTAATATCATAGAGAATTTGTTATTATAATAGAAATAATGAACAAAAGCATGATTTTAATCACACATCGCCAAAATGCGCCAGTCTGCACAATACATTATTTATAAATAAAAATATTTTTAAAAAATAATTAAATAATAATTTAATTATTATTTTTTTGATAAATTAATGTTTTAAAGACAAGATTTTATTTATGCATAGCACAAAGGATAACAATTATTTTTATAAGCAATAATTGTTCGCCTGAAACACTCATCCACATTGAAAAAATCTCCTGATAAAAAATACATGACGCCAACGGGACTCGAACCCGTGTCCATTCAATTTAAAAATTGTAAAATTATTCATTGTAAAAAGCAGTAATTGTTGAATGAAACACTAGCATATATTGAATATTTTCTCGGGTAAGAAATAAGCCCCCATAGCTCAGTGGTCAGAGCTTTCGACCGGAAATCGAATGGACACGGGTTCGAGTCCCGTTGGCGTCATGTATTTTTTATCAGGAGATTTTTTCAATGTGGATGAGTGTTTCAGGCGAACAATTATTGCTTATAAAAATAATTTAAATAATAATTTATTATTTATGACGTTCGTATATCGTTCACACTCAGTTTATTATTTTATGTACTATTCACTTATTATTGTACTCCTGAACATCTTACCTATAACAATGTAAACATGTAAAAGCCATCAAGATGTGAATTAATAAACAAATAAATACATTATCAGCACTAGTACCTACTCACGTAATAATTGATGCAAGCTTGATGATGGCAGCTTCTGTATGCCTTTTATAACGCACCGTTACAAACGAGGGGATGAGGCAAAAGCTCGTTTCGTACATAATTTAAATATTACACCACTTGAAACTTGAGTGCCGACAGTTTATTTACACAAATTATTGAAGGTAGGTAGAAACGAGTAATTATTTTCACATTTTCACCTAAAATAAAAGGCACTTTTGTATTTTTTACGAAGCAGCGAGAACCCACGTACGGTATGTACTAATATCATGAATATTCGACACACACATATTTTTAGCCTGCAATATCACTTACAACACGAGCTATTGAAAAATCACTTTTACTATTCTCTTTATAAATTGAAATAATTACATATCAAAATTCGACTGAAAACAGCTAAAAAAATAATGTCTTGTGAATAGGTTTAGGTTTAGGCCAAGTTTAGGCCTAGTTATTTGATACTCTGCACAAATTTCTATGGTTAAAGTCAAAGAAAATTTTATTCAATCAAAATACATGTTACATGGGCCTGCCAGATTCTGATATTGAATATTCAGATAAACAATTAAAATATATACAAATAATTAAAACTCTTAAAACTGAAAAGTTTTCTAATGCTAGCGATCTCGCCCCATTTATTTATCCCGTTTTATTTCTGAACCCAATATCCATTTCAACATCTGCCCTCTCGTTTACCGCAAAAAAAATATATTGAGTTGTTTAAGTATACCTAAATTAATTTAATATCCATGAAACAATATGAAAAATGAACCCTTTAAACGTGGGAGTAAATGATATAACTCTGGTGTCGACATCGAGTGGAGGAAGTGGAGAGGGGCGGGAAGGGTTGATAAATTTGAGGTCGGGTTGACGTGAATACGAATGGAGGCGCTTACGGAGAGGACCCGTTTAGAGAGAGACACCTTAACATCGAAATAATATGTAATAGATGTAGTATAAAGATACTTATGAGAAACATTCGTATAAATTAACTAAATTCTGTAAATTAAATAAATTCTGTAAATTAACTAAATTCTTTTAATTAACAAAATCCTGTAAGCTGTCGACAATTAAAACAATATACAAAATGTGGCATTTTAATCCGTTGAGAGAGCGAATTGAACTTAATCTTGGAGAAGATATTATTCCTCTATTATAATAAACCCAACTTTCTCAGATATTTAATCCTTTTAAATGTATTTTTTTCTTATTTAACAGATAAAAAATGTGAAAGCAAACACCGTTTCTCCCTTTCCTTAATTTTTCGATAGTTAAATGGGTATTTCTATTATAACAAGAGTATGATTGAAGTGAAGTTGTGAGAAAAAGTATTGACCTACGATTTCCACACTATATTCACCAGGTTATTCATACAAAACTATTACGTTTAATATATTCCAATGTGTTAAATGACGTTTCAATGAAAAGTAAAGTGTCATCGACGGTTAAAATAATTTACATAAAAATACTTTTAAAAACGTTTCTACATTTCGGTTCCGCGTACATAGTAAATATATTGAATTATTCTAATATCCTAGAGAATTTGTCATTAGAATAGAAATAATAAACACAAACATGATATGAATCACACATCCCAAATCACGAACAAAAACTGTTAAATTGCCGGAAAAATGAGCCAGTCTGCACAATATATTATATATACTAATATTATATAACTATAAACAACAAAAAAATAAACTTTTTCTACTTATATATATTATACTTAGGTACTTGAAATATAGTAATCGTTTTATATTACCCACACTCAGGCAGTGCCTTAGTGGGTTTTCATTTCTTGTGTATACTATTTGGCATTATATATTATGTTATTATATACTATCTATTAATATGTATAATATGTGTAAAGAAATGAAAATAAAGTAATAAAAAAAAAAAAATACTCTTGTTATTATATACAATTATTGAACTCCTTTTACTTATATTGCACCTGCTTATATCGTTCAAATTCAGTTTTTTTTATGTTTTGTATTATTCACATATTATTGTACTCCTGAATCGTCTAACCGATTATAATGTAAATATTTAAAAGCTTTCAAAGCGTGAATTAATAAAAAATAAAGATAAATTATCAGCACTATTATCCACGTAATAATTGATGCAAACTTGATAATCTTCTAGTTCTTCCCAGCTGTATGAATGTGATTTGTAATTCAATGTATCCATATTGGCAGTATATATTTAGCAATAATAGGATATAAAAAATAAGATTGGAACTAAATAAATCAACTTTATGCACATACGTACGAATAATACAAATAAAATAAATAATAATATTTTTATTCCCAGCTGCATGAATGGTTGCTGCAGGGATTTTTTTTCTGTTTTCGCTGTTTCGTAGTAAACATATATATGATCGTATATTTAAAACAACAGCTTAATATCAGCACGGACTTAATTAATTCTAATCGTACCAATAGACTAATGTAAGCTGTGGGCGCATATAGACAAGTAAAGAGATTCGGCGTCGAATCGTTTTTAGCGTTGGCGTTAGGCCATTTAAACAAGCGCAAGACGTTTTTGTAGTTGTCTTAGCAGTTTTCTTTGAATTTTCAACAGACAATGAATTCGAGTACGAAGATAGTAAATTATTTTATTTGTTGTCTCGGATATTAAATAATCAGTTAAAAATATCGGCTACTGATTAAGAAATAATTGTTATTTTTTTAATGATAGACTGATGTTTATAAGACAAGGTTTTTTTATGCATAGCACAAACGATAACAAATTAGTATAAGCAATAACACTGGTCGACATTTATTTTTTTAAGTGCAGTCCCTTTAGCAAAGCTAATTTTTTTATATGTATTTAGTATCCATAAACACGAAATGAAACAAAAAAAAAATTTATAGGTCAAGTTTTTTTATTAATTAACAATGTTTTTTTACATAATTCTTCCTTAGTATGACGGGTACTTACTTAACAAAATTTCAAAACTAATTCAATTTTTTTTTTTTTTGCTCTTGATTTGCGCTTGTGAGTATCTTGAGAGTCTCTCTGCAGGGTTCAGCAATAGTCTGCTAGCATAGATGGACTCCACTTTCCTTGCTATCGCTTTTCCATAGCCGCAATGTCCTGGTGAAATCGTTCGCCGTGCTCGTCACTGACATCTCCCATATTTTCGGGGAAAAAATTCAAATGAGAGTGAAGGAAGTGTATTTTTAGTGACATGTTACATCCCAAATTTTAAAGGCCATGAGAATTTCAGATACAATGCTGATATAGTCTTCACTTTTATGACTTCTAAGAAAGTTCTCGACAACTTTCTTGAAGGCTGACCAAACGGCTAGCTCGACTGTTCTCAACACTGTTATAAAATTCGGATCAGTCAAGATCTCCCTTATTTGTGGTCCCACAAATATTCCTTCTTTGATTTTTGCGTCGCTGATCTTAGGAAACTTTTGCTGTAAGTAAATCATGCCATTTCCATCCTCAGACAAGCCTTTAAAAAAAATTCATCAAACCCAATTTAATGTGTAAGGGTGGAAGTAAGATATCTTTAGATTTTACTTAGGGAGCATGTTGAACATTCTTCGTGCCAGGTTTAAGGTGCTTTCTAGTAGGCCAGTCCTTGGTCTTTCCTGTCTCTTCTGTCCCACTCGCACAGAAAACAACAATACTTTGTGTATCCCGCTTGCAGTCCTAGTAGGAGCCCTATTACTTTTATATCACCACATATTTTCCATTCGTATTCTACATATTTAATTTTTGTTAACAGCAGCTTCATGTTGTCATAGTTCTCTTTATTTTTGTGAGATTCAAATGACATTCGAGCCTAGTTTTGCCATTTTATAAAAAAAATCAATGATAACTCACGAATAAATATGAATTAATACACATTTTAGTAAAACTTAAAACCCATAAAAACCTGACGTGATAGAAAAAAACTAATCACATATCTGAAATCAGCGTGAAATTTCCTGTCAGATTTGGCTACTTTTGTTAAAGGGACAAAAAATGTGTTGACCAGTGTAATTAGTCGCCTCAAATATCAATACAAATTGAATATTTCGGAGGCATTTATTTTAACGCGGGACATATTGTCAATTTGTATTGATTGTTGTCTTGTAGTCTTTTATTTTGCATACATTTTTGGTATATCTTCAATATTCCATTCTTACAACTTTTTTTCTTATTTCATAATAAAGTTTTTGAACAAGAGTCCCAAATGCTCCCAACCGTCTGGAGCCAGTGTAACTATGCGTTCTCGATCGGGGTATGTTGTGAAACTGTAGGTAGCGGTGAGGGGAAGGAGATGGGGAAAGGAAGATGGGTGAGTACCTGCCTATTCAAATCACCAAACACGGTTGAAGCCATTTCAAGCAACGTTTCAATTCTGAATTATGGTCTGGAACGTGCCGAAGGTACTCTATATAATATTTTTAATGAATAAATTGTGAAACAACACAATTTTTTTTTTAATATATGATATATACAACTATCCAAAAACCGTGTGCCAACTCTTGTTAATTTTCACAATAAATCAGACAAAAAGTAATGTACCCAAGTCATACCTAAAGTATGGCATCTTCTTCTAATAAGTTGTTCATCACCCGAAAAATATCAGTATTTTAATCTTGTTTTAGGAATTAAGCTTTGCAAAGAATAAATTATGCATTACGAGCATAAAAGTAGCTATTTTCTTTCTAATACCTACGATTGACATACATATTATGTGGTTGAACGAGAGACAAAATATGATGCTGCCGTTCGTGCAGGCTTAAATTTAATAGTCATTTTTTTAATGGAACTATCTGAAAACGTATTCTGATAATTGAAAATAACCCAGCACTCAATTTAATCTTATATAAGCCATCTTGAGTATTTTTTTATCAACCTATGTAAGTTTTATACTAGTACATTCTTACGTTATTCATCGCGTGAAGTCTCTACGATTGCTCCACCCGCATAAGCTTTCGCCGAACTTTCTCGAAACAAGGAAACTTTGGTAGCGCGAAAGCTTCCTTTCATTTCACTTACACCATCCTTGTTCGCGTCGCAAATAATTTAAAATAGGTCGTTCTCACAATGAGTCTTTGGCAAGATCTGGCTAGTAATATATTCACCACCATTATTTTATATGAGGTTTTTTTGCCTGCTGTAAACTAGAAGACTGAAATTACTTGAATTAATCAATGAAAAAATGTTCAACCTTAACTTAACTCTTCAAATTACCTTTGTTATTTTTTTGACCATCTGAAATTTGTAGGTTTTTCCTTCTATTTGCAATGGTTTATAAGATGGCGTTTTTCTTTTTGGTGAGCTTTAAATCATGTAACTCGTTTTTAAAATATTAATTAATAATATTTTTTAATTAGCCAGTTCTAATGATATGTTACGATCCAGTTGTAATTTTTCTAATAAGTTTTCTATGTTTTTGCAAAAAAAAAATATAGCAATATCATCTGCGTATAAGAAAATTTCGCCATTTAGGTTTGATTGCCATAAATCATTTATATGTATTTGAAAAAGGAGTGTCCCTAATATGGATCCTTGAGGAACTCCAAAGTTTATGTTATTGTGTTGACTGTTTTTGTTATCTAAGTTAACATATTGCATTCTGTTTAATGAGTTGGAGAGCAGGATCAGTATCGGCATTGGTCCAAAGTAAACTTTTTATAAAATATATAATTTTTTTTTAAACAAAACTAACTCTTAAATTATTCGACAATATCAATTTTAAATCAAAAATCTGTGTGAAACCGTAAAAACTCTCGAAATCAATTCATTAAATTAATTCAATATTGTTATGAAATTTCTGAGGCAACGATTAATTACATCAGTGAATATAGACTAAATTAACTGGCCTAGCTGTAAAATGTCGGTTACCTAACTGTAACTCTTAAATTGCTCGACAATCTCAACTTTAAATCAGAAATCTGTGTGAAACCGTACAAACTCTCGAAATTGATTCATTAAATTAATTCAATTTTTTGTGAAATTTCTGAGGCAACGATTTTCAGCTACATCAGTGAATAAAGACTAAATTAACTGTCCTAACTTTAAAATGTCGGTAGTAACGTTTTCGTTTGAATAAAAACGTTGGCGTCGTTTGCTCAATGTGCAAATCCTAAAGTAAGCTGACCGGACGTTCACAAAAAAGTGCTCAACTTTTTGAATCAATGATCGAGCATCACATAGTCTCGGCGCTGAACTTAATTACTTGATTGTGAATGAGGCCATGCAGTATAAATTTAGCAATTCACCTCAAATAGTTTAAACGTTCATTTGTAGGTAAACACAGTATAGCAAAACGTGTGCAAATAAAAAAATGACAAAACATCTTTTAAAATTACTTTGACTAATTGTGTACTAACGGAAATATGCTTTGATCTGGTAACGTTTTGTAAATTTAGCGATGAAAATATCTCTTTGTAGGGTTCCTGAATAAATATTTGCACTTCTGATATAACGAAATTACAAGGGTTAGTTAAAAGAGAGCGGTTGTCAAACAAAATTCTAAGAATTTTTAAGAAATTGTTTTTTGTTTTCAATCATCAATGTACACACATTAATACAGATTTAGCCATTAAAAATCAACGTCACTTATTGAGAGCAGCTAAATAGGTACATAAAATAATTTAAGTTATTGAAATTGAAAATAAACTTTTAGAAGATTTAGGGAATAAGGAGGACGTTGGAATTGGAAGAATATTATATGACGGTGTGGAGGAGAATAAATTGCACGATCAAGTGAATCAATTACTCGTCACATCTAAAATGCATAATTCCTCCCATGAAAATAGCTTTCGCCCAATGACAGTTCTCTTATATTGCTCCCAAAATGTCCAACTCACTGAGTATTGACACTAAGTGATCTAAAACTGATAGATAATCTTTTACCATAAGTCTTCAGAATCGGTTATTTATAAAGTGAAGGAACTATTTAAAAATTTACCATTTAGTTACATAATTTGCTTTTTTGTTAATTTTTTACATTCTTATTATACTCTAGCGATTTTTCGTATAGTATGCCAAGTTTGAAACAAAGTATGCACGATCGCTTGCCATAACGTACATAATTTATAAAACCTAATATATGGTACAAGCAGTAAAATCTAGATGGATTCATTGGCTTTAAACCGCAGTAAATAGTTTAATATGTTTCCCCATTCATATTTTGAGGAATGGTATAAATAAAATAATATGGTAAGTATATATATATATATATAACACCAATCGCTCGAGAAGATATATCTATAATTCCTTTCTTTCAACAAGTAAAGTAATTTATTTATTTATTTCTATTTAATGAAAATAAACAGTTTACAATAATAATGCTTGTTTGTACATGTGCAATTAGCTTAACTGAGAAACCAATTATAGATGTATACACTAAAACATTGTATTTAACAAAACAGTATACTGAAAAAATTACCACGAATAATTTTATGTAAAATGTTAATTTGGGGACAGTTACTTTGAGCCTATTCCTAAACTTTCCAAATGTCCTCGAAGTATAAGCGCGCTCGATATATATATATATATATATATTTATATATATATAACACCAATCGCTCGAGAAGATATATCTATAATTCCTTTCTTTCAACAAGTAAAGTAATTTATTAATTTATTTCTATTTAATGAAAATAAACAGTTTACAATAATAATGCTTGTTTGTACATGTGCAATTAGCTTAACTGAGAAACCAATTATAGATGTATACACTAAAACATTGTATTTAACAAAACAGTATACTGAAAAAATTACCACGAATAATTTTATGTAAAATGTTAATTTGGGGACAGTTACTTTGAGCCTATTCCTAAACTTTCCAAATGTCCTCGAAGTATAAGCGCGCTCGATATATATATATATATGTAGAATAATGTTCTCGGTTTACCCGCGTAAAGTAGTCCTTAAAAGGACTTTTTAATTTCTGACGTTTCGGACAGATCTCACTGTCCATCTTCAGAGGCCTTATGTCCTGAATTTCGTCTCAAACTGAACGCTTTCGCGTGTCTGTTCGGTCCGGAAGTCAAGATACAAGTGGGTGCTTATCAATTCTTATGTCTAGGACGAAGTATGCGTGTTGATGGTGATTTGACGGTAGAGGGGGTGGGGGCGGGGTTGGCAATATCAAGCAGTATGTGTGTAGCGACCTGATTGGGTTGTTTTGAACTTGTTGGAAGTGTTTCTGAGAATTTTGGAAATGTCGGTTTTGGGTTATTTTGGTCAATTATAACTTTCCAGGTGTTGGGAATTCTAATTGAGTCATTTCTGGTATTCATATTATTTTTATGTTTATGAATTTCAATTGCTTCGCGGTAAATTCTTTTTGGCTCATTGTATATGCTAGCTATTGTTGTGGTATTATTAAAGTCCATTTTATGACCTTCATTAAGGACATGTTGTACTATGGATGAAGTTAAGCGTTTATTAGTGACATCTACCTTGTGTTCTGCAATTCTACATGATATTTTTCTGTTACACCGTCCAATATACACCTTTTCACATGCCCCACAAGGTATTTTATAAATACCATGAGACTCAAGTGGAATGTGGTCTTTCGGACTTCTTAATAGAGATGAGATTTTATTTTCCGATTTATAAATTGTTTTGATTTTATTGCTTTTGAGGATACGACTAATTTTATCTGTTGAGCCTTTGATGTATGGGAGAATCGCTATAGAAAGGGGGGGTTCTTCTTCCGTTTTAGGATCAGTTTTTTTGCGTCTATTTATGGATTTGTCTATTAAATATTTGGAGAAGCCATTTGCTTGAAGAGCGCTGCTAAGAAGATCTAGTTCTTCGTGAATATGATCTTTGTCCGCTAGTCGTTGTGATCGGGTAACTAAGGTATTTATAACTGATGATAATTGAGATGGATTGTGATTTGAGTAAGCGTTTAAGTATCTATTTGTATGTGTCGGTTTACGATATACGGTATGGCCAAGGCTGCCGTTATTTTTCTTTTTAACTAAAATATCGAGAAATGGGAGACAACCGTTTTCTTCGATTTCCATGGTAAATTTAATATCTTCGTGGATACTGTTCAAATGAATAAGAAAGTTATTTAATTCTTTAATTCCGTGTTGCCAAATAATGAAGGTATCATCTACGTACCGACGCCACAGTGAAGGTTTCAGAGGAGCGCTCTCTAGTGCCTTTACTTCAAAGTACATCATATAAATATTAGCGATTACTGGGCTAAGGGGGGAACCCATGGGAGCCCCAAGGATTTGTTTATGTATTTGTCCCTCAAACTGAAAGTAGGTATTCTTAAGGCAATGTTCCGTCAAAGTGATAAAATCAGCAGGAACGTCTAGTTTTGTTTTAATTAACTCTAATGCTTCAACGATTGGTATTTTTGTAAACAAAGAGACTACATCGAAGCTAACTAAAATGTCCCCTTTTTTTAGAGTTATATTAGAAAGTATTGAAGTAAAGTGCTCAGCATTACGCACGTAAGAATCAGCTTTTTCAACAAAAGGCTGAAAGCGTTGGGCTAGAAATTTTGCTAATTTCTGGGTGGGTGAACCACACGAGCTAACAATAGGCCTGAGGGGTGCGTTAGGTTTATGAATCTTTGGAAGACCATACATTTTTGGACAGCGTGATGACTTTTCTCTAGGGATAAGTATCTTCTTGATTTCATCATCGAGTTTGGAGGCCATGATTTTACTTTTTGTTGTTTTCTCAAGATATGTAGTGGGGTCATTTTTATTTACTTTGTAAACAGGATCAAGTAAAATTTTTCGCGCATTTTTGAGCTATAATCGCTTGTATTCATTATTACTGTCGCGTTGCCTTTATCTGCCGGTAAGACTATACTTTCTTTATTCAAACGAAGTGCCTTAAGGGCTTTAGATTCTTCTAGTGTAATATTTTTATTGGGTTGAACGGCTTTTCTAAGAATATGACAAGTTTCTTGTCGGATAATTTCGGCTTTGTTTAAGGGAAGTTTTGAGATGGATGATTCTACTGCGGTGATAATATCTTCTTTTGGAATTTTTGAAGGTGTTACACTAAAATTGAAACCTTTTGCAAGTACTGATTTAGTGGCGTTATCAAGGGGAAAGTTTGACAAATTGTGAACGACTTTATCTATGTCTAAAGCGTGTGTTTTAGAGGATGGAGGTGCGCGGTAGAGAGAGTTGAATTTCTTTATTTGGCGTGCTGTCGTTAGTTCAGTATTGGTATCTACGCGTTTTTGAATCAACATATCTAATTGGTCCCACAAAATGTGATGTATTAAAGAAGATAATTTAAAAAAGGACTCACTGATTTGCTTGCTGACAACGTCAAGTTGGTATCGAATGGTACGGATCTCCTCTCGGACGAGGGCTAGACCGGCTTTATCCAAGATGTTGAGAGTAGCACGGCGTTGGTTGGAGCGTGGTTTAAGTTTAAAAGCACATGGAACGATATTTTTATCACGGCACCGGCGCAGAAAGGTTAAATCACAAATTAGTTTCTAATATAACTAATATAACTCTAAAATATATTCAATACTTTCTAATATAATTAAATTTTCAATACTTTCTAATATAACTCTAAAAAAACTTCATAATACTTTCTAATATAATACTTTCTAATATAATTAATACTTTCAATACTTTCAATACTTTCTAATATAACAACGTTTCAATACTTTCTAATATAACTCTAAAAAAAGGGGACATTTTAGTTAGCTTCGATGTAGTCTCTTTGTTTACAAAAATACCAATCGTTGAAGCATTAGAGTTAATTAAAACAAAACTAGACGTTCCTGCTGATTTTATCACTTTGACGGAACATTGCCTTAAGAATACCTACTTTCAGTTTGAGGGACAAATACATAAACAAATCCTTGGGGCTCCCATGGGTTCCCCCCTTAGCCCAGTAATCGCTAATATTTATATGATGTACTTTGAAGTAAAGGCACTAGAGAGCGCTCCTCTGAAACCTTCACTGTGGCGTCGGTACGTAGATGATACCTTCATTATTTGGCAACACGGAATTAAAGAATTAAATAACTTTCTTATTCATTTGAACAGTATCCACGAAGATATTAAATTTACCATGGAAATCGAAGAAAACGGTTGTCTCCCATTTCTCGATATTTTAGTTAAAAAGAAAAATAACGGCAGCCTTGGCCATACCGTATATCGTAAACCGACACATACAAATAGATACTTAAACGCTTACTCAAATCACAATCCATCTCAATTATCATCAGTTATAAATACCTTAGTTACCCGATCACAACGACTAGCGGACAAAGATCATATTCACGAAGAACTAGATCTTCTTAGCAGCGCTCTTCAAGCAAATGGCTTCTCCAAATATTTAATAGACAAATCCATAAATAGACGCAAAAAAACTGATCCTAAAACGGAAGAAGAACCCCCCCTTTCTATAGCGATTCTCCCATACATCAAAGGCTCAACAGATAAAATTAGTCGTATCCTCAAAAGCAATAAAATCAAAACAATTTATAAATCGGAAAATAAAATCTCATCTCTATTAAGAAGTCCGAAAGACCACATTCCACTTGAGTCTCATGGTATTTATAAAATACCTTGTGGGGCATGTGAGAAGGTGTATATTGGACGGTGTAACAGAAAAATATCATGTAGAATTGCAGAACACAAGGTAGATGTCACTAATAAACGCTTAACTTCATCCATAGTACAACATGTCCTTAATGAAGGTCATAAAATGGACTTTAATAATACCACAACAATAGCTAGCATATACAATGAGCCAAAAAGAATTTACCGCGAAGCAATTGAAATTCATAAACATAAAAATAATATGAATACCAGAAATGACTCAATTAGAATTCCCAACACCTGGAAAGTTATAATTGACCAAAATAACCCAAAACCGACATTTCCAAAATTCTCAGAAACACTTCCAACAAGTTCAAAACAACCCAATCAGGTCGCTACACACATACTGCTTGATATTGCCAACCCCGCCCCCACCCCCTCTACCGTCAAATCACCATCAACACGCATACTTCGTCCTAGACATAAGAATTGATAAGCACCCACTTGTATCTTGACTTCCGGACCGAACAGACACGCGAAAGCGTTCAGTTTGAGACGAAATTCAGGACATAAGGCCTCTGAAGATGGACAGTGAGATCTGTCCGAAACGTCAGAAATTAAAAAGTCCTTTTAAGGACTACTTTACGCGGGTAAACCGAGAACATTATTCTACATCTTACACCCGTGAAAACCTTAACCATAACATATATATATATATATATATATATATATATATAACACCAATCGCTCGAGAAGATATATCTATAATTCCTTTCTTTCAACAAGTAAAGTAATTTATTTATTTATTTCTATTTAATGAAAATAAACAGTTTACAATAATAATGCTTGTTTGTACATGTGCAATTAGCTTAACTGAGAAACCAATTATAGATGTATACACTAAAACATTGTATTTAACAAAACAGTATTCTGAAAAAATTACCACGAATAATTTTATGTTAAATGTTAAATGACAGTTACTTTGAGCCTATTCCCAAACTTTCCAAATGTCCTCGAAGTATAAGCGCGCTCGAAAAACTGTCCTCATTCCATGCTTCCCAATTAATTATAAATATATATACATATATAAATATAATTTTTTTACAGAAGTTTATATTATATTACATTATATATAATTACATAAACAAATTTTCGTATTTAATTATGTTAAGTGATAGTCGAAAAGCATGTAAAAAACTGTGCACAAAAACATATATTATGGATAAAGAAAAATTCAAATTCCTTGAGTCGGGCCATATCAAAAGTCAGACTAACACAAAAGTATATATGATACGACGTATGAGTTTGAATAAAGCAAGTCGTGTGTGCAAAGACCGAGTTGTGTGGTGGCCTATCCCTTCTGCCTACCCCTGCGGACAAGCGGAGAGATGGTTAGTTAGTTTTTAGTTTACAATAGGATAATAGTTTTTCCGGAAACCTGTTACTATAAAACATGGATGAGACTACAATTTTAATTCGTCAATCATTTCTGCCAGACACTCCACACAACGCACGTTCCCAACTAGCAAGTAAGTCAATAAATACCTGAAGATTGATGGGAAGAGATGGAGAGGCCCGAATACATTATTTTAGTCACAATTGATTCCGTACACTTTATTTAACCTCTTTGACTGCTTATTTATTTATTTGCTAGTTGGGGACGGCTCACGTGCATTGTGAGAAGTTTTTAGACGAATGTAAATTTATTATTGCCTACTCTTTCTATAACTATTTTCAGCATGAAAATCCTTCCGAAGTATGTTCTTGTGTGAATCCTTATAATAATTACAATATTTCGTTGAAATATTCGCCTTTTCAGCGGGCGTTATGTTGGAAATTATATTATATTAGTGCCAAGTAGATGAAATATGGCTTGAAGAGTAGACGATAAGTTATTTCCCGACCGCCTGCCTAAAGTAATAAAAAAAAAAATTCTTGTAAAAAATGACGAAAATCTCTAAAAAAGTTTTAAAATTATGTTCCCCACAAAATATACCTAAACCCTCTTAATTCGACATTATGAATTTAAATCACATTTCCTCACTTGAAAATGATATATTTCAGAAGTTAATATTATATTACCTCAAAGATGAAAGTTTTTATTTTACCTTTCAATTGAAAAAAAGGATAAGGTCGTTTCAGCAATGTTATTCAAGTATCATCAAATAATAACCCTTCTGCGTTTTTTTGTAAGTTAAGTTAGGTAATAATATTGACTTTTTTTATTTTTAGGATAATGAAAGAAATTAATTTCCCCAGTCAAAATTATAGTAATATTTCATTAAATAATTCCAGAGTGACTTATGAAAGAAAGAGATACATTCTAACCGATAAGCTTTCTATTTATTTTCAAGCAAAAAATATGTTTGTGTGATCTGGCATCACGGAATTTTAAATGTTATTTTTTTTCTGTTATTAAATTCCCAATACGAGTAAAATAAACTCAATTATCATCATTGCGATAATTTCAATAAATCTTACTTATGTTCCAGATATATATGTTTTAATGAAGAGTTTTTGTAAAATGAATACATAAAATAAAAACATAAATAAAATGGAGTTCTACAAATTAAACCAATTATTAAATCAAAAAATTAGTTTCGATTTATAGTAATAATCACTAGACTGTAAAAATAAATTGTAATTTAAAAGAGGTTTTTTTTGTAAACTCGTATTTTTTAACCCTCATAACTTTGTTATTGTTCTCTAAGGAACAAAACAACGTATTGATGACGTAAAAAATCTTCACAAAAACAAAGTTAACAAAAAGTTATTAAAATTTATTTTTCTTTTCATATTTCCTTAGAGAAATCTTTACTATGGGCGATTACGTTAAACTTGATAACATGGATGTTCATTACTTCGTTAGTGAAAATGTTGCAATTCGCGTTAAAATAATGATTTATTTACACATTTTTCGGTAGCGTTCATTTTAACCTCATTAATTTTTAATACTTCTGTTGGGTAGTAAAAACGTTATTAAAATACAAAGGACGCATACTATTTATAAAATCATAAATTCTTTTGTTATTTAATAATTTCACAATGAACACATGTTTATGTTTTGTGGTCGTAAAATTAAAACGTTAAAATTACGTCGAAATCAATAGTTATGGTTTTCAAATGCAAAAACGAAAACATGCTAACACCTTCAGTATGGCTAGATGGACGGAAAATGGATGTTAGTCGTAGCGTCAAATACCTGGGACATATTATCACAGACGACCTGAAAGACATCGAGGATATGAAAAGGCAAAGAAGAGCGATATCCGTTAGAGCAGGTATGCTGTCAAGGCGTTTTCACTTTTGCAGTACAAACGTGAAAAAGATACTTTTCAACGCATTTTGTACTTTGCTGTACACTTCAGAACTGTGGGTGGATTACACTGCATCCCAATGGCATACGCTAAAAGTCGCTTACATTAATGCTTATCGCCAACTATTCCGCCTACCAAGATACTGCAGCGCAACGGAAATGTTCCTGGAGGGACGAGTACACTCTTTCAGAGCGCTTCTCCGCCATCACATGGGAAGCTTATGGCGCAGACTACGCCAATCAAGTAACAAAATCATCACTGTGGTTGCCTGGATGGAGTCTCCTCTGATGGCCCTCTGGAGACGGGAGATGTGCAAATATCCCCCATAAACGGCTGTTCACACTCATTTTTGTGTTTATATTTTATCTTTTTTCACTTAAGCGCCCTTGAGGTGATTTCTCACGAAAACGGCGCCATATAAATTAGCCAAATATTATTAAATATTATTAAATTCCGCTTTTTTGTGCCTGTCGGAATCACCTATGTTATTACCACCTTATTATTATTTTTATTACTTATTATGTATACTATTTCAAATATGGAATGTATTGCATTGCACTACCCCTGCATACGTTCTGGAATAAATTCTTCTTATTATTATTATTGTTAAAACAACACAAATATTACTTTGTGGCACAATAACCAACGAGTGCTTATGAATATTTGATTTTTAATTTTATTATAAAAAATATTGGTAAGAAACTGTTAAATTAAGGAAGCTGACTTTATAAAAACAACCGGAAAATTTCTGCAAGAAATTAATGGTAGGTACATAATGCCCTCTTTGAGTGGAAGTCGAAAGTTAAAAGGTCAAGAATGAAGATTTTGTAGGAAAATGAGATGGCAATTATATCAAATTAAAAGCTGGCTTATAAAATAAATTAGCTTTAGCCAACTGACGCCTGGTCTTGTTTGGAGAATATTAAAGGACGATTTAAAAAGGATTAGGAATTAGGATGGTGTAAAAATGCGCATATTTTGGAATTCAAACATATTTAAAGGGTGGCTTGGTAAATAAATAGATGATAGAAGTTTTGATTCAGCTAAAATGGTTATTTATATGGAGACAATTCCTCCCTCGCTAGTTTTACGGACCAGCGCTGAACCAAGCAATTTCCGAGTGACATCAGCTTCTCAATTTGACCTTCACCTTCTCTCCTCCACGATTTGAAGAAGAATGTGACTTATTCAGACCATCGAAATTGAATAGTTTGTTAAACGAAAGCATTGTAAATAAAGATAAGAAAAAGTCAAACTATCAGGTGAAAGGTTTGCGGATAACTCGGCCCTTATCATCGAGGTGCTGTAGGTGTCGTCATCGGAGTGTAGTTCAAGTCTTAAAGCTAAATACATAGTAGGAAATATTTAAATTTAAATAGAACAGCTCCCAACCAAACTATTTCATAGTAAGTAAATACTTTACTTATCACATGGTTAAAAATATAATATTTATTTCCTCAGCAACAGTCAATCAGAGTCCATATCATCTTTGAGGATGCTGTGTGGATGGTCTTTTAGGGAAAAGAAGTAGAGAAAGTTCTGGAAAGAAAAAAGGTATGGGAGTTGGGTAGGAATCTGGGAGTCAATGTGTCCAGGAGCGACGGACTTATGAATCCATCCTTCTCACTTCGGTGCAAGGCGATGGGTCGATAGAGAGTGCGGCTGGAGAGGTCATTAGGTCTCCCTCAACCAGTCGCTCCTGATCCGACCCGCCATGCAGTAGGTTGGCAAATGTATAAGACCCAGACAAACCTCAACCCTAAAAATATAATCTTTTTTAATTACCTTTTTTTATCTTTTTTTATCCCTTATCAGGCACAAGAGCTCCTCTTTTCTGATAAGGTATACATGAGCAATTATGTACCTAAATATTATATTTTGCAAAAAAATGTATGTATTAATGTAACTATGATCTATATTAAAATAATTTTAAAAAAAAATAAAAAAATAAAAATCTTCGGAGAAACAATACTTATTCCACTAAAAATTGAAGCTAAGAAGCCATCAACACTTTTTCTTTGGTAAGTTACAATTTTTTTTTTCAATACATATTTTATCGTTTTCTAAAGATCTGAGACCTTTTTATTATGGAAACAAAGGGTCTACTTTATAGTAATCAATTATAGATTTTGATTTTGTGGAATTTTTATTTTCATCTTCTTTTTATAAGAAATAAATGTCTAATATTTCAGTTCAAATTGATAAAAAGACGGGATCTTTTTATGGAGATATAATTTTTGTTGTTTTTAAATTTGAGTTCACATTCCATACCACACTGAAACTAATTTAAATGCTCATTTATCGGGCTGCTACAATAATAACCCTTACTCTTTTTCATCTTGTTTTAAACTGATTTAACAAGGTTGTAAATCAGTAGACATGTACGTGGGTTATCAATATGTATTATTTTAATATAGGTACCACATCACATAAGTCCCTCTTTCAATATTGTGTATAACCAGGGAAAAAATATCCCCACTAAAAAGATAGTTGAAATAGTAAAGATCTCACTCCATTTAAGGCATACATAAAGCAAAAATAAGAGCCCTTTCTTTTCTCCTGCTGAAACTTAAGTAAAGTATTAAACTTACTTTTCCCAAAAGCTTCGCTTGGAATGACAGGTACCCTTGTCACATTGTTCACCTGCAAACCCCAAAACATCGAACTATCCATTAGCCATATACCAGCCGTAAGGTTCGAAGCTTTTTCTTATTATTAAAAATACATTATGTCGGTGATAATACTTTGTTTTAAACTCCAAGGCCAAAGTAAATGATGTGTATTAGAGATAATTATAATATAAATGTTTTTATCATTACTTTTTAATGCCATCTTTGGGGATGCTTTTGGAGGGCCTGAAACTAAGGTCTTATCATAAGTTAAGACTTTTGTATAAACAATACAAAATCCGAGATTGCACACTTGAATAAAATACCTATATACTAGAGTATGATTCAATTTATTTTAATAGTTTTTACGGCAAAGTTGATACATGGTGTAAGTAGGAAGCGTAATAAAAAATAAGCGAAATAATAGTAAACAGTTTTCATTGTCCTCCTCTCTTGAGTTTCCTGTTCTGAGGCGGCATGAGTTTTATATTTTTGTACTTAGTTTTTAGTTGTACCTAATCTACCTAACCTATGTCAAAATGGATTGTTGTTACCACAGATAATTGGATAAAACATGTGATTCCACTATGGTACAATACATTGATTTTCTAAGGAGGGGTTGTTTCACAGAAGTAGAATGATTCATTAAATTTAAAAGTTGATTTTCAAATTCTGTTAAAATTCTATTTAGGTTACGTTATTAATTCAGTTTTGTGAAATAGCTGGCCAATAATGATATTGTAACAGAACTTGAGTAGAACCTTAACAGAACTTGAAAATCAGCTTTGAAATTTGATGAATTGTTAAATTTCTGCTTAACGACCCATCCTAAGAGCATCGGTTTCTACCGATAATATTAATACATCACTCATCATACAAATATAAATAATGTAAATAAAAACGGTTCCATGGCAACTGACAGTGGCAATTCAACTCAATTTATAAAAGCAATATAAAGTCATTAATAGTGACTGAAAAAAGGCCTACAAACCTAGTCTAACGTATTCTACTCAACTTGGTTTTTTAATCACTTTTCATAACTTTTTATATCTCTTTTCAAGAGTGTATTGAATTGCCACAGTGCTTGTCACTTGCGCGGTTAACATAAAAGTCGTAAGTAACTGCAAATAAGTCGTCTCATCGTTGCATAACCACAGTTTGAATAAAACGCCGAAACAGCTGTCACAATAATAAATACTAAAATTCTTGCACAACTTAATAATATCGTTACGTATTAATTTAGAATAACTTTATATTAATATAAAGTAAATTTAGTTCTATGAACTAAACACTATAATGTTAAATATTGTTGTTGGTGTTAAATTAAAACGTCCAACTAGGATCGCACTAGATAGATAGTAACTCGATAACCGATATCCCCGAGGAAATGGATGTGGAAATAGCGGAAGTTGGAACAGAAATGTGGGGCACCCACTTCGGACATGATGAAGTATTCGTCTAATGGAAAATTCCTAATGCCTCGTTATGCGTACTCTCGCATTTACAGAATGAACAACATCACACCTTCTGATAGATTATGAACTCCTGCAAGTAGAAAACTTATGTATATAAAATATTGATAATTTATTAAGAATCCGGTCAAATTATTCATATTCCTGATAAAAACGGGACTGCAGGTCTTCAACGCTGTGCTGCAATGCTTTCAAATTATCCCGGTTTCAAAACTATTTTTTATTTTTTGTACAAATGATAAGCTTGGCACAGGTCTTATTTGTACCAATGAAAAGCTTAGCACAGGTCACATTTGTACCAATGAAAAGCTTGGCAGAGGTCATATTTGAGGCGTGTTCTAATATTAAATCTTATATTTTCACTCACAAATTGATATTTAAAATCACCTTATGAGCTGGAAATGATTGGATAAACCTATAAATATTACAAACTTGTTTTTTTGATTTTCATTATACGCCTAGCTTACACATTCAGAATTATTGGTGCTTGAGAAACAAATATTGTAATGCGAAACACGCTTTAAATGTTGCTTGGTAAAAAATCACCATTCAAGATTAAAAAGTTGCCTGAAATGGCTATAGCCGTATTTGGTGACTCATGAATTTCCATTCTTCCTCTCCACCATCTTCTTCCCCTCTCCGTTTCCTTCAGTCTCACAATATACCCCAATGGGGATGACATAGCCCCTTGGGTCTCTTGTGAGGTATTCACATTAAAAAAGTTTATTATGGCAAAAGACCATCATCCCATTCTCTTTCCCTTACTCCACTTCCTAGAGGTTCGTAATTTCTCTTTAAATGGGAATTCCAGAGATTCAATGCTTTCAAGCAAATGAGACAGTGCTTCGTTAAAATATCAAAAAGGTCTTTATTTTTCACTTCATAACAATAAAATTAAATTACCATACAGGTACCTTAATATTTACATTACAACTTTCTTGATGTTTATTGGTTCTTATTTTATTGGTATTTTGTTATATTACCCCCGCACAGGTTGCCTTTGTTGGTTCCATTAACTTAATTTAATACGTATCTGTTTTTTATTTATAAAATTGTGTGTATGTGTAAAAAAAAATTTTTTTTGATAAAAAAAGGAAAATTGAAAAAAAATCAAATGTGTTTTTCAAAAATTTTATCTAATAGCATTTTGATAGACTTATCAAATATCCGTTTTCTACGTCCTATAAGTTTTTATTGAGTTACGCAGTTTCCAACCGTTTATTGGGTTGGCTTATTATTTCCAAATAAATTGGAAAATATTCGATAAAAACTTTTATATTGGATTTCTGAACAAACTTCCGATGCATGAGATTGCGGGGGATTGTTCGGTGAACAATATTTATTACAAGTTTATGAGAATTTTTAATGGAAATTCAATATGAAATTTTTTTATGGTTATCTCACAATTTCTTGGTGTCTCATTGGAGTATTATGAAATCCCCTACATGGGGAATATAGTGAGGCTGAAATCAGTTGGGTTTCGAAGGAGACGAGAAAGAGGAATTTTGGAAGTACCTCGCTATTCAAATCTGGTTACGAACACCATTTCAATTCTGAAAAATGTACTCTCATCAGGGCGACACTGAATATATCTGTCACTATGGACTATTCCCTTTCCAGATTTGGTCACTAAAAACGGTTATAGTTATTTTAAGCCACATTTCTATTCGGAACGTTGGTTTTTCAACGGGGCGATATTGGAAATACCTATCACTGTGAAACGTGGTGTAAATATGTTGCAATATGGTGCGATCTGTTCATTACGCTAATTACACATAATGCGCTATATTTACAACATAAGTTATACTATAAAGCTAATCTGCGACCTCCGGATGCTCTGAACCAAGGAACTTGCCGATCTGCAACGAAGGTCATCGAACAATATCGATTGATGCATTGGGTCATTCCATTGAATTTCAAGAAAGATTTAATTTCTTAGGTAATGATTTAATGTACAATGTGTCGGGAGTAAAGTGTACTAACTTCGGCACGTGATTCTACACGATAGTTACAAGTAAAAAAGGGTAAATAACTTTTTTCGAAATTTCAAAGTTTTTAGGTAAAGTTAAAAACGTTAAATTGTTTGTATGGAAACAATTCTTCTTTAAAAATCTTTACTGTAAAAGATTTTATTTTTCATCGACCTTGTTTGTGCCATATATTCTCCAAATATGAATATTATGGTAAAATAAAATCACTCTATCAAAAAAATGTGTTTGTTTCAAGTTTCTGCCAAAATAAATCACTTTTATGTTTTGTTTCCATTATCGTTCAACATGTTTATTGAATTTTCCTATGAATAATGCGTACACCCTTCTAACTTTGTTCATACTACAACAAAAAACCTATTTCCCTATCGTCTTCTGTAAGCACAGCATCTTACCTTTTTTATTGGCCATCAATCAACTTCAAGAAAAATCTCTTGCTGAAATGCCATGAGAAGATTGATACGTACACAAATCAAGGTAATCTGTCTAGTATATTTTGTGAAATTGTTGCGTTAATTATTGGATAAACAAACTAAATAATACACATATTTGCGTCTAAATACAAGTATGTAAAATATATACGTAACCAAGGTTCGGTGATCGCGAGAGAATTAAAAGATTAAGGGCTGATAAGAAACTAGTTGAAAGGCAATAGCAGGAAAAGAATTGAATAAAAAACTTGATGCATTAGTCGCTAAATAAATATAGCAAAAGAAGCGAGAATAACAGTCCAATGGTCGTTTTCGGATTTAAACCATGTTGTACGACAGTGAGGCATGAAACTGGCAAAAGAAATGGGGAGAAAAAACTGAATGCACTTGAAATTATTTTGGTTTTGAGGCGAATGTTTGATAAAACCAATATATGTCGAATGTCAGGAAATCAGATCGGAATAAACGGAAGAATATGTGAATTGTAGAATTAAACTGACCTTTCAGTAAATTTGAAATGAATGACATGGGAAGCTTATGGTGCAGACTAACTAATCTAATAATACTACCATAACTGACATGGCTGCCTGTATTGAGAGGATCAAATATAGAATAATCAATTTACCATTAGCATAATTTAAAAATTATATTTCATATTTTCACACCTGTTCTGTTTTTATTTTGTGTGTTATTAAGCTCATTTAGTCTACTTTATAATTCTTAAATGCGGACTGTGTTGCATTGCACTGCCCCTGCATACCTTCTGGAAAATATAATTATTATAATTTCACATTCATGTCTTTTTCAGTTTCACAAAAATTTTTAAGGATTATTTTAACCATCCTGTATTTTTATTGGATAGAATTATGACATATCGGAAAATACGCAGTTCTTACTGCGGTACATATTTGAATATCGAAATAATTTTGAAAATGTCGATCTCTTTCATAAATAATACCTAAGCCTAAAAGGCAACTTGTAATCTAAAACATGTGTGGATTCGAATACATTGTTACTTTAGTGAATCTAGTCACCAAGGCTTACAAAAGCTTGACCGAAAAGAAGCCAACAAAAAATGGTTACAAGCGAATCTTATGTAGGTACTGCTGACCTAAGATGAAAAAGTGAAAAGAAACAATCTTATTCATATTTTCTATTAACGAGTAACTATTACAGATATCAGCTGCTATTCAAAAGTTTACGTAGGTACATTCTAATAAATTATAAACATCCGTGTATTGTTAACTATTTTTAATTTAAAATTTTTGAAAAATTCCAACTAACAACATAAATACATCCTTTAGTTAAAGTTTGGTGGACGCTGATGCTGATGTGGATGAAACCTTTCACATTATGTAAACTCATTTAAAATCGTCAAATAAAATAAAAACTCGAAAAAAAAGCCTTGTTATATAATACATCTATTTTTATTAATAGGCTATTTAATGTTTATTTTATTTTACTGACGATTTAAGATTCCTCCCCATCGACTGAAAATAATGACGCCAACACTTAAGTCAAATTTGCATAATTTGATTTTTATTTTGAATTTATATTATTAAATGTTGTGAATTTTAATTTATTATATTTAATGTACCAAATTCAAAAAAATGTGCGTAGGCAAGATTGCCACGAAAAGTTGAAAGAATGCATTGTCATCGACAACGAGTTTATCTGCCGAGTTTTTGCTCGGTCGGATGTCGGGAAGTGGGTTAGTTTTACATTTTCAGGTTATCCGTGCATTGCATTTCCAAACTGAAATTTCCTGAGAATCTTCATACAAAATATTGAATTTTCAAAAAAAAAAAAAAAGTTTCAGGTTACAACATATTATTAATGTCATATTATTTTAATATTAGCACTCTATTACTACAAAAAGTGACGAGCCGCCACTGGTCAAGAGATGGAATAATAAAAGATTATGTACGAGACGATGTATGAATGTGAATGAGGCAGGGAATGTGTGCCAAGACCGAGTTGTTTGGCGGTGCGTCATCTCTGCCTAATCATGTGGAGAGGCTTGATGGTTAGTTTGGTAGTTAAAACGTAATCCACATTATACAATTTTTTTAAATAATAATGAAAAATACCTCTTAAATAGTTTTTAATTGAATTGATTATGTAAATATTTTCAATGATAAAAAATGTATTCTTATGTCAAAATATAAATAAAACCCTTACAATATAAACATTTTTATGTATAAGATTTAATAAAAATCCCGCTCGTATTTTATCCCCAGCTACAATTTATTTCATCCTATTTCAGCCAGTCTAAAAGTCAACAAAGAAAATTGTGTAACGCGTTTCTACTTCCAAGAAAAGTGCTAACCCATACGCGCAAAAAAAGCTTTTAACTTTTCTCACACAATCTTTTTGTTTTCATTTGATGTGTCGTCGACTGTCCAGTGTCCAACCTCCCCCTAAATGGAATAAACTCCACAAGAGTGGCTTTTTGTCACTATTTGACATTTTTTTAAAGTCCAGTATGAAAATATTTCACGTTCTTGTATCCTTCTGCGGGCAAAACGTGAGCTATTTCGTACATAAGTTTTATAATTCAAAAGTGGAATGTTTTCAGAGCCGAGTGCCGATATATCTCCGGGTAAACAGCTTTTATGAAAATGTAGATATAATACGTAATCGGAAGCATGTGAACGAGCATTTATTATCGCTTATTTAATATGAAATCCAAGAAAGGTATAAATGTACCTTCAACGATAAGTATTATAATAGTGCGCAATTCTAGTTCTATATTGTTATTTTGTATTATATTATTCAATTCAAACCAATTTATTTATTAATTTTAAAAACAGTAGAAAATTGGTTATTTTAATGTCGAGTAATAACCGATCTTGTGTTTTAAAAGCAGCCTTTGATGCTATGATTTTCGATATCCGAACTGATTCTATTCAACTGCAAGATTGATCTCCCCATCAGCATGAAAATTGGCAAGTCAGTCCTGCAGACTAGGAGACGGAACAATTTATGCTGTCGGTGACAGAGATAACAATTGAGAACATTGAAATGAATGCTCTCCATGATAACCGAGTTTTCAAACCATCCAATCCACCCTAAGAAATGTGTAGCAATGAAGGTTCATAACAAGCATACCCAAAATACAGTAGGTAGGATAGAGCCACTGGTAGTAGCCATGCTCATGTAGAGAAATTCAAGAATTTCTTCTGAACTCTCTCCAACATGAGAGCATACTTAACTTGGTGTGGACTCCAAATTTCAGACCCACTTTCAAGTCTACTCCTTACCAAGGAATTGAATAATAGTATAAGAACCCGGGAACCAATAAATAGGGAGATTCCTTGAAGTGCGTAGAACAAAGCCCAGCATTCTCAATGAAGTGCTACGAGCGATCTCAATATGAGCATAAAATGTCAGCCTACTATCAAACATGATTCCAAGATAATTCATGGTTGAGACACGTTTTAAATTTGGAGCGTCCATTGTATACCGGTAATATCAGGTATGACTCGACCTAATGATTGATAAAATTAAACATTTAGAAACATTAAACTTAATCGAAGTCCTTTAACTCCAATCAAAAATTCTATCAGTGTCAGACTGGAGTAGATTTCAGTTTTCTAAAGTTAGTATCTTAAAGTTGTTTTTCTTCAAAGATAAGAAATCTAGAGTCCAGAATTACTTCTGAAATGTCGTTAATAAATATGGTAAACAGGAGTTGGCCTGCTTTAGAGCCTTGAGGTACCCCAAGATCCTGATTGTACAAAAAAGTGTGTGTATTGGAATAGTCCATAAGACACAAACTGCTTCCTGTCTGCGAGATAGCTAGCAAGAAAGATTAGTAGTCTTATGGAGAACCCTATTTATTTGACGGCCTCCGCAGACAAGGGGTAAGGCTCTAGAGTGGTAAGCTGGAGGTCGCCGGTTCAAATATACTGATACTCAGTATTGCCCTGATGTAAAACCACCGATTAGATTTGGAACATTGCTTGAAATGGCTTTCGCCGTATTTGATGACCAGATCTGAATAGCCAGGTACTTCTCCACCATCCTCTTCTCCATCTCCTTCTCCTCCCCAATACTTTCAGCCTCACAACATACCCCAAATGGGAATGCCACTAACATACTCGGATGCTCACTTTCTCCAGACACATTAAAAAAATAAATAAATGAAAAATAAACATTATTTAAAAATCTCTCCTTTGCCAACCCTTTTGATATTTCGTTCTTTGGTATTTCAGCCTTAATTTTTGTTTGTGTTTAAAAATCTTTCCTTCGTAGGTATAAGCCAACCCTTTTGATTATTTGTTATTTTTTTCTTTATTCAGTACATTTGGTATTTCAACCATATTTTTTTTGTGCGTTAATAAATCATAAAGGGGGTTAATCTAGTAAATTATTTATCATTGCATCTCCGTTAAGTGTAGTAGCATCACGCCACATTGGAAATGTGATACAATATACAATGTAAAGAATAACGGGATGTTTGTTGGGTGAGATTAACGTCCCGCAAACGTGTTCTGAAGTCAAATGAACTCCTGAACACCCCTTGATTTCTCCGGAAAAAGAGGTGAATGTTTCGCAAGATGCACTGATCTCATTTTTCTCAACCATTCCAACATTAAACCGTGAATCACGAGTTAAGTGTTGGGTGCAAAATGTTTTATCCAGAAAAATTTTTAGTCCCGAGGGGACTATTTCGAGCCAAATTCCTTATTAATGTTGTTTTATTATGCTTAAAATAATACTAAAGAAACAAAAGCCATAATTTTAAAGCAGATCTGTTGTCTGACGCAGCAAAACTCTCCAACGGTGAGCTCTGGAGTCATGAAATTTTCAAATCAATTTTAGGTCAAGGCTAGGTTTTATTTTTTTAGCTAGGGAGCTTTGAAATATTCTTTTTACTGTTAAAAATAGTCCACTAACTGTCAAATATTTTTGTTGCTTTTTTGCTAGTTGGGAGTATCTCAGTGCGTTGCATGTAAAAGGAACCATTGACATTACGCTCATCAGTATATTACATCTTGCGTGTAGGTAAGAAAACGTGTTTCGTATTGCAGATTTTTGTCCGTATTTTTAATTGTTTTTGAATAGAATTTACTCTCGCCTACAATAATTTATGACTCGTAAATATGTTTTCACCCTCCGTAAAACGATAAAGTTTATCTGATTGTTATAAATTGAATCCCAATGTACAGAAATTTGGATTGGAATGGATTTCCGGCTATTAAAGGATTTATCGCGGATCGCGCTGAGGTTGTTTCAATTAGAACGAGAGAGATAATATAATGTATTGATTTGGAAAAAAACCCATTCGGGAGTATTTTATTTTCGAGAGATGAATCTGTTTGCTTATAATATTTCATTTTGGAAAGGAAATCACATGTTTGGGGCCCAATTAGGAACACGGTAATAATTAAGTGTTCGGAGTCAGAGGCACTAATGATATATTCGTTTAATTCAACTGAAAGAAGCGATGAGTGTAATACTCTGTCTGCCATATAAAAGCATATATAAAAATGAAATACATGATTCAAATTAAATATAGGATATATAAAATAAAGTAGTTGACATTTAATTAACACTTGTACTAGGTGGCTTGAGCGAAACTTTCCAAGAATGGTGTATGGGCGCGCTCTGCCACTGAGCAACTGCCTTGACAAGAGTGTTGTGGTGCCTCAAAGCAGCAAACCCATGCAGCCTCCCCTCTGTAAACATCTATTAGGCGCTGCAACGCCAAGGGAGGCCGTACAGCTCTCTGTATGCCTGGTTATGATACTTAAAAAATATGTAGTCACAGAGACGATGGCTCATCAAAGAACGAGGAGCTTAAAGCCAACTTTTTGCCACATATGGTGAGCCAACTATGCAGGGAAAAATAAAGATGTTACCAATATAATAATTCCAGATGTCACTTACCGGGTACATTCACAAAAATAACTTTAGGTTGTTTATTTATTGATTTTACCAATTTATTTTCCTTAAGTAACAATAACTTTTATAATGGTAATCAGATCTAACTAAAGAATACATCTATAAATCTACTCATACTCCTCCATCACTATTTATATTTTCTATCCACTTCATAATATTTCCCTAAATGAAAAACTGCAATGACTACGGGATATACTTAGCCATCACATCATTAATTTTTAAACGTAATATTTTTATCAAGAAAAAAAAATTTTGAGTTATTTATTTATTCCATGGACATGCTGGAATAAATAAATATCAGTATTATAGTATAATGTTGCAGAATATTTGCGTGGATCGTATGTAAATAATGCTATTATTTTGCTAAAGCTTCGTAATACCATCAAAACTGCCGAAGCGAATAAAAGTTTCCCGTCTAAGCAGAGCTTATGTGAAAGTTTCAAATATGAATTTGAACCTTGTGAATAAAATGTGTGATAGAATATTAAAAATGTCTTTAAAAAAAGCTGCAAAACTTTAAACTACGCTCGAGATGTTTAGAAGCTCTCAAACTACTCCCAAAGTTTGTATTCACATTTACGAGCTTTGCATAATGACAATGTGCCTTATGTGTTTCGAAAATTATATTCATGACATGTACAGTTAAACTAAGCTTAAGATATATTTTCAACGTCATTATAGAATATATTATTTTAAAAATTCGAGCGAAATTGATAATCGTCATGATGATCAATAAAATTCAAAGGCGACTAAAATGGAACACGAAATAATCATCAGCAATTATTCAATTAGTTTACCGCCGCCCGGGAACCATTCATTGGATAACCACTCCTCTGCCGTTAAAACAGGAGAAATTTATGTTAAAGGAACGAAGCAACCGCAAGCGGTTTTTTACGCTGTTTGCTGTTGCTTCGTTCCTTTCCCATAATTCGTGGATCGGCAGGCGATAAATTTCACATGTTTATACTCGTATATTAGGAGTTCTCGGGTTCATGGGGTAAGGTCTGTCCAGGTGTTTCCAAATACTATTTTTTATTGACACATCAGCAGTATTTATTTATAAAACATTATTTGTTAATTGAGGCCTCACTGACTGGAGGTCTATCTCGATCTAATGAGGCTCCCATTCATAACAATAGAAACTCATTCTGAAATGAGAAGTTTTGATCTAAAATGCAGGCATTTTTTTGGGCATACCATCTCTGGCGAGAATCAAGTTGAGGGAGACCCTTCGACCTGAATCATACTGACCTCCAGATTCCTAACTCATCCTTCATATTCGTACCCCCTTAGAACTTCCTCTTCTTCATTGCTTTAAAAATACCATCAACACAGCATCCCAAAGATAGTACTAGCCCTGAAAGAAACTATTTTCCTCGGAGCATCCCGCGGATATCAAAAGTTTTAAAAAATCAGTTTTTAGTTTTTCTTAGATCACTAAATTACTAACGGCCGTTGTTCCCAACATTTCGAATGATCAATCTCAGGGTCCAATCAGCCAAGTGATTTATTCAGTTTCGTTCGATTCGCCTGTTTACAAACATCTTTACTGTTGATTACCTTAAGTGGCCATGTCTACTATCATAGATAATAAAATGACATCAAAGTTAAAACTTTCAATGCTAAATTAACATTGACGAATTGATTATTGTGTTTATTATTAATGCGTATATTTTTTAAGTACTGTAATACGTAAACCGATATTTAATATTTAAGCGTGTAAAATATGTTAAAAAATAAAGTATTAGCTTAATTTTAATGCCACCGTGACTTGGCCTCGCAAATATGTTTCACTCTGTTGACACTTTTTATAAGTAGTCATTTGCTGAGGCAAGCTTAATCCAGTAGTTTGGTTTCATTAAATTGGTTGATCACTCAGTTGTCACTTTTTCGTTGGAAAGAGCATAGTTGTGCGTTTGAGCAGTGTTGAGCAAAAATTTCGGCTCAGCAGTTGATCAGTAGGATTGGGAAGAACGGCCGTAAGACAGCAATTTACACAGGCGTGCGTTTTATAATTTTTGGAGCGTTTTTTTTTTCTATCGAGGAAATTTCATACAAATCGACGGGGCAACTATATAGATATCATCAAAAAAAATCTTTTTTATGAGCTTACAAACTTTAACTATCAAGGGATATCATAAATTGATAGAAGTTTGAATGCAGGGGCTTAAGAACTTTAGCCAGTGGAGAAATATAGTGAAAAAATCCCAACCTTGGAAGTAGCACCGTGATTGTGAGAAAGAAGTCATATCAAATCGTGAGTTCGTTAAAAAAGGGTTTGTAAAAGTTTTTTTTAAATTTTGCTTTGTTTCCTCAAAATTATTAATGTTACTTCCTAATACACTAGTAAAATATTTCAATGTTTATACTGCAACGATTCTTTTCTGTGTTGATTAAAGAGCACGGATTAAAAAGTTACTTCGGGTTTTTCCATTCCTTAAGATGTGACAGTTATATCTCATTAAAAGCATTAAAGAAACACCACGTGAATCAATAATTAATTATTTCAGCTCAGCGTCGAACCCAATTCACATTCCAGAAAATCTTTTTTTGTCAAATTGGTATAATATTTTCATGTTTGCGCATGTAAACGTAACACTCAATTCACGCAAACAACAATCTGATTACAGTGCTATTTTCTTTTTGTATCACGTAAATGCCAATCAGCTATTAGATATCAAAGATTTTTTTTCAATTTCAAAAAAGGTTAAAATTTTAATTACGTAAAAAACCCAGTCGTGATTTAGTTTCCACTTTACCAGGGACAAAGTAAGATACATTGCTGGGTATTTGTACCAATAAATCCTGCCAGATATTAATTAATGGGGTAATTCCATATCACTTTGGAATCGGATTCCCTGTGGGGTCTCAATCAGTAATACCAAACTTTGATTAGAAACATTATTTGGTTTTAATGTTATGTTAGCATTTGCGCTGAAAAAACGCAAGATTATGAAATTAGACGTAGTACTGAAGGCAACTTAAAAATATATATATTTGTGTGGAATATGTTCTAAAAATAGCAATTTTGTAATACTAAATTAGATGTCACTTATGCCGATTTCATATTTGTTAAATATAATTTTCGGTTGTGAATTATCTTACAAGTTTTGCACGGTTAATATTTTAGTAATATACATGACTGGTACCTATGAGCGTAAAGCAAACAAAGTGGTTCAGGACTGCAGCCTACAGGGTGAAGGTTGTCCTGATAATAGCAAACCTCCTATGGGATAAGTCAAAGAAAATGATGTAGGATACTAAGTAAACAATATATTATATTATAAATACAACATTACCAAATATTTTATAAAATGTTTATTTTATTTTAGTAAAATTTTTTTAGTGTTTCAATCTTTCGAAGCACCAAACACACTTCAAAAAAGGTAAAACTTAAAAAGTAGCGAGAAATCAAAATAGTGTTTGTATTCAGGTTAAAGATAGGGTCGTAACACTTAATCCCAAGGGAAAAAAGGGAAACCGTTAAATCATGTGAAAACACGCAAGCAGGCTTGTTTCATTAGATTAGTAAGATAGGAGATAAAGATGACCAACTTATCGTCCTGATATACACTTTTTATATAAAATCTGGAGTTGCGTGTCTAATCACCGACTAGCACAAACGTCGGTCCAGTGCCAAACTCGCGAATCTGAATTTCGGCTAATTTTAGGTTAAAAATAAACAAAAAAAATCATTTTAAACTGAGCATAAGCTGAAAAACAGGCAATGTGAATTCGTATAACATGGCGGAAACTGAGGACCCACCATTTCACGAATCTGACTAAATACCTACTGCAATTCCAACCTCGCTAATATTCATTGTCGTGTTTTTGGCATTTAGTATATTTTGTTCTTTTGCCTTTAATACGACAACGCAAAAATGACAAGGCGAATGTGACAAATTCGTGATTTTCGTATTGTAAACTTCTTTGTTGTTGACAACTTCCGCTAGAGGCGCCCTTGGTTTGTATAAAGAATGACCATTTTAGACAATCTGTAAGCTGTACCGATAACTATTGACGCAACATTCTTGTTTTTTATGGTTATATATATATATATTTTTATAGTGAATACCTCACAAGAGTCCCAACTGCTCCCGTCTGGAGCCAGTGAGACTATGGCATCCCCAATTGGGGGATGTTGTGAGGCTGAAGGTAAGTGGGGAAGGGAAAGAGGAAGGTGGGGAAGTACCTGGCTATTCAGATCTAGTCACTAAACAGGGCTAAAGCCATTTGGAGCAACGTTAGTTGTTTCCATAAACGTCAACGTTTATGGAAATATTACAAGAATATTTGTAAGTAACAAGTATCTCACCAGGCATAGACACCATCACATCATTGATTTAGACTTTAGGGGGTGAATTACAAGTATGTTACCAGGCAGAGACACCTTCACTCCATTGATTTGGTGGGTGAATTGCAAGTATCACAACCGGCAGAGACATCTTATAGTGGATTACAAAATCCATCTATTCAAAAAAAATTATATTTGTGTCTACCTGTCTCATTCAAAAAATACCGAAAAGTATTCAGAGTATCAAAAAGTATTTTACCGAAAACCATCATTTAAATTACCTTTTTCCCATGTTTTCTGCTTACAGTACCGGAACAAGTACGGAAAATTAAAAACGACGTACGACGATGAGTTTTATGATGTAAACCTCGGATTCTAAAAAATGTTAAATTCAAGAGAACTGATCTAGGATTATGGTGAACTTTTAGGAAGAAAGAAAAATATAAACATCTATTAAAGATGTGTTCTGATCTTATCATTCCTAGAATTCATCATGATTTCTATAAACCATTGTAAGGAGTCAGCAAGAATAATAAATTTAAAAAAATCGTAAATATCCCCTTTATCAAGCATTTTAATATTATTCTATTAATTAATCTTCAATTTATTAAAGTTTCAAATCCTTGTACACGGAGAAAACTTCCTAGTAAAAAATATTGCTAATTTATTTAGAATCTCTCCAAATTATTCATATACCTGTTAAAAACGGGATAGTAGGCCATTAACGAGTGAATTGATGGCCATAAATAAACATAAGTTATGATATTTTATTTAGACAATCGCAAGAGGGATAATCACGTATTCCGAACTTCTTATGTATTTACCAACACTTTATCAGGAAGTGGCTATCAGTCTCGTTTTTACAATAATATGAAGAGATTTTAAAAAAATTGGCATTACTTATTATCTCCGTGTAATCATTGTAATGCTAATAATAAATAAATAAAATCAGTCAATAAGTTTATATTTAAAACCCCATTCAAAAACTCCAAAACAATTAAATGTTGTGCCTTTGTCCTGTAGCTATGTAATAAATAAAAAGTTTGCTAAAAATATATGACCAATTATTTTTTTTTTTTCAAATCATTTCTCATTTTTTTTTTAATTCAGTCCATTATTGGAAGTTAAAAATGAAAATTAATTTAATTTCTTCTTACGTTTTCGAGTAGTTATAGGCCATACGCATATTTTGATACCCTTTTAAGGGTGACTAATTAATAACGTTAATTTTTCTGATAAGGATGATCAATTTTGAACAAACCGCAAAAAGTTTTATTTTCCAATTGTTCTCGAGAAAACCACAGGTCCGCTGGTCAAACAATCGAAAGAAAGCAGCAGATGTTGCAAATCGCAATGGTAGTTCGTTGGTCTGTAGCTGACAAATAAGACATTTCAGCGGCCTTCCAAGTATCTTTTCTACTTTTTTCTCCTCTTGTCGAAAGAGAAAATATAGCATTTTTTATGTTTAGCAATCCTAGACGATGGCGTAGCATGTCCGAGATACACCGATCCTGGCTCCCGTACAACGTTTTATATTTTGTCAAATTACAAATATGTTAATCATAAAAAGAGGAATGGGAATAGGAAGAGGAATTGGCAGAGGGAGGCGGAAGTGTAGCAGATGAAAAAGAAGGGAAGATTTTAATTTGAGTATTCAAATATTAATCCAAACCCATTAAGTTGAAATTAAACCAAACTAGAAGTGGTGATGAACAACGTTTTTTTTATTTTTTTTTACCATTTTTTTGTTAACTTCACATACTTGTAGACTTACTTGTATTCATAAACAAGAAAACATTTTTTTTTGTTGATATTGACACAATATGAAAATCTAGGGTAATGTTGAACAGATGTGTCTCAAACACCATTGTAAAAGATATAAAAATTGCAGTTTTTTGGATTTTGTCATGAACAAAATGATAACTTTTAAGTGATAAATTTTCTGTATTGAAAAATTATTATAAATTATCTACCCCAATTGAGAATGCCATTATCCCACTGGCTTCAAAAAGTGAGAGCAGTTAGGAATCTTGTGTGGTATTCACATATAAAGAAGGAAAAACATATTCGGCGGCTAGATCTAAGATGCAGCTACTTTCCAACCACCCTCTTTTCTATCTCCTTACCTTCCTTACTCCCTTTAAACTCACAACATACCCCGATTGGGGTAAAACATAAAACCTATCACAAAAAAATTTAAAATAAAAGATTTATAAATTAACCTTTACTCTATAAAATTAATAAAAAAAATATTAAATGATTCAAGATTGTTTTTTTTTTAATAAGCCACTATTATCTCAATAATAAATTTGAATATAGTTGGTCGCGCCCTTTTTTAAATAACATTAATATCAACGAATGAAATTAATTGCAAAATTAACTAGTCTTGTTCATAATTCATTAGATAAATCATTAAAATGCATTGGAATTTTCATAGATCTTAAAAAAGCTTTTGATAGCATATCACACGATAAACTTATAAGTAAATTAAGAAACATTGGATTAAGTGGTACAGCTATAGAATGGATAAAAAGCTACCTTTTTAAACGCCCTCAAGTCGTAAAAATCAACGATGTACTTAGTCAACAAAAAACAAGTCACTTCGGCATACCTCAAGGTACAGTCCTGGGACCGTTACTGTTTATCATTTATGTAAATGACATATTCAATCAAAGATTAAATGGAAAAATAATATCTTATGCTGATGACACTGTCATAATAATTGAAGGTACTGATTGGAATAATGTTAATAACTTAGCAAATACTGATATTAATATACTGAAAAATTGGTTCGATAAAAACCTCCTCTCATTAAATACTGAAAAAACAAAATGTATCCCACTCTCTATCAACAAATTTAAATCAATACCAGAATTAAAAATTATAATACATCAACTTAAATGTAACAGAACAAATTGCAATCAAGAATGTTCTATACTTAGTCTAACTTCTGAAATTAAATATCTTGGTATATATATAGATCAACATTTTAAATGGAAAAAACAAATTTGTGAACTTGTCAAAAGAATTTAAAAATGTATTTATATATTTATAAGAAATATTCTTAGACTAGAAAACCTAAAAAGAGTGTACTATGCAATTGTACAATCTATATTACAATATGGTATTATTGGCTGGGGGAGGAACTTATAACAATATATTAAATCCACTTAAAATAGTTCAAAGATTGATAATTAAAGTAATATTGAAAAAACCATCCAAATTTTCTACTGAGATTCTCTTTTCTATATTCAATGTACCCACAATAGACAATATATTATAAAAAATATATAATTCTATAAATTTATAAAGAAATACAGTTAAATAACTTACAATTCAATTCATCAGCAAGATATCAAAAAACTATCAAAATCCCAAAACTTAATACAAAGCACACACAAAATACCTATCTCTATTTAGGTATAACATATTTTAACATCCTTCCATTATATCAAAAAAAAAGTGGGTGTGTCAAGCCTACGCAAGACAGAAGTGAAACTTCTAGTATTCCTCTCTCTCTATTTTCAAATTAACCGTATGAACCACAATCAATTACGTATTTCACTCGTATTACACTCACGACGCAGTATACTAACCAAGCAGCTGATGCTTGGCGTGGCGCAGTTCGCTGGTGTCTGAGAGAGAGGAAAGAAGAGAAGAGAGAGAACGTTCGTGAGCGGCTCCCCCACCTCAACAAGCGCATATGGTGAGAGAGGGACAGTGAACGGTGAGCGGTGGTGGGGGTACCCGCATTTTCGTGTCGATCCTGACTCGGTTTTACTCCGTCCCCGAACATTACGCGCCTAAAGAAGTTTCACTTCAAAAATATTGAAAATATTCAGGAATTTAAAATAAAATTAAAAAATTACCTAAAACTACTATAAAAGTCCATATCTTACTCTTATTATTATTTCCTTCAAATCTTGAAACTGTATTATTGATAAATCTTGCCTATTTCTTACTTATCCCTTTGGTTTTGCAAATATATTATTTACTTACTTACATGATTCCATATAATTGAGCTAGGATTCACTCACCAAACACAAGAGCCTCGTCTCTTTATGGTGAGGAAAAGCTTTTATTATTTACCTTGATAACACTGTATAATATGTGTAATTGTATATTTATTGTAAAAAACATACAAATATTAAATAAATAAATAAAAAAAATAAAAAATAATAAAACGATATCTAGAAACACATGAAGGGAGAAATCTACATCAATGTGGGAGGGTAGAAACTATTTAATTTGACTTACAAGACTGGCGGTATTATTGGAATGGATTTTAAATGAATTTCCGAACCCCAACACATTAATATTGTGTGTAGCGCCAAACAATATGGGTGTTACACAAAGCACTCATGCAACCCTGGCACACTCTACGAACACACCCCCACATAATAACTTCCGTAGCTCAATGATAAAGCAACCCCTCTATTGATTGTTTACCTAGTGCTTCATACGATCTATATTTGCGTAGAACTTTACGTTTTGTCACCGCTTAAAACTTGTATCTAAGATAACCAGAAGATTATTCGATTACATAATTATTTGGTTAGGTTCTGAAACTAAATTTTAATGAAAAAAAATATTGTTTTATCATCTGAATACAATACAAGAGTCCCAACTGCTCTCACTCTTTGAAGCCATTGGGGTGATGGCATCCCCAATGGAAGTATGCTGGGTGGTTGAAGGGAGTAAGGAAGGTGTTGGGGACGGAATCAAGTCACCGTCACACAGCGGATATAAGAGGATTGGAAATCTGGTAGGCCGACTTGTTTTCTTGTCGTTGTTTTCTTCTTTTGCTTTCTTAATTGCGCTGGTTCATTACAGTTCACTTTTCACAGCCACAAACTCTCGAGCGCAAAGGCTTCTGATGTCAACACTGTCGGAAAGGGGCTCCGTAATCAAACATATGGATGACTTTTTAATTTCAACTGAACCACACACACGTTTTAATCGACATAGAGGTAGGAATTAGAAAGGTGGACAACAATAATTTTGGAGGTAGGAATCAAAAAGAAAGGTATAAGGTATAATCATCCTAGGTACCAACAGAAGGTAAGGAATTGGGAAAGAGTGTGGTAGAAAAGTAGATGGCTCTTAAACCTGGCCACCGAGCGTGTTTTTCTTTCTTTATGTGAATACCACCCAAGAGTCCCAACTTCTCTCACCTTTTTAAGCCAGTGGGATTATGGCATCCTCAATTGGGGTACGCTGTGAGGTTGAAAAAAGTGAGGAAGGTAAGGAATTGGGAAAGAGTGTGGTGGAAAAGTAGATGGTTCTTAGACCTAGCCACCAAGCGTGTTTTTTTCCTTCTTTATTTGAATACCACACAAGAGTCCCAACTGCTTCTATCTTTTGAAGCCGGTGGGGTTATAGAAGCCCCAAATGTAATATTAATGCAGTCAATTTATCACTTAAAAGGGGGGTTGTTACCTTGCATCACTTGTAGGATGTAATGATTTTTCGTTATTTTTTCATGACCTCCAGAAGTTTTTTTACTTTTTTCAGTTTTTGAAAAATAGTAGACTACATTTTCTATAGTTAAAAATCAAATCAAAAAAAATCTTTGAACTTAATAGTGTTTGAGATACAGATGTTCAAAATTTTCACATATCGTTAATTTTAGAAAAACAATGTCTATAAAGTCCGAATTGACAAAAAATGGTAAAAATCCGTCAAAACGTTATCTATCACCACTTCCAGCTTGATTTAATTTCAACTTATAGTCCCCGACAAAAATGCTTTTCATCACCAACAGATAAATTAGGTAACACTTACTTTTACAAGGATTTTCGATAGCGGTCATTTTTCTAGGTAATCTATCCGTATGCTTATTTACATGTTGCAGTTGTTAGTCCATTCAGAAATTTGCATTTAATTGACGAAGTATATGTTAATTTTCTGTTTTCCCCAATCAAAAGTATTGCATTTATGCTTATCTTTTCGACTTCAAGGAGTGGGCAACATTGGGTGTGCAGTATGTAAGATTCATGTTTTAAATTTTTTAGCTTGGGAATGTTTTTCTTTCGTCCCTATATATTCAATGTTCTCTTTTTTGGGCGGAGATTGAATCTGCATGGATGAATCAATATTTTGATACTTAGAAGTCACCCACTGAAAGCAGGCATTCATCCTATTTCTAAGAAGGGTGACCGCTCTAACCCGACCAATTGTACCCCATAGCGATCACATCTATTCTATTCAATGTAATGTAACGTGTGATCAACGACAAACTACTCAGCTACCTCGATAATAATAAAATTTATAAAGACCGTCAATGCGGATTTCGGTGGAACCGGTAGTGCAATGATCTTCTCGCCTATGTGACGCATGTTTGGCGGCGGTGTCTGGAACGTTATGGTCTTTGAAGCAGAGAATGGACGATTACCTCGAGAGGGTTTCCTAGTGGGGTAAGAATAACCTAGTCGAATTTATTGTTTCAAAGACCAAATCATGTCTGATTACGTCTAAAAGGGATCTAAATGAGAATCTAGTCCCCTTGAAACTTAATCTTTTTAATCTTAATTAAGAACTTAATCTTTTGAACAGTTAATCAAATTTCAAGGTTAAAATTAAAGCTCCGTAAATGCTCTATTCAACTAACGTTTGCTATTTTTGCAGTGTATGCTCTGTTTAAATTGAAAATTGTAAGTATATTTAACCCAAAACTAGCAATAATGCAGATTTGCGAGTTTGGCATTGGACCGACGTAATTGACATAATAATAATGACGTGATTCTATGTTAAATGCGTACATCACCACGATAAGTTGGTCATCTTTATCTCCTGCCCTTCTAATATAATACAAAAAAACTAATTGTTTTTCCTTCGGGATTAAGTGTTGTGACACCTTAAACCTGAATCCAACACTAGTTTTATTTCCCGCTTCTCGTTAAATTGTACCCTTTTCTAAGTGTTTTTGGTTCTTCAAAGATTGAAACACTTTTATCAGATATTTATATTTTTCATAGGTATTTATAAAATATTTGTTTCATAATACAAAATATTATTTATTAAGTACCTACCCTAAATCATTTTCTTCTTCTGGTGGCCTCTCTCTATCGGAGTTGGTTATCATCAGGACAATGTAGGCTGTAACATGTAGGCTGCAGCCTGGAACATATATTACGTAAAAATTCAAAATGAACCGTTAATTTGTCGGAACTTGAAATAATTCCAAACCCCAAATTAAATTCATCAAATGTAAAGTCGCGGTAAATGACACCCAATTAGGTTTTATAAAATTACTGTCAATATTACATATAACACACAAGTTTAAAAAAATTACGTAATTATTAAAAGTAGTACAAATACCATACATTTTTTTAAATAGGTACCTATAATACTACCTCTCCAGATTTTATATTGTGTTTTTTCAGCACAAACGCTAAGACATCATTAAAACCAAGTAAATGTTTCTAACCAACGTCTGGTAATGCTGATATAGAGTCCACAGGGAATCCGATTCCAAACTGACATGATAAACCGATTAATTCATATCTGGCAGAATTTATTGGTACAAATACACAGCAAAATATTTGTCCCTGAAATAGCGGGGACGAAATCACGACTGGATTTTGAGGTAATTAAAATATAAACCTTTTAACGTTTTTTGAAATTGAAAGAACAACCCTGTTATGTAATGGCTTGATTAGCATTTACGTGACACAAAAAGAAAATAGCACTTTGCTTTCCAAATCAGATTGTGGTTCGCGTGAACTGAAGTGTCAGGTTTACGTGCGCAAACGTGAAAATATTAAACCAATTTGACATAAAAAGGTTTTCTGGAATGAGATTTGTGTTTGGGGCTGTACTACAATAATTATTCATTCACGCTATATGGCGGTGTGTTGCTTTAATGCTTTTAAAAGAAGTGTAGTGTTCACCATAATATATAACTGTCACACGTTAAGGAATGGTTGCGTGTTAAAGAAAAACTCTTTAATCCGTGCACTTTAATCAACGTAGAAAATAATTAATGCAGTATAAAAAATGAAATATTTTACCGATCAATTAGGAAGTAAAATTAATCATTTTGAGGACACAAAGCAAAAAATGTCTTTTCAAAAACAAAGCAAAAGGGGTGAGATATTGTCTTTGTTACTACTTTTCTACACTGGTTACAGTTTTTAAGACTCCGCATTCCGAATTTCTATCAATGTATGACATATTTCCCTTAAATAATTAAAGTTTTTAATCTCTTAAAAAAATATACGTTATATTTTAAGGCAATCTGATACATTGCCCTATCCGAAAGTGGTTTTTTAAAATGCTACGACATTTGTGGAGAGATTTTTGCTATATTTGAAATAAGTCGTGTTTCATGAAATATTTTCGTTTATGCCTATCATTTATAATTAGCGCGCTCCCTCTAAGATTTGTATTTACAAATCTCCTTTTCAAACCATCTTCTTCTTCTTTTTGAACGCTTACAAAGGAGTTTTTTCTGCATTCCAGCTCCGTCCGCTCAGTCACTTCGCCCCGCAGTGGGGCATCCACGTTGTCATGATATTCGGAATTTTCTTAAGTATTTTCATAAATTCGTCACTTTACCTTTTTTACAATGTTTTGCTTACTTAAACTTCATTCTGTTGAATTGTGTATTCAATGGGTTTAACGGGAAAACCTACCCCACAATATTTTGGAAACCTCTATCCTGATACGACCCTTCAGGTTAAGAAAAAAATAAAACTAGCTTAAGTTAAACTCGCGACTAAATCCATACCAATGCATTCAAAATCGTTATTTTGATTTGAAAGATAGGTTAACCCGTAAACATTCCGCTACTTTGGTTTCATAAGGTTCTAACTGACATTTCGGACTCAAATGACATTTGAATTGGATTCCGTTTATTTCTGTAAAGACTCACATATCTCCAAATCACTATTAGGTGTCATAAAACTGTCTTGTATGAACCCCTTCAATAAAATTAAAGAAAAAAATGAAATTTACTGTTTTTCTGTAGGTTTATGGCTTTCAAAATATGCCTCCAAATTTGGTGTGATTGTGGAAAGGCGTTTTTCTGTGAATATTTTTGCATGAAAATCACATTCAAAACTGACCCGCACCTTTTCAAGGACCCCTTCGTTATGTTTGCTGACTGCTTTTTGAGTCTTACACGGATAAAAATGAGTATGGCTGTGTTATTGAAATCCTGTTGAAAAAATGATTGCAATCAATTTTCTAATAAATTATTTGTCATTTCAGGACTATATGGAAACAAGTGTTCATGCAGATATCCATTTCCTGATAAATATAATACAATATTAGATTTTTTTATGAACACGTGTTCCAACATTCCATTAACATATTCGTGTTTAACCTGTCAATTCATTCGTTTAAGGACTGCAGTCCCATTTTTAACAGAAATACAAATAATTTGACCAGATTTTTAATAAATTATCAATATTTTATATGAGTAATTTTTTCGTTATTATCAAATATTATCAATATTTTATATAAGTAATTTTTTCAGTGTATATCTCCTGTGCTTCACAACTAGATATATATTTTAGATTCTAAAATTAAATTCAAATATTTCTTTATTTATAATTAACAACAAGAACACTATAATATATTAGAACCAACCATAAAATCTGCTATTGTTATATTATACACCGGGGAGAAAATGGCATTGTTATGTCAATTATAAATATATTAATATTTTAATTAACTTCAATAAACAAAAAAAAGCACAAACAAACTAATGAGACTAGCGTATAAAAAAACATAAAAAACTACACAAGGTTTGGACTAAGACACCACTGGTAATAAAAGCACACAACAATCTTCTAATAGATATAAAAACGAGGAAAACAAAAAGTTTCAGAGATAAACAAAAATATCACAACGTTAAATAATAAAACATATACTATACATAATACACAACACCATCACTCATCATTATGTACAACCGTACCTCATAGAAGGTACAAGAATTACAATTTTTTTTTCTTCATTACCGCCTTGATTATCTGTATTTTATTTTCAATTTATTATTTCTTTTTACATCATCCTTTTATTCATTTTTTCTCAATCTGAAAAATGGGGCTCAGCACGGCTAAATCATTATAAAATAATGTGTTCAAATATATGTATTGTACCAAATAAAAAAATAAAATCAAATGTTTCCAACCTCATAACTCACAATAATATAATGTTCAGTTGGAGCCTTGTGGCAACATGGCAACATCCGTGATGTGAACACTAATTTGATATTGGAATCTGATAATGAGTATAAATCATAAACCATGGATTAATAATATGATCAGCAAATCCCTAAGATTTAAGAGGATAATAAGTTCCCTCGATGATAAATCCCAGTGACCCATGACAGAATAGAGGTCAGTGTGTCAAGGATCCTTATTATGTTATTATAGCAACGAGATATAAAACAAGATTTTTACAAACATCAGAAAATTCCGTAAAACCGCAAAGTTTTATAACTCTTTGAATAGTCCTCTTAAAAATGTTTCAATTTAGTTGAAAATCTTTAAGCTTTACACTTCATATCAAGAACATAAAGAAGAAAATTTGTTTGTGTACATCACTTTTCGAATGATAAGTTTAGACGTCACCAAAATTTTCACAGTTTTTCTCTGTTTTGATCATTGAAACTATCTTTTGCTCACAATGTCCATTTGCTCCAAAAATAAGACGAGACTTCATTTTCAAAGTTTTTTAATTTGTAAAAATTTGTTCTCAAGCGAAGCTGGATAATATCGAATTGTCATGTTTACTCGTAATGCAAGAATTTAAAACTGTTTTTGAAAATAATAATTGAAGCTGGGGGACTTATTAAACTCTATATTTTTAAAACGGCCTGCAATATCGAAGGCGGATTTCAAATGGGTTATGGATTTTATGAGGTTTTATTTAATGTTGCATTAATAATAATATGTGACCAAGATCGTGACAAGGGATTAAGAAAGATGGATATAATTAACTTAACTTTTAAATGCCTAATGATTATGAATTTAAACTACTTTTAAAGGACTGTTACGTAATTTTTTTTTAAATAGCTTGGCAGATATAACTAACTAACTAACCAGCACGCCGTTTCTCCGCAAGGGTAGGCAGAGAAGACTGACCGCCAAACAACTTGGTTTTGGCACACACTCCTTGCCTCATTCACATTCATACATACTCTTCTATTATTCTTGCTCTTGACATGGTCCAACTCAAGTATCTAATTCACTTGGTCGTGCTATGTCTTCCTCGGGCGTCCCCGACTTCTGCTACCATTAAGATTTGCATCATATATTCTCCTTACACTCCTTTCTTCGCTCATTCGCTCTACATGCCCAAACCATCTAAGCGTCCCTTTATTGATCTTACTCATCACGCTTACATCAGCCTTGCACTCTTTGCGGATATCCACATTTCTTACACGATCATACATGGTTATACCATGTATACAAAAATTAAAATCGAAATTGATATTTTATTGAAGGAATTGAAAATGTTATTATACAAGTATTTATATTTATGAAATAAAACAATTTTTATATTAGTATTAAAATATACACAAATAAATATACTACAAATCTAGAATTTAGAATTGATCCGTTGTCAATTTTAGTGAGAATAGAAGCAAATATATTGCACAGAGTTTTGGCGGCCGGGAGAGGCTGAGAATGAGTATTTCAGAGGCTGGTTGAATGAAGCGTGGTTCCATGCAAGAGCGTCGTCCCGTCTTGCCAGGATTGCTATGCAAGAGTCAATTTATAAAAAAACCACTCACAGTCGGTTTCTCCCCCTTAGGCATGCCAAAAGACGTTTCACATTAAAATTTTAAATATAGGTAAGACAACTAGAAATATAAAAATTAGAATCACCTAACATTTGAGATACTTAAATAACAACAATTTTTCATAGTTTCCCAATCATATCATTTCCACCGATCATGCGTTTTATAAGTACACAGGGATTAAAATTCTTCACCGCAAAAAAGCTAGAACTTAGAAGCACTGGAAATCAGTAAATTTATAAATAATAACTCTAGTTTATTGAATAATCAAATTAATTTATCTTTTAGTTCAATTATACACATATTTCCAGTAAACCGCCCTGTTCTTCCCAGAAATCCCGTAACTACCCCATTCCCCTTCGCTTACCTCTGTATATCTTATAACTTTGTTTTAATATTCTCCTGATGAAGAAAGGGTACTTCTGAAACGGGTTAAGTATAATTAAGTGGTAAATGATATATTTATTTGTTTATATTGTACAATAATCATTGTGTGGGTTTTTCGATTGTCACAATGAAAACCTAAACTGACTGTACGTCGTGGCATGTAGTATGTCAATCCGTATTGAAAAAATGTGGAAGAGGAGGTTTTAATCAATCAGCTGATCGAGTATGGCCGCGAAGTAATAAATTTCTTTAGAGAGGCAAATAAGTGAATTAAAGTGATCGGAATGGCATGATAATAAATGTTTTTTACATTTCGTTAATGAAACTTCCTAGAAAAGAGAAGTACTTACAGTTGATTGATGGTTTTAATTTTTGTTACCAACCACTATCGAAAAACACCAAAGCCGTAAGTTGAGTAACTTCAATCTAGTAACACAATAATAATTATTAGACCCACCAACCAGAACACTTTAATTTGTAACGGTATTCTGCGTTTCTTAATACTTACTTGTGTTCAATAATTTACTGTATTTGCGTATCTTATTTTATGCGTTTGAATATTTTTGTATCTGTAATGTATCAAATATTTATTTCGATTGCCACCAGATTGTTCGATCAACCCAGCCGTGCCAAATAAAAAGAAGAATTTACGATAGTTAATATCAATCTTTTTTTTATTTTGCAACTTCTGATAAAAACAAAAATTCATAAAACTATTTAAAAAGATATTAGGTAAGAAGGTATGTATTATAATAGTAAATTTTAGTGATTGTAAATTCTCTCGTGCATACATTCAACGTATTTTTATTTATTATGTTATCAACATAACAATGATAATAATATTTTTTAAATAATTCACATTGAAAACGTTTGTAAGAACCGTACGGGGTGTCACACCTTGCCTCTCACTGACCTTTCACATTTTTCACAGACTTCGAAGTAAAACACAGCAACACTCACGTGTACTGATAACCGAGGTTCTAGATCGAGCTGTTTTGAAATAATCAATTGCGCGTAACCAGGGCCGGCCCTACACGGGCGCAATTTGAGAGTCCGCTCCGGGCGCCGAATTGCTAAGGCGCCAAGGCGCTGATAATACCCAACACCTAGCAGTCATGAGTCATGACACATCGCCCTTGAGAATTTTTTCATAAAAAAATACAAATCATTCAAATATTATTGGTTATAGTGATCACCTACCTAGGCGTCTCCTGGTTTTCTCAAGGGCGCCGAAATTTGCTCAGGTCTCTGTGCGTAACATTTGGAATAATTTTCTGCTTATTCAAACTGTATTCTCAAAGTAAATACTGATTTAAGCAATCATTTCATCAACTGTAATAAAAATTACTATTCGGGCATATTTGTTTAAATTGATTACCTTGAATCATTATCGATCATTCTGCCACCGAACAACATTAAGACCAATTTGGTTTGGATTCAATAAGGTCGCTGATTTTTTCTTGGCGACATCTGTCAATTTGTTAAAAGCTGAATCGATAGAAGCTTACTGAATTACAGACTCGGTCATAATGACAAACCAGCCGTACAAAACCGGGGACAAAAAATAAGACTTCCCAGTCCAACCGGGTATACCAGCAATCAACTAAAACCTTTAATTTGAATTCCTTCCCTTCTAAAGGCATATTCTATTCACCCGTCCATTTCCTTTGCGGTTTTCTGAGGCCGTTATACCGTTAGAAATATTCCGTTTGTATTTTCTTTAATTATGGAGACGTTTATAGCAAAAGTTAGACTATAGACATCAAAGTCTGTCAGATCTAATTGAAAATATACGAAGAAGAACAAGTTGAAAGACAAAGGACATATCTATTCTTCAAATTATATAATAGCATAGAGTTCAATGAAGTCTAGATCAACAAACGGAAACAAATTTGTAAAGGTGTTACAGTTCGTTTAAGATAGTAGTGATACAATCTATAATAGCCTTAATGTTGTGTTGGAAAGTGAATTAAGTCGATGCACTACGTCGTGTAATATTTTAAATAGAGCCGCTATCAATAACAACCCTTACGTTGATGGCGATAAGGTTTAAATTCCTGCTTAACACCATCCGCCTGTTTTGATTTATGCAAGAAAAAAAACATGGCCCAAAAGTGCCTTTTATTTTATTTCGTGGATGTTCAGGCATAAATATTTAATTGTTTTTTCTATCATTTTATAAATAACTTAATTTGCCACATTATACAATAAAATCATAACCGAAATGGGTTCGTAAGTAGGAGATTTTGAACTTTAAAGCTGTTTTCATAGGCCTCGTAAAATATTTTTATCTGGGCTTATAAAAAGATTTATCTAAAAAATACTCGATTATTTCAAAGACCAAAATGTATTCTACTAGCAGTATTTAACAAAAGTATCTGAAACATTTCTAGGCGACCAAATTTTCAAACCAAAAACACATGATTTTGCATTACTACGTATGGCATCGCCGTAAGTTTCTTGTAGATGAAGCTCGTTTGAGATTCAAAATTTGGAGAAATTGGAAGGCGTATTATACGCCGCAGACTCATAGTTTTCAACAGGAATTGGTGTATGGCTTTTAGTGCGGGCCACTACAGTATGGCGAAAAAAGTCTTGTTTCAATACTGATAAAAAGTTTTTATCCTTATGTTCCCCCAACCGATTGAAAATTAGTTTTCCAAGCAATATCTGGCGAAAGAGTTATAATTTAAATACAAACAATAACACTTTATTTATAATTAAAAATAGTTACAGCATTAAGAAATGCATCAATTATTAAATTTTATTTATTATTTCGGTATCAAATAACGTTTTGTTTCAATTTTTGGCTTATTTTTTCAAGAGTTTATGGTGGTAGCAATAAAAGCTTCCCTGTTGCCACATACTTTTTAAGGTGCTGCAGTCACAACCTTCACACAAGTTCAACTGAATGTGTGTAATAGGGTAACTTGTCAAAGATATGTGATTGGCATATCTGGATCATCAAAAAAAATGTACTTATTTTATCCCAAGTCTTTACTTTCATGAGTTTAGATCTGGTACATACTTGTGTTGTTTTATTGTTCGAGATTATGTTAAAATCATAAGACGGCAGAAGTGATTGCTACACCAGCTCGACCCGATACCTGTATCACAGATCTTAAAAAGAACTGTAAAAGACTTTTCTTTGCTGATATTCGGAGAGTCAGAGCAAATACAGGAGGGCACGCGGCTCAGGCGATGGTGGGGTTGGGAACTGCGGGCAGACGTGTTTTAGTATAGTATAAATACAAAAATAACAAATGGTTTTTATATCTGAAAAATTTATAGACTTTTTTAAACAAGATGTCATAAATAAACATCACTTAACCGTAACAGAATATTTTATAAAGAGATGAAAACATCAAATATTCAGCAAAGGACCCTGAAGATAAGGGGAGCCTAAATATACAAACTTCAAAGGACCCCGAAGATAAGGGGAGCCTAAAGAAACAAACTTTAAAGGACCCCGAAGATAAGGGAAGCCTAAAGAAACAAACTTCAAAGGACCCCGAAGATAAGGGGAGCCTAAAGATACAAACATCAAAGGAACCTGAAGATAAGAGGAGTATAAAGACAACTTTTCGTTACTAGCACGCAATGTAATTGTGAAGAAAAAAAATCTCTCAGCTAATGGGCATGGTTTTGTATTGAAATCATATTATCTTTATGATATTCGTGTACAATTTGTATACGAATATCATTCATTCGAAAGAAATATAATGTCATTAATATGCTGCTCAGGCATAATAACATTATCACAGGCTCCTGTGCAGGCGCATTTGAAGCAATCAAACGCCGCTTGCGGTTGCTTTGTGTAATTCGTGGCTCGGCTTGCGAAAAATTGTATACGCACCCTAATAGTGCGGACTTGAGGTTTTTACTAGCGCCATGCGCCGTTTGATGCCCTGATACTGCTTTAGTTGCCATATTAAATATATTTGAATGTGTCGCTTTGTTTTCTCGTCAAAATTTGAATTTGAAAATGATTCAAATTACATTTTTTTCAATTTATTTCTGTAAATAGTAATTGGTCTAATGTTTATAAAATTGTTTAGTTTTCGTGAAGACAATTTATCGATTATTATTTTGTTTGAGTAGATTTCGGGAACAGCTGGTGGGGATTGTCCCAGCCCTACAAAAATGTTGCTTTGTTAATTACTCTGATTAGTCAGGAATATACCAAGCCTTCCTCTTCCTTTCCACTTTCCCAAGTATCATCAACCTCACAATTTGATAATTATAGTCTCATTGGCTTCGGGGACCTTGGTATCATGTGCGATACTCATTAAACAGCCAATCTCCAGATCTAGATTAATATTACAATAGACTAAACATAATGTTGCCATTTCACATAAAACCTTTAAACTCCTGAACTCCAGAATAGCCAATGACATTGTTTGTCTACTTATTACAGATTTTTGATAGACGAAAATGTTTTGTGATTTTCAGCAGAAAAATTGAGCTTTTTTGGGCTCACGGACACGCCCACAATTCATATCCATAGTGAGTCTAAATGAAAACAAAAATATTACACTACACTATACGAAATACAAATGGGTACTAAGTACAAATATCTCTAAGGACGGGTTGTTTCAGAGAATTTGAACAATTCATCAAATTTCAGTTAATTTTCAAGGATCGTGAAAGTTTTATTCAAATTCTATTATTATTTCAGTTTTGTGAAGCAACTGGCCCATGTTGATATAATAACAGAACTTCAATAGGACTTATACAGAACTTGAAACTTGTCTTTGAAATTTGATTTGATACAACCCGTTCTAAGTATTTTTGATTATTGACGACAATATTAGCGTTTCTTGAAAATTTTAAACAGAAAAATTAGAAACAGATTCAGTCGTATTTAAGCCTTGAACCCAGGATCCTCGCATTGCCGGGGGGGCGCTCTACCAACTGAGCTAATAGCTAAGTATTTTTAGTAGAAATTATTCTTAATAATGAACTAGAATATCATTTTAGAAGCCTATTTACAACAATATTAATTCAAAGGGTAGGATCCCTGGGCATATTTTAATGAATTTTTCCCTTTACCTAAGAGGAAACCAAGCACCCGAATGTCTGCATTTCCATATACGCGCACCGCTAACTCCGCGGGACCATTCATAATTTATTTAAAGAAACCTAATCCCTTGGCTGTGTTAATATTTGCTGCCTTAACTTCCCCACTCCCCACTCCCACCCCTCTGCCATATTCTGCCCTCGGAATAACAGTCAAAGGGGCTTAGACGGTCGTCATTACACCAGGGTATCGATTCTCTAATCCAGACCGCTCGCAATCGTCGTCGAATGTACATACATTGATCGAAGTTCTTATTCTTGAGTCTTGTCGAAGGTACATACATACTTACATACGCTAAACGTCAAAAGTCATTCCACTAGAACTAGAAGTCGATAATCGATGCCCCGGGCTATATTGACAGAATCTCTACTATAATGTATATAATTAACCCCTTACACAATTTCAATCTAAGAAAACTCTAGTACATGTATAAGCAGCTGAAGTACATGTTACGTAGATATAAATCGGTCAGTGCATGAGTTGACATCGCGTCTGGGTCCCACCCAGGCGTCATGAGTTTAATTTCTAGGCTGGCTTAGTTCTCCACCACGACGCAAGCAATCCGCTTATTGTGGTGGTAGTAGGAGATTTTCAAATATTGTCAAGATATTCGTAATCCGGGAATATTTGTCTTTCTTAAAAAAATGTCTATATAGAACACTTCGTGTAGGCGCGAATACGATTAGGTACGATTCCCAAAATGCAGTAACTACTTAGGTAAATAAAGTATTCGTTTACTGACTTTTTTAGATAAAGGAATGTCGTAGATTTATATTATACTAAAAACTTTATTGATTACCACCATGGGCATCTAGCACCGTCGATCGATAAAGATTTTATCGATAATATCGGTAACTTGTCATCGTTCCCGACCATGCAGATTGCCAACGAACAAACAAAAGTTCATAACGGCTAAATGATCTTAATTTTTTCGACGTAAACTGTTGCTTTAACGTTAGCGATTTTCAGTCGTGCTTGGTATCGATGAAAAGTTATCGAAATTACGGAAAAACTCTTTGTCAATCGACCGTTCTAGATATTCAGGAGTGTCGCAAGTGGATATTGGCCCAAAATAAAGCTAGACACTAAGAAAAGTATCGGCTAAGATCAGTTCGAAACTCTAGGAAACCTCCACTAGTTTTGAACACTCAAAGTACCGTGTCCAAACAATTATTATTATCTATTGGATATAATATATTTTCATTTCTCATTTGTAGAATAATACAACTGAAAATCGGGAAATAAAGATTAAACTTAAGGCGATGCCATACGTAGTAATGCAAAATCATGTGTTTTTGGTTTGAAAATTTGGTCGCCTAGAAATATTTCAGATGCTTTAATTAAATACTGCGAGTAGAATACATCTTGGCCTTTGAAATAATCGAGTATTTTTTAAATTAGTCTTTTTATAAGCCCAGAAAAAAATAATGTAAAGCCTATAAAAACTGCTTTAAAGTTCAAAATCTCCTACTTACGAACCCATTTTCGGTTATTATTTTATTGTATAGTGTGGCAAATTAAGTTATTTATAGAATGAACGAAAAAAAAAACATTATTTATGCCTGAACATCCACAAAATAAAATAAAAGACACTTTTTGGCCATGTTTTTTTCTTGCATAAATCAAAACAGGCGGATGGTGTTAAGCGGGAATTTAGACCTTATCGCCATCTACGTAAGGGTTGTTATTGATAGCGGCTCAATTTAAAATATTACACTACGTGGTGGATCGCCTTAAAACAATTTGTATGTAATAGTGAAAATGGGAAACGAAAGACTTTAAAACTGTCCGAATATAATATAATATGAAATTTTCTTTTAGCTTTTTCTGAACCTGTTTGTAAATGAATAATGTTAGATGGAGACTAGTAACTTGCAATACATTTTACAGCGTCCTTGAGGTGATTTGTCACAAAAACGGCGCCTATACAATTATTATTATTAATAAACTCATACATACATGCACAGAATTCACTAAAACATCACATTTATTGTTTTTTTGTTTAATTCATAGAACTCCATTTAATAACTGCTATATCATTACTAAACAATTAAGATTAATGTGGTGAAAACAGACTTCAAAATACCCCACAAAATATGAAATCTATTGTCACAATTATTTTATCAGTAAATCGGTTTAACCGGTAATAAATCATTTTAAATTGGGAGGGGGTAAAATGAATCGTATAAATAAGTCGTCTAAACGTGGCTAAAACCACAGTTCGAAAATGGCCTTGAAAGCCGAAACAGCTGTAACAATAACAAAAACTAAAAAAATACTTGCAGAACTTAATAATTATATTATTAAATTTGATTTTAATTATTTTTTTTTTTAATAAATCGTCACAAGTACTTACACACTTTAACATGACAATATAGAATTAACCACCATACATATACGATATGGCAAGGAATCCATTTGTCAATTTACAGATGATGACATTAAAAAAGAGTAGATATAGATATGTTAAAAAATATATTACTTCGTTAATTTAATGAACGAATTAATTTTGTAATATTGTAAGGGAGGTATTTATTTGGGTACCGAACTACATGGAAAAACTTAGTATGGTCTATTTATTTAAATACTGTTAAAAACGTGATTGCTATCCATTTCCTAATATAATATCAGTCCATTCAGAATATATCGGAATACGTGTTCCTGTAGCTGTGCTTTTCCTCATGCATATAATGACGTAATACGACAATATTAGAATTTTTATGAATACGTGTTCTGACATATCATTAACATATTCTAGTTTTACTCACAGTTTTTTAGGAAACTTGCCAATACATTTGTTATAGGCCTGCAGTCCCATTTTAACCGGAATATTTGTAATTTGACCAGATTTCAAATAAATTAGCAATATATCATTTCAGTATGTTATATTTTCATTTTTACTATAAATAAAAACAAATAACTAGGTAAACAAGTATTTTTCTTCTTCGCATGTAGGATGGATAAGTTACTTGATTAGGTACTGGGATGCACTGCAATATCTGAAAATTTAAAATATACTCACTTTAATGTCGGAACTCCAATTATATATAATACGAGGTGTGCCCCGCCATGCATTGCTGTGGCTCAATCTGCCCAAATAGAGAAACGATAGCGCCTTTTGCTTTAACGTACAGATGGCGCTGTTTGTCAAAAAAGCATTTTTGTCCAACAGATGGCGCTGTTCAACAAAAAAAAACATGTTTTTTCCTGTCACAGGTGACATCTATATAGTGTAGGTCAGGGGTGCTCAAACTTGAACTGCTGGCGATCTACCTCAATATTATTAGATTCCGATCGATCGACTCTGAGAAGCTGCAAGTATGTGTGATGCAGGATCAGTGTATATATAGGGACGTTGCATAATTGCATGGCTACGAATCCACATATAATTTGGAGGAACGACAGAAATTAGTTCGTAATATGCATTTTTTTAGTCAAGGTAGGTAAAAATAATATTTATTTAAGATTGCAATTTTATTGGTTCATACAAAAAACAAACGAGTTCTAGTTTCTAAACTTAACTAAATAACGACTTGAATGGATGGATGTTGAAGCGTGGCACTGCATGTCCTCAGCATACTTTTCATACGATGGTACGTAATTACCGAGTGCTAATCGCAAGCACGATGACATTTGTTCGTCAGTTAGTCGATTACGATATTTTGACCTAATTATCTTCATTTCAGAAAATGCAGACTCGCACAAGTAAGTTGACTCAAACATTGCCGTCAACTAAAGGGCGATTTGCCTTAGATTCGGATATTTATCTTCAGATATAAAATACCAGAATTTTGTATCAGATGCTGTGACTTTGAGTTGTATATCTGATATTATCTGTAATACCTCATTTTCAACAGAAGATGAGTCCATGTTAAACTGATATGCTATTTCAGTAGCAGATTCCTCAATGTTCTTACACGAAAAATGGTAACTCATAAAAGATGCGATATTTGCCAATTTACTGAAATCATAAAAACGTCTTTCGAATTCACCCAAAATATTTGATAATTCTCCCAATATCAAAATTCAACTCAGGAAACCTTGCTTTCAAAAGAATTTACGAGCTACCGGCATCTGTTTTTCCTCCCTCCTATAATCCGAGCCTCTTCAAGGCCCGCATTAACAAATCCCTTCCTACAGCCCCTACCTTATTCCGCCTCACAACGCCGCCCAACCGGGTGGTGACATAGTTCCCCTGTCTGTACACTGCACAGGCAGGGACACTCTCGTGAGGTGTCACATAAAAAATAAAAAATAAATAAAATAAAAAAGACGGAAAATGTTTCAGATCCTTTTTTTCAGTTGATCTATCATAAGTTGCAATTTACTTTGGAATGCGTTTATTGCGCTAATCATCTCAATAATAGTTTTAGAAATTCGCCAGCTGTTCCAGAACACCCCGTTCAGTAACTCAGTCCGCTACAAGCTACAAATAAATAATAAAAAAGAAGGCATGAAAAATGGTAAATTTTTCTCGAGATCGACTCAAAAAGCACTCGCGATCGACCGGTCGATCGCGATCGACCGTTTGAGCACCCCTGGTGTAGGTGTATAAAACACGTGCGTATTCGGAAGCAACGTTATGTTAAAATTTCAAAGCAATGGGTGAAGTAATTTCGCTGATTTAAGATATTGAACAAACATAGAAGATAGATAACAGAAGCAGATTATTTTATGCAAAGGTATGTATAACTATTTTGTCTGTTTTATCGATTTCGCCAACACGTGGGCGGATTTAAGAGCAAAATCAGTAAACTGAACTTTATTTGATCAAATCGTGGGAGCGACCAAAGCGTCAAAGGGGCTGAACCCGCGCCACCCACGGATTACTGCCTTTACAGTCTGTTTAATGAAATGTCTCTAAAGCAGGCCTTTCCGTCAAACGGCCTTAGAATAAATAATAAATTACCAGTTATTTTCCAGCTTTCCTTGTTCTTTTCGAATTTTTCCGGTATTGCAATTACCACTGAAATTTGGACCGGTCAAAGCCTCAAAGGAATCCGTACCACAATAGAATTAAACATTTAAAAAAATACTGTATTTTAGGGTGTGTTAAATTTCTTCATTCTGTAGTTACAACTCGTGAAGTAAAAAGAATTTAAATTTTAAGAAATTAGATAATACCCAGTACACAATTATTAAGGTTGAGCTTGGTAATGTTGATATTTTAAATTATTTTGCAAATTATGTATTATGAAAACACGAGGAAGGAATTTAAGAAATGAGCTCCCACTCTTTAGATATACTATACGGATTCAACTGAGATTCAAAACACCTAGTATAATAATAATACATAAATTAAAAATATACAAGATTTCCTATCTTATTTTTTCAGATATATCAAATACTTGAAAATAGTAGTCCATTTTCTGACATTTAAACTGTTGGCGTGAGTTGTTCGAGTTCATTTTCTTTCATGTATTCTAATGGATATTATGTGAAACATATTCTTTATTTTACGATAGTTAATCAAAGAAATCAAAATATTTTTTTTTAAATATATATACTTACATATTTTAATGTATATTATTAGGTGATCTACTTATGACTACATTTTGGTAATATACATTAAAAAGGCGATGCATTAGGTTCGTAATAACGGTTGTTTTTATTATTCGCTCGTGCTTTGTTTAATTGTTAATATAGGTAATAAAATATTTACATAATTGTGAAAAATTTTCTTTAATTCTGATAGTAGTCTAATATTGCTGAAAATTTCCTGTGTTTAGAGATGTTTAAATTATAGAAAAAGTCGGGGACGCCTGAGGAATACTTATCGCAATATCTCTGCACCGTAATGGGATACGGAGTTGAATTAAAGTAGATATAATGTAGTTTTTTAACAGTAACATTATTGTGTACAGTAGTGAATGGTGGAAGAAGTTATAAGCAATAGCGAAACATTGCGGGGATCCACCAGTATGTTTTTATATTTTTAAATCCTCTTATTTGAATAAATTTGCTCCTTATTTTTACGTCTGGTTTAAAATTTCTGTCATGTCAATTTTTATTTATTTTCCCTTCATTTATTATTTCTCTTTTGATAGCTTAATTTTATATTATTTATCTTCATATAAAATGTACGTCTTAATTTTCAGTTTTATTCTTACAATCGAATTGTGATAATAATTAAAAGCCACGCACAGTCTTTGTCTGTGTATATAACTGTTCATTATGTACATAAATATAGTATCAAAACTGTAAATAAAAAATATTTATGTATATGGCATTGTTTTTTTTATGTAAAACCTCACAAGAGCGCCCCTATCTGTACAGTGAAAATGCAGGGGGGTTATGTCGCCAACCGGTTAGGCAGCGTAGAGAGGCGGGTTAAAGTAGGCGCTGTAGGAGGGAATTTTATAATGCAGCTCCTTAAGTTATATGAAGGATGAAAAACAGATGCTGGTAACTCATTCCGCATACTAGCTGTCTTACAAAAAACGAGTCGAAGAAGCGTGCAGTTCTCGTGAATCAAACTTTGAACGGGTTTTCCGCTCGTTATCGTCGAGTTTTACGCACGTGCACCGTTGCACCGGGGATCAATGCTGCTAGCTTCTTAGAGCAGGAAGTTTAACTTTAAAAGCACAAACCAAGTTTCAGTTTTCCGCTTTGTTTTAGAGTCAATGAAAGTTGAAATTTTCAAACTGTTCTCCAGACAGAGATATAATGCTTCTTTTTATATTTACTTGAGATTTCCTTTTAGTGATGAACTATATTTTTATCCTTTCCCTCTATTAATTCTGGTACGATTCCATTATCGACAGATTTAGCAGATGCTAGAATGATATTCAAAAAAATTGAAATTATTTTAACATAATAATCGAAGGTCTTTATTTACAAAAATAAAAGAATGACGCACGAGGTTATCATATAATTTTCCCGTGTTTCCTCACATCAATATAGCGATGATATTTTCAGCCAGAGCCCAATAGAGCATGAACTTAACAGAGATTCGATTATCTTGGTTTCCAGCTAATTGGCCGTGAAAATGGCGTTAAGTACATCACTATCGTTTATAATGGGACGACGCCGGTTACAGGAGCTTTCCCGGCCACCAACGACTCGATAATTTGCGGTTCGTCAAACAACTTTCCGTGTAAGCGCTTGCTTACTATAGGTCATCAAAGGTTAAAACTATGCTACATAGGAGTAGAGTACATAATCAGTTATTAAAAATATCATATGATATTGGCTCGTAGGTAAGCGGTTAACCAAGAAAACTTTCTAGTGGGATTAACAATACCTGTAATCCATAAATTTAAAACACAAGAAATGACAATTATACTAGAAAACTAGATCTCAGGGGTCAAAAATAATTCCAACAAGCAACTACAAATACATTATTCGGACAAAAAAGTTTCCTATACTATGGTACTAACAATATTATAACATTTAAATCTCAAACAATAAAACTGGATACATAACAAAAACCACTCCACTGTATTAAAAAACGCCGAGTAATATATGTATAGTATATCGGAAAAAAAGTCTAGCTAATTTATTTATAATTACTTCATTTTATTCATACTGCTAAATTTTTATATTCTGAAAATGGTATGCCAGTGATCCCAGAGATCCCAGTGAGGATATCATTATCTCTATTTGTTACAAAAAGGAAATAAATAAAATATTAATATTTTATTGTTATTATCATTTGAGTTCATATCCCCCCGACGAGAGACTAGAAATTAAGATTGGGTTTTATTAGAGCTATTGATTGTGTATTATAACAACATATGAAGTACTTTTTCGCAGTATCTTGGAATATAGATCCATTATTTAGGCCTCTTCTGAACAAACTGGAAAAAGAAAGAGTATATGAGAGGTTTACGCGTTACCTGCATTCTATTAGAGGGAATATACAAACTATCCGTTCCTGGATCCATCCTTGTTCTTAACAGTGATGTTTTAATTCAACACCTTAGAAGCCCGCCGACAAATACTTTGAGGAACACATTTTTTATGGTTAATGTCTGGAACTATACTTAATCCACATATTTTGAAAGAGGTCAGCTTATGTATCCCTAATAAGTACACTGGTGTGAGCTCCCATGTACTTTTTATGTTCCTAAAGTGAAAATGCGCCAGTCAACGGAACTCCTAAATGATTCTGCCTTGACCATGGACATTTTCAACGTCACTTACAGACAGTTCAGCAAACTATCGTTTAACGCATGTCAGAAAATAGTAAAACTGCCCCCGTGACCTTTTTATATTTACATTTATCTCAAATTTGTAATATTCTCAGTAAAATTTTGGCGTATAACTGTTTCATTGAGAACACGAAGAAATAACTAATAAACACTGAACCAGGCAATCAAAAAAAAATATTTTTATCCAATGCTCCCAGTCTAACATAAATGATTTTTTTTTAAATTACAAAAATAATAATTTAACGGATTTTTAACTCAAAGTGGTAGTATCATAAAAGTGGAAAAAGCGCCATGAGTTTCTCCTTTACATGTCATAATATAATAGTAGTCGATCTCTCCATGATAGTTTTCAGGGCAGTATCGCATGACTTTAGGATAGCAGAATTCTGATTAATTAATTACGCGAACAACGTTCAAGAATATCCAGTCCAGATCCAGTCGCGAACAACATTCAAGAAGATCCAGTTCAGATCCAGTCGCGAACAACATTCAAAGATTATAATTTACCCAAAAGAGGCGAAAATAGATTTTCTCTGTGCCAAAACTACTTGCGCTTTAAAAATAGTAACTTAGATTTTGTGTTTGTAACTCTGGTTCAATTTAGATAGAAGATAGAACTCGAAATTGCATTGAATTTAAGTGTCATTTCAAATATGGAACAGTGTGTTTGAACAAATTCAGACAAGCGATGATGAGTAGAGCATGAAAAACATTATACTTGTAATTATATAAATTTTAACAGAAAAAGTTTTTAATCTTTTTCAAAATTGGCATTAAAATATCCCCTGATTTTTCTCTGGTCTGCGCTAAAAGACATACTGAAATAAAGAGGTTTTTACGACCGAAACCCCCCGGTTTAATCTGGCTAAAATAAATAAATTATGAAGTTTTTTATTGATTTCCCAATAATTTGATCAGAGTGACATGTCCCCCTTTAGAAATAAACCATTCAATTAAGGTATTTTGTGATTCTGAAGGAAGTGGGGAGGGGAAGAATATATGTAGGAAGAAGAGGGTGATGTTCCTGACTATTCAGACCTGGTCGACAAACACGGATGATTCCATTTCCAGTAATGATCAACAACACTATTTTTGGAAATTGGCAACCCGAGAAAGAATAAGTTTCAGAGAGTTTTGCCACTCGCATTTGGAATATGGAATAATAAGATGAGGCTCAGCAGCATCAAATCACACAAGACCTGTGATGTCTGTATGAATGTGTTTAAGTGCGAGCGAGATAGCATGCTTGCGAATGCAATCGGGCGTTCTATCCCGTTGTCGTAAGCATGGCTGAAATACCAATACTGCTTGCGTCCGTAATGAGTTTAATCGGTATACTAGGATTAAAATGAACTAGAATTCTTTCCGACATCAGTTGTTTTTTACCATATTAAAAGCACTATTACATTCTTCCGACCACAAAAATACGGTTCCCTTTTTGAGGGAATCGCCATATTCTTAATTGCTTCAATTTTACTTTCCAGCGGCATAATTCCTTCCTGAGAAATTTTAAAACCAATGTATTCGATTTCCGATAAGTGCGAATAACATTTTTGATCGTTTACGGTCAAACCATAATCATATAATTTTTTAATAACCGTCTCACATACTAAATTTAACTCCGCTTCCGAATTTGCGAATAAAAGTATATCATCTAGAAATACCAGCACATTTTTCAAGCTACCGACAATAGATGTTATTAAATAAAATAGCTGGACTTGTTGTTAGCCCAAACGGTAAAACTTTAAACGCAAACAAACCGATGTGAGTTGAAATGACACATAATTTTTTTGAACTTTCGTTCAATTCAATCTGGCTAAATGCGTTTTTCAAATCTATCTTTGCAAAATGTTTCCCGCCATTTAAAGATGAGGCTAAATTTTCTACTCTAGGTAAAGGGTATTTTAAAGGTACGAGCATTGGATTCAAATTATTTTTGAAAGCCGTACAAATTCTAATCGCACCGTCCTTTTTCTTCACAATAACAATCGGACTCGCCATTTCGCTAATTTCACTTTCTCGATAATATCATCTTTTACCATTTTTAACAATTCAACTTCTACTTTGTCCCGAAAACAATAAGGAATCGGTTTAGGATTGACGAACTTAGGTTTGAAGTCCGACTTAACCTTAATATTAGCTTTGTAGTTTTTCAACCGTCCCGATTTATCCGAAAAAAACACTAGGATATTTAAATTTTAGTACATCACGAATATTTTCATCCGTAACACGATTATTCACTAGATTAATTCCGTTTAACGTAATATCAAAACAACTTTGAAATGCGTCGTAAAGACCATGCTTAAAGGTTCCAATAAGGATGTCAACAACACATTCTTGGAATGACACAAAAGGTGAACATCTCACTTAAGTACATTGCGATTCATGATAGAATAATCTACCGGACAAAACAAGATAATTACAAAATCTAAACAAATTTTTGAGTCTTGGCTGAGCAACGGATCATCGACAAAGGTTATGCAATAATTAATCAACTACATGTGGCACGTTTCAGAGTGCCGCAAGTAGACTGTATATGACAGTAGACTATTATATGTAGTCTACTTGCGGCACGTTCCAGAGTGGAAGATTCACCATTCAGAATTGAAAGTTGCATAAAATGGCTTCAGCCGTGTTTGTTTGCCCATATCCTTCCGTCTCCACTATCTTTCAGCCTCACAACAAACCCCAGTTTGGGATGTCATAGTCTCACTGGCTCCAGACGTTTGGGAACAGTTGGGACTCTTGTGCGGTATTCAATTTTAAAAAAAAATCGTTCTGATTCCATGGCGCATGACTAAACTTGAGCTGGGATCCTCAAAGCAAGATAAGGGTAAAAAGGAAATGCCCAGAGGAGCTTTTATCAATACATTCTCGTTGTTATGAGACAAAGCACAGAACTTCTCTCTGAAGGGCGAATGACCCGATGCTACAAGGAACCAATTTCTTTACGCACGCGAGACTTGAATATTTAAAATATGAACGCGATCGAAGATTTTGAAATGTGGCTCAATAATACTATGGAAGAGAGTGGTCACATATAGACATACCGAGGAAGAGGTTGATGACTACCAGATGAGGAGGAGGTTGGAGTAAAATGGGATTACACGAGAATTGGAGAAGAGTGACTAAAACAGGAGGCGGTGTGCACCTGTGGAATTGGCTAAATCTTACTCTGAGATTTAGCTTTATAATGGACAAAATGAAGTAAGTGGGTTATCATTGGCGCGTCTACCTTTACGTACGTTTGTAAAAAGCATTTGGATAATAATTCTATGGCCTTCATTTAAGAGAAACGGCTGCGCGACCCTTTTAATACAAAACTTGGTTTTGTTATCTGACAAAATTAAAAATATATTTTCTTAGTTAAAAGATATAGCAAATATTTAATACGGATATGCGCTATTTACTTATTTGTATTTTAAATTATGAAATATATGCCAAAAAAGAGTTCAATTATTCATAATTTCAGAGGGAACTTTGGCAATTTTTCGTAATTAACAAATGATTTTTTTACTATGTGTAATTTTGGTAATTTATTTATTAATGATTATTTATTAATAAAATTTATTACACTGCAAGTTAGAAAGGATTGTATTTTTACTAACTATAATTAACTCACAAAAATTGACAAATTGTCTCTAAAATCGTGTCAAATTGAATCCTTTAATGGCCTATATTTCATAATATTAAACACAATTAAATAAAATAGCACATATCCGTAAATACACTTTTGATTTTAAAATAACTATTCAGTTTGGTTGAGTATTTTGGCGTCAATTCCTAATTTAAGTTGAAAAAAGTTGCGCATTTGTTCCTGTGTATTGTAAAATAACACAACTATATAATTTTGTGGAGGACGATTTATGTTTTCAAAAAATATCGTAATATTAGCTAGCAGAAGTGCCCGGCGTTGCCCGGACTTATTTTGCTTAAAGGTATGGGGTCGTTTTCAGAAACCCTATGTAGACACTGACCTTCCTCTTGCTTCGAAGGTCAATTGTTAAAAAAATCACTAACTTCTTAATAAAACTGTTGACTTTTATAAATAACAAAGCCACGCATCCACATACCCTCTTCTTGTAAGTACGTGTTGTATATGTTTATCATCCAATTTATTCATTAAAACTGTGAAAATCAAAAGATAAAACAGTTGACGGTGAGTGCATAATAATTATTGCAATATTATTAGTATTGAAGAACCGCGTCACATAAATATCAGTCATATTTTCACAAAATGAATCAGATGATTGGCAATAAACGTTTGTTATATGAGAGCACACAGAGTGGGGCGTATTGTTGTATTGCAGGCATGTTAACAATTAAAACATCATTGCCCCGATGCACATTTGAGAGATACACCGACGATGCAAACAAATTTATATTCATGAAGAGAACACTGCACAATGTACAATATGACAGACATAAAAACATAACAAATAGTACACTACGAGATACGGAATGCTTAACGAGTTTTGTATTGCTGCAGTATGCATTGGAATTGCAGATGTTGACCGCGGCATGTACGTAATGTGGGGTTGTTTAAATTAAACCCACTCCAATTGTATGCACTTGTGTTTAAATTAGAGTGAGTTTCTAGATGAAATTATAATTGTAATCTCTGTGTGGATGTTTAATTATTGTTCTTTTAGTTTTAAAGCAAAACCTTATTAAATGACACAGCCAAAACTCTCGAACTGTGAGCTCTCGCATCATGAAAATTGCATAGCATTTTACGTGTAAAATCTTTAGATTAACGTTACTATTTTACAATCATTATGCTATATAAACAATTAAGCATTGATAATATACTGAACATCAAATATATATGAGAAAAAACCAAATATTTGGCATAATTTCATTTCGTATTTCAGGGAAAACCAGGAAGTAGATAACTTATTAATGTTGAAAATACTTAAGAAAAACCCGTTCTGTCGGTTTAGTGTAATCACCATTTGGCCTTTACGTGTGCCCTGTCGAAATAAGGGATATAACTATAGAATTACCTCCATAATATGAATAACATAACATTTTGAACATTTTAGACACTTTTTTATAGATGTTCAAAGCACCATAAGCAGGGATACATTAAAATGCATGCACATCTCGGTTACTTAATGACTTTAAGAAAATACCCCCATGTTCTCATTGTTCACATTGATTATGAAATTAATTTTCACCGCCATGGTATATTTTTTCTAAGAAGTTTACATTAATTTGCTATGAAGTTATCCGCGTGGTTATAATATTAAATTAAGGTATATAAAGTTTATAGAATCATTTTTCAAAGCGTTATTTTAAATGTCTACTATCTTAAATTGTAATATTCCTGATGGGTATAATGCTTTGAGTCGCAGGAGCGCAGTTAGCGTTAAAAGCTTCTCTTCCATACAACTACTTTAGACGAGAAAGAAATACCTTTATAGAAATAAGAGCTTTCGCTTCGTTCCTAAATAAAAAGGAAAAAAAAAATCGGAAAGCGCTTCATTTCTAGCCAAGTTGCAGCATCTCTGAATGGGATATTTTAATAGAGAGATAGATGGTAGATCATAGACTCAATAATGTATGTAAAAAGGGAAAATCAGATAAAATATGTGACATGGCTTGAAAAGCGCTTCCTTGGAACTAAATTTACTTGGTTTCGGTTCTTTTTGATTTCATTAACGGCATACGTGGTCGTGAGGTAAGGCTCTCTACTACGAATTCGGAGACTGCGGGTTCAAATGCCGGCGTGCGCAAGGAAATTGTAATAAAAAAAATATTGTTACACTTTCTTTCACTAATTTACACTCTCATTTCACTAATTTATTCATTAAAATAATAAAAGTTATTATTATAAGTTGTATATTTTTAGTAGTAGTTTATTGTTCCAGGGTGGAAGATACTCTCAGTATCGCCCTAGTGAAGAAGACTAACAAAGTTAGTTGAAACGTTGCTTGAAATCGCTTTAGCTGTGTTTGGTGATCTTATCTTAATAGCGAGATACTTCCAAATCTTCCTTTTCCCGATGAGTTACAAAACTCATTTTAGGAAGGAGGGGAACTTACAATATACGTGGGACTTAGTAGATACAATTTTTCATTGGTATTTTGATATCAATATTATAATGTTCACGTACAAAGCAGTACAAAATAGGAAAAGAAAGGTTAAGTAGAAAGAACAAGAAAAAAAAACAGGGATATACACATAAGCACAAAGCCAATTTAAGAATTTACAAAATTCTTCTCACCACCTTCATCATCACAAGCTTCATAACACCCCAGTTGCTGTAGTCTCACTGACTCCAAACGGTTGGGAGCTGTCGGGACTTTTGTGCAGTAGTCACATTTTTAAACATTTAGAAAAAATATTGGACTCATGTTTCGGTATGCGAAAAAATTTCTACTAGTTAATTTTTTGTGTTGATTTATGAATCTATGAACTATTTATAATTATTATTTCAACATTGCTTGCAAGCAGTTGGTTCATAAAATAATATCACTTTTCCCACTCCACGGTTTAATAAATCGGATAATAAAAAAATCTTCACTAAGTCGGCAGCATAAGTTTGAAGAGCCGTCATTAAAAGACTTTTTTTCGAAGACCGTTGAAAACTAAGCAGAATAATATGTCAAAATCTGAAGAAGAAATATTTGAAGAGTAATATTTTGTTATGCTGGACATTCTATGTTCTTTGGTTTAACGAATGGCACTAAACTTAAACAAATTGAAAAAATACTATTCACACAATTTGTCAAAAAACTTTGTAAATAAATTTTTCACAGCTCGCAACATAACGACGTGCTTAATAAATGAGGTAGAGATATACAAAATTCAAGTATAAAACCAAGAGCAAAATAAAGTTGAGTCCATTTAAGTGTATTATTCAATTTCACTGAAAACTTCCAGAGTGCAAGGCGACATGGAATATCGTGGCAATATTCCACGAGCGTGACTTGGCAAGCTGGACAGTTGTTGTCCATGTCTCATGTTGGGTGTGCGGTCAAATCGTCAAACTTTAAAAATGGTGAAAGAATTGCTTGTTTTCCACCAACTCGTAAATCATTATTAACCTTCCGGTGTGGCGTGAATCTTCTACTGACGAATAAGTAGAATTTAAAAAAAACATATCTTTGTTCCGAATATATTTATTCTGAATCTCCCGCTCCGAAAGGTAAAAATACACTAAAAATAATATCTTTCAAACAAGAATTTGTGCCATATCCAAGTTAATTTTTAAATCACATACTTTATAACTTAAGTTATCCTAGGAAAATTATCCTGCAACTATCGTTTTAATGTTAAAAATAATATCTGCCAAGTTCCTACGAAATTACACTACACTACTTTTCATAGAGTTCTTTGAAAATAATTTTCAGGGGAAGAGGACCCCTTACCTAAATGAAAATATAATAAATCGCGATATCACATATCCAAACATTTAGTTTTCTTTTTTAGGGCATCATACTTTTTAACAGATTTTTATTGGACTCTGCGATGCTCTCTGTGCCAATGCTCACTCGGGCGTACAAACTAAGTAAATAATAATTCCTCGCAGCGTACTGCCATCATGTGTGATGGCTGATCTGTCATACTTTAAATGTATTAAAAATCGTAATCAAAGCACAGTGTGAAAAAATCACAGTATTTTATTTAAAATTTATTTCTCTCATGATCAGTTCATAAATATCACGAAAATAAAGATGTAAGTTTGCTCATAAGTTTACGTATAAAGTACAGATACACACGGTTCTTGCAACATTAAAATAAGTACTTTATGATGTACCTTAGAAGTTGAAAATAAAGCACAGTTTTGTAAGCTTGTTTCGCGAGAAAGCACTAAAGTTCTCACTAAGCTCAAAGTTCTCTTCAGAGTAACAGCATCATGTTGCAGTTTAAATGGAAACTTTTTCACGTTTGTGGGAAAAACGAACTTTTGTCATCAAATATAAAATTCATACGAAAATCAGAGGTGAAAGCTTTTATTGAATTACCGAATTTTTGAGGTTTTATTTAAAAAGTTACCCATTTTTTTATGAAATATTGTTAGGGTACATCAATCTAAAACTAAACACTCTTCCGGCTATAAGGATTGTTTTAAATATTTTTCTTATTTTTTTAAAGTTTTGTTTGTAAAAAACCCTAATAATTAAGGGTGTTTATTCGCTAACCTAAGTTTTTTTTGACAAAACGTGGAAATTAAAAAACTACTTACCCCTTCACTTATAAACGCGGCTTAAATATTAGGCGGCGCGTAAGGTCGGAACAGTGAAAAATTGACTAATTACCACGGTGTTTCTATGTTATTAAAACGGCCTTATACAAGGCTTTACCATACTAACGTTGAACCGGCGTATAAGAATGTAGCGTTTTCGGGCACATTTTGGCCAATTTGCGTACATCCGCTGGCCGAAATATTGCCAATTTGAAGACATATTTTCAAACATTTATTGGAATTCTTTTAAAAGTTCGCATGCTTTGAAAACTTACATGAGAACAAAGATAACTTAGTAGTTTCACAGGTTAACAAAAGATGCCTCGCATCTTTAAATTATTGATCTATGTTTACATATTAAAAAATGCATGTTCGAATTAAAATTTATATCTGTAAATATTAATTAGGCCATAGACAACACATGTTAGTCATAATATTTAAAATTGCTTCTAGTAGGTACAACGATCGGCAATTTTAAAGTAAATGATACGAAGAAAACACGTGTTCATAAATTTAACGATTTTTTAAACTTTTTTTATAAATCCTAAAAATATGGAATGAATGTTTGAATATAGATGCATTCAATGGCTCTCAAATATTATAACCAGTTTATTTGTCTCCATACTAAAATTAGGAGGTATTATTTTTTGAAAGAGGGTTGTAAATTTCCAAACCGAACACCTAAAATTTTCCTCAAGGCTGAAATTGATTAATTATATAGCAAAATAATCAGTTGGTCCTAATTTTAATAAAATTTTGGTTAAGATAATTATTTCAACGTATTTGACTAAAGTATTTAAGTAAATCTTACTTCGCATTTAATAAAGTAATCTTCCATTTCCAGCATTCTGAATACAACACGTATTCCAAGCAGGTGGCGCAAAAGCTTCTAATTAAGTTCATAACTTTCAGTTTGTTCCAGCTTAGGTAAATGGTGTATTCGCTCGTCACTAGAGACGGAAAGTTATCAAGATAATGTAAAAGAGACTTTTGCTTGTGTAGTGTACCGTTCCCAGTATCATTGGGTATTTTCTGGCAAGAGATGACTGTGGGCGGGTGTTCCAAACTAGTTCAAAAAACTTTTTCAAAATGTGTGCACAAATACATTCAAACGTGTCCTCTTCAAATTTATTTTCCTGTATATAAGTCCCAAAGAAAAGTCATACGTAGGCGATCGACAAAAAAAATCCTTCTCACAGTGTGGAAACGAAAAACACAGAATATACTAGAATGATGACGTCAGATACAAAGTTTACCAGTGTTTGTGAACCCAATAAAACTTCCTTGTATGTCCCTTGCTTTAATGTATGTAAAGCTTTCATGGTTCGTATATTTAAAGCGTTTGGAAATATTTTACATTTTGATTAATTAACAGTATAAATAGAAAGTGAGTTGAAAACTTAACAATTTTCATGAAAGAGAATTTTGCAAGTTAAGAAGATAATACGTTTTTTGTCGCTTGTGTCCTCTCCTTGCAAAGCCCACGGAATTAGTTTACCTAGCCTTTTGCCTAGGGAGGAGAACTGGACTTCTTCCTTGATTTTTAATATTCGCCTTTTTCTCTTCCCAGTATTTTGTGCGGAATTCGATGTACCAGCATTCTGTGTATCTACATGTGAAAGCCACAACATCTAAAAAAAATTATAAAGTAGGGGTTCCATGTCAAGATGGGCAACCTATATTCAATTAGGTATCTCAAATAATGATGTATATTGTATCTGATATTGCCTGTATAACTAGTAGTTCTGTGAACAACAGATCTCGCGTCCAAAAAAATATATTTCTACTTTTCTCTTAATAATCCTTAAAAACTCTCATGAATGTGAAAGCATTTACTAAGCGATTTTTGCGGACCGCTACAATAAATTCTTTTCCCTAGAACCATTCTCACAATCTGTATGCATAATAGAGGATCCTTGGTCATATAACTGTTGAGTACGCAGCAGGGCATTATTTTTACATTTATATGAAATATAATAGACATGTTCCATATTCAAAGGATGATTTACTTAATTAACACAATTATTTCTAGTTAAAAAATATATATCACTTTGCAACCGTAAAACGGTTTTTTGTTAAACACTGTATAAAGACTGTAAAAGTTTAGATTCGAGTTGGTACTAATAAAAATATATCTTTAATTGAGCTCTGAAAGAACTGGCAACGTCGCATTTCAGAAATAAACTGGCTGGTTTTTTAATACTAGATTCAAAGAACACATGCAATCGTTTAAAAATAAAAATAATAATAATAAACCCACTCAGTTACATATACTAAATAACTGCTGTAAGCTCGATCAATTAGAGCAGCTGGAAATAAGAAATCTAACAATCCTAAAGCTAGTTTGATAAATTTCCTAAGCACTAACTAACTAACTAACCATCAAACCGTTTCTTAGCAGGGGTAGGCAAAGAGGACGGATCGCCAAACCAACTCGCTCTTGGCATCCACTCCTTGCCTCATTCATTCATACATCGTCTCATACATACTCTTCAATTATTCTGACTCTTGACATGGCGTCTTCTTCTACCATTCATATTTGCGTCTTATATTACCCTTACACTCTTTTCCTCGTTCATTCGCGTAAAATGCCTAAACTTTTTGAGCAAAAACACCCCAACATAATCTAAATGGAAACAAATCCTCAAAAATGTGTTAATCTTTTGGTTTACCAAGTTAATTTAAGCTTCTTTTGACATTGAAATATTGCCGTGGTGGTGAAATCGGGTTGTATTCAAATTGCATAGATTTCCCAAACTCAATTATTATCACAATTATGAGGTTCTGTTCTTGGAATAACCTCATGAATGGAATGCTATACATTCTAATTTTGAGGTCTATATTAAGTTGGATTTGGTACGTATTAACGTTAATTAAGTGGTTTGTTAATCTCATTAAACTAAGTATTAAACTACATTAATAATATTTTATTCCTTCGGATTTATAGAATATTATATGGCGTTAGTTCAAAATTTGTTAGATTAGATTAGATTTATTTTGAAACTAGCTTAAATCATGCGTTAGTCTGAGTTCTGGACAAATCGTTCCAATTTTTTAAACCATTTTGATTATATATTTTTAACAAGTTACAATTTAAACCTTTTTACCTGTTTATCGAATTACCAACGTTAAAAACGGTTATTTTTTGTTTTATCTAAAACCTGAAAATTGATTGCAACAATAACATTTGGCTGTCATCAGTTGTTTTGTTTTGCTCTATCTAAAAATAATTTTATACCATTCTTTTTTGCTTTTGGCAAAAAAAAAAGTGTAGTGTGTTGTGCCTTGGGGTTTCTTCTCCCTCCTGATCTTCCAGGAGTCACTTTTCGCTGCTGATTTCCAGATATTTATAAACTTTTTTACTTCTGTCATTTTCCATACTATTGTTGTAGTTGTTTACTGTTGTGAATAATGGAGAAAGAATTCCCTCCTGGACCCCCTACAAAGCCCCCAGATCCCTCTCCGGACTCCGGACATTTTCCCCATCTGGGGGAAAATGTAGAAATTTCTGACAGTGGTTCTGTCATTTTGACTTCTACCAAAAAAAGGAAATTTACTCCTTCTTCCCCAATAAAACCTGACTCGCCTTCGACTTCACAGCCCCCACCAGCACTTTTTCAACTTCCTCCAACAAACTTTTATTGGCCTCATTCCCGTGGCCCATTTATAGTATACGCCCAAAAAACTGAGCAAGGAAAAACCATCCACCCTCTTGAATTTGACGAATTCCTATCAAATAGCAAGAATCTTTCAATCAAGCCTGGAGGTGTAAAAGCCGAGGGTCGCTTCCGAATCTCCGTCGAATTCCTCTCAGGGTCAGCTGCCAACAGTTTCATCAAAAATATCTTCATTTCATCTTATTCAAAGTTCAAGGCATATATCCCTACTTTCAATGTCACTCGCATGGGCCTGGTCAGAGGTATCTCGACCGATCTGTCCATCGCAGAAATTCTGTCTTCACTTTCAACCCCCCAACACATTGGCAATCCCATAAAAGCCAGGAGGCTAAATTACAAGGACTCCTCTGAGGGTATAATTTCTTGGAAGACCTCCCAATCTGTCGTTATCACCTTTGAAGGTCAATCTCTTCCCTCCCATATATATTTATTCTTCAACTCATTACCAGTTGAAATGTATACTTATCCGACCACTCAATGCTTCAACTGCTGCCGTTTTGGTCATACCAAAGCTGCATGCAGATCTCAAACCAGATGTTTTAAATATGGAGAAAACCATGCAGCTGACCAATGTCCTTCTTCCTCCTCACCTAAATGTTTTAACTGCTCAGGCTCACATACAGCCATCAACACTTCTTGCCCAGAACAATCTCGCCAAAAAAATATCAAAATTTCTATGGCCTCTCTGAACTTGTCTTTTCTGCAGGCTTCTAAACTATTCCCGCCTGTCGAAAAATCATTTGCTGAGGCTTTATCCAGCAACTCCTCATCCAACCCTCTTCCCTCCTCTACAACAACTTCTTCTCGTTCAACTAAATTCACATACAAAAATGCTATCTCTAAACCGGCTCCTGGATACGATCAGCAACAACACAACTCACTGCTCTTAAATCCCAATGGCTCATCTCTTTCAAATGCCACAAATGGGTGTGCAAATAATTATAATCCCTCCTCAATGAACTCTCATAAACTTTCTGAAAAACTCTCCCAAGACAATTCTTCATTTATCCAAACTCTTATTATGCTTCTAATTGACCTCATTTCTTCTCAAACTAATCTACCGTCCAACGCTGCTACTATTATTTCCACATTGAAATCATTTATTCAAAATGACTCTTCAGGATGTCAGAATACTTCAGTGGAATAGCCGAAGTGCTATTTCTAACAAATCTGATCTCCTTAACCTATTAAATTCCAACTTTATTTCTTTGGCTGCTATCTCGGAGACTTGGTCTACTCCATCCACCCACTTTAATGTGGGAGGGTATTTCTGTCTCCGCGACGACCGCCCAGAAGGTACGGGCGGCGGTGCTGCCCTTTTTATTAAAAAATCAATATCATTTTCCCCAATAAATAATATCAAACCCCCCAATGCTGACTTCCAAATGGTTGCAGCTAAAATAAAGGATACATCCTTTATTTCAGTCTATCTTCCTCCAACAGCCCACTTCGATAAACAAATTTGGTTGCAAATTGTAAGTCAACTAAGCCCTCCTTTCTTTATATTAGGCGATTTTAATGCCCATTCCCCCGTCTGGGGTTCTGCTTTCTCCGACCGAGATGGTCGAAGTTTGATGGATTTCCTACATCAATCCAACCTTTTCCTTTTGAATGACGGATCTCCTACTAGGATCTCACGCCCAAGCACAAACCCTAGTGCAGTGGATCTCTCGATATGCTCTATTAGTCTAGTTTCTCTCACCTCGTGGGTGGTGTCCACCGAACCTTGCTCCAGTGATCATTTTCCGATCACCATTACTTATCAAACTTCTTTCCAATCAGACAAGTCTCATATTTCGACAAAGGTTAAAACAAAACACACCAAATGGGATGAATTTAACTCTCAAATGGACAAGTTCCTACTCAATTTACCCGCCACCGATATATTTTCCGTCATAGATGATTATAATAACTTCAAATCAATGCTCATAACTGCAATAAATAAATCAAATCCTCCCCCTAAAACTAAATCTCTCAAAAAACTCCCTCAAACTCCCTGGTGGGATGAGGAATGCTCCAAAGAAGTAAGAATTCGGAAAGCTAAATCTCTTACCTATCGTTACAATATGACTATGGAGAACTATCTTATATACAAAAACGCTGAATCCAATTCCAAAAGGGTATTGAGGTCAAAAAAAAAGATCCGGATGGTACAACTTCTGCAGTTCAGTATCTCCGAACACTCCAATTTCGGAAGTTTGGTCTATGATCCGAAGATTTCGATCCTCCTTCAGTTCACCATCTCCTCGAGCGTCTCATTCTAAATGGATCGATGAATTCTTGGACCTAATTGCCCCCCCTTCTGTACCTAACTTAGATGAAATAACGCCCATCTATAATACTCCTATGTCTAATTATTGGCTAGACTCCCCGTTCACCTTAATTGAGCTAAAAAATTGTTTATCAACAGTCAAGGACTCATCTCCAGGCAGAGATGGTATACCTTACAGCATAATCAAAAATAGTAATGATAATGTTCTAAACCACTTCTTAAGCATCTTAAATAAAATCTTCCAGACTGGTATAATGCCTGATGACTGGAGTTGTCAAATAATCATCCCTATTTTAAAAACAAACAAATCACCAAATTCTGGATCCAACTACAGGCCAATCGCTCTTTCATCCACCCTCAGTAAACTTTATGAAAAATTAATTAAAAACCGATTAGAATTTTTTGTCGAGAGTAAACAGCTTCTCTCTCCATCTCAATTTGGATTTAGGAAAAAAAATCCACTCAAGATAACCTTGCCATCATCAGTACTGATATTAATTTATCAATTTCTAAACAGAAAGTTTGTCTTGCCGACTTTATAGATATAGAAGGCGCCTTTGACAATGTTTCCATCCCAATCTTGAAAAAAAAACTTCTAGGCCTTGGCCTTCCCCCCATGTTTGTCCAATCTATTATTAATCTATTTCTAGATAGAAAAATTTTCATTGAACTTCCAGATATTTCTCCTCAAAGTAGGTCTATTTGGAAGGGTTTACCACAAGGCGATGTATTGTCCCCCTTACTGTATAATATATACACATATGATATGCATGTCGCTATTCCCCCACAAGTAAAAGTAATTGAGTTCGCAGATGACATAGCTTTCTTCTTATCATCCAAAATCATTCCTCTCGCCGTCAAATATCTTAACGAAGCCATGAATGCCCTTTGCACATGGCTCACGTTAAATGGTCTTGAACTTTCAATCCAAAAGACTCAGTGTGTCACCTTCTCAAACCGCCATAAAAACCCCCCCGTTCAAATTTTATTTAAAAATTCTCCCATCCCCAACGCTTCTGAAGTAAAATTTTTGGGAGTAACATTTGATAGGAAACTTAAATGGTCTTCCCATATTAATAATTTAGTTACTAAATGCGAAAAAAATATAAATATCATCAGATCATTATCTGGCGTTTGGTGGGGAGCTCACCCTACTTGCATTAAGTTGCTTTACAACGCACTTTGTTATGAAAATAACATACGATTTTCACTCTAAGTAAGAACCTGTCAAATCTGTGATTTATCTTGTCTATTGTTTATGCTCTGGCAACTTAGAACTTTAACAGGAAGTGAGAAAAAATTCAAGATGGTGGCACTTCCCGGCCGGGCACAAGAGAGACAGGCTGTCCGGTCGGGGGGTCAATTATTTTTCTGTAGGTCGGAGGATCTAATCGAAAGTTATTTCATGGATTTGTGATTAATACCGAAATGTTCAGTTTGTGCTTCAAGCTTAGAAGTCTAGTAATATTTCCCGCGAGTGGAATTCGCTCCGAATGGCGTGAATAATGATAACGTTTTTCACCATGTGTGGCCTTGGGGGTAATCAGAGTTTATCCAAGCGATCGGTGATTATTTATGCCGATAAACTGTTTTCGCCGAGTGCATTTTGATTCGGAGCATTTTTAAATCGGACCTCACATCTGATGCCGTCGTCTACTACCTACATGGCTGAACCTCACATCTGATGCCGTCGTCTACTACCTACATGGCTGAACCTCACATCTGATGCCGTCGTCTACTACCTACATGGCTGAACCTCACATCTGATGCCGTCGTCTACTACCTACATGGCCGGACCTCACGAGGCCGTTGGCCAGCCACATCTTGATGCTGCCGTCTACTCCTCTTGGCTGGACCTCACTGGGCCGTTGGCCAGCCACATCTTGAAGCTGTCGTCCACTCCTCTTGGCTGGTACTCACTGGGCCGATACCAGTCACATCTGAAGCCGTCGTCCTCTAGCTACATGGCTGATTCATCTACTCCGCCATCCGCGGCACTCAGTGTTCGTTCCTCATAACTAAATACGTTCTTATTATTTTAGACAGGGTAGATAGATTCTACGTTCTGGTCGATGGGGGTAAGTTTTCACCTTTTTTGTATTTCTCTGTGAAATTTATCAAATATAATTTGTTACGGCCAGTCCAAAGTTTATCCAGATTACTTTCATTCTACAACCTTGCAACTTCCTTTCAAACGTCATGCATCTATTATTTATTTTCCCCGCCCCGAATTTTTTTAAATACATAACATGGCGCATCAACGTGGTTGGTTCGTATTTGTTCTTATTATTTGATTTTGAGTCGAAGTTGCAAGCATTTTAGTAATCATGTGTATTTGTTTTGTTTCGACGTGTCTCACATAAAACATAACCTATAAATGTTATTAGGTACATAAATGTCAGTCAACAGTGCGAACTTATTAAAGTGCCATCAGTGCAACCAACATAAATAACGATTTGTACGCATTATTATAATTTATTTTTATTTTACGGGCAATATTATTTTATTTTACGGGCAACACAATACTATGTGTCAACTTGACAGCTAGGAATGTCAAGCGTAAACAAACATCGCGATTTTGACAACAACTGTCAAAATAATAATACACTTTGAAAGTTTCGATAATTATGTTATGCAACCAATACTATACAGTGCTTATAAGTGCATTTAATTATATATTTGCCTCGCGGGAGTACAATATATTCATAGCTATCGTCATTAGCTAATTTATAATCATTTTATATTCAATACTTGCGGTTTCATAAGTAAACTTCAAAATGTCGACAATAATAGACAACATCAATAAGAAAAGGAGATGTGTCATACTGAAACAAATTCTTCAGGGAACAATATTTATTGTTCTTTTTGTAAATTAAAGGGGCATCTAATATCGGAATGTAGGAAGAAGAGTCACAACAACTCTAAACCTAGGGTTGCTTCTTTAAAATATGGAGATTCAAAAAAAAAAAAAAGGAAAAAAACTAAATGTGAGTCGCTCTGTTCACGCGCCTTCCTTTGCGCAGAGGAAGTGTGAGTGCAGAGTTGGCTCCGCTTGGTTAGACGGGTTCTTTCGGGCTCGAGTTCTGAGGTGGAGGTACCGCCGCCGAAGAAAAACGGAAAATTTAATTTTACTCTAGTTGATACTCGAGTATAATTTCTCATTAGAATAATAAGTTAAAATTTTGTAGATTATAAAAATATACATATTTTTAAGTTCGTCTTTTACGGAAAATTAATTTTACTCCAGTTGATTACTCGAGTATAATTTCTCATTAAAATAATAAGTTAAAATTTGGTAGATTATAAAATATATATACAAATGTGAGATGCTTCGAAACACAAATACATACATATTTCTGGTCACGATCAGTTCAACTTAGCTCATATTTATTTTTAAGTTTATTTTTATGTCAACTTGGATTATACGACGATATGAACCCGCATATCCTCTTGTATTCTAAGCTTAATATCATATGAACTGTGTTCATATACCTTTATATTGTATTACTTTAAGTAAAAACATATGGAATTATTCGCCCAGTATTTCAAGATGTTCCGAGTTTAAATATATTGTGCTTGCATAGGTCTCATTGCCCATTTGTCTATGTAAGTATCTTTACTATTACAAAAAATTCTTGTTAAGTTTCTATAAACAAGTTACTACTGAACTAATATTAATAAATTTATATAATATTAAAACTTCATCATTTGAAAAATGTAAATCAATCCTAAAAATAAATTAGTGATTGATTGGTTCCTGTGAGAACCTCGGTAATTAGTTACACTAATACTACAATTTACAAATTGAACCCTCGGGGACAAAAGACGAATACTTAATTGATTGGCACCATTTTTAACGATGGTTGTAGACTATTTATAGCACCATTTATTTACGATGGTCGCTAACAATTCTATTGGCACCATTTTTAACGATGGTTGTTTACTAAATAATGTGGCATCATTTTTGCGATGATTGTAAGACTATTCATAACACCATTCATTTACAATGGTTGGTTATATCCTGTATTTCATATACCAATGGTAAAATAAACTTATATGTTGTTTTCTATTGTATAACTATCAGAAAAACTAAACCCACGAGACCAGTTTAGGGAGTTAGATAGGAATACTCTTCTATAGAGGAACTCTTCTTTTCCAAAATGGATTTAGAATCAGTGATAAAGTGCAGATGGTACACCATCTACGAGTGTAGCCTACTTTGGCTTATTTAAAAAAGTGAATCTGAACAGTGATGCTTTGTGCATATTTAATGTTTTGATGTATATTGATGTCATGCTTTAGTGATAATATTTGTATACTAATTTTAAGTTCTATTCTGTTATAGATGCTACGTCTACGGTAGTCCCAGACGAGAGTCAGAATACATCACCCAGCGTCGTACATGCTGCGGGTGATTACGGGCCCCGTCCACGTATCTTCTTACTGCTAATTGTGTACAATTTAAGGTCTTTATTTCTAAGTTCTGATTTTGTTATATCTAATACTCTGAACTTCAATTGGATGCGCCGCAGACTCATCCATCATGTCTTACGCATGATGGGCGCGACTGATTTTGTGACACACCCTTTTGCAAGCATACTATTACTTTTAGTACATTTCTGCTATATAACTCGTTTTTTTATGTTATTATATCATGTATGTTTTAGGAACCCATCAGACCAAGTTAGGGTATCTCTTAGCTCAGGCTTTTGTTTTGTTCTCCTTGTGTTTGAGGGCAAACACGTTGGGGGCGACCGGGGTAATGTTATGAAAATAACATACGATTTTCACTCTAAGTAAGAACCTGTCAAATCTGTGATTTATCTTGTCTATTGTTTATGCTCTGGCAACTTAGAACTTTAACAGGAAGTGAGAAAAAATTCAAGATGGTGGCACTTCCCGGCCGGGCACAAGAGAGACAGGCTGTCCGGTCGGGGGGTCAATTATTTTTCTGTAGGTCGGAGGATCTAATCGAAAGTTATTTCATGGATTTGTGATTAATACCGAAATGTTCAGTTTGTGCTTCAAGCTTAGAAGTCTAGTAATATTTCCCGCGAGTGGAATTCGCCCCGAATGGCGTGAATAATGATAACGTTTTTCACCATGTGTGGCCTTGGGGGTAATCAGAGTTTATCCAAGCGATCGGTGATTATTTATGCCGATAAACTGTTTTCGCCGAGTGCATTTTGATTCGGAGCATTTTTAAATCGGACCTCACATCTGATGCCGTCGTCTACTACCTACATGGCTGAACCTCACATCTGATGCCGTCGTCTACTACCTACATGGCTGAACCTCACATCTGATGCCGTCGTCTACTACCTACATGGCCGGACCTCACGAGGCCGTTGGCCAGCCACATCTTGATGCTGCCGTCTACTCCTCTTGGCTGGACCTCACTGGGCCGTTGGCCAGCCACATCTTGAAGCTGTCGTCCACTCCTCTTGGCTGGTACTCACTGGGCCGATACCAGTCACATCTGAAGCCGTCGTCCTCTAGCTACATGGCTGATTCATCTACTCCGCCATCCGCGGCACTCAGTGTTCGTTCCTCATAACTAAATACGTTCTTATTATTTTAGACAGGGTAGATAGATTCTACGTTCTGGTCGATGGGGGTAAGTTTTCACCTTTTTTGTATTTCTCTGTGAAATTTATCAAATATAATTTGTTACGGCCAGTCCAAAGTTTATCCAGATTACTTTCATTCTACAACCTTGCAACTTCCTTTCAAACATCATGTAGATGGGATATATTTTTCCCCGCCCTGAATGGAGAATTATGCTCTACCGTCGGTAGGTCGGTTTGGCGAGCTCTTTTCCAGTTCAACCACTGGAAGGGACTCTGGCGCGTTGGCCTTCAAAGACCAACAAAGTCAAACTTGGCCACCCACTATTCAATCATATTAACAGTCAATAATGTACTTAGAAAAACCACACACAATAACAGCCTATTAACACATCTATGGGCTAAGTAAGTATCGTAACATTGTGTCAAATACTTATTCATAACAACTTATTCGAAGCCATCTTGACTATGCCTGCCCATTTTTTAGTACTGCCTCAAAAAATGTACTTGATAAATTAGACAAAATTCAATCTAAATCTTTGCGAATTATAACTGGAGCGATGCAATCATCACCCATCAATTCCCTTCAAGTAGAATGTTTTGATCCTCCTCTTTATTTAAGGCGTCAACTATTTGCTGACAAATTTGTTCTTAAATGTTTAAATTCTAAATGTCATCAGATTATCCCCAGCGTCTTGTTGTTCATTGACTCAACCCATTCATCTACAATCAGAGCTTCAGCTTAACCTCTTCCTGACATCTGTAAAAAATTTAAGTCTCTCTCAGAGCTTCACATCATCCAAAATGATCTACTTCCCTTATACAAATTAAAATATAGTCACGTCACCCTATCCCCAACAATAATAGAAGGGATCGGAATCCTTAAAAGTCATTCCAATCTCCCGGCCCGAACTGTCAATAATATGTTCAATGACATTATTTCATCTAAATGGCTCAACTTTTCTCTTTTATTTACTGATGGATCCAAATCTCCCGACTCTCCTAACTGTGGTATAGGTATTAACGTTTACCACAATAATTCTAATGACAGAATATTTCATTCAATTTCAAATCAATTTTCAACATTTTCAGCCGAGTGTATTGCAATAATAGAATCTCTCAAATATATAATCAAAAATAATTTTGAACATTCCCTCGTTCTCTCTGACTCTCTCAGTTCCCTCCAAAAACTTAAATCCAGTCCTCTTCTTCATCCTGATGATCACTTTGTATGCCTTATTCAAGGGATGATAGCCTCCATTCAAAGCTCTGGTAAAACTGTAACTCTGGTTTGGATTTCTGGACATGTTGGTGGGTAATGATGGGTAATGATATTGCGGATGCCTTGGCAAAACAAGGAGCGTCCAACCCTGTTGTTACCCTTGTAAACCACATTCCCCTATCTGACATTTTTTCCATCATCAAAGATAGATCCCGCAATGTTTGGTCGGAGTATTGGCACATTGCTAGTCAATCCAAGGGAGCCCGCTATGCCTCAATACAAAGGACTATTCCATCAAAACCGTGGTTTCAGCAATTTCCTCATTTTTCCAAAAAAGAAATTTCTTCACTCATTCGAATGAGGATCGGACATTGTTCCGTTCCTTCCCATCTTTTTAAAATTCACGTTGTTGACTCCCCAGATTGTACATTCTGTGGTCTAGAAGTGGGAACTTTATCTCATATTTTTTGAGATCACATATTTTTTGGTTGTCCCTCTCTAAACAAATATCCTCTCTTCTATCAAGCCTTATCTAAAATTGCCTCCCCTCCATTCAACATCTCATCTCTTCTAAGTCTGAACTCGACTCCAATTTTCATTATAATTTTGAAATTTGCCTATTTAAATAAAATGAATATTTAAATTCACCTTTCATTTCTCAATAATTTTAAATGATGGCCAAGAACACCCTTGAAGGGTGAAAGCCAGAAATAATGGAAAAAAAACCTGAAAATCGCAGATTGATCATAAAAATGTTGTCATAAAAACATTTTAATATTTACTTGAATTATTAAATGTTTTATAATTTAGTCATAGAATGAAATACACAATAGTGTTTAAATAATTATGTTAACCCACAAGCTTAAAATCAGTGCTCAATCTCACGCAATTTTTATTGCGGTTTTATGGAAAACATTAATTTATAATGTAGCTTTATGGTTAACAATAACGACATCTATTATTATATGACTATACAACGTTGTATTGAATATAAATGTAGGTTGAACGGTTTATTATTTATGTTTCGATAAGCACCTGTCAAAACCACAAAAGTAAATTAAAATTACAGCGTAATTTTTTTACTGACATGACCTACTCAAATTTGGAAAACAATGGAAAATTATACTTAAATTTTTATTTATAATTACGAAAATCAAATGAATTTCATTTATTTTACCAATTTATGAAGTCAAAAACTAATTCGTTGAGTTCAAAAACTTTGTAAATTTTTCAAAATTAACTTTTTTATTACATTACGTGTTGCTAAGAAAGTATGTTGGAAAAATTTAAGGTTTTATTTGCTTAGTCTCTTTTGACCATTATTATAAGTTCCGTTACTTAAACACATTACAATAATCGATTCTTGCTTTAAAGGCCTCATACACCTCCCTGCAATCTGAGGCAATATTGGGGGAGTGGTGGGGAGCACCCTAGATCACTACCTTGATCACCACTTGAGTAAACACATCGGCCATAACTCCGAAATCGGGACCAGTGACCCCACGATATCAACTCGGCTAGCCTTTAGTCATCCATTGTGTAGTGAAATAATTTTTATTTTGGCGTCAGTTTACTTGCAAACAATTTATTAGCCAGTTTTTCACCTAAATCGTCGTTTTCCGTATTTTTTAAACTTAATTGCACGCATGAGATCGCCAGAGCCGTTCCTATTTTTGGCGTTTGGATAGTGTTGGCGCCATCTTGATCGATGAGCGCTTTGCTGTACAGTTTCACACTGCAGTAAAGGCGGGTATGTAGAGAAGTCGCCAATCTCACCACCACCAACACCTCCCTAAATTGCCTTCGGTTGCAGGGAGGTGTGTAAGGCCTTTTACCGTCACTGAACATAAAATCAACAGAATTGTGGTATTTATCAATTTGAAAATAAATTATACCTTCAATAAAATAAGTCATTTCGACTTGCCAAGCCCATGACAGGCCAATGAAATATATTTTCAGTTCAAAAAATAATTTCAGTGTTCGAAAACATTGAAATTTTTTAACACAGATGAGTTAAAATTGGGCTCACTTTGGGCAAACAGATACGTTCACCACCCATTTCTACATGTTTATCTCTTTAGTATCTATAATGGAAAAGCTCCTCCAACTCCTAAATCTGTTACATAAATATTTTTCACAGTGAAATTGAGAGTTTACACGGAAATTAGGCAATTTTAAACTCATTAAAACATTCAAGTACCAATTTTTTAATTAAGTATTTGAACTTGCACTCTAGGTCAGAAAAAAATGAAAACGTTTCAGTATTGTTGAAGTAATTTTTTTAAACATTTTCTAGTAATATGTATCAATTTACCGTATCCGTATAACTAGCAATCCGAGGCGTGCATTTCAGGCACTTAAGGACTGCCTACCCTACCATACTAACATTAAATTATTGCAAGAAATCAATGTACACTTTCAAAAGCATACCGACCTACTATAACCTGTCAAAAGCAGGAACTAAGTATGCGAAATGACGCACGTGTCATATTCAAATATTGTCTGTATTTTACACAAAAAGTACATGTTTTCGTAAAGCGCAAGGGAAGATTTCTTTGTGTTAGTATTGAAAAAAGCCGTGGCTTTTGGTGCAAATCAAAAATGTCGCAATCAATGCCATCTGTTGGTACCTATATTAATTGATATAACCTTATGAAATAAAAATCGTATTATGTTGGCTATCTTTCATCCAATTGTACTGTCGAAAAATGTATATTTTAATATATATCCAGTAATTGGCTTGTAATATGCATAAATGAAGCTGAAAAAAAATCCTTAACCTATAAAAATTTCGAAAATTTTTACAGCGGATGTAATTTACACCTCACGAATAAAAAAGATCTAGAAACAACTATTTTTTTTAATTAGTTTTTGCTTAAATTTTCCCCTAACTCTAAGCCGCGACTTCTCGCAATCTTACATGGCCGGAATAAAGGTTTGAAGTCAGAAAATAACCAAAATGACTCAAATACTAAATATGCAGTCTCGAAACTATTTTTTTTTTACTTAATGTGTGCGTGGTTCTTATCCAGATTTAAATTTTTTATACTTACCTTGTCTTAAGTTTTGTTGTTGTTGTTGTTAAAAATTAATTAGCCATACGAATACGAGACAAATGGCGTCAGTCAAAACAGATTCAAATTATGGTTGTAATAATGCTGCTACCATAGACTGATTCAAAAGTTGTACGTTGACTCATGATCAGAACTAAAATATTTTTTTCTCATATAAAGACCCACTCAAGCGATCGCTTCAATAACTGGAATATGAGTTGAGCGATTGGATTATCTGAGCGTTCGAGTTGGATATTTTTGGCACTCATTTAAAACCTCTCCCTCATTTAGTACCTCTGAATTTTAATACTGAGATATACATACTGATTATAGTGCTATAAAGCCAATGAATTGACCTATTTTTTACTGTTTATTCTTTATTTTCAGGATTTATAAAAACATGTTGAAAAATCGTAAACTTTATAAATGCGCGACTTCTGCGAGTCGAAAATGGCACATCATGGAGTGCGATCACTCAAGACGTTTTGCAAACTCGGCATAATATTCCGAAAATAGCTGGAGTGGATAACTCACAAAACAATTTTTCAAAACTAGTAGTTACATTACACATTAAAATAAGTAATTAAATTCATGATAAGTTATTCTAATATATTATTATTATTAGTCTTTTATAAATAGAAGATGTTTTCAATGGACGAAATATAAATAAAAGAAGGCTACAATAACATATTACAAGCTACAATAATAATGAATGTTAGCATAGTATTATTGAAGTGTTTTATTGGGTTCTATAAATTTTATCTGTTCCAAAAAATCATCATGCATATCACATGTTTGTAAAAGACCGTATGGGCATATAATATAAATACTATAGATTTTACGTTACTAAATAATATACATACGTTTTTAATTCTAAATTCATTAGCTAACACATCTGTAGATATTTAGACGAAACCTCCTTCCGTAAGGCCGGGAAAGACTCGATATTTAAATTTTATTATTCATAATTATAATGTTAAAACACAGAATAATTAAAAATCTTAAAATGTTTAGAACAAATTAACAAATTTTTTTATAATAGATTTTACAATGCTACTTACGAGTGTTTTAACAATACTACCCATCTCAGTCAAGAAATCCATTCTCAACGTATATATTATTGAACGATACATATAATATGCATACTACGGCTTAAAGTTGACACGCTTGAGTTTAGAAGCACAGCGGAACTGGAGCATAAACTGAAGCTTTGATGAGGAGCTTAACGGCCGAATGTAACCTTCGGGTCGCAGTGTATGGGGAGATAACCAACCAACCAAGCCAGAAAAGCCCAGAAAAAAACATTCGCGATAAAAACCTTGATAATAACAAGGAAAGAAAGGCCACAAAAGCCGACTACAAAACAGGCCTTTGTGCGACTCGGATTTTGAAGTGTCATACATGTGATCAAGTCAGTGCCATCGAGCAATGACAGTTTGCAAATAGCGGTGATTGCTGTTGATACTCGTCATTAATTTGTGTTGTTTTACCACAATAAAAAATTAAGCATATAACAAAACGAAGAGACGAAACAGCTTAAAAAATAAAGACTGCTGTCAAAATAGTCTAGCTAAGTATCCATTACAAGAATTCCTTATTAACATCAGCCATTATTTAATGCTTTTTTGTGCAGAAAATGGAAAATGAACCAAATACATCAGCAAATGTACATACAGTTTTTTAAGACACGGCGAATGAATAAAGAAAGGGAATGGTAGAGGAAATCAGAGAAACCAGAGGAAGACATGGCAAAATTAAGAGAATCAAATCGGCCTCCGTCGTGGGATGGTTAAGATCTTTTGAGGAACTGAAATAAATGAATTAAATATAACATGTAAATTTATATTTATTTATTTGTTTGTTACAAAAATATTACAGCATAGATTTTGACTGTCCAACTAGGAAGGTCTCCCGTTCTAGGACAATTATAGAATTACACTCTAGAACGTGTCGGAAATATACAAAACATGTACTATTTTTGAAAAGGCCGCGCAGCTTTTCCTCGTATAGTTTCAGCAAACCGTTTTCCATATTGTAATAAGCTAATGAATACCTGTTACCACAGAACTAAACAAAGAATCAACGCAGATTTTGTAACTACAATGTCAAAGGAGCTAAAAAGGCTAATATTGAAACGGGTGTTCACATTGAACTCTATGATATTTTTACTAATGATAAATACTTTACAAACAATACTTTACAATAATTGTATATGTTAATGTTAATTATAATGCGCATGGACATCACAAAACTAACACATGGAACTGCAATAAAATCAGACTTCCTAAAAAGACAATACGCAATACAGTTTATTCTACAAGGAATGAAATATTATCATGCGCTCCCGGAAACCATAAAAATTACACTAATGAATAAATTTAAAATAGATTGTAAGAACCACATTAAGCCATATGTAAGTTATAATTAATAATTTGTAAACTTTAATGTGTAATAACTAAAATAAAGTAAACATAAACAAAATAATAAATAAAAGAGCATAATAATATTTCATAGAAGTATTTCATTCATGACCGTATCCATGGAATAGAGATTAGAGAAATAAGATCAACCCAGCACAAAATGTCTTGAATTGAGTCTTTTTTGACTTAAACATTCGAGTATTACAGTAACGTTGCAATTTTTCTCGCGATAAGTTGTTGTTTTCACAAAATTTTCACGGCTTTTTGAGGCAGAGATGTTGAGTCAAACGATTATGCCGCTTTACCGGATACAAGAGTCCTTGTGTTGAATAAGCTAGAGCTTTGAAAGTCCAGGTGCTGTTTTATCGCAATTTTGTTGATAAAAGCTCGTTTTATTTATGTAGCGTGATGAATTACAATTTCATGACACTGATGTATCGCTGAGATACAATATTCGCGTTCTGCAAACACGAACTAATTGCTTTTTCAATGAACGATTATCAAAATAGACAGTAAAAACTTTTATGAAAGGCAAACATTGATTTATAACTGAACATTATTATTTGTACGAGTAAAAGTTGAAATCTGGATTTTATCTACAGATCTCTTTACTAAAAAGTAAAATGAATGGACCAGTTTTGAAATAACTTAGCTAAAGAATAATGTTTCAAATCGTTTAAAAAAGAATTTTCAAAATACATAATTAATTAGTTAAAAATAAACTTTTTCATGTCTCTTTTACTAATATACAAAATTCCAATTATTGGAATAGTTATCGATTTTTTTTCTAAAAGTCTAACAACGTTCCCAAAAAAATAAATTTATAAAGGCGTGAATGTGAAAACCTTACTAATTGGAGCGTAAAATAGTTCATGGAACGATGTGTAAAATGTATATATTGCTTATCCAGCCAAGGGGGGTTGTCTATCTGTTGTGTAAACTTGAAACAATAATAATTTCTCATTGAAATTTTTCCAAGGTATTTTAAACGTTCTTTTTTTTTAATTTTGAAGATGTCATAAACAAATACCCTTTAAGAAACTAAATAAAATTATCTTTTGCATTTACTATTTGAAATATAACTGAACATTTAAAAAGTGCAATATTTTAATTAGAACATTTCAGAGAAATCATAATTCTAAAAATATTATCTTATATTTAAAAAATTTTTAAAATGTCACTTCACTTTTCAAATCGTTCATACAATAAAAAATGATTCAAATTTATAATAATAATTCCCAGATAATAACCAAAAATTACTAAAGATTCATTTTTACACAATACAAACGTTGATTTCTTAGATTTGTATTTATCCAAATAAGCATAAAGCATTTATGTTATTAAAAAATATCACTTTCATGAATTTTTTATAAGATTCACTCGGTAAATTAAAAATTAAAATTTCTAAAAAAACCTACCTTTTTCCAAAAACATTAAAGTAACTCGCTAACTCGCAGTGCCACAGAATGTGCTCGGCTGTCTGGTTAGTGTCACCACATGAACAGTTCGGATGAGGAGACAAAGTAAGCTATGAAGCCGCCCCCTGAGCTCCTGAGTCCCTGATAGTCATTTAGTGAACCAGGTTTATGTGCGCCCCTTCCATTCTGATTTTAACTGAAGGGAAGAAATAATGTCAATCTATCCATCGTTGACCTATCCCATCGCTCTTGCCATACACTCAGCGTTCTATCTCGAATGGTTTTCAATAAGCCAGGAAGTGCACCGCTCCGCCTGGTGCCAGTTCGACTCCCAGGTGAACAGCGGCCCAACTTCTTGTCAATGCCTTTTTTGTCAAAACTTCCGTAATCACCAAGTCAATCGCAGTATGCCGGCCAGAACCGGCAATGCATTTCGCATGTAGCCACAGTGTCCGAAAGCGCCAAAATAAGCCCCGCTCGAGGGAACACACCCCTTTATAGGAGGCGAAATTTCGGAGTCCGTAATCCCCAGTCACCCGTTGAAAGCCTTCTCAATTTCAAGAATAGGGCCTCGGCCCTGCTAGAAACGCTCTTGACTTGCGCTAGAAACGAAAAGCATATATCTAAAGTGACGCCTAAATAATAATAAATAACCGCCTGGTGCTTTCAACGAAACTAAAAGTGGAGCCTCCCATTCTGGAGGAAGACTTTCTGGCACGACTGAACATACCCTTCATCAAGAGTCCTACGGTCTTATGGCCAGCAAAGTTAAGCCTGTTTCTCTTACCCCATTCAAGAATTTCACGCAGACCTTCTTCTGCTTTATTCTCCACTTGCATTCTCGATTACTGCAACGGCATTTATGCCAGCCTTCCAAAATATCAAATTGACAAACTTCAATCAGTGTTTAATGCAGCAGCACGGCTCATAACCGGTTTCAAAATATTCGCACATTTCAGCACACCTTCGTAACCTTCACTGGCTCAAGTGCCCTGAAGAAATCCAGTACAAACTGTGCTGGATGGTGTTTAAATCCATCAATGAAATGGCCCCACCCTACATCTCTGAACTATGCGTCCCGGAAAACACTGGTCTGAGGCAGTCAACTCTTAGATCAGCAACATCATCAGCTGTAGGCAGATTGATAGAACCTAAGCGCAAGCCAAATACTAGTTTGGTGATAGCGCTTTCGAAGTATCTGGGCCGAAGGCTTGGAATAAACTCCCTCCGGAACTAAGATCCATAACAAGTCAAACAGAATTTAAGTCTAAACTAAAAACTTACCTTCTTAAGCTGTCGTACCCTTAAATTAAATATACCATTCCTAAGAGAAAGTCCAGTTATATTCAATTTTTCAATTAAGTCCTAAATCCTGTATCTAAATTTCGCCAATAAACAATTACTTTATGTTAATTAAGTGTTAATCTCAAGTGACCTACCAGGTAAGTATTGTACTGTATATTTTCTCCATAAATAGTTAAATAATAACATAGATCACTGTAGAAATGTATTATATGTTTGTACAGCGCCATTGAGGTGTTTTTGCACAAAAGGGCGCTATACAAGTCATCCAAGTATTATTATTATTCTGCTATCCCTTGAGACCAAAATAAGCTTATCATCTGCGTAGTCGACCGATATGCATCCTTCAAGCAAGGGTAAACTAGAGGAGTTGTCATAAAGTATGTTCCACGGGTCAGGATCAGGACCCTTGTAGACAGCCCATGTCAACGTCGCATATGATGAAAACATCACCGTTCATCACAACAACCTTTCTGTTACGAAAATAATCACTTATAATTTTGAACAGTAAAGGAGGGCATTTATTAGTAACACTTTGAAACAGAAATTGTACAGTATTTGTACAATGTGTAACAAAAACGCCGATTCACGGTTGGGGAGTGATTTTTTATTAGTAAGGCTGTATATATATTTTCAATTTTTATTAAAAAAACTCCTCTTTTACATTTGAAGGTCCCACCCATTGCTGCAAGATATTGTTAAAATGTGTTGAAAGATATTGTTAATTCTGAATTCAAAATATGATGTAGACTTATTTGGTCCTAATGGTCGAGTGGATAAAGACATTTTCCCGGTAAGACAAAGATCCTGAGTTCCATTCAGAGCTGAGACCGTTATCCTTTTATTTTCTGTTTCATGTTTCGTTTAGATTTGTTAGTATTATATTTTTCTTCAATGATATATTACATTGATGAATATAACCTTAAAAGGTTAAAGAAAAGTTGTTACAATAAAAATTTTATAATTCTGAGTTTGAGATGTGTATTTCTTTTGTTTAATTTTTTTTTAAAGAAAGTTAATTATATACGTTATAATTATGATAACATTCATGAGACATGGGAACTTGAAATGATAAGCCCTCAGTATACGTGATTACTTTAACTATTATCTCAAAGTAATTACTTGTTCATTAGGAAGCATTTCGAAATTGTTTCATTAGTAAAATTAAAACGTGAAATCTATTAGAATTGTTGAAGTTTAAATACTAATTTTCTTCGCAGTAAATCATTTTATTGTGAAAATAATCATTTGATTGACATTCCCATAATGACAATGTTTGCGTTTTCTTTGCCTTCAGTGCTTTTTTTGCTGACATGATAAATCCGTTAGCAAGATTTAATTTCACTTTTTCAAATAGATGTCGAATTACTATGACTAAATATAATAGCTTAATAGACACACCACCAGAATGGGAGTATGGCTACTACCCGTGGCTCTATCCTACTGACTTTCTCTTGGGCATGATCGGTATGAACCATCTACGGGTCAGAAAAGATGTGCATATTGAATCACACTTCTTCAATCTGATTCGTGGATGGTTTAAAAATTCGACTATCATGTAGAGTATTAGTCTCTATGTTCCTGATGGTTATCTCCGTCACCGACAGCATAGACTGTTTTATCTCCCGGCTTGCAGGACTAACTTTCCAATGGTCATGCCGGTGGGGAGAGCAGTCTTGCTGTTGAACAGAATCAATTCGGATATCGACATATTTAGCATCGGCGAAGCTCCATTAAAAAGGCAAGCTCTATTGATGCTGGTATAGTTGATACACCGCTTACTTATTATGTAATAAGATGTTACAAATGTACTTAAAAACTAATTAAAATGTAATTTTGTAATGTTTTTAAAGGAATAAACAAATTGAATTGACAATTTAAATGACAGTGATAAATAGTCACTATAACTAAATAAACGGCAACGTATCAAATAGTGTGAACTCGAAATCAAAATTATGTGCTTACCATCTGCTTTATTTATTGCAAATTCTCTGTCAAACCACGAAGTGATTTATTTATTCATCTCCTGAAATTTACAATTCATAACATTATATTTATTATATCAGTTGAGACGTAGCATTGTGTTAAACAAATATTTATTGCAAATTGAAGTCAATGAAGTTTTATTAAGAAAATGCAGACCTCAGAAGAATGAGAAATTTACTTTGATTGTATTTATTCTCCCAAATAATTAACTATTTATTTTAAGAAAAGCCTTGGTTGTGATATTGCAAAAACTAGGAATATATCCTTTTCAGTTTTGTTATATAATACAGTAATTCCTTGATTCTATTTGCCAAGTTCACGTTTATCCCGCATAAGATCGTTTCATTTTTTTATCTTTTAGCTATTTCAGGGTAATAAGTTGACAATTTAATATTACCTCCGCTAGGCAGCGTGCTCAGTTTTATCTCTCCGGTTTTCACGGTAGGTTAAGTTTAGAATGTAATATAATATACCGCATTTGGAGCTGGTATTAATACACCAAACCCTCTTCCGCCTACGCTGCACCAGCTACGAATGTTCCGCTATATTATTACAGGACTACTCTGCTACGCCGCTACGAACGTAGGTAAGGCAGGAACACGATTCCGAGGCTCTACGCCGCTACGAATGTACTTGAACTTTTAGATAAGTGACAGTGGAGGATGCAGAAAATAGCAAAGAAATTAAAAGTCTGGTGAGAAAACAGAACTTGGGAAATGGGCATTTAGAGAATCTGGTGAATTTCTACAAGGTGCTGTGAATGTTGATTGAATTGACGAAATTTCTTGAAAAGTGTATTTCAATCTTTAAAGATTTCTTGCTTAAGTAAAAATAAACATTACTTTACCTCTGGAAATAAGATGCATATGATTGAATGTAATATATTAAAGATAAAACATCAACTTTTTTTTAGAGAAACAAGATGAAAAAAGATGAAAAACATAACAGTATATATAAAATAAACAGATAATAAGTGAAAAAATATTAATTACAAATTATGCAAAGTCGTTTATGAAAGAAATTTAACCCTCTCACGCCTCAATATCGGGAAATCGGGTGGGACTCCATCCAGGGCATGATGATTATGGTATTCTTGGATTGGCGCAGTCTGCTCCATGCGCTTCCCATGCGGTAGCAGAGAAGCCCTCTTTAAGAGTGCACTCGTGTTTCCAGGATTATTTCCGTAAAGCTGCAGTATCTGTGTAAGCGGAATAGTTGGTGATGAGCACTGATGTATTATACTAGATGGTGATGAGCATTATTGTACATGACTTTTAGCTTATGCCATTAGGATGCAGTGTAATATTACCACAGTTCTGAATTATGCAGAGTGAGTATTGCGAATCTCTTCAATTTTTTTCAATCAGGTCAAAAACGGGATTGCAATCTGTTTCCTGATAAACTTTTAGAAAATTCCTATGATACCAAAACACGTATTCGCACGTACATTTTCCTTGATAATGTGTAACGAGGACATTCGAAAATATTAGAATTTTCATGAACACGTGTTCCGTCATAACAGGAAACCTGTAAAAAATTTATACGTATATGTTAAGGCCTGCAATCTCGTTTTTAACGGATTACCTATAATTTCAATAGAGTCTTAATAACTTACCTACTCATTTTTCTACGTGCGCGTTGAACGGCATTCTTTTTACTTTTGTGCCTTAAATCTGAAAAACAAAAAAAAAACTATTTACTCCAAGAGCAATAAGAAAGCTAGAAAAAATATGTACAGTTAATACCCACCTTTATTTTTTTTAAATCGAATGATGCTAAACAAACAAAAACTCTGAAAACAATGATAAATTATTTACAGCCACCTCGAGCTACTAAATAATTGTTCATTTTGTAATCAAATTTGTTGAATAAATACTCAAGAGAATATTCAATGTACGTGGGTAATGAAACGAGCTGCGTATAGGGATATATAATATTATTTCGAGGATAACAATAAACTGAACTATAATATCCGTTCCTTCTGTTATTGTTCTTTCATCACCGGAGCCCTGTCTCTACGGGACTACGGGTATACTTGAACGGCTCTACAGCGTAGGCATCTGGGTCAACATCCCTCACTGGCTGAATAGTCCAGGCTATTGATTGACGTAGGGATGTGACAGACACAATGGGAATCGATAGCTCCTTCGACCCTGTATCTGCAGACTGAGCCATAATGCTTCAGTATACAAGGGGAAACGACAATGAAAATACTTTAATAATTGAATCATTTTCATATTATCCTGCACAAACCCAATTATGACTTATTAGAAAGTAGTTAAAAAAATTTTTTGTCAAAGTACATATAGATTGGAATAAACCACCCCTTTAGTTATACCGTGGAAGTACACAGAGGAAAATGAGTAGATATTGCTTATTTATCAAGAATCTCTTCAAATTATTCGTATTCCGATTAAAAACGGGATTGCAGGCCCTTACCGAATGATTTTTTCCCGAATGTTCCTGATCAGTAAAACACCAATGTATTATCACGATATCGGAACTTGTGTTCATAAAAACCCTAATATTTTAGCATTTCGTCATTACAAGTCAATAAAACAAATGCAGGTGCATGAACACGTGTTCCTATATTGTTGTGTATAAAGCTTCGGGCTTTTAGACACAGATGGCAGTGCTCGTAGTTTTAGCCTCCGACGACAGAGGGCGTCTCAGCTTCAGGTTAGGATTCATTTGGAATCCCTCTGGCAGATCGAATCTAGCTACTTCAGAGAAAGGTTGACGAACGCGGTTATATTGTACACGCGATATTCTAATAAACCAGTTAATAACAAGTAACCTATGTATTACTGAAAGAGGTATCTTCCATCCAAGGAGTGTTGGAAGTCTGTGGCAAGAAGTCCACGGCTGACTACCCTGAAGGGTAGAACATCACAGCTGGCGCAGTCGAAAGGATAACTGGAGAATTTTTTTTTTGTTGTCACACGGCAGCAAAATTTTGTCAACCGGGAACGTGAGGGCTAAGTCACGGGGTGACTTTCTATTGTGTTTTCCTTCGTGGAGAAGGGAGACAAGATTATCCAGGGCCGTGGAGGCCTAGGATCGACGATTTCTGTTCTAGGAATTAAGAGGCAATTTACCAGAGGACCATTTTAACAAAGGAATCCAAAGGAGGACCATTGCCAAGGCGAGCGGTGGACCTATTTGGAACAATAAAACATTGCCAACACGTGCGGTGTTTGCAGCATCTATCTATTGCCAAGGCGAGCGGTGGATAATAACAACTTTTGAAGGAATTTCTGGAAGATTGGCGGCGGAGAGAAGAGTTCCTGAGTTAAGTAGTTGTTTTTTTTGTTGGAGGTTATTGTTCCGGGATTTGTTTTTTTTCTTGTGTGTTTTTATTGTGGTCTGTGCTTCGTGTAGATATGGAATCGGGAAGAATTCCGAGTTTTAATCATCTCGAGGGAGATTGGTTCGTGTTTAAGCTTCGTCTAGAACAGTTTTTCGTTATAAATGATGAGATTAACGCGGATAAAAAAAGGGCGTTTCTGTTAAATCTTTTGGAGCCGGATACACTCTCTTTGTTGATAAATTTGTGTTTTCCACTTAGTGTTACGGACGTATCGTTTGATAAATTATGGGCACTTCTTGAAAAACATTGTAGTAAAAAGCGTTCAGTATTCAAAGAACGCGAAGTATTTTTTTCAGCAAGACAAGAGGCGGGCGAATCCATTAAAGATTTTGGGGTTAGATTACGGTCTCTGTCAACTTATTGTGAATTTGAAGCTAGGTTGGAGAAAAATTTAGTAGATATGTTTGCCATTGGATTATTACCGGGTCGCATTAAAGACAAGATTTACTTGGAAGGGCTGAAATTGTCACTTAGCGAACTAGAGGAAATAGCTAATAGTATGTCAGTTTTAGACGTTCCAAATAATTCAGTTAAATCAGAGGTTAACATCATCAGTAAGAATACTAGCAGTAGGCATTTTTCTAAGGGCAATAAACAAAAGTTTGCCGCGAGTTCATCTGTAAACAAATCGACGTATACAGTACCATCGGGTGCGAAAACCCAGTGCCGAATTTGCAAGAAAACGGGCCATTGTACTAATTCATGCAAATTTCGCAATGCGAGATGCTACAAATGCAATGAAGTAGGTCATCTGCAAAAATTTTGTGTGAATAATAACTTTTCAAATAGTGTAAATCCAATTGTTGAGGATTTTTGTTGTAATAATCATGTGATAGCTTCAATAAGAGAAAGGTTCAAGATAGTCAGTTTGAAAGCGTTGGGAGACGATCAAATAGAATCTAGAGGGTCAGAGTTTCAAGGTCTGGGAGACGGTCAGGGATAATCAGGATCGGTCAGCGTTTTAAGATAGTCGAGTCAGTAAAAACTAGGAAGCGCGTCAACAAGAATTAATCGTCGGGGCGCGAACACGGCTAAAATCATTTAGTGTAGAAGGAGTGATTTTTCTAACAGCATGAGTATTTTACTGCATGTGTGTGTGGTTGTTTCTTATAATTGTTTGGATTGTTGACACTAAGATGTATCGGTAAGTCTGTTATAATCTAATTATTAACACTTATTTCCCTAATGTAAACCAAGTAATTCAATTGTATTTTGAAGTAAGAGTATTCAACTTGAGTACTATAGGTAATTATGTTAAAGTCTTGAACGGAAGAACTTACGACAATAGTCCGGACCCGTTTAGCCAGGGCCATAAATCACCTAGAGGGCCGACCGGGACTCGGCCATTTCAAAACTCAAAAAAAAATAACCGGCAGATTATTCAACAATAGACATTGTTTACGAGTAAGGTACCTTTCGTTATTTAACATGAATTCTAATAATTCTCCGGTAGTTATATTAAGCGTCCAAAAATTTATTAAATATAAACCATTGTACTAATGCAATGTTTTTATAATCCGGCGAACGGTTATTAGTCGAAACAATCAGATACCTATAGGCAGAGTAGTAACGGATAGAACGGTAAATTATATGCTTCAATTTTATTATTTAACAATAAGTTATCGTATCCTCCTTGGGATTTCATTCATATTTCGCGGAATTAATACAGCGGATTGAAGTTAGTCGCCGAAAGAACACATCTGTCTGGCATTCCTATTCTGTTAAGTGAGATTTTCATTTTTCATAAGTTTGGCGGGAACGAAGTGCACGAATTTTCCGTAGGCTGTCCTATCTTATCAAAGCGACAAAAGCGAAGGGAACGAAATTGGTAATTGGCTTGCCTAATAGGGACTTTTTGTGTTAGCAGAGTCGATTATAGTCGACTTTATCCATTCGGACATTGATCCAATTGAACTTTGTCCATTTGGACATTGATACAATTGAACTTTGTCCATTTGGACATTGATACAATTGAACTTTGTCCATTTGGACATTGATACAATTGAACTTTGTCCATTTGGACATTGATACAATTGAACTTTGTCCATTTGGACATTGATACAATTGAACTTTGTCCATTTGGAGATTGATACAATTGAACTTTGTCCATTTGGACATTGATTTAATTGAACTCTGTCCATTTGGACATTGATACAATTGAACTTTGTCCATTTGGACATTGATACAATTGAACTTTGTCCATTTGGACATTGATACAATTGAATTTTGTCCATTTAGACCTTCATTCATTGGAACTTTGTCAGTTTGGACATTGATACAATTGAACTTTGTTAATTTGGACATTGATACAATTAAATTTTGTCCATTTGGACATTGATACAATTGAACTTTGTCCATTTAGACCTTCATTCATTGGAACTTTGTCCATTTGGACATTGATACAATTGAACTTTTTCCATTTGGACATTGATACAATTGAACTTTGTCCATTTAGACCTTCATTCATTGGAACTTTGTCCATTTGGACATTGATACAATTGAATTTTGTCCATTTGGACATTGATACAATTAAACTTTGTCCATTTGGACATTGATACAATTGAACTTTGTCCATTTGGACATTGATACAATTGAACTTTGTCCATTTGGACATTGATGCAATTGAATTTTGTCCATTTGGACATTCATTCATTGGAACTTTGTCCATTTGGACATTGATACAATTGAACTTTGTCCATTTGGACATTGATACAATTGAATTTTGTCCATTTGGACATTGATATAATTGAATTTTGTCCATTTGGACTTTGATATAATTGAACTTTATCCATTTGGACATTGATACAATTGAACTTTGTCCATTTGGACATTGATACAATTGAACTTTGTCCATTTGGACATTGATACAATTGAACTTTTTCCATTTGGACATTGATACAATTGAACTTTTTCCATTTGGACATTGATACAATTGAACTTTGTCCATTTAGACATTCATTCATTGGAACTTTGTCCATTTGGACATTGATACAATTGAACTTTGTCCATTTGGACATTGATACAATTGAACTTTGTCCATTTGGACATTGATACAATTGAACTTTGTCCATTTGGACATTGATACAATTGAATTTTGTCCATTTGGACATTGATACAATTGAACTTTGTCCATTTGGACATTGATACAATTGAATTTTTTTCCATTTGGACATTGATATAATTGAACTTTGTCCATTCGGACATTGATACAATTGAACTTTGTCCATTTGGACATTGATACAATTTAACTTTGTCTATTTGGACATTGATACAATTGAATTTTGTCCATTTGGACATTGATACAATTGAACTTTGTCCATTTGGACATTGATTCAATTGAACTTTGTCCATTTGGACATTGATACAATTGAACTTTGTCCATTTGGACATTGATACAATTGAACTTTGTCCATTTGGACATTGATACAATTGAATTTTGTCCATTTGGACATTGATACAATTGAACTTTGTCCATTTGGACATTGATACAATTGAATTTTTTTCCATTTGGACGTTGATATAATTGAACTTTGTCCATTCGGACATTGATACAATTGAATTTTGTCCATTTAGACCTTCATTCATTGGAACTTTGTCCATTTGGACATTGATACAATTGAACTTTGTCCATTTGGACATTGATTCAATTGAACTTTGTCCATTTGGACATTGATACAATTGAACTTTTTCCATTTGGACATTGACACAATTGAACTTTGTCCATTTGGACATTGATACAATTAAATTTTGTCCATTTGGACATTGATATAATTGAATTTTGTCCATTTGGACTTTGATATAATTGAACTTTGTCCATTTGGACATTGATACAATTGAACTTTGTCCATTTAGACCTTCATTCATTGGAACTTTTTCCATTTGGACATTGATACAATTGAACTTTGTCCATTTGGACATTGATACAATTGAACTTTGTCCATTTTGACATTGATACAATTGAACTTTGTCCATTTGGACATTGATACAATTGAACTTTGTCCATTTGGACATTGATTTAATTGAACTTTGTCCATTTGGACATTGATACAATTGAACTTTGTCCATTTGGACATTGATACAATTGAACTTTGTCCATTTGGACATTGATTTAATTGAACTTTGTCCATTTGGACATTGATACAATTGAACTTTGTCCATTAAGACCTTCATTCACTGGAACTTTGTCCATTTCGAAATTGTACAATTGAACTTTGTCCATTTGGACATTGATACAATTGAACTTTGTCCATTTGGACATTGATACAATTGAACTTTGTCCATTTGGACATTGATTCAATTAAACTTTGTCCATTTGGACATTGATACAATTGAACTTTGTCCATTTGGACATTGATACAATTGAACTTTGTCCATTTGGACATTGATACAATTGAATTTTGTCCATTTGGACATTGATACAATTGAACTTTGTCCATTTGGACATTGATACAAATGAACTTTGTCCATTTGGACATTGATAAAATTGAACTTTGTCCCTTTGGACATTGATACAATTGAATTTTGTCCATTTGGACATTCATTCATTGGAACTTTGTCCATTTGGACATTCATTCATTGGAACTTTGTCCATTTGGACATTCATCCATTGAAACTTTGTCCATTTGGACATTGATCCGATTGAACTTTGTCCATTTGGACATTGATACAATTGAATTTTGTCCATTTGGACATTGATATAATTGAACTTTGTCCATTTGGACATTGATTTAATTGAACTTTTTCCATTTGGACATTGATACAATTGAACTTTGTCCATTTGGACATTGATACAATTGAATTTCGTCCATTTGGACATTCATTCATTGGAACTTTGACCATTTGGACATTCATTCATTGGAACTTTGTCCATTTGGACATTCATCTATTGAAACTTTGTCCATTTGGACATTGATCCAATTGAACTTTGTCCATTTGGACATTGATACAATTGAACTTTGTCCATTTGGACATTGATACAATTGAATTTTGTCCATTTGGACATTGATACAATTGAACTTTGTCCATTTGGACATTGATTTAATTGAACTTTGTCCATTTGGACATTGATACAATTGAACTTTGTCCATTTGGACATTAATACAATTGAACTTTGTCCATTTGGACATTGATACAATTGAATTTTGTCCATTTGGACATTGATACAATTGAACTTTGTCCATTTAGACCTTCATTCATTGGAACTTTGTCCATTTGGACATTGATACAATTGAATTTTGTCCATTTGGACATTGATACAATTGAACTTTGTCCATTTGGACATTGATTTAATTGAACTTTGTCCATTTGGACATTGATACAATTGAACTTTGTCCATTTGGACATTGATACAATTGAACTTTGTCCATTTGGACATTGATACAATTGAACTTTGTCCATTTAGACCTTCATTCATTGGAACTTTGTCCATTTGGACATTGATACAATTGAACTTTGTCCATTTGGACATTGATACAATTGAACTTTGTCCATTTGGACATTGATACAATTGAACTTTGTCCATTTAGACTTTCATTCATTGGAACTTTGTCCATTTGGACATTGATAAAATTGAACTTTGTCCCTTTGGACATTGATACAATTGAACTTTGTCCATTTAGACCTTCATTCATTGGAACTTTTTCCATTTGGACATTGATACAATTGAACTTTGTCCATTTGGACATTGATACAATTGAACTTTGTCCATTTTGACATTGATACAATTGAACTTTGTCCATTTGGACATTGATACAATTGAACTTTGTCCATTTGGACATTGATTTAATTGAACTTTGTCCATTTGGACATTGATACAATTGAACTTTGTCCATTTGGACATTGATACAATTGAACTTTGTCCATTTGGACATTGATTTAATTGAACTTTGTCCATTTGGACATTGATACAATTGAACTTTGTCCATTAAGACCTTCATTCACTGGAACTTTGTCCATTTCGAAATTGTACAATTGAACTTTGTCCATTTGGACATTGATACAATTGAACTTTGTCCATTTGGACATTGATACAATTGAACTTTGTCCATTTGGACATTGATTCAATTAAACTTTGTCCATTTGGACATTGATACAATTGAACTTTGTCCATTTGGACATTGATACAATTGAACTTTGTCCATTTGGACATTGATACAATTGAATTTTGTCCATTTGGACATTGATACAATTGAACTTTGTCCATTTGGACATTGATACAAATGAACTTTGTCCATTTGGACATTGATAAAATTGAACTTTGTCCCTTTGGACATTGATACAATTGAATTTTGTCCATTTGGACATTCATTCATTGGAACTTTGTCCATTTGGACATTCATTCATTGGAACTTTGTCCATTTGGACATTCATCCATTGAAACTTTGTCCATTTGGACATTGATCCGATTGAACTTTGTCCATTTGGACATTGATTCAATTGAATTTTGTCCATTTGGACATTGATATAATTGAACTTTGTCCATTTGGACATTGATACAATTGAATTTTGTCCATTTGGACATTCATCCATTGGAACTTTGTCCATTTGGACATTGATACAATTGAAATTTGTCCATTTGGACATTGATACAATTGAACTATGTCCATTTGGACATTGATACAATTGAACTTTGTCCATTTGGACATTCATCCATTGGAACTTTGTCCATTTGGACATTCATCCATTGGAACTTTGTCCATTTGGACATTGATACAATTGAACTTTGTCCATTTGGACATTGATACAATTGAATTTTGTCCATTTGGACATTGATACAATTGAACTTTGTCCATTTGGACATTGATACAAATGAACTTTGTCCATTTGGACATTGATAAAATTGAACTTTGTCCCTTTGGACATTGATACAATTGAATTTTGTCCATTTGGACATTCATTCATTGGAACTTTGTCCATTTGGACATTCATTCATTGGAACTTTGTCCATTTGGACATTCATCCATTGAAACTTTGTCCATTTGGACATTGATCCAATTGAACTTTGTCCATTTGGACATTGATACAATTGAATTTTGTCCATTTGGACATTGATACAATTGAATTTTGTCCATTTGGACATTGATTTAATTGAACTTTTTCCATTTGGACATTGATACAATTGAATTTTGTCCATTTGGACATTGATACAATTGAACTTTGTCCATTTAGACCTTCATTCATTGGAACTTTGTCCATTTGGACATTGATACAATTGAATTTTGTCCATTTGGACATTGATACAATTGAACTTTGTCCATTTGGACATTGATTTAATTGAACTTTGTCCATTTGGACATTGATACAATTGAACTTTGTCCATTTGGACATTGATACAATTGAACTTTGTCCATTTGGACATTGATACAATTGAACTTTGTCCATTTAGACCTTCATTCATTGGAACTTTGTCCATTTGGACATTGATACAATTGAACTTTGTCCATTTGGACATTGATACAATTGAATTTTGTCCATTTGGACATTGATACAATTGAACTTTGTCCATTTAGACTTTCATTCATTGGAACTTTGTCCATTTGGACATTGATAAAATTGAACTTTGTCCCTTTGGACATTGATACAATTGAATTTTGTCCATTTGGACATTCATTCATTGGAACTTTGTCCATTTGGACATTCATTCATTGGAACTTTGTCCATTTGGACATTCATCCATTGAAACTTTGTCCATTTGGACATTGATCCAATTGAACTTTGTCCATTTAGACATTGATACAATTAAACTTTGTCCATTTGGACATTGATACAATTGAACTTTGTCCATTTGGACATTGATACAATTGAACTTTGTCCATTTGGACATTGATACAATTGAATTTTGTCCATTTGGACATTCATTCATTGGAACTTTATCCATTTGGACATTGATACAATTGAATTTTGTCCATTTGGACATTAATATAATTATGACGGACGCAACGAATGTAGCGGGATATATATATATATATATATTTATATTTATATTTTTTTTTGTTATTTCTTAATATTTTCTCATTATACTTGTAATCACAATTTTACAATTGTGTATTTTGTACCTTCTTTACAATGGATTACATCTATTTACTGTCAGTATCTCCTGCATAATATAGATATTCTCCGATGTACACTGCATCATGTATCACTTCTATGTAAAAGCCTTTTTATGCGTATATATAAATAAATAAATCAATATGTAACTATTTAATCTAGTTTTTTTTGTTAAACAGGTTACATATGCAACTATTTAACCTAGTTTTTGTTAAATAGGTTATATATGTAATTATTTAACCAAGTTTTTGTTAAATAGGGTACATATGTAACTGTTTAACCTAGTGTTTTTTTCATCACCTTTCATAACTTTATAGCACATTTTATAGGTGTGTTGAATTGTCATTTTGATGAGTTATCGTAGAACCATAACATTGATGGGTATAAGTAAAAACAAAATGTTCCCGAATATTCTATTTTGGTTTTAATTCTAATTAACCGGTAAAAATCAATTAGTGTATCGCCCAGATATTTATCGGGGTGAAATCCCAACGGATCGGAAAGGAAAAGTTACGGGTGACAGTTGACACGATTATCCGATTAGCCCATCATTCAAATACCCTCGCAATAGCATTATTAATTTTATATCACCCACCTATCTCTGTCATATCAAATGCTATTCGAGCCCGAGTCGAGTGTCATGACTTCTTTAAAAATATACCATAAGAATATTCCTTGTCAGAATTTTGTTTATTATCTGTACAGAATACGAAGTGAAAATTCTGAGAAAAGCTGTTTAGTGACGATTTTAGCCTTTCAGTTGACAAACTCTAAAACTTCCTTCCAATCCCAAGATGGCACACATTATTTATATATTTGTATTTAACACATTTTTGTGCGGAATAGTTCAGATATTATAACGATTTTGGTTGTTCGTGATACAATAAGTGTGATATATTCAGAATTAGATATTGTTGAAGTATTTCTGAGATCAAAGAATGTTTCAATGTGAAGAAATAAAACTTATACTTAATCATATTTAGAAGTGTTTTTATTAAAATTAATAGAAGGCTTTGAATTTAAAACTGTGTATCTAAGGTGAAGTATGAATCTGACACAATGCAAAGAGTTTGTTAGTATCAGTCACAAATTTACTTTCAAACAGTCATTCAAGCCGCCGCGCTTAGTAACTTACAGCCGATGTATCTTTTTAGTAAGCAACATTGCAACAACAAGCTGTAACTTACAGCCGATTTATCTTTTTAGTAAGCAACATTGCAACAACAAGCTGTAATTTACAGCCGATTTATCTTTTTAGTGAGCAACGTTGCAACAACACTAAATCCACGTTCACACAAATACGACAATGGAAATGCTATTAGAAATCGTTGAATAACCGACCATAACATATATATGTTACTATAGATTCGCTTCTCCAGCCAAAGTTTTTGGTAGCCATTCTTGAAGTTAATGTTTAATTCTTTGTTTGTTGTCAGTTTTATAAGTTGTTCTTCTAACTGGGTTGATCCTGTTGTGTCTATGTGATGTCTGTATGAATTTGTGTGAGTGCAAGCGAGATAGCATGCTTACGAGATGCTATAAAAGGCGATGCACGTTAGTTGTGCGCCCTCTTTTGTTACAAGCAGCTCCCCAATAAATATCAGTACAAGATCAAGTATCATTATTGTGTACGACCTTCACCCGCTACAATACTCCATACATTACAGTTGATATTTGAAAAAGGATCCAACACCCAGTCTGGTATGTTAATATCCATGTCGGAAGTCGTTCCTTAAAATCATCGTGTAGATTATTATTTAAGTCTGTATTCTGTCAGATTGTTATAGATGGAATTGGTCTGCCGTCACCCTCTAGATTTCCATATCCAGATACCCCTGCTTGCATTCGTATAAATTGTAATACATAGTTAGTGTTCCCAACCATCTGGTCTAGCGCAGAATGTAACCGAAGCCCATCGGTCGCACAAACAACGCACCCCAATGCTTTTTAAAGAGTTGGGTATATTTTTAAAGTAAATATATTTTTCAAACAAATGCATTCAATACTGTTATATATATTTCATTGAATCTGACAAAGATTTCAATAAATTTACAAATTAAGCCATTTTAACATAACAATAATATTTTATCTACATCGATTGCATTCGAAAATATTATTTTAAAAAATAACATCACATTGACAAATTTGTGGAAAACTGTTAAGATATAGATAAATGAATGATAGAAGTATGATAAAAATACATGGCACGATCAAGTTAATCATATACTTGAGCCCAGTCAATAGTCAGAATAAAATAAGACGTTTGTATTGTAATGTTTATACGTGAAGTAAGGATTGTGTTTCGAATAAGGTGGTGTGGCGGTCTATCCTGGATACACTTATTTTCGCGTAAAACAAAGTAAAACAAGTTTAAAATGTAAAAATTACGTACAGAATATTATTTATATATAAATATTATATTTAATTTAATTATAAAAAAAAATTATAATTAAAATTAATACTTTTAAAATTAGTTCTGCAAATTAAAGAACTATCAACAAAACACACTTTTTTAAAGAACTAACACCCCACATTACTTCACTTAAATTATATGTTATAAAAAAAACCTGTATTGTTAAAGACAAATTTCCTTCTCATGTTCGTCATACTTTCCTTTCAGTTCTTTCCCTACTTTCTCAGTGGTTCGTGTCTCTGACGAATGTAAACACTTAACCAGTGGCTGTTCCTCACAGGAGGACGGTCGCGGTGGGACAAACCCCACCAGATATTCCAGAAACCTACTAAAAGAATAAAAAAAACATTCGATGCTTTGTCTACATGTAAATAAATGAATTCTACAAACATAAAAGCAATTAATATTTATAGAAATATAATATTTTCAAGTGAAATGCAACCGCTCCGCGCCACGTCTGTAACTAGAACCAGCGACAAGCGACCAACCGATGCGCGCGTCCGTTGTTGCATTTCTCAGTTCACATAACGTAGCGTGAAGAGGGGATAATCCGAGATGTCACTTCAGACATTTGGGTATTTTATTTGCGATTGTTTCGCAAATTTCAAATGCCGTGGGGAAAGTCCGTTAAATCAAGACCTCCTAGATATAAAAGGTTTTGATTAAATCCCCTACTGCCGTACTTGTGAACCGTTTGTTTAGTTCAAGAAAGTTACTATTTTTTATGATAAACATCAGTTTATAAGACAAGATTTCTTATGCATAGCACAAAAAATAACAAATTTATATTAGCAATAATTAATCGCGTGAAATATCCATACAAATTGAAAATATCTCCTGAGTAAAAATAAATGCCATCGACGGGAATTGAACCCGCACCTTCCTTTTAAAAATAAAGTTTGTTGATTACAGGTGAAAAAATCAGTAATTGTTGATTGAAGTCCTAGTACATATTGAATTATTTGGCGTGTAAAATAAGCCGACGTAGATCAGTGGTTCAGAGCACCTGACCGGACATCAGAAGGTGCGGGTTCAATTCCCGTCGGCGGCATTTATTTTTACTCGGGAGATATTTTCAATTTGAATGGAGCGCCCTTGAGGTGATTTTGCATTTATACAAGTCATCAAATTATTATTATTATTTAATTATTTAAGACAATATTAGCGATTTCTAAACGAAAATCTTAAGTAGAAAAATCAGAAAAGGATACGGTCACATCTAGGACTCGAACCCAGGACCCTTGCCTCGCCGGGGCACCGCTCTTTACGACTGAGCTAATGGGACCCTATCCCCTTCGGTCACATTTAACTGTATCATACTTCGAATAAGAACTATAAACATTGTCTTCATTTGAAATCGCTAATATTGTCTTCAATAATTAAATATTACAATTTGAGGTTTTACTCAATAAAGTTATTCCAAAAAAATAAAAATTATTATTATATTTCAAGCGACTAATTATTTATTGCTTATAATAATTTGCAAGAAAGTTACGTAGTTTCGAGCGACGGAAATCAAATGGATGATAATCTTGCAAGTTATTGCGTTATTTTTATTTTACTATGTTATGTGAGCACAAACATATAAATTTTAATTTATTTTGTGTTTAGGCGTCTGATTAGGTGCACGCGTCGACCAAACATTGTCTATATATCGATGAGTGCATGACTCGTCTATGAACATTTCAGTTTAAAATATCTTATATTATAATCTCCGGGAAGTGAGATTTCAGTACACTACATGTAAAAAATGTCAGTACACACCATCGAAGAAGTGCTCGAGCCGCCACTGTACTTAAGTATGTTGGGCTATACGGATGAAGAGATGTAGGGATGTAAGTCGGTGTGGTGGTATGAATGTGGGAGAAACAGAACCAGTAGCAACAATACCAACAAATTTCATTTTAATTAATAGTTTATACATTCTTGTTCGCGCAGTTGTATATGGAAGTAGCTACGTATGTATTCGCAAAGACTTGATGGATAGAAAACCTCTTATCAAATCCCGAAAAACAGATGCCGGTAGCTCGTTCCACATAAACCAACACTCTTCCACTGAGCTAGGAGACCTGATTATTTTTCCGATTTTTTTTAAGTCTCATATTTCTATTTATTTATGTAGTTATAATTTTTTTCATAAAATAATTCATTTTTTGCTGCTATATTTTTTTTATTTTAAAAATGTTCTACCTCAATATATTTGTAGCTCAGATAGTGTATCAATTATACCCATACGATTTTTTCATTTATATTCGACACTGGTTGACTTTTCTACAAGTCTTGAATGAATGTGATCTATTTACTGATAATTTCTCAAATTTTTCATCTTCTTATAATTCTCTAACTTCTCTATCCTCTTTTTGCAACCCAAACTAGCTATAACCTCATTTTTCTAATTTCTCTATTTTATATTATGGTAATGTATAGATTCTATGTCCGCAAACTGTAAAATTCACCCGCCATAACACAGGGTCATCCCCAGCATGGAGGGTGAAATATCATAAAAAACCACATGTACTCTCTAAATCATGTATCAATAAAATAAATAAATAAATCATCTATTTATTGGAATAACTTTCGAAGGTTATATAATTCAAAGTGATTGACTAAACGTAGCCTATTTAACTCGATCTTTTGCATTTCTTCTGTCTGTAAAATTTGTTAGCATGTTCCGTTTCAAGATGATGTCCGTTTTAATGGTTTGATTGCTTTTTTAATGTAAAATTTTCGTATTTATCTGGACTTTTGTATTTGCATTTTTTTTCAATATTATGGTACCACCTACCTGCCTGACAAATTTGAAAAAAATAATTATCAGTGAGAAAGTTAAGTTTATTTGGACAAATCGTATAACTCTGCATTTGATTTGATTTCAATTTCACATAGGTCTTTATATTTAAGTATCTACTTACACAATCTTTATCATGTTTGCATAAACCAAAAAATTGTATTTATTAATAACTCTTTTACATCGTTTCTTTCCAGATTCTAGAGTGGAATTCGCTTTAGTTGTGGAAAAGTTGTTGAGTTAAACCTTCGCTTGCAGCTTGCATAAGGATACAGAAGTCCGCTACATAGAGCGAGCTCTAATGGGGTATATTGTAATTTACTTGTATTCTCATATCCGATTTTATTTGAATTTTATTTTATCTTTTGTATTTTTGCCCATGGGTACTGGACCCTTAGTCTGTTATTATAATTTTATGTTTAAGTGAAAACCTATCATTATATATTATTTGTATTTTTTTATGCTTCCGATTTTGTTGTCCGGGTTAAATCTTCCCCATAGGAAAAACTAAACCCTTCCACTCACTTTTCCACAAATGATCAGCTAGTCAATCAACACTATGCAAGTGCATTATATAAGTAAAATAAATACAAAACAATACCAGAACAACAACACGTCAACTCACCAGAGATCAAATGGGAAAAAAAATTCACCGACTCCAGATATATTCATATCAGAGGGTTCGGCTCGGTAGTACTTCTAACAGGGCCTATAAATCCTACTGATCCCTCAACATAAATATTTAAAAAATCTTTCGTTATCCTACATGTATTCAAAATGACCGACTTTTGCATCTTTATATATTAATTTTTTGATAGATCTAATACGCCTAAATTTTTAATGAGAGAGCTAGGTATAATGCCAGTAGCCGAAATAACGAATGGTAATATTTTTATAGTCTGAGAATGCCAAATTCTTTTTATTTCGTTTCCTAAATCTGTGTATTTTCTAATTTTTTCATTAACAGATTTTTGAATGTTACAGGAATTTGGAATAGCGACATCAATGATATAAGTTATTTTTTTAATTTTGTCATGTAAAACTATATCGGGTCTATTATGACTAATCGTTCGGTCTGTTAGTATAGTTTTATCATAATATATTTTATAAAATTCGTTTTCTAAAAATGAATTTGGTTCGTATTCATAATATGGTACTATATTACGGCAGTCAATCAAGTTATGTTTAATTACCAAATTTTGGTGAATTATTTTTAATACTTGATTGTGCCTAAATGTATACTCGGACGGTGCTAATATAGAACATCCAGATATAATATGTTCTATAGTTTCCGGAAAAGCCAAACATTTTCTACACAAATCATCAATTTGATTTGTATCTTTGATTATATGCTTTCTATAATTTTTAGTATTAATGACTCTATCCTGAATGGCAAGCATAAATCCTTCTATTTCTGCGCTCAACTCTCCAATACTCAACCATTTGTTTGACGAAAATTTGTCAACATATGTTTGGTTGAGATAATTGAAGTGTTTTGCGTGTAAAATTTTATTTGACCAGGAATCTAATAATTCCTGGTTGGGATTTATAAAAATGTTGGCATTCTCATCGTATAAATTTAAAGGTGTAATATTTCTATCTGCCTTGCAAATTATTTTGTGCATTTCTGAGCTATGAGCTTTCCTATGGAAAAAAGTTCTTAGCATTTCTACCTGATTATGTTTTGAAGAAGTTATTTTGACTATACCTCTACCTCCTAAATTTCTAGGTAAATTAACTCGTTCTATAGCTGAATTTGGATGATGGCAATTAAACTTTGTTAGCGTAGTTCTAATTAATCTTTCTAAGTTATCTAAATCTGTATTAGACCATTTAATTATGCCAAATGAGTACGTTAATAGAGGTATTGCCCAAGTATTTATTGCTTTTACTAAATTTTTAGCAGATAGATTGCATTTTAAAATTTTCCTGGTCCTAGTTTGAAATTTAATCCTAATATCATTTTTAATACTAGTATGGTCTAATCTATTTGATTGTGGGTATCCTAAATATTTATAAACCTCATCCCTTTTCATACTAGTAATTTGGAAATTTCTAAATATACTCTCGTCCCCATCTACAATTTTGCCTTTCTCTATATGGATCGTTCTACATTTATCTAAACCAAAAGTCATTTTGATATCATCTGAAAAGTTTTTAACTACCTCAATCATTTTCTCTAAATTTTGTTCAGAATTCGAAAATAATTTTATGTCATCCATAAATAATAAATGCGAAATTGTACTACTCTCCCCTGTATTACCCTTAACTTTTATTCCAAACTTGCTTTTAATTAACATTTTAGATAGAGGATTCAATGCTAAGCAAAACCAAAGAGGACTCAATGAGTCTCCTTGAAAAATTCCTCTTTTAATTGAAATGCCCGGTATTACTATTTTCTTACCTTTATAAGTTGATTATTTAAGTTATTATTATTATTATCACATTTTCATGAATATTTCGTTGAATTTTCTCTTGACGGACGATGAAACAACCCAATTTATGGAAAATTGAGTGGATTGACGTTGTGATGACTTTTTCACACGTGATTTTTTCCGAAACAACTCGCCCTTAGGACGGGTTGTTTCGGAGAATCTGAACAATTCATCAAATTTCAACGTTCATTTTCAAGTTCTGTGATAATTTCAGTTTTGTCAAGCAACTAGCCTACAATGATATAAAAACAGAACTTGAATAAGTCTTTCACAGAACCCGAAAATGAACGCTAAAATTTTAAGAATTGTTCAAATTCTCCAGACAGTGCCTTGAAATATTGCTCATTTACGGGCATTTACCTTTTTAAATGTTGGGTAACAAAACAAAGAAAAAATATTACTTATTTACTTTTAAAAATTATTTATTTAAATCCATACAAATGATGAAAAACAAAAAAATAACCTACAAAATTGTAACCTAGTTATGAAATACGTATAAATGGTGGGTAGCAAAAATATTATTTACTGAAATTTTAGAATTATGTAGTACGTATTAATTTTATTATAATATTAGATTTTTTAAATTATACAGGGTGTATCGGCACTAACCCGACAAACTTTAACCAGCTATTCCTTAGCATATTTGGAGTAAAAAATGTTATGGGCACTTTGCTGTCCGGTAGCATTTTTTTTCAATTAAAAACAAAAAAAAATTAAATTTCCACACTACATCACTGTCATTGGAATTGAGTTTTGTGTTCAACAGCTGTTATAAGCAAGTATGTCGAAGATCGTCTTCGCTCTTTCGCACACACTAAATAATAATAGTTAAAAATGAGACGAATGGTGCCGTGCCATTTCGTTGTGATTGTAGAAGTGCACCAATATAGGCACACACGTGCATTATTCAACGGAATTCGAATAAAATATTTGCCAGATGGGTTTTCGAACTTTGACAAAGGATAAAACAGTGGTGACATGTGGTGAAAATATGAATAATAATTTTTTTATTAAAAAAAAACGTTACCGGACAGCAAAGTGCACATAAGATTTTTTACTCCAAATATGCTAAGGAATAGCTGGTTAAAGTTTGTCGGGTACGTGCCGATACACCCTGTTTACAGTGGAACCCTCTTAAGACTATTCCATTATTTCAGCCAGTTTGGTCGCATAGAACCTGAGAAAACTGCTTCTAAATTTCGAACCCAAGTCTGAAATTAGCGTCCATAAAAATCATAATTTTTCTAAAAATACGACTTTATGGAGATTTTGTGACTGAGTTCGATTTTGATTGCGATTCTTATCACTATTACAAAATTTCAGCCAGTTTGGTCCCATAGAACCTGAGAAAACTGCTTCCAAATTTCGAACCCAAGTCTGAAATAAGCGTCCATAAAAATCATAATTTTTCTAAAAATACAACTTTATGGAGATTTGTAACTGATTTCGATTTGTCCCATGCTTCTTATCACTTTTCCTTAATTTCAGCCAATTTAGTCCCATACGACCTGAGAAAACTGCTTCCAAAGTCGGATCCCATGGCTGGAAAAGCTCCATAAAAATGATGGTTTTTCTAAAAAGAGAACTTTATGGAGATTTTGTGACTGAATTCGATTTGGATAGCGATTCTTATCACTATTTCAAAATTTCAGCCAGTTTGGTTGCATAGAACCTGAGAAAACTGCTTCTAAAGTTCGTACCTAAGTCTCAAATTAGCCTCCATAAAAAAGATGGTTTTTCTAAAAATACAACTTTATGGAGATTTTGTGACTGAGTTCGATTTGGATAACGATTCTTATCTTTATTCCAATATTTCAGCCAGTTTGGTCCCATAGAACCTGAAAAAACTGCTTCTAAAGTTCGAACTCAAGTCTGAAATTAGCGTCCATAAAAATCATGATTTTTCTAAAAATACAACTTTATGGAGATTTTGTGACTGAGTTCAATTTGGATATCGATTCTTATCACTATTCCAATATTTCAGCCAGTTTGGTCCCATAGAACCTAAGAAAACTGCTTCTAAAGTTCGAACCCAAGTCTGAAATTAGCGTCCATAAAAATCATAATTTTTCTAAAAATACAACTTTATGGAGATTTGTAACTGATTTCGATTTGTACCATGCTTCTTATCACTTTTCCTTAATTTCAGCCAATTTAGTCCCATACAACCTGAGAAAACTGCTTACAAAGTTGGAACCCAAGGCTGGAATTAGGCTCCATAAAAAAGATGGTTTTTCTAAAAAGACAACTTTATGAAGATTTTGTGACTGAGTTCGATTTGGATAACGATTCTTATCACTATTCCAATATTTCAGCCCGTTTGGTCCCTTAAAACCTGAGAAAACTGCTTGCAAAGTTCGAACCCAAGTCTGAAATTTGGGTCACTAAAAATCATAATTTTTCTAAAAATACAACTTTATGGAGATTTTGTGAATGATTTCGATTTGTACCATGCTTCTTATCCTTTTTCCTAAATTTCAGCCTATTTGGTCCATAGAACCTGACAAAACTGCTTCAAAAGTTCGAACCCAAGTCTGAAATTAGCGTCCATCAAAATAATAATTTTTCTTAAAATAAAATTTTATGGAGATTTTGTGACTGAATTCAATTTGGTTAGCGATTCTTATGACTATTTCGAAATTTCAGCCAGTTTGGTCGCATAGAACCTGAGAAAACTGCTTCTAAATTTCGAACCCAAGTCTGAAATTAGCGTCCATAAAAATCATAATTTTTCTAAAAATACAACTTTATGGAGATTTGTAACTGATTTCGATTTGTACCATGCTTCTTATCACTTTTCCTTAATTTCAGCCAATTTAGTCCCATACAACCTGAGAAAACTGCTTACAAAGTTCGAACCCAAGGCTGAAATAAGGCTCCATAAAAAAGATGGTTTTTCTAAAAAGACAACTTTATGAGAATTTTTTGACTGAGTTCGATTTGGATAACGATTCTTATCACTATTCCAATATTTCAGCCCGTTTGGTCCCTTAAAACATGAGAAAACTGCTTGCAAAGTTCGAACCCAAGTCTGAAATTTGCGTCACTAAAAATCATAATTTTTCTAAAAATACATTTTTATGGAGATTTTATGACTGATTTCGATTTGTACCATGCTTCTAATAACTTTTCCTAAATTTCAGCCAATTTGGTCCATAGAACCTGACAAAACTGCTTCAAAAGTTTGAACCCAAGTCTGAAATTAGCGTCCATCAAAATAATAATTTTTCTTAAAATAAAATTTTATGGAGATTTTGTGACTGAATTCAATTTGGTTAGCGATTCTTATGACTATTTCGAAATTTCAGCCAGTTTGGTCGCATAGAACCTGAGAAAACTGCTTCTAAAGTTCGAACCCAAGTCTGAAATTAGCGTCCATAAAAATCATAATTTTTCTAAAAATACGACTTTATGGAGATTTTGTGACTGAGTTCGATTTTGATTGCGATTCTTATCACTATTACAAAATTTCAGCCAGTTTGGTCCCATAGAACCTGAGAAAACTGCTTCCAAATTTCGACCCCAAGTCTGAAATAAGCGTCCATAAAAATAATAATTTTTCTAAAAATACAATTTTATGGAGATTTTGTGACTGATTTCGATTTGTACCATGCTTCTTATCACTTTTCCTAAATTTCAGCCAATTTGGTCCCAAAGAACCTGAGAAAACTGCTTCCAAAGTTCGAACCCAAGTCTGAAATTAGCTATTATTGTAGAAAGCAATCACTTTGTGGTTTGACATATTTAATAAAATAAAATACTTTTTTGTTTTAAAACCACGATATTTATTAATTTAAGAACCGACCGGTTTCGCTTTACTTAAGCATCATCGGTTCTTAAATTAATAAATATCGTGGTTTTAAAACAAAAAAGTATTTTATTTTATTTTATCTGAAATTAGCGTCCAAAAAAATTAAAAATTTTCTAAAAATACAACTTTATGGAGATTTTGTGACTGAATTCAATTTGGTTAGCGATTCTTATCAATATTAGAAAATTTCAGCCAGTTTGGTCCCATAGAACCTGAGAAAACTGCTTCCCAAGTTTGAACCCAAGGCTGAAATTAGGCTCCATAAAAAAGATGGTTTTTCTTAAAATTAAACTTTATGAAGATTTTGTGACTGAGTTCGATTTGGTTAACGATTCTTATCACTATTCCAATATTTCAGCCCGTTTGGTCCCATAAAACCTGAGAAAACTGCTTTCAAAGTTCGAACCCAAGTCTGAAATGTGCGTCCATAAAAATCATAATTTTTCTAAAAATACAACTTTATGGAGATTTGTAACTGATTTCGATTTGTCCCATGCTTCTTATCACTTTTCCTTAATTTCAGCCAATTTAGTCCCATACGACCTGAGAAAACTGCTTCCAAAGTCGGATCCCATGGCTGGAAAAGCTCCATAAAAATGATGGTTTTTCTAAAAAGAGAACTTTATGGAGATTTTGTGACTGAATTCGATTTGGATAGCGATTCTTATCACTATTTCAAAATTTCAGCCAGTTTGGTTGCATCGAACCTGAGAAAACTGCTTCTAAAGTTCGTACCTAAGTCTCAAATTAGCCTCCATAAAAAAGATGGTTTTTCTAAAAATACAACTTTATGGAGATTTTGTGACTGAGTTCGATTTGGATAACGATTCTTATCTTTATTCCAATATTTCAGCCAGTTTGGTCCCATAGAACCTGAAAAAACTGCTTCTAAAGTTCGAACCCAAGTCTGAAATTAGCGTCCATAAAAATCATGATTTTTCTAAAAATACAACTTTATGGAGATTTTGTGACTGAGTTCAATTTGGATATCGATTCTTATCACTATTCCAATATTTCAGCCAGTTTGGTCCCATAGAACCTAAGAAAACTGCTTCTAAAGTTCGAACCCAAGTCTGAAATTAGCGTCCATAAAAATCATAATTTTTCTAAAAATACAACTTTATGGAGATTTGTAACTGATTTCGATTTGTACCATGCTTCTTATCACTTTTCCTTAATTTCAGCCAATTTAGTCCCATACAACCTGAGAAAACTGCTTACAAAGTTGGAACCCAAGGCTGGAATTAGGCTCCATAAAAAAGATGGTTTTTCTAAAAAGACAACTTTATGAAGATTTTGTGACTGAGTTCGATTTGGATAACGATTCTTATCACTATTCCAATATTTCAGCCCGTTTGGTCCCTTAAAACCTGAGAACACTGCTTGCAAAGTTCGAACCCAAGTCTGAAATTTGGGTCACTAAAAATCATAATTTTTCTAAAAATACAACTTTATGGAGATTTTGTGAATGATTTCGATTTGTACCATGCTTCTTATCCTTTTTCCTAAATTTCAGCCTATTTGGTCCATAGAACCTGACAAAACTGCTTCAAAAGTTCGAACCCAAGTCTGAAATTAGCGTCCATCAAAATAATAATTTTTCTTATAATAAAATTTTATGGAGATTTTGTGACTGAATTCAATTTGGTTAGCGATTCTTATGACTATTTCGAAATTTCAGCCAGTTTGGTCGCATAGAACCTGAGAAAACTGCTTCTAAATTTCGAACCCAAGTCTGAAATTAGCGTCCATAAAAATCATAATTTTTCTAAAAATACAACTTTATGGAGATTTTGTGAATGATTTCGATTTGTACCATGCTTCTTATCCTTTTTCCTAAATTTCAGCCTATTTGGTCCATAGAACCTGACAAAACTGCTTCAAAAGTTCGAACCCAAGTCTGAAATTAGCGTCCATCAAAATAATAATTTTTCTTAAAATAAAATTTTATGGAGATTTTGTGACTGAATTTAATTTGGTTAGCGATTCTTATGACTATTTCGAAATTTCAGCCAGTTTGGTCGCATAGAACCTGAGAAAACTGCTTCTAAAGTTCGAACCCAAGTCTGAAATTAGCGTCCATAAAAATCATAATTTTTCTAAAAATACGACTTTATGGAGATTTTGTGACTGAGTTCGATTTTTATTGCGATTCTTATCACTATTACAAAATTTCAGCCAGTTTGGTCCCATAGAACCTGAGAAAACTGCTTCCAAATTTCGAACCCAAGTCTGAAATAAGCGTCCATAAAAATAATAATTTTTCTAAAAATACAATTTTATGGAGATTTTGTGACTGATTTCGATTTGTACCATGCTTCTTATCACTTTTCCTAAATTTCAGCCAATTTGGTCCCATAGAACCTGAGAAAACTGCTTCCAAAGTTCGAACCCAAGTCTGAAATTAGCTATTATTGTAGAAAGCAATCACTTTGTGGTTTGACATATTTAATAAAATAAAATACTTTTTTGTTTTAAAACCACGATATTTATTAATTTAAGAACCGACCGGTTTCGCTTTACTTAAGCATCATCAGGGTACCCTCGGTTCTTAAATTAATAAATATCGTGGTTTTAAAACAAAAAAGTATTTTATTTTATTTTATCTGAAATTAGCGTCCAAAAAAATTAAAAATTTTCTAAAAATACAACTTTATGGAGATTTTGTGACTGAATTCAATTTGGTTAGCGATTCTTATCAATATTAGAAAATTTCAGCCAGTTTGGTCCCATAGAACCTGAGAAAACTGCTTCCCAAGTTTGAACCCAAGGCTGAAATTAGGCTCCATAAAAAAGATGGTTTTTCTTAAAATTAAACTTTATGAAGATTTTGTGACTGAGTTCGATTTGGTTAACGATTCTTATCACTATTCCAATATTTCAGCCCGTTTGGTCCCATAAAACCTGAGAAAACTGCTTTCAAAGTTCGAACCCAAGTCTGAAATGTGCGTCCATAAAAATCATAATTTTTCTAAAAATACAACTTTATGGAGATTTGAAACTGATTTCGATTTGTCCCATGCTTCTTATCACTTTTCCTTAATTTCAGCCAATTTAGTCCCATACGACCTGAGAAAACTGCTTCCAAAGTCGGATCCCATGGCTGGAAAAGCTCCATAAAAATGATGGTTTTTATAAAAAGAGAACTTTATGGAGATTTTGTGACTGAATTCGATTTGGATAGCGATTCTTATCACTATTTCAAAATTTCAGCCAGATTGGTTGCATAGAACCTGAGAAAACTGCTTCTAAAGTTCGTACCCAAGTCTCAAATTAGCCTCCATAAAAAAGATGGTTTTTCTAAAAATACAACTTTATGGAGATTTTGTGACTGAGTTCAATTTGGATATCGATTCTTATCACTATTCCAATATTTCAGCCAGTTTGGTCCCATAGAACCTAAGAAAACTGCTTCTAAATTTCGAACCCAAGTCTGAAATTAGCGTCCATAAAAATCATAATTTTTCTAAAAATACAACTTTATGGAGATTTGTAACTGATTTCGATTTGTACCATGCTTCTTATCACTTTTCCTTAATTTCAGCCAATTTAGTCCCATACAACCTGAGAAAACTGCTTACAAAGTTCGAACCCAAGGCTGAAATAAGGCTCCATAAAAAAGATGGTTTTTCTAAAAAGACAACTTTATGAGAATTTTTTGACTGAGTTCGATTTGGATAACGATTCTTATCACTATTCCAATATTTCAGCCCGTTTGGTCCCTTAAAACCTGAGAAAACTGCTTGCAAAGTTCGAACCCAAGTCTGAAATTTGCGTCACTAAAAATCATAATTTTTCTAAAAATACATTTTTATGGAGATTTTATGACTGATTTCGATTTGTACCATGCTTCTAATAACTTTTCCTAAATTTCAGCCAATTTGGTCCATAGAACCTGACAAAACTGCTTCAAAAGTTCGAACCCAAGTCTGAAATTAGCGTCCATCAAAATAATAATTTTTCTTAAAATAAAATTTTATGGAGATTTTGTGACTGAATTCAATTTGGTTAGCGATTCTTATGACTATTTCGAAATTTCAGCCAGTTTGGTCGCATAGAACCTGAGAAAACTGCTTTTAAAGTTCGAACCCAAGTCTGAAATTAGCGTCCATAAAAATCATAATTTTTCTAAAAATACAATTTTATGGAGATTTTGTGACTGATTTCGATTTGTACCATGCTTCTTATCACTTTTCCTAAATTTCAGCCAATTTGGTCCCATAGAACCTGAGAAAACTGCTTCCAAAGTTCGAACCTAAGTCTGAAATTAGCGTCCAAAAAAATTAAAAATTTTCTAAAAATACAACTTTATGGAGATTTTGTGACTGAATTCAATTTGGTTAGCGATTCTTATCAATATTAGAAAATTTCAGCCAGTTTGGTCCCATAGAACCTGAAAAAACTGCTTCCCAAATTTGAACCCAAGGCTGAAATTAGGCTCCATAAAAAAGATGGTTTTTCTTAAAATAAAACTTTATGAAGATTTTGTGACTGAGTTCGATTTGGTTAACGATTCTTATCACTATTCCAATATTTCAGCCCGTTTGGTCCCATAAAACCTGAGAAAACTGCTTTCAAAGTTCGAACCCAAGTCTGAAATTTGCGTCCATAAAAATCATAATTTTTCTAAAAATACAACTTTATGGAGATTTGTAACTGATTTCGATTTGTCCCATGCTTCTTATCACTTTTCCTTAATTTCAGCCAATTTAGTCCCATACGACCTGGGAAAACTGCTTCCAAAGTCGGATCCCAAGGCTGGAAAAGCTCCATAAAAATGATGGTTTTTCTAAAAAGAGAACTTTATGGAGATTTTGTGACTGAATTCGATTTGTATAGCGATTCTTATCACTATTTCAAAATTTCAGCCAGTTTGGTTGCATAGAACCTGAGAAAACTGCTTCTAAAGTTCGTACCCAAGTCTCAAATTAGCCTCCATAAAAAAGATGGTTTTTCTAAAAGTACAACTTTATGGAAATTTTGTGACTGAGTTCGATTTGGATAACGATTCTTATCTTTATTCCAATATTTCAGCCAGTTTGGTCCCATAGAACCTGAAAAAACTGCTTCTAAAGTTCGAACCCATGTCTGAAATTAGCGTCCATAAAAATCATGATTTTCCTAAAAATACAACTTTATGGAGATTTTGTAACTGAGTTCGATTTGGATATCGATTCTTATCACTATTCAAAAATTTCAGCCATTTTGGTCGCATAGAACCTGAGAAAACTGCTTCTAAAGTTCGAACCCAAGTCTCCAATTAGCCTCCATAAAAAAGATGGTTTTTCTAAAAATACAACTTTATGGAGATTTTGTGACTGAGTTCGATTTGGATAACGATTCTTATCACTATTCCAATATTTCAGCCAGTTTGGTCCCATAGAACCTGAAAAAACTGCTTCTAAAGTTCGAACCCAAGTCTGAAATTAGCGTCCATAAAAATCATGATTTTTCTAAAAATACAACTTTATGGAGATTTTGTAACTGAGTTCGATTTAACTTTATGACTCATTTCGATTTGTACCATGCTTCTAAATCACTTTTCCTAAATTTCAGCCAATTTGGTCCCATAGAACTTGAGAAAACTGCTTCCAAAGTTCGAGAACCCAAGTCTGAAATTAGCGTCCATAAAAAAGAAGGTTTTTCTAAAAATACAACTTTATGGAGATTTTTTGACTGAGTTCGATTTGGATAACGATTCTTATCACTATTCCAATATTTCAGCCCGTTTGGTCCCTTAAAACCTGATAAAACTGCTTCCAAAGTTCGAACCCAAGGCTGGAATTAGGCTCCATAAAAAAGATTGTTTTTCTAAAAAGACAAGTTTATGGAGATTTTGTGACTGAATTCGATTTGGATAGCGATTCTTATCACTATTTCAAAATTTCAGCCAGTTTGGTTGCATTGAACCTGAGAAAACTGCTTCTAAAGTTCGAACCCAAGTCTCAAATTAGCCTCCATAAAAAGAAGGTTTTTCTAAAAATACAACTTTATGGAGATTTTGTGACTGAGTTCGATTTGGATAACGATTCTTATCACTATTCCAATATTTCAGCCAGTTTGGTCCCATAGAACCTGAGAAAACTGCTTCTAAAGTTCGAACCCAAGTATGAAATTAGCGTCCATAAAAATCATGATTTTTCTAAAAATACAACTTTATGGAGATTTTGTAACTGAGTTCGATTTGGATATCGATTCTTATTACTATTCAAAAATTTCAGCCATTTTGGTCGCATAGAACCAGAGAAAACTGCTTCTAAAGTTCGAACCCAAGTCTGAAATTAGCGTCAGTAAAAATCATGATTTTTCTAAAAATACAACTTTATGACTGATTTCGATTTGTACCATGCTTCTAATCACTTTTCCTAAATTTCAGCCAATTTGGTCCCATAGAACCTGAGAAAACTGCTTCCAAAGTTCGAGAACCCAAGTCTGAAATAAGCGTCCATAAAAATCATAATTTATTTAAAAATACAACATTATGGAGATTTTGTGACTGAATTTGATTTGGATAGCGATTCTTATCACTATTTTTCAAATTTCAGCCAGTTTGGTCGCATAGAACCTGAAAAAACTGCTTCTAAAGTTCGAACCCAAGTCTGAAATTAGCGTCAGTAAAAATCATGATTTTTCTAAAAATACAACTTTATGACTGATTTCGATTTGTACCATGCTTCTTATCACTTTTCCTAAATTTCAGCCAATTTGGTCCCATAGAACCTGAGAAAACTGCTTCCAAAGTTCGAACCCAAGTCTGAAATTAGCGTCCAAAACAATTAAAAATTTTCTAAAAATACCTTTTTATGGAGATTTTGTGACTGAATTCGATTTGGATAGCGATTCTTATCACTATTTCAAAATTTCAGCCAGTTTGGTTGCATAGAACCTGAGAAAACTGCTTCTAAAGTTCGTACCCAAGTCTCAAATTAGCCTCCATAAAAAAGATGTTTTTTCTAAAAATACAACTTTATGGAGATTTTGTGACTGAGTTCGATTTGGATAACGATTCTTATCTTTATTGCAATATTTCAGCCAGTTTGGTCCCATAGAACCTGAAAAAACTGCTTCTAAAGTTCGAACCCAAGTCTGAAATTAGCGTCCATAAAAATCATGATTTTTCTAAAAATACAACTTTATGGAGATTTTGTGACTGAGTTCAATTTGGATATCGATTCTTATCACTATTCCAATATTTCAGCCAGTTTGGTCCCATAGAACCTAAGAAAACTGCTTCTAAAGTTCGAACCCAAGTCTGAAATTAGCGTCCATAAAAATCATAATTTTTCTAAAAATACAACTTTATGGAGATTTGTAACTGATTTCGATTTGTACCATGCTTCTTATCACTTTTCCTTAATTTCAGCCAATTTAGTCCCATACAACCTGAGAAAACTGCTTACAAAGTTGGAACCCAAGGCTGGAATTAGGCTCCATAAAAAAGATGGTTTTTCTAAAAAGACAACTTTATGAAGATTTTGTGACTGAGTTCGATTTGGATAACGATTCTTATCACTATTCCAATATTTCAGCCCGTTTGGTCCCTTAAAACCTGAGAAAACTGCTTGCAAAGTTCGAACCCAAGTCTGAAATTTGGGTCACTAAAAATCATAATTTTTCTAAAAATACAACTTTATGGAGATTTTGTGAATGATTTCGATTTGTACCATGCTTCTTATCCTTTTTCCTAAATTTCAGCCTATTTGGTCCATAGAACCTGACAAAACTGCTTCAAAAGTTCGAACCCAAGTTTGAAATTAGCGTCCATCAAAATAATAATTTTTCTTAAAATAAAATTTTATGGAGATTTTGTGACTGAATTCAATTTGGTTAGCGATTCTTATGACTATTTCGAAATTTCAGCCAGTTTGGTCGCAAAGAACCTGAGAAAACTGCTTCTAAATTTCGAACCCAAGTCTGAAATTAGCGTCCATAAAAATCATAATTTTTCTAAAAATACAACTTTATGGAGATTTGTAACTGATTTCGATTTGTACCATGCTTCTTATCACTTTTCCTTAATTTCTGCCAATTTAGTCCCATACAACCTGAGAAAACTGCTTACAAAGTTCGAACCCAAGGCTGAAATAAGGCTCCATAAAAAAGATGGTTTTTCTAAAAAGACAACTTTATGAGAATTTTTGACTGAGTTCGATTTGGATAACGATTCTTATCACTATTCCAATATTTCAGCCCGTTTGGTCCCTTAAAACCTGAGAAAACTGCTTGCAAAGTTCGAACCCAAGTCTGAAATTTGCGTCACTAAAAATCATAATTTTTCTAAAAATACATTTTTATGGAGATTTTATGACTGATTTCAATTTGTACCATGCTTCTAATAACTTTTCCTAAATTTCAGCCAATTTGGTCCATAGAACCTGACAAAACTGCTTCAAAAGTTCGAACCCAAGTCTGAAATTAGCGTCCATCAAAATAATAATTTTTCTTAAAATAAAATTTTATGGAGATTTTGTGACTGAATTCAATTTGGTTAGCGATTCTTATGACTATTTCGAAATTTCAGCCAGTTTGGTCGCATAGAACCTGAGAAAACTGCTTTTAAAGTTCTAACCCAAGTCTGAAATTAGCGTCCATAAAAATCATAATTTTTCTAAAAATACGACTTTATGGAGATTTTGTGACTGAGTTCGATTTTGATTGCGATTCTTATCACTATTACAAAATTTCAGCCAGTTTGGTCCCATAGAACCTGAGAAAACTGCTTCCAAATTTCGAACCCAAGTCTGATATAAGCGTCCATAAAAATAATAATTTTTCTAAAAATACAATTTTATGGAGATTTTGTGACTGATTTCGATTTGTACCATGCTTCTTATCACTTTTCCTAAATTTCAGCCAATTTGGTCCCATAGAACCTGAGAAAACTGCTTCCAAAGTTCGAACCCAAGTCTGAAATTAGCGTCCAAAAAAATTAAAAATTTTCTAAAAATACATATTTATGGAGATTTTGTGACTGAATTCAATTTGGTTAGCGATTCTTATCAATATTAGAAAATTTCAGCCAGTTTGGTCCCATAAAACCTGAGAAAACTGCTTTCAAAGTTCGAACCCAAGTCTGAAATTTGCGTCCATAAAAATCATAATTTTTCTAAAAATACAACTTTATGGAGATTTGTAACTGATTTCGATTTGTCCCATGCTTCTTATCACTTTTCCTTAATTTCAGCCAATTTAGTCCCATACAACCTGAGAAAACTGCTTACAAAGTTCGAACCCAAGGCTGAAATAAGGCTCCATAAAAAAGATGGTTATTCTAAAAAGACATTTTTATGAAGATTTTTTGACTGAGTTCGATTTGGATAACGATTCTTATCACTATTCCAATATTTCAGCCCGTTTGGTCCCTTAAAACCTGATAAAACTGCTTCCAAAGTTCGAACCCAAGGCTGGAATTAGGCTCCATAAAAAATATGGTTTTTCTAAAAAGACAAGTTTATGGAGATTTTGTGACTGAATTCGATTTGGATAGCGATTCTTATCACTATTTCAAAATTTCAGCCAGTTTGGTTGCATTGAACCTGAGAAAACTGCTTCTAAAGTTCGAACCCAAGTCTCAAATTAGCCTCCATAAAAAAGATGGTTTTTCTAAAAATACAACTTTATGGAGATTTTGTGACTGAGTTCGATTTGGATAACGATTCTTATCACTATTCCAATATTTCAGCCAGTTTGGTCCCATAGAACCTGAGAAAACTGCTTCTAAAGTTCGAACCCAAGTCTGAAATTAGCGTCCATAAAAATCATGATTTTTCTAAAAATACAACTTTATGGAGATTTTGTAACTGAGTTCGATTTGGATATCGATTCTTATCACTATTCAAAAATTTCAGCCATTTTGGTCGCATAGAACCAGAGAAAACTGCTTCTAAAGTTCGAACCCAAGTCTGAAATTAGCGTCAGTAAAAATCATGATTTTTCTAAAAATACAACTTTATGACTGATTTCGATTTGTACCATGCTTCTAATCACTTTTCCTAAATTTCAGCCAACTTGGTCCCATAGAACCTGAGAAAACTGCTTCCAAAGTTCGAGAACCCAAGTCTGAAATTAGCGTCCATAAAAATCATAATTTATTTAAAAATACAACATTATGGAGATTTTGTGACTGAATTTGATTTGGATAGCGATTCTTATCACTATTTCAAAATTTCAGCCAGTTTGGTCGCATAGAACCTGAAAAAACTGCTTCTAAAGTTCGAACCCAAGTCTGAAATTAGCGTCAGTAAAAATCATGATTTTTCTAAAAATACAACTTTATGACTGATTTCGATTTGTACCATGCTTCTTATCACTTTTCCTAAATTTCAGCCAATTTGGTCCCATAGAACCTGAGAAAACTGCTTCCAAAGTTCGAACCCAAGTCTGAAATTAGCGTCCAAAAAAATTAAAAATTTTCTAAAAATACCTTTTTATGGAGATTTTGTGACTGAATTCAATTTGGTTAGCGATTCTTATCAATATTAGAAAATTTCAGCCAGTTTGGTCCCATAGAACCTGAGAAAACTGCTTCCCAAGTTCGAACCCAAGGCTGAAATTAGGCTCCATAAAAAAGATGGTTTTTCTTAAAATACAACTTTATGAAGATTTTTAGACTGAGTTCGATTTAGATAACGATTCTTATCACTATTCCAATATTTCAGCCCGTTTGGTCCCTTAAAACCTGAAAAAACTGCTTCCAAAGTTCGAACCCAAGGCTGAAATTAGGCTCAATAAAAAAGATGGTTTTTTTAAAATACAACTTAATGGAGATTTTGTGACTGAGTTCGATTTGGATAACGATTCTTATCACTATTCCAATATTTCAGCCCGTTTGGTCCCATAAAACCTGAGAAAACTGCTTGCAAAGTTCGAACCCAAGTCTGAAATTTGCGTCACTAAACATCATAATTTTTCTAAAAATACAACTTTATGGAGATTTTGTGAATGATTTCGATTTGTACCATGCTTCTTATCACTTTTCCTAAATTTCAGCCAATTTGGTACATAGAACCTGAGAAAACTGCTTCAAAAGTTCGAACCCAAGTCTGAAATTAGCGTCCATAAAAATAATAATTTTTCTAAAAATACAATTTTATGGAGATTTTGTGACTGAATTCAATTTGGTTAGCGATTCTTATGACTATTTCGAAATTTCAGCCAGTTTGGTCGCATAGAACCTGAGAAAACTGCTTCTTAAGTTCGAACCCAAGTCTGAAATTAGCGTCAGTAAAAATCATGATTTTTCTTAAAATACAACTTTATGACTGATTTTGATTTGTACCATGCTTCTAATCACTTTTCCCAAATTTCAGCCAATTTAGTCCCATACAACCTGAGAAAATTGCTTACAAAATGCGAACCCAAGGCTGAAATTAGGCTCCATAAAAAAGATGGTTTTTCTAAAAAGACAACTTTATGAAGATTTTGTGACTGAGTTCGATTTGGATAAAGATTCTTATCACTATTCCAATATTTCAGCCCGTTTGGTTCCATAGAACCTGAGAAAATGGCTTCTAAAGTTTGAACCCAAGTCTGAAATTTGCGTCCATAAAAATCTTAATTTTTCTACAACTTTATTGAGATTTTGTGACTGAGTTCGATTTGGATAGCGATTCTTATCACTATTACAAAATTTCAGCCCGTTTGGTCCCTTAAAACCTGAAAAAACTGCTTCCAAAGTTCGAACCCAAGGCTGAAATTAGGCTCAATAAAAAAGATGGTTTTTCTTAAAATACAACTTAATGGAGATTTTGTTACTGAGTTCGATTTGGATAACGATTCTTATCACTACTCCAATATTTCAGCCAGTTTGGTCCCATAGAACCTGAGAAAACTGCTCCTTAAGTTCGAACCCAGGTCTGAAATTATCGTCCATAAAAATCATGATTTTTCTAAAAATACAACTTATGGAGATTTCGATTTGTACCATGCTTCTAATCACTTTTCCTAAATTTCAGCCAATTTGGTCCCATAGAACCTGAGAAAACTGCTTCCAAAGTTCGAGAACCCAAGTCTGAAATTAGCGTCCATAAAAATCATAATTTATTTAAAAATACAACATTATGGAGATTTTGTGACTGAATTTGATTTGGATAGCGATTCTTATCACTATTTCAAAATTTCAGCCAGTTTGGTCGCATAGAACCTGAAAAAACTGCTTCTAAAGTTCGAACCCAAGTCTGAAATTAGCGTCAGTAAAAATCATGATTTTTCTAAAAATACAACTTTATGACTGATTTCGATTTGTACCATGCTTCTTATCACTTTTCCTAAATTTCAGCCAATTTGGTCCCATAGAACCTGAGAAAACTGCTTCCAAAGTTCGAACCCAAGTCTGAAATTAGCGTCCAAAAAAATTAAAAATTTTCTAAAAATACCTTTTTATGGAGATTTTGTGACTGAATTCAATTTGGTTAGCGATTCTTATCAATATTAGAAAATTTCAGCCAGTTTGGTCCCATAGAACCTGAGAAAACTGCTTCCCAAGTTCGAACCCAAGGCTGAAATTAGGCTCCATAAAAAAGATGGTTTTTCTTAAAATACAACTTTATGAAGATTTTTAGACTGAGTTCGATTTAGATAACGATTCTTATCACTATTCCAATATTTCAGCCCGTTTGGTCCCTTAAAACCTGAAAAAACTGCTTCCAAAGTTCGAACCCAAGGCTGAAATTAGGCTCAATAAAAAAGATGGTTTTTTTAAAATACAACTTAATGGAGATTTTGTGACTGAGTTCGATTTGGATAACGATTCTTATCACTATTCCAATATTTCAGCCCGTTTGGTCCCATAAAACCTGAGAAAACTGCTTGCAAAGTTCGAACCCAAGTCTGAAATTTGCGTCACTAAACATAATAATTTTTCTAAAAATACAACTTTATGGAGATTTTGTGAATGATTTCGATTTGTACCATGCTTCTTATCACTTTTCCTAAATTTCAGCCAATTTGGTCCATAGAACCTGAGAAAACTGCTTCAAAAGTTCGAACCCAAGTCTGAAATTAGCGTCCATAAAAATAATAATTTTTCTAAAAATACAATTTTATGGAGATTTTGTGACTGAATTCAATTTGGTTAGCGATTCTTATGACTATTTCGAAATTTCAGCCAGTTTGGTCGCATAGAACCTGAGAAAACTGCTTCTTAAGTTCGAACCCAAGTCTGAAATTAGCGTCAGTAAAAATCATAATTTTTCTAAAAATACAACTTTATGGAGATTTGTAACTGATTTCGATTTGTACCATGCTTCTTATCACTTTTCCTTAATTTCAGCCAATTTAGTCCCATACAACCTGAGAAAACTGCTTACAAAGTTCGAACCCAAGGCTGAAATAAGGCTCCATAAAAAAGATGGTTTTTCTAAAAAGACAACTTTATGAAGATTTTTTGACTGAGTTCGATTTGGATAACGATTCTTATCACTATTCCAATATTTCAGCCCGTTTGGTCCCTTAAAACCTGAGAAAACTGCTTGCAAAGTTCGAACCCAAGTCTGAAATTTGCGTCACTAAAAATCATAATTTTTCTAAAAATACTTTTTTATGGAGATTTTATGACTGATTTCGATTTGTACCATGCTTCTTATAACTTTTCCAATATTTCAGCCCGTTTGGTTCCATAGAACCTGAGAAAATGGCTTCTAAAGTTTGAACCCAAGTCTGAAATTTGCGTCCATAAAAATCATAATTTTTCTACAACTTTATGGAGATTTTATGACTGAGTTCGATTTGGATAGCGATTCTTATCACTATTACAAAATTTCAGCCAGTTTGGTTGCATAGAACCTGAGAAAACTGCTTCTAAAGTTCGAACCCAAGTCTCCAATTAGCCTCCATAAAAAAGATGGTTTTTCTAAAAATACAACTTTATGGAGATTTTGTGACTGAGTTCGATTAGGATAACGATTCTTATCACTATTCCAATATTTCAGCCAGTTTGGTCCCATAGAACCTGAGAAAACTGCTTCTAAAGTTCGAACCCAAATCTGAAATTAGCGTCCATAAAAATCATGATTTTTCGAAAAATACAACTTTATGGAGATTTTGTAACTGAGTTCGATTTGGATATCGATTCTTATCACTATTCAAAAATTTCAGCCATTTTGGTCGCATAGAACCTGAGAAAACTGCTTCTAAAGTTCGAACCCAAGTCTGAAATTAGCGTCAGTAAAAATCATGATTTTTCTAAAAATACAATTTAATGGAGATTTTGTGACTGATTTCGATTTGTACCATCCTTCTTATCACTTTTCCTAAATTTCAGCTAATTTCGTCCCATAGAATCTGAGAAAACTGCCTCCAAAGTTCGAACCCAAGTCTGAAATTAGCGTCCAAAAAAATTAAAATTTTTCTAAGAATACAACTTTATGGAGATTTTGTGACTGAATTCAATTTGGTTAGCGATTCTTATGACTTTTTCGAAATTTCAGCCAGTTTGGTCGCATAGAACCTGAGAAAACTGCTTCTAAAGTTCGAACCCAAGTCTGAAATTAGCGTCAGTAAAAATCATAATTTTTCTAAAAATACAACTTAATGGAGATTTGTAACTGATTTCGATTTGTACCATGCTTCTTATCACTTTTCCTTAATTTCAGCCAATTTAGTCCCATACAACCTGAGGAAACTGCTTACAAAGTTCGAACCCAAGGCTGAAATAAGGCTCCATAAAAAGATGGTTTTTCTAAAAAGACAACTTTATGAAGATTTTTTGAATGAGTTCGATTTGGATAACGATTCTTATCACTATTCCAATATTTCAGTCCGTTTGGTTCCTTAAAACCAGAAAAAACTGCTTCCAAAGTTCGAACCCAAGGCTGAAATTAGGCTCAATAAAAAAGATGGTTTTTCTAAAAATACAACTTAATGGAGATTTTGTGACTGAGTTCGATTTGGATAACGATTCTTATCACTATTCCAATATTTCAGCCCGTTTGGTCCCATAAAACCTGAGAAAACTGCTTGCAAAGTTCGAACCCAAGTCTGAAATTTGCGTCACTAAAAATCCTAATTTTTCTAAAAATACAACTTTATGGAGATTTTGTGAATGATTTCGATTTGTACCATGCTTCTTATCACTTTTCCTAAATTTCAGCCAATTTGGTCCATAGAACCTGAGAAAACTGCTTGCAAAGTTCGAACCCAAGTCTGAAATTTGCGTCACTAAAAATCCTAATTTTTCTAAAAATACAACTTTATGGAGATTTTGTGAATGATTTCGATTTGTACCATGCTTCTTATCACTTTTCCTAAATTTCAGCCAATTTGGTCCATAAAACCTGAGAAAACTGCTTGCAAAGTTCGAACCCAAGTCTGAAATTTGCGTCACTAAAAATCCTAATTTTTCTAAAAATACAACTTTATGGAGATTTTGTGAATGATTTCGATTTGTACCATGCTTCTTATCACTTTTCCTAAATTTCAGCCAATTTGGTCCATAGAACCTGAGAAAACTGCTTCAAAAGTTCGAACCCAAGTCTGAAATTAGCGTCCATCAAAATAATAATTTTTCTTAAAATAAAATTTTATGGAGATTTTGTGACTGAATTCAATTTGGTTAGCGATTCTTATGACTATTTCGAAATTTCAGCCAGTTTGGTCACATAGAACCTGGGAAAACTGCTTCTAAAGTTCGAACCCAAGTCTGAAATTAGCGTCAGTAAAAATCATAATTTTTCTAAAAATACAACTTTATGGAGATTTGTAACTGATTTCGATTTGTACCATGCTTCTTATCACTTTTCCTTAATTTCAGCCAATTTAGTCCCATACAACCTGAGAAAACTGCTTACAAAGTTCGAACCCAAGGCTGAAATAAGGCTCCATAAAAAAGATGGTTTTTCTAAAAAGACAACTTTATGAAGATTTTTTGACTGAGTTCGATTTGGATAACGATTCTTATCACTATTCCAATATTTCAGCCCGTTTGGTCCCTTAAAACCTGAGAAAACTGCTTGCAAAGTTCGAACCCAAGTCTGAAATTTGCGTCACTAAAAATCATAATTTTTCTAAAAATACTTTTTTATGGAGATTTTATGACTGATTTCGATTTGTACCATGCTTCTTATAACTTTTCCAATATTTCAGCCCGTTTGGTTCCATAGAACCTGAGAAAATGGCTTCTAAAGTTTGAACCCAAGTCTGAAATTTGCGTCCATAAAAATCATAATTTTTCTACAACTTTATGGAGATTTTATGACTATGACTATGACTATGAGTTCGATTTGGATAGCGATTCTTATCACTATTACAAAATTTCAGCCAGTTTGGTTGCATAGAACCTGAGAAAACTGCTTCTAAAGTTCGAACCCAAGTCTCCAATTAGCCTCCATAAAAAAGATGGTTTTTCTAAAAATACAACTTTATGGAGATTTTGTGACTGAGTTCGATTAGGATAACGATTCTTATCACTATTCCAATATTTCAGCCAGTTTGGTCCCATAGAACCTGAGAAAACTGCTTCTAAAGTTCGAACCCAAATCTGAAATTAGCGTCCATAAAAATCATGATTTTTCGAAAAATACAACTTTATGGAGATTTTGTAACTGAGTTCGATTTGGATATCGATTCTTATCACTATTCAAAAATTTCAGCCATTTTGGTCGCATAGAACCTGAGAAAACTGCTTCTAAAGTTCGAACCCAAGTCTGAAATTAGCGTCAGTAAAAATCATGATTTTTCTAAAAATACAATTTAATGGAGATTTTGTGACTGATTTCGATTTGTACCATCCTTCTTATCACTTTTCCTAAATTTCAGCCAATTTCGTCCCATAGAATCTGAGAAAACTGCCTCCAAAGTTCGAACCCAAGTCTGAAATTAGCGTCCAAAAAAATTAAAATTTTTCTAAGAATACAACTTTATGGAGATTTTGTGACTGAATTCAATTTGGTTAGCGATTCTTATGACTTTTTCGAAATTTCAGCCAGTTTGGTCGCATAGAACCTGAGAAAACTGCTTCTAAAGTTCGAACCCAAGTCTGAAATTAGCGTCAGTAAGAATCATAATTTTTCTAAAAATACAACTTAATGGAGATTTGTAACTGATTTCAATTTGTACCATGCTTCTTATCACTTTTCCTTAATTTCAGCCAATTTAGTCCCATACAACCTGAGGAAACTGCTTACAAAGTTCGAACCCAAGGCTGAAATAAGGCTCCATAAAAAGATGGTTTTTCTAAAAAGACAACTTTATGAAGATTTTTTGAATGAGTTCGATTTGGATAACGATTCTTATCACTATTCCAATATTTCAGCCCGTTTGGTTCCTTAAAACCAGAAAAAACTGCTTCCAAAGTTCGAACCCAAGGCTGAAATTAAGCTCAATAAAAAAGATGGTTTTTCTAAAAATACAACTTAATGGAGATTTTGTGACTGAGTTCGATTTGGATAACGATTCTTATCACTATTCCAATATTTCAGCCCGTTTGGTCCCATAAAACCTGAGAAAACTGCTTGCAAAGTTCGAACCCAAGTCTGAAATTTGCGTCACTAAAAATCCTAATTTTTCTAAAAATACAACTTTATGGAGATTTTGTGAATGATTTCGATTTGTACCATGCTTCTTATCACTTTTCCTAAATTTCAGCCAATTTGGTCCATAGAACCTGAGAAAACTGCTTCAAAAGTTCGAACCCAAGTCTGAAATTAGCGTCCATCAAAATAATAATTTTTCTTAAAATAAAATTTTATGGAGATTTTGTGACTGAATTCAATTTGGTTAGCGATTCTTATGACTATTTCGAAATTTCAGCCAGTTTGGTCACATAGAACCTGGGAAAACTGCTTCTAAAGTTCGAACCCAAGTCTGAAATTAGCGTCAGTAAAAATCATAATTTTTCTAAAAATACAACTTTATGGAGATTTGTAACTGATTTCGATTTGTACCATGCTTCTTATCACTTTTCCTTAATTTCAGCCAATTTAGTCCCATACAACCTGAGAAAACTGCTTACAAAGTTCGAACCCAAGGCTGAAATAAGGCTCCATAAAAAAGATGGTTTTTCTAAAAAGACAACTTTATGAAGATTTTTTGACTGAGTTCGATTTGGATAACGATTCTTATCACTATTCCAATATTTCAGCCCGTTTGGTCCCTTAAAACCTGAGAAAACTGCTTGCAAAGTTCGAACCCAAGTCTGAAATTTGCGTCACTAAAAATCATAATTTTTCTAAAAATACTTTTTTATGGAGATTTTATGACTGATTTCGATTTGTACCATGCTTCTTATAACTTTTCCTAAATTTCAGCCAATTTGGTCCCATAGAATCTGAGAAAACTGCCTCCAAAGTTCGAACCCAAGTCTGAAATTAGCGTCCAAAAAAATTAAAATTTTTCTAAGAATACAATTTAATGGAGATTTTGTGACTGATTTCGATTTGTACCATCCTTCTTATCACTTTTCCTAAATTTCAGCCAATTTCGTCCCATAGAATCTGAGAAAACTGCTTCCAAAGTTCGAACCCAAGTCTGAAATTAGCGTCCAAAAAAATTAAAATTTTTCTAAGAATACAACTTTATGGAGATTTTGTGACTGAATTCAATTTGGTTAGCGATTCTTATGACTTTTTCGAAATTTCAGCCAGTTTGGTCGCATAGAACCTGAGAAAACTGCTTCTTAAGTTCGAACCCAAGTCTGAAATTAGCGTCAGTAAAAATCATAATTTTTCTAAAAATACAACTTAATGGAGATTTGTAACTGATTTCGATTTGTACCATGCTTCTTATCACTTTTCCTTAATTTCAGCCAATTTAGTCCCATACAACCTGAGGAAACTGCTTACAAAGTTCGAACCCAAGGCTGAAATAAGGCTCCATAAAAAGATGGTTTTTCTAAAAAGACAACTTTATGAAGATTTTTTGAATGAGTTCGATTTGGATAACGATTCTTATCACTATTCCAATATTTCAGCCCGTTTGGTTCCTTAAAACCAGAAAAAACTGCTTCCAAAGTTCGAACCCAAGGCTGAAATTAGGCTCAATAAAAAAGATGGTTTTTCTAAAAATACAACTTAATGGAGATTTTGTGACTGAGTTCGATTTGGATAACGATTCTTATCACTATTCCAATATTTCAGCCCGTTTGGTCCCATAAAACCTGAGAAAACTGCTTGCAAAGTTCGAACCCAAGTCTGAAATTTGCGTCACTAAAAATCCTAATTTTTCTAAAAATACAACTTTATGGAGATTTTGTGAATGATTTCGATTTGTACCATGCTTCTTATCACTTTTCCTAAATTTCAGCCAATTTGGTCCATAGAACCTGAGAAAACTGCTTCAAAAGTTCGAACCCAAGTCTGAAATTAGCGTCCATCAAAATAATAATTTTTCTTAAAATAAAATTTTATGGAGATTTTGTGACTGAATTCAATTTGGTTAGCGATTCTTATGACTATTTCGAAATTTCAGCCAGTTTGGTCACATAGAACCTGGGAAAACTGCTTCTAAAGTTCGAACCCAAGTCTGAAATTAGCGTCAGTAAAAATCATAATTTTTCTAAAAATACAACTTTATGGAGATTTGTAACTGATTTCGATTTGTACCATGCTTCTTATCACTTTTCCTTAATTTCAGCCAATTTAGTCCCATACAACCTGAGAAAACTGCTTACAAAGTTCGAACCCAAGGCTGAAATAAGGCTCCATAAAAAAGATGGTTTTTCTAAAAAGACAACTTTATGAAGATTTTTTGACTGAGTTCGATTTGGATAACGATTCTTATCACTATTCCAATATTTCAGCCCGTTTGGTCCCTTAAAACCTGAGAAAACTGCTTGCAAAGTTCGAACCCAAGTCTGAAATTTGCGTCACTAAAAATCATAATTTTTCTAAAAATACTTTTTTATGGAGATTTTATGACTGATTTCGATTTGTACCATGCTTCTTATAACTTTTCCTAAATTTCAGCCAATTTGGTCCCATAGAATCTGAGAAAACTGCTTTTAGAGTTCGAGAACCCAAGTCTGAAATAAGCGCCCATATAAATCATAATTTTTTAAAAAATTCACTTTTATGGAGATTTTGTGACTGAATTCGATTTGGATAGCGATTCTTATCACTATTTCAAAATTTCAGCCAGTTTGGTCGCATAGAACCTGAGAAAACTGCTTCTAAAGTTCGAACCCAAGTCTCAAATTAGCCTCCATAAAAAAGATGGTTTTTCTAAAAATACAACTTTATGGAGATTTTGTGACAGAGTTCGATTTGGATAACGATTCTTATCACTATTCGTATATTTCAGCCAGTTTGGTCCCATAGAACCTGAGAAAACTGTTTCTAAAGTTCGAACCCAAGTCTGAAATTAGCGTCCATAAAAATCATGATTTTTCTAAAAATACAACTTTATGGAGATTTTGTGACTGAGTTCAATTTGGATATCGATTCTTATCACTATTCCAATATTTCAGCCAGTTTGGTCCCATAGAAACTGAGAAAACTGCTTCTAAAGTTCGAACCCAAGTCTGAAATTAGCGTCCATAAAAATCATAATTTTTCTAAAAATACAACTTTATGGAGATTTGTAACTGATTTCGATTTGTACCATGCTTCTTATCACCTTTCCTTAATTTCAGCCAATTTAGTCCCATACAACCTGAGAAAACTGCTTACAAAGTTGGAACCCAAGGCTGGAATTAGGCTCCATAAAAAAGATGGTTTTTCTAAAAAAAGAACTTTATGGAGATTTTGTGACTGAATTCGATTTGGATAGCGATTCTTATCACTATTTCAAAATTTCAGCCAGTTTGGTTGCATAGAACCTGAGAAAACTGCTTCTAAAGTTCGTACCCAAGTCTCAAATTAGCCTCCATAAAAAAGATGGTTTTTCTAAAAATACAACTTAATGGAGATTTTGTGACTGAGTTAGATTTGGATAACGATTCTTATCTTTATTCCAATATTTCAGCCAGTTTGGTCCCATAGAACCTGAAAAAACTGCTTCTAAAGTTCGAACCCATGTCTGAAATTAGCGTCCATAAAAATCATGATTTTCCTAAAAATACAACTTTATGGAGATTTTGTAACTGAGTTCGATTTGGATATCGATTCTTATCACTATTCAAAAATTTCAGCCATTTTGGTCGCATAGAACCTGAGAAAACTGCTTCTAAAGTTCGAACCCAAGTCTCCAATTAGCCTCCATAAAAAAGATGGTTTTTCTAAAAATACAACTTTATGGAGATTTTGTGACTGAGTTCGATTTGGATAACGATTCTTATCACTATTCCAATATTTCAGCCCGTTTGGTCCCTTAAAACCTGAGAAAACTGCTTGCAAAGTTCGAACCCAAGTCTGAAATTTGGGTCACTAAAAATCATAATTTTTCTAAAAATACAACTTTATGGAGATTTTGTGAATGATTTCGATTTGTACCATGCTTCTTATCCTTTTTCCTAAATTTCAGCCTATTTGGTCCATAGAACCTGACAAAACTGCTTCAAAAGTTCGAACCCAAGTCTGAAATTAGCGTCCATCAAAATAATAATTTTTCTTAAAATAAAATTTTATGGAGATTTTGTGACTGAATTCAATTTGGTTAGCGATTCTTATGACTATTTCGAAATTTCAGCCAGTTTGGTCGCATAGAACCTGAGAAAACTGCTTCTAAATTTCGAACCCAAGTCTGAAATTAGCGTCCATAAAAATCATAATTTTTCTCAAAATACAACTTTATGGAGATTTGTAACTGATTTCGATTTGTACCATGCTTCTTATCACTTTTCCTTAATTTCAGCCAATTTAGTCCCATACAACCTGAGGAAACTGCTTACAAAGTTCGAACCCAAGGCTGAAATAAGGCTCCATAAAAAGATGGTTTTTCTAAAAAGACAACTTTATGAAGATTTTTTGAATGAGTTCGATTTGGATAACGATTCTTATCACTATTCCAATATTTCAGCCCGTTTGGTTCCTTAAAACCAGAAAAAACTGCTTCCAAAGTTCGAACCCAAGGCTGAAATTAGGCTCAATAAAAAAGATGGTTTTTCTAAAAATACAACTTAATGGAGATTTTGTGACTGAGTTCGATTTGGATAACGATTCTTATCACTATTCCAATATTTCAGCCCGTTTGGTCCCATAAAACCTGAGAAAACTGCTTGCAAAGTTCGAACCCAAGTCTGAAATTTGCGTCACTAAAAATCCTAATTTTTCTAAAAATACAACTTTATGGAGATTTTGTGAATGATTTCGATTTGTACCATGCTTCTTATCACTTTTCCTAAATTTCAGCCAATTTGGTCCATAGAACCTGAGAAAACTGCTTCAAAAGTTCGAACCCAAGTCTGAAATTAGCGTCCATCAAAATAATAATTTTTCTTAAAATAAAATTTTATGGAGATTTTGTGACTGAATTCAATTTGGTTAGCGATTCTTATGACTATTTCGAAATTTCAGCCAGTTTGGTCACATAGAACCTGGGAAAACTGCTTCTAAAGTTCGAACCCAAGTCTGAAATTAGCGTCAGTAAAAATCATAATTTTTCTAAAAATACAACTTTATGGAGATTTGTAACTGATTTCGATTTGTACCATGCTTCTTATCACTTTTCCTTAATTTCAGCCAATTTAGTCCCATACAACCTGAGAAAACTGCTTACAAAGTTCGAACCCAAGGCTGAAATAAGGCTCCATAAAAAATATGGTTTTTCTAAAAAGACAACTTTATGAAGATTTTTTGACTGAGTTCGATTTGGATAACGATTCTTATCACTATTCCAATATTTCAGCCCGTTTGGTCCCTTAAAACCTGAGAAAACTGCTTGCAAAGTTCGAACCCAAGTCTGAAATTTGCGTCACTAAAAATCATAATTTTTCTAAAAATACTTTTTTATGGAGATTTTATGACTGATTTCGATTTGTACCATGCTTCTTATAACTTTTCCTAAATTTCAGCCAATTTGGTCCCTTAGAACCTGAGAAAACTGCTTTTAGAGTTCGAGAACCCAAGTCTGAAATAAGCGCCCATATAAATCATATTTTTTTAAAAAATTCACTTTTATGGAGATTTTGTGACTGAATTCGATTTGGATAGCGATTCTTATCACTATTTCAAAATTTCAGCCAGTTTGGTCGCATAGAACCTGAGAAAACTGCTTCTAAAGTTCGAACCCAAGTCTGAAATTAGCGTCAGTAAAAATCATAATTTTTCTAAAAATACAACTTAATGGAGATTTGTAACTGATTTCGATTTGTACCATGCTTCTTATCACTTTTCCTTAATTTCAGCCAATTTAGTCCCATACAACCTCAGGAAACTGCTTACAAAGTTCGAACCCAAGGCTGAAATAAGGCTCCATAAAAAGATAGTTTTTCTAAAAAGACAACTTTATGAAGATTTTTTGACTGAGTTCGATTTGGATAACGATTCTTATCACTATTCCAATATTTCAGCCCGTTTGGTTCCTTAAAACCTGAAAAAACTGCTTCCAAAGTTCGAACCCAAGGCTGAAATTAGGCTCAATAAAAAAGTTGGTTTTTCTAAAAATACAACTTAATGGAGATTTTGTGACTGAGTTCGATTTGGATAACGATTCTTATCACTATTCCAATATTTCAGCCCGTTTGGTCCCATAAAACCTGAGAAAACTGCTTGCAAAGTTCGAACCCAAGTCTGAAATTTGCGTCACTAAAAATCCTAATTTTTCTAAAAATACAACTTTATGGAGATTTTGTGAATGATTTCGATTTGTACCATGCTTCTTATCACTTTTCCTAAATTTCAGCCAATTTGGTCCATAGAACCTGAGAAAACTGCTTCAAAAGTTCGAACCCAAGTCTGAAATTAGCGTCCATCAAAATAATAATTTTTCTTAAAATAAAATTTTATGGAGATTTTGTGACTGAATTCAATTTGGTTAGCGATTCTTATGACTATTTCGAAATTTCAGCCAGTTTGGTCACATAGAACCTGGGAAAACTGCTTCTAAAGTTCGAACCCAAGTCTGAAATTAGCGTCAGTAAAAATCATAATTTTTCTAAAAATACAACTTTATGGAGATTTGTAACTGATTTCGATTTGTACCATGCTTCTTATCACTTTTCCTTAATTTCAGCCAATTTAGTCCCATACAACCTGAGAAAACTGCTTACAAAGTTCGAACCCAAGGCTGAAATAAGGCTCCATAAAAAAGATGGTTTTTCTAAAAAGACAACTTTATGAAGATTTTTTGACTGAGTTCGATTTGGATAACGATTCTTATCACTATTCCAATATTTCAGCCCGTTTGGTCCCTTAAAACCTGAGAAAACTGCTTGCAAAGTTCGAACCCAAGTCTGAAATTTGCGTCACTAAAAATCATAATTTTTCTAAAAATACTTTTTTATGGAGATTTTATGACTGATTTCGATTTGTACCATGCTTCTTATAACTTTTCCAATATTTCAGCCCGTTTGGTTCCATAGAACCTGAGAAAATGGCTTCTAAAGTTTGAACCCAAGTCTGAAATTTGCGTCCATAAAAATCATAATTTTTCTACAACTTTATGGAGATTTTATGACTGAGTTCGATTTGGATAGCGATTCTTATCACTATTACAAAATTTCAGCCAGTTTGGTTGCATAGAACCTGAGAAAACTGCTTCTAAAGTTCGAACCCAAGTCTCCAATTAGCCTCCATAAAAAAGATGGTTTTTCTAAAAATACAACTTTATGGAGATTTTGTGACTGAGTTCGATTAGGATAACGATTCTTATCACTATTCCAATATTTCAGCCAGTTTGGTCCCATAGAACCTGAGAAAACTGCTTCTAAAGTTCGAACCCAAATCTGAAATTAGCGTCCATAAAAATCATGATTTTTCGAAAAATACAACTTTATGGAGATTTTGTAACTGAGTTCGATTTGGATATCGATTCTTATCACTATTCAAAAATTTCAACCATTTTGGTCGCATAGAACCTGAGAAAACTGCTTCTAAAGTTCGAACCCAAGTCTGAAATTAGCGTCAGTAAAAATCATGATTTTTCTAAAAATACAATTTAATGGAGATTTTGTGACTGATTTCGATTTGTACCATCCTTCTTATCACTTTTCCTAAATTTCAGCCAATTTCGTCCCATAGAATCTGAGAAAACTGCTTCCAAAGTTCGAACCCAAGTCTGAAATTAGCGTCCAAAAAAATTAAAATTTTTCTAAGAATACAACTTTATGGAGATTTTGTGACTGAATTCAATTTGGTTAGCGATTCTTATGACTTTTTCGAAATTTCAGCCAGTTTGGTCGCATAGAACCTGAGAAAACTGCTTCTAAAGTTCGAACCCAAGTCTGAAATTAGCGTCAGTAAAAATCATAATTTTTCTAAAAATACAACTTAATGGAGATTTGTAACTGATTTCGATTTGTACCATGCTTCTTATCACTTTTCCTTAATTTCAGCCAATTTAGTCCCATACAACCTGAGGAAACTGCTTACAAAGTTCGAACCCAAGGCTGAAATAAGGCTCCATAAAAAGATGGTTTTTCTAAAAAGACAACTTTATGAAGATTTTTTGAATGAGTTCGATTTGGATAACGATTCTTATCACTATTCCAATATTTCAGCCCGTTTGGTTCCTTAAAACCAGAAAAAACTGCTTCCAAAGTTCGAACCCAAGGCTGAAATTAGGCTCAATAAAAAAGATGGTTTTTCTAAAAATACAACTTAATGGAGATTTTGTGACTTAGTTCGATTTGGATAACGATTCTTATCACTATTCCAATATTTCAGCCCGTTTGGTCCCTTAAAACCTGAGAAAACTGCTTGCAAAGTTCGAACCCAAGTCTGAAATTTGCGTCACTAAAAATCCTAATTTTTCTAAAAATACAACTTTATGGAGATTTTGTGAATGATTTCGATTTGTACCATGCTTCTTATCACTTTTCCTAAATTTCAGCCAATTTGGTCCATAGAACCTGAGAAAACTGCTTCAAAAGTTCGAACCCAAGTCTGAAATTAGCGTCAATCAAAATAATAATTTTTCTTAAAATAAAATTTTATGGAGATTTTGTGACTGAATTCAATTTGGTTAGCGATTCTTATGACTATTTCGAAATTTCAGCCAGTTTGGTCACATAGAACCTGGGAAAACTGCTTCTAAAGTTCGAACCCAAGTCTGAAATTAGCGTCAGTAAAAATCATAATTTTTCTAAAAATACAACTTTATGGAGATTTGTAACTGATTTCGATTTGTACCATGCTTCTTATCACTTTTCCTTAATTTCAGCCAATTTAGTCCCATACAACCTGAGAAAACTGCTTACAAAGTTCGAACCCAAGGCTGAAATAAGGCTCCATAAAAAAGATGGTTTTTCTAAAAAGACAACTTTATGAAGATTTTTTGACTGAGTTCGATTTGGATAACGATTCTTATCACTATTCCAATATTTCAGCCCGTTTGGTCCCTTAAAACCTGAGAAAACTGCTTGCAAAGTTCGAACCCAAGTCTGAAATTTGCGTCACTAAAAATCATAATTTTTCTAAAAATACTTTTTTATGGAGATTTTATGACTGATTTCGATTTGTACCATGCTTCTTATAACTTTTCCTAAATTTCAGCCAATTTGGTCCCTTAGAACCTGAGAAAACTGCTTTTAGAGTTCGAGAACCCAAGTCTGAAATAAGCGCCCATATAAATCATAATTTTTTAAAAAATTCACTTTTATGGAGATTTTGTGACTGAATTCGATTTGGATAGCGATTCTTATCACTATTTCAAAATTTCAGCCAGTTTGGTCGCATAGAACCTGAGAAAACTGCTTCTAAAGTTCGAACCCAAGTCTCAAATTAGCCTCCATAAAAAAGATGGTTTTTCTAAAAATACAACTTTATGGAGATTTTGTGACAGAGTTCGATTTGGATAACGATTCTTATCACTATTCGTATATTTCAGCCAGTTTGGTCCCATAGAACCTGAGAAAACTGTTTCTAAAGTTCGAACCCAAGTCTGAAATTAGCGTCCATAAAAATCATGATTTTTCTAAAAATACAACTTTATGGAGATTTTGTGACTGAGTTCAATTTGGATATCGATTCTTATCACTATTCCAATATTTCAGCCAGTTTGGTCCCATAGAAACTGAGAAAACTGCTTCTAAAGTTCGAACCCAAGTCTGAAATTAGCGTCCATAAAAATCATAATTTTTCTAAAAATACAACTTTATGGAGATTTGTAACTGATTTCGATTTGTACCATGCTTCTTATCACCTTTCCTTAATTTCAGCCAATTTTGTCCCATACAACCTGAGAAAACTGCTTACAAAGTTGGAACCCAAGGCTGGAATTAGGCTCCATAAAAAAGATGGTTTTTCTAAAAAAAGAACTTTATGGAGATTTTGTGACTGAATTCGATTTGGATAGCGATTCTTATCACTATTTCAAAATTTCAGCCAGTTTGGTTGCATAGAACCTGAGAAAACTGCTTCTAAAGTTCGTACCCAAGTCTCAAATTAGCCTCCATAAAAAAGATGGTTTTTCTAAAAATACAACTTAATGGAGATTTTGTGACTGAGTTAGATTTGGATAACGATTCTTATCTTTATTCCAATATTTCAGCCAGTTTGGTCCCATAGAACCTGAAAAAACTGCTTCTAAAGTTCGAACCCATGTCTGAAATTAGCGTCCATAAAAATCATGATTTTCCTAAAAATACAACTTTATGGAGATTTTGTAACTGAGTTCGATTTGGATATCGATTCTTATCACTATTCAAAAATTTCAGCCATTTTGGTCGCATAGAACCTGAGAAAACTGCTTCTAAAGTTCGAACCCAAGTCTCCAATTAGCCTCCATAAAAAAGATGGTTTTTCTAAAAATACAACTTTATGGAGATTTTGTGACTGAGTTCGATTTGGATAACGATTCTTATCACTATTCCAATATTTCAGCCCGTTTGGTCCCTTAAAACCTGAGAAAACTGCTTGCAAAGTTCGAACCCAAGTCTGAAATTTGGGTCACTAAAAATCATAATTTTTCTAAAAATACAACTTTATGGAGATTTTGTGAATGATTTCGATTTGTACCATGCTTCTTATCCTTTTTCCTAAATTTCAGCCTATTTGGTCCATAGAACCTGACAAAACTGCTTCAAAAGTTCGAACCCAAGTCTGAAATTAGCGTCCATCAAAATAATAATTTTTCTCAAAATACAACTTTATGGAGATTTGTAACTGATTTCGATTTGTACCATGCTTCTTATCACTTTTCCTTAATTTCAGCCAATTTAGTCCCATACAACCTGAGAAAACTGCTTACAAAGTTCGAACCCAAGGCTGAAATAAGGCTCCATAAAAACGATGGTTTTTCTAAAAAGACAACTTTATGAGAATTTTTTGACTGAGTTCGATTTGGATAACGATTCTTATCACTATTCCAATATTTCAGCCCGTTTGGTCCCTTAAAACCTGAGAAAACTGCTTGCAAAGTTCGAACCCAAGTCTGAAATTTGCGTCACTAAAAATCATAATTTTTCTAAAAATACATTTTTATGGAGATTTTATGACTGATTTCGATTTGTACCATGCTTCTAATAACTTTTCCTAAATTTCAGCCAATTTGGTCCATAGAACCTGACAAAACTGCTTCAAAAGTTCGAACCCAAGTCTGAAATTAGCGTCCATCAAAATAATAATTTTTCTTAAAATAAAATTTTATGGAGATTTTGTGACTGAATTCAATTTGGTTAGCGATTCTTATGACTATTTCGAAATTTCAGCCAGTTTGGTCGCATAGAACCTGAGAAAACTGCTTCTAAAGTTCGAACCCAAGTCTGAAATTAGCGTCCATAAAAATCATAATTTTTCTAAAAATACGACTTTATGGAGATTTTGTGACTGAGTTCGATTTTGATTGCGATTCTTATCACTATTACAAAATTTCAGCCAGTTTGGTCCCATAGAACCTGAGAAAACTGCTTCCAAATTTCGAACCCAAGTCTGAAATAAGCGTCCATAAAAATAATAATTTTTCTAAAAATACAATTTTATGGAGATTTTGTGACTGATTTCGATTTGTACCATGCTTCTTATCACTTTTCCTAAATTTCAGCCAATTTGGTCCCATAGAACCTGAGAAAACTGCTTCCAAAGTTCGAACCCAAGTCTGAAATTAGCGTCCAAAAAAATTAAAAATTTTCTAAAAATACAACTTTATGGAGATTTTGTGACAGAATTCAATTTGGTTAGCGATTCTTATCAATATTAGAAAATTTCAGCCAGTTTGGTCCCATAGAACCTGAGAAAACTGCTTCCCAAGTTTGAACCCAAGGCTGAAATTAGGCTCCATAAAAAAGATGGTTTTTCTTATAATTAAACTTTATGCAGATTTTGTGACTGAGTTCGATTTGGTTAACGATTCTTATCACTATTCCAATATTTCAGCCCGTTTGGTCCCATAAAACCTGAGAAAACTGCTTTCAAAGTTCGAACCCAAGTCTGAAATGTGCGTCCATAAAAATCATAATTTTTCTAAAAATACAACTTTATGGAGATTTGTAACTGATTTCGATTTGTCCCATGCTTCTTATCAATTTTCCTTAATTTCAGCCAATTTAGTCCCATACGACCTGAGAAAACTGCTTCCAAAGTCGGATCCCATGGCTGGAAAAGCTCCATAAAAATGATGGTTTTTCTAAAAAGAGAACTTTATGGAGATTTTGTGACTGAATTCGATTTGGATAGCGATTCTTATCACTATTTCAAAATTTCTGCCAGTTTGGTTGCATAGAACCTGAGAAGACTGCTTCTAAAGTTCGTACCCAAGTCTCAAATTAGCCTCCATAAAAAAGATGGTTTTTCTTAAAATTAAACTTTATGAAGATTTTGTGACTGAGTTCGATTTGGTTAACGATTCTTATCACTATTCCATTATTTCAGCCAGTTTGGTCGCATAGAACCTGAGAAAACTGCTTCTAAATTTCGAACCCAAGTCTGAAATTAGCGTCCATAAAAATCATAATTTTTCTAAAAATACGACTTTATGGAGATTTTGTGACTGAGTTCGATTTTGATTGCGATTCTTATCACTATTACAAAATTTCAGCCAGTTTGGTCCCATAGAACCTGAGAAAACTGCTTCCAAATTTCGAACCCAAGTCTGAAATAAGCGTCCATAAAAATCATAATTTTTCTAAAAATACAACTTTATGGAGATTTTGTGACTGAGTTCGATTTGGATAACGATTCTTATCACTATTCCAATATTTCAGCCAGTTTGGTCCCATAGAACCTGAAAAAACTGCTTCTAAAGTTCGAACCCAAGTCTGAAATTAGCGTCCATAAAAATCATGATTTTTCTAAAAATACAACTTTATGGAGATTTTGTAACTGAGTTCGATTTGGATATCGATTCTTATCACTATTCAAAAAATTCAGCCATTTTGGTCGCATAGAACCTGAGAAAACTGCTTCTATTTGCCAATTTGGTCCATAGAACCTGAGAAAACTGCTTCAAAAGTTCGAACCCAAGTCTGAAATTAGCGTCCATCAAAATAATAATTTTTCTTAAAATAAAATTTTATGGAGATTTTGTGACTGAATTCAATTTGGTTAGCGATTCTTATGACTATTTCGAAATTTCAGCCAGTTTGGTCACATAGAACCTGGGAAAACTGCTTCTAAAGTTCGAACCCAAGTTTGAAATTAGCGTCAGTAAAAATCATAATTTTTCTAAAAATACAACTTTATGGAGATTTGTAACTGATTTCGATTTGTACCATGCTTCTTATCACTTTTCCTTAATTTCAGCCAATTTAGTCCCATACAACCTGAGAAAACTGCTTACAAAGTTCGAACCCAAGGCTGAAATAAGGCTCAATAAAAAAGATGGTTTTTCTAAAAAGACAACTTTATGAAGATTTTTTGACTGAGTTCGATTTGGATGGCGATTCTTATCACTATTCCAATATTTCAGCCCGTTTGGTCCCTTAAAACCTGAGAAAACTGCTTGCAAAGTTCGAACCCAAGTCTGAAATTTGCGTCACTAAAAATCATAATTTTTCTAAAAATACATTTTTATGGAGATTTTATGACTGATTTCGATTTGTACCATGCTTCTAATAACTTTTCCTTAATTTCTGCCAATTTGGTCCCATAGAACCTGAGAAAACTGCTTACAAAGTTGGAACCCAAGGCTGGAATTAGGCTCCATAAAAAAGATGGTTTTTCTAAAAAGTTAACTTTATGAAGATTTTGTGACTGATTTCGATTTGGATAACGATTCTTATCACTATTCCAATATTTCAGCCCGTTTGGTCCCTTAAAACCTGAGAAAACTGCTTGCAAAGTTCGAACCCAAGTCTGAAATTTGCGTCACTGAAAATCATAATTTTTCTAAAAATACAACTTTATGGAGATTTTGTGAATGATTTCGATTTGTACCATGCTTCTTATCCTTTTTCCTAAATTTCAGCCAATTTGGTCCATAGAACCTGACAAAACTGCTTCAAAAGTTCGAACCCAAGTCTGAAATTAGCGTCCATCAAAATAATAATTTTTCTTAAAATAAAATTTTATGGAGATTTTGTGACTGAATTCAATTTGGTTAGCGATTCTTATCAATATTAGAAAATTTCAGCCAGTTTGGTCCCATAGAACCTGAGAAAACTGCTTCCCAAGTTTGAACCCAAGGCTGAAATTAGGCTCCATAAAAAAGATGGTTTTTCTTAAAATTAAACTTTATGAAGATTTTGTGACTGAGTTCGATTTGGTTAACGATTCTTATCACTATTCCATTATTTCAGCCAGTTTGGTCGCATAGAACCTGAGAAAACTGCTTCTAAATTTCGAACCCAAGTCTGAAATTAGCGTCCATAAAAATCATAATTTTTCTAAAAATACAACTTTATGGAGATTTGTAACTGATTTCGATTTGTACCATGCTTCTTATCACTTTTCCTTAATTTCAGCCAATTTAGTCCCATACAACCTGAGAAAACTGCTTACAAAGTTCGAACCCAAGGCTGAAATAAGGCTCCATAAAAAGGATGGTTTTTCTAAAAAGACAACTTTATGAGAATTTTTGACTGAGTTCGATTTGGATAACGATTCTTATCACTATTCCAATATTTCAGCCCGTTTGGTCCCTTAAAACCTGAGAAAACTGCTTGCAAAGTTCGAACCCAAGTCTGAAATTTGCGTCACTAAAAATCATAATTTTTCTAAAAATACATTTTTATGGAGATTTTATGACTGATTTCGATTTGTACCATGCTTCTAATAACTTTTCCTAAATTTCAGCCAATTTGGTCCATAGAACCTGAGAAAACTGCTTCAAAAGTTCGAACCCAAGTCTGAAATTAGCGTCCATCAAAATAATAATTTTTCTTAAAATAAAATTTTATGGAGATTTTGTGACTGAATTCAATTTGGTTAGCGATTCTTATGACTATTTCGAAATTTCAGCCAGTTTGGTCACATAGAACCTGGGAAAACTGCTTCTAAAGTTCGAACCCAAGTTTGAAATTAGCGTCAGTAAAAATCATAATTTTTCTAAAAATACAACTTTATGGAGATTTTGTGAATGATTTCGATTTGTACCATGCTTCTAATAACTTTTCCTTAATTTCAGCCAATTTAGTCCCATACAACCTGAGAAAACTGCTTACAAAGTTCGAACCCAAGGCTGAAATAAGGCTCCATAAAAAAGATGGTTTTTCTAAAAAGACAACTTTATGAAGATTTTTTGACTGAGTTCGATTTGGATGGCGATTCTTATCACTATTCCAATATTTCAGCCCGTTTGGTCCCTTAAAACCTGAGAAAACTGCTTGCAAAGTTCGAACCCAAGTCTGAAATTTGCGTCACTGAAAATCATAATTTTTCTAAAAATACAACTTTATGGAGATTTTGTGAATGATTTCGATTTGTACCATGCTTCTTATCCTTTTTCCTAAATTTCAGCCAATTTGGTCCATAGAACCTGACAAAACTGCTTCAAAAGTTCGAACCCAAGTCTGAAATTAGCGTCCATCAAAATAATAATTTTTCTTAAAATAAAATTTTATGGAGATTTTGTGACTGAATTCAATTTGGTTAGCGATTCTTATCAATATTAGAAAATTTCAGCCAGTTTGGTCCCATAGAACCTGAGAAAACTGCTTCCCAAGTTTGAACCCAAGGCTGAAATTAGGCTCCATAAAAAAGATGGTTTTTCTTAAAATTAAACTTTATGAAGATTTTGTGACTGAGTTCGATTTGGTTAACGATTCTTATCACTATTCCATTATTTCAGCCAGTTTGGTCGCATAGAACCTGAGAAAACTGCTTCTAAATTTCGAACCCAAGTCTGAAATTAGCGTCCATAAAAATCATAATTTTTCTAAAAATACAACTTTATGGAGATTTGTAACTGATTTCGATTTGTACCATGCTTCTTATCACTTTTCCTTAATTTCAGCCAATTTAGTCCCATACAACCTGAGAAAACTGCTTACAAAGTTCGAACCCAAGGCTGAAATAAGGCTCCATAAAAAGGATGGTTTTTCTAAAAAGACAACTTTATGAGAATTTTTGACTGAGTTCGATTTGGATAACGATTCTTATCACTATTCCAATATTTCAGCCCGTTTGGTCCCTTAAAACCTGAGAAAACTGCTTGCAAAGTTCGAACCCAAGTCTGAAATTTGCGTCACTAAAAATCATAATTTTTCTAAAAATACATTTTTATGGAGATTTTATGACTGATTTCGATTTGTACCATGCTTCTAATAACTTTTCCTAAATTTCAGCCAATTTGGTCCATAGAACCTGACAAAACTGCTTCAAAAGTTCGAACCCAAGTCTGAAATTAGCGTCCATCAAAATAATAATTTTTCTTAAAATAAAATTTTATGGAGATTTTGTGACTGAATTCAATTTGGTTAGCGATTCTTATGACTATTTCGAAATTTCAGCCAGTTTGGTCACATAGAACCTGGGAAAACTGCTTCTAAAGTTCGAACCCAAGTTTGAAATTAGCGTCAGTAAAAATCATAATTTTTCTAAAAATACAACTTTATGGAGATTTTGTGAATGATTTCGATTTGTACCATGCTTCTTATCACTTTTCCTAAATTTCAGCCAATTTGGTCCATAGAACCTGAGAAAACTGCTTCAAAAGTTCGAACCCAAGTCTGAAATTAGCGTCCATCAAAATAATAATTTTTCTTAAAATAAAATTTTATGGAGATTTTGTGACTGAATTCAATTTGGTTAGCGATTCTTATGACTATTTCGAAATTTCAGCCAGTTTGGTCACATAGAACCTGGGAAAACTGCTTCTAAAGTTCGAACCCAAGTTTGAAATTAGCGTCAGTAAAAATCATAATTTTTCTAAAAATACAACTTTATGGAGATTTGTAACTGATTTCGATTTGTACCATGCTTCTTATCACTTTTCCTTAATTTCAGCCAATTTAGTCCCATACAACCTGAGAAAACTGCTTACAAAGTTCGAACCCAAGGCTGAAATAAGGCTCCATAAAAAAGATGGTTTTTCTAAAAAGACAACTTTATGAAGATTTTTTGACTGAGTTCGATTTGGATGGCGATTCTTATCACTATTCCAATATTTCAGCCCGTTTGGTCCCTTAAAACCTGAGAAAACTGCTTGCAAAGTTCGAACCCAAGTCTGAAATTTGCGTCACTAAAAATCATAATTTTTCTAAAAATACATTTTTATGGAGATTTTATGACTGATTTCGATTTGTACCATGCTTCTAATAACTTTTCCTTAATTTCAGCCAATTTGGTCCCATAGAACCTGAGAAAACTGCTTACAAAGTTGGAACCCAAGGCTGGAATTAGGCTCCATAAAAAAGATGGTTTTTCTAAAAAGTTAACTTTATGAAGATTTTGTGACTGAGTTCGATTTGGATAACGATTCTTATCACTATTCCAATATTTCAGCCCGTTTGGTCCCTTAAAACCTGAGAAAACTGCTTGCAAAGTTCGAACCCAAGTCTGAAATTTGCGTCACTGAAAATCATAATTTTTCTAAAAATACAACTTTATGGAGATTTTGTGAATGATTTCGATTTGTACCATGCTTCTTATCCTTTTTCCTAAATTTCAGCCAATTTGGTCCATAGAACCTGACAAAACTGCTTCAAAAGTTCGAACCCAAGTCTGAAATTAGCGTCCATCAAAATAATAATTTTTCTTAAAATAAAATTTTATGGAGATTTTGTGACTGAATTCAATTTGGTTAGCGATTCTTATCAATATTAGAAAATTTCAGCCAGTTTGGTCCCATAGAACCTGAGAAAACTGCTTCCCAAGTTTGAACCCAAGGCTGAAATTAGGCTCCATAAAAAAGATGGTTTTTCTTAAAATTAAACTTTATGAAGATTTTGTGACTGAGTTCGATTTGGTTAACGATTCTTATCACTATTCCATTATTTCAGCCAGTTTGGTCGCATAGAACCTGAGAAAACTGCTTCTAAATTTCGAACCCAAGTCTGAAATTAGCGTCCATAAAAATCATAATTTTTCTAAAAATACAACTTTATGGAGATTTGTAACTGATTTCGATTTGTACCATGCTTCTTATCACTTTTCCTTAATTTCAGCCAATTTAGTCCCATACAACCTGAGAAAACTGCTTACAAAGTTCGAACCCAAGGCTGAAATAAGGCTCCATAAAAAGGATGGTTTTTCTAAAAAGACAACTTTATGAGAATTTTTGACTGAGTTCGATTTGGATAACGATTCTTATCACTATTCCAATATTTCAGCCCGTTTGGTCCCTTAAAACCTGAGAAAACTGCTTGCAAAGTTCGAACCCAAGTCTGAAATTTGCGTCACTAAAAATCATAATTTTTCTAAAAATACATTTTTATGGAGATTTTATGACTGATTTCGATTTGTACCATGCTTCTAATAACTTTTCCTAAATTTCAGCCAATTTGGTCCATAGAACCTGACAAAACTGCTTCAAAAGTTCGAACCCAAGTCTGAAATTAGCGTCCATCAAAATAATAATTTTTCTTAAAATAAAATTTTATGGAGATTTTGTGACTGAATTCAATTTGGTTAGCGATTCTTATGACTATTTCGAAATTTCAGCCAGTTTGGTCACATAGAACCTGGGAAAACTGCTTCTAAAGTTCGAACCCAAGTTTGAAATTAGCGTCAGTAAAAATCATAATTTTTCTAAAAATACAACTTTATGGAGATTTTGTGAATGATTTCGATTTGTACCATGCTTCTTATCCTTTTTCCTAAATTTCAGCCAATTTGGTCCATAGAACCTGACAAAACTGCTTCTAAAGTTCGTACCCAAGATTTTTACTGACGATAATTTCAGACTTGGGTTCGAACTTTAGAAGCAGTTTTCTCAGGTTCTATGCGACCAAAATGGCTGAAATTTTTGAATAGTGATAAGAATCGTAATAGCAATAAACGCCCGGGTTTCCGGCAATTAATTAATAATAATAATAATAATCGATATCCAAATCGAACTCAGTTACAAAATCTCCATAAAGTTGTATTTTTAGAAAAATCATGATTTTTATGGACGCTAATTTCAGACTTGGGTTCGAACTTTAGAAGCAGTTTTTTCAGGTTCTATGGGACCAAACTGGCTGAAATATTGGAATAGTGATAAGAATCGTTATCCAAATCGAACTCAGTCACAAAATCTCCATAAAGTTGTATTTTTAGAAAAATTATGATTTTTATGGACGCTTATTTCAGACTTGGGTTCGAAATTTGGAAGCAGTTTTCTCAGGTTCTATGGGACCAAACTGGCTGAAATTTTGTAATAGTGATAAGAATCGCAATCAAAATCGAACTCAGTCACAAAATCTCCATAAAGTCGTATTTTTAGAAAAATTATGATTTTTATGGACGCTAATTTCAGACTTGGGTTCGAAATTTAGAAGCAGTTTTCTCAGGTTCTATGCGACCAAACTGGCTGAAATAATGGAATAGTGATAAGAATCGTTAACCAAATCGAACTCAGTCACAAAATCTTCATAAAGTTTAATTTTAAGAAAAACCATCTTTTTTATGGAGGCTAATTTGAGACTTGGGTACGAACTTTAGAAGCAGTCTTCTCAGGTTCTATGCAACCAAACTGGCAGAAATTTTGAAATAGTGATAAGAATCGCTATCCAAATCGAATTCAGTCACAAAATCTCCATAAAGTTCTCTTTTTAGAAAAACCATCATTTTTATGGAGCTTTTCCAGCCATGGGATCCGACTTTGGAAGCAGTTTTCTCAGGTCGTATGGGACTAAATTGGCTGAAATTAAGGAAAATTGATAAGAAGCATGGGACAAATCGAAATCAGTTACAAATCTCCATAAAGTTGTATTTTTAGAAAAATTATGATTTTTATGGACGCACATTTCAGACTTGGGTTCGAACTTTGAAAGCAGTTTTCTCAGGTTTTATGGGACCAAACGGGCTGAAATATTGGAATAGTGATAAGAATCGTTAACCAAATCGAACTCAGTCACAAAATCTGCATAAAGTTTAATTATAAGAAAAACCATCTTTTTTATGGAGCCTAATTTCAGCCTTGGGTTCAAACTTGGGAAGCAGTTTTCTCAGGTTCTATGGGACCAAACTGGCTGAAATTTTCTAATATTGATAAGAATCGCTAACCAAATTGAATTCAGTCACAAAATCTCCATAAAGTTGTATTTTTAGAAAATTTTTAATTTTTTTGGACGCTAATTTCAGACTTGGGTTCGAACTTTGGAAGCAGTTTTCTCAGGTTCTATGGGACCAAATTGGCTGAAATTTAGGAAAAGTGATAAGAAGCATGGTACAAATCGAAATCAGTCACAAAATCTCCATAAAATTGTATTTTTAGAAAAATTATTATTTTTATGGACGCTTATTTCAGACTTGGGTTCGAAATTTGGAAGCAGTTTTCTCAGGTTCTATGGGACCAAACTGGCTGAAATTTTGTAATAGTGATAAGAATCGCAATCAAAATCGAACTCAGTCACAAAATCTCCATGAAGTCGTATTTTTAGAAAAATTATGATTTTTATGGACGCTAATTTCAGACTTGGGTTCGAACTTTAGAAGCAGTTTTCTCAGGTTCTATGCGACCAAACTGGCTGAAATTTCGAAATAGTCATAAGAATCGCTAACCAAATTGAATTCAGTCACAAAATCTCCATAAAATTTTATTTTAAGAAAAATTATTATTTTGATGGACGCTAATTTCAGACTTGGGTTCGAACTTTTGAAGCAGTTTTGTCAGGTTCTATGGACCAAATTGGCTGAAATTTAGGAAAAGTTATTAGAAGCATGGTACAAATCGAAATCAGTCATAAAATCTCCATAAAAAAGTATTTTTAGAAAAATTATGATTTTTAGTGACGCAAATTTCAGACTTGGGTTCGAACTTTGCAAGCAGTTTTCTCAGGTTTTAAGGGACCAAACGGGCTGAAATATTGGAATAGTGATAAGAATCGTTATCCAAATCGAACTCAGTCAAAAAATTCTCATAAAGTTGTCTTTTTAGAAAAACCATCTTTTTTATGGAGCCTTATTTCAGCCTTGGGTTCGAACTTTGTAAGCAGTTTTCTCAGGTTGTATGGGACTAAATTGGCTGAAATTAAGGAAAAGTGATAAGAAGCATGGTACAAATCGAAATCAGTTACAAATCTCCATAAAGTTGTATTTTGAGAAAAATTATGATTTTTATGGACGCTAATTTCAGACTTGGGTTCGAAATTTAGAAGCAGTTTTCTCAGGTTCTATGCGACCAAACTGGCTGAAATTTCGAAATAGTCATAAGAATCGCTAACCAAATTGAATTCAGTCACAAAATCTCCATAAAATTTTATTTTAAGAAAAATTATTATTTTGATGGACGCTAATTTCAGACTTGGGTTCGAACTTTGCAAGCAGTTTTCTCAGGTTTTAAGGGACCAAACGGGCTGAAATATTGGAATAGTGATAAGAATCGTTATCCAAATCGAACTCAGTCACAAAATCTCCATAAAGTTGTATTTTTAGAAAAACCATCTTTTTTATGGAGGCTAATTGGAGACTTGGGTTCGAACTTTAGAAGCAGTTTTCTCAGGTTCTATGCGACCAAAATGGCTGAAATTTTTGAATAGTGATAAGAATCGATATCCAAATCGAACTCAGTTACAAAATCTCCATAAAGTTGTATTTTTAGGAAAATCATGATTTTTATGGACGCTAATTTCAGACATGGGTTCGAACTTTAGAAGCAGTTTTTTCAGGTTCTATGGGACCAAACTGGCTGAAATATTGGAATAAAGATAAGAATCGTTATCCAAATCTAACTCAGTCACAAAATCTCCATTAAGTTGTATTTTTAGAAAAACCATCTTTTTTATGGAGGCTAATTTGAGACTTGGGTACGAACTTTAGAAGCAGTTTTCTCAGGTTCTATGCAACCAAACTGGCTGAAATTTTGAAATAGTGATAAGAATCGCTATCCAAATCGAATTCAGTCACAAAATCTCCATAAAGTTCTCTTTTTAGAAAAACCATCTTTTTTATGGAGCCTAATTCCAGCCTTGGGTTCCAACTTTGTAAGCAGTTTTCTCAGGTTGTATGGGACTAAATTGGCTGAAATTAAGGAAAGGTGATAAGAAGCATGGTACAAATCGAAATCAGTTACAAATCTCCATAAAGTTGTATTTTTAGAAAAATTATGATTTTTATGGACGCTAATTTCAGACTTGGGTTCGAACTTTAGAAGCAGTTTTCTCAGTTTCTATGGGACCAAACTGGCTGAAATATTGGAATAGTGATAAGAATCGATATCCAAATTGAACTCAGTCACAAAATCTCCATAAAGTTGTATTTTTAGAAAAATCATGATTTTTATGGACGCTAATTTCAGACTTGGGTTCGAACTTTAGAAACAGTTTTCTCAGGTTCTATGGGACCAAACTGGCTGAAATATACGAATAGTGATAAGAATCGTTATCCAAATCGAACTCTGTCACAAAATCTCCATAAAGTTGTATTTTTAGAAAAACCATCTTTTTTATGGAGGCTAATTTGAGACTTGGGTTCGAACTTTAGAAGCAGTTTTCTCAGGTTCTATGCGACCAAACTGGCTGAAATTTTGAAATAGTGATAAGAATCGCTATCCAAATCGAATTCAGTCACAAAATCTCCATAAAAGTGAATTTTTTAAAAAATTATGATTTATATGGGCGCTTATTTCAGACTTGGGTTCTCGAACTCTAAAAGCAGTTTTCTCAGGTTCTAAGGGACCAAATTGGCTGAAATTTAGGAATAGTTATAAGAAGCATGGTACAAATCGAAATCAGTCATAAAATCTCCATAAAAAAGTATTTTTAGAAAAATTATGATTTTTAGTGACGCAAATTTCAGACTTGGGTTCGAACTTTGCAAGCAGTTTTCTCAGGTTTTAAGGGACCAAACGGGCTGAAATATTGGAATAGTGATAAGAATCGTTATCCAAATCGAACTCAGTCAAAAAATCTTCATAAAGTTGTCTTTTTAGAAAAACCATCTTTTTTATGGAGCCTTATTTCAGCCTTGGGTTCGAACTTTGTAAGCAGTTTTCTCAGGTTGTATGGGACTAAATTGGCTGAAATTAAGGAAAAGTGATAAGAAGCATGGTACAAATCGAAATCAGTTACAAATCTCCATAAAGTTGTATTTTTAGAAAAATTATGATTTTTACTGACGCTAATTTCAGACTTGGGTTCGAACTTTAGAAGCAGTTTTCCCAGGTTCTATGTGACCAAACTGGCTGAAATTTCGAAATAGTCATAAGAATCGCTAACCAAATTGAATTCAGTCACAAAATCTCCATAAAATTTTATTTTAAGAAAAATTATTATTTTGATGGACGCTAATTTCAGACTTGGGTTCGAACTTTTGAAGCAGTTTTCTCAGGTTCTATGGACCAAATTGGCTGAAATTTAGGAAAAGTGATAAGAAGCATGGTACAAATCGAAATCATTCACAAAATCTCCATAAAGTTGTATTTTTAGAAAAATTAGGATTTTTAGTGACGCAAATTTCAGACTTGGGTTCGAACTTTGCAAGCAGTTTTCTCAGGTTTTATGGGACCAAACGGGCTGAAATATTGGAATAGTGATAAGAATCGTTATCCAAATCGAACTCAGTCACAAAATCTCCATTAAGTTGTATTTTTAGAAAAACCATCTTTTTTATTGAGCCTAATTTCAGCCTTGGGTTCGAACTTTGGAAGCAGTTTTTTCTGGTTTTAAGGAACCAAACGGGCTGAAATATTGGAATAGTGATAAGAATCGTTATCCAAATCGAACTCATTCAAAAAATCTTCATAAAGTTGTCTTTTTAGAAAAACCATCTTTTTATGGAGCCTTATTTCAGCCTTGGGTTCGAACTTTGTAAGCAGTTTCCTCAGGTTGTATGGGACTAAATTGGCTGAAATTAAGGAAAAGTGATAAGATGCATGGTACAAATCGAAATCAGTTACAAATCTCCATTAAGTTGTATTTTTAGAAAAATTATGATTTTTACTGACGCTAATTTCAGACTTGGGTTCGAACTTTAGAAGCAGTTTTCTCAGGTTCTATGCGACCAAACTGGCTGAAATTTCGAAAAAGTCATAAGAATCGCTAACCAAATTGAATTCAGTCACAAAATCTCCATAAAGTTGTATTCTTAGAAAAATTTTAATTTTTTTGGACGCTAATTTCAGACTTGGGTTCGAACTTTGGAAGCAGTTTTCTCAGATTCTATGGGACGAAATTGGCTGAAATTTAGGAAAAGTGATAAGAAGGATGGTACAAATCGAAATCAGTCACAAAATCTCCATTAAATTGTATTTTTAGAAAAATCATGATTTTTACTGACGCTAATTTCAGACTTGGGTTCGAACTTTAGAAGCAGTTTTCTCAGGTTCTATGCGACCAAAATGGCTGAAATTTTTGAATAGTGATAAGAATCGATATCCAAATCGAACTCAGTTACAAAATCTCCATAAAGTTGTATTTTTCGAAAAATCATGATTTTTATGGACGCTAATTTCAGATTTGGGTTCGAACTTTAGAAGCAGTTTTCTCAGGTTCTATGGGACCAAACTGGCTGAAATATTGGAATAGTGATAAGAATCGTTATCCTAATCGAACTCAGTCACAAAATCTCCATAAAGTTGTATTTTTAGAAAAACCATCTTTTTTATGGAGGCTAATTGGAGACTTGGGTTCGAACTTTAGAAGCAGTTTTCTCAGGTTCTATGCAACCAAACTGGCTGAAATTTTGTAATAGTGATAAGAATCGCTATCCAAATCGAACTCAGTCATAAAATCTCCATAAAGTTGTAGAAAAATTATGATTTTTATGGACGCAAATTTCAGACTTGGGTTCAAACTTTAGAAGCCATTTTCTCAGGTTCTATGGAACCAAACGGGCTGAAATATTGGAAAAGTTATAAGAAGCATGGTACAAATCGAAATCAGTCATAAAATCTCCATAAAAAAGTATTTTTAGAAAAATTATGATTTTTAGTGACGCAAATTTCAGACTTGGGTTCGAACTTTGCAAGCAGTTTTCTCAGGTTTTAAGGGACCAAACGGGCTGAAATATTGGAATAGTGATAAGAATCTTTATCCAAATCGAACTCAGTCACAAAATCTTCATAAAGTTGTCTTTTTAGAAAAACCATCTTTTTTATGGAGCCTAATTCCAGCCTTGGGTTCCAACTTTGTAAGCAGTTTTCTCAGGTTGTATGGGACTAAATTGGCTGAAATTAAGGAAAGGTGATAAGAAGCATGGTACAAATCGAAATCAGTTACAAATCTCCATAAAGTTGTATTTTTAGAAAAATTATGATTTTTATGGACGCTAATTTCAGACTTGGGTTCGAACTTTAGAAGCAGTTTTCTCAGTTTCTATGGGACCAAACTGGCTGAAATATTGGAATAGTGATAAGAATCGATATCCAAATTGAACTCAGTCACAAAATCTCCATAAAGTTGTATTTTTAGAAAAATCATGATTTTTATGGACGCTAATTTCAGACTTGGGTTCGAACTTTAGAAACAGTTTTCTCAGGTTCTATGGGACCAAACTGGCTGAAATATACGAATAGTGATAAGAATCGTTATCCAAATCGAACTCTGTCACAAAATCTCCATAAAGTTGTATTTTTAGAAAAACCATCTTTTTTATGGAGGCTAATTTGAGACTTGGGTTCGAACTTTAGAAGCAGTTTTCTCAGGTTCTATGCGACCAAACTGGCTGAAATTTTGAAATAGTGATAAGAATCGCTATCCAAATCGAATTCAGTCACAAAATCTCCATAAAAGTGAATTTTTTAAAAAATTATGATTTATATGGGCGCTTATTTCAGACTTGGGTTCTCGAACTCTAAAAGCAGTTTTCTCAGGTTCTAAGGGACCAAATTGGCTGAAATTTAGGAAAAGTTATAAGAAGCATGGTACAAATCGAAATCAGTCATAAAATCTCCATAAAAAAGTATTTTTAGAAAAATTATGATTTTTAGTGACGCAAATTTCAGACTTGGGTTCGAACTTTGCAAGCAGTTTTCTCAGGTTTTAAGGGACCAAACGGGCTGAAATATTGGAATAGTGATAAGAATCGTTATCCAAATCGAACTCAGTCAAAAAATCTTCATAAAGTTGTCTTTTTAGAAAAACCATCTTTTTTATGGAGCCTTATTTCAGCCTTGGGTTCGAACTTTGTAAGCAGTTTTCTCAGGTTGTATGGGACTAAATTGGCTGAAATTAAGGAAAAGTGATAAGAAGCATGGTACAAATCGAAATCAGTTACAAATCTCCATAAAGTTGTATTTTTAGAAAAATTATGATTTTTACTGACGCTAATTTCAGACTTGGGTTTGAACTTTAGAAGCAGTTTTCCCAGGTTCTATGTGACCAAACTGGCTGAAATTTCGAAATAGTCATAAGAATCGCTAACCAAATTGAATTCAGTCACAAAATCTCCATAAAATTTTATTTTAAGAAAAATTATTATTTTGATGGACGCTAATTTCAGACTTGGGTTCGAACTTTTGAAGCAGTTTTCTCAGGTTCTATGGACCAAATTGGCTGAAATTTAGGAAAAGTGATAAGAAGCATGGTACAAATCGAAATCATTCACAAAATCTCCATAAAGTTGTATTTTTAGAAAAATTAGGATTTTTAGTGACGCAAATTTCAGACTTGGGTTCGAACTTTGCAAGCAGTTTTCTCAGGTTTTATGGGAGCAAACGGGCTGAAATATTGGAATAGTGATAAGAATCGTTATCCAAATCGAACTCAGTCACAAAATCTCCATTAAGTTGTATTTTTAGAAAAACCATCTTTTTTATTGAGCCTAATTTCAGCCTTGGGTTCGAACTTTGGAAGCAGTTTTTTCTGGTTTTAAGGAACCAAACGGGCTGAAATATTGGAATAGTGATAAGAATCGTTATCCAAATCGAACTCATTCAAAAAATCTTCATAAAGTTGTCTTTTTAGAAAAACCATCTTTTTATGGAGCCTTATTTCAGCCTTGGGTTCGAACTTTGTAAGCAGTTTCCTCAGGTTGTATGGGACTAAATTGGCTGAAATTAAGGAAAAGTGATAAGAAGCATGGTACAAATCGAAATCAGTTACAAATCTCCATTAAGTTGTATTTTTAGAAAAATTATGATTTTTACTGACGCTAATTTCAGACTTGGGTTCGAACTTTAGAAGCAGTTTTCTCAGGTTCTATGTGACCAAACTGGCTGAAATTTCGAAAAAGTCATAAGAATCGCTAACCAAATTGAATTCAGTCACAAAATCTCCATAAAGTTGTATTCTTAGAAAAATTTTAATTTTTTTGGACGCTAATTTCAGACTTGGGTTCGAACTTTGGAAGCAGTTTTCTCAGATTCTATGGGACGAAATTGGCTGAAATTTAGGAAAAGTGATAAGAAGGATGGTACAAATCGAAATCAGTCACAAAATCTCCATTAAATTGTATTTTTAGAAAAATCATGATTTTTACTGACGCTAATTTCAGACTTGGGTTCGAACTTTAGAAGCAGTTTTCTCAGGTTCTATGCGACCAAAATGGCTGAAATTTTTGAATAGTGATAAGAATCGATATCCAAATCGAACTCAGTTACAAAATCTCCATAAAGTTGTATTTTTCGAAAAATCATGATTTTTATGGACGCTAATTTCAGATTTGGGTTCGAACTTTAGAAGCAGTTTTCTCAGGTTCTATGGGACCAAACTGGCTGAAATATACGAATAGTGATAAGAATCGTTATCCAAATCGAACTCTGTCACAAAATCTCCATAAAGTTGTATTTTTAGAAAAACCATCTTTTTTATGGAGGCTAATTTGAGACTTGGGTTCGAACTTTAGAAGCAGTTTTCTCAGGTTCTATGCGACCAAACTGGCTGAAATTTTGAAATAGTGATAAGAATCGCTATCCAAATCGAATTCAGTCACAAAATCTCCATAAAAGTGAATTTTTTAAAAAATTATGATTTATATGGGCGCTTATTTCAGACTTGGGTTCTCGAACTCTAAAAGCAGTTTTCTCAGGTTCTAAGGGACCAAATTGGCTGAAATTTAGGAAAAGTTATAAGAAGCATGGTACAAATCGAAATCAGTCATAAAATCTCCATAAAAAAGTATTTTTAGAAAAATTATGATTTTTAGTGACGCAAATTTCAGACTTGGGTTCGAACTTTGCAAGCAGTTTTCTCAGGTTTTAAGGGACCAAACGGGCTGAAATATTGGAATAGTGATAAGAATCGTTATCCAAATCGAACTCAGTCAAAAAATCTTCATAAAGTTGTCTTTTTAGAAAAACCATCTTTTTTATGGAGCCTTATTTCAGCCTTGGGTTCGAACTTTGTAAGCAGTTTTCTCAGGTTGTATGGGACTAAATTGGCTGAAATTAAGGAAAAGTGATAAGAAGCATGGTACAAATCGAAATCAGTTACAAATCTCCATAAAGTTGTATTTTTAGAAAAATTATGATTTTTACTGACGCTAATTTCAGACTTGGGTTTGAACTTTAGAAGCAGTTTTCCCAGGTTCTATGTGACCAAACTGGCTGAAATTTCGAAATAGTCATAAGAATCGCTAACCAAATTGAATTCAGTCACAAAATCTCCATAAAATTTTATTTTAAGAAAAATTATTATTTTGATGGACGCTAATTTCAGACTTGGGTTCGAACTTTTGAAGCAGTTTTCTCAGGTTCTATGGACCAAATTGGCTGAAATTTAGGAAAAGTGATAAGAAGCATGGTACAAATCGAAATCATTCACAAAATCTCCATAAAGTTGTATTTTTAGAAAAATTAGGATTTTTAGTGACGCAAATTTCAGACTTGGGTTCGAACTTTGCAAGCAGTTTTCTCAGGTTTTATGGGACCAAACGGGCTGAAATATTGGAATAGTGATAAGAATCGTTATCCAAATCGAACTCAGTCACAAAATCTCCATTAAGTTGTATTTTTAGAAAAACCATCTTTTTTATTGAGCCTAATTTCAGCCTTGGGTTCGAACTTTGGAAGCAGTTTTTTCTGGTTTTAAGGAACCAAACGGGCTGAAATATTGGAATAGTGATAAGAATCGTTATCCAAATCGAACTCATTCAAAAAATCTTCATAAAGTTGTCTTTTTAGAAAAACCATCTTTTTATGGAGCCTTATTTCAGCCTTGGGTTCGAACTTTGTAAGCAGTTTCCTCAGGTTGTATGGGACTAAATTGGCTGAAATTAAGGAAAAGTGATAAGAAGCATGGTACAAATCGAAATCAGTTACAAATCTCCATTAAGTTGTATTTTTAGAAAAATTATGATTTTTACTGACGCTAATTTCAGACTTGGGTTCGAACTTTAGAAGCAGTTTTCTCAGGTTCTATGCGACCAAACTGGCTGAAATTTCGAAAAAGTCATAAGAATCGCTAACCAAATTGAATTCAGTCACAAAATCTCCATAAAGTTGTATTCTTAGAAAAATTTTAATTTTTTTGGACGCTAATTTCAGACTTGGGTTCGAACTTTGGAAGCAGTTTTCTCAGATTCTATGGGACGAAATTGGCTGAAATTTAGGAAAAGTGATAAGAAGGATGGTACAAATCGAAATCAGTCACAAAATCTCCATTAAATTGTATTTTTAGAAAAATCATGATTTTTACTGACGCTAATTTCAGACTTGGGTTCGAACTTTAGAAGCAGTTTTCTCAGGTTCTATGCGACCAAAATGGCTGAAATTTTTGAATAGTGATAAGAATCGATATCCAAATCGAACTCAGTTACAAAATCTCCATAAAGTTGTATTTTTCGAAAAATCATGATTTTTATGGACGTTAATTTCAGATTTGGGTTTGAACTTTAGAAGCAGTTTTCTCAGGTTCTATGGGACCAAACTGGCTGAAATATTGGAATAGTGATAAGAATCGTTATCCTAATCGAACTCAGTCACAAAATCTCCATAAAGTTGTATTTTTAGAAAAACCATCTTTTTTATGGAGGCTAATTGGAGACTTGGGTTCGAACTTTAGAAGCAGTTTTCTCAGGTTCTATGCAACCAAACTGGCTGAAATTTTGTAATAGTGATAAGAATCGCTATCCAAATCGAACTCAGTCATAAAATCTCCATAAAGTTGTAGAAAAATTATGATTTTTATGGACGCAAATTTCAGACTTGGGTTCAAACTTTAGAAGCCATTTTCTCAGGTTCTATGGAACCAAACGGGCTGAAATATTGGAAAAGTTATAAGAAGCATGGTACAAATCGAAATCAGTCATAAAATCTCCATAAAAAAGTATTTTTAGAAAAATTATGATTTTTAGTGACGCAAATTTCAGACTTGGGTTCGAACTTTGCAAGCAGTTTTCTCAGGTTTTAAGGGACCAAACAGGCTGAAATATTGGAATAGTGATAAGAATCTTTATCCAAATCGAACTCAGTCACAAAATCTTCATAAAGTTGTCTTTTTAGAAAAACCATATTTTTTATGGAGCCTAATTGGAGACTTGGGTTCGAACTTTAGAAGCAGTTTTCTCAGGTTCTATGCAACCAAACTGGCTGAAATTTTAAAATAGTGATAAGAATCGCTATCCAAATCGAATTCAGTCACAAAATCTCCATAAAGTTGTCTTTTTAGAAAAATTATTATTCTTATGGACGCTTATTTCAGACTTGGGTTCGAAATTTGGAAGCAGTTTTCTCAGGTTCTATGGGACCAAACTGGCTGAAATTTTGTAATAGTGATAAGAATCGCTATCCAAATCGAACTCAGTCACAAAATCTCCATAAAGTTGTAGAAAAATTATGATTTTTATGGACGCAAATTTCAGACTTGGGTTCAAAGTTTAGAAGCCATTTTCTCAGGTTCTATGGAACCAAATGGGCTGAAATATTGGAATAGTGATAAGAATCTTTATCCAAATCGAACTCAGTCACAAAATCTTCATAAAGTTGTCTTTTTAGAAAAATCATCTTTTTTATGGAGCCTAATTTCAGCCTTGGGTTCGCATTTTGTAAGCAGTTTTCTCAGGTTGTATGGGACTAAATTAGCTGAAATTCTGGAAAAGTGATTAGAAGCATGGTACAAATCAAAATCAGTCATAAAGTTGTATTTTAAGAAAAATCATGATTTTTACTGACGCTAATTTCAGACTTGGGTTCGAACTTAAGAAGCAGTTTTCTCAGGTTCTATGCGACCAAACTGGCTGAAATTTCGAAATAGTCATAAGAATCGCTAAACAAATTGAATTCAGTCACAAAATCTCCATAAAATTGTATTTTTAGAAAAATTATTATTTTTATGGACGCTAATTTCAGACTTGGGTTCGAACTTTTGAAGCAGTTTTCTCAGGTTCTATGGACCAAATTGGCTGAAATTTAGGAAAAGTGATAAGAAGCATGGTACAAATCGAAATCATTCACAAAATCTCCATAAAGTTGTATTTTTAGAAAAATTATTATGTTTAGTGACGCAAATTTCAGACTTGGGTTCGAACTTTGCAAGCAGTTTTCTCAGGTTTTATGGGACCAAACGGGCTGAAATATTGGAATAGTGATAAGAATCGTTATCCAAATCGAACTCAGTCACAAAATCTCCATTAAGTTGTATTTTAAAAAAACCATCTTTTTTATTGAGCCTAATTTCAGCCTTGGGTTCGAACTTTGGAAGCAGTTTTTTCAGGTTTTAAGGGACCAAACGGGCTGAAATATTGGAATAGTGATAAGAATCGTTATCTAAATCGAACTCAGTCTAAAAATCTTCATAAAGTTGTATTTTAAGAAAAACCATCTTTTTTATGGAGCCTAATTTCAGCCTTGGGTTCGAACTTGGGAAGCAGTTTTCTCAGGTTCTATGGGACCAAACTGGCTGAAATTTTCTAATATTGATAAGAATCGCTAACCAAATTGAATTCAGTCACAAAATCTCCATAAAAAGGTATTTTTAGAAAATTTTTAATTTTTTTGGACGCTAATTTCAGACTTGGGTTCGAACTTTGGAAGCAGTTTTCTCAGGTTCTATGGGACCAAATTGGCTGAAATTTAGGAAAAGTGATAAGAAGCATGGTACAAATCGAAATCAGTCATAAAGTTGTATTTTTAGAAAAATCATGATTTTTACTGACGCTAATTTCAGACTTGGGTTCGAACTTTAGAAGCAGTTTTTTCAGGTTCTATGCGACCAAACTGGCTGAAATTTTGAAATAGTGATAAGAATCGCTATCCAAATCAAATTCAGTCACAAAATCTCCATAATGTTGTATTTTTAAATAAATTATGATTTTTATTGACGCTAATTTCAGACTTGGGTTCTCGAACTTTGGAAGCAGTTTTCTCAGGTTCTATGGGACCAAATTGGCTGAAATTTGGGAAAAGTGATTAGAAGCATGGTACAAATCGAAATCTCCATAAAGTTGTATTTTTAGAAAAATCATGATTTTTATGGACGATAATTTCAGACTTGGGTTCGAACTTTAGAAGCAGTTTTCTCAGGTTCTATGGGACCAAACTGGCTGAAATATTGGAGTAGTGATAAGAATCGTTATCCAAATCGAACTCAGTAACAAAATCTCCATTAAGTTGTATTTTAAGAAAAACCATCTTTTTTATTGAGCCTAATTTCAGCCTTGGGTTCGAACTTTGGAAGCAGTTTTTTCAGGTTTTAAGGGACCAAACGGGCTGAAATATTGGAATAGTGATAAGAATCGTTATCCAAATCGAACTCAGTCAAAAAATCTTCATAAAGTTGTATTTTAAGAAAAACCATCTTTTTTATGGAGCCTAATTTCAGCCTTGGGTTCGAACTTGGGAAGCAGTTTTCTCAGGTTCTATGGGACCAAACTGGCTGAAATATTGGAATAGTGATAAGAATCGCTAACCAAATTGAATTCAGTCACAAAATCTCCATAAAATTGTATTTTTAGAAAAATTATTATTTTTATGGACGCTAATTTCAGACTTGGGTTCGAACTTTTGAAGCAGTTTTCTCAGGTTCTATGGACCAAATTGGCTGAAATTTAGGAAAAGTGATAAGAAGCATGGTACAAATCGAAATCATTCACAAAATCTCCATAAAGTTGTATTTTTAGAAAAATTATGATGTTTAGTGACGCAAATTTCCGACTTGGGTTCGAACTTTGCAAGCAGTTTTCTCAGGTTTTATGGGACCAAACGGGCTGAAATATTGGAATAGTGATAAGAATCGTTATCCAAATCGAACTCAGTCAAAACATCTCCATTAAGTTGTATTTTAAAAAAACCATCTTTTTTATTGAGCCTAATTTCAGCCTTGGGTTCGAACTTTGGAAGCAGTTTTTTCAGGTTTTAAGGGACCAAACGGGCTGAAATATTGGAATAGTGATAAGAATCGTTATCTAAATCGAACTCAGTCTAAAAATCTTCATAAAGTTGTATTTTAAGAAAAACCATCTTTTTTATGGAGCCTAATTTCAGCCTTGGGTTCGAACTTGGGAAGCAGTTTTCTCAGGTTCTATGGGACCAAACTGGCTGAAATTTTCTAATATTGATAAGAATCGCTAACCAAATTGAATTCAGTCACAATATCTCCATAAAAAGGTATTTTTAGAAAATTTTTAATTTTTTTGGACGCTAATTTCAGACTTGGGTTCGAACTTTGGAAGCAGTTTTCTCAGGTTCTATGGGACCAAATTGGCTGAAATTTAGGAAAAGTGATAAGAAGCATGGTACAAATCGAAATCAGTCATAAAGTTGTATTTTTAGAAAAATCATGATTTTTACTGACGCTAATTTCAGACTTGGGTTCGAACTTTAGAAGCAGTTTTTTCAGGTTCTATGCGACCAAACTGGCTGAAATTTTGAAATAGTGATAAGAATCGCTATCCAAATCAAATTCAGTCACAAAATCTCCATAATGTTGTATTTTTAAATAAATTATGATTTTTATGGACGCTAATTTCAGACTTGGGTTCTCGAACTTTGGAAGCAGTTTTCTCAGGTTCTATGGGACCAAGTTGGCTGAAATTTAGGAAAAGTGATTAGAAGCATGGTACAAATCGAAATCAGTCATAAAGTTGTATTTTTAGAAAAATCATGATTTTTACTGACGCTAATTTCAGACTTGGGTTCGAACTTTAGAAGCAGTTTTCTCTGGTTCTATGCGACCAAAATGGCTGAAATTTTTGAATAGTGATAAGAATCGATATCCAAATCGAACTCAGTTACAAAATCTCCATAAAGTTGTATTTTTAGAAAAATCATGATTTTTATGGACGCTAATTTCAGACTTGGGTTCGAACTTTAGAAGCAGTTTTCTCAGGTTCTATGGGACCAAACTGGCTGAAATATTGGAATAGTGATAAGAATCGTTATCCAAATCGAACTCAGTCACAAAATCTCCATAAAGTTGTATTTTTAGAAAAACCATCTTTTTTATGGAGGCTAATTTGAGACTTGGGTTCGAACTTTAGAAGCAGTTTTCTCAGGTTCAATGCAACCAAACTGGCTTAATTTTGAAATAGTGATAAGAATCGCTATCCAAATCGAATTCAGTCACAAAATCTCCATAAACTTGTCTTTTTAGAAAAACCATATTTTTTATGGAGCCTAATTCCAGCCTTGGGTTCGAACTTTGGAAGCAGTTTTATCAGGTTTTAAGGGACCAAACGGGCTGAAATATTGGAATAGTGATAAGAATCGTTATCCAAATCGAACTCAGTCAAAAAATCTTCATAAAAATGTCTTTTTAGAATAACCATCTTTTTTATGGAGCCTTATTTCAGCCTTGGGTTCGAACTTTGTAAGCAGTTTTCTCAGGTTGTATGGGACTAAATTGGCTGAAATTAAGGAAAAGTGATAAGAAGCATGGGACAAATCGAAATCAGTTACAAATCTCCATAAAGTTGTATTTTTAGAAAAATTATGATTTTTATGGACGCAAATTTCAGACTTGGGTTCGAACTTTGAAAGCAGTTTTCTCAGGTTTTATGGGACCAAACGGGCTGAAATATTGGAATAGTGATAAGAATCGTTAACCAAATCGAACTCAGTCACAAAATCTTCATAAAGTTTTATTTTAAGAAAAACCATCTTTTTTATGGAGCCTAATTTCAGCCTTGGGTTCAAATTTGGGAAGCAGTTTTCTCAGGTTCTATGGGACCAAACTGGCTGAAATTTTCTAATATTGATAAGAATCGCTAACCAAATTGAATTCAGTCACAAAATCTCATAAATATGTATTTTTAGAAAATTTTTAATTTTTTTGGACGCTAATTTCAGACTTGGGTTCGAACTTTGGAAGCAGTTTTCTCAGGTTCTATGGGACCAAATTGGCTGAAATTTAGGAAAAGTGATAAGAAGCATGGTACAAATCGAAATCAGTCACAAAATCTCCATAAAATTGTATTTTTAGAAAAATTATTATTTTTATGGACGCTTATATCAGACTTGGGTTCGAAATTTGGAAGCAGTTTTCTCAGGTTCTATGGGACCAAACTGGCTGAAATTTTGTAATAGTGATAAGAATCGCAATCAAAATCGAACTCAGTCACAAAATCTCCATAAAGTCGTATTTTTAGAAAAATTATGATTTTTATGGACGCTAATTTCAGACTTGGGTTCGAACTTTAAAAGCAGTTTTCTCAGGTTCTATGCGACCAAACTGGCTGAAATTTCGAAATAGTCATAAGAATCGCTAACCAAATTGAATTCAGTCACAAAATCTCCATAAAATTTTATTTTAAGAAAAATTATTATTTTGATGGACGCTAATTTCAGACTTGGGTTCGAACTTTTGAAGCAGTTTTGTCAGGTTCTATGGACCAAATTGGCTGAAATTTAGGAAAAGTTATTAGAAGCATGGTACAAATTGAAATCAGTCATAAAATCTCCATAAAAATGTATTTTTAGAAAAATTATGATTTTTAGTGACGCAAATTTCAGACTTGGGTTCGAACTTTGCAAGCAGTTTTCTCAGGTTTTAAGGGACCAAACGGGCTGAAATATTGGAATAGTGATAAGAATCGTTATCCAAATCGAACTCAGTCAAAAATTCTCATAAAGTTGTCTTTTTAGAAAAACCATCTTTTTTATGGAGCCTTATTTCAGCCTTGGGTTCGAACTTTGTAAGCAGTTTTCTCAGGTTGTATGGGACTAAATTGGCAGAAATTAAGGAAAAGTGATAAGAAGCATGGTACAAATCGAAATCAGTTACAAATCTCCATAAAGTTGTATTTTTAGAAAAATTATGATTTTTATGGACGCTAATTTCAGACTTGGGTTCGAAATTTAGAAGCAGTTTTCTCAGGTTCTTTGCGACCAAACTGGCTGAAATTTCGAAATAGTCATAAGAATCGCTAACCAAATTGAATTCAGTCACAAAATCTCCATAAAATTTTATTTTAAGAAAAATTATTATTTTGATGGACGCTAATTTCAAACTTGGGTTCGAACTTTTGAAGCAGTTTTGTCAGGTTCTATGGACCAAATAGGCTGAAATTTAGGAAAAAGGATAAGAAGCATGGTACAAATCGAAATCATTCACAAAATCTCCATAAAGTTGTATTTTTAGAAAAATTATGATTTTTAGTGACCCAAATTTCAGACTTGGGTTCGAACTTTGCAAGCAGTTTTCTCAGGTTTTAAGGGACCAAACGGGCTGAAATATTGGAATAGTGATAAGAATCGTTATCCAAATCGAACTCAGTCACAAAATCTTCATAAAGTTGTCTTTTTAGAAAAACCATCTTTTTTATGGAGCCTAATTCCAGCCTTGGGTTCCAACTTTGTAAGCAGTTTTCTCAGGTTGTATGGGACTAAATTGGCTGAAATTAAGGAAAAGTGATAAGAAGCATGGTACAAATCGAAATCAGTTACAAATCTCCATAAAGTTGTATTTTTAGAAAAATTATGATTTTTATGGACGCTAATTTCAGACTTGGGTTCGAACTTTAGAAGCAGTTTTCTTAGGTTCTATGGGACCAAACTGGCTAAAATATTGGAATAGTGATAAGAATCGATATCCAAATTGAACTCAGTCACAAAATCTCCATAAAGTTGTATTTTTAGAAAAATCATGATTTTTATGGACGCTAATTTCAGACTTGGGTTCGAACTTTAGAAGCAGTTTTTTCAGGTTCTATGGGACCAAACTGGCTGAAATATTGCAATAAAGATAAGAATCGTTATCCAAATCGAACTCAGTCACAAAATCTCCATAAAGTTGTATTTTTAGAAAAAACATCTTTTTTATGGAGGCTAATTTGAGACTTGGGTACGAACTTTAGAAGCAGTTTTCTCAGGTTCTATGCAACCAAACTGGCTGAAATTTTGAAATAGTGATAAGAATCGCTATCCAAATCGAATTCAGTCACAAAATCTCCATAAAAAGGTATTTTTAGAAAATTTTTAATTGTTTTGGACGCTAATTTCAGACTTGGGTTCGAACTTTGGAAGCAGTTTTCTCAGGTTCTATGGGACCAAATTGGCTGAAATTTAGGAAAAGTGATAAGAAGCATGGTACAAATCGAAATCAGTCATAAAGTTGTATTTTTAGAAAAATCATGATTTTTACTGACGCTAATTTCAGACTTGGGTTCGAACTTTAGAAGCAGTTTTTTCAGGTTCTATGCGACCAAACTGGCTGAAATTTTGAAATAGTGATAAGAATCGCTATCCAAATCAAATTCAGTCACAAAATCTCCATAATGTTGTATTTTTAAATAAATTATGATTTTTATGGACGCTTATTTCAGACTTGGGTTCTCGAACTTTGGAAGCAGTTTTCTCAGGTTCTATGGGACCAAATTGGCTGAAATTTAGGAAAAGTGATTAGAAGCATGGTACAAATCGAAATCAGTCATAAAGTTGTATTTTTAGAAAAATCATGATTTTTACTGACGCTAATTTCAGACTTGGGTTCGAACTTTAGAAGCAGTTTTCTCTGGTTCTATGCGACCAAAATGGCTGAAATTTTTGAATAGTAATAAGAATCGATATCCAAATCGAACTCAGTTACAAAATCTCCATAAAGTTGTATTTTTAGAAAAATCATGATTTTTATGGACGCTAATTTCATACTTGGGTTCGAACTTTAGAAGCAGTTTTCTCAGGTTCTATGGGACCAAACTGGCTGAAATATTGGAATAGTGATAAGAATCGTTATCCAAATCGAACTCAGTCACAAAATCTCCATAAAGTTGTATTTTTAGAAAAACCTTCTTTTTATGGAGGCTAATTTGAGACTTGGGTTCGAACTTTAGAAGCAGTTTTCTCAGGTTCAATGCAACCAAACTGGCTGAAATTTTGAAATAGTGATAAGAATCGCTATCCAAATCGAATTCAGTCACAAAATCTCCATAAACTTGTCTTTTTAGAAAAACCATCTTTTTTATGGAGCCTAATTCCAGCCTTGGGTTCGAACTTTGGAAGCAGTTTTATCAGGTTTTAAGGGACCAAACGGGCTGAAATATTGGAATAGTGATAAGAATCGTTATCCAAATCGAACTCAGTCAAAAAATCTCCATAAAGTTGTATTTTTAGAAAAACCTTCTTTTTTATGGACGCTAATTTCAGACTTGGGTTCTCGAACTTTGGAAGCAGTTTTCTCAAGTTCTATGGGACCAAATTGGCTGAAATTTAGGAAAAGTGATTTAGAAGCATGGTACAAATCGAAATGAGTCATAAAGTTAAATCGAACTCAGTAACAAAATCTCCATAAAGTTGTATTTTTAGAAAAATCATGATTTTTATGGACGCTAATTTCAGACTTGGGTTCGAACTTTGCAAGCAGTTTTCTCAGGTTTTAAGGGACCAAACGGGCTGAAATATTGGAATAGTGATAAGAATCGTTATCCAAATCGAACTCAGTCACAAAATCTTCATAAAGTTGTCTTTTTAGAAAAACCATCTTTTTTATGGAGCCTAATTCCAGCCTTGGGTTCCAACTTTGTAAGCAGTTTTCTCAGGTTGTATGGGACTAAATTGGCTGAAATTAAGGAAAAGTGATAAGAAGCATGGTACAAATCGAAATCAGTTACAAATCTCCATAAAGTTGTATTTTTAGAAAAATTATGATTTTTATGGACGCTAATTTCAGACTTGGGTTCGAACTTTAGAAGCAGTTTTCTTAGGTTCTATGGGACCAAACTGGCTAAAATATTGGAATAGTGATAAGAATCGATATCCAAATTGAACTCAGTCACAAAATCTCCATAAAGTTGTATTTTTAGAAAAATCATGATTTTTATGGACGCTAATTTCAGACTTGGGTTCGAACTTTAGAAGCAGTTTTTTCAGGTTCTATGGGACCAAACTGGCTGAAATATTGCAATAAAGATAAGAATCGTTATCCAAATCGAACTCAGTCACAAAATCTCCATAAAGTTGTATTTTTAGAAAAAACATCTTTTTTATGGAGGCTAATTTGAGACTTGGGTACGAACTTTAGAAGCAGTTTTCTCAGGTTCTATGCAACCAAACTGGCTGAAATTTTGAAATAGTGATAAGAATCGCTATCCAAATCGAATTCAGTCACAAAATCTCCATAAAAAGGTATTTTTAGAAAATTTTTAATTGTTTTGGACGCTAATTTCAGACTTGGGTTCGAACTTTGGAAGCAGTTTTCTCAGGTTCTATGGGACCAAATTGGCTGAAATTTAGGAAAAGTGATAAGAAGCATGGTACAAATCGAAATCAGTCATAAAGTTGTATTTTTAGAAAAATCATGATTTTTACTGACGCTAATTTCAGACTTGGGTTCGAACTTTAGAAGCAGTTTTTTCAGGTTCTATGCGACCAAACTGGCTGAAATTTTGAAATAGTGATAAGAATCGCTATCCAAATCAAATTCAGTCACAAAATCTCCATAATGTTGTATTTTTAAATAAATTATGATTTTTATGGACGCTTATTTCAGACTTGGGTTCTCGAACTTTGGAAGCAGTTTTCTCAGGTTCTATGGGACCAAATTGGCTGAAATTTAGGAAAAGTGATTAGAAGCATGGTACAAATCGAAATCAGTCATAAAGTTGTATTTTTAGAAAAATCATGATTTTTACTGACGCTAATTTCAGACTTGGGTTCGAACTTTAGAAGCAGTTTTCTCTGGTTCTATGCGACCAAAATGGCTGAAATTTTTGAATAGTAATAAGAATCGATATCCAAATCGAACTCAGTTACAAAATCTCCATAAAGTTGTATTTTTAGAAAAATCATGATTTTTATGGACGCTAATTTCATACTTGGGTTCGAACTTTAGAAGCAGTTTTCTCAGGTTCTATGGGACCAAACTGGCTGAAATATTGGAATAGTGATAAGAATCGTTATCCAAATCGAACTCAGTCACAAAATCTCCATAAAGTTGTATTTTTAGAAAAACCTTCTTTTTATGGAGGCTAATTTGAGACTTGGGTTCGAACTTTAGAAGCAGTTTTCTCAGGTTCAATGCAACCAAACTGGCTGAAATTTTGAAATAGTGATAAGAATCGCTATCCAAATCGAATTCAGTCACAAAATCTCCATAAACTTGTCTTTTTAGAAAAACCATCTTTTTTATGGAGCCTAATTCCAGCCTTGGGTTCGAACTTTGGAAGCAGTTTTATCAGGTTTTAAGGGACCAAACGGGCTGAAATATTGGAATAGTGATAAGAATCGTTATCCAAATCGAACTCAGTCAAAAAATCTCCATAAAGTTGTATTTTTAGAAAAACCTTCTTTTTTATGGACGCTAATTTCAGACTTGGGTTCTCGAACTTTGGAAGCAGTTTTCTCAAGTTCTATGGGACCAAATTGGCTGAAATTTAGGAAAAGTGATTTAGAAGCATGGTACAAATCGAAATGAGTCATAAAGTTAAATCGAACTCAGTAACAAAATCTCCATAAAGTTGTATTTTTAGAAAAATCATGATTTTTATGGACGCTAATTTCATACTTGGGTTCGAACTTTAGAAGCAGTTTTCTCAGGTTCTATGGGACCAAACTGGCTGAAATATTGGAATAGTGATAAGAATCGTTATCCAAATCGAACTCAGTCACAAAATCTCCATAAAGTTGTATTTTTAGAAAAACCTTCTTTTTATGGAGGCTAATTTGAGACTTGGGTTCGAACTTTAGAAGCAGTTTTCTCAGGTTCAATGCAACCAAACTGGCTGAAATTTTGAAATAGTGATAAAAATCGCTATCCAAATCGAACTCAGTCACAAAATCTCCATAAAGTTCTCTTTTTAGAAAAACCATCATTTTTATGGAGCTTTTCCAGCCATGGGATCCGACTTTGGAAGCAGTTTTCTCAGGTCGTATGGGACTAAATTGGCTGAAATTAAGGAAAAGTGATAAGAAGCATGGGACAAATCGAAATCAGTTACAAATCTCCATAAAGTTGTATTTTTAGAAAAATTATGATTTTTATGGACGCACATTTCAGACTTGGGTTCGAACTTTGAAAGCAGTTTTCTCAGGTTTTATGGGACCAAACGGGCTGAAATATTGGAATAGTGATAAGAATCGTTAACCAAATCGAACTCAGTCACAAAATCTTCATAAAGTTTAATTTTAAGAAAAACCATCTTTTTTATGGAGCCTAATTTCAGCCTTGGGTTCAATTTTGGGAAGCAGTTTTCTCAGGTTCTATGGGACCAAACTGGCTGAAATTTTCTAATATTGATAAGAATCGCTAACCAAATTGAATTCAGTCACAAAATCTCCATAAAGTTGTATTTTTAGAAAATTTTTAATTTTTTTGGACGTAATTTCAGATAAAATAAAATAAAATACTTTTTTGTTTTAAAACCACGATATTTATTAATTTAAGAACCGACCGGTTTCGCTTTACTTAAGCATCATCAGGGTACAAATTAATACTAGTATTAATTTGTACCCTGATGATGCTTAAGTAAAGCGAAACCGGTCGGTTCTTAAATTAATAAATATCGTGGTTTTAAAACAAAAAAGTATTTTATTTTATTAAATATGTCAAACCACAAAGTGATTGCTTTCTACAATAATAGCTAATTTCAGACTTGGGTTCGAACTTTGGAAGCAGTTTTCTCAGGTTCTATGGGACCAAATTGGCTGAAATTTAGGAAAAGTGATAAGAAGCATGGTACAAATCGAAATCAGTCACAAAATCTCCATAAAATTGTATTTTTAGAAAAATTATTATTTTTATGGACGCTTATTTCAGACTTGGGGTCGAAATTTGGAAGCAGTTTTCTCAGGTTCTATGGGACCAAACTGGCTGAAATTTTGTAATAGTGATAAGAATCGCAATCAAAATCGAACTCAGTCACAAAATCTCCATAAAGTCGTATTTTTAGAAAAATTATGATTTTTATGGACGCTTATTTCAGACTTGGGTTCGAACTTTAGAAGCAGTTTTCTCAGGTTCTATGCGACCAAACTGGCTGAAATTTCGAAATAGTCATAAGAATCGCTAACCAAATACAATTCAGTCACAAAATCTCCATAAAATTTTATTTTAAGAAAAATTATTATTTTGATGGACGCTAATTTCAGACTTGGGTTCGAACTTTTGAAGCAGTTTTGTCAGGTTCTATGGACCAAATTGGCTGAAATTTAGGAAAAGTTATTAGAAGCATGGTACAAATCGAAATCAGTCATAAAATCTCCATAAAAATGTATTTTTAGAAAAATTATGATTTTTAGTGACGCAAATTTCAGACTTGGGTTCGAACTTTGCAAGCAGTTTTCTCAGGTTTTAAGGGACCAAACGGGCTGAAATATTGGAATAGTGATAAGAATCGTTATCCAAATCGAACTCAGTCAAAAAATTCTCATAAAGTTGTCTTTTTAGAAAAACCATCTTTTTTATGGAGCCTTATTTCAGCCTTGGGTTCGAACTTTGTAAGCAGTTTTCTCAGGTTGTATGGGACTAAATTGGCTGAAATTAAGGAAAAGTGATAAGAAGCATGGTACAAATCGAAATCAGTTACAAATCTCCATAAAGTTGTATTTTTAGAAAAATTATGATTTTTATGGACGCTAATTTCAGACTTGGGTTCGAAATTTAGAAGCAGTTTTCTCAGGTTCTATGCGACCAAACTGGCTGAAATTTCGAAATAGTCATAAGAATCGCTAACCAAATTGAATTCAGTCACAAAATCTCCATAAAATTTTATTTTAAGAAAAATTATTATTTTGATGGACGCTAATTTCAGACTTGGGTTCGAACTTTTGAAGCAGTTTTCTCAGGTTCTATGGACCAAATTGGCTGAAATTTAGGAAAAGTGATAAGAAGCATGGTACAAATCGAAATCATTCACAAAATCTCCATAAAGTTGTATTTTTAGAAAAATTATGATTTTTAGTGACGCAAATTTCAGACTTGGGTTCGAACTTTGCAAGCAGTTTTCTCAGGTTTTATGGGACCAAACGGGCTGAAATATTGGAATAGTGATAAGAATCGTTATCCAAATCGAACTCAGTCACAAAATCTCCATTAAGTTGTATTTTTAGAAAAACCATCTTTTTTATATTATTACGATACAATTGAAATTTGTCCATTTGGACATTGAAACAATTGAACTTTGTCCATTTGGACATTGATGCAATTGAACTTTGTCCATTTAGACCTTCATTAATTGGAACTTTGTCCATTTGGACATTGATACAATTGAACTTTGTCCATTTGGACATTGATACAATTGAACTTTGTCCATTTGGACATTGATACAATTGAACTTTGTCCATTTGGACATTGATACAATTGAACTTTGTCCATTTGGACATTGATACAATTAAACTTTGTCGATTTGGACACTGATACAATTGAACTTTGTCCATTTGGACATTCATCCATTGGAACTTTGTCCATTTGGACATTGATACAATTGAACTTTGTCCATTTGGACATTGATACAATTGAACTTTGTCCATTTGGACATTGATACAATTGAACTTTGTCCATTTGGACATTGATTTAATTGAACTTTGTCCATTTAGACCTTCATTCATTCGAACTTTGTCCATTTGGACATTGAAACAATTGAACTTTGTCCATTTGGACATTGATACAATTGAACTTTGTCCATTTAGACCTTCATTCATTGGAACTTTGTCCATTTGGACATTGATACAATTGAACTTTGTCCATTTGGACATTGATACAATTGAATTTTGTCCATTTGGACATTCATTCATTGGAACTTTGTCCATTTGGACATTAATACAATTGAATTTTGTCCATTTGGACATTGATACAATTGAACTTTGTCGATTTGGACATTGATACAATTGAATTTTGTCCATTTGGACATTCATTCATTGGAACTTTGTCCATTTGGACATTGATACAATTGAATTTTGTCCAAAATTTGACAAAACTTTGACAAAATTCAATTGTATCAATTTGGACATTGATACAATTGAAATTTGTCCATTTGGACATTGAAACAATTGAACTTTGTCCATTTGGACATTGATGCAATTGAACTTTGTCCATTTAGACCTTCATTAATTGGAACTTTGTCCATTTGGACATTGATACAATTGAACTTTGTCCATTTGGACATTGATACAATTGAACTTTGTCCATTTGGACATTGATACAATTGAACTTTGTCCATTTGGACATTGATACAATTGAACTTTGTCCATTTGGACATTGATACAATTAAACTTTGTCGATTTGGACATTGATACAATTGAACTTTGTCCATTTGGACATTCATCCATTGGAACTTTTTCCATTTGGACATTGATACAATTGAACTTTGTCCATTTGGACATTGATACAATTGAACTTTGTCCATTTGGACATTGATACAATTGAACTTTGTCCATTTGGACATTCATCCATTTGAACTTTATCCATTCGGACATTGATCCATTTGAACTTTGTCCATTTGGACATTGATACAATTGAACTTTGTCCATTTGGACATTGATACAATTGAAATTTGTCCATTTGGACATTGATACAATTGAACCTTGTCCATTTGGACATTGATCCAATTGAACTTTGTCCATTTGGACATTGATACAATTGAACTTTGTCCATTTGGACATTGATACAATTGAATTTTGTCCATTTGGACATTGATACAATTGAACTTTGTCCATTTGGACATTGATTTAATTGAACTTTGTCCATTTGGACATTGATACAATTGAACTTTGTCCATTTGGACATTGATACAATTGAACTTTGTCCATTTGGACATTGATACAATTGAACTTTGTCCATTTGGACATTGATACAATTGAATTTTGTCCATTTGGACATTGATATAATTGAACTTTGTCCATTTGGACATTGATACAATTGAATTTTGTCCATTTGGACATTGATATAATTGAATTTTGTCCATTTGGACATTGATATAATTGAACTTTGTCCATTTGGACATTGAAACAATTGAACTTTGTCCATTTAGACCTTCATTCATTGGAACTTTGTCCATTTGGACATTGATACAATTGAACTTTGTCCATTTGGACATTGATACAATTGAACTTTGTCTATTTGGACATTGATACAATTGAATTTTGTCCATTTGGACATTGATACAATTGAACTTTGTCCATTTGGACATTGATACAATTGAATTTTGTCCATTTGGACATTGATATAATTGAACTTTGTCCATTTGGACATTGATACAATTGAATTTTGTCCTTTGGACATTGATACAATTGAACTTTGTCCATTTGGACATTGATTAAATTGATTTTTGTCCATTTGGACATTGAAACAATTGAAATTTGTCCATTTGGACATTGATACAATTGAATTTTGTCCATTTGGACATTGATATAATTGAACTTTGTCCATTTGGACATTGATTAAATTGATTTTTGTCCATTTGGACATTGATACAATTGAACTTTGTCCATTTGGACATTGATACAATTGAACTTTGTCCATTTGGACATTGATACAATTGAACTTTGTCCATTTAGACCTTCATTCATTGGAACTTTGTCCATTTGGACATTGATACAATTGAACTTTGTCCATTTGGACATTGATACAATTGAACTTTGTCCATTTGGACATTGATACAATTGAATTTTGTCCATTTGGACATTGATACAATTGAACTTTGTCCAGTTGGACATTGATACAATTGAATTTTGTCCATTTGGACATTGATATAATTGAACTTTGTCCATTTGGACATTGATACAATTGAATTTTGTCCATTAAGACCTTCATTCATTGGAACTTTGTCCATTTGGACATTGATACAATTGAACTTTGTCCATTTGGACATTGATACAATTGAATTTTGTCCATTTGGTCATTGATATAATTGAACTTTGTCCATTTGGACATTGATACAATTGAATTTTGTCCATTTGGACATTGATATAATTGAATTTTGTCCATTTGGACATTGATATAATTGAACTTTGTCCATTTGGACATTGAAACAATTGAACTTTGTCCATTTAGACCTTCATTCATTGGAACTTTGTCCATTTGGACATTGATACAATTGAACTTTGTCCATTTGGACATTGATACAATTGAATTTTGTCTATTTGGACATTGATACAATTGAATTTTGTCCATTTGGACATTGATACAATTGAACTTTGTCCATTTGGACATTGATACAATTGAATTTTGTCCATTTGGACATTGATATAATTGAACTTTGTCCATTTGGACATTGATACAATTGAATTTTGTCCTTTGGACATTGATACAATTGAACTTTGTCCATTTGGACATTGATTAAATTGATTTTTGTCCATTTGGACATTGATACAATTGAACTTTGTCCATTTGGACATTGATACAATTGAATTTTGTCCATTTGGACATTGATATAATTGAACTTTGTCCATTTGGACATTGATACAATTGAATTTTGTCCATTTGGACATTGATACAATTGAACTTTGTCCAGTTGGACATTGATACAATTGAATTTTGTCCATTTGGACATTGATATAATTGAACTTTGTCCATTTGGACATTGATACAATTGAATTTTGTCCATTAAGACCTTCATTCATTGGAACTTTGTCCATTTGGACATTGATACAATTGAACTTTGTCCATTTGGACATTGATACAATTGAACTTTGTCCATTTGGACATTGATACAATTGAACTTTGTCCATTTAAACCTTCATTCATTGGAACTTTGTCCATTTGGACATTGATACAATTGAACTTTGTCCATTTGGACATTGATACAATTGAATTTTGTCCATTTGGACATTGATATAATTGAACTTTGTCCATTTGGACATTGATACAATTGAATTTTGTCCATTTGGACATTGATACAATTGAACTTTGTCCAGTTGGACATTGATACAATTGAATTTTGTCCATTTGGACATTGATATAATTGAACTTTGTCCATTTGGACATTGATACAATTGAATTTTGTCCATTAAGACCTTCATTCATTGGAACTTTGTCCATTTGGACATTGATACAATTGAACTTTGTCCATTTGGACATTGATACAATTGAACTTTGTCCATTTGGACATTGATACAATTGAACTTTGTCCATTTAAACCTTCATTCATTGGAACTTTGTCCATTTGGACATTGATACAATTGAACTTTGTCCATTTGGACATTGATACAATTGAATTTTGTCCATTTGGACATTCATTCATTGGAACTTTGACCATTTGGACATTCATTCATTAGAACTTTGTCCATTTGGACATTCATCCATTGAAACTTTGTCCATTTGGACTTTGATCCAATTGAACTTTGTCCATTTGGACATTGATACAATTGAATTTTGTCCATTTGGACATTGATACAATTGAATTTTGTCCATTTGGACATTGATACAATTGAACTTTGTCCATTTGGAGATTGATTTAATTGAACTTTGTCCATTTGGACATTGATACAATTGAACTTTGTCCATTTGGACATTGATACAATTGAACTTTGTCCGTTTGGACATTGATACAATTGAACTTTGTCCATTTAGACCTTCATTCATTGGAACTTTGTCCATTTGGACATTGATACAATTGAACTTTTTCCATTTGGACATTGATACAATTGAACTTTGTCCATTTGGACATTGATACAATTGAACTTTGTCCATTTGGACATTGATACAATTGAACTTTGTCCATTTAGACCTTCATTCATTGGAACTTTGTCCATTTGGACAATTGAATTTTGTCCATTTGGACATTGATACAATTGAACTTTGTCCATTTGGAGATTGATACAATTGAACTTTGTCCATTTGGAGATTGATTTAATTGAACTTTGTCCATTTGGACATTGATACAATTGAACTTTGTCCATTTGGACATTGATACAATTGAACTTTGTCCGTTTGGACATTGATACAATTGAATTTTGTCTATTTAGACCTTCATTCATTGGAACTTTGTCCATTTGGACATTGATACAATTGAACTTTGTCCATTTAGACCTTCATTCATTGGAACTTTGTCCATTTGGACATTGATACAATTGAACTTTGTCCATTTGGACATTGATACAATTGAACTTTGTCCATTTGATTCATCTTATCGTTTAATAAGAAAGTCATGGTCAATCGTGTCAAATGCAGCACTCATGTCCAAGACTGAAAGAAGTGCCAGTTTACCCGACTCAATGGCAGTAGTTATGTCCGACAAAACACGTAGTAACCCGGTTTCTGTGGAGTGGAACCGTCTATATGCAGATTGGTATTTAGTTAATAATTCATTTGAATTTAAGTGACATATGACCTGTGAGGCAGCGATTTTTTCTAATATTTTTGATATAAAAGGCAGATTTGAAACGGGTCGGTAATTTGAAAGATCTTCAGCGTCCAGTTGTGGTTTTTTTAATAATGGAGTTACGATTAGCTGATTTAAGGGATTTTGGAAAGTCACCCGTGCTAAGTGACTTATTGAAAAGATGAACTAAAAAGGGAGCAATTTCATTGCAACACTTTTTCAGTAGCCACGTTGGAATAGGGTCGAGCGAACACTGCTTGTTCGGTGAAGTAAGAATTAATTTCCTTACTTCTTCTAGGGATGTAGGTTTGAAGGCAGAAAGGTTTTCTCTATTGCATTTAGTAAAATACGGTGGTGGAGCGTAGGTTGTTAGGGCTCGTATTGACTCAATTTTGTCAAGGAAAAACTTGGAGAAGATTTCCGGAGCTATGTCGATTGTATTTGGTGCATGGACATCAGCAATGACTGTCTTAACCGAGTTCCAAAGACTACGTGGATTTTGACGCTCTGAAGTGATCCTATTTGTCCAATATTCAGACCTTTTTGAACGGATTAAGATCATGTACTCTTTTTGAGCCTGTATCCAATCGTTCCGTGATGTAACCCCCGAGTGTCTGTAGGACCTCTCCAATTTACGCATCAATCTCTTCTGGCTCCGACATTCTTCGTCAAACCAGGCATCAGATTTTCGTAGACGCCGAGTTTTTGTAGAAATTGGAGCATATGTATTTAAAAGGGTTGAAAGGATGGTGTTATTAATCTGCTGCTAGTTTGGTTGGCGACTCTGTTTCCCATGCGCCATGTGTACAGAGCGGAGAAGCTGACAGGAAGTCGTCAAAGTTAAAACCGCGCCATGCTCTTGATGTGATAGTAACGTAAGGAATTTTCGGTGGGTTAAAATCGATTTCTGCGCGAATAAGTCGATGGTCTGATAGATCTACATCCACACTATCCGCTACCAGAAACGGACCGCTTGACTTTGAGATAAAAATGTCCAAAGTTCCGCCAGCATCGTGAGTTGGGGAATTAACCCATTGACGGCATCCGAAGCAGTCAGGGTCCAAATAGACACTTTCACTATTAAGTCTGAGTAGTGTGGCCCGGTCATATCCGACATTGTTTACATCATAGCCCAAAGGATACCCTCATAAATCACTTACACGCACTTGAAACTGTTCACTAGTCTATCACCGTGCACATGTGGTAAGCATTTAAAACCGACGACCGATGTTTTGCCTTTCACTGTGCACTTTTTGGATAACGTGGCAGATTTGAACTAAAAATATGTAAAACTTTATATTAAAACTTGAATTAAGCCCGAAGGGGCTACAGAAAAAGTATTTTACTTTTATACACGTAAACTAAAACTTAATTCGGTTATTTTATGCTAAATTTACACCTGGAAAATTGAGGACTTCCCAGGATTTCAAAAATAAACTCGGAGCGCTTCCAAAAAGCAGCCGGCAGCCTCGAAGAGCGCCCGAGAACCCTTGAAATCTTAAAGTCACAGCCAGGCGCACTTTGGCAGGTATTGACATTCTCCAGTTTGTGTCTTCTGTAGCTGTCTCCAGTTGCCAGAAATCTTAAAGTCACAGCCAGGCGCACTTTGGCAGGTATTGACATTCTCCAGTTTGTGTCTTCTTTTGAAATGGAAGGTCCTATTTTGTTTAATAAATATTCGAAATCAGTGAATGACATTCGACAGAAGTTTCAACAGAATTCTCCAAAGGGTTCTGCTAGCAGTTCTGAAAAGTTTTGCTCCATGGTTTCCCTGTAAATATTTTAACAGATTTTTTAGTTCCGAGGCAAATAACACTGACCCATTAAACAACAATTTTGGGAGGTATTCTGTTATGAAAATAATTACTTTGATTTTATAAATAATTATTTTCGTAAGTAAAGTTAGTAATGTTTCATATTACCCCGGGTAGATTGCAGTCAGTTAATGGTAATTGACTGGCTATTAACAGTTGCACTTTTTCTCCGGGAATAGTTTAAGATTTGAACTCCAGAGGGTTATTGGTCGTTCGGGTCACTTTTTGGGAACGCGCCGACAGGGCACGGCACGTTACCGACTGGTCACCAAAATGTGGATTTTTATTAATAAAGTGATACGGATCGGTGTGCTAATTAAAGTATCATGTGATCGTTAAGTTTACAGCCGGTCGAGGAGCGACCGCGCTGATTTAATTGTTTTATCGGGAAATTCAGGTTCAGAATTCCGGTTATAATGGCGGGCGGTGATACCGTCTTTGTAACATTCATATCCGCGGGATATTTAAGTCATCCGACCATGTTCGAGCTACACAGCGGAGGAATAAACGTCACATCGCATTACCGTATCTTTGTTTCCGCTTATTTGTAGAATTTGGGGATTCCACCGACCTCATGTCGAGGGTCCACGCGCACACCAGCCAGAGGGAGGAAAGAGCTACAAGACCAGACGCTGATGTCATGAGGAGGGAGATGGAGGGCTCCTCAGGCCCGGGGAGTCTCCATCCCGTTTTCCAGGAACCCGAATCGTCGCATCGAGTGATCTTAGGTACTAGATAGATAGCTCAGGTGTAGAATTGGTCCACAGGTCCACAAAACAAAAAAAAACCCACGCGAATACCTTTCTTTCCCGCACATGTACATAAAAGACAAAGCTAGTAGAAATAAATAAGTTTTTACAGAAAACCATAAAACTAAACAAGTTATAAACCAAGAAAACGAAAAGAGAAAACCAATTCGCAGATTGGTGTTGCACAACCGTTATTATTATCAATATTTACATGAGGATTGTACCTTCACTTTTATATCTCTAATATGAGATTCGCAAACACTTACTCACTTATCGAGAGACAATCTCTCTGAGACACCAGTGAGTATGGAGAACTCAAGCTCCCACTTTATTCTTTGAAGAAGAAAATAAAAACACATATATATTTTCAACAGAAAATAAATAAAATAACTACCTAAACTCTCTTTCTCTGCCTATGTTTATATAAAATAAATTTACCATTCTAAGACAAAAACTTGAAACAATAGAACTTAACAAAATAAAAAAATAAAATCCACTAAATCTCTAAGAGATCTTCACAAAATCAAATACAAAATTGATGTAAAAAAAAAATGTTCAGAGCAGGGTTTACATAACGTAATGCCAAGAATTTTAGATGAGGTTTTACAATCAGAAGATAAACCTGTCTATCGTGGTTGAATCAGGGTTTACATATTTTAAAAAATACCTATTCCTCAAAAATTTAGCTCAGGTTTTATGAAAACACAAATAAATACTTGTCTATCGAAAGTTGGTTAGATTAGGATTACTTTTTCAAAATACCTAGCATATTCTCTTCGAATGAACATTGCTTGCTCAAGAAATATGACTATGGAAGTAACCTAGATGGCATTCTAACAAAAAATTCACTTACCACGTAAGCAAAGAGTCGAAATTTCTTGGACAAACAAAATATAATTGGTGTTCAACTATGTGCTTTAGATAATTGACACAGGTTACGAGGTGTACGAGCACAATTCAAGAGATCGACACTTGTAGTACAAAATTTACAGCATAACACTGGTACTAGCAATGAGATACTTATGCATATATTACTTATAACTAACCAAATTGTACTTATGACTAACAAAACTGTACAAAGACACACTCTTACGTAGCAGAGGTAAAGTGATAATATCCAGACGGAATTATTTAATAGGTAAGCACGCCAAGCAGTATGTACTTCCCTTTGTTTGAAACAACACAATTGAGAATTTCCTTAAGAAACTAAGACTTAAAAATATATATATTAAACTAAATATATTTAACCATAAAACTAGTACATTGAACAACTAAAATAGAAATTATATAATCTTGTGTATGAAAAATTGCTCAATTCTTTCACACACAAAAAAAAATAAGAATCCTTCTTTCCAAGTCCCCTGGAGACTCTTTGGATACTAATAAAACTTCGATACTTGACAAAAGTATAAGAAAACTCCAATGAACTTGTGAAAGAAGGGTTCAGACCAAAGGATAATGACAACCAAACTTATAACCATAATGTTGACGGAACGTACCAATGTGTGTGTGTGCGCGTGTGTGTGCGCGTGTGTGTGCGCGTGTGCGTCGCACTAATAAGCTCACAACAGTAAGAAGACGAATCGTCTCATTTAAAATGAAAATTACTCAAAACGTAAATAAGAATAAATCTCAGTAAAGTTTAAGTGATAATAAAGAATTAAGATCTAAACTAAATTAATGGGCGCCACTGATCACACGGATCAGAGGAAACGACATTCATTACAAACGACGTCTCCTAAAAAAAATTCATTAGAATTTGGGAAAAAAAAAAATATATATATATATAAATATATATTTATAGAAATTAAAAAGTCCTTTTAAGGACTACTTTACGCGGGTAAACCGAGAACATTATTCTACATATATATATATATATATATATATGAGATAGTAAGAATGAGGAAATTTTGTGAAATTCTAGTCACAACCTCTTGAGGGTACCAAGCCTCAAAAGCAAGTCACTAGAAAAACACTGACGAAACAAACGGAATAGTATGCAGGGTTGGTAGTCCCGCACACCATCACGTTGATTTCATCTACTTATAAAGTGTAAAAAAAATATATATTTAATCAATCCGAACAATATCCTTTACATGAAAATTTCCTACAATTTTACCGTTCATATCAGCTAGTGTAGAACCAAATTAGAGACTTTAGCTTTAACAACATTGCGAACGAATCTAGGGGCCAATTTGTGAGAGAAATAATTCGGTCCACTGGATTGAACGAAATTCTTCCTCCAAACTACGTCGCCTACTTCATAATTAACCGTCTTACGGCGCAAATTGTAGTGTTGGGCATTTTTCTTAAAAGCTTGTAGCAAAGCGTTAGAAACTTGTTCATAAATAGGAACCAAATCTTCCAACTTTTTAGCAAATTCGTTCCTAGATTGCTGCAACGTAGTGTCTACGACACCAGAAGATAAGTTATTTTTATGAAAGTTACCATCAATGATCTGTTCCCTACCATGCATAAGGAAGAAGGGCGTGAAACCTGTTGCAAAATTAATCATATTATTGAGAGCTGATTGAATTTGAGGCAGATATCTGGACCAATTACGCTGGTCAGATTCGGTTAAAATAGACAAAGCAGTTCCAATAGTTTGGTTAAAGCGTTCCACAACATTATTTTGGGGGGTGTAATAGGCATTATAAAAAGGCGGAGGTACATTATACTCTGCTAACAATTGTTTAAAGTCTTTTGAAATAAATTGTTTCCCGTTGTCGCAGACGCATGTTTGCGGCACTCCGTGCATAAGGAATATGTATTGTTCAATGTTTTTAACAATGCTTTTAGTAGTTGCATTTCTAAGTGGAAAAATCCAGGTATATTTAGAAAAAACATCAACAACCGTCAAAATGTACATGAATCCTGCATAGCTACGCGAAAGAGGACCGACAAGGTCAATAGACAGCATTTGCATAGGTCTTGTGACTATTTTCGGGTTGGTAGAAATGCCTGCCGGCGGAGCAGTATTAATTTTATGTGCCTTACACGTTTTACATCTATTAACAAAAATTTTGACGTCATTATACAACCCTGGCCAAAAATAATGAAGTTGAACCTTTTTGTAAGTTCTAAAAACTCCTGGATGACAGGAAATATCCGACTCATGTTCTTTAGAGCGAACAGCGCTACGGTCCTCGAAAGGAACAACAAGCTTCCAAGCTGTGTCCTCCTGCAGATCGAAACGAGACACTGTGACGAAACAGTTTATTTTCTTTAATGTGAAAATTGTTAAAACGTTGTGGATTTGATTTACAATTAGAAAATAAGGAAGTATACCAAGTATCTGTACTCATGGGAACGGAGTCAATAGTAGAGATCAAGGAAACGTCTTTACGTGAAAGAACGTCCGGAACCGTATTTAATTTACCCTTCCTGTGTATAACGTCAAAAGAATACTGTGACAAACGAGTAGACCAGCGAGCAAGTCTACCTGTTGGATTAGATAGTGATACTAACCATTGTAAACTAGAATGGTCAGTTACCACAGTGAAATGGGCGCCTTCTATGTAGGGCCTGAAGTGGTTGACCGAATCCAACACTGCTAACAGACCTTTATTGAAAAGTGAAAAAAAATTAGTTAAGGTTTATGTTAGTTTTTTTCATCGCTTGACTTTATATCACTCAAGGTGTGTAGGTATATAGGTATAATAATATTAAATATATGTAATTATAATAATAAAATTTAGAAAACGAATTATTATTATTTTTATTATTTATTTTTGGAAAACGAATTTTATAAAATATATTATGATAAAATTTTTAGAAAACGAATTTTATAAAATATATTATGATAAAACTATACTAACAGACCGAGCGATTAGTCATAATAGACCCGATATAGTTTTACATGACAAAATTAAAAAAAATAACTTATATCATTGATGTCGCTATACCAAATTGGAAGCTTATGGCTAGAGATGGCAAAATTTAGCATTAATTTTCAGATTTTTTAGCATTAACAATTGGAAATTTAGCGTTTTATAGCATTTGTAGGCATAATTTAGCGTTTTGTAGCAAAATAGAAAAAAATGTATTTCCTGAATGTTTTTAGCGCATATTTTAAGTATTTTTGGTAAAATATATGTTTAACCTTCATTTGCAAGTATTTCCATGTGAAAGATAATAAATAATTAATTTTTATATTTAATTAATAAGGAAGGAAACTCTAAGTACGGGTCAAACACAAACACAACAAATGCAGATTGCTATTAACATCAATAGGCGTAATTTATTTCGCACAATTTGTGCAATGTCAAAAAGCAATTTTAGCCTACAGTACAAAAATATTAAATATTTACACATAAAATAGTAACAAAATTATAAAAAATCGTAATGTAAATATAGATTTTTTGAAATTCTCACATATTATTTTAATACCCGGTATTTTCGGGAAATTCGCGCCTATTTCGCTAAATAGAATAATTTAGCTGAAATACGGCCAAAATCACGTTTTTCGCGTTAATTCGCGAAATGGAAATCACTGGAAAAACTTTCAAATGCCTTGAAACGCAAAGAAAACTTACAAATGCCCTATTTTCGAACCATAAATATTTTTTCGCGTTTTTAGTTAAAACGAAATTTTGCCATCTCTACTTATGGCACAGACTACGCCAATCAAGTAACAGAATCATCACTGCCATGGTTGCCTGGATGGAGTCCCCTCTGATGGCCCTCTGGAGACGGGATATGTGCAAATATACCCCATAAACGGCTGTTCACACTCATTTTTGTGTTTATATTTTTCCACTTAAATTCACAACCACCAACCACCGCTGGTGCAGTGACTTTTTAACATTTTACCATTGTTTTTTTTAATAATATAAACTATAAAATTCACTGCATCCCAAACCAAAGTGTTGTGTACAACGGATAAAGTGCGCGGATTGGCCGCTTTAATTATGAGCTCACCTTTCAGGGCTCCTATTGGTTGCGTTTGTGTTGTGAATTTGTGATACCCCATGTTTACAATCGAAACTATCTAAATCATCTGTATTAAATCCTTTTAAAGTGACAATTGTGCGTCGAAAGAGATTACTCTCATCTCGCAAAATACTTTTTAGTATATTTTTGTGTATTTTTTCTTTTAAATAAAATTATCCAATACCTACAAAAAAACATATCCGATAATTTCGTGAATAAAACAGAAACTTTTCGGTAGAACCGATAGTGGATTTCGTAGATACATTTCAGGCGCAAAGCTGAACAGAACCTAATACTTTGTTTCAAACATTGTTTTTTTTTTATGTGTCCTTATAAATTAGTGTTTAATAATGAATCGTCCTAAAAAACGACACATAAGCACCATGATGTCTCCTAGTCCAGAGGATATAGGAGGAAAGTGCGTCACGATTGAGGATGCGGATGAAAACAGCTCGGTTACGTCATCCAAAGGCTCGGACGTCACCGAAGCGGAATATCCTTGCGCTTCAGGAGTAGATGTGCTCAATGAAACCCAAGCACATTTGACAGCTCTTCAACTTGTGTTAGCAGAGAAGCAATCTAAGGTCTCAAAAGACCAGCAGCTGAGGATCGCTAGAAACGTATCGGAAGTTTTCAGATCCGTATCTCAGCTGTTGTTGGAGCGCGAGACGATGCGTGGCGGATTTAGCTACAGTTACAGCACAACTTAGAATGGCAGAAATAAAAATACGCCACGAGAAGAGGGAAAAAAGGCACCTTGAGCAAAAAATCATACAATTAGAGTCTGATCTCGGGCCTGTAATGCGGAGAGTGGCAGTGGCAACGGAAGCTACCCTCTCCTTTGCTGACATCGCCCAAAAACAGCCATATGATGCTCACCAACCCCCACCAATCACTCAACAAGGACATCGCGTCGGACCACCAAGACCTGCCGTTTGCATCTTTCCAACGGATTCGGACGCCACAAAGGACAGTGACGGTACGAAAAAAATGATTGAAGATACAATTCGGCCATCTGAACTAGGCGTTCGGGTCACGGGAATAAAAAAAATAAGAAATAAAGGTATCTTGATCAATACGGCAACCACGGGCGAACAACAAAAGCTATTAAATGCACCTTGCTTCGACAACTCGAGCAAACTGAAGGCCCGACTACCGTCAAAGCGTCTACCGAGACTGATATTCTTTAATGTTCCCCGGGACCTGACCGACAAAGATTTTTTAAGGATGGCTCTCACTAGTATTCCCAACGTTGAAGACATTGAAGAAACTATTGCAGGCTGTAAACTAAGTCACCTGGCTGGTGCTCGCACAGGTAACGCTTGTCACCGTATCTACGCAGTACCCGCTACCGTACGTAAATTTCTAGTCGAGCAAGTGAAAGTATTTATAAGCTGGACTATTTGCCGCGTCCGAGATTTTATTGGCCTTACTGTCTGCACCAAATGCCACATGATTGGTCACTCATACAAGTATTGCAGAGATACCAAACCCACATGTGGACATTGTGCTCAACAGAATCATACTGGTGAGTCCTGCCCAAATTCCACCATCAAACCAGTTTGCGCGACATGCACCAGATTTGGTAATCCTGCTGATCACTCAACTGGAGATAGGGACAACTGCCCGGCCTACATTGCTGCACTCAAGAACGACCTTGCAACTATAGATTATGGAGTGTAACATACATGAGCATAAGTGCCTCACCATCGAGAATTATAATCCCGTGACGAACTGTCTACGAATAATGTATATGAACGCGAGAAGCATCCGTAATAAGTTTGATGAGATCGAAGAAAAAGTAAGAAGTTCGCGGTACATTGTACACGTGCTCGTCATTACGGAAACGTGGCTTAAGATTGGAGAGGAAAAGTTTTACTCCCTGAATGGTTACAAAAGTGTTTTTGCTTCTCGCCCCAACGAAGGAGGAGGCGACGTAGCAATATATGTGATTGATACTATGAAGTGTGCAATTATTGAAAATTTCTCAAATGAAAATTCCTTTTTAGGTATAACGCTTAGTAGCAGTGATAGGAAACCAGTTAACATCTATGCTATCTATCGAAAACCCAACACAAATATGCAGGATTTTCTAATACATCTAGAAAAAATACTGAACGAAAGTAGACAAGATACATTAATATTCGGAGACTTTAACATTGACGTATCCATATCCCCACACTCTTCATTAAATTTTTGCAACATCTTACAATCTTACAATTTTTCAATACATAACAAAACATTTCCCACGAGAGTCACTGATACAAGCTGCACCTTAATAGATCACATCTTATCAAATAGGCAAAACATTCAGACTACTATATCGAATATTGATGATCCACTTAGTGACCATAATATACTTATTGTTGATTATAAGAACAACTTAAAAAAATGTTTTAATAATAGAACCAAATCCCGGATTACGAGACCTATCATCAACAGTATGTCAGTAAAATCCTATCTTCTTGATAACAATTTCACGATCAACTTAAGCAACTCAGAAGACCCTTTTAAAAGTTTCAATTATCACATTAAAAAGGCAATAGAATCAGGTACAACTACACCAAAAACAGGATTAAGAAGTCGGGTACAACTGAATACTCCGTGGTTTGATTCCAAATTAAAAAAAATTAATCAAAGAACGAAACCAGATTCACAAGCAGTGGAAACAAGACCCTGGTACAATGATTGATACAATTGAACTTTGTCCATTTGGACATTGATCCAATTGAACTTTGTCCATTTGGACATTCATCCATTGGAACTTTGTCCATTTGGACATTGATACAATTGAACTTTGTCCATTTGGACATTGATACAATTGAATTTTGTCCATTTGGACATTGATACAATTGAACTTTGTCCATTTGGACATTGATACAAATGAACTTTGTCCATTTAGACATTGATCAAATTGAACTTTGTCCCTTTGGACATTGATACAATTGAATTCTTTCCATTTGGACATTCATTCATTGGAACTTTGTCCATTTGGACATTCATTCATTGGAACTTTGTCCATTTGGACATTCATCCATTGAAACTTTGTCCATTTGGACATTGATCCAATTGAACTTTGTCCATTTGGACATTGATTTAATTGAACTTTGTCCATTTGGACATTGATACAATTGAACTTTGTCCATTTGGACATTGATACAATTGAATTTTGTCCATTTGGACATTCATTCATTGGAACTTTGACCATTTGGACATTCATTCATTGGAACTATGTCCATTTGGACATTCATCCATTGAAACTTTGTCCATTTGGACATTGATCCAATTGAACTTTGTCCATTTGGACATTGAAACATTTGAACTTTGTCCATTTGGACATTGATACAATTGAATTTTGTCCATTTGGACATTGAAACAATTGAACTTTGTCCATTTGGACATTGATTTAATTGAACTTTGTCCATTTGGACATTGATACAATTGAACTTTGTACATTTGGACATTGATACAATTGAACTTTGTCCATTTGGACATTGATTTAATTGAACTTTTTCCATTTGGACATTGATACAATTGAACTTTGTCCATTTGGACATTGATACAATTGAATTTCGTCCATTTGGACATTCATTCATTGGGACTTTGACCATTTGGACATTCATTCATTTGAACTTTGTCCATTTGGACATTCATTCATTGGAACTATGTCCATTTGGACATTCATCCATTGGAACTTTGTCCATTTGGACATTGATACAAATGAACTTTGTCCATTTGGACATTGATACAATTGAAATTTGTCCATTTGGACATTGATACAATTGAACTATGTCCATTTGGACATTGATACAATTGAACTTTGTCCATTTGGACATTCATCCATTGGAACTTTGTCCATTTGGACATTGATACAATTGAACTTTGTCCATTTGGACATTGATACAATTGAATTTTGTCCATTTGGACATTGATACAATTGAACTTTGTCCATTTGGACATTGATACAAATGAACTTTGTCCATTTGGACATTGATAAAATTGAACTTTGTCCCTTTGGACATTGATACAATTGAATTTTGTCCATTTGGACATTCATTCATTGGAACTTTGTCCATTTGGACATTCATTCATTGGAACTTTGTCCATTTGGACATTTATCCATTGAAACTTTGTCCATTTGGACATTGATACAATTGAATTTTGTCCATTTGGACATTGATACAATTGAACTTTGTCCATTTGGACATTGATTTAATTGAACTTTTTCCATTTGGACATTGATACAATTGAACTTTGTCCATTTGGACATTGATACAATTGAATTTCGTCCATTTGGACATTCATTCATTGGGACTTTGACCATTTGGACATTCATTCATTTGAACTTTGTCCATTTGGACATTCATCCATTGAAACTTTGTCCATTTGGACATTGATCCAATTGAACTTTGTCCATTTGGACATTGATACAATTGAACTTTGTCCATTTGGACATTGATACAATTGAATTTTGTCCATTTGGACATTGATACAATTGAACTTTGTCCATTTGGACATTGATTTAATTGAACTTTGTCCATTTGGACATTGATACAATTGAACTTTGTCCATTTGGACATTGATACAATTGAACTTTGTCCATTTGGACATTGATACAATTGAATTTTGTCCATTTGGACATTGATACAATTGAACTTTGTCCATTTAGACTTTCATTCATTGGAACTTTGTCCATTTGGACATTGATACAATTGAACTTTTTCCATTTGGACATTGATACAATTGAACTTTGTCCATTTAGACCTTCATTCATTGGAACTTTGTCCATTTGGACATTGATACAATTGAACTTTGTCCATTTGGACATTGATACAATTGAACTTTGTCCATTTAGACCAATGTCTAAATGGACAAAATTCAATTGTATCAATGTCCAAATGGACAAAGTTCAATTGTATCAATGTCCAAATGGACAAAGTTCAATTGTATCAATGTACAAATGGACAAAGTTCCAATGAATGAATGTCCAAATGGACAAAATTCAATTGCATCAATGTCCAAATGGACAAAGTTCAATTGTATCAATGTCCAAATGGACAAAGTTCAATTGTATCAATGTCCAAATGGACAAAGTTCAATTGTATCAATGTCCAAATGGACAAAGTTCAATTGTATCAATGTCCAAATGGACAAAGTTCAATTAAATCAATGTCCAAATGGACAAAGTTCAATTGTATCAATGTCCAAATGGACAAAGTTCAATTGTATCAATGTCCAAATGGACAAAGTTCAATTAAATCAATGTCCAAATGGACAAAGTTCAATTGTATCAATGTCCAAATGGACAAAATTCAATTGTATCAATGTCCAAATGGACAAAGTTCAATTGTATCAATGTCCAAATGGACAAAGTTCAATTGGATCAATGTCCAAATGGACAAAGTTTCAATGGATGAATGTCCAAATGGACAAAGTTCAAATGAATGAATGTCCAAATGGTCAAAGTCCCAATGAATGAATGTCCAAATGGACGAAATTCAATTGTATCAATGTCCAAATGGACAAAGTTCAATTGTATCAATGTCCAAATGGACAAAGTTCAATTGTATCAATGTCCAAATGGACAAAGTTCAATTGATACAATTGAATTTTGTCCATTAAGACCTTCATTCATTGGAACTTTGTCCATTTGGACATTGATACAATTGAACTTTGTCCATTTGGACATTGATACAATTGAATTTTGTCCATTTGGACATTGATATAATTGAACTTTGTCCATTTGGACATTGATACAATTGAATTTTGTCCATTTGGACATTGATATAATTGAATTTTGTCCATTTGGACATTGATATAATTGAACTTTGTCCATTTGGACATTGAAACAATTGAACTTTGTCCATTTAGACCTTCATTCATTGGAACTTTGTCCATTTGGACATTGATACAATTGAACTTTGTCCATTTGGACATTGATACAATTGAACTTTGTCTATTTGGACATTGATACAATTGAATTTTGTCCATTTGGACATTGATACAATTGAACTTTGTCCATTTGGACATTGATACAATTGAATTTTGTCCATTTGGACATTGATATAATTGAACTTTGTCCATTTGGACATTGATACAATTGAATTTTGTCCTTTGGACATTGATACAATTGAACTTTGTCCATTTGGACATTGATTAAATTGATTTTTGTCCATTTGGACATTGATACAATTGAAATTTGTCCATTTGGACATTGATACAATTGAATTTTGTCCATTTGGATATTGATATAATTGAACTTTGTCCATTTGGACATTGATTAAATTGATTTTTGTCCATTTGGACATTGATACAATTGAACTTTGTCCATTTGGACATTGATACAATTGAACTTTGTCCATTTGGACATTGATACAATTGAACTTTGTCCATTTAGACCTTCATTCATTGGAACTTTGTCCATTTGGACATTGATACAATTGAACTTTGTCCATTTGGACATTGATACAATTGAACTTTGTCCATTTGGACATTGATACAATTGAATTTTGTCCATTTGGACATTGATACAATTGAACTTTGTCCATTTAGACCTTCATTCATTGGAATTTTGTCCATTTGGACATTGATACAATTGAACTTTGTCCATTTGGACATTGATACAATTGAACTTTTTCCATTTGGACATTGATACAATTGAACTTTGTCCATTTAGACCTTCATTCATTGGAATTTTGTCCATTTGGACATTGATACAATTGAACTTTGTCCATTTGGACATTGATACAATTGAACTTTGTCCATTTAGACATTGATACAATTAAACTTTGTCCATTTGGACATTGATACAATTGAACTTTGTCCATTTGGACATTGATACAATTGAACTTTGTCCATTTGGACATTGATACAATTGAATTTTGTCCATTTGGACATTCATTCATTGGAACTTTGTCCATTTGGACATTGATACAATTGAACTTTGTCCATTTGGACATTCATTCATTGGAACTTTGTCCATTTGGACATTGATACAATTGAATTTTGTCCATTTGGACATTGATTTAATTGAACTTTGTCCATTTAAACATTGATACAATTGAATTTTGTCCATTTGGACATTGATATAATTGAACTTTGTCCATTTGGACATTGATACAATTGAATTTTGTCCATTTGGACATTGATATAATTGAATTTTGTCCATTTGGACATTGATATAATTGAACTTTGTCCATTTGGACATTGATACAATTGAACTTTGTCCATTAAGACCTTCATTCATTGGAACTTTGTCCATTTGGACATTGATACAATTGAACTTTGTCCATTTGGACATTGATACAATTGAACTTTGTCCATTTGGACATTGATACAATTGAACTTTGTCCATTTGGACATTGATTCAATTGAATTTTGTCCATTTGGACATTGATATAATTGAACTTTGTCCATTTGGACATTGATACAATTGAATTTTGTCCATTTGGACATTCATCCATTGGAACTTTGTCCATTTGGACATTGATACAAATGAACTTTGTCCATTTGGACATTGATGCAATTGAAATTTGTCCATTTGGACATTGATACAATTGAACTTTGTCCATTTGGACATTGATACAATTGAACTTTGTCCATTTGGACATTCATCCATTGGAACTTTGTCCATTTGGACATTGATACAATTGAACTTTGTCCATTTGGACATTGATACAATTGAATTTTGTCCATTTGGACATTGATACAATTGAACTTTGTCCATTTGGACATTGATACAAATGAACTTTGTCCATTTGGACATTGATAAAATTGAACTTTGTCCCTTTGGACATTGATACAATTGAATTTTGTCCATTTGGACATTCATTCATTGGAACTTTGTCCATTTGGACATTCATTCATTGGAACTTTGTCCATTTGGACATTCATCCATTGAAACTTTGTCCATTTGGACATTGATCCGATTGAACTTTGTCCATTTGGACATTGATACAATTGAATTTTGTCCATTTGGACATTGATACAATTGAACTTTGTCCATTTGGACATTGATTTAATTGAACTTTGTCCATTTGGACATTGATACAATTGAACTTTGTCCATTTGGACATTGATACAATTGAACTTTGTCCATTTGGACATTGATACAATTGAATTTTGTCCATTTGGACATTGATACAATTGAACTTTGTCCATTTAGACCTTCATTCATTGGAACTTTGTCCATTTGGACATTGATACAATTGAACTTTTTCCATTTGGACATTGATACAATTGAACTTTGTCCATATAGACCTTCATTCATTGGAACTTTGTCCATTTGGACATTGATACAATTGAACTTTGTCCATTTGGACATTGATACAATTGAACTTTGTCCATTTAGACATTGATACAATTGAACTTTGTCCATTTAGACATTGATACAATTAAACTTTGTCCATTTGGACATTGATACAATTGAACTTTGTCCATTTGGACATTGATACAATTGAACTTTGTCCATTTGGACATTGATCCAATTGAACTTTGTCCATTTGGACATTGATTCAATTGAATTTTGTCCATTTGGACATTGATATAATTGAACTTTGTCCATTTGGACATTGATACAATTGAATTTTGTCCATTTGGACATTCATCCATTGGAACTTTGTCCATTTGGACATTGATACAAATGAACTTTGTCCATTTGGACATTGATACAATTGAAATTTGTCCATTTGGACATTGATACAATTGAACTATGTCCATTTGGACATTGATACAATTGAACTTTGTCCATTTGGACATTCATCCATTGGAACTTTGTCCATTTGGACATTGATACAATTGAACTTTGTCCATTTGGACATTGATACAATTGAATTTTGTCCATTTGGACATTGATACAATTGAACTTTGTCCATTTGGACATTGATACAAATGAACTTTGTCCATTTGGACATTGATAAAATTGAACTTTGTCCCTTTGGACATTGATACAATTGAATTTTGTCCATTTGGACATTCATTCATTGGAACTTTGTCCATTTGGACATTCATTCATTGGAACTTTGTCCATTTGGACATTTATCCATTGAAACTTTGTCCATTTGGACATTGATACAATTGAATTTTGTCCATTTGGACATTGATACAATTGAACTTTGTCCATTTGGACATTGATTTAATTGAACTTTTTCCATTTGGACATTGATACAATTGAACTTTGTCCATTTGGACATTGATACAATTGAATTTCGTCCATTTGGACATTCATTCATTGGAACTTTGACCATTTGGACATTCATTCATTGGAACTTTGTCCATTTGGACATTCATCCATTGAAACTTTGTCCATTTGGACATTGATCCAATTGAACTTTGTCCATTTGGACATTGATACAATTGAACTTTGTCCATTTGGACATTGATACAATTGAATTTTGTCCATTTGGACATTGATACAATTGAACTTTGTCCATTTGGACATTGATTTAATTGAACTTTGTCCATTTGGACATTGATACAATTGAACTTTGTCCATTTGGACATTGATACAATTGAACTTTGTCCATTTGGACATTGATACAATTGAATTTTGTCCATTTGGACATTGATACAATTGAACTTTGTCCATTTAGACTTTCATTCATTGGAACTTTGTCCATTTGGACATTGATACAATTGAACTTTTTCCATTTGGACATTGATACAATTGAACTTTGTCCATTTAGACCTTCATTCATTGGAACTTTGTCCATTTGGACATTGATACAATTGAACTTTGTCCATTTGGACATTGATACAATTGAATAATAATTTTGTCCATTTAGACCAATGTCTAAATGGACAAAATTCAATTGTATCAATGTCCAAATGGACAAAGTTCAATTGTATCAATGTCCAAATGGACAAAGTTCAATTGTATCAATGTACAAATGGACAAAGTTCCAATGAATGAATGTCCAAATGGACAAAATTCAATTGCATCAATGTCCAAATGGACAAAGTTCAATTGTATCAATGTCCAAATGGACAAAGTTCAATTGATACAATTGAATTTTGTCCATTAAGACCTTCATTCATTGGAACTTTGTCCATTTGGACATTGATACAATTGAACTTTGTCCATTTGGACATTGATACAATTGAATTTTGTCCATTTGGACATTGATATAATTGAACTTTGTCCATTTGGACATTGATACAATTGAATTTTGTCCATTTGGACATTGATATAATTGAATTTTGTCCATTTGGACATTGATATAATTGAACTTTGTCCATTTGGACATTGAAACAATTGAACTTTGTCCATTTAGACCTTCATTCATTGGAACTTTGTCCATTTGGACATTGATACAATTGAACTTTGTCCATTTGGACATTGATACAATTGAACTTTGTCTATTTGGACATTGATACAATTGAATTTTGTCCATTTGGACATTGATACAATTGAACTTTGTCCATTTGGACATTGATACAATTGAATTTTGTCCATTTGGACATTGATATAATTGAACTTTGTCCATTTGGACATTGATACAATTGAATTTTGTCCTTTGGACATTGATACAATTGAACTTTGTCCATTTGGACATTGATTAAATTGATTTTTGTCCATTTGGACATTGATACAATTGAAATTTGTCCATTTGGACATTGATACAATTGAATTTTGTCCATTTGGACATTGATATAATTGAACTTTGTCCATTTGGACATTGATTAAATTGATTTTTGTCCATTTGGACATTGATACAATTGAACTTTGTCCATTTGGACATTGATACAATTGAACTTTGTCCATTTGGACATTGATACAATTGAACTTTGTCCATTTAGACCTTCATTCATTGGAACTTTGTCCATTTGGACATTGATACAATTGAACTTTGTCCATTTGGACATTGATACAATTGAACTTTGTCCATTTGGACATTGATACAATTGAATTTTGTCCATTTGGACATTGATACAATTGAACTTTGTCCAGTTGGACATTGATACAATTGAATTTTGTCCATTTGGACATTGATATAATTGAACTTTGTCCATTTGGACATTGATACAATTGAATTTTGTCCATTAAGACCTTCATTCATTGGAACTTTGTCCATTTGGACATTGATACAATTGAACTTTGTCCATTTGGACATTGATACAATTGAATTTTGTCCATTTGGTCATTGATATAATTGAACTTTGTCCATTTGGACATTGATACAATTGAATTTTGTCCATTTGGACATTGATATAATTGAATTTTGTCCATTTGGACATTGATATAATTGAACTTTGTCCATTTGGACATTGAAACAATTGAACTTTGTCCATTTAGACCTTCATTCATTGGAACTTTGTCCATTTGGACATTGATACAATTGAACTTTGTCCATTTGGACATTGATACAATTGAATTTTGTCTATTTGGACATTGATACAATTGAATTTTGTCCATTTGGACATTGATACAATTGAACTTTGTCCATTTGGACATTGATACAATTGAATTTTGTCCATTTGGACATTGATATAATTGAACTTTGTCCATTTGGACATTGATACAATTGAATTTTGTCCTTTGGACATTGATACAATTGAACTTTGTCCATTTGGACATTGATTAAATTGATTTTTGTCCATTTGGACATTGATACAATTGAACTTTGTCCATTTGGACATTGATACAATTGAATTTTGTCCATTTGGACATTGATATAATTGAACTTTGTCCATTTGGACATTGATACAATTGAATTTTGTCCATTTGGACATTGATACAATTGAACTTTGTCCAGTTGGACATTGATACAATTGAATTTTGTCCATTTGGACATTGATATAATTGAACTTTGTCCATTTGGACATTGATACAATTGAATTTTGTCCATTAAGACCTTCATTCATTGGAACTTTGTCCATTTGGACATTGATACAATTGAACTTTGTCCATTTGGACATTGATACAATTGAACTTTGTCCATTTGGACATTGATACAATTGAACTTTGTCCATTTAAACCTTCATTCATTGGAACTTTGTCCATTTGGACATTGATACAATTGAACTTTGTCCATTTGGACATTGATACAATTGAATTTTGTCCATTTGGACATTGATACAATTGAACTTTGTCCATTTAAACCTTCATTCATTGGAACTTTGTCCATTTGGACATTGATACAATTGAACTTTGTCCATTTGGACATTGATACAATTGAACTTTGTCCATTTGGACATTGATACAATTGAACTTTGTCCATTTGGACATTGATACAATTGAATTTTGTCCATTTAGACCTTCATTCATTGGAACTTTGTCAGTTTGGACATTGATACAATTGAACTTTGTTAATTTGGACATTGATACAATTAAATTTTGTCCATTTGGACATTGATACAATTGAACTTTGTCCATTTAGACCTTCATTCATTGGAACTTTGTCCATTTGGACATTGATACAATTGAACTTTTTCCATTTGGACATTGATACAATTGAACTTTGTCCATTTAGACCTTCATTCATTGGAACTTTGTCCATTTGGACATTGATACAATTGAATTTTGTCCATTTGGACATTGATACAATTAAACTTTGTCCATTTGGACATTGATACAATTGAACTTTGTCCATTTGGACATTGATACAATTGAACTTTGTCCATTTGGACATTGATGCAATTGAATTTTGTCCATTTGGACATTCATTCATTGGAACTTTGTCCATTTGGACATTGATACAATTGAACTTTGTCCATTTGGACATTGATACAATTGAATTTTGTCCATTTGGACATTGATATAATTGAATTTTGTCCATTTGGACTTTGATATAATTGAACTTTGTCCATTTGGACATTGATACAATTGAACTTTGTCCATTTGGACATTGATACAATTGAACTTTGTCCATTTGGACATTGATACAATTGAACTTTGTCCATTTGGACATTGATACAATTGAATTTTGTCCATTTGGACATTGATACAATTGAACTTTGTCCATTTGGACATTGATACAATTGAATTTTTTTCCATTTGGACATTGATATAATTGAACTTTGTCCATTCGGACATTGATACAATTGAACTTTGTCCATTTGGACATTGATACAATTTAACTTTGTCTATTTGGACATTGATACAATTGAATTTTGTCCATTTGGACATTGATACAATTGAACTTTGTCCATTTGGACATTGATTCAATTGAACTTTGTCCATTTGGACATTGATACAATTGAACTTTGTCCATTTGGACATTGATACAATTGAACTTTGTCCATTTGGACATTGATACAATTGAATTTTGTCCATTTGGACATTGATACAATTGAACTTTGTCCATTTGGACATTGATACAATTGAATTTTTTTCCATTTGGACGTTGATATAATTGAACTTTGTCCATTCGGACATTGATACAATTGAATTTTGTCCATTTAGACCTTCATTCATTGGAACTTTGTCCATTTGGACATTGATACAATTGAACTTTGTCCATTTGGACATTGATTCAATTGAACTTTGTCCATTTGGACATTGATACAATTGAACTTTTTCCATTTGGACATTGACACAATTGAACTTTGTCCATTTGGACATTGATACAATTAAATTTTGTCCATTTGGACATTGATATAATTGAATTTTGTCCATTTGGACTTTGATATAATTGAACTTTGTCCATTTGGACATTGATACAATTGAACTTTGTCCATTTAGACCTTCATTCATTGGAACTTTTTCCATTTGGACATTGATACAATTGAACTTTGTCCATTTGGACATTGATACAATTGAACTTTGTCCATTTTGACATTGATACAATTGAACTTTGTCCATTTGGACATTGATACAATTGAACTTTGTCCATTTGGACATTGATTTAATTGAACTTTGTCCATTTGGACATTGATACAATTGAACTTTGTCCATTTGGACATTGATACAATTGAACTTTGTCCATTTGGACATTGATTTAATTGAACTTTGTCCATTTGGACATTGATACAATTGAACTTTGTCCATTAAGACCTTCATTCACTGGAACTTTGTCCATTTCGAAATTGTACAATTGAACTTTGTCCATTTGGACATTGATACAATTGAACTTTGTCCATTTGGACATTGATACAATTGAACTTTGTCCATTTGGACATTGATTCAATTAAACTTTGTCCATTTGGACATTGATACAATTGAACTTTGTCCATTTGGACATTGATACAATTGAACTTTGTCCATTTGGACATTGATACAATTGAATTTTGTCCATTTGGACATTGATACAATTGAACTTTGTCCATTTGGACATTGATACAAATGAACTTTGTCCATTTGGACATTGATAAAATTGAACTTTGTCCCTTTGGACATTGATACAATTGAATTTTGTCCATTTGGACATTCATTCATTGGAACTTTGTCCATTTGGACATTCATTCATTGGAACTTTGTCCATTTGGACATTCATCCATTGAAACTTTGTCCATTTGGACATTGATCCGATTGAACTTTGTCCATTTGGACATTGATACAATTGAATTTTGTCCATTTGGACATTGATATAATTGAACTTTGTCCATTTGGACATTGATTTAATTGAACTTTTTCCATTTGGACATTGATACAATTGAACTTTGTCCATTTGGACATTGATACAATTGAATTTCGTCCATTTGGACATTCATTCATTGGAACTTTGACCATTTGGACATTCATTCATTGGAACTTTGTCCATTTGGACATTCATCCATTGAAACTTTGTCCATTTGGACATTGATCCAATTGAACTTTGTCCATTTGGACATTGATACAATTGAACTTTGTCCATTTGGACATTGATACAATTGAATTTTGTCCATTTGGACATTGATACAATTGAACTTTGTCCATTTGGACATTGATTTAATTGAACTTTGTCCATTTGGACATTGATACAATTGAACTTTGTCCATTTGGACATTAATACAATTGAACTTTGTCCATTTGGACATTGATACAATTGAATTTTGTCCATTTGGACATTGATACAATTGAACTTTGTCCATTTAGACCTTCATTCATTGGAACTTTGTCCATTTGGACATTGATACAATTGAATTTTGTCCATTTGGACATTGATACAATTGAACTTTGTCCATTTGGACATTGATTTAATTGAACTTTGTCCATTTGGACATTGATACAATTGAACTTTGTCCATTTGGACATTGATACAATTGAACTTTGTCCATTTGGACATTGATACAATTGAACTTTGTCCATTTAGACCTTCATTCATTGGAACTTTGTCCATTTGGACATTGATACAATTGAACTTTGTCCATTTGGACATTGATACAATTGAACTTTGTCCATTTGGACATTGATACAATTGAACTTTGTCCATTTGGACATTGATACAATTGAACTTTGTCCATTTAAACCTTCATTCATTGGAACTTTGTCCATTTGGACATTGATACAATTGAACTTTGTCCATTTGGACATTGATACAATTGAATTTTGTCCATTTGGACATTCATTCATTGGAACTTTGACCATTTGGACATTCATTCATTAGAACTTTGTCCATTTGGACATTCATCCATTGAAACTTTGTCCATTTGGACAAAGTTCAATTATATCAATGTCCAAATGGACAAAGTTCCAATGAATGAAGGTCTAAATGGACAAAGTTCAATTGTATCAATGTCCAAATGGACAAAGTTCAATTGTATCAATGTCCAAATGGACAAAGTTCAATTGTATCAATGTCCAAATGGAAAAAGTTCAATTGTATCAATGTCCAAATGGACAAAGTTCCAATGAATGAAGGTCTAAATGGACAAAGTTCAATTGTATCAATGTCCAAACGGACAAAGTTCAATTGTATCAATGTCCAAATGGACAAAGTTCAATTGTATCAATGTCCAAATGGACAAAGTTCAATTAAATCAATCTCCAAATGGACAAAGTTCAATTGTATCAATGTCCAAATGGACAAAATTCAATTGTATCAATGTCCAAATGGACAAAATTCAATTGTATCAATGTCCAAATGGACAAAGTTCAATTGGATCAAAGTCCAAATGGACAAAGTTTCAATGGATGAATGTCCAAATGGACAAAGTTCTAATGAATGAATGTCCAAATGGTCAAAGTTCCAATGAATGAATGTCCAAATGGACAAAATTCAATTGTATCAATGTCCAAATGGACAAAGTTCAATTGTATCAATGTCCAAATGGACAAAGTTCCAATGAATGAAGGTTTAAATGGACAAAGTTCAATTGTATCAATGTCCAAATGGACAAAGTTCAATTGTATCAATGTCCAAATGGACAAAGTTCAATTGTATCAATGTCCAAATGGACAAAGTTCAATTGTATCAATGTCCAAATGGACAAAGTTCAATTGTATCAATGTCCAAATGGACAAAGTTCAATTGTATCAATGTCCAAATGGACAAAGTTCAATTGTATCAATGTCCAAATGGACAAAGTTCCAATGAATGAAGGTCTAAATGGACAAAGTTCAATTGTATCAATGTCCAAATGGACAAAGTTCAATTGTATCAATGTCCAAATGGACAAAGTTCAATTAAATCAATGTCCAAATGGACAAAGTTCAATTGTATCAATGTCCAAATGGACAAAATTCAATTGTATCAATGTCCAAATGGACAAAGTTCCAATGAATGAAGGTCTAAATGGACAAAGTTCAATTGTATCAATGTCCAAATGGACAAAATTCAATTGTATCAATGTCCAAATGGACAAAGTTCAATTGTATTAATGTCCAAATGGACAAAGTTCAATTGTATCAATGTCCAAATGGACAAAGTTCAATTAAATCAATGTCCAAATGGACAAAGTTCAATTGTATCAATGTCCAAATGGACAAAATTCAATTGCATCAATGTCCAAATGGACAAAGTTCAATTGTATCAATGTCCAAATGGACAAAGTTCAATTGGATCAATGTCCAAATGGACAAAGTTTCAATGGATGAATGTCCAAATGGACAAAGTTCCAATGAATGAATGTCCAAATGGTCAAAGTTCCAATGAATGAATGTCCAAATGGACGAAATTCAATTGTATCAATGTCCAAATGGACAAAGTTCAATTGTATCAATGTCCAAATGGAAAAAGTTCAATTAAATCAATGTCCAAATGGACAAAGTTCAATTATATCAATGTCCAAATGGACAAAATTCAATTGTATCAATGTCCAAATGGACAAAGTTCAATCGGATCAATGTCCAAATGGACAAAGTTTCAATGGATGAATGTCCAAATGGACAAAGTTCCAATGAATGAATGTCCAAATGGACAAAGTTCCAATGAATGAATGTCCAAATGGACAAAATTCAATTGTATCAATGTCCAAAGGGACAAAGTTCAATTTTATCAATGTCCAAATGGACAAAGTTCATTTGTATCAATGTCCATGGTTTCCCTGTAAATATTTTAACAGATTTTTTAGTTCCGAGGCAAATAACACTGACCCATTAAACAACAATTTTGGGAGGTATTCTGTTATGAAAATAATTACTTTGATTTTATAAATAATTATTTTCGTAAGTAAAGTTAGTAATGTTTCATATTACCCCGGGTAGATTGCAGTCAGTTAATGGTAATTGACTGGCTATTAACAGTTGCACTTTTTCTCCGGGAATAGTTTAAGATTTGAACTCCAGAGGGTTATTGGTCGTTCGGGTCACTTTTTGGGAACGCGCCGACAGGGCACGGCACGTTACCGACTGGTCACCAAAATGTGGATTTTTATTAATAAAGTGATACGGATCGGTGTGCTAATTAAAGTATCATGTGATCGTTAAGTTTACAGCCGGTCGAGGAGCGACCGCGCTGATTTAATTGTTTTATCGGGAAATTCAGGTTCAGAATTCCGGTTATAATGGCGGGCGGTGATACCGTCTTTGTAACATTCATATCCGCGGGATATTTAAGTCATCCGACCATGTTCGAGCTACACAGCGGAGGAATAAACGTCACATCGCATTACCGTATCTTTGTTTCCGCTTATTTGTAGAATTTGGGGATTCCACCGACCTCATGTCGAGGGTCCACGCGCACACCAGCCAGAGGGAGGAAAGAGCTACAAGACCAGACGCTGATGTCATGAGGAGGGAGATGGAGGGCTCCTCAGGCCCGGGGAGTCTCCATCCCGTTTTCCAGGAACCCGAATCGTCGCATCGAGTGATCTTAGGTACTAGATAGATAGCTCAGGTGTAGAATTGGTCCACAGGTCCACAAAACAAAAAAAAACCCACGCGAATACCTTTCTTTCCCGCACATGTACATAAAAGACAAAGCTAGTAGAAATAAATAAGTTTTTACAGAAAACCATAAAACTAAACAAGTTATAAACCAAGAAAACGAAAAGAGAAAACCAATTCGCAGATTGGTGTTGCACAACCGTTATTATTATCAATATTTACATGAGGATTGTACCTTCACTTTTATATCTCTAATATGAGATTCGCAAACACTTACTCACTTATCGAGAGACAATCTCTCTGAGACACCAGTGAGTATGGAGAACTCAAGCTCCCACTTTATTCTTTGAAGAAGAAAATAAAAACACATATATATTTTCAACAGAAAATAAATAAAATAACTACCTAAACTCTCTTTCTCTGCCTATGTTTATATAAAATAAATTTACCATTCTAAGACAAAAACTTGAAACAATAGAACTTAACAAAATAAAAAAATAAAATCCACTAAATCTCTAAGAGATCTTCACAAAATCAAATACAAAATTGATGTAAAAAAAAAATGTTCAGAGCAGGGTTTACATAACGTAATGCCAAGAATTTTAGATGAGGTTTTACAATCAGAAGATAAACCTGTCTATCGTGGTTGAATCAGGGTTTACATATTTTAAAAAATACCTATTCCTCAAAAATTTAGCTCAGGTTTTATGAAAACACAAATAAATACTTGTCTATCGAAAGTTGGTTAGATTAGGATTACTTTTTCAAAATACCTAGCATATTCTCTTCGAATGAACATTGCTTGCTCAAGAAATATGACTATGGAAGTAACCTAGATGGCATTCTAACAAAAAATTCACTTACCACGTAAGCAAAGAGTCGAAATTTCTTGGACAAACAAAATATAATTGGTGTTCAACTATGTGCTTTAGATAATTGACACAGGTTACGAGGTGTACGAGCACAATTCAAGAGATCGACACTTGTAGTACAAAATTTACAGCATAACACTGGTACTAGCAATGAGATACTTATGCATATATTACTTATAACTAACCAAATTGTACTTATGACTAACAAAACTGTACAAAGACACACTCTTACGTAGCAGAGGTAAAGTGATAATATCCAGACGGAATTATTTAATAGGTAAGCACGCCAAGCAGTATGTACTTCCCTTTGTTTGAAACAACACAATTGAGAATTTCCTTAAGAAACTAAGACTTAAAAATATATATATTAAACTAAATATATTTAACCATAAAACTAGTACATTGAACAACTAAAATAGAAATTATATAATCTTGTGTATGAAAAATTGCTCAATTCTTTCACACACAAAAAAAAATAAGAATCCTTCTTTCCAAGTCCCCTGGAGACTCTTTGGATACTAATAAAACTTCGATACTTGACAAAAGTATAAGAAAACTCCAATGAACTTGTGAAAGAAGGGTTCAGACCAAAGGATAATGACAACCAAACTTATAACCATTATGTTGACGGAACGTACCAATGTGTGTGTGTGCGCGTGTGTGTGCGCGTGTGTGTGCGCGTGTGCGTCTAACTAATAAGCTCACAACAGTAAGAAGACGAATCGTCTCATTTAAAATGAAAATTACTCAAAACGTAAATAAGAATAAATCTCAGTAAAGTTTAAGTGATAATAAAGAATTAAGATCTAAACTAAATTAATGGGCGCCACTGATCACACGGATCAGAGGAAACGACATTCATTACAAACGACGTCTCCTAAAAAAAATTCATTAGAATTTGGGAAAAAAAAAAATATATATATATATAAATATATATTTATAGAAATTAAAAAGTCCTTTTAAGGACTACTTTACGCGGGTAAACCGAGAACATTATTCTACATATATATATATATATATATATATATGAGATAGTAAGAATGAGGAAATTTTGTGAAATTCTAGTCACAACCTCTTGAGGGTACCAAGCCTCAAAAGCAAGTCACTAGAAAAACACTGACGAAACAAACGGAATAGTATGCAGGGTTGGTAGTCCCGCACACCATCACGTTGATTTCATCTACTTATAAAGTGTAAAAAAAATATATATTTAATCAATCCGAACAATATCCTTTACATGAAAATTTCCTACAATTTTACCGTTCATATCAGCTAGTGTAGAACCAAATTAGAGACTTTAGCTTTAACAACATTGCGAACGAATCTAGGGGCCAATTTGTGAGAGAAATAATTCGGTCCACTGGATTGAACGAAATTCTTCCTCCAAACTACGTCGCCTACTTCATAATTAACCGTCTTACGGCGCAAATTGTAGTGTTGGGCATTTTTCTTAAAAGCTTGTAGCAAAGCGTTAGAAACTTGTTCATAAATAGGAACCAAGTCTTCCAACTTTTTAGCAAATTCGTTCCTAGATTGCTGCAACGTAGTGTCTACGACACCAGAAGATAAGTTATTTTTATGAAAGTTACCATCAATGATCTGTTCCCTACCATGCATAAGGAAGAAGGGCGTGAAACCTGTTGCAAAATTAATCATATTATTGAGAGCTGATTGAATTTGAGGCAGATATCTGGACCAATTACGCTGGTCAGATTCGGTTAAAATAGACAAAGCAGTTCCAATAGTTTGGTTAAAGCGTTCCACAACATTATTTTGGGGGGTGTAATAGGCATTATAAAAAGGCGGAGGTACATTATACTCTGCTAACAATTGTTTAAAGTCTTTTGAAATAAATTGTTTCCCGTTGTCGCAGACGCATGTTTGCGGCACTCCGTGCATAAGGAATATGTATTGTTCAATGTTTTTAACAATGCTTTTAGTAGTTGCATTTCTAAGTGGAAAAATCCAGGTATATTTAGAAAAAACATCAACAACCGTCAAAATGTACATGAATCCTGCATAGCTACGCGAAAGAGGACCGACAAGGTCAATAGACAGCATTTGCATAGGTCTTGTGACTATTTTCGGGTTGGTAGAAATGCCTGCCGGCGGAGCAGTATTAATTTTATGTGCCTTACACGTTTTACATCTATTAACAAAAATTTTGACGTCATTATACAACCCTGGCCAAAAATAATGAAGTTGAACCTTTTTGTAAGTTCTAAAAACTCCTGGATGACAGGAAATATCCGACTCATGTTCTTTAGAGCGAACAGCGCTACGGTCCTCGAAAGGAACAACAAGCTTCCAAGCTGTGTCCTCCTGCAGATCGAAACGAGACACTGTGACGAAACAGTTTATTTTCTTTAATGTGAAAATTGTTAAAACGTTGTGGATTTGATTTACAATTAGAAAATAAGGAAGTATACCAAGTATCTGTACTCATGGGAACGGAGTCAATAGTAGAGATCAAGGAAACGTCTTTACGTGAAAGAACGTCCGGAACCGTATTTAATTTACCCTTCCTGTGTATAACGTCAAAAGAATACTGTGACAAACGAGTAGACCAGCGAGCAAGTCTACCTGTTGGATTAGATAGTGATACTAACCATTGTAAACTAGAATGGTCAGTTACCACAGTGAAATGGGCGCCTTCTATGTAGGGCCTGAAGTGGTTGACCGAATCCAACACTGCTAACAGACCTTTATTGAAAAGTGAAAAAAAATTAGTTAAGGTTTATGTTAGTTTTTTTCATCGCTTGACTTTATATCACTCAAGGTGTGTAGGTATATAGGTATAATAATATTAAATATATGTAATTATAATAATAAAATTTAGAAAACGAATTATTATTATTTTTATTATTTATTTTTGGAAAACGAATTTTATAAAATATATTATGATAAAATTTTTAGAAAACGAATTTTATAAAATATATTATGATAAAACTATACTAACAGACCGAGCGATTAGTCATAATAGACCCGATATAGTTTTACATGACAAAATTAAAAAAATAACTTATATCATTGATGTCGCTATACCAAATTGGAAGCTTATGGCTAGAGATGGCAAAATTTAGCATTAATTTTCAGATTTTTTAGCATTAACAATTGGAAATTTAGCGTTTTATAGCATTTGTAGGCATAATTTAGCGTTTTGTAGCAAAATAGAAAAAAATGTATTTCCTGAATGTTTTTAGCGCATATTTTAAGTATTTTTGGTAAAATATATGTTTAACCTTCATTTGCAAGTATTTCCATGTGAAAGATAATAAATAATTAATTTTTATATTTAATTAATAAGGAAGGAAACTCTAAGTACGGGTCAAACACAAACACAACAAATGCAGATTGCTATTAACATCAATAGGCGTAATTTATTTCGCACAATTTGTGCAATGTCAAAAAGCAATTTTAGCCTACAGTACAAAAATATTAAATATTTACACATAAAATAGTAACAAAATTATAAAAAATCGTAATGTAAATATAGATTTTTTGAAATTCTCACATATTATTTTAATACCCGGTATTTTCGGGAAATTCGCGCCTATTTCGCTAAATAGAATAATTTAGCTGAAATACGGCCAAAATCACGTTTTTCGCGTTAATTCGCGAAATGGAAATCACTGGAAAAACTTTCAAATGCCTTGAAACGCAAAGAAAACTTACAAATGCCCTATTTTCGAACCATAAATATTTTTTCGCGTTTTTAGTTAAAACGAAATTTTGCCATCTCTACTTATGGCACAGACTACGCCAATCAAGTAACAGAATCATCACTGCCATGGTTGCCTGGATAGAGTCCCCTCTGATGGCCCTCTGGAGACGGGATATGTGCAAATATACCCCATAAACGGCTGTTCACACTCATTTTTGTGTTTATATTTTTCCACTTAAATTCACAACCACCAACCACCGCTGGTGCAGTGACTTTTTAACATTTTACCATTGTTTTTTTTAATAATATAAACTATAAAATTCACTGCATCCCAAACCAAAGTGTTGTGTACAACGGATAAAGTGCGCGGATTGGCCGCTTTAATTATGAGCTCACCTTTCAGGGCTCCTATTGGTTGCGTTTGTGTTGTGAATTTGTGATACCCCATGTTTACAATCGAAACTATCTAAATCATCTGTATTAAATCCTTTTAAAGTGACAATTGTGCGTCGAAAGAGATTACTCTCATCTCGCAAAATACTTTTTAGTATATTTTTGTGTATTTTTTCTTTTAAATAAAATTATCCAATACCTACAAAAAAACATATCCGATAATTTCGTGAATAAAACAGAAACTTTTCGGTAGAACCGATAGTGGATTTCGTAGATACATTTCAGGCGCAAAGCTGAACAGAACCTAATACTTTGTTTCAAACATTGTTTTTTTTTTATGTGTCCTTATAAATTAGTGTTTAATAATGAATCGTCCTAAAAAACGACACATAAGCACCATGATGTCTCCTAGTCCAGAGGATATAGGAGGAAAGTGCGTCACGATTGAGGATGCGGATGAAAACAGCTCGGTTACGTCATCCAAAGGCTCGGACGTCACCGAAGCGGAATATCCTTGCGCTTCAGGAGTAGATGTGCTCAATGAAACCCAAGCACATTTGACAGCTCTTCAACTTGTGTTAGCAGAGAAGCAATCTAAGGTCTCAAAAGACCAGCAGCTGAGGATCGCTAGAAACGTATCGGAAGTTTTCAGATCCGTATCTCAGCTGTTGTTGGAGCGCGAGACGATGCGTGGCGGATTTAGCTACAGTTACAGCACAACTTAGAATGGCAGAAATAAAAATACGCCACGAGAAGAGGGAAAAAAGGCACCTTGAGCAAAAAATCATACAATTAGAGTCTGATCTCGGGCCTGTAATGCGGAGAGTGGCAGTGGCAACGGAGGCTACCCTCTCCTTTGCTGACATCGCCCAAAAACAGCCATATGATGCTCACCAACCCCCACCAATCACTCAACAAGGACATCGCGTCGGACCACCAAGACCTGCCGTTTGCATCTTTCCAACGGATTCGGACGCCACAAAGGACAGTGACGGTACGAAAAAAATGATTGAAGATACAATTCGGCCATCTGAACTAGGCGTTCGGGTCACGGGAATAAAAAAAATAAGAAATAAAGGTATCTTGATCAATACGGCAACCACGGGCGAACAACAAAAGCTATTAAATGCACCTTGCTTCGACAACTCGAGCAAACTGAAGGCCCGACTACCGTCAAAGCGTCTACCGAGACTGATATTCTTTAATGTTCCCCGGGACCTGACCGACAAAGATTTTTTAAGGATGGCTCTCACTAGTATTCCCAACGTTGAAGACATTGAAGAAACTATTGCAGGCTGTAAACTAAGTCACCTGGCTGGTGCTCGCACAGGTAACGCTTGTCACCGTATCTACGCAGTACCCGCTACCGTACGTAAATTTCTAGTCGAGCAAGTGAAAGTATTTATAAGCTGGACTATTTGCCGCGTCCGAGATTTTATTGGCCTTACTGTCTGCACCAAATGCCACATGATTGGTCACTCATACAAGTATTGCAGAGATACCAAACCCACATGTGGACATTGTGCTCAACAGAATCATACTGGTGAGTCCTGCCCAAATTCCACCATCAAACCAGTTTGCGCGACATGCACCAGATTTGGTAATCCTGCTGATCACTCAACTGGAGATAGGGACAACTGCCCGGCCTACATTGCTGCACTCAAGAACGACCTTGCAACTATAGATTATGGAGTGTAACATACATGAGCATAAGTGCCTCACCATCGAGAATTATAATCCCGTGACGAACTGTCTACGAATAATGTATATGAACGCGAGAAGCATCCGTAATAAGTTTGATGAGATCGAAGAAAAAGTAAGAAGTTCGCGGTACATTGTACACGTGCTCGTCATTACGGAAACGTGGCTTAAGATTGGAGAGGAAAAGTTTTACTCCCTGAATGGTTACAAAAGTGTTTTTGCTTCTCGCCCCAACGAAGGAGGAGGCGACGTAGCAATATATGTGATTGATACTATGAAGTGTGCAATTATTGAAAATTTCTCAAATGAAAATTCCTTTTTAGGTATAACGCTTAGTAGCAGTGATAGGAAACCAGTTAACATCTATGCTATCTATCGAAAACCCAACACAAATATGCAGGATTTTCTAATACATCTAGAAAAAATACTGAACGAAAGTAGACAAGATACATTAATATTCGGAGACTTTAACATTGACGTATCCATATCCCCACACTCTTCATTAAATTTTTGCAACATCTTACAATCTTACAATTTTTCAATACATAACAAAACATTTCCCACGAGAGTCACTGATACAAGCTGCACCTTAATAGATCACATCTTATCAAATAGGCAAAACATTCAGACTACTATATCGAATATTGATGATCCACTTAGTGACCATAATATACTTATTGTTGATTATAAGAACAACTTAAAAAAATGTTTTAATAATAGAACCAAATCCCGGATTACGAGACCTATCATCAACAGTATGTCAGTAAAATCCTATCTTCTTGATAACAATTTCACGATCAACTTAAGCAACTCAGAAGACCCTTTTAAAAGTTTCAATTATCACATTAAAAAGGCAATAGAATCAGGTACAACTACACCAAAAACAGGATTAAGAAGTCGGGTACAACTGAATACTCCGTGGTTTGATTCCAAATTAAAAAAAATTAATCAAAGAACGAAACCAGATTCACAAGCAGTGGAAACAAGACCCTGGTACAATGATTGATACAATTGAACTTTGTCCATTTGGACATTGATCCAATTGAACTTTGTCCATTTGGACATTCATCCATTGGAACTTTGTCCATTTGGACATTGATACAATTGAACTTTGTCCATTTGGACATTGATACAATTGAATTTTGTCCATTTGGACATTGATACAATTGAACTTTGTCCATTTGGACATTGATACAAATGAACTTTGTCCATTTAGACATTGATCAAATTGAACTTTGTCCCTTTGGACATTGATACAATTGAATTCTGTCCATTTGGACATTCATTCATTGGAACTTTGTCCATTTGGACATTCATTCATTGGAACTTTGTCCATTTGGACATTCATCCATTGAAACTTTGTCCATTTGGACATTGATCCAATTGAACTTTGTCCATTTGGACATTGATTTAATTGAACTTTGTCCATTTGGACATTGATACAATTGAACTTTGTCCATTTGGACATTGATACAATTGAATTTTGTCCATTTGGACATTCATTCATTGGAACTTTGACCATTTGGACATTCATTCATTGGAACTATGTCCATTTGGACATTCATCCATTGAAACTTTGTCCATTTGGACATTGATCCAATTGAACTTTGTCCATTTGGACATTGAAACATTTGAACTTTGTTCATTTGGACATTGATACAATTGAATTTTGTCCATTTGGACATTGAAACAATTGAACTTTGTCCATTTGGACATTGATTTAATTGAACTTTGTCCATTTGGACATTGATACAATTGAACTTTGTACATTTGGACATTGATACAATTGAACTTTGTCCATTTGGACATTGATACAATTGAACTTTGTCCATTTGGACATTGATACAATTGAATTTTGTCCATTTGGACATTCATTCATTGGAACTTTGTCCATTTGGACATTGATACAATTGAACTTTGTCCATTTGGACATTCATTCATTGGAACTTTGTCCATTTGGACATTGATACAATTGAATTTTGTCCATTTGGACATTGATATAATTGAACTTTGTCCATTTAAACATTGATACAATTGAATTTTGTCCATTTGGACATTGATATAATTGAACTTTGTCCATTTGGACATTGATACAATTGAATTTTGTCCATTTGGACATTGATATAATTGAATTTTGTCCATTTGGACATTGATATAATTGAACTTTGTCCATTTGGACATTGATACAATTGAACTTTGTCCATTTAGACCTTCATTCATTGGAACTTTGTCCATTTGGACATTGATACAATTGAACTTTGTCCATTTGGACATTGATACAATTGAACTTTGTCTATTTGGACATTGATACAATTGAACTTTGTCCATTTGGACATTGATTCAATTGAATTTTGTCCATTTGGACATTGATATAATTGAACTTTGTCCATTTGGACATTGATACAATTGAATTTTGTCCATTTGGACATTCATTCATTGGAACTTTGTCCATTTGGACATTGATACAAATGAACTTTGTCCATTTGGACATTGATACAATTGAAATTTGTCCATTTGGACATTGATACAATTGAACTTTGTCCATTTGGACATTGATACAATTGAACTTTGTCCATTTGGACATTCATCCATTGGAACTTTGTCCATTTGGACATTGATACAATTGAACTTTGTCCATTTGGACATTGATACAATTGAATTTTGTCCATTTGGACATTGATACAATTGAACTTTGTCCATTTGGACATTGATACAAATGAACTTTGTCCATTTGGACATTGATAAAATTGAACTTTGTCCCTTTGGACATTGATACAATTGAATTTTGTCCATTTGGACATTCATTCATTGGAACTTTGTCCATTTGGACATGCATTCATTGGAACTTTGTCCATTTGGACATTCATCCATTGAAACTTTGTCCATTTGGACATTGATCCGATTGAATTTTGTCCATTTGGACATTGATATAATTGAATTTTGTCCATTTTGGACATTGATATAATTGAACTTTGTCCATTTGGACATTGATTTAATTGAACTTTTTCCATTTGGACATTGATACAATTGAACTTTGTCCATTTGGACATTGATACAATTGAATTTCGTCCATTTGGACATTCATTCATTGGAACTTTGACCATTTGGACATTCATTCATTGGAACTTTGTCCATTTGGACATTCATCCATTGAAACTTTGTCCATTTGGACATTGATCCAATTGAACTTTGTCCATTTGGACATTGATACAATTGAACTTTGTCCATTTGGACATTGATACAATTGAATTTTGTCCATTTGGACATTGATACAATTGAACTTTGTCCATTTGGACATTGATTTAATTGAACTTTGTCCATTTGGACATTGATACAATTGAACTTTGTCCATTTGGACATTGATACAATTGAACTTTGTCCATTTGGACATTGATACAATTGAATTTTGTCCATTTGGACATTGATACAATTGAACTTTGTCCATTTAGACCTTCATTCATTGGAACTTTGTCCATTTGGACATTGATACAATTGAACTTTTTCCATTTGGACATTGATACAATTGAACTTTGTCCATTTAGACCTTCATTCATTGGAACTTTGTCCATTTGGACATTGATACAATTGAACTTTGTCCATTTGGACATTGATTCAATTGAACTTTGTCCATTTAGACATTGATACAATTGAACTTTGTCCATTTAGACATTGATACAATTAAACTTTGTCCATTTGGACATTGATACAATTGAACTTTGTCCATTTGGACATTGATACAATTGAACTTTGTCCATTTGGACATTGATACAATTGAACTTTGTCCATTTGGACATTGATTCAATTGAATTTTGTCCATTTGGACATTGATATAATTGAACTTTGTCCATTTGGACATTGATACAATTGAATTTTGTCCATTTGGACATTGATACAATTGAATTTCGTCCATTTGGACATTCATTCATTGGAACTTTGACCATTTGGACATTCATTCATTGGAACTTTGTCCATTTGGACATTCATCCATTGAAACTTTGTCCATTTGGACATTGATCCAATTGAACTTTGTCCATTTGGACATTGATACAATTGAACTTTGTCCATTTGGACATTGATACAATTGAATTTTGTCCATTTGGACATTGATACAATTGAACTTTGTCCATTTGGACATTGATTTAATTGAACTTTGTCCATTTGGACATTGATACAATTGAACTTTGTCCATTTGGACATTGATACAATTGAACTTTGTCCATTTGGACATTGATACAATTGAATTTTGTCCATTTGGACATTGATACAATTGAACTTTGTCCATTTAGACCTTCATTCATTGGAACTTTGTCCATTTGGACATTGATACAATTGAACTTTTTCCATTTGGACATTGATACAATTGAACTTTGTCCATTTAGACCTTCATTCATTGGAACTTTGTCCATTTGGACATTGATACAATTGAACTTTGTCCATTTGGACATTGATTCAATTGAACTTTGTCCATTTAGACATTGATACAATTGAACTTTGTCCATTTAGACATTGATACAATTAAACTTTGTCCATTTGGACATTGATACAATTGAACTTTGTCCATTTGGACATTGATACAATTGAACTTTGTCCATTTGGACATTGATACAATTGAACTTTGTCCATTTGGACATTGATTCAATTGAATTTTGTCCATTTGGACATTGATATAATTGAACTTTGTCCATTTGGACATTGATACAATTGAATTTTGTCCATTTGGACATTCATCCATTGGAACTTTGTCCATTTGGACATTGATACAATTGAAATTTGTCCATTTGGACATTGATACAATTGAACTATGTCCATTTGGACATTGATACAATTGAACTTTGTCCATTTGGACATTCATCCATTGGAACTTTGTCCATTTGGACATTCATCCATTGGAACTTTGTCCATTTGGACATTGATACAATTGAACTTTGTCCATTTGGACATTGATACAATTGAATTTTGTCCATTTGGACATTGATACAATTGAACTTTGTCCATTTGGACATTGATACAAATGAACTTTGTCCATTTGGACATTGATAAAATTGAACTTTGTCCCTTTGGACATTGATACAATTGAATTTTGTCCATTTGGACATTCATTCATTGGAACTTTGTCCATTTGGACATTCATTCATTGGAACTTTGTCCATTTGGACATTCATCCATTGAAACTTTGTCCATTTGGACATTGATCCAATTGAACTTTGTCCATTTGGACATTGATACAATTGAATTTTGTCCATTTGGACATTGATACAATTGAATTTTGTCCATTTGGACATTGATTTAATTGAACTTTTTCCATTTGGACATTGATACAATTGAATTTCGTCCATTTGGACATTCATTCATTGGAACTTTGACCATTTGGACATTCATTCATTGGAACTTTGTCCATTTGGACATTCATCCATTGAAACTTTGTCCATTTGGACATTGATCCAATTGAACTTTGTCCATTTGGACATTGATACAATTGAACTTTGTCCATTTGGACATTGATACAATTGAATTTTGTCCATTTGGACATTGATACAATGGAACTTTGTCCATTTGGACATTGATTTAATTGAACTTTGTCCATTTGGACATTGATACAATTGAACTTTGTCCATTTGGACATTGATACAATTGAACTTTGTCCATTTGGACATTGATACAATTGAATTTTGTCCATTTGGACATTGATACAATTGAACTTTGTCCATTTAGACTTTCATTCATTGGAACTTTGTCCATTTGGACATTGATACAATTGAACTTTTTCCATTTGGACATTGATACAATTGAACTTTGTCCATTTAGACCTTCATTCATTGGAACTTTGTCCATTTGGACATTGATACAATTGAACTTTGTCCATTTGGACATTGATACAATTGAACTTTGTCCATTTAGACATTGATACAATTGAACTTTGTCCATTTAGACATTGATACAATTAAACTTTGTCCATTTGGACATTGATACAATTGAACTTTGTCCATTTGGACATTGATACAATTGAACTTTGTCCATTTGGACATTGATACAATTGAATTTTGTCCATTTGGACATTCATTCATTGGAACTTTATCCATTTGGACATTGATACAATTGAATTTTGTCCATTTGGACATTAATATAATTATGACGGACGCAACGAATGTAGCGGGATATATATATATATATATATTTATATTTATATTTTTTTTTGTTATTTCTTAATATTTTCTCATTATACTTGTAATCACAATTTTACAATTGTGTATTTTGTACCTTCTTTACAATGGATTACATCTATTTACTGTCAGTATCTCCTGCATAATATAGATATTCTCCGATGTACACTGCATCATGTATCACTTCTATGTAAAAGCCTTTTTATGCGTATATATAAATAAATAAATCAATATGTAACTATTTAATCTAGTTTTTTTTGTTAAACAGGTTACATATGCAACTATTTAACCTAGTTTTTGTTAAATAGGTTATATATGTAATTATTTAACCAAGTTTTTGTTAAATAGGGTACATATGTAACTGTTTAACCTAGTGTTTTTTTCATCACCTTTCATAACTTTATAGCACATTTTATAGGTGTGTTGAATTGTCATTTTGATGAGTTATCGTAGAACCATAACATTGATGGGTATAAGTAAAAACAAAATGTTCCCGAATATTCTATTTTGGTTTTAATTCTAATTAACCGGTAAAAATCAATTAGTGTATCGCCCAGATATTTATCGGGGTGAAATCCCAACGGATCGGAAAGGAAAAGTTACGGGTGACAGTTGACACGATTATCCGATTAGCCCATCATTCAAATACCCTCGCAATAGCATTATTAATTTTATATCACCCACCTATCTCTGTCATATCAAATGCTATTCGAGCCCGAGTCGAGTGTCATGACTTCTTTAAAAATATACCATAAGAATATTCCTTGTCAGAATTTTGTTTATTATCTGTACAGAATACGAAGTGAAAATTCTGAGAAAAGCTGTTTAGTGACGATTTTAGCCTTTCAGTTGACAAACTCTAAAACTTCCTTCCAATCCCAAGATGGCACACATTATTTATATATTTGTATTTAACACATTTTTGTGCGGAATAGTTCAGATATTATAACGATTTTGGTTGTTCGTGATACAATAAGTGTGATATATTCAGAATTAGATATTGTTGAAGTATTTCTGAGATCAAAGAATGTTTCAATGTGAAGAAATAAAACTTATACTTAATCATATTTAGAAGTGTTTTTATTAAAATTAATAGAAGGCTTTGAATTTAAAACTGTGTATCTAAGGTGAAGTATGAATCTGACACAATGCAAAGAGTTTGTTAGTATCAGTCACAAATTTACTTTCAAACAGTCATTCAAGCCGCCGCGCTTAGTAACTTACAGCCGATGTATCTTTTTAGTAAGCAACATTGCAACAACAAGCTGTAACTTACAGCCGATTTATCTTTTTAGTAAGCAACATTGCAACAACAAGCTGTAATTTACAGCCGATTTATCTTTTTAGTGAGCAACGTTGCAACAACACTAAATCCACGTTCACACAAATACGACAATGGAAATGCTATTAGAAATCGTTGAATAACCGACCATAACATATATATGTTACTATAGATTCGCTTCTCCAGCCAAAGTTTTTGGTAGCCATTCTTGAAGTTAATGTTTAATTCTTTGTTTGTTGTCAGTTTTATAAGTTGTTCTTCTAACTGGGTTGATCCTGTTGTGTCTATGTGATGTCTGTATGAATTTGTGTGAGTGCAAGCGAGATAGCATGCTTACGAGATGCTATAAAAGGCGATGCACGTTAGTTGTGCGCCCTCTTTTGTTACAAGCAGCTCCCCAATAAATATCAGTACAAGATCAAGTATCATTATTGTGTACGACCTTCACCCGCTACAATACTCCATACATTACAGTTGATATTTGAAAAAGGATCCAACACCCAGTCTGGTATGTTAATATCCATGTCGGAAGTCGTTCCTTAAAATCATCGTGTAGATTATTATTTAAGTCTGTATTCTGTCAGATTGTTATAGATGGAATTGGTCTGCCGTCACCCTCTAGATTTCCATATCCAGATACCCCTGCTTGCATTCGTATAAATTGTAATACATAGTTAGTGTTCCCAACCATCTGGTCTAGCGCAGAATGTAACCGAAGCCCATCGGTCGCACAAACAACGCACCCCAATGCTTTTTAAAGAGTTGGGTATATTTTTAAAGTAAATATATTTTTCAAACAAATGCATTCAATACTGTTATATATATTTCATTGAATCTGACAAAGATTTCAATAAATTTACAAATTAAGCCATTTTAACATAACAATAATATTTTATCTACATCGATTGCATTCGAAAATATTATTTTAAAAAATAACATCACATTGACAAATTTGTGGAAAACTGTTAAGATATAGATAAATGAATGATAGAAGTATGATAAAAAGACATGGCACGATCAAGTTAATCATATACTTGAGCCCAGTCAATAGTCAGAATAAAATAAGACGTTTGTATTGTAATGTTTATACGTGAAGTAAGGATTGTGTTTCGAATAAGGTGGTGTGGCGGTCTATCCTGGATACACTTATTTTCGCGTAAAACAAAGTAAAACAAGTTTAAAATGTAAAAATTACGTACAGAATATTATTTATATATAAATATTATATTTAATTTAATTATAAAAAAAAATTATAATTAAAATTAATACTTTTAAAATTAGTTCTGCAAATTAAAGAACTATCAACAAAACACACTTTTTTAAAGAACTAACACCCCACATTACTTCACTTAAATTATATGTTATAAAAAAAACCTGTATTGTTAAAGACAAATTTCCTTCTCATGTTCGTCATACTTTCCTTTCAGTTCTTTCCCTACTTTCTCAGTGGTTCGTGTCTCTGACGAATGTAAACACTTAACCAGTGGCTGTTCCTCACAGGAGGACGGTCGCGGTGGGACAAACCCCACCAGATATTCCAGAAACCTACTAAAAGAATAAAAAAAACATTCGATGCTTTGTCTACATGTAAATAAATGAATTCTACAAACATAAAAGCAATTAATATTTATAGAAATATAATATTTTCAAGTGAAATGCAACCGCTCCGCGCCACGTCTGTAACTAGAACCAGCGACAAGCGACCAACCGATGCGCGCGTCCGTTGTTGCATTTCTCAGTTCACATAACGTAGCGTGAAGAGGGGATAATCCGAGATGTCACTTCAGACATTTGGGTATTTTATTTGCGATTGTTTCGCAAATTTCAAATGCCGTGGGGAAAGTCCGTTAAATCAAGACCTCCTAGATATAAAAGGTTTTGATTAAATCCCCTACTGCCGTACTTGTGAACCGTTTGTTTAGTTCAAGAAAGTTACTATTTTTTATGATAAACATCAGTTTATAAGACAAGATTTCTTATGCATAGCACAAAAAATAACAAATTTATATTAGCAATAATTAATCGCGTGAAATATCCATACAAATTGAAAATATCTCCTGAGTAAAAATAAATGCCATCGACGGGAATTGAACCCGCACCTTCCTTTTAAAAATAAAGTTTGTTGATTACAGGTGAAAAAATCAGTAATTGTTGATTGAAGTCCTAGTACATATTGAATTATTTGGCGTGTAAAATAAGCCGACGTAGATCAGTGGTTCAGAGCACCTGACCGGACATCAGAAGGTGCGGGTTCAATTCCCGTCGGCGGCATTTATTTTTACTCGGGAGATATTTTCAATTTGAATGGAGCGCCCTTGAGGTGATTTTGCATTTATACAAGTCATCAAATTATTATTATTATTTAATTATTTAAGACAATATTAGCGATTTCTAAACGAAAATCTTAAGTAGAAAAATCAGAAAAGGATACGGTCACATCTAGGACTCGAACCCAGGACCCTTGCCTCGCCGGGGCACCGCTCTTTACGACTGAGCTAATGGGACCCTATCCCCTTCGGTCACATTTAACTGTATCATACTTCGAATAAGAACTATAAACATTGTCTTCATTTGAAATCGCTAATATTGTCTTCAATAATTAAATATTACAATTTGAGGTTTTACTCAATAAAGTTATTCCAAAAAAATAAAAATTATTATTATATTTCAAGCGACTAATTATTTATTGCTTATAATAATTTGCAAGAAAGTTACGTAGTTTCGAGCGACGGAAATCAAATGGATGATAATCTTGCAAGTTATTGCGTTATTTTTATTTTACTATGTTATGTGAGCACAAACATATAAATTTTAATTTATTTTGTGTTTAGGCGTCTGATTAGGTGCACGCGTCGACCAAACATTGTCTATATATCGATGAGTGCATGACTCGTCTATGAACATTTCAGTTTAAAATATCTTATATTATAATCTCCGGGAAGTGAGATTTCAGTACACTACATGTAAAAAATGTCAGTACACACCATCGAAGAAGTGCTCGAGCCGCCACTGTACTTAAGTATGTTGGGCTATACGGATGAAGAGATGTAGGGATGTAAGTCGGTGTGGTGGTATGAATGTGGGAGAAACAGAACCAGTAGCAACAATACCAACAAATTTCATTTTAATTAATAGTTTATACATTCTTGTTCGCGCAGTTGTATATGGAAGTAGCTACGTATGTATTCGCAAAGACTTGATGGATAGAAAACCTCTTATCAAATCCCGAAAAACAGATGCCGGTAGCTCGTTCCACATAAACCAACACTCTTCCACTGAGCTAGGAGACCTGATTATTTTTCCGATTTTTTTTAAGTCTCATATTTCTATTTATTTATGTAGTTATAATTTTTTTCATAAAATAATTCATTTTTTGCTGCTATATTTTTTTTATTTTAAAAATGTTCTACCTCAATATATTTGTAGCTCAGATAGTGTATCAATTATACCCATACGATTTTTTCATTTATATTCGACACTGGTTGACTTTTCTACAAGTCTTGAATGAATGTGATCTATTTACTGATAATTTCTCAAATTTTTCATCTTCTTATAATTCTCTAACTTCTCTATCCTCTTTTTGCAACCCAAACTAGCTATAATCTCATTTTTCTAATTTCTCTATTTTATATTATGGTAATGTATAGATTCTATGTCCGCAAACTGTAAAATTCACCCGCCATAACACAGGGTCATCCCCAGCATGGAGGGTGAAATATCATAAAAAACCACATGTACTCTCTAAATCATGTATCAATAAAATAAATAAATAAATCATCTATTTATTGGAATAACTTTCGAAGGTTATATAATTCAAAGTGATTGACTAAACGTAGCCTATTTAACTCGATCTTTTGCATTTCTTCTGTCTGTAAAATTTGTTAGCATGTTCCGTTTCAAGATGATGTCCGTTTTAATGGTTTGATTGCTTTTTTAATGTAAAATTTTCGTATTTATCTGGACTTTTGTATTTGCATTTTTTTTTCAATATTATGGTACCACCTACCTGCCTGACAAATTTGAAAAAAATAATTATCAGTGAGAAAGTTAAGTTTATTTGGACAAATCGTATAACTCTGCATTTGATTTGATTTCAATTTCACATAGGTCTTTATATTTAAGTATCTACTTACACAATCTTTATCATGTTTGCATAAACCAAAAAATTGTATTTATTAATAACTCTTTTACATCGTTTCTTTCCAGATTCTAGAGTGGAATTCGCTTTAGTTGTGGAAAAGTTGTTGAGTTAAACCTTCGCTTGCAGCTTGCATAAGGATACAGAAGTCCGCTACATAGAGCGAGCTCTAATGGGGTATATTGTAATTTACTTGTATTCTCATATCCGATTTTATTTGAATTTTATTTTATCTTTTGTATTTTTGCCCATGGGTACTGGACCCTTAGTCTGTTATTATAATTTTATGTTTAAGTGAAAACCTATCATTATATATTATTTGTATTTTTTTCAACTTCCGATTTAGTTGTCCGGGTTAAATCTTCCCCAAGGGAAAAAGTTAACCCTTCCACTCACTTTTCCACAAATGATCATCTAGTCAATCAACATTATGTAAGTGCATTATATAAGCAAAATAAATACAAAACAATACAAGAACAACACGTCAAATCACCAGAGATCAAATGGGAAAATAATTCACCGACTCCAGATATTTTCATATCAGAGGGTTCGGCTCGGTAGAACTTCTAACAGGGCCTATAAATCCTACTGATCCCTCAACATAAATATTTAAAAAGTCTTTTGTTATCCTACATGTATTCAAAATGACCGACTTTTGCATCTTTATAAATAATTTTTTTGAAAGATCTAATACGCCTAAATTTTTAATTAGAGAGCTAGGTATAATGCCAGTAGCCGAAATAGCGAATGGTAATATTTTTATAGTCTGAGAATGCCAAATTCTTTTTATTTCATTTCCTAAATCTGTGTATTTTCTTATTTTTTCGCTAATAGATTTTTGAATATTACAGGAATTTGGTATAGCGACATCAATGATATAAGTTATTTTTTTAATTTTGTCATGTAAAACTATATCGGGTCTATTATGACTAATCGCTCGGTCTGTTAGTATAGTTTTATCATAATATATTTTATAAAATTCGTTTTCTAAAAATTTTATCATAATATATTTTATAAAATTCGTTTTCTAAAAATAAATAATAAAAATAATAATAATTCGTTTTCTAAATTTTTTTTTATTTTTTTTTATTAAATATCAAAATAATATACAAAAATCAAAAAGTCCCAATAAACTACTTTAAAGTAGTTTGTCATTGGGTGCTTTTACATATATTATATATAATAATATTATCATTTACAACTCAACACACCTTAAGTGATATAAAGTCAAGCGATGAAAAAAACTTACATAAACCTTAACTAATTTTTTTTCACTTTTCAATAAAGGTCTGTTAAATTGTCATTTTGACGAGTTATACGGTATAACCAAAAAATGTGTATTGCATTTTGTCTCCAGTGACATTTTACAGTGTAATATTCTTTAGCATTTGGAAAGATCAAATAAAAAACTTTTTTAATAATAATTATAATGCTCTGGCCAGGGCTTTTTAAGTCCATATTTAATCGCTTAAATATAGAAATAGAGAAGATGATAGATAACAACACGGCACATTAAATTTTAAGAAACTATGTTTTTACTTATAGAAAAAAAAGTACTGCATTTTTACTTACCAACAGCGATGAATAAATGGAAGCGCAAAATTTTACATTAATTTTTTTTGTTTATAATAATTTTTGATAAGCCGAATTCAGAAAACATGGTATGAAAATTCATTCCAGTTGACCAGCATATGGGGGAGACGGACAAGGACCTAAGGTTGGGTTAGGTTAGGTTAGGAGAGCTGATATGAAAATGAATGTTACCATTCCTTCTGGCCAGGATGTAGGGGGAGATAGAACAGGACCTGGGATTGGGGTCTGCCCCATGCTGTAGCAGCCACTGCACCAGCCGGTGGTTGCCAGCGCGGGCGGCGAGGTGCAGAGTGGATTGGTATATGTTCTGTTGCTCGTTTACTGTACAACCTTCAAAAGATAACAAACTAAAGGGTATGGAAAATAATTTGAATTACTACAAACATAAAACAATGGTTCCATGATAACTGAACACATTTAATAATAATAAGAATTTATTCCAGAATGTATGCAGGGGTAGTGCAATGCAATACATTCCATATTTGAAATAATATACAAAATAAGTAATAAAAATAATAATAAGGGAGGTAATAACATAGGTGATTCAGACAGGCACAAAAAAGCGGAATTTAAGTGAAAAAATATAAAATATAAACACAAAAATGAGTGTGAACAGCCGTTTATGGGGGATATTTGCACATATCCCGTCTAAAGAGGGCCATCAGAGGGGACTCCATCCAGGCAACCATGGCAGTGATGATTCTGTTACTTGTGTGATGAACTTGCCCTGGGATAAAATTTTTTTATTATTGATTTATTACGGTTAGAAAGAATTTTTCAGTTGATTTCACGACATAGGGGATTACCAGATGTTGGCCTTAAAGCTGTTTTAGAAACAAGTGTTTAGATTTATTAGGGTAGAGAAAAAAATAGGAACATTGACTGTATCGTCACAGACCTCCGTGATGGTCGTCTGAATTCTTAGATTTTATTCAGTGGAGAGCGAATTTGGGCTGGAAGAGTCTTGTTACATTCTTTTGAACAAAGGATTGGACATTTTACTTGAGAAGTAACAATTTATTGGTTTTGAAACGATTTAAATTAATGTGACGGGTTCTAAGAGATGATAATTGATGTGTTCCTTTAGTGCATTTCTGTCTTTTGAATACAAAAAGCATTCAAAGTTCAAAAGAACATAAATTAGGCGTCGCCACATGGGGAAAGGGGAGTTGGCTTGGAGGTGGAAGATGGTCTGGATTTGAAAGCGCGGAGAGACGGTCGAGACAGTTAGCGTTGAAGAACGGCAGAAGGAAGTCGATAGTCTGGATTGGAAAGCGCGGAGAGACGGTCGGGAGAGTTAGCGTTGAAGAGCGGGAGAAGAAAGTCGTGGTTAGAAAAAGCGGTTCAAGATAGTCAGTTTGAAAGCGTTGGGAGACGATCAAATAGAATCTAGAGGGTCAGAGTTTCAAGGTCTGGGAGACGGTCAGGGATAATCAGGATCGGTCAGCGTTTTAAGATAGTCGAGTCAGTAAAAACTAGGAAGCGCGTCAACAAGAATTAATCGTCGGGGCGCGAACACGGCTAAAATCATTTAGTGTAGAAGGAGTGATTTTTCTAACAGCATGAGTATTTTACTGCATGTGTGTGTGGTTGTTTCTTATAATTGTTTGGATTGTTGACACTAAGATGTATCGGTAAGTCTGTTATAATCTAATTATTAACACTTATTTCCCTAATGTAAACCAAGTAATTCAATTGTATTTTGAAGTAAGAGTATTCAACTTGAGTACTATAGGTAATTATGTTAAAGTCTTGAACGGAAGAACTTACGACAATAGTCCGGACCCGTTTAGCCAGGGCCATAAATCACCTAGAGGGCCGACCGGGACTCGGCCATTTCAAAACTCAAAAAAAAATAACCGGCAGATTATTCAACAATAGACATTGTTTACGAGTAAGGTACCTTTCGTTATTTAACATGAATTCTAATAATTCTCCGGTAGTTATATTAAGCGTCCAAAAATTTATTAAATATAAACCATTGTACTAATGCAATGTTTTTATAATCCGGCGAACGGTTATTAGTCGAAACAATCAGATACCTATAGGCAGAGTAGTAACGGATAGAACGGTAAATTATATGCTTCAATTTTATTATTTAACAATAAGTTATCGTATCCTCCTTGGGATTTCATTCATATTTCGCGGAATTAATACAGCGGATTGAAGTTAGTCGCCGAAAGAACACATCTGTCTGGCATTCCTATTCTGTTAAGTGAGATTTTCATTTTTCATAAGTTTGGCGGGAACGAAGTGCACGAATTTTCCGTAGGCTGTCCTATCTTATCAAAGCGACAAAAGCGAAGGGAACGAAATTGGTAATTGGCTTGCCTAATAGGGACTTTTTGTGTTAGCAGAGTCGATTATAGTCGACTTTATCCATTCGGACATTGATCCAATTGAACTTTGTCCATTTGGACATTGATACAATTGAACTTTGTCCATTTGGACATTGATACAATTGAACTTTGTCCATTTGGACATTGATACAATTGAACTTTGTCCATTTGGACATTGATACAATTGAACTTTGTCCATTTGGACATTGATACAATTGAACTTTGTCCATTTGGACATTGATACAATTGAACTTTGTCCATTTGGACATTGATTTAATTGAACTCTGTCCATTTGGACATTGATACAATTGAACTTTGTCCATTTGGACATTGATACAATTGAACTTTGTCCATTTGGACATTGATACAATTGAATTTTGTCCATTTAGACCTTCATTCATTGGAACTTTGTCAGTTTGGACATTGATACAATTGAACTTTGTTAATTTGGACATTGATACAATTAAATTTTGTCCATTTGGACATTGATACAATTGAACTTTGTCCATTTAGACCTTCATTCATTGGAACTTTGTCCATTTGGACATTGATACAATTGAACTTTTTCCATTTGGACATTGATACAATTGAACTTTGTCCATTTAGACCTTCATTCATTGGAACTTTGTCCATTTGGACATTGATACAATTGAATTTTGTCCATTTGGACATTGATACAATTAAACTTTGTCCATTTGGACATTGATACAATTGAACTTTGTCCATTTGGACATTGATACAATTGAACTTTGTCCATTTGGACATTGATGCAATTGAATTTTGTCCATTTGGACATTCATTCATTGGAACTTTGTCCATTTGGACATTGATACAATTGAACTTTGTCCATTTGGACATTGATACAATTGAATTTTGTCCATTTGGACATTGATATAATTGAATTTTGTCCATTTGGACTTTGATATAATTGAACTTTGTCCATTTGGACATTGATACAATTGAACTTTGTCCATTTGGACATTGATACAATTGAACTTTGTCCATTTGGACATTGATACAATTGAACTTTGTCCATTTGGACATTGATACAATTGAATTTTGTCCATTTGGACATTGATACAATTGAACTTTGTCCATTTGGACATTGATACAATTGAATTTTTTTCCATTTGGACATTGATATAATTGAACTTTGTCCATTCGGACATTGATACAATTGAACTTTGTCCATTTGGACATTGATACAATTTAACTTTGTCTATTTGGACATTGATACAATTGAATTTTGTCCATTTGGACATTGATACAATTGAACTTTGTCCATTTGGACATTGATTCAATTGAACTTTGTCCATTTGGACATTGATACAATTGAACTTTGTCCATTTGGACATTGATACAATTGAACTTTGTCCATTTGGACATTGATACAATTGAATTTTGTCCATTTGGACATTGATACAATTGAACTTTGTCCATTTGGACATTGATACAATTGAATTTTTTTCCATTTGGACGTTGATATAATTGAACTTTGTCCATTCGGACATTGATACAATTGAATTTTGTCCATTTAGACCTTCATTCATTGGAACTTTGTCCATTTGGACATTGATACAATTGAACTTTGTCCATTTGGACATTGATTCAATTGAACTTTGTCCATTTGGACATTGATACAATTGAACTTTTTCCATTTGGACATTGACACAATTGAACTTTGTCCATTTGGACATTGATACAATTAAATTTTGTCCATTTGGACATTGATATAATTGAATTTTGTCCATTTGGACTTTGATATAATTGAACTTTGTCCATTTGGACATTGATACAATTGAACTTTGTCCATTTAGACCTTCATTCATTGGAACTTTTTCCATTTGGACATTGATACAATTGAACTTTGTCCATTTGGACATTGATACAATTGAACTTTGTCCATTTTGACATTGATACAATTGAACTTTGTCCATTTGGACATTGATACAATTGAACTTTGTCCATTTGGACATTGATTTAATTGAACTTTGTCCATTTGGACATTGATACAATTGAACTTTGTCCATTTGGACATTGATACAATTGAACTTTGTCCATTTGGACATTGATTTAATTGAACTTTGTCCATTTGGACATTGATACAATTGAACTTTGTCCATTAAGACCTTCATTCACTGGAACTTTGTCCATTTCGAAATTGTACAATTGAACTTTGTCCATTTGGACATTGATACAATTGAACTTTGTCCATTTGGACATTGATACAATTGAACTTTGTCCATTTGGACATTGATTCAATTAAACTTTGTCCATTTGGACATTGATACAATTGAACTTTGTCCATTTGGACATTGATACAATTGAACTTTGTCCATTTGGACATTGATACAATTGAATTTTGTCCATTTGGACATTGATACAATTGAACTTTGTCCATTTGGACATTGATACAAATGAACTTTGTCCATTTGGACATTGATAAAATTGAACTTTGTCCCTTTGGACATTGATACAATTGAATTTTGTCCATTTGGACATTCATTCATTGGAACTTTGTCCATTTGGACATTCATTCATTGGAACTTTGTCCATTTGGACATTCATCCATTGAAACTTTGTCCATTTGGACATTGATCCGATTGAACTTTGTCCATTTGGACATTGATACAATTGAATTTTGTCCATTTGGACATTGATATAATTGAACTTTGTCCATTTGGACATTGATTTAATTGAACTTTTTCCATTTGGACATTGATACAATTGAACTTTGTCCATTTGGACATTGATACAATTGAATTTCGTCCATTTGGACATTCATTCATTGGAACTTTGACCATTTGGACATTCATTCATTGGAACTTTGTCCATTTGGACATTCATCCATTGAAACTTTGTCCATTTGGACATTGATCCAATTGAACTTTGTCCATTTGGACATTGATACAATTGAACTTTGTCCATTTGGACATTGATACAATTGAATTTTGTCCATTTGGACATTGATACAATTGAACTTTGTCCATTTGGACATTGATTTAATTGAACTTTGTCCATTTGGACATTGATACAATTGAACTTTGTCCATTTGGACATTAATACAATTGAACTTTGTCCATTTGGACATTGATACAATTGAATTTTGTCCATTTGGACATTGATACAATTGAACTTTGTCCATTTAGACCTTCATTCATTGGAACTTTGTCCATTTGGACATTGATACAATTGAATTTTGTCCATTTGGACATTGATACAATTGAACTTTGTCCATTTGGACATTGATTTAATTGAACTTTGTCCATTTGGACATTGATACAATTGAACTTTGTCCATTTGGACATTGATACAATTGAACTTTGTCCATTTGGACATTGATACAATTGAACTTTGTCCATTTAGACCTTCATTCATTGGAACTTTGTCCATTTGGACATTGATACAATTGAACTTTGTCCATTTGGACATTGATACAATTGAACTTTGTCCATTTGGACATTGATACAATTGAACTTTGTCCATTTGGACATTGATACAATTGAACTTTGTCCATTTAAACCTTCATTCATTGGAACTTTGTCCATTTGGACATTGATACAATTGAACTTTGTCCATTTGGACATTGATACAATTGAATTTTGTCCATTTGGACATTCATTCATTGGAACTTTGACCATTTGGACATTCATTCATTAGAACTTTGTCCATTTGGACATTCATCCATTGAAACTTTGTCCATTTGGACAAAGTTCAATTATATCAATGTCCAAATGGACAAAGTTCCAATGAATGAAGGTCTAAATGGACAAAGTTCAATTGTATCAATGTCCAAATGGACAAAGTTCAATTGTATCAATGTCCAAATGGACAAAGTTCAATTGTATCAATGTCCAAATGGAAAAAGTTCAATTGTATCAATGTCCAAATGGACAAAGTTCCAATGAATGAAGGTCTAAATGGACAAAGTTCAATTGTATCAATGTCCAAACGGACAAAGTTCAATTGTATCAATGTCCAAATGGACAAAGTTCAATTGTATCAATGTCCAAATGGACAAAGTTCAATTAAATCAATCTCCAAATGGACAAAGTTCAATTGTATCAATGTCCAAATGGACAAAATTCAATTGTATCAATGTCCAAATGGACAAAATTCAATTGTATCAATGTCCAAATGGACAAAGTTCAATTGGATCAAAGTCCAAATGGACAAAGTTTCAATGGATGAATGTCCAAATGGACAAAGTTCTAATGAATGAATGTCCAAATGGTCAAAGTTCCAATGAATGAATGTCCAAATGGACAAAATTCAATTGTATCAATGTCCAAATGGACAAAGTTCAATTGTATCAATGTCCAAATGGACAAAGTTCCAATGAATGAAGGTTTAAATGGACAAAGTTCAATTGTATCAATGTCCAAATGGACAAAGTTCAATTGTATCAATGTCCAAATGGACAAAGTTCAATTGTATCAATGTCCAAATGGACAAAGTTCAATTGTATCAATGTCCAAATGGACAAAGTTCAATTGTATCAATGTCCAAATGGACAAAGTTCAATTGTATCAATGTCCAAATGGACAAAGTTCAATTGTATCAATGTCCAAATGGACAAAGTTCCAATGAATGAAGGTCTAAATGGACAAAGTTCAATTGTATCAATGTCCAAATGGACAAAGTTCAATTGTATCAATGTCCAAATGGACAAAGTTCAATTAAATCAATGTCCAAATGGACAAAGTTCAATTGTATCAATGTCCAAATGGACAAAATTCAATTGTATCAATGTCCAAATGGACAAAGTTCCAATGAATGAAGGTCTAAATGGACAAAGTTCAATTGTATCAATGTCCAAATGGACAAAATTCAATTGTATCAATGTCCAAATGGACAAAGTTCAATTGTATTAATGTCCAAATGGACAAAGTTCAATTGTATCAATGTCCAAATGGACAAAGTTCAATTAAATCAATGTCCAAATGGACAAAGTTCAATTGTATCAATGTCCAAATGGACAAAATTCAATTGCATCAATGTCCAAATGGACAAAGTTCAATTGTATCAATGTCCAAATGGACAAAGTTCAATTGGATCAATGTCCAAATGGACAAAGTTTCAATGGATGAATGTCCAAATGGACAAAGTTCCAATGAATGAATGTCCAAATGGTCAAAGTTCCAATGAATGAATGTCCAAATGGACGAAATTCAATTGTATCAATGTCCAAATGGACAAAGTTCAATTGTATCAATGTCCAAATGGAAAAAGTTCAATTAAATCAATGTCCAAATGGACAAAGTTCAATTATATCAATGTCCAAATGGACAAAATTCAATTGTATCAATGTCCAAATGGACAAAGTTCAATCGGATCAATGTCCAAATGGACAAAGTTTCAATGGATGAATGTCCAAATGGACAAAGTTCCAATGAATGAATGTCCAAATGGACAAAGTTCCAATGAATGAATGTCCAAATGGACAAAATTCAATTGTATCAATGTCCAAAGGGACAAAGTTCAATTTTATCAATGTCCAAATGGACAAAGTTCATTTGTATCAATGTCCATGGTTTCCCTGTAAATATTTTAACAGATTTTTTAGTTCCGAGGCAAATAACACTGACCCATTAAACAACAATTTTGGGAGGTATTCTGTTATGAAAATAATTACTTTGATTTTATAAATAATTATTTTCGTAAGTAAAGTTAGTAATGTTTCATATTACCCCGGGTAGATTGCAGTCAGTTAATGGTAATTGACTGGCTATTAACAGTTGCACTTTTTCTCCGGGAATAGTTTAAGATTTGAACTCCAGAGGGTTATTGGTCGTTCGGGTCACTTTTTGGGAACGCGCCGACAGGGCACGGCACGTTACCGACTGGTCACCAAAATGTGGATTTTTATTAATAAAGTGATACGGATCGGTGTGCTAATTAAAGTATCATGTGATCGTTAAGTTTACAGCCGGTCGAGGAGCGACCGCGCTGATTTAATTGTTTTATCGGGAAATTCAGGTTCAGAATTCCGGTTATAATGGCGGGCGGTGATACCGTCTTTGTAACATTCATATCCGCGGGATATTTAAGTCATCCGACCATGTTCGAGCTACACAGCGGAGGAATAAACGTCACATCGCATTACCGTATCTTTGTTTCCGCTTATTTGTAGAATTTGGGGATTCCACCGACCTCATGTCGAGGGTCCACGCGCACACCAGCCAGAGGGAGGAAAGAGCTACAAGACCAGACGCTGATGTCATGAGGAGGGAGATGGAGGGCTCCTCAGGCCCGGGGAGTCTCCATCCCGTTTTCCAGGAACCCGAATCGTCGCATCGAGTGATCTTAGGTACTAGATAGATAGCTCAGGTGTAGAATTGGTCCACAGGTCCACAAAACAAAAAAAAACCCACGCGAATACCTTTCTTTCCCGCACATGTACATAAAAGACAAAGCTAGTAGAAATAAATAAGTTTTTACAGAAAACCATAAAACTAAACAAGTTATAAACCAAGAAAACGAAAAGAGAAAACCAATTCGCAGATTGGTGTTGCACAACCGTTATTATTATCAATATTTACATGAGGATTGTACCTTCACTTTTATATCTCTAATATGAGATTCGCAAACACTTACTCACTTATCGAGAGACAATCTCTCTGAGACACCAGTGAGTATGGAGAACTCAAGCTCCCACTTTATTCTTTGAAGAAGAAAATAAAAACACATATATATTTTCAACAGAAAATAAATAAAATAACTACCTAAACTCTCTTTCTCTGCCTATGTTTATATAAAATAAATTTACCATTCTAAGACAAAAACTTGAAACAATAGAACTTAACAAAATAAAAAAATAAAATCCACTAAATCTCTAAGAGATCTTCACAAAATCAAATACAAAATTGATGTAAAAAAAAAATGTTCAGAGCAGGGTTTACATAACGTAATGCCAAGAATTTTAGATGAGGTTTTACAATCAGAAGATAAACCTGTCTATCGTGGTTGAATCAGGGTTTACATATTTTAAAAAATACCTATTCCTCAAAAATTTAGCTCAGGTTTTATGAAAACACAAATAAATACTTGTCTATCGAAAGTTGGTTAGATTAGGATTACTTTTTCAAAATACCTAGCATATTCTCTTCGAATGAACATTGCTTGCTCAAGAAATATGACTATGGAAGTAACCTAGATGGCATTCTAACAAAAAATTCACTTACCACGTAAGCAAAGAGTCGAAATTTCTTGGACAAACAAAATATAATTGGTGTTCAACTATGTGCTTTAGATAATTGACACAGGTTACGAGGTGTACGAGCACAATTCAAGAGATCGACACTTGTAGTACAAAATTTACAGCATAACACTGGTACTAGCAATGAGATACTTATGCATATATTACTTATAACTAACCAAATTGTACTTATGACTAACAAAACTGTACAAAGACACACTCTTACGTAGCAGAGGTAAAGTGATAATATCCAGACGGAATTATTTAATAGGTAAGCACGCCAAGCAGTATGTACTTCCCTTTGTTTGAAACAACACAATTGAGAATTTCCTTAAGAAACTAAGACTTAAAAATATATATATTAAACTAAATATATTTAACCATAAAACTAGTACATTGAACAACTAAAATAGAAATTATATAATCTTGTGTATGAAAAATTGCTCAATTCTTTCACACACAAAAAAAAATAAGAATCCTTCTTTCCAAGTCCCCTGGAGACTCTTTGGATACTAATAAAACTTCGATACTTGACAAAAGTATAAGAAAACTCCAATGAACTTGTGAAAGAAGGGTTCAGACCAAAGGATAATGACAACCAAACTTATAACCATTATGTTGACGGAACGTACCAATGTGTGTGTGTGCGCGTGTGTGTGCGCGTGTGTGTGCGCGTGTGCGTCGCACTAATAAGCTCACAACAGTAAGAAGACGAATCGTCTCATTTAAAATGAAAATTACTCAAAACGTAAATAAGAATAAATCTCAGTAAAGTTTAAGTGATAATAAAGAATTAAGATCTAAACTAAATTAATGGGCGCCACTGATCACACGGATCAGAGGAAACGACATTCATTACAAACGACGTCTCCTAAAAAAAATTCATTAGAATTTGGGAAAAAAAAAAATATATATATATATAAATATATATTTATAGAAATTAAAAAGTCCTTTTAAGGACTACTTTACGCGGGTAAACCGAGAACATTATTCTACATATATATATATATATATATATATGAGATAGTAAGAATGAGGAAATTTTGTGAAATTCTAGTCACAACCTCTTGAGGGTACCAAGCCTCAAAAGCAAGTCACTAGAAAAACACTGACGAAACAAACGGAATAGTATGCAGGGTTGGTAGTCCCGCACACCATCACGTTGATTTCATCTACTTATAAAGTGTAAAAAAAATATATATTTAATCAATCCGAACAATATCCTTTACATGAAAATTTCCTACAATTTTACCGTTCATATCAGCTAGTGTAGAACCAAATTAGAGACTTTAGCTTTAACAACATTGCGAACGAATCTAGGGGCCAATTTGTGAGAGAAATAATTCGGTCCACTGGATTGAACGAAATTCTTCCTCCAAACTACGTCGCCTACTTCATAATTAACCGTCTTACGGCGCAAATTGTAGTGTTGGGCATTTTTCTTAAAAGCTTGTAGCAAAGCGTTAGAAACTTGTTCATAAATAGGAACCAAGTCTTCCAACTTTTTAGCAAATTCGTTCCTAGATTGCTGCAACGTAGTGTCTACGACACCAGAAGATAAGTTATTTTTATGAAAGTTACCATCAATGATCTGTTCCCTACTATGCATAAGGAAGAAGGGCGTGAAACCTGTTGCAAAATTAATCATATTATTGAGAGCTGATTGAATTTGAGGCAGATATCTGGACCAATTACGCTGGTCAGATTCGGTTAAAATAGACAAAGCAGTTCCAATAGTTTGGTTAAAGCGTTCCACAACATTATTTTGGGGGGTGTAATAGGCATTATAAAAAGGCGGAGGTACATTATACTCTGCTAACAATTGTTTAAAGTCTTTTGAAATAAATTGTTTCCCGTTGTCGCAGACGCATGTTTGCGGCACTCCGTGCATAAGGAATATGTATTGTTCAATGTTTTTAACAATGCTTTTAGTAGTTGCATTTCTAAGTGGAAAAATCCAGGTATATTTAGAAAAAACATCAACAACCGTCAAAATGTACATGAATCCTGCATAGCTACGCGAAAGAGGACCGACAAGGTCAATAGACAGCATTTGCATAGGTCTTGTGACTATTTTCGGGTTGGTAGAAATGCCTGCCGGCGGAGCAGTATTAATTTTATGTGCCTTACACGTTTTACATCTATTAACAAAAATTTTGACGTCATTATACAACCCTGGCCAAAAATAATGAAGTTGAACCTTTTTGTAAGTTCTAAAAACTCCTGGATGACAGGAAATATCCGACTCATGTTCTTTAGAGCGAACAGCGCTACGGTCCTCGAAAGGAACAACAAGCTTCCAAGCTGTGTCCTCCTGCAGATCGAAACGAGACACTGTGACGAAACAGTTTATTTTCTTTAATGTGAAAATTGTTAAAACGTTGTGGATTTGATTTACAATTAGAAAATAAGGAAGTATACCAAGTATCTGTACTCATGGGAACGGAGTCAATAGTAGAGATCAAGGAAACGTCTTTACGTGAAAGAACGTCCGGAACCGTATTTAATTTACCCTTCCTGTGTATAACGTCAAAAGAATACTGTGACAAACGAGTAGACCAGCGAGCAAGTCTACCTGTTGGATTAGATAGTGATACTAACCATTGTAAACTAGAATGGTCAGTTACCACAGTGAAATGGGCGCCTTCTATGTAGGGCCTGAAGTGGTTGACCGAATCCAACACTGCTAACAGACCTTTATTGAAAAGTGAAAAAAAATTAGTTAAGGTTTATGTTAGTTTTTTTCATCGCTTGACTTTATATCACTCAAGGTGTGTAGGTATATAGGTATAATAATATTAAATATATGTAATTATAATAATAAAATTTAGAAAACGAATTATTATTATTTTTATTATTTATTTTTGGAAAACGAATTTTATAAAATATATTATGATAAAATTTTTAGAAAACGAATTTTATAAAATATATTATGATAAAACTATACTAACAGACCGAGCGATTAGTCATAATAGACCCGATATAGTTTTACATGACAAAATTAAAAAAATAACTTATATCATTGATGTCGCTATACCAAATTGGAAGCTTATGGCTAGAGATGGCAAAATTTAGCATTAATTTTCAGATTTTTTAGCATTAACAATTGGAAATTTAGCGTTTTATAGCATTTGTAGGCATAATTTAGCGTTTTGTAGCAAAATAGAAAAAAATGTATTTCCTGAATGTTTTTAGCGCATATTTTAAGTATTTTTGGTAAAATATATGTTTAACCTTCATTTGCAAGTATTTCCATGTGAAAGATAATAAATAATTAATTTTTATATTTAATTAATAAGGAAGGAAACTCTAAGTACGGGTCAAACACAAACACAACAAATGCAGATTGCTATTAACATCAATAGGCGTAATTTATTTCGCACAATTTGTGCAATGTCAAAAAGCAATTTTAGCCTACAGTACAAAAATATTAAATATTTACACATAAAATAGTAACAAAATTATAAAAAATCGTAATGTAAATATAGATTTTTTGAAATTCTCACATATTATTTTAATACCCGGTATTTTCGGGAAATTCGCGCCTATTTCGCTAAATAGAATAATTTAGCTGAAATACGGCCAAAATCACGTTTTTCGCGTTAATTCGCGAAATGGAAATCACTGGAAAAACTTTCAAATGCCTTGAAACGCAAAGAAAACTTACAAATGCCCTATTTTCGAACCATAAATATTTTTTCGCGTTTTTAGTTAAAACGAAATTTTGCCATCTCTACTTATGGCACAGACTACGCCAATCAAGTAACAGAATCATCACTGCCATGGTTGCCTGGATGGAGTCCCCTCTGATGGCCCTCTGGAGACGGGATATGTGCAAATATACCCCATAAACGGCTGTTCACACTCATTTTTGTGTTTATATTTTTCCACTTAAATTCACAACCACCAACCACCGCTGGTGCAGTGACTTTTTAACATTTTACCATTGTTTTTTTTAATAATATAAACTATAAAATTCACTGCATCCCAAACCAAAGTGTTGTGTACAACGGATAAAGTGCGCGGATTGGCCGCTTTAATTATGAGCTCACCTTTCAGGGCTCCTATTGGTTGCGTTTGTGTTGTGAATTTGTGATACCCCATGTTTACAATCGAAACTATCTAAATCATCTGTATTAAATCCTTTTAAAGTGACAATTGTGCGTCGAAAGAGATTACTCTCATCTCGCAAAATACTTTTTAGTATATTTTTGTGTATTTTTTCTTTTAAATAAAATTATCCAATACCTACAAAAAAACATATCCGATAATTTCGTGAATAAAACAGAAACTTTTCGGTAGAACCGATAGTGGATTTCGTAGATACATTTCAGGCGCAAAGCTGAACAGAACCTAATACTTTGTTTCAAACATTGTTTTTTTTTTATGTGTCCTTATAAATTAGTGTTTAATAATGAATCGTCCTAAAAAACGACACATAAGCACCATGATGTCTCCTAGTCCAGAGGATATAGGAGGAAAGTGCGTCACGATTGAGGATGCGGATGAAAACAGCTCGGTTACGTCATCCAAAGGCTCGGACGTCACCGAAGCGGAATATCCTTGCGCTTCAGGAGTAGATGTGCTCAATGAAACCCAAGCACATTTGACAGCTCTTCAACTTGTGTTAGCAGAGAAGCAATCTAAGGTCTCAAAAGACCAGCAGCTGAGGATCGCTAGAAACGTATCGGAAGTTTTCAGATCCGTATCTCAGCTGTTGTTGGAGCGCGAGACGATGCGTGGCGGATTTAGCTACAGTTACAGCACAACTTAGAATGGCAGAAATAAAAATACGCCACGAGAAGAGGGAAAAAAGGCACCTTGAGCAAAAAATCATACAATTAGAGTCTGATCTCGGGCCTGTAATGCGGAGAGTGGCAGTGGCAACGGAGGCTACCCTCTCCTTTGCTGACATCGCCCAAAAACAGCCATATGATGCTCACCAACCCCCACCAATCACTCAACAAGGACATCGCGTCGGACCACCAAGACCTGCCGTTTGCATCTTTCCAACGGATTCGGACGCCACAAAGGACAGTGACGGTACGAAAAAAATGATTGAAGATACAATTCGGCCATCTGAACTAGGCGTTCGGGTCACGGGAATAAAAAAAATAAGAAATAAAGGTATCTTGATCAATACGGCAACCACGGGCGAACAACAAAAGCTATTAAATGCACCTTGCTTCGACAACTCGAGCAAACTGAAGGCCCGACTACCGTCAAAGCGTCTACCGAGACTGATATTCTTTAATGTTCCCCGGGACCTGACCGACAAAGATTTTTTAAGGATGGCTCTCACTAGTATTCCCAACGTTGAAGACATTGAAGAAACTATTGCAGGCTGTAAACTAAGTCACCTGGCTGGTGCTCGCACAGGTAACGCTTGTCACCGTATCTACGCAGTACCCGCTACCGTACGTAAATTTCTAGTCGAGCAAGTGAAAGTATTTATAAGCTGGACTATTTGCCGCGTCCGAGATTTTATTGGCCTTACTGTCTGCACCAAATGCCACATGATTGGTCACTCATACAAGTATTGCAGAGATACCAAACCCACATGTGGACATTGTGCTCAACAGAATCATACTGGTGAGTCCTGCCCAAATTCCACCATCAAACCAGTTTGCGCGACATGCACCAGATTTGGTAATCCTGCTGATCACTCAACTGGAGATAGGGACAACTGCCCGGCCTACATTGCTGCACTCAAGAACGACCTTGCAACTATAGATTATGGAGTGTAACATACATGAGCATAAGTGCCTCACCATCGAGAATTATAATCCCGTGACGAACTGTCTACGAATAATGTATATGAACGCGAGAAGCATCCGTAATAAGTTTGATGAGATCGAAGAAAAAGTAAGAAGTTCGCGGTACATTGTACACGTGCTCGTCATTACGGAAACGTGGCTTAAGATTGGAGAGGAAAAGTTTTACTCCCTGAATGGTTACAAAAGTGTTTTTGCTTCTCGCCCCAACGAAGGAGGAGGCGACGTAGCAATATATGTGATTGATACTATGAAGTGTGCAATTATTGAAAATTTCTCAAATGAAAATTCCTTTTTAGGTATAACGCTTAGTAGCAGTGATAGGAAACCAGTTAACATCTATGCTATCTATCGAAAACCCAACACAAATATGCAGGATTTTCTAATACATCTAGAAAAAATACTGAACGAAAGTAGACAAGATACATTAATATTCGGAGACTTTAACATTGACGTATCCATATCCCCACACTCTTCATTAAATTTTTGCAACATCTTACAATCTTACAATTTTTCAATACATAACAAAACATTTCCCACGAGAGTCACTGATACAAGCTGCACCTTAATAGATCACATCTTATCAAATAGGCAAAACATTCAGACTACTATATCGAATATTGATGATCCACTTAGTGACCATAATATACTTATTGTTGATTATAAGAACAACTTAAAAAAATGTTTTAATAATAGAACCAAATCCCGGATTACGAGACCTATCATCAACAGTATGTCAGTAAAATCCTATCTTCTTGATAACAATTTCACGATCAACTTAAGCAACTCAGAAGACCCTTTTAAAAGTTTCAATTATCACATTAAAAAGGCAATAGAATCAGGTACAACTACACCAAAAACAGGATTAAGAAGTCGGGTACAACTGAATACTCCGTGGTTTGATTCCAAATTAAAAAAAATTAATCAAAGAACGAAACCAGATTCACAAGCAGTGGAAACAAGACCCTGGTACAATGATTGATACAATTGAACTTTGTCCATTTGGACATTGATCCAATTGAACTTTGTCCATTTGGACATTCATCCATTGGAACTTTGTCCATTTGGACATTGATACAATTGAACTTTGTCCATTTGGACATTGATACAATTGAATTTTGTCCATTTGGACATTGATACAATTGAACTTTGTCCATTTGGACATTGATACAAATGAACTTTGTCCATTTAGACATTGATCAAATTGAACTTTGTCCCTTTGGACATTGATACAATTGAATTCTGTCCATTTGGACATTCATTCATTGGAACTTTGTCCATTTGGACATTCATTCATTGGAACTTTGTCCATTTGGACATTCATCCATTGAAACTTTGTCCATTTGGACATTGATCCAATTGAACTTTGTCCATTTGGACATTGATTTAATTGAACTTTGTCCATTTGGACATTGATACAATTGAACTTTGTCCATTTGGACATTGATACAATTGAATTTTGTCCATTTGGACATTCATTCATTGGAACTTTGACCATTTGGACATTCATTCATTGGAACTATGTCCATTTGGACATTCATCCATTGAAACTTTGTCCATTTGGACATTGATCCAATTGAACTTTGTCCATTTGGACATTGAAACATTTGAACTTTGTTCATTTGGACATTGATACAATTGAATTTTGTCCATTTGGACATTGAAACAATTGAACTTTGTCCATTTGGACATTGATTTAATTGAACTTTGTCCATTTGGACATTGATACAATTGAACTTTGTACATTTGGACATTGATACAATTGAACTTTGTCCATTTGGACATTGATACAATTGAACTTTGTCCATTTGGACATTGATACAATTGAATTTTGTCCATTTGGACATTCATTCATTGGAACTTTGTCCATTTGGACATTGATACAATTGAACTTTGTCCATTTGGACATTCATTCATTGGAACTTTGTCCATTTGGACATTGATACAATTGAATTTTGTCCATTTGGACATTGATATAATTGAACTTTGTCCATTTAAACATTGATACAATTGAATTTTGTCCATTTGGACATTGATATAATTGAACTTTGTCCATTTGGACATTGATACAATTGAATTTTGTCCATTTGGACATTGATATAATTGAATTTTGTCCATTTGGACATTGATATAATTGAACTTTGTCCATTTGGACATTGATACAATTGAACTTTGTCCATTTAGACCTTCATTCATTGGAACTTTGTCCATTTGGACATTGATACAATTGAACTTTGTCCATTTGGACATTGATACAATTGAACTTTGTCTATTTGGACATTGATACAATTGAACTTTGTCCATTTGGACATTGATTCAATTGAATTTTGTCCATTTGGACATTGATATAATTGAACTTTGTCCATTTGGACATTGATACAATTGAATTTTGTCCATTTGGACATTCATTCATTGGAACTTTGTCCATTTGGACATTGATACAAATGAACTTTGTCCATTTGGACATTGATACAATTGAAATTTGTCCATTTGGACATTGATACAATTGAACTTTGTCCATTTGGACATTGATACAATTGAACTTTGTCCATTTGGACATTCATCCATTGGAACTTTGTCCATTTGGACATTGATACAATTGAACTTTGTCCATTTGGACATTGATACAATTGAATTTTGTCCATTTGGACATTGATACAATTGAACTTTGTCCATTTGGACATTGATACAAATGAACTTTGTCCATTTGGACATTGATAAAATTGAACTTTGTCCCTTTGGACATTGATACAATTGAATTTTGTCCATTTGGACATTCATTCATTGGAACTTTGTCCATTTGGACATGCATTCATTGGAACTTTGTCCATTTGGACATTCATCCATTGAAACTTTGTCCATTTGGACATTGATCCGATTGAATTTTGTCCATTTGGACATTGATATAATTGAATTTTGTCCATTTTGGACATTGATATAATTGAACTTTGTCCATTTGGACATTGATTTAATTGAACTTTTTCCATTTGGACATTAATACAATTGAACTTTGTCCATTTGGACATTGATACAATTGAATTTCGTCCATTTGGACATTCATTCATTGGAACTTTGACCATTTGGACATTCATTCATTGGAACTTTGTCCATTTGGACATTCATCCATTGAAACTTTGTCCATTTGGACATTGATCCAATTGAACTTTGTCCATTTGGACATTGATACAATTGAACTTTGTCCATTTGGACATTGATACAATTGAATTTTGTCCATTTGGACATTGATACAATTGAACTTTGTCCATTTGGACATTGATTTAATTGAACTTTGTCCATTTGGACATTGATACAATTGAACTTTGTCCATTTGGACATTGATACAATTGAACTTTGTCCATTTGGACATTGATACAATTGAATTTTGTCCATTTGGACATTGATACAATTGAACTTTGTCCATTTAGACCTTCATTCATTGGAACTTTGTCCATTTGGACATTGATACAATTGAACTTTTTCCATTTGGACATTGATACAATTGAACTTTGTCCATTTAGACCTTCATTCATTGGAACTTTGTCCATTTGGACATTGATACAATTGAACTTTGTCCATTTGGACATTGATTCAATTGAACTTTGTCCATTTAGACATTGATACAATTAAACTTTGTCCATTTGGACATTGATACAATTGAACTTTGTCCATTTGGACATTGATACAATTGAACTTTGTCCATTTGGACATTGATACAATTGAACTTTGTCCATTTGGACATTGATTCAATTGAATTTTGTCCATTTGGACATTGATATAATTGAACTTTGTCCATTTGGACATTGATACAATTGAATTTTGTCCATTTGGACATTCATCCATTGGAACTTTGTCCATTTGGACATTGATACAATTGAAATTTGTCCATTTGGACATTGATACAATTGAACTATGTCCATTTGGACATTGATACAATTGAACTTTGTCCATTTGGACATTCATCCATTGGAACTTTGTCCATTTGGACATTCATCCATTGGAACTTTGTCCATTTGGACATTGATACAATTGAACTTTGTCCATTTGGACATTGATACAATTGAATTTTGTCCATTTGGACATTGATACAATTGAACTTTGTCCATTTGGACATTGATACAAATGAACTTTGTCCATTTGGACATTGATAAAATTGAACTTTGTCCCTTTGGACATTGATACAATTGAATTTTGTCCATTTGGACATTCATTCATTGGAACTTTGTCCATTTGGACATTCATTCATTGGAACTTTGTCCATTTGGACATTCATCCATTGAAACTTTGTCCATTTGGACATTGATCCAATTGAACTTTGTCCATTTGGACATTGATACAATTGAATTTTGTCCATTTGGACATTGATCCATTGGAACTTTGTCCATTTGGACATTGATACAATTGAACTTTGTCCATTTGGACATTGATACAATTGAATTTTGTCCATTTGGACATTGATACAATTGAACTTTGTCCATTTGGACATTGATACAAATGAACTTTGTCCATTTGGACATTGATAAAATTGAACTTTGTCCCTTTGGACATTGATACAATTGAATTTTGTCCATTTGGACATTCATTCATTGGAACTTTGTCCATTTGGACATGCATTCATTGGAACTTTGTCCATTTGGACATTCATCCATTGAAACTTTGTCCATTTGGACATTGATCCGATTGAACTTTGTCCATTTGGACATTGATATAATTGAATTTTGTCCATTTTGGACATTGATATAATTGAACTTTGTCCATTTGGACATTGATTTAATTGAACTTTTTCCATTTGGACATTGATACAATTGAACTTTGTCCATTTGGACATTGATACAATTGAATTTCGTCCATTTGGACATTCATTCATTGGAACTTTGACCATTTGGACATTCATTCATTGGAACTTTGTCCATTTGGACATTCATCCATTGAAACTTTGTCCATTTGGACATTGATCCAATTGAACTTTGTCCATTTGGACATTGATACAATTGAACTTTGTCCATTTGGACATTGATACAATTGAATTTTGTCCATTTGGACATTGATACAATTGAACTTTGTCCATTTGGACATTGATTTAATTGAACTTTGTCCATTTGGACATTGATACAATTGAACTTTGTCCATTTGGACATTGATACAATTGAACTTTGTCCATTTGGACATTGATACAATTGAATTTTGTCCATTTGGACATTGATACAATTGAACTTTGTCCATTTAGACCTTCATTCATTGGAACTTTGTCCATTTGGACATTGATACAATTGAACTTTTTCCATTTGGACATTGATACAATTGAACTTTGTCCATTTAGACCTTCATTCATTGGAACTTTGTCCATTTGGACATTGATACAATTGAACTTTGTCCATTTGGACATTGATTCAATTGAACTTTGTCCATTTAGACATTGATACAATTGAACTTTGTCCATTTAGACATTGATACAATTAAACTTTGTCCATTTGGACATTGATACAATTGAACTTTGTCCATTTGGACATTGATACAATTGAACTTTGTCCATTTGGACATTGATACAATTGAACTTTGTCCATTTGGACATTGATTCAATTGAATTTTGTCCATTTGGACATTGATATAATTGAACTTTGTCCATTTGGACATTGATACAATTGAATTTTGTCCATTTGGACATTCATCCATTGGAACTTTGTCCATTTGGACATTGATACAATTGAAATTTGTCCATTTGGACATTGATACAATTGAACTATGTCCATTTGGACATTGATACAATTGAACTTTGTCCATTTGGACATTCATCCATTGGAACTTTGTCCATTTGGACATTCATCCATTGGAACTTTGTCCATTTGGACATTGATACAATTGAACTTTGTCCATTTGGACATTGATACAATTGAATTTTGTCCATTTGGACATTGATACAATTGAACTTTGTCCATTTGGACATTGATACAAATGAACTTTGTCCATTTGGACATTGATAAAATTGAACTTTGTCCCTTTGGACATTGATACAATTGAATTTTGTCCATTTGGACATTCATTCATTGGAACTTTGTCCATTTGGACATTCATTCATTGGAACTTTGTCCATTTGGACATTCATCCATTGAAACTTTGTCCATTTGGACATTGATCCAATTGAACTTTGTCCATTTGGACATTGATACAATTGAATTTTGTCCATTTGGACATTGATACAATTGAATTTTGTCCATTTGGACATTGATTTAATTGAACTTTTTCCATTTGGACATTGATACAATTGAATTTCGTCCATTTGGACATTCATTCATTGGAACTTTGACCATTTGGACATTCATTCATTGGAACTTTGTCCATTTGGACATTCATCCATTGAAACTTTGTCCATTTGGACATTGATCCAATTGAACTTTGTCCATTTGGACATTGATACAATTGAACTTTGTCCATTTGGACATTGATACAATTGAATTTTGTCCATTTGGACATTGATACAATGGAACTTTGTCCATTTGGACATTGATTTAATTGAACTTTGTCCATTTGGACATTGATACAATTGAACTTTGTCCATTTGGACATTGATACAATTGAACTTTGTCCATTTGGACATTGATACAATTGAATTTTGTCCATTTGGACATTGATACAATTGAACTTTGTCCATTTAGACTTTCATTCATTGGAACTTTGTCCATTTGGACATTGATACAATTGAACTTTTTCCATTTGGACATTGATACAATTGAACTTTGTCCATTTAGACCTTCATTCATTGGAACTTTGTCCATTTGGACATTGATACAATTGAACTTTGTCCATTTGGACATTGATACAATTGAACTTTGTCCATTTAGACATTGATACAATTGAACTTTGTCCATTTAGACATTGATACAATTAAACTTTGTCCATTTGGACATTGATACAATTGAACTTTGTCCATTTGGACATTGATACAATTGAACTTTGTCCATTTGGACATTGATACAATTGAATTTTGTCCATTTGGACATTCATTCATTGGAACTTTATCCATTTGGACATTGATACAATTGAATTTTGTCCATTTGGACATTAATATAATTATGACGGACGCAACGAATGTAGCGGGATATATATATATATATATATTTATATTTATATTTTTTTTTGTTATTTCTTAATATTTTCTCATTATACTTGTAATCACAATTTTACAATTGTGTATTTTGTACCTTCTTTACAATGGATTACATCTATTTACTGTCAGTATCTCCTGCATAATATAGATATTCTCCGATGTACACTGCATCATGTATCACTTCTATGTAAAAGCCTTTTTATGCGTATATATAAATAAATAAATCAATATGTAACTATTTAATCTAGTTTTTTTTGTTAAACAGGTTACATATGCAACTATTTAACCTAGTTTTTGTTAAATAGGTTATATATGTAATTATTTAACCAAGTTTTTGTTAAATAGGGTACATATGTAACTGTTTAACCTAGTGTTTTTTTCATCACCTTTCATAACTTTATAGCACATTTTATAGGTGTGTTGAATTGTCATTTTGATGAGTTATCGTAGAACCATAACATTGATGGGTATAAGTAAAAACAAAATGTTCCCGAATATTCTATTTTGGTTTTAATTCTAATTAACCGGTAAAAATCAATTAGTGTATCGCCCAGTAATTTATCGGGGTGAAATCCCAACGGATCGGAAAGGAAAAGTTACGGGTGACAGTTGACACGATTATCCGATTAGCCCATCATTCAAATACCCTCGCAATAGCATTATTAATTTTATATCACCCACCTATCTCTGTCATATCAAATGCTATTCGAGCCCGAGTCGAGTGTCATGACTTCTTTAAAAATATACCATAAGAATATTCCTTGTCAGAATTTTGTTTATTATCTGTACAGAATACGAAGTGAAAATTCTGAGAAAAGCTGTTTAGTGACGATTTTAGCCTTTCAGTTGACAAACTCTAAAACTTCCTTCCAATCCCAAGATGGCACACATTATTTATATATTTGTATTTAACACATTTTTGTGCGGAATAGTTCAGATATTATAACGATTTTGGTTGTTCGTGATACAATAAGTGTGATATATTCAGAATTAGATATTGTTGAAGTATTTCTGAGATCAAAGAATGTTTCAATGTGAAGAAATAAAACTTATACTTAATCATATTTAGAAGTGTTTTTATTAAAATTAATAGAAGGCTTTGAATTTAAAACTGTGTATCTAAGGTGAAGTATGAATCTGACACAATGCAAAGAGTTTGTTAGTATCAGTCACAAATTTACTTTCAAACAGTCATTCAAGCCGCCGCGCTTAGTAACTTACAGCCGATGTATCTTTTTAGTAAGCAACATTGCAACAACAAGCTGTAACTTACAGCCGATTTATCTTTTTAGTAAGCAACATTGCAACAACAAGCTGTAATTTACAGCCGATTTATCTTTTTAGTGAGCAACGTTGCAACAACACTAAATCCACGTTCACACAAATACGACAATGGAAATGCTATTAGAAATCGTTGAATAACCGACCATAACATATATATGTTACTATAGATTCGCTTCTCCAGCCAAAGTTTTTGGTAGCCATTCTTGAAGTTAATGTTTAATTCTTTGTTTGTTGTCAGTTTTATAAGTTGTTCTTCTAACTGGGTTGATCCTGTTGTGTCTATGTGATGTCTGTATGAATTTGTGTGAGTGCAAGCGAGATAGCATGCTTACGAGATGCTATAAAAGGCGATGCACGTTAGTTGTGCGCCCTCTTTTGTTACAAGCAGCTCCCCAATAAATATCAGTACAAGATCAAGTATCATTATTGTGTACGACCTTCACCCGCTACAATACTCCATACATTACAGTTGATATTTGAAAAAGGATCCAACACCCAGTCTGGTATGTTAATATCCATGTCGGAAGTCGTTCCTTAAAATCATCGTGTAGATTATTATTTAAGTCTGTATTCTGTCAGATTGTTATAGATGGAATTGGTCTGCCGTCACCCTCTAGATTTCCATATCCAGATACCCCTGCTTGCATTCGTATAAATTGTAATACATAGTTAGTGTTCCCAACCATCTGGTCTAGCGCAGAATGTAACCGAAGCCCATCGGTCGCACAAACAACGCACCCCAATGCTTTTTAAAGAGTTGGGTATATTTTTAAAGTAAATATATTTTTCAAACAAATGCATTCAATACTGTTATATATATTTCATTGAATCTGACAAAGATTTCAATAAATTTACAAATTAAGCCATTTTAACATAACAATAATATTTTATCTACATCGATTGCATTCGAAAATATTATTTTAAAAAATAACATCACATTGACAAATTTGTGGAAAACTGTTAAGATATAGATAAATGAATGATAGAAGTATGATAAAAAGACATGGCACGATCAAGTTAATCATATACTTGAGCCCAGTCAATAGTCAGAATAAAATAAGACGTTTGTATTGTAATGTTTATACGTGAAGTAAGGATTGTGTTTCGAATAAGGTGGTGTGGCGGTCTATCCTGGATACACTTATTTTCGCGTAAAACAAAGTAAAACAAGTTTAAAATGTAAAAATTACGTACAGAATATTATTTATATATAAATATTATATTTAATTTAATTATAAAAAAAAATTATAATTAAAATTAATACTTTTAAAATTAGTTCTGCAAATTAAAGAACTATCAACAAAACACACTTTTTTAAAGAACTAACACCCCACATTACTTCACTTAAATTATATGTTATAAAAAAAACCTGTATTGTTAAAGACAAATTTCCTTCTCATGTTCGTCATACTTTCCTTTCAGTTCTTTCCCTACTTTCTCAGTGGTTCGTGTCTCTGACGAATGTAAACACTTAACCAGTGGCTGTTCCTCACAGGAGGACGGTCGCGGTGGGACAAACCCCACCAGATATTCCAGAAACCTACTAAAAGAATAAAAAAAACATTCGATGCTTTGTCTACATGTAAATAAATGAATTCTACAAACATAAAAGCAATTAATATTTATAGAAATATAATATTTTCAAGTGAAATGCAACCGCTCCGCGCCACGTCTGTAACTAGAACCAGCGACAAGCGACCAACCGATGCGCGCGTCCGTTGTTGCATTTCTCAGTTCACATAACGTAGCGTGAAGAGGGGATAATCCGAGATGTCACTTCAGACATTTGGGTATTTTATTTGCGATTGTTTCGCAAATTTCAAATGCCGTGGGGAAAGTCCGTTAAATCAAGACCTCCTAGATATAAAAGGTTTTGATTAAATCCCCTACTGCCGTACTTGTGAACCGTTTGTTTAGTTCAAGAAAGTTACTATTTTTTATGATAAACATCAGTTTATAAGACAAGATTTCTTATGCATAGCACAAAAAATAACAAATTTATATTAGCAATAATTAATCGCGTGAAATATCCATACAAATTGAAAATATCTCCTGAGTAAAAATAAATGCCATCGACGGGAATTGAACCCGCACCTTCCTTTTAAAAATAAAGTTTGTTGATTACAGGTGAAAAAATCAGTAATTGTTGATTGAAGTCCTAGTACATATTGAATTATTTGGCGTGTAAAATAAGCCGACGTAGATCAGTGGTTCAGAGCACCTGACCGGACATCAGAAGGTGCGGGTTCAATTCCCGTCGGCGGCATTTATTTTTACTCGGGAGATATTTTCAATTTGAATGGAGCGCCCTTGAGGTGATTTTGCATTTATACAAGTCATCAAATTATTATTATTATTTAATTATTTAAGACAATATTAGCGATTTCTAAACGAAAATCTTAAGTAGAAAAATCAGAAAAGGATACGGTCACATCTAGGACTCGAACCCAGGACCCTTGCCTCGCCGGGGCACCGCTCTTTACGACTGAGCTAATGGGACCCTATCCCCTTCGGTCACATTTAACTGTATCATACTTCGAATAAGAACTATAAACATTGTCTTCATTTGAAATCGCTAATATTGTCTTCAATAATTAAATATTACAATTTGAGGTTTTACTCAATAAAGTTATTCCAAAAAAATAAAAATTATTATTATATTTCAAGCGACTAATTATTTATTGCTTATAATAATTTGCAAGAAAGTTACGTAGTTTCGAGCGACGGAAATCAAATGGATGATAATCTTGCAAGTTATTGCGTTATTTTTATTTTACTATGTTATGTGAGCACAAACATATAAATTTTAATTTATTTTGTGTTTAGGCGTCTGATTAGGTGCACGCGTCGACCAAACATTGTCTATATATCGATGAGTGCATGACTCGTCTATGAACATTTCAGTTTAAAATATCTTATATTATAATCTCCGGGAAGTGAGATTTCAGTACACTACATGTAAAAAATGTCAGTACACACCATCGAAGAAGTGCTCGAGCCGCCACTGTACTTAAGTATGTTGGGCTATACGGATGAAGAGATGTAGGGATGTAAGTCGGTGTGGTGGTATGAATGTGGGAGAAACAGAACCAGTAGCAACAATACCAACAAATTTCATTTTAATTAATAGTTTATACATTCTTGTTCGCGCAGTTGTATATGGAAGTAGCTACGTATGTATTCGCAAAGACTTGATGGATAGAAAACCTCTTATCAAATCCCGAAAAACAGATGCCGGTAGCTCGTTCCACATAAACCAACACTCTTCCACTGAGCTAGGAGACCTGATTATTTTTCCGATTTTTTTTAAGTCTCATATTTCTATTTATTTATGTAGTTATAATTTTTTTCATAAAATAATTCATTTTTTGCTGCTATATTTTTTTTATTTTAAAAATGTTCTACCTCAATATATTTGTAGCTCAGATAGTGTATCAATTATACCCATACGATTTTTTCATTTATATTCGACACTGGTTGACTTTTCTACAAGTCTTGAATGAATGTGATCTATTTACTGATAATTTCTCAAATTTTTCATCTTCTTATAATTCTCTAACTTCTCTATCCTCTTTTTGCAACCCAAACTAGCTATAATCTCATTTTTCTAATTTCTCTATTTTATATTATGGTAATGTATAGATTCTATGTCCGCAAACTGTAAAATTCACCCGCCATAACACAGGGTCATCCCCAGCATGGAGGGTGAAATATCATAAAAAACCACATGTACTCTCTAAATCATGTATCAATAAAATAAATAAATAAATCATCTATTTATTGGAATAACTTTCGAAGGTTATATAATTCAAAGTGATTGACTAAACGTAGCCTATTTAACTCGATCTTTTGCATTTCTTCTGTCTGTAAAATTTGTTAGCATGTTCCGTTTCAAGATGATGTCCGTTTTAATGGTTTGATTGCTTTTTTAATGTAAAATTTTCGTATTTATCTGGACTTTTGTATTTGCATTTTTTTTTCAATATTATGGTACCACCTACCTGCCTGACAAATTTGAAAAAAATAATTATCAGTGAGAAAGTTAAGTTTATTTGGACAAATCGTATAACTCTGCATTTGATTTGATTTCAATTTCACATAGGTCTTTATATTTAAGTATCTACTTACACAATCTTTATCATGTTTGCATAAACCAAAAAATTGTATTTATTAATAACTCTTTTACATCGTTTCTTTCCAGATTCTAGAGTGGAATTCGCTTTAGTTGTGGAAAAGTTGTTGAGTTAAACCTTCGCTTGCAGCTTGCATAAGGATACAGAAGTCCGCTACATAGAGCGAGCTCTAATGGGGTATATTGTAATTTACTTGTATTCTCATATCCGATTTTATTTGAATTTTATTTTATCTTTTGTATTTTTGCCCATGGGTACTGGACCCTTAGTCTGTTATTATAATTTTATGTTTAAGTGAAAACCTATCATTATATATTATTTGTATTTTTTTCAACTTACTTTCAACATACAAATGTATGGTGGAAGACGGTAAAATGTGTTAAAACATACAAATTTATGGTGGAAGACGGTAAAATGTGGTAAAACATACAAATATATGGTGGAAGACGGTGAAATTTGGTAAATCATACAAATATATGGTGGAGAAACGTAAAATGTGGTAAAACATACAGATGTATGGTGTAAGACCGTAAAATGTGGTAAGACATACAAATGTAGAGTTGAAGACGGTAAAATGTGGTAAAACATACAAATTTGTGGTGGAAGACGGTGAAATTTGGTAAATCATACAAATATATGGTGGAGGATGGTAAAATGTGGTAAAACATACAAATGTATGGTGGAAGACAGTAAAATGTGGTAAGACATACAAATGTTGGGTGGAAGACGGTAAAATGTGGTAAAACATACAAATAAATAGTGGAAGACGGTGAAATATGGTAAAACCTTGAAAATCTGATTAAATTATTGCAAAAAAGGCCTTGTCCGCAATCAACTCATCAAAATGATAGAATACCGTAAAAATATTCCGATTAATTAATTAATGGTCGTAAAATATGGTACAATATCATTAAAAACCGTTTAATGTAGTCAAATGTATGGCAGAAGTCTCTAAAAGAGCAAACAGCATGCTAAACCTTTAAAAACATTGTCAAATATTGTAAAAAAATCATTAAAAACCGTAAAAACTAGTCTAATATATGACGGAAGACGTTTTACATGATGAAAATGACCTTAAAAAACAAAAAATGTGGAAAATATCACAAAAACCAGTAAAATATATGGTAAAACATGATTGATCTTTGAAAAGCATTGTGAAATATGGTAAACCATCATTAAAAATCGTAAAACATCGTAAAATATGATAAAACCATGAAAAACATAGAAAAATGTGGTAAAACGGCTCTTAAATCAGTTAAACGTAGTAAAAAGACGATAAAACATCGAATAACATAATTAAAACTTGAGAAACACAGTGAAATATTGTTAAATACAATTAAAAACCATAAATTAAAGTCAAGTTTATGGCGACAGACGATAAATCATCGTACTACGTGATAAGACCTTGCAAAACATAGTAAATACACATCGAAAGGTAGTAGGAAACATAAAGACACATTGAAAGACATTGTAAAACGTATCGTGTAAGATAGTCTAGACTGTCTTTTAAGATTGCCAAACATTTTCTTCCTACCACGAAGTTGACTATGCCTTGCAATGTGTTTTATAATGTTAGGAGTAGGCGGAAAGTAGCTCCACGGTTAGGTAGCATGGGCGCAATCGGGAAATAGCTTGACGATTGATTCACGATGTTGAGAGATATACGCTACATACGTTTACATATTATGTAACCATGTGTCCCCGAAAGGGAAGGAGAGAGGGTTTACTGCTATGACAAAAGTCGATAAACTTACATTTGCAGGCGTCTTGAGTGGAAATTTACTAGACAAATATTTTTTCAATCAAAAATTCTCTTTCCCCGTAGGAATATGCAGTGAGGATGTACCGCCGAATAACAAAATACGACATATTTTTGTAGCCTGTTTACCAAAGTAGGTTTTGTTTAAGCACTGCCATTGACATAATCAAGGTGAAAATATTATAATTTGCTTGTCAAAATATTTCTAAGAATTAAAAACATCGCTCTTTGTTTCGAGGTTCGACAGTTGCGTAACTGAGGATAATATTCCAAACTTTATCAATAGTAAAATAGAAGGAAGTAAAATCCAAGTAGAAAAAATAATACAACGAAATCCCACCCAATTTGGATCTTTCAAGTTAACTATACCAAAGAAAGATTTCAAAACCTACACGAACAAAGAATTTTGCAGACTGGTAATGTTTTAAGTTATAAAAGAAACATCAACTTCATTATAGATATGTGCGATATCTACGATGTAATACTTTTGCAAGAAACGTGGTTATTACAAAACGAAACATCGAATCTATCCAATTATCCGAACATCCAGGGGTGGGGTACCTCTGCTGTAGATTGAACAAACGGACCACTACGGGTCCGACCCTACGGAGGAGTCGCAGTACTTTAATACGAGCTGCAGAAGTAAGAATATCGCTGGTATTCAGTCAACTACCAACGGAGGGACGATAAGCATACTGACTGTCTACATGCCGGTATGTCATGCGGACAACCTTACCGACTTCACCAACTACCTTTTCAAAATAAACACGATCATTCAATATAACACACACTCTGAAATCATTTTAATGGGAGATTTTAAGGCTCAACCCATATTTGGGAAAGAACTTTAGCATTTCGACACCGAAAATAAGTACAGTTGTATCGATATTGAAAGACTGACAAATGGCGCATATACATTTATTAGCGATGCAAACAAAACAATTTCCTATGAGAGTACTTCTTAGAACTAAGTGATGCCTTCGACAGGGTCTGTCATAAAACATTATGGGAGAAATTGAAAGCTAGGAATATACCTACCATATATATAAACAAACTATCCCGATGGCAATCCCATCAGGAAAATGTTATACGGTTTGTCATGTACATACTCTCATCCGATACTCAAGACCACGCCCTACATAGTTGTACTTCATTGCTAATTTTTTTGTATCTAATTTTTCTACAAAAACATGTATATCTTTATGGGACGTGTGGAATCGCACTAACCTCCTGACATCCTGGAATGAAAATAAGTTTTATTGTGATTAACTAATTTTGAACCGCTTGGGGGAACCTATAGACGATAAAATTAAGTATTTATACATTTTTACAGTTCTTCACCTACATTAATATCCACGTTTTACTAAGTTTAACTACGTCAACTTCTACGACGTTTTTTTATGGGACAACGCATGTCAAGGATATCTATTCAGTTTCCGGTATTTAATTCATTAAAAAAATGCAATCTTTTATGTTCATAATTTACGGTGTGTAACTACGTTGACCGTGTTTACTCAATTTTATAGTGTTTTACCATGTTTTTCAAGGTTTAACTGTGTTTTGTCGTCTCCCACTCTATATATTTAAGCAACTTGTCATCTCTTAACATAATGTTATCATATTTTCTAGGTTTTACCATCTTCTGTCACATTAAGCATGTTTACCAATTTAGTTTTGGAATTTTCAAGTTCATTTTCCGTGTTTTAGAATATTTTAGCATATTTTACATGAATTTATAGTGTTTTAGCATGTTGTGTACCTTTTGGATTATGTTTTACCATACTTCCTACATCTTTTAATGATTTTCAACGAATTATCAAATTTTCAAGCTTTTATCCATGTAAGAATTGTTTCACCATCTACCACCATAAATTTAATTACGTTTTAAATGATATTTTATGATGTTTTACCTCGTTTTATCACATTTACTCTCGTTTAACCACATTTATCACGTGTTGTGACGTTTTTTAGTATCTCACCACGTTTCATCATATTGAACCATGTTTTTATGATTTTTAACACGTTATTTGGTGAAATGTGGTGATAAATTCAAAACATCACCTCGGTTTATCACATTTTCCACGTTTTGAAACGTTTACGGCGTAATATATCGTGTCTTTTAGTATCTTACCGCGTTTGATCATATTTTACCATGTTTTTATGTATTTTTCTTCGTTATTTGGTGAAATATGTTGAAACATAGTGAAATATGGAAAACAATTAAAAATATACTTATAACATAAGAAAAATTGGAAAATCTCGCCAAAAATTAGTAAAATATGCCTAAAGGCCCTTAAAACCAGGCTAACCAAGATAACAATTTAAAAAAGGTTAAATATGGCTGTTTAGTCGAAAATGCGGTTAAAAGTTTAATGAATGGCAAAAGTTGGCATAGCACAGTTAAAATTCTCGAAGATGGAAAATACTGTCCGATCGGAAATTTTATATGTCCAGTAGGACGTCGAAAATCGTAAACTTCCGTAAAGAATGATAAAATGTGTTCAAATAATGTAAAATACGGTAAAAAAGATAAAATGTGGTTAAATAATGTAAAACACGGTAAAAATGATACAATGGGAAAAAAAATTATTTTACGATGTTTTAACTTCTTTTATGTCATTTTGCCATGGTTTGCCACGTTTTCCACGTGTTGTGACGTTTTTTAGTATCTTACCACGTTTTTTTATATTGACTCATATTTTTATGAATTTACCACGTTAATTGGTGAAATATGGTTAATTTTCGAAACATCACCTCTTTTTATGACATTTTGCCACGTATCGTCCTATTCAACCATGTTTTTATGTGTTTTACCTCCTTATTGGGTTATACTTGGTAAAACATTGAAAAAATCAATAAGATATGTAAAGCAATGAAAAAAATCGGAAAAATTTAAATCTGTTTAAAATCAGTGAAATATACCTGCAGGCCCTTATAGACCAGGTTTACCTCGTTTAAAAATTTAATAAAAAGCTAAATGCTGTCAATGATTTAATAAATAGCAGTATATGGCAAAAAATGTAAGATTCAGAAAATCATACCTTAAAACTAGGTTAACACGTAAAAACCGTGAAATGTGTAAGCGTAAAAGTGGTACAATGCAGTTGTGTGGACAAAGACGTAAAATGCCTGTTTAAAATGCAGTAAAAATGCAATAAGTAAGTTGAGACGCGAAAACATCAATACACGTTAATACTCGCTAAAACAATTGTTATACAATTAAAGACAATATATATTCATAATATTAAACCATGTTTTTATGAGTTTTGTATGAAACACCGTAATACATGGAAAAAAATCATAAAATAATGTAAATCAATGTAAAAATTGGTAAAAGACGCTAAAACAAAGTAAATAGTGATATAATATGGTAAAACAAAACGAAACGTGGTTAAAACGTAAAATATTGGAATTCATTGTGAATGTCAAACAAAAAATTGAAAAATTGATCAAACACGGTAAAACAAGGGATGAATTGTGTTTAATATGCTTAAACAAGAGAAAGCACAGCAAAATTGAGAAAACATGGTATACTAACTAAAAGACTGTATTTTTTACCATGTTTTATGATATTTTACGGTAGTTGCGATTCTCCATCATATTTGTGTTTCTGCATTTTTACAGTATTTTGTCCCTTTTACCATTATTAACCATTTTTATGCTTTTAAGCGTATTTAGTGCTAGTTGCGTTTCTCTATCATATTTGAGTTTCTGCATTTTAACAGTATTTTATCCTTTTTACCATTATTAACCATTTTTATGCTTTTAAGCGTATTTAATTCATATCATCATATTTTGATTTCTGAATTTTTACATTATTTTATCCCTTTAACCATTTTAATGCTTTAAAGTGTATTTAAATGCTTGTTGCTTTACTCTATCATATTTGTTTTTCTACAATTTTAAAGTATTTTATCATTTTTACCATTTTATGCCATTTTTATGCGTTTAAGCGTTTTATCCCGTATTCTGATTTTTTTAAGAAATCAATTTTTATTTAATTTAATTAATCTCTTTACCTTTAACCACCTTTTTACAATAAAGTAAGAGTTATTTAACGTTGGACATTATTACTGCATTTTACTTTATTGATTTAGTAACATTTTGCCGTTGCTATTTTTAACGTCATTTACCGCATTTCAACTTCTAAGCGTAATTTCTCATTACTACGCGTTAGTATGTTTATTGTTGAACGTATGCATTGACGCATCCCTTTGAAAAATTGTGGAGAAAATTTTGAATTTATCAAAAGAATTGTAATTCTACAAATTATTGTATTGACAGATGGACAGAAATGTCCTAACAAAAACATCCGACGTAGCAGTTGTCTAAAGTGTTGTCCAATTGGATAAAGTTATTCCCATCGGACAATACTTTGTCCGATCGGACAAAACTGTGTCCGATCGGACAAAACTGTGTCCGATCGGACAAATAATTGTCCGATCGGAAAAGTCTGTGTCCGATCGGACAATTCTAAAGAAATTCTACAAATTATTGTATTGACGAACAGACAAATGGACAGAAATGTCCTAATAGAAACATCCGATGAAGCAGTTGTTTAAAGTTCGGATAAAGTTATTCCCATCGGACAATACTTTGTCCGATCAGACAATTCTGTGTCCGATCGGACAATTCTTTGTCCAATCGGACAATCCTTTGTCCGAACGGACAAGTCTGTGTCCGATCGGACAAGTCTGTGTCCGATCGGACAAGTTTGTGTCCGATCGGACAAATCTGATCGTCAGATTGTCCGAAAAGAAATACTACAAATAATTTTCCAAATGAACATAAATCTTGTAAAAGAAATATCCGATGTGGCCACAAAATATAGTAAAAAAGTGAAAAAACATTCTTAATGGCCTATAATTAATAAAATATAGTTTAAAATGGTGTAAATTGTGTCAAACACAGTTTCAGTTACAGATGTTCAGAACAGTGAATAATTCTTGATTTGTGGTAAAACATCTTGAAATATAGTTTAATGCATAAAGCGGCCGGCTCAAAGTATGCGATTGAAACAGAGAAGTCTATTAGCCACTTTTTTATTCTTCATTTTATATAGTTTGTAAGTTTGTCCGTTCTTCTTCCTTTTACTATATCTATTCCTTAATTTTTTGAAAAATATCATCTTTGACATTTTTGACACTATTAACCGTTTTTTGCCAATTTTCTGGATTGTTCTTTGCGATTTTTTACCAATTCAAACTAAACATTTACCATTTTTACGTGTTTTTCAACACTTTTACTGAATTTTTTTTTTTCACTGTATACTTTGATTTAGTCTGTTCTCGAACTTTCATTATTGTGAACATCTCGCCGATATTGCGTTTCTCTTGCATGAAAACCTATTTTCGTCGCTTTGAATATGTTAATTTAACTATGCTTAAGAAAATATCACCAAGTTTTACAGATTTTAACATTTTTCCTACTAAATTTTGTCATTTTTTGCTAAATTACCATTTTGAAATGTATTTAACAATGTTTTAGCTAGGTTTCAACGATTTTACCATTTTTTTCACATGCTTTACTTGTTTTTACTTGTATTGTGAGTGTTCTAGGTTTCAACACATTTTACCATTATAGTATGTTTGGCAGTCATTTAGACAGTGTACCGTTTACTAACAAATTCCTCATTTTTTGCCATGCTTTGTCATCTTTAACCATATTTGACGATTTTTCACAATATTTCTCGTGTTTTGTCATGTTTGAGCGTATTAACTCCTTTTCAACCATTTTTCTTAGTTTTCTTTATTTTATTTTCACAAAAATTCTAATGGTTAACGTGTTTCTCATTTTTTGCCGTGTTTTTGTCATTTTTAACCATGTTTTACCAAGCTTTACTACATTTTATCATTTTTTACCGTATTTTACTTAGTTTTACAATGTTATACTTTGTTAACGATGTGTCTCCATATCTTACCAAAAAACGTTGCAAAACACATGTTTATATGGTTAAACATGGTAAGATACTAATAAATATCTTAACAAATAGTTAATCGTGGAAAACATAGCCAAGGTTCACAAATGACATTGAATCAATTGAAATCATTATTTAACATGGGAAATACGGTATAAAAAAATGAAACAGGTCCAACTTAGAAAAACACTGTGAAGAATGAAAACTTGTGCTAAAATAATCTTAAGCACGGTGAAAATTCTAAAATGGGTTAAAATATGGTTAAACATACAAATATGTGGTGGAAGACGGTAAAATGTGGTAATACATAGAAATGTAGGGTGGAAGACAGTAAAATTTGGTAAAATATACAAATTTATGGTAGAAGATGGTAAAATGTGGTAAAACATACAAATGTATGGTGGAAGACGGTAAAATGTGGTAAGACATACAAATGTAGGGTGAAAGACGGTAAAAGGTGACAAAAACATACCAATATATGGTAGAAGATGGTGAAATTCGGTAAAATATACAAATTTATGGTAGAAGATGGTAAAATGTGGTAAAATATACAAATGTATGGTGGAAGACGGTAAAATGTGGTAAGACATACAAATGTAGGGTGAAAGACGGTAAAAGGTGACAAAAACATACCAATATATGGTCGAAGATGGTGAAATTCGGTAAAATATACAAATTTATGGTAGAAGATGGTAAAATGTGGTAAAACATACAAATGTATCGTGGAAGACGGTAAAATGTGGTTAAACATACAAATATGTGGTGCAAGACGGTAAAATGTGGTAAATTATACAAATGTATCATGGAAGACGGTAAAATGTGGTAAAACATACAAATATGTGGTGGAAGACGGTAAAATATGGTAAAAGATACAAATATGTGGTGGAAGATGGTAAAATGTGGTAAAACATACAAATATGTGGTGGAAGACGGTAAAATGTGGTAAAACATACAAATGTATCATGGAAGACGGTAAAATGTGGTGAAACCTACAAATATGTGGTGGAAGACGGTAAAATGTGGTAAAAGGTACAAATATGTGGTGGAAGACGGTAAAATGTGGTAAAAGATACAAATATGTGGTGGAAGACGGTAAAATGTGGTAAAAGATACAAATATGTGGTGGAAGACGGTAAAATGTGGTAAAACATACAAATGTATGGTGGAGGATGGTAAAATGTGGTGAATTATACAAATGTTTGGTGGAAGAGAGTAAAATGTGGTAAGACATACAAATGTTGGGTGGAAGACGGTAAAATGTGGTGAAACATACAAATATATGGTGGAAGACGGCGAAATATGGTAAAACATACAAATATGTGGTGGAAGACGGTAAAATGTAGTAAAACATACAAATGTATCGTGGAAGACGGTTAAATGTGGTAAAATCTTGAAAATCTGATTAAAATATGGTAAAAAAGGCCTCGTCCGAAATCAAGTCATCAAAATGATAGAATGCCGTAAAAATATTCCGATTTATTAATTTATGGTCGTAAAATATGGTACAATATCATTTAAAACCGTTTAATGTATTCAAATGTATGGCAGAAGACTCTAAAACAGCGAAGAGCATGCTAAACCTTTAAAAATATTGTAAAAAATCATTAAAAACCTTAAAAACTAGTCAAATATATGACGGAAGACGTTTAACATGATGAAAATGACCTAGAAAAAATAAAATTTGAAAATATCACTAAAAACCAGTAAAGAATATGGTAAAACATGATTGAACCTTGAAAAGCATTGTGAAATATCGTAAACCATCATTAAAATCCGTTAAATATGATAAAACCATGAAAAACATAGAAAAATATGGTAAAACATCTCTTAAATCAGTAAAACGTAGTAAAAAGACGGTAAAACATCATATAATCATCTTTCAATTATAAAACTTGAGAAACACAGTAAAATATTTTCAAATACCATTTAAAACCATAAAACGTTGTCAAATATATGACGACAGACGGTAAATCATCTTACTACGTGATAAGACCTTGCAAAACATTGTAAAATACAACGAAAAGTAGTACTATGCCTTGCAATGTGTTTTATAATGTTAGGAGTAGGCGGAAGGTAGCTCCACGGTTAGGTAGCATGGGCGCAATCGGGAAATAGCTTGACGATTGATTCATGATGTTGAGAGATATACGCTACATACATTTACATATTATGTAACCATGTGTCCCCGAAAGGGAAGGAGAGAGGGTTTACTGCTGTAGGTATGACAAAAGTCGATAAACTTACATCTGCAGGCGTCTTGAGTGGAAATTCACTAGACTTATATTTTTTCACGCCTAGAGCTCGAAAACCGCAGAATGAAATTCTTGTGTCCTGAATGTGAGAGTGTCCTTCAACAAATACCTGTGCTACACAAACTAATTTGGACCTCCAAGAAGAAGTCAACGCTCGCAAAAAACAGCAACAAATGCGATGCACAGAAGACATGATTAGTGAACTTAGCGATCGGCGATCCCGAGCAAAAAACATAATTATGTTTGATATCTCTGAGTGTGACTTGCCAGATCCCGAAGAACGCAAATTACGAGACACCGAAGAGTGCTGGAAAGTTATAGGAAGCATCACCAGCACAAGTCAAAATAACATAAAAGTGCTCCGGCTTGGAAAACCTTCAGCAGAAAAAAAATTCCCTCGCCCGATAAGAATAATCTTCCAAACACGGGATGAAGCTTTAGCCATTTCTAAACATAAAAATAAACTAAAAAAACCAAACTCAATCAAATCGGATCAAACTCCGATGCAACGGCAGCATTTAATTGATTTAAGGAATGAGCTGCATCAAAGAACAGAAAAGGGGGAGAAGGAATTGACAATCAAATACATCAAAGGATGCCCTAAAATTATAAAAATTCCAAAAAACATGTTTATAATTACATAGTCAATATCTCAATACTGTATACGAACCTATGCTCTCTCACACGGAAATATGATCTTGTCCTGAACAAATAAACCTTATAAAACCAACAGTACTAATAGTGACAAAAACGTGGCTAAAGGTAGAAATGCCAGATACGTTAGTGGATCTTCCGGATTACACACTCTTCCGCAAAGACCGTCGAATTAAAAAACGAGGAGGTGGTGTAGCAATATATGTGAAGAAAAGGACCATAGGCCTGACAATCTCAGCCCAGGTGAAAAACAGTTCTAGTAATTACCCACAAATTGACGCATTATTCATTGACATGCAAATAGACCATCTCAAAACTATCCTAGCTGGTGTCTACTGCCCACCAAATGCATCGTATGAAAACCACCAAAAACTATTACACCAATTAAAAAGAATAGCTGACGCGTCAAACGTAATAATCCTTGGAGACTTAAATTATTCCAAATTGGTATGGCCCATTACAGAAGTGCGTAATTCAAACAGCCCCGAGGTCTCTAACGAAACAGTTACCAGCGAGATAGACATAGCGAACATCCTTGCAACACAATTTGAAAAATCCTATTTCAATGAACCAGACACCAGTATAACAACTATTAGTCAAGATGTGTATGTAGATAGTTCACTATGCGAAATAGAATTCACTCCATCAGCAGTTGAGAATATTTTGAAGGGGTTGCGAGAAGATAGCGCTACTGGCTCTGGTAATATTCCTGCTACTGTTCTCGAAAAGTGTGCAGAAACTCTCAGTCACCCCATAGCTCTGGTTATGCAACAATCTTTTTAAGATGGGAAACCCCCTAAAGATTGGAAGAAAGCTATAAATACATCCATCTACAAAAAAGGTGAAAACTCAAACCAGCAAATTACAGACCTATAAGCTTGACTAGTATTATCTGCAAAACCATGGAAAGAATAATAATATCAAACTTGACATAATCTCAAACAAACAACATGGATTTGAGCCAAAAAGATCCACGATTACCAATCTCATTCTTAACATAGATTACTAAACAAACGAGTGGGACAAACGGATTCCCACTGACGTAATTTATCTCGACTTCGAGAAATCTTTAGATACTGTTCCAACCAACAGACTGTTAGCTAAACTTATATTCCTAAGCATAAGAGGACGACTTCTCGAATGGATCAAATCCTTCCTCACTGAGAGAAAATAGCAAGTTCGAATTGGCAACCAACTGTCATGTGAGCGAAATGTGACCAGTGGTGTCCCTCAAGGATCAGTTTTCGGTCCAGTTTTGTTTTTTTTGTACATCACGGACCTGTATACTATAATAAAATCAGACTCCAGCTGCTTTGCAGATGATATAAAATTCTTTGTTAAACCACACACTCATCACAACCAACTGCAAAACGATTTAAACGAAATATATCAATGGACAAATCATTGGCTTCGAAAATTCAATGTCGAAAAATGCACTGTTCCTACATGTTGGAAAAACTAACCCTACACTTGCCTACAAGCTTTATGGAACACCTCTAAAAGCAGTGACATTACACCAAGACGAAGGAGTTACCATATCACAGGACTTGAAATGGGAACCACACATCGCTGGAATTGTGAAAAGAGCAAATTCACTAACATATCTAATCAAGAAAACTTTCATTGACCTAGACATGATGTTAAAAATATATAAAACATATGTGCGACCTCTCCTGGAATATGCTTTCCAAATATGGAGTCCTTACTTCGCAAAGGATATAAATCTGTTAAAGAGAGTACAGAGACGTTTTACTAAAATACCAAGAGCTCTGAAAGATCTACAATACGAAGATAGACTCAAGGAACTAAGATTACCAACCTAACAAGAAAGAAGAGAAAGGGGTAACTTGATCGAGACTTTCAAAATTTTATCTGGACATTACAGTCGCCCTAGCATCCAAGAAATCTTCACTACTAATAAAAATATAAATCTCCGTGGACACTCAAAAAAATTTACCAAAACGACTTTTGCATCTAATCCTTGAAAACACTTCTTTGCAAATAGAGTAGTGGATGCTTGGAACAAACTCCCACAACATGTCATCGATGCAACAAATATAAATCAATTCAAAGCTCTATTGGATTCACATTTGGAGAGAAGAAAGGACTTAGTTCAAACTTAAAACAACTCAATTACTGTCAAACTTGTTGTGAAATCAGCAGAATGCTGCCTGCTACATAATAATAATAATAAACAAAAATTCTCTTTCCCCGTAGGAATATGCAGTGATGATTTACAGCCGAATAACAAAATAAGACATATTTGTGCAGTCTGTTTAGCAAAGTAGGTTATGTTTAAGCACTGCCATTTACAAAATCAAGGCGAAAATATTATATTTTACTTGTCAAAATATTTATGAGAATTAAAAACATCGCTCTTTGTGTCGAGGTTCGACAATTGCGTAACAGAGGATAATATTCCAAACTTCATCAATAGTAAAATAAAAGGAAGTAAAATAAAAGTCGAAAAAATAATACAACGAAATCCCACCCAATTTGGATATTTCAAGTTAACTATACCAAAGAAGGATTTCAAAACCTACAATAACAAAGAATTTTGCCGACTGGTAATGTTTTAAGTTATAAAAGAAACGTCATCTTCATTATATTGTATCACCGTCTTCCACCATACATTTCTCCGTATTTAATCCCATTTCCGCGTTTTAACCGTTTTTTAATATTATTTTAGCACATTTTATCATTCTTAACAGTGTTTTACAATGTTAAACCTGTTTTCACCATGTTTTACCGTATATCACCATCTTCCACCATACATTTCTCCGTATTTAATCCCATTTCCGCGTTTTATCCGTTTTTTAATATTATTTTAGCACATTATATCATTCTTCACAGTGTTTTACAATGTTAAACTTGTTTTCACCATGTTTTACGGTATATCACCGTCTTCCACCATACATTTCTCCGTATTTAATCCCATTTCCGCGTTTAAACCGTTTTTTAATATTATTTTAGCACATTTTATCATTCTTCACAGTGTTTTACAATGTTCAACCTGTTTTCACCATGTTTTACCGTATATCACCGTCTTCCACCATACATTTCTCCGTATTTAATCCCATTTCCGCGTTTAAACCGTTTTTTAATATTATTTTAGCACATTTTATCATTCTTCACAGTGTTTTACAATGTTCAACCTGTTTTCACCATGTTTTACCGTATATCACCGTCTTCCACCATACATTTCTCCGTATTTAATCCCATTTCCGCGTTTAAACCGTTTTTTAATATTATTTTAGCACATTTTATCATTCTTCACAGTGTTTTACAATGTTAAACCTGTTTTCACCATGTTTTACCATAATTTACCGTCTTCCACCATACATTTCTCCGTATTTAATCCCATTTCCGCGTTTTAACCGTTTTTTAATATTATTTTAGCACATTTTATCATTCTTCACAGTGTTTTACAATGTTAAACCTGTTTTCACCATAATTTACCGTCTTCCACCATACATTTCTCCGTTTTTAATCTCATTTCCGCGTTTAAACCGTTTTTTAATATTATTTTAGCACATTTTATCATTTTTCACAGTGTTTCACAATGTTAAACCTGTTTTCACCATGTTTTACCGTATATTACCGCCTTCCACCATACATTTCTCCGTATTTAATCCCATTTCCGCGTTTAAACCGTTTTTTAATATTATTTTAGCACATTTTATCATTCTTCACAGTGTTTTACAATGTTAAACCTGTTTTCACCATGTTTTACCGTATATCACCGTCTTCCACCATACATTTCTCTGTATTTAATCCCATTTCCGCGTTTTAACCATTTTTAAATATTATTTTAGCACATTTTATCATTTTTCTCAGTGTTTTACAATGTTAAACCTGTTTTCACCATGTTTTACCGTATATCACCGTCTTCCACCATACATTTCTCCGTATTTAATCCCATTTCCGCGTTTTAACCGTTTTTTAATATTATTTTAGCACATTTTATCATTCTTCACAGTGTTTTACAATGTTCAACCTGTTTTCACCATGTTTTACCGTATATCACCGTCTTCCACCATACGTTTCTCCGTATTTAATCCCATTTCCGCGTTTTAACCGTTTTTTAATATTATTTTAGCACATTTTATCATTGTTCACAGTGTTTTACAATGTTAAACCTGTTTTCACCATGTTTTACCGTATATCACCGTCTTCCACCATACATTTCTCCGTATTTAATCCCATTTCCGCGTTTTAACCGTTTTTTAATATTATTCTAGCACATTTTATCATTCTTCACAGTGTTTTACAATGTTAAACCTGTTTTCACCATGTTTTACCATAATTTACCGTCTTCCACCATACATTTCTCCGTATTTAATCCCATTTCCGCGTTTTAACCGTTTTTTAATATTATTTTAGCACATTATATCATTCTTCACAGTGTTTTACAATGTTAAACCTGTTTTCACCATTTTTTACCGTATATCACCGTCTTCCACCATACATTTCTCCGTTTTTAATCTCATTTCCGCGTTTTAACCGTTTTTTAATATTATTTTAGCACATTTTATCATTTTCCACAGTGTTTTACAATGTAAAACCTGTTTTCACCATGTTTTATCGTATATCACCGTCTTCCACCATACATTTCTCCGTATTTAATCCCATTTCCTCGTTTCAACCGTTTTTTAATATTATTTTAGCACATTTTATCATTCTTCACAGTGTTTGACAATGTTAAACCTGTTTTCACCATGTTTTACCGTATATCACCCTCTTCCACCATACGTTTCTCCGTATTTAATCCCATTTCCGCGTTTTAACCGTTTTTTAATATTATTTTAGCACATTTTATCATTCTTCACAGTGTTTTACAATGTAAAACCTGTTTTCACCATGTTTTACCATAATTTACCGTCTTCCACCATACATTTCTCCGTATTTAATCCCATTTCCGCGTTTTAACCGTTTTTTAATATTATTTTAGCACATTTTATCATTCTTCACAGTGTTTTACAATGTTAAACCTGTTTTCACCATGTTTTACCATAATTTACCGTCTTCTACCATACATTTTTCCGTATTCAATCCAATTTCCGCGTTTTAACCGTTTTTTAATATTATTTTAGCACATTTTATCATTCTTCACAGTGTTTTACAATGTTAAACCTGTTTTCACCATGTTTTACCGTATATCACCGTCTTCCACCATACATTTCTCCGTATTTAATCCCATTTCCGCGTTTTAACCGTTTTTTAATATTATTTTAGCACATTTTATCATTCTTCACAGTGTTTTACAATGTTAAACCTGTTTTCACCATGTTTTACCATAATTTACCGTCTTCTACCATACATTTTTCCGTATTCAATCCCATTTCCGCGTTTTAACCGTTTTTTAATATTATTTTAGCACATTTTATCATTCGTCACAGTGTTTTACAATGTTAAACCTGTTTTTACCATGTTTTACCGTATATCACCGTCTTCCACCATACATTTCTCCGTATTTAATCCCATTTCCGCGTTTTAACCGTTTTTTAATATTATTTTAGCACATTTTATCATTCTTAACAGTGTTTTACAATGTTAAACCTGTTTTCACCATGTTTTACCGTATATCACCATCTTCCACCATACATTTCTCCGTATTTAATCCCATTTCCGCGTTTTATCCGTTTTTTAATATTATTTTAGCACATTATATCATTCTTCACAGTGTTTTACAATGTTAAACTTGTTTTCACCATGTTTTACGGTATATCACCGTCTTCCACCATACATTTCTCCGTATTTAATCCCATTTCCGCGTTTTTTCCGTTTTTTAATATTATTTTAGCACATTTTATCATTCTTCATAGTGTTTTACAATGTTAAACCTGTTTTCACCATGTTTTACCGTATATCACCGTCTTCCACCATACATTTCACCGTATTTAATCCCATTTCCGCGTTTTAACCGTTTTTTAATATTATTTAAGCACATTTTATCATTCTTCACAGTGTTTTACAATGTTAAACCTGTTTTCACCATGTTTTACCGTATATCACCGTCTTCCACCATACATTTCTCCGTATTTAATCCCATTTCCGCGTTTTAACCGTTTTTTAATATTATTTTAGCACATTTTATCATTCTTCACAGTGTTTTACAATGTAAAACCTGTTTTCACCATGTTTTACCGTATATCACCGTCTTCCACCATACATTTCTACGTATTTAATCCCATTTCCGCGTTTTATCCGTTTTTAAATATTATTTTAGCACATTTTATCATTCTTCACAGTGTTTTACAATGTTAAACCTGTTTTCACCATGTTTTACCGTATATCACCGTCTTCCACCATACATTTCTCCGTATTTAATCCCATTTCCGCGTTTAAACCGTTTTTTAATATTATTTTAGCACATTTTATCATTCTTCACAGTGTTTTACAATGTTCAACCTGTTTTCACCATGTTTTACCGTATATCACCGTCTTCCACCATACATTTCTCCGTATTTAATCCCATTTCCGCGTTTAAACCGTTTTTTAATATTATTTTAGCACATTTTATCATTCTTCACAGTGTTTTACAATGTTAAACCTGTTTTCACCATGTTTTACTATAATTTACCGTCTTCCACCATACATTTCTCCGTATTTAATCCCATTTCCGCGTTTTAACCGTTTTTTAATATTATTTTAGCACATTTTATCATTCTTCACAGTGTTTTACAATGTTAAACCTGTTTTCACCATGTTTTACCATAATTTACCGTCTTCCACCATACATTTCTCCGTTTTTAATCTCATTTCCGCGTTTAAACCGTTTTTTAATATTATTTTAGCACATTTTATCATTTTTCACAGTGTTTCACAATGTTAAACCTGTTTTCACCATGTTTTACCGTATATTACCGCCTTCCACCATACATTTCTCCGTATTTAATCCCATTTCCGCGTTTTATCCGTTTTTAAATATTATTTTAGCACATTTTATCATTCTTCACAGTGTTTTACAATGTTAAACCTGTTTTCACCATGTTTTACCGTATATCACCGTCTTCCACCATACATTTCTCTGTATTTAATCCCATTTCCGCGTTTTAACCATTTTTAAATATTATTTTAGCACATTTTATCATTTTTCTCAGTGTTTTACAATGTTAAACCTGTTTTCACCATGTTTTACCGTATATCACCGTCTTCCACCATACATTTCTCCGTATTTAATCCCATTTCCGCGTTTTAACCGTTTTTTAATATTATTTTAGCACATTTTATCATTCTTCACAGTGTTTTACAATGTTCAACCTGTTTTCACCATGTTTTACCGTATATCACCGTCTTCCACCATACGTTTCTCCGTATTTAATCCCATTTCCGCGTTTTAACCGTTTTTTAATATTATTTTAGCACATTTTATCATTGTTCACAGTGTTTTACAATGTTAAACCTGTTTTCACCATGTTTTACCGTATATCACCGTCTTCCACCATACATTTCTCCGTATTTAATCCCATTTCCGCGTTTTAACCGTTTTTTAATATTATTCTAGCACATTTTATCATTCTTCACAGTGTTTTACAATGTTAAACCTGTTTTCACCATGTTTTACCATAATTTACCGTCTTCCACCATACATTTCTCCGTATTTAATCCCATTTCCGCGTTTTAACCGTTTTTTAATATTATTTTAGCACATTTTATCATTCTTCACAGTGTTTTACAATGTTAAACCTGTTTTCACCATTTTTTACCGTATATCACCGTCTTCCACCATACATTTCTCCGTTTTTAATCTCATTTCCGCGTTTTAACCGTTTTTTAATATTATTTTAGCACATTTTATCATTTTCCACAGTGTTTTACAATGTAAAACCTGTTTTCACCATGTTTTATCGTATATCACCGTCTTCCACCATACACTTCTCCGTATTTAATCCCATTTCCTCGTTTCAACCGTTTTTTAATATTATTTTAGCACATTTTATCATTCTTCACAGTGTTTGACAATGTTAAACCTGTTTTCACCATGTTTTACCGTATATCACCCTCTTCCACCATACTTTTCTCCGTATTTAATCCCATTTCCGCGTTTTAACCGTTTTTTAATATTATTTTAGCACATTTTATCATTCTTCACAGTGTTTTACAATGTAAAACCTGTTTTCACCATGTTTTACCATAATTTACCGTCTTCCACCATACATTTCTCCGTATTTAATCCCATTTCCGCGTTTTAACCGTTTTTTAATATTATTTTAGCACATTTTATCATTCTTCACAGTGTTTTACAATGTTAAACCTGTTTTCACCATGTTTTACCATAATTTACCGTCTTCTACCATACATTTTTCCGTATTCAATCCAATTTCCGCGTTTTAACCGTTTTTTAATATTATTTTAGCACATTTTATCATTCTTCACAGTGTTTTACAATGTTAAACCTGTTTTCACCATGTTTTACCGTATATCACCGTCTTCCACCATACATTTCTCCGTATTTAATCCCATTTCCGCGTTTTAACCGTTTTTTAATATTATTTTAGCACATTTTATCATTCTTCACAGTGTTTTACAATGTTAAACCTGTTTTCACCATGTTTTACCATAATTTACCGTCTTCTACCATACATTTTTCCGTATTCAATCCCATTTCCGCGTTTTAACCGTTTTTTAATATTATTTTAGCACATTTTATCATTCGTCACAGTGTTTTACAATGTTAAACCTGTTTTTACCATGTTTTACCGTATATCACCGTCTTCCACCATACATTTCTCCGTATTTAATCCCATTTCCGCGTTTTAACCGTTTTTTAATATTATTTTAGCACATTTTATCATTCTTAACAGTGTTTTACAATGTTAAACCTGTTTTCACCATGTTTTACCGTATATCACCATCTTCCACCATACATTTCTCCGTATTTAATCCCATTTCCGCGTTTTATCCGTTTTTTAATATTATTTTAGCACATTATACCATTCTTCACAGTGTTTTACAATGTTAAACTTGTTTTCACCATGTTTTACGGTATATCACCGTCTTCCACCATACATTTCTCCGTATTTAATCCCATTTCCGCGTTTTTACCGTTTTTAAATATTATTTTAGCACATTTTATCATTCTTCATAGTGTTTTACAATGTTAAACCTGTTTTCACCATGTTTTACCGTATATCACCGTCTTCCACCATACATTTAACCGTATTTAATCCCATTTCCGCGTTTTAACCGTTTGTTAATATTATTTAAGCACATTTTATCATTCTTCACAGTGTTTTACAATGTTAAACCTGTTTTCACCATGTTTTACCGAATATCACCGTCTTCCACCATACATTTCTCCGTATTTAATCCCATTTCCGCGTTTTAACCGTTTTTTAATATTATTTTAGCACATTTTATCATTCTTCACAGTGTTTTACAATGTAAAACCTGTTTTCACCATGTTTTACCGTATATCACCGTCTTCCACCATACATTTCTACGTATTTAATCCCATTTCCACGTTTTATCCGTTTTTAAATATTATTTTAGCACATTTTATCATTCTTCACAGTGTTTTACAATGTTAAACCTGTTTTCACCATGTTTTACCGTATATCACTGTCTTCCACCATACATTTCTCCGTATTTAATCCCATTTCCGCGTTTTAACCGTTTTTTAATATTATTTTAGCACATTTTATCATTCTTCACAGTGTTTTACAATGTTAAACCTGTTTTCACCATGTTTTACTGTATATCACCGACTTCCACCATACATTTCTCCGTATTTAATCCCATTTCCGCGTTTTATCCGCTTTTTAATATTATTTTAGCACATTTTATCATTCTTCACAGTGTTTTACAATGTTAAACCTGTTTTCACCATGTTTTACCTTATATCACCGTCTTCCACCATACATTTCTCCGTATTTAATCCCATTTCCGCGTTTTAACCGTTTTTTAATAATATTTTAGCACATTTTATCATTCTTAACAGTGTTTTACAATGTTAAACCTGTTTTCACCATGTTTTACCGTATATCACCATCTTCCACCATACATTTCTCCGTATTTAATCCCATTTCCGCGTTTTATCCGTTTTTTAATATTATTTTAGCACATTATATCATTCTTCACAGTGTCTTACAATGTTAAACTTGTTTTCACCATGTTTTACCGTATATCACCGTCTTCCACCATACATTTCTCCGTATTTAATCCCATTTCCGCGTTTTTACCGTTTTTTAATATTATTTTAGCACATTTTATCATTCTTCACAGTGTTTTACAATGTTAAACCTGTTTTCAACATGTTTTACCATAATTTACCGTCTTCCACCATACATTTCTCCGTATTTAATCCCATTTCCGCGTTTTAACCGTTTTTTAATATTATTTTAGCACATTTTATCATTCTTCACAGTGTTTTACTATTTTAAACCTGTTTTCACCATGTTTTACCATAATTTACCGTCTTCCACCATACATTTCTCCGTATTCAATCCCATTTCCGCGTTTTAACTGTTTTTTAATATTATTTTATCACATTTTATCATTCTTCACAGTGTTTTACAATGTTAAACCTGTTTTCAACATGTTTTTTCCGTATATCACCGTCTTCCACCATACATTTCTCCGTATTTAATCCTATTTCCGCGTTTTAACCGTTTTTTAATATTATTTTAGAACATTTTATCATTCTTCACAGTGTTTTACAATGTTAAACCTGTTTTCACCATGTTTTACCGTATATCACCGTCTTCCACCATACATTTCTCCGTATTTAATCCCATTTCCGCGTTTTAACCGTTTTTTTTTTATATTATTTTAGCACATTTTATTATTCTTCACAGTGTTTTACAATGTCAAACCTGTTTTCACCATGTTTTACCGTATATCACCATCTTCCACCATACATTTCTCCGTATTTAATCCCATTTCCGCGTTTTAACCGTTTTTTAATATTATTTTAGCACATTTTATCATTCTTCACAGTGTTTGACAATGTTAAACCTGTTTTCACCATGTTTTACCGTATATCACCGTCTTCCACCATACATTTCTCCGTATTTAATCCCATTTCCGCGTTTTAACCGTTTTTTAATATTATTTTAGCACATTTTATCATTCTTAACAGTGTTTTACAATGTTAAACCTGTTTTCACCATGTTTTACCGTATATCACCATCTTCCACCATACATTTCTCCGTATTTAATCCCATTTCCGCGTTTTATCCGTTTTTTAATATTATTTTAGCACATTATACCATTCTTCACAGTGTTTTACAATGTTAAACTTGTTTTCACCATGTTTTACGGTATATCACCGTCTTCCACCATACATTTCTCCGTATTTAATCCCATTTCCGCGTTTTTACCGTTTTTTAATATTATTTTAGCACATTTTATCATTCTTCATAGTGTTTTACAATGTTAAACCTGTTTTCACCATGTTTTACCGTATATCACCGTCTTCCACCATACATTTCACCGTATTTAATCCCATTTCCGCGTTTTAACCGTTTTTTAATATTATTTAAGCACATTTTATCATTCTTCACAGTGTTTTACAATGTTAAACCTGTTTTCACCATGTTTTACCGAATATCACCGTCTTCCACCATACATTTCTCCGTATTTAATCCCATTTCCGCGTTTTAACCGTTTTTTAATATTATTTTAGCACATTTTATCATTCTTCACAGTGTTTTACAATGTAAAACCTGTTTTCACCATGTTTTACCGTATATCACCGTCTTCCACCATACATTTCTACGTATTTAATCCCATTTCCACGTTTTATCCGTTTTTAAATATTATTTTAGCACATTTTATCATTCTTCACAGTGTTTTACAATGTTAAACCTGTTTTCACCATGTTTTACCGTATATCACCGTCTTCCACCATACATTTCTCCGTATTTAATCCCATTTCCGCGTTTTAACCGTTTTTTAATATTATTTTAGCACATTTTATCATTCTTCACAGTGTTTTACAATGTTAAACCTGTTTTCACCATGTTTTACTGTATATCACCGACTTCCACCATACATTTCTCCGTATTTAATCCCATTTCCGCGTTTTATCCGCTTTTTAATATTATTTTAGAACATTTTATCATTCTTCACAGTGTTTTACAATGTTAAACCTGTTTTCACCATGTTTTACCTTATATCACCGTCTTCCACCATACATTTCTCCGTATTTAATCCCATTTCCGCGTTTTAACCGTTTTTTAATAATATTTTAGCACATTTTATCATTCTTCACAGTGTTTTACAATGTTAAACCTGTTTTCACCATGTTTTACTATAATTTACCGTCTTCCACCATACATTTCTCCGTATTTAATCCCATTTCCGCGTTTTAACTGTTTTTTAATATTATTTTAGCACATTTTATCATTCTTCACAGTGTTTTACAATGTTAAACCTGTTTTCACCATGTTTTACCGTATATCACCGTCTTCCACCATACATTTCTCCGTTTTTAATCTCATTTCCGCGTTTTAACCGTTTTTTAATATTATTTTAGCACATTTTATCATTCTTCACAGTGTTTTACAATGTTAAACCTGTTTTCACCATGTTTTTTTCCATAATTTACCGTCTTCCACCATACATTTCTCCGTATTTAATCCCATTTCCGCGTTTTAACCGTTTTTTAATATTATTTTAGCACATTTTATCATTCTTCACAGTGTTTTACAATGTTAAACCTGTTTTCACCATGTTTTACCATAATTTACCGTCTTCCACCATACATTTCTCCGTATTTAATCCCATTTCCGCGTTTCAACCGTTTTTTTATATTATTTTAGCACATTTTATCATTCTTCACAGTGTTTTACAATATTAAACCTGTTTTCACCATGTTTTACCATAATTTACCGTCTTCTACCATACATTTCTCCGTACTTAATCCCATTTCCGCGTTTTAACCGTTTTTTAATATTATTTTGGCACATTTTATCATTCTTCACAGTGTTTTACAATGTTAAACCTGTTTTCACCATGTTTTACCGTATATCACCGTCTTCCACCATACATTTCTCCGTATTTAATCCCATTTCCGCGTTTTAACCGTTTTTTAATATTATTTTAGCACATTTTATCATTCTTCACAGTGTTTTATAAAGTTAAACCTGTTTTCACCAAGTTTTACCGTATTTCACCGTCTTCCATTATTTCAGTGTGAGGAAAACTGTGGAGAACGATACAGCCACTAAGCATTACAATATAAACAACTTTCAGAAATATTTATCGCACTATTTATGTCTTAGCGACTGATCGGATAGGGAGAAACTGCTTGAGGGAGATCTTTTGACTTCTCCAGCCGGACTCTCTCGATTACTTCCTACCCACCACTCACACATTTTATTTTCCCAGAATTTCCTCTCCTTCCTTTCCCTATACACAGTACCTACCACACAGTATCTCAAAATTAGACATAGGCTCAGACTTACGACATCTTTTTCTTCCTGTGTATAACGACTGTAAAAACATTTTTTTTACCAGCAATAATATAATTTTCCTCACTATTTACATTCTATCTATTCTTACAACATACATTCATTGAATTTGGAATTGTAAAAAAACTATATGGAGAGTCTAGGAAACGGAATATGGATAGTCTTAAACGGAAACTAGTTTATTCATAATAGTTTTTAAAAGAACTTCTAAATTGTTTGAAGCTGCTTGTTCAAGCTGTTTTAAATATACAAGCACCGTGGTAATAAGTTAAGTTTTTTGCACGCAGTTTTGAGGATGGACCACCAAACAACTCGATCATGACACACTGCGTCATCTGATACATAGGTATCCTTGTTTTATTCTAACTCTAGACATTAGAAACGATTAGGTATAAAAGCAACACTTGGAGACTGGCAAGAAACATAAATAAATATAAATACATTATTGTTAAAGCTAACATGTGAACAGTACCATACTTAATAAAGTGACATTTTAATTTTTTTCTTTAACTAACACAGATAATAATAATTTCTGGTAACATCGATTAAATCGATATCTGCGTGGACTAGATCATGTTTAGAAGTCACAAAGCGGTCCTCATTTTTTTGGCTGAATATACTAAAAGTCCCCACACTACGTACATACACTGAAATGTATTTTATCAGTGAATAGTATTTGTAAAAATATCCAATAAATAATTGATCAGGCACAATGACGTCAACCTATACCGATAATAGGTATAACAATTTCGAAATATATTTGCTTTGCATCTCTGTGAAAATAATAGTATTTTGATTTAAGAACAGAGAATTTAAATTTATATTTGTGGTTTTGAAAACCTTCAGCAAAGGGGCAGAATTAATTAATATAGGCCGTTAAAAATCAGAAAACACGTTTTTGCTTTATTATATTCTTTCAGATGGCATTGTATATCAATTTAACGACATTAAAAGCATTATTATGTTTAGTATTCTATTTAATCCAACTAACATTTACACCAAGTAGCACAATAAATCTCTTGCAATATTATTTACAGTCGGTATCTTCAACACGATAAAATAAAATAGAAGAGAGAAAATTTTTTGTTTTGAATAAAAATGTGTAGACTTTTCCTCTCCTTATTTTTCATTGCCAAATTAATTAGTGTTAGTACATGAAAACAGTATGATCAATATCCACGAGAATATTTCTTATCAGCAAAGCAACTTTCGGCTAATTATTCCAGTGGGTTAATCGTTTTCCCTAACTCAGTTGTGCCCTCGTTAAAATAAGAGTAGAATGATTTTTCTCTTTCAAGAGTAGCTAATTGGTTGGTGCCGGGCCGAAAAAAAGATTCGAGGGGTGATAGCATGACTTGGCTTGGCTCTATTCCTCCGTACAAACAGTGCGTGATGTTTCAAAACAAACATTCTAGATTCATTGGAAAAACCTTTACACCAGCTTAACGGCTAGACGCAAATGTTTCATACTCTGCATACTGCTTGAAATGCCTGTCTATGCAGGCAGCTACAACAGTTTTTTTTTTAAATAATTTTTTTTAACTACAATATCAAGTTTGTGAACGTTAACTATTAATTTTATTGTTTTTTTGTTTAATAATACCCATTACTATTTTAAAATATCTTTTAAAACTTAAAAAAGTAATAGTTTGACTCAGTAATGAACTTTCCTACCAGGAATTAAATTTAAAATCTCACCAACGCCGCAAATACCGATCGGGTAGGACCGACATCTCACATAATCGTCAAACGGAGCAAAGCAAATAGACGAGGTTAATATTACTAAGTGTATTAATACATAAGGACAAAGAATCTCTTATGTTTATAAGCCATGAATTACTGATTCTAATCTTTTCTACCACTGATCTACTCTTATTCTACTCCTATTTTAATCTTTTCTACTGTTTTTACTCTTTTATTACTATTTTATATTATGTTCTACTAATATCTCCTGTTTCAACCTTCAACTATTCTTACTCTACTCTCTTCTTATATATACTCTTCGTTACATAGTTGACAGATTTAGCTATGCGCATCATCCCTTGGCCTATAAGCATATCGCTCGCCATACAATCTCAATGGAAATGTATGGCGAGCGATAGGCTGAAATAGGCAAAGCCACAAAAAATAATGCAATCATAACGTGGTCTGTCGCAGGCTTTAATCATATTGAAAACATCGCATCTCACTCCTAATAGTTCGGATAAATTTAATGTAATTTGAACTTAAAAGAGCAATTTATCAACTTTCTTACAGACCTCACATTTCAATTTTTTCCAACTCCGAGTGATAAGAATGGAGAAAACGATACAGTGAAAAGTTTTCCAAAGTAATCGCTCGTCAGACCACGAAATATTTTGATAGTACAGTCAAGTTAAACATGAAAAGGGGGTTGTGCTTGCAAAAGGTCCAGTCATTTTGAATTTTTTATATGTTGTTAGAACCTAAACCAGTATTAAAAAAAAAATGCAACTTCGAAAGTGCTGTGCGAGCGGCGGTGGACCTAAAAAACCAGGAAATTATCAGTTTTTGCTCAATATCTCAGTAAAGGAAGGGTCTGATCGGTGTAGTTTTCACTCATACTTTTAAAGTAGACTAAATTTCCTATAATTTGAAACCAAAGCAAGCTATACACAGCCATTGGTTTTCAAGATACAGTTCTTCAAAAATAGGCAATTTTTTCCAAAAAGTGAAATTTTTTCTAAATGGTCACTTATTGTGTAAAATAATTTCTAAAATACTCATACCACGTCAAATATTATAGGAAATAAAGTTGGTGTTAATTTAATTAGCTTTCATTTGAGACTAAATAAATATCTGTTAACTCAACGGTTCTCTCAAAAATGGCAGATAACCAAAAACAGTCATAAGTGGATTTTGGGTGAAATGCAAATAAACTGTTCTCACGCCTTTTTATGGTTTTATTTATCAAACAGTTAACACATTTTTGATGAAAAAAAGAAAATATCGGGAATCACGTCATCTTCAAACATTGTTTTATATACCTACATACTAAAATGCTTGTACAAACATCATGGTACCTACTATAAGGACAAATTACATGTAACACAAAATATAAAACTAATATAAATCATGTAGGTATTGTGTCTTGGTTGCCAAATCATGTATTTCTTTGTATCTTAGCTGGGAGAGGCGCCCAGTCTGTAGTTGGGTCATGTTCTTCGTCCGAGCATTTCAGCTCCACATCCGGGACGTTAATGCAAAATTTGCCACCGCATGACTGACAGAGGACTGAGCAGTAGAGCCCAGCCTTTCTACACGAGCAGCTCCCAGAGAATCCTTTCTTGCATTTACATGATTTTTTTTTGCAAAAGGGCAGGAGGTGCGGGATCCATCGTGGTGGGGATGGGGGTTAGTCTTTGAGAAGACAGCTTCCATCTCCATTCAGTGGGATTCAAGTTGACTCCCCGCCACTTCTGCACTTGGAGGTAGCACCTTGCTGCATGGTGGCCTGCAGCATCTTCCGTCGGTGGCAAACGGGCGAGGTTAATGTTTGTTGATGTGACAAACTTCTCATACCTCAGGAAATCCAAAGCATCCCTCGCGATGTCACCCCCATATAGAGCCACGAAGCACTCGATGCCTGCTTCACTCACGGCTTGTGGGGTAGAGTGTGGCCGAAGGAAGACCTCCACTTGCTCAGCAAGTGGTTCACTCTTGCTCAGAAGTGTGCTGATTTTGGTCTTTCCTTGGCCAAACGGTGCTGAGGTGGTATCGCACCCGGCAAACGCGTGAATAAATAGTACCGTTCCTGGTAATTGTCGGGAGTCCTGGTTGTTGTAGGAGGTCGTAGAGTAGTGACAGCAACAGCTTTACCCTTCGTGCTCTTCTGAAGATAGACGTTTGTCTCTTCAGCGCCTAAACCATTGAGAAGAACGAGCAGGTCGACATCTTCTCCCACTATGACGACCCGATCGGCATCTGCTCTTTTTGATAACGCCATCATGACGATCTCTCGATCAGCATCTTCTTCGGCAACAGCCACTTCTACTCCCTCCTTCTGAAAGGCGTCACAGAGAAGAGTTATAAGGCGTCTCTTATTGTTTTCATTGCCCAATACAAGCTCTTGAGCAATTTGAATTACTGTGGATTCATCGAACGTCAATTCGTAGCTGGAATGAGCTGCGTAGCGCCGGAGTCGTTCCGCTGTTTTGGTGTTTTTTGGTAGCATCTTTGGGGTAGCCGTCAAAAACGATGGAGACGTTCTTACCAAAGTGGTTTCGGACGTAGGTAGTATAACGCGCCAAAAGTGCTCAAACCGTGCTTTTTAGCTGCCACACGACCTTGTGCAAGAGGTAGCCACCATCCAAAATGACGTGAGTGCTGGCATCTATCGGCGTGTGGCTGGAAAGAGGAGTGAAGGCAGAGTACAGAGTAGATTTTGTGCCCTTGCGCATCCCTTGATTATTGAACAGAGACATCGGGAACGGGGCCAACTCATACTTGAAGTCATCCTGTAAATCTTGTTCAGATTTCTTTGCAATACACACTCACTGAAAAAATATGAGCGGATCCACAGCCACTCTTCTGTTTTTGTCCGGCAGTTTAACGGTTGAGGTGATCGATGCCAGCGTGGTTACTTTATTTTTCCGTTTTATTACTACCTTGTCGTACATTTTCCCCACAATTTTCATCACTTCTTCCGTTCCAACTCTCTGGGCTGTGTGGCAATTAATTTCAGGACCTGCCAGTAAACCACTACTGATAGAAATTAAACTGTTAGTTTTGGGAAAAGGAGGGTGGAGAGCAAACCAGTTTTTTAGTTTTTCCACATCACTATTATCTCAGATGATTCGAGATGGTCTCATGTCTACATGCTGCTCTCCAGTAGGACATGATAAGCTGCAAAAACTTTCCAGTTTTTTACAAATGTTCAATATAAACACCATTCCTGTTGTCCACCTTGCCCGAACACTAATGGGTACTTCAAATTTGAAATAGTCGTAATTATTTTATAACCCTAGGATAAACCCACGATGATTAATGGATTTACTTCACAGCACAATAAAACGATAAAAAGACGCGAGAACAGTTTATTTGCATTTTATCTAAAACCCACTTATGACTGTTTTTGGTTATCTGCCATTTTTGAGAGAACCGTTTAGTCTACAGATATCAATTTAGTCTCAAATAAAATATTATTAAATTTACAACAACTTTATTTTACACAATATTTGACGTTGGATCCTTACAAAATAAGTGTCCATTTCGAAAAAATTTCACTTTTTAGAAAAAATTGCCTATTTTTGAAGAACTGTATCTTGGAAACCAATGGCTTTATATATCTTGCTTTGGTCTCAAATTATAGAAAATTTAGTCTACTTCAAAAGTATAAAGAACAACTACACCGGTCAGACCCTTCCTTTACTGAGATATTGTGCAAAATCTGAAAAAAATCCGAAAATTTCCTGGTTTTTTAGGTCCACCGCCGCTCGCACAGCACTTTCGAAGTTGCAATTTTTTTTTTAATACTGGTTTAGGTTCTAACAACATATAAAAAAATCAGAATGACTGGACCTTTTGCAAGCACGGATGTACATCTTGACTGGACTATGACGGAACTTCCTTGATATTCTTACAAACTTTTTCATAATTGAAATCAATAAAAAACTTCGTTTTTACCACTTTTATTGTTTATTACCAACATGTTTCATGAGCAACGCTCACTTCTTCAGGGTTTTTAATAAAACTTTTTTCATAATATTATGATAAACGATTTAACCCTGGAGAATTTTTAAAAACTACAGATTGAGATTTAGATTTTTAAATAGATGTAAGAGCATTAGAGCTTTTGTTTAAATAAGCAATTTAAAAATATATTTTTAACTCCACACAGGAGATCATGAGGAAATTAAATTCCCAATTGTCGTCTTTGGGGATGCTGTGTGGAGGGTATTTTTGGGGTGAGGAGGTAAATTGAAATACTGTTAGAACAAGGACAACATTCCCACTTGACCCCTGTGCTCTAAAGCAGGGGTCTCAAACCTTTTTGTCGCAGCGGACCGGTGTTTGATAATTTCGCCGCGGCCCACTGTGGGTAGGGGAGGATTACAATGGGGGGGGGATCACATTGAATGTAGATTTTTGAAATTTATTATTTTAAATGAAATGTTATCTCACAGAGATATATAAAAAATAAAAATAAACAGTAAAGATAAATTTATTAAAAATAAACAATAAACATAAAATAATAAATTGTGGTTCCTAACCATAAGGAATATTAAGGATATTTTGGTTTTTTTTCAAAATTTTATACAAAAATATAATATGATTTCATATTTTTACTGAATGCCAAATCAAAGAGAAACCTAAGCTTGGAAACAGGATGGTTTCATCTGGGGACAATAGGAGATAGTGACACCCAAAGTGTCTTGCTGATGTCAAGTTTGTTTCCTTGTTTTGTTTTGATTGCTGTCACTGCTTCACACAGATAGGATGAAAGAAATGGCAATAGGGATTTTATTGCTGTGGTGGCAATATCAGGGTACTTCGTCATGACTCTGATCCTGAAAACCGGCAGAGTTGTAGTCTCGATAGTTTTAAGGCTGCCGTCATTTGCAATATCCAGCAGTTGGTCTTCTTCTTTCACAGGCATGCTAGATTTTAATGGGTCTCGGATCCTTACCAGTCCGTGGGTCATTTTTTGTTGGGAAGCAGCTCTCAAACTCTTTCAAAAGTAAAGAGAGGTGATCTTGCACCAACTGGGAGAATGATTTCTCTGTCTCAGTCTCGCCTAAAATTCCCGCCAATATCTGGAATATGTCCAAAACGCCTCTGTTCAAGCGCCGTTCCCACAACTCCAGTTTAGCTTTAAATGCAGCTATTTTGTCTGCAACTAGAAAATAATTGTCATTTTACCCTGAAGGGACAGATTTAGCTCATTGAGCAGGCTGAATATGTCACACAGATGAGCCAGTTTTGCGACCCATACCTTGTCACTGAAATGGGCTGCCAGCGGTGACTTCATTTCTGAGAGAAATCTTAACAATGGCTCTCGTAATTGAAATACTCTGGTTAGCGATTTCCCTCTGGATAACCTTGTAACCTGCGTCCATCTCCTCACAAATCTGCTCAAACAGGCACGAGTTAAGGGCTTGTGCTTTGATGTGGTTAATAACTTTAACGACATCATTCAATACGCTATTGAATTTCGGTGACATTTTTCGGCTTGCAAGCATTTCTCTGGGAATGATACAATGCGTAGATTCACTCTCAGGTGCAACCTCCTTAATCCGAGCAGTATTTTTTTTAATATTTTTTTTTTACTTTATTTATTTTCATTTCTTTACATATATTATACATAATAATAGACAGTAAATAATAACATAATATATGGTGGTGCGCAAATCTTTCATTCGCAATTGTGCGGGGGGTTGCGGATGCGGTGGTGCGATATAGACTAAGACAAAGAAAAAAACGAATTGAATTGCCTTAGTGTTTGCAAGAGGAAATGATTGGGAAAGGCCAAAGACTAACCCTGGTCTCGTCCTCCATAAGCCGCTGGTTTTTTTCACTTATCAGTTTGCATACAATTAACATTCGCTCACTTAACACAAAACAAAAAACAGTGAAATTCACTGCGGCGGGTAAAACGTTTCACTGGGCGATGTGTGCTCCAAACAGTCACAGCCGAGTTCAAACATATGCGGGTTTTTCAAGATGACACAAATGTTCGCGGTAAGAATGCAACGATAACAATGCTCCTTGTCTTTGGGCCCGGATCAAGGAAAGGGGACAAGGGGCAAAAGGGGGGTAAAGGGTACACATTTTAAGGCTATTCAATTTTAAACCTCACGCGCAACTATCTCCCCCGCCTTGAAAGGGTGCGAAATCACCCCTTTTAAAACCGCATTGTCATGGCATTTATCATATAAACAAATTAACATAACCTACAGTTATCCTAAATTTCCTAACCTACATTGACTAAACCTAATGCTACTAGACTACTATTGAGTTGGCAAAGGGTATAGCCGTATTACTGGGCGAATATAAGATCTCAGCACTGTTCTGACACGAGCAACACGAATTACTCCATCTTTTGCGGGGAAAACTTCATCAATAACAGCTAACGGCCAACGTAATGGTGGGGCGTTTTCAGTTCCCACTATTACTACTAAGCCGACCTTTACTGGATTAATAGGAGTATTCCATTTTGGACGTATTTGCAAAGTATGCAAATAATCTAATCTCCATCGCTTCCAGAATGATTGAATTAATTTATCGAGTAAATCATGACGCGATAGAAGGTTTAAATTATCCTTCTCGATTTCCCTGGCGGGCAGGTGTTTTAAGGGAGTTGTCGTCAAGAAGTGAGCTGGCGTTAACGCAAGGGGCTTGGAGGGGTCTGAAAAGAGCGTTCTACACAATGGCCTCGTATTCAGAATGGTTTCTACTTGTGCAAGTACTGTAGTTGCCTCTTCAAACGATAGAATCTGATCTCCTATTACTCGAAAAAGATGAGTCTTCATACTTTTAATATTGGATTCCCAATTTCCTCCAAAGTGGGGTGCTATTGGCGCATTCAAATGCCAGCTTATTCTATTATTGGCCAAAATACTTGCGAATTCTTCACCAAAATGTGAAGATGACGAAAATGCGTTCAATTCATTCAATTTTCTCTTGGCTCCTACAAAGTTAGTTCCGTTGTCTGAGTATAAATTTGACACAGGACCACGCCTAGAAAGAAATCGTTTGAATGCGTTCAGAAAACATTCGGTGCTCAAACTTGACGCCAATTCAAGGTGTTTAGCTCTTGTTGTCAAACACACAAATAAGCAAATATACGCCTTTTGAGAACGAATTCCACGTCCACGTGATACGGTTACCCTTAAAGGCCCGGCAAAGTCTATACCCACATGCGTAAATGGTTTTATAGACTGAATGACACGAAAATCTCTATGATCCGCCATTAAAGGTGCAATTGTTTTAGGGCGTAGCCGAAAACACGAATTGCATTTATGTACTCGATTTCGAATTAAACTATGGGCTGACAGTATCCAATATTTTTGCCTCAAAATAGACATTAATAATGCGGGACCCGAGTGACAATGAATTTTATGATAATGATCAACCAACAAATTTAAAACGTGATCCTTTCGCGGGAGAACTATGGGGTGCTTTTGATCATAATTTAAATCCGAATTAACTAAACGACCTCCCAACCTTATGAGTCCGTCATTCAAGAACGGTCTCAAACGTTGAAATACGGGTTTACACGTTTTTCCTTGTTGTAGATTTATCAATTCCCCGTGAAAGTACGCTCGTTGTATTTCGCGTAATATTTTAAGCTCAACGAACTCTAAATCTGACCCACTTATATATTTTCGATATGGCAACACCTTAAGAAAACGAAATACGTAAACCAAACATCGTAATAATTTATTCCACGAGGAAAAGCGCTTTGACAGGGTTAGAATATCATATTCTTCTAAACCAGAAGTCATTACTAACGAAATAGACTTCTGTTTGGGTAGTTCTGTCACCATGGTAACATCAAATGTGGTAATGGGCCACCGATCAGGCCTCAATTTCATCCACGGTGGGCCATGAAACCATAGCGGGTGATCTCAAATTTGATTGGGGTTAAGCCCTCGTGACAGACAATCAGCGGGATTATCTGTGCCTGCGATATGATTAAAACAGGTAGCTGATAATTCAGATTGAATTTTAGCAACTTTATTAGCCACGAATGTCCCCCAACGGTGCGGAGAAGACTGAATCCAACAAAGTGCTACAGTGGAATCAGTAAATGCGTATATATTTTCAATTTTCAAGCGTTTTTCTAAGGTTTCTACTGCGTTATGCATTAATTTTGCAAGTATTAATGCAGCGCAAAGTTCTAATCGTGCGAGAGAAACAATTTTCACATGAGAAACCTTTGATTTTGCACAAGCAACATGTACTGAAATTGCTTCATGATTTTGGACATGGAAATACACTATACCACCATATGCCTTTTTGCTGGCATCTGCGAAACCAACAATGGTTACGATGCTACTGGACGTGATGCCAGTATGGCGCGGAATTTTTATTCTATTTAGTGAGAAAAGTTCCTCACAGAATTGCGTCCATATCCTTACAATATCGTCGGGAGGCTCATCATCCCAATTGCATTTGTGTAGCCACAATTGTTTAATTAAAAGCTTGTCATATAAAACGACAGGCGCGATGAAGCCCATAATATCCCATATTTTTGCGACACAAGACAATATATTTCGTTTTGTACAACCTGTTTTAGGTGTAGAAGTGACGAACGAGAATAAATCGGAATTCGGTGACCAGTATAAGCCCAATATTTTATGCATGCTTACTTCATCAAATTCCTTTATCGCTGATAAGCGATGCGAATCTGGAATAGATTCCAGAACATCTTGCGAATTGCTGGTCCACTTGACAAGGTCAAATTGGCCAGTCTTCAATAATGCAATTAACTGAGAGTACGTTTCCTTTGCACCCTCTTCAGTTTCCATACTATATACAAAATCATCCATTTATAAAAATTCTTCAATAATTTTCTTAACCTCAGGAAAAGCTTCTCCTTCATCGGAGGCCAATTGCCTGATAGTGCGTAAAGCTTGAAATGGGCTGGATGTAAGACCAAAACAAACGCGGTTAAACTCATAAGTTTTAATATCTTCGCTGGGCGAGAAGCGATACAAGATTCGTTGATATCTCCGATCACTATCTTTCACTCCTATACACAAAAACATTTTGCGTATATCAGCTGAGAGAGCTATTGGGAATACACGAAAATTCATAATTATATTAAATAAATTTCCCTGTAAATTTTCCCCACTACATAAAATATTATTCAATGACACGGATGTGCTTGTTTTTGCGCTAGCGTCCATGACTTTTCTCAATTTGGTCGTGATTTTATCCTCTCGTACAACTCCATGGTGCGGAATTATGTATGAGCAATCTCATTTCCTTCATTTGAAGTGCTGAGAGTCAAATAATCCTTCTCTAAATATTCATTGATAATATTATGATAAGCTTCTCTTAATTTTGGAGAGGCTTCCAATTTACGTTCAAGGCATAAAAAAACGTTTCTTTGCCATTGCAAATGAATCCCCAAGGGTTAAAACATCCCCTTTAAATGGCAAAGTTACTATATATCTTCCATTTTCAGGATCTTTTGTGGTTGTTCTTTGATATATTTCCTCACATTCACGATCTTCAGGACTTTTAATAGACGGTACGTTTACCTCTTCTGATTCCCAAAATCTTTTGAGACAAATATCATCTGGTTCTTCTAGCATGGCACAACAAGATACGCTAACATTATCCTCAACCCGAGTTGGTGCTGATCCCAAAATAACGTATCCTAGAACTGTTTCTAAAGCATGCAGATTATACCTCTGAAAAGAGTCTTGAACCCTTTTTGACAACAGGAGATGCGGGAAGAGCTGGGCTCCTAGCAACATGTCAATATCTCCTGGTTCTCCATATGACTCATCCGCCAACGGTAAGTCATTCAAATATGACAATGAAGGTACATCAACTTTGGCGGTAGGTAAGCGCTCTGTAACTTTATTCACAATCAATGAAGTAATGTTATAATTTATTGCTCGATTGAAACGAGAGTAAATTTCGGTCTGTATGGAGCCTGTAATGGGCTTAGACGATCCTCCAATACCCTTTACGGTGGAACAAGACGGGCGTTGATATTCAAAAAATGAAGACAATGTTAGTGGTTCTTATTCGAAGTATGATACAGTTAAAAGTGACCGAGGGGAATAGGGTCCCATTAGCTCAGTTGGTAGAGCACTGTCCCGGAAAGACAAGGGTCCTGGGTTCGAGTCCCAGATGTGACCGTTTCCTTTTCTGATTTTTCTGTTTCAGATTTTTGTATAGAAATCACTAATATTGTCTTCAATATTTAAATATTACAATTTGAGGTTTTACTCAATAAAGTTATTCCGAAAAATAAATATTCATTCTAGACTTGCAGAAAAGTCAACAGATGTCGCACATTAAAAATAAAAAATAAGATAGGTTTATCTAAAAAGACGCTGTCTGGATTGCATTTAGTTCAGGTTGAATCTTGCGATCATACATAAAGATAGTTGCCAATAAAAATGTGCGGTGAAAAAATGAAGACAATGTTAGTGGTTCTTATTCGAAGTATGATACAGTTAAAAGTGACCGAGGGGAATAGGGTCCCATTAGCTCAGTTGGTAGAGCACTGTCCCGGAAAGACAAGGGTCCTGGGTTCGAGTCCCAGATGTGACCGTTTCCTTTTCTGATTTTTCTGTTTCAGATTTTTGTATAGAAATCACTAATATTGTCTTCAATATTTAAATATTACAATTTGAGGTTTTACTCATAAAGTTATTCCGAAAAATAAATATTCATTCTAGACTTGCAGAAAAGTCAACAGATGTCGCACATTAAAAATAAAAAATAAGATAGGTTTATCTAAAAAGACGCTGTCTGGATTGCATTTAGTTTGGGTTGAATCTTGCGATCATACATAAAGATAGTTGCCAGTAAAAATGTGCGGTGAAAAAATGAAGACAATGTTAGTGGTTCTTATTCGAAGTATGATACAGTTAAAAGTGACCGAGGGGAATAGGGTCCCATTAGCTCAGTTGGTAGAGCACTGTCCCGGAAAGACAAGGGTCCTGGGTTCGAGTCCCAGATGTGACCGTTTCCTTTTCTGATTTTTCTGTTTCAGATTTTCGTATAAAAATCACTAATATTGTCTTCAATATTTAAATATTATTGAATATATAAAAAATAAAAAAAAGCATTGAAACTGTTTGTTTTCCCAATAGAGTAAAATAAAATAAAATTAAAATAGGTACCGCTTTTAGGCGTGAAAAGCGTTCGGAAATAAAATCTTTTTTATTTTTTATTTCTTCTTGCTACCATTCGCAAATGTACGGTTTATTGAAAGGGTGATTTTATGTTCGTAATTTATTTTACGCCCGTGTTCACCTCTTTCGATAGTGCACAGTCATAGTGGCAATTGGTTTGTAGTAACTACCCAATCTATTCGTGTTCATAAAAGCACTTTTCAGTGTGTGCCACCCTTTATGAATATATTTATGATAGATCGTATACTTACGTTAATGGTGTTAGGATTTATTCGTAAGGCGATGCACGACATCGTGTAACATTTGGAATCGGGTCGCTAACAATAACACTCCTCATGTTTAAGTCGATAAGGTTTAAAATCCCGCTTAGCATCAGCCGCCCGTTTTGATTTATGAAAGAAAAAAAAACCTCGTTCAGGCACAATTTTTTTCTCAAGAACTTAATTTACCACATTACACACCAAAGCAGAAACCGATAATGGGTTCTTAAGTAGGTGATTTTGAACTTTAAAACAGTTTTATAGCCCTACCACCTTAGGTTTCAGGGTTTATAAAAATATTTCTAAAAAAATTCTCGATAAATTCAAAGGTTAAGAAGGCAGGCTTTTTTTGGCTTACTTGTAGTATTTAATTAAAGCATCTAAATTTTTTCTAACCGATAAAATGTTCAAACAAAAAACACATAATTTGCTTCAATCCGCCTGTAACCCGTTTGTTAATATTAGAAAGTACTTTCCAATAGGTATTGTTTTAGTGTGATATTATTGTGATAAATATTGAAACATTGTTTGACGTAAACCTGACTTAGCCTATTTTTACACGGAGAGATCTAAAACAACCGTTTCCTAAAAATAACTAAACCCTTCAACTAAAATATCTCATGCAATTTTGTATATCTGGTGAAAAAATGAACTGACTTTTACTACAGATTTGTTTAAAGTATATAATTAGAGGAATCGTATTCATGACGTTATTGCGATACTCTTACATTTTAGTAAACATACAATCATACAAAGTTACCATTGTTTCAACTTATTTCCAAATATTTTTTGTTGTATTCATTATATGCTTTCCCTGCTAGACCAGCCAACATTTGAGTTATTTCCCTTTTGAAATTGTAACAGAGCACAATTTATAATCAGCAACATATATGTTGGGTGTATCTATGAAACACAATAGTGGATTTTCGATTTAATTCTCGAAAAAAATTGCAACAATGAATGTATGTTAGACATTGGGAATGTCCTTTCAGAGACTGGATATGTCCAGCCAGACATTGGGAATATCCTGTAAGACACTGGAAATGTCCAGTCAGATACTGGGAATGTCCTGTCAAACACTGGGAATATCCTGTCAGACACTGGGAATGTTTTGTCAAACACAGGGAATGACCTGTCAAATACTGGGAATGTCCTGTCAGACACTGTTAATGTCCAGTCAGACACTGGAAATGTCCTGTCAGACACTGGGAATGTCCTGTCAGACATTGGGAATGTCCTATCAGACACTGGAAATGTCCAGCCAGACACTGGAAATGTCCTGTCAGAGACTGGGAATGTCCTGTAAGACACTGGGAATATCCTGTCAGACACTGGGAAGTCCTAAATAATAAATAAACGGTTTCAAATGATTTTTGGCCGTTGTTTATTATGTTTTTCAAGTTATTATAAGCAATAATTAGTCGTCCGTAATATCAATACAAATTGAAAATATCTCCCGGTAAACATAATGTTTAGAGGTGAAAAAAATAAAATTATAATAATATGCAGTAATTCTTGATTGAAATACTAGTACATTTTGAATTATTAGGCGAGTTGGAAACAAGCCGACGTGGCTCAGTGGTTCAGAGCGTCTGAAGGCGCGGGTTCAATTCCCGGCATTTATTTTTACTCACGAGATATTTGAATTTTGTATTGATATTACGGACGACTAATTACTGCTTATAATAATTTATTATCCTTTGTGCTATGCATAAAAACCTTGTCTTATAAACATTAGTTTATTATTAAAAAATAATAATATTTTCAAAGGTTCCGCATGTTGCACAATGTTTCACCATCTTCCGCCATAGGTTTGTCGATGCTTTACGGTTTTAATAACGTTAATAAAAAATAAATAAAAATAAAAGATTAATCAAACTATCATGCCTAGGATATGACGAGGAAATTGAATTATACAAAGAGTCGCATTAGAATGGTAGATTCTCTCAGCATCGCCTTGGTGAAAGACGTGAAAGAACACCCTTCGGAATCGAAGCGCTGGCTGCTTAAAATGCCTTTATCCGTATTTGGTGACTAGGTACTTTCACACCTCCCTCTTCTCCATTTATTTCTCCTCCCCATATCGAAATCCTTCCCCAAACTCCTTTAATCATAGCTAAGTGGAATAATACAATTTATTTATAATACAACATACTCGTACTTATATCGAAATAAACCTAATTTAAACATGGATTAATTAAGTATTTTTTAAGCATCAACTCCCCGAGTTACGTCACGAGCTTGCGAGTGGCTCGATGAGTTTTTTTTCGAAAAGTGTCTGTATTAGTTAAATTAATTTTCTACGTATCTCGGTCACCGTCTATGTACTAATTAATGATCGAGAAAATTCGAAATATTTTTTTACGATACCTCTACATGAAAGGTTTTTACCCACGGTAGTTTCCAAATGTATTTATCTCAGAAATGCTTGATATCTGCAGTCCTAGTTCCTGGAGGGATGTCGCGTTACTACTGATGGGTTGTAAGCTTCTGAAAAGTTTCTTATCAATGCCATTCTGGCTAAAATATTTCTATTTATCGGATAATTAACAAAGAAACGCGAAGCCACCAACTGAATCAACCAATACCAAACCACAAGGCAACTGTTTCTTCCCAGGTGCAGGGCTGACTTACTAATGTCAATGCCTAAGCAGGGAAGGCTTAATAGGTTAGTTAACTGCTTCACAGGATATTTGGATATTTTCCTGCCAAGGGCTTGCATGAGTGAGAGGGGGGGGGGGTTCAAAACCCTCCATAGAACTCGGTATTGCGTAGGAAAAAAGAGAATATTTATCGTAGATTACAATCCTAGGTTTGAGACCAATTCATTAATGACCCGCTAAAGCAGGTGTTTTTATTAGCCAAAAGCATATCATATTCTTGCCCTCATAATTTTCACAAAAAATACCCACAGTGTTTTCTAACTTAGTTTTAACAAAAACGTCACTTAATGGCTACACTGACAAAATATTCGATTCAATTTAACCCTAGAACCGTACCCATCATAGATCATACACTAACAGTACCCAGGGGTACTGGAGTACCCCGTTAAATAAAACATATTTTTTACGTGAGAAAAAACATTTATTCAAAATTAACTTACATAGACTGTTATAGCACTTATTTCAGTCTTACATCATACAATAAGGCTTAATTAAAAGTAACTTTTCTTAACAATTTTGGCAAATCTTTGTTTGGTGCTCTAAACATATGAAACGTTTACATTTCTGACATTGAGCGCGTGACTTACGATCCTTTGACCTGGGACAAAATGAACGTCTTTCAGATTTTGATTTTGAAGGGGTTGTAACATCATAAGACCGCTTTTTTCCTAATATTCCGCAAATAATTTCTTGGAGATGCATCGGCAATGTTTTGTATAAAAATCGATCCTCCAAGTGAAGTTTTATAAGTTCAAAAGCTAAAGTCTTCAGATAAGTTCGTCTATTCTTGAAAACTTGTTTTCCGGTAGCGTTAGATGAATGCAGTAATATCATAGAATTGATTCCGACGATATTCAAAATTCCATAGAAGACACAAAGGCTCCAGCGACGAGTTTTACGACACACACTGTATGTATGACAAAATTGATCAAACGTATCCACACCCCCCTTGGTTTGGTTGTAAAAACTCATTATTTCTGGTAAATCAACAGATTTTTCTTGGTCTGGTTGGAAGTGTGTAGTGGAAAGCATAAGCACGTTTTTCTTTTTTCTTTTGTTTAGCTTTGGAGGCACATATGATAGTAAAGTAAGTTCGTTATGAAAAGCAAACATTGATGTATTCATAAAGTCAGCAATAAAATCATCAGGTTCATCTTCCAATTCATCCCCAAGAACCACATCTTCTTCATCATCAGCATACAGAAGAAGGCGATGAATTTCATCTCGCGATAGATTTTGACGTAAAGCCATCTAAAAAAAAGAATTATTCAAGTTACACGCAACTAAATGCAAAATACCTAAATATAATAAATAATTACACATTTTTTCCAAAACAAAGTTATGTGTAAGGTTATTATGCAAATAAAAATAACATTCAAATAAAGAAACACGTATCAAATAGCGCAATAACATGCTTTATTTCGCAAAAACATTAAAATCATAGTAATGAAAATAATTACCTTAACCGTACCCTGGGGTACTGGAGCGCCCCACGCACGTTTTGCCACGACCACACACTAGCAGGACTCCCGCTCGACTGATGCTTCGAAGCGACTCCCCCCCACTTGCAAATACGCGGCGGCAAGAAAAGATCCGTTGTGAAACGAAAAAGTTATCGCAAAATTTTCAATTTTTTTTAAAATTTGTACCCCAGGGTACGGTTCTAGGGTTAAGCAAAAAATTTTCAGTACTGATTTATCATTGTAAAAGTACCACGAAGCGTCGCATCCAAACATTCCACGTTACAATAACTAAAGATAACATTCTCGTTATTCAAAATTCTTCTCATTCCTTCATCTATAGAATATCTGTCGTTTCGTGCCCATGCTTGTCACTTTTAGGCTTTCATTCATTTTGACGTGATCACTCTATTTCCAGGGTCGTTCTGGTGGCTTTTAAAAAATACATAAAATAACATAATCCCCAAGGAATACGTTACACGTACAGACACGAACATATCTCTTTGTAATCCGGAGCATGCTGCCTCTAGATTAAATATGGAAAGCAGGTTGTCCGGTTGAGTTAAGGCAAAGGCCCACCAAAGGGAAACATGCGTACATGACTGTTTAATTATTAACTTAAAATAGGCCGGCGGCAATATAATCCATATTGTTGGAAAACTCGCCGCTGCAAAGTATTATTGGAATATTCTAATCAAAAGCCGTGGAAATAAAGCCGCGTTTCGAAAAAGTTTTCGGTTTTGGGCCGTGTTGTAAATTGTTAATCATTGGCATACATTTAATTTGAACCTGATATAAATTCAGGAGACTAAGTGGGTCTGGTAGTATTTAGGTAAACAAGACAAGATCAGTAGTTTTCAACTGTTGGACTCCTGAAAATTTCTGAAAGTTATCAGGTACCTACCTACCACATGGTAAATTTTGATCACATAGTGCAGGGGTTGGAAATTGCATAAATTTGAAGGAAACCTAAATATAAAGTTCGAGGCATTAGCTCACCATTTATTATTAATTACAATATTTCGAATTTAAAAAATCATGTTTCTCTATAAAATTTGAAGTTTTTATTTTAATAGGACGCTTACTAATGCTCGGTGGCCAGTTCATAATAATATGAAGATATACATGATTTTCAGAGCTCAAAGTAGTACTGTCGTAATTAACTTTTGGCTTATTATGCCGTGTTCCACTTCCTACTTTTTTGCTAACGTTTCGAACAGCGTTACAGTATCCATCATCAGGGCAAGCCAAAGTGGGAAATGCCCATCTCATACAGGACCCCACCGAGCCTGGGTTCTCATTGCCTTGCAAAACTTGGTCCGCCATCAATAGGTTAAGGTGCTCCCATGGCCGCTGTGCCCACATGATGCACAGATGGGGCCTTAAAGAGTCGGCGATGTGTGAATGTGGTGCGGTGCAGACCATCGAACACGCGGTCAACGAATGCCCGCTCCATTCATTCCCCGGCGGGATTGATGAGGTCCACATGGTGACGCCTGAGCCCCTAGACTGGCTCGCAGACCTAGATGTCCCCTCTGACCCCCCCACCATACGAAAGAAGAAGAAGAATCAGGGCAGAAGTGTAAATTGTGGAGAAGTGTATATAATTATTATTATATATATTTCGCGGTAATCCAGTAAAATGATTATTTTACTGAATTAAATTAATGTGGTTTTAGTCATTTAGTTTTGGTGTTGCCGTCAAGTATCAGATACCAAAAACTATTAAGCTTAGCCGTTATATTTATATGAACCGGTTGAAGAGCACTGAACTAGGTGGATCTCTTCGTAATTTAAGTTACAGTTTAACGAACACATCGATGAAATAACAAGCGATGCGATGAGAATACTAGGTTTTATTTTGAGAATGGGTGCAAATTTTAAAAGTATGTCAACATTAAAACATCTGTATTGCTCGTTAGTACGAAGCAAATTAGAATACAATTCCACCGTATGGTCACCGTACTACAAGGTCCATTCTCAATCATTAGAAAAGGTACAAAATAAATTCCTTCGGTACATTAATTTTAAAATGAAAATTCCAATCGAATTTATAAATTACAATAACTTGCTTGCTGAAACTAAACTTCTTAAATTATCTGATAGAAGAGTGTTAATTGATTTGCTATTTTTATTCAAAATTATTAAATCTTTAATTGACAGCCCTAATTTGTTGGAACTTATTTGCATTAATGTTCCTGCTAGGCAAACTCGCAGTAAAGATACTTTTAAATTTAACAAGAACCTCAACACTAATTATTCTATTTTTTCACCAATTCCTAGAATTCACAACCTTGCGAATAAATACTGTGAACTTATAGATATATTTGGTTTTGACAATTTTGTGAGCTTTAAAAGGCAACTTATTTCGATTCTATCGGCTAATAATTAACTTTTATAGCTTTAATAATTTTATTACATCTTCTCCCATTCGAAACCTTTCAAGTAAATCATATCCATCTTTGTTTGTTTTTTATTTGCTCTACTATACACTTATAATTGTATGCATATACCTACTAACTACTTTTTATACATAACACTATGTTCCATCTCAGATCTTATTATTTCTTATTCATGTCAATATTGCTAAATTCTATTAGTTTTTGCTTTTTACAGGTGCAACTCTTATTTTGTTATTTTTTTTTAAATCTCTGTTATAATGTTCTTTACCTCACGAGTAAGTTACACTCTAATTTATATTGGTTTATCGATTTGTTAAACACACAATTAATACTGGGTTTAAACACACCCACTTACTTACTTTTTATGTTGAACTTTCTTTTACTTACTATTTCATGCTTGGGTATATTTTATATTGAATCCATCTTATTAGTGTTTTGCTAATTTGCACAAAATTTTTATTATATGTGTTGCTTTCTTACAATTAACTCCATTTATCTTCTTATGTTCAATTATTGTAATCAATGTAAATGTATATTTTCATGTAAAAGCCCATTAGGGCGTAAATAAAATAATAAATAAATAAATAAATAAATTTAGCAATTTCGACACCACACAAAATACAAGGCCCACTCAAAATCAAAATGAACCCTCTGATTTACGAATATAATGTTTGAGTTCCATATTATGTAAGTTTCTAAAAATAAGTGAGTTGAGAGTTGATAACTTGAATTAAAATTAACTGTGTTAACTATGTTAATTTTAATTCAAGTTTCACGTCAATTATTTCATGCACTCATTGACGCAATATTTAAGTTTGACTTATGGGCAGTTTTTTTTAGTTTACTGCAAAAGATGGTTAATCATGAATTTATTATAGTATATTTAGTCAAAATTAAAATTTAATAATAAAAATAAATTTGAATTAAGAAAACGGTAGAGCTAATTTAAAAAAATAAATAAAAAATACTAAAAATGTATGTACGGTGTTTATAAAATATTTGCATGTTAACAAAACCTTTGTATTGTATAAAAAAGTGCTGTAATAACTTTTTTCTTGGGAAGAAGCTTCCAGGAGGGTAGTAAAAATGATCAAGTGGAAAACAACGGAATTCTATTTATGTGCATAATATCAAAATGAAATTCCTTTCAAAACTTTGGAGTCAAAAATATAAATTCCGAGGAGTTTTAATTTTAAAATTCTTGGAAATGAAAGCTTTTTATAGAAAGCACACCCAAAAAACATAAATTAAGAGGACCTAGAATATTAAAAATAATAATATCTGTAATATGTATCTGGGTCTGTATTCAACTTCTTTTTAATAAACTCTAGAACTGTTTTGATTTTCGTAATTTTAATTAATTGTGGGAACGGTTCAGACAAGCGAAAAAGCCGGTAACAAAATTCTTAATAAATTAATAATTTTGTTTTTGAAATGTGTATTAAATTTGACAGATGTAATTTGTCAAATTTTTTAAATATATTTTCAGCTTCACAAATCCTGCAATTATTATATCCCGTGATTTTTCACGGGTCTGCGCTAGTATTTATACTAAAATCTCTTCAGTGAATTTAAAGTCAACTTAAACTGTGTGAATTGTAATTCTTCGGTCCAAAAATAGCTAAACGGATAGTAGATTTAGGCAGAAAAGAATCTAGAGTATCTAGAATAAAAAAATAAATTAAAAAGATGTCATTCGATAATTAATATTTTAATTCTACTTTAGTTTACCTGTAGGTACTACAAATTATGCAATGAAAATGATTATTGTTCTATGTTATTTTATATTAACCAAAAAATATAGAACAATACACTATTTAATAAACTGTAATTATGCAAATGCTAGTTTCGTAGAAGGCACTGCCTAGTTATAAAATAATGTTTACTGGGCCATAATGTAACAATTTTATTGTGCCATTTTGTTGTTTGAAATTTAAAAAGTCATCGTTGAACGCATAATTCTAGGTGCGTTTCATCTTCCTATCAATTTTTAATAAGCTGACAAGCTTTGCAACATGATGATTTTGTAAACTCTTCTGCTGATCGTAATTTGTTGAAAGCTGAAATGAACTTTAATGGGAACCTTTCAACTGTAAAATAAACAAAATGGCACAGAATGGCCATTTGATGACAATATTACATTTGAATTTTCACGAAACAACTGCGCCTAAGGGTGGCAATATAATATTCATCCCCATCTGAGTATGGTTATAATCAGGGCAACTTTACCATGCAGATTCTGTTCACCGCAACATCACTCGTACCAGTCACATTAGTGTATTATTAAATGTGTTTAGTATTCATAAAGAGTACAATCATTCAAAAAGTCAGTGAATAAGCACCATTCAATATGAGAACATTTAAAGTAGAAATTTCTTGTTTACTCTAAGTTCGGAGTATAAAACGTTTCTCTTTAATTCTTAAGCGTTTATTTTCTAGGCAAACACTTTAAAGGAAATTTCCCGCGAAGCAGCCCAGGAAATTTGCAATGGAAAAACAATTTTCGCAATTTTCCATTTGGTTGCTGGAGTTAAATGGCAATGTTAGAAGGAGTACAGAGGCCGCGTCGTTGGGTAAGTTATCAAGGAAAGCTTTTAGAGTGGCCACAATTTAAAGACCTTAACTGTTATAGCGAAGAATTGCGCAGAAAATTTATCAAATTATATTATAATTGCATACCTACAAGCAGTGGGGTAATGATATACTAATGAACTCCAAGGCAAAAAAAAATTCTTCACATCGAATCTGAAGATAAATAACGTGTGACGCGAAACGAATAACTCCGGGTTAAGGTCGAGATAGTGCTAAATCTAGATTGTTAAATAAAAGAACGTTTTTCAATACTCAAAAAAATAAATGTAAAAGAACTTTGTCGTGTTTTATTTGATTTATCTAATTGAACTTTATAGCCGAAAATCTATTGTGTGTCTGAAGCAAAACAAACTCTGGAATGGTGAGTGTTATTGGTGTGAAGTTATTAAAAGCGAACATTTTAACTAATATGATGACATTTTACAAAAACTTCAACAAATCATGGACATTCCAAACACCGTCAACAAAATCAAGGAGGAACTAGCGGATAAAGAAATCAGATTATCTACGGTAGAAATCCACCTGGCGGATATAGAACAAGCAGCCCTGCTGAACTCCATAGAGATAAACGGCCTAAAATTACAGGACAACATATCCCCAGTCCACGCTGTTACACGGATCGCTGAACTCGCAGGCGTTACGATGTCCCCAGAGGATACATACAAAGTCACAACAAACAAAACAAATGATCAAACAAAAATAACAATTAATTTTAAGGATACCACAAAAGCACAAACCATGTTAGCATCCAAACACAGTGACCCGATAAAAAAATTCAACGGAGAAGGAGCCAAATATGTTTATCTTAATGCGGCATTAACCCAATATTACAAAAATCTACACTGGAACACCAGAAAAAGAGCCCAAGAAAAAGACTACAAATATGTTTGGGTAAAATCAGGAAAAATTCTCGTCAGAAAATCCAAAGACTCAAAGGTTATGGAAATAAAACACCTAAACGATATATCTAATAAACTGACATAAACACGACTGTACATCTAACACAACCGCACATCACATACTTACACAAATACACACCAACATGGCAGATTACATGGAATATATAGATTCGGACAATCAACACTACTGTGAAAGTACAAATGATATTAACCTCTGGACCAAATTCACAAAAGAAAAACATAGAATCAATATATTACACCAAAACATTAGATCGATCAATAAAAATTTTGATGAATTTTTTATATACCTCCAACAGCTTGAAAATAATTTTGATGTCATTGTACTGACAGAATGCTGGCTGAATGACAACTACATACCAAAAACAATCAAAAACTATAATACACACCATACAAAAATACACAAAAACCAAAATGATGGTATAGTTATATACGTCAGTGATAAAAATAACACAACCATTCAAGAAATAAACATAATCGACTCCAACTGCATACAAATTACATATAGAAAAGAAACATGTATCCTAGCTATGTACAGATCTCCATCCAAAAACAACATCACAAATTTCTTAACTGATCTTAACAATACATTAAATGATCTCAACAAATACAAAAATATCATCATCATAGGAGATCTTAATATAAACATTCTACAAAACGGACACCCACAAAACATAGAATACCTAGCAATACTAGCACAACACGGACTGGAGCCAATAATAAAGGTCCCAACACGGGTCACACAAAACACTAAAAGCTGCATAGACCATATAATGATCAAGACAAAACTAAAAACCAAAACAGTAGTACTTGAAAGCACAATCACTGATCACTACATGAATATGATAGCAATAGACACCGAAAACACTACTTCGAAACAACATAAAATATTTACAAAAAAAATAATTGACTACTCAAACTTAAAAGAAAAACTCCAAAAAATAAACTGGAATACATTATACCAAATAGATAATGTCGAGGAAGCCTGGAATACATTTACAAATACGCTAACGCAAGAAATAAATAATTACACTACAGTAAAACATATAAAACTTACACACAAAGCAAAAAAAATTAAACTATGGATAACACAAGGAATATTAAACTGTATTCGTAAACGAGACAAAATTCACAAACAAACTAAACAAACACCGTATGACATGGAACAACTTAATTACTATAAAAGATATAGAAACATATGCACGAAAATTATTAGAGTAGCTAAGGAGATGTACTACAAAGAAAAACTTAAAAAAGCAAACAATTACCCAAAGGAAATATGGAAAATATTAAAGGAAGTTACATACACACAAAAATACAAACAAAAAAATACTATCGAACATCTAAATATTAACTCGAAAAAAATAGATGCCAAAACAAATATAGAAATGATGGCAAACCACGCAAATAACTTTTTTGCAACTATAGGGAAAGTTTTAGCGAATCGTAAAAAACACAGCACAAACACACTAACACAAACAAACAGATCAAACATCGATACCCAACCAACACAACACAGATTTATATTAAAAACAAGTTCGGAAATGGAAATTAACAAAATAATAAATACATTAAAAAACCAGATTGCTCCTGGATTAGATGAGATAACAACGGATTGCATTAAAATAATAAAAAATGAAATATTAAAACCTATAACACACCTAATCAACCTTAGCATAACACATGCCTGCTTTCCTAATACTCTTAAAAAAGGACTGGTAATCCCTATGTATAAATCCGGAGATAAAATGGAAATAACTAACTATAGACCAATTACTTTGTTAAACTCTCTATCAAAGATTTTCGAAAGACTATTAAAAAACCAAATAATAAAATACCTGGAAGAAAACAAATTAATCTCGGACAAACAATATGGATTTAGAGAAAAAAGAAGCACAAAAGAAGCTTTAGCAAGTACAATAGATTATATACATAGCAACTTAGATCAAGGGTTTAAATGCATAGCGATATATTTAGATTTGGCTAAAGCCTTTGATTCAATATCCCACAAAACACTTTTTAAAAAATTAGAAAATATGGGTATCAAAGACAAAGAACTACAACTATTAAAAAGCTACATGAGCGACAGAACACAACAAGTCAAAATTAATAACTATACTAGCAAACCACTGCCGATTACACACGGAGTTCCACAAGGAAGCATACTAGGGCCCGTTCTTTTCATAATTTACATAAATGAACTTTGCAGCATGGAAATAGATGGAAAAATAATTAGTTACGCAGACGACACAGTTTTATTATTTAAATCTAAGGATTGGAATAAGGTTTATAACATAGCGAATCTAGGAATCACGCAAGTAAAAAAATGGTTGGACTCAAATACACTCACACTAAACATATCGAAAACAAAATTCACAACGTACAGCATAACTAACACAGGACAGCCAAAAAACAATACAAACACCATAAAAATACACGAATGCATAAACACCAACATCTGCGATTGCCCCCCTCTAGAAAAAACAGAACAAATAAAGTATCTAGGAATCCTAATTGACCATAATCTTAGATGGACACATCACATCAAACAAATCACAAATAGACTCCTCAGAACAATACACATTTTCCTAAACATAAGAAACATATATAAAATAAAACAATTGAAAACAATATATTATGCACTATGCCAATCAATAATAGAATATGGAATAATTGCTTGGGGAGGAGCGACAAACGCAGCTATCGCTCAAATAGAAATCGCACAGAAAACGATATTAAAGGTAATACTCAAAAAACATAAACTAACCGACACAGACCAAATATTTAAAAGCTGTGACGTACTTGATATACGCCAATTATATGTTAAAACACTACTAAACTACATTTTCGACCAAAAAAACAAACCCCAACAAACACAAAATATCACTAATAGACCGGTCAGACAAGCGTACAAAGAAAACATAAAAACTCCGACGGTAAACACTACCTTTGGACAAAGACACCATAAATACCACGCTATTAAAGCATTCAACAGTCTTCCACTTGAAACAAAAATTGAGGAAAATAAAAATAAATTCAAACACAAAATAAAAAAATGGATTAAAGAACAAAAATACATTATTACCAAAATACTATAACATAAAAGAATAAAACATATACACGCAACACAAAAAAAAAATATAAAACACACAACACACACAAACACATATATCATTATAAATGCCGATTTACATTCTCTTTTGATATTTTTCTTTTAGTGTTATAATTATATTTTAATTTTTAATCTTTATTTTTTATTTTGAATTTATCTTTATTTTAATGTTGTTTTTCTTTTCTTTTATTTTTTTTTAAATGTATAAATTCTTAAATTATAACATGGGGGCCTCAGCACGGGTAAACAACCCAGTGAGGCCAACATTACTAAATTGAAATATAAAATATTGTAAAAAAAATGTATCAATAATAAAAAAAAAAAAAAAAAAAAATATTTAGGCTGAAAGCATAATAGACTTAAAAATAAATGATTCAACATTTTCACTAAAAATTTTAAGCCACTAGTTTAGATCTCCCAAAAATGTGTACAACGCGAATAAATCAAGAAAATGTGATTTAACTACACTTCTACAATTTAAAACTACTCTTTTGCTCAAACTTGTTATAATTGCAGTGAACAAAAAAACGATATCGGATTGGAAGGTACATACATTATCTTGAATACGTGATATGCTTGTATTCTATATTACGTATTATTTAATGTTATCAAGTTTAGTTTGTAGAGCTCCATTTTAATTTTTAGTATTATTATTTGTTAACTTAACTTTAAACAATAATGTTATTTGAAAAACATCACATATAAAATATTTTCAAATTTTAATAATTTTGAAGTTACATTTCATAAGGAAATTTTTTATTTTATTTTATTTTATTTGGGATACCAACAGCTCAATCAATAACATCATAATAATAATTTAGTTACAGTAAATAAACCATTTACAGGTTTCCACATAAGTATTATAATAATATACAAGTGAAAATTACATTACAAGAAAAAAAAAGTTATTTAGGGGGGAATAGGGAGGGGGTAGGATGAGGAGGGATCGGTTAGGTTGAGGTATGTATAAAGGAAGTTAATAAAGTGGTGGTTGTATTAGATGGTATCTGTAGTTGTTGTTATTGTAAGGTATCGAGAGAGTGTCTGTGGGATTTTAAGGAGTGTGGTGCAGAGTTAAATATGTCAAATTGTGAATAGTGAGTGTTAAAAGTGTTGGACGCACGATAGATGAAAGAATTCTGCTAAGAATTAGTGTTGCATCGAGGGAGGCTAAAAATCATGTTTGATCTGGTTCGTCTGTTAGGAACTCTTATCTGTATTCGTTCTAGGAGTTCTGGGCAATCAACAACGGACCTGGCTATTTTTTGAAGAAAAAGTACATCGGCCGAGCTTCTTCGAACTTCTAATGGTGGTATATTGAAGTACGCTGCTGAATCTTGGTGACTTAGATGTGGGCGGTATGTGGAAATCCAAATATCGTAGAAAACGATTTTGAACACGTTCTAGAATTTCCACATACGATAAGTATTGCGGGTTCCAAACTTGTGACGCGTATTCTAGTAAGCTGCGGACATAAGAAAAATATAGGATTTTCATTGTTCTAAGGTTATTGAATTTTTTACATGTCCTAAGAATGAATCCTAACATTTTAGAGGCTTTTGATGTGACTGAGTCTATTTGAGGAAAGGTTGAGGGAGAGATGCATAGTAGATGCGGAGGACATATGGGAGAAAAAAAATTTGAAGTAGAATATTCAAGAGAAACATATCCAAAAGAAAAATAATTAAAAGAAAGATATTTAAAAAAAAATATTTCAAATAAAAACATTTCATTGAAAAATATTTCAAAGAAAAACATTTAAAATCAAAACATTTAGGCGAAAAATATACAGAAATAAAACATCTAAAAAGAAAATATTTAAAGAAAAAACATTTTAAACAGTACCCTTTAAAGATAAAAACTTTAAGAGAACCATAATATCCAAAAGAAAAATATTTAAAAGGAAAAAAATTAAATGAAAAGTATACAAAGGTTAAACATTCAAAAGGAAAATATTTGAAGGAAAAATATTCAAAGGAGGAACATTTATAATAGTAATCTTTAAGAAATAGAATTTTAAGAGATAGATATTTGAATGAAACATATTTAAATAAAAAATATATGAAAGTAAAGAAAAAAGAGAGAATAGTTTTCGCTTAGGTCTCGCTGATTTTATGGTTGGCTGGGACGAGGGTCTCCTGCGTTGGATCCAGGGTGAGGAGAGAAGTTCCGCTGGACCTCCATCTTGTTCAGATCTTCCTCCTTGGATATGATGATTGGCGGGGAAGTTGAGTTGCGTCGTGCAAAGATTTGACAGTTTTTTAGCCAAACATATTGGAACCCCCGTTCCTAAGCCAGAACTCTCGCCCGAAAGAAAAGATTTTTATTTACCTTAGTGAGGTGGTCGCTGACGTATATATATTTTGGTGCTCCAGCGAACCCGATGTCAGCCGTGGTTAAGCCTTTCCTCGCTTTAACCGCCTGAAGAAACTGGTTCTTCAGGCTTCGATTAGAGAGTTTTAAAATAATAGACTTTATCATATCAGGGCGGTTTCCTTTTGTAGCTACACGAGTCACGAATTCCACACCACTTTCGCCAATGTTAATGTTGTTTACGTTTGATATTTTCTTAACTATATTCATCAGGTTTTCATCATTTCAGTGAGGTATTCCCTTGATTTCCAGGTTTTGTAACCTTGCCCATTGGTCGCGTTTATTTAATTCGTCTGCAAAAGCGCGCACTTCCTTTCGTAGATGTGTGACCTCCGTTTCCAGATTCTCAACTTTTTCTAAACGTTTTTCGAGTGTGTTTATTCTCTTCCCGAATGCTGCTACGTCCATGTGACAGCTCTCTACTGAATTTTGAACTCCTTGTACTTCTTCGCGTAGGACTTTTATCTCTTCGTGTAGAGTCTTGAAGGATGATAAGTCGCTCTGGATTCTTCTGATATCTGCCATAATAGTACTGATATCCTGGTGACCGACAACAATATTGAGGATTTGCAGGAACTGCACCGCCAGGCAGATCTCAGTTCTAACTTTAGTTTTTTAAAGTTTTCTTCCGAAATACCTCCACATTTGTAGTGGAAGTATTTTTTACATGATGAGCATTGAGGACCATGTGAGATTGTAGATTTGCAAATTCCGCAGTTATTCATGATCAATTAGTGATGTTTATTGTTTAAGTTTATTAGGTTAATTCGCACCAGCGCCTGATTGCCGCAATCCGTTGAGCACAAACGGGCAATGATGACACTTTCCACCAATGGTAGCACTAGGTGATGACACTTTCAGCCAATGATAGTTCAAATGTTTGCGTCTGCGCGTTATTGATTATTATTGATTTCAGGTAAATTTTTAATAAATAATTGTGATTTTAAATTCACAATACCGTACAGCACTCACTATTATGCAGAAATCTAACTGGCTTAAAATGTTAAACACGAGATGATTTATACTGAGTGACACTTTCTGTTGTATTTGCTTGCAAACCGACCTCGTTTATGTAAATTTAATACGGAACGTATTTCACTATTATACACTGTGTATTGATACAATTATTTTAACATTGGCAGCATTATGGAAGTCAACGAAATATTGATTACAATGCACAAATTGCTCCTTTTGGGTGAAGTTGTTGCTCATGTTATAATTTTGAATATTTTTCGAAAAACATTATTTTTAAGATTCTTTTCCGGGACCCTTCGGAAAGCTGAGCAGACGGCCGTTACGCCACTGCCTATAATATTAAAAAATAATTGTCCTTGGGCATGGTTTTGATATTATTACAGCATTATTAAACTTTGTCCCAGCTCGACATTTAAACATTCTACTAACTTTTTGGTCTTATCAGATTTTGTAATGACCACTTTCAAATTCCATTTTGACTCTGAATCGTTGTATTTTACCAGAGTCATTCTGCTGACTACAGAAGGCGTCTCTCTGTGTGGTTAATGCTCATGATTTCTTCGTGCACTATGGAATTGCCTAACACCATTTCAGTACTTGAGAATGTTTATTAATGACGTTCATAAACAGATTTCTGTATTTTTTTATTTTGATTAGAGGGTTTCCCGAAATCTTAGAAAACTTACTAAATGACAACGCTGTTCGTGGTTTTATTTATTTATTTATTTATTTTCACATATACGGCACAAAATGTGCCATTCACATACTAAATTACAGAGAATAGTACAGCAACATAAGGAATGCAACAATATAAATGTAAGTATAACGGTATAATCAGTAAATAGTAGTAAGGTTAAAAGTATGAAAAAAAGAGATATAAATAAAATATAAGTAGCAATCTGTAGTATAGTATTAAGTCAAAGTAAGAAATTATATGTAATAATATACAATAAAGTAGTATAAGCAAGAATGAAGTGCTTATAAAATGTCTGAAAGGCAATAAGAGTTTGTAAAAAATAAAATAAAAATTTTTAGAAAGGTATATACTATTAGAAAATGAAAAGAATAAAATATATACTATTATAATATGAAAAGGAAACAAAAGTAATAAATGGGAGAATCGCGTGTATAATAATAATGTGCGACACTGCTTGACAGTCAGTTTTATTAAAGCCTCACTAAAAGTGTCTTTCACTCTGGAAATTTTTTAGTGAATATCACAATTAATGCAGGGCCGGCCCTAAACTAGACCGAGCCTGGCGCTAGTGAAAACCTCAAGGACCCTGTTTAAGGTCCATCATAGGTATTATCCAAAGATATTAGAAGAACGAGATATGCTATGTTGGCCACCGGACCGTAGCCGGAGTACTACCTAATTAGGGTACTTTGAACGGTATCGGGACGTGTACGCACAGAAATCTATTCTATGTATTAGTGCGGATACCTTAGCGCAAGCGAAGGTGTGCAGTAGTATTGGTGAACAAAACCGGCGACACTGGGAAAAACAATTCCACTCAGTACGAACTGCGCATAGCACATCTCGTTCTTCTAATATCTTTGGTATTATCAGTGCTTTGGAAAGTCGACCCCTGGAGCTAACTGCTCGTATTGCACCTGCACGAGATACTAACGTCTATTTATAAGACTTTAAAAAATAGATTTCCTTAACCGTTTGGGTGCCAATCGTCGATTTTCGTCGATTCGTGTTTTAACGAAGATTGCCTATCGTCGATTTCCGTCGATTGCCTCAGTCGTGTTCTGATTCGCGCGTACGTCTGTACGTAAAATTCTCATTTTTTTCGAAACGCCTGGACTTCGGGATCCTCCTCCGCGTGATTCTAAACCAATATTCTTTAATAAAACACCGAAAAAATCACCGAAATTCTTGAAAATTCAAAGAATTTATGGGGTTTTAAAAAAATATATAGTTTCATAAAAAATAATGTTTTTTTGGTGGCATTTTACAAGCAAATGTATGAATTTTTTTGGCACTCAAACGGTTAAATTATATTTTTTATTAGTAACCCGCCAGATGACAGCACTGATCGTGGTCATGCTTAATTTTAGTAAAACAATGAAAATTTAAGCACAACCACAATAAAACTGCCTAATCCAAGGTTGATCTAAGCAGGTACAGTTCACCGATTTTCCATCTAACCTACCGTGTTCTTATCACCCTCGAGAGTGCCGTATAGATTTTCAAGCATTCTACATCGTGGTTGTTTTATGGGTCGCCGAAGAAAAGCCACCCGAGATCACCCTTCACACGGCTGATGAAGTGGGCCACAGAGAATATCTCTCGAGAAAATTGCCAGAATTGATGCTGTGATATACGACAAATAAAGTGCGCGCGACGGATCTAAGATAAAAATAAATTTTCTGTTGAAATCAACAATGCATTAAATTGTGAAGTGACTTCTTTTGCCTTATTTGTTTTCACATCTCTTTCACATGTGAACAGGCAGACTGAAATACGAGAAAATCAATGTAATAATGATTTATCATCATCGCATATATATGTAATAATTAATATTTCACAAATTATGAATTCGCTTTCATAATAATCATAAAAACTGTATATAATTATTTAAAGAAGAAAAAAATTCAAACGGCCAGCTTAAGCGTCATTATCTCTCAACGTCGTGAGCTGCGGAGCATAGAAATATAAATTTCAGTGTCAAAGGGAAGTCTCATCTTTTCATCCACATTAAGTAGGTATTTCATACTTTTCACGAATATAATCATAATATGTGTTTTTAAAGATAAACTTATATCTACAAGAAAAGGTTTTTATGCAAAGCACAAAGGATAACAAATCATTATGTGCAATAAATATTTGCCTGAAACACGAAAAATCTTCCGATAAAAAATAAATGCCGCCGACGGGAACTTCTGATTGCCAGTCAGGTGCACTAAGTCACTGTGCTAAGTCGGCTTATTTTTAACCGCCAAATAAATTGATTTGAAAACAATTTGAAAGTAAATAAATTCTAACGTAAATTTATTTTTTATGTTCTTATCTTGCTGACCTACGGATACAAAAAAATTATGCATAATTAGATTACATTTTTACTGCCGCTCCACTAGGCTTGTTCAAAATAAGTTATTTATTAAAAATGCTGATTTTATACGGGCAGTCCCAGAAATTTCAAGGAAAAAATCCACTATTCGCTTTTCTCCGAATTTTCATTTTGCTCGAGTGCGAATTAAGTTGCCCTAGAATAGTTCTGACGTGATAAGAATCACTATTGCCGCTTCCTTCTGTTTGCTCTGCCCAGTTAGCTAATCCTTCTTATGGCTTAGGGTTAGTAATATCGGGTCAGAATCTGTTTCCCCGCAGCTGCGGCTTCCTTGTTTCACGTTGCCTGTATTTTCCATTAGGGAGATGAACAACATCCTTGTTTCTAACCAAATTACATTTATATAAATCTGTTTTTGATAGAGACAAAAATGAACCAACCTTTTTTATTGAAATAATGTTCCACGAGACAGCTGCTCACCATTTGCATTATATAGAGTCTGAATCAACTAGGCAGATACTGATTTTAACTTGACATAAATTTCTTTATATCTTAACTACGAAGCAGAAAATTTACTTGCAGAAAGTCTGAAACAGTAAAAAACTCTAGGGAACATTTGTCAATATAAGGGCTGAAGAATTATTTTGTCCGACATTTCTATTCTAACCGTATTTAGTTTTAATGTTATTTCCACTATGAGGTAAAGAGTTTCGATCTCAATTTCGAGAGAACAGTTTAGAAACTCAGGTGATATCGGGTAGTAAGTAACAAATACTAAATTAAAGTTAACCACTTTGGGATCTGATAATGTAGCGTTATTTTACGCTGATAATCGCGTTACATTTTGGTGAAATTCTAATTATTCAAGAGTGGTGTTATGTTAATGTTTTTGTACTTTGCAGCAATTTTAGAACACATATATATTTTTTACAAAATCAAAAAATGAATGAAAACATGATAAGGAATTTAGCTTGGTTCCATTATTTAAGCATGGAAAAACTATAGACAAGTACATATTAAGAATGTATAATATTATATTCTTATTTTAACACATCAGAAAATCGCGTGAAAAATATGAAAATTTATATTATTTACCAAATTTTTTTTAAAATTTTCATTCTTCTACATTATGTACTAATAGAGAGTAGAAATAAATATTATACATGGAACAAGCCTGACGTTAACGTTGGAGGTATGCATACAAATTACGTTAAATGCAGTCAAACTATTCGTACTTGAAATATTAAGAAAAATTTATTTGTTCGGTTCACTCACTCCTGGAAGAAAGGTTTCCTCAGGCATCTTCAACGTCCCCTACCTAGGAAGATTTGTGGGTAAATAATTTCCCGAAGGGAACAGAGAGGTGTGAGTTGGGTGAAGGAAGTGGGATAAATGAGAGAGACATGTGGTTTGACATCAGCTAACAGCTGGTGGAATCTGCGTTCGATATAATAAAGACACACTTGTGCGGTTAACCCTTCGCAAACGAAATGCGGGAATAATTGAACTTAATCAGTTAGACGCCACTTGCTAATTATTATTCCCCCCGAATGCTCCAATACGTAAGAATTGAAAACTGAATTTATGTTGAAGGGACTTGCTTTAGTTACAGCTAATTTACCAGCAGCAGATAAATTTACGAGTCAATCCTTAAATATGATTTAAGATTTTCACGGCCAAAAGTATTTTTGTTATTTGTTTTTGGGGTATTATGCCGTGTTGCGCTAACTCCTTCTTTAGCCAACGTTTCGGACAGCATTGCAGTGTCCATCATCAGGGCAGATGTGTTATTTTAATAAAAATAACACATCTGCCCTGATGATGGACACTGCAATGCTGTCCGAAACGTTGGCTAAAGAAGGAGTTAGCGCAACACGGCATAATACCCCAAAAACAAATAACAAAAAAAAAGAGTCAATCCTTTGTTTGGTATATGTGCTTCTCATCATGTAACGAAATAACTCATCACAACTAAACCACCTATCTAATTCCCAGATGAGTTCATGGGGCGGTCACCATTCTCAGATCAACATCCTTTCATTTTGAGCAAATTTGAATTTATATTACTGTTTATGAACCTTATATAATATGCAACGAAAAGTAGTAATGTGATATCGTCTTTTTAGATTCCATCGGGAACCGAACTTATAGTTTAATTATTCCTCTCATCAGAGATTGTAACACACGTTCATTCCAATGGCTTATAGGATTCATAGCATTCGTTTATTCCAGGCTACATTCAAGAATTGTACAATTCAATGCTAAACATACATGGCTAAAATAAACATTTAATAATGGCTTTTAATTCTTGTCCAAATATTAATATTTATTTTGAGACAATTCGAAGTGACGCCCTGTTATTTCGTACCGCAACACCAATCTTCTATCTTCCGCACCAATGGGTGGGTACTTTGTTTGATAAAGTATGCCAGATCTCCCCAATTCCGTCATGAAAGGCATTTTCGGCTTTTTGGAGAAGAAAATTGAATTTCTGTCAAGCAGCACTCGCATTCAATATCGCTTTTCATAACAAAGAAATACAAGGATATTGAAAGCTATTAGGGCCACTAAATGAATTACTCCATTCCCTTACATCAAAGAAATAAATTTAGGAGATTTTTATTTTTCTCTTACGTAAATGAATTTCGTGGAGAGATCTTTGCCTTTTGGCATCTGTTTTTTTATCGAATGACGTAGATGATAGTTTCTATAAAAATGGATAACCCAATTCAACGAGGATTGAAGTAAAAGAAATAAGATATTTGAAATAATTGTGAAGATGAAATATTTTCAAAACGTTTGTGTTGCGCTTTGTTTTTAATTTTTTTTGTGCATACCGTACAAGATTTCTAACAGCTCCCAATCACCTGGAGCCAGAGGGATGATAGCATCCCCAATTAGGGTATGTTGTGAGGTTTAAAGTTGTGGGGATAGGACGGAGATGGTGGAGAGGTAGGTTTATTCATATCTGTTCACCAAACACAGCGTAAGCCATTTTACCAATTTTCGATTCTGGATCGTGATCGTTCACCAGGGTATCCAGCATGGTCAATCGAAAAAGGTTTTATCAATAATGTCAGTAAGTTTTCATCGTTCCCGAGCATGACCACAAATCACCAACGAACAAACAACAGTTCAAAACGACTACGGAGGGGTTGTTTTGCAGAATTTGAACAATTCATCAAATGTCGAAGTTAAATTAAATTAAAAAAAAGTAAGTTCAATTCAAGTTCTGATATTTATTTTATTTATTTATTCAAAAAAACAGTTTTTTATTATAAAAAACGTACTCTGCACATCTCACTAGGGCATTCCTGTATCAAGATGTGCAGCTTTACAAGTATATCATTTAAAAAATACATATATGTAAACTGAATATAATAATAACATTAAATTTAAACCTAAAAAAGAAAAGTTTATGACACGGTCGTTTCGTGACCGATAGACAAACACTTTTAGTTTTTTTAGTAACAAAAGTACGAAAAATAAAAACAAAAATGTCAACAAAAGAAGCATTCGTAAGTAAGTTGACAACAATAATATTTTTCTGTTAACTAAAGTACAAGGTACCTGTGCTGGCTATTATTTCAGTTCTGTAAAACAACTGGCTCATAATGAAATTAAAACAGAACTTAAGTAGAACTTTCACAAGACCTGAAAATTAACTTCGAAATTTGATGATTTATTAAAATTCTTTGGAACAAACCATCCAAGTTTCGGTTGTTTCGGAGAATTTGAACAATTCATCAAATTTCAAAGTTCATTTTCAAGTTCTGTGAATGATTTTTTCAAGTTCTATTTTTATTTCAGTTTTTTCAAGCAACTAGCCTACAATGATATAATAACAGAACTTGAATAGGACTTTCACAGAACCCGAAAATGAACGTTGAAATTTGATGAATTGTTCAAATTCTCCGAAACAACCCGTTGTGTTCTTAATTTATTTGAAGTGAACTGTTGTTTGTACGTTAGCAATCTAAATCATGCATGAGAACGATGACAAGTTGTCGACAGAATCGATAAAATCTTAATCGGTCGAAAGTGCTAGATACCCAGGTCGGTACTGTATAATAATATCTACCACTCTAAAAGATTCCGTAAATATATGAGGGAAATTGTTAATCAATGATAATTAAATGAACTTATTTTGCGCTCTCCGCGATTTATGCCTACGACCTATGTATTTATGGTATATAAACTTCACCCTCAACCCACCAATTGCGGAGCTAAAGAAAATGAAGGTCAACGAAGTTAATTTTAGATGCAAATTTTCATTTGCATTCGAGATGCATTTGGGCCTTCACGCTGCAAAGTTCCACGAATGTATTATACCATACATACAATTTTAGTACATCTAATCCAACATGTTGATAGAACTAAACGTATATATCATTATACCATACATACAATATTAGTGAATCTAATCCAACTCGTTGATAGAACTATACGTATATATAATTGGACTGTATTAGTATATATGTAGGTAGGTGTATATGTATAGTCGTATATGTGTAGTGTAACTGTAGTATTGGTGTATATGTGTAGTGTAAATATAGAGCTGAACCAATTATCATGATAATAGATATATAATCAATAACTTAAAATTTGATCTAAATCGCATTAGTGACGAATCAACAGATTTGTTAATTACTTACAAGTGTGAATTGTAAGAGTTTATCATAAGTTTATCATGTGTATCTATATTTTTTGCTTACACTTAAGGGCAAATCATAAACTATGAATTTTTATTGTCGTTTAATATTTTTACTTGCATCGTCCGAGTAATGAGAATAAACACTCAATCTAATACTACATTGATGGCTCAGCAATTCGAATGAAGGTTTATTATGCTTTACAGTATATACCTACAACTAAAGCCGGGTCTCCAGCGACCAAATGTTTTAAAAACATCGGAGAAAACAAAAACATTGTGGCCCAGCCCCAATGTTTCTTGTTTGCAAAATTTTTTGCTTCGATGTTTGTGGTAATATTGCCGCTGGAGATCCCCCATCATAATTAATCGTTATTCAAAGTTTATAGATTTAAAAAGAGAAATATAAAAATAAATAGCGGCGGAATGACCCGTGTGAAAATAAGACTGAATTGTTACGTACGCTGTAAGAAGTGCGACGCTTGAGTTTTTAGGCTATACCTTGGCATTCTAGAGTTGGTTTCATCAGCACGAGTAGGTAGGTACCTACATATTTAAATGATATGGATGTATTTGACAATAACTTGAAATTGACAAATTACAAACACCGTTTTCTACCCAGTTTAAATTAATGTTAGTAAAATTTTTAAACGTTTTTATTAATATTATCGTTCATTTGGAGAATATTGGCAGATTATCTTTTTTTATGTCACTGATTTATATTTTATGTTAACTGTACTTTGTGAACTCCTATAATGTTATGTTTCTAATATTTTATTATTGTAATTTTTCAAAAAAGATCTACTGTTTTGTACATAAAAGCCGTCTGGGCGTTTAAATAAATGAAAATAAATATTTGATTATTTTAATTAACCAGTGGTGTACACACTTATTTAATTTAAAATAAAATGACGCCACATAGTGAATTTGCAATTATTAAGTATAATATATATATATATATATTGATTTGATTAAAATTTCTTCCATGAATTTGCAAAGGTACATTTCGAACTAATATGAAATCCTAGTAAATATATTCATTTCAAAATGTAAGACAACATGCTAATACTTATAGTAAAGCTTTCTTGGGCCTGGATCACCTTTGGACCTTATGAAAATCTCTACAACATGAAACACTCATTTAATATTCCCTGTGAGGTTCACCATAAGAGCCCTGCGGCTCATTCTTCACAGGCAAGAATGCTTCTATTCAGATCATGTTCTGCCTTACTTTGCTACTTCTCTTTTCCCCCTTTCCTTCTTCCATAAAACTATGATAATATTCTGTTTGCAGCGTATCACTCGATACTTACTTCAAGCGACGGCTTAAATAATCATGGATCTAAAAAGTTCAATTGCATTTTTTTCTTTAAAATTGACTTCCTGAATTACTTCAAATAATCTTGCCAAAATTGATTACCCCATTACTATAAAAACACCAGGAAACCCGATTCCGAGACTTCACTAAGTTCACAGTCTTGGAAATATATATCTATATATACTGATCTGGGCGATTTCACCTTAAAATTAATCAATATAAACGTTGTTTATTCAATCACTTTTATTTTTCTAGACAAAAATAAACCTGTGTACCTATATACCTTCTACTAGGTACTTTTTTACTATTGAACATCAGTTACTTAAAAATTAAACCAAATCAAATCTGGTGTTGTTTATTTGAGGTGATACGTCGGCGTGAGATCTTAGATTTAATTTTGTTCTAAGTTTCTGTTCACATTTTTACCAATGTATTTTATTTTATTTTATGTACAGGAGTGTGTCGTTCTGACATTTTCGTGTGTTGGAGTGGTCCGTGTATTTATTTTTCTAACTATGGCTCTGGCTGCCTAATTAATACCTTTGAAAATGTGTCAAAATATGTGTTTTAGTCATAGCTTTACAGTCTGATTGTGACATTTGATTTTTCATTGTGCTAATAGTGGTAAAATAAGTTAAAGTTTGTAAGTGAATTCGATAAGACACAAAGGATTTTATCCCACAAAGATACCTGAGATAAGACTCACTCATATTTCAATTTTTTTATTGTTTATGTTATCTTAATTATGTCTCTAGGTTCTCGCGATCCGTGACAGCGGTGTTCAACCTTGGGACACTTGACTTAGCATAATATGCCATGGATTGTTCCTAATTTCAGTTCGCTAAATTCACACGTACGTTTGTGAGGCACTGAACTTGGATAGCAATTGAAGCGTTGACAGATATGTGTTACGTCAAGAATTGAACTCATGTAATGACAGTTTTCGTGTGCTAGATGAAGACATTCATAACATCCAATAGTAATTAAAAATAATTACAAAGTCATACCGAGCACACAGATGGCGACGCATAATTGCATATGTATTTACTGGTGAATTTGTAATTTTTTTTTAATAATGTACTTAATGAATGCTTTGAAGGACTTGCGTTGCTTAAAATTTCATAGCCCCACTTATGTACACACGATTTCAAAGGGAAAAAGTTTTGCGAAAGGATCTTGTCAATTTTAATTTTAAAATATTTATGTATGTAATTGTTCATTTTTTTTTTTCAGTTGGTTTTTACCCTATTCTATTCAGTTTCGGAATTGTTATTATATTGTATTTCAGAAGAGAGTTCTTAATCGTACGCATATTTATACACTCATTTAATATTTGATTATAATCATATAATATTTTATTTTAACATTCAAAAAAGGGTTAAGGAAAAGTTATGGGAGGGGAGAAAAAAATAAGTAGGAAAGGGATGAAGGGGCCGAGAAGAAGCAAGAAGAGACAAGAATAGCCAAGAAAGATAAAGAGAGGGCAAGGTGATGCAAGAAGTTGCAGGAAGAGACTAGGAGATCCAATAAGAGTCAAAAAGAAGCACGGAGAAGCAAGAAGAAGCCAGAAAAAGCAAGAAAAACCTAGAAGAACTAAGAAAAGTCAAGAAGAGCCAAGAAGCGGCATAAAGATTCAAGAGGGGTGGGAGAAGATGCTGGCTGAGGAAAGTCAAGGGCCAAAGCAAGACAAGAAAAGCCTAGAAGATTAATTTCGGTTATTAAAATTCAAAACAAATATTTAATTCAACGAAATTATAAGAAAACATTCACTCAAGAAGAACTATGAAGGGCCAAGAAGAGCTTAGACTAGCTATGAAGGGGCGAAAACATGCAAGAAGATGCAAGAAACGTCAAAGCGAGCCAAGAAGAGGCAAGAAATATTAAGAATAACCAAAAATGACAAGAAACGCAAAGAAGAACCAAGAAGCTTCTAGAAGAGTCAAGAAAAACCAAGAAGAGCCAAGAAGAGACAGGAAGGACAAGAAGATGCAATGAGAGTCAAGAAGAGCCAAACAGAGGCAAGAAGAAGGAAGACATAAGGAATAAAAACAATGTTTAATCAATTCCTTTATTCCTGCCAATCCTTAATTCCAATATTGACTTATTAGTTGCCACATGAACCGGTCGATTGAACTCGAACATCCTTCCACTCCTCAGAGCAAGTGTTCAAAGTCTTAACAAACCACTCTGTTGTATCGGTCTCACCGGAACAGCAATGTTGCTGGCTGGGGTGGTAAATTCGTGTCGTACCGTATCGTATGTATTTTATGTTTTTGTTGATCTTTTTCGTTTGTGTTTATAATTTCTTAACAATAAAATATTTTTTTTATAATAGCACAGTTATTAAAACAACTTGTATAAATATAATGAAAAAGCCCACTGGAGCTTTTAATAGATTAAAAAAATAGTATAATTAAGTGTGGTAATTATGGTCTGTCTGTGTCTTTTGTGATACGTTTGTTTGCGTAATTGTGTCATTGTTTGCATCCATAAAGTTTAAGCATTCTGCAAACACATCTTTTCGGAACTTATAGATTCCTTAAACCAATGACTTCCAAGGAAGAAGAACAACAGTGTTTTATGATATTGTTTGTGAGACCATGGTTTTATTTTCATTAGTCAAACGATGTTTCAAAGTACAAGTGAAAGGAGGTTAGTGGTAATGGGCGCTACAGACCATTGAATTTGGTTGAGCGGTTATATTAATATGATTGAGTTGAACGTAAAGTTGAACCGTGTGGAGATGCGTTTTATGCGATAAGGGGGTGTAGCTATCAAGAACGGTTGTACCGCAAGAGTGTCGAGCCACCGTCCAACCACACAACCACCAACCAAGTTGGATCGTTTGTAGTGTCTGAGCGGTTGAAGCAACTTTAATCAGTCTGCCTAAATAAATAAAATGAGAGGCATGATTTAATGCCCGTGAAGTTATGAAAGATTTTTTTAAACACTATGTGAAGATTTAACATGCCTGTGGGATACTCTAAGCAAAATTTACTCCGATACAAATACCAGGAACGAAGCTCTCGTTATCCTTTTGGAGTAGTTTAAATGTATAGAAAAGGATTAAACGAATGAAACCATTTAAATCAGTTTTTCACTATTTTAGTAGCATCATATGAATGAATTAGTTTCGATCCATGAGCCGTTTTTTTTTTTTTATATTCATGTTAATAATTAATGATGCTACCAGAGCGATCGCAAGCCTTTGATATTTTTTAGAGGAAGTGTGCTGCCTGTGTTCCCAAGAGAAACAACTGACGAGATTGAACCTACCATCGCGTCGTCTGTACGCAGCACTCAACGGTTAAACCAACCAAATTAAGAGATCTTTTAGGAGTTTAAGACAGGTCAAATTATCTAATATAATATGTTTCTCAGTACGAATAATATGAATCTTGTTTTAAAATAAATCTTAAATCCCATGGCATCCCATAAGAACCTTCTTTATAAGAACCTTCTTAAATCCCATGGCATCCCATAAGAACCTTCTTTATAAGAACCTTCTTAAATCCCATGGCATCCCATAAGAACCTTCTTTATAAATCCCATGGCATCCCATAAGAACCTTCTTTATAAATTTTATAAATTTTATTATTTTTATTTATTTAAAAGTATTGTATTCGTTTTCAATTTTTTTCAAGTAATTGTAATACCTGTGAAATGTAATCATTAAAAAATTAAATAATTGTAATTTTTTACACTACGCGATATGCAAACTGAATTGCTGTGGGCAGTAATCTACTGTACACATTCTTACCCCCTTACTAATGGGCGTGTTTTGGGTTTTGCACAGCTGATAGCCAGCCATTAACCTTACATTAATGGTAGTTTGTCAGATGTGTAAGTTTTAAAACACATTCATTAAAGGCACTCAATCTTTAATTTAACTAGTTTTTTTTGTAATTCTGTAAACACTGATTTTGTTATTGTTTTTAATTTTCTACAGAATAATTTATGAATGTATATTTAATTAAAGCAGTATGCATATAAGTATTTAAACTGCTTTAAAAAATACAGGTATACATACCCATGAACTGGCTATGCCTCTGTGAGATTTTTGTTATCATACATACTCGTATGTATAATATTATATTACGTTTGTAAATATATTTTATCTTTTATCAATATAATTTTATATTCACTGTTTATATAAAGGTTGTTTTATAAAAAAAATATTAATAAAAAAATATTGTATTGGTGAAACAAATCTATACTATTGTCAATAATTTCAAATTCACTTTGTAATATTAAAATATTTTTAAATAATAACGCATAATATACTTACAATTTAAATTAAAGTATATTATGGACGTACACCATTGACGCAATCTGTAAATCAAAATACATTATATTACCATTTTATATCTTCTATTTAAAAACAATCAATACCTAAAGAAGATTTCATCATTTCTTTAGCTACCACTGTCGATTTGTATAGAGATGCTTATTTACAGCAACACAGATTCTTAGAAAGAAAATCTTTATCTCTTTTTATTTACAAATTCTGTAGACAATATTCTTGGAAACAAATGTTTCTTATGCTTTTCACTAAAGCGCGTAACCTTCAGATGCCGAATAAACAAAAAGTACACAAAGGAGTTTACGCAATAGAAAACACTGTCATTCAGTGATTCTTCTTTGATTACATTTAGAAGTTATTTATCGTTTTTGCACTATTGTGTTGGTTCTATGTGTAGAAAAACTAACGCTTTCGGAAAAAAACACATTGAAAATAGAAAAATGGTAAGAATTGCGATCTTTTCTTCGATATAAGTAATTCCACCGACGCTGTAACGATATTGCTTGTATTAAAATCATGAGCTATGAAGCTTTAAAGCTATGAATTTGAATAAAAATGTACTATTGAACACGGCTACAATGTTGCCAGAACTATCCGGACACGAAACGCCTAAACTTACAGATAGATGAAATGAAAATTGATCGAGTCAAAACAGAACTTTGCTAAGCTCAGTCAATAAATAAGAGTGCCTTATGGGTAGATGGTTTTTATTTTTAAACAAATCTACAGTTTGATACAGAGAATTTTTTTGACATTCGACCTTCAAAACAAAAGGAAGGTGATATTTTGAAAAATCACCACATCCTCGAAGCAGAATTTTGGTACTTTTTAACGAAATTTTGCACACTTGACGATTAAAATAAGAATAACACAATTGCTGTCTACTTGATTTCGAAAAACTACCCGTAAAACTATCCGAGGACTTCAGCCATATATTTATAAAATTTGAAATATATGCATACCTAGTTTCAGTACCTAACCTAATAAACTTACTCTATGGCGAAGACAGGTAGAATAGTAGTTTTAATATATTATTATATTGTATGTAAACATAAAACGGTAAAGCAGTTAAGGCGATGTCATACGTAGTAATTCAAAATCATGTGTTTTTTGTATGAAAATTTGGTCGCCTAAAAACGTTTCAGATTCTTTAATTAAATACTGCGAGTAGAATACATCTTGGCCTTTGAAACAATCGAGTATTTTTTAGATAAGTCTTTTTATAAGCCCAGAAAAAAATAATGTATAAGGCCTATGAAAACTGCTTTAAAGTTCAAAATCTCCTACTTACTAATCCATTTTCGGTTATGGTTTTATTGTATAATGTGATAAATTAAGTTATTTATAAAATGATAGAAAAAAAATTTAATATTTATGCCTGAACATCCACAAAATAAAATAAAGGGCACTTTTTGGCCATGTATTTTTCTTGCATAAATCAAAACAGGCGGATGGTGTTAAGCGGGAATTTAAACCTTATCGCCATCAACGTAAGGGTTGTTATTGATAGCGGCTCAATTTAAAATATTACACGACGTAGTACATCGCCTTAAGTGTAAAGATGTAGGTACTATAAGATTGTGTATAGTGCAGCCACACACGACAGTGATGGCTGACAATAAGCGGCCAGCACCGCGGGGGTTCCTGCCTAAGTACTAAGGGCTAGGCGTTCGGTGTAGGGGGGCCTTAGGATTTATGAAGAAGTAATGAGATTTTCTGGGAGGCTTACTGGCGATCAAACCACGATATACTTGTGGAAACCGCGCGTGTTCGAAGCGACCGACCTCCGGAATTTGAAATTTCTCTCATAAAATATGCATGGCCATACGAGGTGGGTAGGTACTGGGTATTGTAACGGGATGCCTTTGTGACGGAACTCATTACAGTGTAGAAGAACATATTATGGCGGTTTAAAAATAGTTATTATTAATTTAAGATGAATTTATTCGACTTACTATATATAATAATTTTGTGGAACTAACGTTTCTTTGGAAATACTTCTGCAAGAAATCGGTGAACATTAAGTTGAGGTCAGGTTAGAGAAAAAAACTTTTCACTTGCAAAGCACTTTGTCAGCAGGTCATGTTCACCATATTAATTATACAACGAAAGCACACAAATAACGAGAAGCCGCAATAAAACGGAAGAATAACATTTTAAGGGACTACAATACAAAGACATACAATACATAGAAAAGAAGATATTAGACAGTCAAGATACTCACAAATACAAAATCACTCAAAGGCACACAAATTACTTAAAACACACTTAATTTATGATTATTATTTTTGTTGGGAACATACTCTCAGTACTGCCCTAGTGTAAAACCACCATTCGGAGGCACTGCAGACCCTTGGTAGATGCATAAGTTGCCTGTATGCATTGTTGTAGCACACCCTCAGCTTATCCCATTGCGCTGCTAGATATTTTATTGTATTCTGTGCATATCTCAGATTGTACAGGGTAGCGCAGTACGTCCTAAAAATATAACAAAATGCAATTTTATTTCATTTTGTTTTACACCCAGACGGGCTTTTACATGTATTTTAAGGACGGAATATACCTAGTGGGCTATCGAAAATTATACACAGAGTTTTTAAAGCATGAAATAACATTAAAATGACTAACTGAATATGAAAAAAATATTAGTAAAACATGTATCAGTATCATAAAATAGTATAAAAACTAGAACAGTACTATATATAAGATAAATCACTAAAATTACTTTATAATTTGGATAGGATTAAAAAAAGTACTGATATAGATTGCGCTTAGTTCTGTAAATGGAATGAGTAAATATATCAATAGTATCCCCAAACTTATTACCCAAATCATTCATGCTATTGATTAGTGAGTGGTCTGATAGTTGGTGGTGTACGTATTGCAGAAGAATGTTACATTTTGTCTTGTGTTCCTAGTTGATACATGGAATTTAGTAGTGGCAGCGATGGCAAGGCTGTCAACTAAGTTGTTAATAACTTTGTTAACACAACCAGGTTTACATATATTAAATAAAAAACATTTAAAAATGATTGGATAACGTTAGTAATAATTCTTGAATTGAATTATGAGATTCATCGAAATGACAGAATTTTTATTTGGTCTCAGTAGCCCAATTATTTGGTTGACTGTTTGTACCGGTAATACTAGAGGGTTCGATTCCCAGTTGCGACCATTATCTCAAAATAAAATTTCTACGTCTTATTCTATTTTCACATTTTCATTGAGAGTTGTTAAAATTATTTTCAACTATTGAATTGAATTTACCTATAATATATACATACAGTGTCCGGAAATTAATAGTACCTTCGAGAAAGTATCCACGTCACACGAAAAACCCAAAGAAGATTAAACCTGAAAAGTTTAAAAAACTATTGGCTTGCAACGCATTGACACATTTTAAAATCAGATGATAATATTTATTTATAAACACCCCCTAACGACCGATATTTTTCAAATTTTATATGCCTTGTATTTGTCGTCTTTGAAAACTTGTCCTATGGGAACTTCAGCCTTAGATAAACAAATGTTCATCGTTTTAACTAAACAAAAAAATAAAAGAGTTGTTTGTTTTGAAATTCTAAATATTATGGTTGTATTTTAATTAAACTGAGAAATACCTGCTTTACCTAAACTAAATCTGTAAAACCTCCCTATTGTGGCTAGCGCTGGCAAGGGAAAGAAAAACGGCGAATTGGTTTACCGTCACCGAGCGTTCCTATTTAGAATACGTTATCCCAATTGATAAACGGACCACTTAATAAGACCGCTGCGTACCGTTTTGAAAATACCAATTTCCAGTGGCGTGCAATGATTTATTCGTTCATAAATTATCCTGGCGATTGTGGGTGGGCCAGAGTGAATGTTATATGATTTTTTTCATTTAATATACGGGAAAAGCCTAAGGTATGGGTTTAGTTATTTTTTTGTTTGATCGAACTTAATTAAATAGATCTACGAGTACCGTTCTTAACGTTTATAAAATAAATTTATACACAGATGTTGCTTCTCCAATTTTGGAATCCGCGACATGTTAAAATAAATAAATGTTTAAAAAATGTATATAGCTATTGATAATTTCGTGTTAAAGCTTGTGTAGAATTTTTAAACATTTTATTGTCATTTTGTAAAAAAATCTCCATTTGTAAAATTAAACAATAAAAACATTAATTTCTATCTAACTATCTATATAAATAAAAATGTTAATGTTCGTTTGTTAAATATCTTAAATCTTTTAAAGTTCTTCAGCGATTGTTTTGAAATTTTGATACAACGCTGCATCAAATATGCGTGTGTTTCTATGTACATGTCTCCTGTGACAGATAAAAACGTTTTTTTTAAACAGCGCCATTTGTTGAATAAACATACTGTTTTTTTTTAAACCACGCCATCTGTTGGACGTAAAAGCAAGCCCCGCTATTGTTTCTCTATTTGCACAGACAGACAAGGTACAGCTAGTTTTGAATAAAAATCAACTTTAGCCACTAATTTTCTGATAAATTTAAAATCATGCAATGTTCGCTGTGCAGTGTTTGCAATGTCCCCTGACGAGTTGTATCTTTTCCAGGATTGAACTTTCTACTATATCTGTATTTATCTGAAGTGGCCTGCCAGGTAAGTATGTTTTCTGAATCTGTTTATAAATATTTAGATAAATCAATGAAGTCATGTTTGCACAGCTCCCTTGAGGTGATTTTTCTCAAAAACGGCGCTGTACAAATTATCGCTAGTGTAGGTAGATTGATACTTTTCCGATTGTGACGTTCATTAAAATCTTCACTGAGAAACAACTATCTTTTGAATTGCTTGTGGAAAATGGACAACTAATATAAAACTTCACCGGTGTTGAATATTCTACATTATTTTAATTTTGTAAGAAATTTTCTAAATTTGAAGCATACAGTATGCAAGCAATGCTTTTGCGTGTGTACTGTATTCAAATCTACGTTCCCAATGTACAATTTGCACCCCAATACATTACCATTTACTAACTGTTTCTGAATAGTCAATTTGTTAATTTTCCTCTTGTCTTTCTCCTAACCGTACCGACCCATTCCTCTTAACCCCATAAAATTCGATATGACGAATTAAATAAGTAGGACGTAAACAAAAAAATATTTAAATATTGAAGACAATATTAGTGATTTTTTAAACGAAAATCTGAAACAGAAAAATCAGAAAAGGAAACGGTCACATCTGGGACCCGAACCCAGGATCCTTGTCTTTCCGGGACAATGCTCTACCAACTGCGCTAATGGGACCCTATCCTACTCGGTCACTTTTAACTGTATCATACTTCGAATAAGAACTACCAACATTGTCTTCATTTTCTTCACCGCACATTTTTATTGGCAACTATCTTAAAAATCACTAATATTGTCTTCAATATTTTAAATATTACAATTTGAGGTTTTACTCAATAAAAGTTATTCCGAAAAAATAATAAAAAAATATTTGTTTCATTTATATCTCTAATCTGCATATATCTAGCTGTTTTACGAGGTTTTGTTACTAACCGCTTCACTAATTTCTCCTGAGAGACCTAGAGGGATTATGCAAATGTATCATACGGCATTATAATGTGTGATTATTTAATTATGCTTTGGGGGATGATAAATTTCTAATAACATTTGAAAAATTACGAATCTCTTCTAGATTTGTAAAATTACACGTAGGTATATTCCGGAATGTTATTATCATCTGTGTCACAAAGCATATTTTCGCTCTCTGAAAATAAAAAATAAAGTTTTTAGTAGAAACACATAATTTTTTTTTTTACACCACTTAATTTTATTAAGTACTCAAGCGGTTTTGGAAGTACCCTCACTTCACCAGGGGAATATAAAAACTAGTTTAAGGGTAATATTAAAACTAGCGACGTAAGACTCTAATAACGGGGTTCGCTCGAAACCCAAATGTGAGCTTTTTTAATATATATATAAATAACTATATATCTATATTGAATTGCTTTAAAAAATATATTTAAATTTTTATTTTTTTAAATCAATTCCTACGGATGTAAGATATTTGTATTTAAGATTAATAAATTAGTACATTACCATGAAAATATTTTGTGTAAAACGGTTTCAAAATGTTATAAACGTTTTTAAAATATGGTGGCTATTTAAAATTGCATTGTGATGTCCAAAATTGAAATTGAATACGCCTCAGCTATATGGGCTCAATACCAGCAAAATACATTGAAAAATTAGAACAGATTAAAAAAAAATCCTTAGATACCTGTATTTGAGATTGCATGGAGTGTACCCGCGATTCATGAAGCACGAAGATTTGTTCGATAAAATGTGCTACAAAAATCTCCAGTCGAGGAGGAGTGGGTCCCTTGCAGTAATGGCGTATAAAATTATGAATAATTTAATAATAGCCCATACCTCCTGGAATGCTATGAGTTATTAGTACCAAAAAACTACAGCCAGGGACGGCACCATGATCTGTTATGTATCTCACATAGCAGAACGGACGTACTGGCTCGGCATTGAATGACACGAGGTATGGCGCTATTAAATAATAAGTCTTAGACTGTCGACATTTTTAACAGTAGCCTTTCAAGGATTCAAGGGGCATGTAAAATGGTTATCCCATTTATTACCCATTATAAATATGTATTTTAAGTTTCTTTTTTTTTTGTTTAAATAAATAGTTTATATTACATGTGCATCGTAAAGGTATTAAATATGTAGTTTATATTTCATGTGCATCGTAAAGGGATTACATATGTAGTTTACATTACATGTGCATTGTAAAGGTATTAAATATGAAGTTTATATTACATGTTCATCGTAAAAGGATTAAAAGTGTAGCTATTATTTTAGGTGTAGCAAATATAAATATTGTTGTAATATGGCAATGAAATAACATTCAGTTGGTAACACTACATGCACAGGAAGTAGGTGTTAAACGGATAAGTCTCTGCAATGGCTGTAATGTGTGTGCTCAGTTACAATAAACGTTATTTTGGTTATTAAAGATCACCATCTATTATTTATTAAGACTACAGGTTAAAGGCCCAGGCACATGTGAAAAGAGGAAAAACATCTTGTAATGATGGAAGGCAATCAGAACATGTTAAAATTGGAGGGGTCAAGAAACTGGAATGTGTAGAAGTTCCAGACTGCAGTATTGTTACGTGGACAAGGATGGCTGGATATAGTGGAAGGTCGGAGTACAAAACCTGAAGAAAGTGCACAGAAAAGTATTTGGGAAAACAAAGATGCAAAGGCTCAGTCCTTAATAGTAACAAGGATGACAGAAAATGTTATGAACACATTATATCATGTTCTGCTTCAGCGGAAATGTGGAAGAAGTTGCAGAATGTGTATGAACAAAAAACGGAGACCAGCATTCATACTGTACAACAGCGATTTTTTCAGTACAAATATGAAAAAGGAACAGAAATGTCTGCATTTTTATCAAAAATACAAGAATTACAGAACCAGTTAAAACAATTGGGAGATGAAATTTCTGAGAAATTTGTTATAACTAAAATACTCGTGTCGCTACCAGAAGAATATAAACATTTTGTTTCGGCTTGGGAATCTGCCCCTGATGACAAACAAACCTTGGAAAACTTAGTGGCCAGGTTGTTGATGGAGGAAGAAAGATTTATTGAAAATAATGATGAACTTCAACAAACCCCATCATCGTCAGCTTTCGTAATGAAAAATAAAAAAAATGTAAATTGTTTTAAGTGTGGAAAAATCGGACATTTCCAGAGCGAATGTAGGAAAAATAAAAATAACAATGAAGAAAACAAAAATAACAAGTGTTATTATTGTGGCAAGTTTGGACATTATAAATCGCAGTGCTGGTTTAGTAAAAATAAAGACTCAAGTAAATACAACACAAAAAAAAGGAATGCGTTTGTCGTTTAAATAAAATTTACGACAATTATCAAGATTCTAAGTGGCTCGTAGACACCGGTGCGGATGAACATATGTGTTGTGATAAAGCCTTATTTACAAATTTAACAGAAATTTTGAATAAATCAGTGATAGTCGGTAATGGCGAGTCAATTAGTGTGTTGGGCTGTGGCCAGATGGCAGTGCAAGTGCAAAACAACACGGAATGGGTTGACACTACCATAGACAACGTGTTATTCGTACCAGATTTGAAAGTTAATCTGTTCTCTGTCAATCGCGCTATTAAAAAAGGTTATGTTATGATGACAGATGAAAAGTCTTGCAAATTTTACAAGGATGGAGATATTTGTGCCGTAGCAAAACGAGACGGAAGCGGTTATTATATGGATTTACGTTTTAAATGCAATACTGCAATTATGGAAAAATCAGAACAGAATGATTTTAGTTTGTGGCACGAAAAATTAGCTCATCAAAACTTTGAGTATGTCAAGGAAGTTTTACAGAAAAACAACATCGATTCACAACAAACATTAGTTCCAAAATGTGAAAGTTGTTTACAAGGAAAAATTCACCGATTGCCGTTTCAAAAAGTAATTACACCAGCAAGAAGACATGTGAAGTAATTCACGCGGATACATGTGGCCCAATGGAAGAAATGTCATTAGGAGGGTCGAAGTACTTTGTTCTGTTTAAAGATGACTACTCAAATTTTAGATATGTTTATTTTGTTAAAAATAAATACGACATCAAGAATTGTATTGAAGACTTTCTAAATAAAACTGAAAATATAACTGGAAATAAGGTTAAAATCTTTCGAAGTGACAATGGACTGGAATTTATGAACAAAGAAGTGAAAGAAATGTTCTCAAATCGTGGTATAACCCATCAAACGACTGTTCCATATACTCCAGAGCAAAATGGAAAGGCTGAAAGAGAAAATAGGACTCTAGTGGAGGCTGCAAGGACAATGCTACATGCAAAAAGTTTACCAAAAAAACTATGGGCAGAAGCTGTAAATACTGCAGTTTTTGTACTTAATAGTACTGGAAAAAGTAAAGTAAACGGAAAATCTCCCTTTGAAGTATGGACAAACAGAAACTTTGACATCCGTCAATTGAAAGTGTTTGGTACACCTGTATATGCGCACATTCCTAAAGAAAGAAGAAGAAAATGGGACAAAAAGAGTGAGAAAGGACTAATGGTTGGTTACAGCGAAGATGTGAAAGGGTACAGGATATATTTTTCACATAAGAATACCATAGAAAGAAAGAGGGATGTAATTTTCTAAGAAAATAATAATAAACTCCAGGAATCAATTGAGATAATATCTTTAGAAGACAAACCATCACAGATGACTGAAACAATGGTAAATGAAGAAATTAGAACATTGGAAGATGAAGGGGGTATGAAAATCTCTACTGAAGAAGATATGCTATATGAAACCAAATTGGAAAGTGATAATGAACCATGTGTTGATGAATTGAGTTCAAATGAGTCAATGAGTGAAGATAATCCACTAGCACCCTACTGCGAGAGATCAAAAAGAACAAGGAAACAAACTTCTTTCTATAAATGCAACAATGTACAAATTAATGATGATCCTGATCCGATGACATACAAAGACGCTGTGAGTAGGGTTGATGCTTCCAAGTGGCAGGAGGCCATTGAGAGAGAGCTGCAAACACTGAGAGAAAACAATACGTGGGAAGTGTACAATGAGCCAGTAGATCCAAGTAAGGTTGTTAGTAGCAAATGGGTGTTCGAAATTAAAGTTCCAAACAATATAAAGCCCGGTTGGTTTCTAGGGGGTTTGAACAAGATAATTTGTTTAGTTATCAAGACATTTATGCTCCAGTAGCAAAATTATCCACTTTTAGACTTTTTGTTGCTATTGCTAGTAAATTAAACTTGCAAATCTATCAAATTGATGTTACCGGTGCATTTTTGTATGGAGAAATCCAAGATGAGGTATATATTCAGTTACCTGAAGGAGCTTATTCTAATAATAAAAATATTGTAAAATTAAACTTATCACTGTATGGTTTAAAAATGTCTCCTAAGTGTTGGAATAATAAGTTCAATGATGTCATAACTAGAGAGGGTTTTCTAAAATCAAGCTGTGATTCGTGTTTATACAAAAGGTATAATGGAAATGATAAAATTTTTGTATTGTTATATGTTGATGACCTATTAATTTTTGGAACAAATAACTGTGAAGTTAAACAGCTTAAAAGGGCTTTGAATAGTGAATTTAAAATGAAGGATTTGGGATGCATATCTGATTTTCTAAGTATTAATGTGAGTCAGAACTTAAAATCTGGTATAACTGAACTAAGTCAGAAAAGTTACTTAGAAAATATTCTTGTAAAATTTCAAATGGAAAATTGTAAACCGGTGGCTACACCGATGGATAAAAATTTTAATTTTAAAATCTTTCAAAATCAAAAGGTAGATAAAAATATTGAAAAATGATGTAGGCAGATAATAGGAAGTTTAATGTATGCTGTACAAGGTACAAGACCAGACTTATGTTTTGCTGTTTCAATGCTAAGTAGGTATCAATATTGTGCAAATAATATATTTTTATCTGCTCTAAAAAGGGTATTGCGCTATGTTAAGTATACATTACATTATAAGTTGATTTACAGATGCACAGATGTATATATGCTCACTAAATCATTGAGTAAAGAGTTATTTGTACGATTTATTGGAATGTTATTACATTGAGGGAGGATGTTGTAATATGGCAATGAAATAACATTCAGTTGGTAACACTACATGCACAGGAAGTAGGTGTCAAAAGAATAAGTCTCTGTAATGGCTGTAATGTGTGTGCTCAGTTACAATAAACGTTATTTTGGTTATTAAAGATCACCATCTATTATTTATCAAGACTAAAAATATATTAGTGCAAAATACCATCAGTTTCTTATTCAAGATTTTATTTACTAATCGAATGGAGCAGCCCTTATTTTGAGCTATTTGTTTAATTGCGAAATTAACAGATGATACTGGGATACCATTGAATGATAGGCAGAATTTTTGAGTGATATCAGATGATTTGACATATTATATCCGTGTATGTCGATTTGTTATGAATGTTTAATTCAATTCTATTATTTACTGAGGCAAGTACACGGAGAAAAAAATCTGCTAGTTCATTAAGAATCTCTTCAAAACGGGATTACAGGCCCTCAACGAATGAATTGATAGATTTCCTAACAAAGTTTTAGTGAGATACGAACGTATTATCAGATGTACAACAAGTATTCATAAATATCATAATATTTCCACATTTCGTCATTGTATATTATCATGAAGACGTGTTCGGATATGTTAGGAATTTACTAAAAGTTTATCAGAAAATTGCCTGAAATCCCGTTTTTAACCGGATTCTCAATAATTTGAAGAGATTTTCAATAAGTTAGCAATTCTCATTTCTCTCCGTGAGTTAAATCTAAAAAAATCAATCGATGCATTACTGCTTACCTTCAAAATGGATTGGATGCATTTATGGAATTAATTAATGCCATCCCCAATTTGGGACATTTTCGAAGGCTAAAGGTCTTGGGAAGGGAGAAAGGGAAGTTGAAGGTAGGAAAGGACCTGGCTAGACAGATCTGATCACCAAACACGGTTAAATGATTGCAAGCAACGTTTCGATTCTGAATAGTAGTGCGTCACCAGGGTTTGCTCATTTGCTTTACATCGGATATCCAAACCGCCAACTGTAAGCCCAATAGCAGAGCTTTTACTGATTTGTTAAAGTAATAGAACCACTTAAAATAAATACATCAACAATGGATTGCTAATTAGTGTTACTACTGAATTGATTTATTGCAATCTATCGGCATTTCACTCGGTTGTTCTAGCTGGTTAATTTATTGATATAATTTATATCTATCAATTATAATTAGTCAGCGGAGCAGTAAATTACAGTACATAATTTTGCCAATACAAACCTATTTGAAGTTCAATGATTCGAATTGCTTAACTGATAAAGTTGTGTGATTTGATACTGTATAGCAGTTGATTTCGTAGAATAATAATGGATGGTATCATCATTAATCCATCAATCATTTTTAATAAACAGAAACTTTATAAATGCTTTTCTAAATCACCAAACATCCAATGTCGATGTAAATACAATACACAAGGAGAGCCCGTCTTAAGGAATTAAAATCCATCTTTATTTGAAATTTAAATTGATATTGTCCAATATGACTATTTAGTTACAAAGGAAGACGAAAGAAGACTGGGTGCTGTGCTGGTGCTGTAGAAATGAAATACCTAAGACTTATGAATGTCGAGGTTAGAAAGCATTCATAACTGATGTGAGTATAGTTATTAAAGGTGGTTTGGTTATGTACAGTAAATGGACGGAGAAAAAAATGACGGGCTAGTAAAAGGAAGAAGAGGTCGGGGAAGTCCGAGAAAGACATACCACGAACAATTCCATCGACAGAGTTTTTTAGCAGGCCTATTACCTGTGAGTAATTAGGTGATGGTTTAACTAGTTAGATAACTCTGCTCTTTGGGGGTCATTTTTACCCGGCATAAACCAATCTTAAATATTCTTTTTCAATGCATTATTCTCTGTTGTGAACAAAGTTACACAGCTTACCTACCCCATAATTCACTTGACACTTTAATGATTAAAATGATCAATTTGAAGGTAGAAACTTTATGACAGCTGGAATTAGAATTTCGGACAAATTAGTGCTGTCTTAAATTTTAATCCTTTCATCACCATAAACCGTGGATTGAATTTTGCGACGTTCTATACAAATAATAATTATCATTAAATTTAGATCAAACACTGGGTGTGCCAGCCATTAAAACAAATTTAAATAAATATTTATTTTTTAAATTTCTTTATGGAATAAAATAACAGTTATAATGTATACATATTACAAAGTTGTTTTTTTTTTTAAATATCATAAAGAGTAAAGTAACACACCTTTCTTATGTATGCCTTGATTTGTACCAATGTGGTTATAATTTATTGACATACACTCCTTTCTCATTCACATTCATACATCGTCTCATACCTACTCTTCTATTATTCTGACTCATGACACGGCTTGATCTTACTAACTTAATCATGACATATCTTCCTCGGGCGTTCCCGACTTCTTCTACAATTCACATTTGCCTCTTTTCTTCATTCATTCGCTCTACATGCCCAAACCATCTAAGCGTCCCATTCTTTGCGGATCTCCACACTTATGGTTTTACCACACATACGCTTCAGAGATCTCAGTTCTACAGCATTCAGTCCACTTTCATCCTTCCTCTACCGGTTTCATGCCCCACTGAAATATATCGGGGTAGGTGTCAGCACTCCATTGTGGAGTGCAAGAGTTCAAAAAGTGATATTTTTGCAATTTCTTTTTAAGGCCAACCGTGTTCAGCTCTCCATTAATGTTACGTGCACTTACATTTTGTTCAATAACACTGTAAGCCTTCCCATCTCTCGTAAACATACTTCCCAAATACACAAACTCGCATCTGCTGAAAGTATTCATCATTCAAAATGATATTGCACAATGTTTTCGTACTCTCTCTTTCAAACACCATGACTTTAGACTTACTTACATTGCATAGACTAACGTCAACTAAAAAAGTTGAATCCCCTTTTTCGTGTTAATCAGGCGGATCTTGAATTTGTGATAAATGCTATCATCTTTTCACCCCATTATTAATTCTCCTGCGAGCATTTTGCTCACACCAATTCTTTTAAATTGATGGTTTGTCACTCAAGGCAAGTAGATCTCTAACTCTCTTTACCGTTTTATATGTTCCCAGTCCTCAGCCATTTAGGTGACAAGTAGATTTGTAAGTGGATCATTTGTAATGGTTCGTTTTTTTTCTGTCGAATCCGCAAAGACAAAATTGTTTTCACACTAAGCTTCTACTGGGGTTGTTTATTTTTAACTGTTTACAAAAGAAATGTTTTTTTTTAGGAAGTGTGAAATATTTTCAGTTAGTCGTGGAAAAACATACACATATTTTTGTTAGACAACATTGAAAAATCTAATGTTTCCGAAGTAAAAATACCTTATAAGGGCGTGTATAAATGTATAATTGCAGTGAAAAATGCAGGAGTTCATTGAAATTGTATGATATTGCGACTTATGGAAAAGTATATTGATTTACACATACATTTCAGTATTATGATGTTGATTGTTATATTTGACTATTCTAACAATATGAGTTTTACAGCAAGTCATTATAATGAACAGGGACTAACTAAGAAAAATAATGATAATAATACTTTATACTTAACGTGCCTTCGACCCGAGGAAAGAAATAAAAAAAAAACGACACACAATACATTGCTTTAAAACAAAAAAAAATGCGCAACCACTGCGGAAAAAACATAAGTCTATGCAAACTGAGGTTCCAATCTAAAGGAAAACACATTGTACCCTGAAAGCGTTGCCCACTGCGCCACCTCCATTAATCTAGTTCAAATACACCCCAATTACTCTTTCTTTCTTTGTGTTTCTTCCTCTGTATTGTGCTGAATATATCAATCTATATTTTTCCCGCCGACCCTCTCGCCATATGGCAACATTGACATACATAACGAGAACTACAATGCTAGCAACACCGCTAAACATATAATACCTACCTAAGAGATAGGTTTCTCGCTCGGATCAAAACTGGCCACACTAGTGGCAATACACGCATTCAGCGGGAAACCTTCCCTTCTAAAGCTGGTAAATGACGATAACTGCCGCCATTATTATGTTTTGTGGAGCTTTCTCTTCAATTCCGGTAAAGACTGCTGACGGAATTTTCCGGAACATATTATTTGGCTTTGAAAATTGGGTTTTATTGTTATAATTCTCAATAATTATGTATAAAATTTTGCAAACCCATTTTTTCTACATTCACAAAAGTCATAAAGCATTTTTTTCACTATGACGTAAAACGTGTAGGTTCTTTTTTTCTATTTTTCAAAAATATGAACCGGAGAGGCAAATTGAAAAAAGCGAGCGGGTATGAGAGATGGAATGAAAAGAATGCGGCGGAAATGCCTAAAGAAGAAGAATAACGCAGCTCGCAGTGGAAAATCCTGAAGAGGAAAATTCAAAGACGTGAGAATCACAATGGGTAAGACGAAGAAACCGGTGCTCAGAAGTAGGTAGGAATATGAGCGTAATAGATATTATACGTGTGGGGGACCGGTGAAACACATTCAAGACGAGCGGCCATAAAATCCGCTGAACGAAGTTTTCTACGTGCTTTAAGTAACGTAACATTTCTCAAAAGATTGCATTGAAAAGTCTTGCCTACTGGAAACAAATTTGTTAAGCCTTATATTGCCCTTGAGGTGACTTTACACTGAAAAAAAACGTGCGAACACGTGATGGATAAAAGGATTCAAACTTCTTTATATTTGTAAAATAAATGCAGGTAACAAAATGATTTGAAACACAAACTGTTCATTCGCCACATAATAATTACTCCGGCATTATAATGTACTAAATGAGAACCCTCCTCTACCAAAGAGAAACAGTCAACAGACACTTACGATAACTATTGGAAAACTATCAATGCCTCCTAATTAAAACTTCTCTTCAATATTGGAAGTAACAGCAATTTAAACCGTGGAATACTTTAACAGATTATCAATACTTCAATGCAAAAACTTTGTAGTAATAACAATAATAATTGACAATTTCATCGGTAATGTGATTTCTTGGGTGAATGGAAACTATGTTGGAAATAAAAATAAAATTGACTAATGTTCTTAAACTGTATTCTTTACAGATATGCTATAATGTTTTCAGTGTCTACACTGTAGTTCGCTGAAAATGAAGTAAATTGGTATCATGCGTAAAATAATGATTTATAGTAAACAATATACTTCTTTATTTCTATACAATATAGTACAAGTGTCCTGGAGCAAATAGGACTACAGTGTAGCTAAATGGATTATGTTGTAAGGTTAAAGGGTGTGGGAAAGAGAGGTTGATGGGTAAGTCTTGAAGTACCTTACTATTCAGATTTGAATATGGGTAAAGCTATTTCAAGCAACGTTGCGTTTCGGAATGCTGGTTTTTAACCAGGGTGATACTGAGAGTATATGATGCTCTAGCAGAACTTTTTAAAATTGACAAGAACAAAAATCAATCTATTTAAAAAATCTGTTTACAGAAACCTCCGTAAAATTGAACTAATAAACTTATCAAAAAGTTTCCTCTCGAAAAGGCCATTATTAATATTTTTATTCCAGTTTATTTATTTTAAAACACGATTGGTTTATTTAATGGAAAAAATCTTCTTCTGAACAAAATAAAAGATTAACAATCTTCAAAATCGACTTCACGAATTTCAAATTCAATAATCATAAAAATTCCGATGCGTGAAATCAAACATTGAATTTTAAAAGAATTACTTCATTCGATGAATGAGCTTCACAATGAATTAATTTAAAAGCTCCAAAAAGTTCGTTCGCTCCACCGCTCTGAAGAGATATTTCAGGAGAGCGCTTTAAAAGCTTTTGCTCTTATATTTATATTCGGTTAATAGGAAATCGAAGATATTTATTAATGAATCACAGACACGGAAGGTGCTTAGAGACTAAGAGAAATGGAAAATGAATAACTCATTCTATTTTCTCGAGAGAAAAATAAAAAGATTCATTAAATTGTAGTGGACGGAGCGGTAAGACCAAGAAGACGGGCGATTAATACAATATACGTTATAAAGAAAATTGTCAAAAGAAGAATCCTGTGAAAATATATTATATAATGTCATCATTGTTCCTAATGTTAATTGTTGTAGCTATATTTGGTTATTGGAAACAGAGGAGGAGTTTAGAAGGCTAAGGACGGGTTGTTTTATAGAATTTAGAAGTAAAATATCCATGTTCCGTGAAAGTTCTATTCAAGTTCTGTTATTATTTCATGATGGGCCGGGTGTTTCACAGAACTTGGATAGTAACAGAACTTTACTAGAACTTTCACAGAATTTAATATTTAATATGAATATTAAGTTTAAAATTAAATGAATGGTTCGAATTTGTGTGAAACAACCCGTCCTAATATTTTTTCTATGAAACAAATATTCTTGAAAGACAAGTTTAAATAACAGAATGGTAACTTTTTAAACGTGAAAAAAAGCTGACATACTAAGGTCCGCCAGAGTTGAGCAAAATATTTCTCATGGCCCAAGGGTTGTGGCGCCGACTGGCATATGTATATTCTAAAAATAGATAACTGTCCGTTGGTTTTTCTTTGAATTTCCTTGAAATTCATCCAACGCGACCATAGAATAAGTCACAACTCCGAAAAACGAAAAAAAATTATGTCCAGTGACGAACGAAATACGTTTTTACGTTGACAGTGTTAAAATACTACCCGCCCCAATTTTATCTTAATCAAACTTAGCATATCCCTGCTGTTCGTCCATCCCCCATCTCCGTAAGTAAAATGAAAAGACAACAATAAAATAACCGTTGAAATGTAAAATTTTTGTGTATTTGGACAATTATCTTTCAATTTGTATTTATACAGAGTAAAATAATTCAGAAATACGAAACATTGTAAAATGGTAATTGGTTTCATACTATCTATAGCGGCCTGAGCTTGTTTTTTCAAAAACGGTTTTTTTTCGATTTTCAATGTGAACAATTCCGTACGCACGTCGAAAAAAACATTTTTTTCATAAATTAATTCATACTGGATAACTTATTAGATCTTTGATTAGTAAATGATTTAATCTTCGTAGCATTTGAAATTCATTTAGATTTTCTTATTTTTTTATCAAGTTGATGAAGTCTTTCACACCGAGAATCCACTGTGAGTTCACCAATCGAAATTTTGTTTTTTAAAGGTTGCTGGCTCGAATTCTAGTACTGATAAAAATAAAAATTGCATTTCAGATTAGAAAGTAGATTTTTTTTATTTACATTGTTAGCCGTGTTCAATGGCAGGATCTAAACGGTGATGCAAACCATCATTATCTCTTTTCAGACACACTACATTTGACCAAATTAAGGATACAATTCCAACAGTCGCATTACCTCCAGTCAGCTATAATTCTTGTGGAGTGAAACATAAAAAAGAACTGAATACTTGATACAATTTATCATAACAGGCAGTGAAATAAATCAGTATCGACAGGAACAAAATAAAATACATTTTTAAATTACCTGTAAAACATCTGTTCGGATTTGAATGCTCCAACGCGAAATTGCGTAACATTTTGCTCTGGATAAATATGATACCGTTTTTATGTCGAATCGATTCAACGCGAATCCCATGGAAATTATTTATGAGTCCGATAAGGGTGAAGTTAACGATGCTGTAACTCTGCCAGTATGATTGAATACGGCGGGTAGCTTTGGCTTGATTTTATATGACCATAGTTTTGATATCATAAAAAGAGACGTAAGGGTCCCGGAAAAGGCGCTTATTTTTTAAACAAAGGTTATTCAGGTACCGGTCCGAAATTAGTGACAGTTTGTTCAGGTTGAGTTATGCGGTAAGAGAAAAAAAGGATATATATATATAATATAAATACGTTTTTCAGGATAAAAAACAATAATAATAACTTGACTCTTGTAGGAACAACAAAGGCATTCGTAAAATACCTGTGTCTCTCAAATGTTTTAATAAAAATTTAAGGACATTTCTTCAAAATATCATACGCGTACCGATTTGAATAAAATATGAAAATGTTTTTTTATGGTGCTCTTTTATTTTGTAATAATTTCAAGGAAGTTTTACAATAAGTAAACTTTAAAATAATTAAACAGACCTCAGCCACCTATATAATAATGAAACACGATCATTTGGAAACCGATAGTACGTTTACATGTTTTATCTAACAATTTGAAAATTTCAACCCATCACATAAAAATTAAAAATCGTATAATATGCTATGTAATTAATTTTTATGTGTGATGTATATGTAAATTAGTTTAAGGCCCATGCACTACGTCGTGTAATATTTTAAATTGAATAACAACCCTTACGTGGATGGCGATAAGGTTTGAATTCCCGCTTAACAACATCCGCCTGTTTTGATTTATGAAAAAAAAAACATGGTAAAAAGTATCTTTATTTTATTTTGTGGATGTTCTGGCATAAATATTTTTTTTCGATCATTTTATAAATAACTTAATTTGCCACATTATACAATGAAATCATAACCGAAAATGGGTTCGTAAGTAGGAGATTTTGAACTTTAAAGCAGTTTTCATAGGCCTTGTATATTATTTTTTTCTGGGCTTATAAAAAGACTTATCTAAAAAATACTCGATTATTTCAAAGGCCGAGATGTATTCTACTCGCAGTATTTAATTAAATCATCCGAAACATTTCTAGGCAACCAAAAACACATGATTTTGCATTACTACGTATGGCATCGCCTTAACCTTTTTAATACTTGACGTTTAAAGGCATATTCAAATTCAACAAATCTTCGCTGTATAAATAAATTAAGCCGATAAACAAAAATTACAAAATACATAGCATAATATATTTTAATGTGGATATTATGAAGTCTAATTATATCTAAATCACGAGAGAAATCATTATTTTTAACTAGCTGTCGCTATGCAGACAGATAAACAATATGTTGCTGTTACGTCCAAAATATGGCGCTGTTGTAAAAAAACAAACATGTTTTTACCTGTCATATGTGACATCTAAATAATATAGGTAGATAAAAGCGTACGTATTTGAATGCAATGCCGTCTCAAAATTTCAAAGGTGAAGAATTTTCTTAGGTTTAAGATTTTGAACAAACAAATATTAACATTTTTATGTATATAAATAAATATAATAATTGATAAACATCTCTAAGCACCCTGTATCTTTAGTGGTTTTCGTGGTGAGGTGGGATTGCGGGCTGTTGTTTCAAACTTGTTCGAAGCACTTTGGATAATATTTGTGTGCAAAAATACATTCAAAGTGTCCTCCTAAAGGTAGTGCGAGGAGAAAGAAGTTCAAAAGAGGATGTTGGGGAACTCTTAGATCAGGAACATCGTGACCTATAGGCGTACTGATGGAATCTAAGCGCAAGCTTAGTACTAAGTTTGGAGATCGCGCTTTCGGAGTATCTGGGCCTAAGGCTTGGAATAAACTCCCTCCGGAACTAAGATGCATAACAAGCCCAAGAGAATTCAGGTTCCGAAAACTATCTCTTAATTCTAATTCTTAATGGATTTATATTATTTGAAATCTGTCTCATACGCTATCAATAAAAACAGGGTTGATCGGATACGGAACACAAAAACAAATTTACAGACAGACGATACAAACGCTAGAGTAAAATAGAAAATCGCCACGTAATTCAATAACACAATCATAGAGGCGCAATTGCATTCTAACATCCATTCGAAACATGTTCCACTATTATCACGCGAATGACATTGCGGGACCAGATTCGGTAGTTTCCGGTCGTTTGGCGTTTGAGCGTTGGAGCTCAAATTGGACTAATTGAAGGTAAAAAAGGGTAAAAATTTTGAAAATTGCAAAAATTATTTTCTGAAAAATATTATAAGTATTATTATACTATAATACATAAAACATTATAATATTATACTTTATTGAATTCTCGAAACAAATTATTTCGATTTGAAAATGAGCGTTAAATTCGAAGCGAAAGTTTTAGATTTCATTGAACCGAAATTACAGACAGAAACGTAAACAAACCTAGTATTTTTAATTGTAGCGACGTTATATTATTCGGAAAGATAAGCACAATGGAAGCTTCAAAAAATACAATAAAAAAAATTTTATGTGAAAACTCCAACTGTTTCAAGTTATTCTTAATTAAATATTTAAAATATTCATTATTTATAGAAATATTATTTTTTTAAATTTAACCTTAAATGTTGTACCCATCAATGTAAACAGAACAAAATAAAAAAAATAATAATTATAAAATAGGCGTCCCAAATAAATAAAAATCGGATATGTATCCGAGACACTATCTAGGTTACAGACCAATTCTTTGGAACTTTGTTATCATTAAAAAAGATAGCTACCAAAAATATGGGAAATATAAATTGCAAGAAAATATTGTTAATTCTGAATTTGACATATGACATCGACAAAAATGACGTATGATGATTAGATCCCAATGGCCGAGTGGTTAAAGGCATTGTCCCGTTACCTTATTATTTTTCTGCATTAATAAGTATTACATTTTTAGCATTTTTCATTCCATTGAACCGCAGTAACTTTCGAGGGCCCCGGTGGGGAAAGGTTAAGATCCTAAAAAGCTTGCCTCCAAGCCGAAGGTAACCATAAAACTTTGGCATCTTTTTAAAGGAATAAAAAAATACCCTGTGGAATTTAAAAGGTTACATTTTATATAAAGGCTCTGCTGCAAAAATGCTAACTGTCACGAAAAACAACATTTCTCGTTGCCGAAGCAGCACTTTTACAAAGTTTGTTGTGTGTTTATGTCTTGATGTAAACATAACATGTACAACATTTAGCTCCAAAACTTGTCTAAAAAAATATAAAGTTTTTATTTTGTGGTGCCATTGTGTTACTTTTTCTTTGTACATATAGATGTACTTGTACTTTGTAGATGTTACGTCGCGACATGCGACAACCGGGTGGCATTATAATCTCCCTGGTAGAGCACAGGACTTGAAGGATAGTAATATGCTAACCTTAATTGTTATTATTGCTAAGGTATGCTATTATAGCCTTCTTGTAACTATATTTAGTGCAGTTGAACACATCTTCATGTTCTGCGAAAGAATTGTCAACTGCATGCAATCTAGGTACACGCGAGTATATTATTGGTTCAATTAAAAAGATTTTGCGATTGAGTTATTCTAGTTGGTATGTTGAAGGTGATAAGACTTACTAAATCAGGGCTGTATATAATCAATTAACTGCTTAAAAAATAAAGTCAATTTGGAAACAAGTCTTCTAAGTCTTCTATTCTATAGTGGTTTTATTTATAATTTATATAAGTTTTCTTATAGTTTATGTATCTTAGAAATATAATTCTGCCATGAATTTAATTGGTTTTATGTACTTTCTGTTTTCTCATGGTTACAAATACATGGTAAGTGTAACTATAAGTACAATGATTTTTCTCAGCCACTGACCGAAATTGTTTTATATTATTCTGTATTGTAATTAATGATTATTATAGCCTGTCTTATTTTTATAGTATGATGTCTTAAAATGACGTTAATTACCACCAGGATGAACTCCATAAAATAAATGTTTTTCTCACTAAGTGAGCAAGTTAACAAGTCTTGTTAACAGCAATTTAAAAAATATTAGTTTCTAATAAATTTCAGTATTTTTGTAGATAGATCTTTTTAGAGGTAAAGTCACAAAGAGGAAATCCATAATTAGTTTTATTTTTGCTATATACAGGGTTTTCCAATAAGAGGTGTTATTTTGAATAGCCCGCTATTTCGATAGATGTTACTTTTAAAGCTATCATTTTTTAACATATGGCAAGTAAAAACTACGTGATTAATAAAAATAGAACCATACACGCTTCAACAACGCGTTGAAATTATTAAAATTCACTGGAGTGAATCAAATGCAAATCATCTTGAGTGATGAGGCCCATTTCCACCTCGTTGGCTTCGTCAACAAGCAAAATTGTCGCATCTGGGGCTCGGAAAACCCAAGAGTTATTGTTGAAAAGCCTCTCTATCCTCAACGCATGACTGTTTGGTACGGTTTATGGTCCGGCGGAGTCATTGGACCTTACTGGAGCAACAGTTTCGGTGAATGGATTGCGCTATCGAGAGATGATTAATGATTTTTTATGGCCGGAATAGGATGGTATTGATCTGGACAACGTTTACTTTCAACAAGACGGCGCTACGTGCCACACAAGCAACGATACCATTGAACTTTTACGATTGAATATCAAAATAACACCTATTATTGGAAAACCCAGTACTTACCACTCGTGTTCAAACTTGTAAAATGTAAGCCACCGTATTAAATATTTGAGAAAATCCATGTATTAAGTACTAAATAACGATAGGTAAGTTAAACTATTTTTTGTTTTTCTTTGGCATTCACTATGTAACAATTTAAAAACAAAAAAGTTAAACTATCTCTAAAAAAGCGTCGGCTTCTCACCCAGACTTTATAAGTTTAATCATCTGCCATTCAAGCTACATAAGTCTTACATCACTGATAAGCAATATTTATCGCTGATTTTGATGTTGGTAGGTAAGTTATTAGTAACATGGGAATGTTTGTTTTTTTTACACAAAAATAATCGACTGAAACAAATTATAACGGTGTAGTATTGAAATATTAAATTTATACGAAATACCTACAAAAATGGAAAAGTAACTGCCTTTGAACAAAGTGCAAATAATGGTTTATCAAGTATCCCAGGCGTGCGGCTACACACATAATCCCGTGTGTCAACGACCAGTCAATTTCCCGGCCAATTCGTGATTTTGGCAACTGGGGTTATTACGTTATTTTTGGAAGCGTGAATAAAGTAACAATTCGCCCTTTTTTGTACGGGTTTTCAGCGGAAATTTAAAGTGAAAATGTAGACGCCAAATTAATTGAAAAAGGCGGTGATATTAAAATTAAAGTTCACACTTGGAAGCCTTTATACAAACCTTTGCTTCTTTAACTCTCTAATGCTTTTCAAAATGCCAAGACATCGATCATGCACATATCTTTCGTTAATTATACAACATGCTTCCCTTAAGCCATGTTAAAATTGTTCCAGCACTTGGGGTTTTGAAAATATTTATCACTTACTACCGGATCCCGCAATGCTTCACTATTGCTAATATCTATCTCAGGCGTCTCCAACTTCTTCCACCATTCACTACTGTACACCACAATGTTACTGTTAAAAAACTACAATACATCGATTTTAATACGACTCCCTATCTCATTACGGTGCAGTGATATTGCGTAAAGTATTCCTCGGGCGTCTCCGACTTCTCCAACCATTCTAACCACTCTATTAAGGCTCCTGGTACTAATAATAATAAACTTTGAAATTTTCAGCTATATTTGAGAAGAACTTTCGGAGTTTTAAGATTTTGAACACACGAAGATTTACTTTTTTATTTACATTGAAGATAGAAGATAAATTATGACCTCCGTTACCTTCGGCTAACCGGTCATTTACTTAAGAGGCAATCATAATAGTAATAATATTTATTTTCAGTTAATTTCTTGCACATTTAATTTGCTTAAAATATTAAATAATTACCCTTCCTTTAACAGGACTTGTCGTTATCCCCCAATTTAAACAATAGTTGATCATTTATGCCTTGAACCTTTAAAATGCTTACTCTAAGAACAAAAAAAAACCAATCCAATTAAAAAAAAAAAAATTCTGAATTATATTATTAGCCTTTCTTCACAAATAATGTACATTTTTAGTGTTACCTTAACGAATACAAACTTAAAAATGCTGGAAGATGATCCAATTTTTAGTATTATTTTATTAGCTTAATTTATCACCTCTATTGTCTTATGTCCGCACAGCAAAGAAGTTTAAATCATCGTTTTATGGCATCGTAGGAAAATGGCGTTAAATTTAAACACATTAAATAAAGTCGAGCTCTCGGTGATGTGGCGATAACAATAAATAATAAGTATTTTGTTTGCTCATTCACTTCCCCACCTCCCTCCTTCCCATCCCATCACCATCAGACTCACAACATACCACAATTGGGGATGTCACACGGGAATTGGCTCCAGACCGTTGGGAGCAGTTTGTACGGTTTCACAAAAAAAATGTAAGGAATTAAATTTCCACCTGAAAGTGGATGCCATTATTGGCAGTATGAACATTGTGAATAAGGATATTGCGTACTGGCCAATAAATGCATCCATGTATTTAAATATGTTTTGCAAAGTTGCACATAGTCAGTATTAACTTTTATATTGACTTTTCCAAGAATATTGTATGAGCTTCTACACTAGCGAGCTATGGACGACATACACACAAGGCTCCATGAACACACTCCGAGTACAGTACAACCACGCATACAGAGCCCTATTTGGCCTCCCCTGGCGATGCAGCGCCTCACAGATGTTCACCGAAGGAAGGGTGCATGGGTTCGCTGCTTTAATGCGCCACAGAATAGCCGGGACGAGTCAGCGCTACCAGAGATCGGACAACACTCTTGTCCAGGCCGTTGCCCAGTGGCAGGGAACGCCTTTACACCAGAGATGGAGAATTTCACTCAAGCCACCATAAAGTCCTAATTTGCTCATCAATGTATTCATTTGTTATTTATTATTTTTTTTTTTATTTATTTCTTTATTCATTTTCATTTTATGTATTAACTTAAATGTAAACTTTTATGGCAGGCAGAGCATTGCACACACCGCTCTGTCCAGCTGAAATAAACATTATTATTATTATTATTATTAGTATCGAAAATTTCACTAGGCATAGATAATGATAAAAACTCTCAGTACACCCTAGTAAAAAAACCATCTGAACCACCTTTAAATAGCTTTATCCGTGTTTGGTGACCAAATATGAATAGCCATATTCACTTCCTAACTATGCTTTCCGACATGTCTTTCCCTTCGCCACTTCCTTCCGCCTAACAAAATACCCCTATTGAGAAGTTAAGTGCAATAACAAGACAACACGCTCGGGATGTTTTTGCTCCCTTAGCCTTTTTGGCATCTCTAATCCTTTCTTTACTTGCTGTTTGAATATTATTTATTTACACAGTTTTAACATCGCTACACGCAAATGTTTCAAAATGAATTTGTAACGCGTTTTAATAAAAACTACAATTTTCATCACAAGTTATTATAATTGCATCCATCATCCTATTATCTTTGCATCCGGAAATCTATTTCTTCAATTGGGAATACCACAGTCCCACTGGGTCTCTACTCTTGCGAACAGTGAAGTGGTCAAAATTTCAAAAACTTTATCATAAATCGCACGAAAAATACACAAAATCACATGTAAATATTTTAAATCCTTAATTTGATGCGTATGAATGTAGAAATTTATGTTATTTTCAAACCCTTTACATTTATATATACACAGTCATATTTATACGTAAGAAGTATCAAATTATGGATTTAAATCGAATAAAACCTGCAAAATAATTTAAGACTATTTAAACTAATAATGATTTTTATCCAACACATTTAAGTGAAGGACGATTTAACGATAAGATGACGAAGTGCGATTATTAATCCAATAAATTTAGACCTTTAATTATCTCGAGAATTTTGCTTCTTACCGGCTCGGGTCAAACTTTCCCGAAGTTTTCTATAGAAATCTCCCGCTAAATTCCCCGAATCCGAAAATACGTGCTCTGTCGGAAGTTCTCAGGGTCCACAATTTCCTCCATATTTTATACAATTAATCATAAGTTTGCTGTAACTTTTATCGAAAACAATTTTCATCGCCGACGTAGTCGGTGGGCAAGTTCTTCATTATAAAAATTGATTCCGTGAACAATCGATATCTGATGCCAAAATGTAGCTTATTTAGCAATGTTAACAGTTGAGGGCCTTAAATGATCAAATGGAGATGTAATTAAAAATAAACAAATCATTATGTTAATGAAATTAAGGACGGGTTGTTTCACAAAATTTGAAATTCATAAAAATTTAAAGTTATTTTTAATTTCTGTGAAAGTTCTATTCAAGTTTTGATATTATATCATTATTGGAGGGCGGTTTCACAAAAATGAAAAAATAACGGAACTTGAAAAAATCTGCAAGGAACTTGAAAATCAACTTTGCAATTTGATGAATCATATAATTTCTGTGAAAAAACCCGTCCTAACAGTTCGTTTTTCAACACTGTCGATGGTCGATGATCGAAATCCCAAACAGTGTATTTTGTGCCTACGTTTCTATTGCACCACTTACCAATTTTATAATAATACTGTATATACAATGAAGCAGATAATCAAATTCATAGTTCATAAAACTTGCATGTCTCATTAAAAATACATGAATGGTAAGCTCAGGTGTCATAAAAAATGCGTAGCTATTCTCTTTGATATTTCAAGATAACTAAGATTTCCATAATGAGCTGTAGAACTTTGAAATAAATATCCCCAAGAGTCCCAAATACTATCTGTTTTACAATTCGCTTTTAACAGACCGATTGTCATCTCTAATATAAAAACGCAATTTAGGCATGCTGAGTCTGATCTATAGGTATTTCAATGGAGCACGCTATAAGGAGTTCACTCACTTGATGGTGGCTTTAGGAGAACGGGTAATTTCATCGACTTGTTTTTGTGTAAGTCGGCTCGTATGTGGACCTAGCTAGAAGTAGAAGTTTTCTTCAAACAGTTTGATAATACCCTCAGAAGGCGAAACAGTTGTCACGTTTTTACAAATGGAATAATAATATTATTGAATGTAAAAAAATGGAGTTCTACAAACTAAACTGATAACCACAAATAAATTAACGCTTAGATGGTTTGGGCATGTAGAGCGAATGAGCGAAGATAGGAGTGTAGGGAGGATATATGATGCAAATGTGAATGGTAGCAGAAGTCGGGGACGCCCGAGGAAGACATGGCACGATCAAGTGAATCAGATACTCGAGTCGGGCCATGTCAAGAGTCAGAATAATAGAAGAGTATGTATGAATGTGAATGAGGCAAGGAGTGTGTGCCAAGACCGAGTTGTTTGGCGGTCCGTCCTCTCTGCCTACCCCTGCGGGGAAACGGCGTGATAGTTAGTTAGTTAGTTAGTTAGAGTACCTGAAAGTTTTTAAATATATTTACGGTGCTTGTTTTTAGGGGGAATATAACTTTATGACCAATCTATTTTTGATCCATCGTTAATGGACAACATAAGCAATTAACAGAAATAAACACAAAAATCTGCATGATGGGCGAAGCTGGTAGAAAAATTCAAAAACAGAAGAAATGAGAACCCTGGCGCACAAAGCTATCAAAATATGCGGAGTATTTTTACTTACCAGAATCAATTGATTAACACTGAATAAGATTTAAATCCAATAATATTTTCAATAATATATATCTATCAAATTGTCGATAGGTATACCCTTTCTCTAGATACCACGAAATAATTTAACTGTACACCTTTAAAGACTTATCTCCTTAAAAACTCATATGTCACACATAGAATTTCTGGATGGTTCATTAGGTTTTATGATTCATTCTGAGTTGAATAAATTTCCTCCATTTAAAGCGATAACGCCAACGATTGTTCTATGTGGAAGCAGTAACCGTGGAAGTTTAGTGTACGGAATGCTTTTATTGCTCGACTTTAAGCTGAACAAGCGGGTACGTAATGATATTCTTCTTATAAAACTTTTTACAACCGCACTAAACTATTAATATGACATACTTTTATACTGGATCTACAAAGAAAGAACATACAGTTTTATTCTTAGGAATAATACTTTGGGGTATTTTGTATGATTCTGCTGGGGTTAATTTTATGTAGGTAATATGTTTTTCGGCAATGTAAGTAGGTTATCATTTTTAGACTTATCACAACTGTCTTATCAGCGCCCGCAAAATCATCTCGAAAGTAAAGGACACGCAATTCATCGCTGAAAATATCGCAAAACTGTTTAAATTCGCTACTTACCTGTACCAATATGTGAATGTAGTAGCGCTAACAATAATATCCCTAAAAAAATACATTCCAGACGCATTGGATTACACATGATCAAAGTGGTCAGAAATTCACTTGCCTTCAGCGCGCTTCGCGCACGCGTCGGTAACGCATGGGATGAGTTATTTATCTACATTGCTCTAACACGTATTTGCCGTTAAAAGCGTAATCTATGTCTCTCGTGTCACCGTTTCGGCTAGCCAAGCTGTCTCGATACCGCCATATGCTGATAGTAGTGTGGTAAAACAAAGTTTTGTGCACATCGGAATATGCACAACTCGTTTACACTTGCGCGGGTGTCTGGTAGGTACTAGAAGATAGCTCAAATAATGACCAAGGGGGAATTATGACTGGAACGTATTTTCGTATATCGATGACTATGGCACAGATGTCGTTGTAAGTTATGTGGAGGCGAAAGACAAGCAGTGCAAAGCACAAATGCGCATAATTTTAAACGTCAATTTAACAGTAAGAAAATAAGACAACGTCTCATGTTGTTTTGCAATGCGTTTTCGAATGTTCAAAAAGATATCGAATGACTGTCGAATCTTTGGCGAAGTTTAAGAGTAAAGCAAAGTTATAGTAGTACCGACAATTAAGATTAAGAAAGGGACGCGTAGATAGTTTGGGCATACAGAGAAGATGAACGAAAAAATGAGTTTATGCAGAATATATGGTAAAAGAATTGGGTGACGCTCAAAGAAGACAGACGAGAGTCTGAAGCTATGTAGAGAAAGGATTTCCTAATATTATAATGCTAAAACATGGGGAAGATATAGGAGAAAGGGAAGAGGAAGGTAGGGAAGAATTTAACTATTCATATCTAGCTACTAAACACAAAAATAATGCTTCTTCTTGGTCCCCTCACATTAAAATGCACTCGGACTCCATTGCAAAAATTCAATTTTTATATATATAACTAAACTATAAACTCGGTCTACCAGAAGAAACTATAAATTACAACTACTTGATGAAAGAGTAAAAATTATTAAAACTCTCAGATAGAAGACTTGTTTTCGACTTACTACGCGATCGATTTTTTTTTAAAATTGCAATTATAATATCAGGACTGATTCATTTAGATATATCTTGTACCTAGATTACATGCAGTTGGCCACATTTCGCAGAATTAGGAAATTAATTATTAAGAAGAAGTAGAGTTGTTCAACTGTGCAGAATATAGTAGGCTATAATAACACATCGAAGTAGTAATTACAATTAATGTTAGCATAGTATATTTCTGCATGAATTCTAAATAGTTAAAAAATATTTTTTTACTGTAGATTACTGTTCCACTGAATTATAAGGTACATTTTTGTAAAAACCCGCCTGGGCGTATACTATATATAAATTAATAAAATAATATTGCGTTAAGAACTAATTGGCATGCATTAAATACCCTAAAATAATATTAACAGCACAAATAAAATTACTATGATATTTTACGATATTTGATAGACTATTACAAAAGCCAAAAAAGTAAATGAACGATTTCATAAACCCTACTGTGAAATATGTGGCAATCAAATTCAAAATACGTTTTGTTTGACACGCGTCACAAAATCCTGAAATCTGAAACAATACATGAGAAGTGAAAAATATATGGTAATAATATTTGCTTTGCATCAGACGGGAGAATTGGTGTGGAAAAAGCTATAAAGGCGAAGGAGCCGTATGTAAATACGGAATATTCGGGTGCTTTTCTCTTCACATGTTCCTGAGGATAAGAATTTATTTTATGCATTCATATTTACATGCCTTATAACGCATAGAAATATATTTAAATGAAGCTATTTTGTGAGGGTTTTTGGAAAAGCATCTCCGAGAAACCTTTTTAGCACAAATTTGGGAAGAAGGTTCAGTCGAACCGGATCCTCATCAAGCAAGCAAACAGGGAAGCCATTCTGTGTCTTCGAGGATTTCCGCTTTGAAGATGAAGAACCTTGCCAGTGACGAAATATTCTTAAGTGACGTAGCCCTTTTCCAATCACCAAAAAACTGAAATTGGAGAACATTCTACTATCATTGATACTGCGACAGAGTAGTAACTGTTTCTACCCTGGACCCAGATATTGTAAGCTTAAATAAGAAGAGTTCCAACTGTCTGGAGCCAGTGGGACGATATTTATATACCCAATCGGTGTAGCAGTCCACAATGGAGTGCTGATACCTTCCCTGATGTATGGCAGTGAGGGGTGAAACTGGCAGAGGAAGGTTTTAGATTTTCACGGCCAAAAGCATTTTTGTTGTTTGTTTTTGGGGTGTTATGCCGTGTTGCGCTAACTCCTTCTTTAGCCGACGTTTTGGACAGCGTTGCAGTATCCATCATCAGGGCAGATCCGGTAGATCCGAAGATGTGTAATTGTTGGTTGTCGAGTTTGTGCTTATTTACTTGGAAGCGATACCGTGCCACCAGCTTCATTCCACTACGAGCCTGTAGGTATTACAGTACAAGGGAACTGCAATTTAAGTGAAAGCACAGTATTTACGTTAGCCTGGGGCCCGTCCAAGGCAGAGGAAGGATGAAAGTAGAGTGTATGCTGTAGAAATCAGATCCCCGATGCGTACAGTAATACTAATTTGTATCAGAAAATGTGTAGTTGTAAAGCACTGCAATGTCTTTTATAAATGTGAAATTTACGAATAATGTAATTTGAAATATATTATTTTAGGGTCTCCTATCTTCGAGGGCAATCAAGGGGAATATCCAGGCATCCAAGCCGAAAATAAAAAGAAATACCGTTTTTACTTACTTGTGTAGTTCTTATCACAGTAAGTTTACCAAGCGGGAGCGAAATAGGGGGATATTCTTATTCATCATTAGAAGATAATAATTAATATATATCTGAGTCTCGCCTCATATATCTTCATCCTGCAGTTATGTTATCTTAGTTCTCAGCCCATGTTTTGCTAACGAAGACACAAAGCCTCCAATGCGGGAAATCTCCTCTCAACATAGGCTCCGTAGGTAGGTATTTATAACCAAATGTGAGCTCCAATCTAGTGATGGGATTCATCGAGGTACACGTTTTGAAAGATCGATCATTTAAAGATAATCGATATCGTGATGGCTACGTTCAATAGTATAAACTTGTAAATGTTATTTATTTAATCGTAATGCAAAGTGTAAGCTACATTCAATAAAATAAAATTGGCAAAACGGCCATAAAACCTTAAATGTGTTTTGCCCGGAGAAAGTAACGGTCGTTCCGATCTGTAAGGTAGTGGATTAAATAGAGTTCATTTAATCAAAGAGCAGAAAATTAGTTAAAAATTAACAAAAGAGTGGGATAGCAATGTGTATATTTTTTAAAAATAATTTTAGACAGCTTAAAAGTCTCTATTTCCGAAGCATCTAAAAAACGATTAAATTTATGCAAATCTAAAATGAATTTCTAACTAACTAACTTACCATCAGGCCGTCTCCCTGTAGTCACTTGATCGTGCCATATCTTCCTCGGGCGTCCCCGACTTCTGCCACCATTTACATTTGCGTCATATATTCTTATTGCACTCCTTTTTTCGCTCATTCGCTGTATAGTCCAGTCAGTGGGGAGTTTTACCTTGCAAAAGGTTAGGTAGTAGCGATTTTGATATATGTTGTTAAGATTGGGACTCTAAGGAAAAAAAAAAGTTTTCGACCTTGGGAGGGTCGAGCTCGACCCGCCATCTTGGATTGAAGGTGCCAAAATTTGTTTTTTTCAAAATAATTGTGAATTGGTCGTTTTTACAACCAAATTGTTGAAGGCAAACTTAAATACAAATAAATTACCTACATTTTTTGTTGAAAGTTTTTTTTTTGTAAGTCTAATAGGTAACGAGTTACAGTGGCGGAAATGTGAATATTTTTCTAAAAAATGATGAAATTCCCAACTTTGTAATTTTTTCGGGTTATTCATTACATAATTATAATAATTTTGTTGACTCATTTCCACACCACCATGAGGTAGAGAACATGGCGCATTTTTTACTGTGGTATCCCCAGTAGGTCTACTCCACAGATATACCAGCGATGGTAGATTTCGAAATTATGTTACATTACTATGAATTATGTTACTATAAATTATGTTACTTAATAACAGTCTTCGTCGTCAATGTCATCATCTAACTCATTGCCTGTGATACTGAGATTCTGGGCTTCCATTGAGAAAATCTCTTCTTCTTCGTCCTCGACATCGATGTGAACCTCTGGCGAATTTCGGCATGTTTGACCATTACAGCACCCACATACAATAGAACACTTCAATCCAGCTTTCCTGCAGCTACATTCAACGCCGCATCCTTTTTTACAATTGCATGAAATAAATTTTAATAAAGTCTCGGGTGCTGGTTTTTTTGTCATTCTTACTGGAACAAGCCCGTTGGTGTCACGTTTCCAGCCCCAGTTATCTGGATTTTTTTGGATTCCATCCCATTTTTGGACTCGATGGTACGTTCTAAATGCATGGTACCGTGCAGCGTCGTTCGTTGGTGGCAAAGAGGCAAGATTGAATTTGCTTTTTGTTGTCGACTTTGCGAAACGTTTGTAGCGGACTTCTTCCAAGGTTTCCTTATCCATGTCACCCCCGTACAAAGCAACAAGAAAGCGTGTTCCTGCAACTGCTATGTCTTCTGGTGTTGCATCATGTTGTTTGAAGATTCCTATCATGGCATTGAGTCTTGTGTCGTTTTTCACAAGCGAACAAAATTTTGTTTTTCCTTGGTTAACGAAGGACGATGTTGTATCGCAGCCGCTAAAGGCATGAAAAAACAGAATATTCTCAGCCGCCTCTTTGTATTTCACACTATTCGCGGAATACAGTCTTTCAAAAGTTTTGCCTCTCCCGGGTTTGCGAAGATATATACTAATTTTGGGTGGTGCTAATGCTGTCAGCAGAACTAGGAGATCAACGTCTTCGCCAATAATGAAAACAGAGTCATATGATGAACACAAGGAAATCGCAGTATTAACAATCAACTCATCAGCATCTTCTTCAGCCTGCTTAACTGTAAAATCATCCTGTATAAATTGCTTTGTAAGCATCGAAATCAAACGGACTTTGTTATTTTCATTGGCTAAAAATCTTTCTTGTGAAACTTTAACTGGCATTGTTTCATCGAAAAGAACATCTGCAGACATGTGCTTCTTCGATCGGCGAAGTCTTTCTGCGGTTTTCGTATTTTTTTCACCATCATCAAGCGGATATCCATCGAAAACAATGACTGCATGTGATCCATAGTGATTTCTTACATAGTGAACGTACTTCTCGCAAATTGACCCAAAATAATCATTCCGATTCCATACAACTTTATGTAAAAGATATCCTCCATCCACAACATTAATTTAGCTACCTTCAAGTTGCACGCCTTCTGGAAGTTGTTCGAAAACACCATAAAATGATGATTTCGTACCTTTGCGCACAAGCACACTGAGTGACCGAGCATCCAGGCAACGTCCTGTAACCAGGACTCAGTGTTGCTGCTGTAGACTAGGATCCCACTATAACAAATCAACGTCATCGAGCACACGGATGATGCTATATGAGTATGTTGTAACGTAGAAATACGTTAAAATGATATTGTGTAATATGTTCGTACAAAATTTATCAAGAAAACTGGAGTTTTACAATTTTTTGTCAAAATTTTCTTCTTTCAACCGCTGTAACTCGTTACCTATTAGACTTTAAAAAAAAAACTTTCTACAAAAAATGTAGGTAATTTAGTTGTCTTTAAGTTTGCTTCCAACAATTTGGTTGTAAAATCAACCACTTCATAATTATTTTGAAAAAACCAAATTTTGGTACCTTCAATCCAAGATGGCGGGTCGAGCTCGACCCCCCCAAGGTCGAAAACTTTTTTTTTTCTTTAGAGTCCCAATCTTAACAACATATGTGAAAATCGCTACTACCTAACCTTTTGCAAGGTGGAGCCCTTTTTTATCCCCCACTGACTGGACTAGTATATGACCAAACCATCTAAACTTCCCTTTATGAATCTTACTCATTACGCTTGCATTAGCCTTGCACTCTTTGCGTATTTCCACATTTCTCACACGATCATACATGGTTTTACTACATATACGCCTCAGGGATCTCATTTCTACAGCATTCAGTCTACTTTCATCCTGTTGTGTACCCACCTACTCCAAGTATTTTTCATTCACAACTATATTGCACACTGTTTTCGTACTCTCTCTTTCAAACACCATGACTTTAGACTTTTTTTTTTTTTATAGTGAATACCTCACAAGAGTCCCAACTGCTCCCGTCTGGAGCCAGTGAGACTATGGCATCCCCAATTGGGGGATGTTGTGAGGCTGAAGGTAAGTGGTGAAGGGAAAGAGGAAGGTGGGGAAGTACCTGGCTATTCAGATCTAGTCACTAAACACGGCTAAAGCCATTTGGAGCAACGTTTCAATTCTGAATGGTGGTCTTACACCAGGGCGATACTGGTAGTATCTTCCACTCTGGAACGTGCCGCAAATATACTATATATTATTTTAATTAATTAATTGTGAAATAACACAAATTAATCAAATAAAATTTATTTGCGCACGCCGGGTTCGAACCCGCGACCTTCGGAATGGCAGTCCAATGCGTTACCACTGGACTATGCCGGCCGTCACTTAATTACATTCATCATTTTTCATACTTATTCGTTCATTCTAGACAGGAGAGACTGTAGATCTTCCATGCTGTTAGCAATCAGCATAGCATCATCAACATACAGCAGGCAACATACTTTCAGATTACTCAAATTCGCGCCCAATCCCACCTCTTTTAAATCTTGCATACAATCATATATGTATAGATTGAATAACCACGGTGACATTACGCAGCCTTGTTTAACAGTATTTTTGATGTCAAACCACTTCGTAAAACCACCGTTACAAATCCAACGTTTCTCTTATACAGAGACGCAATTGCTTGAGTGAGATTCGTATTCACTCCATACTTGGACAACATCTTCTATAACCTTGTTAAATGCACTAGAATAGTATACA